>NC_045619.1:67144548-69644548 GCF_009829155.1 Mustela erminea
ATTGTTAGTAATTTTTAATGCCTTTTATATAAATAACATATCAAATAAGCACATGCATTACAGATTATAAATAGGCTAGATGTCTAACAATAAACAAATTGTTAAAATATCAAGATATTTAATTTTAATGAAATACAAATTTATTATCAATATGTGCTTTAAAAAGGTTGCTTTATTTATTTATACATAATACAAATATATTATGGGGGTGCTTAGCTGGTTAAGCATCAGACTTTTTTTTTTTTTAAGATTTATTTATTTGACAGAGGGAGACACAGCAAGAGAGGTAACACAAGCAAGGGGAGTGGGAGAGGGAGAGGCAGGCTTCCCGCTGAGCAGGGAGCCCAATGCAGGGCTCAATCCCATGACCCTGGGATCATAACCTGAGTCGAAGGCAGACACTTAATGACTGAGTCAGCCAGGTGCCCCAAACATCAGACTCTTGATTTTGCTTACATCATGATCTCAGGATCATGAGATCAAGCCCTGCATAGAACTCTACGCCGGGCACGGAGTTAGCTTAAGATTTTCTCTTTTCCTCTCTCTCTGCCCCTCCGCACCCCCACTTGTATGCATGCTCTCTTGCGCTCTCTCTTAAAAAGTAATATGTATTATGATTCTACTTTTTAGTATTTAATTTATAATACATATAATATCTTATATAATGTACTATGTAAGAATGCAAAAAAAAAAAAAAGTCTGAACAGATAAACACCAAAATGTTCATAGTGGTTATTTGGGGTGATGAAATAATGGATGGTTTTTATTTACTTCTTTTTCAAAAATCTCTATCTTCTAAATTATCTCCAAAAATATTCATTACTTACAAATAAAGGGAAACTAAAAATTAATAACAAAAATATAGTTTTGTGATTGTAGAAATGTATTTTTTTCTGTGGGAATCTTTAAGGAAAATGAAATATAGGAGCACCTGGGTGGCTCAGTCAGTTAAGTGCCCTCAGGTCAGGTCATGATCTCAGGGTACTGGAATCGATCCCTGCTTAGGAGGGAGCCTGCTTCCTCTTCTCCCTCACCCCCGCCGATGCTCTTTCTCTCTCAAATAAATAAATAAAATCTTTAGAAAAATGAAAATGAAATGCATTAAATTCCTCTAATTCCATATAATCACAACTTCCATAAGCTTCAAATTTAGTAAGGAGATATATATATAAATATATATAAATATATATAAATATATATATATTTATAAATATATATATATTTATCCCATTGCCTTAGATGCTTTAAGGCACTGGAAGGTATTTTAAACAATCTTGCATTTATTACCTTGGATACTTTAAACATTTGTTCTCACTTTTATCATCATTAGCTATAGTTAACTAGTTTTATTTTGGTTTATTAAGTATAACCAAATTTTTATTTTACTTATTTATTTTAACCTAAATTTTATTTATCAAACATACAGTACAATATTAGTTTCTGGAGTAGAATTCAATTATTCATCACTTACATACAAGACCCAGTACTCATTACAACAGGTGTCCTCTTTAATACCCCATCACCCATCACCACCCCACCTCCTTTCATCAACCCTCAGTGTGTTCTCTATTGTTAAGAGTCTTTTATGGATTGTTTCCCCTCTCTTTTTTTCTTTTCCCCCTTCCAATATGTTCTTCTGTTTTCTTTCTTAAATTCCACATACGAATGAAATTGTATGGTATTTGTCTTTGACTTTTTTCAGTTAGCCTAATATACTCTAGCCCCATTCATGTCATTGCAAATGGGAAGGTTTCATTTTTTGATCACTTAGTAATATTTCATTGTGTGTGTGTATATATATATACACACACACCATGTATTCTTTATCCATTCATCAAGTGATGGACATTTGGGATCTCTCCATAGTTTGGCTATTGTTGATAATGCTGCTATAAACATTGGGGTGCATGTACACCTTTGAATCTGTATTTTTGTATCCTTTGGGTGAATAACTAGTAGTGCAATCGCTGGGTCATAGGGTAGCTCTATTTTTAACTTTCGGAGAAAGCGCCACACTGTTTTCCAGGGTGGCTGCACCAGCTTGCATTCCCACCAACAGCGCAAGAAGATTCCCCTTTCTCCACATCCTCATCAACATCTGTAGTTTCCTAGGTTGTTAATTTCAGCCATTCTGACTGGCATAAGGGGGTATCTCATTTGGTTTTGATTTGTATTTCCCTGATGGATGAGTAATGTTGAGCATCTTTCCATGTGTCTGTTAGCCATCTGTGTCATGTCTTCTTTGAAAAGTATCTCTTCAGGTCTTCTGCCCATTTCTTAACTGGATTGTTTGGTTTTTGGGGTATTGAGTTTGATAAGCTCTTTATAAATTTTGGAGACTAGCCCTATATCAGATATGTTGTTTTCAAATATCTTCTTCCATCCCATAGGCTGACTTTTAATTTTGTTGTATAACCAAACCTTTAAAACAACTCATTACACTAAATTTGAGAACTGAAGTAGACTTCTATGAATACCATAATTTTAATTAAGTTTCTATAATCTAGCAAATAACAGAAATAAAAAGTTTTTAGGCTTTATTATGTTGATTATATATATAATATATATTATAAATAGGCCTATTACAATAGGCATGTTATGCTTATTGCCTCTTATGAAGCAAGATGATGACTACTTAATTGAGTACATTTTCCAAGAACCATAGAGAAAAGTTAAATATACCACCTTACCAGTACTATCATTAGGGACATTTTACTAGATCACCTTGATTTGCCCTTCTTCAAATGTGACTTTGTTTCTCCTCAAGCTCAATTGTTCCATCCAGACTCCTCTGTGATCCTTGTGGTTCTTCATTCAATCTCCCTTTAAAAAGTTCAACAGATTTTTAAGTAAAATCCTTGTGAAAATACCAGATGCGACTCTCTGTTTGTTTTTACCCAAGATGGGAATTACTTTCTCTCTCATAGTGAGAACCTAAAACCTAAATTCACAATGAATCTGTACGTTGGGGAACTGATAAATCAATATATTTTAATTTGAAGGAAGTCAGACTTGAGAAATAGAAGTTGATTTTTGTTCTCTCACAAAACTAAGAAACCAATTTTTCTCTCTCACTGAATCAGCTATTAACTTGCTAATTCACATAACTTTGCTAACCACTAGAAAGTTATTTCAACCTTGCTAACCCTGCAACTACCCTCTCTAGCCATCTTACTTCTTTTGTCCTTCTGGGGATGTCCCCCATGGCCTGTTGAAAAGTTTCCACCTTACTTCTCTCAAATAGGTTCTCAGATTTAGAAGGAAAAAAAAAAAAATTCTGAAAGGAAGATGACCCAGTTTTCTAGAGTGAATAAAAATGTTCACCTGCAGTGGAAATATTATAGTATTTTTTTCCCCAAAGCTGTAAGATGGTGGGACAAGTGGTACTTTGTATTTAGAAGTACTGAATAAACAATGTCAAAAATCTTATTTAGAAAATCTACCAAGAATCAATAAAGACAACACAGAAAATGACAGAGTTTTTTTAAAAAATTAAGGCAAAGCCTCTTTCTCTTGCTATCTAATTTCTCCACTTACTGAAAGTTTCAATGAGCCTTTCTATTCCAAACCTTACAGTATGAAGGCAAGTTTGTTAACCAGTGATACTAGGTCAGGAAAATATTTTACTCAAGAAAACAGATAGTCCTTTTATGCCATATAAAAAGAGGATGATATTTCAGAAAAACACTCAACTAAAGCTCAAAATATGAAGTATTAAACTTCTTCAATCTATATGAGAAATTGTATATATACATATATATATGCTGAGTTTTTTATACTCATATGCGTTTCCCTTAAATTTATTGACTTTTTATCTCTTGCTGCTAAATCTACAAGGAATAGCTTTACACTACTTTTTATAGTGCCTAAAAAGTTAACTCCAATTTTTCCTACCACCTCCTCCTGCCTGCCACTCCCAGGAATCCATTCTAATTCCTTACATTTAAGATCTTTCCTTTATTTATTATTCAATAAATATTTGAAGGCTCACTCTGTTTCAGTCACTTAGGCTCTCAGATGTCACGGTGAGAACAAACGGACGCAACCTCTGTTCTTACCAAGCTGATTGTCAAATGTTCAAATATTAATCAAATAATCACCCTAAGGGAGTTATAATTACAAACTGAGGTTCACGTTCTGGGGAAAAAAAAGAAAAAAAGAACACAATCCTAGAGAGTGCGAGCAATGGGATCCTCACCTAGACTGAAGGAAGAGGTAAAGCTTTTGAGGAAACAAACTACACATCAAGAACCAAAACTGGCTGGATCTATAATCCCAGATTTAATCTCTTTTCATAACATCATTTGGTAAGCCATGCAAACAGCCTATTTATTAATTCTAGGGTGAGCAGAACAACATTTAGTCCTGACCCTTTTCCCACAAAAAGTATTCCTTCTCATCTGAGGAAATACTTACTATCACTCATCTCAGCATTATATATTTTAGAGGTCCCACCCACACACACACACACACACAAAAAGAACCTGCTGGGTATTTCCACAAATATTCTAAGGGAGAAAAAAGAGTGGAAAAAAAAAACCAGCATTTTTTCACCGTTTTGCTTCTCTGTCAAATGAATTGCCCTTTTGAAATATTCTCTGTAAAAACAAAGATGTTTCACAGACTCTGATTTGCAAGCTATTCCATAAATATTATTATCACAGATTTCCAGTTTATTCTTTTTAGATCCTCTATGGGAACCTGTAACTCCAGATCAAATTACTCCTCACTTACATTTCAGTTAATGGAGCACCTTAGATAATCTTCATTTTCAATCATTGATTACTTATTTTGAAACAATGTAAATAAGATATTTCTTATGTCAAAATTTTCCTAAAAGTCTAGATATATTTGGTCACTTTTGCTTTGGTTGTTTTTATGTGTGGGTTGTTTCTTTTTTTTTTTTTCAATTTATTCTTATTACAAAGTTAACACATGTAAACAGAGAAAAAAAGTTTTTCAATAATAAAATAAAATGAAAATTTACCAGCCCTGAGCCAGAGATCCTTTCTATTAATATTTTGTTATATGCCTACATATCTTTATATATCATTTGCCCTACTTCCTCAGAATTTTCATAAGGTGTTTGAGTAAGGAAAATGACATTACTTTTCCTCTCAACCATAATTAATAATCCATTTCCATCTTTTGTCAAATATTAAGTTATATAAACATTTATGGAGTAGCTACTGTGTGCCTACTACAAAAATGATATGATTCCATTCTAAAGCTGCCATGTAAGTCAGTATTGGCACCAGGGTTTAAAAAATACAAGTTTGTAGGGAAACCTGGGGGACTGGGTTGGGTAAGCATCTGCCTTTGGCTCAGGTCATGAACCCAGGTCAGCCTCCCTGTTAAGGAAGAGTCAGCTTCCTCCCTCTGCCCTTCCCCCACCCCCATTTGTACTCTCTCTTTCTCTCTTTCAAAAATAAATAAATAAATAAGATCTCTAAAAAAATAAATCAAATTCATTTCAGTTATTTAACTCTATTTTTCTCTTATCATTTTAAAAAATTCTGCCAAGGTTTTCCTTTAACTCATAAATTTCATCTTTTTGTTATCATCACAGCATTTCGATCTACAGAAATCACTAGGAATCCTGATTTTATTATCTGCCATTTTAGCTAAACCCCCCAACACACACTTTCGTGTCATCAGCGAATTTGAAAATAACTTCATCTAAGCCCTCATTTAAATCATTAATAAAAATGTCAAACCATTGATAGGATATGGTAAGACTAGCTAAAAGAGAAAGGACAACAGCAAAGTGGCTCACCACCCCAACTCCAGTGAAAAGACAACAGAAGAAAAGAGGAGGAGGCTGTGGACCCAGAAAAGTCTCTTGCTGGATGCACAGCAGGAGTCCGGCATAAGAGAAAGGAGGGAACCTCAGCTACCTTGCATATCAAAGGCAGTACTCCTGGTGTTTTTCGGGCATTATATGAACTGTCCTAACAGCAGAAGCACTCAAAGAGAGGGAAAACTTTACATAAGCCTCTTCAATTAGGGATTATTGCCATAATGAAAGCTGTAACACAACAAGGAACCAGCTAGCTTAGCTCACAGGCTCTCCTCTGGGGCTCCTGGTTGGAGAGTGATAAAACCCACCCTATATCTTTTTCAAGGAGTTACATTCCACTGCAATTTACCCAAAGAACACAAAAACACTAATTTGAAAAGATGTATGCACTCCTATATTTATGAAATATCACTTACAACAGTCATATTATGGAAGTAGTCCAAATGTCCATCAATAAATGGATAAAGAAGCTGGGGGTGGGGGCGGGTGATGGAATATTATTCAGCCATAAAGAATGAAATGTGGGGCACCTGGGTAGCTCAGTAGGTTAAGCCGCTGCCTTTGGCTCGGGTCATCTCAGGGTCCTAGGATCGAGTCCCAAGTCGGGCTCTCTGCTCAGCGGGGAGCCTGCTTCCCTCTCTCTCTCTGCCTGCCTCTCCGACTACTTGTGATTTCTCTCTGTCAAATAAATAAATAAAATCTTTAAAAAAAAAAAGAATGAAATGTTGCCATTTGCAACATGGTTGGATCTAGAGAGTATGACGCTAAGCAAAATAAGTCAGTCAGAGAAAGACAAATACCTTATGATTTCACTCATATGTGGAATTTAAGAAAGAAAGCAAAGGGGAAAAAGAGACAAGCCCAAACCACTCTTACATATTGAGAACACCAACAAATAGAGAATAAACAGATGGTTACCAGACGGGAGGTAGATGGGGGGATGGGTGAAACAGGCAAAGGGCATGAAGGGTACATGTATCTTGATGAGCACTGAGTAGTATATAAAATTGTTGAATCACTGTATTGTACACCTGGAACTAATAGAACACTGTTAACTACACTGAAATTAAAATTTTAAAATAAAATCTCAAAAAATAAAGGGATATATTAATCAGAAATAAGTTATTCTGTAATGACAAACAGCTCTTTCAACAATAGCCTACAATGATAACTCTTTACCTATCTTGGAGGTTTTCTGGCAGCTGCAAAATCTGCCAGATTCTGCCACTGCTCTGTTTTATGGCTCCATTCCAAATGTCTTCTTCGTTTGGGTTCATAGGCCAAAAGTGTTGCCCCCACCCCTTCTCTTGGCAGAGGGAGGATAGAAGTGGAACAACGCAATGGCTCAGAAGCCTTCTGCTTGAAAAAGGCACAAGTCACCCTTTTTCATTCTATAGGTGGGAGCAAGTTCATAGGGTCAAACCCCCTCTCAGGTGTGGCAGTTTGGATAAAGGGTTAACAAGATGTTTTCTCTGCTGCTTAAGAATTTGACCTTAGGGCGCCTGGGTGGCTCAGTGGGTTAAGCCGCTGCCTTCGGCTCAGGTCATGATCTCAGGGTCCTGGGATCGAGTCCCGCATCGGGCTCTCTGCTCAGCAGGGAGCCTGCTTCCCTTCCTCTCTCTCTGCCTCCCTCTCTACCTACTTGTGATCTCTCTGTCAAATAAATAAATAAAATCTTTAAAAAAAAAAAAAAAAAAAAAAGAATTTGACCTTAATGGGGCACCTGGGTGGCTCAGTTGGTAAACGTCTGCCTTTGGCTCAGGTCATGATCCCAGGGTCCTGGGATCGAACTGCACATGGAGCCCCACATTGGGGTCCCGGCTTAGAGGGGGGCCTGCTTCTCCCTCGGCCCCCTGCTGGTGCGTGCTCTCTCCCTCTCTCTCTCAGGTGAATAAATAAAATTTAAAAAAGAAAAAAAAAGGAATTTGACCTTTATTCATCTCACTAGCCCTGTTCCCCCTGGAACCCCAGATTAGAGTTCTGTATTAGCAATATTCCTCAGCCACATTGCTTATAATAAAAATAATCTCTGACTAGAAATCGCATCTGACCCGGGATGAACTATAAATGCCCTTTAGATGGATACCTGCTGGAGGCAGTGTAGCTTTTAGCTTCCCTGAGTGTGGTCACTGTTGGATGCAGCTTGTCCTCATGCTGATTTAGGAGCTGTTTCTGACGTTGTTACAAGAGATATTGACTCCACTGGGGAACAAGATTCTAAGTCAGAGTGATTCCTGCACCTGACCCAGGTGGATCTCGTCTTCCTGCCTTTGAGCTGATCCTGGGCAGCTGTGCGAGTTGATGTCCCACTGGCAAACTGTGGTTCCTGTTCTCTTGGTTTTTGGGGTGGTTTTTTTTTTTTTTTGGTTTTTTTCTGATTGAATCTGATGCCAAAGTGGCCGGTGGTAGTTTTGTACATCTAAATCCTGAGTTGAACCTAAGAATACCCCCATGGTGGGCTTTATACACAGAAATTGCCTATTCACACACAGTGAAGCACTACAAGGCTGTATGTTCTTACTGCGAGAGGAGCAATTGACTAGAAACGGTAATAAAATCTACACAGGGGATTCTCCTACGCGACTTTGCTACCTTTCGGCACATGTTAGATTGATGGAGAACTACTGATCATCAGAGGCAGTTAGAAAGAAAGACATGCGTGGCTCAGATACCCGAATCTGCTTTTTACTTCTTATAAATCAGTGAGCACCAGAATCCTCATCAGTGAGTTTACTATTTTACAGGCCATTTTACTGAAGAGAAAAAACCCAACTGGAACTCAATTAAGAAAGAAAAAAAAGTGGACTTATTCATGTAATTGAAAAGGGCAGGGTTGGAGCTATAACCAATGAACTTGAGTCTCCAGGACTCTCTTAGTTCCTATCTCTAATTTTTTCACTCTTTTTTTTTTTAATATTTGTTTATTTTTTTAAAAGATTTTATTTGACAGACAGAGATCACAAGTAGACAGAGAGGCAGGCAGAGAGAGCGAGGAGGAAGCAGGCCTCCCTGCTAAGCAAAGAGCCCGATGTGGGACTCAATACGAGGATCCTGAGATCATGACCTGAGCTGAAGGCAGGTGCCCAAATGACTGAGCAACCCAGGCATCTCTAATTTTTTCAGCTTCTTGGCTTCATTCTCGCCTACTCCAGGAGGAATTGTTTTCACGTGACAGAGCTAATGACATCTGTGGCTCACATTCTTCCAATGAACATCGATCTTCTTTTCATGAATGATTTCACTTAAAAATATGATGGGATGCTCTTGTCATCTTACTTATCTTAATTGGAATGAGCTTTCACTTTACCGTGATTTTTCTCCCACTTACGGATTGAAGACTTTCTATCCTTCTAGCTAGAGAATCCAGGGGAAAAGTAGAAATTGAGTAAACTGATAATCAGAAAGCTCTACATATGGTAGGGACCATGGTGATCATGTAGTCCATGAGTTCTGCTTTCATCTAACATTATATTGTCCTTCCCAGGATGTCAGCCTAGGCTTTGTTCTTATTCAGATCATGACTTAAAAGTCTATTTTTGTTAAGAATATTCACAATCTTACGCTTATTCTGGACTTTAAACTCAGCTTTAGATTGGCTCCCTGGAAACAGTTTCTGAGGAGTCTCATACAAGAAGTTGCTAAACAGTGATCTCAGAAGATACACCTGTAAGGAAGTAAGGAGGGCAGGATTGGGCAGTGGGAGAAGTGGTCATAACTGAGGCCTCAGATTTCTACAGGCTGCTCTAAAATTATTCCAAATTGGGGCAAGGTTTTTTTTTATTCTTGCATTAGCAACACCTGAGAGAGCTTTAAACATGGGTCAGATCAATCCCTGCAGCCAAAGGCAATTTCAAGTCTTGAATGTGCCTGTGAGCCAGCAACAGCCGATATTCCCAGCAGCTTGGAAAGGAGTACATTGGCCCTGAAGATGGGGTCCTGGTGGGGAACGTAATATCTACATTCTTTTTTTTTTAAGATTTTATTTATTTGGGTGGCTCAGTCGTTAAGCGTCTGCCTTCAGCTCAGGTCATGATTCCAGGGTTCTGGGATCGAGCCCCACATTGGGCTCCCTGCTTGGCAGGAAGCTTGCTTCTCCCTCTCCCTCTCCCCCTGCTTGTGTTCCCTCTCTCACTCTCTCTCTGTTAAATAAATAAATAAACAAAATCTTTTCCTTAGAGATTCTATTTATTTGACAGAATGAGAGAGAGAGAGAGAGAGAGAGAGAGTAAGAACATGAGAAGGGGGAGGGTCAGAGGGAGAAGCAGACTCCTTGCTGAGCAGGGAGCCCAAGAGGGGCTCAATCCCAGGACTCCAGGATCATGACCTGAGTCAAAGGCAGATGTTTAACCAACTGAGCCACTCAGGCACCCCCTACATTCTCCTTACACAGACTTTTATGTTGGGACAGATTCCCTTCTTTTCATTCTCCTACTCCTTCTTCTATATCAGACAGCACTGTATTACAGCCATGCCATTATATGTCTCCCCTATTTCTTTTCACTCACATTTATGCGGTTATTATTTTCAATTTTTCTTTTTTTTTTCCCTTGTACATATGGTGTTTGAATCTTCGTAAGCCTGCTTTTCTAAACCTATCTGTTCTGATAGAATGCAATTATTTCATACAGTTTTCTCCCACCGAACCAATCTTTTCTTCCTCATGGGATAGAAATGAGTTAGAATATTAGTTTGCCCTTTGATGTTCTCTACTTTCAAAGGATATTTCAGCACTCTTGGCAGCAGATAAAGAAAACAAGCCTAATCCAGTGAAAGAGAAAAATACTTCTTAGAAGGGCTAAAGGTCACACATTAGGCAAGAACGCTGAAAAGACAGATGGGCAGGGATGGAAGTGAACAAAGCACAGCCAAGATGCTGCAGAAAGAGTCATGGGAGTAGGATGCTTTCCTAGTGCAGACCCCGCTGGAGACCCACATCTGTGCTGCTGGCACCTGCTGTCTCTGACCACCTTCCCCCAACCCCCGAACGCATGGCATCTCCGTAGACACAATGATGATACTGACGTTACCAGAATTAACTATTAACCAGAAAGACTGTCATTCCCTCTCAGCTTCCATGTTATGAATCAGAGCCCTCCATTCTTTATTTCTTCCTTGTGATTCACCCTGAGGGGGGGAAAAAAAAAGATATTCATGTACTAGGCTACCAAAACAATAAGTGACGTATAGAAAAATATCCAAGACATGTAAGGATTTGTCAGTGCTATTCCTTGAACACAATTAATTTTCAGAATAGTGGTATATTTGGATTCTTTGCCTTACCTCTCTAACTTGTCCCTCTGCGGTGTTTATGATTTATAGTAGGAAAGCATCTTTTTTTTTTTTTAAATTTTTTTTTTTTTAGATTTTATTAATTTATTTGACAGAAATCACAAGTAGTCGGAGAGGCAGGCAGAGAGAGAGGGAAGCAGGCTCCCTGCCGAGCAGAGAGCCCGATGCGGGACTCGATCCCAGGACCCTGAGATCATGACCTGAGCCGAAGGCAGAGACTTAACCCACTGAACCACCCAGGCGCCCCCCTGGCGTTGTTTTCTATTGCTCTGACTGCACACAGAGAGGAACAAACATGGTATTTTCCACCCAGAAAACATAACAATTTTCAGGACTATAGGATTCTGCCTGACATACTTTAAGAAATGCCAACAGCCCAAATCCTGTCCACATTTCTTCTATTTTCTAGTTGTTGCTTTTTATGTAAATAAGTACTTGTGAATGCTATTACTTTTTACATTTTATTCCATATTTTTGACCCAAGTATTACTTAAATTCCATGTTCCATTCACATGTTCTACCTAAGAATTCTCATCGATACCTAGTGGATCAAATATTGTTTATTTTGTTCACCATCATTCTGTGCAATGGTACAGAGATAGATACAACTCTTAACCAGCTTATTTACTTTTAAGATAACTTACATGCAGTTAAATGCACAAATCTTAAATGTGCAGCTTGATGAATGTTTAAATATGTGTAATATACATGTAGTATACATCATAGATACACACACACACACACACACACACACCCCAATATGTAAGCATCAACTAAAGATGTAGAACATTTCCAGCATCCCAGAAGGCCTCCTCATGCCTCTCTGTAAATACTCCATTAAACATAATGAGTACTTTGAACTCTATCACAGATTAGTTCCGCCTGTTTGGAATGTCATATAAATGGTATTATATAGTAAGTATTCCTTTATGTCTGGTCTCTTGCAGTATTTTGCATGCAAATTTCATCCATGCTATGAAGTACTGGTTTGCTCATGTTTATTGTAGTAGTATTATTATTGTAGCACCACTTTATCATTCATTCACAACTTATTTATCTATTCAACTCATGATGAACCTTTGAGTTTTTACCAGGTTGGAGCTACTATAAATAATGTTTCTATGAACAGTCTTCTTATATTTATCTTTTGATGGTTATAGCACTCACGTCTGTTGGTGTGATACTCAAAAGTGAAACTACTGGGTCACAAGGTATATGCACATTTGACTCTAGTAAATATTGCCAAAAGAATTTTTCAAAGTGGTTGTACAAATTTGCATACCCACAAGCAATGTGTTGCTAAACATTCTTGCCAAACCTTGGTGTTGCTGGGTCACAAGGTATATGCACATTTGACTCTAGTAAATATTGCCAAAAGAATTTTTCAAAGTGGTTGTACAAATTTGCATACCCACAAGCAATGTGTTGCTAAACATTCTCGCCAAACCTTGGTGTTGCCATTCTGGTTTTTCAACCTTAGTATTTCATTACAGTTTTTATCTGCTTTTTTGATATTTAAGCATGATGAGAGCCCTTTACACTCACTGGCTATGTGGACATCTTCTTTCTGTAAGGTATAAATTTCTTCTCCTTTTAAAATATTGGGTTGTTGGTTCTTTTTTTTTTTTATCATTGTGGGAGTTTTTATAATCTAGGATGAGTTCTCTGTCAGATACATGTATTGGAGATATCTTCTCCCGGCCTATGGCTTTTATTTCCACTCAATTGATCCCATCTTTTGATAAATAGAATTTTTTAACTTTAATGAAGTATAACTTGTCAATCTTTGCTGTTATGGATAGTTAAAGGTATTTTTGTCTAGACCAAGGTCATGAGGATATTTTCCTGTTTTCTTGAAAAGCTATTTTTGGGACACATTCAGGTCTTTGATCATCTCAAAGTAATTTTTTAGCGGAGATCGGTGTTAATATTTTTCCATATAGATATCCAGTTGATCTGGCACCATTTATTGAAATGACCATCCTTTCTCCTGCTGAATTCCAATAGGCTCCTGATTGTAAACCATGTGACTATATTTACGTAGATCTATTCTAAATTCAGCATTCTATTTGCCTATTCTTTCTCCAATATTATACTGTCTATTGTAGCTTTAAAGTTACTCTCGATATATGATAATCTACAGTTCCAATCTTTTAACTCCATGATTGCCTCCTTCATTCTCAGCTCTTGCATTTCCATATATATATTTTTAAAGAGAGACTTTAGTCCAAGTTAATGTAGTTATTGAAATGCTTTACTTTAACTGTACCCGGTTTCTACTGTTTTTTTATTTGTCCATTGGTTTTTTTTCCTTTATTTCTCCTTTCTTGCCTTGTTTTGTATCACAAAATTATTATTACATTTTTCCCTTCTCTTAGCTTTTTTTCCTTTTTTTAAAAAAGATTTTATTTATTTATTTGACAGACAGAGATCAGAAGTATGCAGAGAGGCAGGCAGGGAGAGAGGGGGAAGCAGGCTCCCAGCTGAGCAGAGAGTCCAATGTGGGGGGTGAGGGGGTTGATCCCAGGACTCTGAGATCCTGCTCTGAGCCAAAGGCAGAGGCTTTAACCCATTGAGCCACCCAGGTGCCCGCTCTCTTAGCTTTTTAAACAGCTTCGCTGAGACACAATTTACATACTAAGCAATTCACCTACTGAAAGTATACAATTCAATGGCTGTTGGTATATTCAAAAAGTGTGCATCTGTCACTACAATCAATCCTACAACATTTCATTACCTCAAAAAGAAATCTCATAACTTTCAGACATCACCTTCCAATCCCCCATATTTCCTCAGTCCCAGGCAAACACTAATCTACTTTCTGCCTTTATCGATTTGCCTATTCCCAACATTTCATAGAAATGGGAACTCAATGGTTATCAGTATGGTATTATCGTGTGTGTGTGTGTGTGTGTGTGTATGTAAGACACTAAGAAGGAAAAAGGAGAAGTTGTGAATAACACAGTGAGTGAGGCTAGAGTAAGATTTTATATTTTTTGAGCATGGGCAATTATGCGTGCTTAAAGATCAGATTTATAATTAAGGATATTGAATTTCATGTCCTTGGTGAAGAGAAATTAACATTTCATGGATGAATCAATACTCCTAAGTGCAAAAGTTTTGGTTCTCAAATATCTGCTGACAAAAGACTGTATGTATTTTAGCACTGTAATAAGAGTCAACAAGCTGAAACCAGTTTTTCCCTTCAAACGACTTCAAAGGAAAGGTGGACCTCAGCCACTCCTATCTTTTTTTCTAGAAGGTAAATAAAAATGACTAATGCAGTTGGTGATAGAAAGTCTGTATTTTTCTTCAATAGACAAAAAGACCTCTTAAGAATTTTGAGTTTCATCATTATATGTTACATTTATTATTCAGATCAACCAAATAATTCTGTATGGTAGGTTATGACTATTCTTATTTTATGATACAATATCTGAGGCACAGAGTAGTAATGTACCTTAACCAAGATCATATGGCTTGTAAATGGTATGGTCAGGGTTCAAACCCAGAGCCTATGCTCTAAATCATTATGTCTTATGTCTCCCAACAGTAAAGAGTTATTCAAAGGTGGTGTATCAATAATATTTCTTTAAAAAAAAAAAAAGATTTTATTTATTTATTTGACAGAGAGAGAGATCACAAGTAGGCAGAGAGGCAGGCAGAGAGAGAGGAGGATGCAGGCTCCCTGCTGAGCAGACAGCCTGATGCAGGGCTCCATCCCAGGACCCTGGAATCATGACCTGAGCCAAAGGCAGAGGCTTAACCCACTGAGCCACCCAGGCGCCCCTGTATCGATGATCTTTCAACCAAGAAGTTCTTGCAGCAATAATCAGGAGACTGGATAGTAAGATTCTACATTTCCTAAGCTCAGCTTACACCCATTGAACTTAAAGCCAATGCTTCTGATATTTTTCAGTGGCTCCATTAAATTTCCAACAAAATCATGGGAGTAAGATTCAATGCTCAGTCACCATGTAAGTCCTGCATTCTGCATGATCTGCTTTAGCTGACAACTATTCCTTTGTTTTGATTTAGCCAAACTGAAAACAAAAACAAACAAACAAACAAAAAAAAAACGACTGACATTGAACTTGCATCTCAAATCTGAAAAAGTCTTTCTGAATTCCCATGTATCAACCATTGTTAGAAAGAATAACTACAAATCAAGGGAATTAAGTTTAATCCCTCTAATAAATAAAGAGAGCCTCAGCAGGGGTTAGGGAGAAATCTCTCCCAGCAGGGCTCTCCGGAAGGATAGAAATTTACTATTCTGCATTATTTGCTGAAGCACTGAGAATAAGCCACTGTCTGAAAGGACATACTACATCAGGGTGAAACTTAACTCTCTTCCAAACTTAAAGTGCATATTCAATCTCTTACTGGACTTTTTCTTTGGAAGAGGCTTGTCTTCAATAAGCAATTTTTCCACTGTGGGTTGAGAACAATAATTTCAAGATCATAGATATGACCATGGTATCTAGGGATTTTCTTAAATTTTTAGCTGTGGAAAGAGAAAATTGTAATTTAAGAAGAATTTTCCAGTTTTAGCCAGTTCAGGGTCTGAAACGTAAACATGATGAATGTACATAGTATGTATAATGGACAAGGGAACACTCCACTTTCACCCTCAGCAGGATTCTGTGACTTAAGAGGCTCCCGGGTATTGTCAGAATGCTTCCTGCCATGATAAAACAATTAAGATAAAATACCAAGCCATAAAAAGGCCTCAACTACAGGAGAAGAGAGTAAAAAGAAAAAAATGTAACCACTAATAGTTGTATCTCTCCCATCACAATTTGATGTAAACATCTTCTTTTACCTCTACCCTTAACCAATGTTAGCAAAGTAAAGGGATCCTGATGTCTTATCTTTCTTTTGAGACAGCACTTCTCAAACTTTTCCATCTCAAGACTGCTTTATGTTCTTAAAAATTATCAGATTCTGAAGAACTCTTCTTGGTCATGTGGATTATATCCATTAAAACTGACAAGCTGGTAAGGTGTTGATTTATTTTGCCATAAAAATAATAAACCCATTATACATAAATATGAATAATATAGATTTTATGGAAATTAACTGTATTTTCCAAAAAACATTAGTGGGAAGAGAAAGATTTTGCAAATTCTGGATTGTCCTATCTGCTTCAGCATTCAAACTATTCTAACATGCTGTTTTGGTTCAAGTGTGTGAAGAAAACCTGGATTTGCAATTTGAACAGGGAAAAGTATTTTAATTGCTTTTTCAGATAATTATCAGTACTCCTCTTTGATAATACACTAAGAATCAATAAGTGACAGTTTATTAAAAGTCAGTTTCCATGTGGAATCCAAAATCATTATCAATGAACTTTCTTAACTGCATTACATTAAAATTCATTGCATTTGAATGGATATTTTATCCATAGGTTATTTTGTAACATCAAATTTTGGCCAGTTGGGGCAAATTTAGTTTGCTGAGCTACTCAGATCTTCCATATATTAGCACATTTCATAAAACAATATTTTAGAAATCTTACATCAGAAAGATGTAAGAAAAGTGATTGTGTTGGGAAGCTATCAAGCTCATGCAGAAGATACAAGCTTTCCAGGACTCTCATTTTTTTTATAAGTAATGGGAGGGTTTTTTTTTTAAGATTTTATTTATTTATTTGCAGAGAGAGCATAAGCAGGGATAGCAGCAGGCAGAGGGAGAGGAAGAAGCAGGCTCCATGCCAAGCAGGGAAGCCCGACAGGGCTCTATCCCAGGACTCTCGGATCATGACCTGACCCAAAGGCAGACGCTTAACTGACTGAGCCACCCAGCTGTCCCCAGCATTCTAATTTTCACTTGAAAACTCAAATTTAATCATTGGTATCAAATACTGTCAGTGGTGTTCCTTGAAGTGACAGGATTACTTGATTCATTTTCGAGACAGTCTCTCTCAAGTTACATTAAGTCTGAATAACCATAGTTTGTCTCTTAGTCATTAGTAAGTGATGCTCCCTGGAAAAAGCTACTAGAAGAGCTCACAGGTCAAAAAACTTGTGTTAAGTTCTTTTTTCTTGATACAACCGTAATACTTGGATATGCAGCAGAAGTGCGCTACATATGCTTCATATTTTTTGTCATACAGTGTAATAAAAAGATGTATACAAGATTCAATAAAATTAAGTTTTACTGCTTCATCGAGGTCATTCTTAAGTGAACTAGGATAATTTTTTTGTTCCTGTGAGTGTATGACAGGGAAGAAGATCATGACTAGTTTGCTTCCAGGGTCTTGATTCATGCTAAGGCTCCAGCAGTTTTATCCACCATTTCCTTTGCCCATCAGTACAAATGCCAACAGAGTGAAAAAGGTGAGTAATGTCAGCATTTTTATGAAAGTAGTTTTGACTTTGCAGACCCAGGGGTCCATGGGCCACACTTTAAAAATGAATCCCTAATAATAACATAGTACATCAATACCTGAGTTAAAAGTACTGCTTTCTAGGGTTTTTTGAGAGGAAGACCTCCCTAGAAAAATATTTTGACTAAATGTTGCCACTGAGATGACCTGATATTTATTTAAGTATATGGGTTGTTTTCACATGTCATCACATAGGCCTATGATCCCCAGACTTTTTAATCAGACACCCATCTAAGCAATGTTGAGTTGATATTCCTGATATGGGCCTAATTATTTCTTTATAAACTACATAGGTGGTGTTGCAGTAATATATTCTATACATTATAGGTCACACTTCCAAAGATAGAAATTTTGAAAGGATGAGATAGAAATAAACAGTATTCTTAAATGGAATAATAATTTATATATAATATAACATATACATAATTATATATGTAATATATATACAATTCATAATAAAATAGCTCATTTTATTATAATTAAAACATTTCTTTGCCTTCACCAAAGAAATTTCAGTGAGACAAATGTAATTGAATAGGTTGTTTCTGTAAAATTTGATTTGGTACCATAGGATAAAGTGATATGAAGTTCTGGTTACTAATTAAGTTTATTTCAATATTTGGTGTTAATGGTTCACACAGCTAAAAAAAAAAGATCTTGCAAAGAATTATGAATTCAAGTTGAAGGGTTAGCTGCATTTACTAAATCAATCCACCTGCCTATTGACATTTATGTAGTAAATTTCTGTTTTCCCAGATATCAGTAAGTTGTCTTGCAAGCAGTCAAAGTTTCTGCATTTTCATATTTTAAACAAATGGGTTTACAACTAAGCTTTTGGAATATTTAAAAATAGACTAGATAGTTTTATTTTAGATATATTCTAAGTATTTAGATAATAAAGTTTTATAGATGACATAAATCACTTTAGGCAAAAAAAAAAAATCCCTCAATGATGGAAATATTTTAAGACATCTGTTATCAAAACATCTTATATGTTTGTACAATGTCTTAATGTATACAAATGTCTTATACAGAAGAGTTTCTTTCAAAATGCAGATACATATTCTTACTCATTGTTAAATGTTCCCTTTCCCCTGAAATGACAGATTAAATGTGGGTTTTTTGTATGTTTATTTTGATTCTCATTCTTACTTCCATGGAACCACTTTGAAAGTAGTTTTGTAGATTCTTTTAAAAAGTTAAATATACCCCTGTTATACAATTAGATCATTCTACTCCTAGATATTTACCCAAGAGAAATGAAAGCATATGTCCATACAAACACTTGTACATAAATATTCATAGCACTGTTTATTTTGGACAAAAATTAGAAAAATCTAAATGTCCATCAACAGATGAATTGGTAAACTCTGGTAGATCCATACAATCAAATAACACACAGCAGTAAAATGAAAGAACTAGTGATACATGTTGCAACATGGATGCATCTCAAAATAATTATGCTAAGTGAAAGAAGTCATACAACATATATACTGTATGATTCCATTTATATAAAATTCTAGGAAATACAAACTCATCTATAGTGACAGAAAACAGATTAGTGGTTGCCTGTGGACAGGAAACAGTTGCAGAGAGGGACTAAAAGAAGGAATTTTGAAGGGGCATGAGGAAAGTTTTGGGCATTGCTACTACACATCTACTAGAATGGCTAAAGTTAAAAGACTTTACTAAGTGTTGGCAAAGGTGTGGATCAACTGGAACTCTCATACATTGCCAATGAGAAAGTAAAATGGTACAACTTTGAAAAATACTTTAGCAGTTACTTAAGAATTTAGATACATACCCAAAAATTACTCCAGCCATTCCACTCCTAGATATTTATTCAAGGAAAATTAAAACATGTCCATACAAAGATATATATATAGAAGCTGTATTCATAAAAACCAAACCTAAAAACAGCCCAAATAATCATCAGCAGGTGGGAGGATAAACACATTTGATATATCCATTAAATGGAATACTATTCAACAGTAAAAAAAAAAAAAAAAAAGAATGGATTACTGATAATCTCAACAATATGCACAAGTCTCAAAATCATTCTTCTTCTTTTTTTAAAGATTTTATTTATTTATTTGAGAGAGAGACAGTGAGAGAGAGCATGAGCAAGGAGAAGGTCAGAGAGAGAGAAGCAGACTCCCCGTGGAGCTGGGAGCCTGAAGCGGGACTCGATCCGGGTACTTGGGGATCATGACCTGAGTCGAAGGCAGTCACTTAACCAACTGAGCCACCCAGGCCTCCCTCAAAATCATTATTCTTAATGGAAGAAGCCAGACAAAGAAGTTATATACTGTATGATTCCATTTATGTAAAATTCTAGAAAATACAAACTATAGTGACCAAAAAAAAAAAAAAAAACCCAGATCAAAAGTTACCTGAGAATGGGGATAGAAAGAGGGATAAATTAAAAAGATTCAGGAGGAAAATTGTGGGGTTGATGGAAATGTTATCTTGACCTTGATAATGGTTTCATGAGTGTATGTGTATGTCAAAACTTGTCATCTCCCACCCACATGTATTATCATCAGTTGTACCTGCATAATTTGATAAAAAGGGGGGAGCCTGGAATATGATGGTTGATGCTAAGTGCTATCAATCAATGCATTGGGGGGAAAAATTAAAGGTTAGATGTACTGATTACCAATTTAAGGCAAATCTTAAAAGCCAGAAGTCTTCCTTGGTAGTAGTCACTCAGCTCTTGTAGTCTAAAGGCAGAAGGAGGTGAAAATCAGATTCAGTCTTTATTTATAAGATAAGTGAAACTCCAGAAATATTTGATTCTCAACCCAGGCAAGTCAGCTTTACCAAGGTCAGGGAATTGATTAGGAGGGAGTGATCCCAAGACTGAGAATAGGGATTTTGTGGCTAAAGCACTCAAAAATCTTAAATCCTCAAATTCTTCAGGTCCCGCACAAGTGGCTCACTCTTGCCCATTGAACACTAGCTCTACCTACTCCTGGAAGGTGATGCAGAATCTCTGCTTTGCGGGGTAAATGCCATCCCTATCCACCTTTTCCCAGGATACCACCACACCTCATATCCCCGCTACCAGATAATAACCTAGTGTCAATCATGATCTGACACAGCTGAGGAGGTGCAAGACCTTCTAAGGAGGAGAAGGTGCTATAGGACCTAACCAAGGTGTACTGGCAGGAGCTAAGAAAGTACTCATGGGACTGGGACATGACAGGAGGCTACAGAATCTAGAAGATAGAACATAAAGTTGGACAGGGAAGAGCTTATCAATATAGGATCATCCTTCTGTCCTACATTTAACATCTTCTGTTTAACAAGCAGCTCATAATATTCTTAAAATATGTAACAATCAGCTCCTGCGAGAGTTGAGAAGAGCTAGCACAGCAGCGGCCAAGGTTGATGGCAGGAGACCCTGGCACCACACCAGGCTTCCGGATAGAATGGGAATGATATGATCCTTAAAAAGCAAGGACCATGTGGCTGTGCTTAACCATCAGAAGCAAGATGAGCTCAATTATTCCCAATGAGCTGCAAAGTCAGGGTGGCTAGTATGGACTCAGAGAGCTATGGAGATTGCTAAGAAAGCATCAGTCCTTAAGAGCAAGAGAGATAGTCAGCACTGCTCAATCAATACAATCAAAAGAAACCAAGGATGGATGATGAAACTCCTGAGAATACCTGTCTCAAGAGAAAGTCATGGTCTCTTCCCTATTTCCAAACCTGAGCCCCCTTTCAGGTTCAGAACCTATTGATTTTATGTGGAGCTCCCAGGAGAAAATCATATAACGCCATAGCAAATGTTTATGATAATTCTCCCAAACCCATGCCAAAGGGACCTTTGGCATTTATTCAGGTCACTGTCTATAAGGGAAAGAGAAATACGAAGGCATTTTGAGGAACACTGGCTCTAGGATCTGATTTGACGTTAATACCTGGGAATCCAAAGCAATATGATGGTCCCCTATTGGGGATGTTCATAATAAATAATAAATGGTATCCTGGCCAAGATCTCATACATAGTAGGTCCATCGGTTCCATGACTCATCCAGTGATCATTTTCCCCATCACTAAACTTTATAGTGAGGACTCTCACATTAGTTTTTCAGACCATAGCATAAGAGTTATGGAAGTGGGAGCTCTGAAACCATCCCTCCCACTCTGCCTTGGCCAAGATAATAAACTAAATTAATGTGATATTATAAATAAAAACAAATATTGTAAAAGTTTGAAAAATTATTATGTCATTATAAATATTGTCAATAAAAAAACAATATTTCTGCCTGGAACTATGGCAGAAATTAAAGCCCCCCTTAAAGACATGAGAGATACTGGGACTGTGATCCACCACATCCTTATATAATTCACTAGTCTGGCTCCTACAAAAACCTATATGTCCTAGAGGATGATGTTAGACTACTGCACATATATAAATTCATTTACTCTTGATAATAATCCCATGAGGTAATTAGTAATATTATCCTTGTATATAATATAAAATATTTTATTTTATAATAGTGCTGAGACACAGGTAACCTGCCCAAGGTTACATGGCTAGCAAGTGGCAATGCTTAAGCAGTTTTTACATTGCTTTGCCATATGGGGCTGCCCTTCAGCTAGGATGTAGCGATTCCTAATGTGTGCCCTGTCTAACACACACACACACACACACACACGAACACACACATGTAGCTCCTGCTACCAAACTAGCTAATCCCCAGGTATCCTTCTGGGTCACAAAATATCCTAACTACAGCGTGAATAGAACCAAAAGTCAGGGTCAAACTGCCCTCTTGTGGTGAAATAAAGCTCTTTGGTCTCGGAAGCTCCAAACTGCTGCATCAGGGCCTTAATGAAGACTCCTACATTCTGAGGCCTTCCTTCAGCAACCAGAAAGAAAAAAAAAAATGAGAACCCTAAATAGGCAGAGACAGGATGAGGAGCAGGAATGTGGTAACAGGGAGTTTATCTTTCTAAATCCTACTTACTGTTGAACTTTGGAGGAGTACGGCGGACAGAAGGTGGGTCAGTCCTGTGGAGGAAGCCTCTTCCAGCAGGATCTGTAATAGCTAAGAGCAAACCAGTTTTGCCTAAATTCAAACACAGAGGAGGGGCACCATCCTGGAATCTAGTTGCATGTTGGGCTCCCTGCTCAGGGGAGCCTGCTTCTCCCTCTCCCACTCTCCTTGCTTGTGTTCCTTCTCTAGATGTCTCTCTCTCTCTCTCTCTCTCTCTCTCTCTGTTCTCTCTGTTAAATAAATAAATCAAATCTTTAAAAAAAAGATTCTCTCTCCCCTTCCCTCTGCCTTTCCCTTCCCTCACTCGTGTGCATGCATGCTCTCTCTGAAAAAAACAAACAAAAAAGCATAAAAAACAGATGAAACAATATAATTATGCTGCTTAAAACTGTCCTGCTTTATACCTTATTATAGAAAACATGACCTTTAGATGTAGCTTGCTTTAGGGGCACCTGGGTAGCTCAGTTGGTCAAACTCTGAATTTCAGAGTCCAGAGTGCTAACCATTACACAATGGAACCCCACTCAAACTCTTAATTTCAGCTCAGGTCATGATCTCAGGGTCATGAGCTCCTGCTGGGCATGGAGCCTGCTTAAGATTCCCTCTCTCCTTCTCCCTCTCCCCCTCCCCATCTGCTTGTACTTGTTCCCTTGTTCTCTCTTTCTCTAAAAAGAAAGAAAGAAAGAAAGAAAATAAATATAGTTTGCATTAAATATTGTTTTGGTAAATACATACCTCTTAGTTCAAGAATATTATTACAGGGTGCCTAGGTGGCTCAGTGGGTTAAGCCTCTGCCTTTGGCTCAGGTGATGATCTCAGGGTCCTGGGATCGAGCCCTGAATTGGGCTCTCTGCTCAGCAGGGAGCCTGCTTCCTCCTGTCCCTCTGTCTGCCGCTCTGTCTACTTGTGATCTCTCTCTCTCTCTGTCTCTCTGTCAAATAAATAAATAAATAAAATCTTAAAAAAAAATTTGTCTTTGGAATCTCCTTGTTTTTCTTTAAGTTATATAAACATACATTTATAGGCCTACTCTGAGCATATGTAGCCTTGTTCAAGAACACATGGAAACCTATGGACCACATATCTAAATGTATAAAATTTATAAATCAAGTTAGCAAAACATTAAATTAAAAAATAAGTATGCTTGTCTTCCTGCCTTGAAAAGCAAACCTTCCTAAACCTAGAAAGCCAGATTTAAATTTCTTTGACTACCGATGAGGTGGAATATTTTTGCCTTTTTAATGGCCATTTCTCGACTATGAAATGATGATTTTGCAATTTTTTTAATGGGTTGTTCATCTTTTTCCTACTGATTCTTATTTCTTAAGATGGCTTTATCTAATCTAGATACTAATCCTTTGTGCAGTTACAAGTGTTGCAAATGACTGCTTCCAAGTTGAGCTTGCATTTTCGCTCTCTTTATGTAGTCTTCTGATGAACAGAAGGTCTAAATTTTAATGCAGTTCAATTTAACCTTTCCTAAATTGGTTAATATATGTAAGTTTGAAATAGTGTCTGACACATATTGCTTACCGTAATTTTTGTGTTATTTTCCTTTATGATGGGAATTTTTTGTATCTATTTTTAAAAATGCTTTCCTATCCTGAAGTCTTAAAAATATTTTCCTAATAATGTATTCTAAAACATTTTAGGTATTTGTCCTTCATCTATGTTTTTAATCTACCTGGCATGAATTTTTTAAATAATGGTTTTATTAAGATAAAATTCATATACTATGAAATTAAGCTTTTTACAGTACACAATTCAGTGTTTTTAGTATATTCACAGAGCTGTCATGACTAATTCCAGAACATTTTCATCACCCCAAAAAGAAACCCCATAGTCATTGACTTTAATATATGGCATATATATATCCAGTGTTCCAGCACCATTTCTGTTCTTTCCCCAGTGGTTTCTAGCATCATCTCTGTCAAGATCAAATTTTCCTATCTGTGTGGATTTCTGTTAGATTCTATCTCTGTTCTCTTCCATTGGTCCATTTATCTATCCCTGTACTAATATGCTCTGTTAATTACTATTTTTTTAAAGGTTTTATTTATTTATTTGAGATAGAGAGAGCAAGAAAGTGGCAGAGGGAAGGAAAGCAGCAGACTGAGCAGCGAGCTCAATGCAGGGCTTGATCCCAGGACCCTTGGGATCATGACCAGAGCCGAAGGTAGTCACTTAACTCGGCTGAGCCACCCAGGTGCCCCTGTGTTAATTGCTCTTAAAGTAAGCTCTGTCATTAATGGTATCTTTCCTAATGAATATCTTCATATCTATTGACAATTTGTACTTTCAATACATTTTAAAAATAACTTGTCAAATTCCACAGAAATCTCAGTTGGAAACCTAGTTAAACTTGTATTAAATCTATGAATCTGTTATGGAAAATTGTCATATTTACAATATTGACTCTTCTGTTTCATAGAGATAGTATTACTGTCTTTTGGTCTTTAAAAATGTTTTAAAATTAGGTTTTAGAATGTTTTCCTTAATTTTTTAAAAAAGATTTTATTTATTTATTTGACAGAGAGAGATCACAAGTAGGCAGAGAGGCAGGCAGAGAGAGAGAGAGAAAGAGAGGGAAGCAGGCTCCCTGCTGAGCAGAGAGCCCGATGTGGGACTCGATTCCAGGACCCTGAGATCATGACCTGAGCAGAAGGCAATGGCTTAACCCACTGAGCCACCCAGGCGCCCAATGTTTTCCTTAATTTTTGTCATACATTTGAATTGTACTTACTCTTTGAAACATCATTTTTGATACTATGGAAAGATTTTATTTATTTATTGAGAAAGAGAGAGAGAAAGAGAGCGTGAGGGGCAAGGGGAGAGAGAGAGAATCTCAAGTAGACTCTGTGCTGAGCCTAGAGCCTGACAGGGGCTTCATCCCATAACCCTGAAATCATAACCTGAGCCCAAACTGAGAACTGGACACCCTAACCAACTGCACCACAGAGGTGGCTCTGGAAGATATTTTTTAGAACTATTTTTTCTGGGGTGCCTGGGTGGCTTAGTGGGTTAAGTGTCTGCCTTTGGCTCAGGTCATGATCTCGGGGTCCTGGGATCAAGTCCCACTTCGGGATACCTACTCATCTGGGAGTCTTCTTTCCCTGTGCCCTTCCCCCTGCTTGTGCTCTCTCTCACACCGTCTCTCAAATAAGTAAAATCTTAAAAAAAAAAAAAAAAAAGGTATTTTTTTTTCCTACCATTTGTGGCTGGTGTGTTGCACATTGTTTTTATATTCAACAATCATTCCAAAATTCATCTATGGAATCCTCTTGATTATCTCTCCAGGTTCTTATTTCATCCTTAAATAATAATTTTGTTTCCTTTTTTTTTAATCTTATAATTTTTGTTTCCTTCTCATGCTTAGATGGATTGTTTAGGACTATCAGCACAAAAATGTGTAGATATGTTTATAGCAATCATCCTTGTCTTATTCTCAAACTGAAAGGAAAAACATTTGACCTTTCAATATGATGTTCACTGTATTTTGTAAGACCCTTCATATTTTAAAAATTGTTTCTCCTTTGCCAAAAGTTTTTTTCACAAATAGACGTTGAATTTTATCAACAAGTTACATGATCATATGATTCCAATTTTAACCTACTGTGACAAATTACTATTTTTAATCAAATCAAAGATTCTGGCAATTGTAAAGCATACCATTTTATGTTACAATAAAGAAGAAAAAACAGGGACGCCTGGGTGGCTCAGTTGGTTGGACGACTGCCTTCAGCTCAGGTCATGATCCTGGAGTCCCGGAATCGAGTCCCGCATCGGACTCCCAGCTCCATGGGGAGTCTGCTTCTCTCTCTGACCTTCTCCTCGTTCATGCTCTCTCTCACTGTCTCTCTCTCAAGTAAATAAATAAAATCTTTAAAAAAAAAAAAAAAAGAAAAAACAAAATTCCATTGAACAAAAACAAAATCAAAATCCCAATTTTAAGATCCAATTAAGAAAAAAATGGTAAGCATCTTATTAGCATTCATAAAAATGCAAAGTAATTTATTTATTTATTTATTTAAAGATTTTATTTATTTGACAGAGAGATCACAAGTAGGCAGAGAGGCAGGCAGAGAGAAGAGGGGGAAGCAGGCTTCCCGCTGAGCAGAGAGCCCGATGCGGGGCTCGATCCAGGACCCTGAGATCATGACCCGAGCCGAAGGCAGAGGCCCAACCCACTGAGCCACCCAGGTGCCCCTACAAAGTAATTTATAAAGATAAAACTGCCACGTATCCCTGGAATTAAACATAAATTTGTGATATATTCAATTTTTAATATGTAATGGCTTTTAATTTGCTAGTATTTTTGCATATTCATGAGCAAGATTGGTTTTAATTTCTGCACTGTCCATGAAATTTTGACAATGAGCTTTATGTGAAATTAGAATTTTTCCCTCTGAATGTTTAACAAAACTAATAAAACTCTCTAGACTTAGTGCTTTATTCATGGAGAAGACTTTTGACTGTATTTTTTTTTTAAAGATTGTATGACCATGATTTATATATTTCCTTGAGCCTGTTTGTTACATTTTTTTTCTAGGAATATCCTTTTTATCAAAAATTTTCAAATTTCTTAGCATAACAGTACTCAAATTTTCTCATTTGAAAATCAGTGTGGGTACCTGGGTTGCTCAGTCAGTTAAGTGTCTGCCTTTGGCTCAGGTCATGATCTTGGGATCCTGGGATAGAGCCCGTATCCTGCTCCTTGCTCAGCCGGGAGGCCTACTTCTCCCTCTCCCTCTGTGGTCTCATTCTCACTCTCTCAAATAAATGAATAAAAATCTTTAAAAAAAATTTTTTTAAACAATGCATAGGACTTTAACCCTTCATACTGTATATTTATATCATCTCTCTTTTTTCTTTGACCAAACTCGCAGAAGGTGTCAATTTTATTACTTTTTCAAGCCCAACTTTGAGCTTTTCATATTTTCTCATGGTATGGTTGTTTTCTTATTTCTTCCATTGCCTTTATTTCCTTCCTTCTTTCAACTGGAAGCTTAGCTCATGAATTATCAGCCTCTTTTTTTCCCCTAAAATAAGCAAGGAAGGTAACACTTGCATTTTCTCCTAAATGCTTAGAAGAATGTCACAAGTTTTTACTTGTTTTTTAACAACACTGAGTGCTTTTATTACATAGAACTTAATAATTAGCAAAAACAACTTCGATTTCACAGCACTGTTATGCGAGGAGAAGCTCTTTTTGTGGAGACTGAGATAAGGGCTGCAGCTTTGCAAGGATGAAATTTAAAATTTACTCTCGCGACCTGATTGCAACTGCTCTCTTTCCTCATGAACACATTCTAGACCAAGAAGCAGGACACTACATTATCTTTCATCTGAAGCTTTCAGAGCCCTCAGTAAAGCTCCATCTGCAGTATCCAGCACTATTAATCCCATTGAGAGGTTTTCCTCCTTATAAAACCGTATCCCTCAGGGGCGCCTGGGTGGCTCAGTTGGTTGGGAAGCTTTCTTCGGCTCAGGTCATGATCCCAGCGTCCTGGGATCGAGTCCCACATCGGGCTCCTTGCTCGGCAGGGAGTCTGCTTCTCCCTCTGCCTCTGCCTGTGTTCACGCTCTCTGACAAATAAAATTTAAAAAATCTTAAAAAAAAAAAACTGTATCCCTCACTATCAATAGCTTCAGAGAGGGTCTTCGTATTCTCTTGTGTTGCATGTAGATAACCAATGTAAGCCATGCGAATCCAAAAGCCATTACAGGTTAGGCTTAATGAAGAGCTCTGGGTTCACAACTTGAAATAAGGTTGTTGTATGGACCTCTGCGCCCTGGATTTTGAAAGTCTGTCTCTTTGGGTGGTTCCTTTTTAAAGCTGGGAGGCTCAGACACTGAAGACATCTTGATTAATGATTTATTACCTGCTGCAAGGTCACCTCCCTGGCACATCTACTGCTCTCCCCATGTTTCTGTACATAATATTTTCATTAAGTTCTGAATTATGTCCTAATCTCCATTATAATTTCTTCTTTCATCCCGGAGTTATTTACATTTCATAGGGTTGGGCTTTTAATATTTACTATTAATATTTTCTTTATGAATTTTATCCTAATGTACACATAAGATGTTCTGAGAGATTTATTACTTCACAGTGAATGAGTGCCTCAGCCCCCTTTGCCCCAGCCTTAGCCCCTGGGGGTATGTGATGAGAGAAGATGAGGTTTTTTTTTCCTACACAAATATTATCAAGTAAAAACAAATCCACACTTAGGTACAAAAAAACTTTATTGGAAAATATTGTGGCAATGAGAATGCTCTGAAAATAAGATCTCCAACTCTCTCAAAGATCAGATGGACATAAGGAGATGGTTGATAAGTGGAAGTCTTTTTCAGTGGTTAGTTAATTTTCAGGAAGTGTCTGAGGATGTACTATTCCACATTCCAGTGCAGGTTCAGACTGAGGGTGGATTAAAGTTCAGGGGTTTGTGAGGGGAGAAGCCTAAAGTTTGATTAGGTCCTTTTAAGGTATTTTGTCCAGATTGGTCTGTGGGGACAAATAGTTCAACTAACCATTTAAGAGACAAACAATGGGAATTTGGAGGTCTGGGTCCAGCTTTGTCACATATGAACAAAGCCATACAGGGAAAGGTGGTTCTTTGCAGTAAGTCACTGCCAGGAATACAATAAGATGGAGAAACCGTAACTGTTTTCCAGGAGCACAGTATTCAATTGTCAACGGCCAGGTGCTTCATAGACAAAGGACAAGGAGATGGGTTGGCGACTGTTTTACAGATCACACGACTACTTCTCTCCCTTTAGCATGTTCTGAATGGGTGTATCTTCTCTGGCATTTGCATGAGGAATTACAAGGGCACAGAATGTCTATTCCAATAGTATGTTCATAGTAGAAGCCATGACCAGTGTTATCAGATTGAGCTCAAAGTTATATTTAGCAATAAATTTATATTTAACATCCTCACTGGTCACTCTACCTAGACCCAAAGTTGAATTTGCATGTCCCTTCTCCCCACTAGACCAAGTACGATAGCACCCATATCCAACAAAGCCATGAAGGGTTGGGTCCCTCCTTTCCTGAATTCTCCAGAAAATTCCAACAGGGATATAGGGTCTATGGTCCTTTGGGAAGAAAGAGACCATAGCCCCATTTTTAAGGAGTTTTCTCCTTAAAACAACTTAAATCTGAGTAGAAAGGGAGGGAAGAATTAGAGGATGAAAGACACAGACATCCATTGTTTTTTGTCCTCCTAAAGCCATGTACCAGGCAGCAAAACTATCACTGCCCATATACCCATTTCAGCTTTTAGGACTTCCTCACCCAACAGCCATGTCCACAAAATGACAGCTAAGAAAAGCTGTTATATACAGTCTTTATGAATTATGTCATACAATCTTTATGAATATTTCAGAATGTGTATTGTTCTTTTTCTGTAATACCTTAAACCAGAAAAAACAGGCAATTTCAAATATAAAAAATCTCAGATAAGGATAACAGTAATCTAACAGTTTAAGGCTATAACTTCTTATACTTCTCTCTTGGGGCTAATTGTGTTTTTCAGTACTTTGAATATTACTTTCTTTTATGAGTTATCTTCCACCTCATGCTAGTATTTAAAAATAAAATTCATTTTACAGGGCACCTGTTTCGCTCAGTCAATTAAGTATCTGCCTTCAGCTCAGGTCATGATCCCAGGGTCCCAGGATGAAGCCCTGCATCACTGGGCTCCCTGCTCAGCGGGGAGTCTGCTTCTCCCTCTGCCTCTCCCCACCTCCCCACCCCTAGCTTGTGTACTCTCTCACTCTCAAATAAATAAATAAATAAAAATAAAATTCATTTTAAATGGGCACCTGGCTGTCTCAGTCAGGGGAGTGAGACAAGTGGGACTCTTGACTTTGGGATTGTGAGTTCAAGCCCCATATTAGGTGTAGAAAGATTACGTAAATAAATAAAACTTAAAAAATAAAGAAAGCATGATTACTCATGGGATGCCTGACTGGCTCAGTTGGTAAAGCATGTGACTCTTGATTTCAGGGTTGTGAGCTCCAACCCAAAAGATTACTTAAAAATTTAAATAAATAAATAAATAAATAAAATGCATTTTAAGTGATGCCAGAGAGAATAAGCCAACATTTTAAATATCTATTAGTATAGATAACATTTAACATAACTTTAAAAATTAATGACTCTAAATTGTATTTTGGAGTTATAATGTGCTTTTAAGCAGTATTTTCTGAGAACTGTGGAACAGCTTGATTATGATGGGAGTAACAGGCAGAATCTCAGACTATTGTTCTTAAACCTTCTTAAACTCCGGATAGTAACAGATTGCAGGAAATGTAGCTCAGGATATTCTGAAAAATGTAGCCTCAGGAGACAGAATCAGTTACAATGTAGAATACATTTCAACTCCAGCATTCTTGTGGAAATAATCAAAGGATTCAAGGAGAAGGAAGAGTTGGTGCACAATCATACTTGATCACACTGACACAAATGTTAGCAGTAACAAAATAAGATGGAATGCAGAAAATGTTAAAGTAATTTATGTAGTAGAATTAGGTTCTGGTCAGATTAGAATGCAGGAATAAAAACTGAGAGGTTAATAAGATCAGCAGAACCTTCAGATAAATAAAAAGGATAAGAAGAGGGGTGCCTGGGTGGCTCAGTGGGTTAAGCCGCTGCCTTCGGCTCAGGTCATGATCTCAGGGTCCTGGGATCGAGTCCTGCATCGGGCTCTCTGCTCAGCAGGGAGCCTGCTTCTTCCTCTCTCTCTGCCTGCCTCTCTGCCTACTTGTGATCTCTCTCTGTCAAATAAATAAATAAAATCTTTAAAAAAAAAAAAAGGATAAGAAGAAATCAATGACTCTGGGAACATACTTCACAATGCAAATTAAGAAGAATGGAAAAAGCAGATCAAGAGATACGGGAAAGGATAGTTCAGGATGAAGAAAAATCCTCTCACAAAAGCACAGGAATTCTACAGATAGGGAAGATAATTTCTTAGTAGAAACACATGTGGAGGTGAAGTACAATGAGTATGAAGTTCTAGAAAAAGAAGAACATTTCCAGAAAAGTGATCTAGTCTCTCATCCAGCCACACTAGCCTTCTGTTTCTTTTTCTTTCTTTCTTTCTTTTTTTTTTTTTTTTTAAAGATTTTATTTATTTGTTTGACACAGAGGGAGGAAAAGAAAAAGAGAGAGAGGGCACAACCAGGGGCAGCGACAAGCAGAGGGAGAGAGGCAGGCTCCCAGCTGAGCAGAGAGCCTGATTCCAGGCTTGATTCCAGAACTCCAGGATCATGACCCGAGCCAAAGGCAAGGGCCAAACTGACTGAGCCTCACAGGTAGGTACCCCATAGCACTCTGTTTCACCAAAGCAACATGGTTTCAGAAACTTTCCTTGCTCAAGCTCCAAATTTATATAATGAAACCTCTGAAGAGGCAGAAGGATACTAGCCTAAATTGAAATGCCCCATATCTCTACACTTACCATCTCTCTGGCTTGAGGGATGTTTTGATTTGCAAAAAAAAAACTGTAGAAATTTGATAAAATAAAGATAGAAACATCACAATAGAATTTTAAAGTACATCTGTTTAATTATAACCATTAATGCAATATCTACCTCAGTAATTTCATTTCAATAATAAAAAATGATGGTATAATGATGGTTTAAAGCTGGTTCAATCGCAATTTTAGAGGCTTACTTATCAAGAGTGAAAATAGAAGACTATTAAAAAATAGCTAAAAAGGTAACGTGTCATAGTGCTTAATGTTTCTGTAACTGTTGGTAAGGCTTACATCTAAATTTGATGCAGAATTCTTAATGGCACTGAAATAGTTCTTTTCTCAGCCACATGGTATATACCAGTTCTAGGAGTCTGGAAGAGACTGACTATGGGTACCACTCCTTGTCTTCAGTTGTGACTGCGCAATATCAGCAAGTGCACTTTGTATCTTTTCCAGAAGCATGTCCCCTCGATAAACAACATCCTCCAGACATGTAGCAGCTTCGTGGTTTTCTTCTTCCAGCTTATACAAGCTAGCAGCCTTTGTAAGACACAAATTAAAAAATCTTTTGAGAAATGAAAAACTTGGAGGTTAGTAAGAGTTGAGAAGGAAATAAAAAATGAGAGAAGTATTTACTTTTAAATCTGGAGGACTCTGAAACCATTATGATAGGTTTCTTGGTGTCAGGAATTCTAAAATCACATGATTTTTTAAGAGTTATCCCCTGTATGAATTATTTAAAAGAATGAATTTTCAGTCAGACATCTCTGAATGTCTACATATGACTCTCTTCCACACGGCTTGTGGACATTCTACTCCACACCCAGAATACTACCCAAAAGAGTGGAAAAGAGCCAAAATGAGAAAAATAGAAGTTTACTTATAGCTCAAAATTGGACAACCAATATACTCAGCATGGTCTTTAATAAACTACACTACTTTACAATTAACAAAACCTCAATTTTAAAATTTAATCATGGAGAACCTGGCTGGCTCATTCTATGGAGCATGCGACTCTTGATCCCAGGGTTTTGAGTTCAAGCCCCATGCTAGGTGTAGAGATTACTTAAAAATAAAATCTTAGGGATGCCTGGGTGGCTCAGTTGGTTAAGCAGCTGCCTTCGGCTCAGGTCATGATCCCAGCATCCTGGAATCGAGTCCCACATCGGGCGCCTTGCTCGGCAGGGAGCCTGCTTCTCCCTCTGCCTCTGCCTGCCATTCTGTCTGCCTTTGCTTGCTCGCTCTCTCTCTCGCTCTCTCTCTGACAAATAAATAAAATCTTAAAAAAAATAAATAAATAAAACAATCTTAAGGAAACTGAATACTATAACAAAAGATATTAAATCTCCTTTGGGGAACCTAGTTGGCTCAGTCAGAGGAACATGTGACTCTTAATCTTGGGATCATGAGTTCAAGGCCCATATTGAAGTAGAGATTACTTAAATAAATAAATAAATAAATAAATCTTTTTAAAAAAAATCTATCTCCTTTAATCAAAATTCTCTACTAGGGGGGTGCCTGGGTGGCTCAGGGGGTTAAGCCTCTGCTCAGGCTCATGCTCAGGTCATGATCTCAGAGTCCTGGGATCGAGTCCCACATCGGGCTCTCTGCTCAGTGGGGAGCCTGCTTCCCCCCCACTCTCTGCCTGCCTCTCTGCTTACTTGTGATCTCTCTCTCTGTCAAATAAAGAAACAAAATCTAAAAAAAAAAAAAAAAAAATTTCTCTACTAGCAAATTTCTCAAAGGAAAAAAGATTTTTACCTGTAAAGCAGCTGTAGATTCTTCACTGGGTAATGAATCTATCAAAACATCAATGTCTTTTGCTGTTCGTGCAATCAGTGCTGCAAAAAGCTGTGCATATTCTAAAGAAAGATATCACTCATTCAGAGTATTAGGGAATGTCAAGTTTTCAGAAAAAGAAATTAAATTTGAAGCTAATGAAAGCAGAAAACTTCATAAACTTCTTCTGTACCAGACTTTGAATGATTAAAATGTAATTTTAACACACCAATCCTATTACATGTTTGAGAATTAGAGTTACTATTAACTCAAATTGGGAATTAAACATAATTATTTCATTTTTAAGGACAATATGCCAGTCAATTGAAAAAAGGAATCTGTTAATGGGATGTCTTCCTTATTAAGGTCCCTCAAGTGAAATTCAGCTAAATTCATATAAATTCATCTCTAAAGGAGTAACAATCTATTATTTGACATGAATGGAATTATGAAATGTTATATAAATTGACTGTAACAAATTCATTTCTTTTATAACAAAACTTTCAGTAATATTCTCAAACAACAAGACTGTAAAAAAGCTATAAGTAAGTTACATTTCTCAATAAACTTAATCTTAAAGGATTACATGTATCATCATGTATATGTATATGATGGTCAAATTAAGACAAGCCAAGAAAATTTACCTTCCGTAGGATTAGCTGGCTGATCTTTGTTAATTGCTGTCTGAATATTACTAAAGGAAGCAGGAGGACCACACTGCTGCAACACTCCAATGGCATTACAAAACTGATCTGCAAGCTTGAGGCCAAAGAAAATGTGTCAGAGTTAGAAAGGATTTATCAGTTTTCAGGATTTTATCTGTAATAGCAACAAAAATAAGTTTCTATAATAATGACCTCTGAGCAAGGGAACAGAACAGGAATAATTTTGGATAAAATTAGCCAGTTATTATTAACAACAATTAAATGTGTTAATCAGGCAAAGAAACAAGGTTTGGTATCAACATACTCGAAACAGTTAAAAGGAAATACAATATAATCTTTGTTTTTGTCCCAAGGTAAGAGAATAATAAGAGAAATTATGCCAATATTTGTTATAAGCATAAGTAAGGATTTTGTGGGGGGAGGTAGCGGTGGGAAAGAGCAAATTTGACTGGCAAATAAAAGTCATCCTAGTGCCCTAGGATAAATTTTAAAATGTATAACTCATATAACAAAGTACACAGTTCCCTTTTTTTGAGACTAAAGTAGTTACAAGGATAAAGAAATAGCATGGAAAAGACTCCACCTTAAGAAATCTTAAGGCCATTGATGGATGAATGAATGAAGAAACTGTTATACACACACAGAGGAACATTATTCAGCCATTAAAAAAGGGGGGGGATACACCTGGGTGGCTCAGTCAATTAAGCGTCTGCCTTTAGCTCAGGTCATGATCCCAAGGTCCTGGGATCAAGCCCTGTGTCTGGGCTCCTGGCTCAGCAGGGAGCCTGCTTCTCCCTCTCCTCCCCTGCTCCTGCTCTCTCCCGCTATCTCAAATGAATAAATTAAATCTTTTTAAAAAGTGGGGAGGAGGATTTTGACATTTGCAACATGAAAGGACTTTGTGGGCATTACGTTGAATGAAATAAGTCAGAGAAAGACCAATACTACATAATGTTACTTATATATGGAATCTAAACAAAACAAAAACTGAGCTCACAAAGGACAGACTAGTGGTTATCAGAGATGAGGTGCAGGTTAAAGTGAGCAAAAAGAGTAAACAGGGTCAAAAAGTATACAATCTTTCAGTTATAAAATACATAAGTCATGGGATATAATGTACAGTATGGTGACTACAGTTAATACTGTGTTGTATTTTTGAAAGTTGCTAAGAGAGTAGAAGTTCTCATCAAAAGATAAAAATTTGGGGCACCTGGGTGGCTCAGTGGGTTAAGCCGCTGCCTTCGGCTCAGGTCATGATCTCAGGGTCCTGGGATCGAGTCCCGCATCGGGCTCTCTGCTCAGCGGGGAGCCTGCTTCCTCCTCTCTCTCTCTCTGCCTGCCTCTCTGCCTACTTGTGATCTCTCTCTGTCAAATAAATAAATAAAATTAAAAAAAAAAAAGATAAAAATTTTAACTTTGTGGTGCGCCTGGGTGGCTCAGCGGGTTAAAGCCTCTGCCTTCGGCTCAGGTCATGATCCCAGAGTTCTGGGATCGAGCCCCGCATCGGGCTCTCTGCTCAGCGGGGAGCCTGCTTCCTGCTCTCTCTCTCTCTCTCTGCCTGCCTCTCCGCCTACTTGTGATTTCTGTCAAATAAATAAATAAAATCTTTAAAAAAAAATTTAACTTTGTAACTACAGTATGGTGACATGTTAACTAGATTTATTGTGATCTTTTCACAATATACACAAATATTGAATCATTATGCTGTACACCTGAAGCTAATATTATGTCAATTATACCTCAATTTTTAAAAAAGAGAGAGAAAAGGGACTCCACCTTAAGTATTTGGAAATGTTTTCTCCATGACTCAAGTTGTAAATTCCCACTGCTCTAAAACTATTCCTTAAGCAGTTCTGAAGACTGAGAATACCACTTCCTTACAAGCAGCAAACTTAAGACTCCTATCCTCCCAAACAGCTTCCCTCAATTGTCCTGACCTCTTGAACCTCAGTTTTTTTATTTCCAATCAGTGCATGACCACTTCCACTAAGTTTCTCTGCCATTAAACAGAACTCAAAATCAACTGTTTCCTTTAATATCTAATTTGTACTGAGAATCTCCTAGTTACTAGCAGTCTAACTTCAGACTCTCACTTTCATCTTCAAATCCTTCTATTCCTTTTTCATTCTATCATCATTGCCTCTGTAATTATCTCACAATAGAATTGTTACAATAGCCTCCTTCTTGTTTTCCATTTCACTATGTTATTTTACCCTGCTTAAAAATTTGGGGCTCAGGGGAGCCTGGGTGGCAAAGTTGGTTAAGGTCCAACTCAGGGTTTTGGCTCAGGTAGTTATCTCAGGGTTGCGAGATCAAGCCCTGTGTTGGGCTCCATGTGGAATCTGGTGAAGATTCTCTCCCTTTCCCTCTTCCCCTCCTGCTTATGTGCACCCTCTCTCTCAAATAAATAAACCTTTAAAAAATTTTTTGAGCTCACCCCAACATGGCCTTTAAGATTAATCTCCAACTCTTCAGGCTATTTCAAAACTTTCAATAATCTAACTCAACTCTACTTATTCATTTTCTACTAATCCTTTATATATACCTAACTAGTGATAAATTAATTCCTGACTATACTGTGTTGCTCACATTCTACTACTTGAAATGGAGCAACAGTAAGTGCTCAAAAAATGCACAAATGTGTATTCTAGTTCTGGTTCTGGTAACCTGAATAGGGTTTTTCATTTTTAAGTTGGAAACATTTTCACATTACACTATTGTTCTAAGGAATGGAAAAAACACACATGCACAAAATTCAACACGGTGGCTATCTGCTGTGTTCTTCAAAAGCTCTCAAAATCCATTTATTCAACAAATAGTATCAAAAGTAAAACTCTATTGTATATAAACATTAGATTGATACAGTGAACAAGACATAGTTTCTGTCCTCATGGAGTTCTCAAGAGGATAAAAACAAATGTTATTTTAATAACTTTACAAATAACTGTAATTTAGATCAATGCTAAGAAGATCTGCTCTATTTTAATGCATATCACTCTACATTCCAATTTACCTCAGCACTTACAGTTGAAGACATTTGATTCATTATAACTACCTACCCAAATACTACTTTCATGTTATTTAAATGTCTCTTGAGTATATGACATCTTTCTAATTAGACTGTGAACTCCTTAAGGAGTATTTCTCTGTAAACATGATAATGCTTACATACACAGTAGGCATTCATACTTGTTAACCCAGAGGTTTCTCCCCAAAATCCAATTATCAGCTTGCTAACCCTGGAGCTAAGGCCATATTCACTTTCTCCTACTAACTTTCTGGTTACAAGACGTATATGAATATGCAACATTTCTCCTAAAATAACATTTGTACCCAGAAGCATCATTACAATTTGATTTTGAAAAGCCTCAAAGAAGATCTCTAAGAGGGAAGTTGGCTGGCAGCCCAGGCAAGTTACCATAACATAGAATTTATCCTAGTGATTTCATCAACATTTAGGGGCTAGCCCTCTCAGTCCTAAAAGGTCTTATTTTATGTGCAGAGTAGATCAGTTTTTCACAGGCAGATTCACAGCCTGGAAGTGAACAAAGATTGATGATGCAATGATAAGAATCCTCACTTCCTAGCCTCCAGTGTGAAAAAATTGGCAAGGGACCAGATACTTAAGATTTTCCAGTTAACATATTCTCTCTATACAGACATTTTACCTGGGACATCAAAATATAAATAGAACGACAACGAAAAATATAACTACTAATGGGAAACCCTTTAACTGTTAATGGTAATGAGTACATGAATCCTTCGGTTTGCATAAACTCGCCAGTTAGGCAGAACCGGAAAAATAAGAACGATCAACGGAAGGGGGTCGACTTAAAAGATCTGGCACTTACGAGGAAGGAGACTTTCTGAGACACATTAAAGACGACTTAAATAAGTGGGAACATACACAAGCGTTACAAAATTGACTCTCGTAAGCACGTCAGTTTTCCCCAAACTGATGCTAGAGAGCGCCAAGAGACGGAACGAAACCCTTTGTCTATAGGAACCAACTAAGATGAAACAAAACTCACCTCACATCACTCCAGCCTCAACGTGAAAGTCCAGGGAAAGAAATACTCTCGGCTGACATTTAACGAAAACAGCTCATCAGGAGCCCAGTCTCTCTTCCGCGGCTTACACTGATAAGGGAAAAAGCAGCTCCTGCTGCGTCTCCCCTTACCCCCGGAAGAGAAGAGATCCCAGAAGCGCTACTGACAATAAAATAAAACTGTTCCCAGAGAACAAGACAGGACCGTGACGCCTAAGGGTCCTGACAGACAGATCCTCTACTTTTCAGGCGAACGAGGCTGCTCCCTCCCTCAGCTCTCCGCAAAGCCCGCAGCCGGCCTCAAACCTCCCAGGACGCCGCGCCGCCTCCCGCCGCCGCCAGCGCTTCTTGCTGAAATCCCGCCTCAGTCCGCTCCCCACTTGCGGGTGTTTTTCTCGGGCCCCTTTTCCTCTCGTTTATACATCAGAAAAGGGAAGACAGAGACTAAGAGAGCGAAATTGCTCACCGAGTTCACCGCGTCCTGCAGCTGTGTGAGCCGGTCCGCCATGTTCCTCCTGCAAGCTAAGGAAGCTAAAGCAGCTGCTCGTACGCGATTGGGCAGTTTCAGGACTCGTGGTGACCAATCACAGAGGAGCGTTCTTAGAAGGGGTGGAGTCAGCAGAATTCCACGCCTGGCGAGAAGAGGGTGGGTGGGACTTTCCCGAGGCTTTATTTAGGCTAGATCCATCAGCGAAGCATCTCTGCTGCACGTATTTTGAGTAACTTGGAGGTTGTTGGGAGTCCATTCGTGATTTGCGTCCAACATACTGTTCTCGAGGTTTTTGGGTGTTAAACATTCTACAGGGATTGTTAGATTCTGCGGTTTGAAAAGTAATTTTCTGGGGCGCCTGGGTGGCTCAGTGGGTTAAGCCGCTGCCTTCGACTCTGGTCATGATCTCAGGGTCCTGGGATCGAGTCCCACATCGGGCTCTCTGCTCAGCAGAGAGCCTGCTTCCCGCTCTCTCTCTCTGCCAGTCTCTCTACCTACCTGTGATCTCTCTCTGTCAAATAAATAAATAAAATCTTTAAAAAAAAAAAAAAAAAAAAGAAAAGTAATTTTCTCAGCCCTCCCTTGTATTCATGTTTAAACATTGCCTTGAATACTTGTGTTGCATTGGGTTTCCAGGTGGAACGCAAAACATATACACAGCAGGCAACTCAAGAATCCTTGGGGGTCGCGATACCGATTTTAACGTCAACAAATCCAAATTAAAATTCACCAGGCAGTCTTGGTAAGCATTCGGGTGCCGCCTCTGTTGCTTTTGGAGGCGGGGGTGGGGGTGGGGTGGGGAGGATCTCCCAAGTGGAGACTGGTTGCATACTTTAATTCTGAGTGTGGGTGTGCTGGGGAAGCTGACACACATGGGATGGAAAACATCCGAAAAATTAAGTACTAAATCGAACTATATTGATGGTGTAAGAAGAGAATGGTTAGAAAAGAGAGGTTTCTGTGGGCAAAGGTGAGTGGCAGAAGAAGAGCCATTTGGAGTTCAGAGGTAAGGTGTGAGCGTAGGCAACTAGTAAGAATCTCATTCCTTTGACAGCGAGGAACTCACTGTGGAGAACAAAAGAGGGTTTGTGGAAAGGAGATTGGAGGTTGCAGTGTGTAGCTGGGAGAAAGAAGATTCCTGGAAAATGAGCCTTATGTGTAGGTAGGGTGGCAACAGTTTTTAAACAGGTAAGATGTGCAATTTAGACTTTAGCCTTGAGACCCGTTGAGGGTTTAGGTGTGAAGGAAGATAGTAGAAACTTGGTATCTGGCTGCTTCGGTGACTGGAGCATGTGATGCTTGATCCCCTGGTCGTGAGTTCAAGCCCCAGGTTGGGCATAGAGATTATGTTAAAAAAAAAAAAAGAGAGAGAGAGAGAGAAGAAAGAAAGAAAAGAAAAGAAAAGAAAAGAAAAGAAAGAGACTTGGTATCTAAAAAAAGTTATAGCCTGGGGATAGTGTGGCAAGAAATGAGCCTGAAATCAGCAAATGACTGGTTTGCGGGCTTGGGACAAACTCATCTCTTACACCCTGCTTCTCTTGTTAATTATCCCTGATCAGCCTACTGGGGTTGGGGGAAATTAGGGAGAATTATCCACTGAAAACTCAGCTTGTCGGATTTACCCCCAATGCTAGCTGGTAAACTGTACTTCTGCTTCACCACTCCTTCCTCTCAATCCCTCTTCATATCTGCTGGGACCTAATTAGAAACCTCTCCAGAGGGGCGCCTTGGTGGCTCAGTGGGTTAAAGCCTCTGCTTTCGGCTTGGGTCATGATCTCGGGGTCCTGGGATTGAGCCCTGCGTCAGGCTCTCTGTTCAGCGGAGGGGCCTGCTTCCCCCTCCCTCTCTGCCTACTTGTGATCTGTCAAATAAATAAATAAAATCTTAAAAAAAAAGAAAAGAAAAGAAAAGAAACCTCTCCAGATGAGACACCTCCCCTGACCACCATGGGATTAATGAGAAAGGACTCTAATTTTTTTAACCGCAATATGGAATAATCTTGTGATTGTTTCTTCTCAACCTCAGTTTAGAGTATACCTTATTGAATGCTTGCCATGTACCAAGAAATATGTTAGATGCTGGGTTTGCAAAGATGAATAAGCCAGGGCCTCACTGGGAGGAGGGCTTCGCAGTTCCAAGAATGAAATGGGTTGGGCCTAGACTAGGGGGTTGACTCTGATAAGAGAAGAAGAAAGGCTCGTTTTGAAGGAAATGTTAGCAGGAGTTGGGCCCAGTTAGATATAGAGGGATGGGGGCACCTGGGTGGCTCAATCAGTTAAGCGTCTGCCTTCTGCTCAAGTCATGATCCCTGCGTCCTGGGATCAAACACCACACTGGGCTCTTTCCTCAGCTGGGAGCCTGCTTTTCCCTCTCCCTTTGCCTGCCATTCTGCCTGCTTGTGCTCTCACGCTCTCTCTCTCTCTTTCTCTGTCAACTAAATAAATAAAATCTTAAAAAAAAAATAGAGAGAGGGATGAATAAGAGAGCCCATACTGTTTTGGAGAGATTCTGTTTTGGAGAATACTGTTTTGAGGCCCAATTGAAGAGAACTTGGGCACCTGGCAGAGAGGTGCCACTTGAAGACAATCATGTTATGACAGAGCTTTTGTCCTGTCATTATCTTCTTACAGGTTTTCAGTAGCTCCACTGAGCCCTCAGGCTGGTGTCTAGCCATCTCTGCTGAGTTTTCAAGGGTCACTATGATCTGTCTCCAGAGAACAAATCCAGCCAACTCTCCCAATAATATTTTGAGTGAAATCAGAATATTCACCCATGGGGACATCTGGGTGGCTCAGTCAGTTAAGCATCTGACTTTGGCTCAGGTCATGATCCCAGGGTCCTGGGATCAAGCCCAGTATCAGGCTCCCTGTTGAGCAGCCTGTTTCTCCCTCTGCCTGCCACTCCCCCTGCTTGTGCGCACATTCTCTCTCTCTCTCTCTCTCTCTCTGAGAAAATTAAATAAATAAAATGTTTTAAAAAAAGATTATTCATCTATTATTTATCCCTGGACCCCTGGGCTTCTTAAGACTGTTTTGGCCATGGACACCTTTATGAATCAGATGAAAGCTATGGACCCTTTCCCCAGATCAGGCTCAAAATTTTGCATACATCTTTAAGGGGGTTATGAATCTCTTGAAGCTGTGGACTTCAGGGAAAACTCCACCCGCCCAAAACAGTCTCTTGTGTCTAGCTTGGGATTTCTTTTCTTTTCTTTTTTTTTTAAGATTTTATTTATTTGACAGTCGGAGATCACAAGTAGGCAGAGAAGCAGGCAGCAGAGAGCCTGATGCGGGGCATCCTGGGATCAGGACCTGAGCCGAAGGCAGAGGCTTTAACCCACTGAGCCATCCAGGTGCCCCTAGCTTGGAATTTCTCAGCAGCAACACTATTGACATTTAAGCCTGATTATTCTTCCCACCCCTTCCACCCCCAGTGCTGTCGTGTATTTTGTAGAATGTTTAGAATGATCACTGTCCTCTACCCATGAAGTAATGATGGCAAACACCCCTTCCAGTGGTTACAATAAAAAATATCTCCAGATATCCCCAAATGTCTCCTGCAGGGCAAAATTGCTCCCAATTGGGAACCACTTCTTTAACTCTTTCCTCATTCTTTACCTTCATCCAAATGATTTCTTTGCTGTGATTTCTTTACTCTTTTACAGTTTTACCTTTTTTCATATAAATTTTATGAATTACTGGAGTCTACATGGACCTCTCCTTTTTTCCTTATATGATTCTGTCACTTTTTCATATGCTTTTTCACTTGCTGTTCTTGCATCTCCAACTGGATTACATGGTTTGAAGAGCAGAAACCCAGTATTACGTATCTCTTAAACATATAATTTTGGTATGTTCTTTTAAACTTCATATTATTTTTATTTACTTATTTTTGCGGTAATTTTTACATCCCGTGTGGGGCTAAAACTTATAACCCCGAGATCCAGAATCACATGCTCTTCCCACTGAGCTAGCTAAGCACTCTTAAGCTTCATATTATTATAAGTTTCAAACATATACAAAAATTAAATAATAAGGGGCACCTGGGTGGCTCAGTTGTTAAGCGTCTGCCTTTGGCTCAGGTCATGATCTTAGTTGTACTGGGATCAAGCTCTGCATTGGGCTTCCTGCTCCACATTGGGAAGCCTGCTTCTCCAGCTCCCACTCCTCCTGCTTGCGTTCCCTCTCTTGCCGTGTCTCTCTCTGTCAAATAAATAAATAAAATCTTTTTAAATATAGAATAATAAGGTGGACACTCATGTATTCATCATCCAGCTTTAATTATCAACTCATAGCTAATCTTGTGGTTAGTACTTTCATTTTTTCAAATCTGTAGTGACTCCTTATCTTTTCAGAAAAAAAATAATTAACAATTCTTTAACCTAGCATTCTAGACTCTTAACTACCTTTATTAGCTACTTGACCACAATTTATTAAATATGTAAAACATTTCAAGCACTGGGATGAAATACTATAAATAAGAATTTGCAGGCACCTGGGTGGCTCAGGGGGTTAAAGCCTCTGCCTTCAGCTTCGGTCAAGATCCCAGAGTCCTGGGATCAGCCCAGCATAGCTTAGGGATCTCTGCTCAGCAGGGAGCCTGCTTCCTCCTCTCTCTGCCTGCCTCTCTGTCTACTTGCATTCTCTATCAAATAAATAAATACGATCTTAAAAAAAAATAAGAATTTGCTATACTAGATTCCCTTTGTTTCCTTGTTAACCATCCACTTACCTTAATTTAAATATTTCTTGTTTTTTATAAAACCCTCCCTGAAACCCTACAGTAGGGTAATTGTTCTCAATCTTCACCACAATTGTTCCTTATACTTTTGTTATTGCACTTAGCATATTGAAATGTAATTATTCATACATGAATAATTGACTCACTACCATGAGCTGCTTGTGGGCAGAAACATTTAAATTTCCTCCATATTTCCAATACCTAGCATTTACCTGGCACATAGAAGCCAATGCATGCATACTTCTGGACCAAATGAATACATTTTCTAGGATAACAATTTCCATATAATAACTATTAAGTAAACATTTATTGGATTTAATTTAGTAAACACAGTCAAAATAATGTAACCCATAGAAACAAGAATTTAAAAAAAAATACAGAGCAAAAGTGAGATTAGAGTGAGATAGGATGAACGGGCAAGTTTCACAGAACGTCTTTCTTGCCTTTCCCCTAGAAAGATGGAAATATTCTGTTCCCATCTCTATCCAAGGTCTTGGGTTTTATAAAATATCTAGGATAGGTTACTTGTCTTCCTTCCTTCCTTTTCTAAATTTTAAGCAGACTTTAAGGCACTAGTAGTTATCTTTATCTTCGGTTTAGGAATCTTCTCAGTTTTTGCATTTCCTTTCTTTTTTAAGAAATAATTTATTTACTTATTTGACAGAGAGTGTGAGAGAGCAAAGGCCAGGGGAGTGGCAGAGGGAGAGAGAGAAGTAGACTCCCTGCTGAGCAGATATCCAAACATGGGGCTCTATCCCAGGACCCTAGGATCGTGACCTGAGCTGAAAGCAGACACTGAACCAACTGAGCCACCCAGGTGCTTCTGCATTTCCTTTCAATTCATAAGAGTGACAAACTCATCTGCAAAGCTGCTGAGCCCATTTGTTTCACAGGTTGCCAGTGGAACTCTGACATGAGCAAGGAACCTCAGCCAGTATTCTTCCCAAGCTGTCACGGTATTTCAGAGCCAAGGTACTAAAGCCCTCTTCTGACTGCTGACACATCTGTCATCAGCTGTCCTCTGCAGGCAAAGGGAACTGCGATGCAAAGGTATGGAGGGGAGACAGTGGGATGAGTTCAGGAAACTGTTGGGCGCAGCTATGTACATAGCAGACAACATGGCGCTTGTGCCTGCGGCTAAACAGAGGACTTGCGCACCACCTGAAAGATGATTAGCTATGCCCAGAACAGGTAGCCCGAGGACACTGCGTGCTTTTTATCATGCTATCAGGCTTCCTTTCACATGTACAGTCTGCTGATGGGAGGAGCGGGGATACAAATAGGGGTAAAGATCCGGTAAATTCGCAAGCTTGTCACTCCGTGTGTCCGGGTCAGTTCTTGCTGGCGAGAGTGACAGGAAACTGCAATTAATTCAGTGTGGCTAGCGTAGAGGAATTGAGTTTAGTTGCCACACGAACCTGGAGAGGTGGGCAGGGGCTATATTATGAAAACAATTGTGTCATACTCAGGAAGGTGGACTGTTATCCTGAATGCTTGTATAAGAAAAATCTTTAAAATTATACATCTCTTTTAAAAATTAATATTTTATTTCAAAGCAATGCATATTCAATGTTGAATTTTTACAGAGTGCAGAAACATGGAATGAAAATCATTCTTGGGGCACCTGGATGGCTCAGTCAGTTAAGCATCTGACTCTTTGTTTTTTTTTTAATATTTTATTTATTTATTTGACAGACAGAGATCACAAGTAGGCAGAGAGGCAGGCAGAGAGAGAGAGAGAGAGAGAGAGAGGAAGCAGGCCCCCTGCCGAGCAGAGAGCCTGATGAGGGGCTTGATCCCAGGATCCTGAGATCATGACCTGAGCCTAAGGCAGCGGCTTAACCCACTGAGCCACCCAGGCGCCCCAAGCATCTGACTCTTAAACTCATCTCAGGGTTTTTTTGTTTTGTTTTTAATTTGAGAGAGTAAGTGAGAGAGAACATGAGAGGGGAAAGGATCAGAAGGAGAAGTAGACTCCCCGCTGAGCAGGGAGCCCGATCCCCGATGTGGGACTGGATTCCAGGACCCCGGGATCATGACTTGACCTGAAGGTAGTCGCTTAACCAACTGAGCCACTCAGGAGCCCTCAGCTCATGTCTTGGATCTCAGGGCCATGAGTTCAAGCCCCGCACTGAAGTTAATTATTAAAAAAGTTAAAAAATAATCATTCTTAATCCAATCACCCAGAGATAGCTCTTTAAAACATTTTATTTTTTCAACTTTTCTATGTATATAAATATGACTAAAGTGAAAACAAGATAAAGCTCATATTGGGTATATTTGGCGCTTTTTAACTTGCCTTTTCATAAACACTTCACAATGAGATGCTTTCTAAAACATGATTTGAGAAGGGCTACACAGTATTCTACTATACAGATGCATCATGGATTATTTAGTCAATTCCTTATTGCTGGGCATTTAGACTGGGTTTTGTTGCTCTAACACCTTGATGAAGGGGCCACTGGGTGTCTCAGGTAAGTGTCCTACTCTTGATTTTGGCTCAGGTCATGATCTCAGGATTGTGGGAATGGGCCCCACGTGGGGCTCTGTGCTCAGTGTGGAGTCTGCTTGTCCCTTTCCCTCTGCTTCTCACACTGCTTATGTGCTCATTCAAATAAATAAACAAAATATTTAATACTCGGTAGTTTTGTGCACTAATTTTATACAGGTATGTAATGTTTGTACATATATATGTACTTAAATCTCAAAGTGGAATTATAGTACCAAAGGTATGAATATTTGTAAGATTTTTGTGCAGATTATGTTATAAAAACTTGTCAATACATTTCCAAAGTTTCCAAGAATGTCTGCTTCTCAGTTCTTGCACCCACACTGGATATTCTTCTAAAATATTTACAACTTAGGTCTTAATTTTTTTTTAAGACTTTTGTTTTGGGGGTTCCTGGGGAGCTCAGTCGGTTAAGCATCTGCCTTCCGCTCAGGTCATGATCCCAGAGTCCTGGGATCCAGCCCCACACTGGGCTCTCTGCTCGCGGGGGAGCCTGATTCTCCCTCTGCCTTCGCCTGCCACTCCCACTGCTTGTGCTTCTCACTCTCACTCTCTCTCTCTCTTTCTGTCAAATAAATAAATAAAATCTTAAAAGAAATAAGGATTTTTGTTTTCTTTCTTTTTTTTTTTTTTAAGATTTTATTTGTTTATTTGACGGAGATCCAAGTAGGCAGAGAGGCAGGCAGAGAGAGAGGAGGAAGCAGGCTCCCCACTGAGCAGAGAACCCGATGCGGGGCTCGATCCCAGGACCCCGAGATCATGACCTGAGCCGAAGGCAGAGGCATTAACCCACTGAGCCACCCAGGCGCCCCAGGATTTTTGTTTTCAATTTATTTGAGAGAGAGTGCACATATGCAAGTGGGGGGAGGGTAGAGGCAGAGGGAGAGAGAATCTCAAACAGACTCCAGGCTGAATGCCTAGCCTGAGGCAGGGCTCCATCTGATGACTGTGAGATCATGACCTGAGCTGAAATCAAGAGCCGGAAGCTTGACTGAGCCATGCAGGCACCCCCCTCAACGTCTTAATTTGATTTTTGTTGTTTTTGTTACTAATGAGTTCAAATGTTTTTCTTTTATTGGCCAGTTTTCTTTTCTTTCTTTCTTTCTTTCTGTCTGGTCATTAAGTTGGCTTTTATTTCTTCTTCTTCTTCTTTTTTTTTTTTTTTTAAGATTTATTTATTTATTTATTTTAGAGAGAAAGAGCATGAGCAGGAGGTGCACAAGGAGAGAGAATGTTAAGCAGACTCTGGGCTGAGTCCAGAACCTGAGGCAGGGTGGATCTCATCACCATGAGATCACAGCTGGAGCTGAAGCCAATAGTCATTCACCTGCAGGACTGGGCCACACAGGTGCCCCTTGACTTTTCATATTGCTGTTGGAGTTTTTTGACTTTCATAGAATTTTAATTTTTAAGTAGCTAAATCTATCTTTTCCTTTATGGTTTCCTCCTTTGTTTTTTTGCTGAGAAATTTCCTCCCCTGAATGCTTCTACCCACTTCCTGCTTGGTGCTTCCAGATTCAAATAGATTTTTGCTTAAATGAACTCTTTTAAAAGGAGGTTCCTTCCACTTTGAGATCAAGTTTTGTTTTGTTTAAAAGCATTTATTTCAGGTCACCTGGGTGCTTCAGTACGTTATTAAGCATCTGACTTGGCTCAGGTCCTGTCTTGCCATCCTGGGATCAGCCCCACCTCTGGCTCCCAGCTCAGCGGGGAGTCTGGTTGATCGGCTTTCTCTGCCTCTATCCCTACTCGTGCTTGCTCTCTCTCTCTCTAACAAATAAAGCCCTAAAAAATAAGAATCACGTATTTCTTCTACTCTTATGGTTTTAACGAATACTTTGGAATTTCATTTTGCTAGGGTGAGATAAGAGTTCTAATACTGCCTCCCCAACAGGGTGCCATCAGTCATCAGATTAACTCATTTGATGATTCAGTTATCATCAATGGTTGGTAACTGAATGGTAGATAAAATAAATCTACCCATTGATTCAAATGTTACCCTTATTATAACCACTCTTACCATCATCCTGGGATTTCATCTACTGAGAGTTACAGGAATGAGGACATGTAGGAGACAGTAGAGGGAAAACAGGAAAAAAATTGTGCCCTTTCAGATTACGGTGATTGCTACTGGTTTTAGTTTAATAGTGGAATAACCGAATGTGTATTTTTCAAGATAGTTGCTCATTAAAATACCTAAATGAAAAGTTTAAAGAGCAGGCAAAAGAAAACAGAGCAATCTTCCCCCAAATAACTGAGTCTCCATACCCAATTACTCAATGCGTTCCCGAGCTGTCTGTCACATGGTCTGCTGTCCTTTAAACAGCCCTCAGGTGTCAAGTTTGAGAGAGCAAGCTGGGTCAAGGTCTAAAGTCTTCGAGGATATTTCGCTCAGAGAAAATGAAACTTTATTGTTAAAAGTGGAGCTCACCACTACAGAAACACGACCCGCCCCGCATTTTCCTACTAACATCGGCCTGAGCAGCGAAGGGAAAGCGCCCACTGATCGTGGGTTTTGAGTCCGGGCTTCGTGTCTTTCCCTTTGGCGAAGGGCAGTTAAGCCCGGGAACAGGAGCCTGGAGACGTTAGGCCGCAACAGAAAGTTATTTTTTACTCTAACGGCGGTTTTCGTAAGCGATAAAGATACAAAACTGAGAAGTAGGGGTTACACCACAGAACTTTCCGGGGTCTCCTCTGCCCCCACCCCCCGCGCGCCGGGCGGCGAGGACCCGCGGGTGCGCGGCGCTCAGCAAGCCGGCTGGGCGCAGAGAGATAGGCGCGCGCCGGCCGGACCCGCCCCTCCGCCTTCGCCCGCGGCGCGGGGGGACCCGCGGCGGTGACGTAAAGGGGGCGGGGCGAGGCGCGGTGTCTGCTTGCGGGGTTTCTGCCGGAACAGGAAACTTCCCGGTGGGGCGCAGGCGTGCGGCTAGCCTTGGACGCCCGCTCTGGGGGGCCGGCAGGTGTGCAGTGGGGGCGCCTGGCAAGTGATGGGACCGTGCGCCAGCGCCCCGGGATAGCGCGGGTGAGGCGACAGAGCCCCGCCCGGGCAGCCATGGGGCTCCTTCGGCTCCTGGTCCTCGCGGTGCTGGCGTCCGAACCCCGCGTGGCCGGAGGAGCCGAGACCGTCGGGAATTCCAGCGAGGGTAAGGGCAGGGGAGCCTCAGTTCTGCAACCTCAAGTTGGTTTTGCATTTCTTGCAGGTCCGCAGTCCACCTCGGGATCTGTGCATTTCGCAGGGCGGGTGGTGAATTCAGAACCGGCGGGAGTGGATCAGGGTCTTTTCCAGCTGAAGGAGATTCCCATTGCCAAGGAGGCCTCACCGTCAACCTACTTTAGGCTGAGGGAATGGGAAGGGTTAAGTAACTCTCCTGGTCAGACACGTTTTTAATCTCCCTTAGGGAGCAACCATGTGTTTGTAGGTTTAAGTTGACTCATGAAAACACTTCTTTGCTCTCAAGTGGTGTATCTGAGACTCGCCTGGGAACTTAGTGCAGAATGAAGGGCTTTATTAATCATGTTCCCCCAAGCTGCTGCGGGTTTTTACACTCCAGAATCTAGATGCTTTTCAGATTGGTTATGCTCTACGGAGTTTGAAAGGAAAAGTGAACCCAGAGTGGGACTTAGGATGGTATAGGTCATGTGCTCGGTGAATGCGTTTTAGCAATAGCTCCTGGTTTGTTAATATAAACCATAAAAAAGCAGTAATTGTGCTAGGCTGATGATAATCATGTGCTTTTCCGTGAGCTTAATCACATTCTTAGTTTTATTTTGAGCTTAAGAGACCAGTTGCACTTCTGAACCAGTGTATTTTCTGAATAATGTGGTTGTGTTCCTAATTGCTCATCTTAGAAAAGCTTTTGTGCAAACTGAATCTTAGAGTCATTGCACAGGAGTTAAGGCCAGAGCTGAAAAGGGCAGTTATATTTATGCAGAGAAAAGCCTTGTTAATGATAGGGCACTGACATTTCACTGTGTGCAGTAAGTGCCAGGTGCTTTCCATGGCATTGTTAATTAATCCTCACAACCCTATGAGATCATCACCCTCCTCAGAGAATGGTAAGGCAGAGGATGAAACTGGGGCCACGATGATGTTCATTACACAGGTCAACAGTTAAGAGGGGCACAGGTAATATTTGAATTCATGTGTGTCTGGCTGTAGTTTTAATTTTCATGGTCCTTCCACTTCGGCAAAGCTGGCCTCCAATAAAGATATTTTACTTAGTATGGTGCTTTACATTTAATTCTGTGAATTCTCATTCCTCAAAATAACCTTATGAGAGAGGTAACGGTGATATTATCTCCATTTTATTTATTTATTTATTTATTAAATATTTTATTTATTTATTTGACAGAGAGAAATCACAAGTAGTCGGAGAGGCAGGCAGAGAGAGAGAGAGAGAGGGAAGCAGGCTCCCCGCTGAGCAGAGAGCCCGATGCGGGACTCGATCCCAGGACCCCGAGATCATGACCTGAGCCGAAGGCAGCGGCTTAACCCACTGAGCCACCCAGGCGCCCCATCCATTTTATTTTTTTTAAAGATTTATTTTCGAGCGAGCGATTGCGTGCAAGTGGGGAGGGGCAGAGGGAGAAGGAGAATCCCAAGCAGACTCCCCACTGATTGCAGAGCCTGATGTGGGGCTGACTCCTCCGACCCTGTGATCATGACCTGAACCTGTGCATTTGTATTTAATATTATCTTCCATTCTTGTTTTACATTCATATCTAGTAGTTTACATGGAATTACAATAGTAATTGGAGTTGAGCAGAATGCCATGTGGGCCTTCTAGTATTTGTGTTATTGCTGGTTCTGGATTTAAGGCAGCAGGCTATTTCATGTGGTTCATTGCAAGTGATCTCTTTTAAAAGTATGTAAAAGGTAGTGTGTACATTTCTGTGTTTCCTTTCAGCTTTTTGGGGTAATGAAAATTCGTAAGATATAAATAAGATATGGGGAGGGGCAGTTGAATGCCTACCAACTTAAGTATCTGAACTGTTTTTTTTAATAGTTCATCTGAAGAGGATTATGAAGACAAGATTTCACAGATCTAGAATTTGGTTGTGTCAAAGCACAAACAAGTAAATTTTAGTAAAAAAAAAAAATAGAGTTGGATAATTATACGGTTCAAGTTTAGGATCTGATTGAGAAAGAAAAGGAAAAGATTAGTACTGGTCAGCTCTTTTTAGAAAGAAATTATTAGAAGGAAAAATAACTTGGGGTGGGAATGGAGGAAGGGTATGAAAAATAGAAGAGAGTTCCTGGCTGTGGGTCAGATGGCAAAAAAATACCTTTGGCAGAAAAAGCAGAGCCACTGTTTTTTAGAGGAGAGCCACAGCCAGAGTGCTCTGTCTCCATGTTATCCATTTGCCTGCAGTATCATTTGATGCGCTGTCTTTTTCCTTCCCACTCGCAAAGTCACAAGATCTAATTATGCCTCATAAAGTGAATCCTTTTCCAGGTGGCTTAGAGGAGAAGTTCCTGTTAACTTCTTCAGGGTATAGTTTGGATACATGTCTTCTTTTGCTTTTGTCTGTTTTATTTTATTTATTTTTATTTTTAAGATTTTATTTGGCAGAGAGAGAGGGGGAAGCTGAACAGAGAGCCTGATGTGGGGCTTGATCCCAGGACCCTGAGATCATGAACCGAAGGCAGAGGCTTAACGGACTGAGCCACCCAGGTGCCCCTGTTGTCTGTTTTTATAAGTAGAAATTAAATGCATTTTCTGCCATTCTATAGTGTTAAAGTCTTGATTTTTTGTATTTTTCCTTGTCACTCCTTGGAAGTCTCTTTCTCATTTTGATGTTTATGATGGACATGCTGGACATGTATAGTCCCCTTCTTTCTACTAGTTTATTCGTAGGGCCATATTGAATCCCTGACTTCTTTTTTAAGTAAGGAGATGAGTCCCTGAAATGCTGGGAAGCTAAGAGAAGTTCATAATGATACTTTATTGTGTAGCGCTGGACAGTTTAAAATTTGTTTCTCCTATTTATTTTATACTTTCAGCAGCCAAATGATGTATGAGGTACGTGACTTCCATTTCACCTTGGGGAAACTGAGGCCTAGAGGAAGTAAATTACTTTTTTGAGGTCATAACATTCAGCCATCCTTCACTAAACATTTACTGTGTGCCAGCTATGTGATTGGTACTGTACTAGACACCAGAGTGTCAACTATAACAAAGCCCTGCGTAGCCACAGCTGGTTTGGCGAATATTCAGTCTTCTCTAAAATTGCAAAGTGATTTAACAGACTGCCAAGGTAATACTGCCAAAGGATTTTCACGCAGAAGTTAGGTTAAAGATGACTAAGAATGGGAAAAAATGTATTTATCCTTTCCTAATTCATCAGATATCATGTTAGGAGTTCTCAGACGTGGCTGAACATTAGAATCAGCTAGAGAACTTTTTTTTTTTTTTTTAAAGATTTTATTTGTTTATCTGATGCACAGAGAGAGATCACAAGTAGGAGAGAGGCAGGCAGAGAGAGAGGAGGAAGCAGGCTCCCTGCTGAGCAGAGAGTCTGATGAGGGACTCCATCCGAGGACCCCAAGATCACGACCCGAGCCTAAGGCAGAGGCCCAACCCACTGAGCCACGCAGGTGCCTTGTCCTGGAGAACTTTTTAAAAAGGCAGTTTGTTGAAGAGACAATTAGAAATTGAAATGTAAAAGAAAAAATGAATTTCTGTTAGCATCAAGGAACATAGAATATTTAGGGGTAATTATAATGGAATATGTAAAGATCTTTACAGGAAAAACCATATACCATTCTTGAGACAAATTGAGAAACTAAGTAAGCAGAGGGATATCTCAGATTCATAAATTAGAAAATTTTATGTTATAAGGATATCATTTCTTCCTCAATTAATACATTCATTGCCATTCCAATCAGATTGCTGGCAGCTTATTTTGTGGAAATCGACAAGCTGCTTTCAAAAATATATATGGAGATGAAAAATGGCCAAAATAGTCAAGACGGTCTTGAAGAGAAAGAACAAATTTGGGACAAAATCGACACCAATGCAATATTGGTGTTAGGATAGACAAATAGACCACTGGAATACAAGTAAGAGCCCAGAAACAGACCAACACATATGGTCACCTATGTGAAAACTGAAATTGCAGAGTAGTAGGGAAATGGTGGTATTTTCAATAAAGGGTATTCTGTCAACTCAGTATGCATATGGAAACATGAACCTTGACCCTCTGCCTCACACCATATGTAAAAATCAACTTTATATTGATTTTAGTCTTAAATATCAAAGGTAAAACAAAGGTTTAGAAGTTAACATGGAGAATGTGTCTTCATAATCTTAGGATATGTTGGCAAAGATTGGGTTAGAATGACACAAAAAGGACTAAGCATAAAAAAACCTCAAGAAATTGGTCTACATTAAAACTAAAGTTTCGGGGTGCCTGGGTGGCTCAGTGGGTTAAGCCTCTGCCTTCGGCTCAGGTCATGATCCTCAGGGTCCTGGGATCGGACCCCGCATCAGGCTCCCTGCTCAGCAGGGAACCTGCTTCCTGCCTACCTCTCTGCCTCCTTGTTATCTCTGTCAAATAAATGATTAAAAAAAAAAAAAAGTTAAAACTAAAATTTCTGTTAATCTAAAGGTAGTAAGAGTGGAAAGGTGAGCTAGCAGAATAGAAGTACACTGACAGAATGCTCATATCAGTGAGGTATAAAGAACTAAAATACAGTCATGACTGTCTTTTTTTTTTTTTTTAAAGATTATTTATTTATTTATTTGACCGAGAGAGAGATTACAAATAGGCAGAGAGGCAGGCAGAGAGAGAGGAGGAAGCGGGCTTCCCACTGAGCACAGAACCCGATGCAGGGCTGGATCCCAGGACCCTGGGATCATGACTTGAGCTGAAGGTAGAGGCTTTAACCCACTGAGCCACCCAGGTGCCCCAGGACAGTCTGTTTTTAAAGTGGGCAAAAGTCTTGAACACAGACCTTTTTACAAAGGGAGTGTCCAGATGGCTCATAAACAAAACAAGATGTTCTTAACCTCGTTAATGATTAGGGAAATGCAAATTGAAATCACAATGAGATACTACTACGCATCCAACAGAGACACTGATGATACCAAGTGTTGGTGAGACAGTTGGGCAACCACAATACTTTTCCACAAGTTGATAGGGGTATAAATTGGCAAAACCATGTGGGATAAGTGTTTGGCAGTAGCTACTAAGGCAGAATGTAAGTGTACCCTATTACCCGATGATTCTACCCGTGGGTTCTATCCAATAGAAATGTGTACGTATGTGCACTAAAAGACATGTACAAAAAATTGCTTGGAGTTACTCATAATAACTTCATATTAGAAGTAATCCAAATGTTGATTAACAGAAGAAAAGATAAGTAAACTGTGGTATATTCCTTTTATGAAGTATACAACAATGAAAATGAGTAAGTCATGGTTACTTAAGAGTAGCTTGGATTAATTTCACAGGTATGCTATTGATTTTTAAAAAGCTAGACACAAAAGAATTCATCCTTTGTGATTCTACTTAATTAAAGTTCAGAAATGGGCAAAGCCCATCTGTGGTGTTTGAAGTTAGGATCATGGTATTTCTGGGCGGGAGGGAAGGCTTAGTGATTGAAAGGGACCACAGACCTCTAAGATGGTAGAATGCTCTTTCTTCACCTACCATGTAAACTTCATGTTCTTCTCTGTATGTATGTTCAATAAATGTTTTTTAACTGACACTTGTACCCTAGCCCCTTTGATTTTTATTTAACCAGTCTGGATAGGGGCCCAGGCAGCAGTAGTTTTTAAGGAGCCCCTCCAGATTGTTGTAATGCACAGCCAGAAAGGAGAACCACTGTATTAGATTTCCTTCCAATAAGGCCACCTTATGAGTGCTGTAGGAAATTCGAAAAGTAAAGAAATGTGCAAAGAAAAGGGAAAAAAATCGTTTAAAATACACCCCCAGAGGGCGCCTGGGTGGCTCAGTGGATTAAGCCGCTGCCTTCGGCTCAGGTCATGATCTCAGGGTCCTGGGATCGAGTCCCGCATCGGGCTCTCTGCTCAGCGGGGAGCCTGCTTCCTTCTCTCTCTCTCTGCCTGCCTCTCAGTGTACTTGTAATTTCTCTCTGTCAAATAAATAAATAAAATCTTTAAAAAAAAATAAAAAAATAAAAAAATAAAACAAAATACACCCCCAGAGGCAACTGCTTTTAAACCCCTACTTATCTTGTAAAGTGATCAGGTTTTCAAATCGTGGATACGGTTTCTTTTATTATCTTGTATCTGCCAGGTTCCTGCTACAGGTATTTGATTGGGGAAAAAGGGTTAGTGAGGCATCATCTTTCACATAGCTTCTGGAAATCCAGGAATTAATAAGTGAAAGCTGTAGCCAGGTGCTTTTCTTAAATTTAGAAGCAGAGACTGTAACTTAATGTTTTGATCCTAATCATTATATATTTTCAGATGGACTGCTTGTTTTCATTTCTGATTTTCTTAGAGAGCAGGACTTCTTAGGTAGTTAACCATTTAGGATGAAAAGTGATCTGTTACACTGTCACAGGAAAAACCTCAGATAGGTTTTACTGCCTGAAATGTATGTATGCTTTCTAGTAGACTCTTTTACAGAAAGAACTATTTCTTTATTTTTATGCTGGAATGGTAACAGCTGGTATGTTCATCAGTACGGGATTTGTTGAAAAAATATGGTTACATACAGCATGAAATATTATGTAACTTGTAAAATGCTAGAGCTAGAGTTATCTATGTTGATATGCAGAAATATCTAAGATCTATTAAATGGGCTATACCAAATGTATTTATATTTTTCCATTGTATGTAGAAATATTTATTATATCTGCCAAAGTCCTAAAAGATATATGCCAAACTGTTAATATTGATTATTCCTGCAGAGTATATTTGCTGTGGGTATTGATTTTCTCTGCATTTCTTACCTTTCTATAATAAAGGTTATGTATTATCTGGAAAAATATTACGATTTTAAGGGAAAAAGAAAACAAGTGATGGAAGTGTTGAGAGAGTATCATCATTTTGTCTAGGTTCTTATTTTATCTGTGTTCTTGTTTTTATAAATTTGAGATGAAGACTTGAGGTAGAATCTGTGTTTTGAGTGCTGTCAGGAATGGAGGATTTTTCCAAATTGTACAGTTTCAGTTTTTGGTAAGAACATCTCACCATCATTATAGAAATTTGATAAACTGTGAAATGTGTAAAGAAAAGAAAAATCCCTTAAAATATACTCGCAGTAATACCTACTTTCAATACCCATACTTACCTTAAGTTACCAGTTTAATAATGTGTTTTAATTTTTTTTTAAGATCTATTTATTTATTTGACAGAGACCACATGTATGCAGAGAGGCAGGCAGAGAGAGGAGGAAGCAGGCTCGCTGCTGAGTAGAGAGCCTGATTCGGGGCTTGATCCCAGGACCCTGAGATCATGACCTGAGCTGAAGGCAGAGGCTTTAACCCAGTGAGCCACCCAGGTGCCCCTGTGTTTTAATTTCTATGGTTCTTCTTCCTTACTGTCATTTGAAACACTGAAAGTTTTGGTTCTCCATGTATTTTTGAGTTGCAATTTACTTTCACCCCTGTGTGATAGGTTACGGGAAGATTAAGAAAACCTTGACACCAAGACTTAACTAGTTGATAGCTTTATTTATTTAAAGAGTTTTTATTTATTAGAGAGACAGAGAGCGCACCCACAAGCAAGGGGAGTGTCAGGTAGAGGGAGAAGCAGGCTTCTCACTGAGCAAGGAGCCTGATGTTGGGCTCTATCCTAGGACCCTGGGATCATGACCTGAGCCAAAGGCAGAGGCTTAACCCACTGAGCCACCTAGGCGCCCTGGGTAGAGTTTTTATTCAAGGTCTTTGTAATGGGGGATAAACATACAAGATTATCTGAACAGTTTCTAAGATATACTCAAAGGCAAATTAGTGAGAATTATAGAAATCTTGGACAGCCTTCACATATACATTTGAACCAGTTTTGATCACAGTACCCAATAGGCAGAACAGCTGGTCCATAAGAACTTCATAAATATTTGTCAAATAGAGAAAATGGGGAAGAAGAGGAGAAGACTTAAAAAAAAAAAGACTGAAAATATAACTAGAAAAGGCAGTGAAAAATTAAAAATGAGCTTAGTGCTTTGAACAGTTAAAGGATGGACAGTTAAAGGACCAATTAGTTCCTAGGAAAATAAACATACTGCTTTCAGATTGGCAGACTAGAATTTGTGGGTATTTTTAAACCTTGGAAACTGAGGATAGATGGGACCAAAATTAAAGTATGATACATGCAGTATTTTTAGTGCCACTTAATGAGACTTACTTAATTTTATGTATAATTTGGTTCCCTAATAAAATAATCATGATGATGGGAAAGCCTGAAAAATGTAGAAGTGTTTTTCTTGTTTCCCTTTATAAAAAGGGACTTCCCTGTCCAGAGTCTATTAAATTCTTCCTAATATTTTTACCTCTGTTCTGGCTGGAGCTTAGTTTTACATAAAAGGTAAAATGTGGGCGCCTGTGTGGCTCAGTGGGTTAAGCCTCTGCCTTCCGCTCAGGTCATGATCTCAGGGTCCTGGGATCAAGTCCCGCATTGGGCTCTCTGCTTGGCAGGGAGCCTGCTTTCTCCTCTCTCTCTCTCTGCCTGCCTATCTACTTACTTGTGATCTCTCTCTGTCAAATAAATAAATAAAATCTTTGGGAAAAAAAAAAAAGATAAAACGTGTTTCTGCTTACATAATTGGGAGGAAATATACCATCTTCATTTGTCATTGTTGCCACTAATTAAAATTTTCCCTGGAGTTTCAGAAATTAAATTGTAGCCACCAGTAATTTTTTTTTCTATAATCAATTATAAAAAAATAATGAAGGTAATATAACGGCATCACGAAGTTTGGGGAATTTAGGCAGAGTGAACTTTGATCTCAGCCTAGCTTTATTCATTTATTCTGTTCCACTTCTTGGTTAACCATTGTTCATAGTCTTTTTAAAATCATCCAGATGGAGGGGCGCCTGGGTGGCTCAGTGGTTTGGGCTGCTGCCTTCGGCTAGGATCATGATCTCAGGGTCCTGGGATCGAGCCCCGCATCGGGCTCCCTGCTCCGCAGGAAGCCTGCTTCCCTCTCTCTCTCTCTCTGCCTGCCTCTCTGCCTACTTGTGATCTCTGTCTGTCAAATAAATAAATAAAATCTTTAAAAAAATAAAATAAAATAAAATCATCCAGATGGAGTATTTGTGTTTAAAAAAAAAAAAAGGTGTTGGAAATTAGCCTGTTTGGGAAATAATACATAAGAATGAGTTTGAAGTTTAATGTCTGGAGTATTTTCCTTTACCACCCACTGACTCTAATTTCCTTCCAAAATAAAATGATAGTTCCACAGTGGGACTTACAATCTATTGTCAACTGTTTCATTTCATTTTATTTTATTTTATTTTTTAATATTTATTTATTTTGACAGATATCACAAGTAGGCAGAGAGGCAGGCAGAGAGAGAGGAGGAAGCAGGCTCCCTGAGGAGCAGAGAGCCCGATGCGGGACTCGATCCCAGGACCCTGGGATCACGACCCGAGCGGAAGGCAGAGACTTTAACCCACTGAGCCACCCAGGCTCCCAACTGTTTCATTTTATTAAATTTAAATCTTTTTTTTCTATTTTTAGACTTGAAATCTGCCCCACCCCCACTCCTAAGGACTGCTTATGTAATGTGTGGGAGCTCCTCTGTTATTTCTGCAGAAAGATGCCAGCTACAGGGTAGAGGATGGGACGGGCATCCAGGACCACACACATAAAAGCAACCTATTTAGTGGATTGTTTGAGAATTGGGTTGATGAAAGAAAGAACTGGGGTGCAGGTGGGAGAAAGACACAGTGCGTGGATGACTAAAACACAAAGGGAGGCAAGCAGACAGATGACAAAGGCTTAGATGAGGTGTTGTAAAACTCGTGTGGACTTTGAACTTGATTCTTGAACCAAAAGCTCCTTTTTCCAGCATGCCCAGGGTTCAGGACTGCATGTGAAGTATATGGTGTAGGCACTGAGACATTTTTTGTCAGTGTTGATGGCACCTTCCTTTGCAAGCTAGGTAATAACAGACTCATTTGACAGATGAAGAAATAGAGCTTTAAGGGGATTAAGTAACCTGCCCAAGATCACACAGCTTATAACTGGTGGGATAAAATTGAAGCCCCCATATCCCTCTGGGCTGGGCTGACTTCAGAATTCACTAGATCAAGTTCTGTATTTAATATCAGTGTATTCATAATTGTTAGTGCTTTCTTAGGGTTGTTAAACCCTTAAATTCATGGGCTCTGTTTTTGTTTTTAAAGGTTTTATTTATTTGAGAGAGAGAGAGAGAAAGTGTGTGCAGGTACAAGGGGGAGGCGGGGCAGCGGCCCCAGGACCTGAGCAAGGCAGATGCTTACCCCATTGAGCCACCCAGGCACCCTGTTTTGTTTATTTAATTAAAAAAGTTTCGCTTTAAAGATTTTATTTATTTATTTATTTATTTTAAAAAAGATTTTATTTATTTATTTTACAGAGAGAGATCATAAGTAGACAGAGAGGCAGGCAGAGAGAGAGAGAGAGGGAAGCAGGCTCTCTGCTGAACAGAGAGCCCGATGTGGGACTCGATCCCAGGACCCTGGGATCATGACCTGAGCCGAAGGCAGCGGCTTAACCCACTGAGCCACCCAGGCGCCCCTAAAGATTTTATTTATTTAACAGAGAGATACAAAGCAAGAGAAGGAACTCAAGTAATGGGAGAGGGAGAAGGGAGAAGCAGTCTTCCTGCCGAGCAGGGAGCCCAATTCGGGGCTCAATCCCAGGACTCTGGGATCATACCTGAACTGAAGGCAGAGGCTTAACAGCTGAGCCACCCAGGTGCCTCAAAATAAGCTCTATACCACGTAGGGCTTGAACTCATGACCATGAGACCAGGAGTCACATGCTTTACTGACTGAGCCAGCCAGGCACTGCCTGGGGCTCTGTTTTGACTGGAATTGTTAAGGCTGCTTACGACGGGGAATGTTCTGGCTCTGGGCACTGGGCATCTAAGGCATCCTGAATACTTTTTTTTTTTTTTAATATTTTTTTTTATTTATTTGACAGAGATTACAAGTAGGCAGAGAGGCAGGCAGAGAGAGAGGAGGAAGCAGACTCCCTGCTGAGCAGAGAGCCTGATGCGGGGCTCCATCCCAGGACCCTGGGATCATGACCTGAGCTGAAGGCAGAGGCTTTAACCCACTGAGCCACCCAGGTGCCCCCTGAGTACCCAGGTGCCCCCTGAGTACTCTTTTGTTCGAATCTTTCAAAACACCTATCTTATGCTTTAGTGCTCAGTTACACAATTGAGTAGCTGCTTCCCCTTCTTAAGCTTAACTGTCCTCATCAGTAAAATAGGGGCAGCAATAATTATCTCCCCAGGTTTTTCTCAGGATTAAATTAAGAATGCATGTATGCTTATGTCTGTGATTTCTACAAGTTGATATTACAGGTATAAATGTCACAATGAAACGTTTCTCCCATGGCAGGTCTTCTTGAATTTTCCGTAGGGAAGTTTAGATACTTCATGCTCAACAGACCCTCTCCAGAGGATGCCATTTTGCGTCATATTTCCAGCAATGCATCTTTCCTTATTTTCCAGATACACTCACAGTATCAGAATACAACAATTTCTTTTACTAAGGTAAGTACGGAGAGTTATTTCTTTAAACACCATTTCCAAATTTGGGGGTCTTGTATTTAGTAGAAACATGAGAATTTGATGCCTCTTTATGTGTGACTTTATGTCCTTCAAAGAAAAAAATCAAGATTGGAGCCTGTCAAGTAGGTGGTTTAGACTGGCTAAGATGTGTGCATCTCAGGCCTTTCTTGAGTGTGGTGACCTCTGACTTAAAGAGGGGGTGAGCAAGTGCCATGTTTCAGAGTAGGATGGTCTTTACCGTCTCCTGGTCGCAGTTAAGCTTTTCTTGTGATTTCTCACCATTTTTACTTTCTCTTCTGGATCTTTAATGATTTTTACCTCTGCATATGTTTTAGTAGGTTTCCATCCTTGTTCAGCCATATAGTGTTTATTGAGTTTAAATATAAAAATATATATTTATATTATATAATAATTTATATAATATGACAGTTATAGCTCAGTTTTTTTTTTTTTAAGATTTTATTTATTTGACAGAGGGAGAGAGATCACAAGTAGGCAGAGAGACAGGCACAGAGAGGGGGGAAGCAGGCTCCCTGCTGAGCAGAGAGCCCCGTGCGGGTCTCAATCCCAGGACCCTGAGATCATGACCTGAGCTGAAGGCAGAGGCTTAACCCACTGAGCCACCCAGGCGCCCCATATAGCTCAGTTTTTTAAAGAAACTTTCCAGAACATGAATTCTTTAGGGGCTCATGTTTTTGTTTTCATAATGATAAAGTTAATTTGTATATTGGACCTACAAGATGGAGTCTGCCTCAGTGGCCTGCTCCATGTCACAAATCTAAACCTGAGTTAGCTTGTACTTACCGGGAAACACCTGTCCAGGAAACCTAACATGACAGTCACCATCCTCCAACTCTGCTGTAGTTCCTTTACGAACCATAGAGAATAGGACCTGCTCTCCTTCCTTATAAGGAAATTCCTGACCTCCTAGCCAATTATGTCCCGTTTCTGTTTCGCTTTTTCTAACACCATACAACTCACTGTTGCCCCAGATCCCTCAGCTGCTTCTTCACTGCTTCTAAGGCACTACACTGCCCTAATCTGTGGGTTGTTTTTCCTTGAATAAAGGACACCAAAATGACACCAATAAAGGACACTTTACTGAATTGTTTCAGTGTTGTTATTTGACCGTAGTCTTAGTACTTGACATAGTGAATCTTAATTTGGGGAATTGGAAAACTTGGGAATTAAACTGTGCATCTCCTATTCCTATCAAAGATCGTGTATTGAAATAGTTCTTTGTGCATATGTGTGAGCATCTGCGTGTAGAGATGGATTCTTTTAAGGAAGGTCTGTGTTTCTTCCTTCTTGTTTTGAGAAGGTTTGGAATAGGACATACAGACGAAATCCAGCCTAGAGTTGAAATATTTTGCTCAACTCCCTATTCACAATGACTCTCTTCTACCTTATTGCAGACTGTCCTTCACAATACCTCAGGAACAGGCACTGACAAAGGACTGGTTTTCATTCTTAGACCAGAGCAGAGTATGTGCACTTGGCACTTGGAGACTTTAGACGCTGAGCCTGTCCAAAACATGGCCATCCCACTCTCCTATTCAGAAAGAGGTAACCTTTCTATCTTCGACTTCCTATTGACTCTCCAGAATGTGGAACTTATTTATGAAAACTTAAGGGAAACTGTAATCCTTGTAAAAGTATTGATTGCAAATACAGTATATTGAGTCAAAAATTTTTAACAGCAGGGGAGCCAAAGAATTACATGGTGATTGAAAGCCCAGGTAGGGGTGTTGGAGAATGCAGTCATTAACCTCCCCAAAATTTAAGGAGGCCTTGGAGAAGCAGGAACAAAGGCAAGACACAGTCCTGAACACTTTACCAGGCAGAAGAAGGCATGGTAGAAGAACTGAGAGTATTTGGAGAATGGCAGAATGGGGGGTGTGGTTGAAGCCTGGAGTGTGAAGGGCCTTGTATGTAATTTGAGGTTTGTATTCTATTCTGAAGGAGCACAAAGAATTTTGAAGCAGAGGAATGATATGCATTTCCTCTGTCAGAAAGTTAACTCTAGAAGCGGTGTGGGGAGTGTTGTGGAGCAGGCATAGCAGGGTCAGGACTCAGCTCACCTTTAAGGGCTCAGAGTGAGAAAATGGAGGGTGGCACTGATGAGACACAGTGAGCAGTGGTTATGGATTATAAAGGGAAGAGCATAGGCTTCCCATTTGGGCTGCAAAGAGATAGTGATGCAAAATTGGGTTGAGAGAGAGTTGTGCTGAGCAGTTTATGCGATCCGGATGGGAAAGATGGTGACTTTGGTTTAGGACAAAGGAATCTGAGATGCTGTAGGACATCTGGGTGGAAATGTGTAGTAGGGAGTTTCAGGGCATGGAGTGGAGACCTGAGGTTAGATATCCACCTGCAAGGTTCTGAGTAAAAGCCATGGCAGCGAGTAAGATTGTCCAGGCGTATACTCAGAGATTTAGGGGGAAAAGCAACAGTGGATACTTTCATAGTGCCTACCACGTGTCAGGCACTGTTTCTGGGCGTTGCTAACTGCTGAGGAATTAGCATACGACTAAGGAGGAGTCAGGCGGGTAAGAGAAGAGCCCAGAGGTTCTGCTTTAAGTAAGGAGTGTAAATAGTCTGTTGTAGAGAGGTTAAGGAAGTGACTCAAAGTGTCCATGTGATAGTGCAGTGAAGGGTGGCCTTTAGGGAGAGTCATTTTAGTGGCACAGTGGGGATGAAAACTTGATTACGGTGATTGAGGAATAAAGGTGAGCTGAGGGTATTTAGACTACTCTTACGCAGTGTTCTAGGGAGCAAAAGGTAATGACCTGGTAGAAAACCACAGACTTTGGGTTTTCATCAAGGGTAGTGTACAAAGAAGAATTAGAGTAGAGCTTCCGTTGCAATGCATATCATTTTCTCGGGTGTGGTAAAGATTTGTAAATGCAGGAGAAGGAGAGTGTGGAAGAAGATGGAGACAGATATGCATGTTGGGTTTCTCCATTCCAGATCTGGCCAGGGGGCGTCCACCACCAGAATTCCAACAATTGATGGAAACCAGGACCCAACTGTGGGAATGATTGCATGAGTGTATCAATTTGAGATCTTGAAGATCTTTAAATTGGTTTACCAGATAAGATCTGTCTTATTTTAACCTTTCCACTTGGGTCTATCTAGACGGTTGTTTGCATAGAATCGAATGCATGTTAAGTGACTTCTCTAAGTTTTGTCATGCTTAAGGTCATGAATAGGATTCCTAATAAGAAAAGAAGAGCTGTTTTAACCACATTATTAAGAGGATGTAAAATTTGTATTAAATATCCAAATGCTATTCCAGTACATGGTCTTGGGAGTCTTTTGAGGTCTTTTTTATTTTTACTCTTTTATGTGCACAAAGACTCCTCCAACACTGAGGGTGATGTCATCTTTCTTTTTTTTTCTTTTTTTTTTTTTTTAAAGATTTTATTTTTTATTTGTCAGAGAGAGAGCGAGCGAGAGCGAGCACAGGCAGACAGAGTGGAAGGCGGAGTCAGAGGGAGAAGCAGGCTCCCTGCGGAGCAAGGAGCCTGATGTGGGACTCGATCCCAGGATGCTGGGATCATGACCTGAGCCGAAGGCAGCTGCTTAACCAACTGAGCCACCCAGGCATCCTGTCATCTTTCTAACAGTTTAAAGGAGCATGTGAAAAGTAGACACCCCTTTCTTTACTGCCAGTGGAGTTCCTTTTCTCTTTGGCACTGTTTTTTCCCTTCTGTCCCTGGATTCTTAAGCTCTTTTTATGGGATCACAGACACCCCCCCCCCCCCCCCGAAATCTAATAAAAACCTCTCACCTTAAGAAATGCATGCATTCAGGGTGCCTGGGTGGCTCAGTGGGTTAAGGTCTCTGCCTTCGGCTCGGGTCATGGTCCCAGGGTTCTGGGATCTATGCTCAGCGGGGAGCCTGCTTCCTCCTCTCTCTTTGCCTGCCTCTCTGCCTACTTGTGATCTCTGTCAAATAAATAAATAAAATCTTTAAAAAAAAAAAAAGAAATGCATGCATTCAACCTTTGGCATACAATTTCAAGGTGTTCATGGGACCTCCAAAGCCCGTTTTTGGATACCAGCTTAAGAATGTCCGTCTCCAGACCTTTTCAACTCTAGAGCAGGGTTGACAAACACAGACCAAAAGTCAAATCCAGCCTCTGCCTGTTTTGTACATAAAATTTTACTAGAAACAGCCACGTTCCTTTGCTCATTTTGCCTATGGCTGCTTTCGTGCCTCGAGGGCAAGGCTGAGTGGTTGCCGCAGAAACCATCTGGTGTGTGAAGCCTAAAATATTCATCATTTTACCCTTTACAGAAAGGCTTGCTGACCTCTGTTCCAGAGCCCTCAACCTCAGTCAGGTTTTCCCTCTTTAACCTCAGTTCATGAGGTAGTTACAAAACCAGAAGCTCTATTATATTTAACTCCTAAATGGAAAGTTCTTACAAGAGTAGAGTTCTGTTTTTCTGAGTACAATTTGAATGTAGAAGGATTCTGTGTTGAGTAACTTCCTTATTTTTCATACAGATCCTGTCCCTGGAGGCTGTAATTTGGAGTTTGATTTAGATATTGATCCCAACATTTACTTGGAATATAATTTCTTTGAAACAACTATTAAATTTGCCCCAGCAAACCTAGGCTATGCAAGGTATGTCTATCTTCCTATCTCCTAAAACTGCTTATAGGACATCCATGAGTAGCTGTTGTGTTGATTCAGTGAACTCCCCAAATCCATGGTTCTCTTTACGGAAATGGTTTAATTTTTTTTGGAACGGAGGTCATTTCAGCGTTGTAAGTAATAGTTGATCTGTCACAATTAATATTGTTTCCCTCCATCCTTAGAAAGAGCTAGATGTTGAGTTTCTGTTGTGAGCTTAGAAGTACATTTAGTTTCTGTAGAGTTTTGAATATAGAAAGCATTCTGAAACCATGAAACACCCTGTATTTTTTTTAAGGATTTTGTTATTTTAATTAAAACTCTGCCTTAGTTTCTACTTTAATAGTAATGGTAGCTAACATTGAGTAACACTTCAATGCTGTCTGTGTATCATCCGTAGTGTTCTTGGTCACTGAATCCTGACAGTTTTCTTAAGAAGGGGTGGTGGTGCTTTTACCGAGTGGCGCCCAAGGGTCAATGAGATGAAGTGACATGCTCATGTCCACACAGCTAACAAACGGCAAAGCTGGCATGTCCCTCTGGGCCTAACATGATCATGCGGTTATTTCACCATACTCCCCCTCAGTAGCTTCCTTTTAGTCATAATGCCAAAATTGGAATGGATGCAGAAGTTTGAAATTTGAGCTTTTGGTTCCTTTTATAGATGGGACATGCATCACAAGAGATTGATGTTCAGTTTTGTTGGTTGACTTTAGAGGCACAAATCCTCTGCCGTGTGACATTGGGACGGGCCGGGACTCTAGGTGGAGGTTGCTGTATGATGTCTATCAGTATTTTCTGCCCGAGAATGACCTCAGCCAGGAGGGTTTGCTAAAGCATCTGCAGAGGATGGCAGAGGTGCCTCAGGTGAAGGCCAATGCAATCAAGGTAAATCTGGTTCTTATCATTTGTGTGGCCGAGGCTGTGGCCCTATTGTCAGAGTCGAGAAAGGAAGAAGCTACCAGGAGCTTCTTCCTTTACTGTTCCTTGGTCTTTCTGGGATTCTCACTTTATTCTCTTTCATTCTGTTATCATATCTATTATGATGTCACTATGCTAGTGATATCCCCAAGTAATGTTGGCTTTTGAGGAGGTGCATGTAAATTATGTTATGTTTTAATTGCTGTCACATACATGACCTGGTAATCTTCAGCTACAGATGGAAGTGATTTTTCTTTGTATTCCCATAACTATTATATAAAAACTTTTGGCAAGTATAAAAGTTATAGTGTCTTTTAAAAAACAAGGAGAAACTGTTTCAGGATATACACATTGTCATTAATATTTACTTATTTATTTATTTAAAAGATTTTTGTTTTTATTTATTTTAGGGAGAGAGAGTGTAGATGTGCATGTGGAGAGAGGAGATGGGTAGAGGGGGGGAGGGAGAGGGACCGGCAGACGTCATGCTGAGTGCAAAGCCCCATGTGGGGCTTGATCTCATGACCTGGAGATCAGGACCTGAGCCAAAACCAAGAGTCAGCTGCTTAACTCACTGAGCCACCCAGGGGCCCCTGACATTAATATTTAAGCCCAAACTCAGAAGTCTCTAACTTGAAGCAGAAGTTTTCTCCGACCTTTGGAAGCCCTGTAAATTCTTGGAATACCAAGTGTGGGGTATGGGCCAGCAGCATTGGTAACACCTGCGAGTTTGTTAGAATTGTAGACTCTTTGGCTCTACCTGACCTACTGAATCAGAAGTTGCATTTTGAGGGCCCCAGGTGATTCCTATGCATATTAAAATTTGAGATTCATGCTATAGATGATTTTTGTGGAGGGCAGGATTTATGTCTTAAAAAGTACTTGATAGCAGTCTGATAATATAGAAGTTCATCCTTCAGTCTAATGGTTTATGGGTATAGTTTTTCTAGACTACTCTGATTCTTCTAGAAGGTTGATAGTTTACCAGATTTTATAGGAAGCAGTGGCCTTCGTGATTAGCCTAGGCCCTCAGTCTGTTGCAGAGCAAGATCTCATTTTGTCGTCTTGTCACCTAGGATGTCATGGTCATATGCTAAGAAGGAGCCTTACACAAGAAAACTCATTGTGCTTATTCACAAATTTGGAAGCTCTTTTGGATAAGTTTACCGGTTGCCTTTTTACGTAGAAAATTTTGAAGATCATTTTATTTTATTCTCATGAAGAATGTAAGAATCATATACTTTATAACTTTCAGGGAAGAGTTAGAATTTTGTATGCCAGAGTTGAGGGAAACCCTCGTTGACTAATGAGGGCATGTTGAAAAGAGTCAGAGCCTGTTTAAAGAGGCTTGCCCTGACCAACTTTGGGGCAGTTCAGTCATCAAAAAGAGTAATGATTGGTTATAAGTTTTGAATAAATAAAAATAAGCCCATATATGGGGCGCCTGGGTGGCTCAGTGGGTTAAAGCCTCTGCCTTCGGCTCAGGTCATGATCTCAGGGTCCTGGAATCGAGACTGGCAGGGAGCCTGCTTCCTCCTCTCTCTCTCTGCCTGCCTCTCTGCCTACTTGTGATCTCTGTTTGTCAAATAAATAAATAAAATCTTCAAAAAAAAAAAAAAAAGAATTACATGTGATGACTTTATAAAAAAAAAAAAAGTCCATATAAATACTAACGAAAGGGGGTAAAAAAGAGAAAAAGAAAACTCCTCAGCTGCCAACATTGGAGGAGACTCCTGTACCAAGTTACTCTGGAAATCAATACAGGGGAGGAATTTATGCTGTGTTTTCAGAAAGAGGCCCTGTAATTCATCCTCCTGGATGAGAGAAGGCTCTTGGAAGAGTGCCAGCCAGTAGATGCGGAAGGAATAATAGGATGAGAAAATCACCATATTCCACCCTCAGTGAAATAAGTCAGGCAAGGATCAGCAGGATCAACGACTGCTGGGGAACAGGATAGTCTCAGCATGCTCAGATTAATTCTGTTTGCAAAGGAAAAACTTACTTTTGGAATGGAATGATTTGGTGGTCTTGGTCTTATCTCTATGGTCTGTGGGGTTCACTGATAGTGGGTAGCTGGCCTTATGTGCTCATATGACTCCATCTGACAGCGTCATGACCACCTGTGAAATGTTCTAGCAAAACATGTTTAACCTGAATTCAGTCCACTGGAGTTGCTGTTTATAGGATTTACATGGGGTTAAAGAATAAGTTGGACACCTTGAGCATATCCAGACTGTGGAATGTTCTATAAGGCAACTGCTCTTTTTTTTTTTTTTTTAAAAGATTTTATTTTTATTTTAAGAGAGAGTGTGAGCAGGCGGTGGGGGGTAAGGGCAGAGGAGAGGCCAGAGAGGATCTTAAGCAGCTCCAGCACTGAGTGTGAAGGCCATCGAGGGGCTCAATTTCACAACCATGAGATCACAACCTGAGCTGAAACCAGGAGTTGAAGGCTGAATTGTACCACCTAGGCGCCCTTTAAGATTTTATTTTTAGTAATTTCTGTACCCAACCTGTGACTTGAACTTAGAACCATGAGATCTAGAATCACAGGCTTTACCAACTGAGCCAGCCAGGTGCCCCTGTAAGATAGGTGCTCTGGGGGTGCCTAGGTGGCTCAGCATGTTAAACAACTGACTCTTAATTTCGACTCAGGTCATGATCTCAGGGTTATGAGATTGAGCCCTATATTGGGCTCTGCACTGGGCATGGAGCCTACTTAACATTCTTCTCTCCCTCTCCGCCCCACAATAAAAAAGCAAACAGAAAAAGACAGCTGCTCTTAATCTCTTTAAGAATCATTGGTGGGGGGCGCCTGGGTGGCTCAGTGGGTTAAAGCCTCTGCCTTCGGCTCAGGTCATGATCCCGGGGTCCTGGGATCGAGCCCCACATCGGGCTTTCTGCTCCGCGGGGAGCCTGCTTCCTCCTCTCTCTCACTCTCTGCCTGCCTCTCTGCCTACTTGTGATCTCTGTCTGTCAAATAAATAAATAAAATCTTTAAAAAAAAAAAAAAAAAAAAAAAAAGAATCATTGGTGGGGCACCTGGGTGGCTCATTGAGTTAAAACCTCTCCCTTCCGCTCAGGTCATGATCCCAGGGTCCTGGGATCAAGCCCCACGTAAGGTTCTCTGTTCAGCAGGGAGCCTGCTTCCCCCTTCTCTCTGCCTGCCTCTCTGCCTACTTGTGATCTCTGTCTGTCAAATAAATAGATAAAATCTGGGACGCCTGGGTGGCTCAGTTGGTTAAGCAGCTGCCTTTGGCTCAGGTCATGATCCCAGGGTTCTGGGATCGAGTCCCGCATCAGGCTCCTTGCTCGGCCGGGAGCCTGCTTCTCTCTTTGCCTCTGCCTGCCTCTCTGCCTGCTTGTGTGTACTCTCTCTGGCAAATAAATAAACTCTTAAAAAAAATAGATAAATCCTTAGAAAAAAAAAAGAATCATTAGGTGGGTGGGAGAGAGCGATGGGTAGGACTGTCCTAGATATCGGAGGTAAACAGCATGCATAAAATGGTTGGATTTTGGTTAAGGGGGAAAAAGCTATGAAAGACATTGTAGGGGCATGTTTCTTCTATTACATATATTACCTTCCTAAAAACCACCTTTAAAATGGAAGGTTTTTTTGAATTTATTTTTATGTGAGAGAGAGAGTGAGAGAGAGCATGAGAGGGAAGAAGGTCGGAGGGGAGAAGCAGACTCCCCGTGGAGCTGGGAGCCCAATGCAGGACTCTATCCCGGGACCCCAGGATAGTGACCTGAGCAGAGGGCAGTTGCCTAACCAACTGAGCCACCCGGGTGCCCCTAAAATGGAAGTTTTGAAGTGAAGAACCACGCATAACAACTTGCATGGAATGTTTTCTTATTGCAGAGTCTGTTGACAAAGATAGCTGGGTCCTCTCCACAAGATGTTAATAAACACTTGTCTGTTGGCAGTTCGTAGCTAGTAGTAATAGCTAACATTTGTTGAACACTTACTCTGTGCCAAGCATTGTGCTAAGAACTGAGGAAAGAAGGACTAGGGAGCAAGATAAATGCAGTTCTTGCTGTTGTGTTGTTTACAATCTAGTAGACGACAGGAATTTTTTAAAAATTTTGTCCTGATTAGTGTTTACACTTTATATCTTATTTTACTTAAATTGTTACCATTTGATGCTGTGCAAAATCTTTAGAAGCATATTGTATAAGAACTTGCTTATATTAGCACATATAACTATAACTGTGCAGGACAGTTGTTTGAGAGAGCTAACTGGATTGGTATATATTTTAAACAAGAATTATAATATAATTTAATATCAACTGTAGGTGGGATTATAATAGAATAGCTTTTTAAAAAAAATCTGAACACTAATCACACATTACTTTTGGCTTCAGGTGGTTACCCTAACAGCTAATGATAAGCCAAGCGTTTCCTTTTCCTCTCTCCGAGGACAAGGTGTCATTTATAATGTCATTGTTCGGGATCCACTTCTCAATACATCTGCCGCATATGTTCCTGTTCACACGTACGCTTGCCACTTTGAGGCCAAGGAGGGTAATTGTTCTTCCCTTGGTGAGTATGTGGATTTAAACTTCGAAAATTTCTTCTTTGGCTTTGCAGATTGAGGACAACCAATCCAAAACTTAAGAAGATTAAAAAATGCTTTTGTCTGGTCTTCATTCATTCAGCAAAGGCCTTTTGAGCCCCTCTGTTGTTCCACTCTCTGTTTTAGGCACAGGGATATAGCAGTGGAGGAAACAGACAAAATACCCGCCGTCCTGGAACTTATGTTTTAGCAGGGGCGATGAGACAGACAAGATAAATTTGTAAAATATTCATCATGTGAGAAACTGCTGAGTGCTAAGAAGCAAGCATGAAGTAGGAAAGGTGGGTAATAAGCAAGTGACAGTGAGGGAGGAAGTTTGAGAGCAACGGCCTGAGGTGGAAAAGCTAACCTTTAGGTGGAGACGGGAGGCACAGCGGGGAGCGCTGCCCGCCTTTGGGCAGTAGTGCCTGCAGAGGGAACAAAGACCCTCAGCAGGGAGCCTTGTAGTGTGTTCCACGAACCCGCTGGGAGAAGGGACGCTGGGGGAAGGGGAGAGGTGCAGCCTGCCAGGTCTCGGCTGGGTGGAAGCTCCTATTCAGAGTGAAATAGAAAGGCAGGGAGGGTTGAAGCACAGAGTGCGGTGATCTGGCTCCTGTTTTGATGGGATCACTGGGCTGCTTTTCTGAGAAAAGTCAGGGGCAAGAAGAGGAACAGAGATGGATCAGACTATCTGGTAATTTCCGGTGAGAGAGGACAGTGGTTTGATAGAAAGGACAGTGGTTTGGATAGGATGGTGGTAGTGGAGGTGTGGCAAGAGCATTCTGTGTGTGTGTTTAACATTTTATTCTGAAATAGTTTCACAGAAATGCAAAAACACGAAGAATTTCTATGTAATTTTTACTCATATTCCTCAAATGTGAACATGTTACACTTTGCTTTCTCTTCTTTGTGCTAGCGTGCACGCTCTCCGTATGTATGTGCTCAGATACTACTCTCTCTGAGCCACTTGAGAGTAAGTTGCAGACATAGACATTTTTCCCTTAAATATTTCTATTTTTTTCTTATGTAACCATAGTAAAAATGATCACATTCACAGAAATAACTTTGATGCAGTACTATTATTTAACCTATAGACGTCACTGAATTTCACTAGTTATTCCACTGATGTCCTTTATAAAAAACTGTCACGTGTTACATTTAACTGACTTGTCTCTTTAGTGTTCTGTAATCTGGAACAATTCCTCAGTCTGGTTTTGTCTTTTAAGACCTTGACCTTTTTGAGGAGTATAGGCTGACTTTTTAGAACGTCTTCCAGTTTGGGTATATCTGATGTTTCCTCATGATTAAATTCACATTATGCATTTTTGGTGGGAATACAAAAAAATGATATTGTAACCTTCTTAGGAGGCATTAGATATCTATTTCTCCCATGACTCATGGTGATAACCTTGAATATTTGCTTAGTGTTATGCCCGAGTTTTCGGGTCCGAGAGACCACCAAGGAGCCAAGCACTGATGGGATCACATGAGGGTTTATTTGACCAGCTTAACCTTGGGCCCAAGTATACCCCGCATAGCCGAGTAGGGACTTGGACCCGGAGCTTAGTTAAGGCAGGGGAATTTATGGGTAGTTACAAGAGGCTGGGGGCGAGGAGAGAAAATTTACTAAAGCAGGGTGGGGGTTTCTGGAACCAAAGCAGGGTGGGGCTTCCTGGAACTAAAGTAAAGTAGGGGAAAGTTCAGCCCTTGGGTACAGGGGTCTGAGATGGCTGTACTTATGCTAAGGCTAAACCTGAAGTGGGATGGCCTTAATTTTTCTCGGCCTCCACAGTTAGGGGTGTTTCAAGGGAGTGCTGGGATAAGCCTTCCTGGAGTATGTTCAAGAACAAGTAAGAGGAAAGAAATTGGAGAAGAGTCCAGATAGCACTTTCCAGGAGTTTTGCTCTAAAGAATAAAGTCCATTGTGTTCGGGGACAAGGCTTCCTTCTTCTGCAGTAGAGCTGTATCCCATCTGTCTTCCATTGCCATGCTCAGGATCCTGGAGAGTTACAATGTAGGAAACCCAGGCAGTTATATGTTCTGCATTTTTCGCTGGTAGACTTAACCTAGGTTCCTCTAGGCCCCTTCCCTTGAGCCCATCTACACCAGAGCCTCCCCCAGTCCGAAAGCCCCTCTCCCCTGGGTTTCCATCTCTGTGTGTTAGTTGAGGAGAAAGGGAGCTCTGATCCTATTCCTTCAACTTAGAGTTGACTACTCCTGGTGATGTTGGTCCTATTGTTGCTTTCATTTTCAAGCTTGATGTGTATGAGGACATTTTTCCTGAGGTTGGAGTAGGGAGGAGGTATCCACATTGCCTTTTAATTAAAACCTTGGCCCTACGTATCATAACCTAGGTGATACTGTGATGAATAAAGACTCTACTAGGACTGTCTTCTGTCCTTCAGACCATTCACCCCTTTGTCTTCATTGCCCCCCAAAGTGCCCCTTTTGTCTTGAGAATTGTCTCTAGATTCTACTTCTTATGAAACCTGCCATCTGGTTTTTCCTGTATCATTTTTTCCTGTCCTTTCCTGGTTCTGTGATTGGGGTTTCCATTTAGTTCCTCCTTGTTGTCTGGTATCATGGAAGCAAGCTAACTGTGTGTCTGTTTTTATTGGGTTGGAAGATCTTGCTAACCTTGCTGGAAACTGCCACTAGATTTTCATTAGAAAAACTCAATCCCAGCAGACTCCATGCTTGTGGTATAAAGATTAAATCATAGAACAACAATCAGCCACAGTTCTGAAATAAGCAGAATGTGGTGTCTTATCTTTTGTTTCGTCTTTCTTTTGGGTGCTTTGTTCTCAGAAAAGCTGCTGCGTGGGTATGTATCATGTCCTGCAAATTCTGGTCTTCTGCCTTGTGTTTCTTATTTCAATGCAGGTCTTCCTGGTATCTCTATCTGAGCACTCTTAGGTGTTTTTTTTTTTTAAGATTTTATTTATTTATCTGAGAGAGAGACAGTGAGAGAGAGCATAAGAGGTGAGAAGGTCAGAGGGAGAAGCAGACTTCCCATGTTGCTGGGAGCCTGATGCGGGACTTGATCCTGGGACTCCGGGATCCTGACCTGAGCCCAAGACAGTTGCTTAACCAACTGAGCCACCCAGGCGCCCCCACTCTTAGGTGTTTTATGTGTTTTGATCTATGGTTACATTGTAACATTTTCCACATGAGCTTGTATAGGTGTTTTGTTTTTGTTTTTAGTTCAGGGATTATTTTCTTCTGTTTATCTCAAAGGAGGCATGATGGTGAATTTAGTGTATTTTTCTCTTTGGTTAGTTGTATATTTTGGTTCATGTTATTTATATTTGAGTTGGTGCCTATTAAGGGCCATGAGATTTGGGATTCGTTGGCATCATGAGGTATATTGTGCTTGATTGTTAGTTATAATGTTACATTTTTTTCAGAAGCAATATGTGTAATGAATATAGGCAATGATTTGTTCATGTGTGACTTATGGTCTAGTACATGTTCTTTTATTTTAATGTGAGTTTCAGTTAAGATTTTTTATGGTGAAGAACTTCAAAGAACCTTCATATACTAATTTTTCAGCATTAATGATTTTGATTCATGGTTTGGATTTCAGCTATATACCCACCTGAGTCTTGGCCTCCTAGCGCTCCTTTATTACTGATTTTTTTTTTTAATAGCAAATCTGTGGCCATCATTTTGTTCACAAAATTTCAGTGTGTATGCACATACTGTGTGTATGTGTGTGTGTGTGTGTGTGATATAGGCACAGTAATCACTGACGCAAGTTTCAGTGAAAAATACCAAAGACAATTCCCTAATACCATCAAATTAACAGCCAATATTTACATTTTCCCAGTCATCCCAATTGTTTTTCTGTTTTTTGTTTTTTGTTTTTTTAAATTTGAATCAGGTTTCAGATGATGTCTATACATTGTATTTACTTGGTGTGTCTTTTAAGTCTTTTAATCTGTAGTCCTTTCCATTGCCCTCCTTTCTTCTTGCAGTTTGTGAAGAAATGAAACTATTTTATACACACACAGTTCCCCAAGAATATGTCAACAGTAGTGCTGCATATTTTGTCGGAAGCAGAGATTGTCTGGTTCCTCTTTTGTTATAGTAGTAGCATTGATGGTCATTGCCCACATAAAACAATTTGTTAAGGATGGCGAGGGTATTTCCAAAGTAGGTTTATAATTCATATGCTTATATTTGTACATGATCTATTATAAATTAAAATAAGTGTACATACTATTGTCAGTGCCCTTTGCTTTTTTCATGAAGCTTTGTTCTCGTAATTAAATAAAAGGTTTGGATATATTACCCACTAAATTTTTTATTATTTTTAGGAAGAGTATCAACCAAAGTGTTCTTCACCCTTTTTGCCCTGCTTGGTCTCTTCATTTGTTTTTTTGGACACAGATTCTGGAAAACAGGTATTACTGATGTAGTTGCTGTTTACGTGACTTATGGGTTATTTTGCTTAAATTCTGCTGGGGAATTTGAATTTTAAGGAGGCGAAGCAACTGCTTATCTCTAGCTGTCTTCATAGATTTGTGGCTGGGTTCTTTTCAGTAAAGATTTTACTTAATTTACTTAGTTCAGTAAAGATTTTACGTAGTGCATTTTAATTTTTTCTTTTAGTAATGGATTATAACCTCCTCTTACTAAGAGGGGAACAAAACTGGATTTATTCAGTGAACTTCAATTCCTAGGTCGGCTAGCTGACTAAAAGTAACTGGGGTTGGAAATCAGGACATTTGTGTAAGCATGTGTGGATTTTGACAGTGGTGACTGATGTGGTTTCACATACATCGAGCAGCAGGTCTGTGGTATAGGTATATTGAAATGTCTCCTTAGTCCTGGGAGGTTCAGACTGCAGATAGGAGCTCCACAATCTTCTCTGCGAAACCCATTTGGGGAGTGGGACACAGTAGTTCCCTCTTATCCGTGGGGCATACTTCCCAAGTCTCCTAGTGGATGCCTGAAATACGGATAGTACTTGAACCCTATACATATATATATATATATATTTTTTTTTTCCTATCCATGCATATCTATGATAAAATTTAATTTATAAATTAGGCACAGTAAGAAATTAACAATTAATAATAAATAGAATAATTATGGCAAGATAATAAATAGAATAATTATGGCAAAATATCTTATTGTCTTGCACTTGTGAGATGATAAAATGCCCATACAATGAGATGAAGTGAGGTGTAAGATGCAGGTAAGAATTGTGACATGGTGGGACGCCTGGGTGGCTCAGTTGGTTGGACGACTGCCTTTGGCTCAGGTCATGATCCTGGAGTCCCAGGATCGAGTCCCGCATTGGGCTCCCAGTTCCATGGGGAGTCTGCTTCTCCCTCTGACCTTCTCCTCACTCTCTCAAATAAATAAATAGAATCTTTAAAAAATTTAAAAAAAAATTAAAAAAAAAAAGAATTGTGACATGGTGTTAGGCTATTGTTGACCTTCTGTTGGAACCTCAGAAGGAGGATCATCTGCTTTTGGGCTGTGGGGTAACTGAAGCCATGAGAAGAGAAACCGTGAAGAAGGGGACTACTAGATAAATTATGCTCACTGAATTGATTTGAATTTTAGGGCTGCCCTTTGTGTAACAGTGTTGGCAATCACTAAAAAAAAAAATCCTTATTCATTAACACGAACTATAACAGAGCATCAAGGAAAGAGTGAAAATAATACTGATCTCAGACTTTTTAAACTTGCTTTAATAAATTATGAATTGTGGGGGTGCCTGGGTGGCTCATTTGGTTAAGTGTCTGACTCCTGATCTCACTGTCATGAGTTCAAACTCTGTGTTGGGCTCCATGCTGGGCCTGGAGCCTACTTTAAAAAAAAAAAATTATGAATTGAAATATGCAACCCCTTTATTATTATATTTTCTCCTTGATTGAGTAGAAAATATTCTGAAGAATGTTTAATTCCTCAAAGTATAGAATGATTCTATAGTAAAGAATATAATTGCTTAGCTCTGGGCAAGGTTCCAAAGATATTACTAGGTATTTTAATGGATGAAGAGAATGATTAATTATTCAGCATAGATAAGAAAGGATGAATTAAAGGAAGGTATAGAAATTACTTTAAAAAAATATTTATTTATTTATCTGTCAGAGAGGAAGAGAGAGTGCATGCACAAGCAGGGGGAGCAGCAGGCAGAGGGAGAAGCAGGTTTTCTGTTGAACAAGGAACCCAATGTTGGACTCGATCCCAGGACACTGGGCTCATGACCTGAGCTGAACACCGATGCTTAACAGACTGAGCCACCCAGGCTTCCCAAAAGTCACTTTTTACTTTGAAATATTTTGTTATTTTTCCTTACATTTTATTTTTCTCATGTAACAAATTAAATCTATTGTGTAGTTTCAGATCAGACACAATGACAGAAATATACCATTCTTGTTTTCAGTGGGAAGCACATGTATATTAAAATGAGCTATGAAATTAACAGTTAACGACTTACCAATGATACTGACCTCTATGCAGTGTATCTAATAGTTAATACTTTAATACTGTATTCATTTAATATTTACTCCCAGCCACTTGTAAATTTTTCCTGTCTTTCAGGTGTATCTTTCCTCAGAATGTCCTAATATGTGTGAATTCTGAATGCTTAAGCATGTATTTGTAGGTTTGAAATTTAAATTGCACTGTGAAAAGAATACCTAACCATAACTTCTATTTTTTTTTTCTTTTCTTCTTTTTCTGGTGGTTTGCTACTAGAATTATTTTTCATAGGCTTTATCTTCACGGGTTTCTTCTTCTACATACCAGTTACAAGACTGACACTTCTTACGTATGATGGTAAGTGAAAATAATAGAGTTTGGGAAGAAAGTGGTTGTGTTCATACTCCCCCTTTCTTTCTATAGTTTGAACAGTACTGTGTGTGATAGCTTGTTATGTGTGTAAATAATGAGCCACTTACACTTGAAACAGCTTTTCTGTGCTGCTCATTTAGACTTTCTCTTCTGGAATTTTAATTAATTTATTTATTTGTTTTTAAGACTTTATTTATTTATTTGACAGACAGAGATCACAAGCAGGCAGAGAGGCAGGCAGAGAGAGAGGGGGAAGCAGGTTTTCCGTTAAGCAGGGAGCCCGATGCAGGACTTGATCCCAGGACTCTGGGATCATGACCTGAGCCGAAGGCAGAGGCTTTAACCCACTGCGCCACTCAGGCGCCCCTCTTCTGGATTTTTAATTTGCTTGGTGAATTCCGTGGTACTTAGGGAAGTGAAGGGCTTTGTTGCTGTAGTCCACCTATGTGGTATATTGAAGATATGAGATTTACAACTATCAAAATATTAAGATTTTCTTTATCTTCAAACACAACCCATCCTTCTTTGTCACATTTAGCAGAATGCTTATTGCCCCTTCTTCCTTAGCCCCAATTTAAGGGTTGTGCCACACCTATCACTTGCCCAGGAGGTTTAGCTCACCTGCTGGTTTCTGCAGCTCTGACCAGCCTGTCCTTAGGGAAGGCCTCCCCGTGCTGGAGTCCTGACATTGCCTCAGTGCTTGACCCACAGAAAGGCTAAGGCTTCCTCTGGCAGTGGCATCGTGTGTCTAAGGCATGTGGTAGAAAAAGCTGCCTCTGGTCAAACAGTTCATCTTCTCCTTCCGTGCAGTTCGTCTGATTTTGACAGCCGTCGCTGGAAGCGTTGGTGGGATTCTCCTGGTAGCTGCTTGGTGGCGATTTGGAATCCTCCTGATTTGCATGCTGTGTGTTGGATTAGAGCTGGGCTTCCTCATCTCCTCAGTGACGTTCTTTGCCCTGCTGGGTAGGAGAAGTGTAATGTTTTCTGCGTTCAGTTTACTGTTTGCAAGACCTCGTTTGGGTTCTCTAGGGGCAAATACTGCCCCATCAGGGACTTGGGGCCTTGCCTGTAGAGTTCTGGTAATTTCTATGGATGATATGGCACTTGAGGGAGGGCCAATACAAAGTGACTCATGAGCACTGAAGCCCAGTGTATCCCACAGATGAGCTTGCCACAGCTGTGCTGGCAGCTGGGTTGGGAACCTGGTGCTTCATTCCTGGGTTGTCTTTTATCCTGACCTTCACTCCCACCATCTGCCAGACTACGGGCGTTCTCACATACCTACTAAAGGGTGGCAGCATGGGATGGTTCTGGGGATTTTTTTTTTTTTTTTTTAAGTAATCCAGTTTCTATCAGTTTTAAGAATGTGGTTAACTTGTAATTTAACTATCTTTTGTAGGGTTGGAGAAATTTCCCTTTATCCTTCTAAGGTTCCTCAGCTGGTCTAGTCATTAAATTAACATAAGATAGATTAACAAAAGGACAAATTTAGTTTTGTATGTATAGGAGCCCCTTAAAAATATGGGCCCAAAGGCTGTCCAGCAGCTGAGGCTTCATTGTCATCCTAAGCTAAGGAATGGGGTAGGCGCCTGGGGTTGCAAGGTGGGGAGTGCAAGTCGCAAGCAAAGAAGAGCAGACGTGTGGTAATCAGCTGTTTGCCTTCCCAGGCAGGTGAGCCTCTCAGATAGAATAGTTACCATGCGTAGCTGCTCTCTTTCTGGGTCAGGCTCCCTGTATAAATGCTTGTAGGCAGTTAGTGAAGCAGTTAAAGTTTTTCCTGACTCTGCTGGGTCCTGATTGCCTTCAACTCAAAATAATCCACATGCCGAAGTGTGCATTTTGGAGTGGCACGTTCTCTCCCCTTCTACTTTGCGGTTGTATAAGAACTTAACGTTTCCTGATTGTTGTCAAAAATATTAAAAAAAAAAAGTATTTATATTCTAAGGTACTCTGCTATATTGTTTTCTTTTTGTGGTAATGTTTAGTTCTTCTGTTACGTATATCAACATCAGATTAAGGTTGATAGAAATGTTAGATCTAAGAACTATCTCTTGAGGCCGTCATCTCTTGAGCACACATGATATAATTTACAGAGTGCGGGTGGCTCTCTGAAGATATTTTTTTCAAGACCAGACAAGCAGTGTGTTTACTGTCCATCCCAAGTCCCTTTGTTCCGATTTTAGCCAAACCTACAGTCAGGTTCATTCTCACGGGTCCCCTTGTGGGTAGCTTTTTAATCTAGATTGATACAAAGTAGCAGTGTTTAGATCTGGCTAAAGGATAGGTTCGCAGGGACATTTGTTGAAAATGCAGATTCAGGGCCCTACTCCCTAAGTGCTAAATGAACTGCTTAATGAGCTCCCTTCCCTTTCTTTGCCAGTGCTTGGAGAATAGAGGCATGATTGGTTCGCATTTTTAATAGTTAATGTGTTTATTTGTGAACTGTCTCATTGATGAAGGGCAGTTAGGGTGACCTTCTCCAGTGGGTGCAAAATCGTATTTTTTAAGCATTAAAATTTGAGAAATACTAACCTCTCAGATCTAATGCAATCTCTACTGTTTTCACTTGATGATGTCAATAGCAAAGAGTTTATGCTCTGAAAGGGTCAGTCTTCACATGCCTGCATCACAACTACTATTTTTAATCCCTGGATTTCTTGACTTTTTTTTTTTTTTTAAAGCTACATGTGTCTTTTGTGGAGGTTAATGCAGTTAAACTACAGAATATGATCCATAAATTCACCTCCCTGCAACCTGTTGCAGTTCACTTTCTGAGAACGTGGAGTCCCAAGGTCACATCTTACTATGGAACTCTCCCCCTCTTCCAGGATTTCTGGGTCTCAACATATGGGCCACCTCCAGTTGGACTGAGTGGTGGTGCCAGTATCAGTATAACTGTCTGGCTTACGTCCTTGATATTTAAATGTAAGGGTTTAGTGGAAGCTCTGGCAAGTGGTTAGCCCCCGTCTTTCCTGATCTTCCAAGATGCAGGGCCTGGCAGGAAATTCACTGATAGCAAAAATCTAGTGAATGGATTTTGCTGCTCATATTGGGTAGGAGTTCATATAGTTAGCTCTGAATGCCATTTACTTGCACTTTTTACTTTACAGTACAACATCATAAAGTGATAGAAACATAGAGCAAGGAAGGATGATATGGAGCTTGGACACGAAATAGTTCAGTCTTCTCATTTTATAAGTTAGGAAACTGGGTCCTAGTATCATGACTAGTGAACGGAAGAGCTTGGACTAGTCCAGCCTTTTCTAAATTTTCCAGGGACTAAAAGCAGAGCATTTACCTGCTTGATTGTCCTCTCACTCCTCATCCTTCTCAGACACATCCTTCAAAGGGGATTGTACTGGCAGTTAAACGAAAAACATCAGAATTCATTCCTAATTGCCAGCCTGTTCCCTGGTGGTCATAATAAACCTTCGATGCCTGTCTGTGTTTAGATGTTGAGAAAATGAAATTGAACTTGGTAAACCTGCTATTAACTCTTGCTTTCTTTTTGCAGGAAACTTGAAGATTTTTCAAGACGATGGTGTGTTCTGGGTGACCTTCTCTTGTATAGCTGTTATCATTCCAGTAGTTTTCATGGGCTGCCTAAGAATAGTGAGTGTTTTCATCCAGTGAGATTTATTCATGCTACTGTCCCGGGCCTTCAGTTGCTGTTCACTTACTGCATCACTTTGTATGTTTTATTTACTGGGGAGAGCTACATGAGAATCTTTAGGAGATGATGAATTTTATTTTATTTTATTTTATTATTTTTTTTTTTTTTTAAGATTTTATTTATTTATTTGACAGACAGAGATCACAAGTAGGCAGAGAGACAGGCAGAGATAGAGAGGGAAGCAGGCTCCCTGCCGAGCAAAGAGCCTGATGTGGGGTTCGATCCCAGAACTCTGGGATCATGACCTGAGCTGAAGGCAGAGGCTTTAACCCACTGAGCCACCCAGGTGCCCCAGAGAGATGATGAATTTTAAATAGGCTTGTTACTGTGAAAGCAAGAGAAGTTCTGACTACAATTAGTACACAATGTTTTTTTTCATCAAGTGGGGCAGATCGCCATTGTCTGTCTGCTTTAAATGGTGGGAGCAGAGAGGTTGGGCTCATGTAAATGCACAAGCAGATAGATTGTTCATTTCAGCAGTCTCTCCAGATGAAGCGTTCTTCGTCTAGTTAGACTTTATTAATGAGGTCCTTCCCCAGGAAAGAACATTTCTATGATTAAAGTAAACCATGTTTTAAGAACTCACTGTGGGTGTCAAAGGTGGTTGTCAGTTTAACCTTACAGGTAACCTTTATTCAGCTCTGAGACTTTACCCCGTTTCCTGTGCCCTAAGGGAACAGAAGTGAGTTCCTGTGAGTGGGGAGGGTTAGAATCCACTCCTTGTTCTGCCAGTGGCGACGCCTAAACACTTGGACTCTTCCACAGCTGAACATACTGACTTGTGGATTTGTTGGCTCCTACTTGGTGGTGTTGGCCTTTGACAGTTACTTGTACACAAGCCTTTCTTACATCACTTTGAATATACTCAAGAGAGCACTCCACGAGGACTTCCACAGAGCTTTCACAAATGTGCCTTTTCAAACTAATGGTAAGACTAAATCTGGAACACTAGCCCACTTGTACTAACAAGAACACTTGGTAACTAGATTGAAAGAAGGTTAACTGGACAAGAGGAGGAAACTCACACTATACAGATGCTATTAGAGTCTTCTGTTAATGTTCCCTTATGACCATAGGAGCAGAAAATTCAAATTTGTAAGGAGGTTGAAGTTCATACTTCTAAAAATCTTCTAAATGAACTTTGTTAAGAAATTTCTTAACCAGGATTACTCTGGTTACCTGGTCCATTTCCAGTTGGGGTGGGATGAGAATGACAGTCTGATTTTTTTTTTTTTTTTTAAGATTTTATTTATTTATTTGACAGAGAGAAATTACAAGTACACTGAGAGGCAGGCAGAGAGAGAGAAGGAAGCAGGCTCCCTGCTGAGCAGAGAGCCCGATGCGGGACTCGATCCCAGGACCCTGAGATCATGACCTGAGCCGAAGGCAGCGGCTTAACCCACCGAGCCACCCAGGCGCCCGACAGTCTGATTTTTAAAGTTATTCCTTTGTTTCCCTCCTTTAAAGAAGCATGTAATTTGCTACTTGAAAGAGAAAAAGTGATTTTCAATCAGTAGGTGTTACTGTTTCTGCAATTTTAAGATGCTACCCATTAAAGCTTCTCCATTAACTGTTTGAAGAAAAAAAAGTACTAAATTAGATTACTAAATTACTAAATCAGATGTTCACAACAATGTGTAGTATTGGTTTCAGATATGTTAAAATATGGAATATGGAAAAGCATGTCTTGGAATTGAAGATCTATAAGCATAGTCCTGATTGCTGTGAATATTTAAGGGCAAATCTTTCCCTCTACCATCCTGAGCCTGCCCTCACTGGATAAGAGGTTGATGGTAGAGACCTTGAAATCTACGTGTCTTGCAAGTTTTACATACAAAACAATATATTTTTTTAAAATTTTTTTTAAAAATTTATTTAACAGACAGAGATCACAAGCAGGCAGAGAGGCAGGCAGAGAGAGAGGGGGGGAAGCAGGCTCCCCGCTCAGCAGAGAGCCCGATGCGGGGCTCGATCCCAGGACCCCGGGACCATGACCTGAGTCGAAGGCAGAGGCTTAACCCACTGAGCCACCCAGGCGCCCCAAAACAATATTTTGTCCAACCTTTGCCAGCAGCTGTTAGTCTGTTGAACTGTTGAACCTTCTGTACCTGCTCTGCATGAAGGGGTGGCCCCCGCATTGAGTGGAATGGGAGAAAAGAGAGCAGAGTGGCGTCTCATGGTCCGCACATGTGTTCCGCAGATGTGTTCCACACATCTCATGATGTGTGTTTGTGGGGTATAGCTGGAGGACTGGACTACTTTCTCCCCACCCCAGCCCCAAGAAAACACAATGAACAACCACACCTGTGGGCACTGGTCATAGAGTATTAGAACTCCAGGGATCCAAAACGGACTTTACAGCCTTTCTGGACTTTCAAGTGCCTGTAACAGAAAATTCCCATTTTAGAATTTAAGACTAGCTTCCTTATTCATTCCTCGGTTATAAGTGAGGAAATACACATTTGGCCAAACTCACCAGAAAGTCTAATATTGCTGAGAAAGAATGACACAGATTTAAACTCTGAAAGGTTAAGTGTTAGAGCTCTTTTAGGTTGCGAAATACAAGAGTTCAAACTGCTGTTCCGCTGTTTTTTTAGACTTTATTATCCTGGCAGTATGGGGGATGCTTGCCGTAAGTGGAGTGACGTTACAGATGCGAAGAGAAAGAGGGCAGCCATTTTTTCCTGCCCACCCGTACAAGTTATGGAAGCGAGAGAGGGAGCGCAGAGTAACGAACGTTCTGGACCCTAGCTACCACATCCCTCCATTGAGAGAGAGGCTCTACTGCCGACTAACCCAGATCAAAGAACTCTTCCGGAAGGAACAGTCAGCTGGAGAGAGAACACCCCTGCTTCTGTAGATGCCAAAAGGCTTGGTCAGTGTGATCTTGAAGTACAAGTCAAGCGTTGCCCCAGCTTTGGTGTGTATGCCCAGTCTGCTTCAGCCATCTCCAGTGCAAATCTGAGAAGAAAGTAGGCTTTTGTATCTATCTGTGCTTTGTACTATATTGTGGTGTCCTTATTGATATATTATCAAAAGGTACCCTTCTTTCGTTTATTTTTAACTGTGGTAAAATTACACATTTACTGTATCAATCATAAAGTGTATAGTTCAGTAGGCACTTTGTTTTTGCCTCTTACTGCTTAAAATGCTAATTTAAATATTAAATTATGTCAGTTAATTGAAAACAGGTCAACTTATATAGATAATAAAACTTTGATATGGATATAATGGCCTCCTTTTTTCCTTTAAAGCCCTTAAAGGAATGTTGACATCTCATTTCCAATTTAAAGTGCATTAGAATTGTTTCTTAGGAAACCAGTTGGCTCCTACCCCAATCTGTAGTCCCATAAGTAAGGAAACCTTCTAAAATTTGCATTTTGTAGTTCTTTCTACTAAATTGGTGGGTATTAGCATTGATGTCAAATACAGGTTTCAAAAATTTTCTTTTATGTACTTTGTACCATCTGTGTTTTAGTGATGAGGAGGGAGTCAAAAAGGAGTCATGTAATTTAAAGGAGCTGCTTTGAATTAGGACCTTGGATTCTGTAAGGAAAGTCCTTTCAGTTTTGACCCTTTTCCTCCATAAGCGAGCCCGTGGATGCCCTGCACTGCATACTCACTCCTCATGGCCTTTTGTCTTAACTGTCAGAGAGGCTGCCTTTGGTTCTGCTGTGGATTGTAAGCTGGGGACTGTGGCATGCCTGAGTCATAGTGACGGTGCTTGTTGTTGGTTGCATATATATCTGTGAGTTAACCACTATTTAAATGATGCTGCTTTTCACAGTTTTTCGTAGATTTCTGAAGTTTCAGGTAACTGGAAAATTTTCAGTTTTTGCATTTAAAAGTGTTTTGGAAAGGCTGAAACAAAGTGCAGACATACAAAACTAATCATTTTTGCTTTGCAAAATTAAACACAGGTGTTAACTATTCTGTAATCCTGTTTATATTAACTTCAATAATACTTGAAATTTTTTTAATCCCTTTAGGGCTTCTGACTTCTGTCATATCTTTGCACATTCTAACAAAGTTCTGTGGAATGTTTGTGAGTTATTTTTCATACCATCAAAATGTATTGCCACTGAAGACTAAAGACAGAGCACACTTTTTTGGAGGCTTGAAACAAATTGTTTAAAAATTTTCATAATTTGAGTAATAAAAAGCCACTTTGTATAATTTTTTTTAAATAATAAATGCCTATTTTGAAAAAATGCTGAAGTCTCATTAAATTTTTTTTTTTATGATTTTATTTATTTGTGACAGATCACAAGTAGGCAGAGAGGTAGGCAGAGAGAGAGAGGGGGAAGCAGGCTCCCCACTGAGCGGAGAGCCCAATGTGGGGCTCGATCCCAAGGACCCTGAGATCATGACATGAGCCAAAGGCAGAGGCTTAACCCATTGAGCCACCCAGGTGCCCTTCATTTTTTATAAACTTTTTTGACCAACTCTATTTGTATGATAGCAATAAAGACATGATAGAAGTTTCATAGGTATAAAATGACTTCCATCTGGAGAATTCAATCTTTATCTTAAAAATTAGTTTAAGCCTAAATGGAACAATAGGAAATGAAGGAAATTTGAGGCAGTGTGTATAACATTTATATCGCTTGTTAGAAGGAAAGCTGGTATCTTTGGTGGATTAATTCATGTTGGTGTCCTTAGCACTTCAAGTTTGTCCAACTGAAGAAAAGTAAAAAGTAGTAGTATCACCAGAAAATTCATTATGCTATTCTTAAAATGTTTTAGTTCTGATTAACCTGTTATAGGTTAGCTCCCAGGTTATCAAACCACAGCAGTTAACTAGTGCTATGCAGAAGGTTGGGAGAGAAAATGGGTTCTACCAAGGAAACAGACTATTAGACAAGGTACAGACCTTAGAGACCATGAGATTTGACCCTTTACTTTATAACTGAGGAAATTTTTTTTTTAAATTTATTTATTTGACAAAGATCACAAATAGGCAGAGAGGCAGGGAAGGGAATAAATAAATTATTTATTTGACAAAGATCACAAATAGGCAGAGAGAGAGGAAGGGAAGCAGGCTCCCTGCTGAGCAGAGAGCCCGACGTGGGGCTCGATCCCAGGACCCTGAGATCATGACCTGAGCCGAAGGCAGAGGCTTAACCCACTGAGCCACCCAGGTACCCCTAACTGAGGAAATTCTTGGCCAAGGAGTCATTTAAGTCACTATTATCAATAATAGTGCCCAGATCAAATTTGGGATCCCTAACTTCCATTTAAATGTGCTATATACTGTATCAGAATGAAAATATAAATCATTGATTATTTTCAGTTTTCTTCTGCTGGTGAATTGGTGACAACACAATGAGAAGGCAGCCTTCTGCAAGCAGAGGAGAGGCCTCAGTGGAAAACAACCTCAATCTTGGACTTCCAGCCTCCAGAGTGGTGAGAAAATAAATTTCTGCTTAAGCCACTCCGTGTATCGTATTTCATGGCAGGCCTAGCTAGAAACTAATACACTTTAGAAATCATTTTACCCTGAATGTTGATTGGAAGACTTCTGGGCAATTTGGCCACTGTGATCATAAGGACCACTCTATGAAGTGGAGGTAGAGAGGGGCTCAAGCTAGTGGAAACTTGGGCTTACCCAGGGACTACCATATAATCATTACACTCCGGAGGTTGTCAGTCTGGATCAGGCTATATCAGCAACAACAAGAAATCCCCCACATAAAATGATAGTAGTTTTATTTTGATCTCACTTTTACTTATTACATAAATAAGTGTTGAATTCCTAAGTGCCAGGCTGTGCCTTGGGTACTAGGAAGAAGATGGCGGAATATACTGGCATGGCCCCTGCTGCATCGTTTGGAGAGTGATGAGACAGGTACTAGAGTAGTTACCCAGAGGAGGTACGATATGCAGTGAAATTTAAAATGGACGAGGGGGGGACGCCTGGGTGGCTCAGTTGGTTAAGCGGCTGCCTTCGGCTCAGGTCATGATCCCAGCGTCCTGGGATCGAGTCCCACATCGGGCTCCTTGCTTAGCAGGGAGCCTGCTTCTCCTTCTCCCTCTGCCTCTGCCTGCCACTCTGTCTGCCTGTGCTTGCTCTCGCTTCTCTCTCTATGACAAATAAATAAATAAAATCTTAAAATAAAATAAAATAAAATAAAATGGACGAGGGGGGCGCCTGGGTGGCTCAGTGGGTTAAAGCCTCTGCTTTCGGCTCAGGTCATGATCTCAGGGTCATGGGATCGAGCCCCACGTTGGGCTCTCTGCTCAGCGGGGAGCCTGCTTCCTTCTCTCTCTCTGCCTGCCTCTCTGCCTACTTGTGATCTCTGTCAAATAAATAAATAAAATCTTAAAAAAAAAAATAAATAAAATGGACGAGGGGATGGAATCCAGGATGCCAGGCGAGAATTCCTTGAAATGACACTGAAGCTGAAATTGGAAGATGAGTAGGAGTAACTAAACCACCAGGAGGCTGAGTGCATGGTTGAAACCATAAGGAGAAGCTTCGAGGCCTTCCCTTCTCTGTGGAGAGCCCCCAGGGGCGTCTCTCCCTCTCCCCGCCAGTCCTTGCAGCCCTTCACTTTGGTGCTTGGTGGGGTCAGCAAGCCCATTCTCAGCTTTCCACATTTCGATCCAGAAAGGATGTTGTTGGTGTTGTTTTTTAAAAAATGGAGATGTAATTGACCTCCCACACTATGTAAGTTTAAGGTATAGTATGTGGATTTGGTATATTGAGGTTACGGTAGGATTACCACCAGAGAGTGAGCTGATGCCTCTGATGTGTCACATAATTATCATTCTTTTTGTGAAAACAGGATCCAGTTTCTTGGCAGCCTTGAAGTTTATAATACAGTAGTGTTGACCATAATCCCTAGTGCATTTGAGCTCCAGATTTTGCCTATTAATTCTGAGTTCATTCCTTCCTTAAATAACATTTCCCCAATTCTCCCACCTTCAGCTGCTGGTCACCACCATTTTGGGGTTTTTGAGATTCCACGCAGAAGTGGTATCATCTAGTGTTTGTCTTTCTCTGGCTTCCCTCACTTGGCATAGTTCTCTCAAGGTCCATCCATGTTTTTGGAAATGGCAGGCTTGCTTTCTTTTTCACGGCTGAACAGTGTTTAATTTTATATACACACACAACCCCTCCACATCTTTATCTGCTCATCCATTGATGGACGCTTAGGATGTTTCCTTGTTTTGGTTTTTGTGACTAATGCTGCAGTAAACATGGGAATTAGCCATTTTTATAAGATTTTGCTTTTCATTTCCTTTGGCTATATACCCAGAAGTGAGATTACTAGATTGTATGTTGCTTCTGTTTTTATTGTCTTCCTTGTTAAATTTTATCTATACTATAAAACTGCACAGAGCACACCTTGTCTTTTGTTTACCTTTTTCTTTTCCTCCCAAGACCCTAGAATTTAGCAGGTGTTGCCTGGCAGCTGGGTCAGAACACTTGAGTGATCTGCAAGCTGTGGTCGTCAAATTCTTTCCTTTTGTTGGAGTCCTATTAATATACCTCTATATAAGTATAATATACCTACTCCATTGCCCCCAGGGTGAATTCCTTCCTTTGGAAGGAGGTTAAAGGATGGCCATATCAACCTTTTTTTCTTTGTAGTTCTTAGGGGCTAGAAGGCTTGTTCACCTGAGGTTCATGGCTCCTCCTGGTAATGGGTTCTCTATTGTCCAGACTGGCTTGTGTGTTATCTGGCCTGCCTGAACTTGTGGTGAGTGCACTGGGCAGGACATGGATGCCTGTGTCTGGGAGCTTTAAGGAAGGGGGTGGAAGATTAGAAAGTGATGCAGATGGATGAAGTAGTTGAGACACACTAAGTGTGCCTTTGCTCCCCAGTTTTCCAGTCAGCAATTGAACTGGACCTCAACACCTTTTAAAAAAAATTTTATTTTAGGGCGCCTGGGTGGCTCAGTGGGTTAAAGCCTTCGGCTCGGGTCCTGGTCCCGGGGTCCTGGGATCGAGCCCCGCATCGGGCTCCCTGCTCAGCGGGAAGCCTGCTTCCCCCTCTCTCTCTCTGCCTGCCTCTCTGCCTACTTGTGATTTCTGACTGTCAAATAAATAAATAAGATCTTTAAAAAAAAAATTTTAGAGAGTCGCACAAGGACACAAGCAAGCACATGAGCAGGGGGAAAGGGCAGAGGAAGGAGAGAATCCCAAGCAGACTCCACAGAGTGCTGAGTGCAGGGCTCTATCTCACAACCCTGAGAGGACTTGAGCCAAAACCAAGAGTTAGACAGTTAATCAACTGAGCCATCTAGGAGCTCTAACACCTTTATTTAGAGCAGGAGACCGTCCATATATCAAAATTACTTGACAGTGAATATATGTATTGCTAGGGCTGGGCCTAGGGTCTAGAGGACTATTTTCATGGACAGAATTAAAGGCTTTTCTCTGAGGAAAAAAAAACACAACAAAAAACTCTCATCTTGCTTATTAATGCCTAAAGGTTTTGGGGCACCTGGGTGGCTCAGCCAGTTAAGCATCTGCCCTTTGGCTCATGTCATGATCTCAGGGTCCTCGGATGGAGCCCCGAGTCATGTCTGGCTTCCCTACTCAGTGGGGAGTTGGTTTCTTCCTTTGCCCCTCCCCATGCTCATACTGTCTCTCTCTTCCTCTCAAATAAAATCTTAAAAAAAAAAAAATGCCTGAAAGTTTTTCAACACAGGCTAGTCTTCCATTTCACAAGTAGAACTACTCTTCTTCCAAACCAACTCTCCCTCCTGAATTCTTTCAATAATATATACCGGTGATTCTCTACTGAATTTTCTCCTGAATGATGTTTTTAACCTCTTATATTCTATAGGTCTAGAGTCTGCATGACCAGGAATAAAATTATTATAAAGATTTTTATTTAAATTCAGTTAGTTAGAGATAGGTCTTAAAATGAACGTATTCTAGAAGTTAACATTTGAGGTATTCATTCACTTGATCTCACATCAACCATTGATTTGGGAGCACTGAGTATTTGACCACTGAGTGTAGCTGAAATCTAAGATGAAGCTGATACATCCGAGGCATTTTAAAGTAGCCAAGGGCCAGCCCTATTCGTCTTGAACTGTCTGTACAGACAAAAGCAATTTGCTGAGGCTTGGGGTTATGCAGTGACAAGCTCTTGGAACCCAGATTCTAACCAGCTTTCCTCTGTTAGATTTATAGAAAGATGAAAATGTAGCTTTCCTAGCAATGTCTGATACCCAAAAAGTGTATATCCTGTGCTTCAAGATAAGGATGTATTTACTCTGGGTCTAGTTCTACCTACTGTACTGATTTCAACCTAGTCAATTTTCTGACAGCTTTAGTTATTCCAAAGCCATGGGGTTTACACTTTGCCTTTTATGTGAGTTTAATCCTTTATTCCTTATGTGGCAAAAACAAACAAACAAACAAAAACTTGCAAGGGTTATCATTAACTGAAAAACAAAACAAAACAAAACTGAGGAACCAAGGTGTAGTTGAGATTCCAATTGTGTGTGTGGGGGTGTGTGTGTATGTTTAACAGCACTTAATAGATTAAGTTTTTCTGATTCACCAGAAACTTGTAATTACCTTTGGGAAGACATGGGTTGTAAGAGACTGACTTTGAACTGTAATATTTTCTGTATGCTGGATTTTTAACTGTATACCTTTATTTTTCCTTTATGTAAAAGATAAATTGTAACAAAAAGGAATATAACAAACTCTTGAGAATTTATACACTGGAATAGGTATAGTACATAAAATACATACACAGATGTTTAGGGAAGCATTGTTTTATGTTAACAAAAATTGAAAACAGTCTGAATTTCTATCACTAGGAGAAATAGTTGGATAAATTATGACATCTATACAAAGACAGTTTGGTTTTCAGGCAACAAAGTTTTTTGTAGCTAAGTGTCTAGTGTATGTAAAACAATGAATTAGAAGCATACTGATGTTATTTGCTTCTGGACATTTCTCCCTATGCCTTTGATTTTTACGTAGTTGTATGTTCAATTTAGTATTAAGGTTTCTGTTATGCAAATTTAGGTACATGTTTTTGTTCCTGTTGCTAGAATCTTTAAGCTGTGGTATATAATAAACTACATTGGGTAGATGTTGATTGTAAATTAATAATTGACATAAACTATTTCCCTATTGTATGATATTTAGGTTGAATCTAATTTGTTCACTCTAGCACGAATCATAATGTGTGTTAACCAGGGGAAGCAGTGGAGATAGTGAGAAATGGTAGGATACTGATATATTTAGAAGGGAGGGTCAATAGGATTTGCCAATGAATTGGGTGTAAAATAGAACAGGAAGTAGAGATGAAGATGCCACCAAGGTTTTCGGCTGAAAAGATGGAGTTATCATAAGCTGAGATGGCTGGACAGTGAGACTGCTTTGAGCATGTTGAGTCTGAGATCTCTCTTTGATAGTTACACTTGAAGGAGTCTGGAGTTAATGAGAGGTTTAATGAGAGCTGTAAAGCTGGGAGTCATCAGCATTACAGGTGGTATTTAAAGTCATGAGATTGGATGAGATCACCAAGGAAGTGAGTAGGAATAGAGTAGAAATAAGGACTGAGCTCTGGGGCTCTCTAATTTTAAGTCAGAAGAGAGAACAAAAGCAGCCACAGAGGTAAAAAGAAAGCCCCTTCCAATTAGAAATTATTCTTCATTGCTGTTTAACTAAAAACTGACTCCTATTTTACTCTGTCAGAAAAGGTGGAGATCATCAAATGAGTTAATGATCTATGATCTTCCAATCATTGAGGCAATTTAGAAATAAAATACTTTGTAAGTCACCTTTATATAAAGGATATCAATTTGAGCAGATAATACTTCATCTGTAAGGTTGTATATAATTGGTTTTTTAGAATAGTAGTGGATAGATGATAAATAGATATTGTTTTTTAGGGTTGCCGTAACAAATCACCATAAGGGGTGGTTCACAATTCTGAAAAATTAAGAAGGCCAGAAGTCTGAAATCAAGCAGGGCTGGCCCCTTCTGGAGGCTCTGAGGGACAAGGCATTCCATACCTTTCTCCTGGCTTCTGGTGGTATAGTGTGGCCCCAAGGCTTGCATAACTCCCCGCCTGTCTTCACATGGCTTTCTCCTCATGTGTCTGTTTGAAATATCCTTGTCTCTTATAAGGACCCCAGTCATTGGATATAGGGCCCATCCTAAATTCAGGATGATTTTATCCCAAGATCCTTAAATTTTCAAAAACTTAAATTATGGTCATATTCACAGGTACAGAACATCAGAACCAGGACTGGACATACCTTTGAAGGGACACTCTTAAACCCACCACATACAATAAAAAGGCTTGCAGGATAAGGAATAAGTTGCAGGCAATTCCTAAGAAATACAAGTGTAAGTTGTTGCTAAGTACTAGCTTTGTGGTAAGAGATGAGATGCCATAAAAAAAACCTGTATGTAAGGATAAATGTAAGCATTGTTCTCAAATTAACTTGGAGACCATATCAATTTCAACCATTTGTCTTTATTGATAAAATGGCTCCTATGCAGTACACACTCTCAGACATATATTTAAGGTTTTACTTTAAAAAAAAATATGGATGGAAAACTGTTGCTATATAGTGAAGTAAATGTCTTTAAACACCAAGATCTTAAAATTATATCCAAGTAAGAAGACCAAGAATAAATTAACTTATTTATAAAAATAACTATCAAGTAACATTTTGTAACAGAGCTGCCTCAATGAATTGCCTCAGACTTAATCTCAACTGTGTAGCTTATTTTAATTATGACTTGGGATAAAAACTGTATAAATGAATGTGTCACCAAATTAACAGATACTTACCCCAAAACCAACAGAAAAGTTTAAAATAAAAACTGTCATTTATAAAATATCAATTAAGGCCTCTGAGAATCTGTTCAGTGTTTGGGCCATTAGCCCTTTTCAGTCAGCCCCATCGACCCTACTCACTCCAAAATTAGTATAGAAAATTCCAAGGTGAAAAGTAGTTTTCAATTTTATCAATATATGAAATTATACACAAAAATTACCATGTGAATATTTCTTTAACAAATTATATACCCCAAAGTGGAATTTCCTATTGTGCTAATTTTAATATAAATGAATATATTTGATCATATGTGACTTTTTCTTTTATCCTTTTATTTTATAATCACAAAATAAGAAAAATTTAGATTTCAACTCATGTTAAAGTACATTTATGTCTAGTGGCTTTTAAAAATTTACATACTGGATATATATTTTGTAAAAAACAAAACAAATACTTATAAATCCATAGACTTCCTTCCCCTCACCCCCCTTTGACTGAGAGGTTATAAGAAAAATCTTACAGGTTATGAGGACCAGATAGAGGTTAAGAATAGATCCAGAAAACAATTTTTTTTTTTGAAATTTTAACTTACTTTCTGTATCTCTTAAGAATACTTAAAAAAAAAAAAACTTTTAAAAAAGGGTTCAGTGAGGCAGAACAATTCTTAATTTACTCTGAAATTACCTTACCTATGCTGTATCAAACATTTCAACTCTTTCAGCTAAGAGCTACATAATATCCTTAAGATCAACCAGAGAAGAGAAAAATCTCATCTTCATTATTGATTTAGAACCAAAACTTAAATCTTTCAAAGGAGTAGTTTAACCTACTAATATGTCTAAGATCTTCTTTCTTAGAAAGTAATATTCTTTCTCTTTCATTCCTGAAATATTTCATATACTTAAGCAACTTATGGACAATTGTTAGCTATGTTAACTATGGCAAGTTAGCTAAAATGAAATCACCTCTTGTTTATGGTGCACATAAAACATTCTTATGGCCTTGCTAAATGAATTTTCTTTGACAAAAATTTACATTTCTGGGAAGGTAGGCAATCATTAAAGCTGAAGTCTCATGGTACGTAAAGCTCTCTCTTAACTCTGATGCCATACAAGGAGGAGAAATAAAATTTAGTATGACAATCTTTCTTCATAAAACTGTGGCAAAATGTGAATAATTTCATGAACTCCCAAACATTTACTGGGGATAGTCAGGCTTACCCAAGTGTCATCCAGAATGCCACCTGCACTGCTGGAAGCTCTCGACAGTTTAGCACTCAGAAAATCTTTAGTTTGTTCATCCATTAACAAAGTTTCTATTTTAAATTTTATTTTGGAATAAAGTCTATGACCATTAACTATGCATTTTTTTGTTGCTATCTCAAGAATTATCATTGCCAGTGCACTGTACATACTACAGAAAAAAAATAAAGCAAAGGGTAGCTTGAGACAGATTTTTCTGTTAATTCATTCACTTTAGTAGACCAGTCCTGGTGACCATTTAGAGCCTTGTAAGAAGCTCACACACTTACAGGCTCTTCAGCTCTTCCTCAGACTCAGGTCACTATTGGTCACTAATGCTGACAAAGATGAACTTTCAGACATATCATCCTTCCTAAGGTTCAGAAATGATTCTCGAGTTATTTGAAGGATCTCTCTCAAGCCTTTGTTTTCCTGCTAAAAGAGGGCAAAAAAACAAAGATGCAGTCAGCAGGACAGCCCCGAGAATACAAACATATCTTAAGCCAAACATATGAAGGTATGACAGAAGGTTCTATCATTGGCAGACATATACTAAATGATACATGCAGTTGAAGTTGACAACTTGAATCCAAAGAATACTTTTTTTTTTTTGAAGATTTTATTTATTTATCAGAGAGAGAGATAGGGAGAGAGAGTGAGCATAGGCAGGCAGAATGGCAGGCAGAGGCAGAGGGAGAAGCAGGCTCCCTGCCGAGCAAGTAGCCCGATGTGGGACTCGATCCCAGGACGCCGGGATCATGACCTGAGCCGAAGGCAGCTGCTTAACCAACTGCGCCACCCAGGCATCCCAAGAATACTTTTTTTAAAAAAAGATACAGGAACTGTGCTCAGTGTTTTCCATCAGTGCAAAGCCTTCTTTTTTATGCAGCTCTGATTGTAGATGGAACCTGAGAAATTGCCTTATTTTAAACTCACAGTATAGATGAAGAAAATAACATCTAGGTTTATATTTCTATAAACTCAGCAAAGCCTGTGAATAATACCCTGGGACTAGGACCTCCTAGTACTTTAGTCCTTTTACTCCTTTCCATGAAAGCATGGAATGCAGGACAAGCCATCTGGTCTGGTTTGTTTTCTTCCCTCTAATTTGAAAGCAGCAGGGCTGGCTGAGTGAATTGGGATATTTTTCAAAAAGGCAAGTGACCAGATCTAGCACTAATAACTACCACCTCCACCCCAGATTAGTTACTGTAAGAAATAAGCAGACATTTAAAAATAACATTTGTAATTCTCAACCACTTTGTCTTCAGTCTTTCTAAATTTTACTGGTACAAAGCAGGGATCAGCAAACTACATACAGCCTGGCTTGAGGTCTGTTGTTTTTAAATTAAACTTTACAGGAACATAGGTAAACTCAGTTTTTTTTGTGTATATTGCTGCTTTGTGTTACAATGGCAGAGCTGAGTAGTTCCAACAGAATGTTTGGTTTGCAAAGCCTAAAATATTTCCTATCTGGTCCTTTACTGAAAAAGTTTGCTTAACCCTGTTTAAAGAATGCTTAGAGACAGAAATCACTTTAGGCCCTCAATAACCAAAAGTATCTCCATTATGATTTCAAAATGAAACTTTTAAAACATAAAAGTTGGGGCACCTGGCTGGCTTAGTTGTTGGGCATTTGCCGCTGGCGCAGGTCATAATCCCAGAGTCCTAGGATCGAGCTCCACGTTGGACTCCCTGCTTGGCGGGAAGCTTACTTCTCCCTCTCCCATTCCCCCTGCTTGTATTCCCTCTCTCTCTGTCAAATAAGTAAAATCTTTAAAAAATGAATAAAGTATAAAAGTCTGTTCTACTGATCTGAATTATCAACAAATGACTGATGCTTTTGCTGCCACAAATAAAGGACGGAAAAGCTTTTATATTCCTCAGAAAAATACAAGTGCCCTAAGAATATCCGTGGTTTAAAAAAACTTTTCCTGCATCATCATCATTTCCAACAGAATGAAGAAATTTTTTAAATTACTAAATTAAAAAGCATATTCACCCAGTAACAGGAAGCAACACAGGATCAAAACATCAATGTTCTCAAATACTGCTTTAGTGATCCTGGACTCTTCTATTACTATGGAAATGGTCTTGCATTATATGCCCATATAACCAGTATCCAGGTTAAGAAAGAGAACATTGCCAGTTTTCCAGAGAAGTGTATACATATATTTTTAAATGGGATGTATTTTCTGGCATAAATCTTTGTATGGACAGTTTTTATCCACATTTGCAATTTAAAACTTACTTCAAGTTGAAATATTCGCTCCTGTTCCTTGCAACCCTGTTGCTCGTCAATTTCAATAGCTTTCCTCATTACTGCTGCCATTTCCGTTATCTGATCAACATGTGCTTGTAATTCCTGAAAAAAAGAGATGGGAGTTGCAAATCAGTGAAATACTTTAGTCTTATTTTTGGATCCTCTCCTTTTTAAAAAGTCTGCATTGCCACTTAATATGGATGTAATATTCTTATATTGCCATTTAACATGAAGGTACTTTATAAACCAGTTTTACCAGACTGACCATGAATGTGCTTTTGAAATCAGAGTTTTATCAGTGCTACAAGTAAGGATAAACACCACAATATAACTAAACCCACTAGCAAGAAGAAGTGTACTCATATTTCACATTCCTCTCACCCTAAAAATGATCAACAACTTTTCCTTTTTTATACCTACATATAGTACTAATTAAAGTAATGGGGAAGACAAAAATTGACATATTTGATCTCTTTACCCCTAACATCTTCATGATTCACAAGTCTTTTCTGTATTATCCATGTCTAAAAACTGATCTCAATCCAACCTAGAAGCTTTTCCAGATTATAATCTTCCTTGAGAGCAGGAACTGTATCTTGTTTATATTTGCCTCTGTCTGGTACATAATGGATAATAAATATTGAATAAAATGAACAGAAGTCTGCTTTTGAGTATTAAAATATTAAATGTCCTTCTTTGCAAACTGTTCAAATATCACTTAGGTATAAAATGGCCACATTTATTTGGTGTAGCAGGTAGTACAAATTTCTTCCAATCTCATGCTATTATTACTTTTTGCACACCTATGATACGCCAGGCACCGTGCTAAGGAATGGGAATAGGAAACCTATCAAGACATGTTCCCTGATTTCAAGGAGCTTAGAGTCAAGTGAAAGAGACAGACATGAGGTTTAAAAATCAACAGAAACTTGAGAATAATAATTTTTTCAACAAATAGCTTCTAAGATCATTGTTCACTGGCAGTTGGGGGTGATTTTTATTATATTAAGGTCAAACTCAAAAGCTAAAATCTCCCCCAATAACCTTGTCTCTTAAATTGTATATATCTGATTTGTAAAAAGGATTTGGAAAGGACCTCCAAAACTTACAAAACTAGTAAACTGTGGAAAAATATGGAGAACAAATAGTATCTTTAGCAAACCACACATTTAGTACATTCTAACCAACAAAAATGCAGATCCTTAAATTATTTTAATGGGGACACCTATACAATGCTAGTATGCAGAAAGGCAAAACAAAAGGACTAATCTGCACTACCCAATATGATGCTATGCAAATGTCAATTAAAATTAAACACCTTTTAAAAAAGTTAATTCAGTCCGAGTTGCACTAGTGACACTTGAAGTGCTCAATAGCCAAGTGGCACTGGTGGCTTCCATGTTGAATAGCACAGATAAAGAACATTTCCATCATTTCAGGAAGTACTATTGGACAGTCCTGGATTAGATTATGGTAGCAACAATAATATTAAGACAAACATCTATCATATTCTGAAATAGTTTTTTTAAAAAATTATTAAAATCTCTCCCTCTGGAAAGGAAGCATAATGTTTAAAACCAAGCTTTAAGTACAGACAACTGTAGCAACAGACTGAGGATGATGAGTAAAAATTCTGAATACCAACATTTTCTTCAGTTTATCGTTTAGTGTCCTTTAAGGGTAAAAGGCTGTACAGGAAGCAAATAATTCTTTGCCTTTAAAATGGAAGAAAATGAGATTCCACTAATTTTTTCAGGACAGAGTCTGTTCTAATTAAATCATGAGAAAAAAAAAACCACCAAGATTTCAAACAGAACAGTTTTATAGGCCCAGTTCACGGAGGGTTCATTTATTACAATAAAATCTTTAGGGAGGTATCCTAGGTCTTTTAGTGAACACAGAGGCTAAGAGCTGTGCTTTCAAAACTGTCTGAAAAGCAAGAAGAGTCAGTAACATAATCCTTGAACTGTCAGTAATACAATCCTTGAACTTCCTTGAAATGCCTTTCATTTATAACTTTTTAGGGTTATTTCAAATTTGCTCAATAAAGACCTGCCACAATAATTAAAACAAAAAAGACAATGTAGCATATATTACTAACATATACATATACATATAGTATGAAACCTAAACAAAGGCATCTTTAGGTTATTGAGAACTCAAACTAAAGAACTACAAACTATTACAAATCTGAGTTAAAACTGTTCCTTTAATAGTTCGAACAAAACTTCTATGAAATCAGATTAAAATGACTTCCAAGAAAATACTTTGATGTCCACAAAGAGGGTAGCTGTTTACCCAATTCTGCAGCAACAAAATGAAAATCTGGCTTGAACAACCTTTAAAGCCTGCCATTACCTAACAGGCTGTGTATGATACAAAGGGAATTAATGACAGATTTAAAGTTTCTACACTGAATATTTTTGCATGGCTATCAAAAGCACAGTATATATATATTTAAGGCAATTTCATTTATTTGATGATTTAAACTGGCAGGAAAATTCAATGTCAAAGAATGTTTTAAATGGACCTTCCCCCCTTCCATCCACACCCCAAAAGTTGACTGTTTTATTTAGTGTACATTCTGATTTGCTTCCAAGTGCCTCCTCTCCAGTCCATGTTGAGATGCTTCAAAGATGTGTCGAGATGCATCAAGGAAGAATCCTTCGGAGCTGTTACGATGTACCATGTCAATCTGTAGTATAGAGTCATTATAATGTTAATACGGATATTATCCGTAATTTAAAAACTGAATGAGTGTTAGTTCATGCGTGTTAGCCAACTGTTTGAAATGTTTGTTTTTTTAAGATTTCCAAAAAGGCATCTGTTCAAAAATAATGTAAAAATGAGTATTTGGAAAAAATGAGTTCTTCTCAAACTTTTTATTGATTTTCCAGTCTGTACTCAAAAACTTCTAAGTGAGGGTAAAATTCTGTACTACAGTTGGTCTTAAAATGATCTCTTATGCCAAAATGCTGTTATGTGTAACTCCGCTTATTACCCCTAAATGCATTATAAAATTTTTTTGTGTTTAGGCTCATCAGAGTATCAACACCTAAACACATCTTGGAATATTTCTGCACCTTTATCATACAAGTTTCTCTGCTCACCCACTTCTGCTTGTTGACCCTTCCACCCCAATAATTAATTCAAGGCTAGACTTGGATGAATTTGTCTTCTTGACACTTTCCCAGATTATCTTCATGAGAACTTATCTTGCTCCATTAGTACTCCCGTATTAAATCATATCTCTATTTTAGGATTCATCACATCCTACCTTATATATTCTGTTTGTATTTCCCTTTATACTCTAAGCTCTTATGGCAGAGTGATGGAACTTATTATTTACTCATCTTATTATAATAACTAAGCCAGGACAAGTGTTAATAAGTGTTTGTTTAATTGAGTTGAAGTGTCTCCTTTTTGGGAAAAATCAAAATCACAAACATTAATATGTATTAGTTGGAATTAACATACAAGTCACTGAACAGTCATTTTATGGAAGGATCAGCACTCAGATGAATTCAATCTACATAATAAAAGATGGTCTACAGTTATCTTAAGAAATGTTTAACTTTCCTAATTAATAACACTGCACTAGTGAATGGTAAAATCTAATGTGTTCTAGAAAATATTTACTTTTGGAATAGCTGCTACCAGATGGAACTAGCAACCTGCAGTATCTCATGCTAAACATTCTTTGGTAGAGCAATCTCTTTAGATCTTAACAAATTTCTTAGGTTTTAAACATAAGGGCCTTTTGCAATTTCTCACGATTATATTTATTTTACCAACAATTTCAGTCAATTCATCTTTGTACCTTTAAAAGAAACACTCAAGTTATACATTTAAATTTTTGTTTTTATAATGATCTCATTAAAGATAGATAAATTTATATTCAAAAGATTGCCACTTAAACATCCAAGATTCTTCCTTCTGGTTAGAAGATGAATAGTTTAATTAGATAACATTAAACCCATATTTATTAATTTATTATAAAATTGACACAAGAGTATCTATTACTAATTCTCTTAATAGGAAAACTTGTCACACAAAGATCTATTTACTAGGTATTAATTTTAATAGAATAATTTATAATTTAAAAATACCTACAAGCACCAATATGGGAGAATTAATTTAAGGATTCTAAAATGTGTTTCAGTTATTGAGAAAGATAAATGCATGTCTTAAAACAATATTTCTTATATAATGTTAGTTTTAACTAATAATAGTTAGCTCATCATTATCCAATACAGGTATAACTAGAAATCACAATATTCTAATATTTTTATTCACAGCAGCAGTTAAAATTCAGCTTAAAATGTAAATAGGAAAGAATTATTCTACTTGTCTTCATAGCAGTTGCTAATAAACAAAGGGACATACACAAAGGAAAGAGACACAGGGATGTAAATAAGTGAAATGAACAGAGGAGGAAAAAACCAATTTCTAACCAGTTTAGCTCTATCTCTAAAAATGGTGTTAAGTGATATGTGATTGGGCAGTGGGGGTGGGGTCAAATCTTAATATGTTGGTTCTTTTCCTCCTTGCACCACCCCCACCATGGTTTTTCCATCATGATCAGTAAAATTTACAGTCTGGATTAATTAGCCTCATTCAGAAAACACTCTTAAGAAAAACAGATCTACCTTTAGCTGGCTTCAGATTTCTGAAAACGTTTTTCGGCATTTCAATTTTTGTTTTTGCAACAAATGTCAATACACAAATTAGAAGAACTATTTCTTAAAAGCAGATAAGCTTATAAAAATATTTTTTAATATACTTACCTTTACTTCCCAAATAAAGTTTATTTTTGAAAATATGTTAGAGCTACTGGGAACAATATGAGTTAAGAGAGTAAATAAAACAAAATATGTAACAAGAAGTGACAAAAATGAGGAAAAGCAGAAAATATCAGAAAGATGAAATATTCGGTATGTTATATACCTGTGATTTAAAAAAAATCTCAACACAATTAACCATTTATGCTTCTTTTTCATTTCAAATTATACTTATAAAATGGATTACCTTCGAGTGCTGTTCTTTTAACTTCGTTATTATACCCGGATCATCTTTTTTGCTAGCCATTAGCAGTCTAAACATTTGCTCTCGATACTTGCTCATTATAAGTTCCAAGGCAGACTGATGTTCTTCCAGGGATGTACGTAATTCTATCAGAATCACAAGAACAAGAGTATATTTTACTCAAACCTGAGTTAAAGATGTACACAATAGTCTCTTCTCCACTGTATTTACCAAAAAAGCAACTTACAAAGAGGGTGTTTTGAAAAGAAAATGTGTAAAAATCTTGCCATAAAGCAAGCACACCAAATGGGAGTCCCTTATTAGTTTTTTAAATGATCATTTAAAGCGTAGTTTTAAAGAATCATTTCAACAAATATTTACTGAATAATAATTAAGTATCAGATAATGCTCTATATTAGGAATACACACAAGACCACGGAGCTCAGGGTCTAGAGGAGAAAGCAAATACATAAATAATTATAATACAACGTGTAAAGTACAGAGTAGAGCTCTACCCAAATATATATAAACAAAGTCTGTGAGCAGAAACTGGTGAGTTTCATATTATTGAGATGAACTTGGATTTCTAAAGATGAAAAAGGGAAGGGCATGCTATGCAGGGAGGCATGAAAGTGGGTTTTGTGTTCAGGAACTAGTGCGGGGCAGCAAGAACAAAGGTCTCATGGAGAAAAGAGGTATGGGAAGAAGACAGAGAAAGAGGCCTCGAGTTGATGTTGAAAGCTCTGGATAAGGAAATAAGTTTACAATGAAGGTTCTAAAGCAAAAAAATAACAACCAGATATATCTTTGAAAAATGAATCTGATGCCTGTGTTGTAGAAAGACTGAAGGGGGAAAAGAGATTCAAATCACAGAGGCCAATTAGGACAGATCAAGCAAGAGACTTTGAACACCAAAGCAAGGGACTGAAGTAGAGAAGAGAAGGAAAGGGAGTTATTTCATAGGTAATAACAATGGCATAAACTGGATATTGAGGCTAAGAATCTAAGATGACTCCACACAAGGTAGACATTCATATGTAGTAAAGGATAATGACGAATACATTATGGTTGGGGCATATGGATCACAAATGAGAATACCAAAAAGAAAATTTAGTTGGCCATTTCCCCATTTTTGAAAATATGAATTGGTCCCAAGTTAAGAGTCCAGTTGTATATTACAGCTCTTTTAATTTTTTTTTTTTAAAAGATTTTATTTATTTGACAGACAGAGATCACAAGTAGGCAGAGAGGCAGGCAGAGAGAGAGGGGGAAGCAGGATCCCGGCAGAGCAGAGAGCCCGATGTGGGGCTGGATCCCAGAACCCTGGGATCATGACCTGAGCCGAAAGCAGAGGCTTTAACCCACTGAGCCACCCAGGCACCCCCTACAGCTCTTTTAATTTTAACTAAATTCAATTTTAACTAAAATCCAATGAACTGTGCCCTTCAAAAGGGTATATTTTATGGTATGTGAAACATCTCAATAACAGTAATAAAAGAACTTATGCAAAAGAAATGAAAAATTATTTTTTTAAAATAAATGTGAATCTAACTTTAAAGCCCACTCCTTTATTCTCAAAGCATTCTGATAAGCCCCTTAGCAACATAATTCATTATAGCATTCTTGGTTTTCAACTTTAGTTGTCAAACTCCTTTGTTTTTTAAGATTATGTATCTTACCTTTGTTCTCTTGTTGCAGTTCTCTAATTTGTCTGTTTTCTTGCTGGATTCCCATAACTAATGTGGACCGTGGCCGATGCCTTGCAACTTCATTAAGTTCTTGAATTTCTTCCTGATACTAATGAAAAGATCAGAAAAGAACATGTGGAGAGAAAATATTTGAAAGTATGTATCTCAGATACATATCTGATAAGGGTCTAATATCCAGAATATATAAAGAATTCTTACAACTCTCAGTAACAATAAAAATAATAATTCTAATTTAATAATAATAACATTAAAAAGTAGGCAAACAAGATGAGTAAGTTTTGGGGAATCTAATGTACAGCATGGTGACTTTAGTTAACAATACTGTATTATACACTCAGAAATCAGTAAGAGTAGATTTTAAATGTTTTCATCACACACGGTAATTATGTGAGGCGACACAGGTGTTAACTAACTTTATTGTGGTACTCATCTTGCAATATACACGTGTATCAAATTATCTTGTACACCTTAAGCTTACACAATGTTATATGTCAATTCTATCTCAACAGAACTGGAAAAAAGTGGGTAAGGGATCTGACAAGACATTTCTTTAGAGAAAGTCTACAAATGGCCAATAAACACATAAAAAGATATTTAATATTACTAGTCATTAGGGAAATGCAATTCAATAGAACAGTAAGATACCACTTCACAACTACTAGGATGATTTTTTTTTTTTTAAAGATTTTATTTATTTATTTGACAGAGAGAGACACAGCGAGAGAGGGAACAGACAAGCAGGGGGAGTGGGAGACAGAGAGGGAGAAGCAGGCTCCCTGCTGAGCAGAGAGCCCGATGCGGGGCTCGATCGTAGGACTCTGGCATCATGACCTGAGCCAAAGGCGGGTGCTTAACCGACTGAGCCACTCAGGTGCCCTACTAGGATGATCTTAATCAAAAAGTCAAATAACAAGTGTCGGGCAGAATGTGGAGTAATTGTACTGTTCAGTGGAATATAAAATGGTGTAGCTGTTTGGAAAAGTCAAGCAGATCTTCAAAAAGTTAAACACAGAGCTATTATATGACCCATTCATTCTACCCCCCAGGTATATACCCAAGATAACCGAAAATATATGTCTACACAGGAACTTATACACTAGTATTCATAGGAGTATTATTTATAATAGCCCCCCAACAGAAACAATCCAAATGTCCATCAACTGATGGATAGACACAATGCACTATGTCCTTATGATGGAATATTTCAGCAATAAAGAGGGATAAAAAACTTATAACATGCTGCAACACGGATGAACCTCAAAAACATTATATTAAAAAACCAGTTACAAAAAGCCACATCCTGTGATTCCATTTATATGAAATGTCCAAAAGAGACAAATCCACAGAGATAGATTAGTGCCAGGGGCTGAGGGAAGGGAGAGCTAGGGAACATCCGTTAATGGAGGCGAGCCTTTTGGGGTAATGACACTGTACCAGAATTAGTAAGTATGGTTACACAACCTGTGAATATACTAAAATCAATGAACTATGCCCTTCAAAAGGGTTAATTTTATGGGTGTTGTGAATTATATCTCATTAACAATAGTAAAAGAACATGTGCAAAATAATTAAATGATAAATAAACGTGAGTCTAACTTTAATATTGTTCTACTTCATTTTCAAGGCATTTTGGTGTGCCGCTCAGTAATGTATTTATTCATTATAACATTTCTGGTTCTTTAACTGTTATATTCCTTTGTTTTTACAACTCAATTCAGATATATGTTCCTTGGAATACATGAGTCAAGCTGGACAGTTAGGGAGATATGTATCTGTTTAGGGCAACAAAACAAGTAAACTTGCTCCATTATTTCTAGTAGCAGTATCCCAGGATGGCTTCCTTTTACAAAATGGATGAGTTTCAAAAGAAAGGCTATGAATATACATTCCCCTCAACTCATTACCATCAAAATACAAGAAATTATATAATTCTCTTTGAGTTGAAAATTTTTATCAGAAGAAGCCTTTTAAAATGGTAGCTAAACTCCATGGATCACTGGAAAGTTCTTATATACAAGTTATTTAAGAAAGTTCTTACATATATTCTATGGATTATAAGGATAATAAGAAGTGAAGTCCTTTTCATTTCTTAATTGGTAGCATTAAGTGAAAATGAAGGTAGGAAGTACAAATTCAACAACTGCATAATGTATAAACCAGATATATCTCTGTCCAAAAAGCAAATAATCAAATATACAGCTTTTAGAATATACAAACATATATATATATATAACTTGGACATTGAAAAAATTATAGGGTAATCTACAGTAAAATTAAAACCTACAAGTCAGGGTACTTTATATTTTAATTTTTTTAAAAAAGATTTTTTAATTTATTAATTTGACAGACACAGATCACAAGTAGGCAGAAAGGCAGGCAGCGAGAGAGAGAGGGGGAAGCAGGCTCCCGCCTGAGCAGAGAACCTGATGCGAGGCTCAATCCCAGGACCCTGGGATCATGACCTGAGCCAAAGGCAGAGGCTTAACCCACTGAACCACCCAGGTGCCCCAAAGTCAGGCTACTTTTAAGTTTTATAGAACATTAAGAAAATAACAAATATTAATTAAGCAGAAGTTTATGATTCAAGCAATGCATAAATGTCTGACTGCTTTTTTCAAAATGTAATCAACAAGAAAGAAAAATCAAACCTGCTTCATCGCTTCTACTCGCTTATTGAGAGCTGTGGTTTGCTCAATCAGAGATTCTGCTGCATCGTCATGATCTCTCAATCTTTCAACAAGAGCTTTGGCATCAGCTAGTGCCTTCTCGATTGTGCAACTCATTTCTAAAGGAAAACCTGTAAAATTAAAATCAAGATTCAAAACGAAGCCAGCATATCATCTTACTATTTTAGTTTCATGTTAACATAGATATGCTTAAGTTACATTTGTTACAGGATTGTTCACTGCACAGAAAAATACATAAGAACACTTGTGGTTTTGCTTCTGCTGGGGTGGCCCAAGCTGGAAAGTGAATTTATAATACTAAAAAAATTAGAGCATATATAAATGATTTGCAGACATAATCAGAGCATATTTAGAACTCCCTGAATTTATGGTGGGGGAAAAAAGTACAAACCAAGTGAATATATTTTATATTATACAGAAATTGTGCTCTTCATGAGAGCACTCCCTTATCTTGTTATTTGTCAAAAAGATTACTTTATTAGTTCGTACACTGAGGTCCATGTTTGTGAGTTGCTAACTATGAGATCTTTCCTAGCCTCTGCTTGGTCAGGTGACCTGAGACACTATTCACAATACATACTTACTGACCACCCATGGTGGTCTGTATGTGTCATGCTGTGTCAAAGTGTCCTTCTTTTGGAGGAACTACTTCTTGTATGAACTACTATAATCCTAACTCTTGCGCTTCCTTAGTAAATGGTTAAAAAAATATGACTTAGAATACCAGCCATTATGGGAAATTTTCAATACATTAAAATCAATAAATAATGTGTTTAAGAGAAGCTCAAAAAAGTAGGAGGCAAAATATGAAACACGAAATAGTTAGCTTCTTTCTTCACTTAGTATTCAGAGACCTCAAAATAAAATTGTAATTTTAAAATAATCTCTCTCGAAGACTTTAACCTTCTGAATCTTACTATCTTTGAATTTTTCTCTTTATACTAAGTTTTATCTTACCTTCTATATGAGCCATCCTTTCTTCAGAGCTTTCTCAAAAAGTAAAGTCAAATTACTAGTAAATTATTTTACTGAAGTAAAATTACTAGGCCAAAAGCCAAGTCTACAGATGTTAAATTAAAACTCTGTGATGGATCCAAGCCAAGGGCTATAATTAAGGATTTCACCAGCTTTAGGAAGACAGAAATTTGCTACAAAATGTAAGATTGTTAGATTCTACTATACTAGTTCAAACCTGAGTAAGAGGATTTAATTAGAATAAGTTAAAATATAAAGCTGCCAACTTAGAAAATACTCAATATATGACATTACCAGAGAGTTTTAAAAATTAAACAAGCTAGAAATTAACATAATTCTGGCTCTCCAGATAAAACAGCCAAAAGACCTGTCTTCTAAGATTTGAGAGATTTAGAAAAAGGTACTTGAAAAAACCATAAGCAAAGTTAAAGTTCATTAAAGTTACAAGTCATTAAAGTTAAAGTCATTAAAGTTACAGCTGTCCCATACTGGCTAAAACACAAAAGGACAACTATCCAATACCTGTCTAAGATGCTGCTCCAAGGAAGACACTGGATTCCAACAATGCCCTGTCCTTTCTCTTAACTTCCAAGGAGATATACCTAAAATTATAGATGGATAATAATACAGATTTCTTACTCATATGGGAGCCACCATATCTCCCCATTAACCCCACTAGTATGACATACCAGATCCTTCAGAGTAAAATTTTGAAGTTACTTAAAGCCCCCTCACCAAAAAGAAACAAAAACAAAAACATAAAGTTTATCTTGGCTTAACAGAACAACTCAACTACTAAGACCTCTAACAATCTCTGGTCCCAGCCTGTAAATAATATTATTGGGACCACTACCTGAAGACTACTTCTTTATGCTCTGTAACAAAACATCTACAAATATAATACACAGGATCTGTTTCCAAATAGAATACAATAAGGCTCCTACATATGATTAGATTATAGGTGATATAGACATTAAAAAACTATACTGTGCATAATTTGGTAAGCATTATGCATAATTCGGTCTCCTTCACCCCCCACCCGTAAAAAAGAGGGTAGAAGGGAAAAAAAAATTAGCTCCTAGATTCCTCTAGGCAAAAGAATCCAGAGACTGACAGATTAATTTGGAAGAGAGCCCTGAATCTAGATGGATTCTTCCTAGGTAATCCTGATTTTCTTTTTAAAATATGAAAAAGTTATGCTGTGTTCTGGGGATATTAACTTCACAACATGACACCAAAGAGCCACTGCTTATTAAATCCTATGCCTTAAGTGAGTAGCTAAGATATCCTTTTTTCCCTCAGAGAAATCACAGACTTCAACTAAATTGGTTAAAGCATCTTCCGAACTTACCCTAGGGTCTTTAAACCTAATGTTGCAATGTTGCAAAGCCCTACTGCTAAAGGAAACTACTCTACATTTTCTACTAGTTGAATAATTATGAAATATTGTTACTTTCTGCTTTTCATATTACCATCCATTAGTGACACTCTTACTCCAACAACCAACCTACTGAATGAAATCTCATGATTGTGTTTCCATTCCGTAAATCAAGAACTGTCCAACCCACAAACAAAATTCATCCTCTAGGGATAAATCTTGACATTACTGCTTGTTAATAGGTTTCACAGTAAGCACAAAAAGTGACAATACCAGAGTTGATATACAACAGGTAACTGCAGTCACTCTGATAAAACTAATTTTGTTACTGGAAGCCAAACTGATCCAATGAGTTAACTGTGGTTGTCTAAGATAGAACAACTTGCTTAAAAAAAAAAAAAAAAAAAAAAAAAAAGCAAATTTATATACTAAGAGCTGGATCATTTTTGGGATAATTCACTTCTTTGAAATACTGCAAAAAAAAAAAAAGTTCCTCAGATATACCTTAATAAACAATGAATGCAATAACTATTTAATGGCTTGATACAACCTAAAGTAGCAGAGACACACAATAAAAAAAAAATACCATACAAGCTAGGATGCTATGTTTTAGTATACATAGTATAATAATGCAACTGCCTTATACTATAAACAGATTTTTTAAAAAAGATTTTATTTATTTGTTTGACAGAGAAAGAGACAGCGAGAGATGGAACACAAGCTGGGGGGAATCGAAGAGGGAGAAGAAGGCTACCCATTGAGCAGGGAACCCAGTATGGGGCTCGATGCCAGAACCCTGGGATCATGACCTGAGCTGAAGGCAGACACTTAACAACTAAGCCACCCAGGTGCCCTATGCGAGGGCCTCATATATAACAGTAAAATCATAAATCTATGGAGAAGTTCAAAGATTCCATCACAGACACACAAATCTGGCCTGATAAATTCCAAAAAGAAACATGCGATGATCAAGTTGTAAAATCCTGAGGATAAGAGCTGCCACAATCAGAATGGTAACTTGATAGCACCAGATGAAACCTCAAATGGACACTAGAAACTCCAGAAAACATTTCATTCCAGTAGGAAAAAAAACTGGCCACAATATTAGGAAAACTGATGGGAAAATTTTTTGGACAGCAGGGGATATGGCCAGTGCATGCTTTATTTGTAAATAATCTGGAAAAATTTAAAAGATGAAGTGAGGACTAGAACCATTCCTAAAGGATTTTTTTAACATCTCCCAGTGGATTTTATAGAGCTGTCCCTCTATGCTCTAGGAATATGTAACTTTCTTTAATATACTAGTATGTTTATGTTATGGACAGGTTGAAAAAGTCCTCCACTGAAAAGCCATAATAATTGCAATAATTAAAATACTACTATAGTTTGTATTTCCCACCAAAAACATTCTAACTTCTCAATCAAGTACTATGGAAATGTATTTAACTGGCACAGTTATTTATTAATTTAAATTATGCAACACGGTCTCTTCCTCGGAAATCTTCTGTCTTCATCATTCCTAGTCCTCAAACAGGATGAACCCAAGGTCTAACTCACATACAACATTACCAAATTTCTGAAAACTAAATACAAAGAAAAATTCTTAAAAACAGAGACAAACAACACTTATGAAGAACAAACAATCTGAAGGATAGCTAGAAGCCAAACTGATTGAAATTGAAAGTGGAACAGTTAAAATGCAGAAAGAACAGAACTGTCACCCTAGAATGAAATTGAAAGTAGAACTGTTAAAATGCAGAAAGAACAGAAATGTCATCCCAGAATTCTATATCCAGCAAAAATACCCTTTATATATGAAGGTGAAATAAAAATCACTCCCAGAAGAAGAAAAAGAATTCATTTCTAACAGATTTGCTCTAAAGGAATTTCTTCAGAGAGAAGCAAAATGGTATCAGAAGGAAACTTAAGAGCATTAGGAATAAAAGAAGAGTAACACAAAGAGGCAAATATCATAAACTATTCTTGAATGCTTTAAAATGTCTGATATTTGAAAATAACTATAACTGCTGTCTGACAGAATTTTCAGTTTACATATACATAATATATAACTATGACATAAAGGTAGAAGGATAAACGTATCTATACAGTGATAAGGTTTTAACTTGTCACCTGAAACTTTTATATGTCAACTGTAAGTAAAACAATTTTATATAAGTATATATATATGTATATACATATATATACACACACACATACATAAATACATAATTCCTAGACAAACTCCTAAAGAACCTGTACAGAGATAATAGCCAAAACCACAATAGATGAATTAAAATAAAAAGTGTTCAATAACACAAAAGAATGAAAAGGTGGAAATAAAGGATCAAAATATTGAAGGAACAAATTACAAGATGTTGGACCTAAATCCAAACATATTAATAATTACACTAAATGTAAATGTTCTAAACACACTAACTCTAAGATATATTATCAGAATGAATTAAACAGGACCCAGAGAGGGACTAAGATGGTAGAGTAGGAAGATCTTCAGCTTACCCTGTCCCACAAACACACCAAGAAAATAGTCACATCTGTACAACTGTAAAAATGACCTGAAGACTGGCAGAACATACCTTCACAGTTAATGGCAGAGATGAGGCTATATTAGAAAAGGCAGGAGAGGTAGAGACTCATTGGGAACCAAAACCCTGGTGAGACAAACCACAAATGGGACAGATGCCATAAGCATGGAGAATCTAAAGTATCAGACCCCACCTCAGACACTCCAAGCACCTCGGGCCCTGGGGCCCTCAGAAGACAAATCCCCTTAACATCTGGCTATGGAAACTAATGGGGCTTAACTTCTGAAATTCTTAAACAGTGGGGCTTACTTCTGGGGACTTGAAAAATCAGTGGGCTTAACAAAAGAGGTAGGAGGCAATAGGAAACCGAGTCCTTGCTCTTAAAGAGCCAGCTTAACAAATAATTCAGGCACGGAAGCAGCAGTTTGAAAAGCGCGTGGGGTATATGTGAAGGAGATTTATTTCCTAGTCTCAGAACATACGCTGGAGGAGCAAAGATCTTCAGGAGATTTCCCTAAAAGAAAAGTGATGGTGGGAGCCATTTCTCTTCCCCTCACCTAGTCTGGATAGCTGGACACCTGCAGGAAATAGCACTAATACTTGCTAACACTACATGCCCTGCCCCCACATTCCTCTGCCACCTTCCTGTTCCAACCCACCCACCTTGGTAGGCATCCCTTCATAGAGGTTCCTGTTCCTCCACATCCTGCAGGCAGCTCTGGCAGGGAATGATGCCATTGCAAAGAAACTCCTCCCTTGAGGAAGAGGCACCTAATCCTATAAACTAGCTTGCCCACAGTTCCAGGAGCCAAGTCTTTCAGCAGACTGTACAGAAAGAATGCTCTGCCATATGGTATGCCTGCAGCTTCAGCGACAGGCAGACTGTAGATATCTACTCTGACTGCCAGTTCTGGCCCTCAACAAAAGCCTCTGTGGGCTCTGTAGGGAGAAAGCCCTTTCTTTCGATGTACCAACAGAGAGGCTAATTGCAGACAGCAGGCCTGACTGTTGACCCTGCCCACCTCACAGCCAATCAAAATCTCACACAGGCTCCCCAACAACTGAGGGACTAAATACTGTCCAGTGTCTCCACAGTAGGCAAAGCAGGTAAACATCAACTGGGCTGAAGGCAAACATGGCTCAGCCACAACAGGAGGGCACATATAGCCCACACAGGGGACACTGCTGGAATACCTGACCCTGGTGACCAGGGGACATTGTGCTACAGGGCACTACCTAACTCTTCTGCATAAAGTCATGAAGATACTAACTGAACTTGAGAAAAAACTGAATGAACTTATGAGAACTTCAACAAAGAGAAAATATAAAACAGAACCAGCAAGAAATGAAGAATTCAGTAATGGAAACAAAAAACACACTAGAGGAAATCAACAAAGGATTAGAGGAGGCAGAAGAATGGGTTCAGCGATCTGGAAGACAGGGTAATGGAAAACAACCAAGCTGAACATCAAAAAGAAGAAAGAATTAAAAATGAGATTACATTAAGGGAACTCGGTGACACTATTGAGCATAATAACCTCTGCAATATAGAGATCCCAAAAGGAGGGAAAAAAAAGGGACAGAAAACCTATTTGAAGAACTAATAGCTGAACACTTCCCTAATCTGGAGAAGGAAAAAGACATCTAGATCCAGGAAGCACTGAGAAGCCCCAACAAGATTAGCTCAAGAAGGTGTACACGAAGACACGTAATGATTAAAATGGCTTAAAGTAATGATAGAGAATTTTAAAAGCAGCAAGAGAAAAGAAAGCAATTATATACAAAAGAAACCCTAGAAGGCTATCAGCTGATTTTTCAGCAGAAACTTTGCAGACCAGAAGAGAGTGGCATGATATATTCAAAATGCTGAAAGGAGAAACTAGCAAAGTTATCACTGAGACTAGAAAGAAAGATAGTTTCCCAGATGAAAAAAGTTCAAGGAATTCATCACCACTAAACTAGCCTTACAAGGTATGCTAAAGTGAATTCTTTGAATGGAAAAAAAAGGCCCTTAGGAAAAAAAATTCACAGGTAAAAACAAAACTATAATAAAGGTAGTAGATAAATCACTTATAAAGCAAGTATGGAGGTTAAAACACAACAATAATAAAATCAATTATGTCTACAAAAATTTGGGGATACACAAAATAAAAAAGATGTAAAATATGACATCATATACATAAAATGTGGAGGGGGAAGTACCAATTTAGTGCTTTTAGAATGTGTTTAAACTTAAGCAACCATAAACTAAATAATATAGACTGCTGTACATTTAAGTTATTATATATGAACCTAATGGTAACCACAAATCAAAACCTATACACACACACATATACACAAAAGAAGAAAAGAATCCAAGTCTAACACTAAAGAAAGCCATCAAACCACAAGGGATAAGAGCAAGAGATGAAGAAAGAAATAGAGAAGAACTATAAAAATAACTAGGAAACAATTAACAAAATGGCAATAAGCAAATACCTATCAGTAACTACTTTAAATATAAATAAACTGCTCCAATAAAAAACACAAGGTAACTCAAGAGTTAAAAAAAAAAAAAAGCAAGACCCATTTAAATACTGCCTATAAGAGACTCACTTCAGACTTAAAGGCTTGTACAGACTGAAAAGGCTGGAAAAACATATACCATGCATATGGAAAAAAAAAAAGAAAAAACCCAGGTTGGCAATACTTTTATCAGACAAAATAGACTTTATTATTTTTTTAAAAAGATTTTAAGTAATCTCTAAACATGAAGCTTGAATTTACAACCCCAAGATCAAGAGTCTCATGCTCTACCAACTGAGCTAGGCAGGCACCCCAGACAAAACAGATTTTAAAGCACAGACTGTAGCAAGAAACAAAGAAAAGCAAGAATTTCATAACAATAAAAGGATCACTCCATCAAGAGGATATAACAAATGTAGATTAACTATGCATCCAACATATCAGCCCCCAAATACATAAAGCAATTAATAACAGACATAAAGGGAGAAATGAACAGTAATACAGTAATAGTAGGAGACTTTACCACCACATTTATGTCAGTGGATAGATCATCTAGACAGAAAGTCTACAAGGAAACAAAAGGTTTGCACAACAAACCGGATGAACCTAATAAATATATAGAACACTGGATCTCAAAACAGCAGAATACACATTCATTTCAAGTGCACATGCAACATTCTCCAGTACAGATCACATGTCAAGTGGTAAAACAAATCTCAATAAATTTGAAAGGACTGAAATCATACCATGCATCTTTTCCAAGCACAACAGCGAATGAAACTAGAAAAAATCTGGAAAGAACATAAATACATACAGGTTAACAACATACTACTAATGAATGTGTCAACCAAGAAACCAAAGAAATAAAAAAAAAATACATGGAGACAAATGAAAATGAAAACAGAATGGTTCAAAATATTTGGGATAAAGCAGAAGCAGTTCTAAGAGGGAAATTTATAGTTATACAGGCCCACCTTAAGAAACAAGAAAAATCTCAAATAAACAACCTAACTTTACACCTAAGAGAGTTAGAAAAAGAGCAAAGTCTGAAACTAGCAGAAGGAAATAATAAAGATTAGATCAGAAATAAGTGAAATAAAAGCTAAAAAAAAAAAAAAAAGGAGAAGATCAAGGAAACCAGTCACTGGCTCGGTGAAAAGATCAACAAAGCTGATAAACCTTTAGCTAGATTGATCAAGGAAAAAAAGGGGAATTACAAACACTAACCAAAGTTAGAGGGTTAATAAGCACAGGAAAAGATACTCAACATGATCAGCTATCAAAACCACAATGAGATGCTTCACACCCACCAGGATAGCTATAACAAGACAGATAATAAGAATTGGTTACAATGTAGAGAATTTTTTTCTCAATAATTGATAGAACTTCCACACTGAAAATCAGCAAGGATACAAAAGACATGAATAACCAACAACGAGGTGGATTAATATCAACAAGAGCAAAACACATTATTTTTAAGTGCAGATAGGTCATCACTAGGATATATCTTATCCTAGATAATAAAACAAACCTTAACAAATTTAAAAGAATTGCAATCATACAAATTATGTCCTGTGACCATAATGAAGTTAAACTAAAATAGGTAACTAAGAGATAAGAAAATCTCCAAACATCTGGAAATTAAAAAACACAAAAGTAATCCAGAAGTCAAAAAAGAAGTCTTTTTGGAAATCAGAGAATATTTTCATCTAAATAAACATGAAAATACAAGGTATCACAATTCTGTCTTGCATATATAGCAGTACTTTAAAGAAAATTTGTAGCATTAATTTCTTTTATTAGAAAATTTAAAAGATCTCAAATCAATCAATTACCTAAACCTCAAGCTTATGAAACCAGGAAAAAAGCAAATAAACTCCAAAGTAAACAGAAAGAAGGAAATAATAAAAGAGCAGAAATCAATGAAACTGAGAACAGGAAAGCAACAGAGAACCAATGAAACCAAAAGCTAATTCTTTGAAAAAGCAAATGAAGTGGATAAACCTTCAGCAAAACTGATCAAGGGGAAAAAAATAAAAAAGAGAAAATATGTAAAATAACCAATGTCAGGAATGAAAGAAGGGCTATCACTTCAGACTTCTAATTCATTAAAAGAATAAGTGAATACAATAGTAATTTTCATACACATGAATTGGATAATTTATTTATTTATTTTTTAAAAGATTTTATTTATTAGACAGAGATCACAAGTAGGCAGAGAGGCAGGCAGAGAGAGAGGGGAAAGCAGGCTCCCCACCGAGCAGATAGCCTGATGCGGGGCTCAATCCCAGGACTCTGGGATCATGACCTAAGCTGAAGGCAGAGGTTTTACCCCACTGAGCCACCCAGGCACCCCAGAATTGCATAATTTAGATGAAAAGGATTAATTCTCTAAAAACCACAAACTGCATAGTCACAAAAGAGGGAATAGAGAATTATTAATAGTCCCATAACCATCAGGTATAGCAATTATAACTACTAATATCCTATAACTATTCTATAATAGTCCTAGAACTATTAAAGAAATTAAATTTGTAGTTAAAAATCTTCCACAAAAACGTCTCTATTTGGATGATTTCAATGGCAAATTCTACCGAACATAAAAGAAATAATACAAATCTTGTACAACCTCTTTGAGAAAATAAAATACTTCCAAACTCCTAAAATGATACCAGCATTACTCTAAAACCAAAACCAGACACATTCCAGAGAGACAGAGAACCACAATGCAGTATCTCTCATAAACATAAAATGTAAAATATCCTCAAGAAAATATTAGCAACTCAAATTCAACAACATATAGAAAGAATAATACACCATGACCAAGTAGGGTTTATCCCAGAACTCAAGGCTGTTTCTATATTTAAATATTAATCAATGTAATCCACCATTAAAAAAAAAAACAACAACCTACTTCATTATACTAATTGGTGCTTTTGGTGGGGGGAACCCAACGACATCCTTTCGTAATAAAAATTCTCTAGAAATAGAAGGGGATTGCCTCAAAATAAGAAACAGCATCTTTAATATAGTCAACATCATACTTAAGTGAGACTGTATTCAAAAAATGAAATTTTGGGGTATAAAGATAATAAAACATATGTAGGATATGCACACTGATAGCTACAAAATGCTAATTAAGGAAACCAAAGAGGGTCTAAATAAATGGAGACACACTGTGTTAATAAATTGGAAGACTCAACATAGTACGGATGTCAATCTTCCATAACTCATCTACAGACTTAATGCGACTTCCAATCAAAATCACAGCAGGTCTTGCTGTAGAAATTGACGAGCTAATTCTAATATTTCTATGAAAATGCAAAGAGACTAGGATAGCCAAAAGAATTTTGAAATCAAAGTTGGAGAAATCACACCACCAAATTTTAGGACTTACTATAAAGTTACAGCAATCAAGACAGCATGGTATTGACAGAGACAGAAGAGAATAGAGGTCGGAAATAAGTCTAAAGAAACATGGTCAACTGTTCTTTGAAAAAGATGTACAGACACTTCACAGGGGAAAGGATGGTCTTTTTCTTTTTCTTTTTTTTTTTTTTTTAAGACTTTTTATTTATTCATTTGAGACAGAGAATGAGAGAGAGAGGTAGAGGGAAAGTGAGAAGCAGACTCCTCGCTGCGCCAGGACCAGACTCGACTAAGGGCTCAATCCCAGGACCTGTAGATAATGACCTGAGCCCAAGGCAGAAACTTAACCATCTGAGCCACCCAGATGCCCAGGAAAGGAAAGTTTTGTCAACAAATGGCTATATGCCAAAAAATTAACCCCAACATAATTCTTACACTTTATATAAAAATTAACTCGAAGTAGACCATAGACCTAAACGTAAAATGAAAAGTGGAGAAAATCTTTGTGACCTGTGATTAGGCAAAGATTTTTTTAGACAGGATATCAGAAGCTTGATTCATCAAAATAAATAAATAAATAAATAAATAAAACAAACAAACTAGACTTCATCAAAACTAGAAACTTTTTTAAAAAAACCCAGAAACTTTTGCTCTGGGAAAGGCATTTTAAGACAATCTGAAAAGACAAGCTACAGACTGGAAGGCAAAATTTGCAAATCACATATATCACAAAGAAAGGGCTTTATCTAGAATACATAAAAAACTCTCAGAACTAACATTAAGAAAATCATCTAATTTTTAAAATGAGCAAAAGACTTTAACACTTAACTAAAAAGATATAAAGGTGGCAAATAAGCACATGAAAATACTCAGCATCATTAGCTATTAGGAATAAGCAGTTAGAACAATGAGATCCACTATACCCCTATTAAGGTGGCTAAAATAAAAAGTACCGACATTTCAAGTGCTGCAAGGATACAGTATGACTGCAACTGCCACACAATGCTGGTGACAATGGAAAATGATATGGGTATTTCAGAAAATGGTTCGGCAGCTTCTTATCAAATTAAATATCTAGAGCTAGATATGGTCTTTATGACCTCGCAATACTACTTTGGGCATTTACTGTAGAGAAATGAGTGGAAAAGCAAACTGTAGTACAGCAATCCATGGAATGTGATACTGATACAGACAACAATATAGATGAATCTCAAGGGCATTAATGCTGAGTGAAAGAAGATAGTTTCAAAATGTTACATATTGTTTCCATTTACCTGGCACTGCCAAAAAGACAAAACTATAATGCACTTCCTGTCCCCAAGGTTTTGCCTTTGTCATTAATTCATCTGGTTGTTATTTGCATGTATGGTATAAGGAAGCTATCTACTTATATTTCCTTTGTTTTATGGGGACAACTAGTTGCCTCGATCTCATTTATTGTATAGTACATTTTTCCAGCACTGAATTTTTTTCCTATTGAAATATATTTGACATATAACATTATGTAAGTTTAAGGTGTACAACATATTGATTTGGTATTTATATATTATAATATGATTGCCATTGTAATGATAATAGGCATCTCTATTATGTCACATTATTTCTTTCTTATGGTTGGAATATCCCCACTCATTTTAATGCCACACGTGTTTTCTCAATAAATGGATGGGTATGTTTTTGAGCACTCTATTCTACCTCTGGGTCTTTTTTTATCTATCTCCACATCAATACTATGTTGCCTCAACTGTTACAGTAGTAAAATACACCCTTACTATCTGGCATAGCAAGTAACCCTCTTCTCTTTCAAAATTGTTTACTTATTCTTAGCTTTCTCTTAAACCTAACTCAATCCAAATGGACCTCTGGGGCACCTGGGTGGCTCAGTCGGTTAAGTGCTGGACTCCAGATTTCCCTCCAGGGCACCTGGATGGTAACTCTTGATTTCTGGCTCAGGTCATGATCTCAGGGTTATGAGATTGAGCCCTGCATCAGGCTGGGGTGAAGCCTGCTTAAGAGTCTTTCTCTCCTTCATCCTCTGCCCTTCTCCTCCTCTAAGAAATCATTGGAAAACAACAGCAACAAAGCCAAATGGACCTCCAGAGCACTCTAGATCAAACTGCTAGGTATTAATTTTAATGAATTCAAATTGTTGGTAGATTTCTAAACCCAAGGAATACCACCTTATATTCTTTTGGTCAACAGGACAAGTGTTATTCCCATTTCATCAATAAGGAAATAGACTCTGGGATCCCAAATGTAAGGAGCTGAATGGCAGCACATGCAGCAAGGAAGGAACCACGCTAGTACCAGAAATAGAATTTCGGATCCTGAGTCTAGCACCATACTTAGAAGCCTCCGTGGATCCTCAGGACCATTTACCTGTAGCTATGTAAAAACCATCTGTCTCCCTGGGTGAAAAAACAAATTCCCTGACCTGCTTCACCAATGGGATTTCTGAAATATTAGAAAAACTGTTTATCAAGCCAGCAACAGAAAATAAAAGGGGGTGTAAATGAAGAAAATATTAAAAAAACCCACCAAATTCCAAATATTTTCCTTTATAATTAATAAAAACCTACCATCCACTTTAAATAGGCATCACAGTTAATTATAAAATCAATTAATGTTTACTGACAGGTTTTTTGAAGTTAAAATTAACACCCACTTTAAAAAATCTTCTCTAGATTGCATAATGAAATACTGTCAAAATAAACTATATTTAAAATTTGCTTTATAACTATAAAAATATACCTATTCAGAAAAAGGAATTCTAAACATCAGGTAATTGAAAGCATAATTCTGTTAACACTTCAGAAAGATAGTGACACAGAGTTTCTAAGAATCTGCATGCTCATTTCCTGTATGTGAAACAACAGAAAAGTTTAAAATATTTTATAACATGCATTTACTTTGCCAACTTTTTTGAAAATCATTGTTTTCTCTCCCCTTTTTGGCTAGTAAGTGGAGTGGGAAGAAGACTGCTTTCCAAACTCTTTAACGATTGTTAAATATTTAAAAATAGACTCCAGTAAAAAAAGGGAGTATTTTCCATTTATCTGCCTATTTTTACAGTGCTTGTCATAACTGGTCACGGTGCACTCACATTGTTTTCTATATGTAGGTAAATTATAGGTGAAATTTTTCTAAAGTAGGTTTTCCCCTGCCTGCACTAGCCATATTCTCGCCCACTTTGCCACCCAAAGATATCGGCAGACTCCTGGCAAAGGATTCAGAACATTCTGCTGCTTATAAAAGAGAAACCACCACCCACTCAAGACAGCAACTGCCAGCTGTTTAGTTTTACATTTTGGTCAAGAAAAATGTAAAGAAATTCAAGTCACTCTTCTAACCAAAAATCTACTATCCCATAGCTGGACATACACAGAAATTATGACTGATGGTTATGACTGGTGACTACTGATACACCACAGATTTGTCTTTAAATATTAACAACCAAGTTTAGTTAAAAAATTTTATTGGACTGTTTAGGCAGGTACTGCAAATATTAATTAGTAGATGATATTAACAGATACATATTGAGGGGCGCCTGGGTGGCTCTGTCAGTTAAGTGTTTGCTTTTGGCTTAGTTTGTGGTCCTGGGGTCCTGGGATGGAGCCCCACATTGGGCTCCCTGCTCATTGGGGAGTCTGCTTCTTTACCTCTCTCTCTCTCAGATAAATAAATTAAAAAAAAATTTTTTTAAAGATACTTAAGGAAACAGAAAAATAAAAAGGCATAGTTAAAAGTTTCTTAGAAACTTTTAATCTAAAGAAATCAAGAATGTATGTAAATTACATATGTAATTAAACGTCTTATACAGACAATATATTATTGTATTTGAGAGCGCAGAAAATTTTCACAATCTTTGAAAATGATGGGAACAACATGTTTGGAGCTTTATGAAGAAGCTAAATTTTTAAAGTTGGAAAGGTAGAATTTAAAAGGACACAGGAGAACTTTTTTTTTTTTTTTTTTACCTTAGAATTGTAGCTAAATATAAGTTGCCTATACTTATAGATTCAAACAGGTATGACAGGTCAAGGAACTAACCTAATCTAAACCAGTTATTTATAATCTATGGGCCAAGGAGCCATTGGAAGAGTTACATGGATGTACACACACCAAATATGATCTTTAGTCTAAAATATTTTTCTCACATATATAAATATTTCTCTATTTTTCAAATACAGACAGATACTAGTATAATAAAATATAAAATCATTTAAAAGCAGTTTTTTCCCATTATGCATAATCTCAATTAACAAATACTAAAAATACAATTACTTGTGTTGGGGTACAGAGTTTCTCATTTTCAAAACAGGTCAGGGGACTTTAGCTAACATACAATGTTCCTTCTGGCTCTAAAATTCTGTGATTTTTAAAAAGCACTAAGGACTCCTATTATGAATATTTAGAATTACTGAATTATAAATATGTATACATATTTACAAATGTATATACAAATGATGCCTATTATGTATATACAAATAATGCCTGCTATCCCCTAAACACTGGACTAGCTTTTGTTACAAAGATGAACAAGCCAGGATTCCAGACTTAATCTCAAATTGACACAAGAGACAGACACATGAACAAATTATACAGCCTAATAGATACTCCAGAAGAATCATTTCAAGTGCTCTGGGAGCACCAATGGTATTATTAATATCAACTGGGGGAGTCTGAGAAGACAAGAATCTATGAATTGGGTCTAGATGGGTGAAGAGTGGGGTAGAGAGAAAGAGTAAGCATTCTAGACAGATGATACAGCACATACAAAGGCACAGAGCTGTGAAAGTGCATGACATGTTTGGGCAGCCAGTTCTGGTTTGGTTGCATATTAAGGTATTTGGAGGAAAAGAAAGAAGAAACTAAAATATAAAATGAACTGGAACAGATAGTTAAAGATCCTGAAGCATATCATGCTTACCAATTAAGACTGAACTCCATTAGGCATAGAGTTAGAGGAAAAGTTTAAGGAAAGGAGTGATATAAACATTTTAGGATGATATCTCTATGGAAGGATGATGGTGGAGAAACCAGTGTGTGTGTGTTGGGGGGGGGGGGGGTCGGGCAACTGCAATAATTCTGGTGAAAGAAGGAATAATATAGAGCAGAGCGAGTGGAAATGCAGAATCCAGGATAAAGGTTTCCATTGGGACAGGAGAATAGATACTGGTACCATTATCAGAAATGGGATACGGAAGAAAACCAGGAGAACAGCAGCATTCCCTGGAAGGCAGTTTCAAGAAAGAGGGAATAGTTCCATCCATGAAATAGGCTGCAACGCTGAAAACTGAAAACCGATAGGGTCCCTCTTCCCTCCTCTCAATGGTAAGCTCCGGTGGGTTTAGGCAGGAAGAAAAGAGACACGAAGATGCGTCCAGACAAGGTTCGGGCCAGACTTCAAGAAACTTTCCGCACCTGAGAGACCCGGAAAGAGGAGCTGGGGCCCGGGAAAAGGAAGTACCGCTCCAAGAAGCGGGAAAGGAGCCCAGGGAATCGGAGGGCGGCCAGTAGTTCCAGAGATGCGAAGAACGACGGCGGCCCTGGGAAAGGAAACTTCAACTCCCTACGCCCGCTCTTGTCCCTCGATTTATTTCCACTTACTCTGGTCTCAATCCCTCGCAGCCGTCAGTTGTGGCGTTACGACTCAAAGCCTCTGCTAGCAGGAACCTAAGCAGCCAAGGGAAGAGACTCCTCTCGCCTCTTCAGCTTCTTCGGCCAGCAGACGCAGAACCCAGCAGGGACTGTCAGTCGAGGGGCGGCTGCAGGGGTCAGCGGAGCTCAGCCCCATCACTGGCCCGAGGAATACCTCCACTGATCGCCTGCGACCAGAGCTCGCAGAGCCCTCAAACCTCGCGAGATTTCCTGCCTCACGTTGCCGGGCGGTGGGGGAGGCAGAGCCAAGAAATTTATTCGAGGCTTCTCGCAGACATGCGCGAGAGGTGGAGGCGGTTCCCTTCTACGTCCCTCCCCATCAATCTACTCAGGCTTCTGCTTGCCTTCTCGCAAAGTGTCGCGAGTTTTGCCAGGGGAAGCCGACCTGGGTGGAGAGGCGAAGAAGGGGAGGCCGGGTGGGAGGGCCGTGCGCTTAAGGGCCGTGGCTGGTTTAGCCGGTGCTGTGGTTGGTACTTCGCTGTTGGGGAGGCTCTGAGTTCGCCCGGATCAATCTTCCCAAAGGGTTATTGGGAAAATTAGCGGGTAGAAAATCTTGGGGTTCGGAGGCATTTTTTTCTTGGCTCCGCCCTCTTCCTGTTCTGAGAGCTGGGCGTCTGGCCCACCGAGGGGGAAGGGCAGCTTGGCGGGGCTGAGGAAGAGGGCTTTGCGCACGCGCGAGTCCGAGTGTGTGTGTGAGTGTTTGTGTTCACGCGCACGCGCGCGCGCTCCTGCATTTAGGAAGCCTGGGAAGGACCGGTGTGCTAGGAGATGAGCGGGGAAAGCATAGTCCCCAGTCTTTGGTACCAGACACTCCTGACTGTGCGCTGACCCTCCCCACCCAGCCAGCAGCCTTTTCCAGAGAGGCTGTGGTCCATAGCCTCTGTTCGTTTTCACTGCAGGACCAGGCACGAAAGTAAGCGAACCTCGATCCTGAGGTCTTCCCTATCCACTCACCTTGTACTTTCCACCCCCCACCCTCCAGCAGAGTGTGTTTAGGTTTCTCAAAGAGTTTGCATGAAGGGGAAATGCGTTTGAAAGCAGAAGAAAATAGCTAGGTCGTAGAAAGTCAGTTCGTTTTAATGAACACTTTTGCTCTGCTTACCATGTGCTTTTTGAATGTGGATTGTCTTTTCAGTGTTAGGTTTTATTAGCGAAGCAAGGGAGTTTTTATAAGAAAAAGTTTAAAAGTTTCTCCTCCCCAGCAGTGTGGATGGTAGCAACTGAGTTTTTCTGTTCTACATGATAAATTACTGTGGTGTTACAAAAAGCTAAAGGGGAGACTGTATTTGGGGTCCTTATTCCTAATGTGAAGACCCGATATGCAGTTGTCTTAGGACATGTTTATTTGGGGGCTTTTCTTTTGCTGTCACTTCTCTTTCCTGTTAATTCTGGCCCACCTCAACCTTATTCAGAAGTCTTGAGACTTTGGAGGGAAGTCCAACTGCTGACTTGGGTTAGTTTGAGGGTTTATATGTGATTGATGTCAGTTAGCAAGAATCATCAGAAGTGTATTTTAAGAGTATTTGTCATTGATTATGTTTGGTATTACGTAAGGGAATCAAGTGCAGTTATTTGTAAACATTTTTTTTTCCTGGCAATTTTAAGTTTATTCAAAAAGCAAAAAATATATATACTGTAATTTTGCCTGTGACTGATAGAGTGACAGCTTACTATGGTGTAGCTTATCCCTCCAATTGATAGTTACTTTCTGGTCATGACCTCCTTAAATCTTGTCCTTTGTTGGATAAATTTCTTTGAATACTGATTATTCATGTTCCCTACCAAATCTTTTTGAGGAAAAAACATTAATTAGGAACAATTTAAGGATATTAAATGTCATATATGAGACATTTGGCTAATATATTTTATCCCTTACAGGTTAAAACAAAAATGAAGATTTTTTCTGAATCTCATAAAACAGTATTTGTTGTAGATCACTGCCCTTACATGGCAGAATCATGCAGACAGCATGTCGAGTTTGATATGCTGGTGAAGAATAGGACCCAAGGAATCATCCCTTTGGCACCCATATCTAAATCATTGTGGACTTGTTCAGTAGAATCTTCCATGGAATATTGTAGAATAATGTATGATATATTTCCTTTCAAAAAGCTGGTGAGTGTGAAGTACAAGCAAAATCATCATTGGGGGTGGGGGATGGACTTAAGTGTCTGTTATATTTTTTACATACGAATTTACTATAGTTTTGACTTACAGCTGTTTACTACTTTAAAGAATGTGGTATGTGGAACTCTTTTGGGGGATTAACATGCTATCTATATTTAATTAAGGCCAATAACAATAATAACAGCTAACAGTTATGGAGCATTTACATGTGCCAGTCATTTCCAGAGTGCTTCATATTTATTAACTTCTTTAATTTTCACAACAATCCTGTAAGGTATCTACTGTAATTACTGGGACAATATTCAAAGTGTATAATAACCAGAATAGAATTGAGAATAACCATTGAGACCGTTGCCGGTCAAAGCAGAAGGGATGTTGGGTGTAAGCAATGTCAGATTGTTTTGGTAGATATCATGTGAATATCAGCTTTGTTTACTATTGCCATGTTGGAGATCTAGAAATTGAGGTAAATAGAAGAAACTTGTCCTGAGGCACACAGCTAGTTAGAAACAGAACTAGCATTTGAACCTAAGCAGGCTGGCTGCTTATAGTTTTAGTGGATACACACTAAATTGCTGCAGGATTTAGCCTTATTACAAGAAAAGCTCTTAAGAATGCTAAGTGGAAATTATTTTTTTCCATACGAAGAGAGATTGAGGATTGATAGATTCCAAATATGAAAATTATCTTCAGGTTTCATCATCTCAGCTGTTTTATTTTGGGAGTCATTTGGTTACCCACAAGTGGATGATTTGCTTTGTCTCATTTGGAGCAGCCTAGGCTGAGACCTAGCCAGTCTCTTAGACTACCACAGGCAGGAAAGTGGCAGTAAGGCTGAACGTAGAGAATCTAATACATTCAGATATATTCCAAATTAAAATGTAAATTGTTTTTAGTCCCTCTGCAAATTGTGCATGATGTAGGGTAAAAGAACATAAGGAAGATATGAGGGGAAGATAAGTAGTAATTTCTGATAGAGGCTTTGGTTCAAATTCTGGCATCATTAGCTACCACATTGTGACCTTGACCATATTGCTTAATTTTTCCAAGCCTCAGCTTCCTCACATGTAAGCATAACACCTCTTTCTGTGATGTAAGATTTCAGTGAGATAATATAACTAAAATGGCTAGTAGAATATGTCCCTGTTAGAGAAGACTTCAGAGAGAAAACCACTTACCAAATATATTAGGGATGCAAAACTCATATTTCATGGATAGTTAGAAAAAAGATCATGGATTAGATCATGTAGTCCAGGGGAAAGAAATAGTCTTATCCTCCTTCAAAAGGGAGTAATCATCCATCATCTTATATACTTTCTAATATATCCTTCTAATATATCTATTATCATTTTTCTCTGTAGTATTTTTTTGTTTGCTTTTTACTTTAGGATAAAGTCCAGATGGACTATTTTGACATTCAGTGCCTTTCGTGGTATGGCTAGTACCTGTTTCTCTGAGCCTATCTCCCACCCGTTTGCCTGCTGGGACCTTTTCACTCTTCTGAGGGTACACATTTAGAGGCCTATGCATTTGCTGTTTGCTGTACCAGGAATTCTCTATCCCCAGCTCCATTTATGGCTGGTTTCTTTTGGTCATTTGGTTTGCAGTCAGTTGCCAGTTCTGTGGAGAGCCCTTCTCTGACCACTGAACCTAAAGCAGCTAACCAATTTGGTTTTCATAGCATTTATCACTCACTGAAATTCTCTTGTGCATTTACTTATTTGGATTCTTCCTATACTGCCCTCTATCTTACCACTGCCCCCAAATGCCTGACTTACCCCATATTGTGAGTGATAGAATTTTTATTCGTTGCTGTATTCCCAAATCCCCAGTGCCAAGGATAGCACCTGGCATATACTAGGCATTCTAGAACTATAAAGTGAATGAATGAATCAGCAAGCCAGTGCTAGAGACTGCATATTAAATATGATATGATTGAGTGGAATTGGATGTGAATATTAATTATGTCTTTGAACTCTGTTAGGTGAATTTCATTGTGAGTGACTCTGGAGCACATGTTCTAAATTCTTGGACTCAAGAAGACCAAAATTTGCAGGAGGTATGGTTAGGTTTTGAGCTATAGCCATTTCTGAAAATTATCTGAATGTGGTAATAGTTTCTTGGAAAACAATTTGAAAGATTATTTCTTTTTATCAGTATACTATTTGCTTGTAGTTTTAAAACAATACTAAATGAAAAACAGCTGTCTTCACTCCAGTCTTTTCCCACTTCCTAGAAGCAAACTTTCAACTCTAGCTCATCTAGTATGTACTTCCGTATTTCTTTTTTTTTTTTTTTTTAAGATTTTATTTATTTATTTGTCTAAATAATGGTTTTTACTGCTATTGATTGAGTTCTCAATTTAAACTTTATTTTTTATCATTATTGTTAATGAAAATTTAACTTTTAGATTTCTTGTCACCCATGCTTACCCTCTTACCTTCCCTCATTTTCTCAGTGTTGTTATATCAGAATTTTTGTTAATTTAGAATTGCATATTTGCAATGATATCTGTATAAAGTGTTATTTATTGCTAAGCTAAGTAGTATATATGGGTATATCCTTTCTCTTTTTTAGGTTTTACTGAGATATCACTGACTTACAGCTCTGTATAAGTTTAAGGTGTACCACATAATGATTTGACTTAAATATTTTTTCCTTTTTTGTGTAACTTTTTGTTTATTGCTTCAATTTATCATTTCCTTTTTTTCTTAATTTGCTTTATTTTATATGTATCTTGCTGCTTTTCCTCATGTCTCTATAAAACCTGTCAATATATAGGGGTGCCTGGGTGGCTCAGTGGGTTAAGCCTCTGCCTTCAGCTCAGGTCATGATCTCAGGGTCCTGGGATCGAGCCCCGCATCGGGCTCTCTGCTCAGCGGGGAGCCTGCTTCCCCATCTCTCTCTGCTTGCCTCTCTACCTGCTTGTCATTTCTGTCTGTCAAATAATAAATAAATAAATAAAATCTTTTAAAAAAAGTTAGTATTTTTATCATAAGTGTATGAGAAATTTAGCAGCTTGTTTTTTGCTTGAAATACTTCTTGGAGCATAGTCTTTTGCTCTAGTTTGAACTAGCTGCTTTCTAGGCCTGATGGTTTTTAAACATTATTTGTCTAAGGATATTGAGATTTGTGATAGATTATGTTCTTTGCTGTTGTTGAGTTGGGTGACAGACTTCAGTTTCCTGGGTTCTTTACTGATGAATATGAATATGAGAGGCATTAGTGAAATATTTGAATACATTTTTTTGAATGATTTCATGTTAAAGTTTTTTTGCTGATGGATATCCTTCAATAGAAATAATTTCATCTAAATATGTTGTAAATGGAACTTTTTAAAAAAAAAATATTTATTTATTTATTTATTTGTTGGTCAGAGAAAGCACACGAGTGCACAAGCAAGCAGAGTGACAGGCAGAGGCAGAGAGAGAAGCAGGAGCCCGATGCAGGACTCGATCCCAGGACCCTGGGATCTTGACCTGGGCTGACGGCAGCAGCTTAACTGACTGAGCCACCCAGGCGTCCCGTAAATGGAACATTTTTAAAGAAAATGTGTTTATCACAGTGTTTGGTCTTAAAATGTGATTAGTGTTGTAATATGTAAACATATCTAATCTTTTATTCTTTTGAGGTAATACACTCGCGCAGTGGGCTTTTATTGTTTTGGCTTTGCATTGATATTACTCTAGAGCATTCTTAATTCTTTCTTTACTTTAAAAAATAATGTTAAAGACTCTGTACATTCTCTCTGCATTTTCTTTTTGAAAGGGCATGTATTTTTGCTTTACTTTTTTTAAGAGGTACTATGAAGGAAGCCTGAAGCCTCTTTAGTTGTGTCTGAATAAAAATCAGTACAAATTTGTATAGGTTTTCTTTACTCACCTCTGCAGTGCTATAAAAGTTGTGCATTTGATAATGGTATGTATAGTAATGATAAAAGAATTGCTACTTCCCTCTGCTTTCTGAATGTGAAGGCACATTGTATCATGCTGATTGCTTTTAAATTGTGAACAGAAGGGGAAACTAGTTAGGAAGGCAACTATATAGCAGATCACTGGTGTTTAAGATTATATAAAATAATTGACATTTTGTATACATTATGTATAATCTTGTTTGTGTTAACACATTTAATGTTTAGCTTTGGTTAACCATGTCACACCTTTCCCTAATTATTGTGAACAATCATGAGTAACAAGTGAAGTAGACTGAAGATGAATTTTGGGGCTAGAAGGGTTGTAAACATCCTTTGCTTCGACTCCTTTCATGTGCAGGTGAAGGAACAGAGGCCCACGGGAGCCAGAGGTGTTTTGACTTATATACCTGGGACCAGGGCTCTTTCTGTTACAGCACATGACTCTATCCTATACATCTTAAATTTTATCACCCAAAATTGTTGGAGTTCAGACGTTTGGGTCTGGTTTTTGTAGGCTCAATTAAATAAAGTTTGAAAGTATTGCACTAATATGGGACAGATTATATTATTTTCACTTTTAGGTTAGGAGAGATTGACCAGGGTTACAGTGTTTAAAGGCATAGCCAGAATTTCATTCCATCTCTGTCTGATTCCAAAAGTTAAGCCTGCTTTCTGCTACTTTCTCTAGGACCACAACATCCCTAAAAAAGGTACTTTTTTTTTTTTTTTAAAAGATTTTATTTATTTATTTGACAGACAGAGATCACAAGTAGGCAGAGAGGTAGGCAGAGAGAGAGAGGAAGGGAAGCAGGCTCCCCACCGAGCAGAGAGCTTGATGCGGGGCTTGATCCTAGGACCCTGAGATCATGACCTGAGCCGAAGGCAGAGGCTTAACCCACTGAGCCACCCAGGCGCCCGGAGCTACTTTTTTAATTGAGTTTCTCCTATGTACCAGGGACTTTGTATAGTCATTTATACACAGTTTTTTTCTTTCTTTCCTGATTACTTTTCATGAATAGGTAATATTTACATAGTTTAGAAATTAAATTTACATATATACATACACATGTACTTATGTACACATATACATATTTGTATGTGTAGTAAAAGGTAGACCTTGAAAACTTTCCGGTTCATCCCCTGACCCAATTAGTGGTGTGCTAGACCCCGGTTATACCAACTTGGGACGGTGAATGTGTTCAACTCCTACCAACTCTGTGTTCAGTAAAGCTTGAAATCTGCCATGGTGGGAGTATTTTATTTAACCATACATACTGGCAAAAACAAGTTAGGACTTCACTGCACCCCCAACTTCAGAGAGAGCTGATTTACCAGCAAATTACTGTTTATCCCCACCACTATTAGTTTTTTATGGCTCATTCCAGAGTGTCTATGCATATACAAGCAAAGTCCTTCCAGTTTGTTCTCTTTCAAGATTGTTTTGGCTGTTCTCTGACTCTTGCAATTCTATATTAATTTTAGAATCACCTTGTCAGTTTCTACAAAGAAATCAGCTGGGATTCTGACATGGATTAAGTTTTAATTGTAGTTGAGTTTGAGTAATGTTACTATTTCAACAATATTAAGTCTTTCAACCCAGGAACATGGGATGTTTTACATTCATTTAGATCTTTCATTTCTTTCAACAGTGTTTTGTAGTTCTCAGGGTATAAAATTTGCATTTCTTTTGTTGATTTTTTCCCAGAGATTTTATTCTTTTTGTGCTATTATAAATGGAATTTTTTTCTAAATTTTTGGGTTATTCATTGCAAATGTGTTGCAGTACAATTTTATTTTTTATTATTGATTATGTATCCTGCAAATTGCTGAACTTGCTTATCATTTCTAATAGTTTGTTAGGGGATTCTTATGATTTTCTACATACAAGATCATATAGGGGCGCCTGGGTGGCTCAGTTGGTTAAGCATCTGCCTTTGGCTCAGGTCATGATCCCAGGGTCCTGGTATCGAGCCCTGCATTGGCTCCCTGCTCTGCAGGGAGCCTGCTTCTCCATCTCCCTCTCCAGCTCCCCCTACTTGTGTGCTCGCTCACTCTCTTTTTCAAATTAATAAAAATATATTTTTTTCTTTTTAAAGATTTTATTTATTTATTTGACAGAGATCACAAGTAGGCAGAGAGGCAGGCAGAGAAGGGGAAGCAGGCTCCCCGCCGAGCAGAGAGCTCGATGTGAGGCTCGATCCCAGGACCCTGGGATCATGACCTGAGCTGAAGGCAGAGGTTTTAACCCACTGAGCCACCCAGGCGCCCCAAATAAATAAAAATCTTAAAAAAAAAAAAATGTCACGTCATCTGCAACATAGAGATAATTTTACTTCTTTCTTTCCAATCTGGATTCCTTTTATTTCTTTTTCTTAATTGCCTGGGCTAGGACCTCCAATATAGTGTGGAATAGAAGTGATGAGAGAAGACAGCCTTCTTCTACTCCTGATCTTAGAGGGAATATGTCCAATCTTCACTATTAAAGATGATGTCATCTGTAGGTTTTTTGTTGGTGCCATTTTCTGCTTGAGGAAGTTCCTGTCTATAGCTAGTTTGTTGATTGTTTTTATCATGAAAGGTCCTGGATTTCGTGAAATGCTTTTTCTGTGTTTATGAAGATGATCATGGGGTTTTTGAAAAATTTTATTGGTATTTATGTTAATTAATTTTCAGATGTTAAATCAACTTTGCATTCCTGGGCTATAAGTCATGGTGTATAATTTGTCATGGTGTATAAATCTTTTTATATGTTGCTGAATTTGGTTTGGTGGTATTTCGTTGAGGTTATTTGTGTCCATATTTGTAAGATATACTGGCTGTAGTTTTCTTGTGATGTCTTTGTCTGACTTGTACATACTCTTGTCAATATAATCATTTTCTCTTTTTCTTCAGCTAATGGCAGCATTAGCTGCTGTTGGGCCTCCTAATCCACGAGCAGATCCAGAATGCTGCAGCATTCTGCATGGTCTCGTTGCAGCAGTGGAAACCCTGTGTAAAATTACAGAATACCAACATGAGGCTCGTACTCTATTAATGGAAAATGCAGAACGTGTTGGAAATAGAGGACGAATAATTTGCATTACTAATGCAAAAAGGTGAGACATTAATCATAATAATTCTTTCACTAAGGGAATTTTAATGTCTTATTACAGTTTTTATTTGAAAAAACAGGGACAGCATGTTAGTGTTTAGGCATATTTCAAGTAGCCTTTCTAATATTGAAGCCGTATTTATCCAGTTCTAAAATACTCATTTCAGTGAAATCTACTTAGATTGTCATCATATCGGTTAATTTGACTTTTTTTCTCATTAGTTTTTCAGCTGATTCTTTGGTATTGTGAGTGAACATGCTAAAGACAGTTCTTATTGAAGTAATTTTAAGTGCTTATAACAAGATACTGCAGCTGAATAGTGTGTTTAATTTTTTCACTGTATATTCAATTTGTTCTTTTTTATGCCATAGTGATAGTCATGTACGAATGCTTGAGGATTGTGTCCAAGAAACAATTCATGAGCATAACAAGCTTGCTGCAAATTCAGATCAGTGAGTATGATCATAAGTGAAATAAATACTCCATTTTATAGTCCTGTGTTTCATTATAATTATTGCAATGATTATAACAGTAATTGGTAGCATTCCCTTGAATTCTCCACTGGCTCTACAAATTAGCCAAAAAATGTATGTTTGATCAGAAAATTTTTCCATTTTCTCTTTCATGTTAAAATTTTACTTTTTTTTTTGATAGGAAAGGTGATCAGAAGGGTAAAATAATACATACATTTATAAAGCATACTTATTTTGATGGCTTGCTCTCATACTTTGTGTTACAAACTTGTAGTTGGTAGGATTATTTAATATGTACCAAATCAAAACATAACTAATTGCATTGTATGAATTTTTTAAAAGGATTAAAGTTGGGGCACTTGGGTGGCTCAGTTGGTTGAGTGTCTAATTCTTGGTTTTGGCTCAGTTCATGATCTCAGGGTCATGAGATCAAGGCCTGCATTGGGCTTGGCACTGAGCATGGGGTCTGCTTAGGGTTCAGGGTTCTCTCTCTCTCTCTCCCTCTGCCTCTTCTACCACCTCCCCTCCACTCACAAAAAAAAAAAGTAAATAAAGCTATTAAAGACATGTTTAGGACAGTTGCAATGTGGAGTTTATATTTGATTGAACTATTACTAATTTTCTTAATTGGAGTACTGGTATTATTGTCAATGAGTGGGATTATTTTCTATTATTATTACCTGATTTTTGTCCTTAAAAATCATTAGTTTTTGTTTTGTTTTGTTTTAAGATTTTATTTATTTATTTGACAGCCAGAGATCACAGGTAGGCAGAGAGGCAGGCAGACAGAGAGGAAGGGAAGCAGGCTCCCTGCTGAGCAGAGAGCCTGATGTGGGGCTCGATCCCAGGACCCTGGGATCATGACCTGAGCCGAATGCAGAGGCTTTAACTCACTGAGCCACCCAGGGGCCCCAAAAATCATTAGTAAAAGAGAAACAAATACACAATATATTCATTTTCTCTGTGGCGGTTATCTATTAAAAATTATTCCTGATTACAAGACATTTTCCTTTATTTTTCAAACACAAGAAAGTATCATTTTTGCATTTGTAGTAAATTCATATTCGTATTAGTACAGCAATTATGTGGTTTTTCTAAATATTTAGCTTTTATGTTAACAACAATATCCGATTATAGAGATATACTGTTTTGATATATTAAACTTTCAATAGTTTACCAACCTGGATTCTTTACATACTGTGTATTCTTATATTCTAAGTAAGAAGTTTCTCTTTAAGTCTCATGCAGATTCAGAAGTGTGAGCTGGTCTTGATCCATACTTACGCAGTTGGTGAAGACAGCCTTGTATCTGATCGTCCTAAAAAGGAGGTAAGTGCGGAAGTAATGCAAGGACAGATCACTGTTATTTATTAATAAGAAGCGCTGAGAAGGGTTAGCATAGGGGCGCCTGGGTGGCTCAGTGGGTTAAGCCTCTGCCTTCGGCTCAGGTCATGGTCCTGGGTCCTGGGATTGAGCCCTGCATTGGGCTCTCTGCTCAGCGGGGAGCCTGCTTCCCCCTCTCTCTCTGCCTGCCTCTCTGCCTACTTGTGATCTCTATCTGTCAAATAAATAAATAAAAAATCTCTAAAAAAAAAAAAAAAAAGGGTTGGGGCGCCTGGGTGGCTCAGTGGGTTAAGCCGCTGCCTTCGGCTCGGGTTGTGATCTCAGGGTCCTGGGATCGAGTCCTGCATCGGGCTCTCTGCTCAGCGGGGAGCCTGCTTCCTCCTCTCTCTCTCTGCTTGCCTCTCTGCCTACTTGTGATCTCTCTCTCTCTGTCAAATAAATAAATAAATAAAAATTTTAAAAAAGGGTTAGCATAAAAATGATCATATTGCCAACATTTTCTGCCAAGGTCTTGAGAGTTTCAAAGCAATCTCTATGGCAAAACACTTAGGATGATTCTTATGTTACAATCATAGATGTTAAAATGCTTTCTGTTTTGCTTGCCTGTTGAAGTTTAAATGTGTTGCAAAACCATACATAGTCTGTATTGTTCCTAAAATTTCAGTTACTGTAATGGATTTCAGTTGCTTTAATGACTTTTTATTGTATAAAAATCTATTTTTCATCATTAGAAAGGCAATATACTTTTTAACAAAAATAGACTCCGATAAAATTAATTTTACATGTCCAGAGGACAAAGCTAAAACTAATTTTTAATCTTGGTTTTACTTTTTAAATAAATTTGAACAATTTTAAAGGGAAAAGATGAGTCTGCTGATTTTTAAATAGATTGTATCACATAATATTCTCCATCAGTGTTGTGTTTAGAAAATAGATGTATGGATTTATATAGTTATATTAAATGTGTATGTTCTTATGTTCTGGTTTTTCACTTAGCCTTAATTTATATAAACATGGGAAGTATTACCTTACCCAAGTGTTCAATAGTTAAGTGGTATTTTTAGGTCATTAACTCTATCATTGTGTTTTTAGGTGGTTTCCAGTGAAAGCCCCTCCTTTTTTTTAAAACGTTTTTCTGCCTCTTTTGATAATGTGGGTGCATGTTGGCTTTATTTTGTGATAACTAAAAATTTATTTACACTAAATATTATACCCTGGACTGAGTGAAGGCTTATATAATCTTGTTATAAGTAACTTTTGGTAGCCTGATTGCATTTTTTGGTGATGAAATATGACATTTATGGCAATTTCCACATTCTTTATTAAAATAAGTAATTTTAGTTACAGGGCTTTTTCCTCTCCACAAAATTAATTGTTTTCTATAGTATTTCTCTCGGCCATTTCAAATCGTTTTGCATATAGATAAATAGAAGTAAAAACTATAAACTAAGATAAATATTTAAATCAAAGACTATTCCGCACTTAAGTTGCAAGAGAACAAAGACTTTGCCTATTTGCTACATCTTCTAATAGTTCAGTTTCTGGCAGATAATATAGTGAGTTCTTAGTATTTATCTGTTGAGTGAGTGTATGAGAATTTTTTGCTAAAATAATGATCATAGTTAATTTATGGGCCTTTTTATTTTTTCTAAATTCTAAAAAGTAAAAATACTTATATTCCCATCTGTAAACATATTGGCACTAGGTTACACTATATTAATGTTTTATGGGTTTTTTTTAATACTTTTTTTGTAGTTATCTCCCGTTTTAACCAGTGAAGTTCATAGTGTTCGGGCAGGACGGCATCTTGCTACCAAATTAAATATTTTAGTACAACAGCATTTTGACTTGGCTTCAACTACTATTACAAATATTCCAATGAAGGTAGGCAGCTCCTTTTCTTGCTATTTTGAAAGCTCTGCTTTGCTTTTTAAATATTTTTTTTTGACATGTATTGTTTATTTTAATTGAACCTTAACTTTTTCTCCCCATATCATATTTTCTGTTTTGCTAGCCCACATTCAGTGTCTTTGACCAGGTCAGTACATAGTGAAAAGCAACAAGAAAGTATCACAGAACAAAATCCTGTATTTTTCTTTTTAATAAGAGCACTGTATATCAGCTTTTTTGTTTTTAACTATGTTCTCATTATTTTCATCAAAATCTAATCTGTGTCTTAAATGATTACTTTTTCTGTGATTCTTTTCCTGACAAGTATGTTACTAGATTTTATTTTGTGCATCCTAGTGGATCTTTTATTTCCTTTATTATTGTTCTTACTCATCTAGTATGAAGGTGTTTGTAACTAATAGGTCTGACGGGGAAAAAATAGCTTGTAGTTTTAAAAGTTTATTATATTCCAGCTGAAAAACGGAAGATGTAAGTCACATGATTTTACTAATGGATTTTGTTAGGAATCTGTTTTTACCTATTCATTTCCATTATTTTATCACTCAGTTGCCTAGGACCAGCACAACGCCTGGCCCATAATAAGCTTCAGGTTAATTTTTACTGAGCAGAGTTGAATTTAATTTTATTGGTTACATTTGCAAATATGAAGTAGTCACCATATCTAAACATTCAAATTGGCTTTAAGTCCAGTTTCATTGTTTTGCTGCCACATGATGAACACTAAATTTTGTGAGAAATATGATCAGTTTATTATTAATTTCCTCCTTATACCAATGGCTGGCTCTCTAATAGAGATTGTAGCCTTATCCAGTGGAATGGTTTGGATGCAGAAGCAATTATCAAGTAAATTAGCGTAATATATTTTAATATATGTAATTTCATGAATTACAAGAAAAATACTCTGAGGGTGACAGATACCTTGCTTTTTAAATTTGATCATATTTGTGTGCAACTGGTGTGACTCTTTCTTCATATCTTTTTCTTGTAAATAGATAATATTGAAGTTCTTATATACTAATTAGTGAAAACAAGTTACTAAACTTGTTTATTAGTCTGTATTTGCTATTTCATATAACTGGTATTTGCTAATTTCTTATAGGTATTTAAAGATGCTATTTCCTCCTGTAAAGAGCTACTTCACTTTTAATTTGTATAAACTCTTTCAATTATATAATATTTACATATAAATATATAAATATTTATATTTATATATTTATATGTAAATATTATGGCAGTGTTGGCAGGACGGTACATTTGGAGTAAAAAATCTAACGGTTTGGAAGAGTCATCATTTATGATAATTCTGATGTAAGAAAAATCATTAAATACTTTATTACTTATATATAGCTAGTAATTTTTATATAGGTTCATATTGCCTTGGAAAACTATTGCATCTTTAAATAGATTAATCACTGAGCAAACTTTCCCATTATAGCTAATTATTGTTGGGTGTATTTTACCTCACTTGAAGTAAGAAGCAAAACGAACAATAAGTAACTTAATTATTTTGAAAATAAAACCAAGTTATTTTAAATTTTGCTTGAAGGAAGAACAACATGCTAACACATCTGCCAATTACGATGTGGAACTGCTTCATCACAAAGACGCTCATGTGGATTTCCTGAAAAGTGGTAAGTAAGAGATGTTGGAAGCTAGTATTCTGTAAGATCTGACATATGAAAGCATACTAACAACTTTGAGAAGTTTGTCAGTAAACAAACCTGATGGATAGTAGCCATTTCCTTCCACACTTATTCCACAGTATTATCTGTTAATGACCATGAAACTAGCATTCTGTAGAATTTTCCTCTGGGAAACACGAGGTGACTAGAACAAATACTAAGAGGGATAGCCATGACAGTCATGTCATAGTTTCCTTTTGCAAGCAAACTGCTTTGGGGAAAAAAAAAAAAAAACTGCTTTGGGAAAGCAAAAAGAACGAGAACTGACTTGAAAAGTGATAGACTTCCAGCTTGCCTGCATAAAAACCAGTTGTTTTTAAATTTAAATTTGTTTTCTTTCCCCTAAAAATTAATTGATTCAGTAGATCCCATCGCCAAAATCATTTCTGTAACTGTATCAGCATGGTTTGGGGGAGAAGACTCTGGAGATAATAGATAAGAGTTTTAGCTAAATCTTTGCCACCATCTAGCAAGACCCATGTTTCTAGACTTCAGTTTGCATACTTTACTGAATTGAAGATTATTAGATGAACTGTAATATTCCATCCATTCCTAAAGTTCAGTGATGTTGCCTTTAAGTTTTGGCATTTGTGTTAAGTCCTTTAGAATATTTTCTATGGAAGTTGATGCTATCAGAGAATAAATGGTTGACTTTGATCATGTTGTATACAACTTTTCTGAAGTTAGTACCTTCAACCAGTCATAACATTTGTTACATGTATAAGGAATCTTGAAATTAACCTAATACAGATTTCTAACATGAGAAAAACTGTTAAGATAAATGGTTTTATTTATGTTTAACAAAGGAATGTAAATAACTTGTTTTTAAAAATATAGTATGTGGAAATTACTAAGAATCTGTGAGGTAATAACCAACTTTTAAAATGTTTACTTTTTTTTTTAAAGATTTTATTTATTAATTTGACAGAGAGAAATCACAAGTAGATGGAGAGGCAGCCAGAGAGAGAGAGAGATAGGGAAGCAGACTCCCTGCTGAGCAGAGAGCCCGATGCGGGACTCGATCCCAGGACCCTGAGATCATGACCTGAGCCGAATGCAGTGGCTTAACCCAGTGAGCCACCCAGGCGCCTATAAAATGTTTACTTTTTAAAACAAAAATATTAAGAGTGTTCTTTGTGACACAAAATATTTCTTTCAGATAGTTATTGATTGACCTGTTGTATGTGTGACATATGGGCAACCTATGTAAAATGCTAGCTTTGCAGTAGGAACAGGATGCTGTGAGAATGTAGGGATTGCAGGTGATTATGCCTCCATGGTTAGGCAAGCTTTCCAGAGATGACATTAGAGCTGGATTTTGACGAGTAAGCTTACACTTTAGCCTGCACATCTTACCTGAGCTCCAGATCTACAGATTCTACTGCTACTGCCTAATTACATGTACTGCCTCAGAGTCCTAAAACTCAACACTCCCAAAACAACTGAGGAGCTCTGAGCCCTGAATTGGTAGTCATTGTCGCCTTTATCATTATTTTTTTTCCTTAAGATTTATTTATTTGAGAGAGAGCGTGTGCGCATGCACACGGTTTGGAGGCGATAGACTGAGGGAGAGGGAGAAACAGACTCCTTGTTGAGCTAAGTCCCAGGACCCCGGGATCATGACCTGAGCTGAAGGCAGAGGCATTAACCCACTGAGCCACCCAGGTGCCCCTCTACTTACCTTTTAGATGAAAACTAGTTTTCACTTTCTCAAAGAAACTGTCCCCTGATATCTTAGATTAGGTCAGATCTTTTTATAGATGCTCCTGGTACTGTATACATCTTCTTCAAAGCTTTGTCAACTTTATAGTTTGCATTTGTTCATTATTATTTTATTAGCACCTAGTCACTCTAAATGTTGTGCTTTAGATTCCATTAAGGCAAAACATGCTCACTGTTCTATCTTTTTTTATATTTACTTTGCAGACCCTTCATTTTATGTTTCTTCTCATAAATTCATTAGGATTCAGGATGATCAGTTGTGTATTTTAGATTTCTGAAGCTTTCTTTAAGTATTTAACCTTGTTGTCTTATCATTTAATGGTGTCAGAGGGGAGCAGTTGTGGATTCTTAAAATTTAAAAAAAAAAAATTGCTCCTAAAGCGCCCGGGTGGCTCAGTAGTTATGTATCTGCCTTCTCATCAGGTCAAAAAGAGGTCCTAGAGTCCTAGAATCAAGCTCTGCATTGGGTTCCCTGCTCCACACTGGAAAGCCTCCTTTTCCCTCTCTACTCCCCCTGCTTGTGTTCCTGCTCTCACTGTGTCTCTCTCTGACAAATAAATAAATAAAATCTTTAAAAAAAAATTTTTTTATGTTGCTGTTGGTTTTCAGTGCAGTGACTGAAATGATTGATTAATAAGAAATATGGAGGATAGTTAAATAATTTATTTTAATCAAAGCTAATATCCAAGTTTTACTTGGTATCTTTCTAGGAGACTGTATAAAAATGATGTTTTCCGAGAGGTATTTTCTCTCCTAGAGTTTAAACTGTTCTGGAAGTCTTGGGTTAACAATTTGAAGTTTGTGATCTATTTCATATTGTTTTTCTGGCTTATTCTTAAAGGTGATACCCACATAGGAGGCAGCAGTAGAGAAGGCTCGTTTAAAGAAACAATAACATTAAAGTGGTGCACACCCAGGACAAATAACATTGGTAGGTATTTTAAAGAAATTGAGAGAGAAAAGAACCAATCAAAGGTTCTTAAAGTATGTATTTCTTTTTGAATTTTTGTTTTTCATTGTGTTAGGGCCTCAATGAACATTTTTTTCTCTTTTAATTATGGAAATATTTCTTTATATTCTTTCAAATCAGTGTTTTCTTCCATTTCAGAATTACACTATTGCACTGGCGCTTACCGAATTTCACCTGTAGACGTAAATAGTAGACCTTCCTCCTGCCTTACTAATTTTCTTCTAAATGGTAATTTTCAACATTTAGTTGTTTTGTCTGAGAATATTACAAGTGCAATTATTAGTAAGAAATGTGAAAATCTGAATTCTAGAAAGCTCTCTTTAATATAGTCTGAACATATTTTATCTCCTAAAACACTTCTAAAGTTACGTAATAGTAAGAACCCTTTTAGCAGTTTTACTGTTTAAAAATAAGATGAGTTTATGCCTTTCAGATTGTTGTATCTAAAAAAAGTGTTATTTAATATATTTTTTAAGTATTTTTAAAGATTTTGTTGTTAGAATCTAAGTTGATTTTTTTGGTAGAATAGTACAGACTATTTGTTTTGGCCTATTGAATTTTAAATTGCAAGTATATATGGATTTCTTTTTTGCACAGTTTACCTTAACCATAAATAAACACTGTATTTTCAATATTATACCATATGATTCTTAACACATGACTTTAAATCCATGGTTTCCTTGTGCGAAAATTGAAAAAAAATTATTAAGAGTCCATTTACTGGATTTAGATTCTTAAAATAGCTTTACCAGTGATTACAACCCAGGTTTGAAAGCACTGATGTGATGGGTCAAAATTAAGCAAAATTTGATTATCAGCCTCCATAAAGTCCAGATTAAAAAACCTTTCGTCATGTAAAATAAAAAGTAGTTAGAATAACCATGCTGATATATAGGAGGTATTGTGGAAGTGAATGGAGACTTTTTGCTTTCTCCCCCAAATATTGTATAACTTTGATAATTGAAGAGTTATCCAACAGTTGTCTCCATTTTCTTCTTGATGTCCGGGAGGAAAATCTTACGTACTTGTAATGTATAAATTTTGTAACCAAACATTATACCAGAGACCACTATACTTACTTTGGAAAACTGCATAACTATGTAAACTTGGCATGACCAAGAGAAAACTGAGGCTAGAATTCAGGCTCTTAGGACTTGAAATGCAGATATACTGAATTAGCCAATGCTGCTTAAAATATGAGGCTTAATGAAATGAAAAATCTAGACATAAATTTTAAGGGAAAAAATAAGAGTTTATTTGAACTTCATCACTGATAGAATAATCTTGTTTTTGACAGGTCGTTCTGTTTTATTGGAACAACCACGAAAGTCAGGTTCCAAAGTCATTAGTCATATGCTTAGTAGCCACGGAGGAGAGATTTTTTTACATGTCCTTAGCAGTTCTCGATCCATTCTAGAAGATCCGCCTTCAATTAGTGAAGGATGCGGAGGCAGAGTTACAGACTACCGGATCACGGTAAGATTCCAATATTTATAAATTTTATGTTTTGACTCTGTCACCATTTAGCAGGTAGTTACTGAATGGCTGTTACATGCTAAGATCTGTGACAAATGGGGTTTGGAGAAGTTAATGATATATTATTCTTCTGATTTGACTTTTCTGTCAAAAGAGCTCTTTATCACTATATACTCTTCCTTATATATTCAGTGTGTATCTAGAAGTATATGGGTAGCAGTGACCCCTGAAATTGTAGGAAGGAATGGAAATTGATTTGAACTAGTATTTCAGGTGGAAGTTTATTTTGTTTTAAGTTATTACTTAATGGCAAATAAAAACCTTTCAATATTTGGCCACTGCTGCTTTGGAATAACACTAAATTTTTGTTATTTAAAGGTATATGTAAGGAAGTTTTATTTTGGGTAGAAGTTCTGTTCTGATTTTAATTTTTTCAATCCCCCTCCCCTCTTTTACATTCGGTACTTCAGAGTTGTTTACTTTGAGGTGGTGGTAAAAATTAAATGTGATTAATGTCTAGGATATACTTTGTAAATCAAAAAGTGTTACATACTGCAGGTAATTATTTTTGATTAGGCTTTTCTTTTTTTTTTTAATCTTTTTTAATAAGGAGAAAACTAATAAACATTCATCATAGAAAACTTAGGGAATACAGATTTCTTTTTTTAAAATCAAAAACAAAGACTATAAATTACCTATAATTCTGTCATTCAAAGATAACCACTGTTAACATTTTGATGTTATGTCAAGGTAATTTTTTAAGTAAGCATTGGTATTCTAATATGATTAATCCCTGATATAAAAGAGTTAAATTATAGAAGGGAAGAAAAATGAATGTTCCTTGGTTTTTAAAAAGTAGAACCATGAATGCATTTATGTTTGAGACTTTCTTCATCTCCCCTGTAATAAAGGCAAATAGGTTTCATGTTCAAAAAGAAAGGAAAAAATTAGTAAGGGGACTGTTACAGGAAATACTTTGTTGCATATCACAGGACAGAAGACATCAGGGAAACAGACTATTACATGTAATCCATACTGAAACATTAGAAAATAGTTTCTAATTTTATTTTATTTGGTTATCATTAGGATTTTGGTGAATTTATGAGGGAAAACAGATTAACTCCTTTTCTAGACCCCAGATACAAAATCGATGGAAGTCTTGAGATCCCTTTGGAACGCGCAAAAGATCAGTTAGAAAAACATACCCGTTACTGGCCTATGATTATTTCACAAACCACCATTTTTAACATGCAAGCGGTAAGTATTAAATAGTTTTCAATCTTTCTTCTAGATTGGTTATATATTCTTTATAGATATCATTTCTCGAGCAAAGAATCAAATATAGGAGTTTGCTGTAGATTAAGAATTACTAATAGAAAATTGAAATGATGGTTATAGGTTATCTCACCATGGTGATGTTTAAAATCAATTGAAGTTCTCCCTAGATGCTTTTGATATTTGTTTTTCAAGACAGATTTTCTTTTTATTTCTTAAAAAAATTCTAACAGGTAGTTCCATTAGCCAGTGTTATTGTGAAAGAATCTTTGACAGAAGAAGATGTGTTAAACTGTCAAAAAACAATATACAACTTAGTTGATATGGAAAGGAAAAATGATCCTCTGCCTATTTCCACAGTTGGTACAAGAGGAAAAGGCCCTAAGAGGTAGTTTTTTTCTTACTTTCTCTGTATATCACATTACTTGATACATACTGTTTTTAAGCTAACTTATTTCATATGTAAATTATATGGTTGGAGGTATGATTGAGATGAAATGATACAAAATACAGAATATCAGAACTGGATATTATAACTTAGAGTTACATCATGAACTGTCTAGGAAGAAAAAGTCCATGTGTAATGATTCCTTTTACTTTATTTTACCAGTAGCAAATGACCTTCAATATTATTTAAAGAGTATTTCTTAAGAACCCAATTTTAAATCTTTACTTCAGAGATGAACAATACCGTATCATGTGGAATGAATTAGAAACCCTTGTCAGAGCTCATATCAACAACTCAGAGAAACATCAAAGAGTCTTGGAATGTCTGATGGCATGTAGGAGCAAACCCCCAGAAGAGGAAGAACGAAAGAAACGAGGACGAAAGAGGGAGGACAAGGAGGACAAATCAGAGAAGGCTGTGAAAGATTATGAACAGGAGAAATCTTGGCAAGATTCAGAGAGGTGACTCTTTTTTTTTTTTTTTTTTAAGATTTTATGTATTTATTTATTTATGTGTCAGAGAGAGTGAGAAAGAGCGAGCATAATCGGGGGGAGTGGCAGCCAGAGAGAGAAGCAAGTTCCCCGCTAAGGAAGGAGTCTGATGTGGGGCTTGATCCCAGGATCCTGGGATCATGACCTGAGCTGAAGGCAGACTCTTAATCAACTGAGCCACCCAGGAGTCCCAAGAGGTGCCTCATTGACAATAGGGTACCATGGTGCATTTTGGTGTATCACATGCTGCATGTAGCACATTCATACATTCATTTAATGCATGTTTATTTAATTTTATAACTATGATTTTATAACTTAAAAAATCTAAGATGTCTTGTGGGGTTGAGTTGTAGGGACACCTGGGTTGCTCAGCTGGTTAAGCATCTGACTTAGTTTCGGCTCAGGTCTTGGTCTCAGGGTTGTGAGATAGAGTCCCAACTCTGGCTCCTCACTAGAAGGGGGAGCCTGCTTAAAATTCTCTCCCTCTCCCTATACCCCTACCATGCTACCCCGATGTGTGTGCATACTTGTGCATGCTCCCTCTCTCAGAAAAAAAGAGTTGTAATTATTTTTACTGTTGGGACAAAGTAGTGTTCAATTTTTTCCTAATAAACTTCTAAAAATCATAATATACCATGTTTGATACCAGTTTTTGCTTTATGTAGTATGAATATTTAAAAAATGGTTTTATTTCTTTATTCAGTAAATACTGAATGCCTTGTTTGTGTTGTGAATTTGGTGTAAGATTCTTGCCCTGGAAAAATGTACAATGTTGTGGTAGAGATAGACATGTAAGTCATTGATTACAGCAAAGTGTGGAAAATGCAGTTCTAAAAATAGGCACAGGATATCCTTGGGAGCATAGAGGAAGAGCATAGTCTTATTTCTGAAAACCTTCCTCAGTAATACACTCTTTTCCCTTAGTTTGTGATTTAGACAGTAACATCAAGGTTAACATTTTTAAAAAAACATAAAAAGTAGTAAATACTTTTTTTTTTTTTTTAAAGATTTTATTTATTTATCAGAGAGAGAGGGAGAGAGAGCGAGCACAGGCAGACAGAATGGCAGGCAGAGGCTGAGGGAGAAGCAGGCTCCCTGCCGAGCAAGGAGCCCGATGTGGGACTCCATCCCAGGACGCTGGGATCATGACCTGAGCCAAAGGCAGCTGCTTAACCAACTGAGCCACCCAGGCGTCCCAGTAGTAAATACTTCTAAATAAAAGTATCATAGCATTTCAGCTGGCTTTGGCTTCTACCTCCTTGCCAGAAATCAGAAAAAGAATCAGGTAAATACTATAATGGCCATGTTAATAAGTCCCTTAAAAATGAAACAGAACCTACTATGGAAAATTTCAAACATCTATAACAACAGAACAAATAGTTACTCATTTATTTTTAACAATTCATGGCAGATCTCATTTCACATATATCCACAGCCACTCACCTCACCACCACCACCACTTTTCCTCCCACATGGGAATATTTTGAAGCTAATTCTAGAAATCATATCATTATATCCAAAAATAAGTAGAACATTTTATTCTCTTTGACCATAGAAGTTCATTTCTTTCTTAGGGCTACTGAATTTCTGGAACACAATTAGCTCACTTTAAGAAGAGTGGGAAAAGGTATTCTCATTCAGACACCACTGATGTTTATATATTTTGAGATGTTTCTGTTCTCTGATGAAACTCAAAATGAGATTAGAGTTTAGTTCTTAATTTGTGAACTGTAAATACATTTCCACTGCATGTAAACTGGGCCACAAATGTTAGTAGATTTCTTAATCTTCAGTGTAATTTGAAATAGTATTTTGTCCGTATTTGTAAAAATTAAAATTGTGACATTTCTTCCAAAGATCACATTTCTGACATTTTAAAATTTAACTTCCTAAATTTTTCTCCCATGTTTTCTTATTTTACAGTGAACTACATTAGTGAATTATTACCTTATTATGATGAAGGAGAAGGGAAACATTAAGTTTAATTCATTAAGTTCTCCTACCTGATTTTAGGAGGAGGTTCATCTTTTGATTAGTTTCTAGGTTTCCTCTGTGAGAGCAGCTATCTTTTATTAAAACCAATTTGCAAAGTCTAGTTTAATTATTGAACCAGTTAGATTTAACACTTTCAATTTTATTTTTTGTCCCTCTGAAAGATTAAAAGGAATCTTAGAACGTGGAAAAGAAGAGTTGGCTGAAGCTGAGATTATAAAAGATTCGCCTGATTCCCCAGAACCTCCAAACAAAAAGCCCCTGGTTGAAATGGATGAAACTCCACCAGTAGAGAAATCAAAAGGTAGAGTGGGAACTGTGGTGACAACTGTGTTTGTAAAAAAGTTTTCCAATTTAGTTTTTCTGCAGTGTCATTTAATATTATTGCATATATGAGGAGTAGCTACTAACTGCTCCTGGATGTGGTTTGGGAAATTCTCCTTACAGCCTTGGAAAACAAAGGCAGAAAATGAATTTGTTGGTATTAAAGGAAAAGTAGTGTCATACCTTCATTATCGAAGCCTTTGGAAAATAAACACTTTTATTATAAAATCTGTGTTTTAGGAAATTTTAATTATGTGAACTTGAATTCATTTATATTCTTGACTCTATATTAGATATGCTAGGTTTACTGAACTCAAACTCTTCCTTAAACTCGTACTGAACTTAGGGAAAGATCTAATTTACCTGTCTATAATTTGGTGTGAATGACTTTCAGTAAAGGTATTATAAGTAATGTTTTCATTGTTAAAAACAAACAAACCAGGGGCGCCTGGGTGGCTCAGTGGGTTAAAGCCTCTGCCTTCAGCTCAGGTCATAGTCTCAGGGTCCTGGGATCGAGCCCCGCATCAGGCTCTCTGCTCAGCGGGGAGCCTGCTTCCTCCTCTCTCTCTCTCTCTGCCTGCCTCTCTGACTACTTCTGATCTGTCAAATAAAGAAAAATCTTAAAAAAAAAAAATTAAAAAACAAACAAACAAACAAACAAACCAACCCACAATGTTTTAATTTCATTTTATCTCTTACTTATAGACTGAAATGCTTAATTTCTTCTTTAAGGAATTCTGGCTGTCAGAGATATGAATTGGGCTTGGAGCTCCTGAAATTGTAGGCTTTACTTGTCTTGAAGATAAATTAGAGTTAGTCCTTTTAGGATAAATGGCAAATGGTGTAACAAGGACTGTCTGGTTTCTTGCTACTGTGCCTTCCCTAAGGCAGTAAATAAGACTTGGGGCTGGATGTATTATGACTTTTGGAAGCTGATCCTAGGGAGAAGCCTTGTTTGTTTTTTATATACTTACATTGTGTATATATAATGTGATACATGTAAATACTCTCCATTTACTGATTTCTTTGAAGTCAGAGATACGGGTGATCTTACCGTATTTGCCCTTCAGGCATTTGCCAGAATGCTTGAGAAATAAATAAATGTCTGATAAATTACTCTATTTTTCACAGGCCAAAATTTGCCAATTGATTAGGGTGAGAAATTTAGGTTTAATCTAAACAATGTTTCTATGTTCCTTGGAAAATAGAACTCTAAAAATTATTTATGGCAGAGTTAAAAGAAGTTAAAAGAAGAGTTAAAAGAAACCAAAATCCTATTAATAAAAAATAACTAAATAAAAGTGTGTCCATAGGGTGGAATTTATATAGCCCAAGAATAGTAATTACTGTTCCCTTTTGCTAATGTGTATCATTCATATTTCAACTTAAGCAAATCCTTTTTCAGGAAGGACTTCCCTGACCTCCATTTATAATTAAGTTAGATGCTTCCATTGCATCCCAGGATTACACTAGGTAGCACTTAGAGTCTTGGACTGACATTGCTTATGGACATCCTGCCTCTACTACTAATCTGAAACATTTAAAAAGATTGGGCTTTTTATTTTTAAGAAGGCTCCATCCCCAATGTGGGGCTCGAACTCATGGCCTGGGGACTCAGAGTCTCACGCTGTACCAGCTGAGCCAGCCAGGTGCCCAAAATGCTAGGGCTTTTTAAAATTTACTGTTGTGGGACACTTATGTGGCTCAACTGGTTAAGCATCTGCCTTCCGCTTGGATCATGATCCCAAGGTCCTGGGATCGAGTCCCTCATTGAGCTCCCTGCTCAGTGGGGAGCCTGCTTCTCCCTCAGTCTGTTACTCCCACTGCTTGTGCTCCCTCTCTCTCTGAACAATAAATAGATCAAATCTTTAAAAAAAAAAAAAAGAAAAAAGAATAAAATAAAAGTTAGTGTTATATCATACCACTCAATTTCCTGGCGCATAGAAGTTAAACTATTACTTGTTGAATGAGTGAATGAATGAAAATATAAGGTAAAGGAGAAAAAAGCAGGCTACGAAAACACATATACCATTATCTCCATTTTATTTTATTTTTTTTAAAAGATTTTATTTATTTGACAGAGAGAGCGGGGAAAGCAGGCTCCCTGCTGAGCAGAGAGCCTGATGCGGCCTCGATCCCAGGACCCTGAGATCATGACCTGAGCTGACGGCAGAGGCTTAACCCACTGAGCCACCCAGGCACCCTCCATTTTATTTTTAAAAAGAAGTTTGTGTACACACCTACATCTGCTGGTCACTTTTTTTTTTCTTGTCATTCTAAATAGATCCCTGATGCTTCACAGACTGGAAGCACTAAATAGATTGGCCCCTATGAGAAGCGATTTGGTTGCAAATCACTCTCTTCAACTTTTGTAACTTTCCTTTCAAGGCTGATACTTGAAATTCAGGTTTTTTTTTCTGTTCTCTTTTACAACCTAAGTCATATGTCTCTTCTGATTAGCAACTTCTGCAGGTCTTTTATTATATACTTCAGTTTCATCTGGTTTGAAAAATGACTTCCTGGGACTGTCCAAAGTAAATTTTGTGCCAGACATATACTTTGCATGTAAGGTTAGGCTATTCCAAACAGACCCTCTAGATTTGGTGAAAATCTCTTCAGCTCTTGTTTTGATGGGCAGTTCTGTGAGTTAAACAGTTCCATCACCCAGATGATTCTCTAGGACTATGCCTTTGTAATCATCCTACACTCTCCTTACTCTCAGTCCTGCATAATCATTGATACATTTTCTTTTCCTATAATTGTGCCTTTTTCAGAGTGCCATATAAATCATAAAGTATGCAGCCTTTTGAGGTTGGCTTATTTGATATAGCATAATACATTTGAGATTCATCTGTGTTGTGTGTTTGTCAATGGTTTTTTGAAACACATAGATAACTAGTTTTATTAGAATCTGCCAATTTATTTTTCCAAACTGGGTGTGTCATTGTGTGTTCCCACCAGCAGTTAGAGTTCTGGTCGTTCTGCATCCTCCAGAGCCTTTGCTGGATTTCTTTTGTTTCTCCTCTGATTGGTATGTAGTAGTATTTCATTGTGGTTTTAATTTCCATTGCCCTCATAACTGATGATGGTGAGCCTCTCTTCATTTGCTTATTTTCCATCTGTATGTATTTTTTTAATAAAGGGCTCATTCAGATATTATGGTTACATTTAAATTGGGTTGTTTGAGAGTTTTTTGTTGCATTTTGAGAATTTTTTGTTTCTTCTGGATACAGATGCCTCATTGGATACGTGATTTGCAAATACTTTCTCCCAGTCTGGTTTGTCTTTCTCCTAACTGACTTTTATGAGCAAAAGTTTCTAATTTTGATGAAGTCCAGTATATAAAAAAAAAATTTTATGGTTATGCTTTTGGTGTTATCGATAAGAAATTTTTGCATTGCCCAAAGTCACAGAGTATTCCTACATACTTTTTTAGGAGTTTTATACTTCTAGATTTTACATTTAGGCCATGATCCATTTTGAGGTTTTTAAAAAAAATTTTTCCATATGGTATAAGATATGAGTCAATGTTCTTTTTTCTTTTTCTTTTTTATGTAATGTCCCAATTGTTGCAGCAGCATTTGTTGAAAAGGCTATTTTTTTCTTCATTGAATTGCCTTTGCACCTTTATCAGATATCAATTAATTTTATATGTGGAAGTCTGCTTCTGGGTTTTCTTTTCTGTTCTATGGGTCCATGTGTCTATTCTTTTGCTAATACAACACTGTTAGGATCACTATAAGCAGAGTCTTAAAATCAGGTAGTGAGTCTTCTTTTTTCTACTTTTCAAAATTGTTTTGACTGCGCTAGTGCTTTGCCTTTTTCTTGTATTGTGTAGGAACGAGATAAAATAGCAAGCTTGAAGCTGTTATCATTAAGTTTGGCCATTGGTTGGCATCTAGGAACTTGGCTTCTAACACATTCCCTGAATGATGAAGTTATTTTGTCTTACATCGGAACACTTGCCTTCTACCTGAGAGTCTAGACTTTGGTAATTGTAGTTTGGTAGAGAATGCTTTTGTGTCCAGCTCTTAATAAAAACCCACGGTTCTGAGTCTTACACGGGCTTTTGGGGCAAAAATTTTCTACACACACAGCTGCATTTTTGCTGCTGGAGGGACCGTGCACTTGGTGTGAACCCTCTCTGTAGGGAGAGAGCATGGAAGGCTTGCAAGTGGATTCTTCTGTCCTTTGCTTGGTGTATCTCTTCCTCTTATCGATCTGGCTGTGTATCCTTACTCTGTTGCTGCAGTGGTTCTTAGCCCAGACTGTAACTTTATATTTAGTTACTTTAATCCTTCCAGCAAATCACCAAATTAGTAACTGGTCTTGGGGACCCCTGGACATTTAGAATAAGGGAAAGATGATATTGCTTTAATTTTATAAGATGAACAATGGAATTAAAGGTGAATTTTTTAAATTTGAAAATTTTTAAGTAATGAGTTCTACCTTGTTTCTCTTCTTTCATATGTAACACCAGGGCCAGTGTCCTTATTATCCCTGTGGAGTAATAGAATCAACACTGCCAATTCCAGAAAACATCAGGAGTTTGCTGGACGTTTGAACTCTGTTAATAACAGAGCTGAATTATATCAGCATCTTAAAGAGGAAAATGGGTCTGTATTATTTATTGTAGAAATTGTTTTTTTTAATTGCTTTATTACAAGTTAAAGTAATAAACACTGCTTATTTGTTGTGTTCAGCATTTTTTTATTGCTAATATGAGTTGATACATGTTACCTATAAAGAGAAAAAATTAACTCCTTTGATTCTTGGTACTTATAAAAGACTTGATTATATTGATTGTAACTCTTGGAGGATTGTATTGTAATCTATTGTAATCCTTAGAGGATTTCATTGCTCAATAAACATCATAGAGGGAAAAATCAGGGAACACTTAATATACAATACTGACTCTTATAAAAAATGGGAGAGAAATACATTTCTATTAAGTACTACAGTATTAGAAATGTTGATTTTAATTAAATAAATCTCAGGTCTGATGATTTTAACATCCTTTTTGGAAGACCTTTTGAAAATGTATTGGTAAAGGAGTTCTTTAGTGGAAAAGGAAATAAATTTTTGAGTAAATGGTAGAGGTTTTTTCCTTAGTTTTAAGCTTGAGTGGGTACCATGAAAAAGTCGGGAAAGTGACTTTATTTCTCTGAGCTTCAGTTTTTGCTCTATCTGTGAAACAAGGAAGGTAGAGTAACCAGAGAGACCCAACTGTAGTCCTTTTCTAAAGGACAGATGTTCTTTTGTCCTATGAATAGTTTAATTTCGTGTGAAAGTTGGAGAAAAAATATGGGTAGTTACTGAATGTTTTGTTTTACCACTCATTTTTTTCCTTCTGTTTTTCAGAATGGAGACGACAGAAAATGGCAAAGCCAGCCGACAGTGAAGAATGACTTGAGGAACTAAAATTTACTATATTGCATACATATTTTGGGCAGAATTTGATATAGTACTTTTACAGCAAGATTGTATAGTTATGTTGCCTGGACTGGTTTTTACATTTTTAAAATATTTCAACTAACTTTATCTTTTTTGTATTAATTGTAAAATTGGCACATATATCAAAAAATATACATTTGAAATTTGTCCTCCCAAATCACACAAATTTATTTTATGGTAAAAGGATGTTCCCTCTGGAAATGTTTTTTAAAAAATTCTTAGGCTTCTCTTTGCCAAATAAAAACTAAAAATTTCTGAAGTGCAAAATATTGGAGTATTCTTTGAGAAGACAGGTAATTTATTTGATGGCTGTCATTTTTAGAAATTTAAAAAAGAACTATCAGGATTTAGGTGAGATTTGTAATACTCAATATAAAATATTTTCTCTTAATCTGCAGCATATATACAGTGCTTTTCCAAATAAGAATGTTGTTTTTGTTTATTTTATATTTTATTTTGTGTAGGTGGTGTAGGTATTAGCCATTTATTTATTTATTTATTTATTTATTTATTTATTTTTAAAAGATTTTATTTATTTATTTATTTATTTATTTGACAGAGAGAAATCACAAGTAGATGGAGAGGCAGGCAGAGAGAGAGAGAGGGAAGCAGGCTCTCTGCTGAGCAGAGAGCCCGATGCGGGACTCGATCCCAGGAACCTGAGATCATGACCTGAGCCGAAGGCAGCGGCTTAACCCACTGAGCCACCCAGGCGCCCGGTATTAGCCATTTAAAAGCAGAATTTATATTATCCATTTGAATAATGTTGCATGTTATTCCTGCTAAAAATGTACTGTCCACTGACTTCTCATATTAAAGAGGATTATAAAGATTACTTCATAGACTTAGAAGAAAGGAAGTTACTAGGTTGTTTGCTTTTAACTCAGAATAGAATCTTGGTCTCCTTATCTGTCACATGTCATGGTTACAGGGTGTATGTTTGGTGAGACTTCTTTTGCTGCTTCTTCTGGAGGCTTATAACATGCTACAAGAAACAGGTTTCAGTGTTAAATGCTAATTCGAGGCTTGTTATTTTTCCTTGAGTGTTTACTAGAGGAGACAAAAGCTTTGCTTAAACATAGAGATTCAGTATTTTCTATTTAAACTACTGCAGTTTAAACAAGGGTTTGGTGGGCTCCCTTGTCAAGCCAGTGAAATTTACATTGCTCTCTTTTATCAACTCCTGTCTTGGTCCCAGCCCTTGCATCTGTCCACTCCTCTAAGCTATAGTGTTTTTATCTTCACAACTGTGTATAAATATACACCTATGCACAGGAATGAGCAGGCCTGATTAGTGCCTTGAAGATTTAAGGAGTTATAATCCCATCTTGAATTATTGCATCATATATAATTCTGTTTGTGTTCTGATCTTCTGATCTTCTGTCTTGTTCCTGATACCCAGTTTTCAACTTGTGCCCACTTGGAGTCCCTCGTTTGTGTCTTCATCCAGAATCATTCCTTTGCAGTGCATCTTCAAAAGCTGGGATCCGTTTGTACTCTTGACTTATGCTTCTCCCTTTCCAGTGTGCTGGGACCATGCTACCTGTTGAGTCTTGTCTTTTCTAAACTGCAGTCTCCATTTTTAGGTACCACTTATGAACTGTTGTTGTTATATTCTACCAAGGGGAAGGGGAGATATTTCTGTGGCTGCATTTAGAACTGCTGTACCAATGGCCTTCTGTATTATTCCATGTTGTTGGTTGTCAGCGTTATCCAGCTGACTCTTCAACTGCATAACTGTCTTTTGAGCATCTCCCAATTCACCACCCCCACAGAGTGTCAGGCTATACTTGGCCTTATCTTGAGATACATACTCCAGCCTTTTGATGAAAGTGACCATTTTGGGACAAATATAGAAGAATGACAGTTAGTTGTTGGTTCTTTTGAAACAGGAACTATATTAAGGACTTACTGGTCAAGAGAAATAGAATTTAAATTTTAAAAAAGTTACCCATTCAAAACTGGAATCTAAGCTTAAGTCCAGACTTAATGATTGCAGGAATCAAAGTTACTCTAGAGAGAACAGGTGCACTTCTAATTAAAAGATTTTGACAATAGCATTATGGTAGCAAAAGACATCCCTCGTTTTTATCTCTCCCCAACCCCAAAAACAAAAATTTGGCTTTCACCCAAGACAAAAGTACCTTTGAGGGAACTGCGAGATCCAGCATCGGATGCCAAAGAACCTAGGAGGAATCTCGCTTACCTGTGTGTCAGGTAATGGGTAGACAGACCTTGGTCCTAGCTATGGACTATGCACTAGTTTGTGAATTGGATCCAGTCCCTCTCTGCCATGGTCCAGGAGCCCCTAGAATATATTACCTGAAACAATTACCCATGAACAAAAAGAGCCTTTGTGGAAGTCCATATTTCTAGAGAAGTTTTAACACACCACTAGAGCAAAAAACAAAACAAACAAAAATACAGATCTGGAAACATTGAAGTGGGTACAAGAAATAGCTTGACTTTACCTGCAACACCCTTCAAGGCAGCACAGCCTAAGGCTTAGAGAGACCTTAGCCCATTATCTGTCCCACAGGTGACAGGGAGAATGTGTGAGCGTGCACCTGGTTTTCCCAGCTGTGCAGGACACTACCAACGGGTCTCCTTTACCCATCCAGAGTACTGAGTCATGAGTGACATGACTGGAAGGCAGAAAAAGACTGGGAGAGTGATAGAACTCTTGGCATTGAAGGTATGTGAGTCCTACTGACTGCATTCAGACTCTTGAAAGAAACACACCCACAAGCTGTTGGAAATGTCTCACCCATACCTAACCACAACTGGCCCATGGGCACCCCCCAGCACTCTGCATGTCTCAATCATACCCCCACCACTCTGGCCACCTTGCTGTGCACACTCTTGCTGGCAGTGGTGAGAAACCTGATAGATAGTTGGTGGACATATGCAGAAAGCTGGCTCAAATTTGCAGGCCAAAGAAAGATCACAAACTTGAGTGCCACATTTGGGGAAGTAAGAGAGGTTGACAGCATTCTGCCCTGTCCAGTGCACTGCAGGATCCAGAGAAGGTGTACGAAGTAAAAAATGTTGCCACAAGGGGGAGCAAGAAGTGTGGAACAGATATAACCAGAGATGGTTTCGAGATAGCCTTAGAATCCAGGAGGGCTGAAAATAATCTATCACTCCCAAAGGCAGTTAATAAAGATTGGAAGAGTTGACTGCTACTTGGAGAACAAAGGCAGCTACGCAAAACTTCAAGGCATGTGAAAAATCGAAGTAATGACCTCACCAAGGGATCATAGGCTTTCTGTAACTGATCCCAAAGACATGGAGACCTATGATCTACCCAATAAAGAATTTGAGTTAGCTGTTTTAGGAGACTTCCCATGAGATACAAGAAAACACAGAAAGATAACTCAACAATATCTGAAAATACATGAACAAAATGAAAAGTAGAACAGAAAAATAATAATGAAAAATTCTGGAAAGGAAGAATACAGCGGATGAAAAGGAAAACGCAATAGAGAGCATCAGCAGTAGGGATCAATCAGAAGAAAGAATCTCTGAGATAGAAGACAAGGACTTTGAAATTATCCAGTCAGAGGAGAACAAAGAAAAAGAATGAAAGAGTGAAGAAAGCCTAGGTTGCATTTCAGTTGCATTTCTCTACACCAACAAGACAGAAGAAGAGAAATTAAGGAGTCAATCCCATTTATAATTGCACCCAAAACTATAAGATACCTAGGAATAAACCTAACCAAAGAGGCTAAGAATCTATACTCAGAAAACTATAAAGTACTCATGAAAGAAATTGAGGAAGACACAAAGAAATGGAAAAATGTTCCATGCTCCTGGATTAGAAGAACAAATATTGTGAAAATGTCTATGCTACCTAAAGCAATCTACACATTTAATGCAATCCCTATCAGAGTCCCATACATTTTTTTTTCCAAAGAAATGGAACAAATAATCCTAAAATTTATATGGAACCAGAAAAGACCTCGAATAGCCAAAGGGATATTGAAAAAGAAAGCCAAAGTTGGTGGCATCACAATTCCAGACTTCAAGCTCTATTATAAAGCTGTCATCATCAAGACAGCATGGGACTGGCACAAAAACAGACACATAGATCAGTGGAACAGAAGAGAGAGCCCAGAAATAGACCCTCAACTCTATGGTCAACTAATCTTCGACAAAGCAGGAAAGAATGTCCAATGGAAAAAAGACAGCCTCTTCAACAAATGGTGTTGGGAAAATTGGACAGCCACATGCAGAAAAATGAAATTGGACCATTCCCTTACACCACACATGAAAATAGACTCAAAATGGATGAAGGACCTCAATGTGCGAAAGGAATCCATCAAAATCCTTGAGAACACAGGCAGCAACCTCTTCGACCTCAGCCGCAGCAACGTCTTCCTAGGAACATCGCCAAAGGCAAGGGAAGCAAGGGCAAAAATGAACTATTGGGATTTCGTCAAGTTCAAAATCTTTTGCACAGCGAAGGAAACAGTAACAAAACCAAAAGACAACTGACAGAATGGGAGAAGATATTTGCAAACGACATATCAGATAAAGGGCTAGTGTCCAAAATCTATAAAGAGCTTAGCAAACTCAACACCCAAAGAACAAATAATCCAATCAAGAAATGGGCAGAAGGGGCACCTGAGTGGCTCAGTGGGTTAAGCCTCTGCCTTCGGCTCAGGTCATGATCCCAGGGTCCTGGGATCGAGCCCCACGTCGGGCTCTCTGCGCTGCAGGGAGCCTGCTTCCTCCTCTCTCTCTGCCTGCCTCTCTGCCTACTTGTGATCTCTGTCAGATAAATAAAGAAAAAATCTTAAAAAAAAGAAAAGAAATGGGCAGAAGACATGAACAGACATTTCTGCAAAGAAGACATCCAGATGGCCAACAGACACATGAAAAATGCTCCACATCACTCGGCATCAGGGAAATACAAATCAAAACCACAATGAGATACCACTTCACACCGGTCAGAATGGCTAAAATGAACAAGTCAGGAGATGACAGATGCTGGCGAGGATGTGGAGAAAGGGGAACCCTCCTACACTGTTGGTGGGAATGCAAGCTGGTGCAGCCACTCTGGAAAACAGCATGGAGGTTCCTCAAAATGTTGAAAATAGAACTACCTTATGACCCAGCAATTGCATTACTGGGTATTTACCCTAAAGATACAAACGTAGTGATCCGAAGGGGCACGTGCACCCGAATGTTTATAGCAGCAATGTCCACAATAGCCAAACTATGGAAAGAACCTAGATGTCCATCAACAGATGAATGGATCAAGAAGATGTGGTATATATACACAATGGAATACTATGCAGCCATCAAAAGAAATGAAATCTTGCCACTTGCGACAATGTGGATGGAACTAGAGGGTAACATGCTGAGCAAAATAAGTCAATTGGAGAAAGACAACTATCATATGATCTCCCTATATGAGAAGTGGAGATGCAACATAGTTAAGGGGGTAGGAGAAGATTAAATGAAACAAGATGGGATTGGGAGGGAGACAAACCATAAGTGACTCTTAATCTCACAAAACAAACTGAGGGTTACTGGGGGGAGAGAGGTTGGGAGAAGGGGGTGGGGTTATGGACATTGGGGAAGGTATGTGCTATGGTGAGTGCTGTGAAGTGTGTAAACTTGGCGATTCCAGACCTGTACCCCTGGGGCTAATAATACATTATATGTTTATAAAAAATAAAAAAAAAAGAAGAAGCAAAAAAAATATATATATATACATTATGCTAAAACACTAAAAAAAAAAATCAAAAACAGGGAAACTTAAAAGCAGCAAGAGAAAAAAAGGCTTTTAACTTTCAAGTTAATCCCTGTAAAGCTATTAGCAGATTTCTCAGCAGAAACCTTACAGGCCAGAAGAGAGTGAGATCTAGCAGGAGTGCTGAAAGAAAACAAAATAAAACCAAAAAACCAAAAACCTGCCAAACAGGAATACTTTGTGACTAAGCTGTCCTTCAGAAATGAAGGTGAGGTAAAGAATTTTCCCAGACAAAAGCTGAGGGAATTCATCACCCCTAGACTTGCCTTATAAGAAATGCTAAAGGGAGTTCTTCAAGTTGAAGTGAAAGGACGCTAAATAGTAACATGAAAATATAAAACATATAACACACTGAAACAGTAAGTATAGTCAAATTCAGAATGCTGTAATACTATACTGTGATGAAGTGCTATCCACTTAACTCTAGGACAAGATTTAAAGGACAAATATTTTTTTTAAAGCTACAGTTATCATAATTCGTTAATGAGCACAAAATAAAGAGAAGTGAAGTGTGTCATCAAAAATGGGGAAGGGGAAGGAGTAAAAGCATAGAGATTTTGTACATGCTTGAAGTTATCAGTGTAAAATATACTGATACAAGATATTTTCTGTAAGCCTCATAATAACCACAAAGGAAAAACCTACAGTACATTCACAAAAGAGAAGAGAAGGGAATAAAAACAAATCACAATAGAAAATCATCATTTCACAAAGGAAAGCAGTAAGAGAGGAATAAGGGAACAAGAGAACTATAAAATAGCCCACAAATAGTAAGATAACATTAGTAACTCCTTACCTATCAGTACTCTAAATGTATATGGATTGAATTCTCCAGTTAAAAGACATGGAGTGGCTAGATGATTTAAAAAGCAAGACCTAACTGTATGTTGCTTACCAGAGACTTACTTCAGTTTTAAGGAGACACATAAGCTCAAGTTGAAAGGATGGAAAAAGATATTCCATGCAAATAGAAACCAAAAAAGAGTAGGGTAGATATACTTATATCAGACAAAATAGACTAAGCCAAAAACAGTACCAAGAGACAGAGAAATTTATTGCATAATGATAAAGGGGTCAATTCAATAAGAATATAGAGCAATCACAAATATATATGTACCTCAAATCAGACCACCTAAATATATTGTGTATACTAAGTGATCTGAAAGAAGAAAGACAACACAACAAAAGGAGATTTGAACTACCCAGTTTCAACAATGGACAAACTCCAGATAGAAAGGAAATATTTGACTGGAACCATATATCTTTTTTAAAAGATTTTATTTATTTATTTGACAGAGAGAGATCACAAGTAGGCAGAGAGGCAGTCGGAGTGAGAGGGGAGAAGCAGGCTCGCCGCTGAGCAGAGAGCCCGATGTGGCGCTCGATCCCAGGACCCTGGGATCATGACCTGAGCTGAGGGCAGAGGCTTTAATCCACTGAGCCACCCAGGCGCCCCTGACTGGAACCATATTTTAAACCATTCTATATACGTCTGTTGGTGTACCAACAGACGTATATAGAACATTCCATCCCAAAGCAGCACAAAATACATTCTCAAGCATACATGGAAAAATCTCTGGGATAGATCACACAGTAGGTCACAAAACAAGTCTTAATAAATTTAAGAAGATTGAAATCATACAATATACATTCTGACCACAATGATATGAAACTGAAGTCAATAACAAAAGGAATACTGGAAAAATCACAAATATGTGGAAATTAAACAACACACCCCTGAAAAGAAGAAGTCAAACGTGGCCCAAAGTTAGCAGAAAGATCAGAGCAGAGATAAACAGAGGTCAGAAAAAAATTGAATAGATCAACAAAATTAAAAGCTGGTTTAGTAAAAGCAAAAAGAAAAAATCTTTAGCTAAACTAAGAAAATGAGAAGACTCAAATAAAATTATAAATGAAAGAGAAAATATTACAGCTGATACTACAGAAATACAGAGAATAATAAGAGATTACTATGAACAATTATGTGCCAACAAATTGTATGATCTAGAAGAGATGGGTAAATTCCTAGAACCGTATAACTTACCAAGACTGAGTCATGAAGAAATGGAAAATCTGAGCAGACCAATAATGAATAAGGAAATTGAATCAATAATAAATAACCTCCCAACAAAGAAAAGCCCAGAGCAAGATGGTTTCATTGGTTAATTCTATCCAAGATTTATTTATTTTTCTCTCTTTTTTTAAAAAGATTTTATTTATTTATTTGACGGACTGAGATCACAAGTAGGCAGAGAGGCAGGCAGAGAGAGAGAGAGGGGAGGAAGCAGGCTCCCTGCTGAGCAGAGAGCCCCATGCGGGGCTTGATCCCAGGGCTGGACTTGATTCCAGGACACTGGGATAACCTGACCTGAGCCAAAGGCAGAGGCTTTAACCCATTGAGCCACCCAGGCGCCCCATCTATCCAAGATTTAAAGAAGTAATGCCAAAAAATTGAAGAAGACAGAATACTCCAAAACTCATTCTGCGAGACCCCATTATCCTTATGTTAAAGCCAGATAAGAACATTACCCAAAAACTACATCTGATAAATACAGATAGAAATTCTCAACAAAATAATAACACAATACTAGCAAACCAAATTCAACAGTACATTCAGAAAAAGATTATTCATACACGATGATCAAATCAGATTTATCCCTGGGATGCAAAAATGGTCCAATATATGCAAATCAGTAAATGTGACATGTGACGTTAATAGAATGAAAGATAAAAATCACTCCATAGATGCAAAAAAATTTTTGACAAAATCAAACATTTTTTCATGATAAAAATGCTCAAAAAAGTGTGTACAGAAGGAACGTATCTCTACATAATGTTATATATGATAAGCCCATCACTAACATTATACTCAATGGTGAAAGGTCAAGAGCTTTTCCTTTAAGATCAAAACCAAGAGGGATGCCTGGGTGGCTCAGTTGGTTGGACGACTGCCTTCGGCTCAGGTCATGATCCCGGAGTCCGGGGATCGAGTCCCGCATCAGGCTCCCAGCTCCATGGGGAGTCTGCTTCGCTCTCTGACCTTCTCCTCGCTCATGCTCTCTCTCACTGTTTCTCTCTCAAATAAATAAATAAAATCTTTTTAAAGATCAGAACCAAGAAAAGGGTGCCCACACTTACCACTCATTCAGCATGTGATAGTGGTAGTCCTAGCCAGAGGAATCAAGCAAGATGAAGAGATAAATTGCATCCAAATCAGAAAGGAAGAAGGGAAATTGTCTTTGTAGTTGAGATTATCTTATACATAGAAAATCCTAAAGATTACAACAAGAACTTACTGGAACCAATCAAGAATTCAATAAAGCATCAGGATAGAAAATCAACATACACAATTCAGTTACATTTCTGTACACTAACAATGAAATGTCTGAAAAAGAAATAAAATATCCCAATTTACAGGAGCATCAGAAGAATACAATACTCAGGAATAAATTTAACCAAGGAGGTAAAAGATCTGTAACTGTAAGTTACTGAACTGTAAGTAACTGAAAACTGTAAGACGTTGATGAAACACATTGAAAAAGACACACAAAAAAGTAAAGATATCTCATGTTCACGGATCGGAAGAATTAATATGTTAAAATGTCCATAATACCTAAAGCCATCTGTGGATTCAAAGCAATCCCTATGAAAATTCCAATGGAGTTTTTCACAGAAATAAAGCTATCCTAAAATTTGTACAGAACCATAAAAGATCCTGAGTAGCCAAAACAATCTCGAGAAGGAACAAAACTGGAGACATCACAACTACACTACAAAACTAATTTAAACAGTATAGTGTTGCCATAGAAATTGACACATAGACCAACAGAACACAACTGAGAGCTCAGAAATAAACTCTCACAGATACAGTCAACTAATATTGGAACAAGAAACCAAGAGTACTCAGTGGGGAAAGGCTAGTCTCTAATAAATTGTGTTTAGAAAACTGGATAACTACAAGCAGAAGAATGACATTAACCCTCTACCTCACAAAAACTAACTTGAAATGGATTAAAGACTTAAAACATAAACCTGAAACACACAAAAAAGGAGAGAAAATCCCTTGATGTTGGTCTTAGCAATGGTTTTTTGGAAAATTCCCACAAAGCACAAATCACAAAAATAAATAAGTGGGATTATATCAAACTGAAAAACTCCTACACAGCAAAAGAAACATTTAATAAAATGCAAAGGCAACTTATGGAATGGAAAAAAATAGTTGCAAACCATAGATTTGATATAGAAAAAATATAAAGACCTCATAAACTCAATAGCAAATAGGTACTGAACAGACATTTTTCTACAAAAGATGTACATATGGCCAACAGTACATGGAAAGGTGTTCAACATCACTAATCACCAGGGAAATGCAAATGAAAACTTCAATAAGATATTGCTTCACAACTGTTAGAATGGCTATCATCAAAGAGACAAAAGATAATAAACATTGAGAAGGATGTGGAGAAAACAGAACCCCTTTACTCTGTTGGTAAGAATGTGAGCAGGTGTAGCCACTGTAGAAAACAATATGGAGGTTCCAAAACAATAAAAATAGAATTACCATCTCATCCAGCAATCCCAATTCTGGGTATATATCCAAAGGAGATAAAAACATGATCTTGAATAGATATCTGCACTCCCATGTTCACCATAGCATTATTCGCAATAGCAAAGATAGGGAAACAACCTAGTGTTCATCAATGGATGAGTGGATAAAGTAGATATGTTATTTATATAAATGGATTATTCATCATGGGAATGAAGGAAATCCTGCCATTTGGGATAACATGGATGGAACTTGTGGGCCTTATGCTAAGTGAAATAAGTAGGGTAGAGAAAGATAAATGCTGTATGATATGTCTTACATGTGAGATCTTAAATTATCCAAACTCATTGAGTGTAGAACAATGGTTACCAAGGGCTAGGGGCTGGGGGAAATAGAGAAATGCTGGTCAAAGAATAGAAACATTTAAGACTGGAGTAAGTTCTAGGGATCTAACGCACAGCATTGTGATTATAATTAGTAATGCTGTATTATATACTTGAAAGTTGCTAGAAGAGTAGAAATTAAATGTTCTTACCACAAAAGTAAATTGATAATTATGTGATGTGATAGAGGTGAGAGCTAATGTTAGGGTGATAATTATTTTGCAATAGATGTGTGCATTAAATCAAGTGTATGCCTCAAACTCTCCTAATGTTATATGTCAATTATATTTCAATAAAGGTAGAAAAAAGATTCTACCTACTTAAATCTCCTTTATTTATGTAATCATAGTGTAAGACAAAATATTCACAATCCTCTTATCACCTGATATGTTTGACAAAAAATTACAGTCATAAATACTGTGAGATTTTATTCCACAAAGTTCCATTTTATTTTAATCTTGTTCAGAATCATTATAGGGACATGTACAAACATCATTATCACTTAATGTAGCAGAGACTTTTTACATATGTGGATTGATTGACATTGACATTCCTAAGTATTAGAAATCAGCCTGCACAATACACACCTTAATTTTGGAGGAAGATCACCAGGTGTTTGAATGCTCAAATACTTCTCTTGTATTCCTGACTTTACGGTACACTTAGGTACCTTTATCTGAGGATAAAACAGTCTATGGTTCTTTGTTCAAGATAATTTTATGAAGCACTGAGTTATCTGTTTTGATACTACTGACACATTTCAATTAAATTCACCAGTACAATTACACTTATGGAGAGGACAAAACTGTCCAGATGCTAATTTTGTTATGGACATGCCACAAATGTAAGCAAATCTGGAAGTTTCCATATTATTGCAAAGATCTGGAAACTTTGGGATCTGAATTTATACTTATCAACTTTGATTACACTGAGATCTCTACTTCCATAATTAAAATCAGCACATTTGATTGAACCATATGAAATTGCCATCTTCATGTGCAAGACGTAATTGAGTATTGGCAATTTCATATGGTTCAATATAAAGACGTAAGTATATTCATTCTGAATATTCAATAGAAACTATAAATGTAGGAAGTTGTGTATATCAAAACAAGTTCTTCCTATGAAACGTGAGAACTTAATTTAGTATCTGCTGAGAAATGTTCCATTTGTAACATTTTAAATTAATTCAATTGTTGCTCTGAATCAGTTGAAAATGGAAAGCTCTAAGGGAGAAAAAGTGATATTAAGTTAAAATGTCCCTGTAATTTCTTTCTTAGTAAGAAATGGGGGTAGCAACAAATCTATTTGGATTAGAATATTAAAAGGAAAGAGAAAATATTGTTCCATTTAAAAACTGATGTCACATTATTTTTATATACTTAACACCTTCAAGGACAGTCATTGGGGATCATGTTTAAAGGGGGTAAAAAAGGGCACCTGGGTGGCTCAGTCGGTTAAATGCCAGACTTGTGGTTTCAGCTCAAGTCATGATCTCATGGGTCACAGGATTGAGCTGTGTGGAGCCTCACTGTGCATACCACACTGAGCCCCCTCAGTGGAGCCCAAGTCGGGCACTCAGTGGGGAGTCTGGGATTCTTTCCCTCTCTGTCTGCCCTGCATGTCCTGGCACATGTTTTCTCTCTCTCAAATCAATCAATCAATCAATCAATCAATCAATCTTTTAAAAAATAAAATGAAGGAGTAGAAGAGAAGGAAAAAGAAAAGTTGGAGAAGAAAAATAAAGAAGTATCATAGGACCTGGAGAAATGTTCAGAAGAGTAAAGTCTAAAAGAAGGCCAACCAAAGGATATGACAACCAAGATACTGATAAATGCTTCCGAAAAACATTTTCCACGGAATGGTGAGAGCAGAAACTACCTTGCAGCTTGAATAAAGTTAGAAGTAGGAGATGTAAATGTGGTCAGTGGTTCCAGAAGTACAGTAACAAAAGCATCCTTGCCTGTTAAGGTAGCTTGATGAGAGAGCAGAATTGAGAGAAAATTTGCTATTTTTTGGTGGTCTTAAAATCAGTATGATGAGTTTGCTAGCAATCTAAAGATAAAAATACAAAGGATAACTAAAGATTCAATAATTCTTTGCTCATGTATAGTAGAATTTTAACTTATTATAGAATTTATTATTTGATGTTAAATTATTTGTGTCTTTGTGCTGAAGCTTGTAATGAGTAACTTGGCTTGGCTGTTTATGACATTTTTCACATTTGGAAGGGGCACAGCCAATGGGGCAATTTCTGTCCATAACCAATGAGTCATTACATGGTTTGTTTATGGTAGTGATGGCCTGGATGAGAACAATTTATAATTGACCATCCAAGCTTCCAAAGGGAAATAAGTGATTACAATTGATTGGTAGTGTGTTAATACAATTAACCCAGAGGATAAATTATGTATTGCTTATTTTCTGACAATTTGATTCATCAGCTGTTTATTTTCCCTAATTTCTAGATCAATTAGCCCTGCTTCTTCTGCAGTTACTGATGCACATGGATTTCTGGTAGCATTACTTACTTTTCCTTGGGTTAATGAGATCCATTTCATAATGGAACAGGGGCTAATGTTTTGGAGGTTGGGAGAATGGTGGCTCTTGTTTCCATGGCAGGGATTCCATTTTCTCCGTAAGGTTGATACTGAGAAGACAGTGGTACCCTTCTCCATAACTGAGGTGAAGACAGAGCTTCACACTCCAGGATAGGTGGGTTTCAGGACCTGAATACATACATTTATTAATCACTATTACTTACTTAATTTCTCCCTTGAAACAGGACTAAGAAGTCTTCTATTTCTTACAGAAATGGTACGCCACACTTGCTGTCGCTATTATAGTCAATATACAAATACTTTCCAACAGAGTAAGAAAAAGATTTCTCATCCAGAGACTATTTTCCATGCTAGATGAGGCAAGAATGCTGTCTTCAATTAACGACCCATTGTCTGGCTCCAGAACAAGGCAGGCTACACTCTGCGTGGTATTCTCACTTGTGCCAGTTTTGTGTTCTGATAACACAGCATAGGCAATGTTTGGATGGACATTTCCATCAGGCCTCCTTAAGATAAACATCACTTCCTAGACTCTCCCATTAGGATACAATTTTAGAGAACTGCCATTGACTACACATAAAGCATCTTGATACCAGGAGATAATAGTAGACCCTGTCTCAGAGTTAACACAGTTTGTTCAGAGTTAGTGGAATTTAGATAGTGAATTTAGTAAAAAACCAAACCAATCCTCTCTCTTTTTTTAACAAATGAGTAGAAACTATTTTTTGTATGTGTGTGTGTGTTTGTGCAGAGTATTTAACTGTGGCAAGGAGTATTTCTGCATAGCCTCAGTGCAATGGTCAAAAGCATCTGAACAGCTAGGCCCCCAGAATCTGAGACACAAAGAATAAGTTCCTGAGGGGAATACTGAAAATCGAATTCTCGGGGATCTCCATATTGTATTTGATGAGTTGCATTAAATTGCAGCCAGCTCTCTGGGGCTGAAGGCTATTCATTTGCTGATTTTATTTCAAGGGTCAAGTGAGCTGAGTTGCCTGATCATAAAATGTATCATGAGGGATTGGGAAATGAAGTCTGTGCCAGGTAGTTGCTGTTATCAATTGAATTGGATTAACAACTGTTGGAAATGCTGGTTTGAGCTAGGAGGAGCAAACAAGACATAAATTTCAACAAATACCACTCTTCATTTGAGTGCTGAATGTCTTGATGCTTGACTTGTTTCCCCCATATTTACTTTTTGACCTGCTTTGCACAGGAAAGTGGGAAGACGTCTACTGATACTCAGTAGATACATGTGTACCACATAGTAGCTCCAGGGAGGAGTGAAAGGGACTGACTTCTTTCACTGTTTTTGCCTTTGATTTGGGACACTACCTCCATCTACTCAAGAATCCATTTCATCCATCTCAGGCCCTTCCCTTCCTCTTCCATGTTCTTTCTCCCTCTTCCCTTCTCTCTTGTTCCCTTCTTAATCTTCCCTCATAATCAGTTAGTAGACTTTGCATTTTGGCTTGACGCTGCTTTGACATATTCATGGAGTTTGTTAGTTTCCAAATTTCCTAATCTTTTCAACTTCAAGTTAAGTATGAAGAAAATCTTGAAATTAGCTCAGCAAATAAACTTGGTATCTGAAGTTGTGGAGGCTGTGGGCCCAAAATCCTAAAATGATTGTGTGCGCGCGCGCGCGTGTGTGTGTGTGTGTGTTTAAGAGCTCAACAGGGAAATGTTTTTAAAGCTCAGGATATTAAAGTTATATAATTGAACAAAAATGTAGAAATGAACTGGGGCTCCAATTTCAATTAAGACATTTAATTTCAAAGAAGCTAGAAAACAACTCAAGCTCAGCATAGCTGTGGTGTGGTGCTGTCTGGGAAGGAAGATGAGGTGACTGATTATCACAAAAATGGGGATACGCTGCAACATAACAAGCATAGGGCCTTTACGTACTATGGGAAGAACTAAGTTGGCAAGATGAGGGTCATACTACCAGAAAAAGAACAATAAATTTAGAAGGCAGAATGGGACAGTCACTTAATGAACAAAAAGACCTTCGTATTTATTTTTATTTTTTATTTTATTCTTTTTGGAGAGAGTGAAAGTGTGTGTATATGCACATGTATGTCCATGTGAGCTGGCGGGGCTGGGGGTGTGGAGAGGCAGAGAGAGAGAATCTTAGTCAGGATCCATGCCCAGCAAGGAGCCCCACTTGGGGCTTTATCTCATGACCTTGAAATCATGACCTGAGCTGAAATCAAGAGTTGGATGCTTAACCAGCCGAGCCACCCAGGTGTCTCCAAAAAAGACATTTTAAAAGTGAGACCTGAGCACTGCTGCATATTTCATGAGACTGATTAAGAGTAAATGTTCTGACTCCTAAGGAGACGAGCTTCAAACAGGCTCAGGTTCCATTAATCTTACCAATCCTTGGTGATAGAAAAGCTTCCTTGTGTGTGGCATGTCCTCAGGTTTCTGAGATTCAGAATGGAGAGCACATGCCACAGTCTTTCTTGCTTGAAGCAATTCATATTTATTAAAAAACAAACTGGTTGAACCTTGTCTAAGCGATGTTTCTAGAAACCTGTAGCGAATCTATATAGAATGGTGCGCAATTATTTAATTTAGATATTGAATTCAAACATAGGAAATCGCCCAGAATTAAAAATCGTCTGTGAAATTTCCCATGAAAGTTACCATACAAGTACGTTTCCATATGAAACAGTTTCTAAGAAAATCACTCTGGGGGTGTCTGGGTGGCTCAGTGGGTTAAAGCCTCTGCCTTCAGCTCAGGTCATGATCCCAGGGTCTTGGGATTGAGCCCCGCATCGGGCTCTCTGCTCAGCGGGGATCCTGCTTCCCTCTTTCTTTCTGCCTGCCTCTCTGCCTGCTTGTGATCTCTCTCTCTCTCTCTCTCTGTCAAATAAATAAATAAAATCTTAAAAAAAAAAAAAAGAAAATCACTCTGATATGAATTATCTAGTTCAGAGATGAGAAGATGAGCAAGGATAACAGCTTGTATTTCATAAACATTCAGCACACCCCAGGCATTCTGCTAAGTGCATAGTTCATTTTATCTTCACAACAAATATACTGGGCTGTTATCCTCCATGTACACATGATGAAAGTGGAATAATAAAATTAAATACGTATCCAAGGTCACACACAGAGTATATTATAGAGCTATATTTTAAACTTCTGTGTGACTGTAGATATTGAATTCTTAATCACAATACTGCAGGTGTTTATCATTTATCATGAGACAGAAGCTAAATGAAAAAAAATTTACCAATAGAAACTGAGTTTGTTAGCAAGCATAAAGGTGCAAAAGATGATTAATGTTTTTCTGAGATAATGTAGAAATAATAGTAACTAGACAGAGCATGTTCTAAGTGATAATAGCTCAAAGTTCCTTGCAGAATTGTGAACCTTTGATATATCCGAATATTGCATTTAATGTGTATAGGGCATAAGATGGTACTGTATTTTCTTGTTGACTTTTCTTGTGTAGTATATCTTAAATTTATTCCTCCTGAAAATCACTATGTTCCTTGTAGAAATATTGAAAAACACAGAAAATGTATAGAGGAGACAAAAAAAAAACCTCTAATTTCAGCACACTGAACATTTAAAGTATTTTAATCTTAATATTTTAATGAACATTTGCTGGTTCCCACTCATTACTATAAAGATTCATTGAAAAATAGAGCAAATAGAGAAGGGAGCAAGGGTGGTCCAAGATGGTGGCAGCAGAGGAGGCCTAAATTTCTTCTGGTCCCAGGAATTCAGCTCCCTAAGTATTAAACCATTCTGAACCCTTACGAACTCAACAGGAGATTGAAGAAAAGAATAGCAGCAACTCTATGAACAGAAAAGCGACCAGCTTCCACAGGTAGGAGATGCGGAGCAATGAATCTGAGGTGATATATGGGAAGACAGACTACGGGGGAGCGAAAATTCATCAGTCAGCAACCAGCAAGTGACAGAGCAGCGGAGCACAAAATCAGAACTTCTACAAGTTTGCTCCAGGTAGGGACGTCACTCTGATGGCTAAACAGGGGGTGGGGCCCTTGTGGGGACAGTGTGGTGTCAGGACCCGTGGGGTCACAGAAAGACCGGGGATATCGGAGTGTAGCAGAGCTCCCAGGTATTAGAGCGGGGAAGCTTCTGCATAGACAGAGCCAAGGAGGGGCTCTTGACTCCAGGTTACCTTAAACCATGATCCATGGCACAGTCGGGCCACAGCTCTTCCAGCAGGGACACAAGAAGTGGCAGATCCAGCGAGACTTATCTTCCTCCCCTGGGAGGAGTGGTACAAGAGACTGACGCAGGCATCTGCCATAGGAATCTGCTGGGTTTGGAGACTCCAAACACGGCCGTGCACCAGACATAGAAGCGCTCCTTCACAAGCTGGGTGAGCACGGAGCTTGGCTAGAGACCAGGGAGATGGGAAGGATGGGCTGCTTTTGTCTGAAGGCACACTGAGGTGTGGGGCCCTGTGCTCTTGGCTCCTACAGGCCAGAGATTGGGAGGCCACCATCTTCATTCTCCTCCTCCAAAGCTCTCCAGAAAGCGTTCAGGAACAAAAGCTTCCAGGAGCAAACCTGAGCAGATTGCCTAACCTTGCCCTGGGCAAGTGTGGTGCAGTTCTGCCTTGGGCAAAGACATTTATGAATCGCTGCAATAGGCCCCTCCCCCAGAAAATCAGCAAGAAACACCTAGCCAAGACCAAGTTCACCGATCAATGAGAACTGCAGAACTCTAGAGTGAGGGGAAAGCAACACATAGAATTCATGGCTTTTTTCCCATGATACTTTCATCTTTCAACTTTAGTTTTTAAAAATTTTTTTATTTTTTTACTTTTTAAAAATTTTCTTCTCTCCTTTTTCAACCAACTTATTTTATCAATTCCTTTTTTAAAGTTTTTCAATTTTCATTTTTTCAGTCATATTCTATCCCTTCATTGTATTTAAACTTCTTTTTTAAACTTTATTTTATTTTTTCAGTGTTCCAAGATTCATCGTTTCTACATCACAGCCAGTGCTCCATGCAATACATGTCCTCCTTAATACCCACCACCAGGCCCACCCATCCCCCCAACCCCTTCCTCCAAAACCCTCAGTTTGTTTCTCAGAGTCCACAGTCTCTCATGGTTTATCTCCTACTCCAAGCATAAGAAATAACACAGAGGACATTGGGAGAAGGAGATGAGAAGGGAGTTGGGGGAAATCGGAGAGGGAGATGAACCATGAGAGACTGGACTCTGGGTAACCTTTTTTTTTTTTTTTTTAAGATTTTATTTTTTTTATTTGACAAAGAGAGAGTGAGAAAGCATAAGCAGGGGGGAATAGCAGAGGCAGAGGGAGAAGCAGGCTCCCTCCTAAGCAGGGAGCCTTATTCAGGACTCCATCCCAGGATCCTGGGATCATGACCTGAGCCTCAGACAGATGCTTAATCAAGCCATCCGCCCCATGTATTTAACCTTACTTTTTGTATATATGTAAGTTTCTCTTTCCTTAAAAATTTGGGATGCAGTTTCTTCTAAAAGACCAAAATACACCCAAAATCTAATGTGTGGCTTTGTTCTATTCACCAGCCTGATCACATTCTTTTTTCTTTCTTCTTCTGCTTCTTCTTTTTTTTTTTTTTCCATTTTCCTTTTCCCCCTGGCTTCAGGTCTCTTCTGATTTGTTTAGTGTATATTTCTCTGGGCTCATTGTTACCCTTCTAGCATTGTGTTCTCTCATTCATCTATTCTTCTCTGGACAGAATAGCAAAACAGAAAAACTAACCTCAAAAAAAAAAAAAAAAAGAGAACAAGAAGCTGTACTGACTGTCAGGGACATAATCAATATGGACATTAGTAAGATGTCAGAACTAGAATTCAGAGTAACAACTATAAAGATACTAGCAGGGCTTGAAAAAAGCATAGAAGGCACTAGGGTATCCCTTTCTGGAGAAATAAATTCGAACCAAGTCGAAATCAAAATGAAGTGCAGTGAAAAATGGAGGCTATAACTGCTAGGATAAATGAGGCAGAAGAGAGAATTAGTGGTATAGAACACTAAATGATGGAGAATAAAGAAGCTGAGAAAAAGAATTTGTGATCATCAAAACATCCCTACAAGAAATATTTGAAAGTGGTCCTCGAAGCAAAGAGAGAACCCAAAAGTAACACAGACTAGAAAGGAACAGAGACAATATACAGTAACAGTTATCTTACAGGCAATACAATGGCACTAAATTCATATTTTTCAATAGTTACCTTGAATGTAAATGGGCCAAATGCCCCAATCAAGACACAGGGTCTCAGATTGTATAAAAAAGCAAGACCCACTGGTATGCTATCTGCAAGAGACTCATTTTAGACCCAAAGACACCTCCAGATTGAAAGTGAGGGGGTGGAAAACCATTTATCATGTTATGGACAAACTGCTAGAACTCATATAGAAATTCAGTCAAGTGGCAGGATATAAAATCGATGCACAGAAATCAGTTGCATTTCTATATACTAACAACAAGACAGAAGAAAGAGAAATTAAGGAGTTGATTCCATTTACAATTGCACCCAAAACCATAAGATACCTAGAATAAATCTAACCAAAGAAGCAAAGAATCTATACTCAGAAAACTATAGAATACTCATGAAAGAAATTGAGGAAGACACAAAGAAATGGAAAAATGTCCCATGCTCATGGTTTGGAAGAACAGATATTGTTAAGATGTCTATGCTACCTAGAACAATCTACACATTTAATGCAATCCTTATAAAAATACAATCAACTTTTTTCACAGAGATGGAACAAATAATCCTAAAATTTGTATGGAATCAGAAAAGACCCCGAATAGCCAGAGGAATGTTGAAAAGAAAAGCAGAGCTGGTGGCATCACAATTCTGGACTATTCTGGACTATCTATTACAAAGCTGTCATCATCAAGACAATATGGTACTGGCACAAAAACAAGCACATAGATCAGTGGAACAGAAAAGACAACTCAGAAATGGACCCCCAACTCTATGGTCAACTAATGTTCAACAAAGCAGGAAAGAATATCCAGTGGAAAAAAGACAGTTTCTTCAATAAATAGGGTTGGGAAAATTGGACCACCTCATGTAGAAGAAAGAAACTGGACCACTTCCTTACACCATGCACAAAAAGAGACTCAAAATAGATGAAAAACCTAAGTGTGAGACAGGATTCCATCAAATCCTTGAGGAGAACACAGGCAGCAATCGCTTTGACCTCAGCTTAGCAACTTCTTCCTAGACACATTGCTAAAGGCAAGGGAAGCAAGGACAAAAATGAACTATTGGGCTTCATCCAGTTAAAAAAAAAAAAAGCTTTTGCACAGCAAAGGAAATAGTCAACAAAACCAAAAGACAACTGACAGAATGGGAGAAGACATTTGCAAATGACATCAGATAAAGGGCTAGTAAGCAAAATTTTAAAAAATGTATTAAACTCAACACCTAAGGAACAAATAATCCAGTCAAGAAATGGGGAGAAGATATGAACAGACATTTCTGGAAAGAAGACATCCAGATGGCCAAAAGATACATGAAAAAGTGCTCAACATGACTCAGCATCAGGGAAATACAAATCAATACCTCAATGAGAGACCACTTCACACCAGTAAGAATGGCTACAATTAACAAGTCAGGAAATAGCAGATGTTGGTGAAAATGCAGAGAAAGGGAAACCCTCCTACACTGTTGGTGGGAATATAAGCTGGGGCACCCGCAATGTAAAACAGGATGGAGGTGTCTCAAAAAGGACAATAGAGCTACCCTATCACTGAGCGATTGCACTATTGGGTATTTATCTGAAAGATACAAATGTAGTAACCTGAAGAGGCTTGTGCACCCCAGTGTTTATAACAGCAATGTCCACAATAGTCAAACTATGGAAAGATGTCATGTATATATATAATGGAATATTATGCAGTCATCAAAAAATGAAATCTTACCATTTGCGATGATGTGGGTGGAACTAGAGTTTATTATGCTAAGCCAAATAAGTCAATCAGAGAAAGGTAAGTATCATATGATCTCACTGACATGTGGAATTTGAGAAACAAGGCAGACGATCTCAGGGGAAGAGAGGAAAAAATGAAACAAGATGAAACCAGAGAGGGAGACAAACCATAAGAGACTCTTAATCTCAGGAAACAAACTAAGGGTTGCTGGAGCGGAGAGGGTAGAGGAAGGGTGTGGGTGATAGACATTGGGGCGGGTATGTGTTGTGATGAGCACTGTGTATTGTGTGAGACTGATGAATCACAGACTTGTACCGCTGAAATAAATAATACATTATATATAAATAAATTAATTAAATCTTAAAAAAAAAGCAAAGTAAGCAACTACCACAATCTTTCCTTATATCCTTTTAACATTATAAATAGTCTCATATCTTGTCAATGTGTTTTTGGAGTTTCATGGGTGACTTATCACCATTTCAGTAGAATCTGGGTTAAACACTGTGTTGTGTGGCAAAGGTTTGCTAGTTCATAAGAATTTGCTGAAAGCTATATGTCTTATGACTCAGTACTAGTCAGCCAAAAAAAAAAAAAAGGAATTATAATCCTTGAGCCCATAGTTTCTTGTATCCTAGAGGAATTTGCAAGTTTGGGAAACTCAGAAAGGAAGGAATCAGGTAAATCACCTAACTGAGTAAAGGATGAGGTCTCCTTAGAATAAGATTGAGTTTTCATAATCATACCACATGTTGAGCCAGATATCCTATCCCATAGAAATTTTGTATTTATGCTCATGCCAAGAGGTAAAATTGTTTCTGTAGAAATGAGGAATAAATGAATCTGTTGAGAGACTGTAGGAGTCTCTTATGCTTATGCTCATGAAGATGCTTTTGGTTGAGCTGACTTGACAGGTGCAACTGGCTGAACTCAAGGGGGAAAATGGGAGGCTGCCAATGTCTCCCTTGTTGTTTCTGAAGGTGTCAAGAAACTGTAAGATGACTGTGCAAATCGCTCCAGGTAGACTGGAACAGAGCCATTCCAGTGGCTGAGAAATGTCATTGAAGACAGTCCTTCTAAAGGTGTGGCTATATTCTGTATGAGTTCATCAGACATACAGGACCCAAGAAAATGAGAGTGCTTGGATAAGGCAAGGAGGGCTTGTGAATGCCAAGCTTGACTGATTGATTCTGAGACAAGGTCAGATGAAACAGGAGGCTTTTGTATTTTTGTTCTGTGGATTAGGGTGTGTTCCTGTATTTCCCATTCTGTAGAGTCTGGTTTTTCTAATAATATTAATACTGCAGAAGTTCTATTCTGAAGGAAGTCGACATTTGTGAATGAAGTAGCTGTTAATACCATAGAAGGAATGCCCTCAGAGAAAGCAAAAGAGGGAGTTTGGATAGCTCAGTCAGTTAAAGCATCTGACTTCAGCTCGGGTCATGATGCTGGGGTCCTGGAATTGAGTCCTGAGTAGGGCTTCCTGTTCAGCAAGGAGCCTGCCTCTCCCACTCCCTCTGCTTGTGTTTTTTCTCTCTCTCTCAAATAAATAAATAAATAAATAAAATCTAAAAAAAGAAAAGGAAAGAAAGCTAAAGAGTATTCTAGATTTGTTGTCAAGGCACTTCCTTAAATGAATTTTGTGATACCACTGTGTGTAGTGGGCTTTTAATCTTCACATGCCTTAGAGTATTTGGCATAAGGTCAGGATCAGGGTTAGGAGCGAACTAACTGTCTTAAGGCAGCAAATAAGCTAGGAATTGATGATGCCTCATCTTTAGGGATCCAGTGATCTACTCTAAGGTGGGTAATGAAACAGACAGGCTTGCTTAGTAACTGTTTGGGTCTTCTTTGAGATTTTTGAAGTAATCTCCAACCTTCAATACTATATCCTAAAACTTGTGGAAAATACTTAGAGGAAGCTTGATATTGAAAAACTTGCACTGGCTCCGGCAGTATTGCAGAAACCTCATATTCCATAGGCCAGTAGAATTGTAGACAGTGACCTCGTGAAGGAACGACATGCCCAGGATCTTCAGCCAAGACTGGAAGATTCCACAGGTGCTTGCTTAGCTTACTTTTGAATGGGTTCATAGTCACTAAAGAAGGATCCAAGTGGAAATAGTCTGCCAAAGAGATGCTTTTGAACACCAAGAACTTCAGCAGCTGTTTTCACAGTAATTTCAGCTAAAATGGTAGAAACTCCTTTGAGCCTCCTTGGACCCTGACACTGAAGATTTAAAAGAATAACACAGCATGGATTATTGCTTTATTAGCATTCCTTTAATTTTATGTAGTTCTTTAGAGTATATATAATATTCTCATATATCGTCTCATTGCTATCTCTAGTAATGAGGAGGGAGGGAATGGCTAGTATTATAATCCCTAGTTTATAGTTGGAGAACCTGATTCAAAACAGCTAAATAAAATGCCCAAAGACACACAGTAAGTGCCTGATGCTGATTCAGGTGTTCTGACTTCAAACTAGAAGACAGGGAAGTCAGTGGAAAAGTTGTGGGTTTTGGAGTTAGAAAGTTTTCCAATTCAGTTTGTCACTCGGACTAGTTATATGATCTTGAGTTATTTAACTGATAAGAACCTTAGTTTCATTTTTTCTTTTTTTTTTTTTTTTAAAGATTTTATTTATTTATTTGACAGGCAGAGATCACAAGTAGGCAGAGAGGCAGGCAGAGAGAGAAGAGGAAGCACGTTCCCCACGGAGCAGAGAGCCTGACTCGGGGCTTCATCCCAGGACCCTGGGATCATGACCTGAGTGGCAGGCAGAGTCTTTAACTCACTGAGCCACCCAGGCGCCCCTAAACCTTAGTTTCTTAAAGTAGGTAAAATGACGTTTACCTTGCAGAGCTATTTTGAGTATTAATTGATAGAAGGCACTGTGCCAGTTCCTTGGCACACAGATAAGTCCTTTACTCTACTGTGCATTTCCTGTTTCTTTCTTTCCTTTCCCACTTTGCTGGGAGCTTTCTTATCCTTCTCCTCCCTGTTTGCCTCCTTGTGTCCTTCTGCTCGCCCTACCTTGTGTCTTTCCCCCCTTTACATACTTCCTTTTATCCTGTATCCTTATCTTCCTTCCATCCTTCCCTTCATTTTGCTTTGCTAGGTTATACTTCTTTATCTCACACCTTTTGCATCTAGAACAACAGTGGATCTCCTCTTAGATGGAAGTACTGGCTTGGGAGTCACCAAATGTGCTCTTTGAAGGAAAAGTGCCCATGGTTGGGCTTCAGTTCAGAGTGGAGTCGTGACACCAATGACTAGAAGACCTTGGCTGTGCTGAATGAAAACTCAAGCAATAACTCTCCCAGATCCCAAAATACTTTGAGGGTGGAAGAGCCCCAGCGTACTGTTGAAACGAGCAGGCATGCTAAACCAAAAGATTAAGTACATAAAACTATAAAAAATATTCTAGATCTTTGAAGAGTAGGAATATATGATTTATTTTTAGGGTAAAATGAGTGGGTTATGTTTGTGATGCATTCTTTTTTAAATTTTATGTATTCATTTCAGGGAGAGAGACAGAGAGAGAACAAGCAGGAGGCAGGGGCAGAGGGAGAAGTAGACTCTCCCCTGAGCAGGGAGCCAGATGCAAGATTCGATGTCAGGACCCTGAGATCATGACCTGAACAAAAGGCAGATGCTTAACCACCTGAACCACCCAGGTGTCCCTTGTGATGCATTCTTAAGGCTTGCATTTCTTCCTTGGTCTCCAAGGCTTTCAAATGTGGTAACTCCTTGTGGGAACCACAAGGCTTGCTAGTCTCTCCATCCTTATTTTCTGCCACTCCCCCACTTGCCCTGTGTTCTAGCAATACCAAATTTCAAGTGGCTTCCCAAATACACAGGTTTGTTGTAGCCATTGGTTTTTGTAACTATTAAACAAGTCTGTACTTGTAAATCACACCAATGGTTTTTGTAACCATTAAACAAGTCATTCCTTCCACCTATAGTGCCTTTTCCTCCTTTTCTAGCTAGCTTCTTCAACTTCAAAAATATGTCATGGACATTACTCATCTCAAAAGTTTTTGCCAACATCCTCTCCCAAAATTGAGTTAAGCTACTGATTTTTTTTTTTTTTTAGATTTTATTTATTTATTTGACAGACAGAGATTACAAGTAGGCTGAGAGGCAGGCAGAGAGAGGAGGAAGCAGGCTCCCTGCTGAGCTGCTGATTTTTAAAAAAATATTTATTTAGGGGCGCCTGGCTGGCTCAGTGGGTTAAAGCCTCTGCCTTCGGCTCAGGTCATGATCCCAGGGTCCTGGGTTCGAGCTCTGCATCGGGTTCTCTGCTCAGCAGGGAACCTGCTTCCTCCTCTCTCTCTCTGCCTGCTTCTCTGCCTACTTGTGATCTCTGTCTGTCAAATAAATAAATAAAATCTTAAAAAAAAAAGATTTATTTATTCATTTGAGAGAGAGGCATGGGTGTACCACGCATGTGTACAACTTGGGGAGGGGCAAAGAGAGAATCTTGGAGCAGACTCCCTGCCATGGAGCCTGCGGTGGGAGCCTGAGGTGGGGCTCAAGCCCATCACCGGTGAGATCAAGCCAGAAATGGAAACCAAGAATCAGACACCCAACCGACTGAGCCACTCAAGCTCCCAGCTACTAATTTTACCTCTGTATCTAGCATATGGTTCTGTTACTTCATTCATTGCACTGTGATTTTTTAGTTATTATTATTAGTTATTAGTTATTATTAGTTATTATTTTTTACATTTCTGCATACCCTTCTGGACTATTAGATTGAGTTCCTTAGTGGCAGTTTATTTATTTTATCTCCTACTCCTAGCTCAGGAAACTGGCAAACAGTTGGCACTCAGAAAATTCTTATCTAATGAATGAATGAATAAATGAACAAAACAATGAGAAAAAGTTGCAATAATAAATGCAAGAACACTTTATAAATTGTGAGTTGCTACATAGGAGTTAGTTATTATTGGCCTGAAGTATACTTTTCATAGTTTTGCATAAAAATCCTTGTAGAAATGAAAAGCAACTTTGCAAAGATAAACTTCAACATTTTAGGTTAAGAGAAAGAGCAAATGACAAGGTTTCTTCCATATTGGAAAGTTATTTGAAGAAAATTAAAAAAAATATTCAATATGTAGAACTGCCTTTTGATCTATTTTTTCATAGATACTACATGAGCACAATATAAAATTCACAAGGCACTTTTTTTTTTTTTTTACCCCCTATCCTGGTTGCCCAATCTCCAGTTTCTCTCCTTCCTTTGTCATCGTATTCAGACATAGTCTATGTTTGTAAGGCATGTGTATACGGGATGCTGCCTTTTGAAGGAGAAACAGAGAAAGGAGATTGTTCAATTAATGCATGGTTCCTGGGTATAAAATAAAATGGTATAAAAAATAAAAAATTTAGTTCTCAAGATGTCACTTATCTGAAGAGGTTTTTTCCCAATTCAATGAAATTCTACAATAAGCTTTAATATCCCAGTGAAATGTCTCTACTTTTGTGAAGATTTTCTGTTCCTCACTCTTTCCCCAATGTAAGATTTTATGTCAAATCCTGCTGAGGCAAAGATTTAGATCTTTCAACCAAACCCATAAGCTAAGCATCACATAGAGCTGCCTTGGTATTTTTAATGAGGACACTTACCCATTTGGAGAAGCGATTAAGCAATTAAGCTTTCTTACTCACTCCATTCCAGGCCAGCATGTGAAGGGTAAAGATGATGGAGGCTGTTTGTGTTTGCTGAAACAGAAATCTCCAGTTATTAGCATCGTGATTTCGTAATCTTCTCTCATCTTAGAGGTCAGTCCTTGCAAGGTCTTGGTAGGAGAATTGTGTTCCCGCTCTTGACAGTTTGATTTTATGAACAATATAATGTTCAATTTCACACGAAACAAAGTATGACATTGCTATAGAAAGGAGTTTTAAGGGGCACCTGGGTGGCTCAGTGGGTTAAAGCCTCGGCCTTTGGCTCAGGTCATGATTTCAGGGTCCTGGGATCGAGGCCCGCATTGGGCTCTCTGCTCAGCAGAGAGTCTGCTTCCCTCCCTCTCTCTCTGCCTGCCTCTCTGCCTACTTGTGATCTCTGTCTGTCAATTAAATAAATAAAATCTTTAAAAAAAGAAAAAGAAAGGAATTTTAAAATTGCTTGCTTTGTCTCTGTGGCGGAGCATTGATAACAAGAGTTAAAGATCTGTTGAAGTCTTTGTCAACTTTAACCATAAATCCAGTTTTTTAAAAAAAACCCTAATAATAAATACTCTTTCATCTCATGCTTTTTTAAAAAAGATTTTATTTATTTATTTGACAGAGATCACACACAGACAGAGAGGCAGGCAGAGAGAGAGAGACAGGAGGAAGCAGGCTCCCTGCTGAGCAGAGAGCATGATGCAGAGCTCCATCCCAGGACCCTGAGATCAAGACCTGAACTGAAGGCAGAGGCTTAACCCACTGAGCCACCCAGGCACCCCAGGCTTTTTTTTTTTTTTTTTTTAAGATTTTATTTATTTCTTTGAGAGAGAGGGAGAGAGAGAGAATGAGTGGTGGGGGGGAGCAGCAGGAGAGAGAGAGAAACAGACTCCCCGCTGAGCAGGAATCCAACAGGGTGCTGATCCCAGGACCTGGAGATCATGACCTGCGCCGAAGGCAGACACTCAACTGACTGAGCGACCCAGGTGCCCCTTATCTCAGGCCTATAAAGTCCTTATGAAAAACACAAACTTTGAGAAGAAATCACAATATAGTCATTAAACTCCTTAACATACTTGGCTAAGTATTTCGCCAAAAAAAGTTTTACCAAAACCTAGCAACTGTTTAATATGACTGACAAGGCTTGTGTATAAAAATGCTATATTCTATTAAATTTGGATGTTGAATTATTTTTCTTTTCAAACTGGCTTCCTCATAGTTGATGTTATTTATCAGCCTTTAAGAATATTTTAGTTTTCTGGGTGCCTGGGTGGCTCAGTGGGTTAAGCCGCTGCCTTCGGCTCAGGTCATGATCTCAGGGTCCTGGGATCGAGTCCTGCATCGGGCTCTCTGTTCAGCGGAGAGCCTGCTTCCTCCTCTCTCTCTCTGCCTGCCTCTCTGCCTACTTGTAATCTCTCTCTGTCAAATAAATAAATAAAATCTTAAAAAAAAATACTTTAGTTTTCTTAGTTAGTGCTCTGACACACCTACCTATAAACTATTACAGGATCAAGCTGGAAAATTTTAGCCCTATTTATTTTTACTATCTATATGGATGCAATGCTGAACAGATAGGTAAGAGCTACTTGGGTGCTTACCTGACTTATTTGCCCTTGGAAGGCATATGGAGAAATTGGGTAATAGAATAATTTTCCAATAATAGCATCTACACCTAGCATGCCACAAAAAACTTGAATCTCCTCACGTGTGGGCGGAGCAGGCACAGTCAGCATATTCAGGGACGCAGATGTCAGAGTCAGCCCAGTATCTGGTATCACTGAAACTCTTCTGATCCCAACAAAGGGGCAAAGCAGAACCAGCATTGTCTACCATGTTATTTCTTACTGGTATCCACTGCTTTGGTATAGTTAACTCCATTTAGGCTACTGGATATCACTGTACTGAACCTCAAAGTGTTTGAAAACAAACACAGCAACATTTGAGCTCAGCCAATCAGTATTTCCTGGGAAGGGGGAAATAGATTTTATCTATAGAACAATAGTTAAGGTTTAGAATCCTTTTGTTTTTATATATCACTGACATCAATTAATGGAGAATTAAAATAAAAATTCTGGGGGCACCTGGGTGGCTCAGTCAGTTGAGCCTGGCATCAGGCTGCACGCCAGGTGGGGGAGCCTGCTTGGGATTCTCTCTCTCCCTCTCCCTCTGCCCTACCAACCTGTGCTTGCTCTCGCGTGTTCTCTCGCTCTGAAATAAACAAGTAAATCTTAAAAAAAAAAAAAATAAAAATTCTCCTCGCTTAAAACACGACTGCTCTGTGGTGACTGTCAAAGGAGTAAGAGAGGGAAACTCAGTAGTGTGCATTGTGACATAGTATCTGCTCTGTACTGCTAGCTGTTGTGACCTCCATCTAGCTCTACCTAGAGATTAAGGTGGGACTCTTCGAAGAATGAATGAATGTGATAATATCATAAATAAATTACAAAATAACAACACCAAAAAGCCTTCCTCAGAGACAGCCTTATTCTCACTTTCATCTGTCCAGGTATCAGACACCAGAATGCTCGTCCCACTTTTGCCCATGACTCCCTGCCTTCGGGAAAACTTCCCTCTCCTACCTTTGATGATCTGATGTAGCTGCCAATTACAGGGACTCATCTCTCTGGCCAAAGGGGTGAGCAAATGAGTCAGTCATTTGGTCAGTCATGATACTTAGTGCCTCTTGCCACCAGGAAAGACCGGATTTGGGTAGGAAACCCAGGCTTGGCTTACCAAAGTCTTTTCCTGTTTTCTGGCATTTTTATCTGAAAATGTTGGGACATAAAATTTCTCACTTTCCTCCGGGGTTGCTCTGTCAACCTCCAGCTACCTTCCCCAGTCCCCAACCAGCTCCTCCCTCTCAGCCTCTCTTGGCACTTCAGTCCAGCTCAGAACAGCTAAGTCATATTCAGGCACTTTTGAAAATGTGGAATAATCCTCGGTGCCAGTTATCAATTTATTTCTTTCTTGTGAGAAGGGATTGATTTTTTTTTTTTAGAGAGTTTTTTTGTTGTTTGTTTGTTTGTTTGTTTGAGGGAGAGCGAGAGAGAGTGCATGCACACAAACATGGGGGGGGAGGGGCAGAAGGAGAGGGAGCTAGAGAATCTTAAGCAGGCTCCACCCCGAACACCGAGCCCACTTGGGGCTTGATCTCACGACCCTGAAACCATGACCTGAGCCAAAATCAAGAGTCAGAGGCTTAACCGGCTGTGCCACCCAGGCACTGCACTGAATTGCTCTTTACAGCATTTCCTCATTATGGTGAGCGCAATGCCAGTAGAGGGTATGGGACAGACATCTCAGGAAGAAGGAGCTTTGTGGTGTCAGGGGTCAGTGTGCTCTGTTTCGCTCTGTTAGCTCCTGCTGAAAGGCACATCCATGTTGTGTGGAGGGGGAGGTCCAGGGACACCGCGACACGCTGGCCGCTGGTGACCTTGCAGCCACGCCCAGGCCCAGCTGACCCCTTCATCACAACTCTTTTTACAGGGACACTGGATTGTTCCGGACCTCCTGTCAGCAGTGGCACCTGGACCCTCTCTGTGTGCCATCTGACCAGCCTTGGCTCGTCTGTGCCCTGGAGGGTGCTGCTTGCAGCCTGGTGACTGAGGACAAGCTTTGGTTCAGGTAACCCAGCAGATGTCCCTGCCACTCCACAGGTGGCAACCGTACTTTCCTTAATGAGGTCTAAACCCCACCCTTGGGGAGTGGGCCCTCCTCCAAGTTCTCTCTTCCTTGGGGACTCTCCAACAGCCTAGATACCCACCCTCTAGAGTTGTCTTTATATCTTTTAAATTTACTCTCCTATTCTAGTTTAATAATTCTTTATATAAAACTTCCCTTATTATTAGTGTGTATTTTCTGTCTCCTGATTGGACCCAAATAGAGTAACCCATTCTTATTCTTTTCTTTTCTTTCTTCCTTCCTTCCTTCCTTTCTTTTTAAAAAAATTTTTTTTGCTTAAATACAGTTGACTTTTTTTTTTTTTTAAAGTAAGTTCTTTACCCAATATGGGGCTTGAACTCATGACCCCGAGATTGAAAGTCACGTGCTCTACTGACTGAGCCAGCCAGGCACCCCTAGCCTGTTATTCTTTTTTTTTTCTTTAAGATTTATTATTTTTATTTTTGGTGCACCTGGGTGGCTCAGATGGTTAACAGTCTGCCTTCGGTTCAGGTCATGATACCAGGGTTCTGGGATCAAGCCCTGTATCAGGTTCCTTGCTCAGTGGGGAGCCTGCTTCTTCCTCTTCTTCTGCCATTCCCTCTGCTTATGATCTCTGGCTCTCTCCATCTCTCTTTCAAATAAATAAATGAAATATTTTTTAAAAAGCTTTATATTATTTATTTCTGAGAGAGAGCAGATGAGTTGAGGGGGAGGGGCAGAGGGAGAGAGAGAGAAATCTCAAGCAGACAGCCCACTGAGTGCAGAGCCTGACATCGGGCTCAATCCCAACACCCCGAGATCATGGCCTGAGCTGAAACCAAGTTTGGTGCTCCACTGACTGTGGCACCCAGGTGTGCCCCACTAACCTGCTATTCTTAATATTACTTTTAGTTTCTGTGATTGGCTTGGATCTTTTCTGACCTCTGTGTTGCTTATGTTTTTATTTTTATTCTACCTCTGGAGTTCTGTATAAAATGGGAGAAGCAATGGCTGTCTTATGTGCTATCCTGCGTAAGAGAGAGTTTGTAAATTATAAAGTAGCATTTTATGTGTGTTGTTCTTATTACCTAACGATGCTTCTCATCTTTCTGGATCTTCTTTCTCCTCCGCCTCTGTCTGAACGTTGCTGGAAGGCTGGTTCTTGACTTTTGCCTTCTCCCTATTCCCTTGCTTCCCATAGCGTCATGCCAGTCTCTTGCTGGAACTCTGGGCTCACATCTCCATTACTGTCGTCAGTTATTCTTCACTGTCCAGAGGTTGGAGGATAATGTCCTAAATGTTTAATTTGACAGTCAAGGCCCCATTAATTCAACATACATGAGGACCTAAAATGTGCAAGGCACTGTTCTAGATGCTGGGCACACAGAAGTAAGTAAGATAGGCAAAACCTTTACTTTGATGGAGTTTATATTCCATAGTTTAATCATAATCTATCCATTCAGACACATCTCCCTTCATCAACTTGTGCTCCAAGGGAAAGTGAACATTTCATTGTTATTTTCCTGTCCCTTTACTAAGTATTGTACCTGAAATGATCTTCACCTTCTTGGTCCATCCAAACCCAAGCTTTCTTCAAGATCTGGTTTAAACCCATCCATGAATCCTCAGTAGAAACCCCCAAAGCACTTTTTATAGCAGTAGTTCACAACTTTGCCCCGTGACAACTCATCTGAGAGATAAAATATACTCTTTTGTAATAGTGGCTCCATATGCATCTATTCTCAGTGGGTAAAGGAAGGGTTTTTACCAGAATCTCAGCACATGGGTGTGAAGAGTCTCCCCAGGCATAGAAAGCTATGGCTCCTTCCCTGTTGAGAACGACTGGTCTATACCTTATGTTTCTCAATGAAATGTGTGCTACTTTTAAAACATTTTCATCATTCAGGGTGCCTGGGTGGTTCAGTGAGTTAAAGCCTCTGCCTTCAGCTCAAGTCATGACCTCAGGGTCCTGGGATCGAGCCCCGCATCGGGCTCTCTGCTCAGCAGGGAGCCTACTTCCTCCTCTCTCTCTGCCTGCCTCTCTGCATCTGCCTCTTGTGATCTCTCTGTGTCAAATAAATAAATAAAATCTTAAATCATTTTCATCATTCAGATTCTCGTGCATCATCTCTTTAAATAAATGGTAACGCATTAGAAAGAAGTCAGTGGAGGGGGCACCTGAATGGCTTAGTTGGTTGAGCGTCTGACTCTTAGTTTTGGCTCAGATCATGATCTCAGAGTTGTGAGATCAAGCCCCGAGTCAGGCTCTGTACTTGGTGCAGAGTCTGCTTGAGATTCTCTCCCTCTTCCTCTGTCCCTCCCCCTGCTTGCATGTTCTCTCTCTCAATAAATAAATAAAATCTTTAAAAAATAAATAAAGAAAAAAGAAAAAAAGAAAGAAGTCAGTGGGTCTACTGCTTCTTGACAGTCTTCTTAGCCCACAATTCATGGTTGTATGTACAGAGGGCCCCCAATTTACAATGATCTGACTTACAATGGTTTGACTTTATGATGGTGCAATATGTGTTTAGTAGAAAGCACATTTTGAATTTTGAATTTGGATCTTCTCCCAGGCTAGGGATATGGAATGTGATCTTCTCTTATGATGCCAGATAGAAGCAGCCACAGTTCCCCATCAGATGTAGGATCGTGAGGTAAATGGCTGGTTTACTTATGCAAACACTGTGTACCCATACAACCATTTCAATACAGTATTCAATACGTTACCTGAGATATTCAACACTGGGCCTTGTACTAGGTGATTTTGCCCAACTGTAGGATAATGCAAGGCTTCTGAGTACATTTAAGATGAGCTAGGTTAAGCTATGATGTACTATAGGCTAAGTGTATGAAATGCCTTTTTGACTTACAATATTTTTCAATGTACAGTGGGTTTTCCAGGACATAGCTCCATTATAAGTTGAAGAAGATCTGTATTACACATAGAATGTTAAGAAATATTGAAATGATCATTGGTTTTAATTGTAAATTGCAAATATGTATATAGAAATAATTATATACGTGTGTATATATGCATATATACACATATATATGTGTATATATGCATATATATGTGTATATATGTGTATATATGCATATATACACACACATGTATATATATCTCACCTTAACAACCATTGCTAATGCTTTCCCTTTTTTTCCCCAAAGGATTTTGAAGCCCATTCTTTGGTCTTGTGCACTAACTTTCAGATGGAAAAATCAAGGTTACAGCTAAATATAAGAGTTAAAGCTATAAAACTTCTAGAAAAAAACTTAGGGAAAAACTTCATGACCTTGAATTAGGCAAAGAATTCTTGAATAAGATATAAAAAGCATATAATTATTAGAATGATTAAAAAAATTTAAGTTGACAATACCAAGTGCTGGCAATGATGCAGAAAAACTGAAACTCCTGCATTGCTAACGAAGTTGCAAAACGGCATAAGCAATTTGAAAATTACACTGACAGTTTCCTACAAAGCTAATCACATACTTATAGAATTTATCAAATGTATAGCTTATTATTATTTTTAGGAGCAATGTAATAATACAGAAGCCCAAATATGAAGCTACTTTAAAGATTAACATTTTGTGGGGTGCCTGGGTGGCTCAGTGGGTTAAAACCTCTGCCTTACACTCAGGTCATGATCTCAGGGTCCTGGGACTGAGCCCCAAATCGGGCTCTCTGCTTGGCAGGGAGCCTGCTTCCTCCTCTCTCTCTGCCTGCCTCTCTGCCTACTTGTGATCTCTGTTTGTCAAATAAATAAATAAAATCTTTAAAAAAAAGAAAGATTAACATTTTGCTTTTCAATGAGGCAATCTTTCCTTACAACATCTCTTAATATATATTTTTTCTGCATTTAAATCACCACCTAGCTGTCTCTTTCAGGTAGACATCCCCACCTCATTTGTCTCCTAGAAACACTTCCCATCCTTCAGGACTTTTAGCTATTTATCTTATTCCCTCTTTAATTTCTCCACATTCTTTCACACAAGGAGAGTGAATGTAGCCACTAATGAAGGGCTTCATCTTTTTTTTTTTTTTTAAGATTTTATTTATTTATTTGACAGACAGAGATCACAAGTAGGCAGAGGCAGGCAGAGGGAGGGGGGAAGCAGGCTCCATGCTGAGCAGAGAGCCTGATGCGGAGCTCGATCCCACGACCCCAAGATCATGACCTGAGCTGAAGGCAGAGGCTTCAACCCACTGAGCCACCCAGGCGCCCCATGTTTCATCTTGTGTAAATATAAAAAGAGCATTTCAATAAAATGATTACTAGGGAAAAAATGTAATAAAGTACTAGCAACATGTTTGAAGCTGCCTTTGGAAAATTAGCCACTTCCACCCTTTCCCCATGTCTGCTGGTTCTGAGGATCCATCCTTGAAATCCCTAGGAATACAGTGATGGTGCCGGGAGGGAATGAAAGGGAATGTGAATCTGGACAAATTGCCATTTGCTTCACAGTAGCTTCTTGAAGATAATGACCCAAGAAAGTTAGAATCCCTCATCCTGATGAGTCCTGAAAACAGAAAGCTCCCTCCAGCCACAGTTTGTAGTCTTCTTATTAGGCATTTTAAGTTTTAACTATAGAATGCATCAGTCAGAGAGCAGCAAATACCATACGATTTCACTCACAGGTGGAATTTCAGAAACAAAACAAATGAGCAAAGAGAAAAAGAGAGAAGGGTGGAGGAGAGGCAAATCAGGAAACAGACTCTGAACTAGAGAGAACAAACTGCAGGTGACCCGAGGGGAGGTGGGTGGGGGGTGCGGGAAATAGGTGATGGGGATGAAGGCGCACGCTTGTGATGAGGACTAGGTGACGCATGGAAGGGTATTGCACCTGTGAAACTAATATGTTAACTAACTGGAATTAACATTTTTTAAAAAATGAAGTTTTAACCGCAGAATGATAAAAGGAAAGTGGTGGAATGAATAGGAATTCTTTGGATTGAAGGGAGTTAGACCTGGATTCTTGTCCCGTATGCAATTAAGGAGCTGGGACACCTTGGGAAAATCTGTTTTCTCTGAGTCTCAGACTTGCAGTTGTTAAGTGAGGGAGGGTCAGACTCAAAGCTCCCTATGGTCCCTTTTGGCTCTTGCGATTTCTGATCTTGTACTTATAGGTGTCACGAACATTACTAGACTGAATTGTTGTCTCCTGTGGCAATCTTAAGAGCATTAACAGAAGTAACTTCTCTTGCTTACTTGGCTCTCAAGAGGGAAGCACTTCAGTAACTCGAGAGGGTTGAAGAGAGGGAACACTTCAAATTCCCTTTCATAACATACACTCTTAAAGAAATCCTAAGCCAGGTTACTGGATAGCTTGAGAATATGTCATTGAGTCACTTACAAAGGGCTACTAGCCATTTAAATATGTAGGAACTTTGGGGTTTTTTTCCCTCTATTCCTTGCAACAAGTGGTAGCAATTAGGATTTAAGTAAGTCAGGCTTTGCCAGAGTTTAAGAATCTGTATTCCTTTTGGGGAACAAGATGATCGAAGAAGTAATTAATAGAGAAATGATCTCATAGTTTAAAAATCTTGACTTTAAGGTCCTCTTCCAAAAGAAAAGGACATTTTATATGCAAGGTCTAAAAACCATGCCAATACAAAATCTGTGGCTAGAAAATTCATGAAGTTTTGAACTTATAAAGATTAGAGTTTGCTTTTTTTTCTTTCCTGAGCACTCTGCATGCAATGTTGCCCCATAACTGTTTATTTACAGTGACTGTGGGGGTCATTCCTTTTTAGCCTAATTCCAAAACTAGAAAATTCAGAGACAGAGAGTAAATGATTTGTTTCATTGATTATCAGTTTGGTTTCCATTAATTTTCATCTTTCCGTATTCTTATATTTTAGGAGTATTAGCTTTAACAGCTGGATTTTTATTTTTATTTTTTTAAGATAGCCTCCACGAGGGGTGCTTGGGTGGCTCAGTGGGTTAAGCTTCTCCTTTTGGCTCAGGTCATGATCTCAGGGTCCTGGGATTGAAACCCACATCAGGCTCTCTGCTCACAGGGAGCCTGCTTCCCCCACCGCACCCCCTGCCTGCCTCTCTGCCTACTTGTGATATCTCTCTGTGTGTCAAATAAATAAATAAAATCCTTTTTTTTTTTTTTTTTAAAAGATAGGCTCCATGCCCAATGTGGGGCTTGATCTCATGACCCTGAGATCAGGAGTTGCATGTTTTACCAACTGAACCAGCCAGGCACCCCTGAACACCGGAATTTTAAAAAATTCAGTCTGACATTTGCCTTTTTTTAATGGGAAAATTTAACAGATTTTCATTTGTTAGGATTATAGAAATAAATCTTATTATGTCTTTTCTTTTTGCGCTACCTTTCTGCCTCCCCTCCTCACTATTGCTGCCTTTTAAATTCATTAAGTTTTTTTTTTCTTCTTAGCTGGTTGAAGATATTATTCCAATATCTTCTGGCTTCCATCATTGCTGTTGAAAAGTCAGGAGTCGGCCTGACTGTTATTTCGCTATGAGTAATTATTATTCCATTGTGGACAATGTGCCTTCTCTTTGCATGCTTTTGGAGTCTTCTTATCTTTCTATGTTTGCAGCTATAACTAGGTATAGGTTTTTTTTCCCTCTCATTTTGCCTTTTTCATTTGTTTCAGTTTGGTTTTCTTGGTCTGTGTCTTTTAACAGTTCTGGGAAATTCCCATCTATTATCCTGACAAATACTATTTCTTACTTATTCTATTACCTCATTCTGGAATGATAATTATAACTCTCTACATCCTAGGTCTTTCAAATTTCTATTTCAAATCCTTCATCTCTGGGATATATTCTGAGTTTCTTTGTATCTTTCTTGCAGTTCTCAAATTGTCTCTTCAGGTGTAGCTAACCTGCGATTACTCCAGTGTCCCTTGATATTTTTATCAATTTAATTTTTGACTTCTTGAAATTCTATTTGCTTCTGTTAAAAATCTTTTCATTTATCTCTAGTGCCTCATGTTCTTTATTTATATTTTGAGTTATCACTTTTATTCCTTTAAACATATTAGATATAGTTATTTCATATTCTGTGTCTAATAGCTCCAACATCAGAAGGCTTTTTGGATTGTTTTTCCCCTGTTGTCCCTGCCGTCTCTTATTCATGGCACCTTTTTTCCTTGTATTTTATGGGATTCAACAGAGTTATTCCTTTTCCTTGGATCTTTATGCAAATGTTTGAGGCCTGGATTTTATTTTCTTTTGTCAGATATCTAAGGGGCAATAAATCTGAATAAAATTTTTAGCTTAAGTTTGCTTTTTTGTATTTTTGTCATTTTAGATCACAGTCACTGTACAAGTTCAGGCTGGAAATCCTGGTGAGAATCAGACCATTAGTTTCTGTCAGAGAGTGCTTTTTACTTGGTTTGAAGGTCTGAATATTTCTTACTTTCTTGCTATCTGAGGACTTTCAAAAGATATTTTTATCCAACATTTTGTTGTATTGGGAGAGTCGTTTAGAGCATCTAATCTGCCAGATGGAAGAGTCTGGATATGGTAGAGTCTCATAAAATTCCAAGTTGATGCAATTAGTTTTTTGTCAGCAGCACTGATTTTTTAGCACAAGGATCCCAGTGACTAAAATGCCCCACAATTTGGACTGAGCTTAGTAAGAATGAATAAATGAGAATTTACTACACAGTAAATGAGACTATAGTTCTAACTCTGTGACATCCACAACATAGAACATGACACTCACCAACTTTTAGGAGTCACTATCCTTAAAATCTGTACCACTGACTTTGAAATGTGAAATGTGAGTTTTAAGGAGACTTGGAAGACATTTCTCATAATAACTTAGTGAACAAATTACATTGATTTAAGTGGAGGAACTACTGTGGGAATTGTCATAACCGATGCTGGATAGGAAGGAAGGTATAAATTCCCAAGGATGGATGTAGCTGGGTGTGTTGTGTGGACACCGAGAGAAAACATTCCTCTTTGCCTTCTTCTATTTTTTCTTTCGACTTGATCAGTTGCCCTGTGGTCAGAAACAGGTACTGTTTTCTAAGAACATTTCTAGAAAATAGTTCATTTAGGAAATTCATGTGAATAAACTATCCTTAATGCCAATATCAAGATGGTAAACACCATGAGCTAGAGAAAGACAGATGACTATATCCCTGTTTCTCCCTCTAGAGAACATAATGAAACCTGCTGTAGTAAGAGTTCCACCAAACCAAAGGAAAGAAGGAAGTCCTATACTCAGCTGTGGCTTTTTGTAGCCAATGCAGATCAAGATTTCTTCTAGCGTAAAAATGTTTCATGTCTTTGATTCACTGAAGACTGCTATTAGAACTTCCATTATCTCTAGGAAAGCAGTAGCTGAGTGTGGCTACTCCCTAGAGGGAGAATAGCTCATGGCCAGTGATGCCCCCACCTCCAACCCCCAACTCCCAGGTCCTGATCAGGCAATCTGGAATGCTGGTCAAAGACAGACAGTCACGCAGTTCAGAATGTGTGTGCATAATTCTCACAAATAGCAAAATGGGTGAATAGGAGTGGGAGAGACTAGCTTCCAGGTATGGAATGAAAAAGTCACAGGAATAAGAGGCACAACGTAAGGATTATATAGTCAATGATATTGCAGTAACAGTGTATCAGGACAGATGGTAGCTACACTTGTGGTGAGCATAGGATAGTGTATAAACTTTTCCAGTCACTATGTTGTATACCTGAAACTAATGTAGCATTTTGTGTCAACTGTACTCAAAAAAAAAAAAAAAAAAAAGAAAAGAAAATCTCAGATTGAAGCTTATTCAATTATTCTGTTCCCACAGTGGTCTGGCATTGTTCTAAGTGCTAGGAATACCAGAGTGAACAAAATAATCCCATCTGTTCCATCTGTAGAGACAGTTCACTCCTCTAGTGGGGGACAGACAAAAAGAGACAATTCCATTATTAGAGGTTGTTTTTTTTTTTTTTAAAGATTATTTATTTATTTATTTGACAGAGAGAGATCACAAGTAGATGAAGAGGCAGGGAGAGAGAGATAGAGGGAAGCAGGCTCCCTGCTGAGCAGAGAGCCCGATGCGGGACTCGATCCCAGGACCCCGAGATCATGACCTGAGCCAAAGGGCGGCTTAACCCACTGAGCCACCCAGGCGCCCCCCATTATTAGAGTTTAATGAGGGCCTGGAGAGGAGTGGTAAGAACGGCTACCTAAACCATCTTTATGTCCATTTACTGGTTTTGCATTGAGCTTTGTAATCAAAATTATAATATCTGTCACAACAAAGCATATAAAATGGTATGCTAGAAATGATCTCCCCAACATAACAGAGATAGGGAGGGTGGGGTGGGAAAGGGAGCAAAGTAAGACGATGGAAAATATAATCATTTCACCCTTTTTGATCTTTCAGAGAAGTTTTCAATATATTATATCAAGAAAGGCTGCTTAATCAGTGAAACATTTGTACATTTGTCTGACATATGTAACTCTTAGACAAGAGTGGGGAAAAAGAAGTGAAGAAAATTTTTAGTTTGTAACTAAGGAAATCAAATTTTAGTATATTTCCATGTTCACAAAAACAGTCTTATTTTAAAAATAAGTTCTTTACGTAAGGGATATTTTTTGGGGTGCCTGCGTGACTCAGTGGGTTAAGTCCCTGACTCTTGGTTTCAGCTCTGGTCATGATTTCAGGGTCCTGAGATGGAGCCCCAGGCCAGACTCTGTGCTCTGTGGGGAGTCTGCTGGAGAGTCTCTTTCCTCCCTCTACCCCTTCCCATCTGCTCCTCCCCCTCTTGCTCTCCCGCTGCTCATGCACATACCTGCTCTTTCTCTCTCAAATAAGTAACTAAATAACATCTTTTTAAAAAGGAATATTTTTAGGGCAATGAAAAGAATTCTGTATAATATAATGATGAACACTTGTCATTATACTTATACACAAAACTATGTGTTTGTCCAAACACATAGAATATACAACATCAAGAGGGAGCGCTAATGTGAACTAGGGCCTGCAGGTGATGAGGACATGTCAGTGTTGATTCATCAGTGTAACAAATGCATCATTCCGGTGGGGGAGGGATACTGTTATGGGGGATGATGCTATGCCTCTGTGAGGGCAGGGAGTATACGGGAAATCTGTATCTTCCTTCCAATTTTGCTGTGAACTTAAAACTGCTTTGCAAAGTTTTGACTAAAAAAAAAGAAGAAGAATATTTTCCATCTTGGATGAGTTTTTTTTTTTTTTAAAGATTTTATTTATTTATTTGACAGAGAGAGACCACAAGTAGGCAGAGAAGCAGGCAGAGAGAGAGAGAGAGGGAAGCTGGCTCCCTGCTGAGCAAAGAGCCTGATGCAGGACTCGATCCCAGGACCCTGAGACCATGACTTGAGTCGAAGGCAGAGGCTTAACCTACTGAGCCACCCAGGTGTCCCTTGGTTGTGAGTTTTGAGCACACCCCTAACAACACAGTCATGTAAGGAAATCAGATACTACAGACTAGAGAACCCCATCAACACACAAGCTCTTCAATGAACAAGAATGGCTCTAGCACTCAAAAATGTTGGGAGTTGTCTTAGGAATAATAGCTAAATAAAGCTTAGTACTTCCCAAGGGGCATCAAGACCATTTTATCTCCTTCAGAAGCCAAGCCCGAGTGCTGGCTTACCACACGAGCCCTCCCTTTATACTCATCTTATAATTTGGTTCTCGCTGCTTGTCAGCACCTGCGCTTCTCCGTGTTCTAGCTACTGGAGCTCTGGGCACAAAAACAGAGTTTGATAGTTTAAGTATTTTGGCAACTGTCTCCCTGGTGGCTGGGGTAGGAAATAACCTTTGACCTCTCCTCTATTGTTTGTAATGAAAGTCAGGCTTGGGCTTGTGAGCTCTCTTCTGCACTCTCCTGGAAAAGCAAGGCTGCCATATTTTCTCCTGGGCCCCAGCCATCTGGCCCACTCACCATGCATTGTTTTCTTGGATCAGGAGATCGGGGCAACCACCATTCTCCCTGAGGGGAAGCAGGTGAAGGGGAGGCGGTGGTAGGAGTGGGAAAGCCTTGTTAAGGAATATTATGGGCATGATGCTTGCCAGGATAGCCTCGCATGATGAGAAATCTTTATATTTTCATATCTTCAATCTCATTCTTCTGCTCTGTGTGCCTTTATCATGGCTAGTCCTATCTGAAATTTTTACTTGTTTTCTCTTACTGAGGAAAAGAAAAAGTCTGCATTTAGTTAAAATCATTACAGTGAGAGACCTAGCTGTAAAGCACCTGGCCCTTTGTTTCACATTGTCAGGTCACAAAGATAAGTTGCGTCAAAAGTGGGACATAAAAGAGGGTTTTCGAAGTCTTAGGAAGACGAAATGTTTGGATACAGACTGTAGACGGGATGCTGGATGGGAACCCTGGGTGCTGGTGATAGTTGGTAGAAGGGAGTCGGGCGTCAAGAGAAAGGAGGGATATAGCATGAAAGAAGATACCTGGCCTACCTCATACATTTTGTTCAGGGCAAAATTAACACGGATCACGTCGGGCTCTCTGCTCAGCGGGGAGCCTGCTTCCTCCTCTCTCTCTCTGCCTGCCTCTCTGCCTACTTGTGATCTCTCTCTGTCAAATAAATAAATAAAATCTTTAAAAAAAAAAAAAAGACTTTGTAAGTGTATCCTACCTCATAGATTTCTGCTGATCAATTCCCTAAACAGAGGTAGGTGGAATGACATCTGATGAAAGAAAGGCTCAATATTTTGATGCATGCTAAATCATGCATACAAGCTCTAATAAAATTCATAGGACCTCTTAAGAAAAAATATTATTTGTAACAAATGGAAATTATTTAGGATATAATCAGCTTATATGGGGTTCATTTCTGCTCTGGTCTGACTGCAGAACCCTACCTAGGCTAATCATTTTGCCTTCTAAGCCTGGATTTCTCCTTCGTAAAGGGGGAATAATAACCCCATCTAACAGGGTTTTTTTTTTTTTTTAAAGGATTTTATTTATTTATTTGACAGAGACAAGTAGGCAGACAGGCAGGCAGAAAGAGAGAAGGAAGCAGGCTCCCTGCTGAGCAGAGAGCCTGATGCGAGGTTCAATCCCAGGACCCTGGGATCATGACCTGAGCTGAAGGCAGAGGCTTTAACCCACTGAGCCACCCCGGCGCCCCCTAACAGGTTTTAAATAAGATTTAAATTACCTTAGGGGTGCCTGGGTGGCTAAGTCGGTTGGGCTTCTGACTCTTGGGACTCTTGGTTTTGGCTTGGGTCATGATGTCAGGGTTGTGGGATCAAGGTCTGGAGGGTGGAAGGGTAGCCCTTGGCTCTGCATTCAGCAGGGAATAAGCTGGAGTTTCTTTCTCCCTTTCCTCCCTCCCGCCATTTGTCCCCGGTTTTACGGGCATGCGCATGCTCTCTCTTTCAAATAAATAAATCTCTAAAAAAAAAAAAAAGATTTACATACATTATTTTATTTACTTATTTGACAGACAGAGATCACAAGTAGGCAGAGAGGCAGGCAGAGAGAAAGAGGAGGAAGCAGACTCCCTGCTGAGCAGAAAACCAGATGCAGGGCTCGATCTCAGCACCCTGAGATCATGACCTGAGCTGAAGGCAGAGGCTTTAACCCACTGAGCCACCCAGGCACCCCAAGATTTACCTTACATTAAATAATGAAGGTGATGCATGATAGTCACTCAGTAAATGCTTGTTTGTTCATTCATTCATCCATGTGTTCATGTGTTCATCCTTTCTTTCATCGGATATGCATGCCTTACTCCTATAACAGCAAGACTACAGCCACTGTTAATAAACCTTTTGCAATATGTACAAACACATGTTGGGTAACAAATGTGACTCTGCCCTAGCCATTTATCTAGTCAGTAATAGATATGAGCCCTAAGAAAGTGCAGTGCAGGTAAGCCCGCTCACATTCTCGTGGATTCATACTCTCATGGATCTGATGAACAATACTCATGACCAGGGTCTTCTGCTGCCTTACTCATTTTTAGCAAATGAGATCTGAGCAGAAATAGTACCTTTGGTGACAGAGAGCCTTTGTTTGTGCACAACGTGGACAACAGCATCCCCCTCACCTCTTCTCTAAATGGATGATATCAGTGATGTTTTCCCAGCTTCACATAAAGAGCTGGATGGGATAAAACCTTAGGTGAAGAGTGGAATTCATAACTATTCTTTTTGTTTTAATTGAAGTATAATTTTCATACAATAATATGAAAAGTCTTAAGTATTCAATGAGTTTGACAATTCTATAAACCCATTCAACTACCAGGCAAGACAAGAATTTAACCTTTTTATCACTCCCCCAAATCACCCTCATGCCCCTTCCAGTCAGTCCCCAATATGGCAGAATTTTCTATTGTAGGATCTCCCAAATGTTCTTAGGGATGTCGTCTACATTACTTACCATTTGAACTCTCATAACTTTCTTCTATTGGAAGTAAACTAATGAGAGGTTTGCATGAATTATCTCAATATTCATAACTATTCTATGAGGTAGGATTTATTATTTCTTCCATTTTATAGATGAGAAAACTAAAGCTTAATGAGATGAAATAAATTGCCCAAAGGTCAAACAGGTGTTAAGCGCTTAAGGTCTCAACAGCTCTTAATCCCAGAGCTGGGATTTGAACTCAGATTGGTCTGATTCTAGCACCTGACTTTTAAATCACTATTCTAAAGAGCAATTACATCCTGAAGTTTAGCTGACAAGTGCCTTTTTCCTGGATCTGGATTTTGTACATCTGTTACTGTGACAAAAGGAGAAAAAAGTCAGCTGGTTGATTTAATACCATCTTACAGGACAACTTCCATTCCTTTTATGATACCTTGTAAGTTCAGTTACTCTTTCATTAACTTGTGCCTGCAAGATTTTTGCCCGTTGACCGTGAAGAACCATGATGGAGATCACCCTGACGTCGACAGTTAAGATTTTTAAAATTTATTTGACAGAGAGAGAGACAGCGCGAGAGAGGGAGCACAAGCAGGGAGAGTAGAAGAGGGAGAAGCAAACTCCCTGTTGAGCAGAGAGCCTGATGTGGGACTCGATCCCAGGACCCCGAGATCGTGACCTGAGCCAAAGGCAGTCGCTTAACCAACTGAGCCATCCAGGCAGGGCAAACAGTTTGAGCACTGACTATGTGTCAGGTGCTATGTAAAACACTGCATTGAAATTTCCTGATTTAGTTCTCCTAATGACTTTCGGGCAGGATCTATTATTAACAGTTTTACAGACTAAAAATTTGCGGCTTAGCGAGCATAAGTGACTTTGCCCAGTGCTGCACAATTAGAACGTGGCAGAGCTCATTCTGAATCTTGTCCTGAATGCCTGTGTGTCATCCCCTGTTGTAAACAGCCTTTTAATCCTCTAGGTAGGTCCTTAGTCCTATTAATAAAGAATGGTCTCAGTTCCTGCCTGAACTAGATTTCACCACTATAAATATGTGAGCACAAACTCTGCCAGCTGGCAAGCTTTTAGGTAAGATCCTGTTAGTCCCAAACACTTAACTCCACCTGGTCTTCAGAAACTTGGAAAACAGCTGGCCCTTGGCCAAATTGTGAGGTACATGAAGTTTGTCTTAGACATTTGATCCTCCTCAGCTCTCTGCCCCTACCCTCAAAGTATCCTCTCAAACAAAGACTCTCTTTCAATTCCTGGAGCCCAAGTCTTGCCAGAATTACTGAGTTTACATGTTCGGACCCTCTGATGCTCCTCGGGCTCCTTCCCTGCCCCTGCCTGTTGATTTTTCCATCTGTACCTGAGCCAGTTTCATTCTGGCTATCCCACCCAAGCTCGTGCTGATGTCCTCCTGGAGGGAAGTTGGTGAAGGACCTCCAGATGCCCGAGGCTCTCTACAGCAAGGCAGCCTCAGGGGTGTGTCTCCCAGGACTGATAGGACAGGAAGACAAGGCAACTTCAGTGGCAACAACAACTAATAAATAGACATGAATCTGCTCCTTGTGCTGTTCAAAGGACTTTATATGTAGGCATTTATTCAGTCCTTACAACAGTCCTATGAGGTGTGTTAGTCAAGGCTCCAGCAAGAAAGAGGAGGTGCACACAGATGGAATTCTGAAGAGAAGTTAAAGAGGAAACTATTTGCAGATGTGTAAGCAGATTTAAGGGACTCAATCAGGAATCTTGAGGCACCCAGCAAACTAGATGCAGTCAAAAGCTGTTCCCACTCACAGGCTGAAAGGGCAAGCAAGGAAATGGTGTAACTAGAGCCTGATGAAGAGCTATTATTCTAGGAGAAGCTGCTCTAAGAAGCCATCCGCAGTCATGGAGGTATGTGGCCAAGCCCCAGGGTGTGGAGCTGAGGGTAGCAGGTGAAGAGAGAGAGAGAGAGAGGAGCGCAGGGGTTGGTGATGTGTTGGGGGAATTAATACTCTAATACTCCCTTCCACCTTCCAATTTCCCTTTGACTGAACAGCTAGAAGCCTGACATCAGGGAGTCTCGGTGATATAGATTTAAAGTATCAGTCGCCATGGGGCTCGGTATGGGGCAAAACGACAGTGAATAACCAGTCCATAAAAAAATCGGGGCACAGAGAGGCCAAATAACATGTCCAAAATGGCAGAACCAGGATCTGAACTGAGGTTTTCACGTTTGGTCTAGTGTTAAGGAGTTCTCCCACACTAGTGGCTTACAGTTTCTCCAACTGCCTTCTCCAGAGAGATTTTAGAAGATTCCTGTGGGAGGTGTTTTAGAGCAGGTGCCCCTAATCGTATTATCCCCAATGAACTGGGACAGACTCTAGGACCAGGCATGTGGGGCTCCAGTGGATGACATTGTTGGGATGAATCTGGGCCAAGCATGGAAACTCATACAGCTCTTCAAATTGTTCCCACTAGTGACAGAGAGGAGTCCTTGTTACAGATAAAAGGTTCCATTCACCTGTTCAAGATATCCCTGAACACAGTAGCCTCTTGGCAGAAATTACTTCATGACAGACACAGGTATTACTGGTAGGCTTTGGCCAGTTTAGTGGGTTAATGGTAACTAACACGGTCAAGTTTATGAAACAGATCACAAAATACTAAGTTTGTCAGAAAACCCCTGGTAAGATGGGGAAAATCATTTTGCCTCAACTTAGGAGAAACTGAGACTTGAGGTTTCTGTGTGAGAGAAGCCAGTACTCAATTTGAACTTCTGCAAAATAAATAAAATAAAATAAAGAAAGAAAGGAAGAAAGAAAGAAAGAAAAAGCCACCCATCTGGGTTGAACCCAATCAAGGCAGACCAACTGATAGAAAATATCATTGCGTGGAGACGTTTCCTGTGAAATAAGAAGAGGAGGTACAGAAAAACACTCTTTTGTGAAAAAGATAAAGAATACAAGAGAAATGAAATGATTAACCTATGTCTTTTTAAATTAAAGAAGGAAAGCTCTAATGAGAGCCTTTTAGAGTTTGGTCTTTTATTTCAATTAAGTTTTTTGTTTTCTCCTTTGTAAAATTAGGCAGCGAGCTGGTACTTTTTATATAAACCAGGACTTCTATTAGGAAAAACATGAGGCTGGGAAAGAGAGACGAGGCCCAAGATGATGCACAGGAGAGTAAGGAAAATACCAACATTTCTTATGTAATTTAGCAACAAAAGTGTGTAGCATGTAATAGGATATTAAGGCTTGGCATTATCACTGTAATTTGAGAAAGGAAAGCAGTCTTACTGACCTAGTGATTTTATGATAGAACTCTGTGAAAAGTAAATGAAGTGTATTCAGCTTATGATCAACTGAATGTTATATCCCTAGACAACGTTCTTTTCTACTAGACTTTTTTTCCTCTCCCATCATTTGTTCAAAAAGTGTTCTTTTAAAATTCTATCCTACTAAACTACTTGAAATATGGCTTTAGGGAAGCAATTTTCATTATTTGTCATGAGAGTGGTATTTAATTGGCTTTACCGTTCTCCTTTCCACAAGTTAACCATTTCTAGGAGTTGGTTATTAACAATGTTTATTATACAATACAATTTTACATTGCAGCTGGTTTCTTTTGAGCCATAAACACTGGAGGTGTACTCTACATAAATCGTCATGCACACATGAAAAATGTGCTCCCCATCTTCCTTTCCTCTGGACCCCAGATTTGTTAGGATGCTGTGGGATTGACCCTGTGGGGTTTGGGGACCATAAAAGGTTGTTAGAGGGGACTCCATTTCAATGATCTCAGGAAAGAAGAGTCACAAAGGTAAGCAACCTAATCTACATGCATCCAATCCTCCCAAGGGCTTGGAGCTTATACTTTAGAAGTATAAAATAAAACATTTAGAAGTAAAAATAAAAGGGGAGCCTGGGTGGCTCAGTTTTGGCTCAGGCTGTGGTCTTAGGGTCATAGTCTCAGGGTCATGGGACCTAGCCTGAGTTGGGCTCTGCACTCTGCAGGGAGGAGTCTGCTTGAGATTCTTTTCCTCTCCCTCTGCCCCTCCTCCTATTTACATATGTGTACTCTCTTTCTGTCTCTAAAATAAAAATAAGTAAATCTTAAAAAAATAAAAATTAAAATTAAGGAAGCGCTAGCAGCCAAAATGAAGTCCAATCCTTTTATGACTTCTGACCATAGCAAGAACAGAAAAAGTCATTTCAAGGCACTTTCCCACATTTTCAGGAAGATTATGCCTTTTCCTCTTTCCAAAGAGCTGAGACAGAACTAGAACGTTCAATCCATGCCCATCCGAAAGGATGAGGAAGTACAGGTTGTGCAAGGACACGACAAAGGTCAGCAAACTGGCAAAGGAGTCCAGGTTTACCGGAAGAACTATGTCATCTACACTGAACAAGTACCTTGCGGGAAGGCGAATGGTCCAACCGTCCATGTGGGCATTCATCCTGGCAAGGGGGTTGGCACTATTCTATAATGGGACAAAGACTGCAAAAGGTCCTGAACATAAAGTCAAATCTCACCAAGCCCGAAAGGAACAGGGCGAATCAACGGAAGAAACAATTGAAAAAATGCAGGAATAAAGTAATCTTACACGCGACTTTAAATAAAAACTGTTAAAATGAAAAAAAAAAAGTGAAAAGTAAGAATGAAATAGGAATACCATTATCTCATTTATAAAATGGAAGATACAATTGAGTAATGTCTTTAAGAATCCTAGAAATGCTTTACCTTTAAAATACTATTTAAACCAAAGGGAGGGGCACCTGGGTGGCTCAGTCATTAAGCATCTGCCTTTGGGTCCTGGGATCAAGCTCGCATCAGGGTCCTGGCTTGGTGAGAAGCCTGCTTCTACCTCTCTCACTCCGCCTGCTTGTGTTCCTGCTCTGGCTATCTCTCTCTCTGTCAAATAAATAAATAAAATTTTAAAAAAATTAAAAAACCAAGGACATTTGTTTGTAATTAATACATATAGGAAGGGTGCCTGGGTGGCTCAGTCAATTGGGTGTCCAACTCTTGATCTCAGGGTCATGAGTTCAAGCCCTGTCTTGGGCTCTTCCTTGGTGAGGAGCCTACTTTAAAAGATACAAGAAGTGGCCATGTTATGGTCTATAACCAGTTAGAAATAAAATATGATCAACATTGTTTTTCAGATTTATATATGTAGTGATTTGATTAAGGGGATAGAGAAGAAAAAGAAAGGGGATTAAAAGCATGCATTGTTTCTACTCTTTCATACTTTGGGAGGTAGGGAAAACCATGTTTGCTAAGCTATGACAATGCATCATCATCTACCTGTCAACTCTCCTGTATTTAGGGTGGAAAAGCGAACTTATCCTTAATGGGGGAGGGGCTGGATAGCTGCTAAGCCACAGGCTGTGCTATTACAATAGCAGTCCCCTCTAGGACTTGTGTGCTTGTTGGTAATGTATGGCTTCCATAATGCCCATCCACTATTTTCATTCGCCCGGTGTCTTTGGCTAAAATCTGGGACCCATCTTTGGGAACCACGTAGCCCCGGGCACCAACATATCCTCAACAGATGGCTGCTGTCCCACCAAGCAGTCTTCCTGCCCTAGACAGCTGATGTCCTTGTGGAGAGGACAACACCCAGCAGGAGGGATGAATGTTGCCAAAGGTAGGCAATTTAAAAATATAGGCTGTTTTGATTAGATAGACACTACTATTAGACAATCGATATTTAATTCCTCAATTCAGGATAAATTTCTCTTTTATCTCTGCATATCGTGATTTCAATGAGTGTAACTTTCAGCAAGTTACAGATTTAACAAAGAATAAAATGGTATAAGCTGTTGCGGGACTGTCTTGATATTTATTTATTTATTCCATTTTATTTCTTTTCAGTGTTCCAAGATTCATTGTTTATGCACCACCCTCAGTGCTCCATGCAATACGTGCCCTCCTTCATACCCACCACCAGGCTCACCCATCCCCCTACACTCTCTCCCCTCCAAAACCCTCAGTTTGTTTCTCAGAGTCCACAGTCTCTCATGGTTTGTCTCCCCATCTGATTTCTCCCAACTCACTTCTCCTCTCCATCTCCCAGTGTCCTCCGTGTAATTCCTTATGCTCCACAAACTTGACGTTGAACTCTATCCATCTAATGAAAATACCGTGATTACATTCGAAAGGCATTGTAGTTTGCTTTATCTAGTCATCTCCATACTGCTGTCAACTTTCCCTTTCACCTCCACAAACCCTTGAAAAATATGGTGAATTTCATTGACTCTCTAACCCACTAGAAACTATGTACTGACTTTGTACAAGTACTGACTCATTTAATCCTCACAACAGCCCTGTGAGATGATAGCTCTTTTCCTCCCAGTTTATAGGTGATGGAAATGAGTCAGAGAGGTTCACTTTCCCAAGGGCACACAACTAGTGAGAAGAGAACAGGGATGAGGTCTCAGACGGTCAGGTCCTAGGGCCCAGGCCCTCACCTACTACCTGAAGTGTCTCTGCATGTTGGTTTGACTTATTCTCATCTTTGCTCTCACGCATGCTGATTTATAAATAGGGTTGTTGGCCTAAGGGTTCATACCTGTGTCCCCTTCCCTTTCCTGCTCTGTGTCCCGATTCCTGTCTATATCCATCCTGTTCTCCCTGTGATCACACCATCTGATTCCATGGTACAGGTATTCCCCTATATGAGGGGAAGTCCAGCCATGAGGTGATTGCCCATTCTGCAGATATTTGAATCCTTGGGAAATCTCATGTCAACCAGAGTTATAAGGAAAAAACAAAGACTGGGTCCTGGATCCAAGCATTCTCTATAGATCTTGGAAAAGGGGATAGCCCTTTAAGATACAAGGTCCCTTTGGATTGTCTATGATATGTGGCTTTCAAAATTCTTGACCACAGCTTATCATGAGGAATATATTTCTATTGCAACTCACAGCACATATATTCACATACAGAGAACTAAAACAAAAGGTCATAAAACACTTTACTAGGTGAGATGTACTTTGGAAGTTTCTATTCGATTTTACTTGTTTTTTTTAAAAGATGCTGGTCCAGATCCAGTAAACTGATTTCATAACCCACTAATAGTTCATCACTGGCAGGTTGAAACATACCACAATAAAAAAGTATTTTTAACTCATTGTATAATGAATTTTCACTAATAATAAATTTAGGCTAAAAATGATTCGTTCCTTGATTATCCACAAAAAGTGTTGCAACTTATTTGTGTTCTCCTCTGTTTCAGATCCTTGTTGGAGATCAAAATGCCAGTAAGGGCAACATCATGGGAGAGATATATGAGATAAGACATATGGGCGTCAAGAAGGTATTTGTACTTTCCTGAATGCCAGCTAAAATTGCCTCTGCAAAGTTATCATCTGCTAAAATATTAAGATTTGGTCAGTTGCATTCATGTAGGAAAGCATCCTCTCTAAGTGTTGATAGTGAAGTATTTATGGGTGGTACACCACAATGTCTAACATTTATCTTAAAATAAACGTGAACACCAAAACAAAGACTGGGGATGGCAGTTAGAGAAGCGGCACCACACCTCAGCGACAGCAGATGCCACCATTGTCTTGCTGCCACTTCCCCAGTCCCCTCTGTAATTAGACCTCCAGTTGCTGAGCCAATGAGTACAAAAGAGGAGGTGGGGAGAAACCATCACTGACCTACTGAGAGTTAGATGTTGAAAAGTCAGCATCGTGGTTCTGGTTCTGGGATGGAGGTAGCGAGCACATGGCCTGTGTCTCCCACTGTGTGCATCTGTAACACCTGAAAGGCCCACATGGAACAGCTACCTGAGGATTCTGAAAAATAAGTAAGAACAGGCAGCTCGGGGAAGAAGACCAGAGTTTGTAGGTATGCAAAAGTGTTTGTTTTTTAAAAATTTGCGTTGCCCAGCATGATTCAAGACTATTTGAAATGGGGGGTACCTGGGTGGCTCAGTGGGTTAAAGCCTCTGCCTTTGGCTCAGGTCATGGTCCCAGGGTCCTGGGATCGAGCCCCGCATCGGGCTCTTTGCTCAGCGGGAAGCCTGCTTCCTCCTCTCTCTCTTTCTCTCTCTCTCTCTCTGCCTGCCTCCTCACATACTTGAGATCTCTGTCTGTCAAATAAATAAATAAATAAATAAAATCTTTAAAAAAAAAAAAAAAAGACCATCTGAAATGGGGGCACCAGGGTGGCTCAGTCAGTTAAGCGTCTGCCTTCGGCTCAATTCATGATCCCAGGGTCCTAGGATGGAGTCCCACATCGGGCTCTCTGCTCAGCAGGGAGCCTGTTTCTCCCTCTGCCTGCCACTCCCCCTGCTTGTGCTTTCTCTCTCAAATAAAATCTTAAAAAAAAAAAAAAAGACTATCTGAAACTGGGATGTGGACATCATCATGGACAGAGGTCCTCAAGTCTCTTATTCAGGCACAAGGAGCAGGAAAGAGGGTAGACAATGTGTTTCTCGATGTAAAACTGAAGGCAACATTTTTAAAAGAAAAAGTTGGCCAATTATACTTTATCAAATGTGAAACTTTTACTCTGTGAAAGACACTATAAAGGGAATGGAAAGACAAAGTATAGACAGGGGAAATTTTGTAAATTACATAGTCAACAAATACTTGTGTCAGGAATAGTAGAAAGGACTTAGAAAATTAATAATAAGGAAATAAATGGTCTCCTTCCCTCAAAATAACCCAAAGACTTGAACAGACACTTTATCTAAGAGGCATATGGATATAATTTTTGGACAATAAACAATGTGCAGAAATTTTGTATTTTTTTATTATTAAAAAAGAATTTTTAAGTATTTACACTCATCAAACTGAAGCCTATGAATGCATCATTGGTTCTCAGCTAAATTCTTGATTATATTAGTAAATGAGTGACTTATGAGCACCTAGAAAAGAAAGCTGTGCTAGAAACAATCACAGATTCACAAAGAGCAAGTTCATTCTCCTTTGAAAGAATTGCTATCAGAAAAGTATGAACCAGTTCAAGGCCTTTGTGAAAGCCTCATGAATTCTTTCAGATACAACTGAAAAATGTGGTTTGAGCGAAATACAATTAAGCCATTGATAAACATGATTTCCAAAATCTGGAGGGAGGTACACCTTTCTTGTTTTTTTTCTCTTGACTTCCCTTAATAAATATTTTGCTTGGTGATTTGATTCATGATAGAGAAAGAAATTCTTGTGAAAAGATCTGTAGTCCATGAAGATAGAAGGATTATGCATACTTGGATATCATGATCAGATTTGAGTAAATTATTTTTTAAAGATTTTATTTATTTGACAGAGAGATTACAAGTAGGCAGAGCAGCAGGCAGAGAGAGGGGAAGCAGGTTCTCCGCCGAGCAGAGAGCCCAATGCGGGGGCTCGATCCCAGGACTCTGCGATCATGACCCTAGCTGAAGGCAGAGGCTTAACCCACTGAGCAAACCAGGCACTCCAAATTTTAGTAAATTCTTGATAGTGGAAGGGATGAGTTGAAGGGATGAGATGAAGCAAACAAAATAAAATTGATGTCAATGATGATTAAGGGTTTTGTTTTTACATCCATAAAACCAATCATATAATTGTAATATGGAGTTTTGCTATAGTATTTATAAATAAGACCTATATTAACTTAAACTAAATCTGAGTTATTTCATTTCCTATTTCTGCTGTATAAAAACTGTCACAAGTTGAGTGGCTGCAAAGAATAGGAATTCATTCTGTCACAATGTGGAGGTCAGCAGTCTAAAATGATTCAGCAGGGCTATGTTTCTTCCTGGGACTCTCAGGGAGAATATCTTCCCTTGCCTGTCGCATCTCCTAGAGGCTGCCCACACGTCTTGTTCTGTGGCCCTGCATCTCTCTGACCCCTGTTTCTGTCGTCATAACTCCCTCTCGGACTCTGGCCCTCCTGCCTCCTTCTGGTAAGAACCCTTGAGATTACACTGAACCACACACATCATCCAGAATAATTTCCCGTTTTCAAGATCCTTCACTTAATGGAATTGGCAAAGTTCTTTTTGCCATTTAGGGTAATAACATACTCACAGGCTTCAGGGATGAGGACATGGATATCTTTAAAGGACCATTATTCAGCGAGCCACAATGAGTCAACAGTGTGATGTTATCACCAAAAACTATCAGATCATTGGACACATTAATATTTTGAATGAAATACCACTCTGATAACATGTAATAACTATGTTAATCATATAGCAAGCAATAAATGGAATACTTCAAAGGAAAGGTTATAGTTTCACGCTAGTCTTCCTTATCACACACCTTGCTTGGATAATTGTGTCCAGCTCTGAATACCACACTTGAAAATATAATCAAACTGGGACACAAGCAAAGAAATATTCTGAAAGAACATAACAAAGAGGAAATAGAATTAAGAATAAGAATTATCTACAGAGAAAAGAACTCAGGAGAATGTATGGTTGCTGTCTTCCCGCTTTGAAGGGACAGCATATGGAATAAGCATCAGAGCTGTGAAAAGCTATAAAAAGGCAAACTCGGAAAGGAGCTACACATCACGGAAATGAGTTCAGTTCCATGGAAGGAAGAGCTGCCCAACCCACAATGGGTGTCGTGCAGAGCTACGAAGTTCTTTCACGGGAGACTTCTGTGCATTAACTCCTTATGATTTAAAAACATGTTTTCATTTAAATTCAATTAATTAACATATAGTGTATCATTAGTTTCAGACATAGAGGTCAGGGATTCATCAGTCTTCTATAATACCCAGTGTTCATTACATCACATGCCCTCCTTAATGTCCATTACCCCATCCCCCAACCCTCTCCCCTCCAGCAGCCCTAAGTTTGTTTCCCAGAGTTCAGATTCTCTTACGGTTTGCCTTCCTTATGTTTTATATAAAAGCAATGCGAACATATGGAGAGTTCTGAGCCAGATGAATTTCAATGCCCCTCCCACATTTCAAGTTCCTGTGATTCCAGTGACTAAATGTCTGTCCCTTTTTGAGGAAAGGAAAGAAAAATAGCCGAAGCAAGAGAGCCAGTGAGCAGATAAGGGCTTTGCAAGGGTCTGAATGGGCTGTTTTCATGACGGACAGATTTATGATGGAATCATTTCCTCTGTTTGTCTTGTAATGAGTGTTTGTACCTTGTGCTTGCAGCAAGCTCCTTGCCCCGTGAACATTTCCAGCTGGATTTCAAAGAAAGGAAATGGTTTTGCTTAAGTGACAATTAACAGAATTCCTGTTGATTAATTTTTTTCCTTATTGTTTTCAGCACAGCTAATAGGTAGCTATTTTTTTCAAAGTAATAAACCTAAAGGCTTATAATTTTAAGATAAAAGTTTACATTTAGTTTGTGTACACAGCATATGACTTCCTCAATGCCCAAGCTTTCCATAGATCCTTTTACCGTGAACACAGAAATGTAAAATATGAACCCAGCACAGCAGGCGGTACTTCCCGTCAATCTAGTCATTTTTTTTTTCTACAAAGAAGACTTTTCTGAATAAGTTCCTCTCTTACCCTCTCACTCTCTTATTTGTCTCACACACTTCCTTGTCTCTTTTAGCCTTCTCCCTTTCTCCCCCTTCTCCCTCTCCTTCGCCCTAGTTTGTTAAGAAAAGAAGGAATCAGATGGTACACCCTCATTTTCCCACGAGCAATCCCATGACGTGCTTATGTCTGTGCCCATCCCCGTCCTCTTTCCTTCTGTTTCCATGAAAGAAGTGTTCCTCCCTCTCCTCCTCCTTTTTTTTGAAAAGCCCTTTTTGTAAAGATGAAAGGAGAGCTAAGTTCTATGTTTATGAAGAATTCGGGGATGTCGTGGTAGAAAGGAACAGGCCACAAATGAGTGACAAATGTGGGCTAGGCTTATTTTTGCCCCCATAAAAAGAGAAAAATAAGATGATTTCAGAATTCTTACTAAAATTTGGTTGCAGGGCACCTGGGTGGCTCAATTGGTTGAGTGACTGCCTTCAGCTCAGGTCATGATCTTGGAGTCCTGGAGAGTCCTGCTTTGGGCTCCCAGCTCCATAGGGAGTCCACTTCCTCTGACCTTCTCAGCTCTCATGTTCTCCCTTACCTCTCTCTCTCTCAACTAGGTAAATAAAATCTTAAAATAAAACACCACAAAATCTTAAATAAAATAAAATTTGGTTGCATTCAGCTTGAGACAATCGGTCCACAAGCTTTACTACCCTTTTACCTCGTATGAGGACACAGTTCTGTGTTAGAGGCAGACGTGTCGGAACTCAGGTATAGTGATCACAGCTCTGGAGTCTGCCTTCACTGCAGGCATGAGCTTATTGTCCATTTCCTGAGTCTGCCCAGAGTTCTTTTCATTTTTTATCGGATAGTCACGTATTCGTATGCGAAACTTTTCTCCTGAGATGAAGTTTTGCAGGTACTATTGGCTGGATAAGCAATTAGTGAGCATTACATGAAAAATAGAACTTTGTCAGGAAATTGACTGTTAGGAAATAATTGGCCTTAGAAAGTTAGTATCATTTCACTATACTTTGGACCTATCTTCCCACAAGATAATTTGGTTCGTTTTTTCTGAGAGTTTATCATGACCCTGAACATGAGGAGATAATGTCTTTTACAATAATTTTTCTCTTCCTCGCCACCTCCATCCAATTCATTATCAAGTCCTTTGACTCAATCTTTGAGATAATTTTAAGTGGGTCCACTTATTTATAACTCCGTCACCACCACTAGAGTTCACACCAATGTTACTTTTTACCTGGACTACTACCTTAACTCTCACTAGTGTCCCTCTATCATTTCTTGTTCCCCTTGAACCTACCCCCCACCCCCCCCACGACAGCAGCCTGGGCATTTTTGAGTCAAATCCTAGCTGACCAGTCAGATTGCAAGTTCTCCATCAGACAACCAAGTTTGGATGTCTCGGCAGATGGATGTAGACTTTGGAATTCAAGCTGGAGTAGAAAACTTGTCAATAAAGGTAGACTGGTAAGAGAAGGGGTCCAAGGTCTGAGGCCTGGGTTCCCCCTTTGTTTAGATATTGGGGATATGAGAAGGAACCAGTAAAGTCTGAGAAGCCCTCAGTGAAGTACAGAGAGAACCAGGAGTGTGTGGTGTCCAGGAAGGCAAGTGATAAAAATATGCCAGACAGAAGGGAGTGGTGAACTGTGTACAATGCTGCTGACAGGGCAAGGAAGAGGAAGTCGGAGGACCATGGATTTAGCATCGTGGAGGTCACAGAGGACTTTGACAAGAGTAGCTTCAGTGGGTCTGTGGGGCAAAGCCAAAGGGTAAAAAGGATAATGGGAGGAGGAAGACTTGAAGCAGCAAACAGGCACAACTCTGTCCAGAAGATTTTCTGTAAGGCAGTGAGTTCCTAACAAGAGGACAGAAGGCACAGGAAATGACATAGAGGCATTGGCAGGTTCTTTTGTAAGCTCTGTTTAACTTGCTTCTGTTCTCTCGTGAGCCAAGAGGCCCAGCTCTCAGCAGGATGAAAGTTAAGGATTGGGCAGGAGCTGTTGGCATTTGAAGAGGGAGCAGAAGGTTTGAAGGAGTCATCTAGAAGCCTGGAGAAATGAGCGGACAGAGAGAACATGTTATGACTGCCACATTCCATTGAGGTCCAGTAGTTAAGTGTTGAGAATGAGCTGGGTCTGTGTGGTTTTACCTCTCTCTCAGGTACTGGAAGTCAGCAGCACAGGTAGAGAGCAAGGTGAGCATCAGCTTTGACCAGGGATGGAGTTTACTAGGTGAGAACACAGAGAGAGAGGACAATGAGAGTTGAGAACAGTGCATGGAAGGATTATAATGATCAATTCTAATCCAACTGAGTAACACAAGAAAATAGGACGTGGGAGAGGCAGAGTGCCCTGGAATCCTGGGGAATCAGTGTGATTATGGGGATTTACAGCTGTAGGAGTGAGGGTAGTTGGAGAGATGGGAAGTGGATGGCAGTAAGTGTGCGAGCTGATTGAGAATGACATTGCGAATAAATAAGAGGTAACGATAGGATCGATGGCATACCCGTGGGGCGAGCAGCTGAAGCAGAGAGGAGGACTTGGAGTGAATTACGTTGGAGGCCTGAGCGGGAGAAAGACCATTTACATAGATATTGAAAGCATTATGAGTTATGTCCAGAGAAGTGTTGGCAAGGGTAACAGTGAACCCAGAGGTAAATCTGCAAGGAATGATTCAGGGGTCTGGTGATGACTGCGACAAGGATGATGAATGCATATTTATAGTCTGATGACATAGAATATTCCAACCTGGGAGCCATAGAACAGTAAAACCAAGACCTTAATTCTGGAATATAATAGATCTTGTAGAAGAGATACAAAGCGCTATGACAGTGGTTCTCAAATTTTAGCAAGTGTTCTGATATTTCTTAAGTGATTTGTTAAAGTACAGATTGTTGCTTCCCCTTCCCAAGTTCCTGCTCAGTAGATCTGGGAGCGAGCCCAGCAATTTGCATTTCTTTTCTTTTCTTCCTTTTTTTTTTTTTTTTTTTTTTTTTTAAGAGAGAGAGTGCTTTTGTGTGTGCATGTGAGTGGGGTTGGGGAGCAGTAAGGAGGAGAGGGAGAGGGAGAGAGAGAATCTTAAGCAGGTTCCATGCTCAGTGCGGAGCCCGCCTCTGGACTCAGTCTCACGACCCTAAGATCATGACCTTAGCCAAAATCAAGAGTTGGACACTTAACCGACTGTGCCACCCAGGTGTCCCAACAATTTACATTTTAACAAGTTCTGAGGTGGCACTGATTCTGATGGTCTAGGGGGCCACATTTTAAGAACTTACCTGCTATGAAAATTCAGAAGGGAGATGAATTGCTTTTGGCTGCAGAGATCAAGGAACGTTCATGGAGAGTAGTCTTTATTTTGCTGCAAATGTTTAGAAACAGCAGTTTGACATCATCAAATGCCATATATTGACTAATAAGGTAAGTCATACTTTTGGGTATTTTGGGTTGACTTAGTCTGCAAGTCAGAGATGCAGAGGAAATGTAGTTTCTTTATTTCTCTAAAACTTCATTGTATCGAATCAACACATGGTACACCTTCAACTTATGCAACGACGTGTGCCACTTATATCTTTAAAAAGCTGAAAGGAGAAAAATACAACTTCCCGATTGTCTAAAGCAGATCTGCTCTTCATCAAGGCTCCACCTGCTGGATGACCAGGAAAATGCTGACTTCTGTCCATTTCTGTTTAAAATTTGATCCATTGCATACATTTAAACAATCTCTTTAAGTAAATGTCGAATGTTTGGTCTTTTAGATATTACCTGGCGGGATGTGGTTTTTGACTTTGTGGCTTTGGGGGGGATGGTTTCCCTGTTCTGTATTCTGGCTTCTCTGTTCCATGTGGTAACGTCTCTTGTCTGCCAGGGTGCTGCTTGCTTGGCAGGCAGTCTTGGCTGAGGTCTGCCCTGCTGTAACTCATGGTCTTGTCATTTAGCTTGACTGGAGCTCAGTGGTTCTCCTTGACTGACTTGGCGTAATATAGTTCCTTCCAACTTTCTGCCCTGTCCTCTAACTGGCCACTAGCCTACTGGATCTTGGATCATCTCACCCTTCAAAAGAGTGCAAAGTGATTTGTACAGCGGCCCTATGGCAACATGACGGGGTCTCAGTTCACATGCCATCCCATTCTTACCCTTAGAATCAGCATGTTGGGGTCCCATCTATACCCCATGGAGTAGAAATAAACTTTGGGGACTTGGTTTCAAACTGCCCTCTCTGTCCATTTACACAGGGTCACTGTTTTTTTCTCTGATGGGACTTCCTGCCTCTCCCATGAGGCAGCCTCCTTTGGGAACTCTAACTGGAAGCAGGGCGAGACCCCCTGTCTGTCCTCAGTGCTGCCCTCAAACTAGCCAATGGGCCTTCTTCCCTGCCCCCTGTTACAAAAGTGAGATTCAGAATGTCTTGCCTCCCTCGCCTTCTGTCTCGCCCGTTCTTTAACCATATGTTGTGTATTCTGAGACCGTCTTTCCACCTCCCTCCCTCATTATCCCTTTTACCGTCTCCCTTTTCTTTTCCCTCTGTGCCTTTTGCTTTTTTTTTCTTTCTCTTTCTCCCCCCCAACCCCTCATAGAATGGTAATTATTTCTATGAGAATTACATCCCAGTGGTTTCTATTCTATTACATTTTTTAAAAGTACTGTCATCACCGATATCACAACCTAGTAATTGGTCACAGTTTGCAATTTTCTTCCTCTTTCTGTAACTTTTAAGTTTATGGAATTTAAAAAAGTCCCTCTTTTGTCTTGTTTAGAACTGATAAAACACATCTATTACATGTCAAGATACACCACCAAAATAATATTTAATTATAAGCCTTGTTATTGAACTAATATGTATTAAATATACTTATTATGTATACACACATACATATTCTCTATGCCGAATGAAGGGCGTGAACTCATGACCCCAAGACCAAGAATCACATGTTGAACTGACTGAGAGCTAGCCAGGCGTCCCTAATATATTTTTAATGTGAAAGTTTTTGACATCCCTTAATTGTTATACAGAACATGAAATCTGCCTTTTTGTCTTTGGGCATCTCTATAATTACTAATCATCTTAATGATATATGTTTTTAGAATTTTTTAAATATATGCTTTGGAGGGCATGTGCCACTATTGATATTGTTCATAGGTGACAATACACGGTTTGATTTTTTTTTTCCCTTAGAGTACCAATTTTCTAAACTGTCATCCTCACTCCAAATGATTTCTTAATAACATACATGACAATACATTCCTATCAGTGGTAAGTGGCAATCCAAGAAGTCCAGGAGCTTAATGTTTTGTTTTTTTTTAAAGATTTTATTTATTTGACAGAGAGAAATCACAAGTAGATGGAGAGGCAGGCAGAGAGAGAAGGGGAAGCAGGCTCCCCGCTGAGCAGAGAGCCCAATGCGGGACTCGATCCCAGGACCCTGAGATCATGACCTGAGCCGAAGGCAGCGGCTTAACCCACTGAGCCACCCAGGCACCCCTAATGTTTTTTTTTTTTTTTTAGATTTTATTTATTTAATTTGACAGACAGAGATCATAAGTAGGCAGAGAGGCACGCAGAGAGAGAGAGGGGGGAAGTAGGCTCTCTACCAGGCACAGAGCCTGATGTGGGGCTCAGTCCCAGGACCCTGGGATCATGACCTGAGCCAAAGGCAGATACTTTAACCCACCGAGGCACCCAGGCGCCCCCAGGAGCTTAATTTTTAAAAAAGATTTTATTTATTTATTTGAGAAAGTGTGCTTGGGGTGAGGGACAGAGGGAGAGGGACAAGGAGATTCTGTGCTGAGTGTGGAGTCAGAAGTGGGGCTTAAGCTCATGACCCTGAGATCATGGCCTGAGTGGAAAACCAAGAGCTGGACACTTAATGAACTGAACCACCCAGGTGTCCCAGGAGCTTAATTTGTATTGTGAGTTTGGAAAGGTAATCCAATTTAACTTAAACTTTAATATTTTGTTCAGAAAATAGGGAGGAAAGTAGCAATTTGAGTAGAAGATGAGATTTTGTGTGCTTCTCGGTGGGTGTAGCTCTGTGAGAAGGGAATTGTTCATTTGTTCCTCTCTCTGTTTGAGTGACCTCATATCTTGGAGATTGTTGAGTATATGACAGTTCTTGATGAGATTCTGATGTTCAAAGGATAATGTTGTTTTTTACTTTATTCAAATTTTACCTTAATTCTGATTTTAGCATTCCATCTTCAAGCCCGATGAACTGGACTATAAAATTCATTATTTAATATCAATATTTTCTTTTTTCTTAATACCTATCCAATTTTACATATTTTATATGACTTACAAAAATAAGCTGACACTTTTTTTTAAAGACTTATTTGTTTATTTGATAGAGAGCGAGCAAGCCTGAGCATGCACACTGAGGGGGGGCAAAGGAGAGGAAGTCTTAAGCAGACTTCCATGCTGAACATGGAGCCTAACCCCTGGCCAAAACCAGGAATTGGTTGCTTAACCCACTGTGCCACCCAGGTGCCCCTAGGCTGGCACTTTCTAATGGACGTTTAGGTCAAACTCCTTGAGGGCAGAAACAGTTTCTTTTCTCTTTTGGATAACTACCATTTATCATAATTCTTGGCACATAGTAGGTGCTCAATAAATATTTGTGGAATAAACAAAAAGCCAGTGTGTCCCATTAACTTTGAATAAACAGTTACATTTAAAGATTTCAAAAAGCTCATGTCTACTTGCTTTATAAGAACATTTTCAGGTGGATGACAACCCAATTAGTTTTGTTTCCAAATCCTGTCTTATTGGGTCCAAGCTGACTTAGTCATGGATGAAAAGAGCACAGAAAGACTATGTTAGAGACTGATACTTCCATCAACTTGGTGGGAAGAAATGGGTAAATATTCAGAACTGGAGCAGCACGAAAGCATCTAATGCAACATAGACCTTAATGGGGCTCTAGAGAAAGGACAGAAACTCTACCAGAAAGACATATGACCGGTGCTGCGGATGATATCACTTGGACTGGTGGGCTGTGCGGCAGTAGGGACAAGAGTAGAGAAAAGGAGATTTCTCCTTCCATTTCTCTGTCTTTGGTCTAAGAATAGGGCTGATAAGAAGAAAATCTGTGAAGGAAAAAATAAAAGGTTATGTAAACAGTAAGTTGGAAGAATGTCTTAATGACTGAAAGATGATAAAAGTCTGAGAATGTAAAGTTAATGTAGATTTGTAATATAGCTGCTGAAAAACCAACGTGGTGCAAATTTTCATGGGTATGTGCATGCTTGTGTATTCGGGGAGATGGCATATAGCAAGAAATCCTAGTATTAGTATTGGACATATGGGAAGGAGATTTCAAGTGCCATGGGAAGGGAAGAGTTGTAACCTGTGAGTAAAAGAGCATGTTCATCAAAAGTAAAGAGAACAGATGCTGCTAAAGTTTTCTCAAATTTTCTACCCCTGTGCCCTGGCCACCCTCTGATCCTACCCATTGCCATTGATACATTCAGAAATTCTGCCATGCAAAGGCAGATGTTTAAACAGTCTACAAGGAAGTGAGCCTGTATTCAAAACCTGGGGTTGGGATATGTTAGTTTACACACAAACCCCATGGGTAGGAAGTGACGTCTGAAGCAGGTGTCCATCCTTTCAGGGAAATGAAAGTCTGTGTGAGACAGCTGTGATGGGTGAGTATTTGAAGGAAAACAGAGTACTACAGCAGATTAGTACAATCGTCTTAAGGCATTCTTAAGAGTGATACCATCTGGTTGAGCTGAATTTAGGCCCATATATTTGAATATCTGTACAAAGCTCCTATTGAGAAGAGCTTAGCATTTATCTTTCTATCAATATTTCTGTGTCATTTATTGCAAGGCTTAGTCAGTATCATGCCTGCTCCAGTTTGATAAGCAGAGATTGCAGGGGGTGATCGTGGCTCAGCCCAACGCCCATAGCTAAGGCAAAAACAGTAACAAGTCTAGTCGCAACACTTTCCTGGAACATGGTCCCCAGAAATAAGCAGACTCCAAACACCGATAAGGTTGTTATGGAGAACTGCATTCCGATCTTAAATCTATTTCTGCCAAGAAGGGTGGATTCAAATTCTACAGGCCTCTTGGATTTTCACTTGGCACCCTTTTCTGCAGAGATGTTCTGAGAGATGCCAGGAGAGTGGCCCTGCAGAAACTGAATTACTAAAATGCCATGAAGGTGTATGTGCTCTGTGCATGATTTTACTATGAAGAATGTGGTCAACATTTCCTTGAAATATATACATATATACATTTCCTTGAAAATATACGTTAATAGGAAAAGATTAATTAAAATACCATGATCAAAAGTTTCCAAGGATTTCTTCTGCACAGCTGAATCTGATGATTCCCTTTTTCTATTTCCTTGACTTCATTCTGCTCTGTCAACTTAGACTTTCTTCAGAAAAATCCCATAATTTATCTCAAGCTTTTCAACTTAAAATCAAATGTCATTTATTGCTGTTTTAAAAAATTTTTTCATTAAAAAAATAACATATATGTCTAAAACATTTAAAAAGTAAAGAAAAAATACCCATAGTTTTATCATGCAAGTCTTTTTTTCATTTATTTTTCCTACATTTTTGTGACCATACTCAATATAGAACTTTCATCCTGCTTTTGAAGTCATGATATAAATCATTTTATATATTATCACATATTCTTTTTTTTTCTTTAAAGATTTTACTTATTTATTAGAGAGAGAGATCACAAGTAGGCAGAGAGAAAGAGAAGGGAACAGGCTGCCAGCTGAGCAGAGAGCCGGATGCAGGACTCGATCCCAGGACTCTGGGATCATGACCTGAGCCGAAGGCAGAGGCTTTAACCCACTGAACCACCCAGGCGCCCACATATTCTTTTTTTTTTTTTTTTTAGATTTATTTATTTATTTCAGTGAGACAGTGAGAGAGGGAATACAAGCAGATAGGGATGGGGACGGATCGAGGGAGAGGAAGAGGCAGGCTTCCTGCTGAGCAGGGAGCCCGATGCAGGCTCAATCCTAGGACCCTGGGATCATGACCTGAGTTGAAGGTAGATGCTTAACTGACTAGCTAGTCAGGTGCCCCATATTATCACATATTCTGAACAAGAATCATTGGCTACATATGTCAGCAGCTACAGTTTATATCACTAATTTGCTATTGTTCAATGTTTACTTTATCTCCAATGTTTGTTTTTATTAGTACTATGATAAACACAATTGTGAATAAAGTATTTTTTTCAAATATAGGATTATAGCCTTAAGATATATTCAGTAGTTCCATTTTGCCATTTAAAATGGTTGTAGAAGATTTGAGTTTGGTTGTTTCAATATCAGCCTTGGTTATTATAACTAAAAAATATTTTTCTAATCTGATATGTGAGAAATGGCATGTCATTATTATATGATTTTAATTTCTCGCCTATAATCAAAGTTTTGCCTATAACATTTGTTGCAAAGTTTTCCCGTTTTTGTCTTCTACTTTTTGATTTTATTAGAGTTTTGACATAAAAATTCAAAGTTGTACAAATTAAACTTACTTGATATTTTGCTTGATATTTTTATATTAATGCATAAATATTTCTAAGCTAAGAAATCCCTCATTCATAGACTGCTGAATTTAAATTCAATTTTGGGGGGATATTTTAGAAGTATTGAATGATAATATATTTACTGGAATTTATTTTTATCTTAAAATATTATGTAATATCCTAAAACAGTACTAAATTGATATTCATCATATAAGTGAATAATCACCTCAGCATCTTTTCTTGAGGAATCTTATGCCTTCTCACTGCTTTTTGATGCTTCCTTTATCAACTACTGAGTTCTTACAGATAGGCTTGAAGACTGTGGCTATGTGCCCATTTGCACAAGTAGTTGCCACCACATGCCACTCCCCCACCCTCACGGGTGGGTGAGTGCAGGTCACATTTCCAGAAGCATTCCTTGGGAGGGCCAAGCTTCTGATCTCCCAAGTTTATTTCTTTGGTGATTGATCAATGTGCCTATCATTTAAATAAACACTCACCTGGCTCCTCTCAGTCCTTCAGATTTACTTGGCCCACATACCACCAAATGACTTGAAGATAGAAAAGCCCACAGAAAAAGCCCATTTCCAGAGCGTTCATCATGAGCAGCTCATGGAATGGAAGAATTATGACCAGGATTCTAGAGTATTTCCTGCATTACTGACTTTAGTGTTATGTGTGGGTGTGAGGGGAGTTGCAAGGGAAGTACAGGACAGAGTTCTTGCCTTGAACGAGGGTGATCTGGATGTACATGCCTGAGATAACGCACACGAGCAAGCCCACAGACGCACACTTAACACCGTGCATATGAAGGAGAGGAAACCACAGCACACTGGGGAGGGGCTGGGAGTGGGAAAAAAGAACTTCCGGAAGTTCTCCCTGAGTCTCCTCCCTGGGGTTTCCTTTATCTGAGTTATGGTGCTATTTTCTCTTTTCTCTCCATGTATCTTACCAACTGAGGGACTTTGGGTTCCCTAACTTCTCTAAGTCTCAGTTTCTGCAGCTATAAAATGGGGTTAAGAATAGCAGTTATCTCATGGAGGTTATTACAGAATGTATGAAGTGTGCTCAGCACAGAGACTCAAACATCAATGTTGTTAATTTATGTTAGTTTCCTTCTTCACAGTGCATGCCTTTCCCCTCCCTCAAGACTTGTTCCTAATTCTTTTATTCCCATTGGCATTTACTATTGGCAAGTTTGGACTTATTTGTCTGTGTTCCCTCATCAAGATAGTTTAAAATTCTGAAGTAGACATTCAAGAGCCATCAGAAATTCAGAAATCAGGATCTTGGGACCTGGACTACACTTTGAGAAATTTCTCTTAATTTGGATTTTAAGACTGAAGAGGTCAAGCTGCCCGTCTTATGATCTCCAGAGGTCTGCAAGAAGCGAGAGATCATCAAAGTTCTGCATTACACCTTCTCTGTTATTTCCCAGGGGACCACAAGCGTGACAGCGGTGTTATATGGCCGTTTTCTCTGTGGGTTTTATCTGCTCCCTTCTGTGAAGAGATAAAAGCTGTCAGCTTGTGGAAGACAGAGATCCCATCTGACATTCTTTGGTGGTTTTGGAGCACCACACTGGAAATTTAGTCACTTTTGTTTCTTTTGTCTCAAAATTTATGTTTCCTATTATGTCTGAAATTTTCTTACTAAAAATCAGATTTCTTTCAAAAAATTCACATATCCCTGAACGAGATAAAAATTCCAATAATTATCAGTGATTACCACTGTTACTGAAGGGACTGATGGGTAAATGAAAAAACGATGGACTCAGTCTCTGGAGGCGGGCACTGACTCAGTCACTAACGTGTCTTCTCAAACAGGTCACAATCTCTGATGCTTGGTTTCTTATGACCCTCACAACTGCTTTTCTCTTAGATAATGATAATCAGAAAAGTAATTAACATTTATGGAGCACTTACTTTGTGGCAAGTACCAGGTCAAGCCCTTTAAGTGTATTTTCTAATTTAAACCCCTCACAGGGGACCATAGGAGGTAGGCACGATGATTGCCTTCATTTTACAGTTAAGGAAAATGAAACTGTGGTTAATTTTTTTTTTTTTTTGGAAAGACTGGCAAAGGGGAAATTAGCGACTTAAATCAGTTCTATGTGATGCTTATATTCTTAAAAAATTCTGCTGTATAGTCATGAGATCCTCTGAACTGATTGATAAATGCTATCCTGATATATAGATGGAAATATAAAGTTGCATTTGGGAAGTATCATTATACACTGAAGTAGGAAAGATTTAAAATACTGATATATTTTTCTGCAAACTTTCCGTTCTCCTTTGTTATCAGAACTAGGCCATGAGCAATTCAATGGCAGATAATATAAGTATCTCTAGGTGCTATGACCCTATCAAATAAGTTGAAAGAATATTTTAATAGGATGTTAATTTGGGAATTTCAGCAGAGGCATCAAAGTACAATGAGATCAAGATGCAAATTTTTAAAGGAACTATTTGAAAACCAGGGCTATAATGCTTAAAAACCCTGCTGCCAGATCAAAGATCTAAAATGGTTGCACTGTTAGAGATAAGAGAGGATTCTGCAATGGTGAGTGCTGTGCTATGAGTTGCTGCTGTGTTCTGAGTCCTGCTCTGCCCCAGGGCGTGGGAAAGGACCCTGGTGTGGAGGGGTGGAGGTAGTGATGGACTTCTAGTCTAGTGAGAGGAACTTCAAAGGCTCCACTTGAGAAGCATGGTGTTTGTCTTCTGTAGGGAAATAAAGTAGACTGATTTGAGACTCCAGCTCTGGAAATAGAGAGGTGAAGGGTCAGGAGATGGGCTGGACAGCATTCTTGGCAGGAAAATCAGACTTGCTGATGCTCTGAGATTGGCCTGCATTTCCAGAGCTTTCTCAGTCTAACAGATTGTTTCTTGGGAACCACGCCTTAAAAAGAGAGCAGGTCTGAGATTATTCCTAAACTTTTGTCTAACAGACAACACTTAGACAGTGATCAAAATTTATATCCTCAACAAGGGGCAGATGGCATCTGGGGAAGAACATGTCATCGCTTGTAGAGTATTCTGTCTGGAAAGGCTGCACTTATCTAATTCTGAAGAAACGCAAGACAAATCCAAATTGAGGAATACCCTAGAAATAAATGGCCTATATTCTTAAAAAACGTCAATGTCATTAAAGATGAAGGATGGTTGAGGAATTGGTATAGATCAAAACAGTCTAAAGATATTTGACAACCAAATGTTACATGTGATCCTGAATGGGGTTTTCTGTGCCAGAGGAATAAACTGCTTTAGATTTTTATTTTCTTGTATTTATTTTATTTTATTTCTTTTAAGATTTTATTTATTTATTTGACAGATAAAGAGATAGCACAAGCAGGGGGAATAGCAGGCAGATGGAGAAGCAGGTTTCTCACTGAGCAAGGAGCCCTATGTAGGGCTCCATCCCAGGACCCTGGGATCATAATCTGAGCTGAAGGCAGATGCTTAACTGACTGAGCCACCCAGGTGCCCCAGAACAACCTGTTTTAAAGGACATTATTTGGACAGTGGATACATTGGAACATGGGCAGTAGATTAAAGTTTTAGATCAATGTTACATTTTCTGAACTCGATCACTGTACTGTGGATATACAGTCCCCCCAGATTTCATAATTCACAACGGTGTTGGTTACCTTCAGTCAACTGTGGTTTAGCAGCAGGTGATTCTCCTGATGAATCATCAGAAGATCAGTAGCCCAACACTGTCACAATGTCTATGTCACTCACCTCACTTCATCTGATCACATAGGCAATTTGTCATTTCACATCATCATGAGAAGAAAAGGAGTCTATGTACAGGTTGATAAGATATTTTGAGAGAAAGATGCCACATTCACATAAATTTATTATGTATATTGTTATAAATGTTCTTTTTATTATTGTTGTTGTTAATCTCTTACTATGCCTAACTTATCAATTAGACTTTATCATAGGTATGTATATATGTATAGGAAAGAACATAGCATAGATAAGGTTTGGTACTATCTGTGGTTTTAGGCATCTATTAGGGATCTTGGAACGTATCTCCTGAGGATAAGTGGGGACTACTATATAAGAGAATCTCTTTATTCTTAAAAATACATGAAGTATTAAGAGATAAATGGGCATGATGTATTCAACCTACACTCAAGTAATTCTGAAAATAAATTGTGTGTCTGTGTATGTGTGTGTGTGCGTAGAGAAAGACAATTATAAACAGACATGGCAAATGACAAAAATGTTGAATTTGGATCAAAGTTCTGTATTCTCTTTATAATTATTCTGTGTTTGAGCTTATTTTAAAATGAAAATGAAAAACAAGTCATTTTCTCAACAAGGCCTCCCACTAGCCAATGTTTGTTTTAACCTTGTCTTGTACAACCTGTGCCCATGCATAGTTCCCCCTTCAGACATGCGAGTACCCGCTAAATCAGAATCTCTGGGGATGGGGCCCTGGGATCTGTGTTTTAACCCTCTAGATGGTTCTCATATACACTCAAGTTTGAGAAGCACTGGTTTTGACTGCTCAGGGGCTCTGCCTGGAATTGGGGTGTGGTGTTAATTCAGGCACGGGGAAAAGGTGATGACTCTCAGGGAGCTGACCACAGGATCTGGCTCACAACAGTGGCTGAGGATAGACACGAGATTCTCTTTCTTTATTCTCCCCAATACCATCCACTATTCCTCAAGTACACAGAATTTTTTAGTCCAAAATTTCACATCAAAAGTATCAATGACTAATGTATATTTATGAGAGAACAAATGCATTGATTCTCCATAGAGAATATACATCAGTTATGGTGAATTGGCGGTGTTGTCCATTTTCAGCTGAGATAGTGAGGGGAGGTAGAGCTTTTTCCTCATCTCCATGGAGGATATTTTGGAGGGGAAGATGTGAAGAGTGCTAGCACTCATGACTCTCCTAACTGGAGATAGGTTGGTTCTTGGTATGTCAGACTTATTGATCTATCTGAAAGGGAAAGGAAATTGGAGAAAGATGGAAAGATTGATGGAATGAGGGGGCCCATGGAGTATTTTATAGCTCATTCTGGTGCAGTAAGGACGTCAGAATGCACGGCAGGCTACAAAATTTTCAGGACCCAGTGCAAAAGATAACGTGGGACTTTTGTTCAAAAATAAGAATTTCAAGATGGTGCCAGGGAAATATCAAATCAAGCATGGGGCCCTTCTAAGCACTCGACCACGTATTACAGCACAGGTTGCACAACTGTAAAGCAGACCCTGCCTGAATCTCCTATGGACACAAGGAGACCACAGCTGCTAGGACTCTGCCCAAGGGGAGAGGAGAGGACTCTGCCTGCGGGCTACACTGCCGATGATGGAGCTTCAGGATTTGCAGCAGGTCATGCCAGGGGCAGCTCTCCCACTTCAAAGAACTGTGCATTGCAGAAATCCTTCAGAGCAGCTAAAAACATCACCCATGGGCCCAAGAGAGAGCTAACATTTGATACTTACCTGAATGCAACCAGTCAGTGCTGGCCAGACAAACAGCAAAGAGGACTGGAATCATACATCCAGTTCAGAGTGATATGTTAGCCCATTTCATCCTGATTCTACTTCCCTAACCCAACATGGAAGGAGCTAAAATGCAAAGATGTATGGAGAGGAGAAAAGGACAGCCCCACACTCCCTTCCTCATGGCTGCTGCATTAATCTAAGGAAGTCAGGAAGAGATGTGACCAAGTTTTCAACTGACCTGGAATGGGGTATGTGTGTATGTTTAATAACTGAAAATAACTACATCCAAGGGCTCTCCTTGAAATGTCATTACGGAACAGAACATATAGATTTGATGTTGCAAGGCAGTCACTTAAAAACTCATATTTTATTTGTACTTCATGAGGCAAACTGCTCAATAAGCCAGTTACATATTAAAAATTATATTTAGTACTAGGCAGGGAATGAGGAAAGCTATTCATGATTCAGTTGACAGATCACAGATTTCAAACCCTTTCACTTCTAGTCTTGATCTGAGGAATCCAAGTGAACAGTGGATATAAATCACCCTGAAACTATCTCTGATGGAAGAACTTTTTATTGCACTTATTTTTTGATATAATCAATCTTTTGGGAGTAAACATTTCCAATATTATACTATGCTCTATCTATTACCTCTCTTGTAGATTTTTTTACGGCAATGATGACTGGGCTTTTGGTGAAGTGATTCATAGTCTCAGCACAGGAGACTCTTTAAATGTCATTTGGTTGAACTGATGTTTGTGACGTCTTCTGTTATTCCCATCAGAGGTAATAAAAATATTTAAGCATTAAAAAATTCCTTATCAGGTGTGCCTGGGTGGCTCAGTCAGTTCAGCATCTAACTCTTGATTTCAGTTAAGGTCATAACCTGAGGGTCATGAGATCAAGCCCTGAGTAGGTCTACTTGCTCAGTGTGGAGTCTGCTTAAGATCCTCTCCCTCTCTTTCCATCCCCCTCCCCCTGCCCCCCACCTCAAGTGTGTGTTTTCTCTCTCTCTCTCAAAAAAAAATCCATATTAGTTATTATTACATCAATCTATCAACTCTTTATTGAAGCCCTAAATGAGGACTGCTAGGCCCCATAACGGATAAAACATGAATTAGACACTCATTCTCAAGAGGTAAGGCTCAAGATGTATGGAAATAACCAGAAGGCAAGGTACAAAGTATTGAATGGTACCTAAAAAGAGATGTACCCTTAGGCTGGGCAACTGGGCTCCTTCCCTGGGCTTTGAATTGTAGAGGGCCCTATTCTGGACCAAGGAGACATACCTACCATCAGCCCAAGTTTCCTCCCACTCCTAGAATATGTTCTGGGTATATGAGACCCCAGAATCCTACACATAGATGGTCCCTTACCCATCCTCCCGAGTGTGGACTGGACATCTGGTATGAGCAAGGTGGGCCCAAGAAGTGGTTGAGGAATGACTCAACCACTTGTAGAGATGTACATGTAGAAATGTAGAGAGGATGAACTTGGAAATGTAGGCCAATTCTCCCTGTACTACCTGTAACAGTTACTTAGCTTCATTTGCAACGTTTAATATTCAGACTGTTATGAGTGTCTCCGATTACTCTTGCCCTGAAGACCCACAAATGTTAGGGGCAGGGTGGTCTGGCTATGGGAATTCATGAAGAGTGAGAACTTGGCCTTGGCCAAGAATCCGAGAAGCCTCACTGGGGAGGTAGAGCTTGAACAGGCAGAGATGGGAGAAGGGAAGGAGGAGGAGGAATTTCTGGCAGAGGGGGACCTCACATTCTAAGACATGGATCTAAAAGTGCCAGCTTGTATGTGGGAAGTCTAGTTTTCTGTGAGGATATCAGGAGTGGAAGAGGGAGAAACCAAGGCTAGAGAGAAAAGGAGACTGGATCATGGACTGCCCGGAATATTGGGACACGGTGAAGTGTCTTGTATTCTCAGCACAGGAGATTCATTTACATGGACTGATGTTCACAACATCTAATATTCACTCCAGCAGGTTAGGGTCTTTGAACTTCCTTCTGTAGACAATGGGGCATCCTTGTAAGTTTGAAAAGTTTTGATGCTATCAACTTTGTAAGAAGACAGTGCTGGTTTGCCATGAGGGTGGTGAGTAGGGGGACTGGAAGGGTAGGGGACAATGATCAGAAACACTACAGAATGGAGCAAGGATAGTGGGCAAAGTAAAAAAGGAAACATATTTGAGATAATAGAAGAGGAAGAAATATGTAGAGAAAGGAATAAAGAGTGACTCCAAGACTTGGTGCCTGGATTCTTAAAGAGGTTGGTGAAGCCATTTGATGAAAATGTGATTGCTAGGGGTGTCTGGCTGGCTCAGTCAGTAGAGCATGCAACTTTTGGTCTCTAGTGGTGAGTTTGAGCCCCCATGTTGGGCTCAAAGAGTTTACTTTTTTTTTTTTTTTGACATGAACTGAGCTGAAGGCAGATGCTTAACCAACTGAGTCACCAAGGTGCCCTGGTAGAATTTATTTAAAAGAAAAGAAAAAAAAAAAAGCAAAAGTTGATTTCTATTGGAAGCTGGGACATTTTTGACCTTGCATAGTTAGTCAGATGATTAGTGAGGAATGAAGTGATAGGCTTTACCCTACCTAGTGTTTCACTGAATCTTTTCAGTTGTACTCTAATACTTTTTCCTGGTCTGAGCAGCTAGATATGAGGCCACCCTTGCCCAAAGTAGGTGTCAGTTAGGACCAAGGGCACAGAGGTCAAGTTAAAGAAAAAAAAATGGCCAAACACAAGTGTAAGTTTGAAGAATACTTTTTGAGGGAGTCTCTCTTTTTTTTTTTTTTCAGAAAATATATTCTTTTTTTTTTTTTAAGATTTTATTTATTTACTTGCCAGAAAGAGAGAGAGAGAGCACGCGAGAGCATGAGCAGCAGAGGCAGAGGGAGAAGCAAGCTCCCCACTGAGCAAGGAGCCCGATGTGGGACTTGATCCGAGGACGCTGGGATCATGACCTGAGCCGAAGCAGCCGCTTAACCAACTGAGCCACCCAAGCACCCAGTCCTGCGGGAGTCTCTTTTAACCTTACCTTTTGTTCTTCTCCATCCCCGACCCTGAGACTGTTTTTTACTGATTTTTTAATTTTTTTTTAATTTTTAGGATTTATTTGAGAGAGAGAGAGAGCATGAGCAGGGGAGAAGGGTAAAGGGGGAGGAAGAAGCAGTCTTCCCACTGAGCAGGGAGCCCCAGATAGGTCTTGAGGAGGGGCCCGAGATGGGGCTCAGTCCCAGGACTCTGGAAGAATGACCTGAGCCAAAGGCAGACACTTAACTGACTGAGCCACCCAGGCATCCCAATATGTTTTAAACATAGTCCCAGAGATGTACAACCATCACAATTTTAGAACATTTTCATCTCCCCGCAAAAGAAACCCTGTGTGCTTTATTTACCTACTCCAAGCCCTTTGTACCACTGGCCATAGATATGCTTATTCTGGACATTTCCTATAAATTGAATCATATATGATCTTTCACTTAGCAGAATCTTTTTAAGGTTCATCCATGTTGTAGCATGAATCAGTACTTCATTCCTTTTCATGGTCAAATAGTGTTCCCCTGTGTTTATCTATTCATTAATTGATGGACATTCGGGAAATTTCCACTTTGGGCTTTTATGAATAAAGCTACTGTGAACATTTGTGTACAAGTTTTGTGTGCATATATAAATGTTTTCATTTCTCTTGGATATATACCTAGAGATGGAATTGCTGGGTCAAATGGTAACTTTATGTTCAACTTTCTGAGGAAGTCCTAAACTGTTTTCCAAAGTGCAGTGCCATTTTACATTTCCTCCAGCAGTGTTTTGAGTGTTCCAGTGTCCAAGGAAAAAATTTATGACTTTGAGCAATAATTGTTGAGTATCCATTACATGTATGGCACAGGACAATGCAGTAAGGGCAACAATAGAATGAAATACCCAGATCCCCCAGATAAACAGAAACCTCCATTTCCAGGGTCATCATTTTGTTCCATCTGAAACTTTTAAATAGTTCATGTTCAGTGTCTCAGAGGCCCCAAACAATAGTACCATTTCTGTAGACACAGGAGGGTTTCTATCATGCAACAGGCATTTCCAAGTTGCTTAGTACCCTTTTCCAAATGAGAACACGGAACTAAAGAGATCTGTCAGCTGCATGGTAGGACAGTGACTGGGTCCAGTTTATCTCAGCACTTACAGGCTTTGCGGGGGCATTTCCTGGACTCTGGGTCGAACGCTCTATTCTTTTCTTTCCTGCAAGCTTTTTAAGCATACACATTTGAATATGAACCTTATTTTTCTTTCATATTCCATTATGTGATTATAAGTCTCAACCCAAACCATCAACGAACTGTAAGACATCTCTGCACTATAATTTAAGTTTTGGTCAGGTGCACAATTTGACATACACTCCTCTGCAGGCACAGCCCCCTCCTCACCCTTTCTGGAGACCTTGCTCTGTGGCGAGTTGCAATTCTTTGATTAGTTCGCTAGTGTCATAACCCATGTTGAAAAGGGTTTGCCTTCTCCAGGTCTTCCAGAAAGGTAGGGCAAAAGACTTCTAAAATGATAAGAGGAGGGGTATTAAAGCATAAAGGTGTGGAAACGTGTCCAGCCACTACTATCATTTGTGACTGCTGGAGTTTTAACCGTCAGCATCTTTAAATTTAAACATATGAATTTTTTTCGGTGAGATGCTGACAATGGGCTCACGAGGTGGAAGGTTAAAACTGGCTTGGAGTTAAGGAATCAACAGGAGGCCTGTCCTTGGAGACTAGAGAAGGTTCCCCACTACCGGTTGGCTACAAGAATTGCTGGCTCGGCCATGTGAGGTTTACCTCCATGGAAGTTCGCGTCCACCTGGACACCTACTGACAGGTCAAGTTTCACTAATGCCACATACTTGAGACAAAACCTACATACTCCAAGGAACTACAGATCCATCCATCTTCCCCCCCTTTCCTCCCTTTCTCCTTTCCTCCCTCCCCCCTCTTCCTTATTTTCTTTATTATGTATTTATTCTTTATTTCCACCCCCCCCCTTACTTCAACACCTTCCTCTGCCTGCGTCAGCAAATTACCCACCCCCACCCATGGTCCCCGGCTCCACCTTTTCATCTCCAGGCGTTTAGCTGGCTCACTCCACCGCTCGCGTCCTCCGCGCCCGGCCCAAGGCCAACGGTCACCCTCCCTGCCCCTTGAAAAACTCGGGGAAGACGTCTTGGCCCCGCCATCCCTCGCTTTCCCTGGCGGGGAATGTCGCACGCCAGGCCCGGACGCTCCAGGGCGACTATCACGCGCCCTCTCCCCGGCTCGGGGGCCCCGCTGCCCCTCCAGCGCCCGCGGTACACCACAGCGCGCGGCTTCCCGGGTGGCCCGGCCTAGGCACAGTCGCCCCGCCCGGGCCCAGCTCCTCCCCCGGCCGCCGCTCGCTGATTGGCCTCCCACCCCCTCTCCCCGGGCTCCTCTCCTCCCCTCAGCCCAATGGGCATCGCCACCTGGTCCAAAAATTCCCCCGAGGGGACCGAGGGGCTCTGCAACCACCAGCACCGGCCGGGCGGCGGGAACGGCCGCGGTGGGGGCGCAGAGCGGGGAGGGGACACGGAGTGGGGAGCGGAGGAGGCGGGAGGAGGAGCAAAGGTGTTGGAGAGAAAACTTCTGAAAGGAACAGGAAACCTGCCGGGGAAGCGGCGGCTGCAGTTCTCGCGCCGCCGGGGCTGCGCACGTCGCGGGGTGTCCGCGGCTGCCGCTGCGCTCCTGGCCCGCTCCCCCGGCGCGGGGGCCCGGCTGAGCCACGACACTCGGTCACTCGGGCCGTGCCCTTCGCCGCCGCTGTCGGCGCTGCAGCCGTGCGCTCCGTGCCGCCCCCGCCGCGGCGGCTCCCCAGAGAGGGCGGCGAGGGCGCAGGAAAGAGGAGGGACGTCTGCTTTCGAGCATGAAGCAGCATGTCTGATAAAATGTCCAGCTTCCTCTACATAGGGGACATCGTGTCCCTGTACGCGGAGGGCTCGGTCAACGGCTTCATCAGCACCCTGGGGTAAGCCGGGGGGCGAGGGCTGGGCAGCGCCCGCGCTCCGTCTGCGGAATCGTCCCCGCCCCTGCTCGCGCCGCCGCGTCCCCCAGCTTCCCGCCGGGGGGTGGCCGGGCCGCGCGGCTGTGTCTGCGCCCGCGGACAGCGCCGGGCGCTCGGCTCGCTCGCAGGAAGCTGCCCCGAGCGGCAACACTTTCTCAGCAACTTTGTAATCTCAAGCTCAGAGACTCATCAGAAAAGGAGGAAGTGATTCAAAAGCCCGGAGACAGGCCCCGGGGAGAAGTCTTCGCTAGCTTCTCCATGGGTTGTTTTCGTTAAAATGTTTGTTTTCCCTTAAAGGTAAAGCAAAACTGCACCTCTCCCCGGGTTTGCTAGCTCCCCACTCTCAAGCCCCTGTCTGTCCGGGCCGGGTTTGTGAGAGCCGTGGGTAAAAGTCTGTGGCCTCGGACGTGAAACCCCAACGATGTGGTCGTGAGCCCCGGTGTGGCTTTGCCCCTGCGCGGGTTGGTTGCTCACCGTCCCGTCGCCTCTGAAATAATTTCCTCTGGACTTCGCGCATCGGGGACTTGCCCCCCGCCTCACGGGTAGTGGAGGGGCGAGTGCAGCGCCGTGACCCCCGGGGATCTCTGAGGGCCTCTTGGGTTCTAGAACTCAGACGTGCTTTTCTCCTTCCCGGGTCTTGCCTCACTGAAATCCTGAACCTCGCCTGGAACTCGGCCAAGTGCACGGCTCTTGAGATTCGAGTGATTTATGAGTGGGGGAGATATGTATATAAACATACCAAGTGCTAATTGGTTGAATAGGACTTCCTTGATTACTAGCATTTTTCTCTCTGTCCTGATTGTGAATACAAGTTAGCAGTTTAAACGCACAAGGCAGTGTATTTCGATGCGCACGCATTTTTCTGGGTTACCTTATGGCCTCAGTACTTCAGACTGCCCCGTCTACAAGATTTCAGGCTGCGGAACTGGTGTTTCCACTCCTGGCTGGTCACTGTTGTCTGCTGGTAGGTTTTAGGGCACATGACTGAACATGCAGTGTCCTTGGACCGTGACTGCGAGCCATATTATAACGGAGTGGTGCCTACACGAGGAAGTCACCTAACTTAGTACAGCGTGTGTTAATTGTGCATCTCCCCTAAGAGGAGAGAGAAGGGAGGGAGGAATAATTTAATGCCTTTAAGGTCAGTGTTAATTGTGAAACTGCAGTGTGGAAGAAAAATGTATCAGCCGCAACTGTTGGGCTTGTAAATCAGGAGCTACCGTTTGTTCCTGACACAGTTCACAGTGTGAGGTCAGTTTTGGCGCCCCCAACAACATTTTGCAGATGAACTCCGCTGCACTTCACCTTTTCCAACCATAAACTCTCTGGGTGGGAGTCTGGAAATGCTCCAGGGCCAAAATGTTCAGGGTCAAATCCTGGCAAATCCACCTGTGAATCTTATGACCCTGGGCAAATTACAGAATTGCTCTGTATCTCAGGTTCCTCCTGTCTAAAAATGGGAATACTACTGGCTTCTGCCTCATAGGACTGTGTTGAAGAAGGGAGTTATTATATGCAAAATGCCTAGCCCAGTACCCGGCACCTAATAAACACTTATGTGTTTGCTCTTCTAATCATCACTACCTTGGTGACTGTGGGCAATAGTTACCCTTGTGGACAAAATAATGAAAAGGACAAGGAATAGAGTATAAAGCCTGGGTAAATAAAGGGCTATGTTTTTGTAGAGTCTTGTTCAGCAAAGTGATGTGTTTGTGTACCTAGACCCACATGGGGCTAGAGGTGAAAAATCAGGAAGCTACAACTGTAGCAGTTGTGGAGTCTCTCCTACTCCTTTTAGAGATCAAGGAACTGAGGGGATGAGAAATGAAGTGACTTGCCTAAGAAATGGGGGACATTCATGCCTCAAGCTGGAACTGTAACCCTGTCTCCAGAGTCCCAGCAAAGTGTGGTTTCTTTGGTTACACATCATAATCTTTAAGCCTTGAGAAAAGTAAGCTCCTACCTTTAATGTAGCATATGTTTCTAAAAGTATTATTTGTATTCATTATTTCTTGCTGGTGTTTTGAAAGTTGGGTTTCCTTAGAATGTGCGTAGTATTATTTTCGGGTTAACAAACCGAGTCTCCTTGAGGTTAATAGGACAAGACCTCTGTGCAGCTCAGTTCTGAGGTAAGGAAGGTTCTTTACCCATCCTGCTCTTGGTAAAGCTTGGTGCTTTGATTGGATATTCTTTTTCTCTAACTGGTGGAGCTAGAAACTCATCTTAAAGTTTCTGATTTTTGTGTTAATTTTCTATTTGATACTTTGGATAGCATGATGGTTTTTTAAAATTCAGCCTAAGGGAGTAGTTAATGAGAACTTAGTTTACACAGCATTTCAAGGTTATTCTTGGTAAAGATATTTGTTTGCAAATGAACATTTGCTTTTAACATTTAGTGTGTGAGGGAGTTTTGGAGGATATGCATTGTTATCATTTAACTTTGGGGAAGTTTTGCAATAAGGTAATGAGTTTTTCTGCTAAAAAAAAAAAAAATCAGTTTCACTCCATGAGAGTTTAGCAGGTTCCTCTTAGAGGTACTTCCTACTGGAAATATGGGAGGATTTTCTTAGGCTCTGTGACCCAGCTTCTAAGTTTGATTTTTCAGTCTGTGAGAAATTAGAATGCCCCAGTTGCAAAGATTTGCATTTCCTCTTTTTTCTCCAGTTATCCTTTAACCAATACCTACTTGATGTTTCTGAATCCCAAATTAATGCTGACTGAAGTATTGTTCTCCCAGCTTGTGTAGGTGCCAGAGGGGCCTAATATGTATTTTCTCAATTAACTTTTCATCTAAAGATCTATTTAGGAAACATTTATATCGATTTAAGGAAAATTGCTTTAAATCCTGTAGAATGATGCTGCTGCATATATTTTAAATAGTCTCTTTTGCTAATGGTATGTTTTAGGGTTGTCGTATTTATTTATTTATTTATTTGACAGACAGAGAGAGAGAGAGAGAGATCACAAGTAGACAGAGAGAGGGGGAAGCAGGCTCCCCACTGTGTAGAGAGCCCAATGTGGGGCTCGATCCCAGGACCCTGAGATCATGACCTGAGCTGAAGGCAGAGGCTTAACCCACTGAGCCACCCAGGTGCCCTTGTTGTTTTTACTTTTTAAAAAGAAGGGAGGTGGGGCGCCTAGGTGGCTCAGTGGGTTAAAGCCTCTGCCTTCGGCTCAGGTTATAATCCCAGGTCCTGGGATCGAGCCTCACATCGGGCTCTCTGCTCAGCCGGAAGCCTGCTTCCACCTCTCTCTCTGCCTGCCTCTCTGCCTATTTGTGATCTCTGTCTGTCAAATAAACAAATAAAATCTTAAAAAAAAGAAAAAAAAGAAGGGAGGCACTAGGGATGCCTGGCTGGCCCAGTGGGTTAAGAAGCGATCAAGCGATCAAGTCCTATGCTGGGCTCCTTGCTCAGTGGTGAGCCTGCTTCTCCCTCTGCCTGCTGCTCCCCCTGCTTTTGTTCTCTCTCTCTCCCCCTGAATAAATAAATAGAATCTTAAAAAAAAAAAAAAAAAAAAAGGGAAGGAGTTTGGGGATCTGCTGTACAATGTCAAATATAGTGGTAATTGTTCCATCTCCCCTTTTAAATTTTCTTTACCCTGAGACTTACTTCCCCAGTCATTGCTGTATGTGACACTTCATATTTCGGGGTCCATCCACTTGACCAAATGGTTAGATACCATACAGTGGGAATGAGCACGGCAGAACTCCCAGGATGGGTGGGATAGAATAGTGAAAAGGTGTTTAACTTCTTCATTGTCTATCCTCCACACGATTGAGAAGTTAGCAAATGACACGTGTGATATGTGTATTTGTGTGTGTGTGTGTGTGTGTGTGTGTGTGTGTGTGTGTGATTGCTGCCTTTGGTTTGAGGTTTCTTTGTAGGATCTACCAAGAATCAACACCTACTAGTTAAGGTCTCAGGAAGCCATCAGTGGCATCACTGATACAGTGACCACAAAGTATCATCATCGTCTCTTAGCCAGAGTGACACAAGATTGTGTCCCTTATTTCTTACTTTCTGCTTGATTTTGGCCAATTCAGTGAACTTTTCTCTTCCCTCTTTCCATGTTCAGTGACGGACATTATGTAGGGTGGTGGTGTGTCACACAGTTTATAATTCTGGCTTCATTCCTCAGATGAATAAAACTGTAAATGAGTACCTTTTATTGTTCCCATTTATAGTCCCTTGAATTTGCCTTCCTGATCTTTTACTCTGTTTAACATTTTTGATATTCAAATACTTGTAAATTTGATTTATTATTATCTTTTCTTCTTTTACTCATTGAATTATGCGGCTCTTTTTTTTTTTTTTTAAAGATTTTATTTATTTATTTGACAGAGAGAAATCACAAGTAGATGGAGAGGCAGGCAGAGAGAGAGAGAGAGGGAAGCAGGCTCCCCGCTGAGCAGAGAGCCCGATGCGGGACTCGATCCCAGGACCCTGAGATCATGACCTGAGCCGAAGGCAGCGGCTCAACCCACTGAGCCACCCAGGCGCCCTATGCGGCTCTTTTTCTAGCTTTAAACATCTTTCCCTTCCTAGGACTGGCTGATCAGTGAAGAGTCAAGCAGATGACACAAGGAATGGTTATAGTCAAGTGTTATTTTAGAATAATTTGTAGGTTATCTTCAGTCTTCCCAATAGAACTCTTCAAGTTAACACCCAGTATTTCCTGCTTTAACTAGCTGTATAAACTTAGCTTTGTTTTGGCTAAGGCATATGTTATTGTGATAAAAATATCTAAAAATCCATTGAATATTTGCATGCGTGTTCACTGGGGAGGAAGAAGACAGTATAATCTTGAATACTCAGTTGTTTTGGAAAGTCTAAGGGTTAGTAGTGTCACCTTATGGAACTTGAAATCTGCTCAAGTACGAAGACAGTTTCTGAAGTGGTGAACATAAAGGCTATTTTAAGCTAAAATGTCAACTGTTTCTTAAACTTAGAAGTTATGCCATAAATAACATTGCAGCTTTTAGACCCTCTCTTGTGGAGAAAGCTCAGTCAGGTAAACAACCGTCCCTCCTAAATGCCCCTGATGCTTCCTTCTGATTGACTAGAATTCACAGACAACTGCTTGGCCTCATTCTAGGTTTAATAGATACTTTTTTTTTTTTTTTTTTTTTTTTTTTTTTTGCTTAGGTAGCACGTTTCATAATCTCATTTTCCCTTGGAACTGTTCTTGTACAGATGGAATATAGATAGCTCACAAATATACACAGAATACAATAGACTCATAATTTAAAACTCAGATCCCAGGCACAGGGTGTCTCTTCATATATAAATCTGGAAGAAGAAGTAATAATGGACTTTTATGACAAATTAATAGCATAAAATAAGAATGAATTTTACTTTTTTTTTTTTTGAACACCTGTTCTTGGTAACAGATCATCAGATTATAATGAGAAGTAGAAGTTTAATGACCATTCATTCATTCATTTATTCAGTAGGTAAAACTGTACCTTTCAAATGTATTGATGCCTTTTTTATGGTTCTCTTTCTTCTCCCATCTAAATTTAGATAGGAAAGTTTTAAAAATATGCCTTCAGAAAATCATAATTCTAGTTAAAAATTACAAAACAATATATATGGAAAATAGTGAAAGAAAATACAATAGCATATTAGCGGTGGTAGAACTGCATGGTGAATGAATAGGTGATTTTCATTTTCATTTTTGTATCTCCTGTATTTCCCAGATTCTAGATATGTTTCTTAAATTAAACATCTATTACTGGTGTAGTCAGTAGAGTTAGCTAAATTGAAAGTGGTATTTTTAAAGATTCTTCAGTTTCTTATTACTGTTAGTCAAGAGTATTTATCTTTTTTTTTTAAATTAAGGATTTTATTTATTTATTTGTCAGAATGAGAGAGAGAGAACAAAAGAGAGGGACCACAAGCAGGGGGAGCAGCAGGCAGAGGGAGAAGCAGGCACCCTGCTCAGCAGGGGACTTGATCCCAGGATTCTGTGATCATGATCTGAGCTGAAGGGAGGGACTTAACCTACTGAGCCACTCAGGTGTGCCAATAGTATTTACCTTATTAAGCATAAATAAAATTTTGTCCTCCTTATGGTCAATGAAGGGAAACTACAAACTAGTTCAGTAGGTGTTGCTGAAATAGATGGTCATTTGTCTATCATAAACAACATTTATTCCTTATTATTACTGGTTTTGAAAATGTATTATGACAAAATGTTTGACCAGTAATGCTGAGCAATTCTTAATGATTGATTTAACTTATGCACTAACTAGATAGATTGTTTTATTTTAGAAGTCTGTTTATGCATGAAGTAAGAAGTGTGCAGTTTAGCATGGCCGACTTGTTCATGTTTGTAATCTCAGTAGTCACTATGATACTTTTAAATCCCGAGTCACCTTCTATAGGCAATAGTTTGTGAGGGATTTCTTTTTGTGTATGTATGGTTGAAATGTTTTTGTTAAGTGTCTTCGAAATGAATGGATTAGATTTTTTTTTTAAGATTTTATTTATTTATTTGACAGAGAGAGAGATCAGAAGTAGGCAGAGAGGCAGGCAGAGAGAGAGAGAGAGAAGGAAACAGGCTCCCTGCTGAGCAGAGAGCCCAATGCCGGGTGAGATCCCAGGACCTTGAGATCATGACCTGAGCTGAAGGCCGAGGTTTTAACCCACTGAGCCACCCAGGAGCCCATGGATTAGCTTTCTTAAAATAAAAAGTAACAATTGGTTAGCAAGAGCTATTTTGTAGTTCATACCAACACATACCCACAGAAATCCAACTCAGAATTGAGAATAAATTATGAGGTTATTAAAAAAAACATTTTAATCATAAAATTGCAAACGTACTTACATCATGAATCAAGTCCAGGTAATTTTCCTTGTGATGTGGTTTATACTGGAGCATGCCGCAGATAGAATCATTAATTCATTCAACAAATATTTAGTGAGCCCTGACTATGTGCTCGGGATATAGTGGGAAGAGATGCTAGATTTTTTTTTTTTTAAAGAGATTTTATTTTTTTGACAGAGAGATAGAGAGCATAAGGAGGTAGAGGGAGAGGGAGAAGGAGGCTTTCTGCTGAACAGGGAGCCTGATGCGGGGCTCCATCTCAGGACCCTGGGATCCTGACCTGAGCTGATGGCAGACGCTTAACGACTGAGCCACCCAGGTGCCCCAGAGATGCTAGATCTTAAGTGTTTAATTATCTCAAAAACTAAAATTATCTTTGGGAATTTGTAGTATGAGATTTCCTTTGAGAGCTTGTCTAGGATCTATGAGACTAACGGTATTGACACCTTCTTTGCTCTCCGTGCTAAAAATGCCACAAGGTAAGGAACTGTCATTTTTATCTTTGTATGCTTAGCACCTCACACGATTCCTGCTTAATAAATATTTGTGAAGTAACTAGTGGTTACCAGTTACCATTAGTAACTAGTGATGGAGGTAAGGCTGATGTTGAATAACCACAACATGAGACAATTCTTTTCAAATGTCATGAAGATGATTAAAAACAGTATCATAAAGAAGTCAGGAGAGGATTCATTGCTTCTGGCTTAAAAGAGCTGGGGAGGGTTTCGAGGAAAAGGTGGTATTTAAGCTGAACTTTGAAAGATCATTAGGATGGATATTTGTCTCAAATCTATACCCATGATTTGAGCATATATTCTTGGTACTTTTTTCTTTCATTGAAAAAGCAGCTTGGTGAAATTTTACTGTCCGTTTTGATAGCTCCAAAAAAAGGAAGCAAACAATTTGATATTTTTGATATGAAAAGATAGAAGAAATGATCTAAAAACGTATTTTATGCTTATTTACCAAATGTGAGAAGTTTAAATTTGGTTCAGACCCTCTGAGTTTTGCTTCATACTGCCTGTGACTATTCAAAACACACACACACACACACACACACACACACACACATACACACACACTCATTCCCAATTGGTACAGAATACCTTTCATAGATTCTCATGAACACAGGAAAAGACTTATGAAGTGCACTAAGCATAATTTGAATATGTGTCTAAATTCTTAGAATTCAAATGTGTTATTGAGATTCTATCTATTAGTAAGGTATTTGAGCCACTATTAAAATATCCTCATAAAATTTTCTTGTGGAAATTACAAAATGCTGGACTTTTATTACGTATAGTTATCCAAAACAATTCCTCAATGGAGTCCTAGAGAAAACTGAAGTTTTTAATTAAGTAATTCCTAGATATCTAGCTCTCCAAGACCTTGTGGGAATGACTAATTTTGAAAGAATCACTAAGAGTAGACACTACTATTCTCCATATCTTATCTCCTATTGAAAAGAGAATTCTTCAAATTATACAAGGATCATCAAAGCTAAATATAAGAGCATAAACAAACAGAACCCACCACAAACCAAAAAATAAAACTGGACCATAAATTTGTTGATTGACTTTTCTAGTGGCAAATCAAAGTGTATTACAGGCATCTCCTACTATCCAGAAGTTCACTTTATCCAACTTCACTTTAACAAAAGACCTACACTGACAACTGCCTTCAGTAATTGAAAGAAATCCAAAGAGGATTTTTGCTTTTGTGAAATAGCAATTGCTTCTTTGCTTTATGCATTTTGGCTTTTTAAAGGTTTCATAGGAATGTTCTACTTTCCGATGGGGGGGTTGGGTGGGGAAGAAACCTGTTTTTTGTAATTTCAGAGACTAAAATGATGTTCCAACACACATTTAGTCAAATTATTTACAAATCTTGTATTGAATTGTCTTGGAATTCTCAAAAGAACAGTCAGTATCCTTTGCTATCCTAATTCTTACTACCTGATTTCAAAAGCCCAAAAGATTTGGAAAGCGAAAGATACTTGTATATCATTTTCCTACATGGATAAAGCCTCAGGATCAAAAGTCTATAATATATTAGAAGTAAGGTTCTTTTGTTTCTAAGGAAGAGAAACTATCTCTGGCTAGCTTAAGCAAAGAAGGAAATGTTAATTATAAGGATACTGGAGGAACTCCAAGAAATTGAATGATGAGCTCAACAACTGAGCAGTGAGAAAGGCAGAAGCCCAGGGCTGCTGTGGGAATCTCAATAGCAGAACTTTCTCTCTGTCCTGCCGTTCACATGACCTGGATCCAGGAATTCCTATACTCTGCGTCTTTCTTCTTAAATTTCAGAATATCGAGTGGTGGAATTTGGCTCCATTTGGATTATTCACTTATGTGAATGAAGAAGTCCCAAAACCAGGTTTGATTACCAGAGAAATCACTGAGCAAGGCCCTTTGGTTTCTGCGGGCTTCTGGGCGGTCTGGTATGGGAGAGAGCAAGCGAGCTAAGAGCAGGGGAGGTTAGATCATCGCTTATTCTATCAGTATTACATCATCAGTATTCTAAGTGCCTTTTAAAATAGTAATTGTGGGAAAATACACAATTTACCATCTTAACCATTTTAAGCGTAAAATTCAGTGGCATTAATCACTTTTACAATGTTGTGCAACCATCGCCTGTATCCATTTTCAGAACTTTTTCATCATCCCTTTCGACCATCACTCTGTCCACGTCCCCTCCTCCTCTCTGTAACTCTTAGTCTACTTTCTGTCTCTATGAATTTACCCATTCTAGGTGCCCCACCTAAGTGGAGCCATATAGTATTTGTCCTTTTGAGTCTGGACTTATTTACAAGCATAATGTTTTCAAGAACCAACCGTGTAGCGCGCACTAGTCCTCCATTCCTTTTTATTGCCAAACGGTATCCTGTTGTATGGATTTAGCATATTGGGTCTCTCTGTCTATCAGTTGATGGGTCTTTGGGGTTGATTCCACTTTTTAATTATTATGAAAAATGCTGCTATGAATATTCATGTATAGGCTTTTGTGTGGATATATATTTTTAATTCTTTTAGGTATATACCTAGCAGTATATAGAATTCGTGGGTCATTGATAACATATTTAACATTTTGCCTCAGCCTTTCCTATTCTTTATTTTATTAAAAAAAATTAAAAAGAAATTTTTAAGATAAAAAAATTTTTTTAACATATAATGTATTATTTGCCCCAGGGTTACAGGTCTGTGAATCATCAGGCTTATCCATTTCACAGCACTCACCATAGTTCCTATTCTTATCCTGCTTTACCTACCCCCCCATACTATATCTCAATACACACAATATAATTTACTATTTAAATATCCATTGTTTATCATCTGTCTATAAACTCTTTGAAGGTAGGGATCTTTCTGTTTTGTCACTGAGTATCTCAAGTGCTTGGCTCCATAAATATTTTTGAATTAGGATATATGTATTCTCAAATCTCTAAGTAACAGTTAATATCAGTTAATAACAGTTAATATCAGTCCTTCTCTGGAAAAAAAAATCAATGTAAGTGCTCTTACTTATTAAATGTTTTGAGAATCCATACAGGTAGTCCTTTCAAAAAAGATGGAAGTAGTCATTAGTTTTATGGTGCCATTAAATCTTACTATAATAGGTAGTTTAATAATGTCTTGGGTCATATCTCTGTGCTTTCCTGCAGTCTGGAAAAGGTACTGTATATAACCTTATTTAATGGTTTGCCTGTTATAGCCACATTAAACTAAAGTTGATATTTCTGAAAGTTCAGTTTTGTTTTTAATGTGTACAAAGGGTGAATTTGTAAGCTTTTGATGAGACAATTTCTTACTTTAAATCAGCTCTTTCTCTTTGTGGATAGTATGTAACACATCTGGAGAGACTTTTTAAAATTTTAACTGCTATTGGCAAAAAAGTTTAGTTGGAAATAATTTGCTAATATGAAACCAGAGAACAGTTGAGGGAATTTATAGCGCTTAAGAAAAATAGAAGAGAGCATATGACAACTTGTAATTTTTATTTTTGAAATTTAAGAATAAGTGTCTGGAAAAGGATAAGCATTTAAATATAGGTTGAAGAAAACAAATTGCTGTGTTTTTGTTCTTCATTAATTTATATTCCATCTATTGCCTGAGTCTCTTAGAATGTGCTTTGCCTCAGGCTTATTCCAAATTACACATGTTTGGCCATTCTCTTTTTAAGAACATAAAATTCTCCAGTGTTGTTATTTGCTCTTATTCTTGGAATCTTCACTGGTAGCAGTGTACAAATAAGAACTTCATTGAGGTATATTTGCATATAGGACAGAGAAATAAAGTGAAAAATATAGATATGTACAAATTACAAAATAATTTCAAAGTAAAACAATGTCATTCTATTTCCTCTAGTTGTAATGCACCATGATCTTCTATGATAGGTGTTTAAAATGTAATATCTTTAAAAAAGTACTTTTGAGATGAAAGATACAAAACATTATCAGGGTTTTGCTTCATTTCCAAATTAATTCCAGGGAAGCACATCATACCAATTAAAGATAGTGACTTAAAAAATATATCACGCAAATCACCATAGTTACATTAGGGATCCAAAATAAGTTAATGATTTAAGGACTAGTTACTTGTGTTTGGCTGAAGTGTTCAAGGTCATTGCTGATATCAGGGACATAACTACTTAAACATTTGCATTTCAAGTAGATTTTTGGCTTCAGCCACATTTTCAAAGAGGGTAATTTCAAACCTGGTTTGTTAAAATAGGCAGGAAAAGTAAGGAAAGGAATTTTGTTGTACTAAAGACTCGATACCTGTGGCACTTGTGGCTAGGAATGGTGAATATTGTGACATTTAAATCAAATTAAGTCGCATTGTCAATGAAAGTCAATGAAACTTATTTAAAATTTACTTAATTAATCCATCTCTTCCATCTCTAGGATTACTAACAAATGAGAAAAAGGCCTTTATTTACCTTTCTTCCCTATTTACCTGGCAGGACATGATTTAATAGTTGAGTTCCAATTCTAAACTCATGTGAAGAATGAGCCTCTTTCCTGATCAGTACAAATGAAGTCATTGTTATCTGTTAGGGTGAAACCCAGTGCTTATTTCTAGTTGTAGCTGCTAAAGAATCTTTCAGAAAGTCTTTTAAAATATTATCAAGTTGCAAGTATAAAAACACTGTCATTATTGAGGAAACTGGGTAAAGAATTATTTAGGTAAATTGACATGTAGGAGTTTTTTGTTTTTTGTTTTTTTAAAGATTTTATTTATTTGACAGAGAGAGAGAGATCACAAGTAGGCAGAGAGGCAGACGGGAACAGGGGGAAGCAGGCTCCTTGCTGAGCAGAGAACCCGTTGTGGGGCTCGATCGCAGGACCCTAAGATCATTACCTGAGCTGAATGCAGAGGCTTTAACCCACTGAGCCACGCAGGTGCCCCCATGTAGGAGTTTTGAGAGGCAGTGATTACTTTGGCAATAGTTAGATAAAGTTGTACTATGACAGTTTTCTAAAGAGTAGATCAAAATTCATTTTGCACATTTTTTTTGAAATGGAAATTATAATTAATGTGATAAACTCTAAAGAATTGACGCCAACTGCAACATTTAGTTTGAGCTCTGTTTAATTTAGCAAAATGCATTTTTTATTTCAATTTCTGTATCATAGACTTCTAGTTATTCCCTCAAATTCATTCTTCCTTTCTTCCATACTAACAAGTATTTGACTTTATGGGTGCCCAGAATAAAGACCACATTTCCCAGCCTCCCTTGCAGCCAGGGTGGTCATGGACTATACTTCAAGGTCAGGTTTTTAAAGGAGGCTTTGGCTGCCCGCTACCCTCCCTCCCCTCCCTTCCCCCCATTTCGTTTAATTGTTCTATGAGCTGTAAGAAGCCATCTTGAATCTTGCTGATGTGACCAGTATATTGGGGATAATAGAGCATCCATAAATGAACCTGATCTCTGGACATCCTCAAATCCTGGCTCGACTTTATTCTAACAGAAGATGGAACTGGATAGGCAGACAAAGGCCAGATCATATATTCCTCATTAGGTAATGTGAAGTCATTGGAGGATTTTTAAGCAGGAGAGTGAAATGATCAGGTTTTGTGCTAGGAAGATCAGACAGTGGTAAAGAGAAAGGATAGAATGAGGTTGCAAATGGTAGGCATGGGCAGAATCAGGGTCTTACCTGAAGGAGGCCTGAACCAAGGAGCTGTACTGGGGATGAAAAGTAACTTGTCTTAGAATCACTGAAGGGACAGTAGTGTTTCACTTTAGATCTGAAAAGTTTTATAGATTAAAACATTCAGTGTGACTTTTGAGGCTTTATTTTAAAAGTGAAACACATGGACTTGAAAGAAGTTTCTCTTTCATTTGCTTATGGATGGATGAAAGGTCATTAAACTTCAGGCTTTCCTGGGCTCTGAGATACAAGCCTCATCTTGTTCATGCTTTCTTCCCCTGGCTCCCTGCTTTGGGAGATGTCTCCCTGTGCCTCCCCCCATTTTTTTTTAGTTGCATATATATTCTGAGTTTCCTCTTACCACAGGGGCTTTTCATGTGTTTTCTTCTCTGTCTGGCAGATTTCCCCCCTTAAACTCCTGCCTCTCACCTAATTTGTACCTATTCCTTATTCAGATTTCAGCTCACTGACCGTTCTTCAGTGAACTTTTTCTGATCTTCCAGACGGTTTGAGCTCCTTTTTTGTGTGCTCCTACAGCACCATATTTTTCCCCTTCAGAAAATTTATCACAGTTGTAGTTTTAATTTTACTTAAACTCTGTAATGGCAGGGCCTGTCTGGTTTTGTTCACAATTATGTTCCTAATGTTGCACAGAGCATCTGTCAGGTAGTAGGTACTCAAGAAGTTTTGAGTTTGGTTCGGACAAACCTAGTTTCAAATCACAACTCCAGTCTTCTTGGTGTGACCTTAAGAAGTTGTGACCTTAATACTGAAACCTCAATTTCTTGATCTGTAAAGTGGGATTATTGCTTAGGTTTTACGATTGCCCTGAGATTAATGGCAATTAACATTTGTGAAACATTTAGTAAGCGTCAGACCCTTAGCATTGGGCACCTAAATTAAGTAGGTAGAAACCACTGTTATTACTATTGTTATTATTATTATATCCAAAAAATCAGCATGAATCTCTTTTTGGAAACTCGGTTGAGTTCATAGGGCATCGATGTTGAAAGTTCTGCTGCATTATGTTTATAAAATTTTGTAGTAAACCAGTATAAGCTGGTATTTGCTTAATAGGCTGTTCAAAGTCACACTTCCTTATCTATTATTTATTTTGGTTTTGGCTTTTTATTTTTCTTCCTCACTTTGATAATGCACATTACCAAGTTGCAGGCACTTCTATTTATCTTTTATTAGTGGGTTTGATGCCTGCTATCCTTTTGATGTAATGCAAACACCTGAAGTGTATCAACATTAGTAATAATCTTAGAATTGCTTGGCATATATATACCCTATTTTCCCGGATTGGAATTTTGAAGTCTTGCTACATTTTAAAGACAACCTGTTATTTTAGTTGCTAACATTCCCCTCTCCCCCTTCCCGGTAGAACATAGTGCTCAAAGGAAAGAGTTTTGTTTTATTTATTGAAACAAAAACAAATGTTTGCTTTGGAGCCATTAGGATAGAGATTTTGCTCAATTTTCCACTGAACAGCTGGTGCTACTGTACCTTCTCTTGTTTCCTATTGGCCAAGCATTCCCAGGGAACATCTGTGAGTGGTAGAGGGATTAGCAAAAACATTTATCTAATTTGGATAATTAATCAGTTTATAAATAAAAAATTAGCCTGGGATAATCTTGTTAAATTTTGAATAGTGACCAATCAAGTGATCATGGTTGCTTATCTTGGGAATACTAATGACTTTTAGACAAAATCTTAGGGATCCAAAAGGCATGGAGGGTGTTCTCACTCCTGCCTCTTGGATATAGTTAATGAACAAAAATAGGGAGGCTCTAGCTTTCTTATAGTTATGTCATAAAAGGAGATTTGACTATAACTGGAATCTTAGTATATATATCACACAAACTGTTGAAGAATCCTTATAAATAAAAGCATTAAAGAAAAACACTTCACAACCCACCCCCTTATAAACTCTTTTTTGAAAGTTTCTCTGAGATGCTTCCTTTGAGCTCGCATTAATTCCTGACGTTGCAGTTTATCCCAGTTTGCTATTTCTAGTCCTACTGGAGTAATGGGATAAGAGCTCCAAACATGTCACATTCCTTGTTATGACAGGACTGGTGAATCTGAAGACCCTCTATGAATCAGGGTGCAAGAAACAGAAAACCCAGCTGGAACAATGGTCAGCAAAGAGAACTTTGTAATCAAAGTAACCGAAGAGTGTACACATAGCATTGTTATAAACTCTTATCTCTTGATTCTGTTTTTTTGTTTTTGTTTTTTTAAGATTTTATTTATTTGTTTGACAGAGAGAGACACAGAGAGAGGGAACACAAGCAGGAGGAGTGGGAGAGGGAGAGGCAGGCTTCCCCCTTAGCAGGGAGCTTGAAGCGGGGCTCGATCCCACGATCCTGGGATCATGACCTAAGATGCTTAAGGACTGAGCTACCCAGGTTCCCTTTATTCTTGAAATAACGAGTGTTAGTTCCACCCTTAGGCAAGCTTCTGCCTATGGTGACAGCATGGCTGCTAGCGGCTTCTGCCTTACAGTACCCTATCCTCTTACCCCCAGAGCTGAAAAGAGTGCCTCATTTCCTCGGACCCCAGAAGTACAGCAGTTACCTCTGTTGCTTGACTGGGATAGTGGTCCCACTTTCAGCCAAACACTGTGGCTAGGGAATGAGATGCTAGTGCTTCCAGAGATGACATGGTCATGCCCTGAGTGGGAGAAGAAGAGCCCTTCTCCATTATTCTGTCAGGGTTCTGTTGCCAGAGAAAGACAGTGGACAACCGGATGGGAAGGTAAAGACAACACGTGCCCCCCGCAGCCAAAAAGGATTACCCCTTAACCTCAAGGAAGCTATATCTCCTATGTCCTCACAATCAGGCTTTCAAATGTGAAACCTTTAATTACCTTTTGTGCTCATAGAAGACTGTTCTCTTTCCAGCTTACTACTTTTGGGCTTTTTATACTAGCATTTCAGGTGGAGTTTACTTCCTGATGAAGAGGAGAATTATCTGAATACTTTTACATGCTGTAGTAAAGCCTCAAGTCTGGTCCAGTCCATATTTCTTTGGGCATCAGCTCTTGGAGGAAAGGACTTTGAGGAAATCTAAGGGTGGGGGTCATGGTGAGGGGTCAGAGGTAAGGCAGCAATGTATTGCACCTAGGTAATACCCCAATATTGTTGCTATGAAGTAAAAAAAAAAGAGAGAGTTTATGAAACAGACTTTTTCAAAATAAGCACATTATTCATAAGCACCTGAATAAACATGCTTTGATATATGAATGTCATCCATGAGAGTATATACATGAGACTCTCTATTTCTTACAGTAAATTTATTGTGAATGTATTTCCTTTTAATGTAGATAACTTTTGTTTAGGCACAGGTAGCTTGTCCACTTTGGAATAATTGTGGCAGCTTATGTGCATATAGTGTACATGATTAATTATTATGATGCAGATGTATACAAAGCAGGGTGGGATGTAGCAGGATTTAAAATACAGATTTTGGGGGCACCTGGGTGGCTCAGTGGGTTGGGCTGCTGCCATCGGCTCAGGTCATGATCTCAGGGTCCTGGGATCGAGTCCCACGTCGGGCTCTCAGCTCAGCAGGGAGCCTGCTTCCCTCTCCCTCTTTCTCTGCCTGCTTCTCTGTCTGCTTGTGATCTCTGTCAAATAAATGAATAAAACCTTTAAAAAAAATACAGATTCTGAAATAAAAGATCATTATTTTAGATCTCAAAAATTCGAAAATTTTGTTGTGAAAATAGTTTTAATTAAAAATTCCCTTGTAAAACAAATGTATTTTGTGCCAGAGCTAGATATGAATTATGATTCCTAATTAATATGTAATATTGAAATGTGATATTTGTGTAACCTTTTCAGAAATGGCACAGTAAATTCTTCTAACTCTTAAAAGTCAATGTCTTCAACTCATTTTTTTTTCCTATTTTAATATTTAAAACTTGGGTCTACTTGACTATTGAAGAAATCGGTTAGTTATGATATAATTATCTAGAAATCATATTTAATTTCAAGGTTGAAATCAAATCATTAAATAAATAGATGTTTGATAATGAGCTTTTAAAGGCAATGTGGATTTTGGAAAGAGCTGTTGAAGTACTGAGGTTTGAATTCTATTCTGCCCTGAAGAGGTTCTGAGAATTTATACAGAGTATTTAATATCTGAATTCAGGTCCCCATCTTTATGACTGAGTCTTCCAGGTGCCCCCCAGGTCCCCATCTTTAAATTGGGAGTATAAGTGTATGTGTCCTCTGTTTTTCAGTGGTTCTTTGGGGGGGTGAAATGATGTTATACCTGTGTGAATGTTTGGAAAGCTCTACTGGTACATGCTGGATGTTCAAAAAATTCATATATATTTTCTTTAAACAATAAATCCTAAGGAATTCACCTAAATCTACTCACTAGCATGAGTTGAATCATATTATACATTTAAATATCAGCGGTTTCTTTTTCCAGATTTGCTATAATTTAAAAAGCCAGAAAAATGTTTCCCCTATTTAACGTTTCCCAGAAAATGTTTTCCCACTGTTGTGGCAGTGATGTAAATAAAATGAAAATTTTGATTTAAGTACATAACCCAGTATTTTCTTGATTTTATTTTGTCTTTATTGATGAAGGAACATATTTGGAAAATAGAAATAATTTATTTTAGTTATGCACATATATATAATGCATATATATAAATTTACATATAACTAAAATAAATTACTTGTATATATATAAAACATATGTATATATATGATTAAATATCTTGTTTTAGGCAGCATTTTTAAAAAATTTCTTTGAGAGAGTGCAAGCAAGACAGCAGAAGCACGGTGAGCAGCAGAGGGAGAGGGGAGAAGCAGACTCCCCACTGAGCTGGGAGCCTGTTCTGTGGCTCCATCCCAGAACTCCAGCATCATGACCTGAGCTGAAGGCAGACGCTTAATGACTGAGCCACCCAGGTGCTTTCCACTTTTTTTTTTTTTTTTTTTTAAAGGTCCAAGTAGTGGTTTTTAAAAAATTATATTTTTAAATTTTTTTAATAAACATATAATGTATTATTAGCCCCAGGGGTACAGGTCTGTGAATTGCGAGGTTTACACACTTCACAGCACTCATCATAGCACATACCCTCCCCAATGTCCACAACCCCCCCCAACCCTCAGTTTGTTTTGTGAGATTAAGAGTCTATTAATGGTTTGTCTCCCTCCCGATCCCATCTTGTTTCATTTATTCTTTTCTTACCCCTCAAACCCCTCACATTGCATCTCTACTTCCTCATATCAGGGAGATCATATGATAGTTGTCTTTCTCCTGTTGACTTATTTTCACCAAGCAGTGGTTTTTAAACTACACTCCAAGTATCATCTGATTACAATTCAACAGATCAGCCATGGTATTTGGCGTGTTATTAAGGTATACTTTCTTTATTACTTTTTTCTTTTTTTAACGAGGCATGAGAGAGGAGATGAGATAGGATTTAGGGTTTATTGATTGTTAAAAAAGACATCTGGCCAACTGTTTCTTCTAACTCCAGTGTTCAGGGAAGTTGAAAGGGTGAAATACCCAGCACAATTATGTGTGTAAATCAAGATATCCATAAATTAAAGGAAATGTAATGTTGAATGAGGGAAAATAAAACATTTCCTATCACATCCTTTCTTTTCCTGTTTTTAAATTCCAAGCCCTTTAAAGAAAATTCGGCTACTTAACAGTTCTTCAGGCCCTGTTTGGAATGCTAATGAGCCTGGCCTAGTCACAGCCCCGGCACTGCCAAGTTCTAGGAATTTAGATTTTCTCCAGGCATGGAAGGGGCTTTTGACTGGTGTGTGAAAGGAGGGGAAGACTGAACATCCCTTGATGCTGTGCTTAGAAAAGGGGAGAATTGAAGAGGGTGGACACGGGGAAAGTGGCGAGACGGCTTTCTTCTGTTCAGAGAGAATTCAGTGGTTTAGAATATTGAATAAGGCAGGGAACCAAAGAGGTGTCATTTCAGTCACTTAACGTTGAAATACAGGACACTGTGGGGAAAAAAAGCTATAAGGATTTTTGGAGACCTTTTACTGTAGGGACTATCCATCAGATTGCTTTGTGAGAGGAAACTGAGAAAGGAAGGGGGAGGGTTCTCTCAGTAATGTGCAATCTTGGTCCAGAGGGACTCTCCTGCCTTTCACAGACCTTCTTCTGACAGGACAAGACTAAGGGCCAAGGGGGACCTGAAGGTTTTTTATTCTTTATGATTCAGGATAATTTCTCCTCATCCTGGCAGAAGATGCCACGTCCTGCGTGGATATGGTCTCTCAAGACAAAGCCCTCAGTGTACAACCCAGAAACAACACACAGTTGAAGAATCATGTCTTTCTAATGGATGTATTTTTTTTCCATGTAATTTGTTTTTGTGCACAGCATTATAACTCAATGTGCAGATCTAGAGGAACTTTACAAAAAAAAAAAAGGCTGAAAGCTGTGTTGGTTTGTGGGGGAGAGTGAGTATATTACTACATCTACAGGTGTTTCTTATTGCATGTCCCGTAAGATAGGGTGACGGTGGAGGTTTGTCTTTTCCTTCTTGGATTAGGAGTTGGGCTGGAAACAATCACTTTGACAAGATAATTGGACCCGAAACACAGTTGCTTAAAAAGATGGTCTAAGGGGTGTCTGGGTGCACAGCTGGTGAAGTGTCAGACTGTCGATTTTGGCTCAGGTCATGATCTCAGAGTCGTAAGATCAAGCCCCACTTTGGCCTTAGTGCTCTGGGCAGAGTCTACTTAGGAATCTCTCTTCCTCGCCCACTGCCCCTACCCGCCATGTGCTCTAGCTCTCTCTCTCAAATAAGTAAATAAATCTTAAAAAAATATTTTGGCTAAGTTTGAAGCTTGACATCATAGAAGAGAAAGAATGAGAGAAACAGATACAGGTAAATAAAAGCACGTGTTACCGAAAGATAGTAGCCGGTTTTATTCTTGGGACAAAATGGCCGCTGGTGATGTTGCTCTTCCCTCACCTCTTCCGGGAGGCAAGAGAGTCGTACCAGATGGAAGAGGGTTGGGAAATCTTACCAACATGTCAGGTGAGATTGTCTATCCCTAGGGAGACATCTTTGAAGAGAGAAGGTAGCGTGTAGCTGGTAAATAGGAATCAATGAATTATTTGGGAAAATCACCATAGACATTTGATTACTTGGTCTTTAGTTTCACTCCCAGGAATGGCGGGAGGTTGAGAAAGAAGTTGTTTCACCTTGAAAAGGAATCTGCTTTTGGTAGTCTCAGAGTAGGAAAAGCCATAATGAAAGCCACCAAATCACATTCTTAGAGGAAATTTTTGTGAGAAGATAATTATAATGAATCAGCTGCTATGAAAACATCTCCAAGAGATCATTTTGGGTAAGAGAAAGCAGTGACTCTTGTTCCTGTGTGTGTTTTTCTTTTTCTTTCTTTCTTTCCTTTTTTTTTTTTTTTAAACCAAATAGAAATCTGATCAATATCAGTTTAGTTGAAAACCATTTTGCAGATGAAAAGGAGATATCTTTCCTTTTGGGTTCTGGAAATACACCTGTGAAACAGATAACCTGTATATATGCTTCAAAAGGAATTAGAAAGTGGGTACTGAGATCCTCCCAAACATTCAGATGATGGGCAGACTGTAGAAGATGATACCTTTCTTGAGCTTGTCTTTGTAAAATTATTTTCCTCTGATTTAAAATTTCCTCTGATTTAAAATTCATGATCTCATGAGCTTATAACTTCAAGAGAAGCTTCTCTAATTTTAATTTCCCCTATAACTTTTCAGAATTATTGAAATTTTGCATTTTGCAACTTGATTGCTCTTTGGTTCTATCAAATTATAAGAAAGACATGTTCAAATTCAAATTAAGTTGCTAAGGAAAAACACAAAGTTGCCTATTGATGATAATGATGTTTGTAAGCTGGGCCCTTTATAACTTCATGGTAGGGGGAAATCCTCCTTTTGAAGAGTTATTTTTTTTGCTTCCCATTAGTTTTTTTAAAAAATCATTGAACTATATATTGGTCACAAATAGCATCGTAAGAAAAGAAGACTGTATATGATCTATAGGAGAGGGTCTAAATCCTCTTCTCTCTTCAGCCTTTAAAGGGCTAATGTTTGAGACACTTTCCAGCTTATTAGGCATTAAGACAATCAGCTATTAGCTATTAGTTTTATTTCTATAGAATAAGAATTATTAAAGGAGTTCACCTCAAAATATATTTTAAAAGAGAGTGAGGTTTCTGTCACATGCCTGTTCTTCTCTGAACAAAACTGTGCTAAGCTTAAGGGATGAAAATTTCCATAAAAACTTTGAGATGTCAGGATTCTAAGGTATGTTTGTGTTCTAAGAGTTCTCCTTAATCTTTTGGGGGTCATATGTCACTTTGAGACTGAGGAAATTCAAACAAGTGTACAAAAACACAAGAGTTTATGTGCGTTTGATGGTGTTCAAGACTCCCTGAAGATTAGCCATTGGATCCAAGCTTGGGAATGCTTGTGCTAATGTGTGCTAATAGCTCTTCATGAAGCTGGAAGCTTTGGGTTTGGTTTGTATTGCACTCTGTTGTTTCCTCAGTGCCTAGCACAGTGCCTGGCTCGTAATCAATGAGTATTTGTTGAATAAAATGAATATTTTTTAAAAAAAGATTTTATTGATTTATTTGACAGACGGAGATCACAAGTAGGCAGAGAGAGAGGGAAGCAGGCTGCTGAGTGGAGAGCCCGATGTGGGGCTCCATCCCAGGACCCTGGGATCATGACCTGAGCTGAAGGCAGAGGCTTAACCCACTGAGCCACCCAGGTGCCCTAAAATGGACATATTTTATTTTGGACATATTTGGTATGTGGTTCATCTAATCTGGATCTTCTGGTTGCTTATAATTTACCAGTTCTGCACTCTATAGGACCTTTTTTTACTTCTTTTGCAAGGGATAGGAACCCAAGTAGTTTAAGCACAATAGGAGCTTTTTGGTTTGCATTACTGGGGGGTCTAAGAGGAAGTTCTGCCTTCTGGTTCAGCTGGGACTAAGGGTTCACTTGAGGGGACCAAGGGTTCAGTTGAGGAGACTAAGATTTTGTCTCTCTTTCTCTCTTTTTTTTTTTTTTTTTTAAACCTCTGTCCTTCTTGTAGGACTTATTCTCTGGAAGACTTTTTCCACTCATGGTGAGGAAAAATGATTTCTGGCAGTTCTATGCCTACACTTTGTCTCATAATGCTTGATTTTATAGGGAGATAGAACCCTCCCTTTTCCTTTCATTGTTCATATCTGCTTCTATAGAGGCACTTGGGCCCTGCTGGGGCTGTGTTCTCTCCTTTGGACCAAGCACTGTTGTTGTTTGGTGTGATGGGAGAGAGAGGAGGTCCGGCTAGGTTTCATACCCTCCCTTGAGTTGTGGAGGGATCCCATTGTTTCTTAACCATGCCATCTTAAGAGTTATTCGGTGGGAGGGGCACCTGGGTGGCTCAGTCATTAAACGTCTGCCTTCGGCTCAGGTCATGATTCTAGAGTCCTGGGATCGAGTCCCATATCAGGCTCCCTGTTCCTCGGGAAGCCTGCTTCTCCCTCTCCCACTCCCTCTGCTGTATTCCCTCTTTCGCTGTGTCTCTCTCTCTCTGTCAAATAAATAAATAAAATCTTAAAAAGAGAAAAAAAGAGTTATTCAGTAGGAAAGGGAAGTTTCTATAAGAAGCAGGAGAAAACATAACAGATGTCCAAGACACATTTCATATGTGATAGTTTAGTTAAGGTTGATATTGTGGTCTTAGGATGTCAGTGGGTCCATTGAGTGTCCCTTACCGAGCAACTGGTTTTCTGGATATTGTCATCATTGAAACATAGGTCCTCAAAGGAAGGACTTGCGTCTTGTAGAATTTTTTAGGATTAAGAGAATAAATACCAACATTTGTGCAAAGGGAGGAAGGAAGTAGGAGAGCATTATAGGAATCTTGTGAAATCTATCATACAGCTGCTTTCTTCAGACTGTAGGGGCAGTAATTTGGATTTACTGAATGTGATGTCAAGTCTGGCTTTAGCTTTTCACTTGCTCTGTGGTGTCTCCAGCAGAATGTTGGTGTGGGCTGAGTGTACTGTCCTTGACAGGGCTCGTAAATGGAACCAGAGCAGGTTGACTTTGGTTGGGGAAGGAAGTACTTTGGAATGTATGGGGATTGTTGAAACAACTTTCTGTGTGCTTTACTAAAGGAGAAAACACTCTGTATTGATGACCAAGATTCCAAATGACTGCAATTTCAATTATTCTTGAAGATCTATTTCACTAGATATTGGTTTTCTAATAATTCATATTTTTTTCTTTAAAAAGAAGAAGAGTATTTTTGTAATAATTATCATGAAGGTTTTAGAATAACACTTAAGATTCAAATACATTCAAAACCCCAAGATATATTTGGATAAGTTAAGATGACTTACTATTTAAAGGTATAATGCTCCTAATTTTCTGTTTGGTTCATTGTGGACTCATGCTGAGCAGGGGACTATCAGTTCTGTGATAGAGTGCTAACTTTTATTCTTATTTATTTTTTTAACGATTTTGTTTATTTATTTGACAGAAATCTCAAGGAGGCAGAGAGGCAGGCAGAGAGGGGTGGGGGAAGCAGGCTCCCTGCTGAGCAGAGAGCCCAATGCGGGGCTCCATCCCAGGACTCTGGGATCATGACCCGAGTGCAAGGCAGAGGCTTTAACCCACTGAGCCACCCAGGTGCCCCTAGAGTGTTAACTTTTAAAACTTTGATTTTTAATATGTTCAGATTGTCATCCTGACCTGTTTTTCAGGTTCAGTAACTAAATGTGAACTTATGTGGACTCTTTCCACACTGTTATTATTTTTCTTGAAGTCTTAATTAAAAGATTCGGTTAGAATCTCATGTGATACCTGACACGTAGTGGGTGGTCATTTGTATTTGTATAATGAAATGATGAGTGAATATAAATTAGTGTGTATCAGTGTGCCTCATGAGCAGTAGGTCTATGTCATTTTCCTATTAAATATATTTGAATAATGTTTCCCACCAAGAAGTTGAGTAAATTTAGATTTACTAAATTAAATAAGTCATTATTATGTGCTTTCTCTGTGCCTGGCATTGCTTAGTTTTTTGACTTTGAAGTACTTCACTGCACCTTATTTATGGTAAATACTATATTGCATGTATAATTCCACCATAAAACCAATATGATAACCCTTAAAGAGAGAATAGCCGTTCACATCTCTTTTGAATTTCCCTGCTCTTCTTTTCCGTTAGAATGTTGATGATATGGAACACATTTATGGATGTGTTTTCTCACTTGGATGGCTGTGCTAGCCTCTAAAGTAGTATCTTTCTCATTCTCACCAGTCTGCTCTCAGCTTGGCCACCAGAGAGATCTTTCCAGAAATAAGCCAGGTCACGCTGACCTTTCCTTGCTCCTTCCAGGGGCTCCTCTCTCACTTGGAGTAAAAGCCTGGGTCTTTATGATGACCCAGGAGGCCTATAGGATGTGGCCTTTGAATCCTTGACCTCTCTGACCTCCTTTCCAGTAGCTTACCTTCTTCCTCACTGTTTTCAGCCATGATGTCTTCCTTGTAGGCCCTTGAATATGCCAAACATCCTCCCACTGGAGGGTCTGCACTGGCTGTTCCCTCTGCCTGGAATGCAGATATCTTCCTCAGGCCTGTTAAGTCTTTTAGCATGTTTTAGGTTTCTTCTTTTTCTATTGCATTTATCCCCTAGCACACTGTAAAATTTATGGGTTTATTATTGTTTATTATTTGTCTACTCCCTGCTATCTCCTGTAAGAGTGAGTGTTGGTTTTATTTGCTCTTAGAATGATGCCTTGCACATAGTAACTGCTTAGTAAATGTTTGTGGAATGAATTTCCCGAGAAAGAGATTTTTTTTTTTTTAAAGATTTTATTTATTTATTTGACAGAGAGAAATCACAAGTAGTCGGAGAGGCAGGCAGAGAGAGAGAGAGGGAAGCAGGCTTCCTGCTGAGCAGAGAGCCCGATGCGGGACTCGATCCCAGGACCCTGAGATCATGACCTGAGCCGAAGGCAGCAGCTTAACCCACTGAGCCACCCAGGCGCCCCTCGAGAAAGAGATTTAAATAAATTTTTTTCTAAAGTGATTACCTTATTGCTAACTTTTTTCAGCAATTAAGGGTAATAATAAATAGTAATGATGATGTATATTATGAATATGAATAATAAATAGTAATGATGAATATAGTTAATAATTACTGAGTATATACTTTGTGCTAGGCATTTGTAATCAATAATATTCATGATGATGATTGCTAACCTTTAGTGAATGTTAACTTTGGACCAGGTATTTTGCATTATCAAATTAGTTAATTTTCAAATCAACTCTACAAAGTTAATACTAGTATGATCTGAATTTTGTAATTAGGCCAGAGAAATAACATTCCAATAACATATATTCAGTATAAAATTGATACAACTGTGATATTAGAATCTTAAAAGGAAACATATATTGTTAAAATTATTATTATCCAATTTTTGTACAGTTCTAGCAGAAGTCTGTATGTCTCTTAGGGAACTTTTATGTGTGGTTATGATGATCACTGTGTGAAGAACTAGTATTAGGATTAAGAGTGTCCTTGCATTTAGAGATAAAGTCATTACCTAATATTAAATACAACATCTAACTTAGGAGTACTACTATTTCTGTCTGCAGGAATTAGAATTTTTTTTTTTTTGCCTGGCCTGGAAACAAGGGAAATAATTGAACACATGCATGTGTAGCTTTCTTCAGTTGTCAGACTTTTCTGCTTATTTTTGTTTATCTTTGATTTTACCTTCAGTTGGCTCTGCTTTCAGAGGTCATGGGTGTTGCTTTATTTTCAGGTTAGAATTCATTTACCCCATCCCACAGAGGTCTTTGCTTTTTAGTTAAAACACTCCAGAAGAGGATATATCTCTCATTTCAGCCACAATTAGACCCTTGCCAATAACACAAGTTTGTCTGGGATTATTTTCTTCCTGCACAGAAAAAGCTTAAAAGGGGGTCTTATGCCCTTTGATTCTATCCTTCCCGATTATTAAGTGTGACTTTAAAATGACAACTGTGTTGTTGTTGTTTTTTTTTAACTCTCGTTTATTCACATTTAGCCACTGTTAATTAAATGTTGGAAGCTATGTCTGTGGGAGGTATTTTTTTAAGAGTTTTGAGCTCTTCCCTTTCCTGGTAGTTCTTAGAAATGTCCCAGGTCCTTATTGACTCAAAACAAGAGTCATCTGCTTGTAGTTTTAACAAAGAAGTTGTTATACCCTTCAACTTTCTGGAAAAGAAAAAAAAAAAAAGTCCAGGTTCTCATGCTAGAATAATTGTGGGAATTAGTCTATAGCTGTCAGAGGTTTTTCTGGCCAGGGAACTTCTCTTGCCAACTGTTTCTTCCTAGGTATGTTTCTCTTTTATGTGTAATTAGCCAGGAAGTGGTAGATGATTCTCATACTCATCTCCGTTTGGAGAAGGTAGCATACTTAAAGGGAACAGGGATGAGGCATGTTCTTACAGCTATAAAACTTAATCACCAATAGCATTGTGCTCTGAAGATTTCCAAAGAAGGAAGTATTTTTGGCTAACTTATGTTCTGCTTTGCCTAGGAGCCCTTAGTGATTGGCTTACTCTTTGAAGTCTCTTTTAGCCATTCCCTTCTAGAATGTGTAAACATTATTATATGATTTGCTGAGGGGATGAGCCAGGGATGAACGGTTAGTTGTATCATCATCACATATTTATTTTATCTTTCCTGCCTATGATCTTTCTGCTGTTTCATCATCAGCCTCATTTTGTCTTTTGCAATTTGGTTTCTTGACCTTCCTGATCTGCTCATTCAATTCATTCAGGAATGAAGTACCCATTCATTCATTCAGGTTTTTTTTTTGTGTGTGTGTGTACTGACTGCATGCTAGTCACCGTGCTACATAGTGAGGGTATAAAGATTAAAAATACACTGCTTCAGGGGGCACCTGGCTGGCTCAGTTGGAAGAGCATGAAACTCTTGATCTCGGGTTTAAGGTTTGAGCCCCATGTTGGGTGTAGAGATTACTTACATAACTAACTAACTAACTAACTAAATGTAAAAAAAAATATACTCCTCCTGCAGTCCTCAAGGAAGGTCGGAATGACTAAAAGCAGTAGAAGTCTGGGGTGGGGTAGGTGTCTATACTTGGAAGAAACGAATGTCACTAGGGTGAGTTTTCCATTTTATGACTTTTTTTCCCTGAGAACACCTCCAAATTGGTGCCAAATTGGTTTAGGTGGCAAAAACTCAGAAAGGAATGTCCGTCTGGTAGGAGTAAGCCTCCGGACCTGAACCTTTGCCTTGTGAGTCACTTTTTCTAGGGCCAATGATTTTCTAGCTCTTGACAGATGATTGAGAACTGATAGTAGTTAAGGTCAACTCAGCATCACTAAATAATTGGTCTCAACTGATAGAGAGATGCTCATTCATATCTGGAGGAAGGCATTTTGCAAATGCTTTTGATTTTTAGGAAAACAGTAATAGGCAGACTAGGAGAAAATGCTGCACAAACTGACTTGCAACATTCCCGGATTCCAAGAGGTCAAGGAGGCAGGGGAGAGAGGATCAAGAAAAGCAAGTTATCAGATGCAGAAGGCAGATCCGAGAAGAAAAAGCCATGATTTCTTTCTTTAGCTGGATTAGGGCTTTAAGTTTTCAAAATATATGGACAAATTCTCTCTGAACTCTTAGTTACATATTTCCCTTTGAAAGGCACCATGTAGTTTACTGTCTCCCCATCTTCTCCCCCACTCCCAGTTTCATCAGTATCTATGCTCTGAAGGTAATTGCCTCACAAAATGACGGCTTCCTACAGTGATTTCTAAAAAGGATCATATATGCAAGACGTCATTGCCTTTGGAGTCCACACGACACCGCCCTTTCTAAAAGGTCTTTAAGTCACTCACATGAAGTGATAGCAGTGATCAAAAAATTTAAACACAAGGATTCATCCAATCTTTTTAGGAGCTTCCACATAGTAGTATTTCAACATTGAGAGTTTATACTATGAGTTAAATGTGATTTAAATTGATTTGGTCTTTCATGGACAAATAACTGTAGACATTTTCAAGACCTAAGAGCAAGGACAATTTCAACTTTGGAAGGAACCAGTTTTAGAAATATTAGCAGCAGCAAACATACTTCAATATGGAATTAAGCATATTTTTAATATTTAAGCTTAAAATATTTGTGTTAGTAAAAAATGTTATTGTAGTAAGGCATATAAAAGAAGAAAATAAAAAAGGAAGACACTTTTATTTTGTTTGTTTAACCTTTAGAAACCACACATTTCATTTTCTTTTTTTTTTTTAAGAACAACATTAGCTTTTTTTTTTTTTTTTTAAGATTTTATGTGTTTATTTGAGAGAGAGAGAGAGAGAGCTCACAATCAAGGAGAGTAACAGGTAGAGCTAGAGGGAGAAGTAGACTCCTCTCTGAGCAGAGGGAACGTGGTGTGGGACTTGATCCCAGGACCCTGGGATCATGACCTGAGCTGAAGGCAGAGACTTAACCAACTGAGCCACCCAGGAGCCCAAAACCCCATGTTTCAAATGGCAAATGAAAGTGAAATTAATTCTTCTTGTCATTCTAGGCAGGCAAAGCTGGAATATAGCGATGAGTGAATTTGGTATGTTGCATTTGTTTTGCTTTTATAAATAGAACACTTTTTGGCAGAAAGTTTTGACAGTGTTTGTTTCCCTCTTTATGGGATTTGAATTGTTCATGGTTTGGCAGGGATATGTTTGAGAGACCCATCAGTTATAAGGTATGAAATTGGACATCTGAAGAATTTTCTGTTTAGTTACTCTGAATTATGAGAAAAATTACTAGGCATATAAACAAGAATCTATAGGCTTGAGATTGGTTCCTTACTTGGGCAACTTGAGTTCTGTAAGTACAAAATGTCTATACTACTAAGTGGCAAGCTCTTAAGGTTTTTTTTTTTTTTTTTTTTTTTTTTTACTTATTTGACAAAGAGAAACACAGCGAGAGGGAATACAAGCAGAGGGAGTGGGAGAGGGAGAAGCAGGCTTCCTGGGGCTCGATGCTGGGCTCGATTGCGAGCTTGATCCCAGAACCCTGGGATCATGCCATGAGCCGAAGGCAGACACTTAATGACTGCCAGGCACCCCAAGATCTTAAGATCTTTTGACACTATGTTCTAAGACAATGGTGAGTGAACAGAACAAAATCGCATACTCGTACTTTGCTTGGAGTGATAAAATAATACATCGACTTAAAACCATTGATACTAAACAGTTAAACATTCACTCTACACTGAAAATATTATAAACGTCAGAGTTTGCTATTGAAGAATGATCCCACAGGCCAGCTCTAATTACAAAATAGGAGAAATGAAAAAAAAAAACTACAGAAAGAGAAGGAACCTGGGAGATCACAACTATCCCATTTAAGAAATAAGGCACAGAGAGGTTAAAGGACCAGTGTAGGCACAGCTGATTTTGTAGTGGCAGACCAAGGATTAAAACTTAGGGTTTTTTTTTTTTCCCCTTCTGTTCTAGTGCGGTTTCTAGATGAAGGTGAAAGAGGTAGGTGAATGTGTGCCAGGGTTGTGGGGGCTGTCGAGTGGCAGGTGGTGCGGACGTGTGGGGAGGAGGGATAGTTTAGGTAAGATGCCAAAGGGTTGCAGAATTTATGAGAAATTTTATATGGCCAACAAAGTGAACCCAGATTTGGGGATAAAGTTATTTGTGGTCAAGTTCTGGAAGAACTTTGAGGGCAATTCCTTTCTCCTCCTCTTCCTCCTCCTCCTCCACCTTCTTCTTCTTTTTTTTGAAGATTTTCCTTATTTATTTGTTAGAGCAAGAGTGAGAGAGTGAATGAACACAAACAGGGGTAAGAGCAAGCAGAGGGAGAAGCTGGCTCTCTACCGAGCAAGGAGCCTGATGTGGAACTCAAATCATGACCTGAGCATTCCATCCTGCTTATGAACCTAGCAATTCTAACCCCCTTTCTTAGTACACCTTTTTTATAATATCCATGGTGTAGTCCACACTGTTTCTTCCCCCCTAAATACATTTCATTTAAATGTGCTTCAGAGTCATTTCATTAAAAGTGAACTATATCACTTAATGGTATGAGGATCCAGGGACACACAGTGGGGAAACAGCAGGAAAATAGTATACTTAGTTTATAAAGTATTCACACTGGAAATAGTTTCTTCTGTGGTTTCTAAAGGAAAAAGGTACAATTGTTAACTCTAAGGAAATAAAAGTTATTTTATCAGCAAAATTGGGTTTATCTGGGGATAACAGAGAATTGCAATTTGGGTCAGGCAAGCAGTGGCAAAACCATAGGCAAGTCCAACAAAGGGGAGAACCATTGTTTTACGGAGAAGGAGGAAGAAGTTGGGAGGGGATGTTTTGAAGGAAAGTCTATTGGAGAAAAGCATGAGTCCAGGTTTATGATAATTTCTTGATGGCTGAGTTTCAAGGGTTGTTGATTTCTTATAGGAGATGCAGTGTGTACAACTTTTCTTGTTGGGTCCTGTAATTAATGATTATTTCTATTGATGGTTTTTTGTTGTTGTTGTTGTTGTTGGGGTCTATAATTGACAATTCTTTATGAATTGAGTGGTATGGTTTCCCCTTCTAGTCTCCCCTTCTATTCTCCTCACTCTGTTTTTGTAAGATTTCCCTTTATTCACATGACTAACATATTTTACATTGTCTTTACATTTGGGGGAATAATAAGGGACTGGAGATAAAAGGATAATTTGCTTTCTTTTGGAAATCTTTAAAAAATCTATAGTAGCCATGTATTTTTTTTGGGAAATCTTTAAAAAATCTGATAGCCATATATTTTTATACACCAATTTGTTTATATTCCATGCATATTTCTAAAATGCTGCTATTTAGTTTTGCCCCTTCAATATAAATGGAATTAAATAGCAGTTACTAGTTTGGAACTTGCTTCTTTTAAGCTCAACTTTATGTCTTTGAGATTTTTTCACTGGGTTGAAAGGGGCTATATGAGTTACAGTTATTTAAAACAGGGTATCGTGGCCTCATTCAGGATTTGATATTTTTGATAATTTTCTGAAACACATCTGGATGGGAAATGTTTCCCACCTTCCTTTATCTACATTTAGGCAACTGTTTGTTGGTTCCAGTTATTTTTACTGTTTATTTGATTTACCAAAAGTAACATTATTGACCAATTCAGTGATTCAAAAAGTCACCCATTCACTCAATTAATAATTATTTAGTATCTTCCATGTTTGAGGCCTCATACTCAAAGTTGGGCATGTTATGGTGAACAAAACAGAAATGGTCTGACTCTCTCGGAACTTATAATTCATAGCATTAGAGACTTATGTTTGAAAATTATGATGGAACGTGATAAGTTTTATTGATAGAGGATAGCCTAGAGTACAGTGGGAATGCAGAGCAGGTGTTCCTGATCCATTTAAGGAAGGAGAGTGATTTTAAAAAGATTTATTTATTTATTTGAGAGAGAGAGAGAGAGAGAGAAAGAGAGAGAGAGAGAGCAGGAGGGGCAGAAGGAGTGGGAGAGAGAATCTTTCATGATTCAAAAATACTCAGGAGAGACTCTCCCCAGAAAGCATGGAGCCCCACCTGGGGCTCAGTCTCATGACCCTGAGATCATGACCAGAATCAAAAACAAGAGCTTTGGAGAGATTTTTTAAAAATACAGATTCTTGGTGAAGAGTCCCCTGTGGAGGAGCCATTGGAGGGTATATCTGGACTCATGCAGAGAGTCTAGAATTGTATTTAAGGGGAAGGTTGACACTTGACGTGTATGAAAGGACATTGAGCTCCTTGATAAATATCGTTATGAGAAAGAATTGGAGAGAAATCGTCTTATTCATCCCAGAAAAAGAAAACTTAGTTTACATAGTTCCAGAGGAAAGAACTGGGACTGAAAAGGGAAAGTTATTTGGGAAGCAAGTCTCATTTTATTCACTGACTCATTTATTCATGTAATAGGTATTTAATATCTACTATAACTCATTCTCAAAGTTGCCAAAGATATAATAGTAAACAAGATGGATTCAGTTCCTGACTTCATGAAGCTGCAATTTATTGAAAGATTCAGACAATTAAGCAAGCAATTTAATGAAAATGTGATAAGTATAGTAAAGGGAAACACGGGGTGCTATTTCCCCTCCATATAAAACACCTCTCTGATATTAATACTCTCAGAAAGATGGTAAATGATGAATACTCTGACCTTGGAGGTACTCACGAAGAGGCTATGGGGGTAATGAAGAAGTAGCGCCAATAAATACCATTAAAATCCCATTTAACTTTTAGCATCAATGATTGTCTATGTCTTTGAAACAGACTCACACTCCTCACCTTTCCCCCCTTCCTATCCCTACCTTTCCCTTTCTTCCATTCTCATTTGCAGTTATTTAAGTCTTCATGGTGGAATGATTTTGGGATTTTCACAGATGTTTGTCTATAATGAATAGGACTAAGTCTTAGAACTGAAGTCATTCTTAGGTATTATGTTTTAATCTGGGCTATCATGTAATTGAGGATAGGTGCAAGTATGTAAATGCACTGTGATCTGACATATAGCTTCAGTTTTACCCCTTCCTCTTGATGATTAACCCATGCAGGCAGGGACTCTTAGTAGGCATTATAGCACGATTCTGTATTTCTGGGGGAATGGATAGGCACAAAGAATGAGTAGACTGTCAATGCTGCTTTTCATGTAATTTTCTAAAAAGATTATCATTTTTGATCATTATATTTTGAATTCTTAACATGTTTTAAGTAATTAGAAAAGCTGCCTTTTAATTCATAGCTTTTAAGAAAAATTAAGTATTATGTTGTGATATTCTCAGGACTCTCTGAGCCTTTCACATTCAGTGTTCTAGGCTGAAGCTGGATATTGTGGAGGTTTGGGTTTACTTTCTCTTGACCCAATGTGACTTCCTGTTTCTAAGAAAAACAGTTTTAAAGACTTTTAAAAGGAATATCTTGCATGCTTGGCAACTCTTGTAAAACCACATGTTAGTAAACCAGTGCGAATGAAGTATATATATAAAAAAAAAAAATCAAAGAACCATATTGCTTGACCAAGTTAGCATTTTGTTTTGTAGAAATTGGATGCCATAGAAAAATTTGGTGATTTAGGAAGTGTCTTCTTTGGGTAGCCAGATAAATCAGGAACCAGAAGTTTCATTTTGATTTAGTTTGTCATCCTAATTCAAGGGGACATTTGATGACAAATTGGGGTTCCGTCAGTGCTGAATTGATGTATGATACTATTGATGATACTAGTGATCTTGGTTTTAGGTTTTTGTTTGTTTGTGTTTTGATTCGTTGCAACTTGGGCACCTCCTTTCAAATGAATTCACAAATTTAGAACTAATTCGCATGCATTCTTTTTTTTTTTTTAAAGATTTTATTTATTTATTTGACAGAGATCACAAGGAGGCAGAGAGGCAGGCAGAGAGAGAGAGGAGGAAGCAGGCTCCCTGCTGAGCAGAGAGCCCGACGCGGGACTCGATCCCACGACCCTGAGATCATGACCCGAGCCGAAGGCAGCAGCCCAACCCACTGAGCCACCCAGGCGCCCAATTCGCATGCATTCTTACAATATCCTGGAAAACAATCCAGTTACTCCTGCCACTTACTCAGTGAAGAAAATGAATGTTAGTGAATAAGCTTTGGTAGTTAGATAATTCTCTTTGAATGGGTGGTTGATGTCTCCTGGCTCTCAGGTCGGATTCAGCTCTTCTCTTGATACTGTCCTAGAAATTAGCCTCTAATGAATATTTTAATAAGAATTAAATATGTTTTTATAACTATAAGGGTGATTTACTCATTTGGTTAGTATTCATTGAGTACCTAGTATGTGTCAGACATTCTTCTAGAAGAGACCGTATGGTAAAGAATAAGTCAGGCAAGGTCCTTGATTTTTATTTAGCTATTAAAGACTTATTTAAAGACTTACTATGTGCCAGAAACTGTACTAGGTTCTTTAGAGATATTAAATCATGTAATTGTCCTAGCAATGCTATGAGGTAGGTATCTTTATTCTACAGGTGTAAAGAAGGAGGCTCAAAGTCACATAGCTAAGAAGCAGCTGACCCAGGGTTTGAATGAGGGAATGAGAGCTCATTACCACCCACTTTATGGTCCCTGTATGATCTCCCTAGCTCACACATTCCTTGTTAAAAAACAAACAAACGAACAAACAAACACCCCTCCCCCGCCAAACACACACACATAGGAAAAAAAGAAAGGAAAATCAAAACTATGTAATCTGACCACTGTTAATATTTTGGTGTCTGTGTTCCATTCTTTATATGTGTATGTGTAGAGGGGGTGTGTGTGTGTGTGTGTGTCTGTGTGTGTGTGTGTGATATCTTATTGGTTTGCTACCAGTTATTTTCATAAACATATTATAAATATTCTGCAGGCCAGTACATTTTAAAAATAGACTTAAATAGTTTTATAGTATTCTGTCATTTGTTTATATCATGATTGGTTACCGGTTTCCTTCCATTTAGCAAAAATTTTCAGTTTCATAAATGCTGCTTCAATTAGTATCTTTATGACAAAATCTTATTACAAATTTATGATTGTTAAAAAGTTTCTTAGTGAAAAATGGTGTTCATACTCTGAGTAAGTATGTATACAGTAGCCACATGTGGTCTGTGCTTTCTGAACATGATGAGGTTATCAGTGTCAATATGCTTTGTCTTCCAGGTTAGTGGATGACAGATGTGTGGTGCACCCGGAGGCGGGAGACCTCGCCAACCCTCCCAAGAAATTCAGAGGTAAGAAATACATATCTATTTTTTTTTATTATGTGACATAAGGGCCTGAGATTATTTTTGTGTCTTAAAATAAAGTCATGTTAAAAGTTTATTGAGTGTGGGGGCACCTGGGTGGCTCAGTGGGTTAAAGCCTCTGCCTTCGGTCAGGTCATGATCCCAGGGTCCTGAGATCAAGCCCCGCATTGGGCTCTCTGCTCGGCAGGGAGCCTCCTTCCTCTTCTTTCTCTCTGCCTGCCTCTCTGCTTACTTGTGATCTCTGTCTGTCAAATAAATAAATAAAATCTTAAAAAACCCAAAACTTTATTCAGTGTGAAACTTTCACATATAAATGTGTCCACTGAAAAGTCTTTCAAAAATTTCTTTGTTGTTTTTCTTCTTTTACACATTGAAGGATTTACAGGGAAAGAGTAGTTTCAATTTTTGTTTTGCTGGATGATAGTCCATCTGTTGAAAGGAAATCTTGATAATGAATTCTGAAAGCCTACTTTCTAAACTAATAAATACAGCCAAATATTTATTTATGTATTCCTGGGGCAATTATGCTGTAAAGATTTGTGTTTCATTATCAGCTCTTTATCTTAGCTTTTAAAATGTCACTTTGGATGACATGTAATAATGAACAATTGTCTTAGAGTTCCTTTCTAAGTATAATTTTAGTGTTAACTTGATAATATCAATTGAGACATGGGCCATAATAGGAGACCGATTATAATTCAACTCTTAGGGAGGATTAATGGAATTTGCAAAGAAACAAACTAAAACCAGCAATTAAAAGCCTGTTCAAATCAATTTCATAATTTGTTTGTACTTGCAATAATAGAAATAATTTTAATTGATTAATTTTTAAGAGATTCTCTTCATTTATTTGATGCAGAGAGAAAACACGAGAGAGGGAGGGAGAGGAAGAAGCAGATTTCCCACGGAGCAGAGAGCCCGATGCGGGGCTCGATCCCAGGACCCTGGGATCACAACCCGAGCCTAAGGCAGATGCTTAACTGATTAAGCCATTCAGGCGTCCCAATAAAAATAATTTTAAAGCAGCATTCACTTTGAACACACGGTGGAAGCATTCCTTCTCATAATGGCGAAAAGCAATTTTAATGTGGGATAAAATTCCAGAGAGAGAAGGTAGAAGGGATTCCCCAGGTCCCCAGCCCCAAGTCAGGCTGTGCTACTTCCTACATTGGGGAAGGGAAGTATTTTTCACATTTGGCAAATATTTTCCTTGTCTCACTCCCCGTGATGGACACTTTCCCACCCAATTCTCATTATAAGAATGTATATAGTTCATTTTCTTCCTACTCAGAACCTTGAGGAGAGAATGACAAGCCCGATAAATATTTTTTGAGTTAAATCGGTCAATCTGAATGAGAACTCCCATTTTTTCCTCCACGTGGAAAAATTAACATAAAACTGCCGTGGGAGAGACACTGGCCATTGGAAGCACTGATGGAACCAGTCACTAGGGACTCTCCCCTCACTCCGAGCATGTGAGGTGTTCCCTCAAGGGTCCTCACTGAGGACGGACTCGCCATACAGCCACCAGGAAGGAGAGTCAGCGGTGCGACCGATGAGTAACTTGTGGTGTGGATGGAACATTAATGATAAAAAGACAAGTTTCCAAGGCAAACGCGGACAACAAATCTGTTTCTGTACCAGGAAAAAACATGGGGTTCAGGTTTTGACTGTGCGGCTCACTGGCTGTGTCATTTTTAAGTAGGTCACCTAACCACTTTGAGCCTCAAAGTGCACTTGTCGTTGGCTGGTGAGAGCAGGGGTGGGTAATAATGAGAACAAGGCACGGAGAGCCACACAGAGCTCAGTTGAGGCTGGAGACCTCTCCAGAGAATAAATGGGAAGTGCTTTAAATCCTGATAGAAATGACAGTTTACTTATCATCGAAAGTCATAATGTATTTCCTTTTAACATATTTGACTCAGCTCTTACGTTGTACTGTCTTCGAGGGCAGGATTCTGCTTTTTCCTTGTTTTCCAGTTATTGGCCCATGCTAGACATCCCAAAACTAATCATTCAGTTCTTTCGGAGGAGACACCCAAAAGTTCCCTGGGGTCATGGGATAGAACTTGGTTCTTCAGGGCCCCTCCACACCTCACCACCGCAGGTGGGGCGGTCTTATTCCTCTGTCAGTCAAGGGAGAGGAATCTTCCAAAGACAACCTTCAGGGTGGATGGCCACCTTTTTTCCTTTTCCTCTTTCCCAGCAAAGCAAATTGTTTTAAAGCATGAAGATCATTGAGGCAGCCCCGTGGTAATACTCCGTGCCCAGCAGATAATTATATACAGATGCTTGGTGTCATGTTTTTCAGCGGGCATTGATTCAAAGTATGAATCACTCAGGTGCTCCAACCCACCCCTGGAAGGCTGGCTTTTCCTGTAATCTAATACTCTCTGCCATTGTCCCTGCTAGGTTGCTCTGATTTTTCTACCTCTAGTTTAAGACTGAACCATTTTTCTTACCCCCTTCATCCTCAGAGAAGGAGGGTCCCTTTTTTTTAAAACTGGGGATTGAGGGTTTCCTTTAGTCTCCCCCCCACGCCAAGATTTATTTATTTTTTATTTTTTATTTTTATTAATTATTGTTGTTAACATGTAACGTATTATTTGCCCCAGGGGTACAGGTCTGTAAATCGTCAGGCTTACACACTTCACAGCACTCACCTTGGCACATACCCGCCCCCACCCTTGGTCCATAACCCAACCACCCTCTCCATACGTTTTCCTTTTATCTTTAAAGCTCTGGCTTTTCTGTCATGATTCTTGGAACCCCGGCATGGCAGAGTCCCAGTAAATAATGCCCTGCAGTGGGCTTGCCTTGGTCTTCAGACTGCTCAGCAGCCAGAAGTGTGCCTTCTTGTCCCAGATGCCTTGTCTTTTCACATAGATTTCACAGTTCTTGCATTTCATCATTCTCTGCCTGCATGTATACCCTCTGGTTTTAAAAATCATTGTTCTTTTCATGGACTGGCCTCCCACCATTGCCACCCCTGCATTTCCAGACTCCTCGGCCAAGTTTCCAGAGCACCCTCCCTCATTGTTACTTTTTAGATAAGGTGAAGAAACAATAGTGTATCACGGTTCTGCTACACCTCAGTTCCTCTGGCCTCAGCCATACAAATGATAGTCTCAAATTAATTTGGAAAGAGTGTTGTTTTTCATAGTCTGTTGTTTGTCCGAGCGAATCCTACAATTTTAGAGCTGCTAGACAGTTCAAAGTTAATCTAGTGCAACTCCTCTAGTTTTTGGAATGAGGAACCAGAGCTCCAAAAGGGTTAAAATGATTCTCTCCAATACCCAAAGTTATACAGTGAAATATTCTTTTGACTATGTCACATTGCCTCCTGTAGGAATAGAGGAAACCAAGGTTTAACAACAACTTCCTGAGGGCTATTTAAAACCTGATTGACGGCCATTTTTCAGTAGAAACCACACAATCAGACTAATATTAACTGATGGGCAGTGGCTTTCTCTTGCCAGTGCAAAATTCCTCTCCTGGTCAAAGACTATCTATTTTCTTTAAAGATAACCCTTAAACTTTGGAATAAATTCTGATGGACAGAGGAGTTGTAAAACTACTGTAGAGGATTCCTCTTCACCCAGTTGCCTCTTGTGTCAGCCTCTTCCATAGCCATGGTGTATTTGTCAAAACTAAGAAATTACCTTTTGAATATTACTATTGGCTAAGTTCCAGACTTCCTCTGGATTTCACCAGTTTTTTGACTCTTCTCCCTTCCTCATTCCTGATCCCATCTGGGACCCCATGGGGCATTTAGTCATCTCGCTTCTTAGTCTAATCTGGTCTCTGAATTTTCTCAGTCTTTCTTTGTGTTTCATGACTTTGAAACCTTTGAAGAATGCTGGCAAGGTATTTTATAGAATCTCCCTCATTTGGGGATTGCCTGATGTTTTTATCACGATTAGGCTGCAGTTAAGTTTTTGAGATGAATACTACTGACGGGGCGCCTGGGTGGCTCAGTTGGTTAAGCATCTGCCTTCAGCTCAGGTCACAATTGCAGGGTCCTGGGATCAAGCCCCGCAGCGGGCTCCCTGCTTACTGGGGAATCTGCTTCTCCCTCTGCCTCTCACTGTTTGTGCTCTCTTTCTCTCTCTCTCTTTCTGTCAAATAAATAAATAAGATCTTAAAACAAAACAAAACAAAACAAAACAAAACAAAAAAAACCAAAGAATACCACAGAGGTTCACTGCCCTTCTCTTTGCAAACATATCAGGGACACATAATATCAACATGTTTTATCACTGGTCTCATTATAAAAAAAAAATTTATTTATTTATTTGACAGAGATCACAAGTAGGCAGAGAGGCAGACAGAGAGAGAGGGGGAAGCAGGCTTCCTGCTGAGCAGAGAGCCCGATTTGGTGCTCGATCCCAGGACTCTGGGATCATGACCTGAGCTGAAGGCAGAGGCTTTAAGCCACTGAGCCACTCAGGTGCCCCTGGTCCCATTTTTTGACATAGAATGTAATCCTTCTCATTCATACTAATTTATAGCAGTTGTTTTATTGACTTTATAGTCTTTTGGTTTTCCTTTCTCCCCCCTAGTTCCTTAGACACTTCTTTTCCTACCTCCCTTGCCCTCTACTCTCTAGAAAGCTCTTCTCTGATGTGGATTTTTCCTGAAGCCTGTGCTCTATTAATACATATGCATTCTATTTTAGGAGGAAAAGCTAATATAAATCCAGGCAAGACAGGTTTATGTGTGCCTTTATTACCATCAGTGGGATAAAACACAGAAGTAGTAGAGAACCCAGGAAGCCACCCCCCCAGAGCGAGGGAATGAAGAGAAGATAGCCCCTTCTGGTGGCTTAGGTATTCCTCAGGGTTCGTCCCTTTGGTCTTGAAATGTCCAACTCTGAGATTCTGTGCTCATTTGACATGTGACTATTTCATCATCTACCATACTTATCAAGTAGACACATCTGGCAAGCAAATAGTCATCCCGAAGCAGCAAGTTAAAATGTTTCTGGAAGTAGAACTTAAATAGAGAAATCTTCTGCTCTGTGGTGCAACACTAACATAGGTAGTGAAAATCATAGTCTTTGGAGAAGAGTGACAAGATTATTTTTTCAATTCAGTTCCGTCTCTTCGTATAATTCAGGGAAGTCCCTTTAAAGGCTGGGACTCTCACCTTTTGCCTCCAGTCATGAAAGTTACACACGCAGGCGCAGGCGCACAAGTGAGAAAGCCATCTTGCTACATAGTAGCTTTGAGTTTTTATGTAGTGGACCATGTCTATCTTGTCTAACACAGTGATTCTCTAGTATAAATACCTCCTTTACCAGTTTGACAGTTGCTGTGCTGAATTTCTTCAGATTTGGGGTTAGTGTAATTTAAAAAAAAATATTTTATTTACTTGATAATTTGACACAGAGAGAGAGAGACAATGAGGGTGAGAACACAGGCAAGGGGAGTGGGAGGGGGAGAAGCAGGCTCCCCACTGAGCAGGGAGCCTGATGTGGGGCTTGATCCCAGGACCCTGGGATCATGACCTGAGCCAAAGACAGATGCTTAACAACTGAGCCACCCAGGTGCCCCAGTTAGTGTAATTTTTTGATGAAGGCTGAAACAAGTTCAGGTTTGAAATAACTAACATTTATGGAACATTTAATACATGCTACACTGTGCTTGGGGCTTCCTATGCATTATTATGTGGTAATCACAATAACCCTAAAAGTGAAAATTGTTGTTATTCCCAATTTTGTGGTTGACAGAGTTAAGTATAATGAGGTTATGCAGCCATCTTGAGGTCACTGACTCCAGAGCTGTTTGTTTGTTTTAAAGATTTTATTTATTTATTTGACAGAGATCACAAGTAGGCAGAGAGGCAGGCAGATAGAGAGGGGGAAGCAGGCTCCCTGCTGGGCTCAATCCCAGGACCCTGGGATCATGAACTAAGCTGAAGGCAGAGGCTTAACGCACTGAACCACCCAGGAACCCCCAGAGCTGTTTGGTTTTAATCACTCTGCCGTATTATGTATTGAATTATCCTCTCCTATAAGTTTTACTCAGTGGTTCTGTATACTCACATAGATTAAATCTAATCCCGCTTCCACACAACAGTCCTTTAAAGTATTTGTTTAGAACGATCACATTTCTGCACATCTTTCCTTCTATAGGCTTACTTTTTAAAACGTCTTTCACTTGTGGCCAGTCACAAATTCTTCATGGTGATTTCTCTAGCTTTCATTACACTGTCTTGTTTGTTTTCTGGTTGGGTTCCTGTTTGTCGGTGTAGTTCTTAGAGGTGTGGAAAGAAGAGAACGTAGTACATCTGGGTGTAGTGTGATGAGAATTTTCCTCTTTTTGGGATCCCATGTTTGTGGCTCGAGAGTCTTGGGCAGTACTCCTTCCCTCACCTCCAGATGCTTTTCCTGATGCTTTTCCTTTGAGTCTCTGAATCCTCATTTTCTTCCTCCTGTGCTGTGTAATTGGTTCTTTGGAACCAAGTAGAGACTCTGTTACATTTCATTTTATTGGCATTGATTGGCTTATTATTCCAGCCTGCCACTCACCCTGTCTCTCACTCTAGCTCTCTCTCAGATCTTAACTCTTATCCAAATTATTTATTCAAATTCCCAGCCTTACAACACCTTGAAATTTGTTCAGTTGGTAAAAGGTAGATGTGTGATCCTCTGAATCCATGTTTTATTCCAGTGTTATTGAATATCTCTGAGGAGAAATAGAGTAGGATTGCATTAGTCAGAGTCTCTACAAATCAGACTTTGGAAGACATGGTTGGAGGTAGTCCATTTAGGAGGTAATCTCTGGAAGCCCAGATGAAGCAGTGGGGGAGAGTAAGTCTAGGGAAAGAAAAGGCAACAAATTGTTCATTGATGTCCATCACTGTGGCAACTGGAACTCTGTGCTGCTAGGGCCTTCTGAGACTTCCTCAGGACCATGCCTCAGAATCTCCTGCCCAAGGACAGAAAAGCTGGGGCCAACTTGCATCCTCTGTGGGTTACGGGTTGCCCCTACAAGGGTGTTATCACCCTCTTCCACAACACTTCTGGGCTGCTCCTGCTTATACCTAAGAAGTTCTGCAAGTAAAAGGGAAAGCTTTCAGGGAAAGCTCTCACAAAGAGAAGAGAGATGGGGGAACTGGAGGTTGGAAGCTCTCAACATGCTGGAAACTGTCCACTGTAGTTGTCAGTGAACTTGGGCCTGAAGACACATAGTCACATTACTTGTACATGTTCAGAAGCTGCACCTGTTTCTTTACTTGAAAGACCTGCAGTTAGGCTATAAACTGTTTGAGGGTAAAGACTGTGTTAGCCTTGCCTTCTGGGGAGTTACCAAGATCAAGAACAGTGCTTTGCATATTGTTAGTGCTGAATTAATTTTTGTTGAAAGAATGAGTAAGTTCTAGAAAAAATTATAATTCTTAAAGGCAATATAATTTCAGGCCTGTTGTCAGATACTCTTTTGGGGGGGGGCGTGTTTTAACACCACCCAGCATATAACAAAGTTGTTTTATAATAAAGCAATGTGTAGACCTGTTACTTTGTTATAGTCTTCAATTCTACTCCTCTAGATTTAAGTTCATTGGTGTCAAGGGTGCCGTCTAACATATTAATCTGTAGGGTGAATAGCAGAAGATGAAAACTTCTACATGTATTGAGTGAAGTTTATTAAGGTTATAGCATTTTGTGGTTTCCTACAAAGAAGTCTAGAAAATTCCAATGGATTTCCAAGCCAACAATTACATGATTTATACCTAAAAGTCCTTAAAGTCTCCAGTGGCATGTTACTGCTGCACTGATCCTGTGTATTTGTAGTACGTTGTCATAGTAAGATAAGTCCCTATTATTAAACTCTTAAGAGGCAATGGAAATTGGATAATAAACTTACTCTTCTCAGTGAGGTTTCAGAGAAGGGCCAAAGGATGAAATGGAAATGGACTGCTTTTCCTCTTTGCTTCTTCTGTTGGATCTGGTCAGGACTGCAAAAGTGCCTGGGCTGTAAGATGCTTCAGTCTTTAATGGAGGAAGTTGCTGTGGTTCTCAACGGTCAGATAGGACTACTTTGCAAGCCTCACGAACTGGATATGTAGGCTAGCACTGGCATACTTAATTATGTATCTAAAATAAATATGTTACACGAACTTTGATTTGTGGCTCTAAGTTGTGAAATTTAGTTCTCTCCCTTAAGAGTAAGAACTAATGGGCAGAAAATGAACACTTGTCCTGTGTACATTTCGTGGCATAAGGACAACTCTGACACCCCCACTTTCTAATCCTCTCTCCAGGGGCTGATTTTCCTGTGCTGCTAGCTCATTGTAAAAATCTCGCTTCAGTATTGGGTATGAAGTTAGTTTGTATCTACATTCCTCGTAAATATTGAATAAATATCCTTTGTACAAATTTTAATAGCCAAGACTACTCTTTCTGAGAAAGAAAGTTCTAAATGTAAATTTCTTAACTTTGGGGGCACCTGGGTGGCTCAGTGGGTTAAAGCCTCTGCTTTCGGCCCAGGTCATGATCCCAGGGTCTGGAATCGAGCCTCGCTTCGTGCTCTCTGCTCAGTGGGGAGCCTGCTTCCCCCGCTCTCTCTGCCTGCCTCTGTGCCTACTGTGATTTCTGTCTGTCAAATAAATAAATAAAATATTTTTAAAAAATTTCTTAACTTTGAGTGGTTATGTCGGCCTTTATCCATGTTACCTTGCTTAATTCTCAATAGCCCCGTTTTACAAACGTGGAAACTACACTTTAGAGAAGTCAAGCAACATGTTTAAGATTACACAGCTAACTAGGTGGTGAGGCAAATTTGTTCTTCAACATTATCAAGTCTTGGGATACATTTCCCAAGATTTATTCAATATCCATTGTGTGAAATGTAGCATGCGAACTCATTGGTATGGCTCAAATGAGTCAGAAATGAACACTGCTCTCAAGGAATTTATAATCTAATGAGGGAGATAAGATGTACATACATACAATTATAGCACAAGGTAGAAGCGATAAAGCCTAAATAAAAAGGTGTGGTGAAGGTATTGTAGGAGGATGGAGATTTTAATTTCCTGTTTTGAGAGATGAGGAAAGCTTCTTAATAAAGATAGCATTTGACCTGTAGCTTAAAAAATTTGTATCCACAGGGAAGGGAGATCTTGATTTTTCAGACTGAGGGTGAACCTTTTCATGAAATTAGTTCCTAGGGTAATAGTTGGTACACCAAGCTGAACTGCATCTTCTTTTCAGTGACAGAATGCTTGGCATTCTTTAACTGTAATGCTGAGATGAAAGCACTAAGCCATTTACCTCAATACATTTGGTGTTCTAGGAGATACAAAAGTTAGCCAATGATACTTAAATGTCACCAAGCCTACTCTGCTGCTACCACTGAGGATGTCATGTTTATTTAGTTTTTACTATATGTCTGGTGATGCTTCACATTCTATTAATCCATGTGATTCTCATGTAACCTTAGGAGGTATGTATTATTATTGAAACATTATTATCTGCATGAATTAGATGACCACCAATGGTTTACATAAGGTAGAAGTTATTTCTCTCCCATTTCATAGTTCCTAAGTGAGTGGATCAGAACCATCTTGGCAATTCTACCATCCTCAGCACATGGCTCCCAAAGTTGTTCCAGTAGTCACCACTTCCCAGTCAGTAGAAAGAGGGAGGGGCGCCTGGGTGGTTCAGTTGGTTCAATGTCTGCCTTCAGTTTGGGTCGCGATCCCAGCATCCTGGGATCTAGCCCTGTGTCAGGCTCCTGCTCAGTGGGGAGTCTGCTTCTCCCTCTGCCTCTTTCCTTGCACATTCTCTCTCTCTCTCTCACTCAAATAATAAAATCTTTAAAAAAAAGAAAGAAAGAAAGGGGGTAAAAGGAATCCAGGGCAAGTAGATTTTTCTTTCAGGAACATCTGGAACTTCATATATCACTCCTTCTCATATTTCTTTGTCACATGGCATATTGGGTAGAAGGGTAGCCCCCCCAAATTAAGTCCATATCCTAATACCTGGATCCTATGAACGTTATCTTATTAGTAAGGAAGAAAGAATCTTTGCAAATGTGATTACATTAAGAATCTTGAGATGAGATCATCTTGGATTACCCAGGTGGGCGCCATATCCAATGACAAATGTCCATGTAAGAGACAGAAGAGGAGAAGACACAGAGAGGCCATGCAAAGACAGACACAGAGCAACCAGATATGTTGCCACAGGCCATGGAATACCTGGGGCCACCAGCAGCTGGATAAGATAAGAGAGGATGGTTTCCTAGATCTCTCAGAGGGAATATGGCTCTTTTGACACCTTGATTTTGGACTTATGGCCTTCAGAATTATAGGAGAATAGTTTTTGTTGTTTTTAGCCACCAACTCTTTAGCCATTTGTTTTGGTAGCCATAGGGAACAAACACATATGGCCACATCTTGTTGCAAGGAGCCTGAGGAATGTGGTGGTTAGTGGGCTGACAGCTGACCATTTGCCTACCCAAACTTAGGAGTTCTGTTACTGAAAGGAAGAAGACAATGGAACAGGGCGTGAAGGGTAACATTCTCTGTGACCCCCCATTTTACAGCTGAGGAAATTGAGATTGGAGAACTTCAGTAACTTGCTCAAGTTTTTATAGAAGCAAAGCTTTGATTGAAATCCAGACCCTTAACTATTAACTGTATTGCTTTTAAGCCCAAGGGGCTTCAGAAGCACGAAGAGGATTGTATTTGATTTAGGAATTCGGAAGAATGGAGGTGAGCTGGAGCTGTGGAAGAATGTGCGGTTGTTAACCAGGTGGAAAGGAGCGGGTCGAGGAGAAGCATTTCTGGCTGAGGTGCAGAGGAGTGCAGTGGCATGACCCCTTTGTGTTTGTGGCTTTTCAGAGTGTTTAAAGCTTAGGAGGATGTGGAAGAGTGGCAGAGATGAGCTTGGAGGAGGTCAGATGCCCCATGGCCTTTTATGCTGCATTGAGGCATTGGATACTTATGTTAAGACAGTGGAGGACTATTAAAGAATTTAAGTTGGTCTGAGACATGATCAGAATTGAAATTTTGAAATACTGTTCTTTTACATGGAGAGGTTGGAACTATATAATGGGATATCAACGAGGAGACTATTAAAAATAGTCGAGAAGATTTGATAATGGACTAAGCTAGTAGCTTTGGATGGTGGGAAGGGGATGTATTTGACCATATTAGGCCTTGGTGACTTATTGTGTGAGGAAGTGGGGTAGGCCGTAGAGGCGAGGGAGAAGCATATGTCCCAGAGTTCTCCCAGGTTTCCATTTTGGGCAATGTAGTAGATGGTAGTAGCGTGTATTGAGATATGGAACACGAAAGAAACTACTTGATAGGGGAAGGTGATTGTATCAACTCTTTCTTTCTTACTATCTGTCAAAACATCCCCCAACTGAGTGACTCACTTAGCATCCATTTATTTAATTCATGAATCTGTGGTTCCTTGACTGATTCTTTGGTTCTGAGCTGGCCTGGCTGATTTCTGCTAAACTTGCTCAAGTATCTGTAGGTATTTTGCAGCTGGATAGTCTGGGATGGTTTCACTCACATATCTGCCTGTGGATAGGCTGTTGATGGGGGGTGCTGAGCCATGTGTCTCTTACTGCCTGGAAGGCTAGCTCAGTTTCTTCACATAAGGATAGTATGTCAACAGCAAAAAGGGCGAACACCAGTGCTCATCACTGTTCAGACCCCTGTTTGTGTCACATTTACTAATGTGACACAAGTATATTCAGATGCAAAGCATGGAGACATTGTCTGTGCCTTTTGATAGGCAGAGCTCCAAAGTTACCAGCAATAAGATGTGCGTGCAGGGATGGGAAGAACTTATGGCCTCTTTGCAGTTTACCCCAGTAATGAGCTTGGTTCTGGCATCCTTTCTGCCAGAGAAGTAGATTTAGAAGATTGCTGGATATATTGACCTGGAGGCTCAGAAATCTAGATGGAAAAATGGATATTTGAAATTTATTAAAATTTGGATTAAATTTAAGTCTGTGAGAATGAGAAAAAAAGAGTACCCTAATTGGAATCTCCAGGAATATCAACATTTCAGGTGCCAGAAAATAACATCTCAGTATCAAGAGCCACCATGAAGTACCACTACAAAAATGGTTTAAAAAAATATTGAAAATACCAACTGTTGACAAGGATGCAGATCAACTAGGACTCTCTTACATGGCTCGTGGTATACAAGATGGTACAGCCATTTTGGAAAAGAGTTTGGCAGTTTTTTTATTAAGTTAAATATGCACATACTATATGACCTCCAAATTTCACTCTTGGGTATTAACTAAAAGCAGTGAGAAATTAAGTTCACACAAAAATTTGTACATGAATGTTTATAGCAAAAACTGGAAACAATCAAAATCTCAACTGGTCAATGGATAACCAATACATGCAGTGATATAGCCGCATAATAGAACATTACTCAGTAGTAACGATTGAAGGATTGATATGCCTGGCAACACAAATGAATCCCAAAAGTGCTATCTAAGTGGAAGGAGCCAGTCTCAAAAATCTATGTAATATATGACTGTGTTAATATACCATTCTGGAAAATGCTGAGGCAGGAGGGATGAATTTAGCCAACTCAAGATAGAGTACCCCTGAGGTGGCTAAACATTCTGTTGACCCAGAAGTACTCTTGACTTCACTGAAAAACAGAACAAAACAAAACAAAGTCTCTCCACTCTACACTTGTGTGATTGTTTTGTTTGTTTGTTTGTTTGTTTGTTTTGCCTCTATGGCTTGCTGTGTGGAAGATGGAGAGAGACCTTATTCATTTAGATCTCTTTGCTTGTCCTTAGTGAGGTCTTCAGATATTTACATGATAACAGTATTAATTTTGGGGAAAAGAATGATCCTTATGTTATCATTTAATCACTTTCTTTTAGTCACTTTAAAGGATGTTTGCTCTTCTAAATGATCTGGAGGGTTAGAGGTTTTCCATCTATGTAATATTTATTTTTTGCATTATATTAACCATATATTTAACTTTGTGTTATTAGAAAAATAACCCAGTTATTTTATTCCTGTGGAATTTCCTATAGAAAGTGCATTCTTTTTATAATGTAGTTTCTAGGAACATATGGTAAGAAGCATGGACTGTTTGTAGAACTGAGGCTATAGCTCACTCAAAAACTCTTCACAGAAGTAAATAGTGGTGATTTTTAAAAAAAGAGATCTATTTATTTCTTTGAGAGGGAGAAGGAGTGTGTGTGTGGGGGGTGGTGGGTAGGGCAGAGGGAGAGGATCTCAAGAAGAACCCTGCTGAGTGCAGAGCCCTACCCAGGGCTCCATATCATGACCCTGAGATCATGACCTGAACAGAAACCAAGAGTCGGTCCCTCAACCAACTGAGCCATCCAGGTGCCCTAAAAGTCGGGATTTTTAAAACATTTCTATTATCCTGTCTGGTAGGCATATTAAAAGGCGTGTTAAAAAGTCAAATCACTTCAGTTTTCTCATGCTCTATAGCATAAACTATGTACATGTCGGAGAATGTCATATACATATTTGTTAAGTGGAAGTATAAGTGAATTAAGATTGTACTTCTATGGTTTCTGGTAGGTGGCCCTTACTTGTTTCACTCTCTTACAAGTATTAAATAAATTAATACAAGTTATATTTTGTTTATGAAAGTCTCTGTGTATCTCCATGAATCTTACAAATCATTAACTTATTTAAGCTACCATTAAGATAAAAGTTTGATTTGTACATTATGTATTCAAGTTCAAGTAAACTGCCTTTCCTTTCCAGGTGTTGATTTAGTGAGTGAGCCGTTTAAAGATCTTCTCTGATCAGGTGCCATTGTTTACATTTTGTGGCTTTCAAAGTAAACACAGCAATTTCAGAATAAAGCAAACAGGTGCTGGCGGGTGTTATTATTTGTTTTACAAATGCTTGGAAATAGTTTGGAAACTTTGTCTTTTAGAGAATAAAGTAGGTAAAAACCTAAGAAAGCAGCCCTCAAAAGTAGATCCAACCCCACTTGGCAGTGCGCCACTGACTCACCCTTGTTCTTCCTGAACTTGCTTGCCTTTTTCAACTGGAGACCTCTACAAAGAGAGAGGGATGTCCTGAAAATTAAAGTGGGGGTCCCCAGGAACTCACTGAGTCTTGGTAATTCTCTAATGTTGATCTACATGACTGGCTGCCGTGTGTGTGCATGCGTATTTGTAAATGTGTATGACCATCTTCCACTGGATGGACTTCGAGGTGGTGAGACTTAAATTTCCATAGGCTCTCAAGGGACATGTGGAACTGGGAGATAATAGGCTTATCTAAGAGCCTCCTCTCTTGAAATCATAGGTATGGGGAGGCTAAACCTGGCTTTTTAACTAGCATTTTCTAAATGCGAGAAGTTTCAGCTCCTGTTTGGAAACATGAATTTGTCCCTCTGATTCTATTTAGATGTATTTCATGAAGTACAAATGTAGCCAGAGTTGTAGAAAGCTTCCCAGTTATGCTGTGGTCCTTCTGAGTGCATCTGCATAATTAGATACCTTGATGTGGGTCAATATTAGAAGGAACAGAGTTAAACAAAGTTAATTGTGGGTCACCTGGGTGGCTCAATCAGTTAAGCGTCTGCTTTCACCTCAGATCATGATCCCGGGATCCTGGGATAGAACCCCACATCGGCCTCCTTGTTCATCTGGGAGCCCTGCTTCTCCCTCTGCCTCTGCCTGCCACTCACCCTGCTTATGCTCTAGCTTATGCTCTCTCTCTCTCTCTCTCATAAATAAATAAATAAAATCTTAAGAAAAAAACCTCAAAACAGAGTAAATTGTGTGGCCAGGTTATGAAAGAAAAAATCTGATACCCATGAAATACCATGTTAAAAAAAAAACAGTGTGACTGTTCAGAGGGCAAGCATAAAAACAAAGCAAAAAGCACCCAATTGAGCGTAACTAATATTTTGATTAAAGGCATTAACAATGGGGCGCCTTGGTGGCTCAGTCAGTTAAGGGTCTGTTTTCAGCTCAGGTCATGATCCCAGGGTCTTGGCATCAGGCTCCCTGCTCGTTGGGAAGCCTGCTTCTCCTTCTCCTTCTCCCATTTCTTGTGTTTCCTCTCTTGCTGGGTCTCTCTCTGTCAAATAAACACAATCTTTAAAAAACAAAACAAAACAAAACAAAACAAAAAACACCAAAGACATTAACAATGGAATTTCTTTAATTCCTATTTCTTTCTCACCTTATTTTCTTTCTATATATTTCGTAAACATTGCTAGTAAAATGAAAGTCTGGTATTTCCATTAATTGGCTTACATGTATGTAAACCAGGAGAACAGGACAGTTCCCCACTTTCATCCTAACACAAGGGATGGGTAACACTGTTGTAGAGGCTTCTTTGGATATATTGCCTATCTCTTGCTTGCCTTCCTAAGTAAAATTTATTCAACAACCTGGAATTCAATATTTCATCACTTAAATAGCCTAGAACTTATAAGTAGCCTAGAAACACTGACTTAGTTGGATAAAACCTTTGGGACTTGGAAACTGATCACTTACAGAGCAAACAGGGGCAACTGGGAGCACTTATTACACGTGCCCTGTGAGCCATGCCATTGTGGTGTATGGCAACCAGCCTAGCTGAAGACAATCCCCTCGTGGTTGCCATAGGCCATAAGAGATGGTCAATGCAAAATGTAGATTAAGTAACAGAAGTGGTCGAAGGGCAAAGGGCTTCTTGTGATTCTGTAGCTTGGAGTCCCCCAGATCCTTTTAGGATGCTCTCTAAGATAAAACTTTTTCATTATGAGATTAAGACATTAATTGCCTTTTTATTCTCTTTCTTGAGTGGATAGTGGAGCTTTCTGGAGGCGGCATGAAGTGTGGTGGTGTCACCTTTCTATTGTCTAATGGATTATGTGCTTGTGATTTACTGCGCTGTAAAGTTCTCAGTTTAATTTGTCATACAGTAAATTAAGTAGAAATGGCCACAAAAGGAAATATCTTTGGGGTTCTCAGTAATTTTTAAGACTGTAAAGAGGTCTTGAGACCAACAAATTTGAGAACTGTTTGCTAAAGGAACAGTCAGGTAGCAAGAGTTAGGAATAAATTTCACTGAGCTCTGGGAAAGGGCACATGTTAAAAGCAGTGGATGGACAGGGAATAGGCAAGGACTGTGGTCTGGAAAAATAATTAGAAGTCAGGATGCCAACAGGTATACCAAGGAGGCAGAATAAATAGAGGGGACAGGAGAAATATCTATTTTCTGTGTGCTTTTCAAGGTTCAGCGTGGTATCTCTAGTACTGTGCCTACAGTAGGATAGGCTTGTGAAAAATATTTGTGAAAGATTGAATTTTTAAGTATAAATATTGTAGAACCAAATAAAATTTTGAGAAACATTTGAGATGCAGTATTTATCGCAGTAATACTTTTAATGGAGGGAACGAATATACAAGAGGAGGAAAAAGATTTATATGTCATCATGTGTCCTAAGTGGGAATTTAATGTTTTCAAGTTAATATTTAATGACATTAGAAGATGTGAAGTTTAAAAAAGGCTTTATGTGAACTGGATATATTTTATATACAGTTTATATAAATGCATTTCCAGTTACCTAAAATATGATATGCCTGCATAAGTGTGTATTTTATTAAATGTATATGACTGCTTGTCTTGCAAAATGATAAACCTGGTTAACCTTGGGGCATGAAAAGAGTGTTTTGTTTTTTTTCTTTATACTCTTTAGATTTTCCCATTTTTTTCCACTGGTCATTTATCAGTTTTATATTCAGAAAAATCCATGTTTTTTTACACATACAGACATATACACACATTTTTTTAGTTTATGAGGTTAGAAAAAACTGAAGTTGTTTTATATCATGATAGCTTTTCTACCTAAGGCTCAGAATTTTTAAATTTTTTTACTGCCTCTGTGAGGCTGGCTTGAATGTCTGGAGGGAGCACAGGCAAGCGAGAATTCCAGGGAGTGCACTGGAAGCCAAATATTGCTGTTATCAGAGAGCTTTAAAGCAAAAGGTTACTTGAAAACCAAATCCAACAATACATGAAAAAAATCATTCATGATTAAGTGGGACTTATTCCCTGGATGCAAGGGTGGTTTAATACTTATAAATCGATCAGTGATACATGACATCAACAAGAGGAAGGATAAAAATCCATATGATCATTTTAATAGATGCAGAAACAGCATTTGACATAGTACATCATCCATTCATGGTAAAAACGCTTAACATAGTAGGTTTAGAGGGAACACACCTCAACTTAATAAATCCCATATATGAAAAACCCACAGCTTCTAGAACTAGAACAAATAATCTTAAAATTTGTATGGACCCACAAAAGATCTTGAATAGCCAAAGCAATCTTGAAAAATCCTTAATGGGGAAAAACTTAGAGCCTTTCCCCAAAGATCAGGAACAAGATAACTATGTCCACTCTCAACCACTGTCATTCAACACAGTAGTGGAAGTCCTAGCAATAGCAATCAAACAAGAAAAAGAAATAAAAGACATCCAAATTGGTAAGGAAGAAGTAAACTTTCACTATATGTGAAGTAAACTTTCACATATTTTCACTATGACATCATACTATATATAGAAAACCTGAAGACTCCATCAAAAAAAAAAAATACTAGAACTGGTAAGATAATTCAGTAAAGTCTTAAGATACAGAATTAATACACAGAAATCCATCTCATTTCTATACACTAATTGTGAAGTAACAGAAAGAGAAAGTAAGAGAAAAAAATCGCTTTTATAATTGCACCAAAATTAGCAAAATACCTAGAAATGAACTTAACCAAAGGTGAAAAGTTTTCTGTACTCTGAAAACTATAAAACATTGATGGAAGAAATTGAAGATGACACAAACAAATGGAAAGCTATTGCATGCTCACGGATTGGAAGAACAAATATTGTCAAAGTGTCCATACTGCCCAAAGCAGTCTATCAATTTAATGGAATCTCTGTCAAAATACCAACAGTATTTTTCACAGAACTAGAACAAATAATCTTAAAATTTGTATGGACCCACAAAAGATCTTGAATAGCCAAAGCAATCTTGAAAAAGCTGAATGAAACTGAAGGTATAACAATCTCAGATTTCAATTTATACTATAAAGCTATAATAATCAGAACAGTATAGTATTGGCACAAAAATAGACACATTGATCAATGGAACAGAATAGAGAGCCCAGAAACAAACCCATGATTATATGGTCATTTCGTCTTCAACAAAGGAGGGAACAATATGCAACTGGAAAAAGTCTCTTCAACAAATGGTGTTGGAAAAACTGGAAAGCCACATGCAAAAGAATTAAACTGGACCACTTTCTCACAGTGTACACAAAAATAAACTCAAAATGGATTAAAGACCCAACTGTGAGACCTGAAACTGTAGAAATCCTATAAGAGAGCACAGGCAGTAACTTTTCTAATTTTTCTGCATCAGCTATAGTAATATTTTTCTAGATTTGTCTCCTGAGGCAAGGGAAACAAAAGCAAAAATAAACTATCGGGACTACATCAAAATAAGCTTCTGCAAAGCAAACAAAGGAAATGTTCAACAAAACTAAAAGGCAACCTACTGAATGGGAGAAGATATTTGCAAATGACATATCCAGTAAAGATTTAGCATCCAATATATATAAAGAACTGATACAACTTGACACCAAAAAACCTCAAATAATCCAAGAAAAAAAATTGGCACAAGACATGAATAGACATTTCTCCAGAGAAGACAGATGGCCACCAGACACATGAAAAGATGCTTAACATCACTTATTATTAGGGAAATGGAGATCAAAACCACAATGAGATATCCTCTAGCACCTATCAGAATGGTTAAAATAAAAAACACAAGAAATAAAAAGTGTTGATGAGGACATGGAGAAAAAGGAACCCTCTTTCACTGTTGGTAGGAATACAAATTGGTGTAGTCATTGTGGAAAATGGTATGGAGGCTCCTCAGAAAATTAAAAATAGAACTACCCTATCATCCAGTAATCACACTACTGGGTATCTACCAAAAAATTTACAAAAACACAAATTCAGAGGGATACTGGCCCTATGTTTATTCCAGCATTATTTACAATAGCCAAGATACAGAAGCAACCCATGTGTCCATTGATGGATAAATCAGATGTCCATAATGGATAAAGAAGATGTAGTATAGATACATACAATAGAATGTTAGCCATAAAAAAGAACAAAAGCTTGCCATTTACCACAGCATGGATAGAGGTAGAGAGTATAAATGCTAAGTGAAATCAGTCAGTCAAAGAAAGACTACCATATGATTTCACTCATTATGGAATTTGAGAAACAAAAGAGCAAAGGAAAAGAGAGAGAGACAAACACAGACTCAGACTCAACTACAGAAAAGAAACTACTGATGGTTATGAGAGGGGAGGTGTGTTGGGGGATGGGGAAATAGAGAATTGGGATTAAATAGTACACTTATCATGATGAAAAAAATAAAATAAAATGATAAAAAAAAGTGAAAGGACCATAGACAAGAACTAACTCAAAGAACATCATAGAGTTAAATATAAGAGTTAAAACTATTAAACTATTAGAGTCAAACCTAGGAGTAAATCTTTGTGACCTTGGGTTATTTCATGATTTCTTAGTTCTGACACCAAAGCACAAGCCACAACAACAATAACAACAACAACAAGGTGATAAACTGGACTTCATCAAATTAAAAACTTCTGTGTTTCAAAGGACAACATCAAGGAAGTATAAAGACAGCTCACAGTCTGGAAGAAAATACTGCACGTCGGGTATCTGGTAAGGGACTTGTATCTAGAATATATAAAGATCTCTTACAACTCAATGGTAAAAAGATAAACAACCCAATTGAAAAATGGGCAAAGAATCTGAATAGATATATCTCCAAAACAAGATATAGAAATGGTTAGTAGTCACATGTAAAGATGTTAAAAATAATTAGTCATCTGGGAAACGCAAATAAAACCCACAACAAATATCAGTTCACAATTGTAAGGATGGCTGTAATCAAACAGGCAGATAATGGCATGTGTTGGTGAGGATGTGGAGATATTGGAACCCTTATACACTGCTGGTGGGGATGTAAAATGGTACCTGACTTTGGAAAAGAATCCAGAAGTTCCTCAGAAAGCTGAAATAGAGTTACTGGGGACCCAGCAAATGCATCCCTAGGTATATACCCAAGAGAGATGAAAACATATCCACCCAAAAACTTGTACAGAGATTCATAGCAGCATTATTTATAATAGCCCAAAGTGGAAACAACCCAAGGGCCCACCAACTGATGAATGGGTAAACACAACATGATATATCCCTTCAGTAAAACATTTTAGCCATAAGACGCCATTTATTTAGCCATAAAAAACAATGAAGTACTATAACATGGATAAACTTTGAAAACATTATGCTGAATGAAACAAGTCAGTCACAAAAGATATTGTAGGATCCCCTTTATATGAAATGTCTAGAATAGGTAAATATGTAGAGACAGAAATTAGATTAGTGATTGCCAGGGATGGGGAAAAGGACATGGGGTTGATGGTGTTGAGTACAAGGTTTCTTTCTGAGGTAATGAAAATATTCTTAAATTCGTTTATGGGATTGTTAGCACAACTCTATAAATACACCCAAACCACTGAACTGTCCACTTTAAAGGAATGAATTTAATGGTAAGTAAATTGTATACGAATAAAACTGTTATAAAAGTAGAAGGTATGGAGCTAACATGTGATAAAATGTTAAAACTCACGAATAGTTACCCAGTTGAAACAATTTAGTGTACCATTGTGTCTGTCCAGTCAGCCAAAATATGTAAAAATTATAAGCTTTAAGAAGGGCTATGTAAAGAGAGAGAGAACAAGAGAGAGTGGGGCTTTGTGGAACTAATCACTCTCACAGTGGAGGAGAATCTATAAATTGGTATAGACTTTCTGGAAAGCTATTACATGAACCAGACATACCTAATAAGGCTTTGGCTGAGGGAGGAAAATATAAAATAACCAGCAAGCAAAGAATTCTGATCTTAAATGTTAAATAATAAAAGTTCTTTCTCTACCTGCTCATGAGTTCATGTTCAATGATGAACTTGCTCATAAGATGTATTACTAACTCATAAAATGTATAATTAACATAGTTTGTGGAGTCAATACCGTAGGGGGGAAATTTGAGAACAATTTTGGTGTGTGTCCCATAGAAAATACTGGCTATTTGTTGGGTTTTCGCACAGAACTTGTGGATATTGCTGGAGTTCCACTTACACAAAGAAGGGTTCTAAGTTCAGTCAGTGTTTCCTTGTGGTCTGATCTAACAAGATATTTAGATGGGAAGGGCTGATAATCTTAGTCAAAACCTCTGTTCCAGTTGGGTTTTAGAGTAGTCCAGAAGAGGCCAAAGAATTTGCCAAAAAAAATTTAAATCCATGTTCCTCATTATAGCTAAAAAGCGAAAACAATAAAAATATTTAACAACTTAAGGGTGGGTTAGTAAACCATGAAGTATCAATGCCTTTAAAAAGAACCATGTACTTTTCTATACACGTTCATGGGTATACATTTCCCCTACTTAAGGAAGAGCTTCACAAAGGGAGAAACTATAACTGTCTTGTTCATTTTTCATCCCCAGCAAGTATAGTGTTTGGCACATACTAGGTACTCAGTTACTGACTAATAAATAAGTGCAACATTTTATTTTTTGTTAACAGTTTTTCCATATATGTGAAGTATTTCTTCATTAAAAATTAAAAAAAACCCAATGTACCTACCATTATTTTTACTATATATAACATTTTATTTTTAATTCATTGTTTGATGTTTTAAAATATTTTCCTTTAAATTTGTTAGGCTATCTCAAGTAAAAAATTAAAATTATTAGTACAATGAAAAAAATAAGAGTAGAACATACTTTTTATCATTGTAGAATACTAGGAGCTACTATTTGTTGCAGATTCTAGTTGTTCAGTCAGTGTCCCACAAATGACAGCCCAGAGCCCATGATCAGTTTTCTGCTTTTTGGTGGAAGGGCAGGTTTAGGGTGTTAGAATTTTTCTTTGTTCTTTTTTTTTAAAGAGAGGGAGAGAGGAGAGAATCTTAAGTCAACCCCACGCCCAGCATGGAGCCCAGTCTCACAACCTTGAGATCATGATCTGAACTGAAATCAAAGTGGGATTCTTAACCCACTGAGCCACCCAGATGCCCGGGGCATTAGGATCATTTTACAATTGAAACAAAAAGCCTGAGGAGTAGGAAAGCAAGAGGGCGGAGGTAAATACTCCTCTTGCTTGATAATTATCTCTTGTTGGAGGAGTAGAAAGGGAAGAGGAAAGACAGGAGTTGCCAATATTAGACCAACGTCAGCTTCCTCCTGTTTGTCTCCTCCCTGCAGTTGTCCTTGTCACACTTTGGGCTCTGCCACCTACGAAGCGCTCACTTCAGCCCTTGGGGATGTTTTCCAAGGCTAATTTTATTCTTCTTAAGGCTTAACCGATTTATATTCTGATTTTTTCTTTTAATTTTATAAGTACTTTCCCATATGGCTACAAATTCATTATAATGATCATTTGTCTTTGGGGTCATGATATCCTAACTTAAAAAAAAATTCTATTGTGAAGTAAAGCATACATTCAAAGATATTAATGTGTATACCTCTGTATGATGTGTATAGATACGTGTATAGATATATGCCAATATATGGGCATAGATTTTATAGATAAATAGAACTAACTGAGCAGAGCCCAAAGTAACCCTGCTCTCTCTCTCTCTCTCTCTTTTTTTTTTTAATAGACACCATTTTTAGAGCAGTTTTAGGTTCACAGCAAAATTGAGTACAAAATTCAGAGAAGTCCTATATACCCCTTGCCTCACACATGCCTCGGGTCCCCTGGTGTCAGCACCCACTCACTCTTGATAGTGATACATTTGTGGGGCGCCTGGGTGGCTCAGCGGGTTAAGCCGCTGCCTTCAGCTCAGGTCATGAACTTGGAGTCCTGGGATCGAGCCCCGCATCGGGCTCTCTGCTCAGCAGGGAGCCTGCTTCCTCCTCTCTCTCTGCCTGCCTCTCTGCCTGCTTGTGATCTCTTTCAATAAATCTCTCTCAAATAAATAAATAAAATCTTAAAAAAAAAAGTGATACATTTGTTACCATTCATGAACCTATATTGACATATCATTATCGCCCAAAGTCCACATTTTACACTAAGGTTCACTCTTGCTGGTATATGTTTTGTGGTTTGACGAATGTATAATGATGTGTATCTACTGTTGTCCTATCGCACAGTAGTTTCCATGCCCTAAAAATCTTCTGTGCTCCACCTATTTATCCTTCTCTCCATTCTAAACCTGTCAACCCTAATCCTTTTTCCCTCAGTTTTATTAAGATGTATTTGACATACAACATTGCATTAGTTTAAGGTGTACAACATAATGATGGGATGTGTGTATATGTATATCAAAATCATTACCATAATAAGTTTAGTTAACATTCATTACCTCACATAGTTATAATTTTTTTCTTGTGATGAGAATTTTTTTTTTAAAGATTTAAAAAAATATTTTATTTATTTATTTAAGAGAGAGAGAGAGAGTGTGAGTATGAGTGGGGGGAGGGGTAGAAGGTGAGGGACAGAGAAAATCTTAAGTAGACCTCACATTGAGCATGGAGCCCAGTGTGGGGCTCTATCCCACGACCCTGAGATCATGACCCGAGGTGAAACCAAGAGTCGTACACTCAACTGACTAAGCCACACAGGCACCCCAAGATTTTATTCTCATAAGTAGGGCTTGAGCTTACAACCCTGAGATCAAGGATTTCATGCTCTACCAACTGAGCCAGCCAAGTGACCTTCTTGTCATGAAGACTTTTAAGATTTACTTTTAGCAACTTTCAGGTATACAATACAGTACTGTTAACTATAGTTATCATGCTGTACATCACATGTACAGAATTTATTTATAACTGGAAGTTTGTACCTTTTGACTGACTTCATGTACTCTCCGTATCTCCCTCCCACCACAGCCATCACTAATCTGTTTTCTGTCTCTATGGCTTCAGTGTTTTTAAACTCTACATATAAGAGAGATCGTACAGTATTTGTTTTTCTCTGTCTGACTTATTTCACTTAGTGTAATGTCCTCAAAGTTCATCCTTATTATCGCAAATGGCAAGATTCCTTTCCTTTTTAATGGATGAAAAATACTCCATTGCATATTCCATTAATACTCCATTTCAATAACATTCCATTGTATATGATACATACCACATTTTTAAAATCCATTCATCAGTTGATAGATATTTAGGTTGTTCCCATTTCCCATATGAGAAATAATACAGTGAATGGAAGTGCAGAGATCTCTCAAAGTGATTTTGTTTCTTACAGATATATATCCAGCAACAAGATTGCTGGATTACATATGGTAGTTCTCTTTTATTTTTAAAGATTTATTTACTATTTTATATATAGAGAGAGTGAGAGCATACATGGGGTGGTGGGGGTACAGAGGGAAAAGGAGAGAGAGAATCTCAGTTAGATGCCCTGCTGAGCACAGTGCCTGATGGCAGGGATGCATCCCACAACCCTCAGATCCTGACCTGAACCCAGAGTCAGACACTTAACTGACTGAGTTATCCAGGCGCCCTGGTAGTTCTATTTTCAATTTTTTGAGGAACCTACACACTGTTTTACATAGTGGCTGCATCAATTTACATTCCCACCAAGAGTGCACAATGGTTCCCCTTTCTCCATATCCTCACCAACACTTGTTATCACTTGTGTTTTGGGTAGCCATTCTAACAGATATGAGCTTATCTCATTGTGGTTTTGATTTGCATTCCCTTGATGATTAGTGATGTGGAGCACCTTTTCATGTGCCTGTTGGTCATTTATGTGTTTTCTTTCAGAAAATGTCTATTCAGAGTCTCTGCTCATTTTTTAATCAGATTAATTTTTTCTTTCTCTTTTTGCTATTGAATTGCATGAGTTCCGTATATATTTTTGGATATTAATCTCTTGTCAGATACATGATCTGCAAATATTTTCACCCATTCTAGCCTCCTAGACTTTGTCTACAGCTTTGCCTTTTTTAGAATGCCGTGTAGTTGAAGTCATACAGTATATAACCTTTTCAGACAGTCTTTTTTTACTTAGTATATGCATTTAAGGTTCTTTCAAGTCTTTTCATGGCTTGAGAGCTCTTTTCTTTTTAGTGCTGAGTTATAGTCCATTGTTTGGATGTCCCACATTTTCTTTATCCATTCATCTACTGAAGGACATACTGGTTGCTTCTAAATTTTGACAGTTTGCGTTGCCACAGACATCTGTGTACAGATTTTGTGTAGAGATACGTTTTCAATTCAGTTAGGTAAATACCAAGGAGCATGACTTCTGGATCAGATGTTAAGGGTATTTAGTTTTGTAAGAAACCACCAAATGGTCTTTTAAAGTGGTTATGTCATTTTGCATTTCCATCAGCAGGGAATCAGAGTTCCTGTTGCTCCACATTCTTGCCAGCATTTGATGATGTTAGTGTTTTGGATTAGGGGTGTTCTCATAGGTGTGTAGTTGTAGCTCATTGTTGTTTTAATTTGCATATTTCATATGATGTTGAGCATCCTTTCAATTGGTTATAATACCATCTGTGTATATATTTTTTTTTTTGGGGAGACATCTCTTTAGGTCTTTTCCCAGTTTCTAAGTGGGCCATTTGCTTTCTTGTTCAGTTTTATGAGATTTTTTTGTGTATTTTGGATAATAGCCCCTTATCAGATATGGTGTTTTTTTGGGCAAATATTTTTTCTCAGTCTGAAACTTGTCTTCCCATTCTCCTGACAGTGTCTTTTTGCAGAACAGAAATTGTTAATTTTCATGAGGTTTAGCTTATCAATTCTTTCTTTCAAGGATTGTGCCTTTGATATTATATCTAAAAAGTTATCACTATACCCAAGGTCATCTAGAGTTTCTCCTATGCTATCTTCTAAGAGTTTTAGAGTTTTGCATTTTACATTCAGGTCTATAATGCATTTTGAGTTAATTTTTGTGAAGAATGTAAGGTCTGTGTCTAGATTTTTTTTTTTCTTGAGTGTGGATGTCCCAGCACCATTTGTTGAAAAGACTGTTTTTTTTTCTCCATGTATTGCCTTCCTTTGTCAAAGATATAGTTGACTGTAATCATGTGGGTCTATTTCTGGGCTCTCTGTTTTGTTCTATTAATCTATTTTTCTACTTTTCACAAATATACTGTCTTGATTACTGTAGCTTTATACTAAGTCTTCAAAGTTGGATAGGCCTTTTCTTTTCTCTTTTCTAAGGACAAATTGAGCTGAGGGTGGGAAGATGGATACCAAAATGTTACCTTTTATATAATAGAGGCCAGGTTTGAGGATTTGGTTTTAAGTATTTTGGCCCAGTGGGTATGCTAACTCCGAATTTAGAATGAAGTAGAACTCTCTACCCTGTCATAGGCAGCACTCGGGTTATGAGGAAGCCTCTTCACTTCTGCAGGCCTGGGTAAACAAAAAGGTAGAAAAATGACAGTTTGACTTTTTGACTTCCTGTTACCAGGAAGAAGCAAGGAAAGTGGGGAAGAAAGTCTTCACTAATGGTACTTTAAGAAAAACAACACGAGTGCCTGCTTAAAAACTAGAACCCCAAGTACCTTGGAAGCCCCTTCTTTACCCCTTACTTTACTGTGTCTGTCCCCTTTCTTCTTCCACATAAGTGACTGCTGTCCTGACTTTTGTGTTAACTATTCCCTTTCTTTGGTTTTATTATTTATGATCCACATGTATATTCCTAAATTACATGTACATGTCTCATTGTTTTCTGAGTCCATGAACTTGGACAGAGAAAAATTCCATCTTTATTTTCACTAGTCTCTTTTTTTTTCCAGGAGTTTCATTATTTTTGCTAATTTTTGCCTTTAATTTTGGATGTAGGTAATAAAATATTCTTGTGAGCAAAGGGCTTTACTAGATTGCCAAAGATCCATGGCACATTCTTGATAGGGTATTTCCTGAGCAGTAGCATTGCTGGATCTTGGAAAACATGTTTTTACACAATTGCTAGGAAACCAGCAGGCACTCTGTTCTATCCTTTCTCACCAGGATTCCTCATCTGTCAACGAACACAGATAATGTGAGGGCCTGTTAGTTCTCCGAGGGATGGTACATAATCAGTCCATTCTAGAAGCAGAGGAGAGGTTAATTTTTTTTTTTTTTATATACAATGAATTCCTTAAGGTATAGGGCTTGCTTCTCTCTTGGAACCACAGTTTTGGCTTCTGGTGGGGGTCTTCTTTTTCCTGCTTTGGTGTAATACAGTCAGACAAATTGAGCTTTAGACCCTGGCTTTGCCACTTACTAGGAATGTGGCTCTGAGGGGTTATTTCACCTGACTCTGTCTCAGTATACACACTGTAAAATGATGATGATACAGACATTCAAGGGTTATTTGAAAATGAAATAAAATAATTTGTGTAAAGTAACTAGCATGCTTGCTGGCAAAGGTAGGATCACATTTTTTTGTTTGTTTGTTTGTTTGTTCTTAACCCCCACCCCCTATCTTATAAGAAATCAGAGATATAGATGTTAAGAAATAGTTAAAGTTTCCTTCCTTTCTTCCTTGCTTCTTTAAAATGCTGACAGTTGTTTTTTTAATTTCATATTTATTATTTTAATGTAATCCTAGCTGATTCTGGTGACCTCTATCTTGCTGTGAGTTTCTTTAATTCAGACTTCACATGGGCTTAGTGGAAGGGTTCCCAGTAATCAGAAAAGGGCAGCTCTAGAAAAGACGGTGTGGAAGTCACATACTGTGTTCCTGGGCTTCCCACAAGCTGCTATTCCTGTGTCTTACGCTTTCTCCTTTTGTCTTCCTGTTCACCACCTGTAATGATGTGTGCATCTTTGAAGACATTGTTCTCACCTTTCATGAGGTAGCTTGTGTGTGCCAGCTCATAGTATTAGTAAGTTTGTACTTAATTTGTCTAGATTTGCCTGGGGTTTGCAGAGCGAGGGTAATTTCCTTAGGTAAGATATAATTTACAACAGAATGACACCTCACAATTTAAATAGCAGCTGTTAAGGGAAGACAGACAGTTACAAACTACTCCTGCCCTCTTAAAAAAGAGGTATGCTGTGGTGAAATGAATAGTGTATTTTGGAACATACCTGGGTGTCCTACTGTGGCTTGATTTACGTGGACTAAGGGCAAAAACAAAACAAAACAAAACAAAACAAAACATAAAACAAAAAAAAACACCAAACCCTCCTCATTTGACTTTGTTTTCAAATGTAACACAAGTTCCATTTCCGTGAGGGAGTTTTGAAAGAATATCTGTCTTGTTACGAAGAGAAGGAAATTCTTTCAACTGGTTCATGTAATGCGTATGGCCCATGATCTACTTCTTGGGAGGGGTATTTCTTTCGAAAGGTGAGAATCTCTATGTCCGCATCATTCATTGTAAAGTATTTATTGAATCCTTCTGAAGTGTTAAGTATTTTGATAGACCCTGGATATCTTATTGTAAAATAATTCAGATACTTTTTCTGCCCTCATGGCACAAATGACCTACGATGTCCAGTTTGAGCTTGGCCTTCTGACCTTGATCACAGAGAAGACTGTGTGCAGGGTTGGATGTGGCCCACAGAGTATCAACAACCTGTTGTTTGAAAAACCATAGATTTTGTAAATATTTCCTTTGGCATTTAAGAAGAATGTTAAAAAGGAATGCTGGCTGATTTCCTTTGAGCTAAGGAGAATATGGAAAATCCCTCTTCCCATCCTTGTGTCCAGGTCAAAAGACGGGTATGTAGGTTGCAGCAGGAGAAGCAACCCCCGTGGGACCTGAAATTCAATAGTATAGTCCAACTCCTGGATCAGATATCCTGTTCTACCTGGAGCTTCTTTCACAGTCTGGTCTGTGGAGTTTTTAGGAGGCATCATGGCTAGAAAGACTGTGGGAGAAAGGCTGGTGTTAAGGTGGGAAATCTTTTCTTCTTCATTTAGGGCAGTTGATCTTGACAAACTGGTCAAGGAAGGGCCAGTTGCAAGGCAAAAACAACAAAGGGGGGAAATTAATGTGAACTAACATTAATAATCATCTATGATGTACTAGGTAGTATTTGGTTATTTCTACATTTTCATCTTCCACTTATATTTTTAAAAGTGAGAAGAGAAGACATTAATGTATGTTAGGTGGGTATTTAAAATACAGATTTATATCTGTGTTTAGTTAATGAAGAAAGAAGATTAGAAGTGGGGAGTGGAGAGTGAGAAGGGTAGAGAGAGGATGAGGAAGAGACTGGCTCTCCATTACCTAAGAAAAGAGATGGAAGAGAGAGCCATGTGGAAGGGAAACCAGGCAGGAGGAGATGTCCTCAGCTGGACTGTTAATTTGGGCATTTTTCTTCAGAATCAAATTATACTAACTACTGTTGTCCTTTGGACTCTAATTAATATGTAAGTAATTATTCTCAACACTTCTAGAACTGTCTTTGAATTTCTACAAATTCTTAAGTAGAAGAGTCACAGCAGTTGCCTCCTACCCTCATGTTCCCACCTTGCACATTCCAAAGAGGTATTTTTTTAAGGACTCTACCTAAAGCATCATCACACCATAAAGTAATTCTGAAGAGTTGCATAAAATCAGAGATGAATGTGGATCAGTTAGACAAAGAACAGTTGAGCTAAAGAAACATTTTCATGTATTCGAGAAGTTATTATGCATAGATGAAAACTAGTCATTATCTCAACTGAGAATGCAATAGGAGAAACTATCTTAACCATTCTGAGGAACTTAGCATAGGCAAGACACACTTTGTTACAAAAAAGCGGGCTGTTGAAATTAAGGTGAGTTTTTAGAGGTCTCAAGTGAAATCTTTTAAATTTTTTTTAAAAAGGAGACTGTTCACCCATGGTAGTTAATTATCAATCCTGTTTATGCATTTGAGCCTCCAGACGGTTAAAAGGTAAGCTGGGGCACATTAAAATTTTGAAGTGTTTATGGGCAAACATCAGTTGGATTGGGCATATACTACAGTGGTTAGGAGTGTTCCGATGCCAGAGCCGGGGCGAGGTTTTTACAGGGAAGGTGCAAAAGCAAAGCGATTATTTGATTGTTTTTAGTTTCCAGTGTTATGCAATTTGGGAAAGCCTAGTTGGCTTTTTGTTATTGGTTTCATTTTCTTGGATTCCAGGGCTTGGACTCTGGCTTAGGTGGTTTTTTGCTTATGTAGGTTACCAAGCCACTGGAGCCTGCTCAGTCTTATGGCCTCCCTGTTTACTTTAACAAGACTGTAGACACATATTTCTCTAATTCTATGGGATTATGCATGTGCTAAAAAGAATTTTATGTCTGGGCTTGAAAGCATATTATTTTAAACTTCTTTTAAATAAAAAATAAAGCATATTATTTTAAACCTTTAAAACTTCTTGTATAAGATGAGGCTTTTGACATTTTAAGCTCAGTTAATTGAGTTGATGGGAGTTTGTTGTTAGGGCCTGAAATAGAGAAGGGAGGGAGATTACAAATCAGTCTGGGTCACCACCATCTGGGCCTTGTGGCTGCACCCCTGGTTCTAGTAGGTCCTGGTGATGGCACAGTGACTGTGGGAACTGTCCCCTCAGAAGTGGGGCACCTATTGTTCTGAACTCTAGGGCAGTGGTTTTTCAACAGTTTGATCATATGCCCCATCAGAAAGACAGTGAGCGTAATAAATATAAGTTGACTTATAAATTCTTTATGTTTATTACTATAATACTGAGTTGTATATATTATTGAACATACACAAAAATAAATTTTAAAATAGAAGATAAAAAATGTAAATTTAATTTCTAGCATTTTCTTCCACACTCTACTATTTTGTCTGGGCACTCCTCTGGAATGTGCATACCATTTTTAGAACCTTTGCCCTAGTATTTTGCCATTAGGATGACTCAGCTGTTTTTGTTACCTGGGTGATGTTAACAAGCTGTGTGATCTTGAGCAGCTATCCTCACTTAACTTATTTGTGAAGTGGACGGTGATCGTAGCTCTCTTATAGAATTGCTTTGGAAATTAAATGCAATGAGATATCTAAAGTTGTTAGCACAGTGTCTGAGATATTAAGCACTATTCCTGATGCCATGGACAAGTTTTTCTCCATTTCTATCTCACCTCTTCTGTTTATTCATGATTACCTACTTCCTTTTCTTCTGCCTTAGGATTTTTGCTTCCTGCCTTCACTCCGTGTGTTTCTGCTGGCTTTCTTCTCTCATGTACAGAGAGGATCTTTTTGGGATAATTGGTTATAATCACATGTCCTATTTTTCTGAGACAGTCCTGGTTTTCACCTATCATCTCAGTATAATTACAAGGTTCTTTTAACTTTAACGGTGTCTTGGTTTGGAAATAAATGGAAAGCACATGGTCACCCTATTAATCAGTCACTGTCAAGTATAGTGGACCTCTGTGGGGTGGATCTCTTGAAGGAAGACCACCTCCTTGGCCTTCATTCATCTGTAGGTGTAGCCTAGAGGTGGTTCTCCTCAGATGAGGTATGAATCTCTAGTTTGCCCTAGCTGATACCCAAAGAAAGAGGTTCCATAATTGACTATCTATAAGGAGGTGGCAAGGGGAGTGATAAGTATGGCGCACCTCAGAGAGATGTCTAGTGTAAGAGGTAACCATAAATTACATCCAACAATGTATTGCTTTGAGAAAGGGCAGGGCAGTTGGAGTCTATAGCCTTGAAAACTGTCTGCCCAGATTGCACAATGAAAATCGAGGATTTATTGGGTATTGAACTTGGAAGTCTAAACCCACCACCTGAAGCTCAACATTATGGTGAATATTTTCCAAACTGAGAAAAAGTTCTTTTGGTTTGGAATGAAATGTGCTACTATTATATAAGGTCATGCTAAAGTTCATAATACAAGTTAGAAATAGGCCATTTTATTCTTCAACAGGCTGTCTGGAAGGAACCAGACAAGTCTCTTGTTTTCTAGTGGTTCATGTTCTCTCCTAATGTTGTTCCTCGTCTGGTTCCATGTTTTATCCCTGTGGGACATTCGGCAGATATTAATTAGCACTTGTGAAGGTTATTCTAACAATGTTGGTGGGGGGAGGGAATAAATGATTAATAAGTTATGTACATCTTCAGTTTCAAGTGATTCCTATAACTGTGTTTCTGAGGCATAGTATTTAAAAAATTATTAGTTATTTAGGGAGTCATAGATGAGAACACATGTGATAATAAGGAAAATTTTTGATGTTTATTCTTCCTTGGATGACATTTATTGGAATTGATAACATAAGAAACTGATGGATAAATTAACTTTTGCATTCCCTGAAGTCTGCAGGCTTGGTTTCCTAAAATGAACACGATATTTGGTTGTGATTTTTAGAATACTTATAATCCTGGCACAATACTTGAAAACAAGGATCTTTATTTCCTCTCACAGAATCAAGAGCAGGTAGTGAATGTGGTAGAACACAATGAGTATTTCATTGTTTCCCCAGGAGAAAAGAAAATAGGAATTGAAACTGTATGATTACCCCAGTTAGGAAATCTGAGTAAAATATGGCTGCAATTCAGATTTTTCCACTAATGCTTGACATTTTACATTATGAAATAAGCAGTAACTTTTCCTTTAGAAGTTTTCATAAGTACTGTGTCTGAATGACTGCTGCTTTGGATCACAGTCCATTTTTAATTCCCTGACCTGGACATTCATAAGTCAATGCCAACACATCGTGAGTTTAGTTTCTTCCTCTAGTTTTCTATCTTTAAACTGAGGAGTAGGTATAACAACCTATAGGAACTTAATAGAGAATCATGCTAATCCTGTTGGAGAAGGGCTGGAGTTACATGTGCTGTGTGACACCTTACAGTCAGATCCCAGCAATGAATCTCACTTGTTTTTGTCCCTCAACATGTACTCAAAATTAGGGATTTCCCCAGATTTCTCTTCCCATTCCTTTACTTCCATTTTTTAAATTTCATCTACTCCTGTGGTTGAAATAGTTATCTTTGTTCTGATAGATTCTAAAATTTCTATTTCAAACTTTATGATTTTCTCAGTCTATCCATTGACTCATCACCCATGGGTTTCCTGAGGGAAATGGTATTTTAGAATCTCATATACTGTTTTGCAATTTAAAAAGTATCTTACTGTGGGGCACCTGGCTGGTTCAGTTGGTGGAGCATGCAACTCTTGATCCTGGAGTTGTGAGTTCAAGCCCCAGGCTAGGTGTAGAGGTTACTTAAAAAAAAGAAGGGACACTAGGTTGCTCAGTCAGTTAAGCATCCAGCTTTTGACTTTGGGTCAAGTCATGATCTTGGTCTTGAGGTCAAGCCCTGTGTCAGTCTCCACACTCAGTGTGCTTAAGATTCTCTCTTCCCCCTTCTCCTCTTGCCTCCCCCTTGCATGTTCACTTGCTCTCTTTCTCTCAAAAGAAAAAAAAAATTACCCAAATATCAAGGAATGACTGTCATAATTGCCACTAAGATTAAAAAGGTCTTATCTCCTGTGGAAAATGGGACCCTCCCCACCAGTGGATAAGTTCTGCAGACATTTTGGAAATCATGTTACTAAAGTTTTAGTGAGAACAAGGTTTGGAGATAATATAGCTAAAATTCAGGTGGGAACAAATGTGAAAACAATGAAAAAGAATGATTTCTTTGTAATAGTATAGCATTGATCGAGTGTTTTAAAGTTGATTAGGGAAGTCTTCCCAGAGGAAGTGTTTCTTCAGGGCTTTGAAATTATAAGGGACTTGAATTGGTGGAAAGCTGATAGGCTAAATAATTCAGAGGACAGACTAAAACACAGGAAAGCCAGAGAAGCTAGGGGTTTATTTCTTTTCTAGAGAAGAGAAGAGAAGAGAATCTGTTACAGGATAACGAGAAGAGTTAATGAAGAAATGGCACGAGATAGATGACTTGGTGAGGAACACTCAAGATGAAGTAAACAAATTTTTATCTGATGCAGAATTCTTGAATTGGAAAATATGTTAGAAGCATTGTTAAAAGATTGATCCAGTGGTGTTGAGACTGACTTGGAAGGGGAGATACAAATGATGGAGAGACATGCATAGACATAGTTACAGTTGTCCTGCTGATAGGTAGTGAGCAACTCATTTCAGTGCAGTTTAGCAAATGGACAATGATTGCTATGAAAGTAGAACAAAAGACATATTAGATAAAGCTTATGGAATTTGATTAGATAAAACTTCATATTTGAATGAGTAGCATGAAGAAGAGAGGAGTTGAAGATGTTTTTAAGTATATACTAGGTTTGAGCTGTATGAAATTAACAAATTCAAACTTCTTAAATCTACCAAAATGGTAGTTTTATATGGGTCCTTGTATACACAACTAGTTGGAGGTGATTACTCTCAAAAATGGGCAGTGTTGGGGTGCCTGGGTGGTTCAGTCTATTGTGTATCCGACTCTTGGTTTCAGCTTGGGTCATAGTCTTGGGGTTGAGGGATCAGTCTGTAGGGTTCCATGCTCAGCAAGGAGTCTGCTTGAGATTCTCCTTTCCCTCTGTCCCTCCCTGGTGTGCACACACATGCTGTCCCGCTCTCTCAAATAAATAAACAAATTTTTACCAAAAAAATGGGTAAGGGCATCAATGAGGAACCAAGAATTGTGAAGGTAGCAATATTACCAATTATGTGAGAACAAAAATTTTAAGTGATTTGGGATATTTTCAGAGCTCTGAGCTGGGAGCAGAGTACATTGTAGAGCTGAGAACTAACTAACTAACTACATGCAAATATCATGAATAATTTTTTTTTTTTTGAATTTTAAACATGTACACTTACATGTACTAACTGGAAGTCCAGTAGAGGAACTTTGGAAGATTGGTTACCTCTTTGGGGTTTGGTTCTGACCTGGGCAACTACTCAGTTTTGAATTATTTGGCTATTTGGTAGGAAAAAGTTATTTTGTGAATTTGAAAGAGAGTCTGGAAACATGTTTTTCTCACGTTTATACTCATTCTTATGTAGCCACTAAGAGAATTGGGCTCAACTAAAAAATGAAACAAAAATAATTCTCTGCTTCTCTTTCTCACTTACACACACACACACATGCACGCACGCACACACACTCACACACACACACACACACCCTGATGAGAGAACACTTGAGATCTTTGAAGGAAAAAGCAGGTACATACAACAATGCACTATTTGTTTATTGAGATATAATTGGCATACAGGATTATATTGGTTTCAGGTATAATGATTTGGTATTTGTATATATTGTATATATTGTGAAAGACAACCACAATAAGGCTAGTTAACATACATCACCGTATTATTTTTTGTGGTGAGAACTTTTAAGACTTACTCTTAGCAGCCTGCAAGCACACAATACAGTATTATTCACTGTAGTCACCATGCTGTAGATTACATCTCAATGAGTTATTTATTTTAAAATTGGCAATTTGTACCTTTTGACCCTTTCACCTGTTTTGCCCATCCCCAGCCCTTGCCTCTTGCCTCTGACAACCACCAATCTGTTCTCTGTATCTCTGAGTTTGTTTTTTTTTGTTTGTTTGTTTTAGATTCTACATGTAAAAGATCATAGGGCATTTGTCCTTCTCTGTCTAGTTCCCTTAGCATAATGCCCTCTCAGGGTTCATCCATGTTATCACAAAAGGCAGAATTTCATTATTTTTATGGCTAACAAAAATTCCACTAATATGAAATATATATATATATATATATACATATATATATATATATATATATATGCCTCATTTTCTTGATCCATTCATCTGTTAATGGACACAGGTTGTTTCCATGTCTTGGCTATTGTAAATGTTGCAACGAACACGGGAGTGTGGTATATCTTTTTGAGTTAATGTTCTTGTTTTCTTTGGGCAAGTACCTGGAAGTGAGTTTGCTGGATCATATAATTCTTTACTTTTTTTTGTGGAACCTCCGTACTGTTTTCCATTGTAGTTGCACCAATTTACATTCCAGCCAACAGTGCACAAGGATTCCTTTTTCTCCACATCCTCGCCAACTCTTTTTCTTGTCTTTTCAATAATAGACATTCTAATAGGTGTGAGGTGATATCTCATTGAACAACACACTATTTTCAAATACCCAACTTGGCTGAATTGCCTTGATAATCCTCTACTTTTCTTCATGCACATCTTACTGGTGAGTATTATTCAGGAGTGGCCCACATTTGCTTCAGTAATAAAGAAGATAACAGCAAGGCTAGATTAAGTTTGTGATGTTCTACAGCAAACCAAAGTGGTGTGAGTCTCTGGAGGAAATCTCCCAAAGGAAAACACCTTTGAAAAAGTTGTGTCACTAGACCAGCCAGCTCTCCAAGGAGGCATGCCACATTAAACAGGAACAAGTAGCAGCGAAGGAAAGAAGCTTACATCTTTAAGAGTGGCAAATTGTCAGGTTGTTTCTTCTCATTTTTTATTCAGACTCACGTCCAGTGCTTCCTAAATACCACAGAAACACTAGCCCTGTCTTCTCTAAGCTCAGTGAATGTGGGGCATGGGGCTCAGTAGAATGGGCTCATTCTCCAGGTTCCGTCCATTTGCATGCATATTTTATTGGGTCTTCAAAGAAGCAGCTCATGAAGAGCCATGCAAGAATGGGTTTGTGTGTGTGTGTGTGTGTGTGTATGAGAGAGAGAGAGAGAGAGAAAGGGAGAGAGAGAAAGCTTAAGAGAGTGAGAACCAGTGATTACATTTTGAGCTGTTTGTGCTCTCTGGGTGAAAGGGGTGAGATGTTTCGTATTTGTTTGTTTATTTATTTATTTTAAAGATTTTATTTATTTATTTGACAGAGAGATCATAAGTAGGCAGAGAGCAGGCAGGGAGAGAGCGGGAAGCAGGCTCCCTGCTGAGCAGAGAGCCCGATGCAGGGCTTGATCCCAAGACCCTGAGATCATGACCTGAGCTGAAGGCAGAGGCTTAACCGACTGTGCCACCCAGGTTCCCCGATGTTTCATATTTAATTCCATTCTTTGTTTGCCCATGGCTAGGTACTATTGGGTTAGAAAAAAATTTAATGCTCAGTCTCTGAATTTGAGGGAGTTGGGAAATAATTGAGGAGATAAGCATCTATGTATAAAATAAAGAACAACAATAAACTATTTGTAATCATTATTGGATGGTAAGTATTATATGGGTCTGAGGAGGGGCTTTTTTGTGAGGTGATTTAGTCAGGAAAACATCTGGAAAAATAAGGTTTATATTTTATTTTATTATTTTTTTTAAAGATTTTATTTATTTATTTGACAGGCAGAGATCACAAATAGGCAGAGAGGCAAGCAGAGAGAGAGAGAGAGAGAGAGGAGGAAGCAGGCTTCCTGCTGAGCAGAGAGCCCAATGTGGGGCTCGATCCCAGGACCCTGGGATCATGACTTGAGCCGAAGGCAGAGGCTTTAACCCGCTGAGCCACCCAGGCACCCCTGGGGTTTATATTTTAGAATTGAATTTCATTTAAATTAGCATTTATTGAATATCTACTATGGCAGACTGTGTTTTCAGTAATGGGACTAAAATTTGAATTCTGAGTGAAAAACCACTCAGGTGTGATTCTCTTTGTATAGTTTAGGTAGAGCCACTTACATGATTTTTTATAATTTTTTTCCCACAAAACAGCATTATTATGAGTGCCGCATTATTGTCTTTTTTCTCTCTTTTTTAAAGCAGACATTTCTTAATTTTTGCTTGGTTAAATTGTGATTTTCCCATAGACTTCTAGACATTCTATAAGTGAGGATTTTGTTGCAGTTATTTCTTGCTTTTCGAGCCTGGGGAAGGCATTCAAGGGTGCTTCTTCAAATAGCATGAGTCAGCTATCTCGGTGGCCATTGTTCTAAAAAGCAGATAGCTCCACTTTGCAGTTTGGGTTATCGAAAAATAATCCTGTACCCTTTCCCGGATTGTTAGCGTATCCAGAATTTGTGCCTCAAATAAACTTTTATGTCTGTGGTGCTGAGGGTGGCTCTCGTCTTCTGCCTGGATTCAGTCGCACAGAGTGGGAACATGACAACGTGTAATCCTTAGAAGTGCAATCCAAACCATCAGTTGAATCAGCTCCGACTTAGTGAAGTCATATCTGCTTTGTGTCTGTGTTTGTTCAAGGATAAAAGGAAAGAAGCACCAGGGCTCCTTTATGTTCTCATGTTTTCATCTAGCAGGCAAGGAGCACGGGAGGTCTGTTGTTCGTCATTCCTGGATAAGATCAAAGCCCGCCTGTTCTGGCAAAGCCGTTGCTAATCTGCAGGCAGGATAGGCCTCTATGACCCTTGAGAACGTTTATAATGCTGCTACCTGGGAAATCTCTCTCCCTTTAGCAGAACATTTTATCTGCAAAAAGTTGCACCTGCCATCATTTGCCTAATTTTAACAGAGAACTTCTGCCGATAATCTAGAAATGAGTAACATTTGGCCTGCAAAATTACTTTTCTCCACATTCAGTTTTCCCTTTAAAGGATCATAGTAACCACTTTCTTAATAAGGCCAAGTAGAGGGTAAGACACTTAAGAAAGAGCGGGTTTCTTCTTGCTTTATTGGTTTCTTTTATTTTTATATGCGTATCACAAAGAGGATCCAGTAGATTGTTGGCTCCTAGGACTGTGTTCTGTGTCAAAATAATTAATGCTTATGACAAAAATTATAGATCTTACCCAAGGTTGTGGGATTTAATTCGACATCCACGGATTAATGGAACTGACTGCATTCATTTCTAGTACTCAGTTATTCATGTGTGTGTTCATTCATTTAGCGCACATCCTCTGAGTGCCTGCTCAGTGCCAGACATCCATCGGGTTGTGCTGTGCTCTGTAGGAAACTGAAGCAAGGTAGCAGAGTGTGGCTTGGAAAGGGGTTGCTGTTTTTGCAGTGCCCGTGCTGGTCTCACTGATGTTTGAGCAGAGGATGAATAGGAGAGAGGGTTAATTCTGCAAAAATCTTGGGGAAAAAGCAAAGGCGGACAAGAGCATCCAGGTCAGAGGCCCTGAGGTAGAGGTGTCCTGCGGTAAATGCCAGGAACAGCTTGCAGGCGGGGTGGCTGGGGTGAGCTAGTGAGTGGCCTGAGGGTAGCAAATGGAGTCAGGAAGGTTGTTGGGGGTGGTGGGGGCAGAGAGCAGAAGCTGACTTCTTTGAGAAGACGGTGACTGGATCTGGCTTGTGTGTTAATAGGCTTACTCTCTCTGCCACCCCCCTTCCCCCATCATATGGGGAGTTAACAGGCAGAGGGCAGGGGTCAGGAGGATTTTGCCTTATCAAGGGGAGAAACTCTGGCTATTTGAATTAGATTGATGAGTTGGTGAGAAATCAGATTCTAGGTAGGTCTTACAGGAATCTGATTGTTTTGGACTTGGGGTACAAGAGATGGGATGCATACTACGCCGGCTCTCCTGTTGATAATCATGGTGACTCTTCACCATTGCGCCTGTGGGATTTACGTTGTTGCATGTGGAAGCAGTTCATCCTTTTTCATTATTTCTTTTTAGGATTCTGTTCTATGAACATACCACAATCTGTCCATTCTCTGATTGACGGTCTTTCGTGTTGTTTCCAGTGTGGAGGGCTTGGATGAACAATACTGCTGTGAACATTCTTTATGTGTCCTTTGGTGGGCAAAAGCAGTCCTTTCTCATGGGTAGACACAGAGAAGTGGGGTTGCTATGTTGTTCTTTCTCTGACTTTCCACATCGTTCTGGTGTGCTTGCTAACGTTGCTGCAGGGCACTCCCTTGGCTTCTTGTGGACCTGCCCTAGGAGTTCTTCCCTCCCTGGGCACACGTTTGGAACTGACTTTTCTTTTCTTTTCTTTTTTTGGTTTCCTGTAAAGCATCTTGTAACCATCCTCTCTTTCTTTATGCATTTTTGCTTCTCTTGATTAGCAAAGCAGAGTTCAGCTCATGCCTGCCTACAACTCACTGTTGGCAGCCTGGCAGCCCAAGATGATTTGCAATGGCACATTTTCTAGTGGGAGCAGCTGCTACAGGTTTTTGAGGGGCCTGGATTCTTTCCTCTCAGGGTGCAATAAAAGCTGTTGGCTCTGGTAGAAGATGCACCTTTGGGGGCCACCTGGGTGGCTCAGTCCATTAAGTGTCTGACTCTTGATCTCAGCTCATGTCTTGATCTCAGGGGGGGTGAGTTCAAGCCTTGTGTTGGGTTCCAGACTGGGTGTGGAGCCTACATTAAAAAAAAGAGAGAGAGATAGAGAAAATGCACCTGTGAACATACACACTTTTTCTTAAAATTTTTCGTACATTTTTTGGGGCAATCTGTGGACCTCTAGGAATCCTACCAAATGGTGGATTCATGGTTCCAGGATGAAGAATCTTCTCTATTTTGTAATGTCTTAAAAATGGGTCAGTATTGGGGCTCCTGGGTGGCTCAGTGGGTTAAGCCTCTACCTTCAGCTCAGGTCATGATCTCAGGGTCCCGGGATCGAGCCCCACATTGGGCTCTCTGCTCAGCAGGGAGCCTGTGTTCCTCTCTCTCTCTGCTTGCCTCTCTGCCTACTTGAGATATCTCTCTCTGTCAAACAAATAAATAAAAATTAAAAAGAAATGGGTTGTATTCTTCAGTGTGCCCCAACTCTTTAAGATCTGCTCTGAGCTGTCACTGTCAACAGATGTGGACAAAGGACCATGTATGCATAGATAGAAGACTGACTAATTCAGAAACTCTGACGTAGCTGGCCGAAGAGGTAAGAATTACTAGCACTTAGAAAAGTCATTGTAATTATTGTGGAATCCTTATTCTGTTCAGTTCTGCAACCATCTGAGAATTTTTCTAATTGTATCCTTCACCACTCTTGTTAAACTGCCTAACTAGAGATTAAAAGAAAGAAATTGCAGTTCAACTGGACCCTCCCAGGCTGAGAAGGCCTCGCCTTGGCCTCAGGGACAGCTGGCATGCGCTGGGGAGGTACCGCCTCCTGTTCCCTCCCTCACCAGGAACCTGCCCCTCCTCAGCCTGGGCGCGTTTCCTATTTTCTTAGTGGGTGAATAATTGGGTGCTGCTCCATCAGAGAGGTCATGGAAAAGAACGGGAAAGGGCTCAACGAAGCACACAATTAAACCGTCTGTAATCAGCTAGATCTTTTCCTTGGAAAATAAATGTGTTTTTGGTTTAAAAGTTACTGGTCTGACATATTTACAAAAGGAACAGGAAGGACGAAGGAAAGATCCCTTCTCCTTGTCTGCAGTGACCGTTTCCACTCTGCGAGGGTAGCTGCCGCTCTTCGTAGTTTCTCTTCCCAGAGTTTTTAATCACGCATATGAAAGCTGGTATAGATTTGTTTGTTTTTCCTGGGCTGGAATCACATTGCACAGAATTATGGGGACTGTGTCTTCCACTTTGCAGGGTAGCACAGATACGCTTTTGTGCATGTGCTGCATTTGTGCTGGCTTACCTTCCTCTGATCTTGTTCATCTTTTTAAATGTGCCTGTTTTCCTTTAATTGTTTTTAGAGTAATGAGCTGGGACCCTCACTTTTAAAGATGACCAAAAAGTTTTTTTTTATACTTATGAACTCTTGGATTTTACCCTATTCAATGTGCTTTTGTCCAAGTCAGCTGTTAATCTGGATGATTAGATAGTCTCACCTTTGTTCAGTATGAGCCTTTTCTTTGTCCTTTTTTTTTTTTTCCTTAATATTTTATGTATTTGACAGAGAGAGACACAGCGAGAGAGGGAACACAAGCAAGGGGAGTGGGAGAGGGAGAAGCAGGCTCCCCGCCGAGCAGGAAGCCTGATGCGGGACTCAATCCCAGGACTCTGGGATCATGACCTGAGCTGAAGGCAGATGGTTAACGACTGAGCCACCCAGCCACCCCCAGTGTGACCCTTTTCAAGTGTTGCTGATGTGACTCAGTGGTCTGAGCTGAATTCCTCATTTTCGCCTATGGCAAGGTGTTCTAGCCTATTCTTTTCCCTAAAATAAAATTAAATTTTGGAACAAGGCTCAATTTTATTTTGTGCTGTGTTTAGGAAAATTTGTCTCACAAGGTTTAACCAGATCTACCTGCTGCACCCCTGGGTGTGCCTTATCAGTCAATCACCAAATATTTTTGAAAGCTGCTGTGTGCAGGAGAGCCAGCTAAATCCTGTTATGTAGCAAACAAGTCACCTCAGTCTTCTTGCTCCCGTAACGAACTATAACCTGAACAACAAAAATGAGTCCTTATTATATCTTTAAAGTTTAACTTTTATCTTAAGAATATTTTTGGGAAACCACGGATCCATAGAAAGGTAAGCAATTGAAGACCATATGCAAATATAATAATATTTTTTTTCAAATTTATTTTCTAGTAATTTACATACCATAAAATCTACTCATTTTAAGTGCTTAGTTCAATGAGTTTTGGTAAATGCATACAGTTGTGCAACCAACACTACAATCATACTTTCATGACCACAGAAAGTGTTTTCTCATCTTTGTAGTCATTTCTTGTCCTCACCCCATTTCTAGGCAACGATTGATCCTTTGGATGCTATAGTTTTATCCAGTCTAGAATTTCCTGTAATTGGCATCCCATAATACATAGTCTTTTGTGTCTAGCTTCTTTCACTTAGTAAGATGTTTTTGAGACTCATATTAGTAGTAGTTCAGTCTTTTTTTTTTTTTTTTTTTTTGAGTATTACATTAAGAGTTGAGTCCCACCCTCCCCTTTTGGATTATGATGAATAATGCTGATATGAACATTGCATACAAGACTTTCTGTGTACATATGTTTTAATTCTCCTTTGGAATGGGATTGATGGATTTTATACACACACACACACACACACACACACACATATATATTTTAAGATTTTACTTGTTTTTTTAGAGAGTTAGTGAACTGGGGAGGGGCAGAGGGAGAGAGAAAGAATCTCAAGCAGACTCTGTGGGGGAGCTCAGAGTTGATGCAAGGCTTGATCTCACAACCCCAAAATCATGACCTGAGCTGAAACCAGGAATCCGATGCTCAACCAACTGAGCCACCTAGGTGTCCTGGGATTGCTGGATCATATATTAAGTATATGTTTAACTTTTCAAGAAATTACCAGCATATTTTTCTAAGTCTTTGAACCATTTTGCATTCAGACCATGATTGAGGATATGATCATATATATATATCAATATGAAGGTTCTAATTACTCTGTATCCTCGCCAACATATGATATTATCATCCTTTTTAATTGTAGACTTTCTAGCAGGTGTGTAGATATATATAATCAGAGTTTTAATTTGTATTCCCCTAATGAGCAATGATATTGAGCATCTTTTCTTGTGCTTGTTGGCTTTTTATCTATCTATCTGTCTATATTTATATATCTTTCCTTTGTGGTTCCTTTGGGTTGTATGTGTTCCTTATTGTGGTGTAAGGATACTGCCTATATTCTGAATCCAAGTCCTCTGTTAGATATATGTATATGTTTTGCTTTTGCAAGTTAATTTTAAGTTCAATTTTAATAAGAAAATGTCCAATTCATTTACATTTTTATTTGAAATACAAAATATATAATCTTATCCAAACAAAATCATAACATATTTTGAGCATAATTTTATGATCATGTGAGAGAACAAAAGAAAAAGAGTCAAGAGAAAGTTCAGAGAAGAGATAAAGGAAATACTGGGGAAAGAGCAAAATAAGAGAGTAAAAGGAAGACGTAAGTAGGAAAAAAGAAAGAATTAGATAAAATGAAAAAAGAGAGATGGAATGAGAGAGACCCCAAGAAATAGAGGAAGAGAACAGCATACACGTTTGAAATTATGGGGGGAAAAAAGGAGAGATAGCTGTGAAAGGAGAAGACAAAAAAAAAAAAAAATCCAGGGAGAAGAAAATGCCAGAACAACTGTTTCTTTTAGTTCCCTTGTCCTATATCCTGCATCTTCTACTGATGCTTCATCTCTCCATTTCTGACTTCTCACATCCAGCCTGCTTTCTGGAAGTCTCACTTTCCTTTCCACTTCCCAATTCTTCAATATTTTACTATTCTGACTTCCAGACATGCAAAACAGCTGGGTTGTCCTTTCCATCTTCAGAGTATAAAAGCACAGACTCTGTGGGCTCCTGGGTTGCACAGTCCGTTAAGCGTCTGACTGTTGATTTCAGCTCAGATCATGATCTCAGGGTTCTAGGATCAAGCCCTGCATCAGGCTATGCACTCAGCTCAGAGTGCTGAGTTTCAGCATGAGTTTCCCTCTCCCCTTCTCTCTGTTCTCTCTCTCTGTCTCAAATAAATAAATAATATCTTAAGAAGAAAAAACCCCACAGGCTCTGAACTTAGATGTTTAGGTTTGAATCATACCTATGCTACTTGCTAACTGTAATGCTGGGCAGAACCTACCCTCCGGCTCCAGTTTCGCTGTCTGCAAAGTGGGAATGGCCGTGCTACCTGTCTCATGTTTTGCTGTGAGGATTAAAAAATGCATGTGAAGCTCTTATCATAGTGCTTGGTATGTATGTAGCACTCGGTTATTGAATGTTAGCTGCTAGTGAGGTGTGTATGTGTGTGTGTGTGTGTGTGTGTGTGTGTGTGTGTATTGAGGGAGGAGGTGTTTCTTGGTTATCATTCCCTTTACTTTTGGTTCTTCATTCATCTTCTTTTATCCTGGCAGTATCTTACCAAACTAAAATATTTATGTGACACAATGTCAGAAGTATCATGCTTCCGGAACTCCCAGATAGAAACACAACTGTATTTGTTCATCTGGAATGTAAAGTTGGCAGTAATAATAAGGAGTATTTATGTAGTGCTTTAACTTAGAACATTTTAACCTAGTACTGATGGATATTTAATAGACTTACAGAGTCCAGGGCTGGAATTTCCTGGTCTCTGTAATAGGGAGATGCCAAACCAAACCATGGGGTGATAAATACAGCTGAGGAAGGTGAGAAGTCTGAGCTTTTTATCAGTAAATACTGGACATGAGCTCTACCCTTTCCACACCAGTCACCTCTGCCACAATTGCCATCATTAAATAGAAGGTCATATTTGCAAGGGGCTCCTTCCCAATACAAGATCCCCTTTTGTAGCATTTCTTAACTACCTCTGTCTGAACATTATTGTAGAAGTTTGCTTGCTTGTGATTAATTTGTATTTTTTGGATTTTTCCAATTGCTAGCCCGATTTTCTTCGTACTTATAAATACACTTACACACTTAGAAATTTTGCTTTGATCCTGGATCAATATGGAAAAAACATGTCTTCTATTCATCACTTTCTATAACTATAGAATGTGAGATTATGCCTACTCTTCTTTTACTCTGTTAGACAACATTTCCTGGTTCCTACTCTTGTTCCTCAAATAACATGACTTCTATATTTTGCTTGCTTTCCCACTTGCCTAACTTTGGACCCAGGTAATTTGTTACACATTTTAAGTGGTGTGTATAAGTGAGCCCGATATTCTGTCTATGTATAATTGAGCCCAATGATCTGGATGCATTCCTACTTCCTCTGGTAGTGATCTCATTCTTCTGTTAGTGAGCCTAAAAGGGCTTCATCAGCTTTCAGCTCTCACATCAACAGTATTCATTTACTATATTTGGAGTGATCGTATACTTTATCATCTAAGCCAGGACACTGAGAGTGAAAGGGGACACAGTTAATAATTAGGCTCAGGCAACAGGCATAAACCAGAGTTGTCCTGGGGAGGGATGTATGGCCATTGTAATTATATTAATTTTAATTAAGCCTCAGGTCTGGCTTTATTTATTTATGTATTTATTTATTTATAAAGATTTGTTGCTAATACCTCTTTGGTTCCCCTCTATCATGTAATTAAGTGGTTGAAGTTTTTTGAACATAAACCCAGAACTTTATATTTAGGTTTGTTTAAAATTTAATTATGTTAATGTTTGCCCTGTGGAGATTATAAAATCTAGATTTTTATCTGTCAAATTAGCTATTGCTTCCCAATCTGCGTCATCTGAAAATCTGATAAACAACTTTCCTGAATACCCTTCCCAGTCCTTGGTAATGAGAAAGGTGCCTTCCCAACACCCGCAGCACCTGTCCGCCCGCAATCTCAGGGAGATATCAGGCAGTAGGGGTCAACTGAGAACCAAGAGCACAATTGTTCTCTTCTCATGTTCTCCTTTTAACAAGACAAAAGGGACCCTTAAACCTTGAGACCCTCAAACCTTCGGGAGCAGAAAGAAGAGATTCTAATGATTGCTGCTCAGGTATCTAGGCAGAAGTTTCCTTCTGTAGGTTCTGAGCATTTTCTATATACCAGATAATAGGTGCTGAATGTAGAGTTACATGCAAACATGTTAATTAATGCAAGATACCATCTGATAGATACGCGCTCCAGTAAAGAGTGGGGGTAAGAAGGAGGAAGACAGTTTTAACAGGGCATCTTCCTGTTCCATTGTAATTGCCTGTGTAAAAATTTGATGCAACAATTAATAAAAGGATAGTTTGGGGGGGTTTCCAAAGTCATTCATAGAGAGAAAAAAAAAAAAAAAGTTCCTTTGGTCCTCTCCTGTCCTCTCGACCACAGAATTTCTTTCAATCTCTCTCCTATTATGACATATCTATTATAAATGCATTATGTATCTACCTAATGTGGATCTTATACATTTGTACTAACTTGTATAATATTTGTACTTTTATTTGTATTTATGTAATATGTGCAGATACAAATATAATACATTTGTATATATATAATATGTATGTTTTAAGTTTTTCAGTTCTGTTAACCATAGCTGGTACCCATGTGTAGTCCTTTAGAACAGAGACTTTCAAATACTTTTTAAAGCAACTGTCAGTAAGAGATACATTTTACATTGTAATCCAGCACACACACACACACACACACACACACACCCCAGAAACAAGTTTCTTGAAAGAGTACTTGCTAGTTGCAGTGTCCTCTATTTCCTTTCCTTGCCCTCCCCACTGCCTTCCCCCAACCCTTCATGTTCCATTCCATTTCAGTCCATTCCAAAGGGGCTAACTGAAGCCATATAAATTAATTTTAAACCTGGTTTGCACAATGACAGTTGGTAAAACACTGTTGTAAACTTATTTATTTTTTTGAAGATTTATTAATTTGAGAGAGAAGGGAGGCAGGAGGAGGGGCAGAGGGAGAGGGAGATCGAGAACCTCAAGCAGACTCCCCGCTGAGCACGTGGAGCCTGACCCTGGGCTAGAGCTCATGACCCCAAGATCATGACCTGAGTGGAAATCAAGAGCCTGAGGCTTAAATGACTGAGCTACCCAGGTGCCCCAAGTGTTGTCCCTTGACTCCTAAATTGTCTATAGTGATAGATACTTTAATCATGGTAGTAGTCAATAGAAAGCTAGTCTTACTTGGGCATAAATCAACAATGATAATGCTGATTAGGACTCTATGATCTTTTAAAAAATTATTTTTAGTTAATTAATTAATTTTTTATTGTGCTATGTTAGTCACCATACAGTATATCATTAGTTTTTAGTGTAGTGTTCCAAGATTCATTGTTTACATATTACACCCGGTGCTCCATGCAATACTGCCCTCCTTAATACCCACCACAAGGTTCACCCATCCCACCACCCTCCTCCCCTCTAAAAACCCTCAGTTTGTTTCTCAGAGTCCACAGTCTCTTGTGGTTCGTCTCCCCCTCTGATTTCCCACTCTTCACTTTTTCTTTCCTTCTCCTAATGTCTTCCACATTATTCCTTATGTTCCACAAGTAAGTGAAACCATATGATTATTGACCTTTTCTGCTCAACTTATTTCACTCAGCATAATCTCCTCCAGTCCCATCCCTGTTGATAGAAAAGTTGTGTATTCATTCTTTTTGATGGCTGAGTAATATTCCATTGTGTATATGGATACATCTTCTTTATCCATTTGTCTATGGAAGGACAAATGGATCATCTGTCTATGATCTTTTTTGTTCATATGGATACATTGCTGCCCACAAAATACCTAGTACAGTGAACTGGTTTTGTTTGAGGTTTTCCATATGAGAATAGCAGTTAATTCTGTACCTAGATGATGAACAGCAAGCAATTCTTTAAACTAGATATTTCTATTACATAACTATATTGGCATAAAATAGCCCGTTAGACTTAAAAAGTTGTTTTTTTTTTAATGCCTAGAGTTATAATTGCCATGCTAAAATTGATTAAAAAAGGGGAGCTATCTCTATAAAGTTAATTTATCTGTATTAACAGTTTAATTGTTCAGCTATTTGAAAGTTGTTACTTTTGAAGTAGAGGGTGTGATGCTCTAAAATTCTCTGCGCAAGTTCTTCTAGTTTGCTACTTCGCTGTTCTCTTAGGTCAGAGCTGCAGATACGTAGATACTCTTAAATATTTTTGGTCCTTATAGAAGTTCAGCATTTCTTGGACTATGAAACCAGGGAAAGATAGACTGTCATATTGTGTGTTTTAATTTGAGAAATACAGAATGCCTTTGATTAAATTGTGGTGGGCTTTGGGGACAGATTGATGTGGATTAGGTCTAAAAACTAGTTTTGAGACTTTGGGATGAATCACTAATATAGGCCAAGTTTCTCTTTCTTCATTCATAAAACTAACTTTTATCTTAAAAGATTTTTAGAATTAGGGGCGCCTGGGTGGCTCAGTCGTTAGGCATTGCCTTTGGCTTGTGTCATGATCCCAGGGTCCTGGGATCGAGCCCCACATCAGGCTCCCTGCTCAAGCGGGAAGTCTGCTTCTCCCGCTCCCACTCCCCCTGCTTGTGTTTCCCTCTCTCGCTGTGTTTCTCTCTGTCAAATAAAAAAATAAAATCTTTCTTAAAAAAAAAAAGTTTTTTAGAATTAAATGAGGGAATGTATGTGGTAACCATTGATATATAAGAGACACCATAGTATATTATAAACATAAATAAGAATATAAATAAAAATATAGAACATATTATATAAAAACCATTATATATGTGTATCTATATTTTAGGTATATATATACATACAAAGCATTTATGTATGTATAAATTCACTTCTGTTTGTTTTTTTTCCAAACTTGGTATTTGTGTAATTGGGTTCAGAAACTTGCATTTAGGGGCACCTAGGTGGCTCGGTCAGTTGAGTGTCTGCCTTCGGCTCAGACTGTGATCTTAGGGTTCTGAGATGGGGCCCCATGTCAGGCTCCATGCTTAACTGGGAGTCTGCTTCTCCCTCTCCCTCTGACTCCCCCTCACCTCGCAACTGCTCATGTTCTCGCTCTCTCTCAAATAAATAAGATCTTTTTTTTAAAAAAAAGAAAGGTAACTTGCATTTAGACTTCTGAATCAGTCTGTCTATGACATTCTTGATTATTAATGTTAATATGACACTTTGAAAATGGGATAATTGATTGCAAAATTATACATTATGATTTTCTGATAAATATTCCACTTATCTGTCGTATAATGGTTTGTCTAATGCTCAAGTTTAAAGCTTGACTAGAATGAAAATTAGCATTGATGCATTTGAATTTTATTTTTCTCTGTACTCCCAATGAAGCATAATAAATTTCCATTTACTTTTGAGTATTTACCCATTAATGTATGAATGAGGTGATTAATGTTTTTGAGACTAAGATTTTTGTAACATATTGATGTTTTAAAAGATTTATTTAATTACGTATGCCTATATGGCATATTTCCCATGAAAAACTATTCATTAGTTTCTTTTCTTTTCATTTTTAAAATTAGTTTCTTTTGAGGTATTATTGTAGAGATATATGTGTGTGTGTATGCACACACACACACACACACACACAAACACATTGCAAGACTGTGGTAGCATGGAAACTGAGGCACATCTCACTCTCTGACCAGTTTTTTTTTTCCCACTGCATATACTTGCTAAATACATTAATAACTGCTTTAATAAATTCTTTAACAAGTCAATGTTTAATTGGCTAAAATCTCATATACTGTGAGGAAGTATTCTTCATATTTGGCAATAAAAATGGAATTTTGTGAGGAGATCATGCTGTGGTAATCAAACCAAAGATGAGCTCAGGATGTGAGATGGATGCTGTTTTCACATATTTAGGGCCGTGGTATAGAAGTCAGATTAGATTTGTTCTAACTGGCCTCGAGGTGTCCATGTACAATTTTAATAGCTTTTCAAGTGGTACAGATTTTGCCTTTGTATGACACATTTGCTCCCAGATGGTGTCATCCCAAGGTGACAGAACACTGAGTTGGGTTCAGATGATCTCAGTTCAAATTCCAGCTGGATTCCTTACCAATGGTGTGGTCTTAAGAAAAGCCTCCATTTCCTTTTCTGGGATGGGGGGGAAATAATCCTGATTAACTCTCAGGGTCTCTTGACTATCCATGTATAGTACTCTTCGTGTTATATAAAGTGTTCCAGGGTAGTAAACTGGAATGAGCAAACCTAGTGTGGTCTGACCATCCCTACTACCATGAGGCCAGACTGTCCCCTGTGAAGGCATTCAAGCACCCTGTGTGTGGTTGAACTTGTTCATATTGACAATTTACTTTGATCTAGAGGTTCTATCATGAACAACCTAGGCAGCTCATTCTGAATTTTTACTTCTTTAACTCAAAGAAGGAAAAGATCAGATTTTATCTGAAGCCCCTTGGAGTTTGAACATTTTAGCCATCTAGGAGTCTGTAACTACAAAAGGCTATTTCTTTCTCTCTTTAGTAGTAAAATAGCTGACTTTTGCCTAGAGGAAGTTATCCTGCATCTTCCTGGTTGTCCACCCAGGGACTTTGATAAACTTTAATCTCTGATAATCCCTGTAATAAATTTTCTTTGGCCTTTGTAAAATTCTAGAGAACTTTTTCACTCTTACACACCCTCTCTATCCTTGCCTTAGGCTATGACCCAGGGAGGTAGAGGTTTCCTTTGAGATTTCCATGCCTAAGCGAAACAAAAATACACTCTAAACATAAAGAGTTTTTATACAAACACAGTATTTCAGGGTGCTTTCTTAGAGAAACTAAAAGACAAAAGAGAGCTACAGTTACATTTTCAGTTAATGAATGTGTACCTGTCTTCTGACCAACTCTGAATTCTAATTACTAGTGTCGGATGGCCCCTTGTGTGCCTGTCCCTTACCCTAGGGAGAGTTTTCTTACTACTTTCCATTTTATCATTGGGAAGGTCCCATAATATTCATTGAATGCTGCTGCGTCCTGTTTATGTCATAAAGAGAAAAAGGAAGGCTCCAGACGCCCTCTCTCTCCACCTTTCTCCACGTGGAAATAATCAAGCCCTTGGCAACCATGTTCCTTGTAATCAGTATGAGGTAATTTTATAGGCTACCATGAAAGAGCCATTTGTTGAATGCCTGCTTTGTGACAGGCATTTGCTGATGGTTTAATGTCTTGTGTCATTTAAATTTGACAACATCTTTAGGAGGGAAGAGAAATGAAAGTTTTCTTTCCACCATTACCAAAGGAAGTTGTTGGCCATTACATAATTTTGCATCTAGTAGTCCAAATGGGGTCCTATAGACAGTTTCTAGGGATGTAGAAACTGCCTTAGATGCAAAGATGTAGTACAGATTCAAAGCAAAACATTTCAGAACTATTTAGATAGGTGTTGTTAAATGGAGGTTTAGACTGGTTTCCTACCAGATTTACATGGAATCATGTGGAAAAGGTAGTTCTTCGGAATGCACATTGTATGCTCTATACTGTTTGAATGGCTTTCATATTTCTTTTCTCCACTAGCATTTAGAAGCAGGCAAAAAATGCTACTGATTCTATCAGTTTAAAGTGAACACTTTTGGGAGGCTTACTTTCCTTCCAGAGTAGTTTAAAAAAAAAAAAAAGGTTTTAATTCTAAGGCATTGTTCTTAAAATATTGTCTGACTGAATATATCATGTTTTATAGGATTACTCACATTTCCTGAGCTGCTGTAATTCTGCACAATTATTGACCTTAGGTCTTCAGGTTAAGCTTTTTAAAAAATTTAACTCAAGTTACTTCCTTTAATTTGTGCTTTTTTAGTGTTGGCTCTATGAGGCAAAACTTTCCTTTTAAAAAATTTTTTTTTTGAGTCTTGAAATGCTGAAGAGAATGTTGTTACTGAACTAACAAAAGACACTGGGTTGCTTTCTGATTGGAAAACCTTTGTCTTTTTTTTAAAATTAACTTTTTTTTTCTAAAAAAGATTTTATTTATTTATTTGACAGGAGAAGAGAGATAGCAAGAGAGAGCAGAAGCAGGGGGAGCAACAGGCAGAGGGAGAGGGAGAAGCACGCTCCCTCCTGGGAGCCCATTGTGTGGTTTGATCCTAGGATCCTGGGTTCATGATCTGAGCCGAAGGCAGACACTTAACTGGCTGAGCCACCCAGGTGCCCCAGAAAGCCTTTTTCTTATATACCTTTGAATTTAGAGAAAGAGCAGACCAACAAATACTAGAGGGCAGGGTGAGAGAGTATAGCACTGAACGAGTGGGATTTCTACTTGGGGGGGTGGTGAATGTGGGACGTTTTAGGAGGGGGTGAATGTGGGACATTTCCATCCGTGCTGGTGTGAGGGATTGTGTCTGCATATGTTAAAGGTAATAGAGATTGCCTCCTCTGCTCACTGCCATGCTGTTTTGGGAAATTTTAGAATTTTATACTATCACACACTGTGGCATCTTAAACCACAGTGAACACCTTGTTGTGAATTGAGCGTTTTTGGTTTGTGTTCAGGTTCAACCCGAGAAATCTGCTTCTAGTTGCTCTTTGCTGGGAGCTCTGTAAGGATTCGGTCATTTCTTAATCTTTGGGGAGCAATTGCTGAATGAATGAAGCAATATTAATAATAATATCTTACATTGATAATAAGGCTTTCAAGTTCACAGAGTACTTTCACAAGATTTTCTTTCTGCAAATCTCAGCAGTCCTGTGAATGAGGCGTGGCAGGTATTAACACCTTAATTATGCAATAAATTGAGAATCAGACAAGATATGTGACTCGCCCAAGACCAGTAGATCTTTTTTATGTTTTCTCAAAAAGGAAGAGAGACTTAAACACACACACATACACACCCCCGTCACCATCACCACCATCAACAAGAAAAGCATTTTGACGGACGTCTGTGTATGCCCCACATTCTTTCCCATCAACCAAAATAGTCCCTTGATACTAGTTCCCACACAGAAACGGACCCGTTCTTTATGTACTGTAGCGGGGAATGAGATGTGGCCAGTGGGAGGCTGCTGAGGATGACCAGGGAACCAGGGCCCTGACGATGGAAAAGCTTTTGAAATCCGAGGCTTTGCGTCTCAGACACCGTGGATGAAAGCTTGTTCATCTGGCCATCTTCACCCTCCTTTCTTCTCGCTTCTCCCCACACCACATCTCACTGGTTATTCAGCCTGTTGACTCTGCTTTTTTCTTAGAAGTCTATGGCTAGCCCCCGACGACTGGACAGCCCACATTCAGATGCTCGCTGTCCCCCAGCATGCCGGCAGAGGGCTTCCCGCGGGTCCCCTTGACTTTCCTTCACATCCTCTTTCACACACTGTGAAGAGCATCAAGTTTTTTAAGAGTTCGACATTTCCAGGAAATGAAGTCCCTTCTCCTAATCTAGCACATAGTGCTCTACAGATCCCGACTTTGGGCAGCCACTCCATTCTCAATTCATAGCCTAGGCTGTAGTTTCCTATATGGCTGGCAGGTCCCTTGGCAGTCTCCTTCTCTGCCTTTGTACCCGCCATCGGCTCTGTGTGGCATGCCCCTCCTCCCCTGTGTGCGTTTGAACCCCCTTGGCAATGTGCTGAGTTAATGTTGGTTCGTTCAAACTTGGTTTGTGTCTTCGTTGGGTGGACTATTCTGACCTCCCCTGGTGAAGTGGGCGACATGCATCTTTGTGTCCTGTGGTACCTTCTGAAGAGCCCCAGCGTGAAACTTCCAATACTGTCTCATCCACAAGACTGTGAACTTTTAGGGGACAGGACCTGGTTCTTAGCGCCTAGCAGCACAACCAGGCCAGTCAGCATGGTTTGGCTGAATGTTTGGCTTCACTTCACAATAAACTCAGCCACAATGATCAGGACCGTGACGCTCACAGTCTGCTTGCCAGCTACCCAAAGATACCACTAATTAGGAGGGTGACTGGGGTGATCTAGAAAAAATATTTTCTCCCTTAAAGGACCATTTCCTAATGAATTTAGTTAAGAATCTGAAGTAATGGAGGGACACATTTTTCTTTCTTTTCCTGGATGGATGAAGTCAGAAGTATAGGCTACAGATCATGGAGTTCAGTTCAACTTGAATATGGAGCTGTGTTTTTGCTACACTTAGACAATGTAGAATTCAACTTCTGGCCTATACAGAACAGAATAGTCTCTCCCATTACATTAGGAGCATTCCTTTTGTGATATTCACAGCCTCTATATTGGTGTTAAAAAAATTTGTATATTTTCTTGGTAGTTACTGATATGTAGGAAATAATTTCTAGGGCTTATAAAATATATTGCCAAGGGAAACAGTTTTGAGGTCTAGTTATTAGGTTCTCACACACATGTGCCAAGTGGTGATACCTGTATCGTACTATAGTTGTGATGGTCTCTCTGCCTACTTTCAGTGGGTGGAAGGTGTCTGTTTTCCCGCTATGTATGAAATGTTTACTCCTCCAGTAGCTTTTAAGCCAGAAATGAATAATTAGTTTTCTGTAGCCTGTATGTTTATCAGGTGGGAGGACAATCAATAGAACTTGCTTATGAGTACAAGCTGTAGAAAGGGTCACTGCTTCTTCTGTGTTTTTAAATTTTCTTTAAAAGTGTATAGTCATATTTCTTGGTCATTTTATGCCATTTAGAACTGTAAGAGAGATTTGAAAAGAGATCAAGTCCATCACTTAATTTAGTAATTATTTTTTTAAAGATTTTGTTTATTTATTTGAAAGAGAGAGAGCATGAGCCTGAGCAGGGGGAGGGTAGAGGGACAGAGAAAAGCAGTCTCCCCATTGAGCAGATAGCTCAATGTGGGGCTCCATCCCAGAACCCCGAGACCATGATGTGAACCAAAGGCAGATGCTTAACTAACCCAGCCACCCAGGTGCCCCAATTTTATAATTATTTTTAAAGAGAAAAGATGAGTATATATAATATAGTCAAGAATGTAGTGAAATTGACTGAATTTTATTTTATTTTTAAAAAGATTTTATTTTTTTGAGAGCGAGTAAGAGAGAGCACAAGTGGTGTGAAGGCCAGAGAAAGAAGTAGACTCCCTGCTGATCAAGGAGCCCCATGCAGGGGCTTGATCCCAGGACTCTGGGATCATGACCTGAACTGAAGGCAGCCCCTTATCCAACTGAGCCACGAGGTGCCCCCCGAATTTTATTTTTGTGATACATATTTAAAAAGTGAGAATGACCCTAAATATTAACACATCAACCAAAATAAAGTAAGTATATCACATTAAGTTAATAAAGTTTTTTTGTGAAAAAAAAAATGAAGATAATGTTGGGGTTTTCTGCATCCCTACTTCTTTATCATAGAATATTGAGAGTTAATCTTTATTCTGGTTTGTAGTCCATTTCACAAACATCCAAAATCATTAGCATCTGGAAGGATTCTTTCATCACATTTGTAACATCCTCATTAAAAAGAAAAAATATATTTGGCTTTTGACTTAGAGATAACACTCCCTGTATTATTCCACTGTGATGTCCCATCTTGATATTTAGTACAGATATATGGAAACTTGGGGAATGGGTGACCGAAATGCGATTTAATTAATTATTTATTTTAAAAAAGATTTATTTATTTATTTGAGAGAGAGTGAGCAAGCATGAGCGGGGAGAGGAGCAAGGGGAGAGGGAGAGAGAATCTCAAGCATCGCAAGGAGTCTGATGCAGGGCTCGATCTAATGACCCTGAGATCATGACTTGAGGTGAAATCAAGAGTCAGACAGTCAACCGACTGAGCCACCCAGGCACCTCTGAGATGTAATTGTTGTGATTGATTGTTTCTACTTTTTGCATCACGTTGGCTGTCAAAGATACATACCATGAATAAATAATTAAATTTGCAGGGTGAGGTAAAGTAGTGAGAACCACTAATCTCATTCTATTCACTTCCTAAGACCAGGTACCTCATTGTCATTAAGAAGTACCTTATATATAATGTAATGATTATGTTGACTCGACTTTTTAATAAATTACACTAGCTATGTTAGCTTTTCAAAAACCTAAACTAATGAAGCAGAAGGTATTTTAGCAATCTAAATAATTATTTGGAAAGGATGTTATGGGGGAGTTTGGGAGATGGGCTCGGTGTTCTTTCTACTCAGGGATTAAAGGTTCCAAGGCTAGGCTATAAGGAAAATCTAAGAAATGCTGGTTGCCTTAGTTACAGTGTTTTTGTTTGTTGCTTTGTCATAGACTGCCTCTTTAAGGTGTGCCCTATGAACCGATATTCTGCCCAGAAACAATATTGGAAAGCTAAGCAAGCCAAACAGGGGAACCACACAGAGGCAGCCTTGCTGAAGAAATTACAGGTAAGGGCTAGTTTCCATTGGTCTGGCTTAGGCTAGACCCAGAACAGCAATAACAAACCAGCTATTTTGTATCTTAGTGATTTCACTCAATGCACAGAGATTTAGAATAGATGTAGCAACACATTGGAAGTGGAAGGGACTTTGAAGTCACAGGGTGTGATCCTCTCGTTTCCTGGCATGGAGCTAATACACTCCTGCTGCTAATTCTTAGGGTGTGCCAGACTAATTCGGAGATTCACATCAAACTGGAAACAATTCAGAATCTCTGTAGGAATCTCAAATCCAGTTATATTTTACTTGGCATAGTACTTAATTTTTTTCTTGAAAGACTAGAAAAAGAAATTGAAAGTCTGTTGCTTCTGGTTTGGGCTGAATGTAAATTTGATAGAACTTAAAATTTTGTGCTATTAAAATTCCTGTTACTTTCAGAACTGAAACTATTTTGAGTCTTTTGAAATTCACCTGCTATTTTTATATTATTTGGTTTGTCTGACAGTATTCCTTCTGAAATTAATTTTGTAAGACCAAAGAGCCTAGTACTTTTCTGACATTTTTAACCTAAAAGCATCCCAAGATATTTTTTGGCCACATTTCAGCATCAAATTGAGACCGTGATCATACTGTATTACAGTCATTTATTTAATGGTTGGTCCCTTATCCACAGTACCAAGAGTAAAGCAACCAGCCTATTTTATTCATGGTTATAGTCCTTGTTCCTAAAATAACCTGTTTTCTGTTGTTGTTGCTGTTAATTGTTGTACTCTGTTTACTATGTTTCCATGCTGAGTGTTTGATAATCATTTTACAGCATGCTGCAGAACTGGAACAAAAACAAAATGAATCAGAGAATAAGAAACTGTTGGGAGAAATTGTGAAATACAGTAATGTTATACAAGTAAGTCTGTTTACTCTCTCTTAAAAACGGTGACTATCTGATGGGTAATTTTCATTTGTATAGGCATGTCAAGCTGCATTAAAATTTGAGGATATAATAGTTCTTTCATGAAGATTACGGATATCATGATATTTTCAGTTGATGTTCAGCACAGTTTTCTCTATGTTTGTGAATGTGTCTGATGCATACACATAAGGAAGTGAATTAGGTCATTATTACATCAAAAGGATGAAGATGGGGAAACATAATTTTTAAAGGTCTGTACTAAAATCTTCCTTTAGAATTGATGGGACTACCATGTAACACCTGAAGCTTTATTTTTCATTTTGTAGAGAGAAGAAAAGTTTCCTATTGTACTTCTATATGGAAACCATCCTTGAATTGTTATTAAACAAGTTATTTCACTGATTTATCTCAGGCTGCATCCCTCTCTTGTGCTTCTCTTAGATCTTTTAGCTTTTTACTTGCTTATTTGTTAATATGTGCCCCACCTTGTTCCAAAAAGAATGCAAGGCATTTTCAAAAATACATACCACGTAAGATAAAATAGAAATAAATAAGGCAACTGGGTCAAAGGGAAAGAAAGGTGGTTCAGCGACTAAGGTGAAGTCAGCGGGGAGGCGTGTTTATAAAATCCATGTTGTAAAGTCTGCTCAGCTTTGCCTGGAAGTCTTATCCTTGCTGTAAGGGAAGCAGAGTATCCTACAGCACTCCCCTAGGAGGCCCTTGACATAGAACTGAGTCAAAGGTCTGGAAGCACAAATGTTGCCAGGAAAACCAGAGAAGTATTTCTCCAATGAGCTCTCATAAAGAGGACACTGTTTAATAGAGTCAATAACAGCCTTAACAACTTCCTTACAGTAAACACTACAATGAGGTGTTTCATAGAGCTGTTTTAAAACATAGTATCGCCCGATGTTTTGTTATTGGCCAGTGGCAGAATGGCATCTGACAGGACCATCCAAGCAGCCCTCTCCTGGGACAAGATGAGAGTGCCTGGCTCTGTAGCAACCCGGATGTAGGACCTCATCTAATGGCAGATTATAGGACGCCAGTGGGTGGGTTGCATGTCCCTTGAGCAGTCCTCCATTAGTCGAGTTTTTCTTAACCAAATTTTGATTAATATGAAGTGCCAGCAAGTAGAGTCTATGTTTTTTTTTTTTTTTTTTTTTTTTTTTGTCAAGAGCTGGAAGTGCAAATGTTTGGGTGGTCAGTTAGGGACCAAGCCACATGCCCTATCAAGGTAGATTCTGAAGGAGTGGGGTTGGGCCGTGAGGGTTTCGTTGGTTCAGAAGAGAATTTCTTTCTTATATTGTAAATATGAAAATGACCACTCTGTTTTGAAATGATTGTCATAATAGACAGGAAAGGTTATTTGTTTTAGCTTTCTTGCTTGGTGGAATAAAGTCTTGGGAAGGTTTTGTCCCCAGTGTCCAAAAAGTCTGAGAAATGGTGTTTCCTCTGCTCATCTGAGAAGGGAGTAGGATCAGTGTCCTCCTGCAGGAATTATTTGGGATGCAAAGCCCGCCTCTTCACAGAGGAAGAAGTAGGGCTGTCCGTGGCAAGGATAGTTAATGACACTAAGAGGTCTGGTCCATTATTTTAGCTTCTTGGTTATTTTTCTTAGTATATTCTGGTTTTGTGTCTGTGCAAGAATGGAGAGGATGTGATTTCAGGGCATTTCCTGGTCTCCTTTGGGAAGCCTGGTTTTATCCTATTATTTATCAGTAGATGAAAATTTTCGGAGATCTGCTCTGGTTTGATTTCTCCATGAGCCCTGTTCATTGTGGGCTGGAGGTGAAGAGGAACCTGAGAAAGTCAGCTTGGGAAGATGGCGAGTATAAAGCGAGAAAAGAGCACCTTTGTTTAACCTGCACTCGAAGCTATAGCATGTGGACACAAAATATATGTACAAACGCATACATGTAATTAACAGAGGACATGGAAGAATAAAGGCGGTTATATCTTTTCCCCCACAGCTGCTGCATATAAAAAGCAACAAGTATCTGACTGTCAACAAGAGATTACCTGCTTTACTGGAGAAGAATGCCATGCGTGTATCCTTGGATGCTGCAGGAAATGAAGGGTCTTGGTTTTATATTCATCCCTTCTGGAAGCTGAGAAGTGAGGGTGACAATGTATGTAAAAATAAAATTAAGAGAGAAAGAATGTGTTCCTAAAGACAATAACTGTTAATAAGTGAGAGAATCCAGATAGCACAAAGGCACAAAGAGAGGACGTGTGATTTTCAATCAACACATTATTTTTATGGTAATCTCTTTAATAGGCTAAAGCTATTTATAGTGCAAATTGTGCTTGGGAATCATAAAAAGACAAAATTCAGGTTAATTAAAAAATCATCTTCCAGCTGGAATTCATGTGAAAGAATTTAAGTAATGTTAATATTGGCTGAACCTTTCAAAGGAGAGAGTTTGCTTCCTTTCCTAATCTGAAGGGAGCATGGTTGTAAGGAGAGAAAGCTATGCTTAGGGAATGTTGTTTATCCCTTTGAATTAATAGAGAGTAACAGTGACTTACGATGATATTTCATTTACTGGCTCTATCTTCAGCTATTTATGGTCTATACATCTTAAAGATGTATGAAGTATGAGGAGCTATATAGATGGGCACTTGCTTATTGATGACAATATTTAAAATATGTTTGGGAATACATATATGTTGTATCATGTAAATTTTAGTAGTTGCTCAAGCATTTCCCACTAGTTTATAGAGTAGGGAACATAAAAATTATGTGAAATGATTCAATAGGGTCAATTGTTGGATATTTTTGTTTGTAATAAAGTAGCTAGTGACAATTCCTAGCACATGAGAAATGCTCAATAAATACTGAATAACTTTTGTAAGTAGAATACCTTACAAGTGTTGGGTCAGGTGTCAAGAAAAAGAGTTGAGATTTAAAAAAACTTAACCTTATACATTCAAAGCAATATAAAAATATAATTATTCTGATGGGTTTCTTAATACTTGGATTACATTTCAAATATGTTTTGGATATTTCTTGTCCTAGAAATACCCTCTTTTATAGTGAATCTCTATTTTCAGTGAATTTTGAAATACAAATTCAATTCCACAGGATGCAAGCTTCATGGTTTAATTTGGTTAATAAATGATCTGATGATATCTTCCTTAGGTAAGGTTTGGGAGATGCATGGCATGCAGGAATGTAAGGCACCTTAAGTCTTGTGTTGGATTCCTTAAAAAAAAAAAAAAAAAAGTCCTACTTGTTTATTTTTTGGCATCAAGTGACGTGTGCTCTGAGCATGATCTATATGTTAATTTCAGTAGGTAGTTAATTACAATCAACTCTCAATTATTTAGGGACTGATTATGCAGTTTAAGAACACCCCATGTCTTCTGGTGCCCTTTCTTGGAAATGATTGGATAAATTAGGGCCTTTCGATTAGCTGTGGATTTTATAAATTCATTCTATTTGTTTATTTATTTATATATTCTAGTCCTTTCCCTGTATCCAAAGGCCCTTACAGGATCCACTGAGAGTTGAATGTAATGAACTATTTCAAATAATTAGTTGTACTGGGGTGGGGGGAACCTCCTGCCCAAGCATTCCGTCTTGGTAAAATGGACAGTGTAATTGTGAAGTGCAATATAGAAACCCTCCTTCCGTAGATGTGTTCCATAAAGCATGGCTACAACAAGCTTCCACATTGCTTTTTGCTGGAACAGCTCACTGTTGTCGCTCACCATTGTGTAGCTGTTGTATGGGATTAAGATTGCTGCGAAAACATAAGCACACCCACATCCACCTGTTTGCCATACAAATAATTGTATTGTAGTGCTCCTTTTCTTCTCTAGGATTGGTTGGCATTCCCTAGCAATAAGTATCATTCTAAAATTCTAAAATGTATTTTATTGAGGGCAGTTGGAAATACTGTCACTTCATAACAAGTGATTTAATTACTACTCATTTTCTTGAAAAGCATATTAAGCTAGGAAGAGGAAATTGTAAGGTTCAAAGGATTTTTAAAATTACATGTTACTATTAAGCAATTAGTAAGTTGAGATTCAGGTTGTGAGTATCCAATAAGATGTTTAGTGACTGAAATGAAATGTTAAGAATGAGGCTGATGAAAGTTTGGGGAGAAAAATGCTCATAGCCGCAAAAATCTGTGGGTTCTACTATTTATAGAATGATGAGTTGGATAGTTTTTGGGGAAAAATAGATTCAGGGATCCCTCAACATTTTGGCTGTAAGGAGGATCTTGTTTGCTGTTGTGTAGTTAGAAAGTCATTGGGGATAGCAGAGTACATAAATATTTCATTTTCATTTATTTTCCCATGATTGAGTGGTTAATTTTTCATTTTCAACTTTGATCTGAGAAGACATGAGTTTTTTACCTTGAGAGTAGATTTTAAAAAGGAGAAGAGCCCAGATAGTCTTTCAGTGAAGAGAAAAATTCAACTCTTGGACAAAGAGCCTCTTCAAACAGCAAGTAGATTTTATAATTTTGCAAAACTGGATCTCTTAGAATTCTAGTGAAGGCAGGACTAGATCCCTGCTGCATTGGTTTCTACTGCAATGCCACGCCAAGTGTCACTTCCAAAGAAGGGTAGCTGCCAGTGGTGTTATTTTGCTCTGTATTTCCAGTAAAATCTCAGCTTGGATCTTCATGGCTGTTGCATAGAATCAACAGAAGTGCTTTTGGAATTGGAATTCTTTTTTAAAAGATTTTTTATTTTTTTAAAGATTTTATTATTTATTTGACAGATAGAGAGATCACAAGTAGGCAGAGAGGCAGGAGAGAGAGAGAGGAGGAAGCAGGCTCCCCGCTGAGCTGAGAGCCTGATGTGGGGCTCGATCCCAGGACCCTGAGATTATGACGTGAGCCGATGTCAGAGGCTTTAACCCACTGAGCCACCCAGGTGCCCCTTTAAAATATTTTTTTATTTGTTTATTTGACCGACAGAAATCACAAGTAGGCAGAGGCAGGCAGAGAGAGAGAGAGAGAGAGGAAGAAGCAGACTCCCTGCTGAGCAGAGAGCCCGATGCCAGGCTTGATCCCAGGACCCTGGGACCGTGACCCGAGCTGAAGGCAGAGGCTTTAACCTACTGAGCCACCTAGGTGCCCTGGAATTGGGATTTTTAAAAGATGTTTGTGTACTAGGGTGAGTGTGATGTGGCAGAAAATGATGACACCCTTAAGTTCCTTATTAAATACACAGCTTCTCAGAAGGTATCAGACCACATCAGTGGACTAGTCCCAGGCTTTATGCTTCAGAGCATATTATCAAGTTTGATATGTACCAAGTTGTCTAATTACATGTGAATTCCCTGAGAACAGGGACTATTTGTCACACTTTTGTATTCTTTTTGCACTCATCTGTTCTTTTTATTTCTTTTGATTAGCATCTGGTCCATTGCATGTACAAGATTTTTTTTTTTTTCCACCTTGGTTAGTCCAAGTAACCATTGTCAAGAATAAGACTGAAGACTTGGAAATGAGTGAATTAATGTTAGATTCTCTTTGTTATTACTGTTTTTATGAACCCTTGCTGTTTAGAGCATTTTGGCTATATGGCTGATCTCTTAAAAATATATAGTAGAAGACTTTCTGGGTGGTGTTTTGAAATAAATATTACATATGGATTGACCCAAAGCTTACAGAAAACTATAAGAAAATAGTAAATAAGGGCGCCTGGGTGGCTCAGTGGGTTAAGCCGCTGCCTTCGGCTCAGGTCATGATCTCAGGGTCCTGGGATCGAGGCCCGCATCGGGCTCTCTGCTCAGCAGGGAGCCTGCTTCCCTCTCTCTCTCTCTGCCTGCCTCTCCATCTACTTGTGATTTCTCTCTGTCAAATAAATAAATAAAAATATTTAAAAAAAAAAAAAAAAAAAAAAGAAAATAGTAAATAAGAAAAGAAATAACAAAAGAAATAAGAAATAAGAAAATTGATTGAGATCAATGGATATAGGTGCAAACAAAAATATTCTTTTAATTGGAAGGACATAGCTAGAATATATCATTATATTTAGCAGTTCATTGACCAATGTTTATCTGATGCAAATAAGAAAGACATTGTAGACCAGATCCAGTTGTTCTTTAAGAACTTGGAATATCGGGTATAGCACCGGCAGGATGTGTATTAAGTCCCAGTATTCATAGTACAGATGGCTGCGTGTATTTCCTTCTGGCCCTGAGAGTCGGAGCTACCGTGGTGTCATGTGCAGTGGTATCAAGTGTGTGTGTGTGTGTGTGTGTGTGTGTGTGTGTGTATGTACGTGTTTTGGAAGGGGATGTTGGACGTATGTTTATGTCACATTGACTTTTATATGTTTCTGCTTATACTTAATTTTTAAAAAATACTTAACCCATTTTGGTTCAAAGATAGAAAACAATATAAAGATACATTGCTTAAAGTCTCTTAACCTTTTTTCCGGCTCCCCAGTGTCTTCTGTCCCCTATACCACAGTAAACTTCTAGAAAGATTTCTGGTGCTTGTACTCTTCCTCCCTCTCTCCCCCATCCTTTTTTTTAACGCAAAGAGAGCCCAGCTCTGTCCCCTCCCCCTCTCCCTTCACATTGTTTTTTTACGGTATTCCCTTATCTGTGCATAGAGAGCTACTATGATGGCTTTGCTGAGTCCCAGCACCAGCATCCGACTGATGATGGACTTGAAAAGCAGGTGATGAATAGAGACCAATCCTGTGAGCGGTAGAAGCTACTTCTGCAAACCTAAGAACAACTTCCCTTGCTTGAATAGTGAGCTTGAGGCTTCTTTATCATAGTTTGTGACAACAGAACTATGTGTGAATGTAGACTCCCATATATAACCCATAAAAGCTTAATTTAAATTGGAAATATGAAATTATGTTCCTGAAAGCCTTGGTCTAGGTTAAGATACAGGGAGGAGAAGTTTTGTTTATTTTTATTTTCTGAGTCCTAATTTGTTTTTTCAGTTATCTGTCCAACTAATATAGTATAATACTCGGTAAGAAATATGCAAAGAGACATATTAGTTTTCATTTCTGAGATGGTGAGCAGTTCTATGTGAGAATTGAGCATATAGGTCTTTTGGTAATAAGTCTTTTTTCAAAAAGATTATTTACTTATTTATTTGTTGGAGAGAGAGAAAGAAAGAGAGGGAGAGAGGGAATAAAAAGAAGAGCAGAGGGGGAGGGACAGGCAGCCTCTCCACTCAGGATGGAGCCCAATGTAGGACTCAATCCTAGGATCTCGAGATCATGACCTGAGCTGAAATCAAGAGTCAAAGGCTTAAGTGACTGAGCCACTCAGGCGCCCCATACAGTACTAATTCTTCTAATGGATTGTAACAAGAGAAACTCTAGGAACTCTAAAATTAAACTGCTTATTATTATCATTAAGAAAGCAGAACTTTGGGGCGCCTGGGTGGCTCAGTCAGTTAACCATCTGCCTTTGGCTCAAGTCATGAGCTCAGAGTCCTGGGATCGAGTGCTGCATCGGGAGCCTGCTCGGTGGGGAGGCTGCTTCTCCCTCTGACTGTTGCTCCCCTTGCTTGTGTTCTCTCTTTCTCCGACAAATAAATAAATAAAATCTTTGGGAAAAAAAAGCATAACTTCATTTCCCACAATTTGAGTTATGAATAGAAATTCTTAAAGATAAATTGGACGTTGTTAATGATAACATAAATGAAAAAAATCAACTTAGATTTAATTCTCTAGATCATTTCTCCCAAAACCAACTAAAAATTTTTTTATATATGTTTTCTTTATTTTTTTCAGTAATCTCTACTCTCCTGAGATCAAGAGTTGCAGATTCTACTGACTGAGCCAGCCGGGCGTCCCCTAATTAAAAAAACAAAAAAATATTAATTCATCTTAAATTTTTTTTAAATTTTATTAAACTTTTTATTTTAATTCCAGTATAGTTAATATATAGTGCTATATTGGTACCAAGTGTACCATTGTGTAAAACATACACAACTTTTAAAAATTATTGTTCCAACTTAAATTTTAAGGCATTTCGATTTTAGAGAATATTTAATGAAAAGGTGGGCTTATGACTGAAAACTAGCAAGATAAATGTTTTTACCTTAAACATTTTTTTTAAAAATTTCATACTGAACCCCAAAGTTTAAAGAACATTTGGATGTGAAAGATAAGAGTGAACCAGATGCTTAAGGACCAAACAATAAGCATATTTCTACAAGGTCATACCTAATTGTGCACTTCCTGAATCCAGATGACATTAGGATGTTTAATGTATTTCTGGGATGATGGGACATTTCAAATTTAACAGACTTGTTTTTAATCCCACAGATAACAGAAATGAGTAACGCTTTCTGCTTGCACTTAATGTGCTTCTAATATGTAGGCAGATTGATGTGGCAGGTGCTCTGCTGTGCTCACGGCATAAGATCCAGTGTGGAGGGGAGACATCCTCTTTATCAGCATTAAAAAAGTTCTTACCGAAATGGGAGACTGAGAAAAGGGCCCGCATGAGCTTTATGAATCCAGGCTGATAAGTACTCTGGAACATAATGACATGATCATTTACCAGAAAATATTTTACTCTAAGAGAAAAAGAATTGAACTAATATTTGTGCAGAAGCCAGACCAGGTGTTGCGTCAGTAACTGGACTTCCCTGCAGTTATTTCTAGCTTCAGATGTGGTACCACAGTTCTGCCCAGTGTCTCAGTTGCAACTTATTTCTAATTCCTAGATTGTGGTGGGTGATAAAGTTGTTCTGATGCCCGTGAACGCGGGACAGCCGCTGCACGCCAGCAACATAGAGCTTCTCGATAATCGAGGGTGCAAGGAGGTGAGTTCGGGAGGAAAAAAAACGGGTTTGTCTATTTTTATCATGAGAGGAAGAGAAGTCATACAGCTTCATTCGTTGTTTTCATGAATGTAATTGTGCTAATTAATATTCCTAAGATCTGGGTAGGTGGTGATTGCTATTTTTGCGTAGTATTTGTGTTGAGGTGCCTATCTTATTGGCCACAGTTATCTTTTTTCTCTTTTTTACTAGTTGGAGGAAGAATTTCTGGTACAAATGGAGCTGCAGTTTTATAATTTAACATTTCTTCATTAATAGGTGAATGCTGTTAATTGCAACACTAGCTGGAAAATCACTTTATTCATGAAATACAGTTCCTATCGAGAGGATGTACTAAAAGGAGTAAGTATGTGCTACGTGGAACATTTGCTTGAAGAATGGAAGGTTGTCTTCCTGAACTTCTGGATGTAAAACCTGTGTATTCACTAGTATTCATAGTTCAGGAGATGTTTATAAACCTTGATAGTCACTACAGTGTTTCACTGAGTTTTCTTCTCTATAGTTTGACATGTGTACATAATCATTAAAAGCCAAGTAAGTAGTAGAAGGGCCCAGAGTATCAAAACCAGGAGACATCTGCTTCTTATGTGTATTTGTTCTGACTTTTCTTGGAAATACATTGTTCTCTTCCTGTTTTCCTAGGGTGATGTTGTTAGACTGTTTCATGCAGAACAAGAGAAGTTTCTGACTTGTGATGAATATGAGAAGAAACAGCACATTTTCCTTCGGACAACCTTGCGTCAATCAGCCACTTCTGCTACCAGTTCTAAAGCGCTCTGGGAAATAGAGGTATGCAAATAATGTTTGGATTTTAATAAGTATTTATATAAAAAGACAAGGTTACTAAGCTGATTATTTTATTGTTATAGACATCATTTATGATAAATCCATAAAATAGTAATATTTGTGGACTAACTTGTACCTCTTCATTACTGTGATGAATTTGAAATGTTGCTACTTCCTTTTCCTATACTCTCTGGGGCATCTCTTTTCCTGTCCCCTCTCTCTCTTCTCTCATCTATTAACGGAATGGAAAGATGCTGCCTTTTTAAAACCCATTGTGAACTGTTGTCAACACTGATCTGACCTCAAGTGATGTGCCTCAGATGGCATTGGAGTTATGATGGAACTTTCGCTCACTTCCGGTATCAGAACTACACAGTCACTGAGAAGAACATTTGTTTCTTCTGGAGATGCCACTTTTATTGGCTGAAGAGACCCATAGTTGAGAATTCATCCATCCTTTAAAAAGTTTTTCTTAAATGTTGCCAATATGGAAGAGTAATTAAGAAAATGTAAGGTGTGGATTTTTCTTTTCTTTTCAAAAGATTTTATTTATTTATTTGACAGATAGAGATCACAAGTAGGCAAAGAGGCAGGCAGAGAGAGAGAGAGAGAGAGAGGAGGAAGCAGGCTCCCTGCTGAGCAGAGAGTATGTGGGGCTCGATCCCAGGACCCTGGGATCATGACCCGAGCCAAAGGCAGAGGCTTTAACCCACTGAGCCACCCAGGTGCCCTGTAAAGTGTGGGTTTTTCTTTAAGGTGTCTTACTATACGATGAAGGAGATAAGAGAGACATAATTACCTGTGAACAAGCCAACATACGACGCATTCCATTCTGATTTAATGGACACCCAGACTTACATCTGTGGTTCTCAACCATTTTAAACCCATCACTTCCCCTTTATAGCATGTACTTTGTGATCCTTCCTTAGTTTTTTAAAATGAAATTTGTAGGTAATATTATTTATAGATTTACATGAGTAAAAATTAATAATATCCCTAAATTACAATTTAGAAAACATGAAAGGAAAATAATTTATAATAAATAATTGATAATAAAAACAATATGTATTTCAATATGTAAATAATTATTCTAGTAGATATAATATCTGTACCCACCTTGAATGAATACATTTGGATTTGAAAGGCAAGGTAGAAAATGAGGATCAGAAGACATTCTATGCAGGGGCACCTACGTGGCTCAGTCAGTAAAGCATCTGCTTTCAGCTCAGATCATGATTCTGGGGTCCTGGGATGGAGTCCCTTCGTGGGCTCTCTGCCCAGCCAGGAGCCTGCTTCTACCTTTCCCTCTACCTCTGCCTCTGCTGCTCCCCCTGCTTGTCTCTCTCTCTCAATTAAATAAAAAAATCTTAAAAAAAAAAAAAAAAGACCTTCTATACAAGTACAGGAAAATGAAAGAACAGGGGTAAATATGGGCTTGTAAATATCTCATGATCTCGTGTTAGGGGAAGTAATAACAGAACGCACTTATTTGTACATGATTTTAAAAAAGAAGGAAATAAACATTAATATAGGGATAACAACACAAATTACAGACTCTTGAAACAGAAAATGAGGAAGTATGATGTTTATGCCAATGAGCTGAGCCTTAGTTATAAATGTAATATCAGAATGATTCTCTAAATTATGACATGGTTTAGAATAGAGATGAACTAGTACAAAAAGCATATTTTCTAACTTGAAACCCTAGTACATATTGAGGCATACTTTCAGTCTCTAGCATTCAGAAGAGACCTTATCCTTCAAGAGGATAGGTTTACAGGGAGTTGAGAAAATCTTAGCAAAAACCACCATCACCAAAACTACATGATATTCTTCTAAGAAATCTACCTGACAATGTCTCTTATCAGGGTGAAAGATAACCGGCAGCTCCCAAATAAATACATAATTAAAATATGTATTTTTCACACCATAGATTTCTTATCATTGTGCTCTAAAGAATTAAAGAAATACAGGGAGAGCAATAATATGAGGTATAATTTTAAAGCTTTCTTAATGAAATATAGTCATAAAAAAGTCCTATAGTGACTTCCCTATACAGTGAGTTCCCCTTATTTCCTATGTCTCTGCCTACATGGTATTTGGCTCTAAGTCTTTTAAAGGAATTGCGAGTCTTCTCTCTTATATATTTACTATTAGTTTTATAGATTTTGCTGTAACTGTATCACTGTGTTGTCATCCTTTCCAACAAGGCAGTCGAAAATACTGTAACTACTACAGCCCACCAAGCAGTCATCATGGAGAGAATGAATCCATTATTTAATAATTCTGAAATAATGTCTCGAATTCATTTAAGCTTCCCTCTCTGTAGTGGATTTCCCTTCAATTATTGGACTTTTCATCTGACTTGTTATGAAAACTTTTTAATACGATTATATGTGAAAGTGTTACCAGTTTATATTTGTGGATGGTTCATTTGTGCAGGAGGCTTGAATGAGGTGGGACATTTCTCTACTGTGTGCAGTATCAGCCAGTGTGGTCGAGGCGAAGAGATATTTGGTGTAGCAAATTAGGTTTCAATGTTACTGGAAGGACCAGACAGGGAAAACCAGGGTAGGGAATGCAGTCTTTTTCTTCCTTTTCTTCCTTCCTTCCTTCCTTCCTTTCTTTCTTTCTTTTTAAAGATTTTATTTATTTACCTGACAGAGAGAGAGATCACAAGCAGGCAGAGAAGCAGGCAGAGGGGGAGGGGGAGAGCAGGCTCCCCACTGAGCAGAGAGCCCGATGAGGGGCTCGATCCCAGGACCCTGAGACTGTGACCTGAGCCAAAGGCAGAGGCCCAATCTGCTGAGCCACCCAGGGGACAGTCTTATTGGAAGATCAGGCAAGGCTGAAGGTCTCACTGCTCCTCCTCTGAGCCCTCAGACCTCTCCCCCCTTGCTTCAGGAGGCTGCCCGAGGCACCTGCCACCCCTTTACTAGAACCTGAAGAGGAAGCGTTCTTTACTTTTCTCTGCTTTCCATCCTAATGGAAGGACCCAGAACCCTGCTGCTGAGGCTTCCCACCCCAGGATACAGAGAGAGGAGCACTTGGAGGGGTGGGTGGGTCCTGAGTGCCACAGACAACGTCCAGCCTGGGCTCGATCTCCTGTGACCTGCAGCATATATGGTATTTTAGCCAATACCCCATAATGCCCGTAGCATCCCTCTTAAATCACTGTGATGGATGAAAACACCCTCCTTTCTGTATGTCCAGTTGTCCCCTAGTGAGTTGTACCGACATTGCTAGATCAACTATTGTCTCGGATAGTTCTTAGTCTGGGACCCTGGGGAGCTTCTGGTTCTGTGTGAACTTCTAGCAGCTGTACACAAAATGTGTGTGCGTGTACGTGAGACAACCAATAGATTTGATCAGTGTGTCAGAGGTATCTGTGCCTTTGCCAAAAGTGTTCAAGGGTAGCTGGTGTGATTAGCAAAAGATTTGTGGAAGAAGTTTGATTTGAGAACTTAGAACTTAGCCTTGGAAGATGGGTAGGGTTTTGGCCACAGGATTTTTTTTTTTTTTTTTTAAAGACCTCATCCACTTTGAAGTATTTTCCTAATTATTACATTATTTGATTTTTTTTTTAAAGATTTTATTTTATTTATTTGTCAGAGAGAGAGAAAGAGCACAGGCAGAGTGGCAGGCAGAGTCAGAGGGAGAGGCAGGCTCCCTGCGGGGCAAGGAGCCCGATGCGGGACTCGATCCCAGGACGCTGGGATCATGACCTGAGCCGAAGGCAGCTGCTTAACCAACTGAGCCACCCAGGCGTCCCAGGGTAGGGGAAGACCTAGAAGCTAGAGTCTAGCAAAAGCATTAGAAAGTTTATATGTAGTAGCACACAGAATTTGAGGCTGGGGCAGGAGTCCAACTGGGGGTGGGGGTCAGCATTAGCAAAAAGAAGGTAACCTGTTGGGGGAGAATAATAAAAAAAATTCTCCTAGTACTTAATCTTCAAAACAATTAAAAATCATTTTGCATGTGACGAAACTGGCTTGCAGATGTCAAATTACTTGCCATGATCATACCATAGGAATTGGCGGAGCTGGGACTCAAACACAGTCATCTTCAGACAGTAAAATGTTGGCTTTGCTGCTGCCCCAAGCCACTTGCTTCAGAGCCTCTCCTTTTACTCTCAGTGAGCCTTGTGGCTCAGCATCTGGGGCAAGGCCACTTCCAAGGACAGGTATCAAAGGCCAGGGTATTATTAAAAAAGCACTTGTGGAAAGGGCCAATAATTAAGTTCATTGAGAGCTCCAGGCCTTGGCATTTGTGGTTCCCTGTCTGGAATGCTATCGTCCGATCTCTACGTGACTGTTCGTTCTTATCCTGCAGATTTCAGCTCACATGTCATGTCAGAGTGGTCTGGCCTAATCACCACATCTCAAGAAGCCTTCCCTAGTTACTCAGTCACTTGCTCTGTTTATTTCCTCGTGGCACTTGCCGAATCTTATTTAGTGAAAGCTCTAGTCTTCTCCATTGCTGTGACCCCGTTGCCTAGAAGAAGGTGTAGAGTAAGCTTTTAATATGATTTGCTGAGTGAATATTTGAGGGACCGATGGGAGAGAATCCCTCAGCATTTCCAGTTTGGGCCTGGGAAGCCTGTCTCTTGGAGTAAGACTGTATTTACACATTTAAGGCCTGAGCATCACGTGTGCACACACTGAGTGAACTTACGTCTCTTTACTCCTTTGTGGGGGATTTTGTTTTTCTGCCATATCGTCCTCTCAGGCAAACATATATTGGATTTGACAAGGGAGCCTTAACAGGCAAACGCTTTGTATGAACTGTTGGCACTGGCTTGCCAGCAGCATGAGTATCTTTGAGACTTTATTGTCGTTGCTCTTTTTTTCTGTAGGTCGTTCACCATGACCCGTGCCGTGGGGGTGCTGGACAATGGAACAGCTTGTTCAGATTTAAACACCTTGCAACTGGGAACTATTTAGCTGCAGAGGTAAGACTGATGGATACAGTGCTATTACATCTCTGTCTCTGAAATAGTGAAATAAGCAATTGGGTTCTCCAAAAGAAGCTGTATTCGTAGGAACAGTCATTATGCAAAATTTGATTATTGTCTTTCATGATCTGGATTGGCATATAAATTATTCTTAAAGTGTGAATATTAATCGAAGCACTGCAATAATTTTTGTGTTAAAAATTTAGACAACAAGGGGCCCTCTGTGGCTCAGTCGGTTAAATGTCTGACTTGTGATTTCTGCTCAGATCATGACCTTAGGGTCTTGGAACTGGCTCTGCATTGGGCTCTGTGCTCAGCCCCAAGTCTCCTTGAGATCCTTTCTCTCCCTTGGCCCCTCTCCACATTCATGGGCATGCTGTCTATCTCTAAAATAAATAAATGAACCTTAAAAGAAATGAAAACAACAGTAACAACAGAGCACTGGTGCTTGGTTTACTTTAAGGTCAAGTGCCATAGAGTATCTGATTTGCATAATGTATGCTGTTTGTTCTAGACTTTTTTATTTAGCTTCGATCTTGCAGAATGTCTGCCTTGGAGACATGATCAACTCATTGTTGGTGTAGTAGAGCCTTGATAGTTTCAGTCATCTTCACTGAGCCTGGTTTCACTAGTGGATGACTTTTATTGTTCAAACCATTGGAGAGGAAAGGCGTTTCTTCCTGAGGCACTGAACTGTCCTAATACTGTTAATAAAAATGGTCAAAACAAATAAAGGTCTTTTCTTTCTCCACTAAAAGCATGTTGACAATCAGGTAGCTACGACGTAACAGCATAGAAGTTTTACAAATGACTTAATTAAAGTTTGGTTATCCAATGTAAAAATAATTTTGAAAATATTTGTTTTTTAGATGGATGAAAATACACATTCATTCTACTCTCCTCAACTCTGTTTCTGTTTTTCAATTGAAGGTTTCCTCTGGGATTCAAAACCAGAATTGGCCTTAGGATTTTTAGTATCCTTATCTGAGTTACGGTTTTGGATGTCAGGGAGGATAAGGAACTGGGGGGGCAGAAGTGATGAGAAAGAGGTGTGGGAAACAGGATGTTTCTGTTAACAGGCTGAGCCCTGAGTACTCAACACCATTACCCTTTATATCCTATTAACCTGCGATAATTGTCTTCATAGTGCTTACCACTGTCTGACTCATTGTACATCTTATTTTCTCAACATTCTCTGTCAGAATGTATGCTCTCTGAAGGCAGGGATTCTTTTTGTTTTTGTTTTTGTTTTATATCACACTGTGTCCCCAGCATGTAGGGCAGTGCCTGGTACTTACAAGAGTTGATGAATATTTTTTGAATGAATGAATGAGTATATAGAACCCATTCAGGCTTCTGTAAGCTTAGAGGATGGGAAGAAGACTTTGGGATTTGTATCTGAGTGGCATTTGGAGCCATGTTTGGGCAAATTAGTCTCTCTAAGATCCAGTTTCTTCCTCTGGAAAATGGGGATAATCACAATATTTATATAATACGAGTATTAGGAAAATTAAATGAGGTGAAATGCTTGGCATGGCATGTGGGCCATGGTAAGCCTCCAGGAAGTGACGCTGGCATGGTTATATTTATTATGAGAAATAGGGACTACTCTTACTTTTATAAATATCTGACTTATTATTTATGAATCTGTTCAAATAAATGAAATATAGCCTTGTAATTTATGGCCTGTTTACATCATGAGTGTTTTGAGGTAACTTTTTTTGAAAAATAACACTTTGATGCAAAATTAAGCCGGAGATTCTTGTCTAAAATAAGAGAAGTCTATTTTATGTGGTGTAAAAGATAAGAAATTAGTATCAAAATTCTCTTGAATCTTTTATTAGTGACTCACCCTTAATTTACTTTAATCAATGGCTGTTTTAACTACTGACATTCTATAGAAAACCAACATGATTATACATTATGAGTTTCTTAGTTAATTTCTGCAATTAAAACTTTATCATTGACACATTCAAATGACTGAATTATTAAGAATTAAATTGTTTATTAACTTTAATGAAGATCTAAGACCTGAATATATAAAGGAATTTATTAAAAATTGAGAAATAGAAAGTAGCTCATTCCTTGAAAAGACTTTGAAAGACTCTATTCTGTCTTTAGAGACTATAACTTTAAATGCCAGATGCTATTTTGTCCATTAAAAAGTCTGGTGTACTTGGAGGAGCTCTTCTTTGACCTTTAATACTTGCGATAACATCTTTTTTTATGGCAAGGTGAGAGAAGGAGAATTAAGCATTAAATCATCTCTGAAAATGGAAAGCTAGGAATTTATTTTCTACTGGTTTTAACTAGTAAAATAGAATGGATACTTCTGTGTAGTGTTCTACCATCAAAAGAGAAATCTTAGCCTCAAAATACTGGCATCCATAGGTTAGGGTTTTATATTTCATTTGTTGCCTAAGGTCCAGTAAGATCCTGGTATAGTCACATCACAGGATGTGTGTGTCCTACTGGTGTGAAAGTGTTTACAGGTGTGGCAAAATCAGTAACTGTCGTTGTCATGTGGTAAAAGATTGCTATCCAGTTCTAGTTCTGCAATAGGTGAAATTAGCCTCTGACAACAGTTAAAACACAATGCTTATCCTTTTATTATTTTGCTTTTTAAAAATGTCTAGGTCTTTAATTTCAACTCATTCCCAACAATTGGATCTGCAACTTCTTAGCTTTATTTATTTTCTCATATTATATACTTATTCAAAGGAGAGAAAAGGCTCCATGGCTTTTATTTTACTTTTTTTGTTTTATCTTTAATATCTAGATGCTTCTTAAAAAAATAAGACACACATTGTAGGAAGCTGAAAATGCAAGAGTTGGGAATAATTATTTTTGGAATTCAGAGCAGCGGCAGACACCCTCCTTCAGATTTCACATCATCTTTAGTATATGCTTTTTAAGTGATTGATAAGTGCAGAGCATGATGGAGAATGCTGCAGGGAGAGAAGGAAGCAGGGCGGTGAGTCTCTGCTATCAAAGAGCTGACCTGGTTTGGAAGTGGAAGACGGTCTACAGTGAATGGCCACGGGATGGTCAGCGGTAGGATCATGTCAGACTGATTCTGTGTTCAGGGGGAGCTAGGTCAGCAGGAAATTAGCCAAAGAAGACTCTTGCTTGTGGTGAACTTGTCCCTGGTTCTCCAAGAAAGGAATAAACGCAGGTGGGTAGAGAAACAAAAGGACAACCAGTGTAGAAGTTGCCACGAAGACACAGACAGGGTTGTAGAATGTCCACATCACAGGCAGACAATGAAAAAAGGGCAGCCTGGCTCAAGGAAAGGGGGTCTTTTTTTTTTTTTTTAAGGAAAGGAGTTCTAAAAGGAATTACTGAGTGACAGATCCCTTTGCTTAAAGATTTAGGTTGAAAGGTTTGGGTTTGATCTAATCCGTAGGAGGAATAAGGTTTGAAGTAGTTACCTTTGGGACTGAGGCTGGATGGGTATTTGTAAACATTTGGTAGACACCGGTGATGTCCCTAGAAAATCTAACTTCTGTCCTTGAGGAGCTCTCAGTACAGTGTGATAAGTGTAGTATAGCAATAGGAACAGTGATGTGCTTATGGGGCGGCATTAGGTGTCTGGAGGCACAAGGAATGGTCAGGAGGCTGGAGGAGGTGCTGCTTGGTGGATGGGTAAGGCAGGTGTGTGTGAGGGGGAGAGCACATGTTCAGGCAGTGAGGACGGCATTTACAAAGGGAAGGAGGTGTGTGCTGTTGTACAAACTAGTTTCATGTGGCTAATATACATGTGGATCACACAGAGGCTGTGTGTGAGATTGGGAGTGGTGCTGGAAGGTGGCAGGGGAGTAGTAGGGCCAGACATGTAGGGCAGCTGGTTTTTTTAGGCCATATTGTTAAACTAAGGAGAATTGGTTTTATTTTTAAAGCATAAAGAGCAGCGTTCTAAATAAATTTGTGTTTAAGGACAACCACTCTAGAATTGCCTTGGCATATGTTGGTTCTTTTAATTAAAATAAATACCATTAAAATGAAAAAGTCAGTTTGTCAGTTACACTAGCCACATCTCAAGTGGCTCAGTACCTTCAGGGTGTTGGAGGGTGCAGATACGGAACATTTCCATCAGCACCAGGAAAGTTCCAGTAGACAGAGCTGCTCTGGAGCCTTAGCAACTGGAAGGGATTGCCTCTGAGATGGGGAGCCCGGAGAGGAGATAGAGGTCCGATACCTTCAGGGAATGTTGAGGATTTGAACTGAGGGAGTGGCATTGGTCATGGCAAGAAGGGAAGACATTTTTCAGACATGGAAGCAAAAGAGTCGTAATCCATAGAATGTTTTAGGTGAAAGAGTTGGAGGATTCTGGCTTTGGAGAACTGGTGATGTCATTCACCAATTCAGGGAAAATGGGAAGGGGTGCAGCACGGATGAGGCAATAATCCATTCAGTTTTGACTCCGTTTGATTGGAGGTGCTATAAAATGCCCAGGTGAAAATGCCTGATAGGCACAGGGTTCGCATCTTCTAGAAGTTTGGGGATTGGCTCAACTGACAAGCATCAGCACGGAGGAGATCATCAGGCATTATGAGGAGAGTGAGAAGGTGTTTGATGCTGAAACTGTGGGGAACATCATCTTCCAAGGGTGGATGACAGACGGGGAGCCTGAGAAGTCAGAGAAACCGCTAGAAAATCCGATGGGTTGAGTCACAAATGTCAAGCAAGGGAGGACAGAGTTTCAAAAAGGAGAGAGTGCTACCCGAAAGGTCTGGAACACACTGTATTTATGGCATTTGGCAAGAACACAGTCATTTGTGATTGAGAGCATTTTTCGTGGAAACCAGAATCCAGAGGGCAGAGGAATGACAAGGAAGCCAGGAAGCAGAAATAAGGGTGGACTGACTTTTCATATCAGGGCTTTGAAGGAGCAGAAACAGTAATAAAGGGAAAACAGTCCTATTAGATAGGTTTTTAAAGGTATATTTAAAAAAATATATATAAGATGAGAACAGAGCCGTTTTTGCCTTAAAGGGAAGTTCCTGTCAGAAGACCAGGATCTGGCTGTGCATTACCCTTTTCCCTCAGCCTTTCCATTCTCAGCACACATACTGATAATTTGAAATATTATTTTAATGTGCCTGAGGCATTTCTGGTAAATTGGATTATGTAATTCTTGAATTGCCTTTGAGGGTATGGTGCTTATATTGGCCAGTGTGGCAAAGAGAACCTAGTGTAGTGGGGGAAAAAAATCCCACGTATACTGCTCACAATCTATCTGACCTAAAGCAAATATTTAACTTCTCTGAACCTCAGATCCCTTGTGTGTAAAGAAGATGATAGTATATATTACATGGGATTATTTTGGAATTAGGGAAGATACGGAGTGTTCAACACCTCGCACATAAAATATATTCAGTAATTCTGAAGTCCCCTCACTTCCATTGAGAAGGGGACAAAAAATGTGGAGTCGCGTTGTTTATTATTACTTTCACTGCTTCTACTGTTATTATGGTTACAGTTTTTATCCAGCACTGGTATTTTTTGGCAAGCCAGGTAACTGAAGGCGGTGGGGGGTTGGAATTCAGGGGTTCATCACTGGTTACCTTGTACATGGGAGATATATTCAGTAAATACTAGATAATCTAATGGATGAATCAGGGAGAGAGCCTGAGGCTGTAAATCCAATCCTTTTACTTTATAGAAAAGGAAACAGGTTCAGAGAGGTGATTCACTTTGTCCAAAGTTCAAACACAAGGTAAGGACAGTCGGGTTCAATGGCAGGCTTGTGTCGCTTTATCTACCCCAGTGGTTCTTAGCCTGGGGTGATCCTGTTGCCCAGGGGCTATATGACCAGGTCTGGGGGCATTTTTAATGTCAGAACTGGGGAGAGGGAGCTACTGGCATCTGGTGGATAGAGGCCAGGGGTGCAGAGAAACATCCAAGCACAGGACACGGGACAGCCACTACAACAAAGAATGGTCTGACCCAAAATGCTGGTAGTGCTGATATCGAGAAACCCTGACTCATGTTACACCAACATGGCAACACTCATTTACTGACTGTGTACTAGGTGGAAGCATCATTTTGATTTCATGGAAGCAACGGAGTTGTGAAGAGGTGATACCGTGAAGATAACCAAGGTGATGAACACTTGGTCCTTGTCCTTTGGGAGTTTGCAGTGTAGAGAAGGACATTCATTTAGGCACTGGGACATCTCCTTTGCAATGATTTCCAGCATGCGTGCATATCTGAGAGCACCAATTTTGTGTAATGTTTAAATTATGGCCATGTTAAAGCTCACAGTGAGTTTAAAGGGCTGCGATCTTAAATCTAAGCACAAAGGAGAAAAGAAACCCTCAAAATTTTACTTATACATATACTTCTTAAACATGATATTCTAATTTAACTCGTACTTACAGGGAGGCCAAGTTTTCCAGAAAACTGTAATGAGACTATTGTTTGTGGAGAAATGAAGGGGACACTATCCAAAGGAAATTAGACTGTTTCATATGCTGATGCTTCTGTAGTCTAATTATAGAGACAAAGCACGTAAATGGCAAGCTATTTAAGAATAGCACTATAAATATAGTGCCATTTTGTTTTAGGGAATTCAGAATTCATTTTGGAGAAATATACAGTGCTAGAAGCTCATGGACAAAACGTGGAAAAAAAGTATTTAATTGTGAATTAGAGAACGAAGCCATTTGTGGCTTTGTCAGATAATGCCTTCCAGAACACTTACAGTGCCTTATGGTTAAGCTGTCTTCTGTGATGTCAGTTTCCTTGGGCCATACAAGGGAGAAGGTACCATAAGGGGAAGGAGCGCAAACAGCCATGAATTTTTGCCTTTTATACACTGCAGGGTTGTAAGTGCACTCATGGCCATTTACCCTGGATCTTTTACTTGTATTGCTGTACTGGGGCAGGAGAATTCACAGCCATATCAATGGGAGGGACAGGACTTTTATCACATTTTGAAGGGGATAATACAGGAATCTCAGGAAACCATTCTTCTCTAGTCATGGGAGCAATTCTAAATCAAGTATCACAGTTTCTGATCTACTACTTCTACATTTTCTTTCTTGGGATATTATTAAAGCCATAGGATCCTTCCCAGAGCAAGATAGATCGAATAGTGCAAGTAATTTTATTTGTTAAAGATATCATTACCCTTTCAAAGCCAACGAGCTTATTTGTAGATGGGCCAGACGTCCACCAGATGGCAGTAAACACTTATTTCCTAACGATGCAATGGATTTTGGATTTAATTAATTAGTTAAAAACTTTGTACTCAAGAACCTGTACATTGGTATAGAATCCTCTGAATATTAGGTTTATAGTTTTGAATACCTCTGTGTTTAGTTTTCCATGCACTATATCAGCCATAGTTGGTGGTTTGTATGTTTGCGTATACATATATATAAATAAATATGATGGAAGAATACACAAACCAGGCCTTCCACACACACACATAAATGTTATATATCAAAATATGAATTGCGCTGGCACATATAAGCACTTAATAAAGGTTATTTTTTACCTTCTTTTTTTTTCTAGAGTTGTCGGTCAGAATAATAGATTGTCTCTGAAATGTCAGGCATTGGAGACAAGAACATATACATATATAATTATTTGAAAAAATATACAAGTGATGATTTTAATGTTATATATCATAAAAATTGATCAAAACACATTTCCTCATAAAAACCAACATTTTTGTTTTAAGAAAATGAGCCTATATTGTGGACTTGGGAGGGGTCTGTCTGCTTCTTACTATTGTGTTAGGTGAAAGTTGTACTTGTCTTTCATTTGATTGTGGCACAATCATGGTTTTCACTGCCTAACTATTTAGGGTATTTCTCTGTGCCTCTCTCTTTCTTTGCCACTTCTCTCTTCTGGCTTGTGACATTCTCTCCTTGACTTCTTCCTTTGGCCCTTCAAATGAGGGCTCCCTTCAGGAGTTTGTACTGGGTCTTTGGTCTTCATAGTCTCCCTGTTATTCACCCCCTCGGCTGCAGTGGGCCAGGAATTTGATCTCAGATATCCCACTGCCATTGCAACTCAATAAATATGTCTATGATTGAATCTTTTCTCTATCAAACAGTGCATTTTCTTAGTGAAATGTTGAAAACCTGCATCGTGGCAAACATACTTTTCTGTCTCAGTTTACACATTCTAATTCTACTGACTGTGTCTCCATGCCATCTTCTGCATTGGCTTTTTCCTTTATTCGGCATGATTATTTTTGTCAGGGCTCTGCTGCCTTCCTAGAACCAACTCTCTTGGTTTCTTTGCCTCTTTCATCCCTTTTCTCCATCTCCTACTAACTATGGCCAGTTGAGGATTTTTTTAATGTAGTGTTTTTGCAAATGCTTCCCCAGTGATATTCAAAATCTTTCTGAAAATGTAAACCCATTAGTTTATGACTTAAAAGACCCATTGGTCTGGGCTGACTTGGATCCACCTTGGATCACACCCCTCCTCTTTATGGAGGCAGGAGGGATGTAACATGGTATTGTAACCAAAGGATGGAGTTTTGGAATCATAGGATCTGTGCTTCTGAGTGACCCTACCACTCACCAGTGGTATGACTTTGTACAGAAGACTTCACTTGATGTGCCCCAGGGGCCTCATCTATAAAGTGGGGTGAAGAATCCCTCCTACGAGGGGGTGCCTGGGTGGCTCAGATGGTTGTGCGTCCAACTTGGATTTTGGCTCAGGTCATGATCTCAGCGTTTGTGAGATCGAGCCCCGAGTGGAGCCCCATACTCCAAGCTCAGCAGGGGGAGTCTTCTTGAGATTTTTTCTCTCCCTCTGCCCCCCAGCCCCATGGGCTGGCTCTTTCTTTCTCTAAAACAAATAAATAGACTTTTTTTTTTTTTTTTTTAAAGAAAGGTATCCCTTCTAATAGGACTGTAAGGGGAAATGAATTAACCTTTAAAAGCATATAAAAATATTCCATAAATGATGTTAATGGGTCTTTTCTGAACACGTGTCATTTTCTCATCTCTGTGCTGCCTATGTCCTTCCCCCGCACTGCCTGTGTCCTTTCTTTACTCTTTTCTTTCTCTGCCAGTTATGATTCTACCCATTCTTTAAGGCTTATCTCAGATGCTACCTTCTCCATTAACAATTCTTTTCTAAAAAATATTTTACTTATTTATTTGAGAGAGAGAGCATGAGGCGGGGTGGAGCAGCCGAGGGAGGAGGTGGGGCTCGATGTGGGGCTCGATCCCAGGACCCTGAGATCATGACCTGAGCTGAAGGCAGACACTTAACTGACTGAGACACCCAGGCGCCCCTCCATGAATAATTCTTGGCTAAATTTGCCCACCACAGATCCCTCCTTCCTCTGACCTGTATTATTTATAAATTATTCATTCTTGTCTTATATCTCTTGTCACATTCTATTTTGTATTACAGCTAACTGTATTTATGTCTTATTTTCCTTCCTAGATTGTACTGTCTCATGGTCAGGGACCATATTCTCTTCATCTTTGCTAAAATACCATATGCCACAATGCTTTGCCCATTATAGATGTTCTATTAATATTTATTGAATAAATGATTGAAGAGCATATTTGGTCTCTCAAAGGGAAAAAAGTTCTCTCTCTAATGCCAGATTTATAATTTATTTTTTAACATAAGGAAATATTTCCTTTAAAGTCCTGAAAGATTCAGGAATCTTCACATGCCCATGTCTTTTTTCCCTTTCTTTAGAAATAATATTTTTTTTGGCTCACCCTTAGTCTAATTACTTTAATAATTACTGCCCTCATATTCAGAGGAGGAAAGCAGCAGTATAATTAAAACATACATGAAAGCATATATTTATGTGGTCTTCAATTAATATTGGTGAATTTATATAGGCATAGATTATTTGGGTGGCTTCTCCCCTTCCTCCTTCTTCCCCTCCTCTTCTTCTTCTTTCTCTTTGTTATTATTATCACTTTAATGAATTTACTTAAGCAGTAACTCCACATTAATCATTTAAAAAAACCCCACGTTACAGCCAGAGAGACACAAGATGAGGCAAAGTCTTAACTGATCAGCACCATCTTTAGTCTTATTGCCAAAGACATGAATATATAAAATTTGATGAAATATAATTAGTATGATTAAGCTTTGGTCATAGACTTTTCTCATTGAACAGATGAGGACTCTGAGTTCCAAGGTTAGGTGACCTTTCCTGAAGCTCATGGGTATCTCCTCCCAGGGCAGAGCCTGGAGTCCAGTTCCCAGACTTCTCTTAGGGATTGAATTTAGGGATTGAGATGAGTAACCCAAGAGGGTGAAATATATGAAGACAGAATTTCAGAAAGTAATGTCTTTGGGATGGAACATAACTTACATTTCAGAGGGCATACATGATTTTGTGTTTGACCAAGGTATGTTAATTCCTGTTCCTTTACACATTTTAGGTAGGACACATCATGGTTTCCAGCACGGGTTCCCTTCACAGTGTCTGTGGCCAACTACTCAAATGCTTATTGAATGAATGCTTTGACCATGAGATATATCTTTGGCTAAACATGCTACATATATTTTGGAAATAATTTAACTATAATTTTAGTATGGCTATTTTTTTTAATTTGAAAAAAAATCTGAATTGTTCAAATTGAAAACAAATTTAAAAATGCGAACCAGTAATGCTTGCCTAAAATAGCTAGATAAACCCCTCCTGGGCACTGTGCTGGAACTGTCATGACTTCTAAAGAAAAGTGTGTCTTCTTGTGTTTGATTCATCAGTACATGAGAAGCCAGTTAATTCCCTATCTTTTTGGCTTTCTGCCTTTCACTGTTGGATTCCAAAAGCAAGAATAAGCCGGTTTTGGAATTAATTCTTTTATTTGTCATTCAAGGGAACTTAAGGAGCCTGAGATACATATCTCTAAAGAAAAAGTCCTGCCTCAAATCTGCCTAGTTTCTGGCCTAACACTAAGGGGCAACTTGTAACTGGATTCCCCTTTTCTTGCCCCCTCCCCTGCCTTCCTTTGTTAGTCAGTTTAACTGAGACTGGCATGCGACTCTTGGGCTGGGTTCTCTGCTTTCTTTCCACTCCTCTCCCCGGTACCTCTTTTTTCTCCCCCAGTTTCTGATTTGTTTAGCCACAATTTAGTTTTATCTGACTTTCAAATTGGTGTAAATGGAGTCATACAGTGTCTGGCTTTTCTACCTACAGTATCTTTAAAAATTAGTATATAACTGACATATAACCTTTTATTAGTTTAGATGTACAACATAATGATTTGGTATGTGTCTATATTGTGAAATGATTACCGCAGTTAAGTCTGCCTAACGGCCATCACCACACATCCTTATTGCATGAGAACTTTTAAGATCTACTCTTTTGGCAGCGTTCAAACATGCAGTACAGTATTGTTAACTATAACCGCCATGATGGGCATTGATTGTATCCTCAGGACATATTTTCTTCTAACTTGAGTTAGTACCTTTTGACCACCTTTACCTATTGCGCTCATGCCCCATCTCCCACCTCTGGGAACCCAGCACTCTGTTCTCTGTATCTCTGAGCTCAGTTTGTTTTCGATTCCACAAATAAATGAGATCTTACGGTAGTTGTTTTTCTCTTTTTTCAGATAGCACAGGGTTGTTAAGGTCCATCCATATCGTGGCAAATGACAGCATTTCATTCTTTTTTATCGCTGAACAGTATTCCATTGTCTGTGTCTTTGAGACCCAGCCTTTTTGCCATATCAGTAGCTCATCGTGTTTATTACTGAGTAGTCCTCCATTGTTTGAAAATGCCACACTTGATTTATCCGTTCTCCTGTTACATGGTAAGCATTTTTGTCTAAATCTAATTTCTGGCTCTATTTTATGTCCCTATCATTGTTTTCCCTTTTGTCTCCTCTGCTCATTGTCCTCAAATGAATGTGTCAGTCCGTTTTAGTGGATTTTCCTGGGGTATGGTCACCTCTGCATACACAGTTCTTCAGCTGGGCAAAGCTTTATTTTCTATTATCTTTGATCATTGCTTGTATCCCACTAATTTTCTCTTCCTTTTCAGTACACCTGTTGTCCATCAATTGATAGGCCCTTCTCTGGTCCTCCCAGGACTACTTGCTTTTTCCTAATTTTTATTTCTTCATACGTTTCCTCTATATTGAGGGATGGCTGTTCCATTTTTTTTTTTTTTTTATGCTCTGCATCGCTCATTACCTGCAGCATCAACTGTGCTTTTATTGCTGCCAAAATGGAGTTTAATTTTGTATTTGCGTTTTCATTTTTAGTGAAATCCTTCTTTTTATAATTCTTTATATTTGTATATTATTATTTATGTCATTTGTATTATGTTTTCAGCTGTTCATTTTATTCTGTTGTCCTTACCTAGAGGAAATGTTTACTTACACTTTCTTGAATATGCCAACCATTTCCTGAAAGTTGATTTTGCATCCTACCAGAGAAGATATTCAGAAAGACTCTGGGAAAATAATGTCCCCTCATAACATGGTTTTTAATCGGTCTCATGTTGTTTTTTCTTTTCCTTCCTTCCTTACTATCCCCAGACAAGGGGGCTCTGTGCAGAACCAGATGGGTTGAGTGGATGGTCATTTTGTTCTATTTTTAAAAAATTCTTGATCCTTTTTCTCAGTCGTTAGCCGGAGGGCTACACTGCCGTTGTAGGTCTTAGGTCCAGCACATGGTGACTCTGCCTACCTGGGCTCTACGGTCCTTGCCTCTCTCTCCTACCCCTTTGCTATTTCTACAATGTCAGGCAGTGTAATTCCCCCATACAAAGCCACTCTTCTTGCTCTTTCTTTCTTCAGGAAGTGTTCTTCGAAAGCCCTCTGCTATCATCTGCCCCCTTGACTCTCTGCCTATTTGTTTTCTAAGATTTGTCACATTTCTCTGGTCATGAGAGGACAGAGGTAGCAGGGACAGTGAATGGGAGTCCTGGGGAGACAGGTTTTTGCTTAGTCTAACAAGGGCTCCTCAGCGGTACACACTTCTGTGTGGGGTTTTGGTGTCTGAGTGAATGGACAAACAGCGGCAGCCATAGCAAGTATCCTGTGTTCACAAGGCTGTTAGCTTGAAGTGAGGTGGAGTGAGCTGAGTCCTCAGAGAAAACCTTGGGGACGTGTCTGCTTCTCCCTCAGCACCAGCTGCTTTGTGAAAGACCGCCAATTCATTGTAGATTTGGGAGTAGGTTGTTTTTCAGTCTTAGTTTTGAATGAAATTCAGGCCTTTTTTTTTTTTTTGCTCTGTTTTGCCTTTGATCCTTTTCAGCTCCTTTGCTGATATTTAATAATAAGTTGTGAGAACATTCCTCGGAGCTACTAGCCAAGTGCCATTCTGAGGAAGACTCTTGACCTTACATTTTAAATGGTGACTTTAATGCCTGGGGTCACATGTTACAGACACCAACTGATTCATGTTCAAATAGTTAAAATCAAGTGAACAACTCATTATTTAGAGAAAAAAACACCTTATAAGTCTGTTGTTTTACAAATTATGAACTAGTTGTTTCAGTACAACACAGACATTTTTTGGGACTGTGTCATCGGACGGGAGTCGGGAGGTATGCATTCTGGCCAGCTGGAAATGTGTGGGCCGACACTCGGCATATCCGGAACTCATCTATCTTTGTTGACCCCTAACACCCACACAACACTCATGCACTAACCTTCATATCTGATATATATATATCCGGTATATAGCTCTTTTTTTGCTCAATATTCTCTTCTTGTGTATATAGCCTGTGGAACATGATACTGAATCATTGTCACTAAGACTTTCCTTTGGTCTAATTCTAAAAAAAATTGAGTTATTGGTTAAAGGCAGATTTTGTGGTGAGCAAGATGATGAATTCTCTTGAAGGCTTTCTTGGAGGATGCGAGATTGTCAGCTCTTAACTTGTTCAAAGATGTCAACTATTCTAATGTAAACAAAAGCCATAGACATGACATTTTAGCTCATGTCTCCTGCCACTAGAGTTTGAAGGTGATATTTTAAATTGTAATATTTTAGTAATGGTTTCTTTCTTAGTTTTTTTTATATTGAATTTAGTTAAGGATACAATAGTGAAATGAATTAAAGATCATTGATCTTGTTAATTTGCTTTTCATAAAGATTAAAAACTGTTTTTTTAATTTTTAATTTTTAATTTTTTTAGCTTAATCCTGATTATCGAGATGCTCAAAATGAAGGAAAAAATATGGTGAGTGAAATTGTTTTTTTTCCCTCCAAAATTCCAAATATATTGTTTATATTTTATATGAACAAATTGAGAAGTTAATAGAAAATTGAAGACGAGGGATTCTGAGAGATTCTCTGACTAGAGGCTGTGGATCACAGATAAAAAGTAAAAGATGACATGGCTTACATTATAAAAAAATGTTCAGTAATGGGTATTTAAGGAGACTTGTAGCAACTTGGAGGCCATTTATGATAGAACACTGAAGGCAGTGGGCATCTGGGAGATACGGTGTAGGTTTAGTTTTCAGAAGTACACAGATGTTTAGGAAGGAGAAATTGAATTATGGCATGATATTAAAAGAGGACAATGGAACAATCCTTTCGGATTGAAAATAACTTGAGTTCTATTTACGAGGAGAAATTGAGGCATCAAACAGCTGTATGACTGATTTTTCTGATATTCTAAAACATGCTACTCAGAAAATCTCAATCTTATTTTAAAGCCAACTTTCATTAAGATATTTATTATTATGCAGTCTGCTCTTTCATCATCGTTTGTAAAGAGGATGACTGATTATAACAACATGACTTAATTCAATAGAAAATTCTGAAGTGGAGGATATTTAGTGTGTTACAGAAAAAACCTGGTTGATGGGATGGATTTATGTACCTATCTCTATGTGTTTATATAGTTTAGCAATTTAGCTAGACATTTTAATGTTAAATAGATACAGTCTATAATTTAATTTTCTTAGGAGTTTCGCAGTCTCTTTCAGAATTGCTAAGGATTATTACTGCATCATTCAAAATTCTATCCTTCCACAGAGAGTGTTGTAATATTTAATTGAAATAATTTCTGTCTTTGCATTGGCTCTCAGCTTTATGTTTTATGAGAATATTGATATGGGGGAGGTGAACCAAATCAGAATTTCTGGACCTGAGTCAGTCCTGTTTGATTCTTTCTCCATCTGACTATCAGATTTACAATAGAAATAAAGCTGAAGTAACAAGTCATTGGCCTAATGAAAACTGTAATTTGTGTTAAAATGTCCCTAAACACAGAAGTAGGCTTCTTAGATCAGTTGGATCACTCATTTCTAATTCAGTTTTATGCCCTGTATGGACTCTTCTCTCCTCGGTTTTCAAATAGCTAGCCCAGGATTGTTGGGTTCTCATTTTCCTGTGATTTAGAAAAACACCATCCATAACCACATTGAAAAGCTTCTTTTGAGAGTCTTTGGTTCTTGCTGTAAGCTGGGCAATAGTCTCTAACCAAAGACTACCAGAAACACACCTGTTCTTGAACGAGTGGAGTTAATGACACGTTGCACTTACATCCCCTGGGAACTGTGGGGCCTCTCAGATGGTGATAGAAAGAACCTGTGGATTTGGAGTTATACAAGATGACTTTGGGAGGATTTAAGGAAGGGGGCTTACAGTAGATAGGAATGCTGTCAGGAAGAGACGTTTTCTCTATAGGAAGGGCAGGTGAGAGCTAGGCTAAGGTTGTAAGTGCTATAGGAAGCAGCACCCATTAGGGGAGAGGGATCTTAAATAGTGTCTATGGCTTGGACAACATTCCCATTTTGTTAGTGTTCAGACACGATTGTGGAGTGGCCAGGTCTGATGTTGACATTCTGTGAAATCGGTCGTGTTCACAGGAGGACACTGTGACCTATCCACAAATGTTGGGGTGCTCCTGGCCACATTGAGCCTGCCTGATCATACTGGGCCAAACTTCAGATGTCAGGGTTGCTTTTCTCTTGCTCAAGGGTCTTTGTTTATGATATTCTATGTGAGTTCAGCATTGTTATGCACCAGGGGAGTTCTACTTCTCACACCACCGTTGACTTGTGTCACTTTGGACATGTCAGATAGCCCTCCCGAGACTCCTTTTCCTACCCAAATGTTGGATTGAGGAGGTTTGCTGTGTGTGTTACCTATATGCCATGAGGTTAACATTCCATCAGATAAAAGGAAACTCTTTGAATCCAAGATGTTAGTAGGTGAAAAATGCACGTTATTTCTATTGAAAGGGCATCACCCCCAAGCTTCAAATTGTGCAGCTGAATTCCATCTCTTTGCTTATCTCCTTTCAGCTGCATACTGTTTGGTGAGGCTACTGATGATGGTTCTGGGCAGAGCTGACTGGGGAAGAAAGAGTAGGGAGGTTTAGGAAGCAGTATAGGATCCATGAGGTTTGCTGTTTGCGTTGATCAAGCTTTAAGTTAGACTTTGTAGACGTGTTTCCTTTATGTTTTGAAGTACAAGTTCTTCCTTCACCTGTAAAGGTGACAAAGAGCACTTTTCTGTGAGAGGGTTGTTACCAGAAACACTTTAATTGCATATAACACAGGTGGGTCTGCTTTGCCCTAGAAGTTTATGGCTGGATCTCATCTGCCATCCGAGAGAGGACCAACTGGAGACATTTGATTTCATTTTTTTTTCTATCCTTAATCCCTAGCTTGAAAGTAAATAAAACCAAAAATATGGAACAGTAAAGCTAACAATATGGCTTCTCATTTTATAGACCATTTTCCACCTAGCAGTAATTATGTTTCTGTCTAAAAAAAGAAAACGAAGGAGCAGTTAGAGCTTAGCCTGTGAAAAATGAAATCAATTTCCCCAACCAGAATGCTATCTCACCTCAGATCTGGGTTCCAGTAACAACTGAGTTCACTGTGACCATGCTAATTATTTTTCTTTCCAAATTTTCCCTCATGTTCTCTATTTAATATCCAGTTAATATTTTTCCTGTAATTTAGAAACCTTTATCAAAATGTTGCCTTCCATTTTTGAAGTCTCAAAGGTTAATGCCTGGTGCCACTGAAATGAGGCGGTGTGTGTCGGAGCTCCCATTAAGACCCAAATTGCTGTATTTATTCTACAAAGGAGCCTATTATTTCCAATCTTACAAATGTACAGCATCCACAGGGACCCTGTAAACATTGGAACTGTGTCAAGCCCAGCTGGGAACCTGACAGTCATTAGTTTCTTCTCCTTGAAAGGCTGCATCTTTTCAAATGGCTCTTTGAAGGGGATTTTTTTTTTTTTTTTTTTTGGACTAACACCACCCATTTGCACATTACCATATTGATGTGGAATGTGATCTGATTTTTCAAGGGAGTGTCTTTGTCTATGCTGGGGATTCTCAACCTTAGCCATATTGATAGATTGGCCTGGAGAATTCTTTGTTGTGGGGATGTGTCCTTTGCACTGTCAGGTGTCTGGCAGACCTATAGACTCTGCTCACTAGATGTCACTGATGGCCTTCCTGCCCCCCGTTGGGGCAACTAAACATGCGTCTGGAAATTGCGAAAGCTCCCCCTCCTCACCCCCCCCCCCAGGGTCTGGGCTCTCTCCTCATTGATGACCACCAGTCTTTATGCATAGACATACATAAATAGCAGTATTCTAGGAACCATGATACTTGGCTGACATGCATTGGAAAATTCTATTTTATAGGCTTTTTTTGGGGGGGCCAGATTATCAACAAAGACCCCCAAATTTCCTTAAGTTTATACTCTATACTCATGACTGGTAAGGTGATAAGGAAAAGAATGGAAAAAGGGTCATTAAGAATGAGTTTAAGAGTAACAGTGTCTTAAGGAACCTGGCAAGGGAAGAAGTGTCTGCACCTTTAAATGGCAGGGTTATGTCTGTTACATAAAGTCAGCAGCGAGAGCCCTGGAGGGTCTGACCAAAAACACAGATGCCTGCACATCATTATGCTGCCTTGGCTGTGACCGCACGCAGTCTGCAGCAGCCCCGAAAATGCATACGTTCTTTCTTACAGAATGTCTCTGGCTCCTAACAACAGAATTGCAACGTGATGTCTCTGCTAAAAATTCGATGACTCACAAATGAGTCAACAGAGAAGGTGTTACAGGAGGCTAAGGGCTATGACTCCACTGGCAGGCCCCAGGCCAGGCAGGAGAAGCCGGGAGAGCCATTTGTATAACCCGAGAGGCTGTGTGCCTTTCCTTCCACGTGAAAATGCCGGTTTTTTAAGAGACCAGCAGACTAGGTTAACATTCTGAGGCTCTGCATTCCCGAAATTGAGGGTTTTGGATAGCTAGCTGATAGGAAATCTAACACCTGTTTAAGCTCTGTTGTACTTTAAATGTATTTTCATGATGCAAGAAGGGAGGGCGTTTCGCTTCGGTAATTCTGTGTGAGGAACTAGTTTTTTTGTGTCTTGTTTCTTATTTAAAAAATGTATGGGTTTACAAACAGAAGCCACAGGCATACCATTTTGAACAGAACTGCCTTTCTATTATAGAAATATAATGTTGATTCTTCTTATAGATTGAAGCTTGAGCCATAAATTTTAAAATTATATATTTATAACTCTTCATTCACGTTTTATTGTTTACGAATTTTGAGGGGCTGTCTTGAAATTTACTGTGGAACTATTTCCAAAGCAGTGTTTGTTAAGCAAAATATCAGAGTGTGAGATTAAAAGCAAAATGTATAGCACTGCTTTAAAAAACTGCAAAAGATCTTAGAAATTCTTTTGCACACGTAAATAATTGTTATTCTATTTGTAAACGGAATTTATCTCTTCATTAATCTTCTTTCTCCTCCTGCCCTGGGACCTAAGCAAATTATTTAGGGGTGTAGTGGTACATTCCACTTATCCTATGTAATTAAAATTAAACCACAGGTCCTCAATAGTATGAGTAATTCAGAAGAACCTCTTTTAATTAGCCATAATAAGTGAGGTTTTCCTATGTTTGGAAAAAAAATGTTGTTGTTAATTGTAAGTGTCAAAATAGAAAGGTTCCTTACTACTCTTGTTGGGAAACTGCATATTACCAAAGGGGTGGGGTAGGAAGACAATCTAGAAACCTGGATCTGCTTTCTTTTTGTAAGTCTAGAAAATTTATTTTCTGAACATTTCAAAAGGAGGTTATATACAGTAGGATTGACTTGTACTAAATGAACTCACAGGGGACTGATATATAAACCACAATGCCAACTTTCATCTCTAAGTAAATCTAAATCATTGGGTCAGTTCATGCATTTTCCTTGATAGAAAATCTATAGCAAAAACTAAGTTATAATTAGAAGATTGGTGTGCAAGAGGCTCAGGAAATTAGATGACACATATTCTTTTTAGGGATATGGCATTCCTCTGAAAAGACCAGAATATTAATTTTTTGCATCTGCACTCGCAATGATGAAAGAAGCTATCAAATCTTATTCACTGAATCTCTGTTTATTTAGGTTGCATGTTCATCTTCTGTTAATAAAGACTTTCTTCAAACATGGGTCAATATAATTGATTAAATTATATTTTCCTTAATTAAAGTCATATTTTATTTGTGCGTTTCTTAAAATCTACTGAAGCTACTTGTTTTCAAATTCCTTTGCCTACCTATTCAAAAAATCCTTTGGGTGATTTCTACAACTGACTGGTCTTGTCCATTATTTCTGTGTTTTACGATGTGAGTCAGTCTCCTCTCACATGTATTAATTAACGTTCGTTATGTTGGTGGTTCTTTCTTTTGGCCGCAGTAGCATCGTAGAGTCTAAAAACCAGTTCTTTAAGGGTATTTCTTTGTGACTACAATTCTCCTGGTCTGTTTCTCCTCAAGTTTTTATCTTATGAGGATTATAACTGAAGCAAACTTCCTCTTCTTTCTTTCAGAATTATTACTTCCTCTTCTTAAACCTTCTTCTTCTTTCCTCTCTTGGTTTTCTTCTTCATCATAGTCATCATTTTCAATATCAAATGTCACCACCATTTTTACCACTGAGAAGGAATTCCTAGTTGCAAGTGGTGTTCTCCTGGGCCCCGTATAAAAGGATTCTTTAGAGCTTCTTGAGACTTTCTTGCCTTCAGGCAGAAGTGTGGTTCCTGTGTCACCATTATGATCCAGGCAAATGCTTCTTTGCCATCCATAGTTTAGTATAACCCCTGAATTTTCATGTCGAGCTACATGGCAGACATCAATGAAACAGTGACCTTCAGAGTTCGTTTGTTCATTTCTTCCTTCCTTCCTTCCTTCCTTCCATTTCTTTCTTTCCTTCCTCCTCTCCTCTCTTCCCTCCTTCCCTTCCTTGTTCCTTTCCCCTCCCTGTCATTTCCTCTTCCCTTCCTCCCGCTTTCCCTCCCTCCCTCCCTCCCTTTCTTTCTTCCATAACTTTATTGAGATATAATTCACATACTGTAAAATTCTGTTTATAAAAATATATAGCTCTGTGGCTTTTAATACATTCACAGAGCTCCAAAATTATAGCCACTATCAAATTTACAACTTTTTTCTCTCCTTCAGGAGAATGCCTAAATCCATCAACAGTCACTCCCCATTCCTCCCCCCAGGCCCTGGCCGCCAGGAATCTACTCTCTCTATAAAGATTTGCCTATTCTGGACCTTTCCTGTATGGGCTCATAGAATATATAGCCTTTTGTGTCTGACTTCTTTCACTTAGCATAATGTTTTCAAAGTTCATGCATGTTGTAGCTTGTATCTGTACTCCATTCCTTTATGAGCAGATAATATGCCATTGTGCATATACACCACATTTTGTTTGCCCATTCATTATCTGATGAACATTTGGATTGTATCCTCATCTTGGCTTTTAGAAATGCTGCTGTGAACACTGATGGACAAGTTTTGGTGTGGAAATGTATTTTCATTTTTCTTTGATAGAAAACCTAGACTTTGAATTGTTGGTCGTATTTTTAACATTCTGCCAAACTGCCAAACTCTTCTGAAATGGCCATGCCATTTTATGTTCCCCCAGCAATATATGGCTGTTACAACTTCTCTGTGTTCTCACTAACACTTCTTGTTGTCTGTCTCTTTGGTTATAGCTGTCCTAGTGCATTTTACTAATTAGTAGTGATGTTGGCCATCTTTGCACGTGTTTCTTGGCCATTTGAATATTTTCTATGGATAAATATATATTCAAATCTTTTGCTCAATTTTTAATTGGGTTGTCTTTACTATTGAGTTGTAAGTGTTCTTTATATATTCTGGATATAGTCCCCTTCTCAGGCAAATGACTTACAAATATTTTCTCTCATCCTGGTTTTTTCTTTTTTAATGGACACAATTTTTAAGGGCAATTTTAGGTTTATTGCAAAATTCAGTGGAAAGTACACATTTCTCTATATCCCTGCCACCACACAAGCACCGCCTCCCTCATATCAACATTTGGCACCAAAATGGCACATTTGCTACACTGATTAATCTATTTAACATATTATTACCATCCAAAATCTGTAGTTTACATTAGGGTTCACTCTTGGCTTTGTATGTTCTCTGAATTTTGATAAAAGTAGCCATCATTTGATATGCATCCATTATTAAAATATCATGCAGAATAGTCTCACTGCTCTAAAAATCTTATGTGCTCTGTCTTTTCATTCCTTTCTCCTCTCCCCCCACCACTCCCTGGCAACCATTGATCTTTTTACTGTCTTCATAGTTTTGTTGTTTTTGGAATGTCATACGATTGGAATCATATAGTAGGTAGCCTTTTCAGACTGGCTTCTTTCACTTGGCAATATATATTTTAATGTTCTGACATGTCTTTGAGATTTTTTTTTTTAAAGATTTTATTTATTTATTTGACAGAGAGAAATCACAAGTAGTCGGAGAGGCAGGCAGAGAGAGAGAGAGGGAAGCAGGCTCCCTGCTGAGCAGAGAGCCCGATGCGGGACTCGATCCCAGGACCCTGAGATCATGACCTGAGCCGAAGGCAGCGGCTTAACCCACTGAGCCACCCAGGCGCCCCATGTCTTTGAGATTTGAGAGCTCATTTCTTTTTAGCACTGAGTAATAGTCCATTGTCTGGATGTCCAACCGTTTGTTTATCCATTAGCCTACTGCAGGACATCTTGGTCCCTTACGTGTTTTGGCAATGACAAGTAGAGCTGCTCTAGACATCTATTTGCAAGTTTTTGTGTGCATATTTTGTTTAATACTAAGGAGCATGATTGCTGGGTCATATGTTATAGGGTATGCTTTGTTCTGTGGGAAGCCACCAAATAGTCTTCCAATGTAGCTGTACCATTTTGCATTCCCCCAGCAATCAGTTTGAGTTTCTGTTGCTCTACATCCTTGTCAGTATTTGCAGTCCTCAGAGTTTTGGATTCATTCATTCTAATAGGGGTGTGTGTGTGGTTAGCTCATTATTGTGAGTGGCATCTCATTATGTAATTTGCAACTCCCTAATGACATATGATGCTGATCATCATTTCACATCTTTATTTGCCATCTGTATGGCTTTTTCAGTGAGGTGTCTGTTCAGGTCTTTCACCCACTTTTAAATTGGGAAATGTGTTTTATTAATGCTGAAGTTTGAGTGTTTTTTGTATATTTTGGGTAAGAGTCTTTTATTAGATACGTATTTTTGCAAATATTTTCTCCTAGTTTGTGGCTTGTCTTTTCATTCTCTTGACGGTGTCTTTCACAGAGCAGAAGAAACTGGTTTTCATGAAAACCAATTTATTAGCTGTTTGTCTCAGGGGTGGTGCCCTCAGTGTTGTACTGCTCTTGTATACTCCTGTTTTTCTTCTAGAATATCACATTCCTTTCCCTTTCCTTTGCCTTGCATCCACCTTTCCATTCCAACTATTTCTTTTTCCTTGAGGATCTTCCTCCTAATCCATTCTGAGAGTTGAAATGCAGGAAATAAATAGAACTGTACAAAGGCTTTTCAGATTTCAGGAGGGAATAACTAAAATTAAACCTAAATGTTTTCAAGACCCAGAAGAATATATTCCAAATGATAGAATTTCACTTGAGTAGTTACTGTCAGAAATTTATTTGGGAAGAACTCTTAGCTCACAGATGATCTTTCAAGACCCTTCCCAATCTCAAGATTCAGAAGCCTAAGCTTTGTGTTACCTGGGTAGCCGTCTCTCCCAACTCATTTGTCTGGCCAGGATACTCTTATTGGGCTATTTAAAGACATTTAGATTTTTTTTTCCTCAGGATATGAGGGTGTTTCTGTCCCTCACAGATTGTGTCTTCAATTCAGATCTCCATTCCCTCAACTCAGATCACTGTGAAAATGTGTCTCATGACCCATGAGAATTTTTTCAGAAGACCTAAGAAAGGTTCTTACTTGTGAGTTCTTTCCTGCCCTTTGAGGAGTAGGTCAGTGAGTGTTTGAGGCCTCGGTCTAGGCCACTGGCTTTGGTTGGCTTTGGCTTGAGGGGTGGTTAGTTGAATTTGGGGTTGGGTATTCACTGCCACAACCTACTGCTCCCTTCTTCTTCTTTCCTCCTCCTCCTTCCTTTTTCTCTCTTATTTCCCTCTCTTCTGCTTTCCTCATTCTTCATCAAAGGTAGGCAATGGCATTTATCTCTTGGTTTGAAGGAAATGATAATATTCATCTTACTTCCTTTCAAATTTTTGTTGTAAGATTAATGAGAACAGCAATGGCTTTGGTATTATGAGAAGCTCTGTGTAAATTCACATATATGGTTTTCTTACTGTTTTTGCATTTTCCCCTGTATCTCTGCATTCCCTTATAATGTACACTAAGTTAGTTAAGTGTGTTTTTTCTTCTGATCAATAAGTATAGTTAGTTATACTTACTGATTAGAAACAGCTTTTATGGCTAACGGGGAGAGTTTGCCAGACTCCTGCTTTCATTTAACTCTGAATTTTGGTCTCGTTAGAAGACATGTAAGTCAAAGATGTCAGGAGCTACCAGGTACTTCTGGGCTATGTGAGATTTAGCAGCTAACAGTCTTGCTCCTGCTTCAGGACCCTGGGGGTTCCTCTGCCCATTCACAGTTCAGTGGTGCTACCAATTTGCACACCATTTGCAGAAGACATAAGAATTAAACTGCATAGGAAATGACATTCACAATCTTGGGATGGAACTTCAAGTGAATGTTTTGGAATGATTGGGTGTGATATCTCATTGTCATAGTGGCCATTAAACACTGCTTGTCATTGGGCATAGACTGCTTTCATCTGCCTTTCAAATCCCCCTCCTCTTCCCCACTTTCATTTGGCTTCTTGTGATGGTAGAGTGATACTCTCTCTCTCTACTTCTCTCATTTTAAAATTTCATTTCTTTCAATAAATATGTGTAGTAATTATATTTATGTATGTAATTACCAATCTCATATTACATTTGCTGTATCAGCTTTTGGTTTCTGGTGCATCATGTTCTTCCACAGGGATTGAAACTTCCTTCAAATAAATATATATAATTACTAATCTTATGTGGTTACCAGCTTAAAATGGGGAATTTTGGAAATATTGACTGAGTTTTGCATCATCATGTGGGCTTCTGCTTGTGAAGATCCCATTTTATTTCACTGTATTTGCCATTATAATATGTTTTTGGATTTAATGGAATAAGCCAATGAACTGAATAGGAATATTGCTGTTGATTCCTCTTCCTCCCTGTTGTGTTCTGGGAGTCGGTCAGGAACTCTGAGATACTGCCATGTTGACTCTTGAGTTTATGAAATCTAGATGATTCCACACACTATTTCTTCACTCTGTTTGTTTTAAATGTGGGATGGTCAAAACTACTATGTAAATTGGTTTAAGACATGGTAAAGGAATTCACAACTATTATGACTGTTAGTGCTTTGATATTTGCCCAGATCAAGCCATCTCTCCAGGAGTGTGTGACTTAACAGTATTGATAATAGCTACTTCAAGGGCTGTCAGGCCTGACCTGCTCTCTCTGGATGATGTGAAACAGACATCTCTATGATCTAGTGAAGAAATAACGGGCAGATTTAAATCTTATCTCCTGATTAATTGGAGAATATAGTAAGAAACCTGTTAAAAGTAAATAATTTGTACCTCCGCAACAGAGAGATGGAGATCTTCCAACTTCAAAGAAGAAACGCCAGGCCGGGGAGAAGATCATGTATACTTTAGTCTCAGTCCCACATGGAAATGACATTGCATCCCTGTTCGAGCTGGATGCCACAACTCTTCAGAGAGCCGACTGCCTGGTTCCAAGGTAAAAAAAATAAAAAAATAAAAAAATAAAAACTATACAATAAATAGTAAGATTTCTTTGAGTAATTTCTTTGAGTAATTGTAATGGTAGGTAAGGAATTAACATCTAATGTTGATAGAATTTTTGTGATATCTAGGGAGCAAGCATAAGAAAAGAATAGTGTGTAAAAATCATGCGAGATTCTTTTGTGAGAAGATTCACATAGTTTGTTTTATTCTCATAAATAATTAAAACATGCAGGACCAAAGAATTCTGAAAAATTCATAAGAATTATTTATTCTTATTACTTGTATGGCCTTTGCTTACTAACATGAAAAATGATCAAGGAGCATTTCTATTCGTATTTACTTTTTTTTCCCTATCAGTACTTATATCATTTATTTCTATTATGTCAAGTTCCAGGTTTCTTTCATTCATTCATTCATGCATTCATCCATTTGTTCATTATTTAGTCATTCAGCCAGTAAATCTTTATTGCACTTAACAGACATTGCCCTTGGCATTGGGAAGAGAACTGAACAAACTTAAATTCAAATAAGGAAGAGAGGCAATAGACAAACCATAAAATAGGAGGTCAGGTAATACAAATGCTTTGAGAAAATAATTGCAGAGAGAGTTGTATTAGGTAGTATGACTGTTCAGAAATGGATTCTCTGATTTAGGACATTTGAGAAAAGACCTGAATGTTTTGAGAGATCAGGTCCTCCCCATCGGGAGTGTCTCAAGCAGCAGTGTCTCAAGCAGCTCAAGGAGCTGTGTTTCTCAACAGTGCTAGTGCAGCAACCCTCCCTGGAAGTAACCTACACAATGGTGTCTGCATCTTATGTGGGTACCTTCAGTATAACCACTGCCATCCTCCCAAATCCAAGTACAATAATGCTCTATCAAAGACAGTTTAGAACCATGAAATGGAAAAGTCTTGAAATTTAGTAGGTGTGCTGAAGTACCAGCTAGGAGACCAATTGGACCTAAGTGAGTGATGGGTGAGAAAGTGGAAGTGGTAATGAGGTAGCCAGAACTTAATGTGAGACAATGTCTTACATTCTTTTGCTTGGATTTGATTATTTTAATTAATCTCTTTTGCCTGCCACTGTCCCTCTTCCAACAGTTGCACTATGATATACTCTCTAAGTGTATGAGGGAGTCTTGCCCATATCCTTAGATCTAGTAGGATGGTTCTAAACTGTCTTTGATAGAGCATTATTGTACTTGGATTTGAGAGGATGGCAGTGGTTATACTGAAGGTACCCACATAAGATGCAGACACCATTGTGTAGGTTACTTCCAGGGAGGGTTGCTGCACTAGCACTGTTGAGAAACACAGCTCCTTGAGCTTCCCAAGGCATTTCCTCGTTATTCTTGTTCATGAGAAATGGTTCTAAACTGTCTTTGATAGAGCATTATTGTACTTGGATTTGGGAGGATGGCAGTGGTTATACTGAAGGTACCCACATAAGATGCAGACACCATTGTGTAGGTTACTTCCAGGGAGGGTTGCTGCACTAGCACTGTTGAGAAACACAGCTCCTTGAGCTTCCCAAGGCGTTTCCTGGTTATTCTTGTTCATGAGAAATGCTGCTCAATCTTAGCTTTACATCAGCTATTGCTCATGCTTTCCTGTTCCACTGTTATAAGCCTGTAAAGATCCCATCGGAGGGTTTTGCCTGATCCCTGTTGCTGGCCTTCTCTTCTGAGTATTAGAATTTTAATCAACAACTTTAATCATTTTAGATTTAACTCAGCAGAAATGGAGTCCGTCTTGAACTCTAAACAAGAATGTTTGCATAAGAAAATGATAAAAGAATCTCCCTATAGAACACACAGATCCATGACGAATGGTTAAGTAAAGTAAAGTTAGTGGCAAAGGAGAGGTAAATTAGTGACAAATTTCTGATTATTTGTACAAGGATTGGTTTCTGCTACTTTAGGTTTTTGAAACTCAGTTTCTATTGTATCTACCTTTACAAACGAGCCAAAGCATGATGAATCGCTCTTTCCTGGAGGCCCTTGTTTTATTTGGTTCTGTCTTACTGACCTTAATGCTTTTTGCCTCATGTTATATGATTTATTTATGTCTTATCTTTCCTACCGAACTCTTAGCAACTTGGAGGCACAAAACTTACCACAATGCTTTTGTTTGAACAGATATTTTTACACATATTTGTTAAAGAAATGATGATAATAAGTGATTCACTAAAATTATAATGTTGGAGTTGGATGAAGTTCTAGCTGTCTTTTCTCAGGTGTTTCCTCACAGTTCACATATGGTTGATTCTTGTTTTTCCCAGTACATTGAATTAGCAAATACTGAGCCACTGTTCCTAGAAGAAATATGGGGTTAGGTTCCTGTGAGCCTCTGGTCACAATATTTTTCATCAGTCAGTACCATATAACCTTGTGTTATGTATATTTTTGTTTAAAGGCACTTTATTTAATACATATTGTTGATTCATTAACATTGAACTTACAGCAATCAGCCCTATATCTTATGCCTGAATGAAGCTTATGTAATGTGAGTATTTTCTCCAGAAGGAGAAAATGCCACTCTGTCCATGTCCAAGAATGATTGCAAAAATGCCCAGACTGTTGCTCTGGGGGCTACAGATACATTTTCTTGAGTAGGAGAATTCATAAATACAGAATCGGCAAACAATGAAGATTGGCTGTATATACTTTTATATGCAAATGATTAAGCTAGAGAAAGGACTAAGATCACATAGCAGTGTTAGCTGAGGTGGTCAGTGGTTCTCACATTGGCATTACCTGGAGAGGCTGCTAAAAGACTCATTTTCTTTTCTTTTTTTTTTTAATTTTTATTTTTTATAAACATATAATATATTTTTATCCCCAGGGGTACAGGTCTGTGAATCGCCAGGTTTACACACTTCACAGCACTCACCATAGCACATACCCTCCCCAATATCCATAATCCCACCCCCCTTCTCCCAACCCCCCCCCCCCCAGCAAGTTTGTTTTGTGAGATTAAGTCACTTATGGTCTGTCTCCCTCCCAATCCCATCTTGTTTCATTTATTCTTCTCCTACCCCCTTAGCCCCCCCATGTTGCATCACCACTTCCTCATATCAGGGAGATCATATGATAGATGTCTTTCTCCGCTTGACTTATTTCACTAAGCATGATACGCTCTAGTTCCAGCCACATTGTTGCAAATGGCAAGATTTCATTTCTTTTGATGGCTGCATAGTATTCCATTGTGTATATATACCACCTCTTCTTTATCCATTCATCTGTTGATGGACATCTAGGTTCTTTCCATAGTTTGGCTATTGTGGACATTGCTGCTATAAACATTCGGTGCACGTGCCCCTTTGGATCACTACGTTTGTATCTTTAGGGTAAATACCCAGTAGTGCAATTTCTGGGTCCTAGGGTAGTTCTATTTTCAACATTTTGAGGAACCTCCATGCTGTTTTCCAGAGCGGTTGCACCAGCTTGCATTCCCACCAACAATGTAGGAGGGTTCCCCTTTCTCTGCATCCTCACCAGCATCTGTCATTTCCTGACTTGTTAATTTTAGCCATTCTGACTGGTGTGAGGTGATATCTCATTGTGGTTTTGATTTCTATTTCCCTGATGCCAAGTGGTGTGGAGCACTTTTTCATGTGTCTGTTGGCCATCTGGATGTAAAAGACTCATTTTCACTCTATGTTCAGAGTTTCTGATTCAGGGAACTGGGATGAATACTCAGAATTTGCATTTTTTTAAAAGATTTATTTATTTATTCCAAAGAGAGGGGGGGAGAGAGAGAGAGAACACCTGAGAGGTCAGGGGAGCAAAGCGGGAGAGAGAGAGAGAGAGAGAAACCCAAGCAGACTCCATGCCAAAGCACTGACCCTGACACAGGGCTGGATCCTAGACCCTGAGATCATGATCCCAGCTGACACCAAGGATTGGCGCTTAACCAACTGTTCCACCCAGGTTCCCTGAATCTGCATTTCAAACAATTTCCCAGGTGATGCTGGTCCTACTGGACCAGGGGCCACAATTTAAGAACCACTGGTCTAGGTAAAATACCACAAGCTTTGAAATAGTCTTTGACTCAAAACTTTTTCTTAAACCAGACTGTCCTATACTTGAGTTAATTCTAGTCTGAAACCTATTCATATAATGTATGAAACTCTTAAAATAAGGTAATGTGTAAGTGTGCTAATTTTTTATAAGCTGTTCTTTTGTGTTTTGCTTTTAGGAACTCTTATGTTCGGTTGAGACATTTATGTACCAACACATGGGTAACAAGTACTAGTATACCCATAGACACAGATGAAGAGAGACCTGTTATGTTGAAGGTAAATTCTCCTGAGAGTGGTTTAACTTTTCGCCAGATGTGTGATTAGGATCAGGGAGTGATTGACATGGTCTTTACAATTCGTCTTTACCAATATCAGAGATTATTGCAATTAATTTAATCAAGTATTCATTCTGCCGGTTGCTTATATCACTGAACTAAGTGGCTTAGATGCTGTGCCCAAATCATAGGAGTGGCATGTAGAAAGGGGAGAAGGTCCCAATAGTACATTCTCTCTACACTGTTGACACAGAAGAAAAGGGCAATGGTTCTAGGTGGGCTTTGGGAACAAGGCAGGAAATGGGCATGGAAAATCTGTGTGTCCCTATGGTCTTTCATAGCGGATGATGCATGTGGGAATTATTGGGTGTGGGTGAGCTATTCCTGTCTTGTATTTCTTAAACAGTATAACGATGTGTTAGGATCTGAAAAATATTGCACAGCTATTTAAAAAAAAAACAAAAACTAATCTGAATGGAAAAAACACATTGCAGATTGGAACTTGCCAAACAAAAGAAGATAAAGAAGCATTTGCCATTGTGTCTGTCCCATTGTCTGAGGTCCGAGACTTAGACTTTGCCAATGATGCAAATAAAGTGCTGGCGACCACAGTTAAAAAGCTGGAAAATGGTACAATAACTCAGAATGAAAGGAGGTTAGTAACTTTTTAAGATGACTCTTAAATCATTAAGAGTCAGTTGTCAACTCTTGTGGTAAACCTCAAGTGAATGAATGACTCTAAGGGAATATTTAGAATGGTCTCCATAGCAGCACACCTGCTTCCAAACGAGCAGATCATGGTAAGTGAATGAAAATGGTGACATTAAAATCTGGTGGAATATTCACTTTTTCCATTTTGGCTTGGCTTGAAGACAGTTGTTTTTTTACTTGCCGATCTTCCCTTTTAAATGTTTCGTAAAAGACTTGCCCTTCATTTAATATTTTGGATTTAAGAGTTCTAAAAGTCCTGAAAGAAGTTTCATGTTTTGGTATTCTTATTTATTTATTATTACTTCTTATTTTAAGAGTTCTAAAATTCCTAAAAGGAGTTTTGTGTTTTGGCATTCTTATTTATTCAAGACACATTTTTCTACTCTGGTACCACCAAATAAATACACGAGAAAACAATCTGCAAGGTCTAGCACTCTGCCCTTGTCCCAGAGAAACTGGATCCTTGATTCTTCAACTCTGGCTCTGGAGATAGTTGAGAAGGAGAGTGCTATGTCAATTTTATCATTCCTACTTTGTGTCAGTACTGTAAATCTATTTTATCTATTCCTTCAAGTAGTCATGAGATGGACATTATCCTCATTTTACGTAATTGGGGATTTGATTATGTGTGGTTTTAAAGTCTGTATGTTTTCAGTGTCCCAGAACAAAAGCACTCTCTATATTTCCCTTCTTGATGATCTGTTTCGTACCTTTACATCTGAACAAGACAAAGCTTCTTGCCAATTTCCCAGGCATTCCTACACTGGAACTCTCATCACAGCTGGGGAGATGATAATTGGTATAACCACTTTGGAAAATAGTTTGACGGTCCCTTGCAAAGTAAAAGAAATCACTCCCCATATAAGTAGAAACAAGCAGTGTGTGTTCTGTGACTGGCTCATTTCGCATAGTGTGATATCTTCTAGGTTTACCCATGTTGTCGCATGTGACAGCATTTCCTTCTTTTTTTTTTTTTCTTAAAGATTTTATTTATTTACTTGACAGAGAGAGTTCACAAGTAGACGGAGAGGCAGGCAGAGAGAGAGGAAGGGAAGCAGGCTCCCTGCTGAGCAGAGAGCCCGATGCGGGACTCGATCCCAGGACCCTGAGATCATGACCTGAGCCGAAGGCAGTAGCTTAACCCGCTGAGCCACCCAGGTGCCCCAACATTTCCTTCTTTTTAAAAGCTGAATAATATTCCATTGTATATATAAAGTAACATTTTCTTTAAATGCTCACCCATCAATGGGCATTTAAGTTGTTCCTGTGTCTTGGCTCTTGTTAACAATGCTGCAAAATAGTCCAACTCAAACAGAGTAAGATGGTGGTTGCTAGGGAGGGGCTGATGGGAAGGGGGGAATGAAGAGTTCTTGTTTAATAGGTATAAACTTTCATTTATACACAGTAATCTGTTGTGCAACATTGTGCCTATAACTAACGGTACTGTATTGTGCGCTTAAACATTTGTTAAGACGGTAGATCTCATACGTGTTCTTACCACCCATGTGCACACATACTCACGATCCATGACTCACCAGTTCTTCTCCTCGACTACACATTTTTGATCATCTGTCCAAAAGAAACCCCTACACATGCGCACCAGGACCCCTATGTACAGCCTTATTATCAACAACCCCAGACTTCAAAAACCATCCGATGTTTGTCACCAGTTGAATAGATGAATACAAATTTGGTACATTCATGTGATGGGATACAGTATAGCGATGACAATAAATGAACAACATCTATGTGTAACAACATGGATAGATCCAATAAACTTCAGACTGAGCAAGGACCAGACACAGATGCATTCACTGTGATACTATTTCTACAGTTCAAGAGCAGGCAAAGTGAAATTATTTCTTTCAAGTGCTTAAGCAATCGGCAGAACTATAAAGAAATGCAAGAAGATGACTGTCACAAAAATCCGGGTGGTGTTTTCCTGAGAGGGAAGGGATTCAAGGAGGCTCCTGCCATGTCCAATTTCCTGCTCTGGGTGGTGGCTTTATGCGGTTGCCTTAGAGGTATTCCACAACTAAACATTTATGTTTTATGCACCCTTAGATGTATCTTATAATACAAAGGAACAAAAATCCAACTTGCTTCTTCCCACTACTATCTGTAGAAAAACATCATAAATATGCAAACAAATGGATACCTGTTACTCCGCTTACTTTCTGTTCTTACCTCTGTTTTTCCACTCACAAATGTGAATTTGAAAATAACTCTTGTATATTCAATTGTACCTCAAATCTCATTGGAAAAAAATGAATGAAGTCCAAAAGCTGACCCAACTGCCCAACTCTTCTGGACTATAGACAATTAGATATCTGAGCTGGATCATCATATAACACTTTTTATCTGCCTGTTACTTGTCTGTCAGTGCTTCCTTTTGATGAATCCATTTCTTTGTCTCTGTTACTCTCATATATGCACAGAAATTTACTCAGCCTCACCTAAAAAGTCTCCCATGCTAATAGTAAGGTGTTTCTTGAGGAAAAGGACAAGTAAAGAGTAGATATGAGCCCTCCCCCATAGCAGGTTGTAACTGGGAGCAAGTTGCTTGTCAGTTTCTGCCAGAGAGAATCTTGCCCCCTCATGATTCCTGTTTTTTTTTTTTTTTTTAAGATTTTATTTATTTATTTAACAGAGAGAAAGAGAGTGAGAGAGCACAAGTAGTGGGGAGAGCAGGCAGAGCAGGCAGAGCAGGCAGAGGGAGAAGCAGGCTCCCTGCCTAGCAAGGGGACTGATGCGGGACTCCATCCTAGGACCCTAGGATAATGACCTTATCTGAAGGCAGATGCTTAACTGAGCCACCCAGGCGTCCCTCCCCCTCATGATTCTTAAAGGAAGGTCTGGACCCAGGACTGAGCAGGGATCATATGTTTTTATTTTCCCTGCTTCTTTCCCATGTTTTAGAGTAAGAAAGAAACATCAGAAGAAAGAGAAGTATGCCCGAGAAATATCAAGTTGCAATTATTGATTTTAATTTGGTAATTTTAGGAAAGTCATCTCCCACTGATATTCATTCAAAGCTGCCTGTCAGGACAGTGGAGCTTATGGGCATACTTGAATGCATTTACATTATTTTCTCTGTTTTAGAATTCAATATAAAATTCTTTCTGAAAATACCTCACAACTCAGACTTTTTTCCCCTCTAGAGAATGAAGTTATTATTAGATCTTCTTTTACACAAACTAGAAAAAATGAGACAAGGTCAGAGGGAAGGTGTTAGAATATTGCAGATCTACCTCAAAATGCCGGCATTGTTTGAATTCTCACTCATGGCTCCCCCTTCACTTGCCCTAGGATGGCCTCTAGAGGCACAAGCCACTCTGCTCCAAGAGCCTCAACCTCAGATATTTTTCAGTGGCATTTTCTCATCTTACTGTGCAAAGTTGCACCAACAAAATAGAGAGTATTGGGAACATATTTGCGGGTGGGAGAGGAGGGAGCCTGCCGTGGGGTTAACTGCTGTTCAGAGCTGGAAGAAGTGATGCATAGAGTCCTCAACCAGAATCTCTGCACCATGTTTTACCTCTGAGGGTACAGAAAGAGATGTGGGCTTCCTCAGCGGCATTTATAGTTCAGAGATGTAATTAATTCGTGTATATCCAACTCCTGGTACACGCCAGGTGCTGTGACATGCAGCAGGCATACACGCTCATAATGTGGCAGTGAACAAAGCAGCCCATGGCCATGTTTTTATGCAGTTTACTGGTTTGAGGTTGGTTCTGATTCCTCACGATAGAAACTCGGGATCTAGAATAGTGGTCATCCCACATAGAGTCACCACATCTGATGTCCTTGTTTGTTTGCTTTTTCAGATCGGATATCCTTGTAATTCAAAGTTAGTATCTTCCTTAGCAATACCATTTGTCCTTAGATTTTATTTGCCTGATGATACTGTTGCTACACTAACTATCTTCTGTTGAGTATGTGTCTAAAGCCGCTTTTTGAGTGTCAGTTTATTTCAGATTTCCTGGTCATTTTGTTTTAGTCTCTTGTGAGCAACACAGAACTAGATTTTGTTTTTTATTTATTATTTATTATTATGTTTTTTTATTATTATGTTTTTTATTTATTATTATGATTTTAAAAAATATTTATTTATTTATTTGAGAGTGACAGAGAGTGAGTGGTGGGCGAGCGGCAGAGGGAAATGGAGAGAGAAGGAGAGAATCTCAAGCAGACTCCCCGCTGAGCATAGAGCCCAATGTGGGGCTCCATCTCATGACCCTGAGATCATGACCTGAGCTGAAATCAAGAGATGGACACTAATTGACTGAGCCACCCGGGTGCCCTCAGAGAACTAAATTTAAAAAATCTAATCTGATCCCTTTCTTTTCTCCCTCTTGTTGTGTAGTTTGTGCTCTCAGTTCTCAGATCTATTTCTTGGGTGTTCAGAATGATTTGATACTTATCTAGATGTGTTCGAGGGATAAGACAAGCATTGGGTCCCCCTACTACTCTACCATTTTAACTCCTCACCTAATTGGATTCCTTTCATCTGGAGTCCCCATCTTCCAGTAATTCTCCAAAAAGACCAACATAAAGAGAAAGAGGAGGGGCCCTCACTATATTCTCTAGGCCTTTTAGAAAACATGGAGTGGTTCCTTTGGCCACGTACATGCAAATATACGATTTGTGAACATCAAGGGAACCAGCACTGTTCGAAAAGGAACACCTATACATGTTACCATGGCAAAGCTGGAAGAGTCTACAATGTTTCCCAGGATGCTGTTGGCATTGTTGTAAACCGACAAGGGTAGGACTGTTGCCAAGAGGATTAATGCATTTTAAGCACTCAAAGAGCAGAGATAGCTGCCTGCACAGTATGAAGGAAGATGAACAGAAAAAGAAGGAAACAGAAGAGAAAGGTACTTGGGTTCAAAGGAAGCTCCAGCCTATTCTACCCAGAGAAAAACACTTTGTGAGAACCAGTGGAAGGGAGCCTGAGCTCCTGGAACCCACTCCCTATGAACTCACAGCATGATAAGTGTAAAAAAAAAATAGAAGACCTGAGGCCAATAAATAAATAAATAAATAAAATAAAAATCAAATCTGATAGTCTTTAAATCGTTTTCATTTAAGAAATATGTGTTTAGGTGTGCGTGGGTAGCTCAGTCGGTTAAGTGTCTGCCTTCGGCTCAGGTCGTGATCCTGGGCTCCCCCTTGCGGGGAGTTTGCTTCTCCCCCTGCTCCTTCTCTCTTGATCACTCTCTCTCTCTCTCACTGATAAATAAATAAAATCTCTCCTTTTTGGGGTGCCTGGGTGGCTCAGTGGGTTAAAGTCTCTGCCTTCGGCTCAGGTCATGATTTCAGGGTCCTGGGATTGAGTCCCGCGTCGGGCTCTCTGCTCGGCAAGGAGCCTGCTTCTTCCTCTCTCTGCCTGCCTCTCTGCCTGCTTGCGATCTCTGTCTGTCAAATAAATAAAATCTTAAAAAAAAACAAAAACTCTCCTTTTTAAAATCTCTCTTTAAAAAAGAAAAGAAATAATGTGTTTGGATTTATTCTAATTCTTTTCTTTAGTGTAGTTTTTTTTTTTTTTTTTTTTTTCCCCTCTACCTTCTTGCTTTCTGTTAGGGTGATAAAATTTATATTTTTTCCCCATTTTTCTTTTTCCTGTACTGGTTTAAAAGCTTTAGGTCATGTTGCTATTCTTTAGCAATTGCCCTTAAATTCTTGCCATTCATTTTAACTGCATAACTGCATAGTCTTTCCTATAAAATTTGAAGCTATTAAATATTTATTTCTTCTGCTCATGGGAGAAAGGTACTTTTTGCTCATGGGAGAAAATGCACTGATACTCTCCTTCACATCTTTCTTGGAATATTTGTCTAGAACCATAGTTCTGTGTTAATTATTTTTGTTTAAAATTTTCATTTAATAATAGTTGATACCTACAAAGAAGTAGGTGTATCCTATAAATTATGATATACCACTTATTCATTAAATTTTTTATTTTTAAAGACTAGTTTTACTATGAATTGTATTTCTTGTTATATTTTACCTCTTCTGCTTGCTGAAATTTATTCCGTAAAGCTGTTCAGTCAGGGTCTACGGTAAATCCTCTGAATTTTTGAATATATGAAAATATATTTATTTTGCTGCCACTCTTAAGTACTATTTTAACTATATATAGAATGTCAGCTTGACAGTTATTTTCCCTTAGTATTTTAAGGTTATAATGTAATTATTTTTAGACATATTTTGTTTTCATTAAGAAGTCTTTTGTTGATAGAATTTTTACTTTATTGACCTTTATGCTTTACTTTTTGGGAATTTTGTACATTTTTTCTTTGTCTTTGATGTCCTGAAGTTTCACTCTTGTGTATTTACAAGGAAATTTTTAATGCATTTAAAAAAAATTGAGGTACAGTTGACATACAACATTATATTAGTTTCAGGTGTACAACATAATTGCTTGATATTTGTGTATATCATGATATGATCACTACAGTAAGTCTAGTTAACATCTGTCACCATATAGACTTAGAGAAATTTTATTTTCTTGTGATGAGAGCTTTAAAGATTTACTCTCATAGCAACTGCTGGATATATGATAGAGTATTTTTAATTATTGCCACTATGCTGTATATTACACCCCCAGGACTTATTTATTGTATAACTGGAAGTTTGTACCTTTTGAGTTTCTTCACCCATTTCACTCACTCCTTTTACCTCTCACTTCATGTCTGGCAATCTGTTCTCTGTATCTGTGAGTTCATGAAAAAAACCTTTTACTTTTTAAACATAAGGAAATTTAATTTTTGTTTTTCACACCTAACATTTAAGGTATGCTTTTACTCTGTGTACTTATGTTTTCCTTTAATTCTGAAGTTTTCAGCCATTTTCTTTCAAATGCTACTTCTTAATCTTTTCCCTCTTTCCTCTCTCTTGGAACTCCTATTAAATACACGTTTGAGCCTCTTAATTCATCATCTTTATCTCTTAACTTTCTTTTTACAATTTTCCTTTTTAAATCTCTCTGTGCTGCTTTCTGGATTGATTTTTTATACTGTCTTACGAATCACTAATTTTTCTTAGAAAGTGTGCAGAATAGTTTAACTTCATGAATTAGATTTTTATTTAAATGATTATAATTTTATTTCTCATTTTTCTGTTGGTTCTCTTGTGTATCCACCTTTTCATTCATATCTGCCTTTTTAAGATGTTTGTCTTTTTTGGTATATAATTGCTTTCTTAATCTCTTTGGTGATGGAAAAAAAACTTATTTAAAAATAATTTTGAAATTGTTCCGTTACTTGCATTTTGTTGGTAATGAATTGGCCTCTTGATTTTCTCTTATAGGCTCTTTTATTTATTTGGGAGAAGAGAGTGCTCAAGAGAGAATGAGTGGGGTGAGGGCATAGAGAGAGGGAAAAGCTCAAGCAGGCTCCATGCCCAGCTCAGAGCCCAACATGGGGCTCGATCCCATGATCCATGAGATCATGACCTGAGCCAAAATCACGAGTCAGACACTTCATGGACTGGACCACCAGTGCCCTGGCCTCTTGATTTTTACATATGGTGGGTCTGGCTTCATGTCCGTTTCCCCCTTGTGCTTTGGAATTTGAATATGCAGGCTCCTCTTATGTGTGTGGTTTTTGCTTTTCCTTTCTTTTCATTTGTTTATCGCCTCTATCAGTTTCACTGTTGCCTCCACTTGGCACATCTCAGCTAGTTGAGGAGTGAAACTGAGGACGAAGAGTCCGAGTCCTGTGGTAATTTGAGGCTCAGCTGTTGAGATCACAGGTGGCGAGGTCCAGTCCTGTCATGAATTTCCTCTCTTTCCTGCTACCACTGCATAGCCAGAGCTGAAAAGGAGCCACCAAGTTTTAAGGTTTTTTTAAGAGGTGGAAATCCTCCTTTAATACCTGCTTTCATGCCTTCAGCTTAGGTCCCTACCATGTGCTTTTAGTCCCAGTTATCTGGCAAGGATTGGACAGTATCCTTGCTTATCACTGTGTTTTTTCTTTTCTTTCTTTCTTTCTTTCTTTCTTTCTTTCTTTCTTTCTTTCTTTCTTTTTTTTTTATAAAGATTTATTTATTTGAGAGAGAGTGAGCACAAGTTGGGGGTGGGGGAGAGGAAGAGGGAGAAGTAGGCTCATTGCTGAGCAGGGACTTGATCCCAGGACACCAGGATCAGGACCTGAGCCAAAGGCAAACACTTAACTTACTGAGCCGCCTGGGCACTCCTTGCTGTGTTTTTCTTATTTTGTTCCTAATCCACAGAGCTTTTTATTTTTTTAGGTATATCTTTCAAACAATATATTTTAGTTATCATTTCCACGTATGACAAAGTCTCACTAAAGTCTTTAGTACAAGCAAATAAGATTGAATGATTTAGTAGGACAAACCACTTCTGAGTATAGAATTGGAGTTTGATCTAAACTGAAAAAACCCAGTTGCTTTGCCACAGGTGGGGTGCTTGAGGCCCCATCAGCAGAGGAACCAGGCTGTGTAGGCAGAACTAATGTATAGTGATCCTCCATTAAACTGTTGATTGTCATTCCAGTAACTGTCCCCAGTTGAGGCCATTTGGAAGACTTTGAAACTGAGTGATTTGTAGCTGTCCCACAGTTGTGCTTTCTTAGATGTTGAAACATTGCAACACATTTAACTTGAAACAGGAGAAAAAGAATATTAATAATTTTAAAAGAAAATACATCTATTTATGCTCAAACTCGACTTGTTTGATTGAACAGATAGCAACTGAAGTTCAACTTTATTTCAGTTGGTTGAAGAAACCTGGGCTGAAAATAATTTTTATTTTTAGGAATACCAGAATGATTTGGAGGACATTAAGTCAAAATTTCAAAAGAAATTCACACCACATTTCAATGCACACAAATCATAGTTGACATTTCTGTGGTTGCCCTCAAAGGTTATGAGAGTGAATCCTATACAGGCACATTTTTTAAAAGAAACAGATTGGGTTAACATTTAAAATAGGTACCCCAGGGGTGCCTGGGTGGCTCAGTGGGTTAAAGCCTCTGCATTCGGCTCAGGTCATGATCCCAGGGTCCTCGGATCAAGCCGCACGCCGGGCTCTCTGCTGAAGGGAGCCTGCTTTCCCCTCTCTTTCCCTCTGCCTGCCTCTCTGCCTACTTGGGATCTCTGTCTGTCAAATAAATTAATAAAATCTTTAGAAAAAAAAAAAAAAGGTACTCCAAGAAAACATAGAATCTCTGGAGTGTTGGAGTAGAATTTATGATTCCTGGAAATAGGCTAAAATTTGGCTGTAGATGGCTAAATTCTGGATTAAGGTATGTCCATTTGGCTCCAAGAAAGTTACTTTCTCTTTTAGGAGGTAGATCGGAGACAGATCAAGATATTTCCTAACTGAATCCATTCTACACTTTTCTGGATTTGTTGACTCTTTATATTGTAGTTTTCTTATTGATGTCATCATGATTGACCATGCTAATTATAGTGAATGATATGCTGACATGTATAGATACATACATGTGTATGTATTTGCTGAACAAAATTTTTAAAAATTAAAAAATTAAAAAATTTATATGGAACATGATAAAGAGCAGACAGGAAGGAGAAACAAGACAGCTAAGGGAGGAAGGGTTTTCAAGATACTTAAGGTTCTAAATGCCTCTGAAATTCAAGTAATATTTAATAACTAAAATGTAGAGTGAAAGGTGAACATTAGTGTATGATTTTAGACTGATATGATTTTTGTAGATCAGGTAATAGTTTAAGAACAGGTTTTTTTTACTACTAAAAACGATTTTTAAAAAATTTTTTTATTTATTTGACAGAGAGAGATAAGCACAAGCAGGGGGGGAATGGCAGGCAGAGGGAGAAGCAGCCTCCCCATTGAGCAAAGAGCCTGATATGAGACTCAGTCCCAGGACTCCGAGATCATGACCTAAGCCAAGGGCAGATGCTTACCTGACTGAATCACCCAGGCATCCCTAGTTTAAGAACAGTTTAGAACAGCTGATTGCTTGCTCTGAATCTGTTCACAGATCATTTAGGTTTTTCCTGTTCTGTTTACTGGAGATATAGAAGTGTGGTGAGTATTAGGAAATGGAGTTTGAGTCAAAAGTAGAAAAGTGATTTGAATTTAGAAATTTGGAAATTGAGCTGTCCTCCGTTAAGCAGAAATACTCTTCTTTGCTGGCTAGTCATAGAAAAGGATCTGGTGGTGGTAGCCTATCAACTCTTCTCCTGTTGGGGCTCATGTGGCTTTATTTCATAATTGTCTTTGCAAATACTTGACTAGAAACTTGAGGCAGGACTCGGGGCTGCAGGAGCTGGAGAAGGCTTTGTAAATCTTTGTAAAGATTTAGGTAAATGTCAACTGAATTAGGTATTTTGTTGGTGAAAGAATGTTTATTACAAAATACTCTCAATGTTCTAATGTTTCAGTCCTTAAGTGTTTATTAAAAAATATTTTCCAAAATTAGAGTAAAAATTCCTTTTCATTTTATGATAGGTTTGTAACCAAATTATTGGAAGACCTCATCTTCTTTGTGGCTGATGTACTCAATAATGGACAAGAAGTTCTGGATGTGGTTATCACTAAGCCAAACCGAGAACGTCAAAAATTAATGAGGGAACAAAACATATTGGCACAGGTGAATGTTTTCATATACTACATTGGCATATTTAGTTTTTTTGAATTATAGCATCAGGGAAGTCCTTGTGTTAACTATTGCCGTGTAATAAATTACCCCAAGTCTTTGAGGCTGAAAACAACAGATACTAGTTACACAGTTTCTGAATCTGGGAGTGGGTTAAGAATCTGGGAATGGCTTGGGTGGTGGTTCTTGCTCAGAGGCTTCCACAAAGTCGCCTGTCAAGGTGTTGCCTGGGGCTGTAGTCATCTCAGGTTTGAACCGAAGAGGATTCACTTCCCAGCGCACTCCCACGGGCCTCTACTAGGACTGCCTTGAGACTGGGAAGCTTCTTTCCATAGAAATGAGGGATCCAAGAAAGAACAAGAGAGGGCACCTAGATGGAAGCTACAGTCTCTTTTATAACTCAGTCTGAGACGTGACATCTTATCAGTTCTATTGTGTTCTAGAGTCAATTCCAGGAGGCAGGGATCAGTGGGGCCATCGTAGAGACAGCTTCCTGCAGACCTCTCACAAAACCTACAGGGTCAGACTATCTCCAGAAAACATGCTGGAATAATTTTCTAGGTAGAATTTCCAGGATGACTTGGAAAGTGCCATCTCCATCTACTTCCTACTTCTGTCTCTCTCTTCCCTAGAAAGTGGGGCAGTCTAGTCATCAGCTCACAAGTCCTCTGTACAATGTTCTAGTTTTTTCCCTGGAAGTCTAGAGCTGCACTTATACTATGTCTTTCAGAAATTGTTCATAACACACCGGTAAATTAATTCCTTCCTGATAATATATACATATGGGCATGCCTACTTTTCTGTGTGTGTGTGTGTTTTTTTTAATTTGGTTAATTGTCATACACAGTAATGGGCTTCTGCAAGGAAGATACTTAAAAAATAAAAAAAAATCATGTTATTAATATATGTATTCTTGTGAGTTGGGAAAGGAGAATAGTAGATATATTGCCAATTAATATTCCATGGCTGATTGTCTGAAAATATAAAATCAACATTTCTCTCAAAGAAAATAAAGGTTGCAAATCTAATGAGACAAAGGCTTTTCTGACATTAGCATTCTTTTGTATAAAACATTTGATTTCAAGGACTTTTAGGACCTCGAATGATTTATTAATATTATTTCAACTAACATGTCTAATCTTTTATTTCAGTATTTTAAATATAAAATGCAAGGTTTAGTGAATATAAAATTATTGAAGTAATGCTAATTTGTACTGTAGTTCATGAACTTTCTGTTTTGGTTTCTTGTATTAATACTCATGCCCTTGTATAGGTGCATCCTCATAAAAATTTACTCATCCTACCAGCTCATCCCTGGGTGACCTTACCTGCTGTCCTGTTGCCTCAAAGAGTTAGAATCCTCAATACTTTTTAGCTGTTTCTCAGCTGCTCACCTTGGTATGATGTGAGTCATTACATACTACCAAGTGGCACTTTATTTATTTGAATCCTGATACATTCATTGATTTGGTGACATTGTTTTGTACCAAGAACAATAAATGAACTCTTTCTGAAAGAGGTTTGGAGGCAGTACTTGGAGGTCATTCTCTGATGTCAATTTCAGATGAAAAGTAAATGTTTCCTTTATATTATTTTGATTTTAAAAAGTTACAGAACATTAATAGAAGTAATTATAAAGTCTACAGAAATGAAACTTTTTTAGTTCATTCGATTATGTTCACATAATTTGGTACAGCCCAACATCTTTATATTTTTAATTTAATTTAATTTTTTAAAAAGATTTTATTTATTTATTTGAGAGAGGGAAAGAGAGAGCATGAGTGGAGGGAAGAGCAGAGGGAGAGAGTGAAGCAGACTCCCTGCTGAGCAGGGAGCCTGATGCCAGCTGGCTCCTGAGATCTTGACTTGAGCCAAAGGCAGATGCCCAACAGAATGAGCCATCCAGGTATCCCTATATTTCTTCTTCTTCTTCTTTTTTTTAATTTTTTTTTAAAGATTTTATTTATTTATTTGACAGAGAGAGAGATCACAAGTAGGCAGAGAGGCAGGCAGAGAGAGAGGGGGAAGCAGGCTCCCTGCTGAGCAGAGAGCCCTATGCTGGGCTCCATCCCAGGACCCTGAGATCATGACCTGAACCGAAGGCAGAGGCTTAACCCACTGAGCCACCCAGGTGCCCCCTATATTTCTTATTTTAATAAAATATAATTTCTAAACAAAATTAAGTATTTTATTGAAAAGTTTTTGTCAATTTAAGGAATCCTTTAAATCCTTAAGGTATTTTTTTTTGTTGCTTAGTATGTTGGTTCTATATTCTAAATCTTCTTTTTCCTTTACCTGAATTCTACTCAAATATTACAAAAGTATGTTTGAGTCAGTGTATTTATTTGTAAAACATAAACCTCCCGTTCATCAGAATAGGTGTTTTGTTTGTTTGTTTGTTTTTTCCTAATAGGTATTTGGGATTCTCAAAGCACCCTTTAAAGAGAAGGCAGGAGAAGGCTCAATGCTGAGACTTGAAGATCTGGGGGACCAAAGATACGCTCCCTACAAGTATATGCTGCGGCTGTGTTACCGTGTGCTGAGACATTCACAACAGGACTATCGGAAAAACCAGGTTGGAGGCTGCTGTCGTTGTCTCTGTTTAACGTTTTTGTTAAACTGCTTTGCCTCTGCTTCACATTTAAAGTAAAAGCAAGGTTCTTTGGTTACTGTTCTCAAATACATAAAATAGGAATGGGAATTTCCACTCTGCAATGAAATGTTTTATATTGACAACATATAAAAATGACCTGTAAGTATTTTTGTGCTGACGTATGTATTTATTCTTCTGTGTACAAGTAGAATCTCTGCGGGGAAGATGTCTGAGGTCCTTTTTTGCTAGGCAGGAGGCATGCTGGATGTGTTATATAAAGAGGAGGGAGACATTTCTTGACATTTCTAGGAACACGTGAAGATCCACATCCTCATGTGTAGGCCAAAGACTTCCTTGTCTGGGGGTGAAGATGTGGCAGGTATATCTGAAACATAAAGGGAGAGGTGAAATGGAGACATGAGAGAGAAAAGGCAGCATTCTGGGAATTGAAAAGAGAGAGAGAGCTCAGTGCGGCTGAGTGCCCAGGCAGGATGCTTGGAGAAGAAGTATTTGAGGAGGATGAGACTCATTTTCATAAATTGTATGGGAACAGGCATTTCAGTGAAGAACAGTGTATAAAGAGAGAGTGATGGGTACTAAAAAAGGGCACTTTTGTCCCAAGAGAGTCATAACTGTGGAGGATAGGGAACCTAGGGCTCAAGCTAAAAGTTACTAATGGCAAATGAAATTTCTTTTAAGTCTCACTTTTATCTTAAAAATACACAATATTGGGACGCCTGGGTGGCTCAGGTGGTGGGGTGGCTGCCTTCAGCTCAGGTCATGATCCCAGCGTCTTGGGATTGAGTTCCACATCGGGCTCCTTGCTAGGTGGGGAGCCTGCTTCTCCTTCTGCCTCTGCCTGCCACTCTGTCTGCCTATGCACACGCTCTCTGACCAAAAACAAACAAACAAACAAACAAAAACCCACAATATTTTCCAATGTGTTTAATAATATGCATTTGTTTAATATAAAGTTATTGAAAACTAATTATCATTTCCTAAATTAGCAACCTGTGTTTCTCTTAGCCAGTTTGGGAGAAAAGTGTGGATTCAGTAAATTTCATTGATTAGTTTAGTGGGAGAGAGAGAGGCCTGGTGAGACAGGTTGGGCTGAGCCACTTAGGCCAGGACATCAGGCCCAAAGGCTGGCATTTATTTGGGAATAGTCAGTTGTGTTAATTGAGTGCTTACTTCCTACCAGGCCCAGTTCTAAGCACTTTTCATAACTTAACTCAGGTAAGATGAGGAACTGAAGCACAGAGAGGTTAAATCACTTGCCAGAGATTATACAGTGCTAAAATCAGAGCCAATATTCAAACCCAGACTCTTAATCACCACATTTTGCCTCTTAGTAGTTTGAAAGTATTTTGGCAAGAAAAAAGAATTTGCTTTAAGAAAAATCTGTTCAAATACATTGGCTTTGAAATTCTATTTCAAGATTGAAGAAGAGTCTAAAAAGAATATGTAAAATAGACTAGTTAGAAGATAAATAATTTGGCAAGGAGCAAAGGAGCGAGGGAGAGGACAATATAAACAAATCTTTAACGACTTCTGAATATAATCCTATTATAAACAGCCTTTCCTTCCAATTAGAAATACTGCTGTTGAAATTCTTTCCTCCAGCTTCCCTGCATTGCATTAAAATGGAAGAGAAATCAAGTTCCAGGATGTTAAACGATGGACCTTCAAGCCCTGAGAGAATCGATGTCCCAGAAATCCCCCAATATTAAGGCTCTTGTTATTCTGTGGGGACCTGAGGTGGAGATGGGGGCTAGAGGTTGCTAACTGTATGCCACCTCGCCTCATTTGTCTTCTTGGGTCTGGAAATATCTACTTTGCTGGATAAGCCACAGCTCCACACACATGAGCAGTGCACGTTAGAGAGCTTGGATTAACTGGAGAAACCAACAGGTCTACAGAATTTACCTGGTGCTCTGAGTCCCATGGGCTCAGAATGTATGCCATTCTTGACTGTGCTCAGCCTTTGGAGGGGTCTGAGGAGCTTCCATTCTATATCACTGCCCTGGCTTCAGTGCCCCATCTCCTTGGGTGTGGTTGTTCAGCTGGTCCTGGTAGATTCCCTCGGCAGCACATCTTAACTGATGTCCTTTCTTCATCTGGTACACAAAATGTTTTCTCACTCTTTTTAGTCTTAGCTGGGGACTCCTGCCCCTAATGTGTTGAGGTGTCTGCAATTTCTCCTCTGAAAACATTCATTCTTCTGATAAGTGGAAACATACGCACGTACACACACGCACACACACACGCACACACTGCCCCTGTAATTCTTCTTCTTTGTTCTTAGTTTACCTGACCCAGGCACATCACTACTCCAGGTAAATGATTATTCCCTTTAGGGGACCTGCTTTCTGGGTTTCTTTAGAGCATATGACTGTAGGGGGGCACTCTTTGTCTCTTTTGGGCTCTCTTTCCAAGGTGTAGATCATTGAGCTGACAAAAGAGTAGAAGAATCACCAGTACCCACTGGGGGTTAGATTTTGTTTTCCTTTATGTTCTCATGCATGCTCCAACTCAATTTCAGTGATAGTTGAATAATCTTGTTCTCATTTGTTTTGAATCAGGAATGCTTTTGTTAAGCATAGAGCAGCTTTACTTTCTACTTTTTGTGTAATTGTCTTGTTTTCCTTTAGCTCATCTGTATTGTACAGAGTCTTAAGAGGGAGTTCTTTTGTGATTTGCTAACCCAGGTCTTTAAGGTTGAGGGTCTACTTACTATTATTTATAGAACCTCTAACTTGATTTGATTTTTTTTTATCAGTATCTTGATCTATTTATCAAATATCTTGGAGGTTTGCCTTATACTAGGGTATGAATACAATAGTCATGAAAGTTTGTAAATCAATACATGTCTTTAAAATGATACACTAACAGAAGACATTTACTTAACTGGTTACTCAATATAAAGCTATCATTTTGAAAGGCCACAAAATTGCTGCTTAGAGTATAATTAGATTTGTGCAACCTGTATCATTTTCAAGGAGTAGCTAGGTTCCAGTAAATTTTACCTAAGGCAAAAATACTTTCCAATCAATAAATATGCCCATTATAGAACCAGAAATATATTCCCAACGAGAATCCCCAAGAATCTGAAGTGAGAACTGTGGAGTGTGGAAGGGGTTAGTTACCAGGTCTGTCTATGGTTGTGTGGGATTCTTGCTTGTACACAGAATGTAGGACATGAGCAATAGTGACTTGGAAGTTAGAAGAGTCAGTCTGGAGAAGGAGGAGCAGACTAAGTCATGCATGACTGAAACTCTCTGGCTTTTTCTTGCTCTTAGAATAACATTTTGGCCCTTTACCCTGTCTCCCAAGGACCTACCTCTTCAATTTCAGCTCTTGTTTTCTGCTTCATGTACTACACTGTAGCTACGCGGGCCACCTTTGTTTGTAGAGCACAAAGAACGTGGTTCCACTGCCTACCTAGATGTTTCTCTCCCCATGGCTGCCCCCTTTTGATCATTCCTCTATTTTCCATCCCAGCTCAAGCTGTCCCTTTGTTTCACGTCACTTATTAACATATAAAAGGATCATATTTATTATCTCCTTTACTGCCTTTTTTTCACAGTGAGAGGTAAGCTTCACGAGAACTCATCTATCTTGTTTGGTGCCATATATACGTCTAGTCTCTCAAACGGCCAGGAATGTAGTAGGCTTTCAAGAAGTACTTATGGGATGAATGACCTGGTCACTGAAGTGATTGATTATTCATATTATCTTGATGGTAGCTTTTTAAGATAAAAAGTGGTATGGGATTTTATCTTTATTTTGAAGAGAAGATTTAATAGATTTGGATATGCACAAAAAAGAAATCACTGCAAGTCAGCCTGGGCTCTTCATGTAACAGGATAGATGTCAAGCCTCATGAATGAAATATCAGAGTCATTTTCTTTCTGTAGTTACAATACAGTCAATGGTTATGACTTTTAGTGTGAACCAGAAGAAGGGCCTCTGTTAGGCATGCAAAATTTATCATGTCGAAAGAAATTGTTATTTTAACTAGGTTTATTTTTGTGTTTCCTACCTATGCTTTCAGAATATAAGTACCCACATTAAATATTTCTATGTATGTAATTTTCTATTATAATTTAAATTAGGCATATGCTCATATGTTTCAATTTCCTTTCGCAAGAAGCCATATTTATCGAAAGATTATTGCTTTTCTTTGGACGATGTAGTTGAGTTTTTGTTATGAATAAATTAATCGATATTGCTGACTCTAATAGAACTTGTTATTGCTAAGCTGTTTGGCAGCATATTCTGACAGTCTTTCTTCTTTGCAGGAATATATTGCTAAGAATTTCTGTGTCATGCAGTCCCAGATTGGCTATGATATTTTGGCAGAAGATACCATCACAGCTTTGTTGCACAACAACAGAAAACTACTAGAGAAACATATCACAGCAAAAGAAATAGAAACATTTGTCAGTTTACTCAGGAGAAATCGTGAGCCAAGGTTTGAAGTGGTTATGCAGTATTCTTTACTAGTGGGGATTGTGCTTTATTTTATTTTATTATTATTATTATTATTATTTTTTTTTTACAAAAGAGCTTTTTGCTTTATTTTTGGAAGGTTTTAAAAGTTGTAATTCTTTTTTTTTTTTTTTTAAAGATTTATTTATTTGAGAGAGAGGCTGCATGAGTGGCCGGGAGGGGCAGAGGGAGAGGGGGAGAGAATCCTTAAGCAGACTCCCTGCTGAGCACAGATCCTGATGCAGGAGTTTGATCCCATAACCATGAGATCATGACCTGAGCCAAAATCAAGATATAGACTCTTAACTGATCGAGCCACCCAAGCAGCCTGTAAAAGTTGGAATTCTTTCACGTCACTAACTTTCATGGACAAAACTATGTTAGGTTTGCTTTTATAATAATTATGAATCATAGAGTTATTACCTTATAGGAAATTAAAACATTTTATAGACATATTTAAATATGAGTGACTTTCATTTTGATCTTTTATGTTTTTATAGCAATTCTAGTTTTTCAAAATATTTTCATGTACATTGCCTTAAGTCCTTGTACATTTCCATGAGGTACACTGGTTGTATATTATTGTAATATTATCAATATATTATATATTCTTTTCATTTTATTTTATTTCTTTCCAGTGTTCCAAAATTCATTGTTTATGCACCATACCCAGTGCTCCATGCAATACATGTCCTCCTTATTACCCACCATCAGGCTCACCCATCACCTCATTCCCCTCCCCTCCAAAATCCTGTTTGTTTCTCAGAGTCCACAGTCTCTCATGGTTTGTCTTCCCCTCCAATTTCCCTCAACTTCCTTCTCCTCATCATCTCCCCATACCCTCCGTGTTATTCCTTATGCTCCACAAATAAGTGAAATCATATGATAATTGACTTTCTCTGCTTGACTTATTTCACTCAGCATAATCTCTTCCAGTCCCGTCCATGTTGATACAAATACCCATGTTGGGTATTCATCCTTTCTGATGGAGGCACAATACTCCATTGTATATATGGACCATATCTTCTTTATCCATTCGTCTGTTGAAGGGCATCTTGGCTCTTTCCACAGTTTGGCGGCTGTGGCCATTGTTGCTATGAACACTGGGGTGCAGATGGCCCTTCTTTTAACCACATCTGTATCTTTGGGGTAAATACCCAGTAGTGCAATTGCAGGGTCATAAGGAAGCTCTATTTTTAATTTCTTAAGGAATCTCCACACTGTTTTCCAAAGTGGCTGCACCAACTTGCTTATTATCGTAAATTATTATTCACATTTTAGAGATGAGAAAACAGCCTAGATAGCAATTTGCACAAGAATACCCCAATAGGGCGCCTGGGTGGCTCAGTGGGTTAAGCCGCTGCCTTCGGCTCAGGTCATGATCTCAGGGTCCTGGGATCGAGTCCCGCATCGGGCTCTCTGCTCAGCAGGGAGCCTGCTTCCCTCTCTCTCTCTCTCTGCCTGCCTCTCTGCCTACTTGTGATCTCTGTCTGTCAAATAAATAAATAAAATCTTAAAAAAAAAAAAGAATACCCCAATAGTAAGGAATGTTACCATAATATCATCATTACTTATGAATAATATTATGGTAATATTCCTTACTATTGTGGTATTCCATCAAATTCACATTTTTTTAAATTTTAATTTTTTTTATTATGTTCTGTTAGTCACTATACAGTACATCCTTAGTTTTTGACGTAGTGTTCCATGATTCATTGTTTGTGTATAACACCTAGTGCTCCATGCAATTGGTGCCCTCCCTAATTCTCCTTGCTGGGCTAACCTATCCCCCATACCCTCTCCCTTCAAAAACCCTCAGTTCTTTCCTGAAGTCCATAGTCTCTCATGGTTCGTCTTCCCCTCTGATTCCATGTCCCCCTTCATTTTTCCCTTCCTTCTAATGTCCTCCATGCTCTTCCTTATATTCCACAATTCTGTTCCACATACAGCTTTATCTAGAAGAAATGAATGCAGAGAATTCAAGCAAATTGAGTTTTCTTTCCTCTTTAGCACAGCAAATAAATGTTAGAAGGTAAAAATGGGCCTTGGACTCAACTAGGCCATGTTCACTTTTCTTGACTGTGCTGTTTTCCTATTTTACTCAATACAGCATTAACTTTCATCTGCTTTTGTTTTGTTATCCAGTTCTTGGATAGCCTCATTTTAGGGCAGATAGCTGATTTTCTAAACATAGTAAGTCACAGTGCTGTGGGAGGAATATCACCAGATAAATAGAAGAAAATTTATATCATTTTTTGAAACAAAATTTATATTAAACACAAATAATTGGATGCTTAATTTGCTTCTAATGATGCAGTACTAAGCGACATATTAAAAATGTTGCATGGAGCTATTAAAAATAGATATAAAAACTTACTTTCATTATATCCCCAAGGATATTTTTATTGTGCTGTTTTATGAAGTACCTTTTCTTAGTGTTCAATTTATTTTTTTTTTCTCTTGCCAGGTTTTTGGATTATTTGTCAGATCTATGTGTTTCTAATACCACTGCTATACCTGTAACTCAAGAACTCATCTGTAAATTTATGCTGAGCCCAGGCAATGCAGACATTCTCATTCAAACTAAGTAAGCCCAGATAGGGGAGAAATCTTTTTCTGTTCATTATTTGTAAGCATCGTAACTCCCGTCGTATTTGTGAGTCAGCTCCTTAATTGATTTTATATGTATAATTTATTTCAAGGCTGGTTTCAATGCAAGTAGACAACCCCATGGAGAGCTCCATCCTCTCGGATGACATTGATGATGAAGAAGTTTGGCTCTACTGGATTGACAGCAACAAGGAACCTCATGGCAAAGCTATCAGGCACCTTGCTCAAGAAGCAAAAGAAGGCACCAAAGCTGATTTGGAAGTTCTTACCTATTATAGGTAAAGAATCATAATTATCAATCTTACATGTTTATTGAGAGAAAATTCTCTGAAACCTCTAAAAGTCAGGTACCTATGAATAGGAAATTTTAAAAGTCATGTCAAAACAAAGGTAGTGGAAATATATAATATTATTTAAAGTCTTCAAAATAAAAGGTAACATCTGTGATTTCCACCTGCACAACTTGCAGTTTTCTGATTATTTTTCACTGATTTGGTTTTGTTGTGCAGCAGAGGGTTTTCTCCCTGTGATTGATCCGTATGAGATGAGAGACATGATGGGACCATGGTGTTGGACTTGAGGGTTGGCGCTGAGCTGGGTGTGTTGATCCAGCTGCAGAGGTGGCCTCCGAGAAAGTTAGCCATCAGGAATGTAGAGAGTGTTTACAACTATGTGGAGTACTAGGGCTGGAGAGAAGCTGGTATGTATAGTTATGAAAGTTCAGTGGTGGCACTTGGCAGCAGAAGTCACCATGGTAGTTGCCTGAAGTCAGTATGTTGGGAGCAAGAACCTAGCTGGTGTCTTTGAGTTTAAGGTATAGAAACCTCTAATGGGTGCCCTTGGAAAAGGTTGGGCCCAGATGACAGGAATCTGAGAAAGGCCGAACGTGCCTTGTGTTCCCCAATTTCTACAGGTATTGCAACAAAGCCACGGCTAATTCTTGATCTCAGAGGTTATTGAATCCAAGTGTAACTGATGCCATTTGGCTAGGTCACCTTTGGTTTGAGAACTGAGTGGATCTAAAGATAGAGCGTAGCTAGATATTAGGGCTGGAGCTGATTGGGAATGGGAAGGTGAGATGGTTTTGTGTGCACTGTTATCCATAGCCTTCAGGTTTAGTGTATTTGTAATCCTAGGAAACCAAAAATGGAGAGCCTAATGTGCTTTCTTTTCTTTCTTTCTTTACTTTTATTTTTTAAAAGATTTTATTTATTTCTTTGAGAGAGAGAAAGAGAGAACAAGCAGTGGGGAGGGGCAGAGGGAGAAGCAGAAGCAGACTACCCGCTGAACAGGGAGCCCTATGTAGGGCTCGATCCCAGGATCCTGAGATTATGACCTGAGCCAAAGGTAGATGCTTAACCGACTGAGCCATTGAGGTACCCCCAACCAATGACACTTTCCAACAGATACTTATTGCTGGAACAAGTAAGAGAAATTGTAACATGAATAGATGTAGAGATAATTTTGTGTATTTGCTATCCTTTGATTACTTCACTCACTACTAAAAAAATTCGATTCCAGTGTCACGAACACTCAGAAATTTTGGTGTTGTACGAAAGTAGTTGGTAGATATTGATTGATATTGTGCTGTTTAAGAACTTTATCAAGAGAAGACGAATAATGTTGCATGTTTCATATTTTAAAGGTACCAGCTAAACCTCTTTGCAAGGATGTGCTTGGATCGCCAGTATCTGGCCATAAACCAGATTTCTATGCAGCTCTCTGTAGATTTGATCCTGCGGTGTGTGTCGGATGAGAGCCTGCCTTTTGACCTCCGAGCGTCTTTTTGTCGCCTCATGCTCCACATGCATGTTGACCGGGATCCCCAGGAATCTGTGGTGCCTGTTCGCTACGCCCGGCTGTGGACCGAAATTCCTACAAAGATCACAATTCATGAGTATGTTTGGAAACATTTCCTGAGCAGTTTCCGTTCAGTAGATGAACTCAAAATCAAATGTCTTCAACTTTGAAATGAATATATGGAAGGGCATTTTTGGGTTGAGACTCAGGTTGTTAGTCTTTTTTTTTTTTTTTAACTGCTTTTATTTTTTAATTATTTTTTTAAAGTTCTAATTTTAATTCTAGTTAGTTGACATACATTGTTATATTAGGTGTACAGTATAGTGATTGAGCACTTCCATACGTCACCCTGTGCTCATCATGGCATGTGCATGCCTTCCTCCCTATCCACTTGTTTAGCCCTCCTTCCCACACACCCAGGTTGTTAGTCTATCAAATACATATAAGATACTCTTTTTGGAGAGTAAAATGACAACTCTTGGTAATAGAAACATTCTGGAAACCAATAAGCAGAAATCGTATTTATAATAGGAGTAACAATTTTTTAAGTGCTTAATATTATGGTAGAATCATCTAGAAAGGTTAAATAAGTTACCTAAACTTAAGAAGCTGGGAAGCTAATGTACATATATTTTCCCATTTTTGAATGATTGCACTCAATTGAACTTGATTTATATTCTTTCTTTCTAGATATGATTCTATAACAGACTCTTCCAGAAATGATATGAAGAGGAAATTTGCACTGACAATGGAATTTGTTGAAGAATACTTGAAAGAAGTTGTAAATCAGCCCTTTCCTTTTGGGGATAAAGAAAAAAACAAACTGACATTTGAGGTATTTAATATAAATGATTAATTTGTGAGGTTATTCAGTTTTCCCTGTCAAGAGTTAGATACACTGAGCATCAAAGATTTTTTTCCCTCTAATATTTAGGATGTTTTTGGATTTGGGTAGTGTAGTTGATGAGTGTATGATTCCCTCTGCCATTGATTAAAAGACAGATTTGATGCTTTAATTAGACCTGATGTTCAATACAAAATATTTTGTTTATAATTACCTGTTACCTTCTGTTTTCCTGGATTTTGAGGGTTTCATTTATCTGTATAAGTTTTATTGCTTTTCATGAACAAAGATAATTTGCATACATTGTAATTTGTTTGGATACATTTTACCCCCATCTCCATGGAAGTGAAATTTTTAGCCTCATTAAACTGAATTGAAATACCTTTGGTTTAATATCACTTGGGGGATATAGTGACAAAACTAGAGAAATGATGCCATTACCTGATACCTGGTGGATTAGATATCTACTGGTGTATAACAGATCATCTCCTAACTTAGCTGAAAGCAACAAGCATTTATTATTTTACAGTTTCTCTGTGTTAGGAGTCTGGAAATTCATGGTTGGGTGGTTCTGGCTCAGGGATTCTCATGAATCCCTAAAACCATTGACTGGGGTTGTACTTATCTCCAGCTAGATGACCTGCTGCTAAGTTCACTCATGTGTATCTTGGTGGCCATATCTCTTTGCTGGCTGTTGACCAGAGGTTTCATCTTTTTGCCATGCGGGCCTTTCCATAGGCTGCCTTTTCCATAGGCTGCCATGGCATGGCACGCAGAGCAAGCCATTAGAGAGAGAGAGAGGCTAAGATGGAATTTGCAATCTTCTAAAACCTAGTCTTGGAAGTGGCATGCCATTACTTCTGCTGTATTCTGTTTGTCACACAGTCCATCCTTGGTGCATTGTGAAAAGAGACCATGCTTTGGGGACCATGTTAGAAGCTGACTGTCATACCTAGAATGTCTTACAGTGTCCAGAAGACCACATAACAGCATAAGGAACAATTTATTTCTGGACAAATTCCTGTATAAAATCCATTTATTAAAGTAACTCATTAATGTAACCATTTATTAAGTGATATTGTGACTTAAATAAGTTAATATTTAGTTAAGTAGATCATTCTAATGTAAATTTCTTTAAACACCTTAATACATCTAAAATCTCTTTTTGGCTTCTTTGCTGGCTGTGGACCAGACTACCTCATCATGTCATCTGAGCTTCTTTTTTTTTTTTAAGATTTTATTTATTTGTTTGACAGAGAGAGAGAGAGATCACAAGTAGGCAGAGAGGCAGACATAGAGAGAGGAGGAAATAGGCTTCCAACTGAGCAGAGAGCCCGGTGCAGGGCTTGATCCCAGGACCCTGATCATGACCTGAGCTGAAGGCAGAGGCTTAAACCACTGAGCCACCCAGGCAGCCTGTCATTTGAGCTTTTGAGAGAGATGGCAAACTGACCTTATTTGGATTTGATTATAAACATGAATAAATCAGAGTTCAGTGGTTGCTTTTGTATGCATTTTAATTCCTAAGTATTAGAGAATTAGAAAGTTTTGAAATATCTGCATTAATATAAAAAAAACAATGTTAATTTCAGGGGTACCTGGGTGACTTAGTCTGTTAAGTGTCTGACTCTTGAACTCAGCTCAGGTCTCGAACTCAGGGTCATGAGTTCAAGCCCCCCACTGGGCTCCATGCTGGGCATGGAGCCTACTTAAAAAAGAAAATCAATGTTAATTTCAGTTTGTAATGTTTTTCTTTTGTTTCTTTCCCATTTCCCCTCCCTTTTTTTATTAAGGTGGTCCACTTGGCTCGGAATCTTATATACTTTGGATTTTATAGTTTCAGCGAATTGTTAAGACTAACAAGAACACTTCTGGCTATCCTAGATATCGTACAGGTCCCCATGTCATCGTATTTTGAAAGACTAAGCAAATTTCAAGATGGTGGTAAGAAATTTTTTTTTTTAAGAGATTGAAATCAATTTTTAGCAATAGTATTGACTATTTGCTATAATAAGAGAAAGGTATTTCTGCCTCCCATCACCACTTCTTCACCTGCTGAGTAGTTTTTTTAAAAGATTAAATTAAATTAAAAATTTTTAAGTGTTCCAAAATTCATTGTTTATGCACCACACCCAGTGCTCCATGCAATATGTGCCCTCCATAATACCCACCACCAGGCTCACCCAGTCCCTCACCCTCCTCCCTTCCCAAACCCTCCATTTGTTTCTCAGAGTCCACAGTCTTTCATGGTTCGTCTCCCCCTCCAAGTTCCCCCAACTCCCTTCTCCTCTCCATCTCCCAGTGTCCTCCATGTTATTCCTTATGCTCCATAAGGAAGTGAAACCATATGATAATTGACTATCTCTGCTTGACTTATTTCACTCAGCATCATCTCTTCCAGTCCAGTCCATGTTGATACAAAAGTTGGGTATTCATCCTTTCTGATGGAGGCATAATATTCCATTGTATATATGGACCATATCTTCTTTATCCATTCGTCTGTTGAAGGGCATCTTGGTTCTTTCCATAGTTTGGTGACTGTGGCCATTGCTGCTGTGAACATTGGGGTACAGATGGCCCTTCTTTTCACTTCATCTGTTTCTTTGGGGTAAATACCCAGTAGTGCAATTTCAGGGTCATAGGGAAGCTCTGTTTTTAATTTCTTAAGGAATCTCCACACTGTTTTCCAAAGTGGCTACACCAACTTGCTTTCCCACCAATAGTGTAAGAGGGTTCCCCTTTCTCCACATCCTCTTCAACACTTGTTTACAGTCTTTTTAATTTTGGCCATTCTAACTGGTGTAAGGTGGTATCTCAATATGGTTTTGATTTGAATCTTCCTGATGGCTAATGATGATGAACATTTTTTCATGTGTCTGTTAGCCATTTGTATGTCTTCTTTGGAGAAGTGTCTGTTCATGTCTTCCACCCATTTTTTTTGACACGATTATCTGTTTTGTGTGTGTTGAGTTTGAGGAGTTCTTTATAGATCTTAGATATCACCCCATTGTCTTCAGTGTCATTTGCGAATATCTTCTCCCATTCCTTGTGTTGCCTCTTTGTTTGTTGACTGTTTCCTTTGCTGTGCAGAAGCTTTTGATCTTGATGAAGTCTCAAAAGTTCATTTTCACTTTTGTTTCCTTTGCCTTTGGAGATATATCTTGAAAGAATTTGCCATGGCCGATGTCGAAGAGGTTACTGCCTATATTCTCCTCTAGGATTTTGATAGATTCCTGCATCACATTGGGGTCTTTTATCCATTTCGAGTTTATCATTGTGTATGGTGTATGAGAATGGTTGAGTTTCATTCTTCTATACATAGCTGTCCAATTTTCCCAGCACCATTTATTGAAGAGACTGTCTTTTTTCCACTGTATATTTTTTCCTGCTTTGTTGAAGATTATTTGACCATAGAGTTGAGAGTCCATATCTGAGCTCTCTATTCTGTTCCACTGGTCTATGTGTCTGGTTTTGTGCCAGCACAACTTTGTAGTAAAGGTGGAAATCAGGCAACATGATGCCCCCAGTCTTCTTTTTCTTTTCCAACATTTCCTTAGCAATTTGGGGTCTCTTTTGGTTCCATACAAATTTTAGGGTCGTTTGTTCCAACTCTTTGAGAAATACTGATGGAATTTTGATTGGGACGGCATTGAAAGTATAGGTTGCTTTTGGAAGTATATAATTTTTGAGAAAAATTATGATCTTTTTTGTTGTGGGATAAAAACAAATCTATGGAGAAGTGGTTTTTAACATATGCTTGCTAATGCCTGTGTACAAATGAACAGTGATTCTATAATGGGACTAAGTGATAATAGGCTGGATTTATAAACTTTCTTTGCTGTTTATAAATTAAAAATTTGGAAGAAAAAGTCATAGATCAGTGAGTTCCATCTTTGGCAACTAATGTTATGGCTAATTCATTAGTGAAAATATTATGTGTTAAAAAATAAAAACATCTTAATATTTGTGATCATTTTGGTATGTGTCATATGATGGTTCTGCTTTATAGCAGGGCAAAGAGAAATGCAAAGAATTGGAACAGTAATGGTTATACCAGAGAAGCAGTGAATGAAAAACCAGTGGGAGAGGCAGTATAGTGAAGTGGATAAGAGAATGGGGTTTTGAGTCAGAGTGCTGTATTCAAATCCTGCCTTTACCATTTATTAACCTAGGCAAGGTACTTATTTTTTCCAAGAGTTTCTTTTTTCATCTGAGATATGAAGATGATAATAATAATATCTTCCCCACATCTTCCTTATGAAAATTAAATGAATGTATACAGTATACTCAAGGTTCTTACAACAGTGCTTATCTGATAACAGAATAATTTTATTTTCTTTATTGGTGATTGTCTTAGGTTGGATGCTTTGCAAACAGCGAGAGGTAGAGAATTGTTTTCATAGGGTCTAGTGAAGAATGTGTTCAGGATATACATTTGTAAGGAAGTGAGGAAGGTAGGATTGGGCAATAGGAGTAGCTGATCCACACTGCATTTACAAGTGAGACATCAGCTGATCCTATAGGTTAGCTCTAGAGCAGGGTGGCCCTTTATAGTTGTCATAAATTAAAGCAAAAGTACTGAATTTTGTATTCTTGCATCAGCCAACCATTGGTTGATGGCTTATTCATGGAGTGGGGTATGAATCCCTGGGTAAGACAGTTTCCTTTGGCCAAAGGTCATTCTTAGTGAGAGGTGTCATGGGAGGTCAGCAACTATGATGCTCCTCAACTGGGAGAAAAGAAAGGTGTCTTAACTCTAAACTCTAAAGAGGGGACCTGGGTAGAGCACAGTGTGTCCACTGGAGTCTCCACTACAGAGTTAAAAAAGTTAAACCAGAAATGTAATTTCATACTTAATGTATTTACTTAATATTCCTTAACCAGAAATACCTGGTTAAGGAAGATTAAGTGAGGAACTTACAGGTAGCTAAAGTAATTACTGCTGCCTAAATCTTTTTATTTTATTTTATTTTTTTATTTATTTTCAGCATAACAGTATTCATTATTTTTGCACCACACCCAGTGCTCCATGCAATCCGTGCCCTCTATAATACGCACCACCTGGTATCCCAACCTCCCACCCCCCGCCCCTTCAAAACCCTCAGATTGTTTTTCAGAGTCCATAGTCTCTCATGGTTCACCTCCCCTTCCAATTTCCCCCAACTCCCTTCTCCTCTCTAACTCCCCATGTCCTCCATGCTATTTGTTATGCTCCACAAATAAGTGAAGCCATATGATAATTGACTCTCTCTGCTTGACTTATTTCATTCAGCATAATCTCTTCCAGTCCCGTCCATGTTGCTACAAAAGTTGGGTATTCGTCCTTTCTGATGGAGGCATAATACTCCATAGTGTTTATGGACCACATCTTCCTTATCCATTCGTCCGTTGAAGGGCATCTTGGTTCTTTCCACAGTTTGGTGACTGTGGCCATTGCTGCTATAAACATTGGGGTACAGATGGCCCTTCTTTTCACTACATCTGTATCTTTGGGGTAAATACCCAGGAGTGCAATGGTAAATACCCAGGAGTGCAATGACTGTTGCCTAAATCTTAATAATTTCTACATTTTCCAGAAATCTGTAGAGACCAATAAAAAGCAAATTTAACCATATAAATCCCTCACCTTCAGCAGAACTAGAAGACAGAGGACAATTCAAACATCAGGTGTAAGTAGAAATGTAGCATCAGTTTTCAGTAGAGCTGTCTCACAGGTTCTCACTGCAAGCCTTTGTAGACAGAAGGTTTTGGAAAAACTGTGCAGAAGAGATAAAAAGAGATTGTCTGCAAAACACCCTCAGAAAGATAGTCTGTGCTAAGTGTGGAAATACTGACGTAGAATCTGGTAGACAAGAGCACTGAATAAAAAGGAAGGGGCTTAACAGTACTCAGGTAACAGCTGTGGAAATGCAATGCTTCTAGAGATGAAGTGGGTTAATGTTCATCCCTAGGGATGAGGGAGAGTCATCCTTTGGAATCTCATGTTGAAGGGAAAAAGAAGCAAGATTATGAAATCCTAAGTTCCACAAGATAAACAACAACAACAACAACAACAACAACAATTGAAGGAAATGTATGTAATTCCTTTCCTTTGCCACCCACCATGAGCTAGAATTTAAAGGAATTGCACTTTGCCACTCTGACAGGAGAGGGTGTTCTTGAACTGAAGTTTATGTGAACCAGCTCAGATTTTCAGACTTGTCCAAGAAATGCAGACATGAAATCAATCCTCCTATATATGATGCTACTGTAAAATCAAAATAGAATGGAGAATCAAAACATTTCGGTTGATGGAAATTCTGCTCTGAAAACCAACCATGGAAGAAAAGAAAATTGTAACATGAGACTCTAAAGTGAATTAAGTATTTTCAAACAAAAATTGGGATTTGAAAACCACCTTGAATCATAGATTAAAAAACAGGTTAGACGTAGACCAAAAAATCAGGAGGAGATGAAATGAAAGTTTATTGGATACAGGAAAGAAAGAGAATAAAATGTTAGACTTTATTCTTTTTAGATCTGGAGACTAAATTACATTATGAAAAGAATAGATTTGAAGAAAAGCATAATATGCACAATTGAAGAAAGGCAGGAAAACAATAATGAGAATGTCAGCGATATGAAGAAACAGGTAAAAAGAGTCAGAAAGAAAATGGTTGACATGGAAGAAAGGCAAAGAAGAGCCATCATATGAATAATTGGAGTTCCTCTGAAGAAGAAAATTAAAACCATGGAACAGAACTTATATATAAGATTACAGTCCAAGAAAACATTCTGTAAATAAAGAATAACCTAAGTTCTCCATGGTGTAATTGTCTGGAATGTTGATTTTAAGACATAGCATGATAAAACTGTAATATATACCGTATATTCAGAGAGAGTTGTGGTATGTAGGGGGAGTTGCTATGAAAGCAAGTGGAGAAAAAAACGAAAGGGTATATAAGCATTCTGTATTCTTCTTGCATCTTTTATAAAAATTTAAAATTTTATAAAAATCAAAGCCTATTAATAATATCTGAATAAAAACAAAGGAAAAGCCAAGAACAATAATGGTAAATCAAAGAACAGGGGACTTGCCAGTGGTCTATCCTATTTCTATTTTCTGAATCTCACCAATGAGAAACTCTTCTTCTTAACAGTCCCAGAGGGTACATAGGAGTTGAGATGTGCATATTAAAGATTCTTCTTGGCATGATCCTTTTATAATCTCCAATTTACTCTGATCTAAGTCATTCTTTATAAGTTAGAAATTGATCTTCTCTATTGGTCTCTTGGTTTCAGTGCTCACAGTCCCCTAAAGGAAAGTTTTATTTTTCTCTCAAAATTTGTAAATATCTTGTTTGCACTGTCTCTGTCATGTCTGTGTCTGCCCTGTAAGATATGTATATATATATTTTTACTCTTTTATGTTATTTATAATTCTCATATTTTTCTCTTGGACTCCATTCATCTCTGGACTTCTTAATCATTCTATCAGCAATTTGAGAATGATTCATTTTTTTCAACAAGAATTTATTGAGTTACTATTACATACCAGATGCTGTTCTACTCAGTGGGAATAGAGAAGATAAAGTCCTTAGTCACAAGGAGGACAGACAATTAATAAATACAGAAGCAGAATCCATCTTTTTTCCCTACTGGAAGACAGGTGATAAACAAATAAATGTATACTATAACATCCCATGATATGAAGAAAAATAAAGTGGGACAATATGGAGAGTGGTAGAATAAGTGGGGAGGAGGGCAGAATAGACTGAGCAACATCTGACATTTAAGCAGAGATCTACATAGGTCAAGGAAACCAGCCCTGAGACAGAATAAGATTGACATGAGGGAGGAGTAGCCGGAAGGCCACTTTGGCTGAGGTAAGTAAAATGGGGGACAATAATAGGAGAGAAGGTTGGAGAACCCTGGATTATAGAGCCTTGCAGACCTGTGAATTTGAATTTTGTTGTGAGTTTGTTGCATGTCTTTTGGGAGGATTTGAGAAAGGATTGATACGGTCTGATAATTTTGCTTGCTGAGTAGAGAATGGAGAATACTGATGTGGGCATAATGGTAGGAAGACCATAGTTTGGAAGCTTTTAGGGAATTGAATGATGATGATGAGCTAGAAGAAGAGTGGTAGATTAGGGGAAAGGGGATGATTTGGGAATTTTACAGTATTAACTGATAGGACTTGAATGTGGAGTAAGAAGGAGGAGAGTCAGAGATTATTCCTAGGTTTTTTTTTTTTTTTTGAAGATTTTATTTATTTATTTGACAGACAGAGATCCAAGTAGGCAGAGAGGCAGGGAGAGAGAGAGGAGGAAGCAGGTTCCCCACTGAGCAGAGAGCCCGATGCAGAGCTCGATCCCAGGACCCTGAGACCATGACCTGAGCCGAAGGCAGAGGCTTCAACCTACTGAGCCACCCAGACACCCCTGTTCTTAGGTTTGAATTACCATTGGTGTGAATGTGGTGCTATCATCAAGGTAGGAAGGACTGGTGGATGAGGGGGTTGGAGGGAAAAATCAGGATTTCTGTTTGGGCACATTAGGTTTAAATACCTGTTGGGCATCCACGTGGAGATATTATGTTGACAACTGAATATATGAATGAAACTTCAGAGTAATGTCAGGGTAGAAACTATAAATGTGAGAATTAGTGCATAGAAGACACTCAAAATATCAAACTGAATAAGATCACTTTGGGAGTGCTTGTTGATTGGGAAGAAATAAGGTCTAAAGATTGAATCCTGGGACCTCCAACATTGAGCCATGAGATGAGAAGAAGTCAGCATGAGAGACCAGGACAGAACAGCCAGGGCGTAAAGCAGGGCCCCCGGACAATGGGATATCTTGGAAGTCAGCAAAAAGTGATGCTAGATAATTGCAATTGTTTGTTGACTTATATAAATATACTTTCTACATAGCTAATATTCATTGAGTACTCTATGTGCTAAGTGGTTTTACATGGATTAACTTCTGTGTAGTGTGATTTGTGCTTAACGACACACACTATTATTAAAATATGAGACATCACAATTTTACTCCAGTATTAAAATAAATTCATAATAGTTTTTATGAGCCAATTATAATTCTCTAAGAAACTTTGTGTTGTATCAATGGGAAATATCTATATATGTCTCAGTATAAACCGAGACTCAGAGGCTTCTGCTTTTTAAGACTCGTATGTTGAGTAGAAGAGTGTCTCTTGATTTGGGGAAATACCTTTTCCTAATTGGTAGAAAGGGGTTTATGGATTTTGGCTAGATTTTTGGAATCTGCAGTAATGTGCTTATTCCCTTTTAAGTAAATACCCAAGAATTCTGTTATCCTAGTTTTTGGTGTATTGAAATTAATTTGAATTTAAGGACCATTTTTTCAAGATTCCTTCTCTTGATATCTGCAGATCAGGGAGTAAATTATTTTTTATACATTTCTGTGATTGGATACATAATACAAAATGTGAGAAAACATAGTTTATTGTTAAGCATGATTTGATAACAGTTGTAATTGAATTACAGATAACCTTTGAGAGATGTTATGCTGGGCTTTCTTCCTTCCCCTCGCCCCTAGAAAACCTATCCAAGGAATTATTTTTGCTTTTACTAATGTTCGACGTTTATTTCATGTTAACTTGCATTATTAACTTTCTAGAAAGTTTTATTTAAATGTACAAATATAGAAAAACCTATTCAGGGAGATTAATTAACTTGCCCAAGATGCACTAGTAAGTTAGCAACATTGCTAAGAGTTAAACCATAAGAAATTAGTTTTCCTATCATTCGTATCACTTGATTATTTATTAGTCAAATAAGCTAATATACATAGATATATTTTCCTTTATCTAGCCTTCAAATTTATTGATTGAGGAATGATGACATAAAGCTAGATTAATCATAACAAAATCTAGAGATAAAATCACAGTTTTATAGTATACAAAGCTTAGGTGTATCATGTTGCTACCAATATTGAGCCATACAATGTAAACGTAATGTTCTTCATCCAATGACTAATATCGTTTGCCATTCCTGCGTGGGGCCTTTGGAGATGCCTTAGTTATCCAGAGCTTCTGGAAAGCCATGATGATATTGAGGTCTATGGAAAGTGCTACTCAAATGGGTATTAGTCAAAGACCAACCAGGAAACAGCACACTACGTCAGGAAAGCTTCATATACAAAGGTGTGGGAAAACCACAGAGACAGTGTAGTACCATTGGACTACCATGAGGCAGTCCAATGAGCTAATATTTTAGAAAAATTGTAACTGAGGTTAGAATTTTTGTTCATAATTTTTTTAGAAGTGTATCAGTTCAGTCTCAAATACAGATATTTCTTTTTTTTTAAATATTTTATTTATTTATTTGACAGACAGAGATCACAAGTAGGCAGAGAGGCAGAGAGAGAGAGAGGAGGAAGCAGGTTCCCTGCCGAGCAGAGAGCCCGATGTGGGGCTAGATCCCAGGACCCTGGGATCATGACCTGAGCCGAAGGCAGAGGCTTTAACCCGCGAGCCACCCAGGCTCCCCAATACGGATATTTCTTAAGCTGAGTAAACGAAATAGAGAGTTTAAAACAAAAGGAAATCGGGACAAAGCAATGTCATATGCCTCTAGATGTGAGCTACTAAGAAGGACATAATATCACCCAGTAAGTATCCCTGACAAAAATTCAGTTTCCAGTTAATCAAGAATTATGAGGCAAGTATAAATTGTGGGGTATTTTGTGGAACAATTGGCTTGAACTTTTCAAAAATGTCCATGTCATGAAAGAGAAAGGCTAAAAACTGTTCCAAATTAAAGGAGATTAAGGAAACATGACAACTAGATACAATATGTGATTTTGGATCAGGAGAAATAGCATCTACAGAAGACATTATTGGCACAATAGGTGAAATTCGAATATGGATTGTATATTAGGCTGTGGTAGTAGATCAGATTTCTTGAACTTTATAATTGTACTATGGTTATGTAAGAGGATGTTCTTGTTTTTACTGAATACAAGGTGAAGAATTGAGAGTCAAAAGGTCAGGATGTGTGGAACTAACACATAAATAGTGCAGGAAAGATATATATTTATGGACGTAGTGAGAGAGAGAGAAGACAGAGAGAGGATGCAAATACAGCCAGATTCGTGAATCTCATAAAACTGGGCAGAAGGTATTATAGGAGTTCTATAATACAAAGAACTATTCTTGCAACTCTTCCCATAAATTTGAAAATGTTTCAAAACAACATGTTAACGACTTAAATAATGAGCCACGTAGGAAAATGATTTATTATATATAAGATGACACCTCAAACTTAAAGCATTATCTTTTGTTCTAGGAGGTGTGTTATTATAGCTGAGTTCTATTAGACTATAAATTCCTAACAAAGGTTCTATTAGACTCTTAAAATTCTTAACAAAGGAAGCAAGAGAGAACACATTTCTGGAATCTCCAAATGTGGAGACAGGATTTTCAGGCCTGGGAAAAATTCCTGTGGTACAGGATGAGACAGAGGTTGATGCCAGAGAGGAAATCCCAGATTGTGGAAAGTACCTGGCGGGGGGTGGTGGTGGTAGAGAACTCTTACTTGAAAGGACAACTCATGGGAGCCAGAGCAATGTGGCCAGATTAATAATACCCAGTGTAGCATCATATTGGCTTTTTTATATTTAAGTGATCTGGATTAAATTTTCCTATTTTAGTGAAACCTTATTCAGTTGGAAGTCATTTGCAAAGCACAATTTTTTAAAAATAAGAAGTAATTTTATAAGCATTGTTGCTAGAAGAACCAGTTCCTTTAAGTAAGTGATGATAATCTTCTCATCTCATACTGTGTCTGGAAAATTTTTTGCAATCGAACCAGGTCTTTTTTTATCCTTCTGATCTACTTACCACTTACTAATTCTGCCCTAGCACGGTTGGGGTTGGACATTCAGAGAAATGTGTTTGGTAGCTGTTTGGTAGGTCAGACCCAGTGGAGCGGAAGGAGAGGCGTGTCCAGAGGGAAAGGGCTTAGAGTTCCTGGAGTTCCATTTCATGCGGGCCTCAGTGGCGTCTGCCTTGGAGGGTGTGCACCTGTAGCATTCATTTGTTTTTCTGGGAAATCCTGTGGGTTTAGAGGTCAGTGATTAGTGTTTGAAATTCTGGGGATGGCTGCGTTGGAAAGTGGCAATTCCAGACGTTTTCCTCTTTTGGGTCCTTGGGAAGAGTGCAGCCCACTGTGTGCCCCCGTGAGTCATCCTTATCCTAGAGTTGGTTGTGGGTCTGAATCTAGCCCCCAGACTGTGACTGCTCACCATCCCTGTGGCTTTCCATTGGCATCCTCGGCAGAAATTGCTAGGTCAGAAGCAGCTTTTCATTTTTGTGCCATCGAGGGGGTCCGTTCAGGAAATGATGCAGGCATACTAATATAGAGATGCTGGGAGCGGGCACTGTCCTGTCCTGTGCTATAGTGATATAGAAGGTCCTGACCTTCAGAACCACACATCCCATACCTTTCATTGGCTCTGTTCTCACTTATGAAAAGAAATACTGTTTTCAGACAAATGTATTCACTCCCAGCAGGCTATGCTGTTGAGTCAATTTGCTTTGCCTAATACCTATCATTTGCTCTCAGTGATTTAGAATACGCAGGCACCATTCAGTGTAATTGATCTTTTGGGTGGGAGGATTATGTCAAGCAGGGCTCTTTGTCACGTATGGAAGTGAAAAGCCAGTGCATATGCTGGCTGGTAAGTCAGATATTTTCTTTCTTTAAAAATTTTTTATTTAAATTCAATTTAATTAGTTTCAGAGATAGAATTTAGAGATTCATCAGTTGCATGTAACACCCAGTGCTCATTCCATCAAGAGTCCTAATGCCCATCACCCAGTTTTCTCCTCCCCATCCCCCTCCCCGCCAGCAACCCTCCGTTTGTTTCCCAGAGTTCAGAGTCTCTCATGGTTTGTCTCCCTCTCTGATTTCGTCTTATTTTATTTTTTTCTCCCTTCCCCTATATCAGTTTTGTTTTTTAAATTCCATATATGGATGAAACCATGTGATATTGTCTTTCTCTGGCTGATAGGTCAGATATTTCAATATACTTAAAAGTACATTCTATTTAAAAAATTATACTTTTCTTCCTCTTTATGCCTGCTGAAGGATGTATAATCTGAGGACTGATACTACTACTGATTAAGATCACTTTTTAGTAGCAGAGTGGATATATTTCTTTTTCCTAGAGAGTCATTCAAATATTTGGAACAAATGTGAATACAACTTACATTCATCTAATGAACAACATAACATGTTAACTCTGCGTAGTGAGAGAGAAAGTCTCATCTTCACTTGAACAGAAAGCAGAAGGTGACACAGTCTTGTTTGGGTCTAACTCAGTATTTAGTTATCCTGTCAGTGTCTTTCCACTTGTCTGTTTGTGGTTTGGATGGGACTGGGATTCAAATTTAAGCCTCCAACATGGAGCAATAAAGTCTTAACCCAGGGTATGATGTCGGCCTTGTTAGGGTGTCTAGGCCAAGACTATCATTTCTTTTCATAGTTGTCTCCCCGGCCTTGAACTTACCAGAGTTTGAAAAGGCGATATATCAGAAAACTACCAAAACACCAAACAAGAGCCGAATAGTTTCTTATAATCTTCTTCCATTTTGCTTTTTTTACAACTTCAGATTCTTGGGAGTTTCTATAGTCAAGCCCTGAAAGGTGGGCCAGTTCCTAATCAGTGACCAGACAATCTCTTTGGTTGGTGTACATAGGTTAGTGTGTTGAAAATGGGAAATTGCTACAAAAGTCAAATGGAGAATCCCATTTACTTTTAGGATTGCCTTTCTTTGGGGCTTGGGTTTGGAGCTGAAAGAGGTTTTCGAGAATAAGAAACAGATAACCACAATGTCCTGAAAGGACTGAGCTTCCCTGGGTGACTTTGAGTCCTGTGGGTCCCACCCAGGGGAGGGAAGAGATAGGACAGGCAGGTGGTAAGAGGCCCTTTGGATGTGTGTCTGTCTGAGAGCATCTCTTGCCCCAGGAGATTTGGGGAAGAGACTAAGAGCAAGCTGTCTATCTCGCAGCAAACAACTAGCCATTTCTTCACTTCAACTATTTTTTTTGTGTGTGTGTGTGGGGGGAGCGGAGAGCATTTTGGAAGGGACTTTACATGATCCACCTTGAAATATGCTTTTTCTGGCAGCATAGTTGCTGTTCAAAAGAAGGGAAATGGAGATGGGAGGTGGAGCAGAAACATTTTTAATATTGTTATATGGGTGGGAAAGGAAGAAAGTATTTGCAGGCAAAATAGCTGCCAGAAAATAGTTTCTTCCTTTATAAAATATGGTTAGTCTCACTGTGATCTTTACGGTCTCTTTCAGTTCAAAACTGTGAGTCTTTGAAGATTAGTGTGTTCACTCGCTGAATGCTGTTCTTTTTAACGTGTGTTGCAAAACACTCCTTTTAGCCAGTATCCACGAGGCCTTTGTCTCCTGGTTAATAGCGGTGATAGCTCTTTGTAAAGCCACCAGCTAGAATGCCTTGAAATCAGAAGTCTTTGTTCACTAAGAATACAGAGTGTATCACAAAAAAAGCAAGCAAGCAAGTAAGCAAGAAAGCCAGGATTTACCTGGATGCAGGTGAGGCTGAGGACATTGCAGGTGGGATGACAACAAACAGAAGTAAGGTTTAGTACAATGCCCGTTCCCGGGCAGCCAGTACAAGGTCCAAGGCAGCTTGTATTTTCAAGACTCTTTCAAGTGTGCCTTCATCTTCTTTTAATTTTTGATCTGACTGAGCTCTATCCAGGTCTCTATAAAGGATTAAGTTCACGGGGGAGTTCATAGTGCTCAGAAGTGTTAGCGAAGTTTACCTGTAGGGAGAAGATACCACTGTTACCATTCATCATGTGAAAATCTCTTGCAGGGATCTCCGGACTTCTTTTTGCCCATTCTCCCTCTCAAGAGTCGCCTTTGGATGGCCTTATTCTTTGACCTGTCTCTCCTCGTCTCCGCTTCCAGGGATGTCCCTTTGCTTCAAACACATCTGTCTTTATCTCCAGAATGTGTCTTGTTCCTCACATCTCCCAACTACCTGTCTGCTGTTCCCTTCTGCCTTCTCCTTCTTCCCATCGGAATCATGTATTTCTAGTAAGGGAAGCTTTTGACTCCAAGAAGAGGCGGAGACACGCATGTAATCCTCTTCACAGAGCTAGAGTTTCTCTTGTCCCTTTGTGTATGTGAGTGCCATTTAGATGAGTGTGTTCTCATAACACCTTGTGATTTTTCCACTAATTTTTTTTTAAAAAAGATTTATTTATTTATTTGCTTGAGAGAGGGAGAGAGAGGAAGAGAGGGTAGGGGTAGAGGAAGGGGGAGGAAGAGAGAGGGGAGGGGCAGAGGGGGACAGAGAGAGAGAGAGAGAGAGGGAACCCTCAAGCTGACTTCCCGATGAGTACGGAGCCCAATGCAAGGCTCCATCCCAGGACCCTGAGATGATGACCTGAGCTGAAATCAACCGTTGGCTTCTCAGGTGACTGGGACTCCCTGGTGCCCATCTTCCATTCATTTTTAAATAACAACCATGGCAGCAACAGTGATAACCATGTCCCTGAATCTCTGGAGTGATTTATTGCAAGTTGTGTTTCCCAGGAAGCAGACCCTGAGCCAGAGATTAGCATGAAGGAGGTGTTACTGGTGACTCTTAGGATCAATGCCAGTGAAATGGAAGGGAAAGGAGCAGGATCGGCAAAGGGAGAAATTGGGTTGTGATGCCAACCTAGTGGCAAACTCTGGGGTGAGGGGAGATGTCTGCATTTGGGATGTTCTTTCAGAGTCATCTGCCATTGGAGTGAGAGTTGGGGCTGAGCCTTTATGCCTCCATGGGCTGCACTGCAATGGGTGTGCCACTCGAGGCAGCTCTCTTCAGACGCATCAGTCCCCACACAGGGCTGATATTTGAGGGCTGTCCTCAACGTAGCTACTCAATGAGTAGCACTCCTAGCAGGTGAGACCGTATATTGTCCCTTATCCCTGAAAGAGCATCTGGGCAGGACTATCACCTTATCCACTATAGGCATCTTCCAGAAAAATACTGTGATTGGAAAAATTGTAGCTCAAGATTAAGATCTCATAGGAAATAAAAATAAATAAAAAAACAAACAAACAAACAAACAAACAAAAAAAAGGATCTCATAGGAAATGCAGATTAGAAAGAAAAATAAAAATGATTATGATCTCATAGGAAATAGAGATTAGGGAGAAAAGTAAAAACAACCTTAAAACATAATACATACAACCAAGTTCTAGATAGGAAAAATTTCTAGAAGCTGCCTACTTCAAAATGCCCCAGAATCACCAGCATCACAAACCTGTTCTGGGAAGCAAGTCTTTTTTGGTCTCTTCTTCTTCAGTTATGAAGGAAGAATTTCTGTGACATTCTGATCTTCTGAGTCTGGTTCTCCTACAGCTTTGTGCTGTGCTGGCTCTGCCCCTCAGTTCTTTCTGGCTTAATGCACCTGCTTCCCCCAACCCCCATCCCACCACTGCCAGCTTTAAGCTTTTATTAGTTTTAGAAAAAAGGCCTATGTAACTTTACAGTTTTCTCTTACTTATGAATAAAGCCTAAAAGGACTTTACCCTCTCTGGGCTTAATCCTCTCTCCATTATCCAGAAAGTTTCAAACACAGGATCTATGTTAAATCATGTTCCTTTTTTAAACTCAAATGCATGTCTAAAAATAGGTAGAGAATAACTATGTAATATATCTACTTTATACTGAGTTTCTACCGTGTGCCAGGCCACACGTTGGCAAAACATTACTATAAAAGGGATGTATTATTTATATTCAATACTGAACACACCTTTAGATCTTTTGCATACTTTTACTTTTTTTTAAAGACTTTATTTGTTGGGGAGAAAGAGAGAAAGAGAGAGAGAGAGAGAGAGAGAGCACAAGCACCGGGAGCAGCAGGCAGAGTGAGAAGCAGACTCCCCACTGAGGAAAGAGCCTGATGCGGGGCTCAATCCCAGGACCTTGAGATCATGACCTGAGCTGAAGGCAGATGCTTAACTGACTGAGTCACCCAGGAGTCCCGCACACTTTTACTTTTAATCCTTATTGCACTCCAGCAATTAGTTATTATGATCACTGTTTTGCCCAGGAAATTGCCCAAGATCACACAACTTATAGCTTGCTGAGCCAAATTTTGAATTGAGATTTCGTTTCCTTTTCCCCACTTCCTTAAAAAACCCACAGCCCTACAGTTGATGTTCTTTCTGCTATTATAATATTACTTTCTATCTAGATGATTTCTTCATCTGCAGGGATGCTATTTTCTACTTTTTCCAAGTTTAGTGTCCAAGAAAGCTTAGCATTAAACAGTAGGTGTTTCCCAAAGAGTTTTGAATTTACTTGAAATGATTACAGGTCAGATCAAAAAACCTTTTTTAAAACCAATAATCATCTCTTCTTGAATGGTTGGCTTGTCTCAGAAACAGTTTCAATCACAGGTCTTAAAGGTTTTACCACTTAAATATCTCTTGAAGCTGGATGTCCCTGTTCACTCCCTACAATAAATTTCTGACTGGTCTCCCTGAGTCCGTTTTTGGCCCTTTTTCTCCACATCCCATCCTAAGGATCCTCCTAAATCACGTACGCTAGCTCTTTTACTAGCTCTCTTCTTCTCTGGAGAATAACTCAGTTCTTTAAGTTGGTGCCCAGGGGTCTTCATAACATGCATCAGATGTCTCTAGCTCTGCCTCTTACTGTTTCCCCAGTAATTCTAACCAATTTTATCTTCTTAGACACATTTCTATATCTCATATATACTTTCATAAATTTATCATTAGGACAAGTGTATGTAAGTGCCACGCCCTATGTAAATATGCAAGTGTTTGGAGGACAAAAGTACTTCGAGGTCCTAATATTCCACGTATATATTTGTGTCTTTCTTTTCTTAATTTTGTAATTATGTTTTGTAATTCTGTCTTTTTGTTGTTATTGTTGTTGTTGTTTCCCTAGTAGACTTACAAAAGGCTCCAGACTCTTAGATTTACTATCTGGATAATTCCATAATAAAGTTTCAGATTTATTGACTGAGAGAGCAACCTAGAGAGGAAAACTATGAAAACATATTCTCTTTCTGTTTCTATAAGCTGGCATGTACCATGTATAACATACTATTATTTACATACGAGGGTTACCTATTGAGTGAAATGCATCTGATGAATGTATGTAGACTACATGTTTTTATATAAATATGTAAGCATTTGAATGTTAAAAATATCTTCTGGACTGTGACATTCCCAAACTAGGATTTTTTTTTCTTTTATTACTGATGAACTTCTAGTTTCCCTTTCCAAACTTGTAATGAAGGAGACAGAACATGAGAAATGCCAGTTCATGATAAAATACTTCCTGGTATTTTGTTCCTGCAATTTTATTTGAGCAGTTTGAGTGAATAATGTTGTACCTTTTCAGTGATCTCTGATGCACTGTCTTAATAGAGTAATATGATTGAAATATTCACTTGCTAACTGTATAAGTTAATAAATTTCACAAGAACTTAATGGTTATGATGCGCGCATAATTTACATGACACACTAAGTCATGAAGTACCTCTTCCTTTTGGGAGTATAACTTTCTTTTGGTTCTCTCAGTCAGATATTACATAAAGTTATAATACATAAAATTATTTTTGTTCAGCTTCATAATTAATTGACCAGTAGAGGCAGGAGACTGATTTTGTGTTTGTTGGTGTTTCTGTGGGATTTGTTAGAAACAAAGGCATCATGTGTCGTTTTTGTGTTTGGTTTTACAAAGTTATCAGGTACACAGTGGGTGGAGCACCTTCCACAGTTCAGTGTGGAATTTACTCTTAGTCTTTAAGCTATAGAGTGATGCTGGAGCCTCCAGAGTTATCTAGGAAAGACATGAATGATTCCTAGCACCCAGGAAGAGTTACTACTGTTACCATATTGAGTTAATAGGACAGAATCAATTACCCAGGGATGCCCTCACAAATAATGAGACTGACTGAGGAGGGCCATGTTGTCCTCCCCTCCTCCCCAACTCTTTTCTCTATTTATAGATACTATTTGAACCTCAGAATCTGATGCCTTGAGCTGTCAATAACTGGGAATGGTTCCCCAGTTTTCTCAATTTCTGCTGAAGAGAGTCCACCAGTGACCTCCAATAAGGTACACTGTTGGAACCTAAACATAAATGCATAGAATGTTAGCATGTAAAGGGATTGTTGAAATCATCTATGCAATATACAAACTTCAAATCTTCATACAACACCCATTACAAATGGTCACCTGGGATCTCCTTGAACATCGGAGTGACCAAGATTTTGTTGCCGCAAAAGGCAGGTCTTTCTTATTTCCAAGAGCTCCAATTATTAGATTTCTTTTGTTATGTTAGGTCTGTTTTGTTAGATTATCCTAAATATATCTGCCTCTGACTTCCAATTAGCAGTCCTACTTTTGTTCCCTGGAGGCACATTGAAATTGAACATCAATTCCACATGTCTGTTCACTCCGTTTGAAAATGACCAGCATGTTGCCTGTGTGTCTCCTCCTCTCTGCGTAGTTTCTTTAACTATTCCTTTTAGGATTCAGGTGTTACTGATCACTCGTCTGACCAGCACAGAGGCAAGTACAGTTATTTTCTCTTTCATTCTGAACTCTTTACTTTTGTAATGCGGTCTAGGTGAACTGAGTGTTTTTGGTAACAATGACATAGAGTAGATCCCCATGGGACTTGAACAGAACTCAAATTGAATTTGTGCTCCGGTATTTCATATTTTCCCATCAGATACTTTACAGATACTTTAGTTGGTTTTTTGGGGTTCTAAATACAGGGCATTTTGTTTTGATTTTGTCATGTTGTTGGTGTAGTTTGGGGATTTGGTGGAATAAATCACTATATTAGTTATCATTTTTGTTTCATGCTACCTTTACATTTAAGAAACATGCTGTCTCTAACTTCACCAGTCAGCAACAAAAATACTTATCTGGTTGAGGCAATGGTACAGCAGCAAGGAGCTAGAAACCTCTCTGAACTTTAACAATGATAGATGTGCTAGTACTAGTACTCTTTGGTTATGATCATTTAACTAAAATCATACCTATGAAACTACATTATTTAATGCATGTATCTATAGTGTGATGATGAATCAGAATAGTGGTTGCTCTTGGTGGTGGTGGTGGTGAGGGGGAAGGTAGAGGAGAGGAACTGGAGAAAGGTACAAAAGAGGTTCTGGGGTAATGGAAATATTTGGTATCTGGATGACATGTGGGTTTATAGGGGTGTGTGTCCTTCTTCAGCAGAACTGCTGAAAACTTTCATTTAAGATCTGGGCATTTTATTGTATCTAAATTGTATCTCAATTGAAAACATTATGTAAATTCATTTATTGGTTAGATTACCAACAGTTAAGAATTAAAATCAGCTTTGCAAATTAAAATCTTGAGGTTTGGAATATTGAAATGCCTTTGTCAGTATTTGACAGTGATGAAATCCAAAGTAGGATGTAGAACTCAACCACTGTTTTGTATGAATTGCTTTTTAAATTCATCCTTTGAATAACACTTCTTTAGAGTGTGGGTGTGATGGGAAATAATTTTCTTTTAAGCAGTCTACTTGATATTCAAAAAAAAGATGGATAATAACATTACTATATTTTGGTAGTGTGTGTTCAATAGGTTTTGCTTTGTTCAAATTCTAAGGTTTTGGAAGGCTGGAATGTGTAAATCGTTTATCAGCATACTCTATTCAATGAGTATTTATTTAGAATGAAGAAAATTTGGTATCATATTGTCTATTTTGTTCACTGAGTATTCTTTATAAAGCACTTCTCTGAAAGTCTTCTTTTTGAGGTGATATTTTATGTCAGTCAAGACAGAGTGTAAGAGATCATGAGCTATGAAGGAACCACGCATTCCTTAGTAGAATGGTGGTTACTCTAACAGAACATGATGAAATGGAGAATAATTGTTTTTAAGAGATGTAGTGAAAACATGCACATGTCCTCCACTTTTCATTTTGAGGTAATACGTTATAATTATATGATACCTTTTATTCTTCATGACATTTTTGTTCGTATTATACAATCTTATTCTCACAGGACTTGGAACATATTTTGTTAGATTAAGAGTATATACATAGGATGGTGAAATAATTTGAGGAAGATCATACTAATCTAAATCTTCAACTCTGTTCAGCCTAGGTCAAAATTGTGTCTCTTCAGTGAAGCTGCCCTTCACCCTCCTTACCTAAAATAATTTAAAAAATTAAACTAAAAGTTTAATTAAAAAAAAATTTAGAGGCCCCTGGGTGGCAAAGTTGGTTAAATGTCAGACTTGATTTCAGCGCAGGTCATGATCTCAGAGTCACACGATCAAGCCCCACATCGGGCTCTGGAGCTTAGTGTGCAGAGTCTGCTTGAGATTCTCTCTTCCTCTCCCTCTGCCCCTCCCCCTGCTTGTGCGCAGTCTTTCTCTCTCTCTCAGTAAATTAAAAAAACAAAAACAAAAAAACAAAAACTTTTTTTTTAAATTAAAAAGTTTCTTCAGGAATCTTCATCCTGCCCATGCTATAACTCTCAGCTGCCTTATATTTCTTCTTAAAAATTTTTATGGATATATTTTATGTTTTATGTTTTCCTAGCCATGTTGTTAGTTCTATTTTTCCTATGTCCTCCCATCCCCACTGTTCTTAGAACAGAGCCAGATGAACATCGGTTATTTAATAATACTTACTGAGCAAGAGCTGCCTTTAAAATGAAATTGTGCAGCACCAATAAAATGCTCCGAGTAGTGTGTGGCCTATCATATGTAATAAAAACTGGTTGGATAAGTTCACTTGGGGATAATGTGACCAAATTCATTATATGATTAATAGTAATTTCACATTTTTACTGCACAGTTTTAATTAGAATCTTTGCTTTCTGGGGGTGCCTGGCTAGCTCAGTCAGTAGATCATGTGACTCTTAATCCCAGGGTTATGAGTTCAAGCCCCATGTTGGGCATGGAGCCTAATTAAAAAAAAAAAAAAAGAAATAAAACTATTAAAAAAAGAGAATCTTTGCTTCTTGCCTTTGCTAGATTTTCTGAGTTTGAGTGTAAAATCTTTGGAAACTTGCTAGGTGATTGTCTATTAGCAAAGCGGCATGGTTTGGGGAAAAATCCCTGCATATTGATATCTGTTGACCTCTCTCTCTGAAGTTCTGCCACGTTCTGGCTGAGTAAAGTGGGATGGGTCCCCTAAGCCCCCACCCTACTGTGAGCATATATGTGGCCTAGTAAACTACATGGGATGTGATTTGCCCTTGACGAGGGCAGATTTCATGATTCCCCTTATCTCACTAATATCTGTCTTATTACTCTTTCTTTTCTTTTTAATGAACAAGTTTTCAAGGAACATGAAGTTACATATGCTTTTTGAAAAAAAATTAGAAAATTTGGGAAAATATAAAGGAGAGGAAGCAAAAACTCACCTTGAGGAAAGATGGAATATTTTTAGTATACTAAGATCCCATTTTTAAAATAATGTCAATCTCATTTTTAAAAATTTTTATATTTTATTTTATTTCTTTTAAGTGTTCTGGAATTCATTGTTTATTCATTTGCTTATGAAGTCTTTTTTTCTTTTATTAGTGCATTAATCTAGCACACATTTATTGGATGACTCCTGTATGGCAGGCACTATTCCAGGTGTTGGACATAGAGCAGTAAACTAGGAAGGATCTTGTTTTTTCATGGAGCTTTTGTGGGTTTTTTTTTTTTGAGGGGAGTATGTACAAGAAGCACATAAACTAATATAAAATATGACCTGAGATGGCGATAATGGCATGGCTGAAACGTAAAGCAGGTGTGTGTGTCCAGAGTGATGGCAGTCCTCCTTTAGAGAGGGTAGCCACCTCAGGTGGTGATATTGTACCAGAAATCATAAACATAAGTGAGAAAGCAAGTTGAGTGACCATCTAGTTAAGAGAACTCTAAGCAGAACAGCATGTTCCCAGCAGGTCCAGCATAAGGCTTACAGACCCGATGGAGGCTAGATTATCCAGCTCTCTCAAATCCTGTGATCTAACTTTGAACTGGGAAGGCTGGCTACTTTTTGTCTTCATAGGGTGTAAAATCTTGATTTTCCATTTAATCCAGGTCAGTACCATGGTACCCATGGCTCTGCTTGTATCACTAGCTTCATTAAGGCTTTGATCTTGTGTTAATGTTTTTGTTTGTTTTGCATATAGAAAAGTCCTTTTAAAACTAGACCCTCAACCACTGGGAGGAAGCACTGCTCCAGAGAATGTTCAAAATAGAAAACCATTCCAGTTCTAAAGTGTAGGCGTCTTCCAGCAAGTGGAGGTTTATAAGGAGCTGCTGAGCAGGGATAGGAAGGAGGAAGATTTCCTGAGACCTGTCTTTATGGTTTAACATCATTCTGTTTCAAATGAATTATTATAACAACAAATGCGTTTTTCCTTCTTTTTCTTTTTCAAATTAAACTATGAAAATATGTTTCAGGGAAGGAAGAACAGTTTCTGGGTTATCCATTCTTTAGCTTCTATTATAAAACATTGAGCTGACTTTAGTAGTCACAGAACAATTAAATTGCTGTGAACAATTATTCACAGAGCTCTTCTAATCAAATATTTCTATGATCTCTTATAAATGCTGAGAAGGTTGCAGAAATGTCTACTTGAAATCTAAACAACTGGAAAATTCAAATGATCGTTTCTTGTTTTAGGTATTTCTAATAGAAATAGATAACACATAAAGATGACTTTGAATTAAATAAAATAAAATACCAGTAGTCATAAGGTAAATTTCAATCAAGTAAGATTCTGTTAACTCTCTCATGCTTTCTAGAAATCCACTTAACTCTTAATGATTGTTGAGTGTAGTAATGCTCACAAGCAGTAATATGACTTCTGAACAGGTACAATTAAAGTGTGGTCAGCTCACCTTTCCGGTTGTGTGGATCTCTCATTGCTTTTTATTTTTCTGCGATTGGTAATGGGAACTTGACTCATTGGAAACATCAAACAAACAAACCAACAATGTATTCTCAATCCACTCCTAGCCACCATTCCTGTTAGGCATTTTGTATACGCTTTTACTTTCAGGTTTTTCTCTTGAGGGAATTAGGATGGGTAAAGCTATCCGTGCAATCATGTAATAAAAAGACCTGAAAAGTCCATCTGCTCTTCTTTCTAAGCAATTCCTTCTTTCTTATTTTTGTTTAACATTTTTTCAAACTATCTCAACACCCTTTACATATAAATATAAATTCTGGCTACTGGGTTAATATAAAAGACATAGAAAAGCTGAATTTTTATGGGTTAGTCTGTCCAGAGGATTTATATCGTTACACAGTAGCCTTTCCACTGAAAACTTTTTAGTAGTATTAACTAATTATGATTGAGAGGAGAAATGGTAAGTTTTCTTCTTTGGCAGTGTTGAAAACCGATGGCCTCTGATTTATCTCAACAGTCTAGAGTTGGGAATTTTTCTCTGGAGAAATGGATACTTGGGAGATTTGCATGTATGTGATTTATGTGGCATTTGACTTACGTTTTCCAAGCTGTGATAGTTCACAATTTAAGCACTTCTCATCACCACCAAGCAACTCCAGAAAATAGAGCATCTTTTAATTTGAGCCCTCGCAGTTGGCCATACATGGAGAAGTCAGGAGAGTTTTGTGGTAACCACGTGCCACAGGCATCTAAGGATGTGGTAGAACCAGAATGAACCCCCCCACCCCATGTCATTGACAACATGTGTTACGTATTATTATGGTTCTGGCCTCTAGATTTTAATTTCTTGGTGACAGGATCTATATTTGGGGAAAAGAATTGTCTGGGCTAACTTTCTGTGTAATAATCACTTGGATTAAATGATTATTTTCCATGCAAATCTAAGTAAGATGCAAACACTGGGTGCCAAGGATTTCTGTGTGAATCAGGGGTAGGAATAACAAAGGAGCCTGTTCTGTGTTAGTGGTGAGAAATCATCTCCTGGAGGCTAAAACATACATATGCTCGAGTCAAAATTCGGGAAATGTACTGGTTAAACACTGGTGACCTAAAACCATTGCCAACCTCCAGATGTGCTTCCCTGCAATCCACGTAGCAAACAGTGGAGGGATTTGGAAGTAGTCAACTGCTGTGATTGCCTGAGAACCGCAGAAAATGAAGTATTCTGCCTCAAGGTTGTTCTCCTGGAAAACAGGGCTTTCTCGAATTCTTTATCTCAATCTTGTCTAAACTTGGAAATGACCTTTCATATACATTTTTTCTCCCCCTGCCGTTCTTTTTTGGTTTATGCCAACAGCAGTCAAATAAAGTTCATAGACTCTCAGAAGGAAAACCAGTTAATTTTTTGCCTGGAAGATGCCACTCGAGGAAAAAAAAAAATGTTCCTTCTCTGCCTACTCCAAAATGTACTATTTGAGTCCCACTCTCTTTTCTGTACATGAATTTCATATATGGATAAGATAGTAAGTTATAAAAGGCATTTCGCTTTTCACAGTGATTACCAGTGGCTTGTTGATATTTGTGGGTTGATCTGTGCAAGAGCATCAAGATTATTTTGAGTCATCCTTTCAATATTTTCCTTTCCTTTATTTATTTGCCTTTTGGTCCTGTAGGTATCCCTATAACTTATACTCTTCACTTAGAGCTGAGAGTTTTATCTCATCTCATCTTATTTCCATTTCCATTTCTCTTGGTTTACACCCTGAGACACTCAGGGAAAGGAAAATTATTTGCCAGATTCTTGGGCCTTTGCTTGAGGTAAAGCTCCATGAACATACATAAAGCAGAGATCAGTGTTCCAAAAGAAAAGTATACAGTTGTTCTTTTGGCTCTTGGCTGCTTGTTGTGGGAACTTAGAAGTGAGAAACAACAGTCAGGCTGGAGAACAGATTGGAGCAGCATCCAGAGGATCCTTGGGTTCAGCTGTTTGTGGTCAGTGGAAGGCGTGAGGGTATGTGCAGTTTTATTGCAGGACAAATGAATGAGAAGTCAAATCAGAGAGAGACAAACCAGGAGAGACTCTGGACTCCAGGAAACAAACTGAGGGTTACAAAGGGGCAGGGGTGACGGGATGGGGTAACTGGGTTATGGGTATAGAGGGGGGCATATATGGTGATGAGCACTGTTCTACACAACTAATGAATCACTCAACGCTACATCAAAAACTAATGATGTATTACATGTTGGCTAATTGAACATAATTAAAAAAGATTAGGGAATTTACCTTCTAAAAAAAACAAAAATGAAAAACTCAGAAGACACAGAAAGAGAGCAATCCCATTTTGGAAATGATCATGTTGGTCACTAATGTGTTTTCCTAATTACCTCAAACATCATTGCTTTTTGTGGATTTGGAATATGAGTTTTTTAATTCCAGACTCCTCATGAGCTTTTCTCACAAGCATTATGAAAGCAAAGCTGTAAAGTCCTTGGGTTGAGGGTAGGATTAGGATGCTAGTCACCACTTCCATGTTTTCCTGTAATGCCTGTGTCCTCCCTTGTAGTTCCTTTCTCGTAGAGTTCATTCACATTATGGTAAAAGTTAGAGCCTATTGGTGTGACAGCTGGTAGGGGCTTCCTGGGTTCCAGAAAGACCTGGGGCGGATGTTATCAGAGCTCCCACAACTCACTGTGGTGCATCCTGGGAAAGCATTTTCTGAGAACAGTAAACTTCCATTTTTAAAAATTTGTCATTTTGAAATGCGTCTGCAGCCTCTGTACTTTGTAGGGAAGGAGCCAGAGTAGAGCTGGTGCTATTCTTTCCTGTCTTCGTGCTTCTGCGGTCCTGCTTGCTGTCCGGTTCTGACCAGCTGGGTAGGACGCCTGTTTCTTCAGCTGTCGTGTGTGTTGACTTAAAGACTTTTCTTGTGCCAGGAAACAACGTCATGAGAACCATCCATGGAGTGGGAGAGATGATGACCCAAATGGTACTCAGTCGAGGCTCTATCTTCCCCATGAGTGTGCCTGACGTTCAGCCCAGCATCCACCCCAGCAAGCAGGGGAGCCCCATAGAGCATGAAGATGTGACCGTGATGGACACCAAACTGAAGATTATTGAGATTCTGCAGGTACGTGGCAGAACGGGAGTAAAGGAGTGAATACCCAATTGTGCATCTCCAAATCACTGGGAATATTCTGAAATGCTATTGAACTCATTTATTTCTGTTAAGTGAACGGCACTATTTAAAATGTTAGTGACATGTGTTCATTTCCATTAAATGTATTTCTGATGATATCTAACAACTGTGGAGTGCTTTGAGGGTCACAAAACCTCTTTCATACACATTTTCTCATTTAGTATTGACCCTGATTTCATTTTACCTTTACTTCAGGGTTTCAGAGCAGGCAAACTTGAGATTGAATTCTAACTTGATTTGTATTTTTAATTGAATTGGGCATGTAATTCTAGGTATTCAGATTTATCATTGTTGCAAGAAACTCAAATGAAATTTTATTTATTATTAACAAAAATGTTAATATTGGTCTCAGTATTTTATATAAGGGACTATCTCTCTTTGTGTTTTTGTTTCCAAGAGGCTGAGAATAATAGATGTTTTTAAAATGAATATAGTTTAATACCTAGCTCTATGAATTTAAAGAAGATAAATTATTATTTCATGCCCACTGGTTTAGTGAATAAATTCCCTATTACTGTAACTGTGAATTCTTAACATTTTTTTTAAGTTTGGAAATAGTTTTATGATACTTTAATTATAGCCTTTATTCCAGATTTGGAGAATAGGGCCTGGAGTTTTCAAGAATCTATTAAGATTCTGGATATAGTTTACTAAGTCTTTCATCATAATTTAATGTAAACTGAGCTAACAGAAGTGGGTTAGTAGTCCTGGAAGGATCTGTACATTTTTATTTAAAGCAACTAGGCTTATAATCATAAAAGTTTTCACAGTTCCTCCAGAAATTCCAAAGGCTGAATCCTGAGAAATTTTGGCAGGCCTCCGAACCCCGTGTTCATGACTCTGAAGAATCACTTGGTTCCCCTATTCTGAAACTGAGAACAGTAGTGATCACCTGACCTGTGAACCTACTGAGCCCATAGCTTCCCGTCATCCTACTCATGGGACAACCTCTAGGATATGTGACCTTGTTTTAGCCCACAGTTATGGAAGTTTAGCATTCGAAAAACAATCTGACAGCTAACAAACGAGGAGATGGAGCTACTGCAGTGGGGCCCATGCGGGGCTGACCTCTCCTTGCTGCCTCTTTTGGGCTTTTAATATATTTCTTGTTGAGCCTCTTTTCTCGTTCTGGTTTTTGTGTTGCCGTGTACGGGTCTGATCCAGTCCGTGTTCCTATGTGCTGCTCTTCCAGACGTTTCTGTCTTAGAAACTCCCTCTTCAGGAGTTTCTTTAGAGGCGCCTGCATGGCTTAGTTCGTTAAACACCTGCCTTTGGCTCAGGTCATGATCCCAGGTCCTGGGATGGAGCCCCTCATGAGGCTCTCTCCTCAGTGGCGAGCCTGCTTCTCCCTTTCCCTCTGTCCCTCTCTCTGCTTGTGTCCTCTCTCTTTGTCAAATAAATTAACAACATCTTTAAAGATAAGAGAGAATTTCCTTAGAGCCATGTTCCTCATACAAATCTCCTGCTTCCTGCCAGCTCTACCTCTTCACAGGGTCTTCCTGCCTTTTCCCCATCATTTTATGTCTCTCTCTCTCTCTTTGTATCTCTCTTTATTTCTCTCTCTCATTTTCTCCCTCAGTCTGTTTTTTAAAATATTTATTTATTTATATGAAAGAGAGGGGCTCCGGGGCTCCATCTTGTAACCCTGAGGTCATGACCTGAGCCCACTCCAAGAGTCAGATGCTTAACCTACTGAGCCACCCAGGTGCCTCCCCTCCCTCTCTGTGTCTTCAGTTCTCTCCCAACTGTCTTTGTTTTTATTCTTCCCTCTGGCCCTTTCCTACCTTCCATTTATTTTTTACAGTTAAATATATTAAATATAATTAATTAATATTTAATAAAATTTATTAAATTTTAATTTAATTTAATAAAATTTAATTTAAATTTAATAAATAAAATTTAATAATTTTTAAAATTTATTTTAAAATTTTATAAAATTAAATATATTAAATATATTAAATAAATTAAATATATCAGAAGATGAAAGTTTTACTTTGGGATATATTTATAAAATACAACACTATGAGCACTAATCTTCACTAACTGAAAGTTAATAAGTGTTTCACTAATTAGTGTCTTACTCATTTGCTCTTTACATAGGTTTTTTTTTTAAACCTTTCTTTTCAAGCATGTGCCATCCAGTTTCTGTTCCCGTCTAAGACTGTCAAGTCCAATGGCCCTTCTCAGCTCTGTTTTCCCACGATCTGTCCCTTTGAAAATGCTCTTTAGCTAGACTCTACCCAACCATGATGTGTTGCAGTACATGGTAATAAAAGAGACTCTTTGGTGTTTGTTTTTCCTTCCTCATTATACATTCTTCATAGGCAAGGCTTACCCTTGACACCCCTTTTGTACCCTCAGCACCTTTCTTAGTTCCTGGCTTCACAAATGTTTGTTGAACTTAAGTGACCATAGCTGACACAGAGCATGTTTCCTGCCCATAAGAAGCATAGGGGGCTATCAGAAGAGAGAAAGAGAGAGGCAGAGGCAATAATAGAAGTATTAGGTTGATAGTAGACAGGTGTAAACCATATTTTAGGTGAGCAAAAAGGAGAAAAATGGATCTAGACAGGGAATCAGGGAAAGCTTCATTTAAAAAAGAAGTTTAGTTCCATCCGTGTTGTCGCAAATGGCGTATCATGCTGAGCGAAATAAGTCAAGCAGAGAAAGACAACTATCATATGATCTCCCTGATATGAGGAAGTGGTGATGCAACATGGGGGCTTAAGTGGGTAGGAGAAGAATCAATGAAACAAGATGGAATTGGGAGGGAGACAAACCATAAGTGACTCTTAATCTTACAAAACAAACTGAGGGTTGCTGGGGGGAGGGGGGTTGGGAGAAGGGGGGGTGGGGTTATGGACATTGGTGAGGGTATGTGCTTTGGTGAGTGCTGTGAAGTGTGTAAACCTGGCAATTCACAGACCTGTACCCCTGGGGATAAAAATATATGTTTATAAAAAAATAAAAAATTAAAAAAAAAGAAGTTTAAATTGAATCTGGGAGGATATCTGAAAAAACTGGTGACTCTAGAGTAGAGGAGAATATTCAAGGTAAGGTAGACACTGAACACATGGGAGAAGGCAGGAGAGAAGCATCTAGTGCTCCTGGAACAGAGCAGTATGAGAAGGAGTGAGAGGAGGAGGAGAAAGGAATGGGGGAACAGGGCTGCTTCAGGAACCACAGAGATCCTGGCAGATCAGGTCAGACAGTACCATGTGTGACCATTACTCTTCACTGTCCAAACAAGGCTCTTTTCAGAGTGCAAGGGGCATAGATAGTAGTTACGCTGGGACAAAATGTTACACCAGGCTTATCGCGTGCAAACTGGGATAGGTGGGAACCCTGTATAAAACCACTTCTCTGTTGTTTCCCTTCTCCACTCAGAAATCTGTAGCACATATTTTCTTTCTCGGGTCACCACTGAATTTTCTATACTACATGATCAAGCCCTCAATCCTTTTCTAATTGTGTTAACAGTGCTGTATTTTGTTTTCCCAACTCAGACTTTGGCTTCTTCAGGGCAATGGGCTTCAAGTGTTTGCACTCTTCCTAGTGCCTAGCACACATGGGAACCTTACTGACACTTAGTTTCTGCCAGTGTGTTAGTTAAGGAAGACAAGGACAACTGCACAACCCAAGGAAACACAAACACCATTGAGGTAATCCATGGTATATTTGGATGCTGTTACTTCAGCTGTCCTTTTGTAGCCGAGATCCAAGACTGACTGTGGTATAGCCGGAGTCCATACTATTGTACCTGGAATTTCGGCCTTTCTGTGTGTGGTTGAAGGTCATAGCTCCAGCACTCTCCTCCCAGAGCCAAAGGTAACTCTGCAAGGTGCAAAAAATTGTTACCTCTTCTTCCAGACTCATTGGATACCTTTATCTGGAATATTCAAAGAGTAATCATGGGAAGTCAAGTTTTCTTCTTCCTAAAAAACTGCTTTGGGATCTTACTGACATTGGCTAATGGAACTGTGTCACTTCTCTTCATTTTATGACTGATAATCATGTGTGCAACTGAGATTTCTAATTAGTTCATGTGCAACGTTTAAAGTTTTGTTGTTGGTGTAATGAATTGTAGTTTTAACCACTACGTTAAGAAAATAAAAGTATTTTTTTAATGCTTTTTTGTAGTTTATCCTGAGTGTCAGACTAGATTATAGGATCTCGTATATGCTGTCAATATACAAGAAGGAATTTGGAGAGAACAATGAGAACACGGAAACGTCTGCCAGTGGCTCTCCAGATACGGTACTACCATCAGGTAGCTCCTTTGTGTCAATATTTGCTCTGTAGCTTTCATATTTTGTCTATGAGACAAAAATGTGGAAATAATATCCACCAATGACATGAAGGGATTGAGACAGAGCAACGGACTTGCCTAGGATGCTGGGAGGATATTTCCAGTTTCTTGGTGCTCCGCCCCTCGAATGCAGTTTATTTTGCCATCTTCACAGCTCAGTGAGGTAGAGGTACTGTTTATTGTGCCATTTTATAGATAAGAAAATCGAGGTCAGATGGGGTAAATTACTCACTGAAGATCAGGAAAGTAGTAGAGCGGGGATTTCTTCTGAGGTCTCCCCAGTTTCAGAGCTTGAATCTTGTAAGCATCATGCTGTTTTGGTGAAAGTCTAAGGGAACCTTTTTGCTTGATCAAAGAGCTGCATGAAATATAGCTGTGAGGAAAAAGATGTTTTGTAGGAAGCTGTTGCCCAACTGAAGAATAAAGACATGGTACGCCCCGAAGGTCTAAATGGGGGTATTTTTGCATGTGTGTATGTGTGTGTTTTTACTTTGCATGGTTATGAACTGGTACTCTATGTCAGTTTTTCACATTTAAAAAATGTGAGAATGAAGCCAGTTTATCTCTGTGTATAGGAGCATAGTGAAGAAAGAGCATAAAAATTGTTGTGAAAATTTTGTGGCTGTAGAAAGTGTCCTATGAAACCTAATAAATATTAAATTTCCATTTTTCTGGGTGGATCAGGCCAGTAATAGCAGGCTAGAAACTATGTCGTATAAAGATTTAGCCAGGTCACAGAATTCTTTTTCTGAGGAGAGGATTTGTACACAGATACGAAATTTTCTTCTAAACACAACCACCATGAAAATATCAGGTATCCTCCTCTTTTTCACCCATCAATCAATTTGACAGGAATGATTCAGTGATTGTAAGGGTGTAGTTAAAATGGATGGGAGACCCATGTCCTGGTCTCTGACTCATTAGTAGGATTGGAAGGGCAGCTTGCCTCTGTAGATGGAGTTAAGCTTTCCTAAGGGACAGGGCGCTTCTGGTATCTTTGCAACCGTGTTGTTTTTATGCTTCCCAGAAGTATAGAACCCTAAAGGGCTCTTTCCAGGAATGATATGGCAGAACCAGAAAATCTTGTTGGCGGTTGCATTGACCGTATCATAAAAATTATTGGCTCTCAGAAGCCAGACTTCTGGAAATAGAAGCTCTAAGTGTCATTAAAGTATGGGGGGGAACCCTCAGAAAACCAATTCTCTCTGATTTACCTGATCTCTTTCATTGGTTGAGAGAGCTTTTTCTTTTTCCTTTTTCCTTTTTTTTTTTTTTTAATCTTGCTCTGTTTTCTTTTTATGCTTTAGGGATAAGAAATAAATAATGTACTTATTTAAACATTTTGAGAAAGATATCCTCAAAATATTAGTGGTGAGGATGGGTGAGGAATCATGATTGGTTCACATAAAAAAATTAATGTCCCATAAGAAGAAGGGATGGAATTTTAGAAGAAAGTGTGGGGAAAAGGATCATGTTGTTTGGAAGTACCACATAGTAATAAGGTTCATTATTGCTATATTTTGATTCTTTAAAAAACATGTTTGAAAAACACCCTTCCATATCATCACCTCATTAAATAATATATATTTACATGTATGTGTGAGTGTGTGGAGTTGATGCATATAGATACATCTAGAGAGATGAAGCAACTTTTTGAATGGTCCTTCTAGATATGTCTTCGACTATAGCAATATAGATTTAAAATGTAAACTTCTTTTAAAACATTGATCTTTAAGTGTAATTAAGAACTGTGACTTTTTAAACTGTTAATTGATATTTGGTGGCATAAAGAAATTAAGACAAATATTTTGGGTATGCTAATATTGATATGAATACTGTGACTCCTAAATAGGATAAGATAAAGAATGGAATTTGCCATTTGTCTTTACAGCTATTGTTCCTGATATAGATGAAATTGCAGCCCAGGCAGAAACTATGTTTGCTGGAAGGTATAGTAACACTTATGTATCTTTACCTTGTGGCTAAGGTTTTGCTTAGAATTCTATTGACATTTTGTTATTGTTTACCTCCCTATATTTATTTAATTTTAGATCCTTTATTGTTGCCAACATAATTTCTGCCAGAAATGAAGTTGCTAATATACTGTAGAAGAGAAAGCATAGCTTTTCTTTAGGTAGGTCGGGGAAAGACGAGAGAGATTAAATCAGCGTATTGAACTTTTCCCTGAATTCTTTGCTTTTCTTTCCTCAAATAATGACAGCACATGGATGCCCTTTAAGTCCCTTGGTATAAATAGCACTCTGTCTTGCAAAACATTGCTTTCCTGCATCTGAGAAATTTGAGGCAAGAAAGTGACTTCTTTCAATGTTATCATTAACTTCATTTGTGAGAAATAAAGCTATTTTCTGCCAGTTGGAAATATCCATGATTAAAGGAAACAAAATACCTCTGGTATGACTACCTTCCTTTGTTTTCTGAAACTCTGACATTTATTGTTTTTAAGTTGTTTCTTTCTTTTTCAGAAATGAAACTAATAGCAGTAAAAAAGGAAAAGTAAAAAAAGCCCTAAGGTGTCCAAGCTACTAATTATTTTTTCTTACGTTCATTTCTTTACACATTTGCCATGAGAACTTAAACAATTTCACACCAAGGCCTTTGTTGCCTTTTCTTGGGTTAGAAAGACAAACAAGAATGAAGAAGGGAACCCAAAAGAATTTTTTTTTTTAACTCTAGTGAACATTTGGTTTAACTTTGTTTTTATATTATTTTGACAGTTTTTGTTGGTGTTCTTGTTGTGTTTTCCTATTTAAGTATTTCATTATTCCCAGGAAGAGACAATAAATCAGTGCATGATTTTTCACCTTAAGACAAACTGAGGGTTATAGAAGGGAGGGGGGTGGAGAGATGTGGTAACTGGGTGACAGGCATTAAGGAGGGCATGTGTTGTGATGGGCGCTGGGTGTTATAGGCACCTAATGAATCATTGAACACTGCATAACAAACTAATGATGTATCATATGTTGGCTAATTGGACATAAGAAGAAGATAAAAACTTACTAAAAACTAAACTTCAAAAAAAAAAAAAAGGATCTCTTATCCCGTGCAGTCTTGCCCAGGATCTAAATATACCAAGCACAGAGAGTGGCTCTGGTGATGACTGTGTGCAAATGGATGTGCGTGCACGTGCTCATGCCCTTGTCCTTCCTTGCCGCTCATCACCTGTTGGTGAGAGGTCTCTAGGGCTCTGGAGAAAGTTAGTTGTTTCTATACATCTATCTTAGTATTTCTTTTCAATATTAGAGTTGAGAATTTTTTGGATCCGTTTTTGATCCAAAATTATTTTTGTCTATGTGGAGGTGAGGGACTCATCCTGCTTTGCTTGATACTTTCCCAGAGCAATCCCTGAAAAGTCCTCTGCCTGGGATTGCCTTCAGCCTTGGGCAGATGGGGACAGTTGGTCATCCCTGCTTTCATGGACAAACCCAAGTTTCCTTTTGTCTTTCTTTATGTGTGTGTGTGTGTGTGTGTGTGTGTGTGTGTGTGTGTGCGCGCGCGCACGCGCGTTTTGTTTCTTTATCAGTTACATGAGGGGAAAAAGGTAAAATGATCTTCCTTTTTACATTTCATCTTTGAGGGGGAGAATGATATAACTGAGAATGTATATGCAATTTTAACCACATAGGAGTAATTTTTTTGGTAAATATAAGTTATTTTAGAATGATTTTTGGTTTTATAGAAAGGAGAAAAATCCAGTTCAACTTGATGATGAAGGAGGCAGGACCTTTTTACGTGTCCTCATTCATCTGATCATGCATGACTACCCTCCTTTGCTCTCAGGAGCCCTACAGCTACTGTTCAAGCACTTCAGCCAGAGAGCGGAAGTCTTACAGGCATTTAAACAGGTAAGACTGGGGAGCCCTCACTGGGGCACGGCAAATGCTCGGAAAATATTGTTTATAACATTCCACCGGACTTCACAGCTGCAGAGTTCATGAGACTGTGTGTCTTCTCCTAGAGACATTTTCTATTTTTAAAGACGGATGTGGTCTTGTCCTAAGCCAAGACATGATCTATTTTAGAAAGAGTTCCCCACGAAATGATTTTCAGTTAATATCTTAACATAAATGACAGGCACAAAGATTTAGGAAGGCACTGGGGGATAAGACCATAATAAGAATTTTGTTGTCCCTGCTATTATTTTGACACCAGATTTTACTCATAAATTTGGATGGGACAAGCAGTAATGCAGAAATATATATTTGGTGATTGAAAATGTGTAAATACCAAAGAAAGTAACTGTTTTGGACATAATCTTTTTCTTTGTCATCCGAATGACATCAATCTTGAGACTATTGGTGAATAATACCTAACTGCTTACATGTGTGTTTCACTATATTTATGGTATTTAATAAAGCATTGATCTTCGTTAAGGATGTTTTATAAGAATATATTAAAATATGAAATAATTGTAAGTGCAATTATACAAATAGATATAATTATGCATAATTTATATATCATGCAATACATAAAAATTATAATAAAAGTTTATAACATGAAGCTTAGACCATATCAGAATTTTCTTCCACTTATGTCTATATTTCTACCTCTTTTCAGATAGAGTCTTGGGAAAAATTAACTTTAGCAGTGAAATTAGAGTTAAGGTATCTTTTCTTTTGAACTACTCTTTAGTACTTTGATAGAGTTCACTTTTTAAAAAATATATAATTCTTTATAACATATGACTATATTAGATTGTGTTCACAGATATTTCCAGGTAAGTTTTCATGGTCAATATACATCTAAACTATCCATAAATGTTCTAGAAATATTAAACTTCAACTGTTAAAAGACTTGGGATTTTTTTAACATCAGTAAAATAGGAATTAAGGAATTTCCATAAGTAAACTGAGGGTTCAAATTCTTCTGTTTCCAGGTGCAATTGCTAGTGTCCAATCAAGATGTAGATAACTACAAGCAAATCAAGGCAGATCTAGACCAGCTTCGACTAACGGTGGAAAAATCTGAGTTATGGGTTGAGAAGAGCAGCAGCTATGAGAATGGAGAAATGGGTGAAAGTCAAGTAAAAGGTGGTGAAGAACCCATTGAGGTTTGTTTTCAAGATATATTTTGAAGTAATCCAAACAATATCTTCTAATCACAGGCCCCATAGCCAAAATTATTCACAAAGAAAAATTTTATTCTGAGTAATGGAGCATATAATTTTCATTTGCCAAATGAATTAACTCCATAAGCCTTTATTTTGGTTAATTCTTATAGGTCTCATAGGTCTTAAGCATAGACCTCTAAAGAGGTGAATTTTTGCTGTTATCATTCAAAGTGACTGTTTATTACCAATCTGTAAATCATTTTTTTCTTTACTGCTTATCCTTATACAATATGTAAAAATAGTTAAATGGGGCAGTATGCTTTAATGCCAGCATGAAAATACCAAAGGTCTGTATTTACTCTAAAGAGTGGTAAGATGGTGATCCTAAGTCTTCTGTTGAATAGGTATTAGTTTTTGGTGGGTTAATTAGTGTTGTTTTCACATTTTACTAAATACTAAATAACCATTTAAAGTTTTTAAAGCCATGTTTTTTGCAGTAATACTTGGCAAGCCCATGCCAACATCCTAATTGGTAAGATACTGTTTCTTAAATTCCTGTCTTGTGTTTTATTTAGTTGTTTTTTAATCTTCAGGAATATAGACTATTCAGAGAGGTTTACCTACCCCAGCTTTTCTGTTTGTTAGAATACCCAAAATATTGTGTAGTGAAAGGTAAAGACAGAGTAGGAGATAGTTTCAGTCCTCAAAATGTGGAAAAGTCTCAAAGGGAAGTTCATCTGGTGGGTTACTATTTCTTCCTTGTCTCAGGACTACTTACCACTAATCTGCATAAAATTTTTAACTTAATCTTTTAGTAACTTTTTTCTGTGATTTTATAATATAAGTTATTAGAATGTAGAATTCCTACTCCATATAAATTTGTTTCATGACCAGCTCTTTTGTCGTTGTTGATAAAGAGTTCTTCTACAGCATATTTAAGAACTAAGAGGACATTTAACATTTAGGTAGTCCTTGCTACACGTCGTCTTCTAGCAGACATTTTCATACACAGTATCTCTTTTTAAATGTTACGACAAACTTTGGAGAGAGTTAGAAAGATCACATTTCTAAGGATGGATCAATTGAAACTCAGAAAACCCAAGGATTTCTTCCCTATCAAGTAGCTCTGTGTGACCCAACTGAGATTTTAACCTAGGTCTTTCTGAGGATAAGTTCCAGGCTCTTTAATGTATGAAGGCAATTTCTGATATAATATTTAAAGATGTTAAGAGATGTATTATGCCTTTACAAAGCTGGAATACCTTTTTTGCAGATACATGCTGTGCTCATCTTCTGGAGAATAAACACAATACTGCTTCCCCTTTTAGAACATTGCATTTTAAAAAATAAAGAACGACTCTAAACCATAGGAAAATGTTCTTTGTAAAAGTTTGCAAAAAAAGTCATGTAAGAGTACAGATGAGATGTTCCATGAAGGAATTTAGTCCTTCGTCTGTATTTTAAGTTCCTAATCTCTGAACGAAGTGGAGAAAGAGCCTCTATCAGTGTATATCCATGGTATCCCCGGAGCAGTTTAATAGACAATTTGTACTGATTAAAGAAAGAAGATGAATGAGTTGTCTGATTGTGGCTACCTTCAAAACAAAACTATGTTCCACGTGGGTTATAAGTTCATTTTTCTAAATACTTGAGATGAATAGAAGTCAGTGAAGCTGGGATTAATTTACTCTTTGTTGTATACAGGATTTATCTATTCAGAAAATGGTAATGATTGTAACTACTTGAACCAGGAAGTGATTTAATACAAGGAATTAAATTTTGGAAAGTCTGGAGGAGTACAGTTTGGAGGCTGCCACTGGACTGTTGACTTCAAGGTCAAACAGTCATGGGTGCAATTCAGAGGTCTAGAAGCTGCTTTGGCTGCTGCCAACGCTGCAGCTTTACCACCACTCACTCACACCTGAAAAGCACATGGCTGGATGATGGAACACTCACATCTCTCAGGATTTTCTTCTTAGCCCTTCCAGCCAAAGGACGATGGAATTGAATGGATAGGGCATTAAGAGCATGGGTTTTGACATCAGACTCCTTAGAAGATGCCACTAATTATATGTGTGACTTTGGGTAACTTATATTACTACCCCCCCCCTTTAAAAATATTCATTCAGCGGACATAATAATGGTACTTAGATCATGAGAATACTAGATCAGATGAGCAAATTGAGCACATGGCATGTCAGTTAATACAACTTCAGCTGGAAAATATAAGCAACAAGGTAATATGTTATTTACCAACAAGTCAAGAAGTAAGGCTCCAGCTTTAATTAATTCATTTTCTCAATGTGGTCACTATGGACCAATAGACTTAATTTTGAGACTGATCTTTTCATGGGTGCATCACGGCAGCAACATCCTGGACATTACATCTATGTACAACAACGCCAAAAAGAATATCTGTGCCTTTTTACGCATTTCTGAGTGTCCTGTATAGGAACAAGGAAACCTTTTCCAGGCATCCCTTAGTAGAATCTATCTCACGTCTCATTGTCCAAAGCAGGGCCATATGTTTACCTCTAAAGCAATGGATTATAAGATTAATTTAGCCTAAGTAAAGGATAACCCTCAAGCTCTAGAATACCTACCCCTGAATTACATGGGGGAAAGGCTAGATAGTAGAATAAAACTGAAATCTCCTATCAAGGAAGAACAACAAAAAGCAACTGTTGGTCAGCAACTGACAGTGTCTGCCGAATTTGGTAGTCAGTGCCTGTTTGTTATTATTATTGGTTTTTATTATATGGTTTTTATGATGGGTATGGAGTTATGAGATCTCAGAGTTAAATTATACTCATCGGGGTTATGAAGTCCAATTCCTGTCTGATACTTATTTTCTCTCTAAATAGCTCACATGAGTGAGATGTTTCTCGAAACAGAACTTCTGTGATGGCAAATTCAGTAACTCTTGAGGTAGTACATTCTATTGAAATGAACACATAGCTTAAGAAATAGAATATTACTAGTAGGGAGTCCCTGGGATCCCTCCATGTATGCTGGATGAGACCGTTATTGTGAGTTTCTGTTCATTTCCTTGCTTTTCTTAACAGTTTTTGCCACAAGGATTTGTATTTCTAAAACATGAAAAAAGAATGAAAAATATTTTATTTAGTCTGTCTTGGATTTTTAAAAAATTTTTATTGACATATAATGTATTACTTACCCTGGTTGGGGGGGTAAACTCACAAGTCTGTGAATCGTCAGACTTACACACTTCACAGCACTCACCATATCACATACCTTCCCCAATGTCCATAGCCCAAGCACCCTCTCCATACGCCCCCTCCCCCCAGCAACCCTCAGTTTATTTTGTGAGATTAAGAGTCTCTTATGGTTTGTCTCCCTCCTGATCCCATCTTGTTTCATTTTTTCCTTCCTACCCCATAAACCCCCCTCTGCCTCTCAAATTCCTCATATCAGGGAAACCATATGATAATTGTCTTTCTCTGATTGACTTATTTCGCTCAGCATAATACCCTCTAGTTCCATCCACGTCATTGAGAATGGCAAGATTTCGTTTCTTCTGATGGCTGCATAATATTCCATTTTATATATATATATACCCCCCCACACACACACATCTTCTTTATCCATTCATCTATTAATGGACATCTAGTTTCTTTCCATAGTTTGGCTATTGTGGACATTGCTCCTATAAACATTTGAGTGCACATGCTTCTTTGGATCACTACATTTGTATCTTTAGGGTAAATACCCAGTAGTGCAATTGCTGGGTCATAGGGTAGCTCTATTATCAACTCTTTGAGGAACTTCCATGCTGTTTCCCAGAGTGGCTGCACCAGCTTGCATTCCCACCAACAGTGTAGGAGGGTTCTCCTTTTTCCGCATCCTCACCAACATCTGTCATTTCCTGACGGGTTAATTTTAACCAGTCTGACTGGTGTGAGTTTCTCATTGTGGTTTTGATTTGTATTTCCCCGATACAGAGTGGTGTTGACTGCTTTTTCATGTCTCTGTTGGCCATCTAGATATCTTCTTTGCAGAAATGTCTGTTCATGTCCTCTGCCCATTTCTCAATTGGATTATTCGTTCTTTGGGTGTTGAGTTTGTTTAGTTCTTTATAGATTTTGGATACTAACCCTTTATCTGATATGTCATTTGCAAATATCTTCTCCCATTCTGTCAATTGTCCTTTGGTTTTGTTGACTATTTCCTTTGCTGTGCAAAAGCTTTTGATCTTGATGAAGTCCCAATAGTTCATTTTTGTCCTTGCTTCCCTTGCCTTTGGTGATGTTTCTAGGAAGACGTTGCTGTGGCTGAGGTCAAAGAGGTTGCTTCCCATGTTCTCCTCAAGGATTTTGATGGATTCCTTTCTCACATTGAGGTCCTTCATCCATTTGGAGTCTATTTTTGTGTGTGGTGTAAGGAAATGGTCCAGTTTCATTCTTCTGCATGTGGCTGTCCAATTTTCCCAACACCATTTGTTGAAGAGACTGTCTTTTTTCCATTGGACATTCTTTCCTGCTTTGTCGAAGATTAGTTGACCATAGACCAATTAGTTGACCAAGATTAGTTGACCATTAGTTGACCCATAGTTGAGAGTCTATTTCTGGGCTCTCTATTCTGCTCCATTGATCTGTGTGTCTGTTTTTGCGCCAGTACCATACTGTCTTGATGATGACAGCTTTGTAATAGAGCTTGAAGTCTGGAATTGTGATGCCACCAACTTTGGCTTTCTTTTTCAACCTTCCTCTGGCTATTCGTGGTCTTTTCTGGTTCCATATAAATTTTAGGATTATTTGTTCTATCTCTTTGAAAAAAATTGATGGTATTTTGATAGGGATTACATTAAATATTAGATTGCTTTAGGTAGTGTAGACATTTTCACAATATTTGTTCTTCCAATCCATGAGCATGGAATGTTTTTCCATTTCTTTGTGTCTTCCTCAATTTCTTTCATGAGTACTTTATAGTTTTCTGAGTAGAGATTCTTTGCCTCCTTGGTTAGGTTTATTCCTAGGTATCTTATGGTTTTGGGTGCAATTGTGAATGGGATCGACTCCTTAATTTCTCTTTCTTCTGTCTTCTTGGTGTATAGAAATGCAACTGACTTCTGTGCATCGATTTTATATCCTGACACTTTACTGCATTCTTGTACAAGTTCTAGCAGTTTTGGAGTGGTTTCTTTTGGGTTTTCCACATAAAGTATCATAAAGTATCATATCATCTGCAAAGAGTGATAGTTTGACTTCTTCTTTGCTGATTTGGATGCCTTTAATTTCTTTTTGTTGTCTGATTGCTAAGACTAGGACTTCTAGTACTATTTTGAATAGCAGTGGTGATAATGGACATCCCTGCTGTGTTCCTGACTTTAGGGGAAAAGATCTGTTTTTCCCCATTGAGAATGATATTCGCTGTGGGTTTTTCATAGATGGCTTTGATGAAATTGAGGTATGTACCCTCCATCCCTGCACTTTGAAGAGTTTTGATCAAGAAAGGGTGCTATAGTTTGTCAAATTCGTTTTCAGCATCTATTGAGAGTATCATATGGTTCTTGTTCTTTCTTTTATTAATGTATCACATTGATTGACTTGCGGTGTCTCAGATATATTTTTGCCCTCCTTCCTTGATGATGTATAGCTGTAACTCACACATTTTTTTCTAATATATATTGGAGAATGTGCCTTACACTTTATGCACATGTTTATCTAGTTAACTGTTGGTGGTCATTTTCATTCTTTACAGTGCTAGTGTTTTTAAAGAAAATTTGCTACCAAAAGCAATGCTGCTTTAAAACCTTTTGTATGCCATCTGATGAACAAGTTTAAGAGATTCTTCAGGTTAAAGACTTAAATGTAAGACCTGAATATATAAAAAGCTTAAAAGAAAAGCCAGTAACTTCTTTGACATCACTGTAGCAACATTTTTTTTTCTAGATATGTCTCCCAAGACAAGAGAAATAAAAGCAAAAATAAACTATTGGGACTACATCAAAATAAAAAGCCTTTACACAACAAAGGAACCCATTGACAAACAAAAAGGCAACCTACTGAATGGGAGAAGATATTTGCAAATGATATATCTGATAAGCAGTTAATATCCAATATATATAAAGAACTTATGCAACTTAACACCAAAAAACTAAATAATCCAGTTAAATATGGACAGAGGACCTAAATAGACATTTTTCCAAAGAAGACATACAGATGACCTAACATGATTAAGATGTTCAACATTACTCATCATCAGGAAAATGTAAATCAAAAGCACAATGAGATATCACCTTACATGTGTTAGATTAGCTAAAAATAAAAAAGATAGGAAATAACAAGTGTTGGTAAGGATGTGAAGAAAAAGATACCCTTGTGTACTGTTGGTGACAATGTGAATTGGTAGAGCCACTGTGGAAAACAAAATGGAGTTTCCTTAAGACATGAAAAATGAAAATACCATATGATCCAATAATTATACTCATGGCCATTTACCCTTAGAAAATGAAAACACTTCAGAAAGGTATATGCTCCCCTAGTTTTATTGTACTATTATTTACAATAGCCATGATGTGGAAGCAACTTAAGTGTCCATTGAAAGATGAATAGATAAGGAAGATGTAGTGTGTATGCACGTGTGTGTGAGTGTGTGTATGTGTGCACACATTGGAATATTATGCAGCCATAAAAAAGAATGAGATCATGCCATTTGCAACAGCATGGATGGATCTAGAAGATATCATGCCACGGGCATTAAGTCACACTGAGAAAGATGATACCATATGATTTCACTCATATGTGGAATTAACAAAAATCAATGAATAAACAAACAAAAAGCAGAATCAGACCTATAAATAGAACAAACTAATGGCTGCCAAAGGATAAGGTAGTGAGGATTGCGCAAATTGGAAGAAGAGGGATAGGAGATACAGGTCTCCAGTTATGGAGTGAATAAGTCAAAGGAATAAAAAGGACAGTATAGGGAACATAGTCAATGATAATGTAATAGTGTGGTGTGACAGATGGTATTATACTTGGTACCATGATGTATGGTGCTTCTCCATGGAAGTAGAATCACTGTGTTGTATACTTGAAATGAATGTAACATTGTGTGTCAGCTATCCTCAAATAAGAAAAGAGATTATTCAGGATATACATTTAGGTGTAAAAAATCTAGAATGTTTAATTTTTACCAAATAAGGCTACTTGTTTTCTGAAGACCGAGTGTCACTCCCTCCAGTACTGTATGAGAGTTCTGTAGCCCCATATCCTCATGATGGCTGACTTTCTCACTTTTCCATTTTTGATAATTGGGTGAATTGATGTATTTTCTCTGTTGTGATTTTGTGTGATTGCTCATGAATTCGAGCATATTTTCATAGGCTTATTGGCCATTTCACTTCCTCTTCCATTTTACATTAAGCTAAATCTTGTATGGACAAGTTAGCTAGGTCTTACCCATTCATGTTTATCTCCTCCTAAAATTAAAAATATTTTTGACTTCAAGTCATGGTGATGCTATAGTTCAAACTTGAGTACAATCTTTTCATTTATTACTTCTTTTTTTTTCTTCTTGGTTGTATTGGTTAAAATTTCCAGTATGATGTTGAATAGATGTGGTATCTATTGGGGATTCAGTTTTTAAAGGGAATGATTTTAATATTTCACTATTGAATAGAGTGTTTATTGTCTGTTTGTGTTTGTAGATACCCTTTATCAATTGTGGAAGTCCCCTTCTATTCCTCGTTTGCTAATTTTTACTGTGAATGGTTATTGACTTTACTTAAACACAGTTTATACATCTATCAAGATTATGTTATTTTTCTTTAATCTGAATCTGCTAATTTTTAAAAAGTTTTCATTTAAATTCCAGTTAGTTAACATGCACTGTGATACTAGTTTCGACATCCATACATCACCCAGTGCTCATCCTTAATCCCCATGATTTCACGTATTCCCCCTTAATCTGCTAATGTTAATAACAAGAATCATAAACAGAGCTTCTACCATAAAAACCTTGCATTCTAAAATAAATTTATCTTGTTGATCATTTTTACATTGCTAGATCCAGTTTGATGATATTTTGTTTAGGATTTTACATCTATGTGGTCAGTGAGATTGGCCTGTAAATTTCCTTTGTTATACTGTTCCTGTCACATGTTGGTAACAAGGTTAGACTAACTGCATAATAAAATGAGTTGCAAGATCTTGCCCTTTTTTTGCGTATGTTTAGATATGTATTCTGTGAATGTTTGATAAAATGTATCCATGAATCTGCCTGGGCCTTGTATTTACTTTGAGGGAAGATTTTAACTACGGATACAATTTTTTTAATGGTTGTAAATTCATTCAGACTTTGTATTTTGAGTCAGTTTGCTATACATTTTTCTAGCCATATGCTTTAGTTTTCAAATTTATTGGCATACATTTGTTCATGTTCTTTCATTATCTTTTAAAATTTCTGCTCTCTGTAGCTTCAGGACCCCCCATCCCCTTTTTTAAAGATTTAATTATGTATTTTAGTGGGTGAGGGGCTGAGTGAGAGAGAGTCCCAAGCAGACCCCACTCTGAGTGCAGAGCCCAGCTTGGGGCTGGATCCCACCACACTGAGATCATGACCTGAGCCGAAGCCAAGAGTCAGACACTTAACTGACTACACCACCCACGTGCCCTGAGACCTCTTTCTTATTCTTGATACTGTTTACTTGTGTTAACTTTCTTATTTTGACCCTTTAGGTTTCACTGTTTGTGTTGTATACTTCTGTGGGTTTTGGCAAATGTGTAATGTCACGCACGTATCATCTTACCAGCATTGCCCATATTTTATTCATGCTTTTTAATGAATCTATTTTTGGCTTTGGTGAGCTTCTGGGTTTATTTTATTATATTTATTCTACTGTAACCTTTTATGTTGACACGCTTTTCAGACTTTTAAAAAATTTAATGGTATAATTTCCTTCTAAGGAATTGTGTTCCACAAATTTTGACAAATGCCTTTTATATTATTGTTCAATATTGGATATTTTAAAATTTCCATTATGATTTCATCCTTCTCCCAGAATTACTTGGAAGTGAATTCTTAAATTTCCAAATGTCTAGACGAAATTTATCCCTTTTTGTTATTGAAGTCTTAATTAATTAACTTGTGGCAACTGATGCCATCAGTTCTCCAAAATTTGTTGAAACCTGCTTTTTGGCTTCTTAAATAGCATCAGATTTTGTAAATGTTTTATGTGGACTTGAGGAGAATGCGAACAGGTAAAAGGTTCTTTGTGTATGGCCAGTAAGTCAAGCTTCTTGTGTTTGAATCACTTACCTACTTACTAATATTTTTGTTTTCTTGATGTATCAATAGCTGAGAGAGGAATTTGTTAACATTTTCCACTACGATGGTAGGTTTATACATTTTCCCCTGTAGTTTTATGAATTTTTACTTTATATGTTCTAAGGCTATTTTTGTTAGTTTGGTTTTCTTGCACTTGGGTTTTTTTCTTTTTCTTTTTTTCATTTTTTTGGGGAGCATAGTTGACACATTTTTTGGCTACTTTATTTGACACCCCTAAATTTAAAATTATTTTTTTGCTGGGAGCAAAAACTTATCTGTTGAAAAGTATTTTCTCCCACTTCTGATGATAATATTTCATGTCTTCAGGCTTCTGTGGCTGCTATTGAGAAGTTTGCTGTGTGTGGCATAGTGGTGCTTTAAATTATGAAACTCATTGTTAAACCTTATTATTGCCTCAATATCTGTTAATTTCCTTTTTATATTTTCTGTACTTGGGACTTTGTGCTGAATTTGAGTAATTTCTTTAGACTCACATGTGTCTCCCTTAAATTTATCTTATCTGCAGTTTACCTTCGGACTTTTTAATTTCAGTCATTATATTTTTTCATACTGGCAATTTGATTTTTAAAGATTATTTATTTATTTATTTATTTGTTAGAGAGCGAGAGGCGGGGAGAGAGAGAGCGCGAGCACAGGCAGAGTGGCAGGCAGAGGCAGAGGGAGAGGCAGGCTCCCCGCTGAGCAAGGAGCCCGATGTGGGACTCGTTCCCAGGACTCTGGGATCATGACCTGAGCCGAAGGCAGCTGCCCAACCAACTGAGCCACCCAGGCGTCCCTGCAATTTGATTTTTAAAACAATCTTTCTGGTCATTTTTTTGATCACCTTTTGTTGCTTGCCAATTTTTGTAATTCCATATGGCTATTGTACAAACTGTGTATAATAATGCCAGGATCAGAAGTACTTGGGAATTCTTTATGAATTCTCACATTGCTGATGCCTTAAATATTTGATCATCTTTGATTATGAGCTCATACCTTTTTTTAAGAGACTTTAGTTTTAGAGAAAATTGTACACTGAGTGTAACAAATTCCTGTATACTCTCTCCATTTTCTTATTATCAACATCTTGCATTAATGTGGTACATTTGTTACAATCGATAAGCCAATATTGATACATTACTATTAACTAAAGTCCATAATTTACTTTAGGTTTCATTATTTGTGTTGTACAATTCCGCGGGTTTTGTATAAGTCATGTACAGTACCATACAGCATAGTTTCACTGCCCTAAGAATCCTCTGGGCTCCACCTCTTTGTCCTTCCCTTGTGAACCCCGAGTCCTGGCAACTGTTAGTCTTTTTACTGTCTCTATAGTTTTGCCTTCTCCAGAATGTTGTATGCTTTAATGTTTATATAATTTTTGCAGACTGACTTCTTTCATTTTGCAATATACATTTTAGGTTCTTGTATGTCCTTTTGTAACTTGCTAACTCCTTTCTTTTTATCACTGAATAACACCCCATTGTTAGATGTACAATAGTTTACCCATTCACCTGCTGAAGGGTATCTTCATTGCTTCCAGTTTGGGCCCATTATGAATAATGCTGCTATAAATATTCAACTGTTGGTTTTGGACTCTTATGTTTTTTGACTTAGAACATGGGGTTGAAATTGGGCATGTTTTCCTTTTGAGTATTTATGATGACCTTGGCCTATGGCCAGGGGACACTGCTAGCCTGACCATGAAGCTTTCTTCTCCTCTATCTGTCTGAAGGCAGGAGTCTCAGGTTTAGTTCCCTGAATTTGACACTAGATTAGAACAGACTTCATCTTTGAGTTGCCAGTACTGGCATTTAGCTTCAGAAAACCTTATCACATTGCCTTGAAGCTTAGAGTTCTGATTTGGTTTCAGCTTACCTTTTTTTTTTTTTTTTTTTTTTTTTGGTAGATGGAAGGTGGGGTTTTGGAGTCCTTCTTTGTTTTCTGTGAGCCCAGAAATGTACTTAAGATAGGTTCTTTATCTAGGATGTGACTGTTTTGTAATAGGAGGGCCATTTGCACTTTTAAGTTTGCCACTCTTTGCAGGGGTCTGTGGAAATGTGTTTACTTAGATATTTACTAATTAAAAAAAGTATTATGAACTTAGATTCTTTGTAACTTTATATGTATAATTCTTCTGAGTATTATGTTTAATCCAGAGAAAATTTCACTTGCTTCTGTGTGGCACTTTGGGTTGCTATATTTTTTGTAACCATATTAAACAATGTTTTTGGCTTGGGACTTTTGAGACCCCTTTATTAGTGGAAATTCTAGTCCGAAATCTTAAGTGAAAGTGGTCTTGCCCTATGGGCACTCAGGAGAATTCTTCTCTCTTTTTTTGGCTTTGACCAAGCTAAGGCTAAGCTGGGTAGCCCTTTGTTCTTCTGTGGGCCACATCTTTTTGTGGGCGTCTCCTCTAAGGATTCCTGGGTCTCTAATCAGCACTCTGTCTTGCTTGGGACCTAGGCTTTGTTTCATTTCCATTGTGTGGGGGATATATTCAGATTCAGTATCCATGTTATCAGATATGGATGGATGTCCTCCAGGTCGGCCCTGCTTGAATCTAGTGCTTGACTACTGCTTGGAAATTTTGGTGAATTTTGGTGAATCTTGGTGAATCTTTATGTTTCTGGCCTTCGTTTACTTCTTTTTCTTTACTAAAAACGGATTTTTTTTTAACTAAAAAGGAACATTTGAAAGATTTTATCTATCACTCTTAGATGCTATATACTTGGAGGGGTTTCTCTGCAATTCAATTTTATCATATTTGACAGTTCTTAAGTTTTCTTTAAACTCTTAGAAACTTGGAGTACCTGGGTGGCTCAGTTGGTTAAGCATCTGCCTTTGGTTCAGGTAATGATTCCAGGGTCTTGGGATTGAGTTCTGCATTGGGCTCCTTGATCAGTGGGGAGTCTGTTTCTCTTTCTGCCCCCATCCACTGCTCTCTCATTCTCTCTTTCTCTGGCAAAAATAAATAAATAAAATCTTAAAAAGAATAAACTCTTAGAGACTCTTCCTTACTTTGAGCCCATATATTTATCCTTTTAATGTCTGTTTACTGATGCTAGGTTTGAGGCAATGTAGACCATAGCTAAGCCACCTCTATTTGATTGCTGTGTGTCTCTCTAGAGCAAAATCCTTCTTTTGAACCTTCTACGTAAAGTGTGATTTGGGTTCCTTGACCACCATGCCTATGTAAAGCTTTGTACACACCTGTACTTCCCACTTCCCTTCCTATCCCCTTTTGATACCTGTAATCAGATCTAATGTTCAAGATATGGCTCTTGCCCTCAAAGAATGAACATGTAGAAAACAATATGCCAGAATGTCTAATGAAATACCAAGTTGTGGTGAGACGAGGGAGGAGTCGGTGTGGGCTGGAGCACTTGGAGAAGGCTTCACTATTCTGAAGGGTCAGGAGGATTTAGTTAGCTACTCTATTCAAGAATAATAAAAAGAGAATTGGAGCTCACGAAGAAGATGTGATTTGTATTTGAAATATCTGGAAATTGGGAGCCTCTGACAATTCTTGGGTTGGGAGGTGAGTATACTATTTTAGAAAATATAGTCTGGCAGATCAAGAGATTAAAGGTGGGGACCAACTAGGGGCCTCTTGCTTAAACGGAGGTGTGAGGTTATGCATGCATGAACTAGGGTGGCAGGCATAGAAATATACACAGATGGGTAGATTGGGAGGCCAGGAGAATGGTACACTTATAATAGCTTAATATAAAGAGACAAAAGTGAGAAGCTACAAAGTTGCTAACTTGTACACGGCCAAGTAATCTACGGTTTGCAATGAACCAACTGCCATAGATAGTGACAATGTATTGTAAACAGGAAGAAAGCTGTCACAATGTCAATGGCAACAGCCAGGAGCGGGCAGCAGCACTCTAGCAGGCCAGTACAGATAATAATCCTTTGTTGTTTAGGAAATCTTTACAAAGGCTCTAAACACAGAGTAATTAGCATTGTTTTAAAACAGATCATAATGTTCTAATGTTGTGCCTGCTTAGATATCAGAAGACCAGATAACATTAATGTGATTTTTAAAAAAGTATGACTCTTCATCTTAGTAATAAAAATTTTTCTCCTATAAGATAAAGTTTTTGTTTTGTTTTATTTTGTTTCCTCAGTGGTCTGTTCTCTTTACTCTGGGCATAAATGGGAATGGACAATCTATTTACTAAGACTAACAATTTCACCCTATGATCCAAAATTATCCTATTACTATAGGATATCTATAGTAATAACTATAATATCCTATTACTATAGTTGATCATATATATGTATATATACATACATATCTATGTATGGAGGAGGATGGGATGGATTTGGTCATCTGGTAAGCCCATTGCCTCCCTAGCATCTATGAACCTTACTATCTATTGTATATGATAATATTTTCTTTTATTAAACTTACCTTCCAGGGCATTAAAAAACTATACCATCCTTGTTGAAACATTAAAGGCTGGGGTATAACAAGTTGACAATATCTGTGGTATTATTAATTCATCACATTCAAATAGGTGTTGAGGGGTGCCTGGGTGGCTCAGTGGGTTAAAGCCTCTGCCTTCAGCTCAGGTCACGATCCCAGGGTCCTGGGATCGAGCCCTGCCTTGGTTTTGTGCTCTGCGGGGAGCCTGCTTCCTCCTCTCTCTCTGCCTGCCTCTCTGCCTGCTTGTGATCTCTGTCTGTCAAATAAATAAATAAAATCTTAAAAAAAAAAAACCCAAATAAGTGTTGAATTCTAACTATAGGAAGGAAGGATTAACTCAGAGAATCATATCTGAACAGGCTAAGTCAGGATTGCCATTCATGTTCATCCACGTCTTCATTTAGGGCTGAGAAGCAGGTCACTTGGGCATCATGGCCCTCCTAAGAGAAGTTCCCGCTCATGTTATTTATTTTGGTTGTTAATTTTTCTTCACAACAATGGTGCTTCTGTATCGGTAGGGCTCTATATATTTATTTACCCACCTGTATTTACCTGTTTCTTTTTAAAAAGCTTACTGAATGTGTTATTGATCTAGAGTCTAATGTTTGAGCTGTCTATCTAGGTTTTAGCTCAGGGACCATTTTAATTAATTAATTTATTTATTTTCATTTTTAGCGTTTCTGTTTTGTTCTTTTTCACACACATGCATTCTAGATTCATATCTGCCTGCTCAGCTTCACTTCGTTGTTGTTGGTGGTGATGTTTTCATGGATTTGCAATGTAAGGAACAGAATTAACTGAAAGATGTTCCTGGGGGGCTCACTCTGGGTCGTGCAGACAGTAAGCTGGCTGGACTGTTTGCGGGGGTCAGTGTGGGGAGTGTGGGAGGGAGTGTCTTCTCCTCTGAGAGGCTGTACACCAGGTTGGCTTCTGATGGGATCTGTGGCTTCCACTCGGCAGCAGGAGCTGTCCAATTTCTATGGGCTCCCCAGGTGTGTCCTTGATAAATTCCTGTAAACGATGGGCACCTGAATCCACAGCCTGGTGCCCAACTTGTTGGTATGTTGTTCTTGCACTTGCCCCATCAGAAGTGACCACAAGGTGGAGATAGGAGCAGTTACTCAGAAATCTAGACCCATCCCGGTGTTTGGCAGAGCACCAGCAGCTACTGTGGAAGTACAGAAGGATGGGGGACACTTGCCTTCTTTTGCTGGTGCTTGGCTTGTAGTTTCTGCCTTTCCCGATGAACCTATCCTTGATCTATGCTAAGTGGTGCTGTGGAGTCAGCCTGAGTGTGTGGCAACCACAGAGGGAGCCACGTGGTATGAGATACGTCATTCCTCACTTTATCTCTGTGATTATTTTAAACAAACTTATAAGTCCTTGAAGATTTCTTGACTGTTTGCATTTCACTGGGAATGATATACTCTCATTATTGAGGTTTCTTGTTGTCTTAGCATTAACTTTCCTCATAGGCATTTGGATTTTCTGCGAATTTACCTTGGTGAGAGAATGAATTTAATCCCTTCCTTTCTCCTCTCCCTCCATTTCGATGCACCTTCCTTGTCTCATGATTTTTCTTATCTCAATATGCTATTATTCTTTTAAAAATGTTTTACATTATTGTTTTTTAAATTTTTGAGAGAGAGAGAGAGTGCAAGAGCAGGGAGGAAGGGGCAGAGAGAGAGAATCTTAAGCAGGTTCCATGCCCAGCATGGAACCTGACATGGGCTCCATCCCATGACCCTGACATCATGACCTGAGCCGAAATCAAGAGTTGGACACTTATGACTGAGCCACCCAGGTGCCCCATGCTATTATTCTTCAAAAGCAAAAACTGGTTTCCACTCTTTGCCCACCACTTCTGATCTTTTTCCTTTGATAATGCAAGCAAGCAAGAAGGCAGATCCTCTAGAAGGATATCTGCAAAGAAAACTGCTTTTCTGAGTGTTAGTACTTTGATTCTGCACAGCAAGGAAATTATTTATTTATTTATTTATTTATTTATAGCAAAACTTACAATTGACTAACTCTCGACAAAAGCAACTGGTAGAATGTCTAAGCTTCATGGCTTAGTTTAGGTGGAATCCATGTGCTTTAGGCAGAACCTTCCTACATGACCTGATCAATGAGGAACACTGTGGTCATTGCATGAAGAATTTTTATCCATTAATTTTGGAGCATGATTTCCTGAATTTTCCTTTCTGAAATTTATTTTCTTATCTCCATTTAAAAAATTTTTTTTTTTGCCCCAGACTCATTGTATATTTATTTCATTTGTTTATATAATGTCACATATACCTGTCCTTGGCCTCTGAGTGAATGCTGCAGGAGGTGATTGCTATAGATGAGTGCCACAAAAATAAGTCCTTTCACAAGACATACTTCTAAAAACTAATTTTTGGTGTTGAGCCAAATTATACTTTTACACATCCTCATTCTATTTGGTTGTCATGCAAATTCTTAAAGGTAATGCTTGTATCTCCTGAATTTGTTTCTTTAAATTACTTCCACTGTAATAATCTTTTCCCTTCTTGTCCTTTGGGCTTCCATTTAAAATTAATGCTGTTTTACTATATACTTAATATTTCTCTTCTTGTTTTCAAGAACAGTTACTGTCTCACTAATTTTTTTTTCTTCACTTTGCCAATTGTACTCAACCTAATGTAAATTGTTAGTGAGGATTCTAAGTTCCTATCATGGTTTCTTTTCCTCAGCAGGTGGCTTAAAAGAAAATTCTAGAAGTTGATTCAGTTACATCAGAGTGTGCAGATATTGTTAGACCAGGCGTCAACATTTCTGTAGTGATTGCTTGCTGAAGAGGGAGTCTGAAAGAAGGTGCTGATGGCTTTCTCTTCCATTCTGTATGGACCGCCCCCTTCTCACAGCTGTCTCAGAGAGTGTTGTGATATGATTGTGAGTGGGGAAGCTTCTTTCACCTAACATGTTGGGTAGCGGACATAGTCTCTAAGGGCTCTATTATATTGCTGTTTTCATTTCCTGTACGGTGCTTTGTTATTCTGTGTCACCCTGCTGACTAGAGGCTTGCCTATCCTTTCTAAGTTTTATATAATACTGGTGAGGATTACATAAAAAGTATTCTATGTTATATTATATAAATAAAGTATTATAAAAAGTATTAGACATTGCTGTACTATAATGGGTTCCCGTTGCATTTTTATGAAAACAACGATGAGTTTACATTGAACATACCCATCATCAATATATTCCTGTTTTCCTAATATCCCTCTAATACAATCTAGTGACAAATACCCTTTTTTGGTACCTTATTTATCAGCAATATAGATGGCTGAGGAGATTTGGATGTTTTCTAGGGCATCCGATTAAACATCATCAAATACTAATTAAAATGATGTCAAGCGAGTCAGAAAATACCAATATTGTATTTGTCTTGGGACAAAGGAAAGGAAAATAGGTTTAGGGTCAGATTAAGAATATGTTTTTACTCTCTAGAAGGGAGACTATTTGGGCTTGAACTGAGGGAAGTGTGAGGGAAGTTAATCGCTGGTAATGGTGGACACCACCTCTTCTGCACAGTGTGGATCTTGGGCCAAGTCTTCAAGCAGCCTTAGATGCCATCTAGGAAGCAGAAACTGTCAGCCATGACCCCATAGTTGTCCAAACTACCTTTACGTGCAAGGTCACGTAAGTAGACTTAGGGTGATTTTAGGGGTCTGCGACCCTCTAGGTATCTTCCTACATGACTGGGATGTGATGTTAGTCTTAGATGGGAGAGAGAAAAAACATCTATCATTCCACAATGAGGTTATCATTCAGTTGTCTGAAGGAGGTGACATTTGTTATGAAGAGTTGCAACTAAATTATAATCTGATTAGGGAATCAAATATAAAAGACTGATGATTGGATTTTCTTTTATGTTTTGGAAGAAGGTGGGAAGGAGAAAGGAAGGGATTTGACATCCGAAGTTGGGAGAATGGTAGTTAGTAAGTGATGCCACTAAATAAGTTAAATAATGGTTATAGGAAGAAAAGGCAAGGGACAGAGATGGAGAGCAGAATGCCTGGCAGACTTGCTGCCTTGACAACATTGCTGAGGAAGGACATCTTTTAACTTCACTGGGGTGGGGACAAAGAGAAGACATGCACTGAGCTATTTTAATCATGCAGCTGTGGATGCAGGCAGTTCTACATCCTGGGATTTAGAAAGTCCTTTCTTCTTCTTCTTCTTCTTTTTTTAATAAGCATGATGGCCCTGGTTGAAATTAATTCAGATTCCCATTAATTGGTGCCAATATTTAGTTCGCCATATAGCTCATACAATATCACTTCCCTGTATGATTTTTGCTATTGCTATAAATGTTTGCTTGACTGACTCAAAGTAAATTTGTGGTAGCTATATTTCGAACCAGTATTTGTTTAGGTATTCACTCTTTGAATCTCTGCCTAGAACTCTGCTACCCATCCAATTTCTAGACTCTTCTAGAAATATCTAGACCCTTCTAGACCATTCTTGCTATATGGTTTCTGAACCTACTGGTTTATGTAACAGTAGATGCTATGCAATTAAAAATCTAGCTGCCTCTATGAAATCATTGAACTAAGTGGTTTCCCATATTCCATTAGAAGAAATAAGTTCAAATTCTTCCAGATGACAGGAAATAATTATAATAAAGTGCAAATACTTTTGGAGTGCCATATTTATTCTTCATCACAGTTGTCAAAAGGATAATTCAGTTGTATCCTACTGCATGCATGGCACCATTCTCAGTGTTATGCATTTTTTTAAATAGATTTATTTATTTATTTATTTGACAGACAGAGATCACAAGTAGGCAGAGAGGCAGGCGGGTGGGGGGGGGGAAGCAGGCTCCTCACTGAGCAGAGAGCCTGATGTGGGGCTCGATCCCAGAACCCTGGGATCATGACCTGAGCCCAAGTTTGAGGCCTTAACCCACTGAGACACCCAGGCGCGCGAGTGTTATGCATTTTTTTCTGAGTCTACTCAGCTCTGGAATTCTGCATAAGTTGTACTTCCGCATTTTGTTCCTTACTAATATTTTGACATTAAAATGAAGTCAGGGCTTTGTAGATTTTGCCACTGACCTAAGATCAAAGTTACATAGAATATAAAAAATATAGTCAATTTCTGCCCTTTCTGGAGGAAAGCTTTTGGAATACCTTTACTTAGAGCATTTTGGCATCAAAATAAGAAAATGAAACCTAACTGTAATTGCATAGTTTACATTTTTCTTAAATTCCCCTGATCTGCTTTGGAATCATCCAGATGTTCTGTGGGTTAATATTTTTGTTCCGCTTAATTACATTGAATTATTTTCTGAAATTGAATGGGGCGGCTTATTGAATTCTCCAGTGCTGCCTCCTTTTGTTGACTGCTGGCAATATTAAATTAAAATAATTATTCTTCATAATTCCCATACTTATGGAATTTAGCATTGTCTGTATCTTCCCCTGGGCTGACCTAGAGAGCCTAGCTTTTTGTAATGTAGTACATTTTGCCCGAGATGACTTTTCTTAAAGCAAGACAGTTGCTTTTTCTTCAGGTCATTGTTTGAAAAATGGACTTAAATATATCTGCCAAAGCTTTGCCTGTGTTTTCAACTGATTTTTTTTAAAGGTGACATATATCAAGAAACATCTCCTTTCCATTGTAGGAGCTTTATCAATCTTTAGACTTGGTCATATCTTAATCCTGGTTTGTAGTACAAACTTGGTTTTCTTTAATATTTCTTTTCTTCCAGAAAAAAAAAAGAACATGGCCTTTTAAAATTTCAACAGCCACCTTTGTGATCAGAAAAAGGAAATTTCATTATATTTCTAGCTTTTGCAATTTCTACTTCTCATCAATAATTTTTGTCATCACATAGAAACCCTGTTTGTCTCATTCTCCAACCTGCTGTCTTTTTCCATCTAAATAGTTTCCATTCGTATCAGCACTTGGGCTCCTTCCTGTACTGCACTGGCTTCTCTTAGATATGTAGTTTACACTTTCTTCTACAACTTTCTAGGATTCACTTAGTGTTTGTTGTCTCACAGGCAGTCTCTCCGCATTCCCTTTTCTCTTTTATTTACCTGTCGTGGAGGTTGGATGGTTTTCATTTCCCTCCGAGCATTTGCTAGGATGGATAAATGACACAACCCTGGACTCCCATAGTAACATTAGGAATGTTTTCAGCATTCATGGTCTTTACTTTTCACAGTTCCATTTCTGTTGAGTGAAAGAGACAAGGAGGTCAGAAAGATAGAGTAATTTTGAAGGCTATCAATGGCACGATAAAACAAAGAGAGTGCGGCTTAAGAAAATGATAGCAAACAAAGAATCAGATGCTAAGGGAAGTTTTGGTGATTATGAGTCATTGGCACATAAATCAATTTTAATACACTGTGGTACAGAGTATTCTTTTGAGAAATCTAGTGGGGCCATAAGCTGAGATGCATGACTCCTTCCAAGGATGGGCAATATCACTGAAAAATGCTTGGTTAACCTCAACTTCGCCATATTTTTAAAGAGGAGAAAGAATCAGTAGACAGCAGAAACTCCTCATGCATAGGAAATAGAGATGAAGCAGGGAGAGGAGGCAGAGGAGGTGGAATTTGGAAAATCCATTAATCAAAAGTTTTTTGTTTTTTTTTTTTTCCCTCTGAAACACAGCAGGGGTGATAAGTTTGTAGATGGTACTTGAATTTGCAGGTGGAAAAGAGGAAATGTTCATATGCTCTGTAAATTGGTACGAGAGGTTATTTGCTAAGGTTGCATTGGGATTGGAGGCTTCTATCTTTGGTCCAGTATTGGCCTGGAACAGAAGCAAAGACCAATACAAAGCTTGCTAAGGAGTGGTGATGGGTCAGTACTGGGCAGCCCACTCTCCTACTTGGAGAGTCCTTGAATTCTCTACTCAGAATTCTTTGACTAGCATGGGCAGTTTTTTTCTTTTTCTTGGTTTGATTTAACTTTGTGATTTGTCAAAGAAACAGCTTAGGACAACTGAAATTACGTTGATTGGATTTGCATGTTTTTGTTTCTTTTCCCTGAGCTTAGATTGGGGTCCCCTTTAACTGTGAGAACCCAATACCGTCAATATAGTCAGGAGTTCAGTGTGTTTTTGACTCAAGTTGGACTTAACATTCATCCCCGTGCTATTTTGTACATGTTTTATTTTTTATTTTTATTTTTTTTAAAGATTTTATTTATTTATTTATTTGAGAGAGAGACAGTGAGAGAGAGCATGAGCGAGGAGAAGGTCAGAGGGAGAAGCAGACTCCCCATGGAGCTGGGAGCCTGATGTGGGACTCGATCCCGGGACTCCGGGATCATGACCTGAGCCGAAGGCAGTCGTCCAACCAACTGAGCCACCCAGGCGTCCCTTGTACATGTTTTAAATCAGGAAAGCAATCAGGTCCCACTCTGCTTCGTGCTCTCTCTTGCAACATGCTCTGACTCTTCTTACCACTTTCTATACACGGTTATATGTGCTCTTTCTGCAGGACCTTTGGCTAAAGTGACTTCTTTACCTAACAAGTGCCCCCATCCCTCCTCCTGTCTCTCATACTTAAATAAATAAATGGTTTTTATCTTTCAAGACATTGGCTTCTCCTTGACCTCTTCGTAAAGTTTCTAAAGCTAGAGCTATTCTCCCTTTCTCTCTCTGAATAGTAATTCTGCTCAGTTCAAATCTTTATTTTCTTAGACTGTAATTTTCTTGTGGAAATGACCACATATCCTATTTGTTTCTTTCTTTTTTTTTAAAATATATTTTATTTATTTATTTATTTGACAGACAGATCATAAGTAGGCAGAGAGGCAAACAGAGAGAGAGGAGGAAATAGGCTCCCCGCTAAGCAGAGAGCCTGATGTGGGGCTCGATCCCAGGACCCTGGGACCATGAGCCGAGCCGAAGTCAGAGGCTTTAACCCACCAAGCCACCCAGGCGCCCCTATCCTATTTCTTTTAGATCCACTCACCTTTGTGTAGTACCAGGCATGTATTAAGTCTTAATAAATGCTCATGCATTAAATTATTTCCAACGTGTTTTATTTTTATTTAGTAATTATAAGAGTTGATATTTAAAATATGTCACTCTCTATATTTGTTTTTTATTGTACTGCTACAGATAATGGTTGTTACAGTGAAATATTGTTGGCATTTCAGGACCTCTTAATAAGCTTTATCAATTTAGTAATTTAAAATTTTAATTTAAATTTTATTTTCCTTTCTTCATTTTCATGGTTCTGTACATGCTTTGCTGGTCCCAAGTCAGGACTCTTAAGGATGTCATGGTAACCTGGTGGAGAATTCTTGGGTTAAACTGTTCTTACAGTCCATCCCTGAAATGTTTTTTTCAGCTGTTATGATATGCTTCTTCACCTTTTTTCCCCCTATAGTTTAACCCTGATGATAAAATTCTTATTTTTTCTTCTTCTTTTTTTTTTTAAGTTTTTATTCATTTATTTGACAGAGATCATAAGTAGGCAGAGAGGCAGGCAGAGAGAGAGAGAGGAGGAGGAGGCAGGTTGCCCACTGAGCAGAGAGCCCAAAACAGGGCTCGATCCCAGGACCCTGAGATCATGACCTGAGCCCAAGGCAGAGGCTAAACCCACTGAGCCACCCAGGTGCCCCCAAATTACTTATTTTATCCCATGGACTTTTACTGTTCCTTCTCCTGTCATCTCTATAAAGCGATGATATATGTGGTATATTTAGCATAGGGAAATATACTGCTATATTATGTGTAATAACTTTTCCTTTTTTACTTAACTCATTAATTATTAGTAATACCATCTATCTTGTAATTTGGTTGTTATTGGGAAATGGTAATTTGCCTGACTCCCTCAAGCCAAGTAACTTTTTATGGGATAAAAAAGTACAAAGGAAACATTTAGGGGCACCTGGGTGGGTCAGTAGGTTGAGCCTCTGCCTCTGGCTTAGGTCATGATCTCAGGGTTCTGGAATCGAGCCTCAAATTGGACTCTCTGCTCAGAAGGGAGTCTGCTTCCCCCCACTCTCTCTGCCTACTTGTGATCTCTATCTGTCAAATAGATAAATAAAATCTTTTTTTAAAAAATATTTTATTCATTTATTCGACAGAGAGATCACAAGTAGGCAGAGAGGCAGGCAGAGAGAGAGGAAGAGAAGCAGGCCCCCTGCTGAGCAGAGAGCCCGATGCGGGGCTTGATCCCAAGACCCTGGGATCATGACCTGAGCTGAAGGCAGAGGCTTTAACCCACTGAGCCACCCAGGCGCCCTTAGATAAATAAAATCTTAAAAAAAGGAAGGAAACATTTAAGTTGAATCACAAATTACGAAGTAATTATCAAACATTTATTATTTACTACAAAATAAATTTTTTATAAAGCTATGCATGGGATAAAAATATATACTTGTGTTTACTTTAGGACTCAAGCATTTTAAGTCCAGTGCAGGATGGAACACGGAAACCTCAGATTGACAGCAATAAGAGCAATAACTACTGGATTGTGAAGGAGGTCAGTCCATGTCAAATATTTTCATATCGGTTGCATTTGTGTGGCAAGTGACTTTTGTTTGCGTATTACATTTAATGTTATAGACCTTATATTTAATGATTTTCTTCTTTTTAAAGATTTTGATTAGACTAAGTAAACTCTGTGTCCAGAATAAAAAGTGTCGGAATCAGCATCAACGATTACTGAAAAATATGGGAGCTCATTCGGTGGTGTTGGATCTTCTGAAGATACCCTATGAAAAGGTTAGTTACTTCTTTTGAAAAAAAAAAAACTATTTTGATATGATCTCAGATGCATAGCCAAAGTACAAGAATTTTTTCCCTGAACTACGTGGAAGTGAGTCACCAAGCTGATCAGCCCTGAGCCCTTTAGTGTGTGGTTCCCACAAAAAGGACGCCCTTCTTTCTGCACAACCACGTGTCAAGCTTCCAGATCAGGAAAGAGCATGACACTTGACAGCCACTTCATCCTCAGGCGCTGGTCACATTTCTCTCATCATCTCAACTGTGTCCTTTTTGACAAAATGGTTCACTTCAGAAACGGCTGCTGTTTCGTTGTCATGTCTGTTCCTCTCCTCTTGCTGGAACTCTAAGGAAATTGACACTTTGGAAGACAAAGTGTTGCTTCATTTGGGCCAGTGAATGTTGCCTTATGATTAGACTCATTTATGCATCTTTGGCAGGAACATAACAGAAGTGAGGATCAGTTCTTCCCACCACTCCCCCCTAATAGGAGGCACCTGATTTTGATTTTGGTCCCATTCCTGATGGTGTTTACTTTGATCACTTGGTTAAGGTGGTGTCTGCCAGGATTCTCCACGGTGAAGGACTCATTTTCCCTTGGTAATTAATGAGTATTTTGTGGAGGGCTTCTTTGAAACTGAGTAAATATCCCCTTCGTCATCAAACTTTCAATCTATTTATTCACTTATTTATTTTAATCTGTGTAAATTATGGGTGCTCATTTTATTCCCTAGGTTATGCTAGGCATCTCTGATTAGCGCTTTGATTCTCAGATGCTCCCCTTTGAGCTAGCTTTTCTGTCCTCTAACATGTGCATCATTCTTGAGTAGTTCCTTGTTTTTCACACATGAGGATGTTCCAGGATCACCTTAAATTTCTTTCTTTTTTTCTTTTTTGGTTCCAACTCTGGAACCAGCCATTTCTTTAAGTGGTTCCAGTTCCATTTTGGGGGAGAATGATGTGTAGAAGCAAAGTTCTGAGAGCTAAGTGTATGTATTGCTTTTGGGGTTTTATCCTTCTAGGCCCCCTAAATAGACAAAGCCAGGGACCATATGTGTGTGTTGAAATAGTTACTCATTTGTTAATACTGTAAATAGTTCATCTTCCTAATCTTCCACCACTGCAGTGGGCCCTTCTCCATAGGGAGACCCTCTGCCCTTCACTCAGGCTCTGACAGCCCCAGGGTGGGTGCCCTCCTTATCTCCCAGGTGCTACCTGCCCTGCCAGGCCTCTCCTGGTGCAGATGTTCTCCCCACCTGGACTTACACTACTCCAATGGGGTTGCTCTCCAATTCAGCTTACTTTTTAACACGCAAACTCAGTTCTACCCTTCCTTAGGTGGCATAATTCATTCTATGGCACAGAATACAATAAAAGAATTATTGAAAGATAACAAAAGGTATTAAATCCTCAGCATTTATTATCCACATTATTTCATCTTTGATATTGTAAATGGGCATTGGACATGTGATCGAGTCCCTTCTTCTAATAATAAACCTTGATGCTCAGTATTTTACTACTACATTATGTTTATAGATGTGCTCAGTTTTAATAACTGGGTGGTACAGAAACAAACAAACAAAGAATAAGAGGAGAGGGCACCTGTGTGGCTTAGTGGGTTAAGTCTCTGCTTTCGGCTTGGGTCATGATCTTGGGGTCCTGGAATCGAGTCCCGCATCAGGCTCTCTGCTCAGCGGGGGGCCTGTTTCCTCCTCACTCTCTGCCTGCCTCTCTGCCAACTTGTGATCTCTCTCTGTCAAATAAGTAAATAAAATCTAAAAAAAAACAAAAGAAGAGGAGAGTTTCAAAGAAATGTCGAATACAATGGCACTGTCCTATGTTCTGTCTTGGCCAGTTTTTCAGTGGGAATTGGGTATTCCTGTGGCTGAAGTCTCTTTGATGTCTTTGAACCATCCCTGCATTACACAAATAAAGGAAAGTGTTAGTAGATTTTGAATTAAAATTTCCTATTTTTAGGTCAGGAATGAAATTTTTGGTCTCATTTACTCATCTAATTAAATCATCCCTATTTTATATATGAGAAAATGAGTCTATTAATGATCTTGGGCTGTTTGTTTAGTTATAGATGGCATAAACTATAGACTCTTAGAAAAAGCAGAAAACATTAAGTTATTTATTAAAACTACCATTCAAAACACGAGTCTATTTTGTATCTCTGACACTGACTACATGACAAATTGGATAATCAACTACCCAGAAAAAATTTAGATGGTTTCAGTAATACTGTTGAAAGGCTACTATTAAGGAGAGAAGTTTGCATTCTTTTTGAATTTTGAGACTTGGAATTTCTTGTTGAGATTTCTATAAGTGAAAGATAGTGTTACGGAATTTTGGAAAATGACCGTGAATAAGGAAAGCAACTTATGAGTACATGTGTTCAGAAAGAGGGGGGCCCCAAAAGTTCGAGGAATAGAGGAGATCAGAAAGCAAAGAGGAAAGGTAAAACAAAGAGGTGGAAATAGATGAGATAAATAGCAAAAGGATGGGTATTAAAAACGGCAAGTGTTGTGAGGAGCACCCGGTGTTATACACAACTAATGAATTGTTGAACACTACATCAAAAACTAATGATGTGGGGCGCCTGTGTGGCTCAGTGGGTTAAAGCCTCTGCTTTCGGCTCAGGTCAGAATTGCAGTGTCCTGGGATCGAGCCCCACATCGGGCTGTCTGCTCTGCAGAAAGCCTGCTTCCTCCTCTCTCTCTCTACCTGCCTCTCTGCCTACTTGTGATCTCTGTCTGTCAAATAAATAAATAAAATCTTTAAAAAACAAAACAAAACAAAACAAAAAACTAATGATGTACTATATGTTGGCTAATTGAACATAATAAAAAATAAGAATAGCAAAGGGTGAAGGTGGGGGGAGGGGAGGCTGGAGATGAGGTCAGAAATACATATATATATATGCATATATAGAGAAAGGGAGAGAAATTTACAGAAGGGTGGGAATAGAGGAAAAGTGAGTGGAGAGAAGAAAGAGACTAGGGACAAGACAAGAGTATGAGGGATGATGGATTCTGGGAAAAGCAGCAGGAAGGGAAGAGTTTGAGAAGGAGGATCTAGAAGGTAGGGAAAGAGGAAAAAACAAGGAACAGGAAGATTCAGATACATAGAAGTACTGGGAAAGAGAGCAAGTCCCAGAGAAGGGAGGGATGAGAGGGATGGGGTGAAGCAGAAAAGGGAGGGAACAGAGACATTGAGGGGACAGAGAGAGAGAGAGAGAGAGAAAGGCAGGACAGATGAACCATGGGCACTAAGACTAGACACAAGGGTGGGGAGGAAGATGCAGCCGTGGGCAGATGGGAGAATGTAGTGGGCAAGCAGAGAGGTTGGGAAGAAAGAGACTGAAACGAAGAGGGGTTGAGATAGTGGAGCAGAACATGTAATTGAAGGAAAAATAAAGAGAAAGTGAGAAACATCTAGAAGATGGTGGGGGGTTGATGGTAAGAGAGGGGATTGTGGAGGCGCACGGGAGGTGTAGAAATGGAAAGGGCACATTGGAGGAGCATAACACAGTAGCAGAGAGGGAAAGAGTCCATGTGGGAAAGAAAATTCTTTTTTATAATACTTGGTATTATGGTTTATTTATTTCATCACTACTCTTTCACTTATAGAATGATGAAAAGATGAACGAAGTGATGAATCTGGCTCACACTTTCCTGCAGAATTTCTGCCGGGGAAATCCACAGAACCAAGTTCTCCTTCATAAACATCTGAATTTGTTTTTAACTCCCGGTGTAAGTATTTTAGTGACTTCTAATATTGATTGTAAAGTGTCCATCCGATTAAGTGTCCATCCGATTCATTTTAGCAGCATTGATGAATGGAATTTTATTAATCTTCACCAACTTATTTTTTTCCTTATAGGGGTTTCCTCCCTAAAAGTGAATCTGTTTTGTTTTTTTTTTCATTAAGGAAATATTCATAGAAACTGGAAATACTACCTGAATTTTACCTGCAAGTGACCATTTCCTTTATATGGATATAGTTTAACGTTAGGGAAAAATGTGGTAGGACCAACAACAATGGCAGTGCCCTGAGTGAGAGAAATATAGAAAACTGTAAAACATGTCAGTGGATACTAGGGAAGAGCTGACTTTGAGTAACTGATAATGAATCTCAAGAATCCCATCGCCAACATGTCGACCTTTATGCTAACTCTTTTTTCCAACTAAATTCCTTTGTGAGCTCAGTTTGCTTTTAATGGTGAATGAGCTCATTGCATCTCGTAGAAGGCTTGCCCAGGAAACTCACTATGGCTTTGTATAAAATATAAAGCTGATCACAAGCAGGGAAAATAGTGTAAGTACTGTAAAATGGAAAATTGATCTTGTCAGAATTACAAGGGCATATTCCTCTCTGGTTAGCTCCTGGAAGCAGAAACCATGCGGCACATCTTCATGAACAATTACCATCTCTGCAATGAGATCAGCGAGAGAGTTGTGCAACACTTTGTGCATTGCATCGAGACACACGGCCGCCACGTGGAGTACCTGAGGTTTCTGCAAACGATTGTAAAAGCAGATGGTAAATATGTGAAGAAGTGCCAGGATATGGTAATGACAGAGGTATGTGCTTGGTTTGTGTTTTAACAGCTTCACATAAGTCATGTGTGCAAGTGTGTGTTTTCTGTAAATGTGTAGTGTGAAAAGCCCCCGCAACATAAGTGGGGAAAATAATTTCGTCCTGATGTCTTACGCAACAAGTATATTTTGTTTAAATCTAGTGAAGTAACATACCATTAAGCTGATTGCATAATTTTCCGAGTTTATTTTTCCTTTTGATCCTTAAAGAATTTGTGCGTTTTAGTATATGTGCTGCCGAAGCGAGCACAAGAATTTGTGCATTTTAAAGAAAAAAATTCTGAGAAATGTTATAGTTGAGAATGAAAGTGACACATTTTTATATTTTTAAAATTTTCAAGCTGTAACAAAGATGGTTGTAACTTTGTTTTCCCACTGCCTTTTTTTTGATCTATTCCTGAAAGAAAGAATTGGTGTTCTCTGTTACTATTTGTAGAAGGGTTTGAAGGGAATTGAGTTAATTAATAGAAATTAGCCATCAGTGATATATTATATGTGGAAACGTAAGTTGAAAATTTAAGAAACACAGATGGTTGAAGCCCCTCATTTATTTTGCTCTCTTCATTGTGATGTTTGACGTTGAATGAGATTTATGCAATGAGTAACTTACTCACTAGGAACCAAGTGGTACTTTGGAGAAATTGAGCTCATTTGGGTAAATCATTGCTCTGTGACCTAATAATTCTATAAAGGCCTGTATGGATTAAGGCAGCTTTCAACCATGGCTATCAAACAGTTATGCAATAGATTATATTGATATGAGGCGATTTTCACAATTATGTACTTTCAGTTTATAGTAGGGAGGGGGGCTTCTACATTGATGTAATGTGAGTCCCTCCTACCCCATAGAAATCTTAAAATTAAATCAGTTTAAAGCCTTGAATTTTTAATGCAAATTATTGTTATTAAACATCTTAAAGAACATTTTAAACTTGTAAAATTTACCTTTTCCTTATCTATATTTACATTCGTAATTGTTCTTCATTGCCTAGAAATGTGGGAGCTAATTTGATTTTGCATTATGATCACCAAGGAAAGAATTAAAATGGGAAAGTAGCAAATAAAAATTAGCAAAAATTTATGACACCTCTTAGGAGAAGTGTTTTTATGTGGAAAGAAGTATTTGTAATATTGTGTTGACATATAATACATATTTTGACACATATGCATTCTCTTTCCACAAAACGTTCAAAGCAAGCCAGATGTCTTATCAATTCAAATCTGTTACCAATTTAATGAAAAGAGAGAAAAAACATATCCCCCAAATATCCCTATTGGGGTTAGAAAATTGTTACTGAAAATAGACAGATATTATGGAGTTTGAGCAATAAAATTACCACCTGCTAGAACTCTCCAATAAAACTGAAAAACAAAACAGGAAGGAAAATGTATATCCTGAAACCACCGGCTTATTCATTTCTTTGTTTCTTTCTCTCTCTCTTTAAGTCTTCTTTTTCTCCATTTCTCTCTTCTCCAATTTCACCTCCATTCTCTGCTGGTGCCCATGACACATGGTATTTCCAGATTCTTGTGAAGTTGCAAGTTGGCTCAAAGTACATGCTTTTATATTCTGTCACTGTTGAAGGGGGTGGGAGTATTGTACTCTGCTTTAGTAAAATGAGACTTAAGAGATTTCTCATGTCTTGGCAATGGCATCTTCCATTTGAAGTAGAGGGAAGCAACTTTCTTGAAATATTTTGGGGGTTTAATTTCAGGGGATAACTCACTGGGGAATGATTAATTAGCATCCACGCCATTGCATTCCTGTCCCCATCCACCTCTCCCCATCTCCCTGACTGTTTTTGATAGTATTCATAAATAATCACTTGGCATCGGACTAGAATCTTTTTACCATCCTGCCTTGGTGTAGTTCTGCTTTTGCAATATTATCTGTGTGTGTGTGTGTGTGTGTTGTGTGTGTGTGTGTGTGTTTATAAAGAGATGCATGTGTTTCCAGATAGACCAAATCTTTGGCAATAGTTTCAAGGACGAACATTTGGACTGCTATGTAGACTCTCTTATTATCATTTCAGTTGATAAATGGGGGTGAAGATGTGCTGATATTTTACAATGATAGAGCATCATTTCCCATCCTTCTCCATATGATGTGTTCAGAGAGAGACCGAGGGGATGAGAGTGGCCCCTTAGCCTACCACATCACCCTGGTGGAGCTGCTGGCAGCATGCACAGAGGGGAAGAACGTCTACACTGAAATCAAGTGCAATTCCCTTCTGCCCTTGGACGACATAGTGAGGGTGGTGACCCATGATGACTGCATCCCCGAGGTAAGCCTGGCAAAAGCTTAGCAGCCATGAAATTGTTATTAATACAGAGCGCAGAAGTGCCAGACGCCCCCATACTGTTTACAATGAGATAATGTATTTAGTCAAGAAATTGTACTTCACTATATAATTAGGAAGAGTTAAAAGAGCATATAAAGTTCCTTTTCTTAGTTGTACAAGAAGCTCTGAAAGATGATAAACTTTTTCAGAGTAGAGCCACTGTGGGTTTACTGGAAGCTACTCTAGGAGTCTCTTAAATTCTAAGTATGGCAATGTGATAAAACAGAGATTGGACTTGTTACCTCTGGTATGTTCTTGAGCATGTAATAGATGCTTCATAAATAGCTCATGATCACTGATAGGCTGGGCTGGGCTGGTGCAGCAGTATCATCTATTAGACTCTGTAGGTTTACCTTGCTTGATGGAATAAGTGCATTCTTGGAAATACAGACACACATTTTGCTTTATTCACACATTAGTTTTTATGCTCTGTCCTTGTTTGCCTCTGATAATAGGGAAAAACTCATTAAAAATTGGTTGTCTGCCAACAGGATTAATGAGGCTTCCAGGAATGTACATTGCAATAATCTCTTCCTTTTCTACTGTTGTGGTGTATTGTTGCAAAGTTTTTAAATGTGTGATGCATCAGATATGATAGAAATCCAAACATTTTAATTTGTAGTAACTTAAAAAAGTGTCAGATTAAGTTAACTTCTCTAACTTCCCAGTAGTCCTATGTAGTGATGGACTTAAAAGGATATTTTTGTGAAATTTTGTGGAATTATTGACACTTCATATCAAGGTACTGCATGCTCTGATTGCTTTGAAATGAGATGGCCAAGAAAGGACTACTGTAGTGATTAAATTCATGGGTTCTGTCTGTATTTGAGATCCTGATTCTGACTGTGCTTCTTCCCACATTCTGGTCTTTCTGACCGCACCACTCTGGCCCCTTACGTTCACTTACTTTATTCCTTTTCACCCTTCTTACCTTGATTCAAGAATTTCTTCTGCAAGGAACACTTCCCTGACCTCCCACAGCAGAATTAGAAGAGTCTACAATTTGAAATTTGGCATTTGAATTTTGTTAATAAAGGTCTGCATCCTTCACACGCTTTCCCAAGATTGTAAGTGTGAGGAGAGTAGCAACTAGGCTGTTCTGTTTACCATTGTATTACCTGAACCCGAGTCTATACTTAATAAATATGGTTTGAATGAAGGAACAAATGAATTAAAGAATGAGCCAGAATCCTGGATCCATTACTTCTAGATTTGTGACTGATTCCAGCAGGTTATTTAACCTATGTGATCCTCAATTTGCACCGTTTTAAAGTGAAACGATTATAGTATGTAACTGAGAGGATTGCTGGAGGATGGAACTAAGAAAGATATTACATACAAAATGCTGAAGGTGTTTGGCATGTAGCAAACAATGAATAAATATAAGCTGCTGTCAAGGTGATTATGATAATGCACTGAGTGGTTCTGATGTGTCCCTACCCTACAATCAGTTCTTGACACAGGCACCCCGTCTGCTTTTTGGCCTTATGAAAGCCAGTCCTGTAGTCCTTATATTCTAACTTGGATTTTGTGAATCCTTGAAATTATTTACATGATTTTGTATGTATATGCACTTGGGGTGGTTTATAACACCCATCCCATTATTTATTTATTTATTCATTTATTTATTCTTTTAGAGAGAGAGAGAGAGGGAGTATCTGTGAGCTGGGGAGAGGGGCAGAGAGAAAGAGAGAAACCCAAGTGGACGCCGCACTGAGCACAGAGCATGAGTTGGGGCTCGATCTCATGACCCTGAGATCATGATCTGAGTTGAAATCATGAGTCAAATGCTTAACTGACTGAGCCACTTAGATGCCCCTCATCACATTTTCATTTAAAAAAAAAAAAAAAGGGAAAGAGAAGAAATGCAAAAATTACTCCCCTACATACTTTAGAAATACTCTAGGTTGGTGAGACTCATCTCAGGCCTTTATGAGGAATTTTGTTAAATATGAGAATGAATGTCGCTACATCTCAATATGATTTTTTTTTCTAAACTACAAGCCTGTTTCTTCTCAGAAATAGTAACAAATATTTCTGAATGGCAATAAAGTACTATTTCATCAACACATTTAAATGTTATATTAGAACTCTCTTGATTGCAAATGACAGAAAGCTAATTTAAATTGCTTAAATAAAAAAAGGACTTTTTTTGGCTCCCGTATTTGGGAATTGGAAGGATAGTTGTTCTGATGGCTCAAGAGGTTCAAACAGTGTCCATCTCTTGTGCCATTTTCCTTTGTGGTTTTGCCTCATTCTTTTCTTCTGAGCATAATTGTCCTCCATGTACTTGCGGAAGATGGCCTCTTGGAGTTTGGGTTTAACTTGTTCCATTTTCATAATGAGCGAGAGAGAGAAAGAATGACAGAGAGAGAGAGAGACAGAGAAAGAATGATAGAGAAACAGAGAATGACAGAGACAAGAGAGAGAATGACAGAATGTCAGAGACAGAGAGAGGGGAGGGAGAGGAGGAGGAAGGAAGACAGGGAAAGGGAGCGCAGTTGACTCTCAGTGTCTCAACTAGGATAGACTCGGTTTAAGTCTGGTGTACTTGTGCATTCCAGTCGCTGGGGGCAGGGGATTTTAGTTAAGAAAAGGGATTAAAAAAAAAAAAAAGAAAAGGGATATGGGAATGCTTTCTTACGTAGACATAAAACATGCTATAATCCACGATAGTAACTAACCCAGATTTTATTTAACTTTTCACATTTGATATTTGAAAATGAACAATGAAGAAAACTCACTTTCTTTTGTATTTGAAACTTGCACAGGTTAAAATTGCTTATGTGAATTTTGTTAATCACTGTTATGTGGACACTGAAGTGGAAATGAAAGAAATCTACACGAGTAACCACATTTGGAAATTATTTGAGAACTTCTTGGTGGACATGGCAAGGGTGAGTTACACTTTCACCATGAAACACGGCTTTATGGTTAGTTATGTTTTTGATACATATTTTGACTAAACAGGATCAAGGATCTGGATGAAAATTTGGAATTAAACCCTCCAAATTTGGATGTAATCCATGACTTTCAAAAAGTTGCGCATGCATTTCTCAAGATTGTGAATGAGATTTAATGAGTTCATATACACAAAATACCCAGTGTAGTGTGTATAGAAATGAGGTATCCATTTCTACTTTTACCACTGGCTCTATCGGTATGTTACTAGGTGGAATTTCAGTGGCCTTTTTACACGGAATGGGGAAGACATTGGCAGAGATCAGTTTGTATTCAGCCCCTTATCATGGATGCAATTACAAACCATAGATAGAAGAGATCTCAGGAGGCCTTGACCACAGCTTTCAGATAGATGGGTACTTGACCAGACTACCCAAGGTTTAGCATTGCTCAGTGCTGCCTATTCAAAGTTTTCTCTGGGAAAGAGCTCCAGAAATTGAATCATCTGGTTTAACTCGTCAGTCAAAATAGGTCCTGCTTTTTACTGAGTCCATTTCCTCCTGTTTGGCCTTTTGGGGGAATTGGAGAGGACATGTGGAGCTGGTTGACATTCTCTAGATATTGTCTAGCATGTGTTTTTGAGTGAAATTGAGTAAATGATGAATGAATGAAGAAAGGAAGGAAGGACTCTTCTTTATAGGTAGCAGTTAATTTTAGTTGATGTATCTTTGCCTCCCCTTAACATTTTTTGGCATGTTGAACATCATAACATATAGGGTCTATTATTTTAGCTTTTTTGATCTTTAGTTTTCCCTTTGAAATGATGGGATATAATGTTCAAACAAGAGTTTCACTAATGGGGGGTGCCTGGGTGGCTCAGTGGGTTAAGCCTCTACCTTCCGCTCAGGTCATGATCTCAGGGTCCTGGCATTGAGCCCCGCATCAGGCTCTCTGCTCAGCAGGAAGCCTGCTTCTCCCCCCCTCCCCACCTCTCTGCCTGCTTTTCTGCCTCCTTGTGATATGTCTCTCTCTGTATCAAATAAATAAATAAAATTTTTGGAAAAAAAAAAGTTTCACAATGGAAGATAGTGTATAGATAATCCTTAGACCTGTGATGACTTATGGGGGCTGTCCCAGTTTTTTGACTCTCTACATTCCCAAGTACTGGTAGCTTTACACATGCCTTATTTCGATGTATTTGGAGGAAAGGGGGGTTAGTGAGGTACATATTTCCACTGTCTTAGAAGAATGGATGCTGCCGGTCTCCCTATAACCCTTTTTGGAAGGAAGGAAGACAAGAGGGATATAAGAAAACACTGACTCAGACTCAGACATAATGGCCTTGTGGGTGAAATGTGGTTATTTTACCTTCCCTGTGGTGTGGTCTAAGCCAACTCCACCATGTTCACACATGCGTGGAGTAAGGCAGTCCTTACTTTACTTCATTTCTGTAGAATGAAAAGCCACTCGTTGCCTTTGGCAGGCAAACCAGCACCTGTGGAGAAATCATCTTATTTTACATACAGTTTTCAGACCCCTCATATTGACCCCCATGTCCTTGTGAAAGCCCTTGCATCTGTTGGGCTACAAGGATTGCTAGAGACCTTGAAGTAAAGGATGGGTTTATGCCAATGACTGAGCTTTAAAATTGCACGTGTGGGAAGATATTAAAGAGATTATAGACTGATTTGCAGAGCTGCACAGTGCCACGGACTACAGATAAGTTTGACAGGACCAAGGTCACATTCTAGGCAGCATGAGCTGCAAAGCTACAAGGAGTTTTTTCTTTTAAACCAAAGAAAGCTGGTGGTAACAGCCGTTGGTTATGCCACTCTGGAAACACCCTTGCTGCTGATGTGTTTCTAAAGCTATGATGTACGTATTCTTTTTTTGTAAAAAAAGCATGCATGCTAGGAAGGGTTTTTATTTTAACCATTTTGATTAAGTAGACATTTAATGTTATTATATAAAGGCTTGAAGGTAATTTTGAGATCTTTTTAGTCTATTCACTCATTATGTCTAACCACAACCTCTTAGCTATACCGTAAAAAGCATTTTTTTCTTTCCTTCTGGTTTCGCTCTTATTTATATTTTAAAACAGCAGCTCTCTTATCCCTTCACCAAAAATGACAAAGAATCACCCTTCCTATTTCAGAGAAGGGACAGGAAACCTGGATTTTCCGTAACTGGCCTTTGTCTTTCTGCCCTTGAAGAGAGATTGAGGAGCCGGCGACATACTCAAATTCAAATACAAAGATTGTTTAAATAAAGTAGAAGTGGCTTCCTAGGCAACTTTTCGGTTGTGTAGATCAGTAATTCTCAAACTTCAGTGAACATCAGAATTGTCTGGAATGTTTCTTAAAACAGATTGCTGAGTCCTACCCCAGAGTATCTGATGCAGTAGGTGTGAGTCTTTGCCTTTTTAACACGTTCCCAGGTGATGCTGAAGCTGCCGGTCCAGGGGCCACACTTTGGGAACCACTGCAGGAGAATATAGTAGTTTCAGAGTAGGTACTTCAGAGGCATTAGCCAGACCAGAGTTCAAGTCCAGATTCTGCCTCTTCCTAGTTCAGTTACGTTGAGCAAAGGACTTACCCCTCTGACTCAGTTTCCTTATTTGTAAATGGATCCAATAACACATTCCTCATAGGGTTGTCAGGAGGCTTCAATGAGATAATGCATATGCACATGTGTGGCCCTTACTCAGAGAGCTGGTAATATCCTCTATTTTATCCATATCATGGTAACGTCACTGGTATTTATTACAAGGGTATCTGTAGGCTTTGAAGCAATTTCAACAAGATTCCTCAATACCTATACCAGTAACAATGTTGAGGATACCCAAAAGGAGGACCAGGCAGTACAGGCAAGAGCCAGAAATCATGTCTTTGAAACTGGACATGCGCAGTAGTGACTTGACAGAGAGATGGGCTAAATGCAGATGTTCCCGTGAAACGATGACATCCTGGACCAGCTGATTTATGTCAGTGGGGAATGGTGAAGGTGATCTGAAGGAAAGGTAGGTGGCGAATTGGACTGCAAGAATCATAGGCTCTTAAGGTTGGAAGAGACCAGCAGTCCCATGGCTCACACTCTTCAGCACCTGCCTGTGTATTTCCAGCAGGAGTCCTCTCACTCTTATTTGAGATAACCGGTTTCATTATTGCATAACTTTAATTGTGAGAAGCTTTTGATATTAAGACAAATTGTTATGATTATACATTTTGCCTATTTCTTCCTTCTGTAGCGACATAGAATGATTCAGTTCGGTAGGTATTTACCATAAGTAACATATTCTTCTTACTGGTCATCTACTTTCAAATAATAAAGTCATGCAAGTTAAAGAACTTAAGACCGACATCATAATTTTGCCCCTGAGTTCCAGAGAGATTAATTCACTGGCATAGGGTGACTTGCCTAGCCAGAAGCAGAGCTGGGGCATCTGCTGGGGTCTAACCCGGTGCCTTTTCTCTAAAAGCTTCTCACGTTTGTTCCCCTTTCTGTTTTCAATACACTTTCAGGTTCTCTCTGTCAGTGTTTGGAAAGGATGGCATTTAGGATGGGGTTTCTGGTGGGATCCAGCCAGCACAGGGCAGATGATTATTTTAGTAGAAGTTTGGAGAACAGTCTTACTTACAAGGCAGAAGAAATATTAATATGTAGTTGCATTCATACTACCTTCCACCTTTCCCTTCATGTTGTGCTGGAGTCATTTCTACCAGGTTCTTTTTGTTTGCTCTTAGGTAAATCTCTCTAAAGAGTCTTAATTAGTATCTTTCATATTCCTATTCGTACTTCCTTGTCTTTTTTTTTTTTAATTTTATTTTTTTACTTTTTTCAGTGTTCCTAAATTCAGTGTTTATGCACCGCACCCAATCTTTTATCTTGCTAAGACCCATGTGAGAAAATCTTTCTGAAGGATTGTTTTTAATAAGCCTGTGCTGGGTTTCCCACACGTAATTCCATTCTGATTTCCTGACAGACAGTACCTGTGTTCTGTAAATACGCCAGATTTAGGCAGGCAGCAAAGGTATTAGCTTCACGAAAAGTTGTTCCACTGTATTTCAGAGCATTAAACAGCTGCCCACTTTGGTCTGTGTTCCAGTGTGGCTAAACTTGGCGTCTGGGGGGCAAAAACGCTTTCCTTTACCTTTCTAACTGATGATTGTTTCAAAGTCAGGGGATTTGGGTCATTATGAGAAAACACCTGAACTCCCATCTCAGCACCTTTGCAGCTGCCTGGGGTAGTACTGGTTCTCCAAGTATCCTCAAGACTTCTTTCATGTTCCTGCTTAGAAGCCCTCAAAGGGCCTTCACTTACCACCCTGTGTGTAACAACTTCTTCCTTCTGCTCCCCCCTTCACTTGCTTCATTTGTCTTCATCGAACTTACATCCCCATGTGACATTTTTATATGCATTTGTATTTGTTCCTACTGAATCAGAGGGCAGGTAGTGTGTCTGGTTCACTGCTGCACACCTGACCTTGAACAATGTCTCACACATGGTAGATAGTATGTATTCGTGAAATAAATAAATGTCCCCTGAAGTGAAAAATACTTATGAAGTGAATTTGAAAACAAACTAAGTGTAGGCTTAGCATCAGATTAAGTGGGCATATCAATGGGATGAAAAAACAGGCACAAACAGATTTTTACATATGTAAGATATTAATATATAATAAATTATTACCATTAGTAAGGAAGTGATTGGTTATTTTCAGGGATGAGCAAACTTTCTCCATGAACAGCAAGGTAGTTAATAATTTAGCTTTTCAGGCCTCTGACCCAATGGTTATAGGAATTACTGAAGGGAAAAGAGCCATAGACAATATGTAAGCAAGTGGTTATGGCTAGATTTGCCCCCGGAGCTGCAGTTGGCTTACCCTGGTAACATTAAAGTAATAATACAAGCTCCACTAGAGTAGTGATTCTTATGTACTCAGTTTCTAACTTGAACTCAGTTTCTAACCTAAATATACTATTATTATATATATATATATATAATATATGTAATTGCAATTTATATAATTGCATAAATTGCAATTATATATATTGCAATTTATATATATTATATATAAATAGCATATTTATAATTGCATAAATTGCAATTATATATATTGCAATTTATATATATTATATATATAAATAACATATTTATATATATTATATATTATATATAATTTATAATATAATAGCATAAATTGCAATTTATATATATTATACATATAAATAGTATAGTTAGGTTATATAGGTTATATATATTATATATAATTTATAATATAATAGCATAAAATGCAATTAGATTAAAATTTTAGAGATAAATGTGGAGTAACAAAAATTGATGGAAATGATGTGTAGCTATTTATCTATCTTTGGATGAGGTTCTTCTGTTTTTTGTTTTTTTTTTTTTTTAGATATTTTATTTATTGGGGCACCTGGGTGACTCAGTGGTTTAAAGTCTCTGCCTTCAGCTCAGGTCATGATCCCAGGATCTTGGGATCAAGCCCCACATTGGGCTCTCTGCTCCATGGGGAGCCTGCTTCCCCCTCTATCCGCCTGCCTCTCCACATACTAGTGGTCTCTCTCTGTCAAATAAATAAATAAAATCTTTAAAAAAATATATTGAAAAAAAAAAGATTTTATTTATTTATTTGACAGAGAGAGACCACAAGTAGGCAGAGAGGCAGGCAGAGAGAGAGGAGGAAGCAGGCTCCCCGCCGAGTAGAGAGTCCAATGCGGGGCTCTATCCGAGGACCTGAGATCATGACCTAAGCTGAAGGCAGTGGCTTTAACCCACTGAGCCACCCAGGCGCCCCGGATGAGGTTCTTTTTAAGCATAAAAGCAGTGAATGAGAATAGCTAAGGAGAATAATAGATGTTTTGTTTTTTGAAAATTTCAAATTTAAGTACATAAAACATCACACATAGCAATAAAAAAATCAAAATAGAAAAAAGTTGCTGAGCATTTTAAAAAAGGCTTAAATAATCTTTACATAAAGATTTTGGGACACCTGGATGACTCAGTCAGTTGAGCTTCAGACTCTTGGTTTTGGCTCAGGTCATGCTCTCTGGGTTGTGAAATCGAGCCTCATATCTGACTCCATGCTGAGTGCAGAGCCTGCTTGGGTTTCTCTTTTCCACTCCCTCTGCTCCCAACACTCTGAAATAAGAAAATAAATCTTTTCTTTTTTTTTTTTTTTAAATGTCTGGGATATTTTTACTGACAAAAACAACTAATATTTACAAAGGATCATACAACAAATACTGATGTACTCCCCATTCAAAAAGAAAATAAATCTTTAAAGGCCCAATGCTTGAAAAAGAAAAAAAGAGAATATATACACACACACACACACACACACACATATATGTATATATGAATACATCTATGTATATATACATATATAATGTATATATGTACATAGGAATGTATATAGGAATGTATAAGAATATATATAAGAACATGCTTTTTATATATGTATGAAAACCACTAACAATCTAATAATGAAATAGTCAAGACCCAAGCATTCATGACTTATAGAGGAGGAAATACAAGTAAACCCCTGAAAAAAAAGTCAACTGTTAATAATTTTATATGTATGTATATATAAATATATAAAGAATACATATATAATATATATACACATATGAATGTATATAAAAATGTATAAGAATATATATAAGAACATGTTTTATATATATATGAAAAGCATATATGTATATATGTATGTATGCATATATGAATGTATTAAGACTATATATGTATATATACATATATAATGTATATATGTACATATGAATATATATAAGAGTATATATAAGGACATATTTTTAATATATATATGAAAACCACTAACAATCTAATAATGAAATAGTCAAGACCCAAGCATTCATGACTTATAGAGCAGGAAATAAAAGTAAACCCCTGAAAAAAAAAGTCAACTGTTAATAATTTTTTAAAAATACAAAGAAGAATAAGATCCAGTTTCTAACTATCAAAGTTGTAAGGGCAAAAGATAAAAGTAAAGAGATAATATTAAATGTTGGTTCATTCACATACTTTGCTGATGAGAATGTAAATTCATGCTGTCTTTCTGAAAAGCATTTTGGTAATACATTAAAGGAAACCTTCATACCTTTTTAATGTATCAAATAATTACCTTCCAAGAATCTGTCCTTGGAAGTAATTAGAAATGATATCAAGGATTTATGGTCGTAGGAGCTCAACATGCTGTTATAGTAATATACAGTAAGAAATAGTTTCAAAATTTAATAATAGAGAAATGGTTCAATAAATTATGATATATCTATGAGATTGATGTTATAGAGTCATTGAGATTATTTCTCGAGGATTTTTAATAATGTGGGAAGTGCTAATGGTTGAGTGATGAGTCTGAAAAGGAGAAGACAAAACTGATTATCTAGAATAATTTCAGTTATGGAAAATATACATGGTGGAGCACAAAGATTAAGAAGAATGGCTTCTAAGAGGTTTACCATTGTTTTATCTGGATTTTTGTATTATAAATAATCTTCATTTCCATTTTGTGCTTTTCTGTATTTTTTCAGGGTTCCTACAATTAATATATATGGATATTAAGAAAAATATTAGTTTAGAATTCTAAGAAAGCCAACTGAGTGTATGAACTGATGACTCATCTAAAAAGGAGATGTTTAAGGATGCCTGGGTGGCTCAGTTGGTTAAGCATCTGCCTTGGCTCAGGTTGTGGTCCTGGGGTTCTGGGATCGAGTCCCACATTGGGCTCCTTGCTCACTGAGGAGCCTGCTTCTCCCTCTGTCTGCCTTTCTCCGTGCTTATGCTCACACTCTCTCTCTTTGTCTCTGACAGGTAAGTAAATAAAATTTTTAAAAATAAAAAAAATTTAAAAAAATCTTTAAAAAAATTTAAAGAAAATAAAAAAGGAGATATGTAAAAGCAAATGTTTGGAAGTTTTGGCCCCATGAATGAAGGGATGCAAATTAAAATAAATATATGATATTACCTCAGCTCTTTAGAGGGACATGCGTACTGTCTACAAGGATCTTTAGGATTTGTATTCCTTGGTCTGTGTGATCGAAGTATGTTACTGGCTCTAGAGCTCCCCTATCCTGTGGGGTAGCAGCTTGCCACATTTAAATTTAAATTTAAATTTTAATTAGGTAAAATTAAATCGGATGGAAAATCCTGTTCCTCGGTGGCACAGAGCCATCTTTCAAGTGCCCAGTAAGCACATGTGTTGGACATCACAGATACGGATTTCCATCATTGGCAGAAAGTCCTATTGGACAGTGCTGCTCTAGCATCTAACTTTTAAAGCCCATCTGTCATCTTTGGAAGAGTAGTAGTCACTTTAGATTGGAAGAGAAAAGGGACATCATACATGCACGGGGAGAAATGTCAGACATAATCATGTCTAGACATGTTGTTTCATATTTGCTTTTCAACAAATTATTTTATACCTACTGTGTGCTGAGGTCCTGCGTGTGCGGTGGTGAGCAAGTCAAGCTAGTTTCCCAGGTCCAGGGACTTATGTTCTACTGAGGGAGGCAGATTTTCACTTGCTCTTTCCCCAGAATCCTCCATGGCTGTTTCCTCACTTCTTTCGTTGTTTTTGTTAAAATGTCATCTTATCCAGAGAGGTTCCCCAAGCAAGTTAAGTGAATGGTAATCCTTAACCTTGCCCCCTCTTCCTGCAGCATAAAAAGGAGCTATCGTCTTCCCTGTACAGCTTGCCCCTTTTTATTTTTCTCTGAAGTATCCTATTTGCTCTATCTTCTACTAGTATTATCTATTGTGTGTCTTTCTTGATTAGGAAAAAAGCTCTTATAGAGTAGGGACTTTATTTTATTTGGTTCACTGTCCTATCTCCTAATCCAATATTTAGCTTTAATTAATTTTTTAAAAAGTTTTTATTTATTTGAGAGAGAGAGAGAGCACAAGCAGGGGGAGCTACAGAGGGAGAGGGAGAAGCAGGCTTCCTGATGAGTAAGGAGCCCAATGCAGGGCTCAATCCCAGAACCCTAGAACCATGACCTGAGCCAAAGGCCGATGCTTAACTGACTGAACTACCCAGGCACCCCAATATTTAGCTTTAATTTAAATAATAATAATTTAAACAAACAATTTGAAAAATAATGATACATGGAGTTTGGGTTTCTTTTAATATTTTATAATACTTTACAGAGATTTTAAAATATTTTAAAAATAATGATATATGGAATATAACGGAGAGCTTTAAATACTAATTACTGACATGACACACCTCAAGCAGCCTAAGAGTGAGACGAGAAATCACTGTTTAGTAAATGTTTGGAGGATAGTTGGATATCAATGTGGGAAAAAATTGATCAGAATCAGTAAATCAGGTCACCACAGCAGCAGACTGCCAGATAGCATAAATAGTTGAATGGGAGTCAGGTTACAGGGATGGAGGAGGATTCCAATAAAAAACTAGAACAAAATGTGTAAAATGTCCTTTGCTTTTGTGGAAGGGAGGCTTTTTTCTTCTTTATGTTAACTAAATAGAAATGATCTAAATAAACTATAATACCTGAATGCTAAGAATTACTTGATACAATGAAATGTAGTAAAATGAACATTCTAAATAAAAAAAAAATCTGAATATGAAAAATATATGGGAAAGAGCTCAACAAGAGCTTGTGAAAAATGTTAAAAGATACGGCATGTACCAGTCGTTATCCAGGCCTTACTTAAAGTGGTTAGAAGATTTGGAATCATCCATACATAACAAAATGTAGGCAGGAAGTGATTACATGGAAAGTGCCAAGCCTCATTAGCAATGTCAGAAAAACAAAATAACTTTTTTAAGTGTCATTAAACTGGTGAAAATAATAATTTACAGAAAGTACAGTCAGTTTCCGTGGGAACCAGATGGCCTCCTCCAGGAGACGTGGGCAGTGTGAAAGGGACCAAGAAGGCACAGGGGTGCACCCAGGAATTGGGAACACTGCAAAGCTGTTTGCACCCAGGCATAAAGGGCCGAAGGCAGCACCATTGTTACTGGGGACACTGCCGATGGACTCAGTGAGGGCTGCTTCCAGAGATGCAGACACTGCTGAAACCTCTGTGAGGAAGAGGAGATGGGGTTAGAGGCAGAGGCCCACTCAGGCCTCTGAATTCTTTCTCACCCCTTCTGTTTTGTCATCATATCAGCTGATCCAACTGGAACTGAAAACAAGAGTTAGTTGGTAATGATGGGGGGCCGTCTTGTGTATCTACATATAAGCTGTAGCTAACATTGTAAATTTATTATTTTCGAGGATCAGCAACAGTATAAAACTGCCTATTTAGCCTCATCCAATGATTCCTCTTTTGGTAGAATATATGCCAAAAATCTAAAAGTAAATATAAGAATTTTGCACAATTTGTTATAGTTGCAAAAAAGAAAAAAAAAAAGTAGGGAAATCACATAAAAGACCAGTAAGAATGAAATAACTAGGAAAACAGGAAAGTGATTTATATTTTTTGGTTATGTATACCTCAGTTTACTCCAAAAATGGATTAAAACATGATGGTGCATTGGTATGATGCAACCTTTAATTTTAATTTTAATTTTTTTAATTTTTAAATTTTCTTATAAACATATATTGTATTATTAGCCCCAGGGGTATAGGTCTGTGAATGGCCAGGTTTACAGACTTCACAGGACTTAACATAGCTCATACCCTCCCCAGTGTCCATAATCCCACCACCCTCTCCCCACCGCAGCAACCCTCAGTTTGTTTTGTGAGATTAAGAGTCTCTTATGGTTCGTCTCCCTCCCAATCCCATCTTGTTTCATTTATTCTTTTCCTAAACCCCTAACCCCCCATGTTGCATCTCTACTTCCTCAGATCAGGGAGATCACATGATAGTTGTCTTATTCAGATTGACTTATTTTGTTAAGCATAATGCCCTCTAGTTCCATCCATGTCCTCGCAAATGGCAAGATTTTATTTCTTTTGATGGCTACATTATATTCCAATATATATATATATATATATATATATATATATAATCTCATCTTCTTTATCCATTCATCTGTTGGTGGACATCTAGGTTCTTTCCATAGTTTGGCTATTGTAGACATTGCTGCTATAAACAATTGGATGCACGTGACCCTTCGGGTGACTACATTTGTATCTTTAGGGTAAATACCCAGTAGTGCAATTCCTGGGTCATAAGGTGGCTCTATTTTCAACTTTTTGAGGAACCTCCATGCTGTTTTCCAGAGTGGTTGCACCAGCCTGCATTCCTACCAACAGCGTAGGAGGGTTCCCCCTTCTCTGCATCTTCACCAGCATCTGTCATTTCCTGACTTGTCAATTTTAGCCATTTTGACTGGTGTGAGGTGCTATCTCATTGTGGTTTTGATTTGTATTTCCCTGATGTCAAGTGATGTGGAGCACTTTTTCATGTGTCTGTTGGCCATCTGGATGTCTTCTTTGCAGAAATGTCTGTTCATGTTTTCTGCCCATTTCTTGACTGGATTATTTCTTCTTTAGGTGTTGAGTTTGCTAAAATCTTTATAGATTTTGGATACTAGCCGTTTATCTGATATTTTGTTTGCAGATATCTTCTCCCATTCTGTTAGTTGTCTTTTGGTTTTGTTAACTGTTTCCTTTGCTGTGCAAAAGCTTTTGATCTTGATGAAGTCCCAATAGTTCATTTTTGTCCTTGCTTCCCTTGCCTTTGGTGATGTTTCTAGGAAGAAGTTGCTGTGGCTGAGGTCAAAGATGTTGCTGCCTGTGTTCTCCTCAAGGATTTTGATGGATTCTTTTCTCACATTGAGGTCTTTCATCCATTTGGAGTCTATTTTCATGTGTGGTGTAAGGAAATGGTCCAATTTCATTTTTCTGCATGTGGCTGTCCAATTTTCCCAACGCCATTTGTTGAAGAGGCTGTCTTTTTTCCACTGGACATTCTTTCCTGCTTTGTCGAAGATTAGTTGACCATAGAGTTGAGGGTCTATTTCTGGACTCTCTATTCTGTTCCATTGATCTATGTGTCTGTTTTTGTGCCAGTACCGTACTGTTTTGATGATGACAGCTTTGTAATAAGAGCTTGAAGTCTGGAATTGTGATGCCACCAACTTTGCTTTCTTTTTCAATATTCCTTTGACTATATGAGATCTTTTCTGGTTCCATATAAATTTTAGGATTATTTGTTCCATTTCTTTGAAAAAAATGGATGGGATTTTGAGAGGGATTGCATTAAATGTGTAGATTGCTTTAGGTCGCATAGACATTTTTACAATATTTGTTCTTCCAGTCCATGAGCATGGAATGTTTTTCAATTTCTTTGTGTCTTCCTCAATTTCTTTTATGAGTACTTTATAGTTTTCTGAGTAGAGATTCTTTGCCTCTTTGGTTAGGTTTATTCCTAGGTATCTTATGGTTTGGGGTACAATTGTAAATGGAATTGACTCCTTAATTTCTCTTTCTTCTGTCTTGTTGTTGGTATAAAGAAATGCAACTGATTTCTGTGCATTGATATTATATCCTGACACTTTACTGAATTCCTGTACAAGTTCTAGCAGATTTGTAGTGGAGTCTTTTGGGTTTTCCACATAAAGTATCATATTATCTGCAAAGAGTGATAGTTTGACTTCTTTGCCGATTTGGATGCCTTTAATTTCTTTTTGTTGTCTGATTGCTGAGGCTAGTACTTGTAGTACTATGTTGAATAGCAGTGGTGATAACGGACATCCCTGCTGTGTTCCTGACATTAGCAGAAAAGCTCTCAGTTTTTCTCCATTGAGAATATTTGCAGTGGGTTTTTCGTAGATGGCTTTGATAATATTGAGGAATGTGCCATCTATTCCTACACTTTGGAGAGTTTTGATGAGGAAGGGATGCTGTACTTTGTCAACTGCTCTTTCTGCATCTATTGAGAGTATCATATGGTTCTTGTTCTTTCTTTTATTAATGTATTGTATCACATTGATTGATTTGTGGATGTTGAACCAACCTTGCATCCCTGGAATAAATCCCACTTGGTCATGGTGAATAGTCCTTTTAATGTACTGTTGGATCCTATTGCCTTGTATTTTGGTGAGAATTTTCTAATCTGTGTTCATCAAGGATATTGGTCTGTAGTTCTCTTTTTTGATGGGATCCTTGTCTGATTTGGGGATCAAAGTGATGCTGGCCTCATAAAATGAGTTTGGAAGTTTTCCTTCCATTTCTATTTTTTGGAATAGTTTCAGGAGAATAGGAATTAGTTCTTTCAATGTTTAATAGAATTCCCCTGGGAAGCTGTCTGGCCCTGGGCTTTTGTTTGTTTGGAGGTTTTTGATGACTGTTTCAATCTCTTTACTGGTTATGGGTTTGTTCAGGTTTTCTATTTCTTCCTGTCCATTTCAGTGAGGGGAGTGTTAAAGTTCCCCACTATTATTGTGTTATTGTAGATGTGTTTCTTTGATTTTGTTATTAATTGGTTTATATAGTTGGCTGCTCCCATGTTAGGGGTGTAGATATTTAAAATTGTTAATCTTCTTGTTGGACAGACCCTTTGAGTATGATATGCCCTTCCTCAGCTCTTATTATAGTCTTTGGCTCAAAATCTAATTGATCTGATATAAGGATTGCCACCCCAGCTTTCGTCTGATGTCCATTAGCATGGTAAATTGTTTTCCACCCCCTTACTTTAAATCTGGAGGTGTCTTTGGATCTAAAATGAGTTATTTGTGGGCAACATATTAATGGGTTTTGTTTTCTTATCCATTCTGATACCCTGTGTCTTTTGATTGGGACATTTAGCCCATTTACATTCAGGGCAACTATTGAGAGATATAAATTTAGTGCCATCGTATTGCCTGTAAGGTGACTGTTACCGTATATTGTCTCTGTTCTTTCCTGATCTACTACTTTTAAGGCCTCTCTTTGCTTAGAGGACCCCTTTCAATATTTCCTGTAGAGCTGGTTTGGTGTTTGCAAATTCTTTCAGTTTTTGTTTGTCCTGGAAGCTTTTTATCTCTCCTACTATTTTCAATGATAGCCTAGCTGGATATAGTATTTTTGGCTGCATGTTTTTCTTGTTTAGTGCTCTGAATATATCAAGCCAGTTCTGTCAGGCCTGCTAGGTCTCTGTGGATAAGTCAGCTGCCAATCTAATATTTTAACCATTGTATATTATAAACTTGTCCCGGGCTGCTCTCAGGAATTTTTCTTTGTCGCTAAGACTTGTAAATTTTACTATTAAATGATGGGGTGTGGACCAATTCTCATTGATTTTGAGGGGGGTTCTCTGCACCTCCTTGATTTTGATGCTTGTTCCCTTTGCCATATTAGGGAAATTCTCTACAATAATTTGCTCCAATATACCTTCTGCCCCCCTCTCTTTTTCTTCTTCTTCTGGAATCCCAATTATTCTAATGTTGTTTCTTCTTATGGTATCACTTATCTCTTGAATTATTCCCTTGTGGTCCAGTAGCTGTTTGTCTCTCTTTTGCTCAGCTTCTTTATTCTCTGTCATTTGGTCTTCTATATCACTAATTCTTTCTTCTGCCTCATTTATCCTAGCAGTGAGAGCCTCCATTTTTGATTGCACCTCATTAATAGCTTTTTAAATTTCAACTTGGTTAGATTTTAGTTCTTTTATTTCTCCAGAAAGGGCTTTTATTTCTCCAGACAGCATTTCTCTAATATCTTCCGTGCATTTTTCGAGCCCGGCTAGAACCTTGAGAATCATCATTCTGAACTCTAGATCTGACATATTACCAATGTCCATATTGATTAAGTCCCTAGCCTTTGGTACTGCCTCTTGTTCTTTTTTTTTGTGGTGATTTTTTCTGCCTTGTCAGTTTGTCCAGATAAGAATATATGAAGGAGCAAATAAAATACTAAATGGGTGGCAAAGACCCCAGGAAAATGTGTTTTAACCAAATCGCGAAATCAGAAGAGACTCCAAATCGCGAGGGGTCGGGGAGAAAGGGGAGTAAAAGGAAGTTCAGGGAAAAAAATTTTAAAAAGAAAACAAATAAGGAAAAAATATAAAAATGGAAAAAATATATTTATATTATATACTATATACTAGAACAGGGTCACCCACTTAAATTTGGGTGTAATTTGGTCTCTTAGAAGAAACTACCTCCCCAAGTTTTAAAGAATGAAAAACGTATATAAGGGTAAACAGAATTAAGGGATGGAATATGACTATAAATATGAAAAAAAACTTAATTTCTAAAAAAGGAGAATAAAGAAAAAGAAAGTGGAGAGAATTTGCTCAGGCTGGAGACTAGAGCAAGCCCGGTGCTAGATTTAGGGTGTATTTTTATCTATTAGAAGAAGTTGTACCCCATATTTTTTAGAAGAAAAAAACCCCTATGTGTATACAAAAAATAAAGTTAGATACAATGAAGGATGAAATATGACTATAATAATGAAGGTTTAAAAATATATTTTTAGGAAAGGTATTGTTAAAATAAAGTAGTTAAAAAACGTTACAAAGAGGAAAAGTTAAAAGTTCAAAAAAATTTAGCAGAAAAAAAAGTTAGAATTAATTAACTTTGCAAGACTAAAGAATCATGGGTGACAGCCATGAATTCCATGGTTTTCTTTCTCCTCTTCTGTAATTCCACTGTTCTCCTTGGTAAGTGAACTTGGTCTTGGCTGGATTTCTTGTTGAACTTTTGGGGGAGGTGCCTGTTGTAATGATTTTCAAGTGTTTTTTCCTGAGGCAGAATTGCACTGCCCTTACCAGGGCCCAGGCTAAGTAATCCACTCAGGTTTGCTTTTGGGAGCTTTTGTTCACTGAACACTTTCCATAGAGTTCTGGAGGATGGGAATGAAAATGGCGGCCTCCCAATCTCTGGCCCTCAGGAGCCAAGAGCTCAGAACCTCACTCCTCAGTGCGCCCTCAGAGAAAAACGCTCAATCACTCCTGTCTCCCTGGCCTCTGGCCCCGCTCAGACCTCACCCAGCCTCTGACCAAGCATCTCTGTCTCTGGCACATAGCTCCACCTGGAGTCTCCGAACCCCGCAGTTCCCTGAGCTCTTCCGGGGGAGGGTCTCCCTGGATCTTGTGGGACCCCACTCACAGAGCATTGGCCTGTGCCACGGATTACAGTTTAAGGTAATCCCGAGTTGAGAGCTCACTCCTCGGCTCTGTCTCTGTAGCCAGTTTCCTTGCTCTGATACCTGCAAGCTCTGCAACACTCAGACACCCCTGATCCTTCTTTGGCCCTGCAGGACCTGGGGCCACGCCATCCCTGAGTGGGCTTCACCCTGGTTTAGCCTCTGGAGCGATGTCCCTTAGCGGAACAGTCTTTTAAATGTCCTGGTTTTGTGCTCTGTTGTTCCACCACTTGCCGGGAGCCAGCCCCTCTCCCTGCGGTCTATCTTCCCATTGCTTTGGATTCACTTCTCCACCAGTCCTACCTTTCAGAAAGTGGTCGATTTTCTGTTTCTAGAATTGTTACTCTTCTTCTCTTCAGTCTCCTGTTGGATTTGTTATGTGTTTGGAATGGCTTGATAAGCTATCTAGCTGATCTCCTGCTACCTGATGTTGTCTCAGCCTCCTACTTCTCTGCCATCTTGACTCCTCCCCTATGTTATTTTTTGTAATTGCTTGAAATTCCAACTATATTTATTTATTTTTATTATGTTAGTTATCCAACATACAGTACATCATTGGTTTTTGATGTAGTGTTCAATGATTCCTTAGTTGCATATAATACCCAGTGTTATTACATAACCTTTTAAAATAAATGTTTAGAGAATCACATGGGGACATGTTTTATAGGAAATAATGGTATGCAAATAATATGTGCAAATAGATCGAAACTTTGAAAATACATGTAATACACAAAAAAGTTAATGTGATATCCTTTTTGGGGATCACTTCCAATATATGGGAATGAGGCATTTAAAATTAATAAAAGAAAAATGGAAAAAGAAATATTGTTATTTTGGGGGTTCTTTTTTTTTCCTCAAAGGCTTTTTTTTTTTTTATAAGATTTATTTATTTATTTGACAGAGAGAGAGAGAGATCACAAGTAGGCAGAGAGGCAGGTAGAGTGAGATAGGGGGAAGCAGGCTCCCTGCTGAGCAGAGAGTCCAATGTGGGGCTCAATCCCAGGACCCTGAGATCATGACCTGAGCCGAAGACAGAGGCTTAACCCACTGAGCCACCCAGGTGCCCCTTTACTGGAAAGTTTTTAAAAGATTGTAATAAGTAAAGTGGCTTCTTACATGTTTTGCCTATCCATGATATTGCAATGTAGGCTGCAAGGTTTTGGAAGAACAAAAATGTTATCATTTGTATGGGCAAGAAAAAATATATTGAAAACTGAATTTCTTGTTCAAAGGAATTGAGGAATAGGTTCCACGTAGTTTTGTAAACCTAGGATTTTGAGGAAAGTTTTTATACTAACCCACTAACACAAATTTCTGAGTGATTCTTTAGCAAATGTCCAGTTGCAGGTAATTCAATATGGTGCTGCAATAGGTCTGTAGAGCACCCCCCCCCACACACGCCATGATTGTGTGAAATGTCACTGGATGAGGAAGAAGGCTATTGGGGTGGGTTATGGTGGATTCAGTCAGCTACCTTTTCAACTGTAATATATTTTTATCCTGTGAATCTGAAAATTTCAGTATATCAAAGCCAGTGCTGGAAAGATACTAAATGAAATAAATCCTATGTCATGTCCATCATGGGAAAACTAATTTGATATTAGTGCTGGGATCACGTTCAATTTTTAGTCCCAATGTTTCACAAATACATCCTAACCCAGAGTGAACCTTGAAACAACGTAAAAGTCTTTCTGTTCTTCTTATTCTTTCATTTTTAAAATGAATTGATTCATTCATGCCCCAGACATTAATTGAACATGTTGTATATGCCAGGCACTATGTTACCTGCTGGAACACTAGCTTAAAAGATTGCATAATTTGATATCATTTATTTCCTTTAACTGCACTGGTCCCTGCAGAACCGGTGGGAGTGGTTCTAATTCAACCCAGTCAGGGAAGTGTCACTTCCTAGATGAGGAAAAAATGAAGAGCCCTGATGGGAAGTGATTTAGAAGCAAAGCAATCTCTGTGCTCTTTCTTTTACCTGCATTTAGCAAATACTGTTATTTCCCCAACTAAAACATCAGGACACACATTTGAGATGGGAATTTTTCCCTTTTGTGAATTTATTTGTGTGAAAGGTTTTTAAAGCAGTATCAGATTAAATTATAGTTACTTATTCTTTTGGTTAATCACCTTACTGAGAAGAAAAAGAAGTGATGTAGAAATTTGGATTGTCTAAGAACATCTGGAACATCTGGCCACCACATTTCCCTACCGTCACTGTGTGAATATTGAAATGTTGTTACTCTGCCCCAGTTTTGCAGGGTTTTCTCACACCCTGTGCTTTGCCCTCCCATTTTCTTTTCTTCTTGTTTTTATCTTCATGTTTCTTTTTATTGCCCAGCTTTTTTTTTTCATTTGTTTTTAATCATGTATCTTCGCTTTTGCAATTTGTCTACCCTGATGTATTTGGAAATTTGTGGCTTGTTTCACAAAATGACCAATTTCTGCCTCATTTAATCACATATGAAACTCAGGGCAGGAACCAGGCCTGTGTTCTTTTCTGGTTTATCTTTAGTGTGAGTATCATCTCTTCGTGCTCAGCGCTACAGGGAAGGAAGCAGGGAAAGTCTCACTTCTGCCCACGTATTTATGCTACGGATGAAAAGGTCTAAAGTGTTGGAAAGAGCTTTATCTTCTTTTAGCTTTCTATTTTCCTTGCCAAATGTCTTCTCTTGGCATCCTCCAATCTGGGCCAGGTATTATAAGTGAAAATATGTAGAGATAAAAAACATTGCTAATTACATTCACCACTTTCTTATAATGACTGTTTATTCTTTGATTTCCTCACATTGAGTGAAAGGGCGTTTTCCAGCAAAGCCATGCTTGGGGACAGAAGGAGAAGGTTGGTGTGCCAAAGTATGGAGAAGCAGAGCAGGAGGAAGGGACTGGGGGCATTTGCAAAAGAATTCTGGTCCGAGATGAAATGACAACCAAACTGAAAGGAACAGCTACAAAAGAATGATAAAATTTTAGTAGATTTTTGGCAGAAATGTACCTATTCAAATCAACTTTCAAAAGCAGAAGAAATGTTATAGTTAACAATTTCAGAGCAATTTTTACAAGGTTTCAGTACTGAGTTAGAATTCAAAGATGTGGTAGGAGCGTATTGAGTTATTCAGTTTTTCTCTCCAGGTTTGCAACACAACCACGGATAGGAAACACGCAGACACCTTCTTGGAGAAGTGTGTCACTGAGTCAATAATGAACATTGTGAGCGGCTTCTTTAATTCCCCCTTCTCAGACAACAGTACCAGCCTCCAGGTAATGTAAGCTAAAAAATACAGGCACATTCTGTCACACAGAATTTATCTTATTTGAGTTAAGAAAAATTTTAACATGGTCAGGAAGTCATTTCCTATACTTCTGAAGGTCAGTTTTCTCTCATATTATTTATTGTTCTGCCCCTTTCTGAGGTTACCAAGCTTTATTTTAAATAAAGAGGCCCCATCTTCAAACTGAATTATTCCTATTTTTCCTCCAAGCATAACAGAAACATTCATATCAGTATATTGGCTGTTTGCCAAATGTTGCAATAAATGATTTTTTCAATGGATAGACATTTGACTCAATAAATTCCACCTTAGTAATTAATCCTGAAAGAATTAGCAGGAATTTATATACTAAGATTTTCATTCAAGTATTTCTAATACTTAAAAAACTGACATCAGCCTTAAATGACTACAAATAGGGGAATAGCTAAATAAATTATTTGTGTCCATCGGGTGGCTTATTACATAGCAAAGGGAAAATCATGTTTTAAAAGAAATATTTATGACTAAGGAAAATGATTATGAAGTAATATTAAGTGAAACAGTACCCAGCATTGCATTAGAGTACCATCCGAACTTGTGTGTATAAAGGACATATGTGCCTATATACCTAGAAAAACTCAGGAGGTAAATATATTCAAAATGTTTATACTGATTATCTCTACATGGTAGGGTTATTGTAGATTTTCATTTCTGTGGTTCCCTAAAATTCTATAGTGACTGTGTATTACCCTTATAAAAATTTCATTTTCAATTATACTTTCTTTAGGGAAAACATTTAAACTATGAGAACCATATGAAATTGTTTCTGTAGGTCTGAATTGGTGTCTCCTATCCTTGCACATCATATAAAACCAAAACATGCAGTCAATCAAACAAACTCAGAACACCTGCTCTACTTACACTTGGAAATAACCCAGAGATTATTTTAAAAATATTGAAGTTCAAGTCATTGGCTTCAAGAGATGCCAAATTTTTTCTGATTAAGTCTGTAGTTAAAATGCAAATAATTGATTTTCTGTAGCATCTGGCATGGTGCCTGTCACGAAGTGGGGACATAATGAATATTTGTTGAATGAGATATTCTATCAATGGTGCCGCTGCTCAAAAAAGACTGGATTGTGTTTTATTTCGATGAGCCTTTTTGATAATGCATAGATGTCATGTTAGGAGTGTTAATGGCTTAGTGGCCTATTTGCATACTCCTTTCTGCTTTCAGACACATCAGCCAGTTTTTATTCAGCTGCTGCAATCTGCCTTCAGAATTTACAATTGTACCTGGCCAAACCCAGCGCAGAAGTCCTCCGTGGAGTCTTGTATCAGAACTCTGGCAGAAGTGGGTAAGTCAGAATGGCGGGTTTCACTTGCTTTTGCATTTCATGAAAGAAATTTTTTCTTTTGGCTCCTGGCCAACACAAGCAGGTTTCCAGTTTACGACTTAATGAGAAAAGTTTCTCTCAAGCTGAAGAGCAATGACCAGCAAACGCTTCTGAATGTTGCAGCATACGTTTTTGGGAGGGGAAGATGATTCTTGCATTTCTTTTTTCAAAATTTCAAAATTCTTTTATTTACTTGTATTTCTAATCATAATGTTATATATGACACTTTACTATAGCTCAGAAGATTTCACAGGCATGAGTTTAGTTTCATTGTTGTCTCAGACTTCGTTATGGAACTGTCTTGTCCATTAAGTAGCCTGATATGCTAATACCTTCATAGGGCAGTGGGACCTTTTCAGGGTTTTTTAGTTTTCCAATTTGGTCTGAAATCTGTCAGTGTTTACTAAGAGCCTGTTGTATATAGAAGCCTTCAGAAATTATAAATGAAATGGAAGGCAAAGGGATTACAGCAAAAGGAAGGTTAATAGATTTTAGAGGGAGTTTCTCATAAATTCCTCTTCCTTCCTTCCATTTTAAAGATTTTTATTTAGTTAGTTATTTGAGAGAGAGCACAAACAGGAGGAACAGCAGAGTCAGAGGGAGAAGCAGGCTCTCCACTGAGCAGGGAGCATGATGTGGGACTCGATCTCGGGACTCTGGGATCATGACCTGAGCGGAAGGCAGATATTCAACCAACTGCGCCACCCAGGTGCCCCTCTTGAAAAGTCCTTTCTTTCTTTCAAGTTAATTAGGGCCATTCTCCAGATGGCAGAGGGGAGGCAGAAAAAGAAATATTGGACTTAAAAGAACAGATGAGCTTGACCATTGTCTCAACTGATGCAGCACTGGGAAGGGAAGCTTCTAGTGTATGTCATCGCCGCTGCCGTTTATTGAGAACTCGCCATGTGCATTGCTGAGCAATTTGCCTGATTTGTCTCATTTAATGCTTGGATAGGTTCTTTGATTATTTACATTACACAGCTGAGAAAAACAGAATTATCCAGATTAGGTAACTTGGCAAGGGCTATAATATATGCTCAGTAAATATTTGATAAATGAACCAATGATTTAACTAATTAATGGCCATTTATATTTTTTTTGTCTTTCCCCCATCTGCGATTGGACACAAGTGACTGTGTATTAACAAGATTTAATAACTGCTCAATTTTAATTTGAATTAAAAACCCAAGATAACCTAAGAGGATCAATTTAAAAACATTAGAGCTAAGAAACTAAGAGAGTTCATCTCAGTGATTAATTATAAGTAAGTATTAAACTGGATACATTTTCTGTATGCCAAAAAGAAACAGTGTGTAAAACACATTATTCACAATAATAATAAAAATATTAAATACTTAAGAGAAAAATTAAAAACATGAGAGAATATTATACTATTATTTTGAGGGCTATAAAATTGTTTAATAAAGGAAGAGCTTTGCTATTATTGGATTTAAAAGTTTCTTTTGTGGGGTGCCTGTGTGGCTCAGTTGGTTAAGTGATTGCCTTCGACTCAGGTCACGATCCTGGAGTCTCGGGATTGAGTCCCACATCGGGATCCCTGCTTGGCAGGAAGTCTGCTTCTCCCTCTGACCCTCCCCCTTCTCATGCTCTCTCTCTCTCTCTCTGTCTCTCTCTCAAGTAAATGAATAAAATCTTAAAAAAAAAAAAAAAAAGAAAAAAGTTCCTTTTGTGAGGACACTGGCTCTCCTCAAATACCTGATGAGTTGAATGCTTCAACTGTCCCGGAAACCCTCCTCCACACACATCCACCCTTCTCACAGCCCACTTGGGCTTAGGTACCACATGCAGGGCCAGACCCCACAAGGATGTGTCCCCTGGCAGCGTGGCCCCTGACACCCCTCTATGGAGGCATCCTCCTCACCTCCAGTAGGTTCCCACAGTCTACCTCAGGCTGCTGAGAGACCTTTTTCCATGGGCTTGGCCTCTGACTCTGCTGGCTCACTCTTTGGTACCTGGGCCAGGCTGTCCCCCAGCAGCTGATATGCTCCTCACCCCACCAAGTTCTGATTGTCCACTGCCTGGCCAGCCTCCTACGCAGGCACCTTCCACTTCTTTTTGCACTCGAGCTCTAGATCGCCTCATCCTCGTGTGTCCTTCTTGCCCAGGGCTGATGCTTAACTTTGCTGTGCTCATCTGGCAGACTTTAGGACTGAACATTTCAAGACGGGAAGAAATGAAGAGGACAATAAGTATTATGTCAAAAATAAAGAAGGGCACAAAAGAGAAGCTAATGCTTGGCATCTCTGGGTGGTTTGGTTGGTTAGGCATCTGCTTTCAGCTCAGGTCATGATCCCAGGGTCCTGGGATTGAGCCCTACATTGGGCTCTCTGCTCAGCGGGAGTCACTTCTCCCTCTCCCTCTGCCTCTGTTCTCTCTCTCTCTTTCTCTATCTCTCTCTCTCAAATTAATACTTCAAAAAAAAAAAAAAGAGAGAGAGAGAAGCTAATTCTTACTTGAAAAAATACACATAACAAAATGTCCAGAAGGATAAAAATAAAATATTAACCTTGATTATCTCTGAATGGTAAAATTATAGGTGAATCTGGTTCTGTTCATGCTTTAGTATAACCTCTGAGTGTTTTAATAATATACTGTTTAAGCTATAATGAAACAGTACTAACAGCATTTTTATTTGGATGAAGTCATCTGGGCAATATACTAATCATTAAAAGATAAAATCCAAAGGAAAAGCAAAGACATAAGATGATCTTTATTTTTTTAACATAGGAATACATTGTCCTAGCTGCCAAGTCTATTTCTGTATTTTAACATTTTAAGGCAGCCTCCCCTCTTCTTCCTTCTTTCTTTCTCTATCCTCCTCCTCTTCCACCACCTTCTTTTTCTTCTCGTCCCCTTCATCCTCCCCCTCTTTCCCGCTCAGTATTTAACAAATGCAATTGATGGGGTACAGGGGACACCAGTTGGCCTCTGCAGAACACAGAAGGCACACTGTTTATAACATTTAAAAACTGACACGAAGAACTTTCAGCCACAGGGGAGACCCCACGCTGTGTTTTCCATCTGACTCCCCACTTCAGTGGTATTTCTTGTACTTTGGGGATTTAAAATAGTCACTGACATTATATTAGTCTAAAGATATCTTTTATTTCCGTTATAAGATTTCATTTCCTACCAGTCCTCTCCTGGCCCAAACCTTGTGATTTCACAGGATATTTTAGTGGCTTTCTGTATGGTTTAAAGACATGTGTGATAGCAAGGACGTCAAAACTTATATCTAAGTCTGTAATCAAGGTAGGTCTGGAAGAATGATGCTTTCGTGTAAAATCACATTTTATCTTTGTGAGAAGGCACGTTTGTTCTTTCCGCCTGAGCGGTTAGGAAGCTCTAGAAATTTTATTCCCACTCTACCTCGGCATTTGTACCTCTCTTTCCTTCCCCTCCATAAAGGCCTGTTTCACCCCTCATCACTGTAGGAATTATTCAGTGTTCTCTCTTCCTGTCTTTCTTCACCTAAAGAAGTCTGCTAACAGAGTCATCTTGAAGTGAAATGCTCTCTGCTGGTTTAAAAACATCAGCAACAATGTCCTCAGTCTTCAGCGTTGTCCCTTTGTCTAACAAAGTGAGCATCATGGAGTTCTCTTTGTCCCGTTCATGGCCCCTACAGCTCAGCCCTACCTTACCTCTCCGACCTCCTTCCTCGCTGGTTCCCACACACCTCCTGTGACAGTGGATGGATACGACATCCCATGCCTTGCTCATGCTGTCCCTTACTTTCTCAGTCTCTGTTTTACTTGTTCTCATTCTCTGTTTTGTTCATTTTCTTTCTCTCCCCAGTTTCCACCACTGCTACCTGTTGGCATCTTTCCCATTATTCAAAGTTTTTGTTCAAATTCCTCCCTTCTTAACTCCCATATCCAGAGCTGAACTTGGCCCCATTTGACCACTTATACTTTCCTAACAGTCTTCATTTGGTCATAGCCTGTCCTGTCCTAAGTCCTTATCTTGTTTCCCCTGTTAGTCTCTCAGGGACAATGATTATGAGGTGCTGATCCCAAAGCTATTGTCTAGGATGAAGAAGGCGGAAAGCAAATCCTGCTTTGTGATGGAATTGTTTGTTCTTGAATTGCTGTGCATAGAAAAACATAATGAAAATAAGAGACATTCAGAGGTGAGCAGCCGTTGTAATAAAGTGAGCTAAACCCACCTTAGGGTGATTGAAAGCATTTGAAATATTTAGGAGCAGGAGAGAGGTCTGAGGGAAGACCTAAGAGTCGCAACATTCAGAGTTGATCATGAACTTCTTTTACAGGACTAAGATTATAACAAATAGAGGGCAGCTGCGAAGAGGCAGATTTTTGCCCCACTCTAAAGAATAACTACTTTATAGTTAGTGCTCTTTGAAAACCTTACTGGTCACATTCGATTGTCCTCTTTTGTTCACTCCCATTAAGCACCAGAGCAGGTTCTACTGGCTTCCCTTCCAAAATATATTTTTTCTTTATCTTGCATGACACCCTTGTCCAAATTCACTGTCTTGTGACATGGATTACAGAAGTATCTTCTTACTGAACTCCCCACCCCCACTCCTGTCCTGCTGGCATCCATTCCCGACCCAGCAGTTAGAATGATCTTAAAATGTACATCCAATCATATCGCTCACCCACTGTGCATTGCGCTGGAAATTTGTATTCCTTACCGTGGCTTAGAAAGTCCTGATCATCTGAGCCTCTTCTTTTTCTACCTTGTCCTTTACTCGTCCTCCCCCAGCTCTGCTGCTCCACCCACACTGGCCTTCCCCCTGCTTCTAAACTACACCAGATTTTTTTTCTCATCTCAGGGCATTCGTTTGTGCTGTTTCCTCTCTCTGGGTCCTCTTCCCCACAACTGTCACATGTTCAGAATCGAAGTGCTCCGTGAAATGTTCCCGAACATCCCACACAGTGTCCCAGCTTCTTCCTGCTCCTTATCCCATCTTACTACTTCTTTTCCCTCTAAGTACGTAGCACTATTTGAAAGCATTTTGTTTGTTTACCTATTTACTTATTTTTCCTTCTTGTTGTCTGCTTCTCCCATTAGAATATAAACTACAGGGGCATCTGGGTGGCTCAGTGGGTTGAGCCGCTGCCTTCGGCTCAGGTCATGATCTCAGGGTCCTGGGATCGAGCCCCGCATTGGGCTCTCTGCTCAGCAGGGTGCCTGCTTCCTCCTCTCTCTCTGCCTGCCTCTCTGCCTACTTGTAATCTCTGTCAAATAAATAAATAAATAAATCTAAAATAAAAAAAGAATATAAACTACAAACGCAGGGGCTTTGCCTGACTCACTGACTGGTAGGACCTGGAAGTGTCTGGCACTGACCACACAGGTTAATGAGTGTTTGTTGACTGACAGTAACCTACGGGCTAGGGATGGTGCAGACAGTGAAATGTAGGCTTAGAAAGGTTAAGTAACTTGTCCGATGACTAAGTAGTTGAATTGGGTTTAAAATCCAAGTTTCTCTGAATAGGGAGTTCATGCAGTACTGTGTTACCCCAGAAGGCCTGTCTTAGGAAGCCCAAATGTATAAACTAGAACTTGGCAGTTTGGCTTGCTGAGTAGGGATTTATCTGACCTTTTATAGCTCAGGTGCAAAAACATTTTTGTGCTTCAGCAACTCCTTTTTTTTTTTTTTAAGGTTTTATTTATTTATCTGATACAGAGAGAGCACAAGCAGAGGGAGCAGCAGGCAGAGGGAGAGGGAGAACCAGGCTCCCTGCGGAGCAAGGAGCCCAGCATGGGACCCCATGACCTGGGATCATGACCTGAGCTGAAGGCAGATGCTTAACCTACTGAGCCACCCAGGCGTCCCTCAGCAACTCTTTTAAGAATACAAAGAGGCAGTACAATTTAACACAATTCAAACATGTAAGAATTTATAATATTGGAGAGAACAAAGAGGATACATATTTAAGCAAAAGTCAAGAGAACAAAGTCAGGAGAACACAAAGCCAATGTTCAGGGCATTCACAAATTTGTCAACATATTTCCTGTACATGCAAATAGCTATTATAGGTCTTCCTCAACTTATGATGGGGTTACATCCCTATAAACCACTCCTAACTTGAAAATATCTAAGTTGAAAAGTGTATTTAATATACCGAACCTACAGAACAGCATAGGTTGGCCTAGCCTGCCTTAAACGTGCTTGGAACACTTACATTAGCCTACATTTAGGCAAAGTCACCTAACACAAAGCCTTTATTCTTTAGTAAAGTGTCGAACTGAGATACTCACATACAGGTGCAGAACTCTCCTGGCTGTGTGGCTGTCTGGGAGCTGCAGCTGGCCGCCACTGCCCAACATCCCAAGATAAGATCCTCCTGCATGTCGCTAGTTTGGGAAAAGGGAAAAGATCAAAATCCAAACTTTGAAATGCGATTTTTCTACCAAATGTGTATCGCTTTTGCACCATTGTAAAGTCAAAAAGTTGTTAAGTCAAACCACTTTAACTCAGGAACCTTCTGTACAGTTACATTTACATAACACATTACAATTTGTAAAGTGCTCCCAGCTGTATAAGCTCAACTCATCTATCACCAAAAATTCTTAATTCTAATTCTCTTCGTTGTTTGTACATTAGATACAAAAGGTAGTGAAAAGTGGGCGCCTGGGTGGCTCAGTCAGTGAAGCATCTGCCTTGGGCTCAGCTCACGATCGCAGCCTCCTGGGATTGAGTCCCCATGACAGGCTCTCTGGTCTGCGGGGAGTCTGCTTCTCCCCCTCACTTTCCTTCTGTGTTTTTTCTCTCTCTCAAATAAAAAAATAAGATCTTAAAAAACAACAAAACAAAACAAAAAAAAGCCACCAAAAGGAGTAAAAGGCAAGAGCATGCACTTCCTTAGTCAATGCTGACATTCCTGAGAGCGGTGAGTATTTACTGAGTATTGGCCAGTGTGGTAAACCTTAAGATTCTACCATGGGGATATGAGGTCATCAAGGTTAGGCAGTTTGCCCAAGGTCACACAGGCAGGTGGAGAAAGAACCAGACTTTTGAAACTGACAGGCTAGCAGGCATTTGTGATGGTCTGCCATCACCAGTTGGCAAAAACAGGCATTATCTGTTTGATGCTTTAAGATACAAAATGTGGGTCAAAATGCTAATTTAAGCTGTACATGAAATGGACCCATCCAGTCTTCAGATAACTTAAAAAGAGGGAAAGGGATTAGTGAAATAAGTTAGTAAGGGTTTGGTGGGGGAGGACGTCCTTACAGAAAAAGAGTGCTTCCTATTGTTTATCTGTTTGCTTCCTATTGTTTATCTGTTTAACAATATCTTCCTATTGTTTATCTATCCTTTTTTCCTTGATGAATATTCCAGAAATTTTTATTTCTACTATCGAATGTATTGAGGCTGAGATCAATTGTGCATTTATTATGTCCTGTTCAGTTTTTCTGGTAAAACTTCATAAACATTTAATACTGAAGCCATGATCAGTTGTGAATGTATCATGCGGATCACGTTCAGTTTATCTGAACAAACTTCCTAAGCTTCTAAAAGCTGAGGTGCTTGTGAGTGATTTGTATCTGAGGAAATTACTGATAGCTACCTCCATTGTTCACTTTCTCCCAAGTTTTGTCAAATTTGAAATTGAAAGGAAGATACAGGGTCTTAAGTGGTAATAAATGTGATTTCCCAGGCGATGTCATTCCCTGCGGTGGTGCCTAGCTGGAAGGTAAGGCAGACACCTGTCTATCATTCTCTACTCTCCTCTCCATGAGATACGTTAAGGCTGGTTTGGGAACTGGTAAGGATGGAGCCTTCTGCAATAAATGCACACCATGGTGTTCACTGCGGTTTGAGAAATAGTAGGGCCATTGAGGCTATGCAAAGTTTTAAATGCTCTTGGTCAGTTCCTGTTCCTCAGTTTACTCTTTTATATAAAACACAATAGCACATGTTAGAAGTAATTTGAGAAAAAGCATCCAAAAATTACTTCCATATTATTTCACTTAAAAAAGAATTTTGCTCCATGTGTTTCATAATCTTCAAATGATTTGGGGGGATTAATGTTGGGTACTTTGTTGGCAACAGAATCTTTTTTCCAAATGGAAATTCTGTAAAATAACTTCTACAAATGGTTTGAATAATGAACATCAATCTTCAAGCCAATTGTTCCCAAAAAATTTGAACATGTAGAAAATAGTAACCCTTTGAGGAGAGAAATTCAGTGTCTATTAAACGAACAAAAAATCTGTTTTAATCTACCTAGGAGGTTATAGTTGATTGTAAGACGAATTTGACACAATGTACCCCCGTAGTTCTGGTTTTTAAAAACATCATTATTCCTTTTTAAAAGTTAAATCTGAATAAGTTACAAGATAAGACAAAATCTTATAATTTTTTTGCATATTGATCCATTGGATCTATAATGATCCCTCTTTATCTGAAACATATTATTTTAATAGTTTGGGAAATGTAGTCTCAAACTGTATTTTCTGCCCCCAATAAATTTTTATGGGAATAAATATAACAGGTACAGAAATCACAAATACAGTAAGTGTTTTAACTACTAAATAGCTTATCTATTATTAAGTTTTAGAGCCTGAGATAGTGCCTAGAGCTCAGTAAGTACTCAATAAGTATTTTTTACATAATGAAAATAAATGGATGAATATAAATAACTGCATGAATGTCCTATTCCTGTCTTTGGCTACATAGTAGCTTATGGGCCTATATTCTAATTAATCAACCCCATTATGTTGTTTCTAATCATCTTGCATATGAAGGGGAATACCTACAAGTAGGATTTTTGAGTATTTTAATTTTGACAGACACGCTCCTCTGTAGAGATCATGTAATTTACTTGTCACCAGTGATGTGGGAGAGCATTTTCCTCCTCAATAATGTGTCGTTATCAAATTCTTACTTAGATCTTTGCCAATCTTATAATTAAATATCGTTATAGATAATATCCTTATCTATTGTTATAGAAAATATCATTATAAATAAAAGTATTATTAGATATGTGTTTCTCATTTTATGAGTGAAGAAAAAAAATCTGTTCATGCGATTGAGTCATTGGCATTTCCTTTTCTGTGGATTGTCACTTCTTGTACTTTGTTTACTTTTTCTAAAGGTTTTTTTTTCCTTAACAGTTTCTCAATCCTTATAACCCTTTATTTACTAAGGAAAAATGCTCTTTGCCTATAAGTAATAATTAGAAATATTTTTCATTTTTCATTTGAAATTTTATTTTATTATTTATTTTTTCATTTATTTTATTTTATTTTTATTTTTTATTTTGTTTTTGTTTTTTATTGTGTTCAATAAAACTACTGTTTAGTAAGTTCATCATTAGGTTTTGAGGTAGTTTTCAGTGATTCATTAGTTGTGTGTAACACTCACTGCTCATATAATTTTATTTTTTTGACATACAGAAATTTATTTTCCATTGGGCTTATAGATTTTCTTTTATCTTCAAAATGGCCTTGATCAGTCTGAGATGTCTTTAAAATTCCTATTGAGAATTTGCGTGGTTTTCGTTTCTCTGCTTGTTTGTGTTTCGGGAGTGGCTGTTTACAACTGCGAGGTGTCTGGACTAGATTTAGTTATTAAGGTAGAAGGTATGGAATCAACTTTATTTTTTCTAGATGACTGGGCAGGTGTGCCAATGGTAGTTACTGCATAACCCATAAAATTATAGTCTTTATTCAATTTGGGGATTAATTCAGTGTCCTTGGAACGCCAAACAGGAAAGATGCATTTCATATCTCTAATGTTCTTCACATTTAACACTAGTGTTTCAGGAGAGTCTTGGACACTGTGACATAGTATAGAAGAAATACCACACCATGCTCCGCATTACCCCTTCCTTGTGCTCCAGCTGTTCTAATGCTTACGGGCCCGTCCAGTGTGGCTTGACAAGCTAGCAGGGCTTCTAATTCCTGCCGATACTCTCTGTTGCCTTTCCCCCCACCTTAGTTTATCTATCTAAGCCTTTTTTCCATGGCACCTATCACTGCAATATGTGTGTTCTCAGAGATTTGGTTCTGGCAGATACCATCAGTGATTTTGTCTAATTAAAAAATTTCACCTAATCTGCAATATTTAATGAATAATAATTAGAAATAGATTTCGATTGTGTCTTAAAATCACAGCAAAGATGAGTCATATCCAGAGAATTTTCAGGATTTATAAGCCTAATTAGTAGCTTAGCCGAATCATCAAAATACCGGTGAATAAAGATGGCTCATTTTAGAGAGCTAGCTATCGCTAGGCAGAGCTCTACAAAAGATAAATGCATTAATAACAGCCCATCCTTTCTACTATTAGTTTTTTTAAAGAACTGCATATACTTACTCTCTGACAAAACATCCTTAACAAGGTAGTTTCCCAATTTCATTCTAATTTAGAAGAGAAACAGGAGCATTTCTTTTTGAAACATTTTAAACCTTAACGTGACTCTTTCTATTAAAGCACACAGTTGGAGTTAATGCCATAGGCCAGAAAAATGACTGCTGTAGTAAATTCGTTAGTTCTTTCTTAGTGAGAGAGATGGGGGCAGGGAATAACCAGGAATCCCAAAATATATCCTAGTTCACATTTCACTATATGGTACTATTCATACCAGAATTTTCCTAATTTAGTAAAAGTAAGCTAAGTTTGGATAACATTTTTGGTTGCATTTGAAAAATATTCTAGTTATTGTTTTTGTAAGTGAGATCATGAATTAATTCTTTTCTTTTCCTGGTCACAATTTTTTTTTCTGCTTTAACTTTTAAACAATATATGGAATGCTAATTAGCATTATCAGCTCTGCTTTAGAATTACTATTTATAATATTTTGATGGTGCAGAGAATCTATTTCAGCCATACTTTTAAAGGAATTAATATTTTTATAATTGCTTGAAAATTTTTTATCATTATTTCTGACTTACTTTAACTCAAATTCTCTTTTCCCCAGTTGCATAGTGAATTTTCTTTTATTACTTAGAAATTGTGATTTAGCCCTTGGCTAGAGTTCATCTTAGGCAGGTGAAAGTAAAGAGCTTTTAATTTACTCCGTTAATTTATAATGCACAATTTGTCTTAGGACAGGAGACTAGAAGATACGCATTAAAGTAGTACAGTTTGGGGAAAGTAAACAAACAAACAAACAAACAAAAAACCCTTTCGACAAAGCTTGAGATAGTGAATTCTCTTGAGTCTGGTCTGTCTGTGCCGTTGGCTATAGTGGATTGTGGCAGAAATATCTGGAGTGGGTGTGATTCTCCTGAGATCACTAATTAGAAGTCTGTACTGCTGAGACTAACAGACGTCCTGCCATTGGACTGCATCTCCACTGGTGTCATTAGAAAAATATTCATTGAGTCCTTCTTTGTGTAAGTTCTGTTCATAGCAACAACACTTAGCTGATGGTCAGTTGTAGCTAATGTACTTGATTCCTAAAGGGGAGATAAATCCCAATCCCCTCCTCAATTTTTTTTAAATGTTAGCATAAACTCGGTTATGATACATGTTGAGAAATGTTGACGTTTATACATTTTTTGTTTCTTCGTCGCTTAGAAAATAACATATAACAGCGTTGTCTTCTGTTTGACTTCCGAATGTGCAGAGCGAGCCCAGCTTATGTGTAGCAGCCAGACAGGGATCAAAGTCTCGCCAGAATTTGATCATGGTGCAGGATTGAGTATTTAAAAAAATATGTGCAGCCTGGCAGTGGCGAGGCCGTCTGTCCTTCAGATGGAAACGGAGTGCGGTTGCTCCGCTGTGTGTAATGGACATAAACAGATACCATGTATGCTTTGGAAAAGGGACCTTTACCATGAATATAGGAAAACATTCACGAGGGAAATTTGGGCAGCGGTGCAATTGATGGTTTAGGGTTACCTTAGAGCTTCAGTATTTCCTTAGATTTCAGCTACAGCTCTTGTTTAAATCGGTAAATTTTTGCATTGGTAGCTAAGGTTATCTGTTTTCAAAGAAGTTTCTTTTTTTTAAAATTAAATTAAATTAAATTTTTTTTCAGTGTTCCAATGTTCATTGTTTATGCACCACACCCAGTGCTCCATGCAATATGTGCCCTCCACAATACCCACCACCAGGCTCACCCAACCCCCCACCCCACTCCCCTCCAAAACCCTCAGTGTGTTTCTCAGAGTCCACAGTGTCTCATGATTCGTCTCCCCCTCCGATTTCCCCCAACTCCCTTCTCCTCTCCATCTCCCCTTGTCCTCCATGATATTTGTTATGCTCCACAAGTAAGTGAAACCACTGATAATTGACTCTCTCTGCTTGATTTATTTCACTCAGCATAATCTCCTCCAGTCCTGTCCATGTTGCTACAAAAGTTGGGTATTCATCCTTTCTGATGGAGGCATAATACTCCATTGTATATATGGACCATATCTTCAAAGAAGTTTTAAAGTATCCTTCTACTTAAGAGAATTTTCACCGGCAGAAGTAGTAAGGCCAACTGTTGTTGCTTTCCTTCCATTATATGAAGCAAACCAGATTCTCTCACTTTCTCTCTCTCTTTTCTGTCTTTTCTAGTCTCATTCATTAAAAGCATCTTCTGGGAGCGCCTGGGTGGCTCAGTCGGTTAAGCGTCTGCCTTCAGCTCAGGTCAGGATCTCTGGGTCCTGGGATTGAGCCCTATGTTGGGTTCCCTGCTCAGTGGGGAGCCTGCTTCTCCCTCTGCCTCTGCCTCTCCCCCCATTCATGCTCTCTCTTTCTCTCTCCTCTCAAATACATAAAAAAATCTTTTGAAAAAAGTCTGACAGAGACTATCATAATAACTTTAAATAATATCCTTACATCTCTGTCTTTTGACGTAACAGCTGTAAATAATACCTATATTTTCACACTGAAAAATAAGGAACATAACATATTGCCTTCATTTTGACCTCTTCTTTCCTGCCCTATGTTGTGATTATTGCTTAGTAGTTTATTGAGTTTATGTTGTTATGATTTCTGAAATTTGTATTCTATTTGGAAATATAATGAAATCTTTTAGAGGATGACAAGATTTAAACATCAGCGATTGGACCTTACCATATTATGATAAGTAAATATTTTTTGCTCTATAAGCATTAGAGACAAAGATGGAGTGTAATGGTATTGAGACTTTTCCAAATGGAAGACAATTTCCTAACCATGAACATCTAATGGATCTTCCTTCACGTGTGTCTTGCTTTATTCTCTTCTTCAGGCTCATATTCATTTTCCAAAGTTTCTCGTATTCATGTTGACATTTTCTTGGATTCCTTTCTCTCTTTTTTGTGATTTTTATCATGGGTTTAGAGAAAAAATTCTGAGACTTACATGTTCTGAAATGTTTTTATCCGGGTATCACTTCTGATTTTCAGATTAGATGGGTATAAACTCCTATTTTCAAAATTTGTTATCCATTAGCTCTTCAACATATTAGTCTACTGATTCTAGCATACAATATTGATGGTGAGAAGTTGGTGCCTGTCTCTTTTCTGTAGGAATCCTCTTTTTATTTCTTGGCTATTGGCATTTCTATTAGTTTTGTGGGGCAACCATAACAAATTTCCCAAGTGAGGTGGCTTACAAAAATAGAAGTTTATTATTTCACAATTTTGGAGGCTGAAATCAAGCTGTCAGTGCATCATACCCTGAGACTCCATGCCTTCCTCTTCATTTCTGGTGTTTGCTGGCAGCCCTTGACATTCCTTGAGTTGAAATTGGATAAATCCTTCTGCCTTGATCTTCACATGGTGTTCTTCCCTCTGTGTCCCTTTCCTGTGTGTCTCTGTTTCCCTTACCCCGTTCTTATAAGGACAGCGCTTGTATTAGATAAGGGTGGGCCTTGGTTGGCCTTAGTGAGTCAAGTTAAGATGAAGTCATCATAGATACCTGTAAATTTGACCTTATTTGGAAATAGGGTCTTTGCAAATGTATTCAAGTTAAGATGAAGTCATCTTAACTTGAATACATTTGCAAAGACCCTATTTCCAAATAAGGTCAAATTTACAGGTATCTATGATTTGGACTTGAACGTATATTTTTGGGTGGCATGACTCAATCCATGATAGCATTGTCAGTTTTTACCAGAATGTGGTCAATATGCTTATTTAATCCTGTTTCACACACAGTGGATCCTTTCAGTTTGAAGACATAACATCTTTCTTCAGATCAAGTAAATTGTCATTTATTATGTTTTTAATAATTTCTTCCCTTCATTGTCTCTGATATTTCTTTCTGTAACTTAGAGGTTTTAGATATTTGACTTCCTGGATGACTCTTTCCATTTCATATTCTCTCTTTTTTACTCCCCTTTTTGATCTTTTATGCTTTATGTTCTAGGAGGTACTTTGACTTTCCTAGATTATTACCTTGGTCTTCATTCTTATCTTTTTCTTTTTCAGCCATTTTGAAGTGTTTATTTGTGCAATTATCTTTTTTTTTTTTTTAAAGATTTTATTTATTTATTTGACAGAGAGAGAGATCACAAGTAGGCGGAGAGTCAGGCAGAGAGAGAGAGAGAGAAGCAGGCTCCCGCTGAGCAAAGAGCCCGATGCGGGGCTCGATCCCAGGACACTGAGCCGAAGGCAGCGGCTTAATCCACTGAGCCACCCAGGCGCCCCTGTGCAATTATCTTTTAATTTCTAAAATTTCTTCCTTTTTCTGAGTTGCTAATTTGGGAGAAGTAGTATCTACCCACATTTTCTGAGGACAAAAATCAGAATTATTTAAATATTTTTGGTTCTTCCCTGAGTCATTTCTGATTTCAATGGGGCCAGTTATTCTTAACATTCTTAGTTTGCGCTATGATTCTTGGTCATGTGCTCACGGTTGTAAAGGTCTGTAATGACTGCATTGGACCCACTCCACAGTTTTAAGGGTCGTTTCTTTACTAGCATGCTTGCATAAATGCTGGGTCTGACCCAGACTTCTGGGTGAGGGGCTGGAGAAATGATACACAGGTATTCCATGTGTGTGTGTGTGTGTGTGTGTGCGTGTGTGTGTGAAGCAGAAGACCAGCTGAGAATACTGATAATGTTGAAATAGGAGAGCTTTCCTTAGGGCTTAGAGTCTTGTATATTTTTTCTTTGTGCTGCCTCTTCTCTGTCCCCTATTCTACTTATTTGATGAAGATCTCTGGAGTTACTTCAAGCTCTATTCTGCTTCTCTGTCAAGTCCTGACACCTTCTTTTGGCATTCTCTCTAGGCAGGTGTTTCACTTTCATGAGAGGACCTTTCTGTGATTCCCTAATTTTGTACTCTGAATAAATACTGCTGTTGCTAACTGCACTATTTATGCTAGTCGGAGCAGGGAGGACCTTAACTTCCAGTGATGCACATACTGTTCTTTAATGTGTTGCCCAGACAATTCCCTTATCCCCGGTTACCACCCTTGGTGTTGGTTGACTCTGTTCTGAGGAAGATCTGTTCTCTTATCGCTTGTAGAGCAGTGAATGTCCTCCTTCTCTGAGGGACTAATCCTGTCTTCATTCTGCTTGCAAAAATGCCTCAACATTTCTGTTTTCCTTATGGCAAGCATCCTCATTTTTTTCAGTGCTGTGATATAAGTCTGATAAAATACACACTTTAGTGAATTTTAGAAAGAAGGACATGCACAATGTGCTCCTTTCAAATGCTGATTTTTATACTCTCAAAGTTTTTATTTCTTCTTTCAGCTGTTTTACTACGTGAAATTTTGTGTGTGCACGTGTGTATGCATATACACATACACATCAATTATACTAATGAAGAGATTGGCAGGATTTTATCATGTGTTTTCTGTCTGCTTTCTTATTTTCCATGGCAGCTGGGAAAGCACAAATTTGCATGGTCATTTTATACTGTTTTCTATATTGATGCTGTATGAAGTGCATTTCAGATATTAATCAGCAAGAAATCAAATAAGGTCTTGAATGTTTAATGAACTTACTTTAATAATTGGTCTTAAGAATTGAGATGCTTTCAGGTTAAAAGCTTTTGTAGTTATAGAAGATAATTTGATGGCAGAGTTTAAAGATTTGATTTTTTTTCTTGTTTTATTGAGATATAATTGATACATAACATTATATTAATTTAAGGGCATAACATAATGATTTGATATATGCATATATAACAAAATGATTATCACAATAAATTTAGTTAACATCCATCACCTCACATAGTTACAATTTTTTTCTTGTGAGAACTTTTAATATTTACTGTCTCAGCAAATTACAAATAGATAATACAGTATTATTAAGAATAGTCACATACTGTTTATTACATCACAGAAGTTATGTCTTTTTCTTTATTTGTTCTGTTTATAAGATTATTTCATTAATGTGTAAGAACCTGTAGTCAAATTAAGGGAAAAAATATTTTAATTCTCTCTTTTTCAGCAAAGAATCGTGGGATTGCTATTCCAGTGGATTTGGACAGCCAAGTCAATACCCTTTTCCTGAAGAGCCATTCCAATATGGTGCAGAGAGCTGCCATGGGTTGGAGACTGTCTGCTCGCTCTGGACCACGCTTTAAGGAAGCTCTTGGAGGGCCTTCTTGGGATTATAGAAATATTATTGAAAAGTTACAGGTACGTTAAGAACATGCAGTGGCTTACCATTTTCTAAATTATAATTTTTAACATATATAGTAATACAAGTAGACTATGGTTAAAAATACAAAGTTCTAGTTGGGGACCAGGCTTTACTTTACAATTCCCTATCAATATTATTCTTTTTAAAAACATGGCTTCCAGGTAAAAGTTGTTATTTTTAGTGAGTATGTATTATTTAATGTGTTTGATAGTATAGTAATGGATCTTTATATCAAAATAAAACTCAATAATAAAACTTGGAAAAATAAGTTACCATAAGTTCTCAGGTAATAAATTAAATATTCATAACCCTGCTGTAGTTTATCTGTTAGTATTCTTTTATACTCCTTTGGTGAAAATAGTGGAAGCACCATTATTTGCATAGTATTCCAATCCTGTGATTGGCCTAGATTCTGGGACATCAAGTAAAGAGAGACATTGTATTCAATTGCTTAGGCTGCCATCACAAAATACCACAGATGGGCAATTTAACCAATAGAAATTTATTTTATCACAGTTCTGGAGATAGAAGCCCAAGATCCCTCTCCTTGGCTTGCAGGTGGCTGCCTTGTCACTGGGTCCTTATATAGTCCTTCCTCTGTGCACATACGTGTTTGTATCCTTATTGCCTCTTCGTATAAGGACACCAGTCATATTGGATGAGAGCTGCCCATATGGATTCATTTTACCTTAATTATCTCTTGACTATCCACAATTATAGTCACATTCTGAAGTACTTCAACTTATGAGTTTTGTTAGGGAGACACAATTCAAACCATACCAGAAACCTTCCCACCCACATAATTGCAGGTGATTTCATGGAGTGAATTAGGATATGGTTTGAGGAAATTGTTTGGCTTGGAGAATAGTCAAGACATGAACTGGAATAAATATTGTGAGAGGTCACATGTAGGATAATTGGTGGAGGTTCAGAGTTTTAATAGTTGAGTGCTATATGGATTAAAAAGATAAGTTAGACTCAGTATGAAGAACTTGAAGGCTATAACTCATTGAAAGTTTGGGTGAAAATGTCATTATAAGTTATTAAACAGATAATTGGAGGGGGGTCGGGTGAGAGGTTGGGTGAGCCTGGTGGTGGGTGTTATGGAGGGCACATATTGCATGGAGCACTGGGTGTGGTGCATAAGTGCATAAACAATGAATTCTGGAACACTGAAAAGAAATAAAATAAAATAAAATAAAATAAAATAAAATAAAATAAAATAAAATAAAATAAAATAAAATGAAAACAGTTATTGGTTTGCAGAAAAGAGTTATCAGGAAGAGACTGGAAGAGGATAGACTAGTTAAGAATCACTGAATACCTGGGGTGCCTCGGTGGTTCAGTCAGCTAAGCGTCTGATGCCAGATTTCCACTCAGGTCATGATCTCAGGGTTGTGAGATCCAGCCCCATACTGGGCAAGGAGCCTGCTTAAGATTCTCTCTCCCTCCCTCTGCCCCTCCCTATCTTTTCTCTCAAAAAAAGGGGGGGGCAAGGAGGAGGAGGGGGAGGTTAAAAGAAGAAGAGGAAGAAGAGGAAAGAAGGAAGGAAGGAAGGAAGGAAAGAAAGAAAGAAAGAAAGAAAGAAAGAAAGAAGGCATCACTAACTATGTCAGCCAGGTGGCAGTGTGAATGAATTGAAGAAACAGGGATTATGTTCAATAATGAAGGCAGGGTCAGCAGAACTGCCTTTGGTGGAGAGAGGGAGAAAGAGGTGTTTAAGAGGCACTGATGATTGGAAACTAGGTGTTATTAGTAAGACTTTTTATTATAGAGGTGAAGGAGAGAATACAGTAGAAGGAGGTTGGCTGTGGTCATTGCTACTATGCTGAATCACATTAACAGGCTATTACGTGTATTGGAAGTTAAGCCTATATTCGGAGATATTCGTTGGAGCAAGGACAGTGGATGTTGTTGCTAAAAGGGAGAATATAGTGATAGGGAAAACAAAGAGAATCTTATAAGAGGCCAGGTGTGGCAGAATGGCCAAATATGAAAGATAAAAGGCAGAGTCAGGAAGAAGAGGAGTCAGGTTTATGAGAATGAAAAGAGTAGAATATTTCGGATGAAAGATGGATAGAAGTGTTAGCCAGCATAGAGAGGGCATGGGTTGGTACACTCATTAAATAAATACATATTTAGTAAAAACTCAATACCAACTACTGTGTGCTAAAGATAGAGCCATGAGCCCTGTGCTCTCATGGAACATGCATTCTCACCTCTTAGATGAATGACATAATGTTGGGTAATTAGAACTCTTATGAATAGAGCATCTGGGGGGGGCTAGTCATTATCTGCCTTCTGCTCAGGTCATGATCCCAGAGTCCTGGGATCAAGACATGCATCAGCTCCTCGCTTAGCGGGAAGCCTGCTTCTCCCTCTCCCACTCCCGCTGTTTGTGTTCCCTCTCTCTTGCTGTGTCTCTCTCTGTCAAATAAATAAATAAAATCTTAAAATAAAACTCAGCTATGAATAAAATAAGGCTTGGTAACGACATGGTAAAGACATACTGGGAGAATGATCTTATAGTAGGGAACTCTTCTCTGTTGAGGTGACACTTGATTTGAGACCTGAACAAAGTAGAGGAATAATCTATTCAAGATTTGAGGACAAAGATTTTGACTGGGAGGAAATAGTAAATGCAAATGTTCGTAGGCAGGAGTGAAGTTGGTGGGTTTGAGGAGCCAAGAAAAGCACATTGGGGTAGGAGTAGAGTGAACAAAGGAGAAGATTATGATATTAGGAGCCAAATCAAGTAGAGACTTGCATAGTAAAGCATTTGGATTTTATTCTAAGTGAGAGGGCAACTCATCAGAGATCTTCAGTAGACGATAAGCATGACGTTACTTTTTAGAAGATCACTGGACTTTGCATGATGAGTAGATTATAGAGTCCAGACATAGAAGCAGTGACTTTCTTGTATTAACTGTGGCAAAAAATGATGGCAGCTTGACTAATGGGGGTACTGATTGTACTGAAAAGGAGATGAATTTTAGATGTATTTGGTTGTAGGGCCAAGAGGACATGGTAAATGGGTGGATGAGTTGTGGGGTGTTGGAAAGAAGAAGAGAGGATATGACATGACTGAATCATTTGCTAAGATAGGGAAGAATGGGAGAACTGTAATTGGGAATTCTGTGTGTGGGATTTTAAGTTTGAGATGTCTCTTTCGATATCCATGTGGATATGTCAAATAGGCACCTGGATATATGAGTCCAGAGCGGTTTGGAAAGATGTCCGACAGGAAATATAAATTTGGAAGGTTCCAGCATATATATGATATTAAAACCATGGATGGACTTGGATGAGATTTCTCACAAGAAAAGACCAGGAGCTACTGGGAGTTGGTGAAGGAAGGTTGGGATATAGGTGGACAATAGAGAAAGTGTGGTGTCCCAGAAGCCACGAGCAGAAAGGGTTTGACAGAGTAGAAGCAATTGTGTAAAATGCTTCGCAGTGGTTGGGTAAGACAAAGACAACAAAATAACCACTGGATTTGTGAAGAAGGGTCATGACTGCAAGTAACTAGTACTCAACAGTGACAATTACAAACATTTATTGAGGAATAATAAGTGATAGCTATGTGTTAGACACTGTTCTGTGTACTTACCTTTAATCCTCACAGCAAACCCACGTGATTGTATGATTGTATCATTATCCTGACTTTTCACATGGGGGAAGTAATGAGTTAGAGAGTTACATAATTGCCCCATAATCAAAATAAAAGCTAAAGACAGAATTCACATCATAGGAGCCTGCCCATAATTTGTTTAGTAATGAAATGAAGAGAGGTAATCTGAAAAATAAGCACATTTTAGTGACATTTTATTAAATTTGGTCATAAATTTGTTAAGCATGTTCTCTTCCCACATTATAGAATATCTGGTTTCCCATTTGTGTTATTGCCTTCCTGGTAGTTTCTTTTAACTGTCATCAGAATTTTCTCAGAAAGCTTATTAGAATAGTTGAAGTAGAGGGGCGCCTGGGTGGCTCAGTGGGTTAAGCCGCTGCCTTCAGCTCAGGTCATGATCTCAGCGTCCTGGGATTGAGCCCCGCATCGGGCTCTCTGCTCCACAGGGAGCCTGCTTCCCTTTCTCTCTCTCTCTGCCTGCCTCTCTGCCTACTTGTGATCTCTGTCTGTCAAATAAGTAAATAACATCTTTAAAAAAAAAAAAAAAGAATAGTTGAAGTAGAAATAATCACTTTTGCTAAGAAGGGAAGGAAGAGTTAAACGAGAGTTCACTACTGAAATCTAGCCATAAGAAATCAAGAGAGGCGGTACCCCAACTGTGTTGCCGTAGCTGAAAGTAACAATAGCAATTGACAATCAGTTTTCTGCTGAACAAAATATGTCATAAGTATGAGTGAATAAAATATTGCTCTATGTGAGAATATTTTTTTTTGTTCTTTTAACATAGTTATTTTAAAAACCCAAAGGGGATGCTTTAGTCATTAAAGAATGTTTAGTAAATTGTCATGCCCACAGCCCATTTTACAAACATGTCAGTGAGAATGCTTTCAGCTGTAATTGACACGATTTTAGTGAAAAGTGGCTTAAACAATAAAAAATATGCCATTTCACATAGCAAGGACTCTGGAGGTAGGGCTCTTCTTGAGCTGATTAATTTAATAGTTCAAGAGAGCAGAGCCCTGACACTGTTGGTCTGTTGGCTTTCTCTTAAGGTTGGTCTCCAAGAGTCCTATCAGGGCTGCCTCACATTTTGGGTTCACATTCTTAAGCTGTCTTAAGAGCCATAGGTAGTTTCAAGAGTTGGTCCTGCCTCCCTTAACACACATCACTGCCTGCTCAACTGATTTCACCCAGTTTCCTATTAGCAAGGACAGTGTCACATCATCATGTCTAGAATAAGCCCTGTCAGAGGACCTGGAATGACCATGACTGACATAAACTAATCCACTGTGATCCTAAGCTGAGGGGGCTCATTTCCCTGACAATGTTGCTGCCTAATTGAGAAACAACGTAGGGGTCCTGTTAGCAAGGAAAAGGATGAAATAAGGCTGTTGGGTAGGGGACCAATAATATCTATCAAAAAGATGTAATTTGAAATAGTATTAAATGTCATCAAACACTTGGGAAGTGCTGATACTGCTTCAAAGGATATGTCAAGGAGTCGCCCCATGGGAAGATAAGGTTGGTTCCAGATGACCAGAAATACATACGGACTCTTTATTTAAGCTGTTCCTCAAGCATACCTCAATTTATTCTAATTTGCTGAATACCTGTCCTGTGTCCATTAAAATCCTAGATACTGGTAACAGTGGCTTTACTAACTTTTCACTTTGTATATATATATCCTTGAAAATCATATACCTACCCACCTGTCTCTTACCTTGTAAGTGAAAAAGGTGACCCAAGCAGTGTTCATACAGACAACCAGACTCTATTTAAAGTTCAGACATTTGATGCCACGGGAAGGTAGGGCACATCTCTGAAATTCCAACGTCATGTTTCTGGTTAGTATTCTCAGGTTTGTCATATCTTTACATGATGAAATCTGAATTAGATCTTCATGTGTGTTCTCTTGTGCTTTATTCCTTAGGATGTAGTGGCCTCGTTGGAGCAACAGTTCAGCCCGATGATGCAAGCTGAATTCTCCGTGTTGGTTGATGTGTTGTACAGTCCAGAACTACTGTTCCCCGAGGGGAGTGATGCAAGAATAAGATGTGGTGCCTTCATGTCCAAGTAAGTGACTTCAATCTGAGATTCTGCTAGTGTTCTCAAGCCAAGATGGTGTCTAATGCAGTTCTGCTTTCTCTAACACAGACTGCTACACAACAGTCCACAGACTATGTAAAGGATCTAAAGTCTGTGTTAATATATACTTTCAGAATTATTAATTTGGTTCAATATAAATTTTATTTTGGTGAAAGTCAAGTAAACTAAGTTTATTGAAAATGTCATTACTGGGCACAAAATATCAAATGAAATAATATTTTGCTTCTAAGTCCTCTCTGTCCTCTCTAATCCCACATACACTATGTGGTGTGGCCTTCAAAAAGGTTCCTGTTTAAAGTCACTTATTTTCATTAATATAGAGGAAGGAAGGGGAAACTAGCATTTATTGAGGTCTTGCTGTGTGTGTTATTGTCCTCTGTGTGCTTGCCTCTTGTATCTGTCTGCACAAACACTAAGAGACTGAGGGCTCAGCCTCCTTTCAGCAGTGGGAAAGGCTGAGGTGTGCTTTAGGTGAAGAGCCATGACGTCTCCCTCTGCCGTGCTCACCCAGGGCCTCTCACTGGGCCTCTCCTCTACTCATTTCTCTCAGCATTTTTATGTTATTGTCAGATCTAGTACAACAGATGTGTTTATCCTAGAATACTTCCATTTGTTTCCACATTAATGGTAAATGAGCAGTTCTCAAGGAAGGGCTGCAGGTTGTGAGACAAAGTGTAACCAGCTCCTCAAAAAAAACCAAAAAAACGATGTGTCTTAATGTTGAGGGTACTCATTGAGTGACTCATTCGGGATGGCCAGTCAGAGGTACGTGGTTTTCTTGGATGGGGAGCCGGAGGAGGTTGCCAACCCCCTTGACCATATCTATCACATCTAATTCCTGTGTGGTTGAGGATATTGCTGAAACCCCCTCCATTGACTGTGATGCACTTGAGGCAAAAATGGAATGACTGGAAGACACAAGAAGTGTGTTCCTTCCTTTTACCAGTTAAAGCTGGGATTTGTGGAGAGAAAACAAGGTATGGGATGAGAAGAACTGACTGCAGGAATCATTTTGAAGAATAGGCAAGCTTTTTGTACTACGGCCAGAATTGTGGATTCTTGGCTCTGGCCCCCTATGTCTTATGGGGACTAGGAAGACTGTGTTCATCTGGATACTTGCCAGTCTTATAATAAGAATTTTTAAGTGAAGAGGTCTATTGTATCTGTAAAACTGATGACCATGGAAGCCATTAGAAAAAAAAATTAATTAGACTTATTCACTAGTAACTCATTATGAAAGTAAAGCCTTCGAGAAATACCCTTTACCTCCTATGAATATATATCAAATAATAGAATATGAATTAAAAAGCGAATAGTAAATGAGAATTATAAGTCCAGGAAATTAAAATGATACTATAGATATATCCCAGAAAACTGACAGTCTAGGACAGGGGCTGGCAAATTTACCCCATCGGAATAAATTGGTCCTTTTGATCATTTTTGCAAATAAGGTTTTATTGAAAGAGAGATACACATGTTCATTTACTTGTTCTCTGTGGCTATTATAGGATTGTCACCTAGTTGCCACAGAGATTGTGTGACGCACAAAACCTAAAGTATCTGTTCTTTGGCTCTGTAGGAAAAAAGTTTGCTGCCTCAGTGTCAAGAATGAGGCAGTCAATACGGTAGTTACTAGCTATGCATAGCTATTTAAATTAAAATTTAAATTAGATTGTTTTTCTGAAAAACAATCTGAGGGTTTTGAAGGGGCGGGGGGTGGGGAGTGGGGTGGGTGGGTGGGAGGTTGAGGGATCTAGGTGGTGGGTATTGGAGAGGGCATGGATTGCATGGAGCACTGGGTGTGGTGTAAAAATAGTGAATACTGTTACGCTGAAAAAATAAAAAATTTAAAAAAACAAAAATAAAATTTAAATTAATAAAAATACAAAGAACATACTCAGTTCCCATCACATTTGCTACATTTTAAGTGCTTAATAGGCATAGATGGCTAGCAGCCAACAAATTTGATAACACAGCGAATGTCTCAATTATTGCAGAAAAAGTTATGTTGACGGCACCAGTCGAGAACTTAAAGATGTCGATCTATGAAAAGATGACATGAAGTAACTCAAAATGCCAAGAAAATATTGGCCTGTGCTGAACATGTGCTAAAAGCAAATCTGTTGCAACACCAGGCACCTAAAAGGAGAGAAACAGAGCAATATAAAGTGGGAATATATTACCGATAGGACACTCGGATGGAAAAAAAGATGTCACATACTTTAGTGGTTAGAGAAGAGATTTTTGTGCTATTATAATTGTAGTATGGCCAGCGGCTCAGGAATGTCTGTTTTCTGCTCTAGCACTTATCCTGCTCCTTCCCTAACTCTGTGAAAATCCAAGGGTTTTATTTGCAGGGATATCTAATAAAATTAGAATCCAGCTTTATTAATAGCTATGCAAGGGGCCCTGGACTACTGTGCAGAGCTCTCTGGTAAAGCTCAGCTAGAGAAGAGAGTGTAGATCCGATGCCTTTGTGGGGCCTCTGACTTCCTCAGATGAATTTATTTCTTGGAACTTGTCGACTCATGGGTCTGCTGGAGAATGTGGTGGGTAGATCCCAGGAAAGATCCCCAATTTCCATATCTACTTTGTCAAATAAATTGAGAGAAGAGGGGCACCTGGGTGGCTCTGTCATTAAGCGTCTGCCTTTGACTCAGGTCATGACCCGGGGTCCAGGGATCGAGCCCCACATCGGGCTCCCTGCTCGGTGGGGAGCCTGCTTCTCCCTCCCCAACTCCCTCTGCTTGTGTTCCCTCTCTCGCTGTCTCTTTCTTTCTATCTGTCAAATAAATAAATAAGATCTTTAAAAAAATTGAGAGAGAAGAGAATAAAGAGCGTGTAAGTCAATGTGGGTGTTAACATTTAAGGCATCTGGTTACAATCTATTCAAATTAACACTTACTCGTCCTTTATGAAGGATAATCTCAGAGTTTATCAGACTGTGGGATGTGACTCACTTATGGATTTAAAAATTAATTTGGGGAGCAGAGGCAACCATTAAAATGAGTTAAAAATATAAAATATCAGAGTGCATCTCATATAATAAAAGTAATTTTTATGTTAATTTAATACATGATACACGTGTATTTATATGGTACATTGTTTCATGAAACTTATTTTTTCCTTTGATCATGGAAAGCAATGTTAGAAGGTCACAGATTTTACTCAACCAGACATTATGTAACAGATGAATACCTCGTATAAGTCCCTAGAAAATGATATTCACCTTTATGCTTGATATTTTCAAATGGTTGGTAAATGAAGTATTTATCTAAAGAAAAGTTAAAGAAAATTAAAACAGCCTGAGAGGAAAAAAATATCAAATGAAATTTACGGTGCCCACCAAAACTATGTCCATGAATTCGAGGACGATCCCACAAAAGAAAGGATGAAATAGCAAAAGTGTCAGGACAGCAAGTGTTTTCCTTACAAGGAGTCCTCTAGAATTATTCTGCCTGCTGGACCTGATCCCATGTCTGAAAGGAAATCACTGTTCTTTCACTGTGTGCCTCCCCTTCCGCATGGCATGGGTATCATTTAAAACTATCACTGTCCATCTGCTCATCCTGTCCATCAATGTCAGATGTCTCCTTCCTCCTCTTTTTTCCACTTCCAATTTGTCATTACTTACCATGTCCTGGATATTTTATTTCTATATTGCTTCTTGTACAATTACCCCATCACATGTTATCCCTTGCCTTGTTCTTTCTTTTCCACATCATCTTCTACATGTAGACAGGGTCATTCAGGTCCCTTAAAACAGAGATCTCCTGTTTTCTGTGGAGTAAATTCCAGACTCTTTAGCATCGTATTTCCTGTTCCTTCTTTTCAGATTGCTTCTCTTATCCTCTCTTGTTTCCTGTGTTCATGTGTCAGCTGGAGTTAGAGTACTTATTATTTCCTGGACAGGAAGGTCAGCTTTCTACCTCTGCCCACTGTTCACATCATTCCCTTTGAAGGACACCTTCTCTCTCCACCTTTTCCTGCTAGGTGAAATCTTCATCATTAACAGTTATCTCTTTGCTGGAACTCTTATCAGCCCTAGGAAACTTCCCTCAAGAAGGTAGTAGTTTCTTTATCTAGTTTACAGCGTTTGCCATTACCTGTGTTGTAACACTTATCATATCACATAAGATATGGCTGAGTGGGGACTCTCTTCACAGTAATTCTGAGACGCAGGAGATTAGTAAATGGGTCATGTCACCACAGAGTGGTGCTTCACAAGCTTGGCTTTGTGGTCGTTGGACTTGGGTCTATTTCTAGATCCCACCACTTAATGACTGGGGTACTACAGGCAAGTTGCTTTATCTTTCAGGACCTCTGTTTTCTCATGAGCCTAATAATAGAACCTGTGGCACTGGCTTGTTGTGAGGATGAATTGAGAGAGTCCATGGGAAGTCCTAGTACTTCATCTTGACCCCTGATAAACAGCGACTAGTCATTATCTAGTGAAAGCTCACTTTTCCTCGGGGTTATGTCCCATGGTACTCCTGTCATGTCACTGAAATGGGACCATTCCATTACGTTTGACATCCTTCTGTTTTTCTAGGAAAATGTGTCTCACAGGTCATTGTGAGAACCAGCTTTTTCAGAGTTACATATGATAAGCTATGCATTCTGGTTATAAACATTTTACTTGATTTTGAGTTCTTGAGGATGGTATATAACTATGGTCCTCAAACTTTTCTCCTGACAGAACACCAGTGCAGAGGTTACCACTATAAAATTAGAATTTCTACCCACATTATATTAAAAATAGTATGTGGATAGACTGTCTTGATGTTACTTTGTTGTTGTGGTTTTTTTCTTCTAATCACAAACTGCTTATTTCTCTAAGCCCTAGTGGGGAAAAATACAACATCATTATTATTAACAGAAACTGGAAAGCAACCCCTTATGATAAGGTTGCAGTGTTTTAGACTGCTACTGAGCTCATATAATTAAGGTAATATAGTCTCTAGAAAATAATAAGGTATAACATAATATAATAAAAGGTAATATGCTGCAAATATTTGTATTTCTCTACTAGTAAAGTTGTTTTAGTTGATATGGTGGGATTAAAGATAATCAGAGTCTCATTGTCTTTTAGAGTATTATATCCCACTAAAAGTCTGCTACTTGAATAAATTTAAAAGCACTGAGATATACTGCCTGTTGAGCAAAGGGTGCTTTATAATACAAAGTCTGTGAGCTAAAGTGTGATTTTAAGTTTTGAAAATAGGATTAGTGTTTACTTCATATTCTCAAATAATAGCATGACTTTTTCCCCTCTAGTTCATGATGTTAGTATACAACCTGAAGAGAAAACACTGTTGTACTTAAGATGTAATATTCTGCTTTAAGGTTGATTAATCATACAAAGAAACTAATGGAGAAAGAAGAAAAGCTGTGCATTAAAATTCTTCAGACTTTACGAGAAATGCTAGAGAAGAAAGACAGCTTTGTGGAAGAGGTATATTTTTTAAAATTTTTAGTATTTGAAAATAAAGTAGAATTTCTAGTATACCATAACCAATGGATTACATGGGCTATGAGATGATTGCTTATAATACATACTGACGGCATGTGTACGTAGATGAATTAGATAATTTGTTTGTATGGTACTCATCTTTCAACTCTGCTTTGAATTGAGAAAAAACTGAGATCAGAATGGCCCAAGTATTTGGCTCATTTGTTTTATTATATTCTATCTTGAATATGTGTATTTTTCTCATACAGATCAAATGACTTTTTTTTTCAATGAGTAACCGAGATTCATTATTAAAATTCTGTGTAAAGTTGTGCTACATATTAAAATGGTCTATGCGGTTTGTGCATATGTTGATCTTTTATTGTAAATATATGTCCCTTTCGTTTTCTATAATATAATGCCACATATTATAAAATATTACTATTTTTTGTAGGCGGAATAGTAAGTTTCTGTTCTTACCTATATTAATTTAAGTATTGCACAAATGATTTTCAGGGAATATAACTTATAGATAATAATTGTCATGCTGTTATTAAAAATGACAGCTCAGGTGCTCATTAAGAGATAGCTGGCAGCATGTCTAATACCCAAGGTGATACACTTAAATATAAAATAGAAATCTAGTGAGGTAAGGTTTTTTTTTTGTTGTTTTTTAGCTAGCTACCTATACTTATATATTAGGTATCAAATAAAATTTGTACCATGTTCCTTAATAACATTTTGATCTGATTCTGTAAGTACTAATCATCTGATATGTTTAAAATTAGAAGAATTTTTTTTATTAATTTATGCATATGCTATCTAATTTCAAAAAGAACATAATGGTAGGTTGTTTTTTGTTTTAACTTTATTCTTGTGGAAAAGAAATACAAAGGGATCTTGGATATTAATAGAAAGGGGCATAACTTCAAAATACTCCATTTGAATCAGATGCTTGCTTTATAATCAAAACGACTTTTGCTTTGCATTAGTTCTCTTCATCATTTAAGCTATTTTTGGGAAACAAATTGCAGAAATAAAGGTGGTCAGTGCAATTTTGGCAAATGCTTCTATGACATAGGACTCAAGAAAAATGCTTCTAAGCCTGAGTATTTGGTATGTTTGTAAAACATGGTCAATTTCAGACTTTTTTGTTGTCTTTTTCCGAATTCCTTAAAATACTGCTATAGATGGTTTGATTTTGATTCAAGTACTAGATCTTAAAGTAGAAAAATGGGATCAATATAAATTTTGACAGAAGAGTGAAGTTTATAATAATAATAACTTGTACTTAACAGGAGATACATAAGAGTTCCGATTTTATGTAATGGATTATTATAGAACCACTCTAAAGAAAATAAGAAAGAAATAAAGTAAGATTTTACTTGGACTAGTCAAGAGTATTAAAGTGTATCTCCCAGACCACCCTAGAATCAATCATGCTGGCACCTGTTTCTTCTTTCCATTCCCGCTGCTATCACAAGTTCAGACTTTCATAGTTTCTTGCTTAGAAAACTCCCATAGTCCAACGCTCAAGACAGAGCATGAAAGGAGGAAGAGCTGCTCTTTTCAAAAGTCCAAGAGACACCATTCTCATATGATATGATGTGAATGGCACCCCCAGGACAAAGTCCTTAGAGGAAGACTTAAGATGAGAAGGGCTAGTTGTGGTTATTCACTCAATCATTTAACACATATACTGTGGACAGTGTTAAATACTGGTATTGTGCCTGGGCACCGGGGGTAAGGAGAGGGATGACACAGCTTGCCGGAGGCCACTGTGGGGTACCATTCATGTGCTAGTGGACTCATGGAATATAGTCTGCAGAGATCATAAGAGTCTTTCAGAAACTCTCAGGGGCTCTGCACTGCCTTGGTGTTCCAGACCCTTCATTATGTCCCCAGTGCTTTTTACCCCCACCCTTCCTCATCCATTAGCCACCAGAAATCTGTGTTGTTGTGTGCTTGAAATGTGCCTCAGGCTTATCCTGCACCAAACCTTGCTACATTTGGAATCACATACTGCTAAAATCCAAACAAATCTCAATAACCCCTAGTGTCATCTTTGTGGAGGAGCTCTAATGGGTAGTACTTACCACTTGTTCCAGCCAGTGGTGATTACTTTCTCAATAGAATTAGGAAATACTTTGTGCCTCTCTTTTATGATGCTTCAGGCCATTTCTGAATATTTTGTCCAAGCATTCATAAAGAATGTCTTTGAGACCCAGAGATGGTATGTGATTTGCCTGAGGTCCCACAGCAAATGCCAGACCAGGACTTTACTTAGCTCAGTTATTCATGTCAGTGGGAAGGGAAGTGGGGAGTGAAATGATTCATCGGTCTGGGTGAAATGGCACTGGGTAACAGATTCAGAAACTGGTCAAAGATACTCTACAGGTCTTTGTGTGCTCTCAGAACAAAACCCTGATTACCAGTAGCAGGATTATATGGGTCTGTATATAGGGGTCACAATTGTGTTAGTTTTCCATTTACCAAAAATCTTGTGGTTTAAAACCATACAAATTCATTATCTTACAGTTTTGGAGGTCAAAAACCTAATATCAGGGTGTCAGCAGGGGTAGGTTCTATCTGGAGACTCTAAGGGAGACTTTCTTTGCCTTTTCTAGTTTCTAGAGGCTTCCTTCATTACTTGGCTTGTGACTCGGTTCTGAATTGTCAAAGCCAGCAGCATAGCATCTAACAGACTCCTCCCCATTCACACTCATGCACACATGTGCACACACACACACACACTCCATTGTCACCTCTCCTCTCACTCTGACCCTTCTGCCTTCTCTTGTGATTACACTTATATTGGACTCACTGAGATAATCCTGTCTCTTCTCCCTATCTAAAGATGCTTCCTCATACCTGCGAAGTCCTTTTGGCAATGGGAAGTCACATATTCACTGATTCTGGTAGTTAGGGCATGGACATAGTTGGGGTAGGCCAGCGTTCAGTATATCACAGTGATTCTTTTACTGACGGTGAGAGATGACACGTGGTATGTAGATGGAGAGTTTATTTGTGGCTGGTTTAAATTGCTCTATAGGACAGTTTGAACGTGAATGAATGTAACAAAATAAATCTCCACAGTTGCAATGTGGAGACACTCAGAATGGCAGTAAGTCACAGAGGGTATCTAACATCTGGTTGTCTAATTTTGGATTTCTACCATCAACTGGTTTTCTACTGTTTGTGTTCGAAACATTTCTAACAGATCTCTCAGAAGTAAATCAAAACAGAGAATTCACACCAGGTACCGGAGTTTGTCTGCACTCGCTATCCTAATACACATTTCCCCTGCTAGCCCAAAGTGGATTATTCCTATAAAACCTTTGATAAGCTAAAATGGTATAAAGCAAATTAAGTGAAGACCATTAATTTATATGGAAAATTTTTATGCATTCCTAGACCTAAGGTGTAACCTCTCTTAGGCTTTTCTGATACTTTGGGATACCTCTTGCTAGCAAATGCACAGAATAAATTGAAACAAAGCACAGGTGCTCACAGACACAGTTCAAAGCTCTTGAGGGCTTGATGCTAAGATGCTGAGTGTGGTTCTGGCGAAGGAGCTTGGGGGTGCCACTCTCCCTGCTTGGGGTGCTCGCTAACTCCATCAAGGCTCTGTGGCTAAATGAATGCTGAGCCCCGTTGTAGCTCTTGGCTTTTTTTTTTTTTTTTTTTTTTTTAAGTGAAAATCTGGGGCACGTGGGTGGCTCAGTGGGTTAAAGCCTCTGCCTTCGGCTCAGGTCATGATCCCAGGGTCCTGGGATGGAGCCCCACATTGGGCTTTCTGCTCGGCAGGGAGCCTGCTTCCTCCTTCTCTCTCTGCCTGTTTCTCTGACTACTTGTGATCTCTGTTGGTCAAATAAATAAATTAAATCTTAAAAAAAAATAAAGTGAAAATCTTCCCCAAATTTCTTTCAGTGAACAGAAACAGGTACAAATGTAGGTCTTTTGTAAAAGTGAAACAGCAGGATACAAAGTCAATATACAGAAATCAGTGGCTTTCTTATACACTAAAATGAAAATACAGGAAGGGAAATTAGAAAATCGATTCCATTTACTATAGCACCAAGAACCATAAGATACCTGGGAATAAACCTAACCAAAGAGGTAAAGGATCTGTACTCGAGGAACTATAGAATACTCATGAAAGAAATTGAAGAAGACACAAAAAGATGGAAGACCATTCCATGCTCTTGGATCGGAAGAGTATACATCGTTAAAATGTCTATACTGCCTAGAGCAATCTATACTTTCAATGCTATTCCAATCAAAATTCCACCGGTATTCTTCAAAAAGTTGGAGCAAATAATCCAAAAATTTGTATAGAATCAGAAGAGACCCAGAATCCCTAAGGAAATGTTGAAAAACAAAAATAATATGGGGGGCATCACATTACCTGATTTCAATCTTTACTACAAAGCTGTGATCACTAAGACAGCATGGTATTGGCATAAAAACAGACACATAGACCAGTGGAACAGAGTAGAGAACCCATATATGGACCCTCAATTCTATGGGCAAATAATCTTCGACAAAACAGGAAAAAATATACAGTGGAAAAAAGACAGTCTCTTCAATAAATGGTGCTGGGATAACTGGGCAGCTATATGTAGAAGAATGAAACTGGACCATTCTCTTACACCGTACACAAAGATAAACTCAAAATGGATAAAAGACCTCAATGTGAGACAGGAATCCATCAGAATCCTAGAGGAGAACATAGGCAGTAATCTCTTCGATATCAGCCACAGCAGCTTCTTTCAAGATATGTCTCCAAAGGCAAAGGAAACAAAAGTGAAAATGAACTTTTGGGACTTCATCAAAATCAAAAGCTTCTGCACAGTAAAGGAAACAGTCAAGAAAACAAAGAGGCAACCCACAGAATGGGAGAAAATATTTGCAAATGACAGTAGAAACAAAAGGTTGATATCCAGGATCTATAAAGAACTCCTAAACTCAACACACACAAAACAAACAGTCATATAAAAAAATGGGCAGAAGATATGAACAGACACTTCTCCAATGAAGACATACAAATGGCTATCAGACACATGAAAAAATGTTCATCATCACTACCTATCAGGGAGATTCAAATTAAAACCACATTGAGATATCACCTTACACCAGTTAGAATGGCCAAAATTAGCAAGACAGGAAACAACATGTGTTGGAGGGGATGTGGAGAAAGGGGAACCCTCTTACACTGTTGGTGGGAATGCACGTTGGTGCAGCCTCCTTAGAGAACAGTGTGGAGATTCCTCAAGAAATTAAAAAATAGAACTTCCCTATGAGCCTGCAATTGCACTCCTGGGTATTTACCCCAAAGATACAGATGTAGTGAAAAGAAGGGCCATCTATACCCCACTGTTTATAGCAGCAATGGCCATGGTGGAAAGAACTGTGGAAAGAACCAGGATGCCCTTCAGCGGACGAATGGATAAGGACGATGTGGTCCATATACACTATGGAGTATTATGCCTCCATCAGAAAGGACGAATATCCAACTTTTGTAGCAACAGGGACGGGACTGGAAGAGATTATGCTGAGTGAAATAAGTCAAGCAGAGACAGTCAATTATCATATGGTTTCACTTATTTGTGGAGCATAACAAATAGCATGGAGGACATGGGGAGATAGGAGAAGGGAGTTGGGGGAAATTGGAAGGGGAGGTGAACCATGACAGACTATGGACTCTGAAAAACAATCTGAGGGTTTTGAAGGGGTGGAGGGTGGGAGATCGGGGTACCAGGTGGTGGATATTATAGAGGGCACAGATTGCATGGAGCACTGGGTGTGGTAAAAAAGCAATGAATACTGTTATGCTAAAAATAAATTTTAAAAAATCAAAAAAAAAAGTGAAGCGGTGTAATAGAACTCTTAAGAAGCATCAGGATACGATCCAGACTCCACCTACTTAAATTTACAACCTTAAAATATTGCCGTTTACATTTATCTTCCTTTGGCTTCCAATATCTGAAGTAGTGGATGTGTGTGTAGCTGGTAGTTTGTTCCAAAAGTTTGAGAGTTAAGATGTGGATGGGCAATATTTTGAAGGGTCTTAATGGAATAAGAGTAGAAGAGAATGTAATTTTCTGTTATGTGTGTCTGTGTGTGAGTCACCTATCGTCGTATATGTACTATATGTCATACTGTAAATTATAGTACTTAATTTTATTGAAGGATAAAACATGAAATGTGTATATAGAAAGTCTTAAGGGAAAAATTACCAGAGGGTTTTTGTTTGTTTGTTTTAATGCTAAGGAAAAACATGGGGAGATGGAGAGAAGGGAGTTGGGGGAAATTGGAGGGGGAGATGAACCATGAGAGACTGTGGACTTTGAAAAACAGTCTGAGAGTTGTGGAGGGGCGGGGGGTGGGAGGTTGGGGGAGCCTGGTGGTGGGTATTAAGGAGGGCATGGATTGCATGGAGTACTGGGTGTGGTGCCTAAACAATGAATTCTGGAACACTGAAAGGAAATTTTAAAAATAAATAAACATTAAAAAAAAATTAAAAATGCCATGTAAGGATATGTATGTTGACAATTTGTGGGGGTGGGGGGAGAGAAGGAATGTTTGTCAGTGGCTTTAGTGGGGGCACCTGGGTGGCTCAGTCAGTTCGGTGTCTACCTTTGAGTCAGGTCATGATCCTGGGGTCCTGGGATCCAGTCATGCATCTGACTCCCTGCTCGGTGGGGAGTCTGCTTCTCCCCCTTCTTCTGCCCCTCCCCCCTGCTCAGGCACTCTCTCTCTCTCTCTCTCTCTTTCTGAAACAGATAAATAAAACATTTAAAAATAAATAAATAAAATGGCTTTAGGGCAGTATGATTTCAAATGTTCTCTATCCTGAAAGCCGTTTTGTCCCACTCTTATTTCTATGACCTCTCTACCATGGAAAAGAAATACCTGCTGTTGGACAGGGCAGTGGGACTGTAGCACCGCACCATTGTTTTGTGTCTTAAAGACATATCAGGTCCAGATCTGAGCAAGGGTTTACCTGAGATGGTAATGGAGGCACAAGCTATGGGAGTTGCATAGAGATGGTCTGATGAGGGGGGCAGGGAACAAGAAGGACCGTGTTCAGAGGATTGGTTTGGTTTTAAGGATTTTCCCCCTTCATCTTATACTCTTTAGTATATTGTCCATTAAGATTTTTCAAGCATTACAAATTATTCCTTTCATAAAAAGGGAGAACTGTATATAAATCATAAATACAGATGTCTATAAGCTCTGATCCTAAATATATAACATTTGTAGCTTCTGTACTTTAGAACTGGAAAAGATACCGAGTACTGAAAATATTTACTGATAGCCTGTGGAACTGGTAATTTAAAGGTGCTTTCTTTATGCTGTAGTTAAAGACCCTATTTCCTTATGCTGTAGTTAAAGACCCTATTTACTTTTTAAGTAAATTAAGACCCTATCCCTTATGTGTAGTTAAAGACCCTATTTATAAAGCCAGTCATAATTTCCCCTGAGAATATGTTGCTATCTACTCATAAGTTACACTGACATACAAATGATCTATAGGACAACAAAGATATTTCAGTCAAATTCAGTATTTTTAAAATATTCAGGTTACAGTGCTATATATCCTTGAAATAAATAGAAACTGCCTCTGTAATAGGCATGGAGTGATTTAACGCACTGATTTTTGTGAAATGGTAACAGGTAGTATTTTTCAGGAGCTTACTTTATATCAAATACTATCCCTGATCCTTTTTATGTATTGTCTTATTTTCATCTTCAAGCCCGTGTTAGGGGAGGCATGATTACCTCCCTTTGACCAGTGAGGAAACAGGTATAGACCTGAAGATCACACGTCTGACAGGTGGAAGAGGCTGGTATCCCAGCCCAAACAGTTTGGCTCTTGAGCTCACACTCTTAATGAGCATATTAGAGCCAAACAGGATACATGACTGGTAATCATAACCTTTTATTTGCTCTGATATTCAGCTAAATCAAATGAGGAGTTCTTTGATTTTATTCTTAATAAAATTTGCATACATATGTACTGGGAAGCGTAAAGCAGTTATTCAGTGGGCTACTAGGAAAAAAGGCTTGAGATTTTAGACTAAGTTGATTGGGAACAGTATAAAACAATTGTTGTGGGATTTTTCAGGCTTATTGTTACAGACCTACAGCTCAATATCAGAGCTCTCCACATCCTACCCTGGGATCATAGTCCGAGCTATTGGGACCCTGCATATTAGATTTAAAAGTTCTAAACAGTACTTGATAAAATGACCATCATAGGCAGCAGCCCCTTGCGGAAATGTGGCATTCAACAAACAGCACAGCATCTAATTGAGAGCTGTGATCTTTACAAATGCCCAAGTGGGGTGGGTGGTATTTACACATCGAACAATGATGGCAGGTAGTGGCTTCTTGAGTCAAAAGTTGGTATCTGGAGTGATACGGAATAAAGGTCTTTAAGAAATGATGCCTTCAGTTATTTTTAAGCTATCTTCCATCATTTTTTTAAACTTTAAATTTTTACTGTGAGCTGAGTTAACAAGAATTTATTCTTTTCCTTAGCATGGGGGAAAAAAAGTCATTGTAACTAATATTTTATTTCTGATTTTGAGGAGCAGCAAAAAAGAATAAGCTGGAATTATACCAAGGAATTTACCTCCTACATCAAATATGCAGACCTGTCATTCTCCACAGTAATCACATTGTTGCAAATTTGTAAATTGTATCAAGTTCCTTGTGTGGTGAGAGTCTGTGCAGAATCATTCACCTTCTATGCATAGACTCATCTCTCTTTCTAGCAGGGAAATAAACAAATTTAAGTAGAATTGCTATACAGAGTGCACAGAAGCTTAGGAAATTGATAATAACTGTTTTGCTAAGGGAAAATAAATTTCAGTTTTTAGTATCAGCTGCATTTTGTAGACTTTCTTATTAAATATACTTTAGAGGTGAGTGAAAAAAAATTTTTTTTGCAATGTTCTAATGCTATTTTAAACTAGGTACAATAAGTGATGTTGCAAACATGTTGTGCTATCTTTTTTTTATGTTGTGCTATCTTAATCATTTATATATTGTGTATATGTGTTGTTTAAATTTAGGTAACTAAACGGTTGAAAATATGAAAATATGTTGATGTCGCCTTATAATGAAAGATCTGTTTTAGAGATATAATTAATATACTCTTTAACTTGGGAATCTTTATTTTATATTTTCATCTATGCAAAAAGACTGTGATCATTAAGGTGGGCATAAAAAGCATAAATTTTTAGAAATCTTACTTCTTTTAATTGCTGAGCTGGCTGGTCACTTGTTAAGCCATAAAATTACCAGACTATAGTCATTGTAATCTCATTATTGCAACAATTTACAAAATTATTTATTACACCTTGCCTTTACTTTTCCATTTAAAAATCTGGCATGGTAACATCATTGCTTCAGTGGTTTTTGAGATACTCTGTGATTATGTAGAGATCATTGACTAAAAAGATCATGATGAAAACATTATTGGTACTCAAAATTAGTCAACCACTCATTGCTGCTAGTAAGTGTAAGACATTTGATAGTTAATGATTGTAGGTGAATAATGGTATTGTGATCGAAGAAAAAAGAACAACAAGAAAAATGCATGGGAATGAATATATTACAAAATTATGATATTAGTTCTTTCTACCTAAACCCCTGTTAGGAAGCATTTCATGATTATTTTCTTTTAATTTCATGTTTTTCTGGTTTATAAGCCTTTCAGCACTTATAAAAATTTTATCTGTTTTATTAGCTTAGAGATTTTAAAAATTATTTTTATTAACATATAATGTATTTTTTGCCCCAGGGGTACAGGTCTATGAAATCATCAGGCTTACACATTTCACAGCACTCACTTTGGCACATACCCTCCCCTATGTCTATCACCCAGCCACCCGATCCCTGCCCTCTAGCAGCCCTCAGTTTGTTTCCTGAGATTAAGAGTCTCTCATGATTTGTCTTCCTCCCAATCCCATCTTCTTTCATTTTTTTCCCTCCCTACCCCCACAACCCCCACCTGCCTCTCAAATTGCTCATATCAGAGAGATTGTATAATTGTCTTTCTCTGATTGACTTATTTTGCTTAGCATAATACCCTCTAGTTCCATCCATGTTGTTGCAAATGGTAAGATTTCGGATTTTTTGATGGTTGCAATGTATTCCAGTGTATATATACACCGCATCTTCTTTATCCACTCATCTATTGATGGACATCTAGGTTCTTTCCATAGTTTGGCTTTTGTGGACATTGTTCGCATAGACATTTTAATATCATGCCTATGAAGAGTTTCTTTGCTGTATGTTGTTATTTTAAATAAATTAGAAACGCAATACGTCTGATGCGTAAGATGCAGAAATGTCTAGAAAGCCTTTCAGTGCTGAGATTCCATGAAGGTATAGTTCTGCATTTCTCTTCAGTCCTACTCCATTCTCCATAAGTGTTGTACCTCATGAGGGCAGAGACCAATTATTCTATCCACTGGGGTATTCCCATTGTCTAACATGGTTTCCTGCACATAGTCATTGCTCAGTAAGTGTTTGTGGACTGACCTATTCACACATGGTAGAAATAAGTGTTACCGACTATCTGCTAGTACAATACATTGGCCTTCAGTAGTTGTATCCAAGAAGTAGCTTCTAGAATTGCCACTTCAAGTTCCACTTTACATCTCTTTGCAGCCCAGGAAATGGCAGATTTCTTCAGACTTGACATGCAGAGTGGGGCCAGCAGTGGACAGAGCAATGGCATTGAGGCCCAATGAGGAGATTATCTTGCAGAAAGCATGATGTTGGATGGACTATGTAGTCTTTGATGCTGTCTGACTTGGAAAGCAAAAGGGGAAGGAGTGGACGGTCCCCACATCCTGCATAGTAATGGTGGGAGCTCACCCAAGGGAGGCTGGAAAAAAGGGAGCATGACCACATCTGAACAAGCAAATGGGCTAAATGTTCCAGCCACAGGGCTTCTCTTTTAGGAAGGTCTGAAAGGGACTTGGAAGAGCTAGCGAGTGACTCAAACTACAGAAGGAGGAAAAGCCTGCTGTAAAACCAGGGGAATGTGGGAACAACTGAGGCTCTGGAGAGTGGCTGAGGCCTAGTCACTCAAACTGGGACACTGAGTCAGCTCAGCTAGAGTAACTAGCTAGAGCATCCAGCTGTGATCTCCAGTGGCATCAGGGTCTCTTGCCACATGGAAAGTTCATGTTTGGAGCTGGTCTGTGTTGTTCCTGTTGTAAGGAGGAAAAGGGACATGGAATATTTGTGAAGCAAATTGGGCCTGATACATTTTACCTTTCTCTCAATACATTCATTTCTGGACTGCTCTTTGAACAGGTCCTCCGACAGGGGACATATAATCTGGCTTGTGAGGTACTAAAGCTCCATTATTATTATTGCTCTTGTTGTTACTTAACTTTGTTGACTGTGAGACTCTAGGGAAGGTATTTGCGGAACAACTATGTGTGTGCTCTTGTATTGTCACTGACTCTCTGAGGTAGAAAGTTTAAGATTTTATTTATTTATTTGAGAGAGAGAGAGTGAGAGAGAGAGATAGAAAGCATGAGAAGGGGCAGGGTCAGAGGGAGAAGCAGACTCCCTGCTGAGTAGGGAGCCTGATGCGGGACTCGATCCTGGGACTCCAGGATCTTGACCTGAGCAAAAGGCAGTTGCTTAACCAACTGAGCCACCCAGGTACCTAGGAAGTATTTTTTTAAATCTCCATTTTATAAGTAAGAAGAGTGAGGCCCTGAGACCTTACTGAGGGTAAAAGGATCTAGTAAGAACCATACAGAGCAGGGATGTGAATCAAATTCTTCTGAGTCTGCTCTGTATGTGATGCTTCTCCACACGGGAGAGAATTAAAGAATGTTGGGGGAAATAAGTGATAATTTAAATGTGCTTTTACCTTTTTTTTTTTTTAAGATTTTATTTATTTATTTGTCAGAGAGGTAGAGAGAGTACAGGCAGCCAGAGAGGCAGACAGAAGCAGGCTCCCTGTGGAGCAAGAAGCCTGATGTGGGACTCGATCCCAGGACAGTGGGATCATGACCTGAGCTGAAGGCAGCCTCATAACCAACTGAGCCACCCAGGCGCCCCTGCTTTTACATTTTTAAACCACCTCTTTGAGTCTTTTACTTCTTTTATAGGAGGAGTTTGAATCTGAAAGTTCAAGAAATCTTAAAATAAAAATTAAAAAAAGAAAATGTATTTTTTTTTTTAATTTTTATTTTTTTGACAGAGGGGGAGACAGCGGAAGAGGGAACACAAGCAGGGAGAGTGGGAGAGGGAGAAGCAGGCTTCCAGCTGAGCAGGGAGGCAGATTCAGGCTCAATCCCAGGACTCTGGGATCATGACCTGAGCCACCCAGGCACCCCAAAAATGTATTCCTTTTTTAGAAAAAGATTTAATTTATATGAGAGAGAAAGAGAGTGAGGGAGGGACAGCGAGACTGAGTAAGGAACTCAATGTGGGGCTCGATCTTACCACCCTGAGATCATGACCTAAATGAGCTGTGAAACCAAGAGTGGGATGATTAACTGACTGAGCCACCCAGCACCCCCTTCCCAATGGAAATGTTTTTTATCCACTTTTAGGTACAGGCACTAAGAAATAGTAACCGCTAACACTTTTAGGGTGTTTACTATGTTACGAAAGCCAGATGCTTGCATAAATGTTTTAAAATGTTACTTAATTTAACCCTCATAACAACATGTTGAGAAACTACAGCACAGAAGGGTTAAGAAACTTGACCAAGGTCATACTGGAAAAGGGAAAAAGGGATGAAAACTCAGGGTGTCTGTCTCCAGTGCTCATAGTTACCATCACTACATGAGACTGTCTTTATTCTCTTCTGGGATCAATTTACAAAGCTGTAGGACTGTCACCCATGGCTTTCAAAGGAAAATGATTTTCCTGTTTAAAGTAACACAAAAAACCTTAAGAGATTTCCTTTTGTGTGTAATGATTTTGAACGTCTACTGTTCACTGAGTTTTTCAGAGTAGGCTTGGTTTTTGCACATTCTATTTGGTGCTTGAAAATCTCAAGTGGTTTTAAATAAATCTTAGTTACAATGAAACAACACACATTTTGAGGATTTGCAGATCGCTCAGTGCGACTGTGAGGTTTATCTTTACTTAGTTGCTCCTAACCTTTGGCTGAATTTTTAATTAAAACTCAAATAGTAGACTTTACGACTTCTACTGTTATGGAAGAAAGAAAACCAATACGATGTGTTAAAAAACACAACATAAGTGACACAAAATCTAAATGAAGGCATGTGATCAAATGCTTATAATTAATATTAGATAGATGGCATAATGTTGAAGATAGTGACTCACAGACAGGTACTGAAATTCTATCCCAAGTATCATGTTAATTTCACTTTCTCTCAAATATACCAGAGTGTGGTAATCAGAGACCAAAAGGTAAGTGGTAACCAGCAATAATCTCAAAAATGGGCACTGCTTGAAGAAGGATGCTTGCTTAGGCTTCTCACCACCTACCCACCTACCACCATGGTATGTGTGGCTGTTGAGTCATCTGTTCATTCACCTAATAGGCTGCCCTGAATGCAGACTAAGAGTCCCTCATCTCCTTGGTAGAGTTGGACAAGACCTCTGGCCACTAGGCCCATCTCTCACTCCCTTGGGAGGAGCTGTTGAGATCAAGTCTACCATGTTTCTTCCATTCAGTGCACGAAATGTAAGGACAGGATCCCTCCAGCCCTGGCCCCATGTAGCCATGGTGTTTCACGTCTCCTTGCCCTGACTCTGCCATTTCTCTTCTCCTCAGTCTACCAGGTTCTTCCAGTTCCAGTCCCACTGTCCCACTCAGCAAATGGTCCTGTGTCCTTCCTTAACTCCTTCTCCAAGGGTTCCCTCCACCTTCTTGCTTTAAATGAAGACTCACTCTCCCTTCAGACCTGCTGGCTTTCTCAAGAGCTCTGTCAAGTGGAGTTTTTTCCCTCCCTCATGCGAAGAGGCCTTGTATCCCTGTTGTGTCTTGTTGCTACTTATAGCCTGATTCCCCTGCCCTCTTTTAAATTCTGAAGCTCCTTTGAGGTTAAGCACTGTCCCCCTTCTTTTTAAGATTTATTTACTTATTTGAAAGAGAAGGGGGCACCTGGGTGGCTCAGTGGGTTAAGCCTCTGCCTTTGGCTCAGGTTGTGATCTCAGGGTCCTGGGATTGAGCACTGCATCAGGCTCTCTGCTTAGTGGGGAGCCTGCTCCACTCACCCCCACCCTGCCTGCCTCTCTGCCTACTTGTGATCTCTCTCTGTGTGTGTTAAATAAATAAAATCTTAAAAAAAAAAAAAAAAGAAAGAAAGAAAGGAAGGAAGGAAGAAATCACGAGCAGGGGGAAGAAGCAGAAGCAGGTTCCCTGCTGAGTAGGGAAGCCCGATGGGGGACTCAGTCCCAGGACCCTGAGATCACGACCTGATCTGAAGGCAGATGCTTAACCGACTGAGCCACCCCGGTGCCCTGGATTAAGGCTCTTTGACTGTATTACCCTAGTGTCTGGCAACATCCTGGTCATTCCCTCTTAGCCATCTAAGTCTGTGGCTCACATTCTGTGTCTTGGCCTCCAGATCTGTTATCATCAGAGGTGACTCTAGTCTGCATGGGCTGTGTCTCCAACACACTGGCTGCTCAGGCCCTTGCCCTCTGTATCTGCACTGACCTTCTGGTCTCCAGGTCCACTACCCACTTCTTCTGTAACACCTTGCAAGCAGTCATCACCAGGAACTGCTTCTTCCCCACAATAGCCAATTCAGGCATCCCACTGGCTGACCTTAACTTTTCCCCATGCATCCTGCTTGTTTGGCTACATCTGTTGTGACTGTCCTTTTACTTTAACAGATCCACTGACCCCCGGGAGTTCTAAGTTGCTCACTTTGCTCCTTTCCTCTGCTTATGAACACCAGATTCCATGGTCACAAGCCTAGTGACTGAGCAGCTGTTTAAGACAAGACACTGACACAGAGTCCCAACAAAAGAGAATGGATGGGGGGAGGGAAGGTTTCTCATTAGGGAATCTGAATATTGTTGCCAAAAGGTAGAAGGAAGGATACCAGGCAGGCCAAGATACCATCAATGACCACACCAATATCTTCTGCAGTTTCTCTCCGACAGACTGAGTTATTTAGATGATCTGAGTTATTTGGCTCGTTTTCTGTTCATGTTCTACCTCAACTGCATATGCCACCTCTTTCCAACTGGAACCAGAAATCTTGGCTCCAAGTCACCTTACAAAAAAAGCTTCTACTTCACTATATACACAGGCACTCTGTGTTCTCCAAAATTGAAATGACTGAAGATCTCTTTCCTCAAGGCTGAGAAAACATATGGACGAGAGTATGCTACTTCTCATCGTCTGCAGCCTTTTGACAAGACATCTGCTACAACATTTTTTGTTCTTGGATCATGGACTGTTGTTTGCCAATTGTTTTCATAAATATTAATCCTTGAAATCTTGACTGACATCTAAGTTGTTCTTTTTGGATTCTTTTCTTCTTCTTCATATGCACCATCTTTAAATAATTGTGTCACAATATAATAAGATTTTTTTCTTATGAAAAGTGCCTATGTTAAAATTGGAGGCTAAAATTTCTGATTCAAAAACTTGTGTTTTCTCTCCTTTTTTTGGTCTTTACATTTGAATTCTCCTTGCTTTTTCTTTATTTAACTGGATTTATTGCTGTTGGAATACTGCTTCTGCATTAATTTGGCAAATAGTCTTTGACTTGAGTTCTTAGAAGCACCTCAGGAAGACATTTAAACTCAGCTTCCCCAAGTACTTGGTTGATTAAGTCCTAGTGTAGTTAACTGTTCCTCTCAGCCTAAAGTTAGGAACTTTAGAGCTGGGTCGGGATTTCTTTTTTAAGATTGATTGATTGACTGACTCATTTATTTAGGAGGGATAGAGAAGGGGAATGGGAGGGAGAGAGAGAGGGAGGAAGATTGAGAGCACAATCAGAGGGAGGGGCATAAGGAGAGGGAGACAAGCAGACTCCCCACTGAGAAGGGGGTCCAACGCTGGGCTCCATCCCAGAACCCTGAGATCGTGACCTGAGCCCAAATCAAGAGTTGGATGCTTAACCGACTGAGCCACTCTGGTGCCTCAGTCTGGGTCAGGATTTGGGGCTGGACAATGAATCACCTATTTAAGAAGTTTGCAAATGACAGTCAGTGCTTGTTAATTTCTTATCATACCTTTGCATGAGAAGATAATCTTGAAGTCTGTGATAGAAGAAGGATGAGGACATCCTCCATCAAAAGATGGTCTTTAATGACTATTGATAAAGGTCTCCTGGCCTCTACCATGTTCTAAGTAACACAAATGAAGCCCTGTCCTTGTTACGTGCAGCCTTCGGGGCTCATTCTTATTATGCCTGGTCATTCCTGATTTATCTTGCTGTTACCTCTAAGGCTCAGTAATTCAGCACATTTTAAATTATTTCAATTATTTCTCAGTTAATAAAACAACCTAAGAATGAAAAGACTTCCTCGTAGGTATTTGCCCGTGAGGTCTGCTAGCAGAGTCGTGTGTGTGAAGCCACTGGTGCCAAACACAGCCGGTGATTAATTGAGAGGAAAGTGAGTTTGAACACAACGCCAGAGGATCTTTTCTCCTCAGTAAACTACCTGTTCAATATTGAATTTTATCTCTGCTTTTAAAAATATGTTATAAAATCTCAAGAGGAATGCTCTTGGGGTTTCATATGAGGTTTAAGTTTTTTTTTTTTTCCTTTCTTTTTTTTTTTAAAGTCAAGATACCCTATTACTAAAGGAGAGCTAATAAATTGGAAAATATAGTAACTTATCAACGTGTGATGAAATTGTTATGTCTTTGGCTCTATCTAGAATCATGTAAAATTATATTTAGAGTAGAAGAGATTTTCATATTTTGCCATCTCTAGAGGCTGTGTCAAGGATTGGGAATGCATCTCACAGTTGAGATCAAGCACAGCTTCCTCTGAGGTCTATTGGCAAGTGTCAGCTCTCTTCTACATCTGCCATTTTCTGAGAGTAAAATGAGATTCACATGTTTGCATACCATCTTGCCCATCCTTGCCAGGGATACTTTCTGGAAAAAGCATATTGAATATTTTTGCTGTGCCTCTATTTTAGGGAGAAAAGTGAATCTCACAAAAATTGGGAGCTGTTCCAGGGTTGGGCTAGAAGTTGAGGGGTAGACAAAGAGCCCATTCTGGGGGCGGGGGCGGGGGGTGGTGATGACTGCTGGGACAGCTAGTGATTCCATGCAGTTAGGAGGATGGACGTGTTGAGCAGTGCTCTGCCATGTCAGGGATTAGCACCCGAGAGGATTATTTGGAGACAAGCGTGGCCTTATTTACATGGTTTCAGTCAATAGCCAGTACCTATTGAGTGTTGTGTCATACTTGGTGGTAAGATACAAAGGCGTGAAATGATACCACCTGTATTCATTTTCTGAGGCTGCCGCAGTGATGCACCACAGACTGGTAAACAATAGAAATTCATTGTTCTGGAGCTCTGGAAGCTGGATGTCTAAGATCAAGATGTCAGCAGGATTGGTTCCTTATAAGGGAAGGACGTGTTCCAGGCCTCTCCTTGCTTATAGATGGCCATCTTCTCCCTGTGTCTTTATGTGGTCTTCCCTATGTACATCTGTCTGTGTCCAAATTTCCTCTTCTTATAAGGATACCAGTCACATTGGATTAGAGCCCACCCTAATGACCTGGCATTCAATTTAATTCTCTCTTTAAAGTCTATCTCCAAATATGGTTCTACTCTGTGATAATGGGGTTTAGGACTTCAACATATGAATTTTTGGGTGATGCAGTTCAGCCCATAATACCACCTCAGTCGTTAATCTACTCATACATAGGACATGTGTACAGAAGTTTTCTGTGTGCTTCTCCTGTGCTTTATTTTGTTGAGGGCAATCAAATGCCCTTAGCTGATTGCTGGGATCCAGAAACAGACCTTTAGGGAGTTATGTCTAAGCATTATTATTTAAGTCAGTCTAAACCAACAAGGAGGCATAGAAAAGAGATTTTGCTTTTCTCTTATTTTTAACTTAGGCTAATGGTAAAAGGAAATAGTTGATTGGCGTTAAGATTCCCGTGGCACTGAGAAGTACATTGGTAAATGTTTGAGCGTAAAATTGAAACATTATATGTGGATCTGACTAGTCCTGAAAATACAAAATGGGAAAATTTGAAAATTTGATATAATTTCAGTTTTAATATTGGTGATATTCTTTAGCTTTGGACTGTCTCTCGAAAGTACAGTCGAGTTTATTTCTTGAGCACTTTTGACAAGTGTTTCAGCACAATCATGGAAAATTGCAAGTTTCAGATATGATCTTTAGAGTTTATTCTTACAAGTTGAATTAAAAAATTATTCTGGGGGCGCTTGGGTGGCTCAGTGGGTTAAAGCCTCTGCCTTCGGCTCAGGTCATGATCCCAGGGTCCTGGGCTCGAGCCCCGCATCTGGCTCTTAGCTCAGCACCGAGCCTGCTTCCTCCTCTCTCTGCCTGCCTCTCTGCCTACTTGTGATCTCTCTCTGTCAAATAAATAAATAAAATCCTTTAAAAAAATTATTCTGGGCTGTTGTTTTGGCAATTTATCATTCTGTTTCTCTCATAGCAAAATACACACTTAAAAATTCTTCCTTGAAAAATGTCCCTTTTCTGGAGGAGTGTTTCATCCTGTTTACAAGTATTTGTAAACTCTACATGCACAATTTTACTATTTATTTTGCTAAATGGCCAGTTTTTATTTTTTATTTTATTTTATTTTTTGTGGTAGTGACCAGTTTTTAAATGGTTATTTCTAATACCCACATAAAGATCAAGTGATTTAAAAAAAAAAAAAAATGACACAGGGACTCTACTTTTAGCCTGGCCCCAGTGCCTTATTCCTTGTACCCGTATGTGGGAGATAACAATGGAATGAGAAATTCTCACTGTTTTAAGAAATAAAAAGATGCAAATTACAGGATTAATTACTTTTATAAATACCCTGGTTTATAGAATATTTTTCTGATATTTTAGGACAGCATTGTTTTATTTTCTTAGGTGCAAAGTTTTCCTACTTGTATGTTTTAAACCAGTTCTGTCATACTGACAAAACTAGGATAAGCAGCGTCCAAAAAATAGTGAGAGTTCAGGATACATTCCAGACTAATTCCTTCTGTCCTCAAACAAGTGGCTATTTGCACAGCTAAGTTAAGATTATTGATTATTTTTATTTTGATGCTGGTATCATCTTTCTGATGAGACTCTAAGTCATTAGCTCACTTCACTAACTGCACAGAAAAAGGGAATTTTTCATGGATCGTTCAGATATACATTTATACATATAGGTAAATGCAGTAAACATGAGGCATAGAACTTGGTAGCAGGAAATCAAAGGTGTAAGTGAGAAAATACCTCGTGTTGAAATGAGACTAAGGCTCATTATTCTGGAAGTGGAGGGTCAATTTAAGCCATCTGAGAATAACAATCACCGGAGTATTGTTATGATGTATCACAAAGCTAAGAAGGGTGGAAAAATCCAGAAGCAGACTTTAAAACCAGTAATTTTCTAAATTTGGTTTTTACTTCAGTTTGATATACATGACCAATATGTGCTAAATGATTAGAAGCAGGTTACAGAATTTAATGTGAAAACCATGTGTCTGATTTTATAGTTCACTGTTATTTTCTGTGCATTGATTGAAATGTCTTACACACATAATGCTGCAGAGTGTTATGCTTGTTTGTACTTCACATTTGCCTCAGATATTTCAGTGGGCAGAATATAATAAGGTGCATTAGAAAAGTCCAATGAATATTTATGGTAATCCAAGGGAACCACACGCAGAAATGAACTCGCTTGGTTCCCAGACATCTATCTTTCATCTTACTCTTAAGGGTATTTAAGATAAAAACAATTTGCTGTAATTGGTTTATTTTACCAAATATACAAAGCATTCAGTGACTATATTCAAACCTCAAAATACTGATAGTTCATCCCTAAAAGTGGGTTTAAATTGAATCATAAAAGGATTTACTCTAAAAAGTTTCATTTTGGGCTTTTATCTATCATCAGGTCTTCTTTGTTGAATATGATTTTTTATGATTTAATATTTATAAATTAGGTAGCATGCATTTAGAGAACCCAAAATGAGAAAATAAAATATTTCTGGAAAGAAGTATTCCTTTTTTTCCTTCTGAACATATTGATACAATCCCATGTAGATAAACTACAGTGTTTGACAAAGCTACATGCATGTGGGGGTGCCTGGGTGGCTCAGTCAGTTAAGCAGCTGCCTTCAGCTCAGGTCATGATCCCAGGGTCCTGGGATCGAGCCCCATGTTGGGCTTCCCCTCTCCCTCTGCCTACTTGTGCTCTCTCTCTATTTCTCTGTCAAATAAATAAATAAGAACTTAAAAAAAAAAAAAAAAAGCTACGCACATGTGGCCTTTCTATTCAGAACAATATTCATACCATTTAAGAACCCGGTAGTGGGGGGGCGCCTGGGTGGCTCAGTGGGTTAAGCCGCTGCCTTCGGCTCAGGTCATGATCTCAGAGTCCTGGGATCGAGTCCCGCATCGGGCTCTCTGCTCGGCGGAGAGCCTGCTTCCCTCTCTCTCTCTCTGCCTGCCTGTCCATCTACTTGTGATTTCTCTCTGTCAAATAAATAAATAAAATCTTTAAAAAAAAAAAAAAAAAAGAACCCGGTAGTGGGGACCTTAAGGTTGAGACTGACCTCAGAGTATAGTTCCTGATACTGGAAGTAGAAGGCAGCAGACATTTTGTGTGGAGGTGATGGCCATGTTGACTACAGTTGTTCATAGCCCCTGTTGGTGGGCCAAAAGTAAGAGTCCTTCTCCTACGTTTACTTCCAAACAATCAAAAAAAAGAAAAAAGAAATCTCTAGGATTACTGGGGAAAACGATCTTCAGCAAATAACATTATTGGAAGATTATTAACATTGGCAACACAAAAATGACAAATATAAACATGAGCACAAGAGAATAGTCTATATAATTTTAAGTATTCTGTAGCATCTGGGTCTTTCTGTGAGCCTTCAGATCTACAGAATTCCAGAATGAATGATTGGGAAATAAGCTAGTTTTCTGACCCCATATAGATGAGAAAAAAATATATCATCTATATAGATTCTTGACTGAATGGAACTATTAAATATGAACTTAGTTGACCTGACTCTGTACACAGATCAAATATGGCCTTTAAGGTAACCTTGCACAATGTCAAGAGCACTGGTCTGGGACGTAGGGGCTCTCACTGTATCATGATTAGCTGGGGGATCTTAGGCCCCTCGGTTCTCACCTGCCTCACCCATCAAGTTAAATTAAAAGCCACAGCCAAACCAGATGATCTTCTGAGGTCCCTTCTCATGTTTCTCTGACTTTCCTTCTGTTCTGCAGATTTAGATTCTTAATGTCACGACAGAGTAAATAAATTCCTATTCAGAAATATCAGAGGATAGACTTAAGCTGCCCCCCCCGCCCCTGATCAGAATCAAAAAAATTTATTAAGCTGCTTCACAATATTATCATAAAAATAAAACTTTGAGCTGTCCAATCCTCACAATAACTGTATGACATATGTGTAATTTCAACCTCCATTTTGTAAGTGATGAAACTGGAGTTTAGGGAAGTTAAGTCATTTGCCTCAGGTTTCACAGACAGACCCAGGTGACCCAGCTGGGATTAACACTGAGGCAGTATGGTTCCTAGGATCTTTGCTCTTTAACACTAAATGACTTTGTGTGTCTCTTTGGGCACAAGTGTTTGTGAGAAGAGTGAAAGGGGATGGGAATTAGTGTTTCATGTGGGCTGTTAAGGGGATGCCTCTCCGACAAGGTGATAATACCTGACGGAGACTCGAGGAAGGTCAAGGGGCACACCAGGCAGATATGCAAGGGACAGGAAGCAGTGAGTGCTGAAGACCCAAGCTATGAGCTGGCTTCCTGTATTTGAGAAGCAGCAAAGATGACCGCGTGGCCAGGGAGGAGCTGGTGTGGTGATGCGTGGCACTAGGTCATGAGACCAGAGAAGTGTGAGAAGGACCAGATCATGTAGGGCTTTTTAGGACATCATAAGACCTTTGGTTTTTCCCCTGAGTTAGATGGGAAGCCAGTGGAGGGTTTGGAGTATAGGAGTAAGTCTGATTAATGGCTTACAAGGACGACGGTGTGTGTGTCTGCTTACAGAGAGTGCACTGCAGAGAGAAAGCTGGGAAGATTGTGAAGAGGTTTTTGCAGTCATCTGGGTGAGGAGTGAAGGGATGGACCAGGGTCATAGCAGTGGATGTGGGAAGTCAGAGGATTCTGGGTATATAATGAGGCTGGAAGGAACAGATTTTGCTGAGGGATTGAATGTGAGGTATAACAGAAAAATGAGTCAAAAATGACTCCAACGAGTGTGGACTGAATGACTAGAAGAATGGAGAGGCCATTTATTGTGAAGGAGAAGACCGTGGGAAGAGACTCGCCCACCTTGTGTCACTAGGGCTCAGAGCAGCAAATAGGGAAATTATGGAACTGAACTGGTGAGGCTCAGACTTCCTCGTACTCCTCAGATGAATACAGAAAGCGAAGGCAATGCATCCTAGCCAAGTAAGCGTGTCTGCTTTGTGTGGTATTTTGAGCAGGCAAATGGCAGCACTATCAAAAGGGAAAATACAGCTTTAATTTGGAGGAAGATTGAATTTCCTGAGTGATGAACCTGGAATTAAGGAAGATATGTAATATAAAGTTTCATTCTTCTACAATGTACAGTGATTTTGAGCAGGATTTCTGTGACTGGCGAGGAAGTGTTATTCCGGTATATTTTCCCTCTTTAGGTTTTCGTAAGGATGAATGTTGTTCTAATAAGTGACTAAGGACGAATTTGGAAGAGGATGATAGGACAGACACCATTATCTGGGATAGATGTAGTGTTCCTAGACCATCTAGGTGTGTTGGGTCATATACTGAGCTCTGTAGTCCCCAAAGAAAGTTCGACAGCCTCTATGGCTCTGATTCAAACTATGGTTAGTCTTAGGGCTCATGTAAGTTAGGCTTTATGTAATTCCCTCTCCCAGGATTTAGAACAGTTGAGAGACAGGAATCATTTAGATCAAGGCCAGAATGCAACTTAGTATCTTCAGTGTCCAACTGGAAAACATCCTTAAGATCTATGGATGTTTTCACTGATATTTTGCTCCAACCTAGTAACATCACCCTGCTCCCTCAAAGGGTCAGGCTTCTCAGAGTCTCACAGAGAGCGGGGCAGCGCTCACACACTCTTGCGGTGGGGAAGAACTCAGGAGGGGCTTTCCCAAGCATCCTCTTATTCCTTCTTTTCAACTCACCAGTCATATAAAGTACTTCCCCTTTTCAGGGGCGTGGGTGATGAGTGAGTGGACTTGTATTAGCAACTGCCATTGATTCTGCCTAAAAATGTTTTCTGGAATGCACTGCACCTGGCCGCCTGTCTGCCCTCGACCCGAGGCATCATCATCTCCTGTCCCGATAATTTACTATCTACCAATTCACCTCTCTACTTCCAGTGCTTGTAACCTCCAACCCATTATTTCCATAGAATTAGAACTGCAAATCATGGATCACATTATGCCATTCTATTAAAAGTTTTTGATGTTTTTCTCTTGCTCTTTAAAAGAACATTCACGTTTTTACCAGAATAAGTAAAGCCCTGCTTGACCTGCTTTGTGCCACCTTCTTAACTTCTCTCCCTTATTTTCCTATAGTGTAGCCACAGTGGTGTCATTTCTGTTCCTCTGCCTGGAGTGCTATTCCTCCGGCTGTTTATGCACCTGACTGCTTTTATCCTTCAGATCTCAGCTCAGATGCCTTCCTTAACAACTCTGTCTAAATACCTTCCCAGGAGCACATGGGTGACTCAGTCAGCTGAGTGCCTGACACTTGCTTCTAGCTCAGGTCATGATCTCAGGGTCTTGGGATTGAGCCCTGCATGGGGCCCCGTGCTTGGTGCGTAGTCTGCTTGGAATTCTCTCTCTCTCTCTCTCTCTCTCCCCCACACCTCCCTCACCCCCCTCACTCTCCTTCTCTCTCTCTAAAATAAATAACATCTTTAAAAAATAAATAAAATAACTTTTTCCACTTGTTCTTTATCAAAACATCCTGCTCATTATCTTTCATAGTACATTTTAGAAAATGCAAACACGTAGATTCACTTTTTGTTACTGTTTACCTGTTTATTGTTTGTTTTCCTCACTAGACCCGTAACTCCATGAGGGTCAGAATCATGTCTTTTGCGTTAATGACTGAGTCTGCAGTACATACCAGTGCCTTGGATTACTTAGGAGTCGTTTGTAAAATGAGCCAAGAATGCAGCCTGCATACGCAGAGGAGAAAGAAAGTAGCAGAGCAGGCTGGGTGAGTGTGAGCAGAGAGAGGGCTGGAGACAGTGTGCAGAGGAGTGTAGGAGTCGCGCCGGAGTCCCCTGGCTCCGGGTATCGGGCCAGCCTCGCCGCAGTGTTAGCAGTGGTGGCCGGGGCTGGAGAATGGGGCCTGGGGCTGGGCTGGAATCACTGAAAGTGAAATAGTGTCACGGGTGAGCGGGAATTGTGTTCGAAGAAGGAAGCAAGAGATGAGTAGCAGAAGAACCATATTAAGCAGCAGGCCTGATAGGGTGAGTTCAGGTTGTAGAGGGAAGATGCCAGAGAACATCGGGAGTAGTGCATTGTTGGAAGACAGAAGCATAAGCTCAAAGCTGTCCAGGCTGTGGTTTATGAACAAATCATCCCAAGCACTATTCTTGTCGGGAGTAATCCTGTTTATAGGGTGCAGAGTTGTATTTCATAAGTGCCAGGACAGAAATTTGGAGAGTAAAGCTAACTTATAGAAGGACTTTTTTTTTGTTTGTTTTTTTAAGATTTTATTTTATTTACTTGACAGAAAGAAACACAGCAAGAGAGGGAACACAAGCACGGGGATGGGAGAGGGAGAAGCAGGCTTCCCGCTGCGTGGGGAGGCCGATGTGGGGCTCCATCCCTGGACCCTGGGATCACGACCGGAGCTGAAGGCAGACGCTTAATGACTGAGCCACCCAGGAGCCCCCTTATACAAAGTCTTAAAGTCAGAGCTGTAGGAGTAGAATTCGCCTTTCCCTCATCCTGAAGCTACTGAGAAAGATTTTTGATCAGTCAAGGTAATCCTGCAGGTAGCATTGGTGACAAATACTGGGAGCTGAGAGGTCAGGGAGGAGACGCTTGTCGTAAGCCAGCCGAGAGCTTAGGAAATTTATTTCTGAGTCCGTTTCATTTTGGAAGGATGGATTTTTTTTATGTCTGTCATGAATCCTGAACTAAAAACTATTCATAGGAAGCTATTGTGCAGTGAATGGAATGAGGACATGGCCTTTGGGAAGCTTTATGAGTAGAAAGTTTAGCGGGAACGTAAGACAATCTCTTCTCCGCCATCCCTTGCCTTCCGTGTTGACACTGTCCTCATCACAGGGATACTCAGGTTTTTCATTGAAATTGAAATTTCCTTTTCCTGTCTCTTCTCTAAGATGATTAATGGACGAAGAGCCTGTAAAGCTGGGCTGTAGTATTCCAACACATCAGTAGGTGTCGCCATCTCATAGAGTGCTTTAGCCCACTCAGGCTTCTATGGCTTTAAAGATTTTTTTTTTTTTTTTAATTTATTTATCAGAGGGAGAGAGGGGGAAAGAGCGAGCACAGGCAGACAGAATGGCAGGCAGAGGCAGAGGGAGAAGCAGGCTCCCTGCTGAGCAAGGAGCCCAATGTGGGACTCGACCCCGGGACGCTGGGACCATGACCTGAGCCGAAGGCAGCTGCTTAACCAACTGAGCCACCCAGGCGTCCCGAGTCTATGGCTTTAAATGATAGAAAATAAATTAGTGTTTTATTTTATCCCCTATTTTGAGTTCTCACTCCATAGTTATAAGGATTTATTCAGGTCACAGGAAATCAAATTTTTTCCCTAAAATTGAAAATGACTGTAAATAATCTCATTATTTACAATGACATAGTCACATTTTAATCAGATTTTTTTTGGTGATAATTTTGTGCAGTTGGTAGGCTGCTTAATTTTAGCTACTGTAATATTAAATCATTTATTTTAACAATAGTTTAATATTTGGTGGAGCTATAGACACAACCAGAAAAAATATAGTTTGTGTACTTGGTTTTCATTTTTTTCCCTCTATATGTAACATTTCCACCATCACAGAAAGTTCTATTAGACAGCTCTGGTATAGATTAAACTGATCTCTTTCATCTTAAAAAAAAAAAAAAAAGCAACACAAAAAACTGCATTCATCACTGCGTGCCTGAGTTCAGGATCTTACACAGATATGTTTAAAAAAATCTAAAACAAAATACGGCTAGGAATTTATTTTCTAAGTATATTTCATTCTCAGTTTTAGATTTTAAATTTTTTTTAACATTATTAGGGCACAATATTGCAATAAAATAGAAAGAAGGCAAGGTTTAAATGTCTAGGTGTATGTGTGTGTATATATATATATATATATATATAAAACAATGTTTATTTTTAATTTGGTTTTTATACATACAATGGAATATTACTCAGCCAGTAAAAAAAAAAGAATGAAATCTTGGCCATTTGCAATGACATGGATGTAGCTAGAAAGTCTTATACTAAGTGAAATAAGTCAGTCAGAGAAAGACAATTACCATAGGATTCCACTCATATGTGGAATTTAAGATACAAAACAGATGAACATAGGGGGGAAAAGAGACAAACCAGGAAACAGACTCTTAACTATAGAGAACGAACTGATGGTTACCAGAGGGGAGAAGGATGGGGGATGGTCTAGATGGGGGATGGGCATTAAGGAGGGCACTTGTGATGAGCGCTGGGTGTTGTATGTAAGTGATGAGTTACTAAATTCTGCACCTGAAACTGATACTACACCATACGTTAACTAGCTGGAATTTAAATAAAAACATGAAAAAAGGCCAATATTTATAAATCTAATAGCATTTCTTGAAAACCAGATATACTCAATATTTTAAAAATGCATCTGACCCCTGAAAATAAAATGATAAGAGGAAGAGGCTAGGAACTTCTGTGGCTCCCATTTAGGAACAGATAATTCATGTTGGACAACTGATTATACTCTATGTTGTGCATTAAATATATTTGTTATTCCCCTGCCTTCCCAGTTTGAAAATTTGTTTGAAATGGCAAAGATAATTTTGTATATCCTTAATGTCTAGGAGATGCACACTATTTTCCTTTACTCTCAGACTTTATTTCTGGCGCCAATTATATGAGCTTTTCCCCATTGACCAATTCTCTACCACCAGAATTGGTGGTGTCCTTCAGTATAACTCAGTTCTGCGCCTTCTACCTGGTGGTAGTGTCAGACCCCACGGCCTGAGGGCTCAGTCCCACAAGGCTACTCCCTTTCTGAGATGCCACTCACAAGTCTAGGTTTTTACCTTTGTTTTTGACCAACCCACCAGAAACCTGAGGTTCCCGGGACCCCCTCCTCAGGTTTGATAATTTGCTAGAGGGCCTCACAGAACTCAGGAAAAAACAGTTCACTTACTAAATTATAGGGTTATTCTAAAAGAATACAAGTTAAGAAGAGCCTGATGGAAGGGCCACTTCAGACACACTACCCTCTCAGTACCTGCACGTGTTCACCAACTGGAAGCTTTCTAAACACATCCTTTAGGGATTTTTATGGAAGCGTCATCAGGCATGATCAGTGGCTTAGGCCATTTCCAGTCCCTCTCCCCACTGTGGAGAATTGGGGTGGGGGTGTGGGCTGAAAGGTCCAAACATCTCATTGTGAGCTGGTCTCTATGGTGCCCAGTCGCCATCCAGCAGCCCACCAAGAGTTGCCCCTTAGCACGAAAGATGCTTCTATCCCCCAAGAAATTGCAGTGGATTTAGGGGATCTGGGTCAGATGCTCTCTCACTTGGGCAATGATGAGAGTTTTAGGGGCTTCTTGTCAGGAACCAGGGTCAAAGACCAAATACCAGCAGGAACCGGGGACAGAACCCCTTATATGGATTTCTTATTATTCCCCACTCCGTTTTTTGAAAAAGGACAGAATATTTGATAGTTGCTTTCTCTCTTGCTAGCTTCGAAGCTGCAGCGTTCTGTCTGTCTTCTATCCTGGTAAATGTTGTGTGCTGAATGACTGGTTTTAATGAACTGTTTCTACCAGTGGGGAAATGGCCCCTGTTTTATTTGCTGCTATGTAAGTCTCAGAACATGTGACTGTCCATGTGAACACTCTGTGCAGATTAAAACTGCAGGACATGATTGGAGGAGACACGAACTGCCAAGCCACCGAGGCGGCTAAGAAGGCGTCCGGTGCCAACGACAGCATGGGCTTATGTAAGACCTGCAGTGTCTGGCACAGGGCTCCACTAGAGACACATCACGTGTTGTGCAATGCTCTTGGCCCTGAAATTCAATTAGATTGCTTTGAACGATCCGTGAGTCTGCATGAGATAAGCTTTTACTGCTCTACACTAGAAAGCAAATGGGTTGATTAGCTGCACATAAATTGATAAATGGCCATGGTAATTCTAGCAATGTAATATTTGCATTCTCTGTACATCATCGTGCCACCAAGGGGCAGAATTTAAGCATTATGTAACCTGGAGAAATAATGGGGCAGAAAAACCCAGCCGTCACGACTAGAGAAAATACATTTTCTTACAGACACTTAGCAGTAGTTTTTTGTTGTTGTTATTTGTTTTTATAGATTTTGCCATCATTTGGGGGACTCTGCTTAGAGGCTGCCGGTATTTTTTTTTTTTTAATGCCATGATCTGTGAGTGAGAATAAACGAACTGACAGGGTGATAATTTTGGTGGGGTGGGGAGGAACTTTTATTGGACTGGATTTTAAATTTTGAGTTCAAACAGCCATTTAATACTGAGCAGATTTAGTTTCATTGTGAACTTGCCATTGATCAATTTAAGGAGTTGGGAACCATTAGAAATTAACCTCATATTGTTTGGCTGAGACCCTTTGATATCTGTTCACAAAAGGAGATCTGGTATGAAGGAGGAAAAGTAATAGTAAATTTGGGAAATTGAGATCTAAGAAAGGAGGTGAGGATGATTATCATACTAAGGGTTTTAAAGAACTGCTGGGAAACCACTAAAGTCAGTGATGTGAGCTTTACTTCCTTTCTTCTATCACCATTTTCCTCCAAGTAGGACTTAAGGTTTTTACTGAAAGCCCTGGTAAGAAGTAGATGTTCATTAGAATCGTTTGGGACACTGAGTTGAAACCTACGCCCGGATACTTATTCAGAGAGCTCCCATTTTGTTATATCTACAGGGATTAAGTGTACAGTTCCTTTGTGACTTTAGGTGAAAAGGTCTTGAACTGTAGTAAAACCAGTGCCGTTGTAATTTCCTCCCTATTGGAAGAAGGCTTTTATTTCTGACCTATCTTTTGAAATAGGTCTCAGGACACAAATTTTCTCCATGTAACCTTATATCCGACTTTAATTCAAATGGATATTCATGAATGGGTTTTTTTTCCCCCTAATTTTAAAATTTTAATTTAATTTAATGTAAAATTAAAATTTTAAAATTGCCCCTAATATTAAAACCCAGATTTTAACAGGTTTTTATTTTAGTAGATTACCTTAATTTTGTGAAGTTCAGCATGCATGGGTATTTCCCATTCATTAATTTTTCTAACTCTCTGCGGTAAGTGTTGTTACTCCATTTAACCAAAGGGGAAACAGACGTGCAGAGAAGTCTAATGAACTGTCCGGGGTCACGGTGCAAGGAGGTGACTGGGTAGGGTTCCAAAACAGATTGTAAACATTTCATCCCACTGTAATAACGACCCCCAAATGCAGTTCTATGTTCTGGGACCAGGCTGGCCCATATTTCAAGGAAATTCTATTTTATTATGCCTAGAGTAAAGGTCTGGGAATCTATAATTTTTAAAAATCTTCCCAGATGATTCAGATGCAAGATCAGAATTGGTAGCTACTTCATGTCCAATATTCTGAGTTGTAGAGATAGCATCAGAACATCTCTATTTATGCTGTACTTCACATATATTTTTCTGTTCATCCTCCTGTGTACATAAATATATAATTTCCATATATATAATATGTATACTAATATATATGTCTGTATATATGCACATATATATATGTTCTTGCAGATTCAAACCAAACCAAACAGTAAAAATAGAATCCATTCTCTTTTGTCTCTTTGTAAAACTTTAATAAAAATATATTTTTCTAGAATAGACATGAAATATTCTGTGACTAACATAGTAGTGTTTTTTAATAGTCAAAAGAATAGAGTGGGAAATGTAATGCAGTAAGTGGCATCTGCTGTAAAAAGGCTAGTATCTAGGTCTTAAATTGATGCTAGCTGGTGTAACTTTGTTAATGAGTGAATTCAGAGTTGGTTTAATGAGTTGGTGATACAGAGATGGCTTATTATTGTCAGTGAATGTAACTTGGTGATGGGTCTTTACAAAATAATAGAAAGGGACTGGCTCATCCCTTTCCCTGTCATAACTGAGTCTGTGTCCCCCCCCCCTTTCCTGTTTGCATCTTTATAAAGATGGTATATATCCGTCATTGCTGGAGCTGGGACTCCATGAACACCTTTCTTTTCTTTATCCCCCTCGCCCCCATCTTTCTGCAAACATCCTCTTGTTTTGTACCACAAACATCTGTTTTAAAGGGGAATGTTTGAAAAGGCCAAATTAAGTCTGTGAAGCTACATGTTTCATGACCCAAGTATCATGGCTCAGGCTTTGAATAGGCTCCAGAGGGGGCTCTGAATGCATATGACAAATCTGAAAATTTTTGACAGTTCTAAGTTAATAAGCTGGTTACAGCTAACTTTGCAGATGATGCTCTTTCTAGGGACACAGTCTTAATGTTTCAACTGTCATAGTGCATTTACCAAGTGTATGCCTGGGAGTTAAGGCTTTTTCTTTTTTTTTTTTTTTGCTTAAATTTCATTATTTACATAACACCCATATTACATAATAAATAGTAGTAATTTTTCATTTCATTTCATTCATAAATAATAATGTGTGTTATGGCTTTCTGAACCTCAGTCATGAGTGAATAAACTTTTCTTTGCAAATGAACTAAATGTTAATCTCAGCTTTGCATAACTACTAAAAATGCACTGCTGCACAAAAATGTCTTCAGGTAATAAAACAAATGAAATCAGCATTATACAGGTTGCTTAGGTGAAGTTTCTTTTTGAGGATTTATATCATTGAAAGGAAGCTGCTCAAGGACACAGTGTCTGGGTCTTCAATGTACTTTTTCATCAGTAACTAATATTGCAACATTAATGTGAAGAAGTTTGGTTCAGGATATAATTTATCAAGGTACTCTAAAAAGAAACAAATTGCATTCCTTACATAAATGAATTTCCAATTCCTGACACATTCTGCTATAATTTTTCAAAGTTCTACCAGCCTTTAAAAGATCCGCACCCACAAATGTTTAATAAAATTAATAAGTAGTATGTGCTTTAAAAAAATAAAAAGAAAGATTTCCTTGATGCATTAGGTTTGAGTGAGGAACAACAACAACAACAAAAAAAAACACAAGGTATTTTAACAGATTATTTAATGTAAAGAATTGCTAACTGGGAATTGGAGAAAGGAAAGAGAATACCACAGTGTTATTTAGATAGCAACTTTAAAAAGCAGCTGTCACCCCTCCGGCTGGAGCAAAGGGAAGAGACTGGAATTGCTAAAACTTAAAAACGCAGAGAATTGCATTTGTGGCTGCATGCAGACATCGGAGACCACCAGCAAAGACCATGTTCCTGGGGGAAGGGTATGACTGAAAAACTACAAATTGGGTTAGCTAACTAGCTATGGACAGGAACCACCCCTGCCAGAGTACTGTGTGGCTGGAATGCAACTCCCAGAAACCAGGAGCAAAACCACGAAGTCAACAGGAAGCCCACCGGAAGCAGACAAGAAGGAACACGTATCTTTCTCTAGTCGTGCAGCTCCCATTTATGCCTTGTATCAGCAGAGCCTTCCCTAGAGCCAGTCAGCCAAGTACAGATGTGATTTATAAAATTCCAGCCCCACCATCACAAGGACCTGTCTGGAGCTGAGAGGCAACAGCTTAATAACGGGCATGCTGAAGTTTCTTTAAGAACCTTAAAATTCTCTCGGGGCACCTGGGTAGCTCAGTGGGTTAAAGCCTCTGCCTTCACAGGGAGCCTGCTTCTCCCTCTCTCTCTGCCTGCCTCTCTGCCTACTTGTGATCTCTCTCTCTCTTTGTCAAATAAATAAAATCTTAAAAAAAAATCTTAAAATTCTCTCAAGTTATTTTATATTTTTAGGTGATATACCACATAGAATAAAAATGTAAAGAGAATAGTTTCTCAACTTCATGCCCCTTGTATCCTGTTCCCACCCTTCTGCCTACCTCCGACTAGATAATCACCATGGTTAGTTTCTTACGCATATACAAGCAAACATAAAATTGTAATCTTATCTCTGTAATCATATTAGTTATCGTACCCCTATTTTGCACCTTGCCCTTTTTTGCTTAACAATATAACTTTGATTTTGCTGAATCAGGATGTAGAGAGCTTCTTTGTGTTTTTAAGTCTCATTACCTTAATGAAGTCTCTTACTGTTTTCATAGCTTTTAACTTTAATCTCTTTGGTATTCACAGGATAAAGTGACATCATCTGCAAATACTGATAGTTTCCAAATTTTCTATCTCTAAGATCATTTCTCTCCACTAATTGTTTTGGCTTGTACATCTAGAACAATGTTAAATATTAATGGTAATAGTGAACATCTTTTTCTCTTTCCGGTCTTATTGGGAGTGCTTCTAATATTTCCCATTAAGCATGGTGTGGATTTGGGGATAAGAGAAACATATTTTATTTTGTTAAGGAAGTATCCATTTATTGAGCTTCTTTTTTAAAATCAGAAGTGATGTTGAATTTTGTGAAATGGCTTTTCAGCATCATTAGAACATGACCATATGACTTTTCTTTTTATACTTAATATACGATGTAATATATTTCCTTACACTTAATATACGATGTAATCTATTTCCTCACACTTCCTACTTTGTTAACACATTTCCCAATATTTCTAGTCTTGAGCCATCTTTGGATTCCTGGAACAAACTGCACTGGGTCACAGAATTTGCACACACACACCCCCAACACACACACACAAACTGATAATTATAAAAAGGTTGTAGGGATTATTATCGTTGATCACTATTTGTTAGGTTTTTGTATCAGTTTTACTTGTTTCATAAGAAGAATTTGAAGTTTTTCTAGTTTTCCTCTGCTCTGAACCCATTAAAGAACATCAGAATGATCTCTTTTTTAAAGTTTGGTAGAATTTCCCTGTGAAACTATCCGGGCTTTGTACTTTTGGGGTGTGTAGCTCTTTGACAATTTCCTCTGTTGGAAATCGTCCTTTGAGATTTTCTCTCTCATTTTGGTACAATTTTGGAAATTTTATCTTGCTAGAAAATTATTCCTTTTGGCTTTCAATAATTTTTTTTTATGGAGATGAAAAACTGTGTTGACCATAGAGAATCTTACGATCATTTATTTTTTGTTTGTTTGATTATTTCCCCTTTATATTGTGTTACTTAGTGCTTTAACATTTTATTTTTCTTTCTTTACTGGATTGTCCAATTGTTAATCTTTGTCTTTTTTTCCCCCCCAAAGGGCAAGTTTTCAAAAATTTACTAATCCTATTTATTTTCTTTTGTAACCTGTTACAATGTACTTCTATATTTAAAAACCTCATCTGACTTAAAGTTTTACTATTTTTTATTTTTGATTATGGCCTTTAACTTACTTTAATTGCTGTGAATATTTAAGGCTGTGGCTTTTTCTGTCAGTACCACTTTAGCTCTATTTTATAGCATCTCTTTCTATATAGGAATTTATTTACTGTTGTTTTCTAGAGATTCTGATGTTCAGTTTGAATTTTCTCTCTTGCCCAAAAGTTGTTTAATGAGAGTGTATTATTTTCCAGACACAAGGGATTTAAAAAAAATTTTTTTTATTATTGCAATAGCATTGACATACAATGTTCTATTAGATTTAGGTGTACAACATAGTGATTTGACATTTCTATACATTACTCAATACTTTCATATCCTTTTTATATATTTTTCTGTTGATACAACCAGTAATTTACAGGAGGTCTTTGAAGGTGCAAAAGCTCTTTCCTTTTCTGCTATCACAAAGATAGGACAGACCCTATAAATATGGCCTACTCTGATGATTGCTTTTGTAGCCTCTGTATCTCTGACATTGCCTTTCCTCACCCTCATTCTGACTTCTAGTGATACAATATGGAACGGAGCTTTTGTATTTCTGGTGGGCTCCTTAACTTCAGGAGATACATTTTTGCCTTTCCTTCCTGGGGCTGCTGCTGGGCGGTTTGACCTCTCTCATGGCTTCTTCCCTTTACTTTGTCCTCCGTGGTTTCTGCCTGACGGCTGCTGACACGGGCCGCCCTCACATGGCCTCTGGAGCCTTCAGATTGTATCTGTCTCTTCTTTTTGCTGAAAATGAAGTTTTCAGGGCTTCCTTTTATTCTCCTTGTGGTTTTTATTGATTTCCATGGAAGTATCGTGATGTCAAAGGAATTAGCCATACGTAGACTGGAAGTCAAGATGTGCTCTTAAAGAATAGCATTTTCATATTAGGGCTTTGATAGTTTACACAGGTGATACAATAATTGTGGCAGGTGCTGTACAAATGTGGAAGTGAAATAATGTTCAGACTTCCCCAAAAAAGTCACTGTGGAAGATGAGAGAGATGCTACTTTTGCCTTTCATTTAAAAAAACAAAAAACAAAAAAAAAAACAAAAAATCTTTAGTATTGGACTTTGGTGCTAGTTTTTGGATAGTCCAGGAAGAATATTTTCATTAGTAAATGATACAAAGCTTCTGGGGTTTTTGAGTTATTTTTTCCCTATAGTTTCCTTTTTTTTCCTAAATGCATAGGTTAGGTTCTTTTTTCTCTTTCTCTTGTTCTCTTGCTGGTACTGGAGCAAATTTGTTCAATCTGAGTAAGATTTTTATGGACCCTGTTTTTCACTGTTCTTTTAGGTATCTTCTTACTTTTGATAGTGCAGAATAGGTTACTGAATACTGAGGTAGAAATTAATTTGTATATTTGCTAAACTGTTCAGAGTTTCAGACAGTACTGTTCTACCATCTTACTTTTAGTTACTGGGAAAATACAGAGATCGTGTTCTGTTTGAAGGCTGTCTCCACACCCCCAATCCCCCAGTCTATTGTTATAAATCCAGACCAGGGTAGATAATCATGTTTTGCATGAAGAATTAATTGAGGTTTAAATGTAAGTTGTAATTGATAAGTTAAAATGAAAAATTTAAGGTCAGCTGTTCATGAAATCTTATTTCTTTTTGGTTATTGTTAGTAACCAAGGTTAAAGTAGCTTGAATTAAGATGAAAAGTGAAGCTTTAGAATTAATTTCTTTTTTAAAATACAGTTCTCAGCAACAGCCAGAAAATAAATGAACTGATGTCAGTGTTCCAACAGCATAACTATCGTACGGTGGCAAGTTCCTGGAGCTGACAATTTTCAAATGATAGTAGCTGGTTATATAAGTCACCCAAGATGGCTTAATGTACTATTATTTCCAGACAGAATTGGAAATAACACATGCCAAGGCAACAGGCAGTCAGACGAAAACATAACAATTTACTTTCCAATAATTATCATCACCTCTAGCCAGGCTGGAACTTGATTGATCCAGGACAGAGGAATATCTTTTGTATGGATTTATTTCAAGCTCCAAAATATCCTGACTGTAGCCAATATTCCTATTAATCATTTTCTGGACTTAATAGAAGAAATGGTAATAATCACTGCATTCCTCATATATCAAAGTAAACTGATACAAATTCTAGCCGCTACAATTCACCCATTCATTTGTCCTTTTTCTTTCCCCTTTGCCTCACTCTTTCTTTTTCCTCTCTCATTTAAAAATTACAGTTAGCTGGAAATCTTCTTTTTTTACATGCAGGCCGATTATACTAAGGAATTTAGCTCATACTTCTTCCATAGCTGGTAAAAGGATACAAAAATAAAAGCAAAATCTTGCCTCATATTGTGCGTAAGTATCACATTGTGCTTGGAGTATAAAGTTAATTGAGGGATTTCTAAGTACTTTCAGTGGTGTGTTAATCCTTAAGCTAACACCGTGGAAGGAAAATATTTTCAGAGGTTCAAAGGCAGGACAAACGAAAATGGACAAATGACAAGGTTGGTGGAAAATAGCTCAAAGCAAGTGTTTGAAACAGTTGATAATGTCCATGTGGCCTGCAGTCAGGTGATTTTCCTTCTGTGTGACTTTTATGATACTGGATCTACTCAGGGACAGTCACAAAGGGGAGAAGAATGTGTGTGTGTGTGTGTGTGTGTGTGTGTGTGTGTGTGTGTGTGTATGCGTGTATGTGTGTGTGTATGCGTCTGTGTGTGTGTGTGTATGAATTGTAGTAATGGGGATTTGGAGGCCATGGAAAAATTGGATAGCAGAGATAAGGCAAAAATGCTGGAAAGACGGAAGGCAGTGACAAGTTAAGGGAAACCTGGAGAGACTCTGGTGTTGATAAAATCATATTCCCAGATGACTTCTCATGGCTGCTTCATGACAAGATTGTGCCCAGAGTTAGAATTTCTTCAGACAGTGGTGGGTTGGGGCAAAATACCTTGGGGAGAGTCACAGGTGTTGCTGCTCAGCAATTGCCCATCCAGGCTGACCCACACTGGCTTGTCTTGGTTGAGGTTAGCTCTTGCTGACAAAACAGAAGCCTGGAAACCTCTGGGGCTTCATCTGATACGTTTACTTAGGTTAGCATAGTAAAAGTTAAAATCCCCGTGTGAGTGTTCTGCAGGGCAGCATGCCTCCTACCTCGCTCCCTGGCAATTCCAAGCCCTAGGTTCCTTCCATTTTGGGGCCCTGCCTCTTCCCAGGCTGTTCTCCCTTTCTGCATTGGGCTAGAGCAGAGGAAGGAAACACAAGATTGCCACATGGGCCGGATTCGTGTCACTTCTGCTTGCCTTCAGTCTGCTCATCCTCATCTGTCACGCCCAGCGTGACAAATCGACCAGGAAAACGTGAGGATTAAGAGGATGGTGAAAAGAAATTAAGAAACAAAGAGATGGGGCAGGAGGGACACTGAGGAGGATGTCCAACAGTGCTGATTTTATTCCACATCTTACAAGCATTTATAAGGCAGACTACAATAGGAGGAGTAATACATCAGTTCCTAGTCAGATGACCGCAAGTTCCTATAACAAGTTTACATTAACTACAAGCAAATCTCGTGATGCCAGGTGGTCTCGGCTAAAGCCATTAGCAAGACAATCAACCAGGGAGTGGGTTATGGGAGATACAGGAACAACAAGGACCAACTAAGAATTCATGACCCTGACCACATTGTTCCCTTCTGTAGGGAGATTGTGTGGGAAGTCACGTAGGCGAGCGCACAACACATAGCACAGACCCTTTCTCAGTGTTACTCAACTTTCCCGTCCTTAACCTTGTCAAGCTGTCCGGACTTTGAGGGAGACACAAGTCAGGACCTGGTTTGATCCTCGACTCCAACCATGCCGTAGCCTCCGTCACTCATCCCGTGGCCCCACCTGACTGCGCAGAAGATGGGGTCATGCAGCCTCGTTGGGTGCAGACGGAGAGGATGTGATGAGCAGCCGGCCGGCCTCTACCTCTTCTAGCAATAAACCAGGGGGTGATTCCTTTACTGTCTTGGGTTGTTCATGACAAGCTACAGGCCGGAACTCCCTGCTGGTATCTTTAGCAATGGGTGTTTTCCATGAATGGTATGTTGTCCACAGGGAACAACTATAGTAATATTCTCTCTTCATGGAACTCCAATGTTAGCATCATGGCAATGTCCTAATGAATCTTAATTCTGACTTAAGCAGAGGCTTTTTGAAATGTAGGATGGAAATGGCTTTCACCAACTTGAGAAATCCCCTGGGCATAAATGCAGTACCCCATTCTTCCTGATGCTGCAGAGGGTCTCCCTGTAAAGTGTTCGCTCACATGCTTTCGCGTGACAAATTGATTCCCTCCTCCACTCATCAAGAAGTAAAACGAGGGCAGAGGGATGTTTTCAGCCGAGGTTTGAAATGAGTTGAAAAGAGTAGCTGAGGCCGAGTGGTACCAGGAGGTTGGTCCACGTGAAAGAAACTGCAAAGCAGATTTTGGGACCAAGAATGGTGAGGCTACGTGGAAAGGCATGGAGGAGGTCAGCGCTGGAGGAACTGAGGCAGGCGGAAGGGTTAAAGAGGAAGACAGAGAGGGCTTAGTCTTCCAGACTTCATTTTCAGCTAGAGCGGCCGTACAGAAATTCCCTTCCACCCTCCCAGTGTCCAGTTCTTTGTATACTGGTCCCACACGAGCCCAAACATGGACACACATATGTTTATACATTGGTCCCAAAAGTGCTTCCCGGGGATGATTTTCTGCCCAAAGTAGGATGAATAGTATTTATTTTATAGTATGACTTTTTAGGTGATTTTGAAAACAAGCATCTGAGTCTAAGAAAAGTCATGAAGATGACAGAAATCAGATGTATTTGGAAATAAGGAAGTGCAGGAGACAGTATATACTTCTAATAAATTATTGAATGTCTGCTATATCCTGGAGATATGTCAATGAGCAATCTATTATACCCCCAAAGCATTGTGAGTGTAGTGAGAAAGTCAGGTACCAAACAAATAGTTGGACAGGGGTTGGTTAATTTATTCCCATTACTTAATTGTTCTGAGACAGAAATTCTGAGTGCCATAAGAGAGTGTATCTGGAGGCTAGGACAGGGGTACGCAGAAGATGATTTTTCCCAGGAATGTGACACTGAAGCTGAGACTTGGAGGAGGGGGCTTTGTTGGTGAAGACAGGAGAAGTCATGCTGTGGTGCCCAGTCAAGGCAGCATGTGTTCCAAGACCACTGTACCACGAGTGATGCTAGTTGAGATCTCTTCCAGCCTTAAAAAACTGGATACCTGGAAGCCACAAGGGTCAGCAGAGTAGGACTTGGTTACAGTTCAGGTGAAAAGAGACTGGGAAAACAGGAAGAAAGTGAGTGATTCAAGATGGTAATGAATAAGAGGTAGAGGAAGAGGGTTGACAACAGTAAAGAAAATTGATTAATGCGGAGTTCTATTTAATATGCATATTTTTATTGGTAGAGTTCTTTTTTGTGTTCTTCTACTACCAGTTCCTGCCCCCAATACTTTCAATGAACATTTTCTAATTTTTCAAAAGTTTGTCAGTATTTTAACATTTAATTAAAACAAATACACACTTTTCAAAAATATTTGGGAATGGAATAATGCAGTTGTCATATTAGTTTGCTATGAGCATCAAATGAGATTGTGAAATTGTCCTTGTCCATAGTCAAATATTGGTTTAATTGGATGAAAACTTACTGATTCATTTGTCTCCTTTGTTAAAACAAGTTGTGTCCTTTTCCCTCATTCATGTTGGAGCTCATGTAATGATTAGACTAAGTGGTCCAAAGAAAACAGCTACATTTCCATGCATGCTGATTATCTCTTGGGTTCTGGGAATAAATCCCAACTTGATTGCCTAATAGTGGAAGTGATCTGGGGACATGGAAAAAGCTACGGCTCTGACTTTCTCAGTCTTCCTTCTCTAACCTGTTAACGGTGTGTGGTCAGGTCTTCTCCACAAAGTGGTATGAGAATGTCTTCTTTTCTTATGGAAGAAAAGAAATGTGTTTATAATGCTTTATTTTGTCTGATTCCACCATGGTTCATGAATAACACTGTGGCTTTTATGCTACATCTGGAAGACATGCAATCTTATTTCATGGGAAGGAGCAAAAGGATGGTGGGTGGAGTAACCTGGTTGTAATTACAGTGTACATTTATTTGGAAAGATCAGCATATTAGTGTGCAGTGGCTCGATCAATTAAACTCAGCTGGAGTAATTCAATCTAGTTGGTTCCTATAAAAGCTAAAAATCTTTAAAACTCTCGAGGTTTGCTGTAAACTTTATGACGACAGAAGCGCTTTGAATATGTCTGTCCCTCTCCTATGAATTATAAAGGAACTCACAAACGAGCCTTTGAAAAATTTTGCCTCCCTCTCCCCTCAAAAACAATAGCAACAACAACGACAAACCCTTATCAATTTATCAGCAAAATAAATTCTCGCATCTTCCTCTGGGAAGATTGGTATTTTTTTACTAGTATATTTTTGAAGCATAATTTTTGTGAAGTTATTTATAATTTTTAGTTTCTACACCTTAAGTAATGTGAGGTATCCATGGAAACTGTCTAGCCTATCTTCAGTGCACTGGACTGCCTTCCCACACAGGTCAAGACACAAACAGTCCTAGGTACAAGCTCAATTTACTGCGCCTTAGCCATTAGGCAGTTTTAACAAGAAATTGGCTTCTAATTGATACATACATTTTCATATTTAATTAGCAGTTTGAGCCTCTGCATTATACTAACAGATGTAACATTCAAAACATATGCCATTGTGGTACATCTGTTGTACAGATGTACTTAAAGGCAGGGACTTTGTGGCAAATAGTGTTGATGTCTCTCAGCTGCTCAGTAAGAATTTGGACAGAAATGACATAATTTTCTTTAAAATATGTTTTTTAAAATTATATAAGGCGTGCATTTCCTCTACCAATCTAATGGATTTATTTTCCATTTCTCTAATAGCTTTATTGAGATATTAATACACCATACACTATTCACACACCCTGCTAAAGTCTACAGTTCAGTGGTTTTCAGTATAGTCACAGATTTGCTAACAGTGCTCACTGTCTAATTTTGGAACATTTTCGTTACCCCAGAGAGAAACCCCATACCCACTGGCAGTCACTGCCCATTCTTCCAGCACTGACTCCTTGCCACCACTAATCTACTTTCTGTGTCAATGGATTTGCCTCTTCCAGACATCTCATATAAATGCAGTGATAAAATAGGTTGTCTTTTATAACTGGTTTCTTCCACTGAGCATAATATTTTCAAGGCCCTTCCGTGTTATAACATGTATCAGTACTCCATTCCCTTTTTATTGCTAAATAATATTCCATTGTATGGATATACCACATTTTATTTAGTCATTTATCATTGGATGGATATTTGGGTTGTTTCTACTTTTTAGCTATTATGAATGCTGCTGCTGTTAACATTCATATAGAAGTCTTTATGTGGACATATATTTTTGTTTCTTTTTTGTGTATCCCTAGGAGTAGAATTGGTAGGTCATATGATGACTATTTAATTTTTAGGGAGTGCAAAACAGCTTTCCAAAGTGATTCTACCATTTTATATCTCCAACAGCAATGTGTAAGGGTCCCAATTTTTCCACATCCACAAACTTATTATTGTCTCTCTTTTTTATCTTAGCCATCCTTGCAGGTCGGAAATGATATCAAGGGGCTATTTTTTTTTTTTAAGGAGAGCAATTTATCATTCATGCTTATAAGTTAACTAAATGCATCCCTATTACTTATTTACTTATCCATTGCTCTTAATTTGTAAGTAAATATGCCTCTTATCTCTATCTATAATATCATTTTCTTTACTAAATCTAATGCAGACCCAACTCACCATGTGAGATCAAAACTTGAGTTGGTGGTGAACTAAAATGTCATATAAAACATGTAGCAATGACAAAGGACAAACACTAAAAACAAATAGTTTGGATATAAGATTCATTCCCCAAATTTCTGCCAGAATTTCCTCTTGCTGAGAAATAGATATGATAGTGATGCCCCATGCTCCGAACCTTTATCAGTTTACAATGCCAGATTAAATTCATTCAATATAATGTATCTCATCAATTCTAATATGCCATCTGTTATATTACTAGAAAGAAAAAGAACACTGCTAATTGAGCGATAACACACTATTGATTTTGGAGTGACCTGTATTCAGAAATGTTACAATGTGTGTTACAACATTGTTACAATGTTATAATGTTACGATGTGTGTTAGAATCATTGAAATTTAATAGAGAAGGAGGTGTGATGTGAACAACTTCACCTCCTCCACCTCCTCCTCCTTCTTTTCCTTCTCCTCCCCCTCCCCCCACCCCGTCTTCCCCCTTCCCCTTCCCTTCACCTCCCCCTCCTCTTGCTCCCTCTCCCTCTCCGTCTCCTTCTTCTTCTTTTCCCTTGGAGACAATCCGGTCATCTATGCTTACCAATACCCAGGAGTAAAAGCAAGATGTTTAACACCTCAAGACTTGATAAATACCTTTTACAAATAGGCATTAATAACCAGGAATATAAAAATGATGTATTACACATACACACACACAGAGAAAAAGAAGAAAGAGGTAGTTATTAGTTTAGGGGTATGAGATCAGCAACTTAGGCTTCCCTGAAATGATTTCTTTGTAAGCTTTCTTTTCAGCCTGAGAATGTTCTGTGTTGTTTCTTTAAGAAGCAGCATCAATAGGCAATTCATAAGCCTGTGAAAATTGTGTTTATAATGCAGATGTCTAGCACCTCAATATTACCAAGAAGCTTTCATAACAGCAAATGTGCTTATTAGCACATTATAAAAAATAACAGGTTACTTTTTTAGTGTCCTGGGTTCCAGTTAGGTTCTAGGTATATAAGGTAGTGAAATATATGCTGTGGTGTATGCCAGAAGGAATCAAAGTGATCTTCAAAATCCGGTTCAAAGGACTGTAGTAAGTCTACTCAGAGACGTTCTGAAAAAGCCTGCTCCAGAGGTGGGCATTTGGCCTTTAATCACCTCAGGCATCTTTAGGTTTGTTTGAATTCACTCCTCTTTTTTGGGAGGTAATAATTGTATTGGTACTTTGGAATGTTGATGAATATTTAAGGAACTCCTAGTTTCCACTGGCTCTTAATCACTGTCTCATAGTTTTTTACTGTGAAATTCCTTGAAAATTATGATTAACATGGGACACAATTAGGAGCTTGTGAGGGCAGATAATAGCTTATATTAAATTGGGCAAAATGAATCATCTTATGGACAGTTTGATGCAGGAATTGATCAAAATTAGGTCTACATAATTTTTTAATGTCAACAGCAAACACTAAAGAAAGGAAATGATTTTCATTTTATGAAGGAAAAATGAGATAAAATACAATTATCTTTAATTTTTTCTTGTATTAAAAATTATGACAGGCTCAAACATAATATCTTAAAAAGACAACAGTGGCCTTGTATCTTTTTAAATGACATCTCCTAGGGCGCCCAGGTGTCTCAGTTGGTTAAGCGACTGCCTTCGGCTTCGGCTTCTCCCGCTAATCTCTCTCCTCTCATGCTCGCTCTCTCTCTCTCTCTCTCAAATAAATAAATAAAATCATTAAAAAAATTTTAAATGACATCTCCACATAATAGTAAAAATTATGTGGCTAAGTCAGATCCTGGTATGGATGTGCAGCAGCAAGTGGTTTCTATGTTTATCAATAAAGCATAAAAATTCCCATTACAATAGACATAACAAGGAAAGGCCTTGGACTAGACTTTTTAAGTATTATTGAATTCTTCTGCATTAGGTCATATCTGTAATCATGAATTAATATTTTATACTCTGACTTTTCAGAATGTTGCAATTGTTTGTCTTTACTTTTAAGTGTTTTTAAATTTGCTTTCTGGATTCCAGCACAACTTCTTTCTTTCAGCCAGAGAACCATAGTTAATGAGCTTGTATACTAAAATTATTTAATATGCAGGTAACATTGAATACATCCAAATATTTGCCAAAGTTATAAGCCATGATATATAATATATATCACAGTCTTTAAGTAGATGACACTCAGAATCAAATTTTGTTGGTAAATGTAGTGATCTCTGTTGCAGAATCATGGACTCATTCATTCACTCAAAAATATTTATTGAGTAGTTGATGAGTCAAGGTTTGTGTAGATGTTGGAGTCAATGACCAACCAAAAAGGGAAAAAGAAAAAAAAAAAGCACTCCCTGTCCTTGTAGTGCTTACAGTCTGGTAGAAGGATATTGAGATCATTCAAAGATTGATATAAATAAATATAAAACTGAACCACATGGTGAGGCATATGGTGTTATGAGAGGGTTGAATGGGAACCGACTTGGCGAAGTTGAAGAGGATAACTCTGACATGGTGGAGCTGAGACCTAAAAGTTGAGCAGGAAGCTGGAAGTACTAAGCAAAGCCGGAAGTACTGGTATTACGGGAACATCATCCACTAATGTCCTGAGGCAGAAGGGAACATGGTGAACCACTAAAAGGCTTGGGTGGCAGGAGGAAGACCTGGATTGGCTGAGAGAGCAATGATGATAATGGTTCAAGATACATGGGTGCTAGATTCTGGATCCTCACCTAAGCCATGCAATGGATTGTGGTCAATATTCAGAGGGGTGAAAAGCAACAGAATATCAAATGTAGGAAGCCACCACCATTTTGATGTTTAATATTTCATGAGTATTTCCTTTTAATAGAATGTTGAATTCATATGAAATAATATGTACAACATCATTTTTTACTGTAAAGCATTATATTATTATGACCTATGAACCCTGCAGCCAAGTGAAGAATGAAAAATTACCCATGTGCTCTGGCCTCCTTTCCAGAGACAAATGGTAGCTCGTATTTTTAATATCACACTAGATATTAAAGTTTGGTGTCTTCTAGGACTTGCTTTTTTCCTCTCTCTCAACATTATGCTTCTAAGATTCATCAAAGCCGTGTGTTGCTGTGAGGCTCTAGTTCATTCGTGTCTGCATCGTATAATATTCTGCTGTGGGAATACACCACAATTTATTGATCCATTTTCCTGTCAGTGGGTATTTGGATTCATTTCAAGTTTTTTTGTTTGTTTTGTTTTTGTGTTGCTGTTGTTTTTGCTATTGATGCTAATATGAATGTCTGAAGTATGGTGGTAATATGTGTCTCTTGGGGGCACACGTCTCCCTGGAAATGGGATTATGGGGTGGGAACATGTGTTTTCCAGAGTGGTTGTACTGATTTTCATTCCCACAACTGACCCGCATCCATTCCGGCACTAGGTTTTTTAAGACTTCTTAATTTTTGCCAATCTGGTGGGTATAAAATGGTATCCTGTTATAGTCTTACCTTGTATTTCCCTAATTGCTAAAAAAGGTGAAGAATTTTTCATATTTATTGGTTGGATGTGTTTCCTATATAAAATGCCAGCTCAATCCTTTTGTCCACTTTTCTACCAGGATGTTTTTTTTTCATTGATTTGTAAGCATTCTTTCTATATTCAGATATTCTGAATTCTAGTTCTCTGTTGTTTCATATCCCTGTGAATACTGAGTGAAAAATGAATCAGAGGGGCACCACGTGAATATAAGGAGATTAGTTAACGCTCTCCTGATGAACAATCATTGCATGATAATTTTGTAATTGTATTTAATATCTTCTTATATTTCTTATGTTAAAAATATTAGGAACATGGGCCATTGGTTTTCCTACTGACACTGCCTTAAGACAAGTTGCCCTAAATTGGCTTCTGATGAATTCCGTGTGCTGTGCAAACGTAGGGATGGTTGAAACATATGCATGTATCGGTATTGTTTTTATGAAAACAGCCTGCTGATCAAAGTGGCTTCAAAGCAATCTTCTACAGAATTAATGCTGTTTTCATTTTCCTTCTCTTAAAAAATTTTAGAAGTTCAGAGCTGGATATTGATGTGAGTGGGTTAAGCTCTGTCTTCATGACCCTGAGCATTGCAAGGTCCCGTACCTGCTGTGAGTTGGACAAGTGTTATTTTCCTATAAATGTTTAAAAAAAATTACAGTAACTGTTTATTTAGTACTTATTATAGACTAAAGCTTTTTGGATATAATCTATAATCTTTAAAGTAGCCCTGTGGTAAGGATTTGATTGTTCACAGATGGGGAAATTGATTCTCAAGGCAGTTAAATAAAATTCTTGAGATCACAAAGCCATGGCAGCACCTAGATCCAAACCAGTTACATTGGTCTCCGAGACATTATCTTTTATACTAAGTACACAGGCTTTCCATGCCTGGAGTTTCATAAATTACATTAATTATGTGTTAAACTGTGCATAGATATTATCTCATTTTAATTCTTAAGAACTTGCTTTGAAATTGTGCTAGGCAGAGCTCCTCATGATTTCATCAACTCCATAAATATTTCTCCCTGATCTAAGGATCTTCTAAATATGTTCTGAATTTATTAAAATTTGGCTTTATATTTCTTTGGTCAGAATATTTGCATTGATTATAAGTAATGCAAGTGTTAGTTTTCTCCCACCGTTTTAAAGACAATTTCTTTCTAGTATGTGGGAAGAGGGATGAGGTCTGCTGCCCATCCTCTCTCTCACTGTGTTTGTGGCTATGCGGAGGTTCTCTATAGTGTAGTTCCCTTGAAAACTTCAAGGTCACGTGTTCCTCTCACTGACCTGTGGACCAGCACTCTCTTGGTTCTGATCAGTAGTTCACAGGTTGAGCTGACAGACTGCACTTAGAACGTGAGACTGCAGAGAAAGAGGAAGGTGTACACAAGGCTGATGAGTGCAGATATTACCTCTCTTCATGTATTGTTTCTTACCTCTTGTTACATCATCTTGTGAAGTGGGACCTGTATATCGACCTTTACTAAATGGTTGTGGAGATGTAATGGTGATCGCAGCATGTGAGGACTGGAGACTACAAGGTAGATAGGACTTTTCCCATCATCCAGGAGGCAACCTCTCCCATTGCCCTTCATATTGTTATTCAGATCGAAGTTGGTTCTTTCCTTTATTCCCGTCTTCTCCCACTTCTGCTTTATCCTCTCATTTTCTCTGGAGCCTCTGGTAGGCTGAGTCTATTACTGAACTACATGCATCACCATACCATCCCTCAGGGACACACTCTTTGCAGAAGCTTTGAAATGACCCCTTGAAATTCCATCCTCCCCCCACCTTTGGTGTGAGAGCACATGTTTGCATTGCAGCGTATTGATTCCTAATCTTTTCAGTAACAAATAGCACTCAGTAGGTTTCTACACTATGTACCAGGGGATTATGGGTTTAACCTTGGTGGTTGTGTACACTGCCATTTGAGCATGATTTGATGAGGTAGTGATTTACGATGTGCGACTCTAGTAGTGGTGTTTCAATAGGGAAATGCTATCCCAAGTTGGTCTGTTTCTTTCTTTCTTATTTACTCTTTTTTCAACTCTTCATGTTCTGCAGATCAGATAAAGACTGCTTAGTTAGAAAACTAAGCAATCAGAAGCAGAAAAAAATCCATTCTTCAGTACTAGGGGGGAAGGATTGCATACAGTCTCAACCCCTCAATTTCAGCAGACCCTGTATTGAAACCATTGAGATATTTGAGTCTGTTGAGTTTGATATCAGTCAGGATACTTCTTCTAAATCACATACTGAGAGTCTTTTATTATACCCCAAAGAGAAGAAATTGTTTCTTTTACTCCTCACTAGTTATGGGGTACAGAGTCATCCCCTAACACAGCAACCCTGTTTGTCTAGAGGCTAGGACATTTGGTAAACCTGGAGTGATAGCTGCAGTCATTTTTATCTCCAGCATCATCATCAAATTTTTAAGTATCATGTACTGTTTAAATGTTTAAATTTCACAAGTGGAATCAAATGATCTGGTGAGGATTATTTATATTGAGAAACACTGCCATGTGTCTCAACTCTACATATTTGGAAATTCTTTTAGCATATGCTGCAGAATTGTTTTTTGCTCTCCCATTCCCAGTTCCTGACATGTGGTAGAAATGTAGTATGTCTTTACAATGAACATGAAAAAAGGGAAGGAAAGAAGGAAGATAGAAGTAGATTGTCACAGTGGTGTAGGAATCATTTATTTTAACATTTTCCATGGTCTTTTTTTTTTTTATAAGCCCCTTTACTAGAATTGTTGAGACATCCATATGTTTTTCAGGATTATAATAATTGTGTTGTTATATTGATGAAGAGCATCTTGTGAATGTATATAATAACTACTCCTATTAAAGTTTGTGTTTTTCATCCTATGAAAGCTGGGAAAAAGTATCAGGAGAAGGAACTGGCTTTCACTCTTTGGAGTTAGTGACTAAGGAATTCGAACCATTAGATCACTAGATTATAGGACATTGGCCACATTTTCCCAAAGGAGTCCCTTGAAGATGTTGTCTATTATAATGATGGGCCTAATATAATCCCATTTAGGATACAGCTGTTGCAATAATTTATTTGAAATTAAAAATGTAATTTATCCCTGGGGATTCAAATGAGGAAAAGATATCTAAGCAGACATGCTATCATTAACCAAAAAGGTTAGGGAAACACCAATTAGGCTAAACCAAGTTTATGAGACTATGTGGGGACAACAGGTACACACCATAGCCGCCATACAGATCTTATCCACGCTGATTAGTATCTGAGTGTTAGTTTTTGAGGAGAAACCCTAAATTAAGCATCTCCAGGTTGCAGTTTTCATTACCTTTTGAATTTCCATTTGAGGACTCAGGTTTTTTTAGGATTCTCGTTGTGGTTGTCATAATTTGATGGTGTCTTTATTATATATTATACAGTGGAAAAAATATTATCATTATACAGTGGAAAAAAATATTACTTTATTGTGTCATTTTTCCAAGGGAAAGGGATGAAATGTGGAATTAGTACCTCAAATATCACATCCTTGAACTTTTCACTCTTAATGCTATTAATTCCTATTAAGGCAAACAGGGTTGTGCTTTCTCAAAAATCAGAGAATCTTTAGTCCTTTCTAAGACTAATAAATTTTTGTTATTCTTTCTGTCCATGGAAAGCAATAATTTCTAAGCTTGATTTTTGATACATTGGAGTTGGTGCAACAGGAAGTGGCCAGGAAAAAAATGGTCCTCCCAGATACTCACAAACTGTCAGCATGACTGCCCTGGCCACAGAAGATGTCTTTTTATGGAGATGTTTTGTTGTAACTTCAGAAGGTGGTTGTTAGTTATCTTGGCTCCATTACATTTAGCACATCTGGGATGTGTTCACATGAAGACATTGGCTAAAAGCTGTGTCTTGTGGCCTGGAATTGACTCTGATATTGAAAAGACTGGAAAGGACATTTCTTGCTAGTTGGCCTAATCCAGCAAGGACACCTTCCATGGGAAGCCCAGTCCGGAATTCATTTTGGAATTAAAGAGTGAGCATAGAAGTCAAACTTCTCAGTATTGTAGAATTCTTTTCAAACTGGCTTAATGTACTTTTAGTTCTTTCCCACATTTCTGCCTTGACAATGTTAGCTCCATGACAATTATTTACAAGCCTGGCACAAGAATTTCTTCCAGTGATTCCACCATTAATTTACTGGAGTTAAAGGAATTAGTGGAAATGACTTGCTTCTGAATTATCGCCCCTATAACCCATTACAGATAGTACCGGCCACTGAGGCTGTCCCGAGACAAACTGGAACACAGCACTTGCCTCAATCCCTCAAGTCAGAACTCAGTATTTGACAAAAGCAATTATTTCTGCTAAACTTGCCATGGAGCAATAGCTGAAGTTTTCCAGTATTAAGTGAGCATAACTAAGATGGTCAGTAGAATCTTGTTGCATCTGTACCTATTCTTTGTTCATTTTTAGTGCCGAAGTTTGCCTTTGTTGGAAATTATGGAGTTTGAAGCACAGTAGAATTCATCCACTTTAGTTGGAGTTGTAAGGTCCATTTTATGTACTGAAGTGTACACATTATTAGCTCACAAGGATATAATTCCAAGGATTGATTAATAGTGGACAAATTAGGATTTTCAGGTAGTTTATCATTTATAATTTTTTTGCCATTTTCTTAGTGTATGTATATAGAAATACTTCCACTTTTGTGGGAATAAATGTTCACTTATGTTTGGTATAAAATGAGGGGCCCCTGGGTGGCTCAGTGGGTTAAGCCTCTGCCTTCAGCTCAGGTCATGATTTCAGGGTCCTGGGATTGAGCCCCGCATTGGGCTCTCTGCTCAGTGGGGAGCCTGCTTCCCCCTCTCTCTCTGCCTGCCTCTCTGCCTCCTTGTGATCTCTGTCTGTCAAATAAATAAATAAATAAATAAATAAATAAATAAATAAATAAAAATTTAGAAGTGAGAAAGTGTGTACAAAAGCACTTTGTAAACTGTCCGCTGTTGTGTCACCTGGATAATATTAATACTAGCAGCAACAGCATCAACTCTGCACAACTTAATGTAGCACCTACTATGTGCTGGGAACTGTTCTAAGTGCTTTACATATTTTTACCTATTTAATGATCACAGAAATCCGAGAAGGATGGGTGTAATGACTACTTTGTTTGACAGTTGTGGAACTGAGTCCCAGGGTGGTGGAGTAACTTGCTTGAGATCCCCCAGTTACTATAGGGCATAAAGGGGGTTGGAACCTAGGCAGGGTGGCTCCAGAGTTAAAAACAGGGATAGAAGAAATCCTTCCTTCTTTCTATGGCATTCTGCATATTACAGAGTTAGAAAATATATGCTTCTGGCAAAGCTGGAATTGGGTAAGAAAAATAATTTTTAAAAAATCAAATTTCTCGTTTGATTTTGATGTTTATAAATCTGATAAACACCTGTGATTTTATTTTATCTGTCCAAAGAAAATTTAGAAATAATAGCAAATTTGATGCTTATTTTAATTTGATGTGACACTCTTCTACTCTATGGTTGGTTTTGAACAGCTTTATTTTTCCAGCAATATAAATGCCCCTTTTAGGGCATTTAAAAATGCCCCTTTAAGATAAAATGCAGCTCTCTATTTATCCTTCTCCTTTTTAAAAAAGACACACTATTGTTTTTATCTCTTGGTTGGGTCCTTAGAGAAATCTGGTTAAAAGACTCCCTTATATAGTATGAAAAGGGAGCTAGTTGGCAAGGACCCAGGGTTCTGCTCACAGTAGGTTCTCTTCTAGATGGTGACATAGACTTGTGCAATTTTAAGAAAAACAGACCTGGATTTTTCATGTTTTTCAGCTTTATTGTAGCTGGGCAAATTGTGTCTTACAGGGTTCGAATGAGAAGCAATACATTGGTCTGTAGAGATAAGAAGCATGATTAGTAGAACAAACTGAGCTACCCATTATAGAAATTTACTACTTAAGTGAAAATATTCTCAAATTTCTCCCCCCAACTTACAACTTCAACTCTGTAGTTTGTGGTACTAAAAGTTCTCTTAGAGCATCTCTTAGAGCTATAATAAGATCCAAAGCAAAAGCCCATTTGACTTCAAAGAAATATTTTATTTTGTTTACCCTCCCCTTTTGGAAGGATCATTTTTGCCTTGATGAAAATAATTCAACTCAAAAAGCTTACTCTTAAAAGAAAAAAGAAAAAGAGAGATACTTTTTTTTTTCTTATGTATTCTCTAGATTTTCTATTTCTTCCAAGACTGGTCATTACTTTCACTCACTATAGCACTATATGAAAATGTCTTGAAAGAAGAATACAGGAAGTAGGGAGTAATACTAACTGTCTGTGTTCTAAAAACTTAATCATCAGTTAATTGAAGTCACTATAAGGATAAGAGCCCCAGACACTCTAAGTGTCTATTTCAATTCTTGGCACTGTGACATTTAGGGCATATTTGTTGTGTATAGGACAGCTTTGCTCTGATGATCATATGGTTAGGAGGAGAGATACGCATGTAAAGCCTCTTCAAAGTCAACTGTTTTCTTTTATGTGCTTCCCTAGGGCCATATATATGTGCCTATTATGGAAGTGACTTTATCGTTAACACTTTGAGGGGCAAGTTATATCTTATTCACTTAGAATAGTGCCTAAGACACAGTGAATACCTCATGAATATATGTAGAATAAAGATGGGGGGATAGGACGTGTCCATAAGTAAAACAGAAGGAAAGATTTTCAGGCAGAGAATAGGATATGTGAGCAAAGCAGAAAGATAGAAAACTGTGGTTGAGAGATCATCACATTGTTCTGTTTGGTTAAAATTTGTGTGAAGAGGCATCTGGGTGGCTCAGTTGGTTAAGCAACTGCCTTTAGCAAGTCCCACATGGGGCTCCCAGCTCCATGGGGAGTCTGCTTCTCCCTCTGACCTTCTCTTCTCTCATGGTCTCTCTCACTGTCTCTCTCTCAAATAAATAAATAAAATCTTTTTAAAAAAAAATCTGTGTGAAGACACTATCTGAAGCTACAGTTGAAAAGATAGAGTAAGTAGGATTTCAGAAATGATTGTCAAGATGAGGGGGTAGTAGATGAGCGCTCTCAGTGATGTTGAGCATCTTTTCATGTGTCTGTTGGCCATCTGTATGTCTTCTTTGGAAAACTGTCTATTTAGGTCCTCTGCCCATTTTTTAATTGGTTTGTTTGTTCGTTTGTTTTGATGTTAAGTTGTGTAAGTTCTTTCTTAAGTTTGGATATTAACCCTTAGTTGGATATATCATTTGCAAATATCCTCTCCCAATCAGTGGTTTGCCTTTTTGTTTTGTTGATGGTTTCCTTTGCTGTACAAGAGCCTTTTCTTCCGCAATATTTCCGATAGGTGATTTCACTTTTTTTTTCTCTTGCCTGAGGAGATGTATCTAGAAAAATGTTTCTATGGTTAATATCAAAGGAATTACTGCCTATTTTTTTTCTAGGAGTGTTATCGTTTCAGGTCTCACATTTAGATCTTTAATGTGTTTTGAGTTTATTTTTGTGTATAGTATAAGAGAGTGGTCCGATTTCATTCTTTTGCATGTAGCTGTTCAGTTTTCTCAACACCATTTGTTGAAGAACCTGTCCTTTGTTCATTGCATATTCTTGCCTCCTTTGTCATAGATGAATTGACTGTATAAGTGTGGTTTCATTTCTGGAGTCTCAATCCTCTTCTGTTGACCTATGTGTCTGTTTTGGGGCCAGTACCATACTGTTTTGATTACTACAGCTTTGTAGTATACCTTGAAATCAGAGAGTATGATACTTCCAGCTCTGTTCTCCTTTCTCAAGATTGCTTTTGCTATTTGGGGTCTTTTGTGGTTCTAAGCAAATTTTAGGATTATTTGTTTTAGTTCTGTGAAAAAAAAATGTTGGTATTTTGATAGGAATTGCATTAAATCTGTAGATTGCACTACTCATCAGAGAAATGCAAATTCAAACCACAATGAGATATCACTTTACACTTGTCTGAATGGCTAAAATCATAAGCACAAGAAACAATAAGTGTTGGCAAGTATGTGGAGAAAAAGGAATTCTTGCGCACTGTTGGTAGGAATGCAAATGGGTGTAGTCCTTGTGGAAAGCAGTATGGAGGTTCCTGAAAAGATAAAAGGAAAAGTATCATATGATCCAGTAATTGTACTAGTGGATGTTTACCCAATGAAAACAAAGTTACATGCACCCCTATGTTTATTACAGTATTATTTACAATAGCCAAGATATAGAAGTGCCAAGTATCCATGGGTAGATGAATGGATAAAGAAGATGTGGTATTTATATATACAATGAAATATTACTAAGTCACAAAATAGAATGAGATCATGCCATTTGAACAACATGGATGGATCTAGAGAGTGTATTGCTAAATGAAATAAGTCAGTCAGAGAAAGACACATATCTGGAATTTAAGAAACAAAACAAATGAACAAACAAAGGAAAACAGAGACAAACAAAGAAACAGACTCTTAAATACAGAGAGCAAACTTGTTGTTGCCGGAGGGAAGGTGGCTGGGGAGGCGGGTGAAACAGCTGAAGGGGATGAGGAGGACACTACTCTTGATGAGCACTGAGTAATGTATAAAATCCTTGAATCACCTATGTTGTACCCCTGAAACTAATATAACACAGTCTGTTAATTACACTTCAAGACAAAGAGAACAATGGAAAAAAGTAGAGGAGACCATTCTGTTGTGAAAAATTGAGTTTGAGGTGCCAGTAGAACCTCCAGATGAAGATAAGGCAATCTAAGTGGAAACAGGATGGGACGCATAGGAGAGCTGGGTTGAGCTGGAGCAAAGACATTTGGCAGCCAGTCCACAGAAGGGCGTGTGCAAGCAGGGATCAGATAAAATTGCTGATGGGGAGAGGGAAGATGAGGAGAGCAGCACAACAAGAGAACTGAGGATAAAATTTCAGGCCTTGAAAGGGAAGTATGACCACAGCATGAGAGAGAGAAAGAGCAGTGAGGGCCAAGTGTCATGGCGCCACGCCAGCAGCAGTTGTGCCTGGGCAGGGGTGTGGAGCGCAGGGCGGGACGCAGTGGAGCCCTGAGTTAGGGTCTTGCTCTACCACCTGCTAGCTGAATGAGCCACGTCTAGTTACCTGAGCTCTTGGGCTCTGGGGTCCTTACCCGCAAGATGGGACTACGCCTCAGTAGTTGCTATGTTAATTTTGTTATTAAAAGCAGTCTTTAAATAATACCTTAAAATCACTCTCATCTATTAAAATAACAAGAACCAATAAAATGGAAGATTTGGAGTTATCTGTATTTCTTATGTATGTCAAGCAACAATATTGCAAAGTATAGTATTTTTAAAATGTCTTTTAACCAGGATAAGATTGAAGACTTAGGAGTATTTGAATTACATGTTTTAGAAAGGAATACACTGTCTTTTACCCATCATCTTCTGAATGAAGCTTTTGGAATTTAAATACAATTCACTGTCCTATCAAGCGTAATTTTTGGAGCATCTGCTGTATACCCACCATTTTCCTATCTCTTAACAAGTCAAGAAACAACAAATGTTGGCAAGGATGCAGAGAAAAGAAAACCCTCTTACACTGCTTAATAATTAACAAATCTTGACTTGTTAATTTTAGCCATCCTGACTGGTATGAGGTGGTCTCTCACTGTAGTTTTGATCTTTATTTCCCTGGGCATCACAAATACCCTTAACAACACTAAGATCCTCAGCTTCTGAGGCAATCTTGAATTTATAGTACGTAAATTTTCCTAGTACAACCTATTGTGATTTTCCCAGTACATTTTGTTGACATTTCTGGGAGAAGCAAAATCACTATTATTTTCTTGGGAAACATTTGCAAATTTCTGTCTCAGAAAATATCATGCTGTATAAAATTAATTTTTCCACGTCTCGCCATCATTGGTAAAATGCATTTTAAGTGGCATTTTGATGTACTGATACTTCCCCTTTCCATTAGAAAAAAAGAACAATAAGAAACACCTTTTCTTATCCTTTGTATTAGGGTAACACATTAAGAAAAATACTCCTGAATCGCTACTTTAAAGGAGACTATGGAGTTGGTCCGAATGGACACCTCTCTGGGACCTACTGCAAATCTGCACAAGGGGCAGGTAAGACCAGTTATTTTCTCATCATTCTGAGATTCTGGTCATATGTGTTCACACTGGGGTTATGCTAGCATTTTACTGAAAATAGAACAAAACAAAAAATTCACTCAAAAAATACTCTTAAAAGCCATTGTACAAAAATTTGCATTCAAAATACAATTGGTTTGAATATCTAATTTTGCTTTTAGACTCTGGAAAACAGTAAACTATGTAAGTTTTACCCAAGTTTTACTTACATAAGTATGTAAATTAAGGACAAAAATAAGGCTAGTTTTCTTTTCTGAAGTATATATTATTAAGAAAAAACACATGGAGTTAATTACAGGTGTCATACATTGAATAGAAAGCTATGTTTTTGCAAACTTTTGACATTTTTTAAAAAAATCCCTAGATTCTATTATATTTAATGCTGAAGAGAAAAAATTCCAAGGATAAATAATATTCTTAAGGTCTAAGAATTTCAAAACCTTATGTGTGAATAATGTCTGAAAATTAAGGTTTTTTTTTTTTTTTTTCCATTTTCCTAATCACAGGGAGCTTTTCTGGACAAGATTCAGATAAGATGGGGATATCAATGTCAGATATTCAGTGTCTGCTGGATAAAGAAGGTGCATCTGAACTTGTCATTGATGTTATAGTGAACACCAAAAATGACAGGATTTTTTCGGAAGGCATTTTACTTGGCATTGCCTTGCTCGAAGGAGGAAATACACAGACTCAGGTATCTTTTTATCATGATGAGCATTATGTTGGTTATTTGTATCTCTTATTTACTTGTCCTAGGAACCAAGGAACGTGATATTGTTTTGCTTTTGGCTTCTCATGACTATCCAAAAAAAAAACCAACAACCCAACAACCTTGTGTCACGTTTTCCTTATAAATGTATTTGATTTACTGTAGAAACTCCAGACCTTCACAAATTATTCAGTGAAGCAGAACATTCCTTAGAAGCTTCCTTTCTGACATTATACCAGAAATTCTGATTTGTTTAGGGAAATTTTAGGTCTACTTTCAACTGATAAAAACAACATTTTGACTAATCTAAGAATTAAATGTAAAAATAAATAAATACATAAATGCCTCACACCATCTTTGGTTTTGTAATGGATTTCAGTACTATCGAACACCCCTCCCAGCACAGCCCCTCCCACTTACTTTTTGCAGAAGTTGAGAACAACAGCTTTACTTGATGCCCCAAATCTCCCAGTGCTTATCAACCAGATACCTCGGAGTGAGTGAATTTTCAGTGATCTGGAGAGAGAAGGAACATTTCTTTGCAGTTAAAAGCAGCCATTCATCTATTCCACATGCAGGCATCATCACCATTTCCAGAAGGCACCTGTGAACGCCTACCAAGTGCCCCTGGGCTCTGCCACTCCCAAAGGCAGAACACCCTGAGAAGGGGGGCCTGAGAGCAGAGTTGGGGAGAATTTCCACAGAACACCCACCTGGCTTCTAGTCCCACCTCTTGCTCACCTGCCCTTTCTGCGTTTGTCTTGGTTGGAGAAGGAAACTCAGCTTGCAACTCGCTGGAAATTTCAGAATCCACTTTTCCTATTCAGGGCAAATAGCAGCCGTATCTATCTGAAAACTAAGAGAGTTCCTTTATTAATCCAGTAAAGGCAATGGACAACAGGAATTTCGCTAGATCCAGGAGTGGGGCCTTTACGAGGAAAGGTGTCAGGCACAGCAGATGTCACAGTGACCAGAAAACAAGTCCCAGACACTGATCCTGCAGAGTTGCAAAACATCATGAAAATTCTCGTGATATTGAAGCTACAACACAGATTGCTCTGAGGGAAGTTGGGGAAGTGGGTGGTGGAGGGATTTGTGTGGGTTTTCTTGGAACGGCTCTTGTCTACAACCAGATATCCAGTGGAGACGTTCTAAAGAAATTGTCTAGGCAACTACATAATATGAGAGGTAGATTATTCAGATAGTAGTGAAGGATTTTTTTGTTTTTGATCTCTTTATAGAGAGATGTAGTTAAAGTGCTTTCTAGATTCCTGTTACTGGACCACAGAGAGGGTCATCAGATGAGATCATCTTGGACCCTACCTACACGTTTATGTTTATTTATGTCCTCATATCACTGTGGAATAAACCAGATTCTGCCAGAAACTGCCTGTTCCACTTTCAAACTCCTGACAAGGTCCCTGCCTCCCTTTAGAGCCCAAATACCTTTCAGTCTTTTTATCACATGGTGTTTCTGTGGCAGTTATCACTGGTTACTTATTTTTTTGTCTTTGAAATCTTTTTTTCCCCCATTTTTAAAATAATTGTTATATTCAGTTAGACAAAATATAGTATACCATTAGTTTCTGATGTAGTGTTCAATGATTCATCAGTCGTGTGTAACACCCAGTGCTCATCATAACACGTGCCCTCCTTAATACCCATCACCTGGCTACCCCATCCCTCACCCCCTCCCCTGTGAAACCCTGTTTATTTCCCGGAGTTCAGAGTCTCTCTTGGTTTGTCTCGCTCTCTGATTTTCAACTTAGTTCTTGGGACACCATTCTCTTCTCATTTTACCTTCTGCCATTTCTTCTTAGCCTTCTGTGAAAGCTCCTCTTGATCTATTTAACTCTTGAATCCTGACATCTCTCACATTTCTTTGGGATCTCTGTTTATTTGGCTTGTTCCTTCAGCCTGACCTCATTCATTTCTGCATCTTTAACTTTCATTCAATGCTGATGATTTTCTCCACTCACTTGATGCACTTCTAGACTCTACATCCAGCTTCTTCCAGAACGTTTCATGGGATGTCCCATTAGTACCTTCACCTCAGTGTGTCCCAAACTGAATCCACTGTTGTTCTCCATTCACCCACTCCTGCTTTTACTTTGCCTCCCTCAGTGATTGGTGGTCCAACCACCCAGATATCTGGCTGGAAGCTGAAAGCCCACCTTGACCTCATCTAACTCACCCTCACTACCTTCCTGAGCATCTCATTGAAGGCCATTCTGTGGTGATTCTGCCCTGTTCACAACTCTTATATCCATAGTCTGCTTTCAGCCTCTTCATAGCCAACCCTCATTCCTAGCTTTCTTATCTTTTCTTATTTTATCTAGGTCTTCTGGAGGTATCGCTGATCCTGGTTTTTCACTTCTCCAAATCATTCTCCACTCTGCCTCCAAAAGATACCTCTCCAAAAACACATGTTTTTCTCCTGCTTAAAGTCAGTCAGTTGCCCTATAAAGGCCCAAACTCCCTAACACAGTCCATAAGATCTTTCATGATTTCGTCTCTTCACTCTTCATATTTTCCTTCCTTATTCCACCTCCTCCCTCCTCCGTCCTCTCTCCTGTGCACCAGCTACACTGAGCTCTTCCTAGTTCCTCATATGTATCATGCTTTTTCTCACGTTGCTTTCTCCTCTAGGAGGACCCAACTCATGAAGTTCCCTTGGAAGGCTTTTCCGATCCCATGTCCCACTCGGCAGAATTGTCCACTAGTTGCCGCATGCCCCTGCTATATCCTGCAGATGTCTTCAGTGGCATTTCTGCCACTTGATTGTGCCTTTTCATGGATGTGTCAGGCTTGGTCTAGCAAATTATGAATCCTTAACAATTGAAACCACATGCTGGTCTTCTTTGTGTCCCATGTGTCTGACACCATGTTTGGCCCAATAAATGTTTAGGAGTGATGGCTGTATGAATGAATGGTTTGAATCAGATTCTAACCTCTTCACAAAGTCTTCCCCATCTGGCTCGAGCCTTGACAACCACTCCTTTATCTGAGCTCCCATAACATTTGTTTCCTTAATATCCATTTGGCACTCTGCCTATGCTACTTTGTTTTGTTATTTGAATGACATTTTGCCTCTTTAGCTAAATTTCATCTTTTTCAAAGTGGATCATGTCCTAGTTCTTCTAGCTATGTGCTTTATCACCATTCAGCAAATATTTGTTGATGAAATAGCATTAAATTATTTTTGTATGTGAAAGCCTTGTTTAAAGACGGGTTCTAACAATGTAATTTACTAGCCACCCCTATTTAAGTTTGTCAGTTTTCTACATCACTTTATATAACCCACATAGCAGCTATGTCTCTGGAAGGTCTAACCGAGGTCAGCTTAACTCCTATTACTTGCCCTTGAGCATTCTAAAACCCACTCCTCCTCAAGACTCCTGCCGATCCCAGGGGCAGGGGGAGGGGGGTGTAGAGAGAGGGGTGGGGGTGGAAGGTGGTGGGGGGTGGAAGGGGTGGGGTGGGTGTTACATTCTCACAGGGCCCTTAGGCACTAATGTTTGACCGCCCTACTTCTGTAGGAATCTGATTCCCTTCTTTAATTTATACCCCCCAAGCTACATAAGCCAGTTTATATTTTTCATGACACTATTGAAAGCAATGCCTGCTAAATACCAGGCACTGTGCTTTGTGCTTTCCATGCACTGACTTGGTTAATGCTCGCGACAACTGATGAGGTAACATGTGTTAACTCACCTTACCAGAGAAGAATCTGAGACAGTCTGAGCTCCTTATTGAGCTCACGTGGCTAGTTACAGATAGACTCAGGACTGGAACCCGTGCAGTCTGGCTCCAGGGTCCGTGCTCTGAGGCACTCTAAACATCTCTTTTCTGAAATAACATTTTACTTCCTGACGCCTGGGAGATTTCGCTGGCTGATTCACCCTGCACGGGTGCCCTAGGCTTATACCATCTCTCCAGTTCCTTCCTTCATTTTCCTTCTCTGCTCCCCTCTTCTGGTCCCCCATCCTTCTTGGGAGAAAGTCCTTCCTCTGTCATACAGATTGTTGACCCATCACTGCTGGTTCCTGAAAAAACCTCAGAGTTTCCCCTTATACTCTGAAGCTTGTGAAAGCAGTTTCCTAATCAAAAACCATATCTTTCACCAGAGAAATCCGTATGCTGCCTGTTGAGGTTATATACACATTTATATAAAACGTGCTTTTTATCTTTATTAAAGTCATACTGTTCAGCTTTGTAACGCCCTGGTTTTAAAAAGATGGGGTCTGTGTAAGTAACCTGTTATTTTGAGCTTAAGAGGTTACTTTAATAAATTTAATGATTTAGACTCAGAGAATCTAGATTTAAATCCTAGCTTTACCACTTACTAGTTTACGTAATGTTGGGCAAGTCATTTACCTTTAGTAAACTTTATCATTTGATCTGTAAAATGGAAATAAGAATGCTTATTGTTTACCCCACAGTTGTACTGAAAGTACCAATGAGATAATGTATTTCAAGGCACTAAATAAATTATAAAACTTTGTTTTAATAGAGCCACAAAGTTCCTGTAACTTCCTCATTAATATATTGGAATCTCCTTTCTCACCTTCTAACCCGACTATATTGGAAATATTAGGGTATAAGCATCAGCTTAATTTGTGGGCCTGGAGAGGTCTGTAAGTGCTGCATTTATCCTTTGAATTAACAGAACCAGCTTCACTGTTTCACTGTTGTTGCTATGGTTACTGTGGCTTTTTGCCCTGCTTTCTTGAGGGGTTGCTAGCCTCCTGCTTAGAGCTTCCCCTTGTAGGTATGAATCCGACTCCTAAGGCTTCATAAATTGCTCTGTACTCATACATTACCCATATTGAAAATTGCAGGACACGCATCCATTTCAAGACCTGATGTCATTAGAATTTATCTGCAAGTCCCAGGACCTCTGGGTCATGGTTCCTGACATTCTTTTAGCAAAGCCTGTGTATAGGAAGCACACAAACCAAAACTGTCTGTTTACATTTATTGGATTATGGTTGATTGTACTGGATTTGGGAGTCATTGTTTTTCACATGTTTTCTTCACACTGTCTCTCATCAAGGTTACATAACTGTCTTTTAATCAGTACAGTCAGTACAGTTATTAGAATTATTATCTTTATTAGTTTTTTTAACTTTATTTCTATTGTATCTATTGTGCCTATCCCATGATTTTCATATTGGTAATGTACAGTTTCCCCACCCAGTACAAATTCCATCTTCTCTGGAGTGTATCACCTTTCCCATCACCTACCTCTTCTGGACATGTCCATAAGTCACTAAGCAGACAGGGATTTGGCAGGTATTTTCAAGGTTCAGTATTTCTGCCTCACTGTGATATACTTTATCATCATTTTGGTGTGGAATCCTTTCTGTATCATTATTCACTCTTCGAGCAGAATCCATTTTATACATTTTATGGCAGGCTTGTCCTAGACCCCATGCAAAGCAATGTAGCTAATGAAGTACCGAAAAAACTTAGTGCGTATCTATCAGTGGGTTCCTGTGAGTGAGGCTGCCATGGTAACACATTCTAAATTAAATGTACTGTAATTTAGATAAAGAGAAAAATAACTCTTTGTAACTCTGAGTAAACTCACATTTACCGAAACAAGAAGCTTATTGGATTTGTGGCTATTTTCTACTCTAGGTGACAGACTCAGAGGGCAGGGATTGTGGTAGATTTTCCTTTTTGCTCTATCCCTAGTAGTAGCCAGGGCCTGGCACATAGTAGGCATTCAATAAATACGTGTTGAATTGAGACATGAGTTTATAGTAATGTAAAAAAAAATCAGAGAACTCTTTGGATCAACTTCTTACAATGCCCTTGTAAATTTTTCAAATAAAATATTCAGCAAGGATGAATGAAATAACACGAAAATATATTGGATTTTAGTGGAAAGTGCTAAGCAAATACAAGCTATTATTAGTGTATGCTAAATAGTACAGGAGACTGGAAAAAGCTGCTAATTTATGAAATAATAATGGGCAGCACATTAAATGTGTGCTTTCATCCGTGATGTTTATGTTTATTTCAAGCATGCAAGCACTCTTTTTCTCCCCTTGGGTATTAATATCTTAAAATATGTTTTCTTACAGTATTCCTTCTACCAGCAGTTGCACGAACAAAAAAAGTCAGAAAAATTCTTCAAAGTTCTCTATGACCGAATGAAGGCTGCTCAGAAAGAGATAAGATCAACAGTGACAGTTAATACCATAGACTTAGGTAACAAAAAAAGGGATGATGACAATGAATTGATGACATCTGGTCCACGAATGAGAGGTAAAGAAATATTTGAGTACTTGGGGGTATAGAGAGAACAGGAGGGCATACAACTTCTAAGTCTCGCTGATCTTTGTCATCTCACTTACCTTGGTCTCATTGTCCCAACTGTGGTTCCATGTGTGGAGCTCCATTCTTAAATTATCATGGCCACAGGGTTGACCTTGAAACAGCTGTGCAGGACCAAACTCAAACAAGGGATTATCAGAGCAAAGTAACTAGTGACATGAAAATGTTGGCTTTATAGTGGAATGCACAGTAAAGAGCCAGTTGCCCAAACCTTTGGAGCATTGGTGAAGTCCAAACTTTAAGAATAGAAATTACAAAGGTTTCTGGGTGGCTTGGTGGGTTAAGCCTCTGCCTTTGGCTTGGGTCATGGTCTCGGGGTCCTGGGATCAAGCCCCATCCGGCTCTCTGCTCAGCGGGGAGCCTGCTTCCTCCTCTCTCTCTGCCTACCTCTCTACCTACTTGGGATTTCTCTCTCTGTCAAATAAATAAATAAAATCTTAAAAAAAAAAAAAAGAAGAATAGGAATTACAGTACCATACTTTAATGAAAGATTCTTCATATTTGGAATAAAAAAGTCATTGACGAAGTAAATATAAATCACATAAACATTAAGGTTTTGAAGTTTGCCATATTTTCCCCACCTTCTTGTGTTCAAGAATTCTGGTATTTCATATTTATCAGAAAGACACAAGCCCTTCTAAAATTGGCAAAGCATTAACATCCTTTTTTTAATGTCCTATGCAAATTTCATATTTTAGTTGCTACTTCAGATTATTTGGGGGGAAATTGTTGCACCTTGTGTCAAGTGATTTTTAATTCAATTGTTAGAGAATTTGGGAACTGGTTTTCTTGTGTTTTAATTAGCAAAAGGAAGTTCCTTCAGAAATAAATAAGAGTACTGTTTAATTTCAGTAAGAGATTCATCATTACTTTTAAAAGAGGGAATGAAAGGGCAATTAACAGAAGCTTCTTCGGCGACATCCAAAGCATACTGTGCCTACCGAAGGGAAATGGATCCAGAAATAGACATTATGTGTGCAGGATCGGAAGCGGGAAATGCTGAGGAAAAGTCTGCGGAGGAAGTCACGATGAGCCCTGCGATTGCCATCATGCAGCCCATACTGCGGTTTCTTCAGCTGCTGTGTGAGAATCACAACCGGGAACTGCAGGTACTTGTTCTAGTTTGTGTAAAAGCTGAGAAGACAGCCTGTGACTGTAGGTAACTACGTTCAAATAAAACTAACGGGTCCTTTAGAAGAGAAAATAAAACCGATAGTGCTCTTCTGAGTTGGGAAGAAACATTTGCATCTAAGTAAAGAAAAATGCGGAGAAAACTCCTTTATGCGTGAAAAAAAAAATCAGGCTTGTGTATGATCGTCCATTGCAGCCTCAACTCCTATCTTTTTAGCCTCAGTTAGGGTCATTGAATCCTAGTGTTCTGGTATTTGTTGAGGAAGGTCACATTTGCCTCATCTATACCTTTCAGAGTTTTGTGGGTTTTTTGTTTTGTTTTGTTTTTTTAAAGATTTAGTTTATTTTTTGACACAGAGAGAGAGAGAGATCACAAGGAGGCAGAGCAGCAGGAAAATAGAGAAGGGGAAGCAGGCTCCCTGCTGAGCAGAGAGCCCAATGGGCGGCTCGATTCCAGAACCCCGAGATCATGACCTGAGCCGAAGGCAGAGGCTTAACCCACTGAGCCACCCAGGCGTACCCCTTTCATAGTTTTTAAATTTTTTTTAAAGATAGGTAGATAGATAGATTGATTTATATTTTTGAGAAGAGGGGGTGGGGTAGAGGGAGAAAGAGAGAATCCCAAGGACTCTTGCTAAGCGCCGAGCCTGATGCAGGGCTCCATCTCAAGACCCCGAGATCATGACCTGAGCTGAAACCGAGAGTCAGATGTTTGATCAACTGAGCCACCCAGGCTCCCCTGCCTTTCATGGTTTTATAGCTACAGGCGCTTTCATCATTTCCAGCTCAATTCATATATCTTGAGTGAGATACAGACTATGTTTCTACATCTCTATTAGAAACAGTTAATATAGAAGTGGATGTTTTAGGACAGTAAAGGTTGATACCTTTGTAGATGAATATAGTCCTGGTCTTACATCATCTTTGGTACATTTTTCTTTGTCAAACAGCTGGACTGAGGGGTACCCAGGAATTTCGGGCTTTTGTTTTTTGCATTATTTGCGTGCTGCTTACGTCACCATGGCGTAACGACATGGGAGGTGAAATCGTCTGTAAGAGCACATATCCAGGATGAGGGAGAGCAGAGTTTGAAGCTGTGTTCTCCAACTAGAACCTAGAGTGCAGGTATTCTGAGTTGGTAAGAGATGGTAGGTTAATACAAATGGAATTAAATATCCTCCAAGGACATGAGAAGCTCAGGACTTCATGAATGGTAGAAACTATGAGTTTTGTGGACTACCCCATCACAATGTGGAGAGGGCTGCTACAGAGCTGTGGCAGGCAGAGGCCAGAAGTATTACTTCTGGAAGGAGGACACTGGAAATGCACCTACCTGCTCATCCTGGTCCGTGTGGTCTGTCCATGTAGTAGATAGGTGGATAGTATCTGATAAAAATATTTTTCTAGTAGGAGTGTGGGAGCAAACAATTTGGGAAATGCTCCTATAAAATACTTTTGAGGCTCTCAGGTGACTGAGTTAAGCAGCCAACTCTTGGTTTTAGCTGGGGTGGTGATCTCAGGGTTGTGAGATGGAGCCCCACATCGGGCTCCACACTCAGTGGGGAGTCTGCTTGAGATTCTTTCCCCCTCTCTCTCCCTGTCCCCCTCTGCTACTCCCCCCAACTCGTTCGCTCTCCTTCTCTCCCTCTCAAATAAGTAAAATGAAATCTTTAAAATGCTTTTGTTTTAATAGACTAGGTTGTAGAATCATTCACAATAGCTATTATGTAGAAGGAACCCAGTGTCCATTGACAGATGGATCTACAAAATGTGGCATATGCATACAATGGAATAGTATTCAGCCTCACAAAGGAAGGAAAATATGCCATGTGCTACAACATGGATGACCCATGAGACATTATGCCTCAAGTGAAATGAGTTAGTCACAAAAAGACAAATACTGTGTGATTCGATTTATATGACATACTTAAAGTAGTCAGAATGAGAGAGAGACGGAAAGTAAAGTAGTGGTTGCCAGGGGGAGAGAGGGAAGAATGAAGAGTTGTTAATTGGTATAGAGTTTTAGTTTTATAAGATGAAGTGTTCTAGAATCGGATGATGGTGATGGTAGTTCAGTGTTAAGAATTTATGTAATACCACTGAGTGGTTCACTTAAAGATGTTTGAGAAGGTACATTTTATGTGTATTTTGCCATAATAAAAAATTGGAAGGCACCTGGGTGGCTCAGTCAGTTTAGCATCTGCCTTTGGTCAGGTCATGATCCCAGCATCCTGGGATTGGTCCTGTCTTCTCCCTCTCCCACTCCCCCTGCTCGTGCTCTCTCTCTCTCTCTGTGTCAAATAAATAAATAAAATCTTTAAAAAAAAAAAACCTAAAAAAAAAGTAAGTGGTGGAAATAAATTCAAATAAGTAAATTAAATAATAAATTAAATTAATAAAAATAAGTAATAGATAAAAATAAACGTTTCCCCTCTCTGCTTACCTTTCACTAGATTTACTCATCCAAAGAAATTACTCTTAACAGATTATACTTCCTTCCAGGGACTTTTATGCACATAGGAGCATATTAATCTGTAAATGTAAAATCTTTTTAAAAACTCAGATTACGTAATGTTCCTCAGATTATGTGATGTTACTTTCCATTTAGTAATACACCTTATTACTAGATTTTTTTTTATATTAGTACATACTGAATTACCTCATTTTTATAGCTTTGCAATATTCTAATGTTTGGATATACTGGTATTTGTTAAATCGGTCACATTATGACAGGTAGATATGGTTTCCAGTTTTTGCTATTATTAGAAGTGTGCAGTAAATCTTTCTGTAGTCATGTGTGTGTATCATATATATAGAGAGATGTTATATATTGCATATATATATACACATATGTGTGTGTGTATACATATATATATATAAATAACTTAGGAATCAGAATTGTATGTTAACTGAATATTTTAATAGGGGCTTCTAAGTTGCCCTCCACAATGGTTGTATCATTTATTGTTTGAAGCGGTACTGGTTGTGAGGGATCATTTACTCGAAAATTGCTTCTCTCCCTGATGAACTTCTTTCTAGCTTCTTGTTTCCTTCTCCTTTTCCTATTATTTATTTTTTGCCTTCTCTGTATAGTTTTGAGGTAATGACATTGTTATGAACTATACTGATAAATTTAGATTCTTGAGGAAAAAACTGGAAGCTTTTTTCTTAAACCTAAGGGAAATTTAATAAATGTGAACACTTTCTTATAAAGAGCAATTCCATTCCACATTGCCTTGGGGATATTTTTGAGTCAGAAAAACACACATAGTGAGAGAGCTGAAAGCAATTAGCATAGTGATTTCTTTTAACTCCTCAGGTATATTTTCTTTTGCTTTCAGAACTTTTTGAGGAATCAAAACAACAAAACAAATTATAACCTCGTCTGTGAGACCCTTCAGTTTTTGGACTGCATCTGTGGAAGTACCACGGGTGGCCTGGGCCTGTTGGGTCTCTACATCAATGAGAAGAATGTAGTACTGGTCAATCAGACTCTGGAGAGCTTGACGGAATATTGCCAGGGCCCATGCCATGAAAATCAGGTAACCGTGAAAGCAGTTCTTCACGCAGAAGTATTCATGACTAATTAGCAAAAGGATCAAACTGGTGAAGGAGCCAAGCTTTGTCCACATGTAAAAGATCTTTCTTGCTTTGCCAGATATTTTTACTCTTCTCACGAAACATACAAAGACTGAATTCTGGACTAGTAAATACTATGCCCTATTTTTATTTAATTTTATCATAAAAGAAAATTCCCATGGAAATGTTCCAGATATAAATCAGACCTACCGAAAAGAGTGAAATGTGTTTCTTCACCGTTGCTCAGTTTTCATCTTTAGTGACTCTTTCTCAGGATTTGTGAAACACACTCCCTTTGGCTTCTACCACTCCATTGTGGTGTGTCATATATATTAGTCTCCTTTAGACTCACAGTAAACCTATGAACATTACAAAATAGGTCTTATTGCTCCCATTTTGTGGAAGAATATGTTCTGACCCAGAGATGAAGTGATGTTCCACAGCCTCAGAGTGAGAGAATCAGTATATTGTAGAGCCATACTTAAAACTCAGGACTTTTGATTGGGTCTAAGTAGAGTGCTCTTTTGACTACATTACGTTTTCAAGGGTAAAATTTTACCTCTCTTCCAGAAGGTTTGCCTGATTCCATTTTCTTGGACATCAAGGACATAGAAGACAGGACACTTGAGGGCATAGAAGATAAGACACTTGAGCTAGTCAAGAGCAGGTAGTCACCTGAGAGTTTGTTAATTGACTGTTCACAAACACTTAAGTGTTATGGGGCTATCATTGCGAGCATGGATTCAGCCTGGAAGAAAAGAGTTTTCGAGTGGTAAACATCTCTGGATATAAATCTTAAAGAAGCCATCAAGACTGAACATCGGTGCATAACATAGAAAAGAAGTGTGGGGGGGGAAACAGGCTGCTTTTCTATTGCAAATTATGAAATATGCACACACACGTATAAACAGGTACACACATATGCATGCCTAGGTATGTAGAATAAAAACTCAGCATTTATTGATGTAAAGGATTTGTTGTGAGGATACTGCCCCCCTCTGTAATGTGCATATTACCAGTAAAGGAGGTAACAGATTTTACCCTAGGTTTTCCTGGATTATATTTCAGTCTCCTAGGGTAATGATACAAAGAAACTTAACTGTGGAAAGTTGAGGAAAAATATACAAATTTGGAAACTTGGTTTTGTTGTTGGAAAAAACATGTATATCTATATTATTAAGCACGTATTCCCCACTTTTGGTCTTATAAAAAGATGAAATTGAGTTTTAAAATTAATTTACTAAGCTAAGCTCTAAAAGTACAAACCTAATAATAAAGAAACCAATAGTAATAAATAATGATAATAAACATGAATCCCTCATACTCTAAAAATATAGTTTATTTGAACCCCAACTTCTGAAAATATGTGGGAGAAAAGATGGTTACCAGAAAATTCCAGAAATGATCTGCAAATTGATTCCCTCTCAGTCTAGCAAGTATCTTAATAATCAGAAGAACCTCAGGAAATGTGGAAGATGGATGGAAGACACCTTTCCTTTGTGTCAGGGGAGTAAAAAATTCTTTGTGCAAAGGGAAAAATGAAGCCCATTCTGAAAGATAATGGTTATTTCAGAATTACGTTGAGTTTACTCTTTCTCGTTTAACTCACCTGGTTTCCATTTTTTGGATCCATTGATACTGGCTGCTGCATCGTAATGTGTGGTTCCACAAATTCCAACCCACAGGTTTCTGATGCTCAAGTTCTATCCATTGCATTAAGTTCAGGATCCTAGCACAATAGACCCTAGCCTTCAAAATACTGCTTATCTCTCAGGATGTTTTATAAACTTTCCCCAAGTCAGGTCCTTCTATAAATCACTCAGGTTGAAAGACTCTGCAGAACTTTTCTTCCACCACCATACCAGACAGATGTCCCCAGAATAATAGAAGGCTCCTGTCTTCCTTGTCTGCTGCCCCCAGAGGTGCAGTGGCATCATGTGCAACTCACTCAATATTAAGTAGCAGCTGAACTGATAAGCTCTATCAGTGCCAATGACATTGACATACCACAAACATACCACGTGGACACTCCTTTCCTAAAGGGGAATATTCTCTTAGCCAGGAGAGATCAGATCTTAAAATTCTGAATTTAAGACACTAACTTTTCTATTGGCGGGTATGTTAGAATTTGTTGTCTGAAAGAATATTTAACTTCAGTTTTGAAGTTCTTTGAAATTCTATAAAAAATGGTTCATTTTAAAAATTTCTATTTACACACATTGTCTCTTTCAGTGTCCTGCATTCAAAGCCATTTAATCAATACTAATCAATTAAAAGATTTAGTATGAAAGAATAAGTCAAATTTAAACCCTTGACTTAATCTCAAAGTTAAATCTTAATTCTGTTTTAAAAGTCACTGTTCTTTTATGTCACATGATGTCTAGCACTTTTATGTTGTAAGTAAAATGTTGTTCGTAAACATTTTGTTTTCCAGACTTGTATTGCTACTCATGAATCAAATGGGATTGATATCATCATTGCTTTGATCCTAAATGACATAAACCCTCTGGGTAAATATCGAATGGATCTGGTGCTCCAACTAAAGGTAGACTAAATCCACTATTTGGATGGCGGGGGTGACATTTTCTATATAAAACTTCATTTCAGAATTGGCTCTGAATCCTCTAGTAGCTCTTGTAAAAACCCAGGTATTATCATCTGTTCAGCTAATGAATTGACAGAAAGGGAGAGTGAAAGTACAATGTGCACTAAATCCCTAACAAAAGTCCAATAAGCTTTGAGGTAGTATCAGTCAAGGGTACTTTACTGAAAGTTCTTTTAAGTAGCCACTTTGTTTCACTATTTCTCTTTGTTTTTATTGTATACTTTTTATTATACAGAAGAAAAAATGTGTTAAACATTCATTATGCCATATATTTTTAATTCATCTAGACTACAGAATCCTATCTAGCAAGTCACAGTGAATTAGATCATGTAAAAGAAGGGCTGCATTTTAGTGTCATGGCTCTCTTCTCTCAAAAAACTGGTTTCTTTTACATAAGAATTGTGGTTTTTGGTCAAATACTATTAGCAGTGTTTACACTCCCTTGGAGAAGCTGCTTTAACTTAAGCTGTGTGCATACTTCCCAGTAGTTCCATTTATCAGAGCCTAGGAAGAAAATGACATTTAAAAAAATTTCTTCAACTTTTTCTTTAAATGGAAATAGACAAATGAATATACACAAGAAGCTATATAAATAAATCCCAAACTCAAAGGCATGATATTCAATACAGATGAATTATTAAAGATCACATTACTGTGTTTAGTGTTAAAGAGGTAAAAAAGAAAAAACGGTTAAATATAATTTTTCTGTAAAGATAGGTCCGTCCAGTATCAGAACAAATTTTTTTTTTTTGAGGGAGAGAGAGTACACATGCATGAGTGGGGGTGGGGGTGCAGAGGGACACAGAGAGAGAATCTTAAGTAAACTCTGCGATGAGCATGGAGCCTGTGTGGGGGCTCAATCTCAGGACCCTGAGGTCATGAATTGAGCCAAAAGCATGAATTGGGCACGTAACCGACTGAACCACCCAGGCGCCCCTAGCAAATACAGTTTAATTAAATTTTGTATAAGTAAATTTATGGCCAGAGAGAATAGAAGTGATATTTTTATAATCTTGTTTCTAAATGTAGATTAGATATGTAATGGAATGCACATATGTCTCTTTTATGTGAAGATTGTGCTAGGGGCTCCTAATAAGCAAATGTTTCTTTTCATAGACAAGGTGAATTTTTATTTTTTCACTGTTTTCATTGGCAATATGTATAAGCCTTGAGTCTTTCTGTTCATAGAATAGAACTAAGGTGATCCTTATGTCGATTGAATTTGTGTCCTTTTCCCCATGAGCATTATGTTTTTATTAGTGAAGCCAGCCTCGGCCTATATGACAGACAGCTTCAGCTGAGTTACTAGAAAAATGTTTATTTCCCCTTAAATTCATCTTTAATCACAATTCATGAAGAAACAACACATAGAAGCCTTGGCCTTTGGCTCTTTAAATCCTTTATTGGCCTAAAAACTACCTTTAAATCTCATTTTTTTTTTTAATCTCATTTTTAATTGGTATAACTTAGTGGAGAAAAATACTGAGTGATTGATTGATTGATTTGAAAGGGGGAGGGGCTGAGGCAGAAGAAGAGAATCACAAGCAGACTGGCTACTGAGTGCAGAGTGGGGCACAGGGCTTGATCCCACAACCTTGAGATTATGACCTGAGCTGAACCCAAGAGTCAGATCCTTAGCCGACTGAGTGAGCCACCCAGGCGCCCTGTGATTCATCCATTTAAAACAAAGTATTTAAAAAAAAAAAAAAACAAGTGTAGGCATACAGATTATTTACAAATCCAAACATATGTAAAAAACTAAATGATGGGGTATTACTTGAGAGTATGTAGATAGTTTTAGCTATTTAATGAAAATGCTTTTTTGAAAAAGGACTATTTAAAATTTCATTTGTTACTAACCACTATTTATGTATATGTTTTTGAAATGTGATGTTGGCTAAATCAAGGTGTATATAACATACCAGGTAAATGGACTTGACTTGAAATATTTAAAATATAGTCTTCTACTTAAAGAACAAGGCATGTGTGCCTTTCCCAACAATCTATGAAGCTCTGTATATAATGGCCAATATGAGAACAACGCTTTTAAAACAGAATAATATATATTGCCAGATTTTAGGAGGCTTCCATGGGTAGAATGCTTTTAATTATAAAATCTCTGTAACATCAAAGAGTAAGTCATATTAAAAAATGCTAAATTAAGGTTTATTTTGTATCATTCATCCTTAAATTTAATTGCTTAATCATTTATACTTTCATTTAAAATTTTAAGTATATTTAACTCTGCATATTCATTTATTGTGAAGTCTTATGCATTTTTTCATGCATATGTCTTGTTCTTTAACTTTTAATTTACATTTCATGACTAACCTGTGACTGCAAAGTTTTGAATTTGTAAATAGGTTTTTTTTTTTTAAAGGTCTCTGGCTTCCTTTGGAAGAAAATCTTCTATTAACACCAACGCACACATTTGATTTCTTAGTGTATATAGGTTCTTGTACTTTCAATTTGATTCAGATTTGAGGTCATTTACAAGATTTCTATTCTTTGAAGATAGTGTAAAAAGATTGGTTGGAAAAAAATTGTATCGCCACTGGTATTCTAAAATTGGATGTATTTTTAAGCTATTATGTATTGGGCCTCCTAAGTGAGGTTCATTAGAGAATACTGTTCATGTTGCCAAGGTTTGAGCTTTGAGTTCTGTGGGGTCAGTTCAGATTACTCTGATTACTCCACTAATCGTGGAGCCTTGTTATTTTAGGTATGTTGTTTGTATAGGATGCTACATTACAAAAATGGATTTTAGGATTGATGCAAATCTGCAAAAATTGAAAATGAACCATAAAAAAATAATGCCACTTCCCTTACAAAATACTAATGTTTTTTTTTCAGGATGGGTCTATGACATTGTTACCATCATCACCAGACATCATTGCTTCTAATATTAGTTTTAAAGATAGTCTTTAGGCTGCAGTCCTAAAAGTACAAAATAGTTGGATAGAATTTGGTACTAAGCTACTCAGTCAAGTTAATTTGTACAAATTTAACACAATTTTTGTGATGAATGTCTACATATGTCAGACAGCTGATTCAGTTCAAGTTTTTATCCTACAGGATGTTAATTTTGAGTCACTGAGAAACATCTTAAAGACATTAAACGTTACTTTTCTTGTGCTCCTATCAAAGATTGTGTGTGGCACTTGAGATTTATCTAAATAAATATTGCAAAAACACTGTAGAAATATGTCCCAGGTACTTTTTATCATTTCACAGTTTGCCATAATTCTGGGGCAGTGCTATTGAAAACAGTGTAAAGAAACATCTTTGCAAATGTTGAGGATATTGTGCTTTGTGTGATAAGACTTTGTATAATTCTTTGGATTATAAATCAACTTTATCAGAAATATTAATGGTATCTACAGGTTAAATGTTTGAGAATATATGCTTATAAAAGAACTGGAAACATCAAAGACAACACAGACTATTTTTAGCCTCTATTAAACAAAAGAAAATATTGTTTTTCTATAACACAGATGGTAAACATGTTGCATATTACTGCCGAATAGTGAGACCAGTAAATTATTACCAGTAAATTTTTATTTTTACTTCTAACTCATGAATTTAAAATTTTATAGATTAATACTCAGTAATTATTGCTCATATTTATTAAAAATTTTGATATGCTAATACATATTCATGTTTTGCACAAAAAGCAATTGTGCTAAGTTCTTTAAATTATATACCATTTCTGTAAAGTACATCATTGATACTGGTTCACCTTACCATCTTGTTAAAATGGCATCAAGACAATGTCTATTTAGAAAATGGTGATGGAAAATAGTGTATTTTAAAGCGTTATATATAAGGTTTTGATTTTGTATTGAAAAAAGCCTTTCACCAATATTTAAAATATTCTTTGGAATATAACTCTCATGACTCATTTTTTTTATTTTGTGTTGACAATGGAATAAAACCTTCTATATTAAAATGTGAACTAGCCAAATGAAATTAGCAATTTAAAGTTGTGTTTGTTTGTTTTTTTTAAAAAATGGTCCTGGTAATATCAATTAAAACAAACAGGGATAGTTAATCCATGAAATAGGCTTTCCATGTGCATTAACTCAATCTGTATCTCTAGAACAACGCGTCTAAGCTTTTGCTGGCCATTATGGAAAGCAGACATGACAGCGAGAATGCGGAAAGAATTCTTTTTAACATGAGACCCAGGGAACTGGTAAGAAAACTTTTTTTTAAAAAATATTTTATTTATTTATTTGACACAGAGAGAGAGATCCCAGGTAGGCAGAGAGGCAGGTGGAGTGTGGGGAAGCAGGCTCCCCACCAAGCAGAGAGCCCGATGTGGGGCTCGATCGCAGGACCCCGAGATCACTACCTGAGCTGAAGGCAGAGGCTTAACCCACTGAGTCCCCCAGGCACCCCAAGAAAACTTTTGAAACTGTATTAATAATGTTCATCCTAAAAGGGATGAATTTGCAGTATGCATGTCAGGGAAAAGGTGGCTTTTTCTAGTGGCTTCCACTACCTCCCCAGGGCATAATGGCACATCACAGCTTACCTTTGCAGGTGACTCAGGAGGCCCCATCATGGCAAAGCCGGTGTGATTTGAGTCCTTACTTCATTGGTTTTATCTTCTCTAAGCACTTTTCCTAATCAGATTGTCACATCTGTTATACTATGTGAAAATTCTTTTTTTGCCAGAAAAAAAAAAATAAGTGTGCTTTAGTTTGTGTATTGGAATATAGGAGAAAAGTGTCTAAAAAAATGTTTGTACTCCTCAAAAATTTTATTTATACCTCTTTCTGAACAATAAAAATAAGACCAATTCCTTTTGAACTTGTTTCTATCAGTGAAATGTTGTACCATGCTGGGCCTAAAGGAAACTATATGAAGACTTGATGGGGATTCCGCAGAGATCGTTAGTGTGTCTTCTTATTGTAGAAGTTATATTTTCCTCCTCAGGTACATGGAAATTAGGAAGTAATATCAGCATGCTTTAAAAGCACTGAGTTTCTTTTTCTTTAATTTTAATTCCAGTATAATTAAAATACAGTGTTATATTAATCTCAGGTGCACAATATAGTAATTCAACAATTCCATATATCACCCAGGACTTGCCACAACAAGAGCACTCCTTCATCCCCATCACCTATTTTACCCCATCCCCGTCCCCACCTCCCTTCTGGTAACCATCAGTTTGGTCTCTATAGTTAAGAGTCTGTTTCTTGGTTTGTCTCTGTCTCTGTCTCGCGCTCTCTCTCTCTCTTTTTTTTTGCCTTGAAAGCACTGGGTTTTATTTTTTTTTTTAAAGATTTTATTTATTTATTTGACAGAGAGAAATCACAAGTAGATGGAGAGGCAGGCAGAGAGAGAGAGGGAGGAGGAAGCAGGCTCCCCACTGAGCAGAGAGCCCGATGCGGGACTCGATCCCAGGACCCCGAGATCATGACCTGAGCCGAAGGCAGCGGCTTAACCCACTGAGCCACCCAGGCGCCCGAAAGCACTGGGTTTTAAAAACATTGGAAACATTCTCAAATCCACATCACTTGGCGGTCACATGACTAAGTCCCAGTCTTAGGAGCCCCACTGTTGCTACTTTGGGGAGATTGTATTGAAGGCATTCTTTTGCTCTCTCTTTCAGAGTGAGGAATGGTGTTGAGGAGGGCTAATAAAGATAAATGTAAGAAGTAATTTTATTTAACACATATTTATAGAGAGTCTCGTATCTGTAAGGCAGGGGACTAAAAGAAGCAAGATATTCTCTACTCTTATGGTTGAATGGGGCAATGAGTTATGTGTTCATTCAACAATAGCACTGTACAAGAGCCTTTGAAAATACTCTCTTCTCTGCCTACACCTTTATCTCATGTGACTCACCGTCAATCTCTTGCCTGAGTTCATGCCCCTGCTCTGTTTTCACTTAGTGTCTCACACTTAGTGCTGCTGTGGAACTTTTTCATTCACCTCTTGATGTGCTGACTCTCTCACTGGACAGTGAGCTCCTAGAGGAGGGTGCATACTGTATTATACCCAGTGGGGGGTACATACTGTGTTATACCCACTGTTGGGTCCTCAGTGCAGTGGACAACGTCCAGCTTCACTTGTCCCTGTTACCCAGTGGGCACTGAATAGATAATGGATGGTTATCAGGGTTCCGGAGTCTCCTAATTCATGGGAACTTTGGCATTGTCAACATTCACACATCAAAGGAAGACTTTTCAAGGAAAATACTTTCATATTCATTTAAATGAAGGTGGTTACCAAGGTCATTCTCATTTATAGTTCTTTTATGTTTTTCAAGTCTTAGGAAGTGTTCCAGTTTTTAATTATACCTCATAAACAATGTAAAATGCTTGTTGTTTGTGGCATTTCAAATCTTGTTCCTATTTGTTTTTTTTTTTTTTGATAGGTGGATGTGATGAAGAATGCCTATAACCAAGGACTGGAATGTGACCATGGAGAGGATGAGGGCGGAGATGATGGTGTTTCCCCAAAAGATGTTGGACACAATATCTATATCCTGGCCCATCAGGTGTCACATTTTATATCTTATATTATTTCTAATCTTATCAATTGTGTTTTGTGTCATGACTTGTTATATTTTCCAGTTCTGGTCCCATCATTTATACAATACCTGCCCCCTTGCTCTGGGCCATGGAGAGGGAAACGTTCCCAGAATGCCCAGTTGTGTTCCCAGAGCCATGCCAAGTGTTGATCCATAAGAAAATGATAGTTGACACCAAAAACTACTGGGCCAGGAGACAAAGACAATACCAGGTCAGAGCCCGAGAAACAGACAAACCATGACAACAAATGGAAGCTTCAAGGAGAGAGGAGGAGAGGCCAACTGAAAAGATAGAGTGTGAAATAAGGGGGTACATTTGGTCTAATCAGGACAAACCTTGGAGATGCCTTCTGGCCTCTTTGAGTTAGAGTTTGGCATTTCAGAAGTGGCAGCCTCTAACTAGTTTCTACTAGACTTCTAACAAGGATGAGGCTAAATTTTAAAATTCCTTTGGAAGACCCATTTCTATTCTATAGTTCTTGATGAACACAGGCACTTGATAGATGTTGTTTGAGGAATTTAATTTTATTAACATGAAGATCAGCTTTAAATTTGCATCATCTAACGCAGATTTGCTTAGAAGTTAAACATTTTAAATGTACAGTGCCAATTTGATTTTGTCTGTAGCAACTCCCTCTTTTTTATGGGATACAGTCCTAACTCTGTAGACTTTCCCCAAACTGCCTTTCTAGTCATCTTCTCGCATGGTCTACCTCTCTCTCTTCCTTCTTTCCCATACAGCTTACCAGTAATTGAACAAACACTGATACATATAAAGTACATTGATTTATTCTCACTTTTAAAAAATTTTTCCAGTTTTATTGAGAAATAAAGGACATATACAGCACTCTATCTGCTTAAAGGTGTTAAAAAGTTGCTTTTCAGACACTTCTTGCCCTTCTCTATAGAGCTGTATAAAGTATGTAAACTCAAGCATAGTCTTCACAAAAGATTCTGGGAAGGAGTCGGATTTTAAAATATATTAACAAAAGAAGCTGCTCTGATTTTTTAAATACAGTTCAATCACTGGAAGATTTGGGGGCCTCTCATTGTATAGCAAAATGCGTATGTAGACCAGACCCAGATAAGGGCAGATGGGTTATAGCTAGAAAGACAAAAGAGAATTTTAGGTATTGAGGAACTGAAAGCCAGAATGAAGGGCACATTAAAGGAAGAACACAGAGGTTTAAGAGGTAGAAAAGGTGCCATTTTAATTTTATTTTTTTAAAAAAGATTTGTTTATTTGAGAGGGAGTGAGGGAACACAAGCAGGGGGAGCAGCGGTCAGAAGGAGAGGGAAAAGCAGACTCCCCGCTGAGCAGAGAGCAGAGAGCTGAGCAGAGAGACATGCAGCTCCATCCCAGGACCCTGGGATCATGACCTGAGCCAAAGGCAGACGCTTAACCAACTGAACCACTCAGGCGTCCCAAAGCTGTCATTTTAGAGAGAAAGAGAAATTCAGGTGACAGGAATTGAGTCACTCTAGACAAGGAATGACTAAAGATTGAACGTGAGTGGAAAGAAAAAAAAGTCACTGGCTGAAAATGAAAATCAAATTGGCTACTAGGAGGAAGAGAAAAATGTGATGGCCCAGCATGTGCCCGGGGAAGGAGCTATTTCAGAAGCTGTAGCATTGTGGAAGGAAAACAACAAGGAAGAGTGGGCCAGAGTGAGCAGTGAAAATTTTAGAGGAAGGAAGTAGGGGAATTCAGCCGCCCATGTTTTCTTGACTGAAACCTGGTCTCACTCTGTCTGGAGAAATGTCCCCTCTTGCACGAGTGAGCGGCTACACAAACAAGTCCTGACCTGACAGGCTTGCAGTGGGAAATGAACAACCAGCCTGGCTAAGCCAGCCTTGGAACCAGAAGAGTGGCAGATGTTTGAACCAATCACCCCCATCCGTGAAGAGGAGGTTTAAAAATGCCATCTCAGATTACCCGTATAATGTGTGGAACAGTACAAATGTCAAGGTCAAGAAGAGACTTTTCTAGGTCAGTTCATTTTTAAGCAGATGAAGTGTAAGAGTAGAGAGTACAGATTTTAAAAACAGGCTATGGAGGGTGTGGAGGAGAATGGAGAATGAGTATGAAGAATGCAAGAGCTGTCATAGAATGAAGGATAATGATAGAAAATATAAAAATGATATAAAATATGAAAATATGAAGATAAAAATGCAGATGGCATAAGGGATAAATGATCTTGATGGGTTTAAATTTATGACAGTGCTTGGAGAGAAGAGATTAGATTCAAAGACAACGGTGGAGTTGTCTAAGGAGTGGGAATTCAGTAGTAAAAAAGAGGAGTAATAGGATACAATTTACTGAAACAAAGAGATGAAATCACAGATGGGAAAATGGCTTGAATGGAGAGAAACCTCTATATAGAGGTTTCTTAATTTTGCTAAACCAAATCGTTGAAAAAGCAGTAGTTTGTAGAGCTGGGATTGTACAACACAGAGATACATGAGTAAGCCAGACTGAGTATAGGGAAGAAGGAAATTCTGAATTGCTGAACACTCTAAGCCTTGGGATTCAGTTGTAAGAGTAACTATGAAATGAGAGTAAGTGTGCGTTCTTTGAGGAACTCAAAAACGGGATAGGAGTGGCAGAATATATAAAACGGTATATGTAACTGTGTAGAGTTAAGCAACTGTCTGCTTATTTTCTTAGAGTGACACAGAACATTGTTACCTTCTTACTTTTTAAGGTATTCTCTTGGGTGACTCCTCCCACTATTGTGTGTGTGTGTGTGTGAAAGAGAGAGAGAGAGAGAGAGAGAAACTCAGCTTTCACTCAGAGAAGAGAGCCCACTGTGCTTTTTTCATCTTTCCACAAGTGACTCCTTTGGGGTTCTCTAGGCTGGCATGTTACATTGATTTCTTGGGAGGCCAGCCATGGTTGCTGAGTACCTTATGAATCTGTTGTCCAAGCAGCATCCACACCAAAGAGGAAGGGTCATGTGCTTTGCTTTCAGGAGAAGCCAGGTAGGAGTGCTCCAAGGGTTTGGTTGAGCCCCGCTTTTGCTGCTTTCACTGTGGGTATGGAATTATTTGTCCCCTGAATGCTGATGACCATGCAGATTGGTTTCTGCCTTTGCACAGTTCAGTAATTCCAAAACCAAGGTTCAACTTCCTCCTTGTTTTACTATAATCATCTTTTGTACAGACAGTTTATTTTCGTGCACTCAGACTTTCAATTTTTGTTGTTATTCTTTTCATGGTAGTGAGGTAGTTCTGCTTTTTCTACCATGACATCCTTTTTAGCCCTTCCTGTGGTTGGTGTTACAAGAAACAAATAATGCTTCTTTCTTGTAAGTGTCTTGTCTGATCTACATAAAACTATAAATACATCAAAAAGGGAATTTCTTAAGTTCTACTACTATGGTGCGTGCAGAACATTTCCTGAAAATTCAGCTATGGGTCCTTTTTGATTTTCTGCCATCCACATGTTCTCTTTCCATATCTCTGCCTTGTCTTTCTGCTGTGGGCTTCTTCTTTTATATTTTGCCTTCTTACTGCTTCCTCTCCTCTTTATTCCTGCCTTTCCGTAGAATAGTCACTGCCTACAATCTAGGACATTCTTCAGTACTTTGTATGTACTTACCATGTATTAAACCATATTGTTTTTCCTGGTCCCATGTAGCAATTTCTGTTTTTCCATCTGAAAAACTTGATCCCCCTCTAGCTTTATTGAGATATAATTAACACATAACATTTATAAATTTAAGGTGTATAATGTGTTGGTTTGACGTATTTATATGTTGCAAAAGGATTAACCACCATTAGCTTCATCCCATTGCATCATTATTTCCTTTTTGGTGAGAACATTTAAGATACAGTCTCTTGGCAACATTCACTATATGAGATTACAGGAGTATTTGCTATAGTCACCATGCTGCACCTTAGATCCCCAGAATTTGTTACTCTTATAACTGGAAGCATATACCTTTTAACCAACATCTCCCCATTTCTCCCAGCCTTCAGCCCCCTAGTAACCATCATTCTATTCTCTGTTTCTCTGGCTTCCACATTTTTAGATTCCACATATAAAAGATCATATGATATTTCTCTTTCTCTGACTTATTTCACTTAGTGTAATGGAACTCCTTCTTTCTCATGGCTAAGTAATATTCCACATTGTGTGTCTATATATAAACACCACATCTTCATTATGCTTCATCCCTTGATGGACACTTGGATTGTTTCCATATCTTGACTATTGTGAATAAGTCTTCAGTGAACATGTAGGACCCTTTAGTTCAATACCTACTAGAATTAAGATGTATATGGAGAAAAGTATTAATGAACAAGCCTTTGGAAATCAGAAATGACCCTAACCCCTGGCTCATAAGGCAAGAAAGGATGGATCACTTTAACTGGCTATATGAAATTATTTTTAAAATACCGTTTTTAAAATTTTTCATGAGTGTTTCCCTATGTCACTAAATGGTCTTGGAAACATAATTTTACTGTCTGCATAATCATTCATTATTTGAATGTGCCATAATTTATTTAAGCACTCCTATTGTTGGACATTAGGTTTCTAATGTTTTTGATATTATAAATTATGCTGTGATTAGCATCCTTATACATTAATCTTTGTCTGCTACACTGATTACTTCCCTAGGATAAATTCCAAGAAGTTTAATTACTAGGTCACAGGGTAGTAACTATTTTATGGTTTGATGCATATCATAAAATTGTTATCATAAAAGTCCAAATGTGTGATGGTACTAATCTTATTCAATCTTAAAATTACTATCATTTAAAAAAAAATTTGCCAAACTTACAGTGTGTGGAACATAGTGACCACTTCACCACCATTTGTTAAATGAATCAATGAATTATAGTTGAAAGGTGATCTCACTTTATTTATTTTTTTTTAAGATTTTATTTATTTATTTGACAGACAGAGATCACAAGCAGGCAGAGAGGCAGGCAGAGAGGGGGGAGCATCTCTACATGCTGAGCAGAGAGTCTGATGTGGGGCTCAATCCCAGGACCCCAGGATCATGACCTGAGCCAAAAGCAGAGGCTCCAACCCACTGAGTCACCCAGGCGCCCCAGGGATCTAACTTTAATTCACACTTTGGATTACCAATAAAATGGACTCTTTTTTTTTGAGAGAGAGAGAGTGAGAGAGTGGGGGAAGGGGCAAAGGGAGAGAATCTCAAGCAGACTCCTCACTGAGGCAGAACCCAACATGGGGCTTGATCTCACGACCCATGAAATCATAACCTGGGCTGAAACCAGTGCTCAGCTGCTCAACTGACTAAACCACACAGACACCCCCAAATGGACCCTCTTTTCATGTTATTTAGTGTTACTTTTTTTTGTGTGTGTGTGTGTGTGTGAATTGAAAATGTGTTTCTCCATTCTTCTGACAGGGTTCATTTTGTGTTTGTGAATTTTAATTAACAGTAACAAATCTTAGTCATAGTAGCTATATCTACTTCTTCCTGATTAATAGCTTCTTAATGTTTTAATGATAGGTTTCTTCTGCCCGTTGAGATCTCTTAAACACTCACTTAGATTTTCTTCTGGTGTATAATGAATTAAGTTAAGTATTTGACTATATAATCTTCCCATGTCATAATGCAGAAATAATAAAAAAGCAATTTCTGAGGCTAAGTTATCTCTGAGGGTATAGCCCCAGATTTGGTAATAAGAGGAGTTTATAAGGGCAGGGTTTATAGGAGTCACATGAATGTGATATAGAGCATGGGTCACAGAGAGAGCTTTAGCAGAATAGGTCAGGGCCAGCTCCAGACCATCTTCAGGGTCAGACTGGGCACGTGAGTGAGCACTGGGGGAGCAGGTGAGCCTGGGACAGCCTGGTGATCCTCTTCCAAAGCAGGCAGCCTTTACTCACATCTGCTAACTTTCCAATTCAGATTAAGACCCGAGATTTCCACTTCTTTCAATATTTCAAAAGAAACCTGAATTCTGAAATTTTTTAAAAATGTAAGCTCTCTTAATTTTTAAATGTTGACAGTTCATTTGGTATTTTTAAAGACACTGAGCAGTCCAAGCAGAACTCCGCAGCAAGTGGAATGTTGCCCACGATCCATAGTTTGCCACTTAGAGACTAGAGGATCCAAATTTCTCATTGATCTTCATTCAGTTCCGTGGATCTTTTGAGTGTCTGCTAGATGCCAGGCTCTGGGCTGGATATTAGGAGTACAGCAGTGAAGAATAATGGGAGATCAGCTCCCAGGGAATTTACATTCTGACTGGGAACAAATGATGAGTAGACAGACCAGACAGACAGCAGAGAGTGTTACAAGCCGTGCAGTGAGTGAGAACAGGGTGTGAGGAAAGGCAGTTCTGGAATGCTAGTGTAGACTGCTGATCCGGAGGGATTTCTCTGAGGAGCTGAAATTGAGGCTTGCTCTGAGTGAGCAAGTAAATGCCGGGAGTATGAAATGGAGAGATATGGGGGGACATCCCAGAGGATGGCTCGAAAGTGGCAATGAACTTGGCATGTTTAGAGAAACAAAAGACCTGTGTAGCTAGACCTTCAACCAGCCGTTAACACTCGAATATTGTAATAATCATATAAATGCACCTGAGGCTCATTTATTATAAGATAGTCATTCAAGAACACTTATATTAGGCATTGTTTGAGTTGCTAAAATGGAAAGATGAATAAAGATGCTATCCTGAAGCTCATAATAATAGGCTTTTGTTAAAATAGAGGTAGGCATGAGATGCATGTTCCTAGGAGTCAGGAGGGGATTCATGGAAGCGGTGACACTTGAACTGAATCTCGAAGATAGAAGGAGGGGCGGGGAGCACATTCCATCAGAGGCAACAACTTCAGTGTTTTAGAGAAAGGAACTTCTTTTGAGAATATTGATAGGGTTCTTGTGTGGTATCTGTTGATGTCTTCATATGAAATGAATTATAATAATTTATATTAAGTCAACATCTTTGATAACTGTGAAGACCTCTAATAAATGTTGCTTGAATGAAATAAGTGAAAGAATGAGAAATGGAGAAATGAATGACTAGGACATGACATACTCTAAAACTTTAGTATTTTTAATTTCAGTATTATAACAAAAAAGCTGAATACAGATAATTTCTTGTTATCATCATGCTCAAAATTAATGATAATTTTTTCCACTGGAGTGTAAATTCTATGTGCATAGACACAATTTGTTTTTCTGGTCCCATGCCAACTATGTACTTTAGCATATAGTAGACACTCAAGAAGAGTCTGGGGAATAATTTCCTACGAAAATTCATGCAGGCTGATAATATTTTCATGTAATACAGGTACTGGGTAAGATTAAGAGCATCCTACCACACTGGTATTAGCATGCTGGCAGTCAAGGATCTCATTCAGTTCCTATGGGCTTTTTAATTTTGTAGAGCACTCTTTACCAATCATGTCAGCAAATCCTACATAGAGTCCTGTACTATCTCCCTCATCCGAAGCACTTTTTCTTTTTACTTTTGTTCATGATGCCACCTCTAAACTAATAAAATATCTCCTCCTTTTCTTAAAACTCCTGTTAGTACTTCCTTCATTTTTCTGGGATCCAAAATGAGACTGACTTACCCCATTTCTTAGATGAATTCCAACCAATGATCTCTTCTTTGTATTGAATTCTTACATCTGTCATGTTCACCCAAAACTGCATACATACATACTTTCACAACAGTTTATGCTGTATAACATCCTAGAATTGTTCTTTGTTTCATGTGTATAGGACTTGGCTACTTAATTAATAGTAGATTGTCCAAATTTGAGCATCCATGAGGCCTCATTTAAAAAAAAAAAACAAAAAAAAGGAAACTTTCCACAAAGAAGAGTATCTTGGGGAAAAAATACTTGACATAATAGATTTAAATCCTCTAATGGGCACCTACATATCTTTCACCAAGCAACAACGAATCTTTGGATGACTGCCATTTATATGACCGCTCAAATTCATGGTTAATGGGAGCAATAAAAAATGCAATCCAGGAAATGGATTGAAATTGGACTCTGTAATTGTTAGTTTGGTATAAAGATCATGAAGCCAAGTTTAGTGGAAGCAATTATTTTTCTGCTTAACATTTCATGTTTGGTAGATATATATTTATTTCTGAGTGACATAATTGTTAGAGCATCAATCTGAATTCTAGCAACTTAGAAGGCCTTTGCTGTGTCTTTGGCTCCTCCTTATGTCGGCTCTGATTTCAACTTTATCCACTGAATTAAAAGTCTCTTAGGAGAACTAGAGATATCAGGCAGGGAGGCTTTTACATATATTTTTTTTCCATACAGAAAAATACATAGTATTTCCTAACCTATTTTAGACACTTGGGTTGTTACCCTGTCGGGAGTGGAAGCCGGTATCTCTTTCTTTCCCTTCAGGAGAGAGAGAAAGCATAGGAGGAATAGCCATTGTGTTTTAAGCATGAGGAGTCCTTTTGTTATGTTATGCTGATGGAATTTGCTTGGTGTCCTGACGGTCCTCATTCATCCATTTTCTTTTCCTTAAGAATTTAATCTCATAGCTGCGATTGCTTGAGCTATGTTCATTTTAAGGGATATGCATATACATACTCTAAATAGCTAACTTTTAATTTATACTGAAGTGGTATGAAGTGTATATATTACTCAGACTACTTAAAATGTTTTCCTTAGAGACTTCGCTACTCACCTCTTTGGGGCTTCTATTTTCTTATGCTAATATATAGTAATCAGCATTGCTTCATTTACTTTATTTGTAGAAACAGAAGGATGGGTTTGTAATTGGATACGTAACTTCCATCTTTAATATCTTTGAAGGGTTTTAACTAACTTACAATTACTTCATCTTTATTATTGCTTGTAGTGCAGAAAGTAGAAAACACAGCTGGGTTTTTCAGCTCCCAGAAGCACTTGTAGCTCAGTAACATGTTGGCTAGAATATTGTACAAACAGCTTAGCTGTTATTCACCCTTGCACCCTGTGTTTTCTCCATGAGCCAATGACGTCACTCAATCTCTGACTTCAGCTTCCTCATCTACAAAAATATGAGGGGTATCCATCAACTGTGCTTTCAGAGTAAACTTTCAGAGACTTTTATGGACCCTAGAGTAGTTGGACCATGATGGCCCCTTAACTAGTTTAGGTTGTGTTTTAAATAAAGAGACACTAACCAGCTATTGGATATTTTTGTATTTATGTACACCTTACCTACTTATGAAAGGAATTTGAGGTTGAGTAAGAAATGCACTTGTAAAATTAGACTGTTAGAATTCAAGATCAAAAGCCTTAGAAGGAAAAGGAATCGAAGTATGCTAAGAGTCTCAGCTAATATTCTTACTGTTCATCGGTAGGACTCAGAGTGAAAAACTATGGGCAAGACTACTAATATCTGTACTATTCATTCATAATCATCTTTTTGTCAGTACTTACTTCTAAAAGGGATCCATGGAAGGGAGGGAATAGCAGGTAGGCAATGTTTTCTAAACAGCTCTGCGCAACACACCAGATTGAAAAAAAATGCACAGAGCTTTTTTTCAGTCCTCGGGGGTGAATAGGGTTCAGTATTTCTGAGTTATAATCAAAAGCGAGTATCGATAAATATGAAGTATGAGGAGTACGGTAGTCATTGTGAAAACAGGTATATAAGGTCACTTCCTAGGGAGATTTGGATAATGTAGAAACTTGCCAATATGTGAACTTAGTTGAAAAAAACTCTCTTAATATCAAGAGATTATCTTTCTAAAATCTCAGAAAATAGACTTAATGGCCAGCTATGTGAAAAAACAAAACAAACAAACAAACAAAAAAGCAAAAAACTACTGTTAATCTTGACAACAGATACGTAGAGAGATACAGGCAGTTAAAGGAACTTTGCCCAAAAACTTAATATAACTGCAAATTTTCTTTTCTAAAAGAAATAAGAAACCCAGGATCAACTCTTTTCCCCCCATCAAAAGATATTTTTCTTTGTTGCCTTCACAAAGCCATTTGAGTTAATAAAATAGATGGTTATTAACTAATGTTACTTTGAGCATTAATTATTCTGTGTTTCTTGGCAACCAAGGCAAAACAAAAAAAACAAAAAAACCACTCATATTGATTATTAGTGAAGCACAAAATTTCTTTGTACTTTATTTGAAGAGGAATTTATTGACGAAACCCTTATGAGGTAATATTAATTAATGATGTTGTAACAAGTTAAGATTAGTAGGCCTTCCTCACTAATATAATTTAGAAATAAAAATTGCCTATTAGACACCAGATTGAAAAAACAAAAAACAAAAAACAACCTTGTTGTATCCTGTTGCCATGCATTCTCTGTGGTAAAAAAGGTAAGCAGATTTTCAATTAAAATTTTAACATAAGGTAAAGGTTGAAAATTTTCTCAACAAACATTTCTGCTTATGCGTCCAGCATCTACATAGAGCCTGGTGCCTAGAAAGTGCTCCCTAAATGTTTAGAAAGACTCATCAGAATTACTCTCGTGACTTTCCCCAGCTACACTCATTCTTTTTTTTTTTTCTTTAAGATTTTATTTATTTATTTGACAGACAGAGATCGCAAGCAGGCAGAGAGAGAGGAGAAAGCAGGCTCCCTGAGGAGCAGAGATCCCGATGTGGGGCTCAATCCCAGGACCCCGGGATCATGACCTGAGCTGGAGGCAGAGGCTTTAACCCTGAGCCACCCAGGCGCCCCAGCTAAACTCATTCTTAATTCATTCTTTATTCAAAGTCTATTTATTGGTTACCTATGAGAGCCACGCTCCTCTCCCAGAGCTGGGGATCAAGTACTGCACGACACACCCAAACCCCTCCCCTGGATGAGTTTACATTCTCATGGGGAAGTCTCCCTCCTTGTGATCACATTATTTGCTCCTTCTGGGGTCAGCTATTCCAGAGACATGTTTGTGCCACCAACATGAAGATGAAGGTGTGGAAATGAGATAGAGTCTCTACCTTCAGGAAATTTACCATTTATTACAGGGACTCAGAAAAACAGTCACAGTGTGCCAAGCCCTGTGGAAGATGTATGTCTGGGGTGCTCTGGGGTCTTGGGTTAAGAGTGGGCCTAGGAAAGTGAGCTTATGACAGAGACAAGGGAGAAGAGAGTCGGGGAAGAGACTATATGCGATCATTCCGTACTTGCTCTGTACTCAAGCATGCAAATCTGTTTCTCTAAAACCCCTAATCCACTAGACCATAACTCGGCTCCCTTTTATACCAGAACTTCTCAAAAGATGATACACAAGTTGCAATTTCCAATTCTTCTCTTTCTCTTCTCTCTTGAATTCATCCCTGCTGGATTTTCATCCTTAGCACGACACCAAAACAGCTCCCAGTGAGGTCACCAGTGACTGCTCTCTTGCTAAAACTGATTATTCCCATTCCTCATCATATTTGACCTGTCTCTAACATTTGAAACAGCCAGTCACTCTCTTCTTCTGGAACTACTTCCTTCTCTCAGACTTCACATCACACAGTCTCTCGGACTTTATTCTTCCTTATGGGCCCCTTCTCAATTTCTTTCATTGATTCCTGTTCCTTTTTTCTGCTTCTATCAGAAGTGTTCTGGTCAGCGTGTTCTAGGATTCATTCCATAGATCTCTTGTTTCCTCAATTGACACTCCCGAGATAATCTCATTCAGTCACATGACTTTAAACACCAGCTGTACCACAATAAGTCCCAAATTTATATCTTCAGCGTGGGCCTCTCTTCTGAACACTGGACTGGTACATCCAACTGTTTGTTTGAGATCTGCATTTAAATGTGTTTTTAGGCACCTCACACTTTATATATCCATCATGGAACTCTTGATTTTCCCACTGTTTTTCCAACCTGGATACCAATCCAAACCCTCTGACTCCAGAACCCAAGCTCCTTACCATTTCTTTAACCCAAGTCTGTTCCCGGGCGCTCACACTGCACACTCTGCTTACCTGTATCCCTGAGTTTTTGTGGCCTACTTAGTTGTTTGTCTTCTCTGCTAGACTTCAAACTGCGTAAAGGCAGGAGTCATGTTTTATTCATGAATGGGTTGCCTAGTGCATAATCCTTGTGTTTGATACAGTAAATTCTTCTGAGTGAGTAAGTGAGTAAATGAGCAAATATTATAGTCAACATGTGAGTGTCAGAGATGACTAGAAAGGAAATAGGTTAATCTTGGCTGGAGTTGTGGTAATGGACTTGGTGAAGGGGCTGACATTTTAGGTGAATATTATGTATTGATGAGATTTAGATTAGTAGACAAGAGAGGGAGGCCTCTCCATCACAGGGAAAGACTGAGCATAAGCCAAGGTGATAGTCACCATGATATGTGTGGGGGGGTTACGTGCTCTGGGACATTATCTTAAAGGGACCGAGAAAACAAGAGTGGTGCAGATGGTGGGAGGCAGCTGTGGAGGACATATCTTACCAAATTTTAAGGGGCTCCTGGGACCAAAAAATATTTCAGTTTATTGAAATGTTACTTAGCAGAGTTTTCTGCTAAACTGTTCCTTAGGGTACTTAGTTCTTCTTTATGTTGCCCTAAAATTAATGAGACATTAATGATTTTGTAGAATGCTAAAACAATAACACAAAAACAAATGGCACTGAAATCTGCTTTAGAAGGTATCCAGCAACTCAAAAGCATTATTACAAGACTTTAAAAGATCTTTTAACGGTTGTACTTTTTTATTCATGCACTAATTCATGCCCTGACATTATTAAGCAAGTATTTAAAGATAAATCAATGAAAAACAAACCATGAGAAAATATAATTAGTAAACACATAAGCCAATATAAAAACACAATGTCAAAGCATTAAGTAATATTCTGGGCATGTGTTTGTTTGTGTGTGTGCTTGTATGTATCTGCCTATGTGTATTGATTAACTTGTTTTTCTAGCTAAAACATAAGTGTAAGAAAGACATACCATAGCTGACACTTTATTCTGAAGACGCATTGTAGAAGTATGAGGTGGGATGACAGGATAGAGCGATCCAAATAATATTTTCTAGTCAACAGATCCAATGCCAGAAGATTTAGCTAGTGTAAGAAACTAATTTTTTTTTTTTTTTTTTTTTTTTTTTTAATTTAAGAGCTGAGAGAGTCATGGGGGTATGGGAATCTTCCGAGCAACACAGTGTGCTTGTTCAGCATTTGTGTTTTGTGGCCAGAATTTTTGTTGTGCATTTTGAATTTCAGAATTTCTTATAAAGGCACAGAAAAATGAAAGGCCGTTGTAGCAAAATAAAATCTGGAAGATCAGCTGTTGAATTAAAAAGTCAAGTTTCAGAAAGGGAAATAGTTATCCCCAGCCAGACCAAAAAGTGATAGTCACCCCTTCTACATCACAACCAAGTAGTTATGTGAAATTATACATTAGGGGAAAGTTCTGGAAAGTCCCTTGTGGAGATTTATGTTATTAATGAAATAAAATCATTTTTAGTGATATAAAGTTGATTGGTTCAAAAACCATCTTCTGGAAATCTATGTGCATGTATGTAGCTATGTATCTTTCTGAGTAGTTGTCATTTCCACATCTGGTTGATTCTGTAAGACCTGCAACCTCTGTGTGTTACTTTTATAAAAGGTTTGCTGACATTTTGCAGGGGGTCACATAGTATTTTAGGCTGTCTCTGCTGCAGATATTCAGCTTTGCCATTCTACTGTAAAAACAGCCGTAGAAAATACGAAAACAAATGAGCATGGCTGTGTTAAAATGAAACTTCGTTTAAAAAACAAAAAACAGGTGGAAGGCCTGATTTGACCCATGAGCTGTAGTTTGCCAAACTCTGCTTTAGATAGCTTTTATAATCTTCACAGCCACAGTTTCCTGTGTCCCACATTTAAAATATCATTATGAGCAAGAATTGATAGGCCACGAATTTGTAAGTAATTTTCATATTTATTTTTATAATGTTTAATTTGTTTTGTGTGCGAGTAGAATGCGCGCGCGCGTGCACACACACACACACACACACACAGAGACACAGGTACTTAGAGTTTCTGACTGGAAAGAAGAGAATACACCGGATGTTCTTTCCTTCTGTTGCTGTGATTCTTTGATGTCAGTGTTCTGTGACCAGTGGGAGCCTGATCATGTATGAGATTTTTTTTTTTTTCATGTATGAGATTTGATTGACCAATTGATGGGGCAGATATATGTTCCTTCATTAGATTAAGCATATGAATGAATCGAGTATGAAATGGGAGTGTGAATGAATCCAGTGGACCTGAAGCAGAAGAAGGGGATGGGAAGGCAGAAGTCATTGGAGTGAGACAAAATATGGGGTCAAACTGGAAGAAAATTCACTGGGGGCATCTGCTTGCATCTGATACCCAACTTAGGAAAAACCATGTCTTAAAGTAGAGGTCAAAAGCAGTGGTTCTCAAATTGTAGTACCCATCCCCAGAAACTTTCATTAAGCCTGGGGCACAGCTCCCAAAAGGTTTTTACCATAAATTCCTGAAATTTTTATTTATGTTGTCTGCAGCCCACCTATTCAGAAAAGTTACAGCAGATTTTTTCCCTCCACAGCTTCCTTCCCTAATTATGTGAGAGCCAGATCACCTGACCTCTTCTCTTTCCATTCCTTTCCTTCTCCTTTCTGCTTTCCACATTCCAAGCTAATCTGATTATCACCTCATTTCTGTTAACGTTAACCCACCCTTTCTCAGAAATCAAAGGAATTAATCTTTGTTATTTAGTAACAGGACGATATCTTTTTAAACATGTTTGCAGGTGCCTGGGTGGCTCAGTCGGTTAAGCATTCAACACTTGATCTCAGCCCAGTCTTGATCTCAGGGTCACCAGTTCAAGCCCTGCATTGGGCTCCATACTGGGTATAGAGCTTACATAAAAAAGAAATTAAAATTTAAAAAATAATACTGCTTGCATCAAAACAAACAGATGAAAACCATGACTCTTTTCTAGGCATATATTCCTTGGCCCTATAAGGCAATGTGGGAATTCAGTTTCTTGCTGCTTTATATATAAAGTCCTTAATGGCCAGATAAAAAGAGAAGGCCAGAATGTTGGGCACAAGAGGGAGAAGGCCAGAAATGAAGCTGAGGAAGTAGGCAGGGTCAGTTGAGGAGGGTATGTAGGTCTTGCTAGGGGTTTTGGCAGTGAGAAGCCATCACTACCACCTTAGCCCAAACACTACTTCATCTTTGGGAGTGGCATGAGGAGAGTGGGAATGTGTTAGTCTTGAATAACTCCCAGGTACAGTGTTGGTAAGTGGATAGATGATAGTGCATTTCACAAGATTGGAAATAGGAAAGGCTTGCAGGTGGAATGGGAAGAGAAGAAGCTTGGTTCTAGAACTTTGGTATCCAAGAACGTAAGGAACATTAGGTTGGAGTCATTTAAGTGTATGCAGTCGTTTAAGAGATTCTCAGAAAAGAGAGTCAGGCTTAGGATATTGATGTACAGAAATGTTAGTATAGATGCTATTGGAAATGGTGGGTGTAGTTGAGATTTTCCAGGAATAGCTATTGGAATGAGAGGGATAAATGAAATCAAGAATAGAATCCTGGGTAATATCACCCTTTAAAAGAAAGGAGGAGGAAATGTTGAAAAAGAAAAACAAAGTTGGGGGCATCACATTGCGTGATTTCAAGCTGTAGTACAAAGCTGTGATCACCAAGACAACATGGTACTGACCCAAAAACAGACACATAGATCAATGAATAGAGAGCCCAGATATGGACCCTCAACTCCGTGGTCAACCAGTCTTCAGCAAAGCAGGGAAAAATATCCAATGGAAAAAAGACAATCTCTTCAATAAATGGTGCTGGGAAAATTGGATAGCTATATACAGAAGAATGAAACTCAGCCATTTACTTCACTTACACCATACACAAAGATAAACTCTAAATGGATTAAAGACCTCAATGTGAGGCAAGAATCCATCAAAATCCTGGAGGAGAACAGAGACAGTAAGCTTTTGGACATCAGAGAAGATAGGCAGTAACCTCTTTGACATTGGCCATAGCAGCTTCTTTCAAGACACATCTCCCAAGGCAAGGGAAACAAAAGTGAAAATGAACTTTTGGGACTTCATCAAGATAAAAAGCTTCTGCACAGCAAAGGAAACAGTCAACAAAACTAAGAGGCAACCCACAGAACAGAAGATATTTGCAAATGACACCACAGATAAAGGGCTGGTATCCAAAATCTATAAAGATCTTCTCAAACTCAACACCCAAAAAACAAATAATCAAGTCAGAAAATGGGCAGAAGACATGAACAGACACTTCTCCAAAGAAGACATAGGAATGGCTAACAGACACATGAAAAAATGTTCATCATCATTAGCTATCAGGGAGATTCAAATCAAAATCACACTGCAATACCACCTTATACCAGTTAGGATGGCAAAAGTTGACAAGGGAAGAAACAACAAGTGTTGGAGAGGATGTAGAGAAAGGTGAACCCTTTTAAACTGTTGGTGGGAATGCAAGCTGGTGCAGCCACTCTGGAAAACATTGTGGAGGTATCTCAAAAAGTTAAAAATAGAATTACCTTTTGCCAGCAATTGCACTACTGGGTATTTACACCAAAGATACAGATGTAGTGAAAAGAAAGGCACCTGTACCCCAGTGTTCATAGCAGCAATGTTCACAATAGCTAGATTGTGGAAGGAGCCGAGATGCCGTTCAACAGATGAATAGATAAAGATGTGGTCCATGTATACAATGGAGTATTCCTCAGCCATCAGAAAGGATAAATACCTACCATTTGTACTGACATGAATGGAACTGGAGGAGATTATGCTGACTGAAATAAGTCAAGCAAACAAAGACAATTATATAGTTTGACTTATATGTGAAGCATTAAGAGTAGCATGGAGGACATTAAGAGAAGGACGGGAAAACTGAAGGGGGGATATTGGAGGGGAAACAAGCCATGAGAGACTGTGGACTATGGGAAACAAACCGAGGGTTTCAGAGGGGAGTGGGTAGGGGGATGGGTGAGCCTGGTGATGGGTATTAAGGAAGGCATGGATTACATGGAGCCCTGGGTGTTATAGGCAAACAATGAATCATGAAACACTATATCAGAAACTAATAATGTTCTGTATGGTGACTAACAAAACATAAATTTAAAAAAAAAAAAAAAGGAAAAGGAGAAATCTACAGAAATGGTTTGAAATCAGGTGGTCTGAAAATGGGACATGAACACAAGGTAGCACATTGACTCACAAAGGGGACTGGGACCAGTGGCCCCAAAGAACTGAACACGCAAGGTACAGCCATAATTGTGAGTCCAGGATTCAGCACTTAGCAGGTCACCAACGGCCTTACCAAGAGCAAGTGGGGGCCCCACATGGGCATCGGTAGTTGGAGTAGGCTGTGGGATTACTACCTGAAAAGTCCGTACGCTGCAAAACCACATCGGAGTCAGAGAAGCAGTGATTTAAAGCAGCTCGGTCTAAATGTCCTGTTCTGATCCCTATCTTACGCACGATGAGAGTGAAATATTAGTTCTAGAACTCAGGGGGAGGGAGAATGAAAGAAACACTGGCGCCATTACAACTCACGTTGTCTCACTGTCACGCTAAACAACGTCACTGATACCCTCAATACACTGCACTTGCTCTTTAGAAGAGATGATGTATGCATGTGTGTGTGTGTGTGTGTGTGTGTGTGTGTGTGTGTGTGTGTTGGTTAAAATGTCCTCCAAGGTTTCCCACGGCTCCTCGTACTTATACTTGCTCTCCTAGCTCAGTGGCCTTGCCTAAAAGCAGGAGCAGTAAAGGGCTAACAGGAAATCCTCACAGGTGCCAGTTTGTAAAAGCAGATCTTGATCTGTCAGCCGGGGCTTTGTTCTAGCTTGTACCCGCTCTGTGTGGTGCTTTATGGTTTTCCGGGAAGGCGTGCTCTGGGATCACAGCGATGCTGCTAATTAAATGTCAGTGGGCCTGGGAGCTGCAGCGAGGCGTTTGCGCTGATTGCTGAGACAGAGGCAGGAAGGAGAGGCGCATCCACCTTCCCAAAGCTCATTAGGGTAGGCAAGGGCTCGCCTTCGGACCGCGTCGGCGTTCAGACTCTAAATGGATGCTGCAAGAGGGCCCACAAATGAGCTCCAAAAGGAATAAACAGCATATGTCTGTATGGTTTTAACAGAGGACACATTCTTCTGGCAAGTTTTCCTTGAAATTGTTCCCCTCTGTCATCCCCTATTTTATGGACTGTTTCACTGATTCTGGAAGTGCCTCCTATTTAACTTGTTTTTAAAGTTGATCACTCGGGGCGCCTGGGTGGCTCAGTGGGTTAAAGCCTCTGCCTTCAGCTCAGGTCATGATCTCAGGATCCTGGGCTCGAGCCCCGCATCGGGCTCTCTGCTCAGCAGGGAGCCGGCTTCCTCCTCTCTCTGCCTGCCTCTCTGCCTACTTGTGATCTCTGTGTCAAATAAATAAAAAAAATTAAAAAAAAAATTTCACTTATAAAGTTGATCACTTCCCCATGTTCAACATTGCCACAAAACTAAGCGAGAAGTTCTCCAAAATAATAAATTGAACGCATATCTCGAGAAAAGATCAATGCTTTGGATGTAGGTGGTAATAGGCAGCCGGGTCGTTTCTTGCTCCCCCCGAAGGCCCTGACATTCTTTCTCACGGCTGCAGTCAGAGCCCAGGGCAGCCCAGGAAAACTCAGTCTAGGAGTCGTCATCTGCCTCCCCCTGGGGTTACTCTGAGCTCCGTTTCTCGTGAGTGGCGTGCTTCTTTAACCAGTTATCAAGCTAGAAAGCTGGCATTCGCTGTGACCCTTCCACTACCGCCATTCACACAGCATGTCCCCTCCGTTCTGCCTTCTGGATGTCTCTCAGAGCTGCCCCGCTTCCTAATCTTCCTGCCTTTCCTCCTCTTGCCATCCTCATGTCCTGCCCGGACAACAGCAGTGGCCTCTTGTTTCTCTGCCTCTGGTCAGATTCCTTTCAGTCCACTTTCCACAGTGAAGTTAAAGGGATTATTTTCAAAGGTGTCTGTCTCCTCATTCAGCATTTCCCCCGGCTTCCTATAGAATAGCGTAGGCACTCGCTGGCCTGACTCGGAGACCTTTTCACATCATGTTCCTGATTCCTCTTACTTTTTTCTATTTTTTGAGTTCATATTTAGTATAACTTACTTTGTATCAGGTGAGGTGTCTCATCCAATCCGCTCTGAGGTGAACGTTAAAGGTCGCCGTTATTAACCTCATTTTGCAGAAAAAGAAAGTGAGGCTTAGTGAAGCTGTTAATTTGCCCGTGTTGGTTTGTTAATAAGTTGGATGGAAAGGATTTGAACCTGGGTCCGTCAGAGCCCGTGACGCTAACTGTGCAGTCCTCCTCTCTAACCATCTCTGTCATCATCTGTGCTCTTTTTTGCACTGTATGTTCTAGAATCTGCCCACAGTCCTCACTACCCCCTTGTCCCAAACCACCATCTCTCACTGGGATTATTGTATTAGGTCTCTGTTCTCCCTGCTTGCATTCACCCGTGCCTTCCTTTGTGTCTTCTCTAACACAGTGGCTGCTTTAAACCCTTAAAAACATAATTGAGATGACGTCACCTGTCTGCTCAAAGCTTTCTGATATTCCCAGTTTCTGAGCAAAAGTCAAATCTTGGCGTTGGCCTCAAAAGCCTCTCAGGATGACCCGGCCCCTCTGTCCCCCTCACCCATCTCTCTGGCTACCTCCCTCCTGACTTCTCAAGCCTCGTGGCTGTGCCTTGAAGTCAAGAAATATTGCTGTGTGTCATTGAATTTACTGTTGCATCTCCCTTTTAACTTTCTGCTAAACCAGTCAGACCATTTGATCTAAAACAGCAGCCTCCATTGCCCAAGGGCTCGTTACTCCCAATCAACCACTTCATTTTTCTTCTTAGCACTTGCCCATCTGTTTGTGTCTCCTCCACTAACAGAAAGTCAATCCATAAAGGCAGAAGGTTTGCCTGTGTTGGTCACTAGTATAACTCCAGTTCCTGGAGAATTTACTAGGCACACATCAGGGATTCACGAACTGTTTTGTAGTGAGCATACCAGGCATGCCCTAACTGTTGTATTCAGCTCATGATTGCTTAGGTTATAAAGAACATTGTTTTGTTGTTGTTTTGGATTGGAGTAAGTGAGTCTCCGTGTTATGCCAAAATTACATACGACCTGCGTTACGGATCTAACAATTTATAGATGACTCAGGACCTCATTATATATCACCAAAGAAGCTTGCCATACAGGCAACAACTGTCTGTAGTATCTATACATTTGTATATGTATATATCCATACCTGTACCTTTCAGTGTCTTCTCCACCAGTTAGCTGTATAATTTTCCGAGACAGGAGAACAAGGTTTCCTAAATGAGTTTGTCTCTGAATTTGATTTCCTCCCTTCCTTTCTCTTCTTTTCATGCCCTCCTTTGTCTTTTCATTTGCAACCTGGGTAATTTAACTTCTGAATGACGAGATAACATTTAAAAGGGTGTTGGATGTCACAGAACGAACAAGTAACAAAATACATCTGTTCAGAATTCTTTGTCTCTTTCCACTTTGATTCAGCTGATCTGAATCCTTACTTAGCGTTGAAATTCACCTTGCCACCTCATTTCCTCCTTTATTAGGTTTGCCTTTGAAATGCAGAAGTTCACTTGAGCAATAATTCTCTCCTTTTGAGAACCACTCTAGCCAACAAAAGCTGACCTTTTTTAAAGCAGCTGTTGATTAGACAGTTAGAGGTAGAGGCAGCGTTCCCTGATATTTCTCAGTCTGATGTAACTTGGAAATAGAAAGCCGTAACAACCTGAGGTGGAAATGCTTTCAAGCAATTGAGCTTCAAGTTCCTGAAAATTGTCTCGGAGCCCTTCTTCTCAGTTCCGCACACTCCACCCCCGATTTTGCAGCTGGCTAATTTGTGCACTTCCATTTGGATTCCTGAGCACACTGGCAGTGTGAGAACTGTTGTGGAACTCATCATTATAATTCCAAGCCTTTAATTAACCCACTCAAAAGTGGCTTTGTCACGTCGATGAGCAACAGCAAAGCCATTGACTCGTTCTTAGACTAGGTGTGTCGTAGAGGAGAGGAACCGAGTACGACCGTGCTGCTCGCTGAGCCTGGTGGGTTGGGGAGTGCAAGGAGTGTTACGAACGCGGATCCCCCAGTAATTCTCTTTGATACGGTACTGCAGGTACTGCTGTGATTTCACCGTTAGGTAAATTAGACATAAAAAGGTCAAGTGGTTTGTACATGTTCCTGCGAAAGGTCAGCGGCAGAACCAGAGATAATCCCTCGGGGTGAATAATAAGCCCACTCACTCCGACAGTCGCTTTGAGAGCAAGGACTCTCTTAAGTTTTGCCAGTCAACCGTAAGACCTATTTTAATATGGTCAAAGGCCTCAAAAAGATGATTCTTTTCACCTCTTGACGCTTGCCCTGGGTGGGGGGGAGAATTACTAGGAACAGTGAAAGAATTAGAATGCTTTTGAAGAGAGAAGTGATGGCATCATTCTTTTTTTTTTTTTTAAGATTTCATTTAATTAATTAATTAATTAATTATTATTTGAATTCAGTTAGCCAAGATATAGCACATCTTTAGTTTTTCATATAATGTACAATAATTCATTAGTTCAGTATATCACCCTATGCTCATCATATCACGGCCCTCTTTAATGCCCATCACCCAGTTATCCCATCCCCAGACCCACTTCCCTTTCCGCAACCCTCAGTTTGTTTTCCCGGAGTCAAAAGTCTGTCATGGTTTGTCTCTCGCTCTGATTTCTTCCCATTCAGTTTCCCCCCCACTAGCCTTATTATCCTCTGCACTATTCCTTATTTATTAATTTGAGAGGAGAGAGAGGGAAAGAGAGAGAAAACATGAGGTGAGCGGGGAGAGGGAGAGAGACAAGCAGACTTCCCACTGAGCGGGGAGCCTGTCACAGGATCCTGAGATCATAACCTGGGCCGAATGCTGATGCTTAATCAACTGAACCACCCAGGTACCCTGTGATGGCATAATTCTTACTTTCTTTATGTTGTAAATAAATAATTACTTTATTCCAGAAGTAGGAATTAAAACATCTTTAACATTTACAAATTGTACTTCAACATTTCCTAAAAATCAATCTCTTCTGGAAAATTAAACACATATACAATTAAAAATTGATCATGCAGAAACATTCCATGCCAATCATCCATTCAATAAATATTTATTAAGGACCTGTTGGGTATTGGACACTATTCTGGAGGTATGGGATACAACAGTGAGTGAAACAAAATTCCTGTCCTCCTGAAACTTATATTGTAGGCAAGGGAAACTTACTAAAATCAAATAAATAATACTGTACACTCATGTGTCATTATCTGAATTGACATGGAGAAGGATCCTTGGGTTCTGCTGGTATTACCCAGATCATGTTTGAAAAATCACTGGGGGGTTACTGGGCTGTCCTTCAAGGTCCGAGAGAGGCTGCTGACCCGGGCACTCAGAGGTACCTTCAGTCCCAGCTCAGTGAGGGGTGTGGGGGAGTCACCCACCTATGGGAAAGGAAGGGCTAGGTGGTGACCGCCATCAAGCATCACTGGGACTGGGGTGAGGGTAGGTGCCATTGGAACTGCCCGGCTGTCCTGAAAACAGAGGGCCCACCCCCTAAATGCCTTTACTTGACTTGGATATTGAACCCTGATTATAATATCTGTATGGCATCTTTCCTAATCCAGCCCTGAGCCCTAGGGAAGCAGGAAAGCGTGGCTGGCCTTTTGCACTGCTTTGTCTCCAAAATAAACTACTAAAATAAAATAAAAAAAATTTTTAAAGGAGAAAAAGAAGAAAAATCACTAGGGAGGGAACATGGATGGGAAATATCCAACACATTTATTTGTAGGTACTTGACGGAGCTATTAAAGTAATATTATCCTCTCATCTCTGGATCTGAAGAAATCCATTACTTCCTCTATAGGAATAGCGAGACCTAGAAATTTCAAAGACTTATCTTTATGAACATCAAAAAGAAATAGGGTCTGAAGAAATGTCTGTCTTTCATCACTTCTATAGAACAAAAGCAAAAGCTCCAAGTATACATCATTTTGGGAGTTTCCTAGAGATTAGTTGGTTGCTACTTTCTTTTTTCTATTAATGTTTATTTGTATTTTGGATAACCACACGAAACATGTAGAATTCATTTATTTTCTTGCTTCTCACCCAGAAATATTTTATCTGTTTTGAATAGGATACTGCAACAATGATTAATATAGAATATATTTGTGATATACCGATTTCAGATAAGATGACCTACTTACTATTTATTTTCATGTAGTTTTAGTCATTCAGGAAATATTGGTATATATTTATCAGAAGCAATTAAGCATTAAATTATATAATTAAATTTTGCATGAAAATATAAAATGACAGGTATTTTCCCTTAAAATGTTAAATTATTTATAAAGTCCTAATATACATAGCTTTTGAACTATTAAAACCAAAGAAATTATGACGTGTTTTAGTTAAGCAAAATTGAACTCAAGAATAAATTTGACTTAAGGGAACCTGGGTGGTTCAGTTACTTAAGCACTTGACTTTTGATTTTGGCTCAGGTCATGATCTCAGGGTTGTGAGATTGACCCCCATGTCAGCCTCCGCATTGGGTGTGGACCCTGCTTAAGATTCTCTCTCTCTCTCTCTCTCTCTCTCTCTCTCCTCCCCATCTCTTACAAATAAATAAATATAGATAAATAAATAAATTTGACTTAAATAATTATAGGGAAAATCTTGTTTTAAAAGGTAATATTGTTCATCTATACTTTTCATGAAAATAAGCATCTAAACTAATTTTATAAGCCAATGTGTAATGTATATTTTGATATATAATTATACAAACTTCCTTATAAGCTAATTTTTACTTGAATGAGATTTTAGTACAGAAATATTTTTAAGAGTGCAAAGTGACTTTAGAAATTAAAGCTATAACCAATTAAAGCTATAAATGACCAATATTTATTTATTTATTTATTCACATTTCAGGTTTTTGCTTAAATCCCAGTTAGTTAACAAATAGAGTAATATTGGTTTCAGGAGTAGAATTCAGTGATTCATCACTAACACACAGCACCCAGTGCTCATCATGAGTGCCTTCCTTAATGCCCATCCCCCATCTAGCCCATCCGTCACCCACCTCCCCTCTGATAACCTTCAGTTTATTCTCTATAATTAAGAGTCTGTTTCTTGGTTTGCCTCTCTTTCTCTCTTTTTTTTTTCTATGTTCATCTATTTTTTTTTTTAAGATTTTATTTATTTGTTAGCGAGAGAGATACAGAGCGCAAGCACAGGCAGACAGAGTGGCAGGCTAGAGGCAGAGGGAGAAGCAGGCTCCCTGCCGAGCAAGGAGCCCGATGTGGGACTCGATCCCAGAACGCTGGGATCATGACCTGAGCCAAAGGCAGCCGCTTAACCAACTGAGCCACCCAGGCGTCCCTCATCTATTTTTTTTTTTTCTTAAATTCCACATATGCGTGTAATTATATGGTGGATAAATGACCAATTTTTAAAAACTAAATGGAATAGTTTTTATATGTTTGATCCCATTACAATAAAAAAAATTGTTCAAGAAATTATTTACTGATATGAAGAATATCTCATAATGCTTACTTTTTTTGTAGAAAAGGGAAAAACTCCTTTAAAAACAGTTGCTTCTTTAGTTTTTTATTTTAAAAACAGTGGATTCCTATCTGGAATCTAAGTTGGTCCTGGTGGTAATATTTTCTATTAGGACAGTGGTTCTCAAATGTTGGCAGGATTAAAATCACCTGGAGGGCTACCAGGGATGCTGGGCTCCACCCACAGAGTTTATGATTCTGGAGGGCCCTGAGGTAGGGCCCACAAACTTGCATTTCTGATGAGTTCCCGGGTGATGCTGATGCATTCGGCCTAGGAACCACATTTTGAGAACTGTTCTGTTCAATGAATTTTAGCAATCATTAGGAAAGCTAGATTCTTTATTACAACATTTTGAATGCTTTATGTCAAAACCATAGTGCAGGGGCACCTGGGTGGCTCAGTGGGTGAGTCCTCTGCCTTCGGCTCAGGTCATGATCCCAGGATCCTGGGATTGAGCCCAGCATCGGGCTCTCTGCTCAGCAGGGAGCCTGCTTCCTCCTCTCTCTCTGCCTGCCTCTCTGCCTACTTGTGATGTCTCTGTCAAATAAATAAAATCTTTAAAAAAAAAGAAAAAACAGAGTGCAAATATAACTTACTACTTTAAGTCATTTCAAAATGCATTGTTTCTCATGGGCCATTTATGTTGTTTTTTCTTTCCTTTGCCTTGCTTTGAAGGTTGATCCAGCAAACATATTTTCAAACTTACTATAATAAGACTAAAGGTCTTTTATTGTTTTTACTGCAATTTTAGACAGACCCTAATGAATAGGGGTCTAGATCATCTGAAAATTGAGGGGTTTTGTTTTGGTTTTTTTGTTTGTTTGTTTTTTTTCTCATTTTGGTGAACTTCTTGTTATTTTTTCACATCTTTATCTTAGTTTGGCCAGAATGGAAATAATAAATTTTTGATCTTAAAAAATTTTTTTTGATCTTTAAGAACTGTAAAAAAATTATTTTAGATCTTGGATGAGTAAAACCTACATATATATATATGTATATATATATATATATACATATATATATATATATAGAAAGAGAGATTGATTTGAGAGAGAGTGCACACGAGAGAGAGCATGGGTGGGGGGGCGGGGCAGAGGGAGAGGGAGAAGCAGACTCTCCCCTAATGTAGAGGCAGGACTCCATCCCAGGACCCTGAGCTCCTGACCTGAGCTGAAGGCAGACATTTAATCCACTGAGCCACCCAGGCACCCCCTCAAACCTATATTTTTTCTAAACTCCTTTGATGAAGAGGCTCTAATGTAGGGTAATGCTGTCATTCTAGGCTCCTTCCTTCAGTTCATGGAAGGGGGGATTCTTCTCTATGGTTGGATTCTTCTCTATGGTTGTGTGTATGTGGCAGGGATGAGGAAGTGTTTATCTTCCTTTGGGTCTGAGGCCTTTTGTCTGGTGGTCCATACATCCTCCACAGCCACCTCACAAGGCTCTCCGGGATTTATATCCTTTCTTTCCTTGGTTTCCTGAACCACCTACCTCAGAATAACACCCACTCTCTTCTCTTTCCTGCCTTTGCCATGCTTTCCTCTTGGCCATGCTTCCTTTGAGGCGTTCTCTTTGAATTCTCAAGAGACTATTTGGCAAATCCAGAAAAAGAAACATTATGTCTTTCTCTTTTCATTCCAGTTACAATCCAAATTCCGCAAGACAATATAGACAACTGTGTTTGACTAGGGAACAAGGAAGTCTAAGAAGGAGAAAAAAAGAATAAGAATTAACTTAAGAAAGACAGACTTTCCTTCTAGTCCATTTCATGACACTCTTTGGTGGAGAGTCCTTACTTTCCTCTGCTTCCCCGTCTCATCTACAATACTGTATGCGTATTGTATATGTAATATCAAACCCATTTCTGAAGTACTCTTCCACATTTCCTCCCCTCCCTTCACCCCTCCCCTCCAACTCTCTAATGTTCTCACTCCTCTTTTGGAAATGCCACCATTTCTGCATCTTTCACTGTTTAACTTCAGATGTAAGTTGGATATTAACAGGGGTTTCCTGAAGCCTGGATTCTATGGCCTGAAGTGGAGAGGGTGTTGTCCTGTCATCTACTGGGCATGCCAGAAGCTGATAGCATTGTCAAGTGTCTAAGCGCAAATATTCCTCCCACAGTGACTATCTTCTTGCTGAAACCACACAGTTCAGTCTCATGTGAGAAATCCTTTTCTTCTTTATAGCATGACTTTGGCCCTACTCCTAAAAGAATAATAATTCTAGCATCGATATTCTAGAGGAACAGGTGTTTCTTCTTCGGGCTGTTTTCTTTATAAGGAACTGTTTAGTACCGAGTAGCTCTGGACACTTGGCATCATTCCTAAATCGATCCTCTTTATCCCTCCATTTTGTTTTCTCCCCCCAATAGAAGGGAAAGGAGTGGGTAAAAAGATCTTAGTTTATCATGCCACAATAAATAAAAACATTCCTTTACACCGGGTGTGGTATTGGCTTCTTCTATAGACTGAATGTTTGTGTCCCCCACCCCAAATATATATGTCGAATCCCAACGTCCAATGTAATGATGTTTGAAATTGGTGCCTTTGGGAGGTGGTTAGGTCATGATGTGGACCCCTCATGAATGCAGTGAATGCTCTTATATGAGAGACCTGAGAGAGCCCTTCCCTTTCCACGCATGAGGTTTTAGTGAGAAGATACCTGTCTATGAGGAAGCGAGCTCTCCCCAGACACCAAACCTGCTGGTGCTTTTTATCTTGGACTTCCCAGCCTCTAGAAGTGTGTGAAATGAATTTGTGATATATATATATATGAAGTGTGATATATAAGCCACACAGTCTATGGTATTTTTGTTTCTAGCAACCCAAACAGACTAATACAGCATCCCAGGATTACTGTAACAAATTACCATGATTTTAATGATCTAAAACAGCAGACATTTATTTGCTAACAGTTGTGAGAGCCTTTCCTTAAGATCAGGGACACAAAGATGCCCACTCTCGCCACTGTTGTTCAAACATAGTCCTAGAAGTCCTAGCAACAGCAATCAGTCAAAAAAATAGAATAAAAGGCATTAATATTGGCAAAGAAGAAGTCAAACACTCTCTCTTCACAGATGACATGATACCTTATGTGGAAAACCCAAAAGACTCCACCTTCAAATTACTAGAACTCATACAACAATTTAGTGATGTGGCAGGATACAAAATCAATGCACAGAAATCAGTTGCTTTCCTATACACTATACATAGAAAGAGAAATTAGGGAATCAATTCCATTTACCATAGCACCAAAAACCTTAAGATACCTTGGGATAAACCTAACCAAGAAGGTAAATGATCTACAGAAACTACAGAACGCTTATGAAAGAAATGGAATAAGACACAAAAATATGGAGAACCATTCCATGCTCGTGGATCAGAATAATAAACATTGTAAAAATGTCTATGCTGCCCAGAGCAATCTATACTTTTAACACCATCCTGACCAAAATAGCGATGGCATTTCTCAGAGTGCTGGAACAAACAATCCTAAAATTTGTATGGAACCAGAAAAGACCCTGAATCGCTCAGGAAATGTTGAAAAAGAAAAACAAAGCTTGGGGCATCAGTATGACCTCATCTTAACTGAATACATCTGCAAAGACCCTATATTCAGGTAAGATCACATTTATAAGTATTTGGGGTTAGGACTTGAACACATCTTTTTGGTGGACACAGTTCAACCCTCAGCAGTACTCTCCATTCAAACTCCTACTTGGGCATGTAGTATGGTTGCAAATTCTAGGCCTGTGTCTTGCTAGCCATCTTCTGTGACTTTCTTCATGCAGGTCCCTCTCTCTGCCCTCAGAATGGCTTCCTCACACCATCCTCCCTACCTCCACCCCCACTTATGGACATTTTATCCATTCTTTAAACCTTTCTCAGACACATTTCTTCCGTGATTCTTATCCTAATGCTACCAACCAGATGGGATCCCTGCGATTTCTGTCCTTATTTTTCCTCATATTAATTACATGTCAGTAATTGTTCTCATGCCACCAACCAGAAAGTAGATTGCTTGAAGAAGGAGAATAAGCCTTATTTATCTCTATAATCCCCTCAGTAGTTTTTTTTTTAATTTGTTTTGTTTTGCACAGAACAGAATCACAAAATAGAGAAAAATAGATGTTTTGAAAATATAGGGTTTGTGTATTTTAAGCATTTTAGAAAAGGGAAAACCTTAGTTTACGCTCTCTTCTGCTGATTTCTCTCTTCTCCAAATAGGAAGAGTGTTTGGTGTAAAAGCATTGGACAGTTATTAACGTAAGCGTATGAGCCAATTATTCTGACTTCAGGCTCCAGCTCACTTTGTGATCTTTGGAAAGGCAGTTGCTGTGTCAGTTTTACCAATTAATAAAAGTGGAACTCACATGAAAAAAATCACATACGAGAAGTGCCAAAGAATAATTATTGTTGAATATCATTCAAGTACAATTGCTTGATTTTTTTTTTTACCCCATCCTTATTTGCACCCAAACTGAAATGAACATCAGAATCCTAATGATAAGAAGATAAACGTGAATGTTTTAATAAGGGATGCTGCTAAAAATGAAAAACCTAAATCTGTCATCTTTATTCCCCAGTCTTGGATTTAAAAACTGCACAGTGTTACTTAAAGACTCTGCTGGAGGTTTTACGTGTTTGTGTGTGTGGCTTGTACTTATGAGCATATATGTATTTTATGTATATGCACAAATTTTCATTCCTGTTTAAAGTTGCGTATGTATTTAAATTACAAAAATGTCATTAGTAATGAAGTACATGAGTTTCCTTTTTTCTTCTTAACACATAAGGAAAGAATCCCTATCTGTTCATGGAAGTCTTTCCCTATAGGAAATATGTCTTTATTCTTTTATAAGGCTAACTATCCACCAAAGCTTTGATTCCTTTCTCACTAATATATATGCATATATCTGCCCATGTATTACATTGCATTTTTAAAACTTTAATGTTGTGGAAGATGATAAATTATCTCAGGCTAGTTTTTCTCTTTGTAACAATGAACTACTAAGTGTTTTTTATTGCTCAATTCTTTTGTCACTACTAAGTAGTTACGGCAGATGTAGGCATTATCTCCACACCATGTATAAAACAATTGCTACAATTTTGCCAAATAAAGAGTGCCATGGATTATAAGAATTTCTAGGACCCAGAGATTCCCTACCTATGACATTATTCCTTTTTAGTATTCAGCGATGATGCCCATATTCAGATTTTCATTATTAGCAGCACTGATTGATGGCTGGTTTTCCAGACCATGTTGTGTAGTGTCATCAGCTAATTTCGAGTGCTGTTGTGAGGGTCTCTGTGAGCTAAAGTTGGATATCATAAGATGACTGTCCTTGTATGTCTTCATTAACTCTTTTTAAGTTTTTAATTAAGATTTAAATTAGAGCTCTCATTGTGATGGATTTCCACAGATGTGCTGTACTTGTCTAGAAACTTACCAAGGCTTTTCACATTTGGTTCCCCAAACACACAATATTAAATGATGCTATTGCTTCTTTGGATTCTGGGCTTGTCTTTCTTTATTTATGTCATATAAAAGGGAGTAGGAGAGAAAATTGGCTGAACTAAAGAGCCCATCATTAAGAAAAAACTGATCCTTTTGATTGGCAGCCTGGCCATTCTAGATAACATTTTTTAAAGGCCTGCATATATAGGGTACTAAATCTTTTTAAACAACTACTGGGCAGGTGTTAACTAGTCTCTGAGAATTTGTACTGTGCTTCTAGTAAACTATAAATTTCGGCCCAAGAGCTCTATATTGATATCAGTCATTTCAACATGTTTTAGAATCCTTGAGATCTTCTTTATTTCTTTTAGACCTTATCTATATAATAGAGATGCTACCCTTGCTTCACAGGGTTCAGGTCCATGTTTACTAAGTACTCAGTTCCTTTTCCAAATAGCTTAAGATATAGCAGAAGAAATGTAAGTATACAAAATAACTATGAAAGAAGGAATAATATTAAAATATTTTATTTCTGCAAACCATACCATCATCTGATGTCTAATTGTGTTTCTTTGCTCTATCTTTTGTCAAGGAGGAAAAAGAGAGATAACTCACTACAGTTTAAGTTTTGCCCACATAAAGACATGATGAATGTCATTCACTGACTTGTTTCTTTGGCAAATACTCATTGTGTTTATTTGGTGTACCAAGTTCTGTTTTTGACTCTGAAAATCTAGAGGTTAAGGCCAGACCCTCTTCCTTAAAAATGTCATAGGCCACTTGAGAGCTAATATCTACTAAGATACAGTAGGAGGAGTTTTGCTATCTAGGTTTGTGTAGGGCACTATCTGAACATAGATCGAGGAAGAGCAAACTAGCTTACTGAGTCAGGAAGGGCTCTCAGTCACAAAGAATGTAAAACATATCCAGGTATAAAAATGGTACAGTTATTTCTATTTCATTTTTCCTTAGAGCTTTCAAATTTTCCAAGCTAGGTGGAGATGACATATAGAATCATGGATAAAAATATTTTTTAAGTGTTTCAACATGTGAAAGGAGGCCGAGGCATCTTGTTTTTTTAAAGTACCTTTTAGAGTGCCACTTATCTGCAAGAAAACAAGACAAATATAGAATCATCTCATTAGCACTGCAGGAAAGAAAAGTCCTGGTATGTTTCTGTGAAATAGGATATACTAAACGAACATTTTATAATTCCCATCTTTAAAAAACCCTCCCTTTTACCTTATCCATTTCTCTAGTTTCCACCCTATTTCTTAGCTCCCCCTTTTCAAGAGTTGCCTATATTCATTGTTTATACTTCTTATACTTCATTCTTATGTAAACTCACTACAATTAACCTCGGTATCCACCGCTCCCTGAAACTGTTGCTGTCAAGTTACCAGTGACTTGTGAGCTGCTCAACCCAGTGGCCAATTCCTGGTCCTCATTTGATTCAACTGCCTGTTGTGCCTCTTGACACAGATGATCGCTCCCTCCATCCTGAACTTCTGTCTTCCTTTGGCTGCCAGGACAGGTGTCACAGGTTTTGTTCTCACCGCCCTCGCCCAAATTTCTCCATCTTCTTCAGGATGATGCCTCTCCTCGTCCTAGCTTTTACTGGTAATCTTTGGATCTCTTTTCTCTGACTCAGCTCACTTTTAGGTCATCCCGTGAAGTATCATGATTTTAACTAGCAGGCATATACTGACAACCCCTAAATATATAGCTCCAGTCCTGACCTCTGCTCAGAACTCCTGAAAAACATATCCATCCAACAGCCTGCTCTCGTCTCCTTTCGCATGATACATCAAATTTCACGTGTCCAAGACCAAAGTCTTGATTTTCTCTCCCGAAATATGCTCCTTCTGCATTTTTCCTTAGTAAAAGTGGCATTTCTGAACCTTTGCTTGTTCAGGTTAATATTTTTGCAGTCAATCCTAACTCCTCTTTTTCTCATGCCCCAGATGCAAACTGTAAACAAATCATGCCAATTTTACCTTCAACAGACTTCTTAAAACATATGCTAATGTGCCCAAATGATTACAATAATTGTATCTTTTGAAATGCATTTAGATTTTTAGAAGTATTTACAAGTCGCAACAAATTTCACGACTACAGTTTGTAATAAAAATCTACAATTCACATTTAGTCGAGAATGAAATATAAATGGTGTTCTTGAGTTAGATAGAAATACCCCTCCCTGCAAGCCAATTCTAAAATAATAGTTTCAAAAATGATTTGCTCTAGAACAGCATCAACGGAATGGATATTTAATTTACCATGTTATCACTTAGAAGGACAATGCTCATTAGGCTTTATAGGTTCTGGATTATTCTTTAACATTTATCTCCATTCTTTATAATCACAATTTGAATTATCATCTCAAATGTACAAAGATTTATTTCTTGCTTTGTAATGCTGATAAGAATACTGACTCTGGAATCATTCCGCTTGAGTTCAGTAATGGCTTTCTCATTTTCTAGGTACATTATCAAGGACAAGTCCCTTAAATGTTTGGTGCTTCAGTTTCCTCAGCTGTAAAATGAGGGTAATGCCAGTGCCTACCTCAGGATTTCCTCGAAGGATCGAATGAGATCATGTTCTTAAGTGTTTAAGATAGACACTGGCACAGAGTAAGAGATAGGAATGGGGCCAGGAATAAAAGAATTACATGGAGATTCTTTGATTTTGGAAGCCCTCAGGGAACTTGAGGCATAAATAGACTATCTGAAAGGTTAAAGACATTGCAGTGTTTCAGGAATTGCTCAAGACAGCCAGAAAAATGGCATGTGAAGACAATATGTATTAGTTATCTACAAAGTGAGAGAACTAGCTAACAACTGTCATAAACATTCAAATGAGAGAGAAAGATTACTTCTATCAACAGCAGTTGAAGATCATTTGTGGTGAAATTTTCTCTCTTTAAATGCCCATTTCGAATTACAATAAAACTGAGATAAAGCATCCATTTTGACATATGAAGCATAGGACTTCAGTACAAACTGCTAATGTAGGGTTTTGATTAGATGCCATAAGAGAAATTCTTCTACTTATTTATGTAACTAGGAAGCTGTCATTTAGATTGGTACTGCTACCCTACTGAAGTATCACACTCTTGATGATGTTTGATGTGCATGTGGCTTAAATTTATTATAGGGAGCATTGTTTGTATATCTCTGTGGGCATTATTTCTTCCCAGTGCAATCATACATTTATCTAAGATACTAACTTAATCAACAAATATTAATTGAGCACCTACTCTGGGCGAGACACGGTCTTCTCATGCTAGGAACATACAGATTGATGTAGTAATAATCGCTGATCCTCATGATTTCTTTATTCATTCCTTTCCATGGACATGCTTTCCTGAAGCATGATTAATCAGCATTAACCCCACCACTGTGATGCTATGAGCACAAGTAGGCAAAGTAATTTCAAAGTTTGACCTCAGAAAAGGGGGAAAAAGAGACCTAAACCCTTCTCCTTCTCTTTCCTTCTAGTTGGCTCGTCACAACAAACTCTTACAGCAAATGCTCAAACCAGGATCAGATCCAGATGACGGGGATGAAGCCTTAAAATACTACGCCAACCACACTGCACAGATCGAGGTAACCATCACTCATTTCTCAAAAGGGATCAACTGTGAAAATACATGTTCCCTTTCTCTTTCAGACCATTTTCATAATTGTTTCCTAGAACAGTGAAGCAGAATTGAAAAACAGAAACTGTAAAAGTATACATCATGTGTTAAGATGCAAGAAGTGATCTGTAAGAAATTGAGGTGTATTGCCTTCAAAGTCATCTTTCTTTGTTGGCCAGAAGAACTCTGTGTAAATTTTCTTTTGTAATTAACCTTATTTGTGTTTTGTGTTGGTCATGGAAGCAATCATTATGGAGCAGTAATGTTTTGATGAAAAAATTATTATAATAGAAGCTATCATGCAAGAAAAACATTCTCGGTAGAAACTTTAAAAGGCTCGTTACAAGAGAGATCTCTGTGTAAAACAGGGTTCAAAAGTGTGGAAGGCACTATGAAGTTTCATGGCAATAACATAGACCTGGAGTGCTTTAGCAATTCCCATTTTCAGTACGCAACAACTGACCTCCCCACACCCCCTCCATGAAATATTATTTAATAGCTGTTGGCAGTTCAAGATGAATAGGTCAACATGGACCTATCATTATGTGTTGTGAGACCCATCTGGCTGTCATTTACAAGCTCTGGTATCATTTTGACACTAGTTGGCAGAGCTAATCAGGCAGAAGTGAGCAGAGTAGTTGACGCTTGTCACTCGTAATTTACATTCATACATTTATTCATTTTGACGGATATTTTTTAGTTTACAGCAGAATGCAGGATGCGTATCACTGCTATTAACTCTCAGGATATATAATCACTATACCTTGCAGTTTACTATTGCCAAACGTTTGGAATAATGAACATGTCACAAAATTGGCCTTTTGCTCATGTTTATAAACATTAATGGTACTGCAGCTTTGGTGGGAGACTCGACCTAGGAACCCATAAGCTGGACTGCACCAGAAACATTGCTTATTGCATCAGGTGCTTGGAGCTGGAGAAGCTGGCCACCTCAGGAAGTAGGAGAAGTTGATATGGATTTATCACCAAACCACTAAGGTTTTAAGGAAGCACCCAGAAGTCATGGTCCAAAGCTATGTAATTAGAAGGGATAGGAATAGCAGGTGGGCCGAGAGGGCCAGAGGAAAGATTCAGTTAATAGCTGTGTCAGAGCTGGGACTTTCGTCTAAAGTTGGGCTTTTACTGGTTCCCAGCAATGAGGGGGAATTTCACTGGAATTACATAAATTTGGTAAATGTTTGCTGATCATTTACTCTCTATAGTTACATACACATACAGAAGACAATTCCATGTACTAAGTGCATAAACAGAAGGCCAAGGAAATGTAGATAAAACAGCAATTAACTGTGCCTAGAGAATTTCAGGATGGGTTTCACAGAGACAGTTGCTATAAAGAATATATTAAATATTGAGTAGGAATTTCTCTATTGAAGATTGGACACAGAATTTCAGATAGAAGTAAATAAAGGGAAGGTGTGAAACCATGAGAGACCCTTGATACTGGGAAACACACTGAGGGTTGCAGAAGGGGAGGTGGGGGATGATCGGGTAACTGGGTGATGGGCATTAAGGAGGGCATGTGATGTGATGAGCACTGAGTGTTCTACAAACTGATGAGTCATTGAACACTATATCAGAAACTAATGATGTAGTAGATGTTGGCTAATTGAATTTAAATAAAACAAACAAACAAAAGAACATACAAGGGGGGGACTCTTTTCAAAAGATTATTCTAGTTGCTTTTGGAGAAAGGATTCGAAACGAGAATGGGGGCATTGGATGCAGGTAGATCAGATGAAAGATATATTGTTTTAAAATTTTATTTATTTATTTATTTATTTATTTGACAGAGAGACAGATCACAAGTAGGCAGAGAGGCAGGCAGAGAGAGAGGGGGAAGCAGGCTCCCTGCTGAGCAGAGAGACCAGCTCATATGCCCTACTCAGAGAGGCCTCTCCCCCATCAGGTAATCAGTAAGTTTATCCCATTGTCTTCCCATAGCACTTTGGTTGTGCTGTTAGTATAATATATCATTTTGGAAAATGTATCTTATGTATCACTTGTCCCTTGCTAACACTGTGCCTGGAGCATCCCATGATAATGGTTATTATTGAAAATCATAATTTTTCTAAAGTTATAGACTCAAAGACTCTGAGAAACATGAGGACTTTGTGGATTATCTGGTTTACTTACCCATTCAAGGATAAATTACTCTGTAATCATCTTTACTTTAAATTGTTCCTGTGACAGAGATCTCACGACTTCAGAAGAGAACAGGTCCAATTTTGAATAACTTGAATAATTAGAAAGTTACTTTTTATAAAGAACTCACACTAGCCACTTTAATGTCTCCCCACTCTTCAGAACATTTGCTCCTCTGTTAGCATGATGGCTTGGCTGTCACATTTGAAGAACCATGATGATTACTGAACTAAAGGCTCTTAGAGATTGGGATGTTTTGTGTTTTCACGTTGTGTTTTCATTTTGAATTCCCCAGAGTTCCTCAAGGAGTAAATAAGCTTTTGTTGAATACATGTATTGAAACAATTATCCATTTGGCTTTTTACAGTTAATACACTCCCACCGTCTGCCGTAATTCCTCCTGTTTGTCAGTGCCCCTTGTAGAATGTGATGACCAGAATCAAACGTAACATTTCATAAGGGGACCGAATTGTTGGATCTATAATAATGAAAATTCTATTTCTTTTTTTCATATTTATTTATTTGAGAGAGAGAGCATGTGCACACAACCATGCATGAATAGGGGGTGAGGCAGAGGGAGAGACTCTCAAGCAGACTACCCACTGAGTGTGGAGCCCAGTGTGGGGATTGATCCTACAATCCATGACATTATGATCCAAGCTGAAATCATGAGTCGGGTGCTTAACTAGCTAAGCCACCCAGGCACCCTTCTGTTTCTTTTTTTAAATTTATTTTTATTTTTATTCTTTTTTTTTTTTAAAGCAAAAGCAATGCATCCTTTTTTCCCACATGCCATCCACTGACTCTGGCAACCACCAATCTGTTCTCTATATCTATGAGCTCATGTGTCTATATGTGTGTATCTATATGTGTGTGTGTCTTTGTGTGTGTATATATATATATATATATATATATATATATATATATATGTATATATGTATATATTCAGATTCCACATATAAGAGAGATCAGGTGGTATTTGTCTTTCTCTATCTGACTTATTTCACTTAACATAATGCCCTTGAGGTCCATTCCTGTATTGTCACAAATGGCAAGATATCATTCTTCTTTATGGCCGAATAATATTCCACTGCAAATGTGTACCACAATTTCTTACCCATTCATCCATTGACAGGCATTTAGGTTGTTTCCATATCGTGGCTATTGTAAATAATACTGCAGTGAACACAAAGGTGCTGATATCTTTTCAAATTAGAGTTTTTGGGTTTTGGGGACAAATATGCAAAAGTAGAATTGCTGGATCATTTAGTAGTTCTTGTTTTAATTTTTAAGGAATATCTGTATTGTTCTCCACAGTAGCCACCCCAATTTACATTATCACCAATGGTGCACAAGAGTTCCCTTTTCTCTATATCCTCATTAATATTTAATATTTCTAGTCTCTTTAATAATAGTCATTCTAACATGTGTGAGAAGATATCTCAGTGTGGTTTTGATTTGAATTTTCTTAATGATTAATGATGTAGGGCATCTTTTGGTGTATTTGTTGGACATTTTTGTGTCTTTTTTGGAAAACTGCCTATTCATATCTTCCACCCATTTTTTAATCAGCTTGGGGTTTTTTGCTATTAAATTCTTTTTTTTTCTTTTCAAGTTTTTATTTGAATACTAATTAATGAACATATATGGTGAAATTGGTTTCAGGTGTAGAATTTAGCGATTCACCACTTCAATTTAACACCCAGTGTTCATCACAACAAGTGCCATCCTTAATGCCCATCACCCATTTAACCCATTCCTTATGCACCTCTTTCCATCAAACCTTAGTTTGTTCTCTATAGTTAAGACTCTCTTATGGTTTGCTTCTTCTCTTTCTTTTTCTTCTCCTATGTTCATCTGTTTTGTTTCTGAAGTTTCACATATGAGTGAAATCATGCAATATTTGTCTTTCTCTGACTGACTTATTTTGCTTAGAATAATACTCTCTTGCTCCATCCATGTCCTTGCAAATGGCAAGATCTCATTCTTTTTGATGGCTGAATAATATTCTATTATATATATTTACCACATCTTCTTTATCCATTCATCAGTTGATAGACATTTGGGATCTTTCCATAGTTTGACTATTGTTGATAATGCTGCTACAAACATTGAGGGGCTTGTACCCCTTCGAATTTGTATTTTTGCATCCTTTGTATAAATACCTAGTACAATTCCTAGAATGTAGAGTAGTTCTGTTTTTAACCTTTTGGGTTATGTGAATTCTTTATATAGTTTGAATATTAGTCCCTTATTGGATATTTGATTTGCATATATTTTTCCCATTCAGTAGCTTGCCTTTTCATTTTGTTGATGGTTTCCTTTGTTGTGCAAGAGCTTTTTAGTTTTATATAGTCCCATTTTTTTTTTAATTATGGCTTTTGTTGTCAGATCTAAATAATCATCTTCAAGACCAACGTCAAGGATCTTACTGCCTGTTCTCTTCTAGGAGTTTTTATGGTTTCAAGTATTATGTTTAAGTCTTGATCATTTTGATTTATTTCTTTTACTTTTTTTGTAAGGTAATCGTCCAGTTTCACTCTTTGGCCTGTAGCTGTCCAGTTTTTCCAAAACCATTTATTGAAGAGGCTGTCCTTTCCCCATTGTTTATTCTTGGTTCCTTTGTGGTCAATTAATTGGCCATATATGCATAGATTTATTTCTGGGCTCTCTATTCTGTTCCATTGATGTGTGTTTCTGTTTTTATGCCAATACCACACTGTTTAATTACTATAGCTTTGTAATATAGGTTGAAATCAGGGAGTGTGATAGCACTAACTTTGTTTTTCTTTCTCAAAATTGTTTTGTCTATTTGGGGTCTTTAATGGTTCGTATAAACTTATAAATTTTAAACCTGGTTGTTCTTTTTTTTTTTTTTTCAAGGCTCTTTGCCCTCTTTGAAAAATGCCTTGGAATTTTTATAAACATTGCATTGAATCTGCATATTGCTTTCAGTAGTATGAATACTTTAAAAACATTAGTTCTTCCAATCCATGAGCATGAAATATTTTTCCATTTATTTGTGGCTTCTTCAATTTCTTTCATTAATGTCTTATAGTTTTTAATATATAGATCCTTTTCTGCCTTGGTTAAACTTATTCTTAGGCATTGTATTCTTTTTGATGCAATTCTAAATGGGATTGTTTTCTTTATTTCTCCTTCTGATAGTTCATCATTAGTATATAGAATTACAACAGATTTTTATGTATAGATTTTTGTAGACTGCCACTTTACTGGACTTGTTTATTATTTCTAATAGTTTTTTGATGGGATATTAAGAAAACTTAATACCATGTCATCTAGGTATAGTGACCATTTTACTTCTTTTTTCCAATTTGGATGCCTTCTATTTCTTTTTCTTGCCTAATTGCTCTGGCTAGGACTTAAATACTATGTTGAAAAAAAGTGGTAAGTGATAACATCATTGTCTTGTTACTGATCTTAGAGGAAGAGCTTTCAGCTTTGAACTGTTGAGTATGATGTTAGCTGTAACCTTGTCATGTATAGCTTTTACACTGAGATAAATTCCCTCTATATCCCCTTTGTTGGGAATTTTTAATCATAAATGGATGTTGAACTTTCTCAAATGCTTTTTCTGCATATTTTGAGATGATTATGAAATTTTTATCTTTTATTTTGTTACTGTGTTGTATCACATTGACTGATTTGGGGCTGTTGAAACATACTTGCATCCCCAGAATCTATCCCACTTGATTGTGGCATAGAAACATTATTTCTTAAATGCATCCTGAGATTTTTTTGTATGTTTGTTTGTTTGACACTGTTGGATCAAGCAAAACTTTCTTCCCACTACAGTACCAAATAGATCCAATTTTTCTTTTGTATGATTGATTTCTTTAACCTATGTTCAAGAATTTTATTTATCACAACTAAATTTTATTTTGTGTGTTTTATGATAATATCCTAGTATGTAGTTTGCATATTTAACATATCATTTAGGATAGCTTCAATTACAGATAACAGAATAGAATACCAGATTGTCAGTTGTTTGAACAATAAAAATATTTTATTATCCCACATAAAAGAAAGTCTAAAGGTACCAGTAGTTCTACAGTTGAGTCGATGACTCAATGATGTCTTTAAATATGCAGGTATTTCCCATCTTTCTCTAGGTGTTCCTTATTATACTGGTGATATCTTACCTCGTGGTTGCAAAATGGCTGCGAGCATTTTAGGCATTGTGTAAGGTAGTGTAAGAACACTACCTTTTGTTCTACATGGAAAGAAAGAAGACACAGGCCAAAAGAAGAGTTTTTGTGTTGTGTATATAGTTTTTTGTTGTTATTATTTTATTTGCCTGATGTGGCTTTCTGCATTTTCTTGATTCCCTTTCCCCATATCACCAGGCTGTTTTTACTTGAGCCACTGTATCAGCCCAAGGTGGTGGGGAATAAGATGACCCTTCTGGTTTACACCAATCCTGATTCTTTCTTGAGGGTTGAGCAGAATATATGAATAAGAATCTTGAGATTTAGTCTATACAGACCCTTGTTACATAGTAAATTTCTGTGAAAATATTCATCCTGGTTTTTTTTGTTTTAGTCTAACATTACACTGTCACAGATACCAAATAAGACAAGTTCAAAATAATGAATATTTACATCTGGTGATATACTTGAATGGTTATGAAACCTACAAAAATATGTTTTACCATGAGTAGGAAAGCATTTTAATGATAAAAAGCACCTTTCTCTGCAGAAGTCAGGGCACATCATGGTGAGTATGTCCTTTGGTCGCCAACAGCAACAGCTCTTTTAGGAAGACCAAGCTAAGAATCAGAGACAGATATACCAGGAGCTGTGTTTAAGGTTATGAAGCCAATCACTTAGTTCTTAGTTTTCTGATGTAATTCATGAAAATAAAAAGTGGGCCAAAGTTTAACATTAGTCTAGAAAGAATAAGGATTTGGGGTTTTGTTATTTATAAGATATTCATGATAGATTCATCAATTAATTTTTCTTAAAGACAACAATAAAAAGTAGTACATTAAAGGATTACTTTAGGTATTTCAAGCTGGCATATTTTTCCAAACCTGAATTCAAAAGATACATTCATAAGCTCATGCTATAAACAAAAAATAGTACAAGACTGAAATGTCCAAAGGCTAAAAGAAATGCAAATTAATATTTTCAGATTGTTCGGCATGATAGGACGATGGAGCAAATAGTTTTTCCTGTCCCCAATATATGTGAATACCTTACACGAGAATCCAAGTGCCGTGTGTTCAATACAACTGAAAGGGATGAACAAGGAAGTAAAGTGAATGACTTTTTCCAGCAAACAGAAGATCTCTACAATGAAATGAAGTGGCAGAAGAAAATCAGGAGTAAGTACAATAAACCAAAATGGTTAGTTTTGAGCATTATGGTAGATAAATTGGTTCTTTGGAACACATAATAGCATTCATTCAAATCGGTTTTTAATTTCTTACCATCTGATGTTACTGAAGTCACTTATAGGCTTAAGCACGTAAGCTCAGTCTACACCTGGGCGAGAGCTGAGACACCTGCGGCTTAATAAAAACAGAAGACTAATTAGATCATCTTTTAGTGCTTATCCTATAGTTTTATAAATACTATGAAATGCAAGGTTGCAGCTGTCTATTTCAGCTGCTGGACAGCTGAGCTTTGCAGTCCTTGAATAGGTTCGGACTGGTCTTCACAATCAGTGAACAGGATAGAGAGATATCAACACCACCTCTCTCATCCTCTGTTGTCTTAGGATTTTACGATGGAGTAGATCGTTTAATGTTTTCTTGAAAGTCATCCTTTCTTTCAACATATCTTTACCTTGCCAAATCAGACTAAAAATTCTGGGACACTTATATTCCAATAAGGCAATGTTACCATTTTACAGTTAAAAATTAGTATGATATAGTTCCCATTACTTACATCTCAAGGGTCAAGTCTTTGGAAATACGGAGTTTTCAAACTTAAAAATTTTGAAGTTTACACTAAGTAAACTTGGTTTGTTTGTTTTTGGTTTGTTTTCCCAGATACAGAGTTTTAACAAAATATAGTAGGGAGACACTCTTGATTAGGTCTTTTTTATCCTTAGGGGAAGTTTTTTAGGCAAGCAGGCCTATGTTCTCAATACCTCTATTCAACAGTGCTTCTAGTTTCCTAGGAACTTTAATGATCATGGTTTATGAATTTGAATGGAGCTTGAGATGTGCTGTCTTTGGATATAAGATTATGGCATGTATTGTTAGACTTTCTTATCAGAATATTTGAAAAAATAAAGAAATTACTCTCCCTTGGCATTTGGTCATGAAGAACCTTTTGGAGTTGAGAGAAAATTCTGAGTGTCCAGAATACTTATATAAAGCCTCAATAGTTTTATTTGGGACATTTGAAAAGCTCAGATTTTATCCTTGAAAAAAGGAAATTGAATAAGAAACTAGTGTTTGTGTGGTTTGTTCTTTTTTGGATAAATACCTTATTATTTACTAGAAAACGAATCTTAAAATAATTTCCAGTGTACATCTTACATTTAGAATTTGGAAGCAACTTACAAGGAGGTTATAGATAGAAACTAAATCATTAGAAACTAAATCATTAAATATATGCATCAACATCTTCTAGTTTTGTCTTAATATTCTTTTTAAATTTATTTTTCCTGCCTTATTTTCTGCCTTTTTTTTTTTTTAAAGATTTTATTTATTTGACAGAGAGCTAGAGAGAGAGCACAAGTAGACAGAGCAGCAGGCAGAGGGAGCGGTGTGCTCCCTGCTGAGCAGGGGGCCTGATGCGGTGCTTGATCCCACAACCCCAGGATCATGACCCAAGCTGAAGGCAGCCACTTAACTGCCTTAACGAACCAGACACCTCAATATTCTGTGTTTTAAAAAGAATACTCCTGATTCAAAAATGATGGAGATGCAGATGTTTACAATGTAACATACATTAGTCAACTAAATGCCATGGCAGATCACAGGCTATTCCAGTATTGGAATAGAGAGGGGAAAAACGTACTGAAAAGAAGTACAGTTTAGAATTAAGCAGAAGATCCCAGATTGGAATTCACAGAACCTAATTTTAAAAGTTTATACTTTCTACTTGAAAGTTGTAGTGCCTTTCTCCCTCAAGCAACTCCAATATTTTAGATTTGATGTTTAGATATTAAGAGTTAAGAATGGATGAAACCTGAAAAGTCATGTAGCCAAATTTGTATCCACTGCCTATCTCTTCAGTTAGAAGAGGTAGAAACAGCAGATATTGGGTTAGGGTCAACTTTGTTCATTTGATGAGTTTATTAATTCACTTCTGAAGATAGATATGGAGTCTCTTTTCTGAAAATATTTGGTAAAGACTCTCCTACTTATTAGTACTTCCTGTTGTGTCTTACACATTTTTTTCTGCTGTTCTAAACCCAAGTGCTTAGGAAGCATTATGATTTAAAACTTACATACCATAAATCACTAGTTCCCAGTAAGCAGATCTAGGCCATGCTGTTAAGTTTCAGAATTTCAGGTAACTATGACCGGGTCGTAGGTATTTTCACCAGACATGTATCTGGCTTGGGTTTTTTATTTGACTGTAAAGCATGGGGGTGGGACTAATTTATCAATATTACTCAGTTATAAAGTGATACATACTATTCCATGAAGAGGGGACCCAGGAAGCCACGGACGTCTTTCTCCTAGTCTGCTCCAGGGTTGTATTAGAGAGAGTTATTACAGAATCACTTTTTCTGACCATGTTTAGCAATTACAAAATTACTCACCCTTTTACCACGGCTTAGGTATAGGTTGGATGAGCAATATAAAAGTAATCAAATAGAAAATTCCCTTGTGGTGTTGATTATAAACTTTCTTATATAAGTCATTTGGAATGTTTGTTTAAATAACACTTTCAGGGCGCCTGGGTGGCTCAGTGGGTTAAGCCGCTGCCTTCGGCTCAGGTCATGATCTCGGGGTCCCGGGATCGAGTCCCGCATCGGGCTCTCTGCTCAGCGGGGAGCCTGCTTCCTCCTCTCTCTCTCTGCCTCTCTGCCTACTTGTCATCTCTGTCTGTCAAATAAATAAATAAAATAAATAAATAAATAAATAAATAAATAACACTTTCATACTACCTTGCCAAAACACATTTGGTAATATGTTATTTCAGTAGGATTCATGTGTTGAAACCAAAATTAATTATTCTATTTTGTCCCGCCATACTCTTTGCTTACTAGATAACCCTGCACTGTTCTGGTTCTCAAGGCACATATCTCTCTGGGGGAGCATTTCCTTCAACTTGGCTGTGTTCATCAATTTAGCTGTTGCTCTCTTCTATCCATTTGGGGATGACGGAGATGAAGGCAAGTGCTTGTTTTTCTTTAAATGCTAAATAGGTTAAAGTTCTAAAAACAATACTCTTGATGATACTTTCCTCAGCTATTTATAGAGCTTCAAAATAATAATAATGGAATTCTTATTAATTTTTTCTGTATTCACCGAAGGTAGAGAAAGATGCTAAGAAGATCAGGCAGAAAACTATTGTCAGTAGAAATGTTAGTATTCAAAAAGCTCATATGCAGAAGAGCTATTAGAACTATGATATACTGGCAAGCAAGGCAATGAAAAAGAATTCTTTCTACCTGATTAATATGACTGGAAAGCATTTTAAATATGGTACCTCGATTATATGGGGGGAATGAGTGCGAAAATATTTATTGTGATTACCTGAAGTAGTGGAGTTTATATTTCACCCTCTTCCTTACTTTCTATCTTGTTTAAAGTTTCTAGAATGAGTGCATGTGGATGCTGAGAAACATTTTTTTTAATGTAGAGCATAGGAAAATAGGATCATAGAGAATATTTCAGATCTCAGATTAGAAGGGTAACTCTTGTTTCCAATCTAGGATGTCTCTACATAGATAATTACTGAAATTAATATTATTAAACTAATAATAAATGAAGTTTTACAAAAGCAAAGACAAGAGAAATTATCCCATCTTAGGTGAAACAAGAGATAGAAGTGAAATATACTAACGGTGGAACCATGGGAATTGAGTTTTGTTTAAATCTGGCAAAGTACATGGGAAAATACATTACAGCCTTGGGATACAATCGGGAAAGTAGCTTCGAAATGTGTGTGGAAAGAAGGGCTTGAAGGAAAAGATGAGAGACATCAGCAAACACAAACCACAAATTGCTTTCATATCTCACCTGTAGGACTGTTGTAAGAATTTAATGAGATGCTATACAGGTAAGGCATTTACAATAGTGTCTGGTAAGCATTCTGTGAAGCTTAGTTACTATTGATGTCATTGTCATTACAAGGTTAATGTTAATACTACAGAGGGAAGCCCAGTGAAAGTGATGGTAAAGTGATGGTATGACGAGAACAACACGTGTTTAAGCCTATTTCAGATGGACTGGAGGTGAGCAAGAAGGGAAGTGAGAGTTCAGGAGAAATCTGCTATTTCAAGGCTCCATTAAAGATACTATATATCAAAGTCCTAACTTTTAGCTGTAATTTGGGTGGAGATATCTATCTATCTATCTATCTATCTATATAAAATTGATCTTTCCGAAGGCATGCCAGTGCTGAAAGAAGACTATTTGGCAGTGGAGCAGCTGTGTAATGAGGGAAATGGCAAATGAAAACAGAACAAGTATTTGGCCATCCATTGTGGGAAGTTGCAAATACAGCAGGAAGTGGAAACAACTTTCTTTTCACTGTGTTTAGTCTTATTTAGTGATGATAGCACTCTTGGCATAGAGGAATGTAACTCTTGTAAGGAGAGAAGTCCAAACATGAAATGATAAATTGGTATCATCTGCACACAGAATGTGGAGAGTAATTGTGGAGTCCCAGTTAATAGAAGCATAAAGTCCAAGATATGGAAGCAATTTTCAAGATCATCTAATATCAAATCCTCATTTGACAGATAAAAAGATGGAATCCCAGAGAAGCTAAAAAAAAATGGTAGATCTTAGAGTAGAAGGTTAACTCTTTTGTTTCCTAACAAGATCTTTTCTACATAGATAATTGAGTTGAAAGCATAGAGATAACAAGAAAAGAACAAATCTTCATACAGAACATTTTTTTTTATGAGTTCCATCCATGATAACCCTTACCTGACCACAAGAGCCAATGTACGTAGCCTCTGCTGCCACCTATTGTACGTGAACTATAATGGTAATGGGCAATGCCACCCCTCTAAACATCTACTTTTTACTCATTCAGGAGAGGGTAAAACACCGGATACATTTTTTTATACTTGCCTAGTAACAGTTACAATAGTAATATTGATAATAATAATAGCGGCTGATGTTGTTTACCACTAGATTGGGTCAGACAGAATGCTAAGCACTTCCCATGCATAATTTCACTTACTTTTCCTGACAATTCTGTAAAGTAAGCACTTCATCTTTATGGATGAAGATCTGAGGCTTTAGAAGATTTGCCCAATAATTCAGGAGTGGAGTCCATAAATATGTATTTTTTTAACAAGCTTCTGAGGTATTGCTGATGCAGCGGGTCGTTGAGCAAGCACTTGAAACCACACATGTCGTAGAATTTGCAGTAAGGCTCCGAGAGAAGAGAGCAAGAAGACTAACCAAACAAGACTGGAAAACAAGACGTCTTATCATCAGGTGACGATGCAGACTTCACTCTTCAAAAAGGACTGGATAAAAGTTAACAGTAGTAACCAAGGTGGAGGCTCAACCTTTGGCATCTGCGTTGGTTGGAGAGCACTGACGCGGAGAGAGATGAGAAAGCATGAGCAGCTATTTTGGCAATATGGACTACCAAAGTCACATTTGGGTAATCTAATTGCAGTTCCGGGTGAGTTATTTAATGATAGCTCTAGGAATACAGTTAAAATTTTGGTCAGGATTAGCTCAGTCTCTAACCTTCAGCTGTATACTATGAATAGCTGGAAGACTGAGAAAACAAAGATAAAACTGAGAAGCATACATGGACATCAGAACCGTCTGGAGAAGGGAAATCCTGTGCTGGATATGCAAGTTCTCGAATGCCAGATTTTGTCAAACAGAGTCTGGATGACTACTTGCCAGGAGCACTTTGAGCTGATTTAAAGGTGGATTACTTGAGGTGGAATACTTGAGCATTAACATTCCTTCCAAAAAGTACTAAAAAATGATGGAGACGTGTCAAAGAAAACAAGATTCAACTTGAAAGGCCTTCCAGTGTCCACATCTGCAGACATTTTGAGAGGAAAAAAAAAGTGTTGACAATAATACAAAATAACCCGTAGATCAAAATGAGAATGCAGGAGTCCATATGGATTGTGAGAAGAGAAACCTCCTCCTTCAATAGTATTTTAATTAATAAATGTAGAAGGAGTGATAGAAATAGAATAGCACCATTTGGCCAGCAGCACTGTAGTAAGAATCATCAGTTGATGCTAAAATTAATAGGTGACTATTAGAGGAAAAAGAATAACGAGAAACAGGATATTGACATAGTCTCAAAGTATTTCAACCAACGTACTTACTAATTACAGGAGGAAAAACAGTAATGTGGAGAAATCACTCAAAGTGATCAATGTTAATGTCACCAGTAATGAGACACAGCAACACTGAGCATCTCTTAATATGATGCACTGACAAGGGCACGGCAGTTTGTGCCAAAAATACATAAATCGAAGAACCTTTAGACAAACACAAAATGAAAGACATTCTTCAAAGTAATTGGTCAATAATTGTGAAGCGTATGAAGATAAAGATAGAGGAATGGTTCAGACTGAAAGAGACTAAAGAGACATGACAACTAATGACACTATGTGACCTTAGTCCAAGATAAGGATTTAAAAAAAATTTTTTTTTAATTTTTGTTTATTTATTTGACAGAGAGAGAGATCACAAGTAGGCAGAGAGAGAGGAGGAAGCAGGCTCCCTGCTGAGCAGAGAGCCTGATGCTGGGCTTGATCCAAGGACCCTGTGATCATGACCTGAGCTGAAGGCAGAAGTTTTAACCCAGGCGCCCCCAAGATAAGGATATTAATTGGGCAAATGATTAACTTTGTATAAGGCCTATAGATTAGATAAAAGTGATATATTATAATAAAACACATAGGAACAAACTTAACCAAGGTGGTGAAAGACATGCATTCTGAAAGGTATAAAACACTGATTAGAGAAATTGAAGATAACACAAACAAATGGAAAAAAATTCCATGCTCATGGACTGAAAGAACCAACATTGTTTAAAATAACCATACTGGGGCACCTGGGTGGCTCAGTGGGTTGAGCCTCTGCCTTCGGCTCAGGTCATAATCTCAGAGTCCTGGGATCGAGCCCCGCTTCGGGCTTTCTGCTTAGTAGGGAGCCTGCTTCCTCCTCTCTCTCTCTGCCTGCCTCTCTGCCTACTTGTGCTCTCTGTCTGTCAAATGAATAAATAAAATCTTAAAAAAATAAAATAACCATACTACCCAAAGCAATTTATAAATTTAAAGCAATCCTTATCAAAATACCAACACTGTGTTTCACAGAACTAGAACAAATAATCCTAAAATGTGTATGGGACCACAAAGACCCTGAAGAGACAAAACAGTTTTGAGAAAAAAAACCCAAAGCTGAAGGTGTCCCCAGATTTCAAGTTGTACTACAAAGCTGTAAAATCAAAACAGTATGGTAGTGGCACACACAGAAAGGACACATAGATCAATGGAACAGAATAGAGAGCCTAGAAATAAACCCACACTTACATGGTCACTTAATCTATGACAAAAGAGGCAAGAATATGCAGTAGAAAAAAGACAATCTCTTTGACAAATGGTACTGGGGAAACTGGACAGCCACATGCAAAAGAATGAAACTGGACCACTTTCTTACACCATATGCAAAAATAAATTCAAAATGGATTAAAGATCTAAATGTGAGATGTGAAACCATAACACTCCTAGAAGAAAACATGGGCAGTAATTCCTTTGACATGGGCCATAGAAACATTTTTCCAGATATGTCTCCTCAGGCAAGGAAAACAAAAGCAAAATTAAGCTATTGAGGCTACTCCAAAATAAAAAGCTTTTTCATAGCAAAAGGAAACCATCAACAAAATAAAAAGGCAACATACGAGTGGGAGAAAATATTTGCAAATGATACATCCAATAAGGGATTAATATCCAAAATATAGAAAGATCTCAAAATATATTGATTTATATATCAAAATATATAAATAACACCAAATAATGAAGTTAAAAAATGGACAGAAGATGTGCATATACATTTTTCCAAAGAAGACATCCAGGTGGCCAACAGACATTTGAAAAGATGTTCAGCATCACTCATCATCAGGGAAATGCAAATTAAAGCTGCAATGAGAGATCACCTCACACCTGTCAGAATGGCTAAATCAAAACAAGAAATAGCAAATGTTGGCGAGGATGTGGAGAAAAAGGAAGCCTTGTGCACTGTTGGTGGGAATGCAAATTGGTGCAGCTGCTGTGAGAAATAGTATGGACGTTCCTCAAAAAATTAATTACAAGAAGACATAGTAATTCAACTACCGAGTGTTTATCCTGAGAAAATGAATGCACGAATTTGAAGAGATACATGCATCCCTGTGTTTATTGCAGCATTTTTTATAATAGCCAAGATATGGAAGCAACCTAAGTGACCATCCACAGATGAATGGATAAGTGAAATAAGTCAGAGAAAGACAAATATAGTAGGGTTTCACTCATATGGGGAACTTAAGAAAAAATAAGTGAACACACAAAGAAAAAAGAGACAAACAAAAAGAATCTTTTTTTTTTAAAGATTTATTTATTTATTTTAGAGAGAGAGCGCAAGTGGAGAATGGCAGGGGGCAAAGGGAAAGAGAGAGAGAGAGAATCTCAAGCAGCCTAGGCGCTGAACAGGGAGCTCAAGGAAGGGCTTGATATCCCCACTCTGAAATCATGAGCCAAAATCAGGAGTTGGACATTTAGTCAACTGAGACCCCCAGGTGCTCCCCACTAGAAACAGACTCTTAAATTAACAAACTGTTGGTTGCTGGAGGGGAGGTGGGGGTGGTGGTGAGTGAAAGAGATCAAGGCGATTAAGGTAAGTACACTTACTTGATGACACGGAGCAATGTACAATATTGTTGAATTATTATATTGTTAACCTGAAACACTGCATTTAATTTTACTTCAATTTTTAAAAAGAGAAGATAAAAAGAGTGTATCATATTACTTTCTTGATATAGATCATTGTAATGTGGTTATGTAGGTGAAATCCAGGTGAGGGGTATATAGTAATTTTGCATTTTATCTGCCACTCTTATGTAAATCTGAAAGTGTTTTGAAATGAAAGGTTAAAAAAGAAAAAATAAGGAAGTATGAGGATTCTGTCCAACCTTAAAATCCGTGGATTCTGGGAATAGATGTTAATCACGAAATCACCTGGGAAATCCTGGGCCAAAAAACAATAAAGACCTTTGGTCCAAATGAGCCACTTTCCCCTACCCCAGACCTGCTCTAGGCTGGTTGAGAATCACTGTGTCCTCTGTGAGGACTGGGGGTTGGCAGAGGCAGTGGGCTGTGTAAGCTTTCTCCAAGTATGTTTTCCAGCCTGATCACAGATAAGCTGGGAATGACTTAGATCTGGTTCACTGTTGGGTTGTAATATTAACTGAGAGAGTATTAGCTCCCTTCCACCGGAGTGGTGATGTTGAATAATCAAAAGGAGATACTTAGGGGGAAGGTGATTCTCAGGGGATCAGCTTATAGTGCACTACCTCCCCGACTCCTGCTTAGATAATCCCCTTTCATGGCCGGGCTTTGAAGAGCTCAGTTTCATTCATTCATTCATTCATTCATTGGTGGAGGGGAACACTAAGCAGTTGTTTTTATTCATTCAGCTATACAGCAAGTTTTTTATTCATAACACCTTAGGGTAATGCTAATAAATGTGGTTGAGAATCAGAATAGGATTCAGGAACAAGGGAGAACAAGAACAACAAACATCTTCAAACATTGAAACAAAGAAATACTTTTTTTTCCTTTAATTAAGTGCAGCTTTCCCATAGACATCCCTAGCCTGGTTTGCAGTCTGAGGTGATGGGAAACGAGGCTTTGCAGGGTGAGCTATGGTGCTAACCAGGAGACTGAAACCCTGATCGAAGTCGATCTTAGGCATGTTCCGGGACCAGAGGCAGATTCTCAAACATTTCCCAGTGTTCCCTCTTTTTCATCAACCGAATTTCCCCTTCCCTGCCCAATTCAGTGCAGTGAGAATCCCCTTACTGCCTTTTCTAGTTACACTGTTGCATAGAGGGAAACTGACAGCAACGTCTGGCTTCTGCTTAGGCTGGAAAGACAACTGGACTAGCTTCCATCCACCTTCTCAAAAGAGCCTGAATGGTAGGGAGGCGCCGAGGAAAGCCCCTTCAGGCAACTGAAAGGCCTAGTGCACCCAGAAGGGCACTGCTGACCTTTGGGAAATGGAGGACATCTCAGCCCGAGGCTATGGACACTTGAGGGCAGTTCCAGGTCACCTCTCCTTTATCCCACACAATTCAACATGGTAACTGGGCTTTAGAGAACTCATAGTTAGAGATAGTAATGAAAAGAAGTTTACAAATACCACTTTTTAGGCCATTCTAAATATTTCTGGCTTCATCTCTCCTCATTTCCTCTTTACATTTTTGGAGGGGAAGCCATTTTTTCCCTTGGCCTTTCCCAATCATATCGATTGATTCTGAGAGGTCACTTCCACTAGGAATCACAAGCCTCCGATGCCAGGTTTCCTAAGGGGGTGAGCTCAGTGTGGATTTATTCAGGAATGCAGGGCTTATTTGTGGCTATAGGTTTTGGTTTGTTTGATTGGTTTATTTATTTAACATATGCTTCTCTAAAAAGGAAACTTGTACCCAAAGTGGAGGAATGAGGTGTTGCTGGTGTGGGCTGAGGCAGCGGCTGTTGGTGCTAGAGAACATCCCAGATGTCCATTCAGAAGTTGAACGTTGGCCATGCCAACTGTCCCTTTCCAGTTTGGCAAAGGCAGACAGTGGAGAAACTGCTGCCATGTGAATTTCTTACTTCCAGATAGCATATGACTTTTTTTTTTTAATTACATTCAAATTTAGAGGGAAGTTCTTTTCTTTTTTTTTTTTTTTTCCCCTCAAATGCTTTGTGTTAAAGCAAGTTAAGTTCCTCAAGGTGATTTTAATTCATTTGACTGAATAACAACCATTGATGAAGTGTGGCTATATGCCAGGCACTGTAGTAGGCCCTAGAGATGCAGAAGTTGATAAAGATGTCCTGTCTTAAGGAGCTCATGATCTAATTCAGGGATGAAGAAATGCATAAGGCTCAATAGTAAAGAGCACCCATGGATTTATGGATAGATATCCTCTTTAGCTGGATTGAGATGGGGGAAAGAGGGAAGACTTGTGAGTTTATGTGGGAGGCAGAGAAATGGAGAGGGACTGGAGGTAAGAAGCAGCATGTTCTGTACAGTGAGCTGTACAGAAGTCATGTGAGGCAGACAGGAGAGTTCCAATACGTGGCTTGAACTGAGGTCTCCAAATTGGCTGTTTAAATTTTCTTCCATAAAGGACAAACTTCATACTTTATAAGACTTGAAAATATACAGAGTGAATTCTAGAAGATTTTTCCATTATTAAAGTAACAATGCTTATTATAGAAAATTGATACAAATATAGAGTGTTAAGGAGAGTCTCCTCTCCTACCCTTAGTGGGTGAAAACCGGCTTTAACAATCCATACAGTCTTCTCTAGAGTTTGTCAGAGTTTTCAATTTAGTATTTTTTTTGCATTAAGTCTTCAGCTAAAAACTAATGTGACCATTCTAACAGAACATGATTACAAATTATTGATAATTGGCAATATTGTCAATAGCCATTTTAAATAACTTTTAAGTTTATTAATTTCACAAATACATGTTTAGTATTAAACTGTGTACAAGGTGCAACATTAGATGATCTTTGAGTTCTGTCTACAAAGGGATCAAATGCCCAGTTTTAAATGCATGGTTATAATTTCTTGTTTAATCAGGAGGAAATCTTGGCAAGACAGATATTGCCGAGGAAAAATAGTCATGATGTGGTTAGTTATCAGGCATGAATAATAATGAAGAGTGTAACTCTCACTGTCAATGCTAGGACTTTTAAAATAAGGACGTCACGCCAAGACACTGCTTATGAGTTATACTGAAGAGTCCAATGACTCTCTAAAAGTCATTAAATGTGCATAGATGTTGGAAGTTTTAGTAAACTTAAGAGTAAAGCTCCACAACTTGGCAAATTTGTAACTGGAGACTTAGTTACTTACTCAAAATGAGCTCACAGATTATGTTTTTGCTTATTCATTTAATCAATAAATAGTTACTTGTTGCTACATACCACGTACCATGATAGCCCCAGAGATGATCTTCACTCTTCCAAAGCTTCCATTCTGATGTCATCCAAAAAAGCATGAGAGAAAGTTGAAGATCTCATTCTCTCCATGGCTCTTTGAGATTTGTGAAATCAGGGTAGTTGGTGGTCAGGCTGTTTCGGTAGACACAAAGTGCTTTTAAACCAAATTATAATAAACATGAGTTGGGCACCCATTTTGTTAGCATTGCCAGAGGTTGGGAGTTAAGGTAACTTCCAGAGAAATGTACCCCTTTTCCTTCCCTACCTCCAAAGTCATCTTATCAGATCATAAAATTTGTGAAGGGGTGGGACGCTTAGGTGTCTCAGTTGGTTAAGCATCTTATTTCAGCTCAGGTCATGATCTTGGGGTCCTGGAATCGAGCCCCTGCATCAGCTCCCGACTGACTGGAAAGTCGGCTTGTCCCTCTCCCTCTGCCCCACCCCCACAGGCTCATGTGCAGAATCTCTCTTGCAAATGAATGAATGAATGAATGAATGAATAGATAGATAGATTAATTAATTAATTAATTTGGTGAAGGGATTAGATCAGATCTCTCTTCCCAACCATCCTTCATCACTCTTTGCTTGGGACAACGTGATGAGGACAAACATTGCAAAAATAAACCTGTCTAAGCTAATGCTCTTTGCTACCTGACTTGTTTTGTTTTTTAATGTCTGACAGGCTTTTCCTACCTACTTTTGATCTGTTAGCACTCACTATGAACTGAAGGCTTACACAGAATTTAGTGAAGGAATTCAGATAATCTCAGGGCTTCACTGATAATACAGAGACTCTACACACCAAAGCACATGTGGTGTTTTGCATGCAGAAGTGAATTTTATAAATAATAAAAACTGGCCAAAAGAAATAGCTGGTGGAAAATCTCCATTTTGTTGTTTCCCCTGAGACTTCATTAGCCAATAGGCATGTGTTTGAGGTCCTATAGCTGATATAATCAGCCCAGGAATGTGGTCCCTTATTTTACTTCTTCTGCAAATACAGCACCGCATGACCTTCAACAGGGGATTCCTTGAATCTACATAGTCAGTGCAAACATCAGTTAATTATATATATATTTTAAAAAGGGAGATATATTTTTAAACTGCTTTTGGACAACAAACTGAGAGTTTCAGAGGAGGAGAGTCTGGGGGGATGGGTGAGCCCGGTGATGAGTATTAACGGGGGGGGGGGCACAGACTGCATGGACCACTGGGTGTTATATGTAAACAATGAATCATGTAGCTCTGCATCAAAAACTAACGATGTACTGTATGGTGAATAACATCACATAAAATTTTCAATTTTGGTCAATTTCTAAAGAAATTTTGATACAATTGGGTTTATTTTTTGAATATTTGGAGCTTTTGTTTTCTGATGACTTTTGTTTTGTTTTCTGATGATTTAAAAGCTCAACGTTTTTTTAGAGCTTGAGTTGGCTTTCCAGTACACACACTCATACATATATATATATATCACATACATTTATACACATGGATATTTTAACAGGTAAAGCTTGTGTCTATTTTATTAAAGATGGGATATTTTACATTCTGAACTCTTTAGAAGAATCTGTAAGATAGAAACTTTATAACAATAGAACAAGACAAGGTATGAGTTCAGTGACAAAACCCTTAGTTTCACATGATTTAACTATGCATTTTACACTCATTAACCATAAGTTTTGAATTAAAGTTCCCAAGTGAGATACATCTAGCAGAAGTATTTAACATACAACTCTCATAGGAGAGAAAGATGAACAATTCTTAGAGTTAATGGAAGCCACTTTAACTAGTGAGTATTTAAACATCCTGAAAATAATCACAAACTTTCTGGAAATGCAATAATGAGTAATGTGTTCAGAGACATTTCCTCTAAATATACAGTGTGTAGAGTGGGTTGTTATGAAATTCAGTGTCTTATGGCTGGACTTGCTATGTTATATAAAGTAGAGTGGCAAAGATTTTAACATTTTCTACTTTTGTTCTTAGTAAAAATAAACTTCTTAACATTTTACAGGTACACTTTCTCCATTGTTCTCTGTTCTTCTTTGGATAGCCGTTGCTGTCTGCACATCTATGCTGTTTTTCTTCTCCAAGCCTGTGGGTATTCGGCCATTTCTTGTGTCAATAATGCTCAGGTCGATATATACAATAGGTCTTGGGCCTACGTTAATACTTCTTGGTGCAGCTAATGTAAGTATTTTATTAGCTTTGTCCTTTTGTAAATTATTTGAAAAAGTGTACTAACTATAGAAATGTAGCTCTATATCTTAATTCACATATACATAGTAAATTCTTATTTATTGTGAATTCAAATTAATGAGAGTTTGATTTGTATGTTTGTAATTTTGAGAGAGAAGGAAAAAATGACAAGTAAAAATTTTGTTATATTTGAAAAGGTGACATTTGGGGCATGACCCAGTTCTGCAATCAACTTAATCCAACCCACTTTTAATGCCTTCTGTATCCTATACCCAAAGATACTGACAAAAATGACTCCAAGCCACTGTGAACATCCTAAAGTGACTTCTAAATCACCCAAGAAAGATTAAATTATAGTCAGTAGAATTTTGAGTACCTTTTATAAAAGTGAGTACCTTTTATAAAATGACCAAAGAAAAAGGATTGCTACATGAGAAAATAGGAAATTTGGCTCTTTATGTGAACAAAACACCTAAACTTGTGAAAGGCGTAGATGAGATTAATATTTTTTTCACTAAATTTTTAAAATATTAGAACAAGGGAGCATATTTCAAAACCTCAACTAGGTAAGTTAAGAATAAGTAATCAGAGCACTATTCCAAATAGCAATAATGTACCCAAGAGATACAATTTTAAAGGGACTAGACAGCATTCTACATGGCATATTCATAAAGGGATATTAGAAGAAGGGTAAATCATCAGGTTAATGAAAGAAAAAATGTCTTGACAGCAAATAAATACTGCTAATATATCTGCTGAATCCCTAAAGCACTGTCTGTACCTTGTGTGGGGTCTCTAACATAGTGTCCTTCATTCTGGTATCTGCATATAGGCCTTATTCTCCCTACTACATTATACAGTTCTCAAGGATAATGATGGATCATTTCGTGTCTTGGAATGTCTTTGGTATCCAACAGGGTTTTCTTTAATAAATTAGCTAATGTGTGAGTGAAAGAATGAGTGAAAAATTATCTTTGTATTCTTATACATTTATAATACTTTGTACATAAAATACGTGGCAAATATTTATTGAAAATGAATAAATGAAATAGCCAGCCAAACTTTTGAGAATTTTAAAGCTGAGCTAGAAGGACCCAAGTCTGTGTTTCTGACCACTATTATATTATACTTCTTTGAAAGTTTGACATAATATAAATGACAACTCCCAGTTAACTAGAACATTCACACAACCAAATTACCAGTTATCTTCAATCACTGTTGTTTTTTTTTTAAAGATTTTATTTATTTATTTGACAGAGAAAGATCAGAAGCAGGCAGAGAGGCAGGCAGAGAGAGAGAGAGAAGGAAGCAGGCTCCCTGCTGAGCAGAGAGCCCGATACGGGACTCGACCCCAGGACCCTGAGATCATGACCTGAGCTGAAGGCAGCGGCTTAACCCACTGAGCCATCCAGGCGCCCCTCAATCTCTGTTAATAAAGGGAAGTGTACTATACATGCAAAGAGGTCTATCACTAAAGAATTCTGTCAAGTACCAAATGTAGGATTCTTAAGTTTCTTGAGGGCAGAAGCTGTCACGTCAGTAGGTAAAATCCTGCCTTCCTCAATCCCTCATTCTCAACTCCATTTTCCTCCCACTTAATCCCTAGCATTTAAACATTCATAAATTCTTTATATGAACCAAACTTGAACTTTCAGTGTTTTGGAAACCAAGTTAACTGAGGAATCTTCATGTATTTACCTAATTTTTCTAACCCTATTAAAAAACTTGAGTTAGGTAAGTCCAGCTTATTATTAAAAAATACATTGAATATTGAGCCAGATTATTTGAGGAAGCAAATAATATTCATAAATTGGCAGCTGGTCCTCAATAAGATATTAGTTTGAGAGAGAAATCCCAAGTTTGATAAGTTGAAATAATAGTTAGACACTGAAAAAAAAATTAAGTTAAATTTAAAAAAAAATTTTAAAAAGAAATAATAGCTAAATAGTGTTGGCTCAGAAATAAGCATTTATCTGGCCTCTGTTATCTGATAGACATTGAAAATACCAAGAAATAGAGGGCGTGGTTCTTGCTATACAGAACATTTTAGAATATATAAAGAGATAAGGTAAAACATTTCAATGTCTATTGGGGAAACCCAAAACATCTGAAGTTATATCTCTTTTCCCCCTTAGAGGACAGGATAAAAAATAATCTCTGCCTGGTTTGGTGAGAATAGTTCCACTGTAGGAAATGACAACTCATATAAGAGGCAAGTTTTATACTTGAGAAGAAATATACATTGAAATGTATCTTTCTTATTAACTGTATGAATCTATGGGTACTCTCATACCTCTCACAGCATAAAAAATCCATTTGCACAGCCCCTCGAAATGATATATTACAATTTTCCAGTTCAGGGCATTTTGACAAAGAAAATAATCAACTTTAATTTGGAACAAACAAACTGGATAGAGTAACTGGATAGAGCAATAAATATCTTGCCTTATGCTTATCCAGTAACAAACTGGATAGAGTAATTGTGAGTTTGATAATATAGATATGGATCATTTCTGTCTATAGTTTTGATACTGTATAGATTAATAAAATGTCTTAACAAATAATTATCTACCTTAACTTTTGTCATAACAAGCTTATTACAAAACTGTCTGTGACTTACCATTTCCCAGGGAGGGGAAGGAAAAAGTGAAATGAAAACATAGATCAGTCACTTTTTGTAACTTAGGATTTAATATATTTATTAATTTATACTTTAATGTTTGCATTGTGTGACAGGTAAAGCCATAGGTGCTAAAATTGTAGGTATCAGAAGCAGGAAAAACAAAAAAAAAATATATCTACCTGACAGTTAAGCCTGAAGAAAATCCAAATTCTAGACCACAGGCAAATGGAGCCTCTGAGTTTCATTTTTCTCATCAGTGAAATGAAGATGTTAAAGCCTCGTCTGCACTCACAGTTGTTTAGAAGATGGGTTGAGAGGATCAGTATGAAGGTTTAGAGCAGAGCAATGGCAGTGATGATAGAATAGCAACGAAGGCTACCATTTCTCCAACGCCTAATACGTGAAGTACTACTTAATTGTGAAACATCGGTATCATAATCAGAAAAGGATTTATATTTCAGTTCACAGAGAGTTATTTGTTTCTGGACTCAGTGTCTTTTATAATGTTCGAAAGTTGCTTTTCTGGAAAAGGAATCAAGTGGAAGGAAAAAGCTCAATCTGTGTTCCGAGCATTTAGTATTAGCAGTTTCTGTTTATTATGATGCCTCATTTATGTCATCTTCACTCATTTCTAAAAATCAAAGTTTTGTTTAGACTGCAACTAATTTCTCCATCTTGTCACAAGGGTATCTCGGTATTTGAGATGTTTCAAAAATTCCGATGTTTTTCTCTGTTTAAAGCATATCTTAAAACCCAGTACAGTCTTCTTCTCACCGTCTCCATTGCAATGGAAATTAACATATTATTTTGGCAAATACAAACACCCCTCTTTATAAACTTTAGATCACTTAGTATTTCTATATCACTAATAATGATAATATTCCTAGTCACATGGATACTTTATGATCTGTTTAGCCATTAATTTTTATTGTTTAGATTTTTAGATATTTTTCATAATAAATAATGCAGTAAATACCTGTGGGAGATCTTTTAATATCTTCTAAACACTTCTTATGTGCAATGTTTTTTCTTTGTGGTAGTGCCTACAAATGTATAATTTATTTAACGGCATTTGTAAATTATTTGCCTTTCTTAAAGTTATTTGTAGTGTGGAAATGTTTCCTTATGCTAAAACTTGGTCTCACCATTTTGCAGAGAGAGGCAGGTGGAGTTTAGCAGATAGCTTTCTATTAGCAATAAGCCACAGTGTTCACATTAAATAGTGTCATGCCCTTAGTTACTTACCTGCAGGTAGTTCCCTGGGAGGGCTCATGTTACTGCTAATCTTTAAGGTTGAGCCCCACCATATGTTCACTTAACATACACAAATTCAATTATATAATCTGAGACAAAACATTCATTCTCTTTCTCTCTCTTCCCCCTCACCTCTCTCTCTCTCATACACATACACACATACCCTATTTGTCATATAATATGGTCACTGAATGCTTCTAACTAATTCTGATAGTCAGTTGTAGTAGCAGGAAACTGCTTCAGTGCTGGGGGAAAACTAGAAATGTTGAATTTATTAAAAAACAGTATATCTTATACCACCCTTGTTTATTATACTGTTTTGTTGGCAATTTAAAAGATTTCCAGGGTGATGGTGGCCTGAAAATCTTGCCTTATGCTTTGACCATAGAACCTTATCCTGCCTAAGATGTAACACTACTGAAATGGAGATTTTTTAATGAAATCCCATAAATTTTAGTAAGGTTGATGTTGATAGCAATACAATAATGTAGTTAGTATGTAGTTCAATAAATTCACTTTTCCTTTTCAAGGAATACTAGAAAGTATTTATTTATTTACTTACTGAGTTACTGGCTATAGTTCATTCCTGGAGAATAGCTCATGTTTTCCCATGGCACAATTAAGATCAAGATAGAATTCCTGGTCAGAACATAGACCCAAATGAGACCCCCCCCCAAAAAAAGGAAAAAAAGCATAACATAAAGGCAGTTATAAATTTCTGTGATCCCATAAAAGAGTAAAATTTAAAGGACATCCTATAGAATCCTAGAACTTTGAGACACCTTACGGATTATTCATTTCCAGGCATTTTATTATTTTTTTAATTATGTTATGTTAGTCACATAATAAGTTAGTCACATAGTAAGTATGCAAAATCCTATAGAGACAAGAAAGATTTACCAAAGCAATGGGTGGCAGAGCCAACACTGGAACCCCGATGACCCAATTTCTAGTCCAGTGTCCTTCCATTATACTGCACTGTTAGAAGTCCTGCAAAGACACATCAATGAATTATGAAGTATATATGAAAACAGTACTGTACTGTACAATTAATTTACCCAATTAAAAATAATGAATTTGATTCACTTTACATTAATTAACAGATGAACATTAATTTTGCTTTTGTTTTCAGAAGATCTACTAGTAAATCATCTTTTTAAAAGGCTGCTGGAGCTAATAATACACTATATGCTTATAAAAAATATTAAAAAAAAAAGGCTGCTGGCGGGGGTGAGCAGGGGCATGGGCTAAATAGGTAATGGGCATTAAGGAAGGCACTTGTGATGAGCACTGGGTGTTATGTAAGTGATGAATCACTAAATTCCACTCCTGAAACTAATATTGCACTATGTGTTAACTAACTAAAATTCAAGTAAAAACTTGAAATATCAAAAAATAAACAACTAAAAGATTGCCCAAAAAGCTTACATTGATTGTTTGCCTACCCCCACTCCCCACTTCCCCCCACAGCCACCACATAATTCACCCCATCCTCAACAAAACAGAACATATATGAAGTGCAATTTTAAGAATAGATGGACAAAGATAAAAATATTGTTATGGTCATTTGTATTGCTCTTTGTAGGCTGATTCAAGTCTTTTCAACACCAAATCAGAAGGAGCTGGTCTCTTAGCCACCTTGCCCGGTTCCCACGCTCTCCTCTCTCACTGCCCGCAAGGATCTTGCCATAGAAACAAAGATTGCCTGCATAATGACATTGACAAATGAAGGACTGGTTAGACAACATCAAGTAAGGGCATGAAAAGGGAGAATAAGTTTTTGTAACTTGTTTATTTCCATAAATATCCCCAACCTTCATGGAATTGCTCTATAAAAACAATTTATACATCTCAAGTTCATGATGCAGAAAAAAGAGTTCAAACTTTTTTTCCTTCTCAAATCATTTATTCTTGATTTTATTTTTTTTTTCTTGGTGTGAACACTTCAAAACAAAAGGACAATCTCCTCATTTCTGATCTCTACAGGAATAGATGATGTCAGTGCCAATATCAACTCCATTCTAGTTTGAGACTTAGTCAAGAGAACAGGGACATATCCATCAACACCAAGCTCTAGATCAAGGTTCAAAGAAAATAAAAACCAACCTCTACATAGAGAAGGCAAACCTTTATTTTTTACGTAAAAATGGCAGAGGCCCTTTTAGGGAAAAATGTGTTCTTCCTTTTGCATTACTTGAGAACTGAAACGTATTCTTTTTCTTTTTTTTTTTTTTTTGAGAACTTGAACTCAACATATTACTTTTCCTGAATGTGTAGGACCTATAAATAGTTTTCCTGCATAATTTTTTTACGATTCAGTTTAGAGAAACAGAGATCAGTAAACAATGTATGAACAACTTGTCATGAGCATATCATCCATCCTTCTAAAAATTTTTTACTTAATTTTCTTTTACTTAAGTAAAAATTAAAATTTTTTACTTAATTTTAATTTTTTACTTAAATTAAAAATTTTAACTTAATTTTTTATAGAACTTCTTATTTCTATTTTGTATTGATGAATATAGTGGGTGAATGAAAGCAAATAACTTAAATTTAAATAGTCACTTAAAATAATTCAAAGGGTAAAACACTGACTATTACTTCACCTAGACATTCTGTACTTTCCCATTTTCATGGTTGCTTATTATCAAATACCACACTTAATTTGAGCACCTTGTATATATTTCCTGAGTTTTTGAAATGAAGACCATTTATAATATTAAATTTACTCTTGGTTACCAATCACAAAGGCATCACTATACTGTAGCTATGTTAAACAATAACATAAATATGTGATGATGAAACTAAATAGTGAAATATAACTTTCTGTCTGACATTATTCAAATTATTCACAAGATGATGAAAGAATGGAAAAGACTGATTACTGAGAGGATCATTAATTAGCCCGGGGAAAATTGAGGGGGTTTGAACTTCCGTTTTGTTGATTTGGTTTGGCTATCTTCACAACATGCGGTGTTAACCCATTCCTCACGTATTTATTGATTTGAACTTCAGGAAGCTGAAGGAAATGTTTTTCCAACCTCTCAAATTTCACTTCTGCCCATTATTTAAAATCATTTCATAATGCAGTTTTTTTTCACGTATGAAAAATCAATGCTGATGCAAAAGACAACATGTTTTCCCAAAGTTAGCTTTGGACATGTAAAGACAAATATGGTGCCACTAGATAGCTTGAAGAACTCAGGAACACTTTAGAAAAACTGAAATTTGAAATCTGCAATTGTTTCCATGATAACTAAGTTGCAAAATGAGTTGTTCAGTTTATAAATAATGCAGTGACTCTAGAACCAAATATCAGGCACTAAGTTTCTGATAACTGTGTTCTTTGGAAATCATTGCACAAAGATTTTATTTATTTATTTGACAGAGATCACAAGTAGGCAGAGAGGCAGGCAGAGAAAGAGAGGAGGAAGCAGGCTCCCTGTGGAGCAGAGAGCCCAATGCCAGTCTCGATTCCAGGACCCTGGGATCATGACCTAAGCTAAAGGCAGAGGTTTAACCCACTGAGCCACCCAGGTGCCCCTGGAAATCATTGCACACATTGTTGTTATTGCCAAAAAATCTCTATGTACATTTCTATATTCCAAAACTGTGCCACAAAAGGCAATTTTAAATAATGTTAATATAAATATATAGCACCAAGTGTAATAAAAACTCCAAAATGCTTATTGAATAACTACCACACATAGAGCTTAGAAAATAAATGCATGCAGGGTGCCTGGGTGGCTCACTCGGTTAAGCATGTGACTCTTGGTTTCAGCTCAGGTTCTGATCTCAGGGTCATGAGATCAAGCCCCACATCAGGCTCCATGCTCAGCTCAGAGTCTGCTCAAGATTCTCCCTCTCCTTCCTTCCCTCCCACTTGGGCTCTCTCTCTCTCTCAAAAAAATCTTAAAAAAAAAAAAAAGAAAATATATGCATGAATTTTATTTACTTTAACCCACTTACATAAGTATATATGTATTTTTATGTATTTAAATGCAAAAAATCTCTTTTAATGGCTTACTTGTTTACAACAATATTCAGTAGAGAAAGTCTAGGTCAAAAAAATCAAAGATAGATATTTCCTGAAAAGATTTTTTTATTACATTTCCAGTATAATAAAAATTTACATCTATTACTTTTAATATGGAAAATACAATGAGTAGTGTCTAAAGAGTCGTTGTACTAAGTGCTTCATATACGTTAAGAATTGTTTAATCCTCTGAAGAGGGTCAGAATCCTTTTCCTCTAATTTTTCCAAAGAAGTGATCAAGGCCAGCTGCTGCACGACCTTGTGCAACAGTAGTGAGCGAGCGAGGGTTTAAATTCAGGTCTGCCTCGATTGCATAGCTGGGGCTCTTAATCATCCTCCTCTTTTTTCCTGGAACTGCAAACATTACAGCTTTGGGGTGTATTATGTATACACACAGATTTGTAAGCAAGGCCAGAAGTTATCAGACAAGGAAAGATAAAAGAAAATCACAGACTTGGTGAATACTAGGTTTTTGTCAATGACCGATATTTACATGACTTTCGGGGATAAATAAGACAATAAAATCTAATCTTTTTCTCCCTGTAGCTTTGTAATAAAATCGTATTTCTGGTAAGTTTCGTGGGCAATCGTGGCACCTTCACCCGAGGCTACCGAGCGGTCATCCTGGATATGGCCTTTCTCTACCACGTGGCGTACGTCCTGGTTTGCATGCTGGGCCTCTTTGTCCATGAATTCTTCTATAGCTTCCTGGTGAGTACTTCTCCATGTGGACAATCCCTGCTGGAAAAAATAACACAATGCTCCTGCTTCTTATGCTTCTTCCTTTGATTTTTTTTTTTTTTTTTTTAAGCAGGGCCTGACATTTAGGACAAATTATGTAATTTTTAGGATTTCCTAGGAAAATCATGCTTTAGTATTATTTTTCCTCCTTTCCTCTAAGAACCCACATCAGCAGTGGCAACCTTTTATTTCCTCCCTGAGAAGTCACTGACGACCCCACCACCCGACCCAGGCTTCATATAGCAGCTGCTTTTTGGTTTCAGCCAAATCCTTCCTTCCCCTACATTTAGAGATTCTCCAACAGAGTGTAGAAGAAAAAAAGTGGGGATGTATTTTCTTAGCACTGGAATCATTGTACTTTATTTATAACAAATATTATTGTGACTTTAGAATGGCATATAAGTAAAAGGAGGGGTAAATGTCAACCTCGCAAAAAGACAGTGAGTTGTTCGAAATCTTCATTTCAGATTTAATGTGTCATTGCTGTGAAGCTTATCTACACATGTCTGATTCATTAAGCAGAATTTCACGTTTCTTCTAGATGTTTTTTTCAGGTTATCAGTTTTACTTCCTACGTATAGACTGATCTATAGCCATAAACTAGGAGAGGAGGCTATATAAATACATGATAATGTTTTGAAAACTAAAGCACTACCAGGTTAATATCATGATGTCATAGGAGCCGTTTATTTATATCTCCAACCCATGACGGACATGCAGTGGAGACCACTACCCAAAAAAATAATTCCCGATACCTCAGTTGAAGATGTAGAAACATTATGCTGACCCTGTCTGCTTGGCTCTCAAGGGACAAATCCATCGTGTGCTGCTTTCCTGTTACCTGGCTAGCAAACCCATGCAGGAAGACGGAAAAGAAGCCAATTTTCCATTTACTTGTCAAGCACTTGAAAGAGCCCCTGGGAAGAGTAGATTTGTCCCTTCTGCTCTGATACAAAGTTATCTTTTAGGTAGTTAAGTTAGAGGATTCAACAATCAAAAGTAGTTTTTTCTGTTCCAGGGATCCAACTGAATTCCCTTTCTGCTCTAATTTACCAAAAAAAAAAAATCCATTTTTTTAAAAACATGTCCATGATATATGAAGTCCTGTTACACTCAGCACTTTGACCTGACTGTGACATGTAACACTCTGTAACGTTTTTGTGCTCTAACCTTCTTGTCTGGAAAATGCATAGGTCTAGTATGATAGATTTGTACTATCAAGATTCATTAAAGAGATAATATGGAAAACATGTGAAAGGATTTATTAAATATTTTCCAAAGAAAGGCCACTGAGAAAATAAAGGTATTTCTGAATTAGCATATGAGCTATTGATAATAGTGTTACTTTTAATTTATGTTACTTAACCTTATTTCCCAGTTGTATTTTCCTCTTGTTTTTTATTGTTCTAATCTTACATTAGTGATGCTAATTTGTGTTCACTGGGTTGCTGGTGAAAAGGATATTGTCCATTTTGACACTTAGAGATTTAGGAGGAAATTATAATGGACATAATGCCAAAATGGCATTGAAACATATTTTTAAAAATATGTTTTATATTTTAAAAAATATATGATTATGTCTTTCTAGTTTTATCCACAAATACCAATCTTTTATCCAAAATAGTAAAAACCACACTCTAGATTTTCCTTTCAGAATTAAACAAAAAGAACAATCAATCTGTCCAACATCTTACACATTTTTTGCCTCCTCAAGATTCTGATTCCCAGGTGTGGAATGGGGCCCAGAAATAAACATTTTTAGCAGAAATCCAGTGGGACTCCTGAAAGCTATAAACTTTTAGAAACCATGGAGAAGTGACCTAAAGCCCGTTTCCAGGCCTTTTCTTTAAGTCACTGTTGAGCTTAAGTAAAGAAAAATCTACTTTTACATCAACTAAATGCTTAAGTAAGTTAAATAAGGCAGTGTCAATAGTTTGGAAGTTAAATTTGCATTAATTAATTTGTCTGTCCTGAGAAATATTGACTTTGTTTCTAGAAGTTGCTGCTCCCTTCAGAAGGCTAAGCACATAGCAAAATAGTTAAACTTTTTTTTTTTTTTTGCATATGGTATTGATAAATATCAGTTTCCTAGGGTGAGCAAACAAAGTAATAGGTTTATAGCACTTATTTGCAAAACTAGAATTAAACTGGAAAGTAACTCAGTACTCAGTAAAACTGAGTAAAAAGTAACTCAGTAAGACAGGGGACAGGCCCTGGTGTTTCTTCAGGTACTCTGACACTGATAATGCATCCCTTCAATTAATTCAGAAATTCTAATCACTGCCCACAGATAGCAGGAGACAAACCTTAATTATTTCAATTTTTAAAATACTATTCATTTCCAAACAGATATTTGTGCCTTTTTAAATGAATGTTCACTTATTGCTTTTAACCAGCTTTTGATAATATGACATATACTTGCTAATTAATGTATAATTTCAACTTAATAATATAGCAATAAATAAAACCATTCTTGGTGTTGACTCCAGAGAGCAAACACATACCTAGGTTCTTAAGTAGTGCAGAGACTTTCTACTACTGAACACAAAATGAATAATAACCCAGTAAAGGAAGTAAAAAAATTTTTTAAAAAAGTGTCATATTTTTGCTTATATTTCTGTTTCCAAAATTACATACTAAAGTAATAGGTTTTGCCCTCGCTATACTGCTTCAGTAGGGAAAGGTGCTTCCATTTCTCAAATATTTTAAAATTTCCCATCTTTTCTACTGCAGCAGGCTCATAAAATTGTTTTAGCAACTTCACTCCTAATTCCTTGATTAAACAATAATGGCTGATGACTCTGTCAATTATTCATCACTTAGGTAGACATAATTCAGCATTTTCACTTTTGGTATCTTACGTATTGCAGAGACAACTGCAGAATATCAGTGAGGCTAAAAATAAGGAGTAAGTCGTTAAGTTGGTTAAGTACAGTATTATAATTTTTCTAAATTCAAATTTGAAGCTATGCTATTTCTGTATCGTACAAAATTGAAATTATGTTGGTTATGAAACCAACAGATGCACACAATGTGCTGTGTTAGAGTTATCGTTATTGAAAAACAGTTTATTAATGTGCTCCAACTGTAGACAACACATGCATTTTGGTGTGTTTTTAAGGTATCGGTCAGGTCGTTATTTTTTTCACAGATAAACCAAAATGGCTTACATCGGTATTCGTAACCACTTTTTATGTTTATTCAGCTTTTGCACTGCTGCTTTTTTTTTCTTGTTTTATTTCTGTAGCTTTTTGATTTGGTGTACAGAGAAGAGACTCTGCTTAATGTCATAAAGAGCGTCACGCGGAATGGCCGCTCCATCATTCTGACCGCCGTCCTGGCGCTCATCCTCGTCTACCTGTTTTCCATTGTTGGGTTCCTTTTCCTGAAGGACGACTTCACGATGGAGGTGGACCGGCTGAAAAACAGAACTCCTGTGACAGGTATTGCTGCTCCCGCTACAAGACCATTCTCGTGGCAGATTCGACTGGTCCACAGCTTAGGAGAGTTACAAATGAGCACTAATGGAGGAGGTGTTTCCTTTCATTCCTTAGAAAACGTGTTCTCGGTCACTGAGCGCTCATGAATGTGAAGGGTTCTCCCGCCATCCGCTGTCAGTGGGTATAGGAAAATCGTGATTTAAGAAGCATCATGTGGGCTCCATCTCAGGGAGTAAGTTTCACCAGTGCTGATTCTATTCCGACACGGCCAGCGACGTCAGTGGGGGACAATGGCTTTGGGATTCTCTTCCTCCTTTTTCCTGTCTCCCCCAAGAACATCTAGCATCATTCATAACCATTATTCCATATATGTTTGCTCACAGTACATCGTATTGATTATACTTAAAGAGTTGAAAATGGTAAATGTTTTGATTTGGAAACCATCAGGTAGTAAGAAATTGGATATGGAAAAAATGCTCAGAATACTGTCATTAAGGAGCTGAGTTCATCAGTATGTGTTGTCACAATTTCTGGACGACATTTATTTCTGTTGTCTGATTGGTTAAGCATCACCTGTTTACACTTACTGTGAATCCTGGGGTGTGAGGGCTTATTCTTTCCATCTTACTTTGAATTTTTATTCATCATCTTTTCTAATGGCTTCTTCTTCCCCTATGCCTACCTTTTGTTGTTCAGGTTAAATTTCTTTGTTACTCTTTTTCTTCCTCTCCTGCTTTGCTGGATACAAATCATAGTTCTATACTTCGCTGCTTGTTTCTCTGGATGATTCTGTAGCCTATGAGAATGGAAACCACAAAATGACTTTCCCCTTAAGCCCTTACATTTAGAGGTATGATTTAATTAGTGGTGATTTATTAACAATATTCTTTCTTGCCTTTAACAAGCATTTCTTGATTATTAAATTGATGACATTTGGTAGTATCTTTCTTAGGCTATGGGATAATTAAATGGTATACAGAGCTATTATTAAGTCTAAGTGATCAGAGCACAGGATAGGAAGGTTATCTCCATAGATTCAGTTGTTAAACTTGAGACCGAATTTACACGAAATATTTTGTCATTACCTTTCCTCTTCTCCCTTAAATGTTACTTTTTCCAGAGTTTTACAGATGTAAATATTTGGAAGAAAAGCTCCTATCTATAAATAGCCTCCAAAACTCCACTTTTGCAAACCTATCTGTGAATCATACACTATCTATTCTCAAAAATCTTCAATTTTAATTATTTGTTATTTACTAGGCATGATCACATTGAGTTATTCAGTACAGGGTGAGTCTGAAGCTGAAGCGTCATGATTCCTGAATCCAAAGTTGTTCCATAGTTATTGTTTTATGAATCTAATAGTAAGTATTTTTGTGTTATATAAAAAGACAGTGCCATTATGAATATATTTTTCTTAGATATACAAAAATATTTTCTCTCTTTTTTCTTACAAAATGGGCAACATTAGACCTAAATTGTCAAGACCTTTATAAAAAATATGCATATTTATTTAAAAAACTGTTAAATAAGAGAAAGCATTCATAAATACTATCAAAATCTTGATTACGAGAACATTTAATAAAATTAAACTCTGATTCTTCAAAGATTGAGAATTTTTGTTGCATTGGCTGAGAATGAATGTGATACTGTTCTCTGGGAAAAGCACCCTTGCTTTCATAATATTTTTAATTTAATTTGTAATGCCATCTAGCATGTCAGTTGGTAAATAGCATAAAGTTTATTTTTTCAAGTATTGAACGCTATTGACTCCCAAAGTTGAGTGAAATTATCAAGAATAACATGCCTAGCAAGTGACATCTAGAGTGCAGAAGTCCGCCGTTGCTCAGGGAGTAGGAGGTAGTCATCGGAAAGCCAGGAGACGGGAGCCCCGAGGGGAGGTTGAGAGTGCCAGAGCCCAATCACAGTGCATCACAGGCGCCTTTGAGAGTGGAGGATGGATAATTTGCAAATGGCATTGGGAACTGAGGAAAATGCAGATCCTACCTCTGGGACCAGTGGAACCGGCCCTCGATAGAGGAAGAGCGGCCGCTTGACAGGGTTAAAAAGCCCAGGGAGCTGGAGGCAGTTTCTGTTGACAAGCGGAGATCACAGTTTCTCACAGGTGTCCTTCCTTCCCCATTCTCAGTGCCGCCTCCAGTTTCCCATCTCCGTGTCCTCTCACCCAGAAGACTGCAGGAACCTCCCCTGTGGCTCCCTCTTCTTCAGCCTGTTCTGCTCGATTCATTCATTCTAAGCACCGTTCTGTTTGGGTCTCTCATTGACTCAAAAACTTCGCTGGGATCTCCCCTGGCTTGGTTTTAAACATCAGTCTGGGAGCTCAGGTCACTCTGCTCCCATGTCTGTGCCTTTGCTGGCCTCTGGGCCATTTGTGATACAAACTGCATCTGGGATTGCCCCCCCCTTTTCTGTATGTAAATCCTATGTCTCCTTCAGTTTGACCCTACCCCAAAAGCCTTGTATTCTTTGTTTTCTTTCTAAAATTCACTTCACTCTCCTAATGCACTGAATAACATGAACTGTCCTTCACTCCCACCACTCCAGTATCATCCTGTCTCTGCCCCTTGGTATTCCCTAGTTGTTAGGTCTGCAAGGCCTCTGCTGGGCATCATCAGAGCCTCGCATGGATCAGAAAGTATAAAGTAAGGGAATGGCCACCAGGACACACTCAGAAACCCCATCGCTTGCTTTCTCTCTCTCTCTCTCTGACCACCAGAAACCCACTCCTGCACCAAATGATGTACCCACCCTTTCCCCCAAGTTTGGCCCAATGAGGGGGCAAGGAGTGATGGCGGCAAATGTGTGGCTTCCCTTCCCTGGCTGGGCTCCGTCTCTCTCAGCTCCAGGGCTATTGAGGCAGACAACCTAATCCTGTTGCCTGATCCTTCTCCCGATCACACGTCCTAACTCCAGCTCTCCCTTTTGCCACTTCTGCCCTCATCTCATCAAAGAATCGGGGTAGCCTTGGTGTGGTATTGCTCTCATATGCGCGTGAATATTTCCTACCACTTTGTATATAAAAATGAACTTACTCCTGTCCCTCCAACTTATGGACTTCCCTTGATGACTTTGTTTGCAACATTGGTTTGAGAGGTACGAACCTCTTTACTTTCAATTTGTTACTAAGAAAAGCAATGAAATGTTTTATTAAGTTTTCTCACCAGATAGGAAGGTTACTATCTTCTGTTCCATTCTGGCCAGGGAAGAAGGTGGTACATGAGCAAGCAGGTGGATCTTTGGGAACTAAGGAAGAAAAGAAAGATCCTGAGTAGGATCTGACAAAAGATTCTTACATTTATAAATCCTGCTCTCCAAACCCCCAACTTCACTGTTAGAACTGCCGTGACGGCCAAGTGTCAACCTGCTATAGGGACTGACCAGTGGCTTGGAGCTCAGGGAACACCAACTGCTTTGGGGGAGGCGTGTTCCTGGCATCCCAGGTCTAATCCGTGAATGCACTTGGCCGTCAAAACATTGTTACACATAGTGGTTAAGGTCTACATTATTATTAATAAAGATATAAGAAGCTTATAGTGGATTGGCCTGTGAACCTATTCTCTATTTATAAAATTGCTTCCATACACAAAACTGTGTTCAGAGTTCCAAACCAACTTACTAAAGAAGACTTCAGAAGCACAGCTACATTGGAGTGGTAGTGCCTTTGATTTATGTGCCTTAACAAACGTATGTTCTTTGCTTGTCATTTGCATATTTGTCTCTATACCATATTCTGATTTGTGTGTTCTCAGGTAGTAATGAAGTTCCTACTATGACTTTAACTTCAACAATGGAAACATGTGGAAAGGACAGCTGCTCACCCACAATACCGGCTTCAAATACAGGTCTGTGAAAAGGGCCCCAGAACAGTACTAACTCGATACTTTGCAGTTATGTTTTTTTGGAAAATGTTACTACTGCTAAAGGAGTTGCTCTAAGAATTTCATGGTGGGTTGAAATAGAATCACGGCGTTTAGGTAAAAGGACCCCAGAATTTCAGCCTAGAGAAAGGATTCCTGTATCTGTCATTTTGCATCCCCACCCCCCGCTTCCTTATATTATTTCTATTCATGAGAATTTATCAGATTTACTCTGTGGGACTGCTGCTAAAAATACTGTAACTATATTGCAAACCCATGCCACACGGAGACCCTTCTAATTATACAGCCTTTAACAAAGAATCAGGAAATGCACGGGCTTAGAACTCAAAAGGCTTGGTATAATCCTGGGCTTTCCACTTTCTAGCTGTCTGTCTTAGATACGTTATGCAAATTTCCTGGACCTAGTTCAGATGGTTTGCCCAGAGAGGGAGGAAGAGAGAGAGAGCAGACAGAGAGACAGAGAGAATATGATACTTTCTCTGTTTCCAAAGGAGCAAATGGAACCGTGCTCATAAAAAGAATTTTTTAAACTCTAAATTGTTCTCAATGGTTTGGAAACTATGGCGTATGTGAAATTTAATGAGCTGTAGAAGGAATTAGTGATCTCTTTCCAGAAGCAGCAATGATTTAGAGAGTATATATCTTTAAATATTTCAAGAGTTTTATATATTAAAAAGGAGTGGCGTTAGTCTGTGTTACATCTAGGAAGGGCAAAATTGGACTGGGGGAAGACGAGGGATGGAAAAGTAAATAAGGCCAGTGTGGGGCTGGAGTCCTCCGTTTCCATCTGGGAGCACATTCGTCTGATAGTAGTGAAACGGCGGCCCTTCCCAAGCTGCCTTTTTCCTTGAGATGTTGGATTGCTGCACTAGGGAAAATGTATCATGCCTTCTACAGACAAAATCTTTCATGCTTTATGACCTAAAGGGAGAAATACATACATGCCCATTCCATCCCAAAGTCCCAACAGCTCTAAGAACTGAGAACAGCTGCCTGCAAGACTTCTTCCCCCACTAAGGCCTGGCTAGCCAGTGCAGGCTTCCAAACGACAAACCAGCTCATTCCTTGCTTGCGTAGCTTTACTGTGCTCTGTAATTTCTAAAATCCTTTTCCATGCATCCTCCACTTTAAACAGCTCCAGTTTCCGCAGCCTTCCTCACACAGTCTAGCAGTGACTCTTGATGTCACACTCCAGGGCAAGAAGCTGAGCGGAGTTATCATATTCTGGATTGTGGAATTTGGAATCACACCCTACCCTTGACCCATATGTGGCTGACTCGGCTAAAATGCCTTTCTTCCCTGGTTCAGCTGTGAAGCCATAATTGCCTGTCCCCTACCCATGTAATTAGGAGTTTGGGATTTCAAATATAAAACGATGCATTTATTTTTATGTATTTCTGCCAAGTAAGAATCCAAGGCCATCCCAGCTTGTCCCAGTAATAGATGAGGGATTTCTTGGACTAGGTGATCTCTAGGTTTCAAACCCCTTCCTGTTCTCACATGCCACGGGGTTCGTGGTATCTTCGTGGATCCTGATTCTATGAAGCAATATGTTTACTCTCTCTGTGTCATCCTCCAGCTGATAAGCTACAGAACAGGAACTGGCAAACAGCCCACACGGAAATGTGACTTGCCACCTGTTTTTGTATAGCCCTCTGGGTAAGACTAGTTGTAACCTTTTAAAAAAGTCTTTTCTTTAAGGAAAAAGATGCCATGGAGACTTTATGTCACCCACAAAGCCTAAACATTTCTTCTCTGGCTCATGAGAAAGAAAAAATCACCAACTTCTGCTCTGGAAAATTTTCATTAAAGCTACTAGGAATGTTGCATGGGACAGTGCTAAGGACAAATTCTTTAGCTTGTTAGTAGAAATATGCTTTCAGACCAACATAGTCATGTTCCATGCAATTCTTCAGCCGAGATCTCTGTCTTAAATAAATGATCAGTTAGCCCGTGCTTCTCCATCTTTAAAAAAAATCACGAGACTCCTCAGAGCCTCCTTGCCAAAGCCATACACAGTGTCTGTTAGCTCCCCAGTCTGAGGTTAGTGTGAACCCTTACTGGCTTCCCTTGATGCCACCTTCTTCCCACACTATCCTTTTTAATGATCCATTTTGGTATATTGTCTTGGGGAACAGCATCTAGCTCATTTGTCAGCAGCTTGCTGAATCTGTCACAATCCCATTCAGGTCTACACATGCTCCTCTCCTGTTATTATTTAGGATTTTAAAAAATACCACAGTAAAAACTTGGCTATCATTTTAAGTAGCTGGGTAAAATTAAATAGCTCTTAGGATCCTTTGGCCACCTGGAAGTTCAGGCTTTTTGTCTCCAGTACTTGTTATCTTATTTTCAACTGGACACTCTTTCTCCTTAACAGAGTGTGAAAAATAATAGGTTTAAAAAAAAAATGTACTTTCTCCTTAGCAAGAATGTTCTAATAGCATGGTCCCGAAGATATTGTGACTGTGTTCCTGCCTTACTCTTCTATCTCTGAAAATGACCTTAGAATTATTTCCTTTGTATTAAAGCGAAGTCAGGTCACTGCCTGAGCCTCTTCTTCTGGAGTGAGATCTTCCCAGTCATACATGGTGTGAACATATCCCAGGATGTGGCGGCCTCGCTCTGTGCAATCTTATAAATCTTAGGCTCTATACAACCGTTATTGCCAGTCAGCCTGCTAATCAGTCTGCTGTCATTGTTTTATGTGCTATTACTAATTTTGACAGTTTGACCATAACATTTAAAAAAAAATGAAGTGCATATTTTTGTAAAACAGGAAATTCATTAAGTCAATTTGGCACAAATCCTTGATCATGGTAATGGTGATGGTGATGACATTATCCTAAAACCTTTGTTCATTCCTTCCTTCATTCCTCCAGCAATATTGGTTCAGCCTGATCTATTGGCCTGCCCCCATGCTGGGTGTTCAGGACGTAGTATGGAGTAGACAAACATAGACCTGGGGAACTTTATAAAATAGTAGGGTGGAGGGAGACACAAAAAGTTATAAAATATGGTGAATATGACCAGCGGTGCTATGACCTATAATCACAAAAGAGCTTGACTGTAGGCAGAGCAAACAGAAAGGCCTTTCTGAGGAGGGATTATTTTAAACTGAGACTTAGAGCATGAGAAGGATGCAGTCACACCATTCCAGGCACAGGGACCAGCATGAGTAAGGGCCCTGAGGCATGTCAAGGATAGATAGATACTATTAATTATCCTCACATTATGGGTAAAAACACCAAAGGACACAAACTTTCAGTAAGATCACATTGCTAGCAGAATAATCTAGATCTCTGATTCCAAGGCTTGTTCTCTAGTCTTTTAAGTCTTAGTGTCTTCTAGCTCAAGGATTAATCTCTGTACATCTTTTTCTTCCCTAACCCAAAATTAGATTGTTAAAATTCTGCTTATCAAATTGCCTTTCAACTAGAATGCTTGGGTGACTTTTCTGTATGCATGCTCTCCTCTAAAGGCAATTCTTTAGACATAAATATTCTTAATTATGTATTTCACCCCCGGCCCTCCCGGCCATTCTCCTACCTCAAGATGTTTGACCATGCCTGGAGACATTTTTGGTTGTCACAGCTCTGGGAGGAATGTTTCTGGCATGTAGAGACTAGAGGCTAGGGGGACTGCTAAGCTCCCCCCAAAGCACAGGACAGCCCCCCTCAGCGAAGAACTCTCCAGTCTATAATGTCAATAGTGTTGATGCTGAGAAACTTGGTCCCATCACAAAGTCTGTTCGGATATTGGTTTATAAGTCTGCATACAAACTCATAAAAGCCTCTACAACCCATTTCTCACCTGATTTATTACACAAGGAACAGAACTTCCCTTTTCTCTATGGACAGATGGGGATAATTCTTCCAGGCTTATTACCCCTGGAGCAACGTCTCCATGGTTTTAGGCTTCACCTGAGCTGGGAGTAGGGGAAGGCGGGTATGATTTTGTAGTAAATCTCCCAGAGAAGGAAGAAGAGGATAGTAGGGGAATGTCAGTGCTGGAGGTGTGGCAGGGACACTGTTGGGAGCCTGAGCTGATGGCAGTGGCTTCACACCATCTGGGGTCATTTCTAAATCAGTGTTTTGAAACTCTAGGAATGCCTGTTATTCATGTACCTACTCTTTCCTCTGTGCCCTCTTTTGCATTTGTTACAGTAAGTGGTAAAATTCATCTGACTGAGAATTCCACAGATTTTGATCTTCTAGCCCTTGCCACCTTTAAATCTCAGCCACACGTAGCATTTAACCGCAAGGGTAGAGGAAAAGCTAGAACCTGGTGTTTGTTGTGCAGCATGGGTCGCTTAGGTTTAAAAATAACTTGTCCATGTCTAAGACCAGAATTAAATTTTAATTTGCCAACCCTAGTGTGCGTTTGTGACGGCCCTTGGTTTGTTACCTTGTGGACAGCAGGTCCACATTACAAAAGGCCCAGACCGATACGCAGCAGCAGAATAACAAGCCTCGTGGTGATTGGGAAGCCCAGCAGCTGGTCCCCGAGGAAGCTCCAGTGGATGCTGATAGGGTCACTGTCCAAGCAGCGGCACATTTGCAGGGTAACGGGCAACCAACTGTGGCGGAGAAAAAAAATAAAAAGAACTTTTATTTTATTTGCTGCAGACCTACCTGACTTCTTAGACAAATATAATCACTTACCAAAGGAAAAAAAAAAATTAAAAACAGGCTTTCTACAAAAGTGAGGCCTATTTTAAGGCAATTTACAAAATATCATTATGATTATTTTCTAAGTAAGGGTCATTTGTACAGAAGGGGGAGGAAGTGCACAGGTATCTCACATGTATGAGCAATTCAGATTTAATATGTTTTGGTATTTTACTTTAATAAAATAGACTGATGAGTAGCTGAAACTGACCAGCCTTGGTGCCGCTCTATGTTTTGGCTTCCCACAGGGTGCCCAGCATTTTAAATTTCTCTTTCTAGTTAACATTAAAAAAAAAAAGAAGAAGAATTTCCATAATGAATTGATTAGAATTAAAGTTTAAAACTAACAAACAAGAGGTTTTCAATTGCACTCAGACTTTCAGCTGTTTCTCAGTGGCCATCTGAGCCATCTGTTGTTTCTAAGAAATCATAAAAAAAATGGGTACTTTAATTATTAAAGCAGAAAAATAGCATTATTAAATACTCTTATTCAAGCATGTCCAATACTCAAAAAAATGTATAGGCCAACACCTCAGATCAGAGTCAACAGAATATATTTTATCCCTTTCTTTATATAAAACACTTTAATTTCTGTTATGAATTAAGAAAGGTACTCTATTTTACTAATACTCAATTGAAAATGAGGGTAATTTAGTCTCCTCTTGTTCAAGTATAAAGGTGGCTATGTTAGAACTTTAATTTTCCATAAGATTTTATAGTCATCTCTCAGTAATAATGATAATTATGACCCCTAGATTTGTTACCCTTATGTGCCAAATGATGTTCTAAGTTCGTTACATGTATTATGTTTAGTTTTTAAAATGCATCCACATTGCACATCTATTTCCACTAATTCAGTTCTTTCCTTTCGCCTGTATGCAAGCATGCACTCTCACTTCTTTTTTTTTTTTTTAAGATTTATTTAGAGAGAGAGAAAATCTCAAGCAGACTCTGCTGAGCGTAGAGCCTGGTGGGCAGGGCTCAGATCTCACAACCCTGAAATCGTGACCTGAGCGGAAACCAAGAGTCTTAATGCTCAAACCAACTGACCCATCCAGTCACACCCCTCTCACCCCTTTTAAAATCACCTGATTTCGGGGTCCCTGGGTGGCTCAGTGGGTTAAAGCCTCTGCCTTCGGCTCAGGTCATGATCCCAGAGTCCTGGGATTGAGCCCCACATCGGGCTCTCTGCTCAGCAGGGAGCCTGCTTCCTCCTCCTCCTCCTCTCTCTCTCTCTCTCTCTCTGCCTGCCTGTCTGCCTATGTGTGATGTCTGTCTGTCAAATAAATAAATTTTTTAAAAAAAATCTAAAAATAAATAAATAAATAAAACCACCTGATTTCATTGTTACTGCCTTGCCACTATTCGCTAGCCCATTATTTGGTCTTGTACCTGAAACCTCCTTGCTTCCTCACTTTGAACCACCTTCTGCACTCTTGTTACCCACCCACACAAACTGGTCTCCTCCTTTTCAGGACCAGAGTTTCAGATATAACAAATGGCCTAAACTCTCCTTTCATTTCTGCACCAGCCGTCTTCTGCTTCACTATTTGCCATATTCCTGTCATTTCCTGATGACCTGAATGTTCACTCCAGACACCTTTTCTTGCTTCTCATGGCTTTTGACTCTTCCCGTAATGGTTACTTTCTTTTTTTTTTTTTTTTTTTTTTTTTTTTTGGCATCTTCTCCATCTTTACATTATTTTCTTCCTGAATTTTGGATCACAGTACTCTCCTAGCTCTCTTGTGCTGTGCTCTCTAGCTTTAAAAATGTTTTCTCACCTTCTCGTCCTCCAGCATCTGGAATTCTTGTGAGATCTGAGCCCTGCCCACCAGGCTCTGGAATTCTTTCCTTGTCTTCATCACAGCACCTTGCACCCAGCTCTTCCTCTTCAGTTGTCCATATCTGAATGGGGAGCCTCATAGGAACCCCCATTCCCGAGTCAGCTCTGGCTGGAAGCTCCAGCAGGCTGGCCACAAGGCCACAAGGCCTTCTCCCTCAGGCCTAGGGTCCTGCCGGCTCCTGTTCATCCATCCTTTCCATCCTCATGGCCGTCACCCTGGTTGAGGCACATAATGAGACACATGATGCCTCCTAAGCGGTCTTTGTACCTCCAATCATTCTCTCCTCTTCCATTCACCTACTGTACCACCCCCAGATTGCTCATCAGAAATCACTGCTTTGAATATTTCCTCTCCTACCCCCAACTCAAGATTTTCATGATGCTCCAGTACCTGCCAAATAAAACCCAGACTCGCACAGATCTCCCAGTCTATCTCCCCAACTTTATTTTCCACTCCTTTACATGCGGGCTTATTCGATGTTCATCGTATAAGAATAGAACTTCCCATCTCCCATGCTCACTGGCCAGACCATGGCAATGCCTCTCCACTGATGTTTTAATCCATTGACTATTCAAGACAAAAGTCAGAGTCTACATTAGAGGTACTCCCAACTCATTATCCCTAATATTAAATGTTCTCTCTCTATTCTGATCTCTTTGCCCCACTTCTGTGGCTATAATCACATGTTAATTTGTCTTGTATTTAAGTAAATGTTTTTTTTTTAAAGATTTTATTTATTTATTTAACAGACAGCGATCACAGGTAGACAGAGAGGCAGGCAGAGAGAGAGAGAGAAGCAGGTTCCCTGCTGAGCAGAGAGCCCGATGCAGGACTCGATCCCAGGACCTTGAAATCATGGCCTGAGCCGAAGGCAGCGGCTTAACCCACTGAGCCACCCAGGAGCCCTTAAGTAAATGTTTTATCTCATACTGTTTTGTCTCATACATAGCTAGATGACAAACCACCTTGCTCCTGTTTGAAGTTCTCCAGCAACTCCCCTTGGCTTTCAGGATAAAGTTCAAGCTCTTTAGCTGGGACTATGAGTCTCTCCATAATAAACAGCTCCTCCCTGTTTCCTCTTCTCACACTTGTCTGCAGGCACCAAAGGCCCAGTCATTCTAAGGCACCTGCAGTTCCTCAAACACCTTCGCTCATCCTCTTTTCTCTGCCTAGAATGCCTTACTTTGCTGATATTACTGGCCAGGCATGCATCTCTTTCCACATTCACCTCAGGCGCCACCTCCTTCAAGATCCTGTTCCTGATGTCCCCCCATCCACGACACACACACTGTCCTGGGTGCACAGTATCCTGAGGTAGGCCATTGCCTTTGTTTGTCAGCTGACCAACGTTTCCTAGGAAACCGTAAATCTCCGAGGGGCTGCCACACTTCCCTCTTCCCACCTGTATACCTAGCACCTTGTCCTGGGTCTGTGGAGACAGTGCGATCACACAGGTTTGGCATGGGGAAGGCCAGCTGGTTATGTAGGTAGGTCTCCACAAGGTGGTATTTGCTTAGGTGAATTTACTATGACTCAGGGCCTGGCTTTTAGGCTTCAGGCCTGGGAACTTGGCTTAATGTATTGCAAGTAAATCCATCTCTGGACAGTGGAGCCTTATTCACCAAACTTATGGAGGCTCCTGTAGAAAACAAGCATGGCCGACGCCCCGATCCTTACAGAGTGCGCTGACTGGTTGGTTGCTGTTACTGACCTGACCTGGGCATTTTCTCCCCCTGGGTACGTGCCACACGGAAAGTCTATACTCTCCTTTATATATTCACAGCCCATCTGTTTTACTTCTCAATGACTAATCACATGAATTGTGTGTGGATTTTACTAGCTCACCTGTTAACGAATGAGCAACCTCCTTTTTAAATTCTTAGGGCAAGATGGAGGACTTTTGTGTGGCTTCTATGTGCTGACTAACCTGGCACGTAATTAAGTCTTTGGTAAACTTTTAAGTGACGTGACCAGGTGGTTGCTGATTGAATATATGAATGCAGATCCTGCCACTAGATATGAGATTGCTTTGACTGCACGTCTGACCATGGCTAAGTAGCATAAAGACCTATTCCCTATGACCTCATTACCAAAAACCATATTTCTCTGTAAGAATGCCTTTAATTCTCTTATGTATTTCTTTTTTTTTTTTTTTAAGATTTTATTTATATTTGACATAGAGAGAGAGCACAAGTAGGCAGAGTAGCAGGCACAGGAAGAGGGAGAGGGAAAGGCAGGCTCTCCACTGAGCAGGGAGCCAGATGTGGGGCTCAATCCCAGGACCCTGAGATCATGACCTGAGGCGAAGGCTGCTGCTCAACTGACTGAGCCACCCAGGTGGCCCCTCGCATTTCTAACCAGCTTTCTTCATGTTCTTCCTAGCCACCACGTTAGAACGCACCTTCGGGTGTCGGGAGTCTAACTAGCATGTTGCAGAGTGAGCTTTCTCTGCCTGCCTTGTCTCCTCTGCTCGGCTGCCCCCACAAGCCTCACCTCTTCCCCATTTGTCCCTCCTCCAAAGGCACCTTTATTTCCTCTCCTTTCTAAATCAGAATGTGCCTTGAGGCTCACCTCTAAGGTAAGTGTCTGCACAGCCTCGGCTGCTAGCTTTGATGCTGCACCTTCGTGCTGGCCCATCTCTGACTTCCGTCCTCCTCTTAAGGTATATATTTATGTTTTAAAAAGAAACCGCTCTGAATAAAGTGAAAATATCAGGATCCTCCCATCCATGTGAAGTTAAAATAAAGTCAGTTCACAAGAGGAAAATCAGCCTTTTTGTAACAAAGTACCAAACAGGCAGTTGGTCGTGGATCATGTAGACAAAATTAGACTGTTTCTTTTCTTTTCTTTTTTCCCCCCCTTTGGTTGTTTTCATATTTGCGCCCGTGGTTACACAATTCCAAAATTCGACGCCACTATGGTTCTCTGACCTTGTAACAAGAAAAACACACTTCTACTCATTTACCAATTTTAGGAAATCCTGATTCTTTTTTTTTTTTTTTAAGATTTTATTTATTTATTTATTTTAGAGAGAGAAGGTGTTTGCAAAGTGGGGGAGGAGCAGAAGGCGAGGGAGTGGGAGGTGGGGAACATCTCAGCACACTCCACACTGAATGCAGAGTCTGATGTGGGGCTCCATCTCATGACCATCTCATGATCATGACCTGAGCCGAAACCAAGAGTTGGACATTCAACCAGCTGAGCCACCCAGGTACCCTAGAAATCCCGATTCTAATATAGTATGAACTTTTCACTATTTTAAATGACTGGGAAATTATCACCAAGTTTACCTATAAACCAAATAAGGGCAGGAATTTTTTTGTCACATTATATCTTTTCTGTGTCTTTGTTTCACCCTAAATATTTTCACGTAAGTACATTCACGTAAAATAAACTGTTCACATAAATATATTGTTCTTCTTGTCATGGCTCAATGCTCATCATTAAAAGAGCTTAGATGCTTAACCAAATGAGATAATAACTGCCGTAAAATTTTAAGCACCTACCATGTGTATGCTAATCTCTGTGCAATGGTTCACATATCCTAAATATAATCTTCTGAAGGGTTTCATCCTTAATTATAACTCCCCATTTTACAGATGAGTATAGTGAGATCAAGTGACTGCCCAAGTCTCAGTTATGGGACAGAGTAGAATTTGGAGCCATGCCCCTCTGGCTTCCTTGTGCGTGCTCTTTTTCTTGCAGTATCTTTGCTTCCTGGGTGAGTGGACTGTCTTCCTGAGGTCTTACCACAATCTCCCTGCGCTACAACAATGCACAGGGCAGACGAGCTTTCTTATATGTTGTCCTTTCTGTTCTGCCATTTTTCACTCTTGGAAGAAAACAAATATTTCAGAATACTAGTGTGTGGGCTTCTCAGCCTGTGTCAGTCATAGGCTACTATAAGTCGAATATGTGTTATGTGCTTCAAAACATTGTGTCACGACACAGTTATAAAGGAATGGCTCTTTGGATGTAGACAGGAGCATATTTAAAACAGGAGTTTTCTGGGATGCCTGGGTGGTTCAGTTGGTTGGACGACTGCCTCCGGCTCAGGTCATGGTCCCGGAGTCCTGGGATCGGGTCCCGCATCGGGCTCCCAGCTCCATGGGGAGTCTGCTTCTCCCTCTGACCTTCTCCTTGCTCATGCTCTCTCTCACTGTCTCTCTCTCAAATAAATAAATAAAATCTTAAAAAAAAAAAACAAAAACAAAAATGGGAGTTTTCTGCCTGGTTTAACTTGTGTGTTTTTACAGCTGATGAAGAGTATGAGGATGGAATTGAAAGGACATGTGACACTCTCCTCATGTGTATCGTCACCGTCCTGAACCAGGGCCTTCGGAATGGCGGCGGTGTGGGAGACGTTCTCAGGAGGCCATCGAAAGATGTAAGCTGGAAAAAAAAATATCTTTTCAAGAAGAACATAAGCATTCTTAAAGTTTTCTTAACAACATCTACAGCACAATATTGTTTGCTGTACCTCTGCGTGATTTGCTTTAAACGTATAATGGTGGCCATTAAAAACCAATTAATCATATACTAGAACTACACAGAAATAACTCATGTCCTAAAAGATCAATGTCTGTTAGTAGGGTTATGAAAAGTTTCCAAGTTTGAACTGTGTATTGTGTTACAGCTATGAGATCATGACTACCGACTTGGTAGAGGAGTTAATTGTGACATAAATAACAGGAAGTAGGCTGCCTCTTGTGTCTCAGGCTTCTCAGGAGTGAAGATTTACTCTTTGCCTCTGAATGGTAATAGCGGTCATTCTTTCTCCTTGATGAATACAAAATTTGAACAAATTCTAACATGATTTCATATATTAAAATGGCAAGGCTAAAAAATTTCTCATTTGCTGCAAAAGCTCAAACTCCAGGCAGAAGGCTTGAAAAATCCAAGTCCTGCGACAGGCAAGCTGTGGCTTATTGTCAGTCATCTAAGGGTACCTCGTCTATGAAACAGCTGGATTGCAGCGTCTCTGATGTGTGTTTTAATACTGCCCATCAGGTGGAAGTAAGCTGGAGCTGTCTGTACTTGACCCTATAAGGCCAAGAACAAAATCTACTCTAGAAATGGACGAAGCATTAGGTCCTTCTCAGCTCCAAACGGCTGACCTTGGGAATTTCTACTTGTCTACCGTTTGTGCGGCTAGAAGGGTATAGGGTCCCGATGTGCCAAAATGTATTAAGCAGAATGATATAGTACAGTGGTTTTTAATAAAACGTACGTTCCCCTGTTGGTGGGAGGGGTATAAGTCCTGGAGAAGGGAAGGTGCTCTGGGAACAGATGTGAAGTGTATCTCACAACACTCAAAAAAGAAAATGAAGACAGAAAGTGGGTCTTATTTTTTCCAGCTTGGAGCACTATTTATATTCATTCAGTAAACAGAAACTGAATGTATTCTCTCCTAGACCATGTGCCAAATCAGCGTACCTTGAAAATATGTATACATATATGTTCTTTAAAATTTTTATTTCAGGAGCCTTTGTTTGCTGCCCGAGTGGTGTATGACCTTCTTTTCTATTTCATTGTCATCATTATTGTCCTAAACTTGATTTTTGGTGTTATCATTGATACTTTTGCTGATCTCAGAAGTGAAAAACAGAAAAAAGAAGAGATTCTAAAGACAACCTGCTTCATCTGTGGTAAGTGGCCTCAAGGTACTAAAATAATGGGTGAAGAAACTGTCTAGCAGGAAGGAGGGGCTAGAGTGATTTTTATTTATCATGCTTTGGGAAAAACAATTTCAAAAAAAGCTGGACAAAAATTATGTAACCAAGCAGTAGACTAGGGTTCTCTGCTTCCAGAAATAGATAGAAGAATGATATCCGAAAGGTATCTTGTCATCATTTCTGCGATTTGTATGATTCTCTGACTGTAGAATGTGTTGCAAAATTTCAAAAGGTTATACCAACTGGCGAACAGATTTTTAATCACAATAACATCTTGATTAAATGACAGGATAATTTTTATTTTATTTTGTTGGATTATGAATCCACAGATGATGTTTCTAGCAGCTTGGACTTCTATTCACTGTACCTTCTCTCAGTTTTTCATCTCTCTCTCTCCCTCTCTCTCTCTCTCACACACGCACACACACACACACACACACATACATGCTCTCCTTCTCTTTCCCCATTGTTAGCTCTCAGAGTCACCCAGCTCTCTACTTGCCCTCATCATTCCCTTTTGCTCTACCATCTTCTCAATATTCTTCAGCCCTTCGGTAGTCTCTGCAGCTGACCTAGCATCCTGGAGTTCTTCCCTCTCTTTGAATAATCACCAAGTCCAGGTTATTCTCACCATCTCTTTCACCACGTTGATTCTTCATCACGTTGACCTGAAGAATCTTTTGTTTAAAGTCACGTAACAAGCGTAAGGGCTTCACTATAACATTATTCTACATAACTCAAATTGGACTTCAATAAATCCCATCCTCTCTTGATTCCCCTTTTGTCAACTGTCTCATTCTCTTAATGGGTCTCCCAAACTTTCCAGTATTCCTCCAACACTCAGACGTGTACCCAGTACTAACCTGTAACAATGAACTGTATTCCAGTGAAACAAACATGCGTTGTACATGCCCTTCTTCAGGGTGTTCACAGTCTATTGTGGAATACAAACACAGTTAAGTGTCATTGCTATCTAGTGTGTTAAGAGACATGATAGAGAAGTTCGTAGGCTCTTATACCCCTTCAGGTTGTAGTGGGGACAGTCAGGAAAGGCTTTTAGGAGAGACGGTCACTGAATTGATGGTAAAGATGGAACGTATCTAGTCATATTATATTGTGTAGAAGCAGGGTGCCTGGGTGGCTCAGTGGGTTAAGCATCTGCCTTTGACTCAGGTCATGATCCTGGGGTCTTGGGATCAAGCCCCACTTTGGGCTCCCCACTCAGTGGGGAGTCTGTTTCACCCTCTGCCCTTCCCCCTGCTCATGCTCTCTCTCTCTCTCACATAAATAAATCAAATTTAAAAAATAAAAGAAAATAAAGTGGGTAGAAGCAGAGGGACCATCCTAAGAACAGGCATGAAGAGAAGAACAGCACAATGGGAGTCCTCAGTTCCTATAAGGAGCTCAGTGTTGCTGGAACATGAATTTCAGTGTGGTCTGTGCCCCGAGAAGAGGGTCACCAGGACATGGCCTTTTATGTTAAAATAACTTGGACTTTGTCCTGTAGACTTACAGAGGAGCTGAACCATTAAAGAATTTAAGTGGAGGAGTACAGGATCTAATTTTTGTTTTAGAGCAATGGGACAGGTTGCTTGTCAGGGGATATAGTCCAAGTGAAAGGTAATGAAACTTTGCTGTGAGAAAGTTAGGGTGGCAGTATTAGGGGTAGAGGACAGGGTCGTGAAATATTTAGAGACAGAGTTTTTAAAAATCTCAGTGGTTAGGAATGAATAGGTTAGGAATGAATATGAAAGAAATATTTAGAGACAGAGTTTTAAAAAATCTCAGTGGTTAGGAATGCATAGGTTAGGAATGAATATGAAAGGTAATGGTGTGTGGGGGTGGGTGGTAGTACTAACAGTTGAGTTTGAGAAGAAAAGAAGAATAATAAATTTGGAGAGGAATCTGCTGAGCTTGACTTTGGAAATACTGAACTTGCAGTGTGTACTCAGCATCCCAATGGGCCACACCCAGTACAGAGGTCTGAGCCCCAGAGAATGAGTCTACACTAGAGAGAGTAACTGGGGAATCCTCCATCTGTGTGTGGTAGCAAAAGCCAGAGCATGGGGAAAGACATCAGAGGGGCATGAGAAAATGGTGGGGTTTAGAGTGGGAAATATCAGTGTTAAGAGAGTGAGGGTCACCCACGCGCGCACACACACACACACACACACACACAAAACACACAGATCTTCAGTCAGCGTGGTGTGAGGAGAACTAAGAATGTGTGTCACGTGGATATGAGGGGTGGACACAGCCTTGGGAAGAAGGTGATTGGTTATCAACTATTTCAAAGCAGAGAAGCCAGTAACACATTATGCCAAATAGAGCCTTTGGATTTCTCATTCAGGTGATTCAGGATAAAGATGGAGTCCTTTCCATGAGGATAAGTTGCACAACACTGGGGGAGACCTACTGGAAGGAAATGAGGCAGACAAAAAGAGTCTTTATTTATAGGTGCAGACTAGATGGAGGGAAGCAAGATTGAGATGGAGCCAAGGAAGATACCACACAATAATTTGGGGATTTGAGGAAGAAAGGCTCTGGATGGAAGAGTGAGTTCTGTGGAGGAAAAGAGGTGCTACCCTTGAAAATCTTTCTGTGTGTCTCATGGTCTTGCTTTTACAGTGCCTCCTCTAAGTCCTTCGCTTCATGATCATAGTGACTATTGTGTCAGTGCACAACCTTGGAAGAAAGGGTTCTTTGGGAGAATGTATCAGTTAGATGTGAACCCCATTTGAGGCCATGATCCTGCCTCTCATAGTCTAACAAGAAAGATGAAAAGCAAAGCAAGCCCAGCGCTTAGGTACCATTCCTGCTCCTCTAGGCTTTCCCTTTGCTGTCAAAATTCTCCTTGGCTTTTCCCAGTTACTTAAAAAAAAAGAACAAAAAAAAAGAACAAAAAAAACCCCTTATAACCTGTAAATTCCTTAAAACATCACAGTAACCCTCATCACCACACTGAATGTTTTTCTCAGCTCTCCCCATTAGCTTTCTGCTGACCTTTTCTTCTGCCTTGGATTGCCCATTCTCTCATTCCATCACAAGCCTTCTTCCAACCACTGGATAAGTGGTTCGGATTTTATTATTGCCAAATGTGCAACCACAGGTCCAGCCTCTCTGCAGGCTTTTGTCCTTTGTTTTCAGTTGTTGTCTCTCACCTATACAGGCATAACTTTTGGCAGCCAAATCTACCATGTCTAAAAACTGGTGCATCTTCTGTTTTCCTCCTCTGACCTTGCGATTTATTTTGACCTCCATATTGCCATTGATGATATCCCACTGGGCCTTCAGTTTCCTGGGCTGGGAGCTTCTCCATCATTTTTAGCAACTTCTTTTTCTAATTCCAGGTGCACTAGTTACCATCTGCTAATGAATCTGTGTTCCCAATCTCACTCACTTCCTTCCATATATCCCACAACCACACCTTGGTTTTTCAGGCTCACCTTGGTTCACACCCCAAAATGTTCTGCCCAATGCTGCCAAACTAATTTTTCCAGTTTGAATTCATCATTTCCTTACTCAAAAGTCTATCAATAGTATTGCACAGACTGTAACTCTAAATTCCAAATTTCCTGGCACATAAGGTACTCCATAGTCAAGCTCCCTTTTTGCCCACCTTTTCACCCAATGTTCCCCTGTTTATACATCAACTTCCAGCCCAACTGCATGACTCATCTTCAACTTAGAGACTCTCCACGTGTTCTCTGTTATGGTGTTTCCATTTGGAATGCCCAAACTCCTAAGCTATTGAACTCCAACCCTCTCTCTAAGGCCAGTTCTAATGCCATTATTACTTGAAGCCTTCTCAGATTCCATTTACCAGCAGCAAACATATCACAGCTTCTAAACTGCTGACATCATACTTAGCAGTATGGTACCATACTTATTTTTTGTTGTCTTACCTCTGTCGGATGGTATACACCATCACATCATAGAAAGGGCTTGGACTTTATGGTTAAGTAAACACACTGGTTCCATATCCTGGATATTTGATCTTGGCCAAATTTCCTTTTCACCTTGAACTATTGTTCCCTCATCTGAAAAATGGAGAATATATAATGCCATCTTCTGTGGTTTGAGTGAGTATAATTGAGATCATGTGTCTCAAAATTCCTAGCTCAATGCTTGGCTGAGTAAGCCCTCAATGCACATTAATATCCCTTCTTTAAGAGATCCATGTCATATTTATTTTTATGCTTCCATAGTATGTATTGAGGACTATTCATAAATATTTGCTTAGTGAATGATTTTTCAATAAATCAGCCTAAATTAGCATTGTCTCTATATTTATGTACCTTATAACCTACAAAAGGGAGAAAAAGTGGTTAAGTACTGGATTGATGTATACTGCAGACAAGAAAACTAGGTGTACCAATTCCAAGTTATTTTAAAATTTTGTCACATTCAGAGTGTTTTGGTAGCATGCACATTATCACAGAGATATATGGTGATAAATCAGGAGGCTTAAGGAGGAGATATTAGATCAACATGGTCTATTTTCTAGAAGCTTCACATTTATTCAAAAATTTGAGAGGACATTTAGGTAATTTAATCTCAGAGTTAATTTTAATATTATTTTTTACATTAGAACAAATAGTATGCTACAAAGTAAAAGTTTTTTTAAAGTAAAACAAATTTAATATGAACATCTAAAATAAAATAGGATTAAAAAAACAAACAAACAAACTGAAAAGTATTCCCAGGCACTTATAACTGCTAACCTCTGTGACCTCAGCAACATAAAGTTTCTCTACTCTCTGCCCTCAAAGGACCTTTAGCAGAAATATGTGAGAAGCATTATCATAATGTGTATCTAGATATGCATGCATTCCTGGAATTGCTTACCATGTATAAGATCTAATACATACCATATACGTTAAAAGATCTTAATTACAAGAATGATTTAGACAGTTGGGAATTTGGGGGTTGTACTAGTAGGCTATAGAATAGTTGTGATCAATTGATAAACGGTTCTTGTAAGAACTGGGTGTTAAGCTGTGATCCAAAGAGGGGCATCTTACCAAACAGCAGAGGAGAGAATCTCCACGGTAGGAGAGAATTGGCTCCAGTAGCACACGTACCAAGTGACATCCATAGTAGCAGCAGAGGGGGAGGTAGATTCTGTGACAGGCAATGAGAGCAGATGGGATGTTCCTAGCCTTGAAGGCAATGACCAGATGTTTCAGAGTTATGACTCAGAAAACAATTGCTAGTGATCCAGAAGGCGACCATGATAGGGTGATGACTAGCAGATGACAGAACTGAAGCAGTAATCAGAGGAACAAATTGGCACCGATATCCATATTAATTATTAATTTTGAGTTACCAGAGGCTGAAGGTCCAACCAGAAGGAGATGCTGACAGACCAGTGTGACAAAATACCAAAATGGAGAAAGGATTGATGGTAGTCAGGTGCCTCAAATGAAAGATCTTTCTAGGTGATTTAATAGGAGATAAAGACTATATGTCAGAGAGAGGCAATGTGTTCTTCTCTTAGTATATTAGCTCTTTATCTGTACTTGTGCCTTAAGGCCATTTATACATTAATTTGTTCAACAGTTACTTACTGAGTAACTTAGTTTTGTTCTTAGTACTACCAAGTTTTGTTCTACTGCAGTGAACAAAAAAGGACAAAATTTACTGCCATCATGGAGCTCATTTTTCAGCACACATGCAATGTGTGATGCTAAGGGCTATGCAGAAAAACAGAACTGAGAAAAGGTATGGGAATACCTGGGTGATGGGTGGATGTGTGCCCTCACCTTAGTCAGACTGTGTGGGGAACACAACATAGGTGCAGGATTATTTTTTTCTGAAACTTTTGTGTAGAACACACAGAGTTCCTCTTATTCTTTCTATCTTATTATCTCCTCCAATACCCTGGCTTTCATTGTTTATTTTATGTCACTTATCCTTGAATTAGTATATTTATACCTTGAACTCTCTGTTTAAGACAGATTTTTAGCTTTAGATCTAACAACCCAACGCTGGTTGTTCTATAGGCATCAGAAATTCAGCACTTCCCCAATCAAATGTATCTTCCCTCCAAAGTCTCTTCCTTCTTTTTTGTTTTTCCTTGCTGTACTGATATTACCATAAATTCAATCATTCAGGTCAGGAACTTTAGGGTCATTCTTGATTCCTCCTAAATCTGTCCCTCTAATTGAACATCAAGCCCTCTTAAATTTTCATCCAAAAACTTCTCTTCAATCTCTCCCTCTTATTCATTTTTTTTCAATTATTCTGTCAATGTTAGTTGAATGCCTACTGTTTTCCCAATACTAAGCCAGGTGCTAATACAAAAATAGATCAGACAGTAAAGTGTAGAAGCTATGATAGAAATAGATAAATTTTCATAGCAAAGTGTTATGGGCACAGGAAGGATCCACCAGCTCTTTGTGTTTGTGTAAGTCACTGGTAGTTGAGCTGGGTCTTGAGGAAGGAATACCTGTAAGGCAGGAAAGAGAGGAGGTAGCGACATAGAATTTTCCAATCTATTCAGAGTTTAGAGAATGGTGAGAAAGTCCCAGTCGTTCTAAGAAATATGTACAGAGTAGATTGTCAGAGTATGAATTCAAGGATGACTTCAGGTTCCCTGGTTGACAAGGACTTTTTTAACAGAGGTGAAGAAGAGCTAAAGAAACAAATTTTTGGTGAGCTGAGTTTGACATGCTCATAAGTGAGGCAGGGGGATTCACCCAGAAGACAGCTAGAAATAGAAACAAGTTGAGAAGAAAGGTCAGTGCTGGGGCTGCCTCACCAGTACAATGATGGTTGAAACCGTGGGAATGGCCAACAAAACTTAGAGAGCAAGAACCAGTGGAGATGAAAGACAACCAGTTCCCTGCCTTTACACCCCCCACTGCTCTAGTCCCCTGGTCTCCCCACTCTCAGCCTCTACTCCCAGTCTTCTTCTAAATCCCACCACAGGAAGTTACCTGAAGCACCGCTCTGAACGGACTAGTCTCCACTCAGAGGCCTTCAAGATAAAGTGCAATCTCCATAGCTTTGCATTTAAAGCTCTTTACAGTTAAAAATAAAAATAAAAATAAATAAAACTCTTCATAATTTGTGCCAAATGTACCTTGACATCTTAATTTCCAAGTGTTCCCTTTGGAGGAACTGACCAACCCTCCCGCCTCCCCCCAGACAGGTCATCCACTTTGATCTGTAGCTTTGCCCTGCCATTGCGTTTGCCCAGAAGGCCAAAGAACATGGCTTTAGAGCTAGAAATGTTTTTGTTTAAATACCGACTGACTTCTCCACTAACAAGAGGTGTTAATTTGTGCAATTTATTGAATTCCTCCGAATCTCTTTCCTCACATACTGAAAGGTCAGATTGGATTATTGTAATTATAAGAGCCTATTTAAACATCTGTATGTTGTTGTTGGCACAGATAGGTGCTCAATAAAAATTAGCTAGCTTTTATTACCATTCATCTCTTTTCCACTTGCCATTATCCTGTTTCAAGGCTAGACACTTAAAGCTTGACACCTCTTTTAAACCTTTTGAAATGTACCTCGTCACAATTCTTATTGTCCTTCTCTGTGTTTCCTTGGCAGTTTATACCACTTCAGGATATAATACAAGCTGTCTGTTTCCTCTACCGTATTACAGATTACCTGAGAGTAGACACATTATTTTATAGCCCTATGTACCTTGCAATAGGAATGTAGTTGTTTGAACTGAGTTCTGGAAATATCTACTTTAACATTCTCTCTCTCCCTCCTTTTAAATAGTTTAACCTCTTGAGGAGCTGCCAACATTGTTTTCCAAAGTAGCTGCCTCCTTTTACATTCCTACTGGCAGGATACGAGGGCTCCAGTCCCTCCACAGCATCACCAAGATTTGTTATTAATCTGTATTTGATTATAGTCACCCAAGTGGAATAACATTTTATTAGTGAAATATTCTTAATTCATTCCATAAATACTGTATTCAGGGCTGACTGTGAACCGGACACCCTTGTTAACTATTCGGACCAGTGGTGGAGAAAAGAGACAAATGTATCTGCTCCTGGACACACAATAAATAATAAACACAGAAATTTCTTCTCTAAGCTCCTGGATAAAATGGCGTTCCTTTCTTCTGTACTGATTAGCAGGCAGGCTTCTCCTCACACCATCATGTTTACTTTTTTATCTTAGACATACAGTCCAGTTTAATGGAATGATGATATGGCTATGTTCATTCTGTTAGGAGGTGATAAGCACTCTAGGAAAAAGAGCATAAAAGAGAAAGAGTGATTGAGGTGCTGGCAAAAGGGAAGGGGCAGGTTGTAGGACTAAGTAGGGTGGTCAAGTTAAGCTACAGGGAGGTGAGGTTTGAGCAAAAGCTTGAAGGTGAACAAGTCAGTCAGAGAGACACCAGAGAGAAGAGCGCTGTGGGCAGAAGAAGCGACCAGTCCCAAGGCCCTGAAGCAGGAGTCTGCGTGCCAGGAGTAAGGAGGCCAGTAGGGGAGTTGACACGGGAGAAGAGAGAGTGAGAGACAAGGTCAGAGAGGCTATAGGGCCACCTCACTTCGACTTTAGCAAACCGATATTACACGGAACCTACTTAGACTCAACAACTGGTCATTATTCATCTGAACTTCAAACTTAACTTGGCATCCCCTGAGCACCTGTATTTTATCTGGCAACCCTACTCAGAGGCCATCGTAAGGCCTTTGACCCTTACTCTGAGTTGGTGGAGAACCACTGCAGAGTTCGGAACAGAGGAGAGACACCATCCTGCTTCGGGTTTTGAAGTTTCTCAGTGGCCGCTGTGTGGAGTATAGGCCACAGAGAGTTAAAGTGGAAACAGGGAGGCCTGGAAGGCCATCGCAGTAGCCCAGGCGAGAGACGATGAAGGCTCAGATGAGAACCGCAGCTGTGGAGGTGAGGAGAAGGGACCAGATTCCTGGTATTTGCTGAAGGCAGAGCCAAAAGGATTTCAACATGAATTGGATATGGGTGAGAGAAAGAGCGGATCCAAGGATGACTCCTCGGGTTTTGGCTTGAACAACTGGAAGACTAGAGTTGCCATGGAATGAAGGGGAAGACTGTGGGTGGAGCAGTTTTGGGGAAGAGTATGGATTTTATTTGGGCCATGCTGAGCTGATGATGGGTCAAATAAGACGAGGCGTCACTATCAGCCAGCGAATTTTATGGTATTTTCCATTAAAACAGCCAATAATATAATTTAAAAGGTGGCCCTTCCACTAGGGACAGATTTTTTTCTTTTTACTTATTGTACTTTGTATCTTGTTATTTAAAGGGTCTTCTTTGTTCCTGAATGGTTTTTTAAAAATATGCTTAGGAGGGACGCCTGGGTGGCTCAGTGGGTTAGGCCTCTGTCTTCAGCTCAGGTCATGGTCTCAGGGTCCTGGGATCAAGCCCCCCCTGCATCGGGCTCTCTGCAGGGATCCTGCTCCCTGCCCCACCCCCGCCACCGCCTTTGTGATCTTTGTCAAATAAATAAAACCTTTTTTAAAAATATGCTTAGGAAAGAATAGCTAGGATTGGAATTCAATTTCCTAGTTTCTTCTCCAGTATCTGAACTGCAAAACCAGACTGTATCCCAACACCCCATTTTACTTGGCAATCAAATTCACTTTTCCATAGATGTTTTTCTCCATCTCCATTCATTTTCTTTCATCCACTCTTCAACCCTTGAGAGAAAGGAATCTTACTATGCAGAACCTCTCCTCGGTGTCCTTCCAGCAGCTGAAAATCTGCCCTGGATATTGAACAGACCATCGCCTCCTTAAAATGCCAGGAACACTGTGGTCTAAAAGGCTGGAGCCCTTACTCACCAGGAGCAAAGATCACTGTGGACGTTGGCTTACCCTTCACTGATTACAAGTGGTTTTCAAGATGACTCTCTCTGCTGCCTCTCCTCTTTTTACCCAAGTTCCTGGATAAAATAACATTTTTTTTTCCTGTCCTGATTAGCAAGTGTGCCTTTTATTGCATGACCATTTTTACTTCTTTTTCTTAGACTTGTGGTCCAGTTTAATTGGACAGTGTTGACATGGCCATATTTAAAATTATCTGCAAATTTTACAACGGTAACAGGACCGTGCATCTCCAAGGATCCATTTGGGGGGTGGAGGGGTAGGAGAACATTACTTTGGAAGCAATCTCCAAGCTCTGGCGGTCTTGTGTCCTGTGCTGTTTTGGATCATGACATTCTAAATCAGCACACTCACGGAAAGCCTTTATTCACAGAATTGTGATGTCTTTTTTTTTACACTAAGAAGTGAGTGCTGATGAACTGACAAATTACATACGTTGTGCTCTCTGTGTTTTGCAGGACTTGAGAGGGACAAGTTTGATAATAAAACGGTTTCATTTGAGGAGCACATCAAGTCAGAACACAATATGTGGCATTATTTGTACTTCCTCGTCCTGGTGAAGGTTAAAGACCCAACTGAATACACTGGACCTGAAAGTTACGTGGCTCAGATGATCGTGGTAAGTGATGAGAGTGTTTGAACCTACGACTACGTTGCCTGTGTGTGCTCTCCCCTTCTCTACCCTGCCCTTCTCCCAAAACATAGACGTTCTCCCAGTCATTTTGTTAACGTCTAAACAGGACTGTCAGTCACTGAAGAACCTTCATGCTGCCTAAATCACTGGACTTCTTGGTTACAGACACTAAATTGAAGTCTTAAGTGCAAGAGGATATTTACTGAAAAATTCCCTGGTACCATCTCAGTTCCGACTGTCATCTTCTGACCTTGTATCATTGCTCGTGTCTCAGTTTTCCAAATCTAGAACTTTCCCATTGTCAAATGGGAACAGAAGAGTCATACTCTAAGAAATTCCTTGTATTTCAGAAATCAGGAGTTTAAGAATAGTGTTTGGTCTCAGTGGGAGAACACTGGCGTTCTGTCTACATACAGTTTGGGTTGTTGCTGACGATTGGCACTGATTCTGCCATACCTACTTGCTTCTAACTCCTTAGTAAGATCGGTTGCAGAGGCTATGGTTGTCCATAATTTGGTCTTTCTTCTGTACAACAGAAGAAAGACCAAATTATGTATATTAAAATTATGTATATTAAAATTAAGTGGCTTAAAGAGAAGTCAGAGTTACATTAGTGTCATAATGCACATTTAGTATCAATGCATCTGAATTCAATGCCTATATTCTTATAATAAGCACGCTGTATGTTGGACTTTCTTTCTCAAAACCATTCTTACAAAACTATTTGAGAGTGAAGCTTTAGAAGAGGCAAGCTCCTCCTTGCATCCTGGTCCCAGGGTAACATGTAGTCAGCACCAAGTGCTGAAGCTGTGGGAGAGCCAGATGACGGTAGCTGTGAATCCTTCCTTCTGGAAGCTGGACATGCCTGTAGGAAGACATAAACTATAGAGGGAGCAACCAAAGACTACGTTTGGCAGGTAACATATTAGTAAGAGCAAGTTAACATTGCAGTAATGTATCTCATCTGACAATATTTATGTGTCACAGGAGAGCTACATGTAAATTGAATTTTTATTGCTAAGGATTTTTCATGTTTTTTTTTTTTTCTTTTTGACTTGTGTCCACTGTAAGTTGTTCTTTTTTTTTTTTTTTTTCCTTTTTTAAGATTTTATTTATTTATTTATTTGACAGAGAGAGAAAGATCACAAGTAAGCAGAGAGGCAGGCAGAGAAAGAGGGGAAGCAGACTCTCTGCTGAGCAGAGAGCCCGATGCGGGGCTTGATTCCCTGACCCCAAGAACATGACCTGAGCCAAAGGCAGAGGATTAACGCACTGAGCCACCCAGGCGCCCCTATAAGTTGTTCTGTGTGTATGGAAGTTTTCATCCTGCCATGAAGTTGTCATTATTTATGGGACAGTGGGCAGAACTTAATATTGTTTCTTTTTTTTTTACCCCATGTTTCCTTTTCTGCCCTCTCTCCCATCTACATTAGGGAAAAAGGTAATCATTTTGAAGATAGGGATTCATAGCCATTATTTAGACATTCTTGATCTCAAGATGCCCAAGGACCATCTTTGTGAAATAGTTTACATCTGCTTGCTGGGGAAAAACACATAGAATGTTATGTTTAAAATGTAACTTCACATTGCTGTATTTTATCAAAGTTTGAGTCAATTGAATGAATACATATTTACTGGGCATCTGTTGCATCCCTTGGACTGAAAGATTTTGGGGAAAACACTGAGGAGTCCGACACATTCCCTCTCTGCCAAGGAATCTGGAGTTTAATAAAAGGGAGAGGAGAAAAACAAGCCAAAAGTAGAATAGGCGAAATTCCACAAGAGTGGAACAAATGAAAATCTGCGAAGGCTTAAGGATACAGAGTGACATCCAGCTGAGAGATGGTGGAAGGAAAATGTTGAGGGGGGGAGTGGGTGTTGGGGGCAGGGTAGGATTTGTGTCGATTTGTGTAGATTGGGGCTGTCTGTGGGATTAAGACTGATTTCCAGTACGAGGGAGCAGCCCAAACAAAGACATAGAGACGGAACACTCAGACACCCAGGGGGCATTGGCCCAGTTTCGCTGATATATAGTCCACTTGTAAAGAAGCTCTGAGACATAGGATAGAGAAAGTAGGTTGGAGTTTTGGTGGTAAGTGTCAGTTTGGGTTATCATTTCATCAGGAATGGGAAGCCACTGAAGGATTTCACTGTGGGAATGATGTGGCATAGGAGAGTAGTCAGGCCATGGTATGTAGGCTGGTTGGGAGAGGGGAAAGATGAAGTCAGAGGTGGTATTTGGCCGTTGATGAGATTAGGAGTAGGGAGGATCAGGAGAGGCAGTAGACTACAAGATGAGGCCAAGACACCTGACGTTGTGAGCCTGGTCATTGGGAGAAAGGTGTTGTATCAGTTACAGAAGGTCTTCTGCAAGAGGAAAGGCTGGTCAGAGAAGAACACTTGTTGATTTCGAAATGAGTCTAGAAGCTGAGTCATAAATCAGGAGGGTCAGGGTAGTGACAACACCACAAGCCTTTGAGCCAGGAAGATCTGGGCTCAGATCTTAGCTCTGTCACTTACTTGCTGTGTGGTCTGGGATATCTTGGGTCAGTCTTTGAACCTATTAGGGCCTCTGCCTCCTCATCCAAAGGGAAGATTGGTGTGAGATAAGTGAGATGATCCTTTAAACGTGGATAGCACAGTGGAGGTACTTGGGAACTGACAGTTTTCACTGTGACTGTCTACATGAAGTGACAGGTGAAGTCATCAGATTAGGAAGAGAGGGGAGAAGAGAACATGTGTAAAAAAGAAAGGAAGAGAAAGCCCAAGACAGAACCTGGGAGATTCCCCCGTTCAGGAAAAAGAAGAAAGACAAGTAAAAGAAGTAGAAAGGAAGACATTAAAAGAGGCAAAAGGGGAACCAGGATGTGGAGTGTGTCAAAAGCCAAGAGATGAGCCTCACAATGTCAGAGTTTCAACAGCATTAATTGCTGCAGGGAGGGCATGAAGAAGAGACTGGTCAAACAGAGCCTTTGGGTTTTGTAATAAGGAAATCACCAGGTGGCTTTTACCACAAGACACATCTTTCACCTTAGCATGAAAACCAGCCTTTGGCCGAGCACCTGTGCTTGAATTTTTAAGGATCCATGTCATTCCATGTTTCTCCCCTTCCTATGCCATCAGCTCTCTCCAGAACCGTGACGGGAGGGAGGAGCCCTCCCCAGCTTATTCCAATATAAACTGTCTCATTGTCATCCAAGCAGGCCATGGCCAAGACAGCAGGCACCATTTCTGAATTTCAATGGCCAGGAGAAGGAAGAGTGAAATTATTAAGCTCAGGACGGATGGAAACAAAAAGTCATTTACACAGAAGAGTGCTCACTTACTGGAAGAGCCTTTTTGGGAACATTTCAAAAAGTCTGTAGCTAATGAATCCAAATTAGAAAATCTGTTACTCCAAGCTCTGTGGAGATTATGGCCTTAAGTCCTGATCCTCTGGGAGGAGGAGAGAGAGGGATTGGGATTTTAAAGCACAGAGCAAGTCGAAGCAAGTGAGTTCAAAGACTATATATTTTCTCTCTCCAGCCCAGAGGCAACTACTCTCAACAGTTTGGAAAGAAACTTTACAGACATTTCCTTACCACTTTTATTTTTGCTCCTTAAAAATAGCTTCATTTACCAAGTTGATTTAAGTGCTTGTTTATCAGTAGAGCTTTGAAAGCAGCTTTAAATTCCTCATAATTGATGTACCTTTTAGCCTAAAGGATTTATGCAAAAGAAAATGAGGAAGTTCCTCATATTCATGAAACAACTCATCTGAATTCCACTACCCTGTTTAAGGCAGCTGATTTGTACTTCAGACCCTTAGGAAGGGCTTCCTGCCTTATGCTGGCATGAGGAAAAGGAGAAGATAACAAGTTTGGGGCATGTTTCTCCCCTCGGTGTGTTTTTCCACCTCTAGTGCTTCACTTGATTACTAGGTCAATAAGGAGTATTTATATCAATATGCATGGAATCATACATTGTAAATAAATTGATTTCTAGAGGTTAGAATCTAAGGAAATATACTCGTGCCTGCCTCCATATCCATCCAGTAATAGGATCAAGACTCTGAAATGTGAAGAGAAATTGAAATCTTTTTTCCAGTGCCTTCAGAAGCTCAGCTCAGCTGGTTGAGTATCAGCCACTGTCCAGGTACCTGAATGAATACAAAGCTACTTCTGGGATATTGTTAGGGGAGATGTGAGTTGATCAAGGCGTTTGGGAAACATATTTTCCCCTGGCAAGCGGACCCTCATCTTTGATAAGAGAATTGATATTTTGAGCTTGTATTTATTGGGAACAGAAAATGAGAGAGGAAAAGGAAGGCCCATGCTGGAAAGGAAAAATCATGAGAGGGAATCCGATACACCGGAAGAAAGGGTATAAAAGGATAAATCTTCTAGCCTGTACTAGTAATGGCCTTTGAGCATCCCTAAGCCCTTTTGCTTCTCCCATTACCCAAAGGATGATGACTGGGGAGGAAAAAACAAAATTGAGATCATTAGAAAAAAATGCCCAAGGCTTTTAGATGTTTCTCTAACATTTTGAGGACATTTTCCGATTTTCAGTGTTCATTTGCTATGATAGGGTTGGGGCCATCACGGATATTTATGACTTAATTTGGCGAACAGCAGGATCAAAACAAAAGGTGCCCATAAGAGAGGTATTGTGCCCGTTCAGAGACCTGCTACCTTATACCTGTGTGCTCCGCTGTGCTAGGCTGTCACCGAGACTCTGGCTGGCCATGCCACCTCCCCCCCACCCCCCACCCCCCACCGCCAGGACCATCGGTTTCTGAGGATCACTTCCTCGTTTTAGTACAGGGTTCTTTTAAGCTCTTCTATTTACCCAACTCCTGTTCGGTGTCCCGCTATCATGGTGATGTCTGCTAGGACAATTTAACTCATGCTTTGGTTAACATAATAATCATCTTGACACAAAAAAGAGTTGTGAGTTTCTTGAAGGCCATAACCAGGAACAGCACAGCCCTTTGTTCTCTGTAATAGGAGAGCAGGTAATATCTGTAATATGCCTTAAAAGCAATTTGATAAACAGTGAGTGCTTCCTGTCTCCTAGCAGCTGTTTATGGGTTTGATACAGAAGGCTAAGTAAGAAATAGTCTCTTTCCCCTAGGAGTTTGACACATTTATTGAATGAATAATAAAATAGTAAATTAACAAATGAATTTTTTTTCTTAGCCCTCTGGTAATTGGAGATAATTTACAGAAAGATATGTGACAATAGCTGCAGGAGTTTAGAACATGAATTTCTCATTAGTCCAATGTCATCTTTTCCCCTCTTTTTAAAATTGGAAGATAAAGATGCAGCAGGAAGGGGTAGGCCACCTGAACCAAGTAGAAGGAATGCGGTATTAGAAATCACGTGGCTGATTTGAGAGCCACTTTCATCCCCTCTTGCTGTCTTTCTCAAGCCCAGTCCCCCTACATTCATGCCTACATCCCAGGAGAGGGCCTGAGCCTGCTCCTGGCCAGGGGCACACATGTGCAGTGGAGGGTTTGTACAGTGGAACTCACCCTAAAGAATAAATTCTTTCTTGCAATCATCTGTTGAGATGTCTGAAAGAGAGGGATGGTCCTTTCAATGAGATAGAAATCTAGTCGCCCCTTATTTCAGCTCCAGAAGGGAGGAAAAGAACTAACAATTTTCCAGATGTTCTCTGTGTCTAGAACCCAAAATCAGCCTTGTTTATAGTTAACCCAGGTTTCGAGCAGGAACTGTTGGATGGGGAGATGTTTGGGCTCCTGAAAGACATCGAGTCTTCAAGGATTTGTACGCGCCCCTCCTCTGTTAATTTGCCGACTTAATTTCTGTATTATTGTTATGTGTCATAACTGTGAAATTATATGTCCTGATTCTATTGTTTCTAATTTATGCTAATTGTGTAATTGGATCTAATTAAGCCAATTATGTAACTGCTCAATCTTTAAAACCTAAGACTTCAGAACTTCATAAGACACTGTTAAAATTGTTTACATTTCAAGACAAACCAAGGGGGTCTTTGCAGCTCGGAATGCACAATTAAGAAGTAAAAGTATATACTGAAGGAGATACCACCTTTCTTTCCATATTTTTAGTCCAGACATGTGTCTTCAATTTAAGAGGGATCCTTTTCGCTTCCCAGCCCTGGATTTCATTGTCACTGTGAGGTCTTTCTACATTATTCTAATTTCTTATTCCATATGCATATATAATATTCATGAATTACCACATTTAACCTGATTCTCCTCTTCTTTTTAGTTTGTAAAAACAGAGATAAAAATGGTAAGTACTTCCCAGGGGGGGCTGTACACAGAGGGTAAAGGACTGGGGCCAAATCGTGTTTGAATGAGCTTTGTGGAGGGGAGTGCGACTGGGAACAGAGACGAGAGCCTGAACTCTTCAGACAGGGAATCTCCTGGCAGCCAGGGGATAGTTCTCCAGGCTCAAAAAGCCCAAAACTGGCTTTTGTTAGTGTTTGTAGTCAGTGCTGAACCGAAGGAGTAAGCTGAGGTGATCGATTCTGAAGTTTAACTTCTTAGGATTTCCGTTGACACGATGGGTGACTTCTCCCCTCTGCACTTCGCTTTACCCATCCATGGAGCAAGTACGACCGTCCAGTCCACACTAAGAATTGAACTGACTGAATGTGGCTGGTCCCGGGAGGCCTCCTGCTGTCCGGGACCCTGTCCCTGTCCCTGTGGTTGCTGGACTGAGGGTGAGGGAGGGGAGGGTTCCAGGGTCCCAAGGAAAACACCTGAGCAGAGAAGGCTGCAGGGTTCTAAGGAGAGAGGAGCCTTTGGAGGGCTGGGACAGTGGCTCATTCAGCAGCTAAGAAATATTGTAGTAGTCTTAGCAACTAGTACAGTCATATCTATGTGTCCCAGCTGAGTGTTGGCCGAGGATATAAGAAGACTTTCCTTGCAGAGTTGCTATGAGGACCAAAGGAACTCACGAGCACTAACCACCCTACCGCTGATATAACTGATGTTTGATGAGTGCTGACTCTGTCCCAGGTGCTGTGCTAAGTGTCTGATGTGTGTCCTCTCTTTTACGGCCCTGGGAGGCACTCTGCTAAGACTGTGGCCATCCCGCCCATGAGGAAGCAGGCTTAGAGAGGACTGATGACTTGCCCAAAGTTGCACAGCCAGTGGAAAGGCAGGCCGTGTCTGTAATGTGCCCGGCACATGCAAATGGTCACTAAGTGCTCTGTTTTTATCTGATGCCATGTGGTGTCCAAAGCTAGAAGCCATGCTTCCTTTGAGAGCAGGCCAGGCCGGCTGCGCAGCGGGCCTCGTGCTCTGCAGACAGTGGGAGGTGGAGGGGGAACTATACACATTCTGTCCAGTGCAGGGAGTGGACCTGGGCGGGAGACAGGAAGTCAGCTGACGGCTCTACAGTTGCAGGAAGGCCTGAGAGGAATTCAAATAGGAAAAATGTGCTCATTCAGAGCTGGGTGGCAGCTGCAAGCTTCTTACAGTGATTTGAAGGATTGCAATTATAATTACTACAATTGCAAGCAAGAAAGACAGAGGCCGCAGGATATTTCCAATTTAATTTGGCAAGAATTTGCCAGGGAGCGCTGCGCACAAGGCACCGATCAAAACAAGAGTAAAACTTGGTCACTGGCCTCACAGAACCACAATTTGATAGAAAAGACAGCTACCGTCATTGGAAACAATAGTGTACATCAGAACTCTGGTGAGAGGTCAAGCAGACGTACCCACACACAGCATCTGGAGAAATCTCAAACGGTGCTGTTCTGCCCCTGCCTGAAACCCTTCCAGTGGTACTTGGAACAAGAGCCACACTCTTTCGCGTGGCCCCTTATGCCATCTGGCCCAGCCTACTTCACCAGTCTTGCCTCATTCCACCTTCTTTAGCCAACTACAGTTCAAGACGTTGGCTCTTTTCTGGGAAATTCGCACATCTTCCCTGGCCAGAGCCTTGGCACGGAGCTGCCTGCTCTTTGCAGTTTCTGTTTCTAACTCTTTCCATGCCTGGCACCTTCCCCGACACCCTCATTCCAGTTACTTCTCTCCTGTCACCCTTTCGAGCACCTAAATTAATCTGACCCTAATATTGTTTTTATATGTATTGATGTGTTTATTCCTCTCTACAATGACATCAGTATTTACACACCTGGTTTGATCATCACTGTATTTCCAGCACCTAAATTCACGCCCAGCATGCTGAGTGTAGATTTGTTGGGCAGAATGAATAAGATGTGGAACCGCTGGGGCACAGATGACACAACAAGTCTTTGTGGCTGAAGAGACTGGGGGCAGTGACATGGAGAAGATGATGAGGAGAGTTGGACCTTGAAGAGGATTTTGACAGAAGGGATAGAAGGGAATATATTCCTGACAAAGTGTTTATCTTAAAGGGAAAGCATGCACAGCCAAGAAGAAAGGAAACAAAATTTATGATATGTGCCAGCAGCTTTGCTTGTTATTTAATTACACCCATTTTATGGAAACTGAGGCTCAGAGAAGTTCATTACTTATCCAAGGTGCTTGACAAATAAGTGCTTGAACCAGGACCCAGCTACAAATTTTGGGGGGGCCAATAGCTATGATTTTTACCTTTATGCTATGTTTCATCTACTGAAGAATCAGGCAAAACTTGACTAAGATCAATTATTATGTGAAACAAGTGTTGGAGAAAAGGTAGGGGGAAAAGACCAAAATCAAAAGACCTCTTTGAAAGAAGGAAAGGATGTCTCCGATATTTTAAGGAATTAGAATTCTTACACTCTCAGTTGAGATATGAAGTAAGATGCCTTAAAAATGCAGCCAATAAATTACTTCCCATTGGTGAAAAGTTTGCTGGTCAAACAAACACAGGCACTGGGCTGCCTAGGGTTGAAGGCTGAGCTTCCTTCAGAAGCTTTGGTGAAACCTGCAACAAAGGAGAGATGATGGCTTAGTGCAGTGGCAAAACACACCATGGAGTGGACAGCCTGGGAAGGAAGGCTTCCTAAGGCAGTTGGGCCTGTGTAGAGAAAGAGTGGGGCTAAGCAAGGGGACAGGAGGTAAAGGAGCCACCAGATCCAGATCACAAGGGCCTCTTGCTTGGGAGTCTTTACTCTATCCTGAAAGCTAATCCTTCAGAAATCTTAAACCAAAGAGACAAGGTCAGGCGTGGATATTTAGAAACATGTTCCATGGGAGTGAGAAATGGATACGAGGGGACCATCGAAGAGCAAGAAAACGAGCAGGTAGAATGAGTTCATTACCCAGGAGCCATGAGGAGGGCTGATGTCAAATGCCACTGGAGACTGAGAAGAAATGGCGGATGTGAAGGCGTGTAGGCAGAGGATTTACTGAAGGCAAGGGGGAGGTGGTGGTTCAACCTAAATCGTGGGGGTTCCACAGGAGTAAGCCGGAGAAAGGTGATAATTTCAGCATGCCTCATAGTATCCAAGTGCCTAGGTCCAATTTGGGTTTCCAAGTGCATATGACCAATAAGAAACTGAATACGTGGTTCTGGAATTCTGGTGAGAAGTCTAAAATGGACAGGCCACTGGAAAAGATAAACTATCACAAATATAAGATTTCAGTCTTCTTTGATCACTAGGATGCCCCAGGAGCATCAAACAGTGCCTGGTATATAGTAGATGCTCAATAAAAATTTATTAAATGAGTATAAATATTTATTAAGTCACTAGAGAACACAGGATACATGACATTACTGATTAGGACAAGGCTAATCAAGGGATACTACGTAGAGTGAGTAAGTCAGAAAAAGCATGCCCTTAGCCTAAAAGATAAAGAGGTATAACTATTAATTAACATGAATAATTACCAATGATGATGATGATGATGATATCAAGAGTCTTCCACACAGATTTTACTTAACAAAAAGTAGAAACTCCAGAAAGGAGAAAACAATTTTCATAGGACTCTAAAAGAAGATTTTAACTTCTCATCAGCAGGTGAACCTAGAAGTGCTTTGGTCAGCTTTTGGAGCTCCTAACATTGATTAAGAAGCTTTAGTATGGAATTATGTTGCAAACCCAAATGTTTACAGCAAAATGATTTGGATTTTGTTCAACATCCAGAAGCCTCTTTGAAATGGTGACCCATCCTAAGTTATTTATTTTGAACTTACAAAGGGGTGCTCCCATCTCCGATTCTCATAAACTTCATAAAAGGATTTCTTCCCACTGTGCTGAAGAAAATTCTTGTTTCCCAGTCCTACTCATTACTGTAAGATCTTGTTCAATTCTCAGTTGGCTTTCTGGAATAATCATGTCCACATTGTTAGGACTGATACATTTTATTCAGAAATACTGGCTTTCTTCCAGAGAGCAACAGATACCATCAAAATGTAAGTTGTGGGAATGAGAACTATATACCGTAAAGCCACGTGACTTCTGTCTAGTGGATTTTAATAGACTAGCCATTGCCCAGGCCATGTCATGAGTCATTAGCGGAGATGGTAATTAAGCTCTTGTGTTAGGTAAGGTTATCAGGCAAGCCAATTGCCATGGGGTCTTGGACTAGTTTTAGCTAAGGGAACTCCTGAAAAATAAGTGCTGAGCTTTACAAAAGTGATTCAGCTCTTTTTTTTTTTTTTTTTTTTTTTTTTTTTGGGAGGTTTTAGTCTCTCTTAATATAGAATTTTTTTCTTTTTTCTTTTTTTTTTTAATTTTTTATTTTTTATAAACATATGTTTTTATCCCCAGGGGTACAGGTCTGTGAATCACCAGGTTTACACACTTCACAGCACTCACCAAAGCACATACCCTCCCCAGTGTCCATAATCCCAACCCCTTCTCCCAAACCCCCTCCCCCCAGCAACCCTCAGTTTGTTTTGTGAGATTAAGAGTCACTTATGGTTTGTCTCCCTCCCAATCCCATCTTGTTTCATTGATTCTTCTCCTACCCACTTAAGCCCCCATGTTGCATCACCACTTCCTCATATCAGGGAGATCATATGATAGTTGTCTTTCTCCGCTTGACTTATTTCGCTAGGCATGATACGCTCTAGTTCCATCCACGTCGTCGCTAATGGCAAGATTTCATTTCTTTTGATGGCTGCATAGTATTCCATTGTATATATATACCACATCTTCTTGATCCATTCATCTGTTGTTGGACATCTAGGTTCTTTCCATAGTTTGGCTATTGTGGACATTGCTGCTATAAACATTCGGGTGCACGTGCCCCTTTGGATCACTACGTTTGTATCTTTAGGGTAAATACCCAATAGTGCAATTGCTGGGTCATAGGGCAGTTCTATTTTCAACATTTTGAGGAACCTCCATGCTGTTTTCCAGAGTGGCTGCACAAGTGATTCAGCTCTTGTATGACTTGTCATTAATGTCATGTTAGTGGAGTCTGTTGCCTTTTGGGGGATTTAGAGATCAAGGGGTTTTGACGCAAGAATGGTGGCTGAGGTCTGAGTCTGTTTCCTCATCTGTAAAAGGAGGTAGTATTCTTTAGTAAGATTCTTGTATGGTTTAAACAAAATCCCATATATCCTAGTGCCTAACATGATGTCTGGCTCAGGGTTATTGCTCAGTAAGTTTTTGGTCTTTCAACTTCTACTTAAAATATTTAGCTACTTAATAACAGTTCAATTAAATGCAACTTTGCAGATTCAGAGCATTCTTAAGCCTTTTAATGTTCAAATCACATTACTGATTCTGTATAGTGGTCCTCTTAGGGGTTAGACAATGGCCAACTTGCATTCATTCAGTGAACACTGTGTCCCAGACAATGTGCTAGCCCCTGGAAAGGGGGACAGAGGACATCAAGACAGGCATGGCCTGTCACAGAGCTTCCTGTTCAGAGCAGAAGGCAGATCCTAAAAAGCCCCCACTGTTGTTACATAGTCAAGTAAGTGTCACCACTAGGACAGATGGTGCAGAGGAACCTTCCTCTCTTGTGGCCTGACTCAAACTCCAGCCCATTTGCCACCTGTTTCTTTGTTAACCCAGAAGTCAAGAGCTCACTTAACCTATTTCAATTGCTTGAACCACTGATGAATCCATCTGAGCTTTACAAGTGATGTTAGGACAGATCTTCCCGCAGAGTATGGTGAGATAGTGCCAGGAGTGTCACCAAGAGCACATGGGGACATTGTGAAGGGAAGCTGTAGGAGTTGCCATTGAGTCAGAACAGAGATTGTATAAGAACAGATTTCACCTCCCTTACTTAATATGCTCACCCCAGGGGATGGGAAGGACACGCTTTGCCTTTTTCTTGGCTCTGTGATGGGAACAACAAAGGAAGTCAATTTCATTTTCCAAAGAGTGCCTTCGAGCTCCTTCAGGTGAAGAACTTGCTGCACATTTCAGTCATTCAATCACCTTTTCTGTCTCTTTCAGCATTGGAAAAAGTCCCCGTGAAAGCACACACATTTTGTTTTAGATAAAATATTCTAGCTCTCTAAGTTTCCTTCTGCACTGGTGTACTGCTGTCATGATGAACTCTCAAGAAAGGTTTCAAAGTGTTTCTGTTGCTCTGAGATTATTGATTAGCATCTCAAATGCAGCTGACATAAAAACACCAGTTTACCAGAATCTGAAGTTCAAAAATAGCCAAGCTCAAGGGTGGTTTATTTGCATAGGTGCCTGTAACTTTACAAAGAGATAATCGTCCAGGGTTTTCTTCTAGCTCTCTGGGTGCAAGTTGTGCTATCAAGGCCCTTGGCCATGGTTCTGTCTGTGACTTAGAAGAGGTTTGACTTCCATGCACATGAAGTCCTCACTCATGTGAAAATCTGAGGGGTTTCCAAAGTCTCTTCTGTCCCAGTTCTAAAATTCTGACAACTCTAATATCTACAATATTTTTATATCTAATTCTGAGTATGTTACTCTTAGTTTTATATTACAAATGGGAAGCTGTCGTGGCAGGAGTTCTGGAGTGGTCAGCATTGAACTATTTCCATTGTCTTCACTGGGAGGGCATATATGAACTGCCCCTTCCACCAATCCCAGCTGGAGTCTGGCTGTTAAATCCCCAAGGTCTCCTGCTAATATGATTACACCTCTGTGCTGCTGGCCATCTCTGTAGGACGACACTGATTAGGGACCAGATCATGAATTTTCCTGTAAGACCTGAAGCCTAAAGCCCTTAGAAAATTCAACTGTGATTCTGGCAGGGGTCGGGAAATTTCTGCTGTGTCAGGCTGCACCTATGCCGTGGGGTATCAGAATTTCTGTTTCCTGAGCTAAGGGCCTGGTACTATGTGGAAGCCCTGAATCCAGTTTGAAAGTATCATTAGAAGACAAGGACTTACCACTGACAGATAAGTAAAAAGATGATTCCACTTATTGGGGATTGTAGAATTGATTCTTACTTGATAGCAGCATGTTTGCCTCACTTTGTTTTCTAGCATGTAACTCACTTGTTATGGCCCAAGTAACCAAGAATAATGTAAGAGTCTGGTGTGTTGAAAGAGAGTTGGGATAGGGGTGTTGTGTGTGTAAGAGAGACACAGCGTGGCCTAGTGCTTTCAACATGGGCTGAGGACTTCCAGAGCCTTGGGCAGGTAACTTAACCTTCCTATGTCTCAGTGTCTTCATCTGTAAAATGGGTAAACACCTCTGCCTAGAGGGTTTTTTTTGAAGATTAGGCAAGTTGATATTTTTTATGAAGATTAGGCAAGTTGATATTTATAGAATATCTGATACATGGTCAATGTTACATTCAATTTTAAAATATATATAAGATAGGATCAGAATAGCACTTCAGGGCTCGAAAGATTATTTTTTACTCAACAACTTTAATTTAGTGCCTACCATGTCTATAGCAGTGGGTTAGATATTGTAGGGGAGGATAAATGAGAGACAAGTAAATTTCCTGCTTCAAGAATCTAGGGCCTAATAGGAAGAGCATGATATGTTGTCCTGAAGGTTGGATGGTGATACCAGGCAGTGCCATTTTGATGAGTTACAGATGAGGAGATGTCAAGCAGGCTAAGAAGAAGAGGCTGTGTATAAAAGAAAGCAACAGATTTGAGTAATATCAAAACACACACGGGCCCACCCACCTGGATTAGGTTGGGGCTAACTGGTGGCAGTAATTAATTGCTCAAGGTAAGAAGTTTCTGCTTGATCCCACAAACAAAGGAGAGACATTGATGACTTTTAAGTAGAGGAATTACATGATTTTTTTAATAAAGCCTCCAACAGTTCATAGTAGGATATAGTAAGGGGGCAAGAGGCTGGAAGAAAGAATGACCAACATACTAATGTAAAATGTGATGGAAGGAACCCATAATAGAAAGCAAAAGATGGGTGTGGTGGAAAGACTTGACCAAGAGTGACAATGGGCTGTTGTCCTCTTTCCACCACCCATGAACCAGGTGGGACCACACTCCTCCCAGGGTCCAGCCTTCCCGGCTTTCTTTCCAAGGTTTCCAGTTCTGCCAACCTTGTGTCCTGCTCTTCCCGTCACCTGGAATGCTTATCTTTAGAAATTAAAATCCTCCTCTCCTGGCCAACCCAGCTAAAGACCCAGGGCTACCTTGTCATCTCTTACCCAAGGCCTGCACCCCTATCTGAAATGATTTCCCTGTCAGTTCATTTAACTACTTTTAAAAATTATTTGTTTTCCTGGACACTGGGCCCTTGATGGTCTTTATCACTGTTTCCCCAGTACCTAGAACAGCTTCTGGAATAAAAAGGCTCTTAAAAAACATTTGTTGAACAAAGTCATGAAATAACTGATCTCCGAGGTTCATCCACACCAACTTTTAACTCCCTAATTACAGGTGCAAGATAAAGTAAGAAAAATGTTTGCAGAAAATGCATTTAGGAGAAGGGAAAAGAAGTCTAAGGCTTTGAGTTTGGGTGATAAGAAGAATCCTTTTATTGACTGAAGTATCAGTATTTATTCCTTCCCCCAAAACATTTGGGGAGACAGTGATTTTGGTTGCCAGTCCATTCCATGTATTGGTACTCTCAGCAATGATTCCATTGGTTCTTAGAAATAACAAAACTGGATTTAGGAGGGTAGACTGCCCAAAACTGAAGATGGAGTTTTGAAATCTTTGCTAACTGATAATAACAAATTTGTTTCGAATTATTAGTAGAGCTATTGATATTTGGATGAAAATTCCACATAGGGGAAACACTAATGGAAAGTGGTAAGAGACTTTAGCACAGTAAATCAATGTTAACATGTAATATTTACATGGATTTGCTCATTGTTTAGGACAGCAGGGTGGCAGGACTATTACAGCTTGGCTATGGATAGATCACTCTGCCCAGGTCCATTCTGTCTTGTACAGTGGCAGTGACCGGGAATGCTCTTCTGACCCACAGAGGTGTAGTATAAACCATCCTGGCATGAGTAGGACCGCCCCCATTACAAGTTCATTGGACAGTCACAGAACCACAGAAAAAAGATGGTTTGCAGTACCATTCTGATGCTAACCACCCAGAGTTGGCTCAGACCCCGCAAGTTAGAGGGCATGGTCCCCAATAAGACTGCTCTGACTTCAGGTGCCAACTGCACTTTGGGTGTCCCTGGACCCCTGCCCATCTGAAAAACTGGCTTCACATTCAGAGTTTTCCATGGCTCCTTCGGGTTTGTTAACTCACTAGACTGACATACAAAACTCAAAGAAGCACTATACTTCCAAATTACAGTTTTATTATAAAGAATGTAGATCAGGGATAGTCAAATGAAGAGACATATGGGGCAAGATGTGGGTGGGTTTCAACCAGTGCTTCTGTGCCCTTTTTCTGGAACAGGGCACATCACCGTCCAGCACAACAAGGTGTTCACCAACCAGGAAGCTCCATTGAGTTTCAATGCCCAGAGTCTTCACTGGGGTTTTATTATATAGGCATGACTGACTGAATCATTTGCCATAATACTGAACTCAGACTCCTGCCCCCTTCCTCTTTCTGGAGGCTGGGCTAATTCAAAGCCCCAACCATCTAATCCCACAGGTGTTCTTACCAGTGACCAGCCCCCACCCAGAGTGGTCCCAACTATTAACATAAGCTCCAGTGTGATCCAGGGGGGCTTATGAATAACAAAGACGCTTCTATCCGTAGGGAAATTCCAAGGCTTTTAGAACCTCCCTTTCTAGAATCAGGGACAAATACTAGTCACAGGCTTTATTAGACAGCAGATGTATTCCCTGTTTTCTGAACATGCATTGGTTGTTTGTTTGTTTGTTTTTTGTTTGGTTGGTTTTTTGTGTTTTTTGAGCACTTACTTGGAAAGGAGTTTTAAACCTTTGCAGGAAGTTAGGACTCCTCATTCTTCTCTCTCTTATATACAACATGCACTGAATCAAAATATCTCATCTACCTCCACAATCCAATGAAATAGATATGAATCTGCTGCTCCCTGAGACTTCTACCACTCTAGTCCAAATGACCTTCAATTCTCACCTAAACTTGCAGATGCCCCTAAACTGGTCTTTCTGCTACTGTGCTTGCCCCTACTGATTATTCCTCAGAGAGCAAAGTGATCATTTTAAAACTGTAAGTCAGAATATGTTGACTGCTCAGAACCCTTCACTGACTTCCTAACATGTAGATTAAATCAGACTTCTTGTCCAGGTCTCTACACTCGGACACCTGCCCATCATCCTCTGCCCCTCCCTCATTCACTGGCTCCAGCCGTATTGGCCTTGCTTTTTCTGTCACAACCAGGCTTGTTTCTACCTGAGGAACTTTGCATTTATTCTTCTCTCAGCCTGCAGCATTCTGCTTATCTTTCATATTCTGCAAGTCTCTGCTTCAATGTTACTATCTCAGAGACGCTTTCTCTGGTCATTTTTTTTTTTTTTTAAGTTTTTTGTTGTTGTTGCTTTTTTTTTTTTTTGAGAAAGGAGCGGAGGAGCAGAGGGAGAGAGAGCCTTAGGCAGACTCCGCACTGAGTATAGAGCCTAACGGGGACCGATGCCACAGGCACGATCCCAGGACACTTAGATCATGACCAAGCTAACACCAAGAGTCAGACGTTTAACTCACTGTGCCACCCAGTGCCCTCCAACACCACTCTATCATTCTTAATCCTTTTAGCATGCTTTCTTACTTTCCCAAAACACTTATTGCAATCTGTGTATTTTTTATTGTGTGCCTCCCTCAAAATAAATATAATCTGTGTTAGAGCAACAACTTCGTTTTGTTCATTGCTGTATCATCAGGACTTAGAGAAGTGGCTGGCACTTACTAGATGCTCAGTAAATATTTACTGATTGAATGGACGGCTGAATGAACAAACAAATGAGTAAGAAATAAGTAATGATATCTCTTCAGTGACTTAGCTTAGCTTCCTAATAATGCAGATGATGACTAGAAAGCAAAACTTTGTTTAAGAAAAGCACAGATATTTGACTGAGTTTACATCCCAGGCTGGCTACTTCCAAGCTGTGGGACTTTGGACAATTTGCTTAACCTCTCTGCCTCAATGTCTTCATCCATTAAAAAAGAAGACAGGGCGCCTGGGTGGCTCAGTGGGTTAAGCCGCTGCCTTCGGCTCAGGTCATGATCTCAGGGTCCTGGGATCAAGTCCCGCATCGGGCTCCCTGCTCAGCAGAGAGCCTGCTTCCCTCTCTCTCTCTCTGCCTGCCTCTCTGCCTACTTGTGATCTCTCTCTGTCAAATAAATAAATAAAATCTTTAAAAAAAAAAATAAAAAAAATAAAAAATAAATAAAAAAGAAGACAGTATTATCTATTTTAACTCTTAAAACTGTTTGAAGCCCTCCAATAATGAAGAGCTTCCTCTCATTCTCTATAACTCTTCAGTCTACACACATTCAGGTGGAACCTCTGATCAGAGGCTCTAAAGCGATCTAAAATCAACCTCTTTTATCTAGAAGACTGAGTTAGAAGTTTAGAGACACAAGAGAGCTTACCCAGGTTATTTAACCTCCTCCTGCTTTCTTTTAATGAAAAACAAAGGGGCTGAATTCAATCTATCAAATCTATCAAAAGACCCTTCAAACTCTGCTATTCTGTGGTTTTATAATCAAAATCACAAGTCTGGATGGACTTGGAAGCCAAAGGATGCTAGGAGGATCATGTATCCACCTTAAAAGATTCTGCTTATTCCAGTGTCTACCAGGTAGTCCTATAGTGTCAACTTAATATAATTCACAGGACATAACTTGCCACTGTGTAAACATGGGTTGGCTCTGATTAGGTGGCCGGCTCTGGTCTACTCGGGGAAATGACAAAGAAAAAGGAGCCAAAGCTGGAGTCAGATTTGGAACAGCAACCTATGTCAGCCATCTCTTTTCTGTCTTACTCTTTGTCTAATCAATTATTACCTAAGAAGAAATAGAAATTAGTTTATAGCATTTGGGTAAGATAGGACGCTGGGATGAATTAGGTAGAAATGTGGGTAGAATACCAGTGAATGCAATTTTTCTATCTGGCAACATGCAGATTTTTTTATCTGTTCAAATCAGAGTAACAGAGTGAGTCTCCCCAGAATAAATAATTTGTTCTGACTCCTCGGTTTCTCATTCTGAGTTTGTCCAAGTATGTGTCTTAATTTATTTCTATTCCCAGATTTCATTTCTTCATATAAAGTCGTTGTTTCATTAATCTTGCATATCAGCTTTATGAGTCTTTGTCAGATTTTTATACTTGGTTGCAAATCTGCCTTGTGAATCTTATCCTTTCCTATCTTCAGCTTTTCATCTCTCTCTTGTCCTCAGTAGTTTGGTGTATATGAATGTGATAGAAGCTAAGATTGCATCACCTTTAATAAAGGAGAAAATAGCGAGTATGTAGAAATCAGGTGAAGTTATAGAGAAAGAAATCAATCAGGTTGGCAGATTGCATCTATGGGACAAAGTGCAAAATGCATGTTTCATGGAGTACTTTTTGAGCAAGTTTGTGGAAAAGGTGGTTAAAATGTATATGGAAAGTAAGGAACCATTTTGTTCAATTTAAATGACATAGATGTATTTTTACATCATGAAATCCTTCCATGTTTCCAACCATCCTTGATGTAGTATTTTACGAAATTGTCTCAAAGGGCTTTCAGAGATAAAAGTATATATCAGTATATATCTAACATTGTAAATTGGTTTCCAATCTATATATAATAGAAGCCTCCAGAGTGACTCCACAAAATTCAATAGGTCAAGAATTGCATGATAGGAAATTTGGAGGAAGTTGAGGTTTTGAATAACCCTCAAAGACCACAGTTAATTGTTTTTCCTTTTAATCAAGCTCAGTTCAAATGGCATATGGCTGATTTTCTGTAGGACCATGAGTCATATTATACCTTTTTTGTTCACTATGGAAAAGAAGTCATAATATTGGTTTTATAGAGCCAAAAAATTAGCCAAAGTGACAAAATGACTTTTCTTTCCTTATGGTTATTGGAACTACCAATATAGATATCCTTTCTAGAAGTGACTGCTCAATAGATTTTTTTTTTTTAAAGATTTATTTATTTTTTAAAGAGAGACAGAGAGGGGCAGGGGCAGAAGGAGAAGGAGAGAACATCCCAAGCAGACTCTGTGCTGAGCGTGGAACCCAATGCGGGGCTCGAACTCATGCCCCAGTAGATTGTTTTTATTGCTATTTAAAGCAAACATTCCGGCAAAGTACACCTTCCCAGATCAAGTGGGTGCATTCCTCCTATGACAGCTATAAGTAAGGGAATACAACAGGAGGAGTGATGTTCTTATAAAAGCTGGCATTCTCTTTCATCTTTTTTTTTAAATATTTTATTTATTTATTTGAGAGAGAGTGAGAGAGAGCATGAGAGGGGAAGAGGTCAGAGGGAGAAGCAGACTCCCCATGGAGCTGGGAGCCTGATGCAGGACTCGATCCCTGAACTCCAGGATCGTGACCTGAGCCGAAGGCAGTCGCTTAACCAACTGAGCCACCCAGGCGCCCCCTCTCTTTCATCTTTTTATCCTAAAAGAAATCCTAAAACAATAGTGGAGAAGATCATGGTAGATTGTATTTGAGCTATTCCAACAATAGAAGAATGTGTTTGTTTTGAACATAGAGCAAAGATGAGACTGGAGTTGGGTGACTCCCGATCAAGACATCTCTGCTAATGAAAACCATAAACATAACCCAAAGCTACTTTCTGTAAAACAGATCTCGAGTAAACATCAAAATATCAGACTAAAATTAGCAGAATGAATTGTCGGCAAAGGCTTTATTAAAACACAGTTGCAACAGGGTGTGAAATTGTAGTTAAAGCTCACGTAGCCCTTCATTACTTATTTGCAATTTTAGTTGGATTTTCTTATTTCCCCTTCCTGTGGCTGTAATTAGCCTTTAAGCTAGGAGAAACTACATTTTCTGCATCACACAGGAGATGCCTTGAAAGTTTGCAAAGAGAAGGAGAGCAAACAAAACAGTTTCATGGTTTCATGAAGAGACCAACTAATGTAGAACAGAAGAATATTCGTTGCATAATCCCTGAAAACTTGTCAGCAAGTGGAAGATACTTAACTGGTATTTAATTTAAAATAGATCTCTCTTGTGTCCTTCTAAAGACATGCTATATGTTATTTTTATTTTCCAGTTTAAAATAATGGATAGTTTTCACGGTAAATTGGACAATGTGCAAGAATAATGTTATATTACCTAAAAATGCTCAGGTCAGAAATGATTTCTGTGTGGGCAGCAGCTGTGGGAGTGTTGGGGCAAGGGTTCCCCCTCGCACGCTCACTGGCTCTTGTGGCCGGAACACCTCAGCTGCTCTCATCATATAACACTGTCTTTTTTTTTTTTTTTTAAGATTTATTTATTTATTTATTTATTTGACAGACAGAGATCACAAGTAGGCAGAGAGGCAGGCAGAGAGAGAAGGAAACAGGCTCCCTGCTGAGTAGAAATCCTGATGCAGGGCTCAATCCCAGGACTCTGGTATCATGACCTGAGCAGAAGGCAGAGGCTTTAACCCATTGAGCCCCCCAGGCACCCCATGTGACACTGTCTTAAGCGGAGACAGTTGTTTTTAAGAAGCATCCTGCTTAAACTCTTTCAATGTTAGGTTTTTTTAAATTCAAACATTGTATTTTTAAAAATAGTATGCAAATATTTTCCACAGTTTCTTTCCTATAGAGAACATTTTCTTTTCTGCTCCTTACCTTCTAGAATAATGCACAGATGGACAAATTTATTTTAAGATTTAAAACTCTAAATTCATGTATATCACAGTAAACAAGCACGAACAATTTAAAGTTTCAAGGGTGTCATGTGAACTTGATGAAAATTCTGATCCATGACTTTGAACTCCTGTGTCTTGAGTCTGGGAATACAATATGTCAAGGAAAAAAGAAAAAATTAAGTTTGCCCCTGAAAAGATTCGTGTAATTAAGGTTACAGGCGTCATTTCTGGAACCCTGGCATGTTTAGGGAATGTACAATGCCCTACTCTGATATTAAGAATATTGTTAGGTAGGCAGGCTACAGAAATTACCAAACTTTTGATTTAATTTTCATTCTATCTAGCTGCATCGTTCGTTTTCCTTTCTTCGAGTTCTCCGAGTGCAGGCACGAAAACTGTCTGACTTGCTTGGGGTTTCCAGTTGAACCTTGCTGGTAAAACCTGAAATAAAACTATGGCTTCCTTCTGTCCTCTGGCTGAGCCAGCATGATACCAATGAGCTTCATTTCACAATTCATGTTCATCGCTGTCCTTCCCAAATTATGCCAGATAACTGCGGTCAGAGTAGTACTCTGCTAAAAATGCTTTCTCCTGGGTCAGACTGGAAGACAGCAATACGGGGCTGCCTCCTGGGGAGGCTGACTCACTGCAGGTCACCAGGTGGTTTTCCAGAAATGGCATTCCTGACAGGCCCTAGGTGATAAAGTTCTAGATCCAGTGCTTAACTTTGCAATCCCATACACTTGATACCGTCAGAGGACACAGAATGAACTGAGCTGGGAGCACACTCATCAGAGTCAAGAGGCAGAAATGTGGAAAAATCAGAATGCCTGTGGATTGATTTAACAAGATAAAGTGTAATTTCCAAGCAGACCTGACATGCGTGATGGCTGGTCAGTGTTTTTTTTTTTTTTTCTTCCTGAGAAGCCAGATTATAATCAGAAGGTTGCTTAATGAGCAGAGGTTTGGAGCAAAGGGAGTTAGCTGGCTGCATGATTTGAATGTTTAGTGGGTCAGATGAAAATGAGCTGATGCAACCTCATTACGGCGCACGGCTGCAGACTACAGTGTAACACAGAGAGTCCCTCCTGCCTGTGAGCTCTGGCTCTACCAGCGACCAGCTCTGTGACCTTGGGAAACAATCCCTCTGTGTGTCGATCTGCTTCTGTGTAAAAGGAGCTTGGACTAGCACCTACCTTAGGGTTATTGTGAACTTTCATTCTTTCATTGTGCCTTTCCGACTATTTATGAAACACCGGGCACCGGGAATTACTTTAGGCACCGAGGAACAGCAGTCAACAAAACTGACAGAAACCCCTACCCTCGTGAAGTTTATGTTCTAATAGCAGGCAGTCAAAAAGTCAGTAACAGCCTGCTCGATCATGTTGGTTGCTACAGAGAAAAATAAAGCCAGGAAGTGAAAACAGCCATGGTCGGGGGAGTTCCTTTAAATACAGTGAAATAATAGATGGAAAGATGGCAGCACCTGGACCATCATCGTTTTTATTCTAACTCATGATTATTACTACCACTCGCATTTTTTCTTCCACGAGGAGCATGCGGAGTTTAGCCAAATATCCCCAGGAGAGTGCTAGGCACACAAACCAGTTCTGCTGCCTTCTGTCCCCTATGTTCCCAGCTAACTGCCTGCCTTCTTGCTGAGAGAGTTGCTTTTAGATGTGTTAGTTCCATTGATTAATTCAGAGTGGGGGTTGTCTTTGTTCTGGAAGACGTCTTATCCTCAAGGTATACACATTCCGTTGATCACAAGTTGAGTTTTTAAGTCTAACTTCAAGCATTTTAGAAGTGTCTATACTTAGAGCATTATGTAGGACCCTTTTCTAAGATATGACTGTGAAAAAGATTCTGATACTTTACAAGCTCAAGAAAGGGTCTGGGGCAGGAGGTTGGGGGTGGGGGTGCCTGGATGGCTCAGTCGGTTAAGCATCTGCCTTCGGCTCAGATCATGACCCAGGGTCCTGGACTGAGCCCCACATCAGTCTCCCTGCTTGGCTGGAAGCCTGCTTTTCCTTTCCTAGTCCCCCTGCTTCTGTTCCCTCTCTCGCTGCATCTCTCTTTGTCAAATAAATAAATAAAACTTAAAAAAAAAAAAAAAGAGGGGCGCCTGGGTGGCTCAGTGGGTTAAAGCCTCTGCCTTTGGCTCGGGTAATGATCTCAGGGTCCTGGGATCGAGTCCTCCATTGGGCTCTCTACTCAGCGGGGAGCCTGCTTCCTCCTCTCTCTCTCTCTGCCTGCCTCTCTGCCTACTTGTGATCTCTCTCTCTGTCAAATAAATAAACTCTTTTAAAAAAGAAAGAATGAATGAAAGAAAGGGTCTTGGGAACTGGAAACCAGAAGCCTTTATTCTAGCTCTGACTTTCTCATTATCTCGGTGACATTGGTGAAGCAATGGCAGCTGTACCTTAATTTTCTTCTCTTGTGTCTTGGGGACACCTTGGGCTGCCCTTCACAGGGTTTATGAGAGAATAGAATGAAATAATAAATATGAAAGATTAATGAACTATTTAAAGCATTATGTGATTTAAGTAATACCAATTTTAATGTTATTAATTATTTCTCCTCTACTTTTCCTTTCATATCCATCCTGACTTTTTTGCTCACAAACAGAAGAGGAGTTGAGATCATAAAGCCTGAGCTTTAGGGGATCTCAGGGTTGTGAAGAACTAGTCCAACCTCCCAGTCCAGCTCAGGAATCCCTCTCCTAAGGGGAGATCAGAGAACAAAAGTGACTCACCCAAGATCAGATGCCAGGACTCCCTATCTTTTGCCCTCCCTATTATGCATTCTTCATGCGTTACAAGGAGCGATGAGGGAGGGTGAGGTGCTGAGCAGGATACAAGGGAAGGTAAGCTGTCGATGAGGTGGGTTGGCTACATACTGGTTGGCCTTTGATATTGCACCAAGAGACTAAACAGTTTAGATTTGATCAGTTAGGAAGTGGTGGTGATTGAGCAGAAGAGCAGCCCATGGTGATGGTTTTGTTGTTTTGTGGGTGGTTTTTTTTGTTTGTTTGTTTTAAGATTGATTTATTTGAGAGAGAGAGAGAGAGCACAAGCAGGATGGGCAGAAGGAGAGGGACAAAGAGACTCACTCCCCACTGAGGGTAGAACGCAATGATTGGCTTGATCTCACGACCCTGAGATCCTGACCTGAACCAAAACCAAGAGTCCCGATGTTTAACCCACGGAGCCATCCAGGTGCCCCCGTGATGATGGTTCCAAGGACAGTGGCAGCACTATGGTAGAGGAAAAGGGTATGATAGGAGAGACGTGATAGGAAACAACTGTAAGTAAGCAGTGACTAACCAGAAGGAGCAGGTCGGGGAGTGATGATGGTAAAAGTCTATCCATGTTCTCGCCTGTGTCCATCATCACCCCAGATGTCTGAGAGCTTGCAGGGCTGAGTGTGCACAGGCAATAAGCGGGAAGAAATCTGAGTGGTCTTTATGTATGGTCTTTATCCTGCATGGGACAGCAAGGAGACCAGGAAAGATACGTTTTCTAAAATGTCAGGTTGGCTTTTCAGTGTCAGAAGCACTCCGTGAATCATTTTCTTTCAGATAAAGAAGACATCCTTGTGAGCCCTGGGTTTGCTCTTCAGCCCAGGCTGGAGATAAACTGCCAGTGACCAGCTCTGATGGGGAGTCCGTGCAGGGCTGTGGACGAACTAGGTCATCTGGTGACATGTGGCTGCAAGCAATGGCAGCCTCTTTAAAGGAGCTGTAGCCCTTTGACCCCAGCTGGCAGCCTAGGAATGCCGTGCCCTCCAGCCCCCGCTTTGGGGCACGTTAGAAACATCTCATCGCCTTGCTCTAGCTCCAGTTGCCCTAAGTGTATTTGTTCCAGTGGAATTCTATGCAGTCAGGCAGTGATAACGTGACTCAGGGAAGGAGCACGGGAGACGCTGGATTAAAAGCAGGATTTGGCTGATAGAACGTTTACACTACACATCGCATCTGCTACTTTCGTCCTATAAAATTTGACTTTGCAATAAAATGGTTGTCAGTACAAATAAGATTTTTCTAAATTAGCTGCCTAACCTGATAGAACACATCAAAATAATCTCTCCCTCGCTTTTTACAGTAGGCATGTCTTTGGAATGTTGCATATAAATGTATTTTGTATTGAAAATTGAATCATGCTTCGAATGCATCGGGGGAAATTGTTACTTAAAGAAATTTTGTGGTTATTCCTTGAGGAAAGAAGCCTTTTGAAATGAGTAGTACATAATGTATTGTGGGTTCTTTTATAGATCACATTAGCCTAAAGGCACCTGTAACTTAAGTTAAAATAATTAGATAAACTTTTTCCAGAAGTAGTTGGTCATTGTGCAGAATCTAAACCAATACAATTGACATTACGTAAGAGTATTGTCACATCATTCCCCACATTTTTCAGCAAATTAAAAAAGAGTTATGAAGCAATGGGGTGGGGGGAGGCAGATTACTCTGAAGAAAAAATGTGGGGAAATTATGTTAAATCTTATGTGATACATAAACCATGACCAGGGATGTAAACCAAAGCCAAATACCTTAAGTAATGTTGAATAGATGTTGCTATAATTCCAATAGTTAGCGTCATTCCCAACCCAACCCAACACAATGAAATGTGAGGCTATTGATAACATTCTTTTAAATTCTAAACAACTACCCCAGATTCCAAAAAAATGATTAAACTTTGGGGTAAACAACTATAATATCTTTTTAAAAAATATTCATGACTGGCACATAAGGATGTAATCAAATTACACTAAAATCTTAATAGAAAGAAAAATATATATTCACATCTGCCTGGTGACATTTATAGGATGTAACAAAATATCTCTTGGAGAGCTAAGGATAAATTGGAGTTCAAGAGGACCTTGGAAGTCTTGGCTACTAACACTGGCAAAACCATCAATTTTCCATTCCTGGTGATAAATTTTACATCCAAATAAATCTGTTTGTTAGGCCATTAAAAAGCCTTGTGAGCTCCAAATTTAAGTAGGCACACATTCCCTGGTGGTGAATTGAAGCCACAAACTGGGCCCAAGTGCAGACATCTCCTGTAATCTAATTTTCAAGCACAAAGTTATGGCGAAGCCAAAAATGGCTTCAAGGGCAGGTCTTCCTTAACACGATTCATAGCACACCCGTGCACTTTGGGGCCAGGCAAAACTAAAGGTCAACATCATTTCTCCAAAACAGTAGGCCCTGAAGTGAGGTGACAAAGAGGCCAGAACAGGAGAGGGAAGAGAGACACTTGGTGTACGGAGGTCATTCTCTGCGTCCCGTTGGGTAAGATAAATAAAAGGGAGGAAGTAAAAGAGGATTAATAGTGTATTTAGTAAAATATGGAAGGACTAAAACACCCTGGTGGGGGGTGGGGAGGAAGCCTCATAGCTTTCTCTCAGAGCAACTGTCCAGATACACAGATGGGGTCAGCTCTGTGTGGGCCTAGGAAGCCTGACCACAGGCTGCTCTTACAAAGGAAGTAAGGCAAAAATAGAATTTTCCCATTCTGGGGTGGTGTGCCAATGATTTTCAGACAGTCGATTTTGAAAAGCCGTGGTGACTTGAGACATTGACGTTTTAGAAAGTGGAGGTATGTGGAGGCCAACGTTGTGTTTGAGGACATGGAACAGATGAATGGGCTCCTTATTCCCATGAGGTCACTAAGCAGTGGGGGGCGGGGGGGGAGGAGTGTAGGGAAAGCCCTCTCAGACTCCCAGATAGCAGCAGGCCTGGGGAAATTGAAAAGGTCACATTGGGGTGACTCCTTGTTCTTGTCTATTGACTTCTGGGATGTCATGGTCCACGAGGCCAGTTACAGGTGACTCCTTTCACTCTCTGGGTCCCCTTTGCCCCAAGCTGTATGTCCCCACATCCTATGCGCACACCCCGCTGCTCTAACTCCCATTCCATTCTCCTCTGCCAGAAGCGTATCATAAATTCAGCTCTCTTTTTCCCCACAAGGAAAAGACATTGCACTACTTCCTCTACATCCTTTTATCAAGTCCTGACAGAAATCCTGAAAGATAAGCATTGTTATCCACATTGTCCAAGAAAGAAACTTAAATAATAATCTTCTCTGATCACAGACCTGATGAGAGGCAAAGCTGGGATTCAGACAAATACTGAGCTGCCTCCAAAACCCTTTCCTCTTAAATCACAGCTCACTTTCCTCATTCCCTGCCCATCTAAGCAGCCTCTCATTTGGAAGTCTCTGGAAACTACTGTTCAGAGTGGTTTTACTTTGGTTGGCATTAACATCGAGGAAAGACCCTCCCAGCACCGCACAGGCCACTTCCCCCCTTCCCTGAATATCCCCCACCTCTGGACCTTTGTAAAAATTGCAGCGGCCAGGGCAGAACACTTTTCTTGCTCTGTATTCTCCATTTTGACCCCTGCATTTATTCCGCCATCATTTATTGAAAGCCTACAATGTGCCGGACACTGTTCTAGGCTCAAAGAACACGGGGACAGATCCCTGCCCTCCTGGAGCCCATGCTCTATTATTGGGAACAGACAAATAACTGTTTCAGGTCAGGCATGTCAGGAAATGAGGAAGAAGAACAAAGCAAGGTAAAGGAATAAACAGGGACAGGGGTCTGTTACATTGGACTGTTAAGGACAGCCTCTCTGGGGAGGTACTTAGAGCAGAAACCTCAAGGAAGGAAGTGAGCAAGCCATGGAAAGATTTAGAACTAACAAGAGCCAGTCTCTGACAGGAATGGGCTGGACACAAGGAAGGACCATCAGGACGGCCCACACGGCTTGATCTAGTTAAGAAGACAAATGGAGAGCAAGGATGTGGGATGGGAGAGGGATAGACTGGATCATGCCAGGGCCCTCTGGGTTAGGAAAGGAGCTTAGATTTTATGCTAGGGAAATTTATTCTAACAAAATATATCATTGCTTTCACTTTGGGGTGCAATGTCCATTATTTGTAGTACACAAAATTCACTCCTGGCAAGAAAATGGGCAGAACATACTAGAACAGACAGTTCAGTCCACAGAACATTCACGGGCTGGTAGATTTTAAATAGTTCCTGGCCCCAAAGGCAGGATGAGTAGTGGGTAAAAGAGAACTTATTTAAGATTGCAACCCAATAGCATCCTTTACAATTTATTCTTCCATAAACACACCCTGCACCAATCCTGCCTTGCGTGATTGTATCTGTATAGAGAGCTGTACGTCTCTGGGTATGTTCTGTTTTCTGTAGCTCTTGTTAAAAAAGTACAGTGGAATATTGACTGTTTATAGGTTTCAGAGCAGCAGCGATTAGCGAGAGCAGATGTGCATCTAGCCCAGTTATCTGGACTGCTTGTCCTATGGCATCTTCATGGTTGCAGAGCTGATGCCCCTTCTAACACCTACCTACTCGCTTTTAGGCCTGGCCAGGAGTACCCCAGTTCAGCTCCGGCACTACCCACTCACTGAGAGCTAGCGCAGATCCCGTAAGTTAGCAGGTATCATCCCCAGTGAGACTGCCCTGACTTCAGATGCCAACCACACTTTGGGGGTTCCCAGGCCCCCTGCATTTCTGACAGACTGGATATAAATTCAGGGATTCCCACGACCCCTTCAGGCTCAGTGATTCACTAGACCGACTCCCGAAACTCAGGGAAGCACTATACGCATAATTGCAGTGCTATTATAAAGGATACAAACCAGGAGGGCCAGCCAAATGGAGAGATGGATGAGACCAGGTCTTGGAAGCATGGAGGGGACACAGAGCTCCCAGGCCCTCTCCTCACAGAATCTGGGCGTGCCACTCTTCCCGCACATCAGTGTGTTTACCAACCAGGAAATTCCACCGAACCTCAGTGTTTAGGGTTTTTATTAGGTGTTTATTACCTAAACCTGAATTGTTGAATCATGGGCAACATGATTGAACTCAATGTTCAGCCTCCCTCCCCTCCCCAGAGGTGAGCTGAACTCAAAATCCCAACCCTTTAATCATGCGTGCTTGGTCTTTGCAGGGACTCTCCCCCATCCCGAAGCTGGTCAGGTGTGATCCAAGGGGCTGGTGAAGGATAAAGACATTTCTATCATTTGGGAAACTCCAAGGACTTAGAGTCCAGGGACAAAGACCAGCCTGAGTCTTTATTGTACAATAGTGCCCCAGCCAGGGAGCCGGACGGGTCTGGGAGCCTCGAATCAGCAGCTGGAGGGCAGTGGAGGAAGAAGCAAGCTAGAGGAGAAATACAAGACTTAGAAGAGCTTGTGTCGCTATGGGAGCTGTGAACATTTATATATATGTGGTTTCAGCTCTCAAGGTGTGTACCATCTAACTGAGGAGCTATGGGAGCTGTGAACATTTATATATATATGGTTTCAGCTCTCAAGATGTGTACCATCTAACTGAGGAGTCAAGATATACTCTTATTGCAGGAAGCCATTGAAAAGTCAGTCAATGTGCGCTGTAAAATGTCTCAGGGCAGCATCTGAGTCTTCATCAGCACCGAGCCCCTGCGTACAACAGCCAGTCATAACCCGCCATTACATTATCTCATCGGACCGGCTCCATCATGTGTCAGAAACAAGTTCCTCATGTACCAATCACTCTAGTAATTCTTTGAATTTTTTCATCTTCTCTCAGATTGATATTCTATAAAAGCCAATAATCAGGGAAGTGCTTCAGAAATGGAAAAATGGATAAAAAAACGTAAAAACCAAATAACCACCTTTTTAAAAATGGAGGAATATATTGGTGAAAATGCCCCCAAACTAGGAAGGCAGCAGCTACCATGGGATCAACAATTGCTTCCGTGTTGCCTTTGTGTAAGCCTGCTTCGTGGCTCATAGCTGCAATTCCTATTCACCAAAACTCTGTGCTTTTGGTGACTTGGCATTTCATAATTATAATTAGCCAGGAGCCAGCACTCCAAAAAAACCACCATCCTCTGAAGTTACTGTATATTTGACTCGTCTTGTGGCCTCACTTGTGTCCTGGCAGCCCATACCTCTGCTTCATCATTTGCAAGCCCTCTTGTTCATCCTACCTAAAATGACCTCACTTCTTGTCACCATGTAACAACTGCTTGGCAGAGTTACAGGTCATCACCTATGGCTGATCTTGCTCACCCTGTTTAGTACTACATGGCCCAGCAACCCAGCTAGTCAGCTGCTGGCGCATTGAAGACCATGGTGGAATTCTTTTTTCTGCTGGGCGCCGTTCCGTAGGTGGTCCAAATCCTGGAGCCAGCTAGGCAGTGGTTACGGCTGTAGTCTGAAAAGCTATCATCTGGCTGGCAATTTAGTCCCATTTTGACATCCCACGCACGTGCTCTGCTCCCAGAAGAGCATATTGGTTTGGACTCAATTCAGATTTTTTTTTTTTTTAATTCAGTGTCCCTCAATCCACACAATATCCTATTGGAAGAATCTAGTGAAGGAATTTTGGCTTTTTGACGCTAATGAAGAAGTTTGGCCTGAGAGTAAGATTTCTTTAGTAAACTGGGCCCATCATCTTTGTCCAGCTTTAAGTTTTGTTTTTTTTTTTTAAGATTTTATTTATTTATTTGACAGAGAGAGATCACAGTAGACAGAGAGGCAGGCAAAGAGAGAGAGAGGGAAGCAGGCTTTCTGCTGAGTAGAGAGCCCAATGCGGGACTCGATCGCAGGACCCTGAGATCATGACCTGAGCCGAAGGCAGCGGCTTAACCCACTGAGCCACCCAGATGCTCCAAGTCCAGCTTTAAGTTTGTTGTTAGATCTGTACTGTGCTGACCCAAAAAACCACTCCAGATCTTTCTCCTGACCACTCCCCAGTTCTTTGGTAATGGACTTCAATTCAGAGGCTGGTAGAGAGGCCGATGTTGATAAAGTCCAAGGGAAAAAATTTGGGTTTTCCAGAAGGTCATTAGAATCAAGAAGAAGTCTTGGAGAGTGTTAGAGTATATCCATTTTATAAGAGAGATGGGAAATAATGAAATGAGCATGGCAAATATGGACTACTCCCACGAGAAATATGTCAGGACCCATATTTATGGGCAATTTACAAATGACAAATGACCAAAATACTTATGACTTCCTAGTTGATAGCATCTCAAAACGGTCCTCTCATCCATTTACATACGTAAATGAAATTTTCTATCTACAGAGACCACTCAGGTACTGTAATGGAATTCTGTCACTCTCCTGAAGCGTTGGTCCCAATACTGTAAGTGATAGCCCAGGTTTTAATGGAACCTAGAGAGACTGTAGTTTGGACTATAAGAGTTAAGATTATGCCCCTGTCTCTGCATTATTTTTTTTAAAGATTTTATTTATTTGTTAGAGAGAGAGAGATAGAGATAGCATGCAAGCAGAGGGAGCGGCAGGCAGAGGGAGAAGCAGGCTCCCTGCTGAGGAAGGAGCCCAATGTGGGACTTGATCTCATTGGGATCATGACCTGAGCCAAAGGTAGATGCTTAACTGACTGAGCCAACCAGGTGCCCTCTGCATTATTTTTAATAGCATTCTTTTCATGCTCAGATGTGTCCCTATTTACCCAACAAATTGTGTGATTATTCCATCAGTGTGTAAGATGAGTACAGGTAAGGATTTTCGTTAAGTTTCATCCAATGATTAGTGGTGTTAAGGTATCATTGGTTAGGTTTTAAAATACCTGGGGTATTTTAAATACCTAAGTTGGTTGCTACCAACTTCAGGTCGGAATCACCCAGTGATCAGAATCACCCAGAGTGCTATTAAAACACAGATCACTGAGCCCCAACCTTAGAGTTTCTGATTCTGCAGTTCTGGGGTAAGGACTAGGAACTCACATTCCTATCCATTGCCCAGTCGGTACTAATGCTGCTAGCCCAGAGGAGACACAGTTTGAGGACCACCAGCTCTTTTCCTCTGTTTGGGTAAAGACAAAGGGGAAGACTTCAAGGTAGCCCATAAGTTAAAAGAAACATTTGAGGAAATATCTTAATATGAGGGACTAGTGAAAGAACATCAGCTGCCGAGCTGGCCAGCTACAAACTCATTATAATCGGATTACAGTGGTTAAAGCTCTGTGGGGACGAGAGAGACACAGCAGACTCAGCACTGAGCTGTCCTGGGTGATTTTGACATTTGGTGACCATTCCTTAGCATGTTCTCAAGGAAAAAAAAGAACACTCATTATTATCATTATTATTATTGTTATGATTATCCCAAAGGAGGAATTTTAGTATTTTAGATTTACCCATAAACACATGTGAGGAAAAAAGGCAGTGAAATTCAAATGGTAGTAGATGCAGTTACTACAACATATTTTTTAAAAAAGATTTATTTATTGGGGAGCCTGGGTGGCTCAGTGGATTAAAGCCTCTGCCTTCGGCTCAGGTCATGATCTCAAGGGTCCTGAGATCAAGTCCTGCATCGAGCTCTGCTCATCGGGGAGCCTGCTTCCCCCTCTCTCTCTGCCTGCCTCTCTGCCTACTTGTGATCTCTGTCTGCCAAATAAATAAATAAAATCTTTTATTTTTAAAAATAAAAAATATTTGAGAGAGAGCGAGAGAGCACGCACCTGGTTGTGCACATGAGGGGAATGGGCAGAGACAAAGAGACAGAATCTTGAGCAGACTCCCCAGTGAGTGCAGAGCCCGATGTGGGGCCCAGCCCCACAAACCTGAGAGCATGACCGGAGCCAAAATCAAGAGTCAGATGCTTAACCAACTAAGTCACCCAGGTGCCCCACTACAACAAATTTTAATTGCATTTGTTATTGCCTTTGATTCTGGTGTTAAAAATCTGGGGAAATGTTTTTTTCTCTAGATATAGCATTTTCTGTAGAGATATTCTGTAAGGACTATATAGACATTCTTAGAGACTCTGTATAGAAAATTATAGACATATCTTCTCTGAACTCCATATATAAATCTATTATTATTAATTCTCCTAATAAAAATAGAGATGAATATGATTATTATATTTGAGAGAAATATCAGGAGAGTCCTGTCAAAATATCTGATAGGATTACAGAAAAGCTGTTTTGATTTGCCTTTTAAAGGGAAATATACCAACTTGTAGGTTAACTGAGACATGCATTGAGCTGAATTATTATTTTTATGATTAAAGCACAAAATGGAACATATTTGAAGCTCAACATGGTTTGAAAATCCAAAACACTCTCTTTAGATTGCTTCTAGAAGATGAGTGCATGAGGATATCCAGACAGATTCTTTTATAAAGTTTGGACAGACCCCTCTGTAAGAGTCTAGCCCCCAAAATGCTTGGATGTATCTTTCTCTAGGCTGCTGTGAGTTTGCTGCCACAATGACTATCCATCATTTTCCCAATCATATTTGAAATACAAACATACTTTTTGTTTCTATTGTTGACTTTTTTTATTTTATAAACAGGATGATCTTGATGTAAATATGCTTTTCATCATCATAATGCAGGAGAGTGGTATCCAAAGTACATATGTAAATATAAATAAAAAGATTCAGAAAAGAGATTATTAAACTATGAATCCAGTAAACTAAAAATAAATTCAGATCATGGTACATTCTAAGGTCAAGAGACTTTAAGTTTTTAATTTTAATTCCAATATAGTTAACATAAGGCATTCTATTAATTGCAGGTGCACAATATAGTAATTCAACAGTTCTGTACATTACTCACTGCTCATCATGATAATTATACTCTTTTTCTTTTTTGGGGGATACTTAAACTTTATTTTATTTTTTCAGTTTTCCGAATTCATTGTTTATGCTTCACACCCAGTACTATTTAACAGAAGATGTGTCTTGGGGCACCTGGGTGGCCCAGTTAAGTGTCTGACTCTTGGTTTTTACTCAAGTTAGGATCTCATGGGTCATGAGATTGAGCCCTTAGTTGGTCTCCATGTTTGGTGGGGAGTCTGCCTGAAGAGTCTCTCCCCTCCCCCTCCCCCACTCCAAGTATGCACTCTCTCTCTCTCTCTCTCAAATAAATAAATTTTTGGAAGGAAGGGAGGGAGAAAAGGAAGGAAGGGAGGAAAGAGAGAAAGGAAAAGAAAGGAGGGAGGGAGGGAGTGTCTTTGGTGTATTTGGAGATTTCCACCATCATCCTGGTTCTGCCATGATCCTCCAGTATGTGACTTTGGGTCAGTAGTTTAATTTAAACTATCTTTAAGGATCTCCTCATCTCTATTAGTAAAGGAAATTCTCCAGTGTGTTTGTTAATGTGTAACACCCAGTCCTGTTTTCCATTGTGTAAATCCTCCCACCGGGGCTGATTTTAGGCTACCAGCATGGGGTTGCTGAATGCAGATGTTGAAACACAATGGCAGGACCCAGTTCTCTTCTCTGGGGGAACAGCCATGTGGTTCTGGCCTAATAAATCATTTAGAGGCTGAATTATCCAGTCTGTTTGCTCACATTAATCATGCTAATGAGATATTTTGATCTCTGAATATAATCTTATCCTACAAGAAATAGTGCTGTCAAGTATCCATTCTCAAACACTCATTTACTGACTTCAAAGCCCCCTTGGCTGACATCATTTTGGTAGCCTACTCCTACCACTCTTTCCAAAGCCACCATCAATGCCCAACCGGAGACAGTGGTCTCCCAGTAAGAGTCTCTACCATGTCCATTCTCCATGCAGCAGCCAGAATGTCCTGTTTTATTTTATTTGTGTGTGTGTACATACGTATGTGTATGTATTTTTGCTATAAACCAGGAATTGCCAATCGTCTGTTGGAAGCCAGAACCCTCCTATAGCTCCCTCTGTATACCAGGCTGTCTATAACTCATGCCTGTTCATGTCTGGTTCTTGACCTCCTCCAATGCCCCATATTTCAGGTGGTACCTCACTCTGATCTTCTTTCTGTCCTTCAAATACATCAGCATCGTTTTCAGCATTTGGGCATTCACATTATTTCCCCTGCCTGAAACTCTGTCCCCTCATTTCCGTGCAAAGTTATCTCCTTCTTGTCAGTCAGACATCACTCCCCAATAGCCACCTTCATGGCCTACCCAGTCTACAATAACACCCTCTTCCCTTAAGATAATTTCCCTTAAGATAACTTTCAGACCATCATTTTCTTCATAGTGCTTACCCTTACCTGAAATTATTTCATTTACATTTATTTATTGTCACCTCCACCCCCTTTCATTATTCATCTTCCATTAAAATATTAAGCTCCAAAAGAGCAAGGACTCTTTCTGAGCTGTTTACTGTTTTATCCAGTACCTGGAAGAGTCTTTGCTACTTAGTAGGTGCTCATGAAGTATATGGTGAAGAAAAAGGGAAAGGAAGGATTTTGGTTTTGGATTAGTAAAGAAAAAACAAAAAGAAAAGTAGTTTGTCCTAATAATTTAATCTTATAATCTAATAATTTATCTTACCAAAAAAATAGGTTGCCCAGCTTACCAATGCTCATTACTACCACAGGCAACAACTAATCAGCTATCCAGTTTACCAATAACACGTGGCAGGTGCCCATGTCGTGCAGGTTCTATCAAGTGGAAGGCAGAAGAAGAAATCAGAAATGGATGCTCAAAGGTTTATAAACTTTAAAATGTGTCCTCTGTGTAAGTGTTGACCCCATTATTAACTAATGATATCATAAAGGTTATCCAGGATAACCAGGAAGAGTAAAACTATCACTATTTGCAGATGATGTGATATTATATGTAGAAAATCCTGAAGACTCCACCAAAATGAAAACCTGTGAGAGCCAATCAACAAGTCCAAAAAAGTTTCAGGATACAAAATCAGTACATAAAATTCTGTTGTGTTTCTATACACTAAGAATGAACTATCAGAAAGAGAAATTTTTTTTCAATGTCATTTACAATTGCATCAAAAAGTATAAAACACCTATTAATAGATTTAACCAAGGATATGAAATATTTATATAATTAAAACTATAAGACAATAATGAAAGAAATGGACAAAATCACAAATAAATGAAAAGATACTCCATGCTCACATATTAGAATGAATATTGTTAAAATATCCATCTTGCCCAAAGCAATCTAGAGATTCAGTGCAGTCCCTATCAACATTCCAATGGCATTTTTCCAAGAAATAGAACAAATAATCTTAAAATTGGTATGGAACCACAGAGAAATCTCAAGTAGCCAAAGCAATCTTGAGAAAAAAGAACAAGGCTGGAGGCATCATGCTCCCTGACATCAAGCAATAGGGATCTAAGGGAATGCTGGTGCAGGTCCTTTGACTCTTTGCTCAATCACATCTGCCTGGACACAGCCTCCTGCTCACTGCATCATCAAGACCCATGACTGGGTTCCAGTCTCTGGGTCTTGTACCGCCATGGTTCTCAGAATGAGCTGGCCAATGGCTCAAAGGAGCCCGGAGTGCTGGACTCCATCCCCTTCTCTCTGGTTGTGGCTCCAGGTTGGCTCTATGCCCTATCCCTCAGAGCCCCCGACTACCCCACTTCCCAGGCACCCTATAGCCAGAGACTTCTGCCCCTTAGTGTTCCTGCTTCTTGACCAGCAATCCTATGAGTTATTGGCAGCAGCCCTAAGCTACTGTTGGGCCCAGGCCCTCTTGGCCTCCCAGCCAAGGATCACTCTCTTTCTCACATGGCTCTGCCCCTGGGTGCCTGGTTAGTTGGGAGCCGATCAGAACCCTGCCATTGGCAGATGTAGCTGACGTGTTGTGTAGACACCTGGTGTTAGCTGTGTCAGGGGTGAGAAGACTTGGGCCAAGAGAACCCACACATAGTTTTGCTTTTGTGTGTAGCCAATTACTTGCCTCTCATCAGGGAGAGCAGGAAGCTCCTAAGAGGGAGGCTGGGAAGTAGTTCAGGACGAGCAACTGGAAAAGGAAACAAGGTGGGTTTTCGGGGGCCATAGTTTCTGCTCACAGTCCAGCCTGCTGTCCATGGTGGAAGCCGCTACCAGCCACAGTGGGCACAAAGCTAAGCTGAAGGGTCCCATCACATCTGTACCAGCAGCACCTGTTTCTCGGGTCACTATGCAGAGCCCTCCTAGCCAAATGAGTGCGTTTTCAGGTTACCTGGTGTGGGCAGGCTTCGGAGAGCCCAGTTCTCAATGTCCTAGACAGCCAAGGCCTACCAGCTGGCAGGCAACCCCCCCTCCACAGGGAGTCTCTGGTCGGCCTCGTGCCTAAGTGCCTCCGCCCATGGCAGGAGGCCGCAGCCCTCCTTACCAGCTACCGTCACCATTTCCTGGCTCCCCCTGCAGTTTGGGAATGTCAGAGGGCAGGTATCTTGACCCGTGAGTCTCCGAAACTCCAGAGCCTAACCCTCTAAGACAGTTTTGCAAAAGTTTGTTCCACTGTTTTGACCCCCTTCTCACCTGAGGAGGCCCACACTCACTTGCTTCACTCTGGCTCACTAAACCGAGGAAGCCACGGAGAGGGGGGGCCTCTATGCGTCCACCTCTGCCAACCCTCGAGCCTTGGGGCTGCGGGGCAATGAACATCCCTGTCCTGCTGTGCACCACACATGGGCCATGGGTCATGCCCCCTCCCACCTTGGCTGTGCTGCAGAGGAAAGAGGGGGTTGTGGGATTGAACGAGTTTCCTGTCTCTCCGATTGGTCGCTTTTTGATTCCAAAACTGCAGCCCCGCTGAGATAAAGAGCTTTGTTACATTGTTTCGTAACCATACACCACTCTTACATGGGATCTATTTCTCTCTCTGCCTTCTGAAGCAATGACTACTTCCTGTCAGGCTTCCAGGCTAGCAGCTCACTCCCCATCCACTCACTGGAGGCAGTGCCGTGGAGGGGGGCCAGATAGGAGCAGAGCAGGGACACCAGCGGTCATTGTCACTGAGCATTGTGTTAGGTGCCTTCCAGAGCTAAAAGGTAGGGGCCCCAACCTCTATACCTCTCGCATCAGCAGTCCAAGGATACTTTGTGTTTGTGTAGTGATTTGTAATGTTCAAACCAATTTTGCCTACATAATGCAGACTTGATCTCTGAGCATTTAGATTTTTAAAATATTTCAAGGTTTGACAATGCCACTCTAAAGGGATTTTGTTGCTTTACAAAAATCATTCGATACAGATTTGCTTTGGATAACTACCACATTTCAAATTGTTCAAACCGCACAAATTTGGTACTCTACTGCATTTGTGGGAACCCGCTAGTTGCAGAAGAAAGATACAGGAAGATATGAATACAGAATAAACAGAGAGATACAGAAGGATATACAGTTAATAAGGCTGGCAAAGGAATCTTCCAGTTCTGTAACATGTCATTTTTTTTTTAAAAACACATAAAACGAGTTACCGAGTTTTTCATTTATTTGTCAATCCTTGAATAGTGTTTTAATTTCAAAGGACACAGCTAGATTCTTTCTGTCCCCTCCAGTCCCTAAAGTTTGTCAGACAAGTGTATATTTTCCAGCTCATCCTTCCCTCCTCATGAATGAACCCAGGGTCTGCATCTGAACCCCCATGAGAACCAGCCTTTTTGTTTCCCACATTAGCAATACTTGTCAGATGCAGGTGCGGTGTTTAAGGCAACAAGGCTAGAAACCCAGATGCCAGTGTTATGGGTGTCCCTTAAGTTTTTGCGGTCATGCCTAACCTGCCATTGAGGTCACCATATTGGTGAGACGGTGGGAAGACCCCATGTCTCTACTCCATTGAGCAGAGACTGGGTTGGGATACATGAAGCATTCCCCCCCTAGCCAAAGTTATTCCTTCACTTCACAAAGAATCCTTGTTGCACGTTATTTGTGTGGGTTTGAAGTTCCCAGAAAGGAGCAATGGTGCTGCCCCTCAGGGACCTTCCAGTAAGTAGGTAGTATTTGCATTGCTAGTGTTCCTTCAGAGAGCCATTTCTGCTGACGTCTTCAAACCAGAAGGCAAAGAGGAATGCAGCGGGTGATACTGAGGCTTTGGGGAAATGGTTATATTTGTCACCCTAGGAGGGTTTGTAAATGATTTCAGATTGGAAAATGCAGTATAAACAGAAGGCTTAGAAGAGAGATGGTAACCAAGACCTTAGCAAAAATGGTCTTGTGGCAGCACATTCTAAGCATGGTCAGGGAGAGTGGAAACAGAGGTGAAGGTCTATATTAAATGGTTTATTGGCATTCCATGACAATACAATACATGGTATGTTCAGTGTGTAGCCCCATTAACAATACTTTAGAGCACTCTGCAAAATTGCCATGAATGTCAAGTGTTGATACATTTTCATCAGTGTCTGCATATGGATCTGAGAGACTGCCTAGAGGCTTCGTGTTTCTTGTTTTCAATAAGTAAGCCTCTAGCATACCCCAGAAGTAACTAAGAGGGCTCAAATTATTATATTCTCACTGTGGTCTGCTTTCCTTGGCAAGTTCAAAAGCTAAGCAATGACCCCTCCATTAGTTGTGGAGTAGTCGTCCAGTGCAGTTAAAGGAACACAAGATTTCCAGTTGCACAGGGTGGAGGCCAAGGGCTGGCCCAGCCACTTACAACACGTGTGTGACCTTGGGCAAGGAACAAATCCTTTTCCTGCCTCAGTGTTCGCATCTATAAAATGGGGATGGTAATATTCTCCACCTTGTGGAATTGTTGTAGACTTTTGCCAGAGCATAACTAAAGTGCCTAACACTTGCTAGGCAGCCAACAGCTGGGATCAATTACTATGATGAAGAATACATACCTTGTTTCCTCTTTAGCTTACAAAGAGACAACTTTTAATGGGTACCTAGTAGAGCCTTCACCAAAGCTTGGCTCATCCATCCCCTTACTACTACTACTACTACTACTACTACTACTACTACTTCCTCTTCTTCTTCTTCATCATCATGTTTAGTTAGCCAACATATAGTGCATCATTAGTTTTTCGTGTAGTGGTCAGATAAAGGGCTGGTATCTGAGATCTATAAAGAACTTATCAAACTCAACATTCACAGAACAAATAATCCAGTCACGAAATGGGCAGAAGACATGAACAGACACTTCTCCAAACATACAAGTGGCTAACAGACATACAAGTGTCTAACAGACACATGAGAACCTGTGCAACGTCACTAGCCACCATTACTTCTTAATCTCGCTCTGATGTGGGGAGAAATCCTTATAATCCTGCATGTTCTTGAGCCCATGGCCAGTGACGCATCATCAGGGATAGTTTGATAAAAACTGTTCCATTATGTAATGTGCATGAACTTGTCCAGAGGTGGAAATCAAGTGCAGGGACATTTGCCACTGTACTTAAGACCTCCAGGAAATCTAAACTTTCTAGGTTTCAGGCTGGGCATTTTTAACAGGCTGAGCTTGGCTTATGTGGTTTCAAGGGTCACGTCTAGCCTCAACACTGTTTCTGTTGGCTCCCTCGGGGAGCTCGAGACTTGTCTCAGCAATTTGATTTGTGGAGCTTGCCTTGAATTTGTGGCTCACAGAAGGATGAGCTGGAGGAGACACAGAGACCACCTGGGTTCATATTTCTGGCCTTACAGATGAGGAAACCGGGACTCAGAGAGCCAGGCTCCTCCGTTCCCTTAAATCATGTAGCTAGTTTTCAGTGATTCTAAAACCAGAACCCAGGAGTTCTGACCCCTAGGTCTGTAATCTTTCCATCAGACCACATTGCCTCTTTGGCACAAATGGGGTATCATGCTGAAGAATTAGACATGAAAACAGCACAGCTAACCTTGAGGGACAACTGACCCCCTAACCATTTTATTGAATAACTGCAAAAGTAGATAAGTCAAATTGATCTATTGAATGTACTATTTGAATGATTTTTTTTTCATTTCAGGTCATCTAGAAAGATACATTATTTTTAGAATCTAGGGATAGCTAGAGGGTGCCAGTCAGCACGCTCTGGGAATCCTTTCTCAGAGCCATAACTGGTTTATCTCTGAGCTTTGCGTTTTAGAACCTTTGAGAAGCTCTGAATTTCCACTCATCGAAGTTAGGTTCTTACACTGTAACCTCAGAGCCTAACAGTTAATCTTGAACTTCTCCGAGTTTATGCTACCCTGTGGTCAAATATTTTTATTCCTGGTGGAAGAAGGAAATGATTTCATATTGACTAACAGAAGTCGACATGGGAATCTGCTAGTCATGTGCATGATCACAAGATGTACATAGCCTATATGAGTAACTGGGAAGTAACGGATCAAATCAATCTGCTTTGTTAGATGGCAGTCACACTACACATCAATAGGGTAAGAGAGTGGTGTCCTGTTCTGTACATACATCTCGCAGTTCTGGCTTGGACAAAAATCCAAGGTCTTACCTGCTCAGTCTGAGCCTTCCATGGAAGCCACTCCTTTGTGCCATAAGAGCAGAAAGAGAAACCTTGGGGCTTTTAATTGGGGGCCACTTTTTTTTTTTTTAAGATTTTATTCATTTACTTGACAGAGACAGAGAGATCACAAGTAGTCAGAGGGGCAGGCAGAGAGAGAGAAGGAAGCAGGCTCCCCGCTGAGCAGGGAGCCTGATGCAGGGCTCGATCCCAGGACCCCAAGATCATGACCTGAGCCGAAGGCAGAGGCTTTAACCCACTGAGCCACCCAGGCTGGGGGCCACTTTTGATGAAAAGTATATGCAGCATTTATTCTGAGCACATTATTGCATTTGAGTTAATTTTGGTGAAAAAAAAAAAAACGTACTTCCTGCACTCATTTGAAGAAACATCAGTTGTTAACATTATTTTTAAAGGACTGGCTTTACTTATAAGAAAGAGGACAGAGAGCAATTTAGGTTGGGTTTTTTTTTTTTTTTTCCCATTTTGGTGAGAGATGTAAAACATTCATGTCAAGTTCCTTAAAAATTAAGGAAAGAATCTACAGAACACTCAATGCTGAAAAGAAGTCTTAATTACACATGGTATGTAGGCTTCAGATTATGGTCTGTTGATGTAGAGGGGAAGGCCTGAATAAAACAAAAGCACAAATGTGGGAGAGAAGAGACTGAAACCTGCAAACAGGCAGAAACAGAGAAAGATAAAAGCGGCAAAAGAAAGAAAGGTGAGGAAAACCAAAACGGGATTAGAAACAAGAACAGCTCTGGGGGACTATGAGAAAGGACCATAGAGCCCACAAGCTCAGGCTCGTCCTTACTTTCACCAGCCTTTGGCAGATGTCTTACCCTCCACCTAGTCTGAACTATGCTTAGGTTTGCTGACTGTTCTCCCGGTGCCCAGCACAGATGCGGTAAACCCAAAAAGAAAGAGTAAATGAACGGATGAACACAGGGACAAGTGAAGGTTGAGGGTGTAGGGAGAGTCCTGACCCTGGGACACCTACCATAAGATCTCTTCAAATTTGGTTTCACAGAGTCTCACCCATGTTCTCTTTGAAGTAGTGATGTCATTGGCTAAGTATCAGAGCAGTGGTTTCCTTCTGCTTCTTTTGGAGACTTTCTGAAAGTTAATGATCTCACTATCCTGACCCTGGGTGTCATCATGTCCATTAGCACCTGCTTACTCCAGACCCAGCTGTCAGAAGCTCTCCAACCCTTCTGGTCCATCAGCGCCCCCTAGAATCCCTATCCTGGTACAAACCACCTCTCCTGCCCCAGATTACTGCCTTCCTAGCTCTCCCAAGACTATCCCTAGTCATTCAGCCCACTTGCTGGCAGCTGCCTATTTCCCCAGCCCTTCCAAACTGAGGGCCCTGCTGACTGGGTTGCTCTGCACTAAGGACTCATCACATCTTCACCCACACGTGAAAATGCCATTTTAAACCCTTTGTCATCACTTCCCCTCTGATACCTCCTGCTCACTCCTGTACATTCCAGCACAGATTTTGGCCCTTGGCCACCCACAGCCTCCTTATCCACCCCAACCACTGATGTCCTTCAGGAAGACCTCAGGGACTTTGTGCACAATTCACCCAAAGATTAGCCCCTGCAAATGCAGTGATTTTTTTTTTAATTATAAAGACACATAACATAAAATTTGCCATTTTTAAGTGTACCATTGTTCGGGATTAAATACAGTCACATTACCATTACTACAACCCATTCCAGAGATTGTGTCTTCCCTAATGGAAACTCCATACTCACTAAATACTAACCCTGATACTTCCGCAGACTGAAGGCGCTTTCGCCCTAAAATCTCCACTTCCTGAAGTTCTATAAACCACGTGCTAGCCTCAGTTTCTTCATTTGTAAAGCTCCAACCATCGATAATACTGCGAAGAATACAGATACTAGACAGATAAGAGAACCGAGTTAAGTGAGCTATTGAAAGGAGTACGTGCTTATGGAGCTGGGAGCCCAGTTGGTTCTCCATCTCGCCTGCCAGGCTACGGCAGTAGCGTGTTAGTGTTAGCGTGTTAGCGTCCCGCACTCCAGCCAGCACTCTGTGGACTCTAGCTTCCCCTCACCGTGTCTTTCTGGTCCCGTCATTCGTCAGTCCAGCTCTCTGCCTCACCTGCACATTAACCTAGCCGTTGGGAAATCATGGTTTTTGCGGGCGTTATGACAGAGCGTGGTTTCCCACTTTGCTGGGGCACCCGTCCTACCCTAGAAGTGTTTCATGGATCCTTAATTGGCTTCCTCCTCCTACTCGCACCAACAGCTCTTCCAGATCTTTCCCCTTCCGGTCCATCTCCCTACCCTGCCACTACTCCAGCAATTAACATGTATCCCTTTCATCTGCGTAGACCAAAGCTCCGAAACTGGAGTGCATGTAGGATTCATGAACTTCGCCAAACATGTTCTGGTTTGGTAAAAGGGAGTGGGATTGAAATCTGCAGTTTTAACAAGCAACCCGTGAGGATTTTAATATATACAATGTACAGCCCACTTTTATAGAATGCTATCCTAAGCCACAAGCCCCTTGGAGCAGATACCTTATCTGATTTTCACCTCTAAATACCAGGCCAAAGATGCTGAAGGGGAGATTGAATGAATGAATTTGGCTGTCACTCTGCTCTTCAAATTAAGTTACCATCCTCCTTTGAAATACTGATTAGCCACAGCTCTTTAAGTGCAGTTTCAAATTCTTTAATATGTTTCCTCTTTAATTCTTTATCTGCCCTTTTTATTGCGTTGGGGGTAGGGAACCATAAAGAACTTGTTGTTTTCTGAGCGGTGACAGTAACTACAGGACACCAGCAACAGCCCCATGGCTGGACAAGATTGAGAAAGGACAGAGATAGGTCCGACCTCAGGGGAGGAAAGTAGGTACTCGTGGGCCCTCATTCTAGTGACTGGCCAGGCAGAAGTCATGGCAACCACCACAGTCAGTGGGATTTTCTGAAGTGGGAGGAATTTTTTTTTTTTAGGATGTTATTTATTATTTGACAGAGAGAGACAATAAGAGATGGAACACAAGCAGGGGGAGAGGGAGAGGAGAAGCAGGCTTCCCACCAACCAGGGAGCCGGATGCGGGGCTCAATCCCAGGACCCTGGGATCATGACCCGAGCCAAAGGCAGCCACTTAACGACGACTGAGCCACCCAGGTGCCCCTGAAGTGGGAGGAATCGTAAGCGGGGAGATCATGCTAGAAATGCTGGGAAAAGGTGACCTAGAGAAATCGGGAGGTAAATAGCGATGCAGGCTGACATCCCCAGTTGGTAATGGAAAGGTTCATCTGGCTTCCAATCCTAGCTCTGCCATTCCCTCACTTGTCAAATGGGTGTTTAAACTGTTGGGGTGGCTCATTGTCTCATCTGTAAAATGGGAGCAATATGATTTACCTTGTAAACTCTTTTGAGGATTGAAAAGTTCACTGTAAGTAATGCAGGGTGCTTCTATGATGTTCAGCAATCAGAGTTTTCAAGAGAACCGGGCATTGGGTAAGCTCCTTATTTCTCCAACAATGGAGGGCTATACACACACACACACACACACACACACACACATACACACACACACACCCCTACACCCAGTCTGCTTAGAAAAACAGAAGTGGGGGCGCCTGGGTGGCTCAGTGGGTTAAGCCACTGCCTTCGGCTCAGGTCATGATCTCAGGGTCCTGGGATCGAGTCCCACATCGGGCTCTCTGCTCAGCAGGGAGCCTGCTTGCCTTCCTCTCTCTCTGCCTGCCTCTCTGCCTACTTGTGATCTCTCTCTCTCTCTCTCTCTCTGTCAAATAAATAAATAAATAAATCTTTAAGAAAAGAAAAACAGAAGTGGTACCAGCTATTGCTCTCTGGGGAAGTCTAACTCTGAAACCTCATCCTCACTGTAATAAAATGTTTCCAAAGGGAGCAGACAGAGTAACCTAGGGCCATGCCCTCCCACTTCCCTCTTGCCTGAGCGGAGTTCAGAGCCCGTCTTGGGGAAGTAGGTGGTGAACTAGTTTGGCATGGGTGGCCGGAACTGAAACATTTCTTTTACCACCCTCCTATTCTGCTGCCCCTTTCTTTTCTGGGGTGAGGAGGTGGGGGTAGGGGAGAAAGAGCTCATGCCTCTACTGTACACACACGTACTTGGATCTGTTCTCTGTAGCCTCCAGACCCGACCTCCTCATTTACCAGGATTCACTGGATCCCCTTTGAGTTCAGTGTGCTCTGCTGAATGATGCACCCGGGACCTACCTGGGAGCTCACAGGAAGTTTGTGCCAATATTTAAAATCTTCCTCCAGCTCATGAAAACCAAAGCCTAACCTGCCCTTCATTCCCACCCACAGACCACCCCAGGGCCTGGCCAGAAAGAGTTCCTTTGCTTTGAGTACTAAGAAACTTTGATTTAAACATTTAATACTAATGAGCCTCTATGACCCCTCTTTACAGAACTCCAGACTCCCTTCCAGTACTTATTCCCTTGCTCTTGAACATGTATTTGCTTCTAGGAGAAGAATTTAGACTGGTTTCCTCGGATGCGAGCCATGTCCCTCGTCAGCAATGAAGGTGATGGTGAGCAAAATGAGATTCGGAACCTGCAGGAGAAGTTGGAATCCACCATGAGCTTGGTCAAACAGCTATCGGCACAGCTGGCAGAGCTCAAAGAACAGGTCAGTGTGCTCCGGGAGTTGGAGCTGCCGCTGGGCGGGGTGAGTCAGGGGAGACCTGAGGCTCCTGGGAGCAGGACTGTTATTCACAGAGAGCTGTAAATTCCAGTAGGGACCCCCAACACTGTGCTGTGAGAACCACATCTCTGCAGGTCACTAGGGTGACTCTTCTCCACCTATGGGAGTAGGGGGATGAGGGGAGAAGGCACAAAGCACGAAGTACAAGGGCCTCTTCGCACTTTTTGATAGAAAATTATATTTTCTGCCATCCTAGCAATTACTAAACTCATCGGGAAGGCAGATCGTCATCCGGACCTGTCATTTCAATGCTATAATCAGCCCCTTCATCGTGTGAAATTATTAGCAGTAGTAAAAATACTATCAAAAGTAGCTGTGATAACTATTCAAATGACTACCATGATGGTGATGATTATCTGACAAGTCAGAGCTGCTTGAAAAGAACCACGGTTCCTGTTTTTAAACCACAGAGAGGGATTTGCCTTTTCTCTCTCTCTCTCTCTCTCTCTCTCTCTCTCGGTGGAAATTCACTTAAAAAAAAAAATCCACCCGCCTTTTTTTTTTTTTTTTTGGTAACTGTATTCTGGAGGATGCCAGACAGACTGTAGGTGCTTGGGAAATATTAACCCCACATTGCGTAGCTCACCAGCACTGTGGAAAAAGGGAGAAAATGAGCTCAACACACTCTCTCTTTCCCTCCAGATGACAGAACAAAGGAAGAATAAGCAGAGACTGGGCTTTCTCGGATCAAACACACCCCATGTGAACCATCACATGCCATCACACTGAGACCATGGTGGGGGAAGCCGTGACTAGCCTTTCATCAGTGTCCTGCCTGATCACTGAATAAAGAACTGAGACGGAGGGGAGTGAACAGTGCCTATTGTTGAAAGTTAAAAACAACCAAGTGCCAAGATGTTGAGTGGTTTAGCTCTGAGAACAATTTATAACTGTGTTTTCATGGTTGAGAAGACCAAACTTAAAAGCTAGAAAGCGCACATCACGCATTCTTAATGTAACGTGAAGTAGCTTGCTTGGAAATGGGAGGAGGGGGAGGGGGAGGCAGGGTGCGCGGAGGGGGCGGCTGGGACAGACGGCCTTTGGCTAAATCAGTAAGAGTCAGTTTTGTCTTAAATACGGACGGCGACCTTCGTCGCGGTCGGTTGGGATTTATTTCTCTTAATTACGGCGAATAGGTTAGTGATACAGGAATTCATATGGGGGCTAAGTTTTCCTAAGGAAAATAACAGTAGAGATTAAAAATGAGAGTTGCAAAGAAAAATGTTAATTCTTCCAAACTGTAGCTGTCACAGGGCAATTTTCTTATTTATAACGTGCAACACAATGGATTTCCAGCTCTTTGGAGCTCGTGCCCCTCACACTGACAGCACAACTGGAATGTGATTGCTTTCTCCCGGGTGCTGAGGGGCTCTGTCACTGCGGAGCACAAAAGGGGATTTTCAGATAACCCGTTCAAAACATGTTTTCAGTCGTGTAGAGGGGAAGATTTTAAAAGATTTGGGGAAGAAAAAGCTGGCGGTAAGCCCCCGGGAAGAATTTTTTTTGTGTGTGAACATATGTATGCTATTAAAATGTATTGAAAATAATAAATGGAAATGCTTAAAGATAACAGGGAATATTGAGAAACTTATGATAGTCACATTGCCTTTTATAAATATGGAGTAAAAGCTATTTGATTCATGTTTGCTGTGCTTAAGGAACTGAGTGGTTTTATTTATCCTATCTGTGCAGTTAAGCGGGGGGGGAATCCAAGAAATTTATTGAGTACTCAAGAAAATGCGGCATTTCAATTGTGGATTTTAAACTGTATCGGTAAGAGCTTTTCAGAATGTAGAGAGATAATCATCTCTTCCTCAAATTGTTTTTATGTTAAATTATGCAACCAGGATTTGTGGAGGGGGAAAATAACCTGCCGTGCTCATAATATTCGTAGACACTAAACACTTAGGATGTTAAAGCAGAATACGGGTAATGGAAAAATGGATGCATGGTGAGGGGACAAGGCTCCTGAACCCAAAGTCTGGGAGATGCTTTGCAAATTGACCTCTGGCCCTTGTCTCCCAAGGAACAATTACATCCAGAGTCTTAAAACTCTCAAGTTATTACTGGCAAAGTTTAAGGTCTGGGTAGGGTTTCCTATGACCATTTTTAAAGTTTTTGGATTGCTGCTGTCATTTAGTTTAAAACTATTGGCTCTTCAGATTCTTGAGTCATGGTCTGAGTAAATTAAGAATGGATTCCTGAACCAATCCTTCCACAATGTTGAAATGTAGACTTGGAATGAATGTGTGGAAACCCAGAACAACAGTTACCTAACTAACTCTACTAGTACCTCCCACCTCCCACCCCTCTACCCCTGTACTTCCCCCACATTAAGAATTCTTTACTGTGACACCGTAGTATTTTTCCTTACCAGAAGCGGAAGAGCCATGATCCCAAAATACTAAGAAATTGAGATATATATCTAACTGCAGCATAAAACTTTGAACCTAGTAGGCGTTCAACAAATGTATGAGAAATTTCACTGTGGTTCAGTGACCCTTAATTCTTTATTAAAACTGAATGATATCACATACTTGATTTTTTTTAAATGGCTTCAGTAAACCAAAGTCAACCAAGGCAGTCATTGTTTTAATCCAAGACCATCGTTGTTATAACAGTATTAGATTAAAGTAGACTTTAAAGTATTTTAATTAAACAGAGAGTTTGCAGATGAGTAGAAGAAGAGGAAATTGGTAAAGATTGACTCTGTTCCAGGGTAGGAACCCATCTCTGTTTTAACATGAAACAAGATATTTTTGGTGTCTGAACATTAAGAGAAGAGATTAATTTGTCCAGAGAAGAGCAGCCTGCTTTTCACTTGATGGACTATCTATTCTTTCCTGGGACCATGCTGGTTCTTTTTTATAGTGAATAAGCCATTGGGTATATAGCTGCTATCAACAAATGACCTAACCTCTCCACCCATTGTCAGGCGCAGCTCACCATTTTACAGCATATTTTCTCGAATGGGAAGTACCCAAACGAGATTGCAACTGACCTGACTCTTACTTGTTCAAAATGGAAATATTTCTCAGTTGTGTTTTTCTTTCCTGCCTAGATACTTAGAGATTACAGAGCAAAATAAACAAAACAAAACAAAAAAGCAAACAAAAAAGTCACTCTCCAGGCTCTTAAAGTCATGATGTCACGAGAAGATAATGCTGGGGAAATTTGACACTTGATATAAGTTCATACTTGTTATGTATATGTTTGGTAATGCAACTGGAATATTTGACCTAGGCAAGTGTTGGTTAACATTTTTATATTTATATAGTGATATTAAAATGAATACAGTAATCTTTGATTTTGATGTTAAGGGAAATGTCTTACTTCTTAGTTATTAAAATACGTTATCAGTTTAAAAGCATCAGTTTCTGCTGCATATAATTTTTAATATCAAAAAGATTTTATTCTCCTGCATGCTACATTCTGAGGCCCAAGAGTTTAATAGAAGTGTGTTTCCTAATTTATAATATCATTTGAGATGAGAGAGGTTTTGTATCAGATAAGACTATAATATTAATAAATAAATTATATACATGTAAAAATTATTTTTCAACCCCTTGAGAAAGTTCATTGAGAAAGGGCTTATTTTCTCACTTAACTGAAATTTTTCTGTTGATGATGAAGATACAGTTTCTAGTGGGTTATTGATTATATCAGGAAGATATTCCATTCAAGTCAGAACTAATCATGTGCTTATTTCCATATCTTTAGCTCACAACTCATTGTTTTGGCTGCTCTCTTTTTAGTTTCTAGTTGTTCCATTACCAAGAGTAATACACCAGGGCTTACCCCTGACCCCCACATGCCAGGGTTGAGATGAGTGGACAGACTGGCAGTCTGAAGATTTGGGCAGGGAAGGTGAGGACTGGATCTTCACTATGTTAAGGAAAAGGAGTAAATGAGAGATTGTTGGAAGTGGACTAGAGGGTAAGCAGATAAGTATTGCGTGGGTGTAGTGATGTAACAGATTACAGACTGGAGAGCTAACTTTTTTTTTTTCATTGTTTAAAAATATTTATTGAACATTTACTCTTTTTTTTTAATTTTTTATTTTTTTATAAACATGTATTTTTATCCCCAGGGGTACAGGTCTGTGAATCGCCAGGTTTACACACTTCACAGCACTCACCAAAGCACATACCCTCCCCAATGTCCATAACCCCACCCCCCCTTCTTCTAACCCCCCTCCCCCCAGGAACCCTCAGTTTGTTTTGTAAGATTAAGAGTCACTTATGGTTTGTCTCCCTCCCAATCCCATCTTGTTTCATTGATTCTTCTCCTACCCACTTAAGCCCCCATGTTGCATCACCACTTCCTCATATCAGAGAGCTAACATTTAAACATGCTTTGAGCAGTGCTTTATGCAAGGGCAGCTGTAAGAGGCATATTCCCCCAGCTGTTCTTAAATCAATATGGAATAACCCCCAGACCCATTCCAACATGCTTGACATATGATACCACTCAAAAGAGTGGGGTGACCCCCTTAAACACAAACACACATGTCTCTGGGAGCTAGGCGAGGCACTAAAATGTGTGACATTGTGGAATGCGTACCATTTGTAGGGATGGGGAAGCTCAGGGAGCCTTCTATTGGCAAAAGTCAACAACTAAGTCCAGCTTTTAGAAAATGCCTGAAACCGATACCGATTGAGGCCCTCCAGGCACTCATTGGCTATCTGTGAAATAATCGTTGGTCACACTCTGCCATTTAGTAGGAGAAAACACAATACCAAAACCGAGCAGAGGAGCTAACACACATGCAGAAGTGGAGAGATCCGAAAGCAAAATCCAAGTACCATCTCTGACTGGGAGTGTTTCCACAGGCTGGAATCATCTATAAAATTATCAGGCTGCTACTTCTCATATCATCACCAGTAGACTTTTTTCCCCCTGCAGTCGAGTATTACTATATTTGCCTCAAATAATATGATTCCAATAGAATATGTCAAGACCAGATAAGTGTAATTTATAAATTATGAATAAAATGAGATTGGTATGACTTTTTTGCGTGTGATACTTTAAGTGCCTTTTTCCTCACTTACCATGTTTCTACATAATCTGTCCATCGGTATGGAAGCCCTTATTATTGCTATTTTACATAGCGAGACAGGAAAGACAAAAAATTGGGTGGCTTGAACCGCATTGCACTAATCTAAACAGAACATTGTGCCCAGCATTTACTGGGAACTGGCTAAATCCCCAATTGGCCAACACTGGCAAATCTATATCCTGTCTGGTGCCCAGCGTGGGCTCAGCGGGCACAGGCCTCTTGGTCATCTAGCACTTCCTGGTTCTTAACACACAGTGCTTCAAGATGGTAGTTCCCCTCCAAAGACAACCAAGCTTGCAACAGCTGAAATCAAAATGAGTGGCATGAATCACATGCAAACCAGGAATAGAATTCTTTGCTCATGTGGGCATTTTCCAGTATGCCACAATTCCTTGAAGCAGTGTGGCAAGAATTGTTTTGTTTTGCTTGGAATCGGAGGAAAGGTTGAGGGAGGGAAATTGAACAATGAGTTCCTCTTCCAGTAAGAATAATTGGCGTGAAGGGCAGGAGTTTTCCTGTGGAGGGGAGCAGGATGGATGTCTGCAAGTCACCCTGCCTTTGACTGGTCAGCGGTGTGTTTTGCGAAGTCTCAGGAAAGCCTCTAGCTTCATAGCAAGCCAGAAATCTGTGCACTTGAGCATGTCCCGTGTCTTTCTGCAATAGCAGAGCTGCTAATACCTTCCATGGAGTCGGGCACATACCAAACAGAGAAACACAGAAACCAGACTTGATGCAGGTAGAAGATCTATAAGAACAGATTAGTTGGGGCGCCTGGGTGACTCAGTGGGTTAAAGCCTCTGCCTTCGGCTCAGGTCATGGTCCCAGGGTCCTGGGATCGAGCCCCACATCGGGCTCTCTGCTCAGCGGGGAACTGCTTCCTTCTCTCTCTCTCTGCCTACCTGTGATCTCTATCTGTCAAATAAATTTTAAAAATCTTAAAAAAAAAAAGAACAGATTAGTCATTGAACTTATTTGAGTCCATTTAACGGAAAATTCTGGTTTTTACACTTCAATGTGAATTTCCCCTAGGTTAGCCCATTCACTTTTAACACTGGTTCTTGGATTAAAAATCACCTCCTGGGAGAATTACCTCCCCACAGCAATGGAAATGTGGATACAGGTGCGGATTTCTTCTGAAATCCCCTGCGACACATCCCTCCAAAGTCCCCCTCACCCCTGCTCAGTCACATGTGTTGGCACAGGGAAAGTTTTCTGAGGCTGCTGCCTGTTCTAGTAACTGCTTTTAATTTTGATGTTACAATTGTCTTCACTTTGGACAATTGTATCTGCTTGTCTGCCTGACGTAACCTCTACCTTCTTTTTCGACATGGATAAAACGTTTCTTTGTGATCCTGGTCTTCTTGGCAGTATAGTCAAATAATTCTGTGTGCACAATAGCTTAAAATTAGACTCTTCTCTGTTAAAAAAATAATATTAATGCATTTTACATCAATTAGGTTTTATCAGGAAGCAAAATCATGATGACTGAGATTTATTTTAGGAGTTTGACGTGATATAGTGGTGGTGAAGAGCTCTGTGGAAGGCTGGTGCTTCTGCGTCTGGCTGTGGGTCTGAAGTCACTAAGTCAGGGGGGCTGGCCGTCAGGAAGAAAAGCTGGGTGTGAAGCAGGAAAAAAACAAGGACAGACTGGGACCCATGGGGACACAGAAATTTGCATCTAGCTCTCACCACCGCCAAACTCCGTAGCCCATGTGACTGAAAAATGAAGCTGGCGTTCTTCACCTTGGGGCTGCAGCTGTGTGTGAGCCAGGACTTGGAGAAACTGAAGGAGATCTATGGGCACTGGGGAGTGTGAGCTGGCCGCTGCCCCACACCCACAAGGTGTGCCAGGAGATCAGGCTGTGAGGCGCCGGGGCATCTGTTGCCTACTCTATCTGAACTTGAGGGCTGCTGCTTCACTTCCATCTACCACATCTTGTGAAAGTATCTCCTGTGTTCAAAATTAACCGGTAATCCTATGAAGAAGGGGATTCTGGAAAATTATAGCTCCAGCTAAGCTTGATTGACGTAGTACCTAGCCACCCCACTGGAGTAGACCTTAATGCTTACTGAGAATGATGTTCCTTTTCTAGTGGACGCATACTAGACACGTTTCCCAGCACCTACCACAGTTGAGTGGAAAAAGGCATGACTAGTTCTGACGAATGGATTGTGAGTGATTGACAAACTGAGACAGGAAAAAAGTCCCTCCACAATGTCCAGGTCTCCTCACCACCTTGATTATGGAAACCAAGATGGGACCAGTCTGAATCCCCAAGTCCCTTCTTTGAAGGGAACTACGCTGAAGAGCTTTATAGGTACAGAAGAATTGCTATGACAAGAAAAACTTTCATGTGCTAAGGCATTAAAATTAAAGAAGTTTTGGTTGTTGGTAAATGAGATTGGGGTATGTGTAATTGTTATTGTAGCATAACCCAGCCTTCCTGACTAGTACAGATATGCGTATTAGACACCAGAAAATTAACCCAAATACACTGCTTCTGGGATGTAGCCAAGAAAAATAGAAAGTAAAGAAAAAACTATATATGAAAAATATCCATCATATCATCATTTACAATTCAAAAATTGAATACAGTCCAAAGTCCAGTAATTTTGGTGTGTTTAAAATTTATACTTCACTCATAGAATGGAATGTGATGAAATCTATGAGAACTATGCAAACTGAGGCAACATTGGAAAACAGGTAGGATGAACTTTAAAAATAGCTATAATTATATGTTCACCATTAACTGCATAAAAGCATGTTTCTCAAAAAGTCATGAACAAAAACTATAATGATACTTGTTTTAAAATAGCTAGGATGATACATTATTTTCCTTTTTCTATATTTTCTCTATTTTTAATATTTCTTCTATGGTTTAATAACATTTTTTTTAAAGTAAGTAAAAGTGATACTAAGTCCAGCAAGTATTTCCTGAGAACAAGTTTTCCCAAACTCATTTACATTTTTATATGATAACTGGAATTGTAGATGAAGTGAATACCATAGCCACAATTTATATTGATTTCAACAAGACATTTAAGAAAAGTTGCATGATATTCCTATAGACAAGATGCAAAAATTGGTCCTGGATCAGAGTGGAGTTCTACAAATCTGTATGCAAGTGAATACTTTTATTTAATGTAAGGTTAGAGTAAAATATCCTTGGCCTATTGTTAGATGTCAGTCCTTGGCCTTCTCTTTACCAACATTAATTTCAATGTCTGGAATAAAGAAATAGATGGCAAAATTACAAAAAGTGGAGATGACATAGAGTTGGGGAATAGATTGAGCATGACGGATGACAGTAACAATAATGTCAGAAAACTGGAACAATGAACAAGTCTATTCTGATGAGTTTTTACTGGCAATATATAAAATTTAGCTCCAAAAAGCTCAGTTGCATAAACATATGACAGGGAAAACAACCATTCATGTAAAAACCAAATAAACCATGAAATTTTGAATACAATCTAGCTCCATGTTTATATATTAATTTATTTTAACATCTTTATTTAGTGCTTACTATATTTAAGGACTACTTACTATATTTAACGACTACTACCAGGCAAGATATGATAAGGGTTTTATCTTAAAGAGTAAGCACTGGGGATAGAAAGAGAGGTTTGCAAGAAATATTCAAAAGGGAAAATCTATGGAATTTTGGTGCTCAGTTGGGTGAAGACTTAGAAAAAAATGAGGAATCCAGAATGACTTCTGGGCTTTGGGCTTGATGAATGGGAAAATAGTGTTGTTGTCCATTGAAATAGGGAATACGGGAGGAGTAGAATGTAGGGGGGAAGTATGAGATGAACTTATTATTGGTCATACTATGGTTTAGTTTTTTGAGACATCAGGAAGAAATATCTGCTAGATAGTTGAATATATAAGTTTAGACTCCATGAAAGAAATCAAGGTTAAAGAGAAAAGATTTAAAAGTCATCAAGACATACGTGGCAATAAAAAAAAAAAAAAAGAAAATAAGAAAAAAAATGACATATATGGCAGTGAGAGAAAGGAATAAATGAATGCTCAAAGACAGTGTGGACATTAGGAAGAGAAGATTATAGACGAGCCCACAGAAAATTTAGCAAGTGAAGCTAAGGAAGAAAAAAAAAAAGGTGAGTAAGAAAAGTCAGAGAACCAGTGTGAGAACAAAAAGAAATGAGGTTTCAGAAGTCAAGAGAGGATTTTTCAAAAAGTATGAGACTTCCTATCAAATATGCTCATATCCTCTCAGATCCGCATATATCCCTCCTAACTTTCTACTCATAAACATATAAAAAGTCTAAGCATTACCACACCTAATAATATAATATAAAAACAAAATAGTAAAATCAAACATAAACTAGGTAGCTTGATCCCCTTACTAAAGCTAAAGGAAGTTTAGTAAGTTTTTCTAAATGTATCTGGGCCACGTGCTAGGCATTCCAATCTCAGAATCAGTTTGTGGACAACTTAAGGTAAGAAACTAGGAGAAAATTTTTATATAGTCTCACAATTTATCTCTAATTCCTTGACATGGACCACCCTCATCTGAGGACGAGGTGGCCATCAACTTTTATTGGAGAACTATGGTCTGAGTCAGTCAGTTCTTCTATCAACCTTTTTTATCTCTCTTCTGTTCTCACCAAATCTTCTTATTCTACCTCTAAAGGTGAACATCCTGTTTACGACACTGCAGGAAGTCGAATGGATGGCCAAGAAGCAAGGGAAAGCGGTATAAGTCTGGACAGGAAGGTTTCTAGCATTGGGATCTTCCACATAGAGTGAATTAAAAAAACAATGCACTGCGTCTGACTCTAGACTCAACGTAAAAGGAAAGCTTTTCTGCTTCTTCAAGGATTGCTTTTTGGGCAATGCAATTTGGGCTGCCAGCCGTGCCTGTCAGCCTGCTCGAGGAAGAGAAGTGGAATGGGAATGAAGAGAATGACCTTCTACCTAAAGAAATTCGTATTCTCCTCCCAACAGCATTGTTGACAAAGGGCAGCTGGAAAGATAGCACAGAATCAGTTTGGGTAGCACAGATCCCCCAGAAGCCAAGTCCCCACACTTTCAAGTCAACCTTTTAAGTCCACCTTCCCATTGTCGAGATACACCCAAATGCCGAACTGAAAAGGATGGACCAGAGGAGGCTTCTCTGCATCTGAACTTTTAAATTTAGTTCCATGAAGAATTACAGAGAAGTGTAAAGTCAGGAGATTCAAAATGAGAGGCGTATTGCCATCATCTGTTCAAACTTGCTTTGTGATTATAGGCTTGAATGATCTGCATAACAATTAACCTGTGGGGGTTTTTTAATGGTTTTGGTATTGTTCTATTGATTAGACATGTACATTGTGGTATGCCCCTTTTCTTGGTTTAAAATAAAACAGCAGTATTGTGTGTGGATGCACATATAGATAAACACAGATAATAAGTGTGTTATACTATGAAGTGTTGAGTCTGCCTTTGTACCCTGCACAATCTTTTTAGTGTAAGGTCACCTTTAAAGACCATGGTTGGCTCAGCGAATAAGCTATGTGGACAGCAGCCCCAACAGCGCAATGGCCGAGTCAGTGAGGGCCATGCCTACCCCTGAGTGGCCAGACTGCACTGTCTCTGGATTAGAAGCATCTGTTACTCAGTAATCACGTCTTTAAATTAAAAATAATTGTGCTGTGTGTGGAGGATGGAGGAATGAAGTAGACAACAGATTTCAGAACACATTCTGTAAAAAAGCCCTGATTCTCGGAGAAAAATGACCATGGCATTCTAGCATTTTCCCATCTTTTTGGCTAAAGGTCAGTGATATAGATGCCTAAGTGAATGAATTCTTTGAATGCCAACTTTGTGCCCAATGTTATATTCTAGGTGGAGAGCAGCAGGCAGGGAACGAAGAAGTAAAAATAAAAAGACATGAGATGTCTTAAAAGAACTCAGCAGTTACTCAGAGATAATGATATAGAGACAATTGCAAAGCCAGGTGGTAAGTGTGATAAGAGAGGTAAGTTGGGGAGGCCAGAAGAAGGATCATGGAGGAGAAACCAGAGTTTACAGATGGAGCATTCCCCTCTGAACTAATACGAGTAGCAGCGAACATTTGAGTGTGCACTAAAAGTCACCAAAAGCTGCACATGTTTTAAATCATTAATCCTCATTCAACCCTATGAAATAAAGATTAGATTCATCTCTGGATTCAAAAGGAAACCAAAGCACAGGGGAGGTAAGCGATTTGCCGAAAGTTCCGCAGCGTATAAGATTTGGACCTAGCAGTCTGCTTCTCAGATCCATACTCTTAACCCACACGCTACCACTTGCACTGAGGAAACAACTACAACATCTAGGACAAGTAAAGTTCCAGGAGAGATGGGGAGGTAGCGCTGCCATTTAATAATTAAAGAAAGGTCGACGCGGGAGAAGGAGAGGAGGGAGGAACACTGGGGAGCTCTCAGAAGATGAAGATCCATGGCACCGGCTTGAGGGACAGGAGCAACTCCTCTTCATATGTTTATTGATGCATCAGACATCTTCCAGGGTTACACACGGGGCTACAGGACTAGGCCCTGGAGATATAAGAAATAAAACACCAACACTGTTCTTGCAGAGCTCACGCTTCAGGAGTAAGACAGTCCAGAATGCATTTGAGTACAATGCAGCTCATGCTATGGTCCAAGGGCAGGGGGTGCCATGGGAGCTCAAAAGAAGAAGAGGTCCAAAGTGCTATGTCCAAAGTGTTGAGATGACCCAGAGAATGTGACACCAGGACAATTAAATGGGTAAGTTAGAAGCAGTCAAGAAAGTAATCAGGGAGAAGGGTCATTCTAAGTTCCAGGCAGAGTGAAGGCAAGCAGAGAAAGAGAAGAAAATGAATTGTGTTCATGGAATGGCCAAAGTCACAATGGCTGGTATGTCTTGGAAGAGTGGTAAGAATCAGGCTATGAAATTGTTCCATGTTATTAATCTAAGGAAAAATGGGGGCAGGGGAGAGGGTAGCAGAAGCTTTTAGAGGAAGCAGAACATGATCATGTTTAGTTTTAGGAATATAACTAGAGGCAGAGTGAGGGATGGATTGGAGAAGAAGAAGCTGGAGACAGGAAGGTCAGTTTGGTTAAGAGGTTGTTGCAAAGATCCACCTGGGGGAACAGAAGGGCTGTAGCAGGGCCGTGGTCATCTGACAAAGAAGTATGGACAGACCCGAGAGACACACATGAGGTAGAGGTCCAGGATTTTAGAACAATAGATGGAGAATTGTTGAGGATTACCTTGAGGTTCCAATCTGAGAAAGAGGGTCAATGTCCACTAGCAGAGATAGAAAATTCCTAACAGGGTAGTTTGCGATCTGTTGAGTTTGAAGAATCGACAAGGCATCCAGATGAATATTATAGTAGAATCTATAATTGCTGAGGCAAAATAACATCATTGATATGATCTCCTAACACCTTGTTTTGGGTGTCAGATAGCTTCACTGTAAAGACACTAGCAATGGATAGTAAATATTCAGCAACTGAATCTGTTTCCTGAACATTATAAAGGAAGTTGCAATCATCTCCACACACTTTGATTTCAGTTAAAAAGAAACAAGATTTGTATGAAGTTTTACAGTGCTTTGACATATGTTATTTTTACTTCCCCCCAACAATCCTAAAGGTAGGCATTTAATATTGCTCCAAGATAAGATTTAAGATCCTTCCAATTTTACAGATGAGGAATCCAAGTCCAATGTCTTAATTACCACGCAGAGAGTAGCAGAGCTAGGACTGGACAGCCTTCTTCTACCATTTCCTGTAGAAAATCATCTTCTTGAGATTGCAAAACCATCGAAGACAGAACTGGTCTCTTTAGTTCTTGTGATCTTGATATTTTATCACAACGCCTAGTGTGAATCACTGGATTTATTCATTTGTAGATGGGTTCTACACATCTACCTTCCAAAATTCTCTACTCTGTTAAATAACGTAACCGTGTCCCTGAGTCAATATTTTAATGGAAATGAAAAAATAAAGGTATTAGTTAGGCGGGTGTTACCTCATGTGGAAGAGCTTGGGAGAGTGGGTAGATTCCATTAGCTAAAATCACACATATGGGAGAGTTCACATTTTAGAGAGAATATATACAAAGAGATATTTCCATGCAACCTAATTAGTTCCGCAACTGCTGGCAGGAAGTCCCTTTCCTGAACCCCACCTGAACAAGTGTCTTCTGAGCTTACTTCCCAAGGGTGTGTCTCCACACCTGCTTTCCTTGCCTTCTCTGCCTGCCTCTCTCTATTTTATTATGTGACATTTTCATTGAGCTATTGAAATTGGATGTGTCAGACACATTAAAAGCAATGGCAGTTGTGGCAAGTTATTTGATATATTTTAAAATAAACCAAGAGGGCCATGTAGATGTCAGGGAATAAATTGCTCTGTTTAGCAACAAGTGATTTATTTAACCACTGTGGACAGGGTCCAGGGGATGCCAAGCTGCATACATTTTGGGAAAAGCTGAGCTATTTTCTCAGAAATCTCTCATGTGGGACCAAAATAAAAGCAAGAGAAGTTTATGAGAAAATTAATTAAAATCTTGATTTGGGAATGACCCTTAGGAATGGATTTTATTTCCCATGTACAACAAGATTGACCTCATAGCATTTCTGAAGGTGAGACACGTTCTGGAAGCCTCAGGTATGAGCACCGACCCAGACGCCCTGGGCTTCCCTCAGACTGCAGCGGCAGCATTTCTCCTTGGAGGGGGGTGGTTCCCACAAAAAGCCCGGTAAGCGGAAAGGCACAACATCTGGAATCTCACTCTTCCTTACTCTCACCACGCGACCTTGGTTGGTGACTAATGGCTACAAGGGAATCCATCTCCAGGAACTGATCGGAATCTCAAGTTTCAGAAGAGTCTCTGGCCTTTCTGTACCTCATTTTTTTCTCCTCCATGGATGAAGATGGTAACAGTACCAACCACATACCATTGATGTGAAGTTCATGAGTTACTACAAGGGCAAGAGGGCCCACTGCCGTTATTCCTTCTCTTATCTATCTCACCATCGATCATTCCCTCTGACGGGTTCATTCCCCTCAGCGCACACACCAACTATCCTAGCTCCCTTGACCGAGAATCCTTGATCCTACATCCTCCGCCCAGTTTTGACCTTATTCATTTTCTCCCATGTACATCAAACTCCTGGAAAAACGTGTGCCTTTGCCCTTTGATCCACCCCAGCCGGACATTTGTCTCTGTTATTCCAGCTCAACTGTTCATCAAAATCACCAATGACCTCCATCGTGTCTAATCTAAAGGTCAGTTCTGAAGGTCCTCTCGTGGGACACAACTTTTCAGCAGCTTTAGACCTATTCTCGACTCTCTCATTCTGAAACACAGCTCTTTCTTGGTTCTCTTTCTTGCACGGGCCACTCTTTCTTGGGCTCCTTTTGTAAACACTTCTTCACTGGAGGGCCCTGAGGGTCAGCCTCTGGCTCTTCTCTCCTTTTTCCACATTACCCAGATGATTTCATCCAGTCTCACACCAACCGCAGCTACAAATCGAGATACACTCCCTAACCAACACCTCCGGCCCCGAATTGTCCCCTGGAATCCCCCAAACTGCAACTCATTTTTCGTATTTCCACTTTGATGGAGAACAGGCCTCTCCTAACATCAGCAACTCTCATTATTGCTGGATTCCATATTTGCAGATTGGCCTCTTTGCAAACATTGATATGTGACCCTAAAATCAACATCCCTGCTGCTTTCACAGTCATTTGCAGACATGTGCAGAGCTCCGAAAAATGTAAGACACTCAACATGCACATTCCAGCTGAGGCTGAACATGACAACGCCCTCCTTTCTTGTTTCAGCGCTCATAATAAAAATAAGCATCCTTTTGTGATCTATTTAATGCTACGTTCTTCGCATTTTTGTGCTTTTTGTTGGTGTTTTGACTGTTTAAAATGGTTCCAAAGCATTATCTCAAAGTGCTGTCTAGTGTTTCTCAGTGTAAGAAGGCTGTGAGGTGCCTTATGGAGAAAATATGTGTGTGGGTAAGCTTCATGGAGGCATGAATTGTAATGCTGTTGGCCATGAGTTCAAGGGCAAGGAGAGAGCAATATATATTAAAGAAGGTGTCTTTAAAGCACACATAAAGTAGAGGTTCCTGGGTGGCTCTGTCAGTTAAGTGTCTCACTCGTGGTTTTGGCTCAGGTCATGATCTCATGGTTGTGAGACAGAACCCTGCATGGGGCTCCATGCTCAGTGTGGAGACTGCTTCAGATTCTCTCTCCCTCTCCTTCCCCATTTTTCCCCCTCCTACCCACCCCTCTCCACACACTTACTATCTCTCTTTCTAAAAATAAAAAAATAAAATCCTTTAAAAAATAAAGTATACATAAAGCAGATCATGTATTGATCACTTGACAAAAACATTTGCCACCAGGGGCTCACAGGAAGCTAACCCTGGGACACCTATGTGGCTCAGTCCGTTAAGAACCTGCCTTCAGGGGCGCCTGGGTGGCTCAGGGAGTTAGGCCTCTGCCTTTGGCTCAGATCATGATCTCAGGGTCCTGGGATCGAGCCTCGCATTGTGCTCTCTGCTCAGCAGGGAGCCTGCTTCCTCCTCTCTCTCTGCCTGCCTCTCTGCCTACCTGTGATCTTTGTCTGTCAAATAAATAAATAAAATCTTTTAAAAAAATCTTAAAAAAAAGAAAAGAAAAGAAAAGCTAATCCTGTACTTCCCCAGGAACAATTCAGGATTGATTGATTCAGTGTTCATGGTGACATTATAGAATACATTATTGTGAATAATGAGGACTGATGGCATACCTAAAACTTGACTGTGAATTCCTCTCACCCAATTCTTTTCTCAGAAAATAGCTTCATTCTTCGAGTTGCTTAGGCCCATTCCCCTTGTTATCTTCCCCCCACCTCCCACATGCCATGTATCAGCCAATCTGCTTGTATCTTCTTTTGAAATTGCTCCACTTCTTACACCTACGTTGTTTCAAGCCAGGTCCAAACCATGATCACTTTGACAGTGACCGTAGTGACCTCATTGACTACCCTGATCCCATCCAGGCTCACTCCCACCCCCAAACACACAGCTGAGTCCTGTCATGTCACTCACCTAAGAATCCTCCAATGGCTTCTCGACTTATTCACAGCAATAGTCAAAATCCTCACCATGGCCTTGAGCCGTACTGTTTTCTTCACTGACCCTCTAACACATCATGATGGGCCTCAGCTGAAGGCCTTGCACTTGCTCTCTTCTCTGCTTGAGGCATTTATCCTGCAAGAATTCACATGGCTCACTTCCCCACTGCCTCTGTGTCTCTCTTCATGAATCTCCCAGAGGAACTCCTTATAAAATTACACATCCCTTTTTCTCTATCCCCTTATCCTGCCTTATTTTTCTTTATATGAGTTATTACCTGCTATATTATAGATCTGCTTGTTCCCTCTCAATAGAATGTAAACTTTTTGAGGGTAAGGACATTGTCTGTTATATTCACTGCCATTTCCCCAGGGCCTGAAACAAAGTAGATGCTAAATAAAATATATCAGTAATCTGAGAGGTTTTTTTTTTTATTTCTTTTACATGAAATGGAGATAAATATTACCCCAATTTCACACTGTGATGTGTCTGTAACAATGTTAAAATATACTTTAGACTGCCCTTTCTTCCTTCCTTCCTTCCTTCCTTCCTTCCTTCCTTCCTTCTTCCCATGCCTCTGGGCCATCTTCAACAAGTCTCAGGGAAGGCATATGCTTACTGTTGACCCACGCAAGGCAATAACACACACTCCATCCCAAAGCCAGATATCAGGAATGTTGAAATTATCTGCTGCCCCTGCCTCTTGGCTTTGGTAAGGGGGAGTAAGAATGACTGAATTGCTTTAGAAAATATCATCTTGAAAGCTGTATAGGTGATGAGCTCTGTCTCATAAATTACCTGTTTTCTTTCCAGTATGCATTATGGAGGAGACAACTTCCTTCTCAACAGAGGTGTGCCATTTGAAAATTTTTGTTGCCGTGCAGGGTGCATCACAGTGAGAACACTATCCAGCCAACCGTGGTAATGTGACTCAGGAAATTCACGCACACTGAATGCTTGAAAAAGTTAACTGCATGATTCCCAGGTATTAGGACCTTTACCAAGGTTGTTTGCTTAACTTTGGGGTTTTCTTGTTTGTTTTTTGGTGGGTATTTTGTTTTTTGGTTTTTGTTTGTTTGTTTTTTGGTTTTTGTTTTTGTTTTTTGAGAGAAAGCAAGAGCAGGGGTGGGGAAGATCAGAGAGAGAAGGAAAGAGAGAGTCATAAGCAGACTCCACGCCCAGCATGGAGCCCAACAGGGGGCTCAATTCACGACCCTGAGATCATAACCTGAGCCAAAATCAAGAGTTGGATGCTTAACTGACTGAGCCACCCACCCGGGCGCCCCATTTGTTTAGCTTTGAAAGAAATGTTTCCCTTGGAACAGACTTCCTGGTGAACAGGATAACTTGTTGCTTAATATATATTAAATAGATACAGAGTAAACCATGGGCTTATTTAGGGGAATTAGCTGCTTCGGCAAACTCACTCTTCAGTCTTAACCAGCAAGCCAGAATTTTTGGGCAGTCAGGGCTGGAAGCCACATGCACTGAGGATCTGAGAAACCACCCACAGAGGCATCATTCTTCCAGGCTCAGTCTCCTCAAACAAAAATCCCACTCTGTTCCCAGGCCAACGAGCCTCTAGGGTTGGAATTGCTCAAGCCGTGGTTCACAGCCCTGTCTCTGTGTTCATCTGCTCCATAGGTACACATGTAGGTTGGCCCCCATACCATGGTCCAAGTGAACAGAAACATGGGGAATTGATATTTATGGCAAAATAAACACACAGTCATTATGAAAATTTTGGAGCATACAGCAAGAATCATGAATCAGAAAGGGACTCATAATTCTAGAACTCAGAGATGAAGTACTGTTAACAATTTAGTATATGTCCTTCTAGTCATTTTTCTGTATGTGTGGAGGTATGTGTAGTATTAAATAAGTCAGATCATTCTCACAATGTTGTTTGATAATTCTTTCTACTTGCGGGTTTACTGTGGGCATTTTACCAGGTCATTAATTTTTTTGCCACAATGACCTCTTTTCAGTGGTTGTCTAGCATTCCAACAAATGAATGTACCATATTTTATTTAATAACACTTTACTGTTAAACACTTAGCTATTTCCCAGTTTTTCCCTGTTAAAGATAACAGTGTGATGCACATTGTTGAACATAAATACTGGTGTGTATCTGAGAATCAAGTTACTCAAGTGAAATCATCCAGTCACAAGGTATGAATGTTTTTCAGTCTTCAGAAATTTTTGCCAATTTTAATTCTATTCATGTAGGGTGAGTGGGTCTCTTTTCCACAGGTGGCTTTTAGAGAGGCTATTCTGGGAGTCTCTCTTAGGGTACCCTTGCCTCTGATAGAGTTGACCTGTGCCCCCGGACGCTACCCCCCGGGGCAGCTGTGTGCAGAGGCTGTCTCTGCCCCTCAGGGCCTTCCGGGCCACGTTTACTCATTTCTCCAGCTGGGCCAGCTGAAGCACGTGGAGGTCAGGTGATGTGTACGGGGTCATGCAGCCAGGCGGTGACTCAGCCAAAACCGCTCTGGCTCCTGAACCTCGCTCAGATCACAAGGCTGAAAGCATTCACTTCCCTGAGGCCCATTATACCCAAATAATTAAAAGAGGCCCCATGCCCTTGAGTTTGTGGATATTAAGTTTTGGAAGGACTGGCTCAGCCCCATGACTTTGCTAATCGGTGACACTAAATGCTATATAATCCTGCCATCTTTTCACTTTGGGGGGATTAATCAGGTAATGATTGGTAGAGTTTCCCTTCACAACACAATTTGCAATGAAACTGTGTCATGGGTGTATCCACGTGTCCATCTGAGACTCTCAGACTCAGAGACGTGACTGCTGAACTGGATCAGAACACAAATCTTGATTCATTATGACTCATATGTAAGGTCCAAGCTATTTGGTAAGGTGCACCCTCACCATAAACAAACAAACAAAACCCAGGTGACACAGATGAAGGTTTCTTGTTTACACCACCTATTATTCCACAAACTGAATTAAATTCAAGTGACCCAGTGTCAGCCAACCTAATAATTAAGTCTCTGCAGGTGGTTGGGCCAATATGGGGAATGACTGTAGCGGGTCTGTTGGGTCTGTGCTTCGAGTGGATTACCATCCCTGGATTCCTCCATGGAAGAGTGCCTATAAATTCAGGGTCCTCCTTGGACACGGCTCTGTTCTGACCCTTAGCCATACCTAGTAGGAACTGAAGCCAAATCCCCCTTAGATGCCAGTCCCTCTTGCGCAAAGGGTAAGAGAAAGTGGTAGAGCACTGACCCATCCCCACAGGTGACTCCCGGCTCTTTTTCTAGGAGGGTAGATCAGTTACAACCTTTTCAGATGAACCTGCTGTATTATTATCTATATAATGTATTAAAGCAAAATAAACCCACTAAAGCTGTAGCATAACTGTCAAGATTATTTAGCTGGATGTATAAATACAAAAACACACACCCCAGCTGATCCCAAACTGGAAGGCAGGGGGCTGTTTCTAAAACCAGGGACTAGGAACTCCTTTCAGTACCTACTTGCATGAGGTTGAGTTTCAGGAAGGCTTTTGGTTTTTCCTTAAAGGATGGTGATGGCATTTGGCGAGGAGTCCCTGAGACAGCCAGCAAGCTGGAAGGGATGAAGGCAAAGGAGGGATAGCAGGCATTTGGTTCCTGTAGGAGCCTTGAGACTACTTTCGAGCCCCGAAGGAAAGAGTGATTCCAACCACTTCTACTCAGCACTGTTCTGAGGTCAGCAGATTTGGAACCTTGGGAGTGTGCTCTGAGCATGGACCCTGAGGATGTATGACAAATCCTTCCAGCAATGGTATGAGTGAGGTACCTTCAAAGGGTGTTGAGAATGGAGGATACTAAAGAGAAGGAGGGGGAACGAGAAAAAGAGTAGGGCAAAACCCACATGTGATTGTATCAACAGACTGACTCCAGCTCCTGCGCAAGATCTTTGGGGACTCACAGAAATCCTTGGGTCAGAGAGAATTTACACAATCCTGGAGGGCAGGTTAGGGCCAGAAACAGGAGCTTAATTGTCGTTGCTAATCTATCCATCACAAAAGTCCTCCTCTGTTTTAACACATCCATCCTTTACTGCTTGATATTTAGGTAGTTTCCAGTTTTACATCATTAAAAATAACACTGTGATGAACATCCTTAAATATAAATATTTTTCATAATTTTTATTCATTAAAGCATTTATTCATAAAGCAGTTTTAGATTCATGGCAGAACTGAGAGGAAGCACAGAGAGTTTCCATCTACATCCTATTCCCACACATACATAGCCACCCCCATTATGAACATCCCCCACCAGAGTGGTACATTTGTTACAAGCAGTTGTCCAACAGTGACACATCATTATCACTCAAAGCCCATGGTTTACCTTAGGGTTCACTCTTGGTGTGGTACATTCTATGGATTTGGACACATTTTTTTTTTAAGAGCACGAATCCACCATTGAAACAACATCCAGAGACATTTCACTGCCTTAAAAAAAACTTCTGCACTCTGCATAGTCATCTCTTCTCCATCCCTACCCTTGGCAACCACTAGTATCTTTACCATTTCCATAGTTTTGCCTGTAGGAGTCAGGTTTCTACATAGAAACAGAACCAGTATTATATATATATACAGATAATGATTTATTATGAGGAATTCACTCACATGATTATGGAGGCTGAGAAGTCCCACGACTTCCCATCTGCAAGCTGGAGACCCAAGAAAGCTCATGGTGTAATCGGTCTGAGTCCAAAGGCCTGAGAACCAGGACAACTGATAGTGTACCTCCCAGTCCAAGGGCCAGGGAATATGAGATGAGGCATCCCGGTTCAATAGGCAGAAGCAAAAATGGGGGAATTCATCCTTCCTGTAACTTTCATTCTATTCAGACCCTTGGATTGGATAATGCTTACGCACAATCTACTTTACTGAGTCTCCCACATCAAAGCATCTTCACAGATCCACCCAGAAATAATGTTTAATATGGGCGTCCTGTGGCCAGTCAAGTTGACACATAAAATCAATTATCACATGTTGTTTTCAAAATGTCACATACTTGGAATCATACAACAAGTAGACTTTCAGATTGGCTTCCTTCACTTAGCAATATGCATTTATTCCCACAATGTCTTCTTCTTTTTTTTTTTTAAAGATTTTGTTTATTTATTTGACGGAGAGAAATCACAAGTAGGCAGAGAGGCAGGCAGAGAGAGAGAGAGGGAAGCAGGCTCCCCGCCAAGCAGAGAGCCCGATGCGGGGCTCGATCCCCGGACCCTGGGATCATGACCTGAGCCGAAAGCAGAGGCTTTAACCCACTGAGCCACCCAGGTGCCATCCACAATGTCTTTTTGAGGCTTGATGCCTCATTTCTTTTTAGTGCTAAATAATATTCCATTGTCTGGGTGTGGCATAGTCTATCCATTCACCTACTGAAGGACATCTTGGTTGCTTCCAAGTTTGGGCAACTATAAGTAAAATTGCTACAAACATCTACATGCAGGTTTTTGTGTGGATATAAGCCTTCTTGTGTATGTACCAAGAAGTGCAATTTCTGGATTGTATATTAAGAATATGTTTAGTTTTGGGGTGCCTGTGTGGCTCAGTTGGTTAAGCATCTGCCTTCTGCTCAGGTCACGATCCCAGAGTCCTGGGATCGAGTCCTGCATCAGGTTCCCTGCTCAGTGGGGAGTCTTCTTTTCCCTCCCCCTTCTCCTTCTCTCACTATCTCTGTCTCTCTCTCACTCACGCTCTCTCAAATCAAAGTCTTTAAAAAATAATATTTTTTCATTTTGTAAGAAATGGCCAAATTGTCTTCCAAAGTAGCTGTCTCATTTAACAGTCCCACCAGCAATGAATGAGAGTTCCTGGGGCTCTACACCCTTATCAATATTTGGTGGTGTCAATGTTTGGGATTTTGGTCATTCTAAGAGATGTGTAGCGGTGTCTCATTGTTTTAATTTGTAATTCCCTTATGGCACGGGTTGTGGAGGATATCTCCATATGCTTATTTGCCAACTGTATATCTTCTTCGATGAGGTGTCTGTTCACAACTTTGTCCCATTTTTTAATCTAGTTGTTTGTTTACTTATTGTTGCATTTTAACAGTTCTTAATACATTTTGAATAACAGCTTTTTGTCAAATAGGTTCTTTGCAAACACTTTCTCCAAGTTTATGGTCTCTGTTTTCATTCTTTTTACAATGCTTTTTGCAGAGCATATTTTAAAACATTTTAATGAATTTGTTTATCATTTTTTCTTTCTTTTGCTTTTGGTGTTATATCTAAGAAAAAAATCCAAATCCAAATTATATAGATTTTCTAGTATATTATATTCTAGGAGTTTTACAGTGTGTGCTTTACATTTAAGTCTGTGATCCATTTTGAGTTAGTTTTTTTTGAGACTTCTAAGGATTTTCTCTAGATTCATTTTTGCATGTGAATGTCCAGTTGTTCCAGCACCGTTTGGTGAAAAGACCATCATTTCACCACTTCATTGTCTTTGCTCCTTTGTCAAAGATCAATTGACTATATGCATGTGGATCTGACCTCTAGGCTACTTATTCTGTCCCATTGATCCATTTGTCTGTTCTTTTACAATTACCACACTGTTTTGTTTTTTTGTTTGTTTGTTTGTTTTTATTAATTTTTTATTTTTTATAAACATATATTTTTATCCCCAGGGGTACAGGTCTGTGAATCACCAGGTTTACACACTTCACAGCACTCACCAAAGCACATACCCTCCCCAATGTCCATAACCCCACCCCCTTCTCCCAACCCCCCTCCCCCCAGTAACCCTCAGTTTGTTTTGTGAGATTAAGAGTCACTTATGGTTTGTCTCCCTCCCAATTCCATCTTGTTTCATTGATTCTTCTCCTACCCACTTAAGCCCCCATGTTGCATCACCACTTCCTCATATCAGGGAGATCATATGATAGTTGTCTTTCTCTGCTTGACTTATTTCGCTAAGCATGATACGCTCTAGTTCCATCCATGTTGTTGCAAATGGCAAGATTTCATTTCTTTTGATGGCTGCATAGTATTCCATTGAGTATATATACCACATCTTCTTGATCCATTCATCTGTTGATGGACATCTAGGTTCTTTCCATAGTTTGGCTATTGTGGACATTGCTGCTATAAACATTTGGGTGCACGTGCCCCTTTGGATCACTACGTTTGTATCTTTAGGGTAAATACCCAGTAGTGCAATTGCTGGGTCATATGGCAGTTCTATTTTCAACATTTTGAGGAACCTCCATGCTGTTTTCCAGAGTGGCTGTACCAGCTTGCATTCCCACCAACAGTGTAGGAGGGTTCCCCTTTCTCCGCATCCTCGCCAGCATCTGTCATTTCCTGACTTGTTGATTTTAGCGATTCTGACTGGTGTGAGATGATATCTCATTGTGGTTTTGATTTGTATTTCCCTGATGCCGAGTGATATGGAGCACTTTTTCATGTGTCTGTTGGCCATCTGGATGTCTTCTTTGCAGAATTGTCTGTTCATGTCCTCTGCCCATTTCTTGATTGGATTATTTGTTCTTTGGGTGTTGAGTTTCCTAAGATAAAGACACTAGTCCTTTATCTGATATGTCGTTTGCAAATATCTTCTCCCATTCTGTCAGTTGTCTTTTGATTTTGTTAACTGTTTCCTTTGCTGTGCAAAAGCTTTTGATCTTGATGAAATCCCAATAGTTCATTTTTGCCCTTGCTTCCCTTGCCTTTGGCGTTGTTCCTAGGAAGATGTTGCTGCGGTTGAGGTCGAAGAGGTTGCTGCCTGTGTTCTCCTCAAGGATTTTGATGGATTCCTTTCACACATTGAGGTCCTTCATCCATTTTGAGTCTATTTTCATGTGTGGTGTAAGGAAATGGTCCAATTTCATTTTTCTGCATGTGGCTGTCCAATTTTCCCAGCACCATTTATTGAAGAGGCTGTCTTTTTTCCATTGGACAGTCTTTCCTGCTTTGTCGAAGATTAGTTGACTGTAGAGTTGAGGGTCTATTTCTGGGCTCTCTATTCTGTTCCATTGATCTATGTGTCTGTTTTTGTGCCAGTACCATGCTGTCTTGATGATGACAGCTTTGTAATAGAGCTTGAAATCTGGAATTGTGATGCCACCAACTTTGGCTTTCTTTTTCAATATCCCTTTGGCTATTCGAGGTCTTTTCTGGTTCCATATAAATTTTAGAATTATTTGTTCCATTTCTTTGAAAAAGATGGATGGTACTTTGATAGGAATTGCATTAAATGTGTAGATTGCTTTAGATAGCATAGACATTTTCACAATATTTATTCTTCCAATCCAGGAGCATGGAACATTTTTCCATTTCTCTGTGTCTTCCTCAATTTCTTTCATGAGTACTTTATAGTTTTCTGAGTATAGATTCTGTGCCTCTTTGGTTAGGTTTATTCCTAGGTATCTTATGGTTTTGGGTGCAATTGTAAATGGGATTGACTCCTTAATTTCTCTTTCTTCTGTCTTGTTGTTGGTGTAGAGAAGTGCAACTAATTTCTGTGCATTGATTTTATATCCTGAAACTTTACTGAATTCCTGTATAAGTTCTAGCAGTTTTGGAGTGGAGTCTTTTGGGTTTTCCACATATAGTATCATATCATCTGCGAAGAGTGATAATTTGACTTCTTCTTTGCCAATTTGGATGCCTTTAATTCCTTTTGTTGTCGGATTGCTGAGGCTAGGACTTCTAGTACTATGTTGATTAGCAGTGGTGATAATGGACATCCCTGCCATGTTCCTGACCTTAGCAGAAAAGCTTTGAGTTTTTCTCCATTGAGAATGATATTTGCAGTGGGATTTTCATAGATGGCTTTGATGATATTGAGGTATGTGCCTTCTCTCCCTACACTTTGAAGAGTTTTGATCAAGAAGGGATGCTGTACTTTGTCAAATGCTTTTTCAGCATCTATTGAGAGTATCATATGGTTCTTGTTCTTTCTTTTATTGATGTGTTGTATCACATTGACTGATTTGCGGATGTTGAACCAACTTTGCAGCCCTGGAATAAATCCCACTTGGTCGTGGTGAATAATCCTTTTAATGTACTGTTGAATCCTATTGGCTAGTATTTTGTTGAGTATTTTCGCATCTGTGTTCATCAAGGATATTGGTCTATAGCTCTCTTTTTTGATGGGATCCTTGTCTGGTTTTGGGATCAAGGTGATGTTGGCCTTATAAAATGAGTTTGGAAGTTTTCCTTCCATTTCTATTTTTTGGAACAGTTTCAGGAGAATAGGAATTAGTTCTTCTTTAAATGTTTGGTAGAATTCCGGGGAAGCCATCTGGCCCTGGGCTTTTGTTTGTTTGGAGATTTTTAATGACTGTTTCAATCTCCTTACTGGTTATGGGTCTGCTCAGGCTTTCTATTTCTTCCTGGTTCAGTTGTGGTAGTTTATATGTTTCTAGGAATGCATCCATTTCTTCCAGATTGTCAAATTTGTTGGCGTAGAGTTGCTCATAGTATGTTCTTATAATAGTTTGTATTTCTTTGGTGTTAGTTGTGATCTCTCCTCTTTCATTCATGATTTTATTTATTTGGGTCCTTTCTCTTTTCTTTTTGATAAGTCGGGCCAGGGGTTTATCAATTTTATTAATTCTTTCAAAGAACCAGCTCCTAGTTTCGTTGATTTGTTCTATTGTTTTTTTTGGTTTCTACTTCATTGACTTCTGCTCTGATCTTTATGATTTCTCTTCTCCTGCTGGGCTTAGGGTTTCTTTCTTGTTCTTTCTCCAGCTCCTTTAGGTGTAGGGTTAGGTTGTGTACCTGAGACCTTTCTTGTTTCTTGAGAAAGGCTTGTACCGCTATATATTTTCCTCTCAGGACTGCCTTTGTTGTGTCCCACAGATTTTGAACCGTTGTATTTTCATTATCATTTGTTTCCATGATTTTTTTCAATTCTTCTTTAATTTCCCAGTTGACCCATTCATTCTTTAGAAGGATGCTGTTTAGTCTCCATGTATTTGGGTTCTTTCCAAACTTCCTTTTGTGGTTGAGTTCTAGCTTTAGAGCATTGTGGTCTGAAAATATGTAGGGAATGATCCCAATCTTTTGATACCGGTTGAGTCCTGATTTGGGACCGAGGATGTGATCTATTCTGGAGAATGTTCCGTGTTCACTAGAGAAGAATGTGTATTCTGTTGCTTTGGGATGAAAAGTTCTGTATATATCTGTGATGTCCATCTGGTCCAATGTGTCATTTAAGGCCTTTATTTCCTTGCTGATCTTTTGCTTGGATGATCTGTCCATTTCAGTGAGGGGAGTGTTAAAGTCCCCTACTATTATTGTATTATTGTTTATGTGTTTCTTTGATTTTGTTATTAATTGGTTGATATAGTTGGCTGCTCCCACGTTGGGGGCATAGATATTTAAAATTGTTAGATCTTTTTGTTGGGCACACCCTTTGAGTATGATATAGTGTCCTTCCTCATCTCTTATTATAGTCTTTGGATTAAAATCTAATTGATCTGATATAAGGATTGCCACTCCTGCTTTCTTCTGATGTCCATTAGCATGGTAAATTCTTTTCCACCCCCTCACTTTAAATCTGGAGGTGTCTTCAGGCTTAAAATGAGTTTCTTGGAGGCAACATATAGATGGGTTTTGTTTTTTTATCCATTCTGATACCCTGTGTCTTTTGACAGGGGCATTTAGCCCATTAACATTCAGGGTAACTATTGAGAGATATGAATTTAGTGCCATTGTATTGCCTGTAAGGTGACTATTACTGTATATGGTCTCTGTTCCTTTCTGATCTACCACTTGTAGGCTCTCTCTTTGCTTAGAGGACCCCTTTCAATATTTCCTGTAGAGCTGGTTTGGTGTTTGCAAATTCTTTCAGTTTTTGTTTGTCCTGGAAGCTTTTAATCTCTCCTTCTATTTTCAATGATAGCCTAGCTGGATATAGTATTCTTGGCTGCATGTTTTTCTCGTTTAGTGCTCTGAAAATATCATGCCAGCTCTTTCTGGCCTGCCAGGTCTCTGTGGATAAGTCAGCTGCCAATCTAATATTTTTACCATTGTATGTAACAGACTTCTTTTCCCTGGCTGCTTTCAGGATTTTCTCTTTGTCACTGAGACTTGTAAATTTTACTATTAGGTGACGGGGTGTGGGCCTATTCTTATTGATTTTGAGGGGCATTCTCTGAACCTCCTGAATTTTGATGCTCGTTCCCTTTGCCATATTGGGGTACCACACTGTTTTGATTAGTGTAGCTTTATAGTAAATCTTGAAGTTGAGTAGTATCATTCCTCAAACTTTGCTCCTCAATATGGTGTTAGCTATCTTGGTTCCTTTGCCTCTTCATATACACTTTAGAGTAAATTTGCCAATATCCACAGAATAAATTGCTGAGATTTTGATTCGTATTGCATTTAATCTATTGATCAAGCTGGGACCATTTTAACAATATTAAGTATTCTTACCCATGAACATGAAATCTCTCTTCATTTTTTGGTTCTTCTTTGATCTCTTTCATCAGAGTTTATAGTTTTGCTCATATAAGTTTGTACATATTTTGTTAAATCAATACCTAAGTGTTTAATTTTAGGGGGTTGCTAATATAAATGGTATTGACTTTTTTTCTTTAAGTTTTTACCTAAATTCCAGTTTGTTAACATACATTGTTAATATTAGTTACAGGTGTGGGATTTAGTGATTCATCATTCATCTACAACACCTAGTGCTCATCACAAGTGCCCTCCTTAATATCAATCACCCATCTAACACATTCCCCCATTCACCTCCCTTCCAGTAACCCTCAGTCTGTTTTAAGAGTCTGTTTCCTGGTTAACCTCTCTTTTTTTTCCCTCCTATGTTCATCTGTTTTGTTTCTTAAATTGCAAATATGAGTGGAATCATGTGGTATTTGTCTTTATCTGACTTATTTCACTTAACATACTACTCTCTAGCTACATCCACGTCATTGTAAATGGCAAGATTTCATTCTTTTTAATGGCTGAGTAATATTCCACTGTAAACGAACAGCCATTTCTCCAAAGAAGACATAGAGATGGCAACAGACTTATGAAAAGATGCTCAACCTCACTCCTCATCAGGGAAATACAAATCAAAACTACAATGAGATATCACCTCACACTTGTCAGAATGACTAAAATTAGCAATACAGGAAATAACAGATAATGGTGAAGATGCAGAGAAAGGGAAATCCTCTTACACTGTTGCTGGGAATGCAAATTGGTGCAGCCACTCTGGAAAACAGTATGAAGATTTCACAAAAAGTTAAAAATAGAAATGTGCTACAGTGCAGCAATTGTATTACTAGGTATTTACCAAAGGATACAAAAATACTGACTCAAAGGGATACATGTACTCCCATGTTTATAGCAGCATTAGCAACAATGGCCAAATTATGGAAAGAGCCCCAAAGTCCATCAGCTGATTAATGGATAAAGAAGATGTGGTATATATGCACCATGAAATTATGTTTTTAATTTCAAACTCCATTTGTTTATTGCAAGTATATTGGAAAGCAATCAACCTTTCTATGAGACTTTAAGCATTATTTTTTTTAAGGAGATGCATTTATTCATTTGATAGACACAGCAAAAGAGGGAACACAAGCAAGAGGTATGGGAGAGGGAGAAGTAGGGTTCGGGTGGAGCAGGGAACCCGATGCGGGTCTCGACCCCAGGAACCCTGATCATGACCTGAGCCGAAGTCGCTAAGCAGATGCTTAGCGATTGAGCCACCCAGATGTCGCAATCAACCTTTCTTTATTAAGATTGTATCAAGCAAGCCACCTTGTTGTAATTGCTTCTTAGTTCTAAGAGGTTCCTTTTTCCTTCCTTCCTTCCTTTTTTGTTTGTTTGTTTCTTTCCTTTCTTTACTTCTCTCAATTCTTTTGGATTTTCTATGTAGACAATAATGTAATCTCTGAACAAAGACAGTTTTATTTCTTCTTTCCCAATATGCATATCGTATGCTTCCTTTTCTTCAATTATTGCATTAGCTAGGACTTCCAGGACAATGTTGAAAAGAAGTAGTGAGAGTGGACTTACTTGTCTCGTTTCTGATTTTAAGGGGAAGCTTCAAGTTTTTTACCATTAGGTAGGATGTTAGCTGTAGGTTTTTTGTAGATATATTTTATCAAGTTGAGGAAGTCCCCTCTATTCCAAGTTTACTAAGAGTTTTACTATGAATAGGTGTAGAATTTTGTCAAATGCTTTTTCTGTCTATTGATGTGATCATGTGAGTTTTCTTTTTCAGCCTGTTGTTACAAAGGGTCACATTAATTGATTTTCAAATGTTAAACCGGCTTTGTATGTCTGGATAAATCCCATTTTCTCATGGTGTATAATTCTTTTCTTTTAATACATTGTTGGATTTAATATGCTAATATTTTCCGAAAGATTTTGCATCTGTGTTTATGAAAGATACTGGTTTGTAGTTTTCTTTTTTTAATAATGTTTCCAGGGGCACCTGGGTGGCTCAGTGGGTTAAAGCCTCTGCCTTCAGCTCAGGTCATGATCCCAGGGTCCTGGGATTGAGCCCCACATCGGGCTCTCTGCTCAGCAGGGAGCCTGCTTCCTCCCCTCTCTCTGCCTGCCTCTCCACCTACTTGTGATCTCTGTCTGTCAAATAAAATATTTGAAAAAAAATAATGTTTCCATCTGCTTTCATAGTAGAGTAATGCTGACTACATAGAACGAATTAGGAAATATTCCCTCTGCTTTTATCTTCTTAAATTTTTTGGTAAATTTACCAGTGAATTTATCTGGACCTGGCACTTTCTGTCTTGAAATGTTTTTTGATTTCTTTGATAGAGATAGTCCTATTCAGATTTTCCATTTCTGTTTGTGTGCATTTTGGCAGGTTGTGCCTTTCAAGGAATTGGTCCCTTTCATTTAGGTCATCATATTTTTGGCCATAAAGTTATTTATGTCATTCCTTTATTAGCCTTTTAATGTCCATAGGATCTGTGGTGATGTCCCTTTTTTTGTTTGTGGTATTAGTAATTAGTGTACTCCCTCTTTTTTCTTAAATAGCCTGTCTACAGGGGGTATTGGTTTTATTGATCTTTTCTAAGAACCAGCTTTTGGTTCTATTGTTTTCTTCTATTGATTTCCTTTTTTCAATTTAATTGATTCTTGCAGATCAGTTGAAAGTGCACATTTGAAGAAGACAAATCACATAAGATTTTGAGTCTTAATTCCACACTCTCAGATTGCCAAGAGCAGGTCCAAGAAACATAGTGGATGAGATCAGGGCTTGAGATTGGCATGATGAACACAGCAAAATGGCAAATGGATAGAGGTGCCTAGAAAGGTGGGGGCAATGTTATAATAGCTGACCATGGAGCCTAAGTTGAATGAAGCATCAAGAGGAGTTAGAAGGGTTCTCATGTGCTGGTGTGGTAGGAAGAATGATAAGTAATTAAAGCTAGTATAAGGGTAGAAGAGGACTTTTAGTTCTTATGAGTGAATGTAAGAGACAATAGATGAGGAAGTTGCAATAAAAAGATGAAAGGACCAATTTGAGATCTTCGTTGGGAAATGTGCAAAGACAGCCAAGATATAGCTGTGTGGATGGGAACCTTGTATAGCCTAGAGACAAAGGCCAGTAAAGTCATATAAGGCAAATGGACACGAAATCAGTGAGTCATCATCATTGTTGTCATTAATAAGCTTTTAGTAAAGGCTGGAACGATCAGATTTGAATTTCAGCAGTTGCACAGAGCAGCATGATAGATGCCATATCTGACCACTAGAAATTTATCATCTGAAACCCCTGGGAAGAAATGAAAACCAATTTCCCCTTTCCTAGAGAAAATACTTCACTTGCTTTTTCTAAATTGAAAGGAACCCGGAGAATGTTTTGGTGACAAGTATTGTCTAAAATGTTTAAATATGTTGAAATCTACTTTGGTGAACTGATGGTCAGAATACATTTTTAAGAAACAGACATTGAATGGCTTCTTCTTTCACTTTCTACCACAGTGTCTGCTAGGCAAGGAAAATGACTCATTAATAAATTTAGCACCAGAGGCCTGACTCATTCAGAAACCTCTTAACAACCACCTCACCCAATCTTACTATACTTTAGCTAATGATATTCTCCAGCTTAGGGTGTCAGAATTATGCCTCATACATGGGTAATGGGTTTTATAGTTTGTACTAGAAGTAGACCAGTAGTATTAATTCCCATTTTAGTGATGTAGGAGCTGAGCTAAGTGAATCACCTTAGGCTAGACATTGAATAGCGGGTAAAACCATACTTCTTTTTACCATAAAAGTCAGCAAAGTGTCCATAGCAAAACACTTAGTCCTAGAGCAGCCACTCCAGGTGATGATTTGAGGTCTAAACCCAGTAATCATGAAGAAATGGCTTCTATCAAATTTGAAATAGTGATAACATATCTACTAATGGGGCTCCTGGGTGGCTCAGTGGGTTAAAGCCTCTGCCTTCAGCTCAGGTCGTGATCTCAGGGTCCTGGTTTTGAACCCCGCATCAGGCTCTCTGCTCAGCAGGGAGCCTGCTTCCTCCTCTCTCCCTCTGCCTGCCTGTCTGCCTACTTGAGATCTCTGTCTGCCAAATAAATAAAATCTTAAAAAAATATATCTACTACTGAGTAACTTCAGGGAGGGAATAATTTCTTATCCCACTTTATATTTTCTGTACCTATACAGAGATTGGTAGTAAGCATTCAAAGGCGTGTTTGTTAAATGAATGAATGAATAAATGAATAAATGCATGAAACATCTCAAATGTCAGTTTTTGTGATCACTGTCTTTCATGAGAGGAATATAATAAAATGCATGCTTTGTAGTTATGGCAAATGTTGTAGTTCTCAGCAGTGAAGTGTAATCAAATGCAAGTATCAAGGTTAAAAAGATCGATGGCATTACAGAATTTTTAGTATCCTTGGTCTTACTTTCTCAATTAGGGTTTGATGATAATATCCATGAGGTTCTGTAGCCAGAGGTAGGGAAGAAGTACAAGGTAATTCTTTTCTGGACTTAGGGTCCCCAAAACCTTGTATTTTTGTGCTTATCATTAGAAGTTCGGAAACTTCAATTGCATCCACTATAGTGCTAGTAAGATAGAGAATGTAGGTGAATCTCAGAGAAGTCAAATGCATTCAATAAATAATTACCAACAGCTACATCTATAATAACACTGACACATTTGGGGGTTACAAAATGTAAGATATAAGTTTTCTTTCAAATTGTTTGCAATATACTTTGGGAAAAAAGATATAAGAAGTATGAAAAGGTGGCAATAAAAAGCACAAATAGCAGTTCAAGATAAGAAACACTTGTCATAGGGCAACTTAATAACTATGCAGAATTTATCTCTCTCCTTCTTGATTCTTATCAGAAGCCCAACTTTATTCAAGTATCCATTCCTCCCAGCAGTTGGGGGAGAAGATGACTCTCTCGAGACCAGGTGATAGTCCTAATTAGTAAGGACCATTAACATGTGACATTCTCTGTACTACTGTTACTGGTTCAGAGGTAGGCATATGACCAATGCTGGCTCAAGCCAACTAAGAGAAACAGACAGCCACTGCTCAGGGAAAGGGTTCCCACTCTCTGATGCTAGATGTAAACAAAGAAGAGTGTGGTCCTAGCTGCTTTCGAAAGCCCTCTTATGACCATGAAGAAACCAGATATGGGATGGCAAAGTGGAGAAAACTTGGGTCTCCAATGATGTATTTAGTCCCTGAATCAACCTTGGAGCCTGTCCTAACTCAGAGCTTCCTGCTACATGAGATAATTAATTTCTTTATTGCTTAAGTTGGCTTGGTGGGGATTTGTTTCCAAAAGAATCTCAAGGAGACAATGACCAATTGCCAAATGCGTGGGCAGATAATAATGACTGTGAGAGTTCAGAATGGGGAGAGTTCACATCAGGCTAGAATGGTCAGGACAACATTCAGAGAAGCAGAGTCTTTAAAAATGAATAGAATTCATACAGAAGGAGAGGCAGGAGAAAGGCATTCCAGGCAAAAACCAGAAGATGAAAGGAATTTGAGGAACAATAAAGAAATAGAGAGTGCAAAATGAGGAAGGAAAGGTCAAATCATATTTTAGAAGACCTTGAAGAGCAAGTTCAAGTACCTGGGACTCTGTTATTTAGGCACTAAGGCTTCAATAAAGAGTTTTGAACAAGCAAATTATCTGTTCCTGCCTGAGCATTTGAAGTCAGTTCCATCCAGCACACATTATACTCCTGCTGGTCTATAACAACAAGTTTCAAACATTATTGGGTATTTTAAGCAAATAGCCCATACCACTGCCCTTTCCCCATGACCTACCTCCACTTTGATCTTTGATCTCATCTCTCTGGCTCCACACTCATGTCTCTGGGATCCTAACTTGGATCCTGTGTCTTTGGCTTCTTCAGATTAGTCTCTCATCGTGCTCACCCCACCAACTAGTCTTTGTTTCTTCTGTCATGAACTATGGGGTGACATGTCTGCAGTGGAACCCCACTATGTTCTTGTTGGGTGCTTTACTTCCTCATAGGTCAATCTCCATCCAAGGTACTCAGGAGACAAGAATAGAGGGAAAGATTCAGATAGAAATGACAGTGCAGAAGTGAGCCAAACGTGGTCATGCTCATGGTTTGGACCAAGTCTGTGTTAAGTCATGTAAGGAGTTAATAATGCAAAGAGTGCTTAGGAGTTGACAAGAGAAATACAAACCACCCATTAGAAAAACGAGTAAAAGACAACCACCATGAAAAAACCCTCAAATTCCTTAAAATTATGGGAATGCAAATTAAAGAAACAATGAAATATCACTTTACCAATACCTGTTACTCTGGCAAATGTTACAAAGAGCTGTACTACCTATCATTGGTGGGACTGTAAAGAAAAATGTACTTTTATACATTACTGTGGGGAAATATGAAGATTTACAGTCTTATTGGTGAGAGTTGAATGACAACATCTCTTAAAATTAGAAATACATCCAGCCTTCAATCCAGCAATCCACCCCTGTTTTACTCTCACAGACATAAAAACAGCGATACAAAAGACATAGGTACACGTATATATTGCAGTGCTATTTGTATGAGTGGGAAAGCCAGAAAAAAGAGAATACTCATCAAAAAAAGAGGGACTGGATAAATTATGGCATATTCTGTAGCCATTATAGTCGATTAGTGCTGTGCTACTTGACATAGAAAAGATTTACATGGAAAATAATAAAGGCTCAGATCTATCTAGTGCTTATTGAATGCTAGGTGCAGTTTTAAGCAATTCATGTGTATTAACTTACTGATCCTCATAATAATCCTTTGAACTAGGTATTATTACAGAAAAGTTAAGTAACTTGCCCAATGATGTAGTTAATAAGTGGCAAAGCTGGGATTTGAACCCACAAGGGTGTAGAGCTGCTAAAATCAGTGGGTTGTGGAAGCTAAGAGAGGAAATCCATTTTTTTTTAAGAGAAAAATCATCAGACATTACTTGTTAAATAAACCAGGTATGACATAGTAGCACTTATGTATTATAAAACTAGATAGTTGTGTGTATAAAGAACTTGGTCTTTTAAAAATGAGAAGTCATGGAATCATAGAATCTTAGAGTTGGAAGAGAATATAAGTCATGTAACTCAATCACCCATCTGAGGCTTGAGGTGCCTCCATAACTTTCCAGCAGTTAGAAAACATACCAGGAGGAGAAACTTAATATTTTTCATTAATTAATTAACTTTTCAGGTAGCCCCTACTTTATTTGGATCTCTGGTCTTTATCCATTAGTTCTTGTTCCATCATTCAGTTTTCATACAGAATGAGCCTATTCTGTCTTTCATGAAGGGCTTGTCAAATATTTTAAGAAAGGTATCATATTCCATCTAGCTATTCCTTTCTCTAAATGCCTAATTTCTTCTATGAGCCTTCAACTTGATTTCAAGTTTCTGTTAAATTGGTCATTTCTTTACAAATATCTGGTTTGTTTATATCTCTTTTCAAGCATGGTGCTCACAGTGGGACACAGTACTGTCGAGGTGGCTGGGACACAAGGTGGTCACTCAAGATTCTGACCCCACATTGTGGCAAACTAAGATAATGTTAGTTTCTGTAATGACCAAACCATGCCGTCTAAATGGGCTTACTGCCAGCCAGAACCACTGTCGTCTTCACCACAAAGTTTTCTTACATACATTTCACATCAAGAATTGTTTTTCAGATGCGAGTGACTGCAGAATGATCTTTAGAGAGATACTGACCTGGTTTGGATCTTGGCTCCGTCGTATCCTGTGACACTTCAGTAAAGTCAAATGCTTTGTCTAACCTCAGTTTCCTCAACTGTAAGGTAAGTATAAAAATTCAACTTACAGCGTTGTTTTAAGGATTAGAAATAAAGTGTATAAGTGCTAATCCATATAGGTACATAATACAAAAATAGTTTTGTTTTGTTTTGTTTTGTTTTGTTTTTAACAAATTACTGTCATAGGTAGATTTAACTTGCCACACCAAAATTTGGTGATTGGGATAGGTTCTTTCTGTTAACCCTTCACTCCTGCTTCCTGTCAACTCTTTTCAGAAACATCTTCTGACTGATTAATCTTCATCCATTGGGTAAAGTCAGCAACTGTTTATCTTTCCCTCTGATTATCCTTTTCTCTGGTAGTCCTTGGGCTCTTTTGCAGAGAAAGAAGGTACCTTCTTTCTTGAAGTCAGAACTTTTATCTATTGCTGATATTACTTGATTTTTTTCACAATTCTACAACATTTACCAGTAGTGGGTTCAGTGATCTCATGAACCAGGAGAATTAGGAGAATTATGTTCATTTAAGGGAACCAGACCATTTTCCTTTAAAATTCCCATCAATTTCATTTTCACCAAGACATTCTTCCTTATTAAACTAGAAGCTCCCCCATCTCTACCTCCATTAGTGATTGATAATTCTGTCAGCTAAGGAAAGCAAGAATTTGTCAGATGCTCCAGTTTTAGCCAAATCAGACTCCCTGTAGATGCCCTCCTGGTTGGAGTAGGCTTCTCAGCTGTGTTGCGATCTGCGTCAGGAAAGTATCCTGTCTGCCAGCTGGCCCCAAGTGTGTTCTCCTTAAAACCACCCATATGCCTATCTTGTGTTCTCATCCTCAGATCTCTACATTTCTACACAGGGATACAGCTTCTTGACATGCAGCTAAACTGCATCCCCTCTTACAGGGCTAGATCTTTTTCAAGCTACTGAACCTAGAAATTTTTCATTATTCATTATCCTCCTTCATGTCCCTACTTGCCTGCTTAGTCAGCTTAAATTCCATCATTAGAAAAACTCACACGCATCTCAAATATCTTGCTCTTTTTTTCCCCTCCATCATGCTTACTGGGTTAAGTGCTGGTCCTGATTACATCCTATATTGGGCCTACCTCCTTCCATCTTAACGTCGCTGGAAAAAAATCACAGAACTATACTGAGTAGTCTCACTTTAAATTTATGACCACAAACTTCAAAGAGGCTCACAGCACTGCTCAGCACGACCCCTTCATTTCTCTGGTAGTTGGTTTGCCTCTCCTAGCTGTAGTTGTCATATGCCTCCTCACTCGCTGAATACTCAACAACAACTCCTTGTCTTTCCTGCCGACCTTCTTTGTGCTAATGCTCTTTCCGTTCCTTTGTGTTTGCTGTTGTTTCTACCTTGAATGTTCTCTTGCACCCTACCTTCCTAACTTCATGATTTGCTCCTTCATTTCATCTATATTTTGTTAGGATTTCTAGGCCTTTTCTAAATACCTTAGCTAGGAGGTCACCCTCCATCACCAACTCTCTTTTTCCCTTCATATTACTTATTTCTACCTGAGTTGTTATTATATACATATGTTATATATATATATAACATATTATGTTATTGCATATATACATATGTACATGTATACATATATGTACATGTACATATGTACATGTACATATACATATTCGTATATGTACATGTACACATATACATATATGTATATTCACATATATGTATATATTTAATAATATATATGTTATATGTATAACATACGTGTGTGTGCATATGTTATATGTATACATACACATATATGGTAGGTATTTGCCTCTGGTAGATTTAACTCACTGTACCAATATTTGGGGACCAGAGTTATAGGGACAAGAAGTACATACATATGTGTAAATGTATACCCAAGCACGCACACTGACATATTACCTGATTGTAAGAATACAGTTATGACACATATAACATACAAAAAATAAGTTAACCAACAATTTATGTTAATCATTAGGCATCTGGTCAACAGTAAGTTATTAGTAGTGAGGTTTTAAGGAAGCCAAAAGTTGTATGTGTATTTTTGACTGAACAGGGTGTTGGTGTTCTTACCTCCGGAATTGTTCAAGGGTCAACTGTATGTGTAAGTCTATATATACTACTCTTTAGCCATATCTATTTTGTTCTTTTTTTAAATTTTCATTTTCCTGATTTCCATATGCATAGTCTTGGTTTTTTGCAGATGTTCCATCACATAACCATCCATAATATCTACCCTATAGAATTTGGATACCTGTCTCCTAAGCTCCCCATCCCGCTGTTCCAAACTGTACATGGTACTTTTCAATTTAGGTTGTGTAATGATTATCCTAAGTCTTCTCTCCACCTTTCTCCTGAGTTGAACCCACTCTGTTCTAGATAATATGTTTTGTTCTTTCTTGGTTTACTTCTTCTTAGTGCTGGAGCACATCTTCTGGGAACTAGGATTTCCAGACTCACAGAGTCCAGAGTTATAGGAACAAGAAGCCTAAATTTCCCAAATGGGTCACTGAGAGTGATGATAATAATTACCATTTCAGGCCGTGAAATGTGTAAGACTGATGATTTACAGACCTGTACTACTTGGGCAAATAATACATTATATGTTAATGAAAAAAATAAATAAAATAAAAAAAAAAAGAATTACCACTCCACGTACATATACAATGGAATATTATGCATGAAATACATAATATGCAAAATGAAATCTTGCCATTTGCAACAACTTGCATGGAACTAGAGGGTATTATGCTAAATGAAATAAGTCGATCAGAGAAAGACAATTATCATATGATCTCACTGATAGATGGGATTTAAGAAACAAGGCAGAAGATCATAGGGGAAGAGAGGAAAAAATGAAACAAGAAAAAACCAGAGAGAGACAAATAGTAAGAGACTCTTAATCTTAGGAAACAAACTGAAAGTTGCTGGAGTAGAGGGGCTGGGGGGATGAGGTTACTTGGTGATGGACATTGGGGAGGGTATGTGTTGTAATGAGCACTGGGTAATATATAAGACTGGTGAATTACTGACTTGTACCCCTGAAACAAATAATACATTATATGTTAACAAATTGAATTTACATTTTAAAATAAATAAATACATACTAAATTAGAAAAAAAAAGAATTATCTCTCCTATTTTCCCCCTTGTTTCCTAGACCCATTTATTCCTCCATTGGAGGCACAACACCTTAAATGGTCATTGATATAGCAACTATTCTTAATAAGAATTCTCCATGATCATTAAGCTCTACTGCCCTAGTATATCTGTTACATATAATGAATTAACTTTCTTCCTAAGAGTCTAAAATGGTACCAGCTATGGACTGTCCTTGGGAAAATTGAAAAAAGAGTCACTTAACTTTTGGTGTGGTTTAAATCTCTTGTGGAATTCTGATTGAGAAAGACTAAGGTATGCCATATACCCTAGTGGATGACATCTATACAAGGTAGTTATGTCCACACACTGTATTTTCAAAATACCACTTTGTCACTCTATCAGGCTAGCAGCTTCTTGGTAACACAGTACATGATAAGACCATTAGATATTGTGGTCATATGCCCAACCCACATCTTTTTTTTTTTTTGCATTCATGTACATAAGAATCATTTAGAGAAGTTGTTAAAACACAGATTTCTGGTCCTTACCTCAGTCTCATCTCTAATAAGTTCCCAGGTAATAATAGTACTGATCTAGGGATCATACTTTTGAGAGCTACTGCTATAAAGTGAATTCCTTGGTCCAATGTATTGTTATACAAGATCCCAAGTCAATGGATCACTCTATAAGCATTTGGATGGCAGTGCAGGCTGAAGGCCTAGGAAAGACAAACTTCATAGCCACAGTATGTATGTGCCATTTCTATTTCTAGGTGGAAGGGGCCCAATGTAATCAACTTGCCATCAAGTGGCAAGTCAGGGACTTAGCATTGGTTTCTCTTGATGGCATATTGGACATTAGACAGCGGAAGTATCTAGATCAGGCTTGGTGAGTGAGAGGAGTGAGAGCCCATGCTGTTGAGCCCATGAATAGCCTTCAACCATGTTACTGTTGTATTCCATTCATACTCTTATTGTGTCAGCACTAACATGGCTAATGGCAGAGGTTGCTGAAGTCAACTAGCTAAGTGATTCTACTTAATATTTTAGTGCTTTGTGGCTGATGCCATTTGATATGTAGATAATATGTGATACAAAGATTTTTACAGTTTGTGTTCAACTCCCATAAGTACATCCATATCTTAAATTTGTTGAGACTTGATTCTCTGTTATACAATGGCCTTCATTTTTCTCATGATAAAGGGTCAATTCATTAAGATACAACAATTGTAAATACTCATGCATCCAACATTGGAGCACCTAAATAAATAAAACAAATACTAATAGAACTGAAAGGATAAATAAACAGCAATACAATAAATAAACAGTGACTTTAATACCTCATTCTCAACAATGGATAGATCATCCAAACAGAGAATCAATAAGGAATCATTGGATTTGAACAACACTAAAGACCAAATATACTTAACGTATAGACAGAACATTCCATCTAATAGCAGCAGAACATACATTCTTCCCAAACACACATAGAATATTTTCTAGGATACATCATATGTTAGGCTACAAAACAAGTCTCAGTTGCCTCTTAAAATTTAATTTGGTATGTGTAAGTATAGCTATCCCTGTTTTCTTTTGGTTATCTTTAGCTTGAAATATCTTTTTTCCATTCCTTCACTTTTAGTCCTTGTGTGCCCTTAAAACTAAAGTGCAAGCAGCACATTATTGGCTCTTGTTTTTGTTTGCTTGTTTGTTTTTTGTTTTTAAGATTTATTTATTGGGACACCGGAGTGGGTCAGTCACTTAAGCATCTGCCTACAGTTCAGGTCATGATACCAGGGTCCTGGGACTGAGTCCCACATTGGGCTCCCTACTCAGCAGGGAGTCTGTTTCTCCTTCTGCCCCTTCCCCCACTTGTGCTCTGTCTCCCTCTCTCTAGCTCACTCTATCTCAAATAAACAAATAAAATCTTCAAAAAAAATAAATAAAAATTTATTTATTTATTTCAGGGTAGGGAAAGGTAGAGGGAGAAGGAGAGAGAGACTTAAGAAGACTCTGTTGAATGTGGAGCTGGACATGAGGATCAATTCACAACCCTGAAATCACCACCTGAGCTGAAACTGAGAGTCAGTCGCTTAACCTAGTATACTACCCAGGCACCCCAGATCTTTTTTTTTTTTTTTTAATCCAGTCAATCATTACTTTTGATTATGGAATTTAACCCATTTGCATTTAAATCAATTATTTATAGGTGAATTTTACTATTACCATTTTATTGTTTTGACAGTTTTGTAGTTCTTTTGTTACTTTCTTCTCTTCTTGCTGTCTTCTTTTGGGATTTGATGATTTCTTGTGGTGCTATGTTTTGATTCCCTTATCATAATCTTTACTCTGTGTGCTACAGCTTTTTCCTTTGGATTGCTATGAGATTTAGATAAAAATCTTTTAGTTACAACATCTTATTTTAAGCTAACAACTTAACTTTGATAGCATACAGAAAGTCCACACTTTAACTTCTCCCCCTTCCTCACATTTTAGGTTACTGGTGTTACAATTTATATCTTTTTTATATTGTATATCCACTAACAAATAGTTATAGCTATAGTTATTTTTGATATGTTTGTTTTTTTAACTTTTAAACTAGATTGTGAGTTACACATCACCATCACAATATTAGAGAATCTGATATTGACTATATACTTACCTTTACTGGTGAATTGTACAAATTCATATGTTTTTGTATTGTTAATTAGCATCCTTTCAACTTGAAGAAGGCAGGTCTAGTGGTGATGAACTCTCTCAGCATTTGTGAATTTGGGGAAGTCTTTATCTTCCCTTCATTTTTTAAGGACAGGCTTGCAAGGTATAGTATTCTTGGTTGGGAGGATTTTTTTCTTTCAATATTTTGAATATACCATCCCACTCTCCTCTGGTCTGAAACTTTCCTTAAAAAAAAAATTATTTATATGAGAGACAGGGAGAGAATGAGCAGGGGGGAAGGGCAGAGAGAGAGAGAGAGAGAGAGAAGCAGACTCCCCTCTGAGCAGGGAGCCCAACACAGGGCTCAATCTCAGGACCCAGATATGACCTGAGCTGAAGGCAGATGCTTAACCAACTGAGTCACCCAGGAATCCTTGACCTGAAAACTGTCTGCTGAGAAACCCACTGATATTCTTTTTTTTTTTTTAAGATTTTGTTTATTTATTGACAGACAGAGATCACAAATGGGCAGAGAACCAGGCAGAGAGAGAGAGGAAGGGAAGCAGACTCCCTGCTGAGCAGTCAGCCCGATGCAGGGCTCAATCCCAGGACCCTGGGATCACGACCTGAGCAGAAGGCAGAGGCTTTAACCCACTGATCCACACAGGCGCTCCCTTCCCCCACTGATATTCTTATCGGGGCTCATTGGTTTCTTACTGCACTTAAAAAGAAATCAAAATTCCTTACCCTTACTCTCAAAAAACTACCTGATCAAGCCCCCCAAACTACTTTTACCACCTCCCTTCTTCGCACTTTCTCCCCACTTACTATCTTCCAGCTACTTTGGCTTATTTCCTTTCTGAGGGGTAGAGTTCTTCCTCAGGGCCCTTGCAGATGTGATGCCCTCTGCTTGGATAATTATGTCCCCATTTCTCCACATTGTGGATCCCTCTTTCAGGACTTTATTCACATGATACATTTTCAGAGTGCCCACTCTCACTACTTCCCCATCCAAAGTTAATTGTTCACCTCACTACATCCCCACTGTCAGCCTCTCAATCTTATTACCTTTTGGTCATAGTAAATTTCACTATATGAAATATCCTTATTTATTTAATTGCTATCCTGTTTATATTTTGTCTCTCACCCTTTGTTAGTAAACTCCATCATTAAAAGTTTCTTGTCTCTCTCATTCAGTGTTTTATCCTCAGCACCTCAATAAAGTAGGCACTCAATTTATATTTGTTGAATAAGTAAATGACTCAGTAAGAAACTTTACCTGATTCTTGAGTCTTGTTCTACCTCTGTTTACTAGTATATATAAAAGCAAGCCCAATAATGTATTTATGGCCCAACTGTAGGCCTATCAAGTCATCCTTCACTCATCATCTCCCAAACACATACATTAGCCAGTTTCAGTAACCCTTGGCAACCTAGAGAAGAGCACAGCCTACTTCTTGAACCCAGTCACTGCAAACTACTTCAAATTCACAGTCAGTTCCTGTATCTCTGCATCCTGGCGTCTTGCTCCATCCCACAGCTATGCTGTACTCTTGTTCTGAAGTTTCTTTGGGCCCCAGTGACAGAAAACCTGCACCATCATCTCAGCTCCACTGTGAATTTCCTATGATCTGTGCACTGAAATTGAAGTCTACTCACCATTCCACTTGTGACTCACTATGCCCTTTCCCATTCTGATTTTTCTTTACCTGTTTCTACCTGCCATCTTCCATGGTAACTGTTTTCCCAGATTTACCTGACTATTTTTCTCCCTCTCCCACTATACTGACTTTAAAGCCTTCTGGTTCTGTCAGTCTAGCCTCTAGGCAGACACACTTCTTTTGTGCATATGAAATGTGAACCACCCATGGCCAAGAATCTAGTATTCCAGCATCGTAAGCCAACGGGCACCAAATCCAAATCCAGTTCATCACCACTATCTGGACAGACAGTCACTGATCTCTTAGCTCTTTCTCTTTCATCTCAAATCTATAGTCTCAGTAGAATTAAGTGATAAAAAGAGCACCTGTGCCCCCAAGTAATTCTGTTGTTGTTCGAGAGTTTGTATTCTCTAAAGACTCTTTCCTAAGACCCTCTGATTTTCTCTGTTTTGAGACTCAGATGCTGCCTCTATTTTGTCTTTGCCATAGCCAGGTTTCCTGTGAACAGGTCTGGGCTTTGAGCATCTCCTTACAATCAATGCTGACGTATGCCAATAATTTCTTTGTCCCCATACTTCCATACACCTCAAAGATCTTTCCATCAGATATTACAGAAGGATTCGTGGTTTAAAATGTAGTTCTTTATGGAGCTGAAATCCCCAGAGTCGGGAGATCTGCATACCCCACATATAGGAGAATGAGCATATGCGGGGGCTGGGGTGGGGGGTGGGGAGATGACACAGAAGGATGAATCCAGTTCCTAGGCAAGAATTATAATGCCTATGGCCTATCTGGGAACTTTAAAGATAACCAAATGGAAACAGAGGGATCAATGTGTTCATCTCATGTTGTACTTTTTTGCTTTATATGGCATCCATAAACTTTGCAGAGTAATCTGCCTCTGAATCAAAAATTTTGTTGGACTATCTCCCACACTTTAGTTATAGATACAATATTAAACAATAGTAACTACTGGGAAATAAGAACATCAGCCTCTTTTTTGAATTGATCGGTTTATTTTTTATTAGTCTGTTTACTAATGTAACTATGAATGCAGTTAATGTTTCACACCACAAAGCTATTGCATAAAGAACTGGAAGAAACAAATGGTTCAAAACAGCCACCACCAAGAGACTAGAAACCACCAGGACCATGGAGTTTAGAATCAGATCTAGGTTCAAACGTCAATTCAATCAGCTGAGTCCATAACATTAAATCTCCCTGAATTTTCCTAAATTCATATATAAAAATAGAAGTGAAGACTTTCTGCTGAGTTGTTCTGAGGACTTTAAAGACATATCCACAGGAAAGGAGCAGCACAGCGCTTGATACCTGACCCTTCAATGTTTGCTTACTCTTCTTCCTATCAGATGATCATTCCAAACTCTGAGGTTTTAGACCGCATACAAATTTTAGACATTCAGAGCTATGTCCCTTTAAAAAGTAGAAGGAAATAGCTTTGTTCTGCCTCCGTAAAGGCCATTGGTTAAAACAACCCCCTTCTATACCTACTCGACAGTGTTTAGAAAGGAAAAATCTAAAGTTTTTTCTTCCAGGTGATATTTAATGTTGGAATACAGGGAGTTTCATGATATCTATTTTTCAGCCTGGTGGGAATTTCAATTCAGACTTCAAACCAGAAAAATCTTAATCCGATCAAAAACATATGTACATGGAGAGGGAGCAAGAGAAGTGGATGGATCAAAATTTGATGAGAGAAGAAAAAGGAGGTCTACGGAGAGATGGTGTTCATTTGTTTAGTGATGAAGGCCTAGACTTTCCCAGTCAATCTCTCCTCAATGTCTTTAATTTGCATTAGACAATTTTGTTTACATTCACATAGAATAAAATGTAAAACTGTGACCTTCATGTCATATTACGGGCTCACTTTCAACAAAGCATTTTGCTATCTTTGTAAATTTAAAGGAATCTTTAAATGAAGCAAAACCTTGGGAAGAATAAAACCACGGCCATGGCCAATGCGCCTTGTTTCCCCTCCTGTTCTCATGGCAGACATCACACCATGGCACTCATTCCCACTGACCTTGGATGGCTTAGAATTTCAGCCAAGACTGTGGAGTCCAGGACAGCTAAAGGTAGGCAGGCAGCTCTGATCACAAGTCTTCTGTCTGTCTAACCATACTGTGTCCCCTGTGGGCCATGAGCAGGGTTCCTTTCACAAGGATGAGGAGAAGCATACTCTATCCGATGATGCCAATACTGATTGACTCCAAAGAACTCATTCTTTTTTGCTACTCACTTGGTTTGGACTTTTGACCTCAACTCCTTGGCTATCACTGGCTTTGTTCCTGCGATCCCACACACCCTATGTGGCACACAGCTCTGCTTCCTCCCTGGCACACGCTCAGCTCCAGACCGCACTTCAGATGCTCCGTTGGTGATGCTCTTGCTCGCAATGAATGTTGGTCTCCAGGACTTCCCCAACAACCAACTGCTTTCTGCTAGTCCTCCTGGGCAGAGCCTGCTGTGGCCTTAGCGGGCAGCCACTCACGGTTGTCCTCACCTGGTCTGATTAACCTAGTTCTGGGAAGCTGCTCTGTGGGGTCCATTCTTGCCTTCCCTAGCCTTGTCCAGCCTTGGCACCGGAGGGGTCTTCACAACCCACATCTTTCCTCAAGGGACAGCCTGTACCTGAGTCAGCCCCGCCAAAAAGGCAGCCTCCTCTTCCTTTTCTGGATCTGTGGTTCACTCATTATTCCTCAACCCTACCACAGCTGCCTTGGCAGCAACACACCCTAGGGCCTGCTGGGAAAATTCCACACTCTGATTTGGCACCTGCTCCTGGTAGCAGACAGGCCCAAACGGCTGGAAGAACACAGGCATGATGAATTAGATACTGAACCGATTGGAGCAACAGTGGCGTCCCTTTGCCTCAAAGTGGCCTGCAAAGCAGAGTTAAGAAAAGGACTTCTTTTCTTTCTTCTGTTAGCAATAAATCCCTGCACCCCAGGACAGCCTCCTCTTGGCAGGCTGACACCCAGATGATTTCTGATGGCCTACGTGCCGACCGCAAGGCAGGCTTCAGCACTGCCAATTCAGCCCCCACAGAGAATCCCTTCTCTGGGGATGAGAGGTGCTGTTCCAAACCCCGGCGTGCTGGAATGTGTCCACTCCTACCCCTTGCATGGAGCTCCAGTGAACAGTGGTCAGCCGGATCGGGGGAGCCGAGGCATGGCCTGTCTGTGCAGGAAATGTCAGTCGTTGCTCTGAAATCTGAAACATGAAGAGAGATGTGGCCATGGAAGAGCTGTAGTTCCAAAACTGATAAAAATATTCCCAAATCTTGCTCTATCGTATGCTTGATGACACCGATCCTCAGGATGGCAAATGAGCGTCTATCTTAATTATAGCTTGGGAAAGGATGCATAGACAGTTCTTTGACTTCTGTCTTACTCTGTCTGTCCATTCCAAATTGCTGCTTCCAAGAGGAGGAAAGAAGAAGAGACATAAATAACACTCCATGGACTGTTTCATTTGCTCTGGAAAATCTCCTAAAAGGTTAATATTGCTCCTCATGCTTCTGGGCATGTGTGGGTCACATGCTGGGAGCCGGGAAGTGCCTCCAGGCTCCTGCTGTGGTAATGTCCAACCAGGCAGATAGGAAAGGACACCAGGCAGCACAGACATAAGCTTTGGCAAAGCAGGGTTGACCTCAAGGTTATGTCTGTGACTAGCAATCACATGAGGAGAGAACTCCCAGTTTCCTTCCTTGGGAGAAGGATGGTCTAAGAGAGGGAAGGGCAGAGGGAACCCCTCAGACAATGGACAAACGGAAGGACTGTCAGCCTCAGTGATGCTGGAAGTATCGGGATCCCCAAGGAAAAGGGGGCACCTTGATTCCTAGTTGGCACATGACGATTTCCAGGGCCAAATATTCTGACCAAGGCATTTTGTGGCAAAGAGAAAGGAGATAAATAAATGGGTCAAACTCCACTGGAGACTGTCTCGTGGGAAAAAGCCAAATAGCTGAGTTACTCTGTTTCTCTGGAGTCTGAGAATCTTCACACTACAAGGCAGGGAGCCCGTGCCCCACACAACGGCATAGGCAATCAGGTGCCAGAAAACCTGGCCGAGGAGTGCTGCATTGCTGTGGGGAGAGAGTGGCTACATCCTGTCAGAAAGTATGGGGATCCTGTCAGTGAGGATATTGGTAGAAGAGACATAGAACTCAGCCCCACGAGACAGAGAGGTGGGATGCCTGTGACAGTGAGGTAGGAACGTAGCTGGAGCAGCCTGAAGGCAAACGTAGCTGCAGATGCAGCTGCCCTCAGCAGGCTAATGGAGGAACGAACCAAAGCCTCTGAGGGCAAATGAAGCAAGAAGGTATGTGCGGGGCTGGCACCAGGATGGCCTGGGCTTTGAGAACAGCTCCCTCCCTGCCACTTCCCTGCCCCCTCCTAGCCTCATGCGGTTCTCATGCGCCAACCGAGGCTGTTGGATCCATGTGAAATCTGCTCCCACTGGCGTTGGAGGTGGGCCGTGTGCCCGGATGCCCTATGAATCACCTGCAGCGGGAGGAGATCATCTCTCTCCCATCTGCTGTCCCTGCTCTCAGCCTCCAAATAGAGCCAGCAGCTGGGAATCAGGCAGAGGACCTCAGCCTTCTCCCCCTTTCCTGCCCTGCCCACCGGAAGTGAGTGAGCTTGGGCTGCTCACCTTCGTGCTCTCTGGCTGTCCCTGGTGGGACCATCCTCGCTGTTAAAGACCCCAACAAGGCCAGTTGCTTGTGAGTGACACTGCAGTGGGTCCATCGGAATCAAGAAGTGTGCCATCTGTCTGGGAACTCTGGGACAAGCACTTTATGCATCGAGAAGCTTCATCTTTTCTTCCACTCTGGCTGGGAATGCGGCAGGGGCCTGCTATCTGAAGGAGACCTGTTATCTCTTCCTGTTTTAGTTGTTTGGGAGGGAGAGACTAAGAGGTAAATTCCTGTTGTGCTTTTGCGGCTCTTAATATTCTTCAACCTGAGCACATTCTTTTAAGAGAATGGTATAACCCGAAAGGTACCAGGGACCCCAGGTGGTCTTCTGGTTCGGTATCTCGCATCCAGGAAGCTCTGTAACATGAACTCATTCAAGACAGAAAAGAAATAATTTTTGCAGGAAAGGTTTGCCCTCCCCACTACCTCTAGCATCTTCCAGATGCGCTGAATATTTCTCAAACGAAAGTTGCTTTATTAAAAATACGCATGTACTCAAACTAGACAGAATTGATAGTGGAGACTAGGATTAATTTCTTAAAAAAAACAAAACAAAACAAAATCATACTGATTGCTTAGTATATGCCACTCAACAATGAAACAGAGGCCTAGGGAGACTTACTGACCTCACTGTAGACATAGCTAGTAAGTAGGAGTATCGGAGTTGGAATCCGTATCTTCTCAAGCCCCGACCCAGTGCTCCGGGTTTCAGGGAAATATATTTCTGACTTTGCAAAAAAAAAAAAAAAAAAAAACTTCTCCAGTAAAATTCATAGGATCCCTACACCCTATATAATATAATCTAAAACTTAAAGCAACATTTTTCACAAACAGGGTGAACATGGTCCTATTCATTTGGTCTTCTGACATGGTGCTTAGCAAAACCCTTTCTCTTGGCCATTCCCATCTTAATGACTACAAAGCCAACAAAGTGGGACCCCACGTAAGGACACAGCCCAGAGAACGAGGCTTGTGGCCTCTCCTATGATGAGGTAGGCTTGCCATATGGCCACCTGATCCACAGAAAAATGTCCTTCAAATATCAGAGAGCACTTAGAGTTTCCACCGTTGCACCTTTTGAAGAGATGCGATCAAAAGCCAGTTGGCAGTTGTGTCCTTCTCAGCATGTCTCCTACCTCAGAACTGGCACTCTTGGGGAAGGTAAGCTGGGACTCAGCCATCCTTCACCCTTGACAGTCATAGCTAATCTGGCATGGCACTCTTTCCCACTGACCTTCGGTGTGGCTCAGAATTCTCAACACAGCACTGAAGACATCAGTTCAACAGAATGAATTAACGTGTAAACTGACATGCAGTCACCAACATGGTTTTTACCTGCTCCTTTTGACTCAGAAGGATGCTGGCATCTCCCACCATTTTCTTGAGTTTGCTCCTTATTTTCATTTAGCCGTGGCAAGGTCACATGTCATTGTACATGGAGATCCCTGGATAAAATACAGTTTCATAGGGGCGCCTGTGTGGCTCAGTGAGTTAAGCATCTGCCTCGGCTCAGGTCATGATCCCAGGATCAAGTCCCACATCAGGTTCCCGCTCCCTCTGCCCTCCCCTCTGCTCATGCTTACACACACTCTCTCTCTCAAATAAATAAATAAAATCTTTTAAGAAAAATAGAGTTTCTTATTATGCTATGGCTGGCTTTGTTCCCCTCATTAGACAATGGGGAAGGGACAAGGAAAGGTTCTGCACTTCAAACCAGCGTGCCTCAAAATTTTATGTCCACATGAGTGAATCCCCTAGTGATCTGGTTAAAATGAAGATTCTGATTCATTAGGTCTGAAGTGGGTTCTGAGTTATGTATGTCTAATGAGCTGAAGCTGTTGATTTGGACCCACATTTTGAGTTGTAAGGCTTTCAGACATGACAATAAACTTAGTCTGGTATTATCATTTAAATAGTCTCCTTATGTAATTTTGTAGTCTCTCTTACATAAAATATTTATTCCTTTGGAGTTCTGCCTCCTCCCCCTGTTTCTCCCAGGGATAGCATCTGAGTATATGGGGAAGAGATATGGCTTCAGTGACCTCATGGGGGAGAGGGAAATGGTATCTATGAGCCTGCATGGAACCCTCTGGATCGTACCCCTAGCCTCTACTGTGGAGTGGCTGGTCCGGGCTGCTCTCTGGACTGGTGGCCACCAAGGTTTAACTGGTCTCCTCTCTGGGCCTGACTGATTGTGCTCAGAAGCTAATCTGATAAACTGATCTTGCAAAGATATTATGCATGACATTGACTTCCTGAGTCTCCTGCATCAGAGAATCTGTGAGCATCTAGAGCATTGGAAGCAACTGAATTTTAGGAGCAGGGGGTTCAATGCCTCCCAAATTACAGGTGGCTACCTAGGGATAAGACCACACTAAAATGCACAATGTCTCCAAGCCTTAGTTTCTCTTTCTGTAAATCATACCCATAGCATAGGGGTTTTGCCCTACACAGACAAAACTTTTTAGTGCCCTCCACAGCTACAAGGAAGCATAGTGAGTCTGCTTTTGGCTTCATGTCGATCCCAGTGAAACCTGAACTCTGTTGAAGTAGGAAGACAGAAGTTAACACGAAGTTGCCTGGGGATCCTAAATCTTATGTCTGGAGGGTTCCAGAGCCAGGTCAAAACTTAATGACAGGTATCTGTTTCACTAACTATAATTTTGTCATCTCTTCACCCATTTATCTCACCAGAAATACTTGTTAAGCATTTAAATGTGTCACCTGCAGAACGTTGGACTAGGTGGGAGTCAAACTTTTGAGGTAATTGAACATAACAGAGTTCAAGGCCACAATTCAAAAACACAAATTTTCTGTTGCCTTAATTTGAAACTCGCTTCGGAGTGGTCTTGACTTACGTTTTGTTGAAAGCCCCTTTAAGAAACACTGTGTTGTTGTTGTTATTTTTAATATTTTATTTATTTATTTGACAGAGATCACAAGCAGGCAGAGAGGCAGGCAGAGAGAGGGGGAAGCAGGCTCCCCGCTGAGCAGAGAGCCCAATGCAGGGCTCCATCCCAGGACCCTGGGATCATGACCTGAGCCCAAGGCAGAGGCTTTAACCCGCTGAGCCACCCTGGTGCCCCTTTAAGAAACACTGAAGAGTCCCTGACATTTTCTCGGGATGCTGCGAACCAGAACCAAACGTGGCTTTTAGAATGTTCTACAGATTGCTGCTGAGAGCTCCCATTAACTTGCAAATCCACTTGACTATCAAAAGTGAAATGAGGATAGGAGCCAGAGTCTTGTAAATAGAAAGAGGTCATTATTGCACAGGATGGAACCAAGTTGCTCAAACCTTTCCACCGAACTAATGAATCCTCCCCGCCCCTTTCCACTTTGGAAAGAAAGAGCAGACAGACTGGGTGACTTGCCTGAGGCCACAATATGGGCCACTGCTGGGGTTTGTAAGGAGACACATCATCCCCTCTCAGGACCTGTCCTTCAGAGTCCTACCTCTACTTCGCCATGGGTTTTATTACGAAGACAAAAAGAAATGAACATTGAGCTACATCATTTTTCTAGCCCTGTGATATGTGACATCTGCCCCTTCGGAATTCACTCAGTAGACGAGGGCAGCTAAGGATGTCGTAACTCAGACAGAGAATAAGGCCTGGTCACCAGTCCTGAAATGGATGGGAAGCCTGCCGGCCCTTGAGTCTTTGGAGAGGGAATGCTAATGGGCCTGGCTATGGCCTTGCCTTAGTTTGAGCGAATCACGAATCACGCGAGACAGCTGAGCTCTCTCCATGGGGCAGGAAATTAACTCATGATGTCATTAGAGTCCGCATGGGAAGAGTGAGTATGTGAGTGAGCAAGCGTGTCAGGACCACTACCTCTCCCAAAATGTTGATCTACTTTACAAAATGAAAATGAGTTGTCTTGCCTTGCACCCTCATAACGCACTAAGAAGGGGGAATAGTCTTAAGTCTCAAATTTCTTAGCTGCCTCTTGCTAACTCCCAGCCCTTCGGGCCAAAGGGCCCTGCATGGATCCTATTTTTCAGCCACTCAGCACCTGGCTGTATCTGGGCCTAGAACAAGTGGTCCCACAGAAGCCATGGTACCTTTCGCCTCCCTGCACATCACTCAGGATCTGGAACTCCCCTTTGTGAACACAGCCAGAGACATGGCCTCCACAAGCACTTAAGTGAACCATACTGAATGTTCCAACCCCTTAAATGCCCATGGGGCCCTGTGCATCAGGCCCAGGACTAAGTTAGCTGTGGTTTGCCTCTGCAGGTAGGTTGCTTCTCTTTCACCCAAGCCCTCAACTTTGCTTTCTTATCCTGCCCACCAGGGTCAGTTTCGGCAAGTGTAGAAAGGTGCCTGTTCCCATTATGGCAAGGCCAACAAAGACCAAGTGCAGGTCTATGTTGCAGACCAGGTCCTGGAATTCCTGTCCAAACAGTTCAATGTCCGTTTTGAGGACCCAGACGGGGGTGTTTCCCCCAAGTTCATCCCTGACTGGTGGACAATTGAGTGCTATGTATGGGGGTGGGTGGAGGACATTGGAGGTTGTGTACAAGTGGGCTGGGGGTTCCACACATACACCCATGAGTCCCCTCCTGATATGACTTAGGGCCTGTGCGAGTACTCAGGGCCAGGGGCCCATACAGGCCAGAGCATGAGAAATCCCCAAACAGTCCTTTCTGGAACACTTTTCTACTTTCCATCTGCTAGGGCAGCTCATCAATTCTCATGGGTTCAAATACCAGCTTCTTTATGTTAATGACATCTTAATTTATACTTTTCTCCACTGAGCTCTAGAATATCTACTTGATATTCCTGCTTGGATCAATCATATATCTTAGACTTAACGTGGTTAAAACGGGTTTCTTTATTTCCGCCCGAGACATTGTGCTCCCATCTCCAGGCTTCCTCATCGTGGTAAATGGTGTCACTATCCACTCAGCTGCTCAAGCTGAAGGATCTAGGAACACCATCCAGGAGATCCTGGAAGGATCTCCCCCTATCACTCCACATCAAATCTACTAGCAAATTCAGTTGGTTCTCCCTTAAATCTCTTCCTTCTCTCTCCTTCCACTGTTGTCCCTTTGGCTAAGGCCACCATCATCTCTTGCTGGACAACTGAAGTAACTTCCTAACTGGTTTTTCTACTTCCACTCTTGCCTCCAACAGTCTGTTCTCCCTAGAGTGAAAGAAGTGCTCTTCTGTCCATATAAATGAGATCTTTCCTGTTCACTATGTAAAAAGTGGAAATGGCTTTACTCAGCCTAACAGATACGGCCCTTGCCCGCCTTTCCAACCTTACCTCATGCCTCGCTCCTTCTCTTTCACCATCTAATCAGGCTGGTCCTTCAGTTCCTTCAGGCCCTAGGCTTTTCTACACCTTGCATGGCCAGCAACATCTCATCATAAGGTCTCAGCTTAAATGTCTCCTCCTCAGAGAGCCTTTCCGGAGTGGTCTAGCTAAAAATGGTCCTGATCTGCCCGCCTCCACATTAAAGCCCCTAATTTCTCTTTGCATAGCACTTACTATACTTGAAATTAGTATTTTTAAGTATTTTTCAATCTATCCCACCAGAAAATAAGACCTTTAAAGGCCGGGTGATGTCTGTCCCCTGTACCCAAGGCAGCGCAAGGCACACAGTGAGCACCGGGGAAACGTTGACTGTATGTGTAATGAAGTCTGGAGCAAGATGGGTGGGTGTGGCAGACACATAAGTAAGAATAGCATTTATGTCCCTCAGGGACCCAGACCTAGTCATTTTTCCACACTCCAAAGAATCAGCCGCCAATGTTTCAAGTTCCCTTTTCTCCTGATCACTCATGTTGGTTTCTAGATCCTCTGTACGCGCCCTCAGAGGGCCCCTTCTATTCTGTTTCTATAGAAAGAATTTAAGACCCTGGCTAAAGCCTAAGCTAAGAAGCTCCACTGGGCCTCAGCTTTTGAGAGAAACCAGTACCCTGAGAGTGACAGGTTAGGCCTCCGCTCACGGGGGCAGCCCCGTCCTCAGAGATCCCCGTGGGGTTCCTTGGGCACAGAGATTACAGAGAGCCTCTCTGTTTGGGGTGGGTTTTCTCTGCTTTGTTTTCTTGTGTGCTCAGTGGCTTGTTCCTAACTGGCGGCCAATCACCGCACTGCCAGATGGTGCGAAAGATTTACCGGAATTTCATTTTCAAATAAACCACAAGCTTGGATGAGCTAATGTTGTTCCACATAAAAAAGCCACAAAACTGGACAAATTAGCGTTGTTTCAAGAAAAGAAACTTGTCCAAGCCATCAGCTCTGCCCTTCTCAAAGGGCTCTGATAGCTGCATGAAGGCATGGGGGGCTGGGGTCATTCTGGTGTGAGGCCACCACACCAAAGGATGGGTGGGAAGAGAGCACCCCTCCCCTTCCCGCTGACTCCACAGAATAACTTGGCAGTGAGTAGAGAATTGCATTCTCCCGTGGAACTGAATTGTCTCTGTCAAGTTCGTCTCAGTTACGCCAAGAGCTGGAGGATGGCAAGGGCCTCCTCCCGCCTGTTGGCAACGGCTGCCGTCTCTCCTCAAACACAGACGGCCTGTGAGCTTTCCTGGACAGCGGGTCATCTCATGGCTCCTGAGCAGGGGCATGAAGGCAGACGACATATACACTGCAACTGCAGGGGCTTTTCCAGCGAGGCCCACCCTCAGCAGTAACAGCAACAGAGCCTGGTCAACCCAGTACTTCCCCAGATTCTAGCCCCAGCTGTACCACATACAGCTGTGGGATCATGGGTGTGTTGCAAGCCTCTGAAGAACACTGTTTTCTGGTCTTAGGCTAGAGAAAATGATATTAAGCTAACAGGGCCATCTTAAGTATGGAATTGAGACAAATGTCCTTGGCACTGGACCTGACCCATAGACTAAGTGCCCTCTAAATGTGGAGGCTCTATGGGGTGATGAGGAGGAGGGTGATGTCAGTCGTGTGGCTGCTCTCCTCAGCTTCCACCTCTCAGAGCTGGTCTCTGAGGAGGAATGTCATCTGCTTCCTGTGGTCAGCCGAAGTCAACAAAATACCGTGGAGTAAATCAAGCCAGAAAATCAATCAATATAACCGAGGCCAAAAGAGCCCTTCTTAAAGAATCTAAAGAATTGCTTTATCTTTTAGCATTTCTTTTCTCAACCAAACACCAGAGGAGGACTCTTGTGACCTTTGGGTTGAGTTATAATTCTAGAAACTCACCTCCCTGTGGAAAGTTTATGTCATAAATAAATGTAGAAATATTTTAAAGGGGTGTTTGTGATGGGGGGGTGGAATTTCATTTTACCATGTGGGATAAAGAAATCTGAAATGTATTTGAGCAAAGATTCCATTTTATGGGCTAGAAAATATAATAACCAAAATAGCTACTGTTTATTGTACTTCACTATAAATTTTTAGTATTTCCCTATTTTACAGATGAAAATGCTAAAGGAAATTTTTACCAGTTGTATAAAGGTCATATCTGCTTGACCTTAAAAACTGCTCCTGCTATTCTATTTCACTAACATGTTTTGGGGTAGAAATCACTAGAGATGAAAATTATGCTAACATTAGATAATGATGATAATGGTAATGATAGTGATAAAATCAGTAATGAAGGTTTAAAAAAAACATCAGAATGCTTTGTGAGCTTTCCCTCAGAGCTTGTACCCGCCCCCGGTAGAGGTAGAGATTCTCAGAGCCTCCATTTTACAGATGAAGGAATCAAGGAGAGAAGCTAAATTGTATGTCAAAGTCACGGAGCTGGTGGTAGGTAGCCAAACTGGGATTCAAAGCCAGGCAGTCTGACCTTGACCTCTAGATGCTGCTTCTCATAAGCAGAGCTCTCAGCCTCCTGAGGCTCTGTACACTGAAGAAGATGTTCCCTCCGTGGCTGGTCAAGCAAGCTGCTTTGACGTTCTTGCAGTACCCTTTACCGCAACATCAGGCAGAACCGCCAGCTCTGTAAGAGACCCCTGCATTCTCACACAGACTTATTTGGGTGGTGACTTGCTAAAGAGGGACAATGGCGGCTGTGACTTTTTGCCACACATGTTGAAAAGCATCACGGGGCGGGGTGGGGGGTGGGAAGGAAGTTACAAGAAATTATTTGCTGATGTGAAAAGTCTGTAAACTTTGACTGGATTTCTTAGGAGAGGGACAAATAATTCTCTCCTTGTGAAGAGGGACCAATAATTTCTGGTCCATTTTCACGCAGGGCTTAATCTTGTTTTCTTGGGACTTTGTTTAGCTCAGAATGTGATGAAAAATAGAATATTTTAATTTTTGTTTCTGGCTGAAACCGAACCTTTTAGCTTCTCAGTTGATATAACTATGTGCTGCCTCCCTAGCCCACCCCCACCACCTCCTGCCACTTCTCAGACTCTTTTCATTTCTGAGAATTAAAATGAGGTTTGGAGGAAGCTCCGGTCATTCTGAAGCTCCCGTCTTTACCCCGGCACTCCCAGATCCTGACTGGGGCCTGGAAAAAGGCTGCAACTGCCCAAGATAGGAAAATCCCTGTCAGGTCAGCCATGGGCCTCAGTAAACAGTGAATCTCCTCAGAGATTGCCCAGCAAAGCTTCGAGTGCCCCTCAAGTCCTCTTCAGCAGCTCAACACGTGAGCGCTCTGGGGGCCTGTATTTCAGAGGTGCTTTCCCTTCCCAGGCCAGCCCCCACCCCCACGCCGGGCACTGACTCAGTGCTTATCACTCTTTACTAGAAGTTCCGGATGAAGCAATGCAGGGGAGAAATTCACTGTTTCTACTCCCTAAATCTGACCATGACTCATTATTCAGCAAACACCAAATGGTTCCACATCCTCCTCCCAGGGAGGCACAGAGCCCGTTACATAAGCAGCAGCCTACAGCTGCTCTTGGGTAATTGAAAGCGAAGCCTTTCTGACTGGAAATCGTGCTGGGAGTGACATGACTCTTTCTTCACCCCACGATACCAATCTTTACGAGGGGAGAAGCCTCTCCGAGAGAGGGCCCCCAAAGCCTGGGTGTGCTGCAGGGATTGTTTCTTGCACAGTAGGCCTGAGGTTTGGAGTAGCTTGTATTTTCTGCCTTGTTAAAACACGGCCCTTCTTCGGTGTTTCTGATCTTATCTCTTGACGAGCTGGAGCTGAGCTTCCGGAGGCCGACTCTCCCCCGGCACGCCAAGCAGCAGAGGAAACATGGCACGGGGCTTGGGTGCCCAGGGACCCACCCAAGAAGGACCACCCAGGAATCATCGTCTTAGGGAGAGGGAGGATTCGCAAAGGCTGTTTTGTGTAATAAGCTCAGTACTGTGATCACAGAAAATAGAGTTGAATTGCAGAGCCCAGAGGAAAGGAGACATTTGTTTATCTGGTTCCGGGAGAGAAGTGATTTTTAAATTGCTCTTCGAAAGAAACAGAGGGGTTAGGCGAGATCATCTGTGGGCTCGGTAATCCTGTCTTCTTTCCTAACCTGCCTTGCCAGGGAATTACTTTTGAGTAGTGGTAGGAAGCAAAACAAATTCTGAAAATCCATTTCTGGGATCTGCTTCACACAGAGAAGGCCTGCTTATAAACACCACAGGAAGCACAAGCTGATGAGGAGAAGGCTATCTTTTTTAATGCCACCCCTGGGGGATTTGCGGTGTGTGTTTACCTGGATCCTTAGGCAAGAACACAGCCCTCCTTCATGGGGCCTTGCTGTCCATCTAGGCTAAGTTGGGAGGGGCTTGTAGAGGAGGATGGGGGTGGGGCGGAGCATATCGGCCACCAGCGTGGCAATGCTGTGGTCCTCATGGGGAACATTCTAAGCAATATCCCCGACATCACTGAGACATTAGATACTGAGGAGACTGCCCTAAGGAGCTTAGGAAGGCCAGTAAATTTGGGGCATTTGGGTAAGAAATGGAGATGGAATGATGTCATTGAGTTATCTAAATGTGATACACTGCCATGAATGGGGAATTTCCTTGACGTTCTCAGCCTTCTCAGTCAGAGACATGGTATTATAGGTTGAATTATGTCCCCCTCCAAAATTTGTGTGTTGCAGTCCTAGCCTCTAGTATCACAGAACATGACTATGCTTGGTGAGAGAGTCTTTAAAGAGAAAATTAAGTTAAATCAAGGTCATAAATTGAGCCCTAATCCAATATGACTTGTCTCCTTGCAAGAACGAATCATTAGGACACAGACACAGGCAGAAGGAAGACCAAGTGAGACACAGGGAAAAGACAGAGATCTGTAGGCCAAGGAGAGAGGCCTCAGAAGAAACCAACACCGCTGACACCCTGATCTTGGACTTCCAGCCTACAGACCTGGGAGACAATACATTTCTGTTGTTTAAGCCATCCAGCCTGTGGCAGTTCGTTGTGGTAGCCTAGCAGACTGCCATGTGGTGACCCTGCAAACCCCCTAAAGGTGGAGACTTTGACTTTTCTGAGCAGCTCAAAGCCTGACCTTTCCTACATAGTTCTCAGAAGACAAGCTAGGACGTGCAGAGAAAGAAGTCTCCCTTTCCCCATTATAGCCCTTGAGTGTGAATGGAGCTATGGAGACCAGCTTCCTGGGATCTTTGAGAAAAATACCAAGGCTCATAGCCCTGATGAGGAGAAGCAAAAGAGTCTTCTAAGGCCCTGCTAAGTAAATATAGTTACGTGGGCTTTCTAGGCCAAGACATTTTAACCGGCACTGTCTGAACAGACTGTGCTCAACCTACAGGGCATTTCCCCTGAGCTCCAGTTTACAACCCCATTTACCTGGAGCCTGGCCAAGCCTCCGGAAGCCCCTGCTCAGTTAAAAAACTGCCAAAGGAGGGGTTTATCCATATACCTCAAGTATATCAAGGGAAACTAATTTGAGGTTTTGACTGAGAAGATCGCAGTGGACCCTTGAGGAAGGAAACCTGCCTCAGACACAAGACTAGATAGTTGGCTGTTAGCTTTGGTAGAACTTGGTTTCATGTTCTGTGTCCTGTGTGAGGCAAGTATGGACACCGGCATCGGCAGGGTAATACCCCTAAATAAATCAGGACTGCATTGCACCACCCCCACTCCCACTGTATTAATTGCTTCCATTTTATCTTTTCTAACCTTCCAGAGATCTGACATTTTAGCTGAACCATCTAGTTTTGCCTTCTTTCTTTCTTCCTTTCTTTTGTAAAAGTCTATTTTAATTAAATGTTCTTTGGTTCCTGGCAAAGCTAACCTCAACTGCTAACGTTCCTGGTGTGGGCAGGCAAGTTGGAGTTTGAGCTGTCCTTTAAAGTTGCACCAGTTCCTTGTCCCTTCTAGAACACCCACATGAAGAAGAGGACAATAGGGCACTGTGAGCCAGTGACTCAGGACAGGTCCTTGGAGCTACTTGTCCTCATGCTACTTGCAAGGCTGTCAGGCATGGGTGGGGTCTGACAGAAGCTTTGTCTCACCTGAGACAAAATCTAGAGTGGCCTCAAGAAGAAAACAGAGCAGGAATATCTTAGCATGTGCTGCAGTTCAGAGATGAAGTGTATTTTTGAGAAAAAAATTAAACCCTAAACCCATAGGTAACCACTAAATCCTAACATACATGCCTCATAAACTTGGAACTTCCAGCACGGCCCTGAGAATGCCGCTCTCTCCCACGCGCTGACGGCAAGCCTGGTCCTCTGCCAGGGAGTTCAGTTGCAAAGCTGGAAACTCCCTGACTTAAAACAATGTCTGGGTGTTTTCTACTTCATAGGACTTCTTAAGGAGAGTAAAATTTTAATAAATTTGTTGTTTAAATCGACTTCTGTTTTCTGTGCCCCTGTGTTTCACCTGCCTTCATTGTCATGCCTGCTGTGAACAGGCCAGTCGTGGACGGCAGGAGTATAAAGAACGCGCCGAACCAAATGAAAGGATGGTCACTGAGGAGCAGTGTGCATGAGTACTGTTGAGGACAAGCCCCTCTCCAAAAAAATAGGATAGAGTCCCTGCTTGGCAGGAGTTCATAGGTCAAGGAGGTCTGGATAGAAGATTAATCATCCCACTAGCTACATATTTCTAGAACTCATCTCCTTTTATTCTTCACCTTCTTCTCTCCTTTCACACTCTCTTCCCTTCATCCATTCTTTTTTTTTTTTAAGATTTTATTTATTTATTTGACAGAGAGAGATGACAAGCAGGCAGAGAGGCAGGCAGAGAGAGAGGAAGAAGCAGGCTCCCCGCTGAGCGGAGAGCCCCATGTGAGGCTCGATCCCAGGACCCTGAGATCAGGACCCGAGCCGAAGGCAGTGGCTTAACCCACTGAGCCACCCTGGCGCCCCCCCCCTTCATCCATTCTTTACCCTCTTCCTCCTCCTTGACTGGCCGCAGGTAAGAGCCCGTCGCTAATCTTTTATTGCTTCCAAGGTCAAGGACAAAAGGAAGTGAGTCGGAGTTGTCTTTGAAGTAATCATCCCTACCCAACCTAATTACTCTTTTTCAAAGCTTTTGGGAGTGAAATCTGAACAAGGAAAAGAAGTGGACGGAGGAACACATCATGAAATAGTATTTGCTGTCGGGGAAGCACGTCGTGAATGCACAAGCTGTAAATCACAGAATTTAGAGAGGAAAGAGGGATATGGGCACTTGTGAATTGACTCTCTTACCTTTAAGATAAGGAACAGAAGACCCAGGAAAGTTGGAGACGTTTTTAAGGAGAGAGGGTAAACACCAAAGGGTCTAAGACTTGTGTTTTTCTATTTCTAAGTCAGTTCTCTTTCCCTAGGCAGATTTCCTCTGCCAAACAAACATAGGTGATTGGGGAGGCCATCCAAGGGCCTAATACCACCCTATCATTGTCCTTACCCTCACCTGCAAGCTCTTTCCTCCTCACCCATCCCATTCGATGAAACTGCCCAGGGATGTCACTTTAAGCTGTTATCTGTCAGTCATGTCTCCATGTGAATGAGTGATGGGAGGATGGTGGGATGAGGTATCAGATCAGGAGCCACGAACACTGACCTGCCTCCACTGCTTGGGTGGCCTTGAACAATGCATTTAGCAGGATGATCTAGACCAACGTTGTCCAATAGAATTAGAATGTGAGCCAGTTGTATAATTTTGAATTTTCTAGTGGTCGTATTATAAAGGTGAAGTGAAACCGGTGGGATTCATTTTAATGATATATTTCATTGAAACTAGACTAAGATATTATCATTTCAACCCATCATCAATAAAAAACTGTATTAGTGAGATACTTTACATGGTTTTTTTTTTTTTTTTTTTAATACCAAGTCTTTGGAATTTTGTGCGTATTTTGTCCTTACAGCCCACTTTAGTTCAGACTAGCTATTTCAAATGCTCCCTGACCACCTGCGACTAGCGGTTACCATATTGGACAGGGCAGATTTAGACCCATTTTGTCATCTACAAAATGAAAGGATAAGACTATCAAACTGACTTTGCTTAGAAAGCTAGGAATTCTTCAGAGATATTTCAAGGACAGTGTGTGTGTCTCTGTGTGTGTGTTATAGATTTGGGAGGGGTACATAGATTTGACCAGCTTTGGATCATCTACTTTCTACTTCATGCCAAATGCTTCCAGAGCTAACTGGAAGGATTTAAATATTGGACTTTGGTGTGAGATTTTGACAGGAGAAGAAGAGTCTCCCTGGCTAAATAAAGACATGGAAAACCCTTGCACAGCATAACCTGTGAGTTGCACCAAGAGCCCTGGCCCAGCTTCCGGAGATCTGGAACGAAGCGTAAGCAGTCGCCGGCCAAGAAAGAGAAGGGCAAGGTGACAAGCATGGGAGTGGCCCCCATGCCGCAGCTGGTTGCACAAGACATATGGCCCCATGGCTGCCGCCTGTAAATCAAGAACAGACTTGACTCCTTTCCACCTGGTTAAGTTAATGGTTAACAATCCCAGTTATCAGCTGGGACTTTGGTAGGGCTGCTCTGGAGCCCTAATCTTTTCCATCCACCAGTGTGTCTGGAATCTGGGCTGATTGATACACAGCGGTCACAGAAGGACAGGATTTTGGCAGAACACAGAACTCTGGCTCTCTGGCTCCCTAAGCACTTGGGGAGTGTGTGTGTGTGTGACCCCCATAATTCTTTCTGCTCTCATCATTTTCAACTGTAACATAGAAGAAGATACACACCAACAGCAAAACAGTTGCAAGATTTGAGTAGCTATATCAGCAAAGGATGCAGTGTTGGAGGGTATCGTTAAATCCAGCTTCCAGCCTGATACCCAGCACACCCACTCACTGCCCAGGCCCAAGCCAGGATGAGAAAGAACTCATGGTGGCAGTACTCTGAAACCCACCTGCTTAGGAAATTCTCACATTTTTGTTAGGTTGACTTCATTACGCCCACGGAGTTCGGTCTCTGTTTAGTGGCATTCAGGTCTTTGGGTTCAGAATGAACAGAAATCCTGAGAGAGAGCTCTGGATGTTTCTTCAGAAAGGGAAGATCCTGCCTAAGTGTCTAGCAACATACATATCATAATGAATCTTTCGATGAGCCAGACGCTGTGCTGCACATTTACTGTGATACATTACTTCATTTAATTTTACAACAACCTTCGTTCATGCCCCATATTTATAGAAAAATAAATTGTCCTAGTGAGGATCAGATACTTTCCCAGTATCACAAAGTTGAGGTGTGACAGAAATAGGATTCTAACTTGAGCTTAAGGGTCTATGTACTTTACAGATAGCATTCTCTTGCCACCCTATGGGTGGTCCAATGCATTTTTTGAAAAAAAAAATTCTATAGAAATTCATTGGCCTTAATAGTAGAAGAGAGAGCAAATGAGTATGTTCCTATTCAGTAGTTATTAATTTGAAAGGGGGTATTCATTAAACAACATATAATTAGATTTGATAGACACAGAGAAGGTCCCCATAATTGTAACATTTATTGGCCTAGAACAACTCCTTATCTCCTATAGGAAGCTCCTTTCCCCTTTCTAAGAAAGAGTGTCTCTCCTCACCCTACCTCCTTGACTCTTGCCAAGGGCCTGGACTTATGTCTTATTTCTATAGGGAAAAAATTGGACAAGTAGTTTGATGAATTATTTTTCTAATGTGGATTTAATGATATTAAGTCTTGCAAAAATTTTCAAAGGAATTACACGCATTTTTCATTTAACAATGTACTTTTATTGAAAAAAAATGAAGTGAAATTTAGATTTCCCAGGAAAAATAGAATATAAGCATCATGACCTGAAAAATCTCACTCTCCACCAACTGACAACTCAGACATCTTCTGATACAAATGCATTATTATCCAAGAAAAGCAGCTGAAGAGCACTGGGGTTTCTAAGTATTTGCCCTTAAAAAAAAAAAAAAAGTTATTTATTTATTTTAGAAAGAGAGAGAGCATGAGAGGGAGGGGCGGAAGGAGAGAGAATCTCAAGCAGACTCTGCACTGAGTGTGGAGACCCACGCAGGCCTACGGCTTGATCTCATGACCCTGAGATCAGGACCTGAGCGGAAACCAAGAGTTGAGTGCTCAGAGGACTGCACCAGCCAGGTCCCTCAGTGTTTGCATTTTAATAGGGGCCTCCTGAAGACCAAACTTTTCTAAACCCAAATAAAGAAATTGTGATGATAGAAGGTCCTGTGGGTGGGCTGTTATGGATCATAGTCCTCATTTCCCTCAAAATCCTCAAAACTCCTGTACTTTTTCTGAGCTTCTTTTTTGGCACATGACCTTTTCCCCACATCACTGCAAAAAACATAAGCAATCAGAAGAGAACATCCAGAAATGCCGACCACATCCACCACATAACCGTGTGGATCCCCACAGATCCTGCCTTTTCTCCATTGCTGAGGATGAACTGTCTGTGCTTCTAAGTCCAAGCCCTGTATGTTATCATCCACTCTCAACAGCTCATTAACATCATTTCCTCTTTCCTATAGGACCATTGTTTTTTCCTTTTCTACTGGACTATTTCCCCCAGCATACAAATACGCTGTTATTTCTCCCATATTTAAAACAAAGCAAAATAAATAAAACAAGAGTCCCACTCTTGACCCCATACTCTTCCCTGACTGCTGCCACATTTTCCCATGACTCTTTATAGGAAATGGCGTGGTATAGTTCTCTTTATTTACCATCTCTTATTCTCCTCCTCCAGCTTTCTCTTGAACCCATGGCATTCAAACTTTCATTTCTACCACATAAGGAAACAGCTCTTTTCAAAATAACCGATAAATAAATTCTCAGTTCTCTCTTACTTGACCCATCTGCAGTATTTAACCCAGCTGCTTGCTCCCTTCTCCTTCCAATACTTCCTTTACTTGGCTGCCAGGATCCCAAGCTCTTTGGTCATTCTTCTGTCTTCTCTGATAGTCTGTCTTTGTGTCCTCATACGTAAATGCTGGATGGCTCCCAGCCTGGTCCTTGGTCTTCTTCTCTTCTACATCTACACTCCCTTAGAGATCTCCTCCTATTTCATGGTTTTAAACTATCTTTACACAGATGTCCACTCTCCTTAACTCCAGACTTGTATGACCAACCACCTGCTTGACACCACACAGTTGTTTCAGTCCTGTCAACCTTAACCCATCAACTTGAACCTGCTCTCCACATGGTCTTCCCTATTTCTGTAAATGACAGCTCCATCCATCCAGCTTCTCAGAGCAAGAACCTTGAAGTCAGGAAGTGAGAACAAAAATAGTAGCTATCTCATAGGGTTATTGCAAAGAGTAAATGAGTCAATATTTGTCAAATTTTGGAACAGTCCCTGGCATTTTAATTAGTATTACATAAACTTTTGTTAAATGATCAAAATTAATATTTATCTTTGGCTCCTATCATTCTCTCACACCTTGTATCTCATCATTGGCTAATCTTGTTGCCTCTTCCTTGCAAAATATGGTCACTTCACATCGCCTCCATTGCTAACCCTGATCTAAACCATCCTTACCTCTTGCCTGGATTATTAGAATAACATCCTAGCTGGTCTACCAGCTTCTGTCTCTGTCCTACTATAATCCATCTCAACATAGCAGCTAAAGTAAGCCCTTTACAGCAGAAGTCAGATTGTGTCACTCCGACCCTTCAGAGGCTTCAATTTCACGCAGAGTAAAATCAAAAGGCCTTAAGATGTCCTGCACGTCCCTTCATGCACTGCAAGCCCAATCATGTCTACTTCTCCAAGCTTATCTCTACCACATATCCCCGTCCACGCTGTGCTACAACCAAACACTTGCCCTTCTTGCTCTTACATTAACATACAAGAAGGCCCCTGCTTATAATCTTTTGTATTTTGGGTTTTCTCTCTGCCTTCATTGCTTTCTCCCAGGTTAGCTGAGTGATTCCCTCCTTCATTTCCTTCAGACGTACTAAATGTCATCTTGTTAGAAAAGCTTTGGCTGTCCCTTCCACCTACAACGGTAACTGCCATTTCAGCATTCCCCTGTACCCCTTTCCTGCTTTTCAGGGCCCTGCAAAGTCCCTACATACTAAACGTCAGCAGCTATTTGTTCATTTGCTTTCTTCCTCAACTACAGCATGAGCGCCATGAGGGCAGGAACTGTACTTCCAGTAACTAGAATGTTCGGCACGGAGGAGACACTCAGTAAAAGTCGATTGAAGAATTAATGAGTGAAGCCCTAAATTAGCCCAAGGAACCCGCATTTTGGGAAAAATTCTGACACATGAGGTCCTTCATATTCAATTTTTGCTGAGGAAAAGAAAAATTAAAAGATTAATTCTATGACTGTGAGTTAAAGTTGTCCAATTATACCTGGCAGAGAGCCTCGGCTTATGACTACTCGAGTGAGAAATGGCTTGTTTACGTGATGTGTCTCCCTCTTTGAAATCACCCTGACATCTGTCCTTGTAGGAACAAAGCTACAAGAGCCCAAAGTACCACCTAGTGGATGAAGGGCACAGCATGAGCAAAGACACAGACATGAAAAAGTGGGTCTAAAAGCTGCTTTGATGGAAACAGAGTAGATAAAAGAGAATAAATTGCAGCAAGAACATGCAGCAACTTGAATGCCAGGCTATAGATTATACAGTCCATGGAACATGTTTCACTTTCTAAAGCTCAATAGAATAAATTACTAAAAATTGATTGAGTGATCTTGAGGAGTTGTGTTCTAAGGAGAACATAATAAAGATACTCTTCTTCCCTATAGAAACTTCTATTGATAGAATTAAACACCTTAGACATTTTCAATTTTCTATGGTATTTATATTGAGGTAAAGTTTATATACAGTAAAATTTACCTACTGTGGGGACGCCCAGCTGACTCAGTCAGAGGAGCGTGTGACTCTTGATCTCAGGGTCATGAGTTTGAGCCCCCCATTGGGTGTAGAGATTACTTAAATAAGTAAATAAACTTTAAAACAAATTTATCTATTGTAAATTCATTAGCCCCCCAATTAAATTTTTTGTAATTTTTTTGTAGTAAATTTTGTAATTTGTTTGTAGTAAATTTAGAGACATAAGCAAACACCACATCCACAGATTGAAGAAGTTCTCTTTGTTCTTAGTTCATTGAGAGTTTTTAATAACGAATGGATGTTCGGTTTTGTCAAATGTTTTTTTCTGTATCTGTTGAGATGATCAAGGGCTGTCCTTTATATTTTAGGCTTATCTCTGGATCTTAAACCAACTTTGCATTCTTAGGATAAATCCTACTTTATCTTAATTTTATATATTGCTGGATTCAATTTGCTAAAATGGTATTAATGATCACTGCATTTGTGTTTATGAAGGTTATTATTGGTCTGAGTTCTTTTATGTCTTTGACTTTGGTACCAGGGTGATCGTAGTAATAATCATAAAATGAACTGGGGGTATTCTCTCTTCTACTTTTTATAAGATTTTGTGAAGGACTGCTATTATTTCTGTACATTGTAGCCAAAATTCACCAGTAAATTCTCTGGGTCTAGGCTTATCTGTGTGGGAAGATTTTTAATTACTAATGCCATTTCTTTATTTGTTATAGATCTATTCCAATTTTCTACTTCTTCCTGAGTATATTTTTGTAATTTGTGACATTCTACGAATTTGTTTATCTCATCTAAGTTGTCTAAGTTACTGTCATACAGTTGTTCATAATATTCCCTTATAATCCTTCTTAGTTTCTGGAGGGTTAGTAGTCATATCTTCCATTTCATTCCTGATTCTTCTCTCTTTTTATCCTGGTCAATCTACACAAAGATTGACTTTGAATTTTCTTAATCATTAAAAAAAAAAAAATTCTTAATCATTAAAAAAAATTGGTTCCACTGATAATCTCTATTTTCCTTGTGTTTTTTATTTCATAGACTTCTGCCCTAATAGTTATTATTTACATTTGTCTATTTATTTGGGGTTTGCTTGCTTTTCTTTTCCTAATTTCTTAGTGAAACTTAGGTTATTGACTTGAAGGCTTTCTTCTTTTCTAATACAGATATTTAAAACTAAATTTCCTTCAAAGCACTACTTTAGCTGCATCTCTTAGATTTTGCTATGTTATACTTTAGTTTCATTCAGTTAAAATATTTTCTGATTTTCATTGTGATTTCTCCTTTGAGCCGTGGATTATTTAGAATTGTATTTTTAAATTTCCCAATACTTGGGAAGTTTCCAGATTTCTTTCTGTTGTTGATTTCTAGTTCTGTTGTGACTGGAAAGTGTACTTTGTAAGATCCTTACATTCTTAATCCTCTCAAATGTATTGAGACTTGTTTTAGGTCCCAACATATGGATGTTCCTGGTCTAACCACATGTGTTTGAAGGATGTACATTCTGTGATTTTTGGGTAGAATGTCTCCATATGTCAGTGAGGGTGAGTTGGTTGATAGTGTTGTCAAGTCTCCTATATTCTTGCTTATCTTTTGTCTCATATTTCTATCAGTTATTGAGAATGAGGTATTGAAAACTCCAACCATAATTGTTGAGTTTTTCAATTTTATTAGATTTTATTTCATGCAACTTGAGACTCTATTGTTAGATGCATTTACATTTATAAGTATTATATTTTCCTAATGAAGTCACATAAAAGTCTCACCATTTTCTGTGTTTAAGATTATGTTGTCCTGACTCTGAGCTGTTGCCTCAATTTCCTTACAAGTCAAATAGAGTTACTAATACCTATTAGATTGTTGTAACAATTAGTAATTACAATAGAGAATCTCTAGCACATTGCTAGGCATGTAGCAAGAACTCAATGAATATCAAGCCCCTATCCATTTTTCCTTCTCTTCGTGTTATGGGAATGGGTACAGAGTTGGCTTTGAAAATAATTCTAAAAAGGGCAACTGATAGTATTACTTTTGTTTCTGTAAATATGGTTATACTCAATAGGAAAGTGGAACAAAGGGCATTAGGCAAGCTGATCACTGGGAACATGGCTTTATTTTTCATCACTGCAAGATGCTGGAGAGAAATAGTATACTACTTTATTAGTTTCTGTACAGTTTCTGCACACTATATCTCTCGATAAATATGAAATCAATCTACCAAACTTTCTTGGGCAACTTAGAAGTTATCTCAGTCTTGCTAGAGGCACCTCTCTTTAGGTGGTAAAGCTAGAAGAACAACGTGGGGAAGCATCTACCATATGAATTAAGACAATCAAAAATTAAAAATAAATACTAGTTATCCTTACAGTAGAGGAAAGTGTTTCTGAAGGAGAACTCAATGGGGAAAGGAGAGTGAGGGCTTTTGGATGCTGGCAATGCATTTTTTTTTTTTTAATCTGTGTTTGTTATCTGAGCAACATTTTTCTGTTCATGATTAAACTGGACATTTACATTTTAGGTGTCTTTTATTATGTGTTTTATATTCCAGATTTTAAAAGTTAAAAAGAAATAATTTTCTTCAAATGAGTTAAGTGCTACGGGGGTGACTAGCTGCAGTTCTTGACTAGTAATGATTATAGTTCCCATTTAGTAAAAGCCTACCACGTAATGGGTATCACGCAGGGAGTTTCATACTCGTTATGTTGTTTAATCTGCCATGTACAGAATTATCAGCCATGTACTGTTACCCTCCGTCTAAAGATGAGGACATGGGGGATCTGAAAAGTTCATCCTTTGCCTAAACTCCCATAAAGAAGTGCTATAGGTAGGATTAGATTTCAGGATTGTCTGATTTCAAAGCTGGCCCTCTGCCTTCTGGGAGCCCGCTAGCAATTTGTGATTATCATACTGACAGAATTTCCCAGGAAAATGCACTTTATGTACTATTTTTGGTTTCTTTTTACTGACAAATTGAAAAAAAAGTGTTCCAGTATTGACCATAAAATCGCAGGTTGACTGCTATTTCACCACTTTAAGAAGTAGTCCAGATTGGAGCTAAGAAATACCCTTGAAGAGAAAAGAGATTTTAGCAAATTTTGACTTATTAAAATACCTCAGTTTGAGGTATTATGAACAAAATTTCTTTTCAAGAAGACAAAAAAACCCCAAGAAAGTTATTGTCCAATACAAAGTAAACAAAATATGACAAATTTTTGAGAGACTGATGACATACATATATAAGAAGAAAAGTATCCATTTGACCTTGACACTAGGAACATTCTCCTTCGAATAGTCTGGAAGTTATGACACTGGACCTGCAGATAAGCCTATTCATACTAACACATAATTTGGCACTTCTGTGAAAAACACTTAGTCCTATATATGTAAATGTAATTTGTTGGCTTTTAATTTTTAGAACAAATATATTCAAATCACAAAAATATAGACATAGTAACAAAGATAGCAATACTTACTGAACACTGATGATGATGATGATGGCAATGATGATGATGATGATGATGATGATTGATGGGCTAGTCTATCTTGTAAGCCCTTTTCATGCATTGACTGACTTATTTCTCACAAGATCACTATAACATAGCATATACTTTCCTGCCTTGATAATACAGATAAGGAAACAGCTACAGAAAGTTTACTTTGCTTACCCAAATTTAATATGCTCGTGTTGGGGCTCCTGGGTGGCTCAGTTGGTTAAGCGTCCTACTCTTGGTTTCAGCTCAGGTCATGATCTCAGGGTCCTGGGATAGAGCCCCGTACTGGGCTCTGCCCTTAGCAGGGAGTCTGCTTGAGATTATTCTCCTTCTGCCCCTATCCTGCCTCAGTGCTCACTCTTTTTCTGTCTCTCTAAAATAAATATATTTTTTTCAATATGCCTATGTTAGGTGAAACTAGGTTCAAATGTAGCCAATCTGATACAGATCCTCTTCTCATGCTACAACACTATTACTGTTGTAGAACAAAATATAAACATTATTAACCTTGAAAATGTGAAAGTAAATGCACAGTTGATAGAAACTGGGATTTGGGAAACAGAGAGGTGGTACCAAGGAAATCATAAGGGTGACTATATCCTCATCTTGCTTGGTTAGTATATTAGTTTTCCACTGCTGAATTACCACAGAGTTAGTGACTGAAAACAATACCCATTCATTACCTCATACTTCTTGTAGGTCAGAAGTCTTGGCATGGATTAACTGGGTTTTCTGCTCAGAGTCTCAACAGGCTGATATCAAGGAGTCAGTCTGTGATCTTATTGTAGGCTGGGGTCCTCTGCCCCTCACAGCTATTTTTATTTCATATAAGATGTCAGTGAGTATTAATTCAGACTAACTTTTTGTGTTAGTTTCTACGGCTGCAGTAAAAAGTTACCAGAAGTGGGGTAGCTTAAAACAACAGAGACATGATCTCTCACAATTTAGGGATCTGGAAGTCTGAAATCTGTTTCACTACACCAAAACCAAAGTGTCAGTGGGGCTGCATCCCCCAGAGGCTCTAGGGAGGAACCTACTCCTGGCCTCTTGAAGCTCTATTGGCTGTTGGCATTCGTTGGCTTGTGGGCCCACCATACCATTCTCTGCCTCAGTGGGCACACTGTTTTTTAGTCTTCTGTGTCAAGTTATCTCTCTTCCTTATGAGAATGTATATGATTACATTAGGTTCCACTCAGATAAGGCAGAATAATCTCCCCAGCTCAAAATTCTTAATTTGATCACATCTATAAAGTCTTTTTTTTTTTTAACCGTATAAAGTAACATTCATAGGGTCAAGGGACTATCTTTGGGGGTCAATATTCAATCTTCCATATTTTCGTTCGTGAGATGTTTAATCATTGAGCTAAGTTTCTACTGTCTATTCAAAAGAAGCAACCATCTCTGAGGTAAAAATAAGGTGTTCAAATCTAACTTTTTTAGGGCTCTGGAATCACTGTGAAAGTAAAATATAGGATGGCAGAAACTATCCACATTTTCCAGTGCTAGGTAGTTTGCTTAATTATGGTAGCTTCTTTTACTATTTTATGTATACTCTCCCTACCTTATTTAGTATTTGACATCTGCCTTTTTACTCTTTTTAAAATATTTTGTCTTCCATTATATCTTTAAGTTGATGGGGGATAAATATGATGAGCTGAAAAAAAAAACCACGTATCTACAAAGTAACATGTTTTCATTTATTTTTTGTTAAGAGCTACTCTGCTGAAGTCCTTCAATTTTCTTCAGACATTAAATTTTTTTTAAAAGGGACTTTTTTGACTTTTAAACATATTTTGTGGGTATGCAGTCTCTGTTTACTTGTAGTCTGAATAATGCCTCTAATCACCAGGTGTTTAAAACTCTATCCTTCTACAAAAATAATATTATGTCATATTAGCCAAGTTAGACATAATCACAGAATTCATAATAAAAATCATGTCCCCTTTCTCTCATATTTGTCTTGCCTTTTCTTAAAATTTGTGGGAAAAAAAAAGGAAGAGAGAAAGAGAGAAAACGTAAGCCACATAGAAAAGGAATATTTGGAGGAGTTTCACAGGTCAACACCCCAAAACATCTATTTGCCCAAGCTTTGCCACTGACTGGGTCTTCCAAGGTGGTGCCAATGTCCCGGAGCAGAGAGAGACCACTGTGGTTAAACAAGTGGCTAAAACTGAAGGTTCTCGTCTGGATCTCAGAGGGAGACCTGGTACTCTGTGCAAATATGGATGAATCCTGCCACTTGTGAACCACTGATTATTTGTTTCTTCAACCAAGTCTTGCCTTGTCTTAATGAATACGTAAGTTCTAGGGACTCAATGAGAAAGATACTGTTTTCTCTCTCCTGTTGTGTGTCTGTTCTAATCAATTCAAAATATCTTAAGAGTTGCTTGACTCTGACAGATTAATGTCCAGCATGACTTGCATGTGGAGGGTGTTGTTCCCTCTCAGGTGTTAGTTTTACAAAAGGGCTTCGAGAAAACACTTGCCTGATTTTCCAACCTAGCTCTTCCTTTGCAGCGCTGAGAAACTGTTCATCCTTCTAAATATCAAATCTGAAGTGACATTCAATTATAAAAACATGATATATTTTCATATCCTTAACTTGGTTTCTACCCTAACCACGTGTCTTCCCTGTGTTTGTGTGTGTGTCTATGCATCTGTCCCAGAGGGGAAGGAGGAATGGGAAATGGGATAAACATAGGTCACATCACTGCTTACACACACTCTGGTGGCTCCCAAGCTCCTCCTGTGGTCTACAAGCCCCTCTGTGATCTGACCCCAGCTTCCTCCTCTTTCAGATCGAATAGCAGCCTGTTCCTCCAACACTGTGATCAAGCTCTTCTCTTAGTTCTCCTAATGGCCTAACTTTACCCCTGGGCATTAATCCTTACTGTTGCTTCTACCTGGAATGCTTTTTCTCCCCATTGCATGGCTCACCCTTTCTTTTTACTGAGGTCCCAGATCACATGGTATGTCCCCAAAGAGGACTTCCCTTCTCACCCAGTATTACCCCGACCCTTAACTCTCTCCCGTAAGAATATTCTCAGGAATACTCAGCACTCTCTAAAATATTCAATTTATTTGCTTATATTTTCATTTTCTGTTTCTTCCACATGAATGTAAGCTTTATTGATCCCTATACACCTGGATCCTGGAATGAAGACTATTATGAAGTATGTATTGCATAAGCACATATTGGAGACTTGAGTATTTTATATTTCCTTCCCTTCTTGCTTTGTTTTTTAATTTTGTGACCAAGAGGTACAGGAGTTCTGGAGAAGCTCAGAGTATTCCAAGTATGGATCCAGGTATAATAAAAGGTGCCTTCGGGCGGAAGATCAGGGAAGCACTTGGAGTGCTAGGATCTTGAACACTTGGGGATTTGGAGGTGAATCCTGCCCCTCCACCCACCACTTTCCCATCCATCCACACCAACCTCAGCTGGCCTAGCCTGGCCAAGAAACATCTTTCTGGTCACCTCTTCCCCCAAAAGACACTTGCAATATGGAGCACATACATCATTTAATCATCTGGGTGCTCTTGGCCACTTCCAATAGATGTACTTCGGAACAGCATGTGTAAGCAAGCTGGAAAGATGGCACAGGCTTCTACAGGCGGGCAATGCACACCCCTGCTCTGTTCCAGCCCTGGAAGGGGCTGCTTTGCTGAGTCACTCTGGTAAGGCCAGGCCGAGGAGACAGCTGCAGGGACAGCCTCCTTTCTGGAGCTGTTTTCCTGGCCTCAGAGGAGGAGAGCCAAAATGGAAACTTCTAGCTAAATAGAACTGAAAGGTGGGGAGCAAGGACAGTGGTGGTCCTGGCTTTCTGCCCTCAGTTAAATTACTTTTATTATTGCTCAATTCGAGTTAGGTTAAAAGCAGATAGATTGTCTTTTTCCTCTTTTTGCTCCTTCCAGTAGGTATCCAAAAGTCTAAAAATTGATATAATTTAAAGTTAATGAAAAGAAAGTTCAGCAGCTGCATCAGATTTCATGCCATTCTTTCCCTCTCTTCAGTCTGGCCTCCCCCAGCCCCTGCAGCCTTCTGTTGTGTGGCCAAGGGCACCGCACCGAGCAGAGCCCGTTCTGAGGCATGGCAGGCTTCCCCGTGGTTCAGTCCACAGTAGCAACTCACTGCGCAGAAGGCAAGTGGGAGTCCTGTGCTTTGCTCAAGTTGAGTAGGTGAAGAATATTTCTAATTGTTCTGAAGGCACAACCGATGATGGTGCTCATTCCTGTTTTACATACTGTCTCCAAAGTGCACTGTTTTGGTTTGTAATTTGCATATTTGATTCCTTCCGCCCGTGCAGTGGGGACGGGTAAGTTCTGATGGCTTTGCAAGGAGCTTGCACAATTTACCGGATTCTCCAGTCATTGCAGGCATTGCGTGTTGGTGTTAATGGTTGTACACAAGACATAGATTAAAAAATCAGAAGCGGTGGAAGGTTTTCCTGAAGCATGTAATTATGTGATACCTTCCGAGTGGTCCACCGCAACCCTACGAAAGGCAACAGGACTGACACAACACGGGAAAGATGGATGATCTGACGATGAAGAAAAATGGCTCATTATTTGCACACTGAACCTTTCATGCAGCGAGAAGGGCTGGCTCTGAAATCCTCGTACTCCTTAGAGTATGTGTGTTCTGGTATGTATCTCCCCAGAATCTGAGTCCAGCTTTGAAAGGGATATCACCAAAGGCAAAGGAACGTGACTGGGAAGGATTCCCCAATGCCAACTGGCAACTGAAGCATTTGGAAGAGAGTCTATAAGTGAATCCACATTTGAAGACGTGGGGTTTTGTGGGACGTGCTTCCCTGCTGCAGATCTGGAGCTACAGTGAGGAGACTTGGTTCATACTAACCATAGAGATGCTGGTTAGATCAACCCAAGACCTGACTCTAATCTAAAAGTCTTAAGTCTACTGGAGAGGTTTCTAAGAAAGCACATTCTGGAAACTGTTCTCTATTTTGAATGCATACATTAATGGTTTAAAAAAATTATACATAGATATAGGAAAAAGGATTTTCCAGTGTCAAGTCAGGCCATGACTGTGTTGATTTCCTAAGTACCTGGTCAAACATAATAAAACAATTCCCCTCCTCTTCCATCTTTGGCCCAGATTTTCAGATCAGCTGGGAAACAGGGTTGATAATAGGTAATGATAATGCTAAGCATAGATTATGCCCTTAGAATGTTCCGGCACTCTTTCCAGCACATTATAAATATGAAGTCATGTAACTGTCACAACAACCCTGTGGTAGGTTGCTTTTATTACTCTCATTTTATGAATGAAGGAAATTAGGGATAGAGGAATTAAGGAATTTGTCCAAGAGTCTAGAGCTAGTAAATAGTAGCAAAACCTAGACATGGACCCCAGGCAATCTGACCATTTCTGGGGTCTGTTTTTAAACCAAGGTAAACAGGAAGCTCCCTTGGGGATTCCAGTCACCAATGTCATATAATCACCACCATATGCAGGCTCTCAAAGAAAGAGGCTGCTTTGGCCACCCCCTCAGTATTCCTACTAACATTTATAGCTACTCTTCTTCAAACTCTTGGGTTACCATGAGTCACCTTTTTCATTTCATTATTTCCATTCCTTCAGGGTCACTGAGGTTGAGATCGGATAAGTAAATTTTATTTTATTTATTTTATTCTTTTAAAAAAATGCATAGGAGAAACGTCCCGGAATACACCGGCAACATGAATGTGGAGTTTTCACCCTGTCCCTGGCCTTGCCTAGCCTCTATAAGAATACCGAGCAGGGGTTTGCAACTTGTCAAAATAAGAGTGTGTGTAATTGCAGACCCCAATCAAACGGTAAAATATTTTAAATCATTTGGCAAAGAATAAAGAAAAACATCGGGAAGGAAATTTGTGCCAGTTTTGAGTCAAATGTTTACATTAAAAAGGTAAAAGAGAGAGAGAGAGAGAGAGAGAGACATTGAGTCACATGACCTTGAGCAAGTCGCTTCCTCTCATCTGGGCTTCAGTTTGTTCTTCTATGAAATGAGTGAGTTGGACAACAAGGATTTTTTCCAGCTCTAATACAATGATTTTAAGATAAGACATAAATATTAAGGGAAAGGTTTGGGAGTAAACAAAGAGATTTGTAAAACATTTTTTCCCCTTTTTATATTTTCCTTTTTTTGGTAAAACAGTAATAAATAACTTTTGACTGTAAATAATCAGATTCAAAATTTAAATCTTAAGAGCAGAAAAACATTTCTCCCTTTTGCCTTATGTCAAGGGCCATGACTGCCCTGGGAGAGAAAAGCACAAATGTTTAGTGTGATTGGAAGTATAATCCGGGGGTGGAAGAGAAATATTATTCCTAAAAAACATTTAAAAATCGGATAATTTCATTTAAAAACCCATCTGAAGCCTAATTGCTCTCACAAAAGAGTATAGGAATCTTCAGTAAATCCTAGGCTCCCATACAACACTGGTGCCTATCTTAGAGTCACTCTGACCTTCCAACTCTTCTTCATCCAGAACCACTTTTGTGTCATAGGAGGAAAGAATACAAAAAGCTACAGGCAGATACCAAAGGCTCTTATGCTAATGTCTCTTTGGTCCCTTCCCACTGGTGGTGGTGTTTCTTCCTCAGCACGAAAGAAAAGCAGAGGAAGAGAATAAACTTGGAGCAAAAGGGGAGGTAGTTTGGGGTCAAGTGCAGTGTAGACCATGTAGACCATGTCTCCTTTTTGATATCAGAGTTCTACTACTGTCAAAGCAATGGGTGTGGCTTGGAGTGTCTGCTTGTGGTCAGATGAGATCCTATTACATTTCTTCTTAAGGCAAGAAAGTCACCTCTCCTCCAACAGGATGATTTGCTCATGTCTGTATTTCGTTTCTATTTTTAATTCACAGGCATGCTGTGAATCTGAATCTCGTCTATCTTAGCTCTTCAGAGTACCCAAGATGTCAATTTATAGAACTCTGCATTTAGGTCTGGACTAAGGAGGCTTGCATTTTGGGCCCACTTCTGGGACCAGCCCCAGGGGCCTCTGGCACAGGCAATGTGCCACTGAAGACAGCTTTGGACAAGTCTTCTGCTGGTTTTCTCTCTCGGATTCCAGTACTGACCTTGGCTATTTGAACATGGATCCATAAAATGCAAATGGATCCCAATTTGCTCCAAACCATTCTATTTTCACATAGAGGTCCCTACCAGGATGTTCCCCAAATCCTGCCCCTATAGGGAGCCTGAGGTCCTGCTGCTGGGCAGGGTTCAACTAGGGGACGGTATGAAGAAATGACTCTGCCAGCTAGCTTTGAGGTCAGATCTATCTGTGCAAACACTTAATTCATAAGCCTGCCAGTGTCTCCAAAGCAGTTCCCAGTATGCCTGGCCTACTACTAAAGCTCTTTGTTACCTTTTTACTCCCTTAAAGTCTACATGAGGCATTTGGTATAGCCTGTAATCTCCTGTATCTGTGGGAGTAGGGAAGAAGCCCACAGGATAACTCTGGGCCCTAAAATTCTTACTCTGGCCCTTGCATGTCACTCCCCCCGGTCAGTGAGCCTCAGGGCTCCCAGATGCCAGGACTCTGAAGCTCCAGTTTACCCACTGAGTAGAGATCATGGCTGGGGAACAAATACAAGAAAATTATCTACATTATACTTCCCATGCTTACAAGAGGCAGGGGGATGACTGTTCTGTACATCGGCTGTTAAAGATAGAGACTACTAATTTGTGTGTTTCTTCAAAGTTCTTTGCTCTAGAAATTTGAGGTTACCAGTTTTCCTGGTTTCAATTTCCTGAATTTCAATTTGTTGACAGTTCATACTCAACATCAAACACTTACATAGTATTACTCACAAGCACTCTTTCTGAACCTATTACAGATAATCATCCCTTCACTCATTCATTCACTCTTCACAAATACCCAATGATTATCTTTCAAAAAAACTGAGGCAGGGAGGTACAGAGAGAGTTGGTGGTTTGCTCCTGGCCAGGTATGCCCAAGAATCAAGTCTGATTCCAAAACTCTACTCTAAATGGCCATAATATACGGACTCTCAAACATACATCGACACTGAATTCAAAGCGTCCTTAAAATATCATTCTGAGATTTTCCAAGCCCAGTTAAAGAGGACTATGGTGTTGAATGTTATTTGTATGTATGTGCTTAAAATATGTAGTCCATATTGAAAGAATTTTTAACTTTAATTTTTTTTTTACTATTTTATTTATTTATTTGACACACAGAGAGAGGGAAACAGCAAGCACAAGCAGAGGGAGAGGGCGGTAGGGGAGAAGCAGACTCCCTGCTGAGTGAGGAGCCTAATGTGGGACTTGATTCCAGGAGCCTGAGATGACCCAAGCCGAAGGCAGAGGCTTAACCAACACCCGCCCAGATGCCCCTTAATTTGTATTTTTGTTGCTAACTAGAAGTGATAATTTATTGATACTTTAATTCTACTTTCTAGGGCTGGCCCCTTAACTTCTCTATTTTTGATTCTGTCTCCAAAATTCCTAAGCCAGAAGTATTTTTAGACATAGAAGAGGCCGAGGGACATGTTAGAAAGGATGGCAACACAATTAGAAGTCTGTTGGCTTGGTAAATTCCCAGGAATTCCAGTTGAAAGAACTGTTTTTCTTAGGGCTTTTAGGTAAGGTTTGAAAATAAAAAATTCTAGGAGATTTGTGTACTTTTTTATTAATAACTCTTAGATAAAGTTATTTAATATTCTATAGAGATAGGGATTCTACAAGTTCCATTGGTAATCGCTTCCATACTTTACACATTTGTGGTTAGGAATTTCTTCCTAATGTCTCTTCTAAATCCTTCCTACATAGCAAATTAGCATTTTTAAAAATTTATTATTATTATTTATTTATTACTTTTTTTTTTTTTTAAGAGAGACAGGGAGAGAGAGAATCTTAAGCAGGCTCCATACCCAGCAGGAAGCCCAACACATGCTTGATCTCACCACCTTGAGATCATGACCTGAACAGAAATCAAGAGTCAGACTTGCTTAACAAACTGAGCCCCCCATTCCAAGTTCCCCCAACACCACCACCACCACCACCACCCCCACCACCCCTCCCCCCCACACCCTATCCTGTTAGCATTTAAAAGGAAAACAGAGCTCACTGCCTTCTGAACTATTCTTATATGAGTTCCCATCCATTTTTGAATGCATTCCAATAAAAGGGCAACTACCCAGTTTTTTCACTTGAGGTCCACTTGAACTCCACCTTGTCTCCTGGAAATAGGAAACCAAAGAGGATTTATTCTTATTCTTATTCTTATTCTTATTCTTATTCTTATTCTTATTCTCGTTCTTATTATTTCAAAGCTGCTGTTTCCAGCTTATGGGCCTTACAACTCTGCCATGTCATGTAGGGAAGCAGCTTCTGCAAGCCGCTTGAGCTTCAGATATCCTTGTGGAAATCGCTCTTGGAAACCCAGAAGGGAAGCTCCTTTGTACTCTCAGCTTTTTCCAGCTCAGTGAGCCCAACAGGACGAGACGTGAGCCACATGAGTCCCAGAACTCAGCAGGGCGACATTTCACCCATGCTCAGTCTGGCTGCTGCGGTCCAGAGATCCAGGCGTGGAACTTGGTGGATCGGTCCGTGACGCTGAAGTGTTGAGGGAAGTGGGAGGGGCAGCTGTCGCCAGGGGAGACAGCCCCTCACCTTTTCCCTCCGTGCTTCCTGGGTAAGCTTCCCAAGACGGTTGGAGATGGCTGCACTTTACCAAGTTCTGGGGCCCCTTTTTGAGAGCTTCGGGGAAGACTCGCAGGCCACGGAGCAGGGGAAGAAATGTGCTTCCAACTGGAGCTAATCACGTAGCTGGTCCCCGATGAGAAAATGTCTGCTGCTGCAGAAAGCAATCAGGAAGGGTCTTCGGGGACCCTTGAAAGACTATGAGATCCACCGGGAAGAGAGCAGGCTGGAGGAGGCTGGCCCCATCTCTGCAGCTCCTCTCCCCAGGGCTGCTCTGGCGGCCCAGCTAGATGAAAATGTCACCTAAGCAGACTGGTTGTTTTTTTTTTTTTCATCCTGGTATATACCCCTGCCTTAGACAGTGAAAACTCCTTGGCAACACCAGGCAGACGGAGCTTCTTTTCATTTTTAATTGAATCCTAAGAGGTATTTTTTTTTTTTTTTTCTAGAGGTGCCAGCTTAAAGTAATTACTAGAATTCCCAACTGGGCTAATCAGAGATTCATAGAAAATAAGGTGGAAGAGAAGACCCGTGGGTCTCTCTCATTCTGCTTGGAAGGCTCTCACAGTCCAGGGCAGTGGTCATCGTTCTTGGCACTGTGGACCCTTAACAAGAGCTTTGAAATAAATCCCTGCCCTGGGAGGGAAGAGAAACTGATTTCCTTCTCTGGGTATCTCTCCTCTGATGACCAGACACCTTCCATTTTCATCAGCTGTTTATCAAAATCAGATTAGTAAAAGAATCATCTGATCAGCACTGTGTATGCCTGTCTCAAGCCCGAGTTACAGATGACTCTCCCACGGGCTGCTCAAGCAGAGTACCGTGACCCACAGATAAACCAGGCTTTGCATTTCCGGCAACTTGTCCTGAACTTATGATTCTCCCCAAAAAGACAACCATCATTAAAGTCTCATTGTTATTATTGATCTGAGTCAGATAGGTGATTAGCCCCATGGGGGCTGTGGCTCTGTGGTAAGAGATTGTATATTTCTGATAAGTCAGAAGTCACTAACGGGTTATTTTGAGCTCTCCCAAGTGGAAGACAATGGAGCATTTAGTAGGTTGTGCAGTTACGTAAGACATCTCTTTCCAAACAAAGAGGGGGCAGGATACCCAGCCAAAGGCTTGAGCACGGGAGGCTGTGTGGTCTGGTAGTTCCAGGGAGAGACGTGGGGCCAGGCCTTCCTGGGTTCAGCTACCAGCCGAGACTCTGACTCAGGGGGAGCAGAGCCAAGTCTCTTGGCTTGAGGCGGATAGACTATAAAACCCAGGAGAGAGAAAACCGCAGGTCTGTGCTCAAGGACTCTGGGGGAAAAGCACATTTTGAAAATTTAAAAAAAAGATCGCTCTGTTAAGTTACAATTTGGGAATTTTTCAACAAGAAATGAGCATTTTTCTTCCTTATGGCCTGACACGTCCTCTTCTGGGCAGCAGTGTGAAGCCAAGCCAGTGTCTGAGGGTGTTCTGTGTGGGATGAATAGAGAACCCCGGGGGTCTGAGCAAAGTTAGTCAACCTTGGTGAGTTCTCACAAGTAATGCTCAGGGAGCCCGGCATTACCCTCAGGGGCAGAGAGGTTCTGCATGAATTCTTACCCCCTCTCCCCACTTTTTTTTTTTTAAACACACTCATTCTGCCTTCCACATTAAAATGCTCTCTGAAATCGCAGGAGGAAAACCCCTTCCCTTAGACGTCTGGATGCTTCCCTTCAACCAGTCTGAGCTGAGATTTGCTCAGCTGTAACCAGCAGTCTGTTCAGCTGCAGACCCACACAGGTTCCCAAGCCACAGCCAGAGCTGGGGCTACTGGGAAATGTTCTCCGAGTCTCCCCAGCTCTGTGACGGTGACTCTTCTGGTCAGACAGAGTAGGTGGCTACCTACATGACTGAGTTTGAAGGACTACAGGGCAAGTTCCCCCACCTCCCCCCACACCCCCCACATGCCTCATTTTTCTGGACCTGAAAAGCTTTCTCATCTTTAGGAAAATCCTACTACGATGAAAAGAATATTTATGGGGCTCTCCCTCCTTAAAGTTTTAACCCCCAGCATTTGATTTAACAATACTTGAGTGATTGTAAAAGAAATGGGATAGGGGATGGGAGATGGGCAGATTTTGCTGTGGGACAAGGTAGGGAGGGGCAGCGGTCTCTTCGCTGGAAGGGTAGAGAGAGCCCAGGAGAGGAGAGACATATGAATCCCAGAAATGGAGGTGGCCTTCTAGGTCACTTTATCCAGAACTGTCCAAAGCAATATTAAAATCTGGTGGTGGGTGGGTGTGAGGATCACGCCGGGATGGTTGCTCTTACTTCAACCCAAACTAGGTCAAATGGAATCCAGGTTTTCACTTGTGGCTCCCTCATGCGGACCCCAAATATGTTGATGTCATTCCTCCCTGCATTTGCCTGACTGTGTGTTCCCAGCCATTGGTTAAATGGCCATGTTGGGCGTCCCAGGTCCTAAGCTTCTGTATATTAAAATACTGTCAGCTCTCTCTCTCTTTTCAACTGTAATCTAGAAAAAATTAATAAAAACTTAACAATTGACTCTTGCCCAAAAGGTATCTGAGGAGTCCTTGTTTATTTTGTGAGAGTACATGAATTCTATCCTGAGTGAAAGAGAACTAAAAATAATCCACTGAGGGGTGCCTGGGTGGCTCAGTCAGTGAAGCATCTGACTTGATTTTGGCTCAGGTCCTGATCTCAGGGTCGTCGGTTTAAGCCTGTGTCAGGCTCCACGCTCAGCGCAGAGTCTGCTTGAGAGGTTCTCTCCCTCTGCCTTTGCCCCTCTCTCCACTCTCTGTCTCTCTCTAACAGCAATCAATCAATCAATCAATCTTAAAAAAAATCCACTGAGCCTAGTGACAACTTTAATCACAGAGTTTTCAGATTCTATTTCTTCTGTCTCAGATAATTCACTGTAGCCAGCACTCCACTTTCAGACCTTCTCTGGGGCGCCTGCCTAGAAAGATATAGAGAGACCCGCTGGGAGTGGATTGCATGAGATGACAGGCATCTTCTTTGCTCAGAAGTGCACCGGCCCCCTCTGGTCCTTGCGAGTCAGCCCCTTGCTCCCCATAGTCATAACTGCTCAGTCAAGGACAACACAGGGGGGCTGGACAGAAAGCCGTAAGAAGCAGAGCACCCTACCCAGAGAGAGGTGTCGGTCTCAGTCTCCAGGTTCAGAGACCGGGAACTGCCCATGGACATCTCACTGTTCAGCTCCCTCACTGGGCATTAATCAAGGCACATCCACAATTCCCAGAAGCGGCAGGTAGGGCCAGGCCACCTCTTGGAAGCTTCTGTCTCCTTCTCCAGCGGGGGTCTGCGTGCAAGAGGCTAGCCCAGCACAGGGGCCACAGATGAAGCTCCAGGCCTCCGCATCCCCCCTGAGCCAGCCTGAGAGCCTTGTTAAATACCAAGACTTCATATCTCAGCTGAAATCTGTGCATTTTGGATTATGGCCTTAATATCTGCTTCTCCCCAAGAATAACAGATGACTCTATGTCCCACATCTCTTGGATGAAAGGATCTTTCTGATGACCTTCCCAAGCAAACAAAAACAAAAAAGACTTCCTCTAAGAACCCATGCTTTGGAAGGGATCAATAAACATATATAAATATATGTTGGAAAGAAATAAAGAATAAGTGGCTGTCTTCATGCGGGCATCCCTACACATGAGTTTCATTTTTTACTTGCCTAGGATCTGCATTTTAAAAAGTAAAATAGGGGTGCCTGGGTGGCTCAGTGGGTTAAAGCCTCTGCCTTCGGCTCAGGTCATGATCTCAGGTCTGGGGATAGAGCCCTGCATCGGGATCTCTGCTCCGCAGGGAACCTGCTTCCCCCTCTCTCTCTGCCTGCCTCTCTGCCTACTTGTGATTTTTCTCTGTCAAATAAATAAATAAAATATTTATAAAAAAATAAAAAGTAAAATAGCCAATACTGGTCCTGTACTTCAGAAAGACTAACTTATAGAGGATGAATCTGTCAAATGAAAAAAATAATTTATAACAATTTATTATAAATTACAAAGAGAGATAGATTCTATCAAGGGAGAAAGTAGATTTCTGACTGTATGATTTCAAAAACTTGCCACAAATTTATAAACATTCATATGAGTGTTCTCATATCCAACCTGGAGAATAAAGCTCTAGGTGGTATTTGCTGACTATGCTGAAAAATAGACCTTTTAATAATTCTTGAATGAGAATCAGTGACCCACAGGGTCAAGCATACCAAAGGTGGTTGGTGGTTGGTTTTTTAAAATAAATCAGGGGTTGTACATCACAATCTAAAATACAGACAGCTGATAATGTATGAAAGCCCAATAAAGTTTCATTGTAAAATGTTGGGGTTAAGCATGCTTCTATCAAACTAAATTCAAAGTGACATGAAAATCAGGAGAAATGTCTCAGTTTCTCCTTCTCCCTGAGAGAAGAACCGAGAAAAGATGGCCACATTTGGGAAACATCCAGCTGTGCAAACCAACAAATAGGGATCCAGCCAGCACATAATTCTGTGCACTATCACCAATAAGAGCTGACACTATCTTATTTTAAAGCAGAATTTCTGTTGGCAGCCCCTTTGATAATGTTCCTGGATTATGAAAAGGGAGTCACAGAATGGGATAGCAAAGCAGAGCTATGTTTCTAGTTGGATGTGGGGACAGGAGAAGTGGCATAGGGCTATGCAGAACTTAGCTAAGGATGAAATCAACCAGATGTTTTTTAAGCTCTCTCTGAGCCAGTCACTTTGCTAAGTGCTATTTCATTTAACTTTCCCCGTGTTATGTTTTTCTCCACTCTGCAAATGGGGAAGCTAAACATGAAATGGTTTGTCAAAAGTTATGCAGCCAGAAAACAGCCGTCAGATTTCCACCCCAGGACCTGCAGCCCTAACACTAAGGATGGGAAACCCAGCTCAGAGAGTGTATCCTGAGTCGTAATAACAGTCTCTTCCCATTCTACAAGCTTTTCTAACTCAAATAAACAGAAAGAACTACTGCATTGTATGGTATCATCAACTATTTAAATTGCCTCAGAGTTTGTAAGAAGCAGTCCTTACATTCAGGTTTGAAATGGAATTAGGCTGTCCATTTTTCTGTATAATTAAATGTAGGATATGACTGAACATGTGGCACTCAAACTTGTATTCCATTCTCTAGGCCAAGCTTTACTTGACATTAACAGACATAAATTAAGAATCAGCATTCTGAGTATTTTCTGCAAGATGTTTTTCAGCTCTGGCTCTCTCCAGCCCCAGGGAGCATTTATAACCTTGACTTCCATGGTGGGTGTCATGTACCAAAACAGAGACAGCCATTGGAACAACAAAGTCAAAATGAATACTAGTTCTCATCCACCCCAACACCAAATTTTTGAAGCAAACACTCAACTGAGAGATTTTATGTATACAAGTTCACATGTAACACCCTTCAAAACACATCCAAACAAGGTGTTTGCAGAGATTATGAAAATTTTATTAATAAAGAAAATCTGCATATGTGCAACCCCTTGAAAAACGACCACCTCAAACCTGTGGAAAGCACTATGTTTTCTAGTCACTGTTTCATCAATGCCAGAAAAATGCAATCACAACAGCAGAAGGCAGACCAATATTCTTGAAGGGGATAATCATTCAAGATAATAAAATACTAGAAAACCAGAAGAGAAGAATCAAGGTATCCATTTCACAGGCTGAAACACTGAGCCTTCAGCTGAACAAATGTTCCCATTGGGAGACAATATATTTGGCAGCAGCTCTTTTTAACGCTGCCCTGAAGACTCTGAATCCATTCAGAAACATGATAGAGGTCTTGGAGTCTGGTAAAAACCGATAGCCAGCACAACTGGCGGAAGTTAATAGCGACCCAGCAATCGTTCACGGGCAGTCACGAGAAAATGGAAAGGTGGGCTTCGTGACAGGATAGCACCGGTTTTTCAGGGCAACTTTGAAGTTTGCTCCTGATTCAATGACTGCCGCACCTTGTCCTCCAGAACCTTCCTTGGATACCCTCTACCCCACCGTTTACTAACAATCTATAAACATGTTCCAGATACAACGCATGCAAGAAAGGAAGTACAAGAGTATTTAGAGATTCTAATGTCCCAGCTGTGAATAGAGAACACACATAGCACTGGTCCTAGCTCTTGGAACCCGCTGCCCTTGCAGCTGGAAACCCCTCCAAAGAGATCATATAGACGTTTAATTCAAAGAGGGGGGCACAAAGTCAGGCCTGTTACTTGACTACAGTTTCTAGGGCCCGGCATAGCTATATTTTTAGGCTTGGCTCCAAGGAGCTGCCTCCACAGATTTGGACAGAGCGAGGGAGGCACAGATGGCGGTCACGTGAAGGCACAGACCGATCGAGTGGGCTCGGTTACAACGTCTGTACATTTAGGCTGCTGTATTCCTCCTATTTCAAGTACTGCCAAGTCCCGGCAGTTTCCCCTCTTTCCAAAGTCTTGATTCATTTAATTCTCCTGAAGGAGGTGGAAGAAGAGGAGGATTGCGCAAATCTTACTGTTTTATGGTTTAGAAGAGACAGTCACCATCTTGGCTCCTTGTCAGATTTCAAATGTAACATTTTGCTAAGTGTAAAGCTGTGTATCTGTTCCTTTTCTGTTGCCGTTATTATAACTTCAATATTTGCAAAACACAACCTCAAAATACTTTAAATCCAGCGCAAAGCAGTTTGTTATTCATGTAACACATTTCTTACACATATCAATACTCAGTTCACAGCAGGGGACTCCTTTCTTGTTTTATTTTTTTCCTGTTTTGTTTATTTGTTCCTTCTTTCAGTTATGATTATTTTTTCCCCTCTTTTAGGGATTTAAGAATGATTTAACTACGTAATAGCAAAATTTAACTACATAATAGCAAAAATACATATATATATGTACTGGGGATTTTAATATATCCTGATTATTACATTATTACATTATATATATGTGTACATATGTGTGTATATTACATTATATATGTATGTATACACACATATATATAATGTAATAATCTAATAATCAGGATATATACCCTGATTATTATCAAACTTATGTCAATCCTGCCTGGTATACACATATATATAATGTAATTATGTAATAATCAGGATATATGTATCCTGATTATTATCAAACTTATGTCGATCCTGCCTGGTGGCATCATTTAGAAAAAGAAAGCACATAAGCTAAAGTTATTCTACCCTTTGAAATACCCTGTGAATCGTGTGTAAAGCACCGAGCACCTTGGTGAAGAATTTTAATTTTTCCAATATAAGACCTGTAGTGTTTGCTACAAAAAGTTGTTGAAAGAAGTCAGGGTGTGATTCCAGTGGTGGCCTATTCATAGTGATCAGCATTAAATCACAAGTTTCTCACTCTACAGGACAGCTATAATATTTCAGATAAGCAGCCATTTTCTTCCTTACGTAGGAAACTGTCCAGATCAGAATGCACTCAGTTTTTGGTATTGTTTTTTTAACAGCACAGAGTATTTTTCAGGTCGTCATCAGGATGCTGTAGTTTTTGTGTGTGATCAAACCTCTGCCCCAGAGTCTTATCCACTAAGCCCTCCAATGTGAATTCTTGGCCTGAGCTCTTGTGTAGGAAGGCCATTTTTAAAGTGAGTCAATACATAAAAAAGGTTTTCACATCTGTTAATCAGGTGTTTTATCTGGAGAACGTAAAAGCTATTTACAATCCTCCAACTGACTTAACGTTTTTCTCTTTACTTGGATATTTATATTGTGCAGAAATTGACACTACTGTCGCAATCAATGGGATTGTTCGACTATCTTCTAAGGCAAACAAGAAAATGCTTTTCTTTTAGGTTTGAATTTCATGACTAGTGGAGTCTATCAGTAGGCAATGTGGAGAGGCAAATTCATCTCCATTATTATCTTGAATCTCTGATTTCACTACAGCATGCTAGTAGAGAAAGATCTTGATAACATTTATGCTGCATGAATTTGCATTCTGAGCTCTGTCCTTAAAACATGGATATTGTTCAGAACTTGATAATAAGAGAGAAAAGATTCCCACCATAGGGCACTTGTGCTTTTTTTTTTTTTTTTAAAGTCGTGGTAACTTAGAAACAGAACAAAATAAAAACTACCTTCCAAGTCAACGGGCAGATGCTTAAATCAGGACTTCAAAACAGGAGTTGAAGACTCCGGGGGAACTGTGCTTACAAGTCAATAGTAGGATTACAAATCAGATACACTTTTATGAATGGAAGGCATGGCCATTCCCAGTCTTCCTCAAAAGGACTTAGCTGTCAAGAGAGATACTCCACAACATATCACAAATGTGCTATTTGTACAAACATCGCCCATTACAAATGCTCTTGCTTTTGTTTAAATGAGTATTTTTAACCTGAGCTATTAATAAAAAAAAAAATTTCTCTTCTCCCTTGTCAAGCTTGGCTTTCATAAGAAAGAATCTTTAAGCCTCCTCTCTTGTGAGAGTAATTTCTCTGATGGTGCTACTACGTAAGAACAGCCAGGGCTCATTAAGTAGGCTTCGGAGCATAATTATAATTAACAATTAGGTAGAAATTAGTTTTAATGATTTGTTTTAGTGATAGAATAGAAGCATAATGTAATTATTTTTGAGCCTTCTACATCATTAAGAAGACAACTACCACCAACTTTCAATTATTGAGAAGCAGACAATCATCCAAAGCGTTAAGCAAGGGATCCATTCATGGAGCCAAACTCAGGGAGCTGAGGAGAAAAGGGCCTCCGCCCCAGCCCAGGTGTTTATAATTATCGTGCCTTTGCGAAGTCTCTTCCTCTTCTCTGCTCCTTCAAGCTGTTTCATGCCTTGAAGACATCTCCACCAGCGAAAATAGAGAGGCTCAACCTGGCTGTTCAGCTCTCCTCCCCCACCCCTGCCTTTCTGCGAGACTTAGGGCAGATCATGGAGGGAGGTGGGAGGTTCTGGAAAAGACGGCAAAATTTACGACGTGGGCCTGAAATGCCAACGCGCACTATAAACTGAACTTGCAGGAAAGAAGATTAGACAAATGAGGAATAAAATGAGGACAGGTTTTCCCCACTCTCCGAAACTATCTAGATGAGGATCCATTTCTGCTAACTGAAAGAAAGCTGAAGATTTTTTTGCTTCTACAGATCAGCCTCTCCCTTTACACCATTTCGGTTTACAAAAGTTTTCATGGGGCTGCTCAGCTTTCAGGAAGCGGGAGACAGCTCTAGGAGGGCTAAACTCCACGCGGCAAAGATAGACATGCTGTTCTTTCCCTGTTCTGTGTTCTTTTAATGTCCCAAAGTCAGTCTGGATGTTAATTTCCCTGTAAGAGTTTTTAAAAATATTATAGAAACCTGAAGAGATGTGTTTATTTCCTAAAAAATACAAAAACATTCATTTAGAACAGTGACTATTAGTTACTGTCAAAAGTTTTTTTTTTTTTCTTTTTTTTTTTTTTTTTTTTTTCCTCCTCTCTCTTTCTCTCTTTCTTCCTTCCCTTTCTCTTTTTTGACCTCAGCTCGGCAGTGGGCTGCTTCGTCTCCCACCCGTGAGCAAGAACGTTAGACCTTTTGCTGCTGACCTTCAGAAGCCCTGAGGGAGCACATTCTGACCCCCACGTAAAAAACCTGGTACCTGTGTTTCCACATCACAAAGCACGCCAGCAAGCACACAAGGCCACAGAGCAAGTTAAGAATCATCTGGATGAGCAAGAACACTTTGAAAGTGCCCGTGATGCTGGTGCAGTCCGTCACATCCCTGTACACAAAGGTCCTGCTGAGGGGCTCCTCGGAGGGCACCTTGCAGTGGCAGGCGTCGAGAGCCGTTCCGCAGGAAAACCGGGCGAGCTGTGAGTAGTGGTGGGCAGCAAAGGCCACGGCCAGCACGCAGACTGTCAGGCCCACGGCACTCAGCAGAAAGTACAACAGCTGCGAGAAAGCAGAACAGAACCTTCCAGTTACCAAAGAACACGGGACAACTCGTGACAAAGCTAATGCATCAAAGCTGGGCTTTCTCTTCTCTCATCAGGAAGGTCCTGAGGGAGGGGCTGTTTTCGCCTCAGAAATGGAGTCCCCAAGGCAGAAGGGGAATTTGATTTGATCGTGAGCAGTCCTTAACCCCTGATCCTATGTTGATTTGCCCTACGGATGTTGGGTGCTTTTCATAGATTGAGCCAACAATGTTAGCTTGATTGTGGGATGTTTCTGGATGTAGCAGCCTGTTTAGATGACTCCCAAACCTGAGAGCTGTCCCTGAAAGGCAGGCTGTGACTGTTTCTGGACCTCAAAAACTGCTCACCTGAAGACTGCAAAAAGACTGGGAAATAAAGAACACGTATGCAACGGATGCAACAGAAACAATGTGCTGGCCAGAAGTGGCTGTGATTGACCAACTGGCAATACGGGTTAATAAAAACAGCGGTGTTCAATATAGTGATTGCCAACCTGTGTCCAGGAATGTCAGGAAAGAGGTTGCTGGAAAAAAATTATGGTTCCAGAAGGTAGATGACTGAATGTCAGCTTCATCACCTATAGCCATGTAGTTCCTGAGCATAAAAATAAACCCCAAATGGCCCTTTATAGCTGCCAAGAGATTCTGAACACCATTGGCCTATGTGACAGCCTTGTGATGGAAAAGTCTGGTTCAAGAGCTAAACTCTGCTGCTAAAGAACCATGGAATCCCTGAAGAGGACATTTAGCTTACACCTGAAATGCGTTGATCAAAAATTGAGAGTGCTTGTTGACACAGTCACCATATAAAGCATTTTATAGAAACAAGGAATATTCCTGGGATTGCACTGACCTACTGGAAACGTTTCTCTTCATGGTCCCACCTGCTGAGGGTCTAGATAAGGAACAGAGTCCCCAGCTGTTGGGACTGGTGCACTTGAGCCTGGTTCTTTGTGTGAGATTTGCATTCCATAGTTAAAAGCTGCTCATAGAGCAGTTCCGGTGAAGGTGAACTCCTCAAAGTAAGATTAATTCTACTCATGTCCAGGTTCAGATTAAAGTAGCTCTGAAAAGATTATGCACTCTCTCCACTTCCAGCGATCTGTCATTTAAAATAAAAACACATAACTCAGATTATAAAACATGGGCTCAAAAGTCCTCCGAGTGATTCTCCACATGCTGACAATTCCAAGTGCTTTCAAGTCTTAAACCCAGAATACTTAAAAATGTATTTTTTTTTCTTTCTTGTGTGTGTGCATGTGTGTTGATGCTCTAATCATGAGTCTGGTTTGCCAGAAAGCTTGACTGAGGGCACGGGAGGGGAGTGGAACCCACTGGCTAAACCATCTTGCCTTCACACGGCTGCACAACCAAGGAGAAGCCCGGCTTCTCTGGATTTTTCTCATCAAATACATTGTAAACACGCACACTACCCTTCCTCTTCAATCACTTGAAGAATCGTCAGTTGGAACCCACTTGTTTCATCTGTGAAACAGTTTATTGCAATATCTTCTATCTCAGGGACACAACAAGGAGAACTTCTATGCAACATGTCTAGTCTCCCTTGGAGAAAGGGAAGCAGATAAATACTAATGGGAACCATTAAAAATTTAAAAAGGAAAGATTGAATATGTGCTATTGAACCCATCCTCTCCCTAAATTTTCAGTGGCCATGCTTTCTGCAAACACAATAGTGCTCAGGCTAAAGAGTATGAGTTTATTTTTGTGGGACTATCGGGGCAGAATATATGAAATATTCTAGGTGGTTCTGAAATCTTTGGGTCTGACGGTTGACTTCCAACTCCTGATACCAAGAGCCAGATTGAAGTGTGCCCACTGGAGCTGTGTTTCCAGTGCAGGCAGCATGGAACTGGGAACTATTTGCTTTGGGGATGTGGATACATTGGTGCCTTTACCAGCAGGGAAGGCCCAAATTAAAGGGATAATATCCCACTTGAGAGTCATCTGCTTAGTAGAATGGCCCCAACTGGAGTTTTCTCTGCACATTTTCTTGCCATCAATGGATGGAACTGAGGAGGTCTTGCAATAACCTTCCTACCTCCAACACACACATACATCCTCAGTAGATTTCTGTAACATTCAGTGGGACCATATCTTGAAGCAATGACAATAGTCCCTCTTCTCAATCTGCAAATAATTTGGGTGGTTGCAAAAAGAGGATTTGCTTGTAATCACAGAAATCCATTTGCTGAAATGAGAATTTTGCCTATTTTTAAAAGATCACCTTTTGGTTTAGATATTAAAAGATTTGCCTGAGACATTTACCAAGTGCGCAGCAGAGCGATGGCCGGGAGCACAAACAGGGGAGCCAGACCCACACTGGAATCCTGATTCTCCCCTTCTTAGCAAACTACTCAATCCCATGTGTACCTACATTACTTCACCTTTAAGCTTGGGATGATGATCACCTTTAAGCCTTGGTTATTATAGGCACCCAAAGAGCTGATATCTGTCAAGGGTTTAGAGCTGCGTCTAGTACAAACTAGCACTACTTAAGCATTTGTGAAATCCATAAACAAATTACTAGAGACGGAGAGAGCTGCCAGTTCTCCAGACTCTTAGGATATCAACTCTACTGGCTTTGTCTTATTCTCTGTCATGTGGGAGTAACAGGCATACTTGGCTCACAGAAAGGATGTAAACACTCTCACATACACATACACACACACACACACACACACACACGCACACGCATGGCTTGCTCAATCTTAATTGAGCATCTTTAAGATGCTAGAAGCCAGCGAGAGCACAAACAAAAACCAAGCCACTCAGCCCTTGGAAGGTGAATGCACTTCCATCGGGGTGTCTCTCACCCGCTGCGGCTCTGCTTCTCCCACCCTGTGAAAGCATCCGGCCCCGTCAACAGGCCGGAGCCACAGAATCAAATTTCTTATCCGTGTAAGACACGAATACATATTTGATCGCCCCCAAGCCTGGGGGCTATCTCTGCCTGCGCTACAGCTACCATTGGTTTGACTTCAGCTGACAGCAACAAGCTTCTGGGTGAGAATCTGTAATTTAAAATCGAGTGGCTTGTTTTACCTACACGGCACGAATAAACTACCCATGAAAGTGTGGGCGATGACCTTGGGAATGCGAGCCCATACATCCTGATAGAAGCGGGGCCGGGACGCATCTGTCTTGCCCGCGTCGGCCCGCGCGTCTGGCGCCCGAACCCGGGGGTGAGGGTGGGGGGTCCGCGGGGTGGGGGGAAGTGCGGAGGCCCCGGCGCTTATGTAACAGCGGCGCCCGGCACGCCCCGCTCGCTCGCGGCCTCTGATGGGTACCCGGCCAGCCTCAGCGCTCCGAGACTCGGGGAGCAGGGCGGCGCGGCTTCGATTTAATGAACCTCCCCAGCGGCCGGAGCGGGGAAGCCGCAGCCGCGGGAGCGGCGGCAGCCCGGGGGCCTTCCGCGCGGGGGCACGCGGCGACCGCGCCTCAAAAGTTCTCGCGGGGAATGAGCCCGGGAGGGCTCTCGCCAAGCACGAGACCCGCACCCGTTTCTGAAAGTCGGCCAGGTGAGCCCCGAGAAGACGGGGCCACGAGGAAAGGCAGGAGGCCCAAGCCCAGGCCCCGAGGGGCCCGCCAAGGCCGCCGGCAGGGCCCGGGGAGAGGGAAGGAGCGCGCCAGCGGCGTCGCCGGGAGGCCAGCGGTCGCCGGAGATGGAACAAGTCCCGAGGCTGTTGCCTCCGAGAGGGAGGGAGCGGTGTCTGCGTGCGCGCGTGCTCAGGCTGCAGAGAGCCGCGGTGATCCCGCGGAGCGACCGCCCGGGGCCATCTGGGTCTCTAACACAGCGGGGGGCCGGGGGGGGGGAGGGAAATCTGCAACAAAGCTCAGGCCAGGCCGTCAACAGGCAGGCACGAAAATGCGGTTATGCTAGTGAGAAGCATCTCACCAAGATGCATTTCGTAACCCCCCCCGCCCCCCGCCCCTTGCAATGATGTGGAGGCACAAGGAAAGTCGGCTGTAACTTGTTGTGCCTTTGGAAACCCTGGAGATTGACTGAAGCTCCTTTTAGACCTGAAGATAATATAGCGGGCACCTTAGAGAGCTGGCAGCAAGCATCATTAAAGGTCACATTCAGGAGAAGGGAAAAGTGCCTCCGTATTTGTCAATGTCTGTCACAGGTAGGGCGAAAAAAAGGTAGCTAATGAGATCTTCCTAGTGGGGAATTCTCAACCTGGCTGACATTGGCACTGACTTCTTTATTTTATTTTATTTTATTTTTGTCCTTGCTCCTTATTTTAAGTGCAGGTGTTGAGGTGGCTTCCGGGGTGTCCCTGAAGCTGATGCGGGTGCTTCTGCTGGGTCATCTGGAGGGGAAATTAGGGCATTTCACATAAGCTGATGAACCTAGTAAAGAACACTTTTTACCCTAGTGAAAGAGGTTCCTGTAATTTAACAGGGCACTTCTTCCTAGACTTTCTGGCTTTTTTTTTTTTTTTTTTTTTTAAATCATCACTAAACTTCGCTGTGTTTAGTCAGACCTTTACAAAAAAAGTAAACATGGACTGATGTCTGCTCTATCTGGCCTTCTTTTAAGAAACACCCTCAGAAAAAGTAAAATTTCCAAATGTAGGCATATCCATGAAATTCTATCAGTTTTTAAAAAATAGAACCCCTTAGTTTTTTTAATTAGAAAAGTTAGATCTAACTATTGGAGAACATTACAAAATTAGAGCAAAAGACTACAAACTTCAGTTGTCTTCCCACCACTCAAAGATAACTATTTTTTTCTCTGCACTAAGAGCTATTTTTTTTTTTTATTCTGTAGGATGATACCGTACATTTTGTGGAGCCAGCTTATTTTGGCTGTTTAAAATAATGTGAACATTTTCATTCCATTAATTACTCTTTTACAACACGATTTAAGTACATATACATATAAGCATTTTGCTTTTTTATGTCAACCGCTTCAATTATACTGGAATACAAAATATATTTTCTGCATCTTCTTAATTTCTAAATAAGAGCTGACTTACTCTTATGTGCTGTTTTCTTGCTTGAACAAAGAAGTATCCAGTTATGTATTTTCTTACAAAAGAAAAGTAAACAGTGTGAATGGACACACACACAAGCACACACACATACACAAAACCCTCAACAAACAGTACAGAAACCGTTTTGTTCTCTGCTACAAACAGTTGAAAGAAAATGTAGGAATTTGATTTCTACTAGCTCTGATTGCTGAGTTGGGTGTTTATCTCCCTAAACTCTAAAAGGGTGTGTCTCTGTTTCCCTCAGGAGCAGATTTTACTGTGTAGTGAAATGCTGTGTACTTGAATTGGTTCCCATCAAATGCACCATCTTTAATGGAAGAAAAAAAAGTACATGCATGGGAAAGACACACACCTGTTAAACCATGCAAATCCCATCCTCTCCCCCCCTCCCTTTACCCTCAGATTCTTGGCACAGATCATTTGGATGCACCCAATGTACTTTTTCTGTCTCAGTGATCCCACCTACAAGAGGAAATACACTTAGACTGCCTCATTATTAAAATATTCTAAAAAACCCCCAAGATATGGAAGTGGGAACTCATAGAGACACCTTTTCCCTGGCCAAGTATTTTTGCTGAACTGATGAATTTTCAATATTCCGTGTAAGGGCACTGAAGGACAGATTTCATATGCTCTGGGCCAACCTAGTGCATGGAAATTAAGACTTAAAAAAAAAAAAAATCAGCATTACCTTTGGGGTCTGGAGGAATGCGCTCCTGAAACATTTTTTTGGCCTGTGTAAAAATGCAATTTCTAGAATAATCTGATATGCAACCCCTTAAAAAGCATTCTTTTATTTTGTACTTGTCGGGTTTTTTTCTATGTGATGATAAAAGAGAAAGAACAATGACAACTTACTTTCATAGCGAACTGGATCCATGTCCTTTCATCAACTTGATATGAGACACAAAGCATAAACAAACCAAGATAGGCCACTAAGCAGACCTGCAAGGGAGGACAGGGACGAAAGGGTGTTATCAGGGACAGTCCTGCATCCTCATGACATCAATCTCAGCGTCTTTCCCCAGTAACAGCCTTGTTATCGAGGTGCTCATTTCATTTACTTATCTGTCTGTGTTCTTCCTTTCTCAGCTTGAGGAACAGCCTTTTTAAAATAGTAAAATCAATTTCTTTCAATTGACCTGGTATTTATTAAGGTCTTTTGATGCGCCAGGTGCTGTCCGAGGTCCTTTAGAGTACACAATGATCCTCAGCAAGGGTAGAGTCCAGTCGAGGCCGAGATAAGGGCAGGCACTATTCTAAGGCAGGGCTATATATGGAGAATGCCATTCAGAGAAGTACAAAATGGGGGGAAAATAACATTGAGTCGGGCAATTTAAAAAGACTTCACTAAAGAGGTGGATTTGAAATGGTCCTTGAAAGGGATGATGATAATCATGATAATGATCGTGGACGTTTACTGACTACTGACTTTGTGCTGGTGATCTTCGAAGGGCTTTGTACGGATTTCCTCGTGTAATCATCACAAAACCCGAGGAAGTAGGTGCTTATGATCCTCATATTAGAAATGAGGAAACAGAAGCACAAAGCTAGTAAATAATGAAACCAGCGCTCATACGAGGTAGTTTGGGTGAACAGTCCAAGCCATCGCACAGAGCTAGGCTGGCGCCAATTGTGGGGGAAGAGTAGCCAATATATAACTGTAGTTGAAATAACAAAATATAGAGCAGAACGGTCAGTTAAAAATCGGCAGGGGGGGGGGGTGCGGCGCCTGGGTGGTTCAGTTGGTTAAGCAACTGCCTCTGGCTCAGGTCATGATCCTGGAGTCCTGGGATAGAGCCCCATAGTGGGCTCCCAGCTCCATGAGGAGTCTGCTTCTCCTTCTGACCTCCCCCTCTCTCATGCTCTCTCTCACTGTCTCTCTCTCTCAAATAAATAAATAAAAACTTTTAAAAACATAGTTAAAAAAAAATCCAGGGATGTAGGATTAATTTAGGGAGTAATGGGACTTCCTTAAAATTCTTTGACCAGACAAATGACATGACTCGAGACACGTTTCAAAAAGATGAGCAGTGGTGTTGGGTGGGTTGGTGGTGAGAATGCCAGGATATCATTTTACTAATCAAAGCAAAATTAATCTTTCAGATGGGCCAGCGCTGAGATGATGCAGGCAACGTCAGAGAAAGAGGCAGAAGGAAGTTATAGTGCAGTAGAATCTGCACATTGTGGCTACAGCATGACTGATGGGAGGACAGTGGCCAGGGAGAGAAAGGAAGTGATCCCCCCATGTCGGAGCACCCACAAAGGGAAGGAGAAGACTGGGAGAAGGAATGACAACTTTGAGAGAAAAAGAATCTCAACTGTTTTGTCAAACCAGATTTTTCTCTCTTTTTTTTTTTTTAACTGCATTAGAGTTTTGTAAATGTGATTTAGAGTTTTCTAATCAAATGTCTCTATTCACACTTAATTTTGGAAAGATCAAAATGTTGCTAAGTTCTACTTCAGGACAGAAACCAAAAGCAACAGAATTGTATTTTCTGATAAGCACAAGTTTCCTAGAGACAAATGTTGGAAGTGTAGATGAGTGTCACCTAGCAGGTCAGTAAATGACTGGTTTGGTGATCATTTCTACCCCTAGGGCTAGCTTTACACCCCAGGGGAGGAGAGCTGTTTATTTGCCATGCCAACATAGCATTTGAAGGTAATGCTTCTATCCTATTCTCCCCTGAACATAATCAATAAGTTGCTTGTGGCCTCACAGGTTCTCAAGTTGAGAGTTGTTTGGGTTTCTACTGGGCTGTGAAGCCAAAAGCCAAGCCTCCTTTTAGTACAGGCTTTTCCATCATTAGGACGGCTGATAACTTAACAGTGACATTCCCAGGGGAGAGATGCAGCATGAAAATGCATGAGTATGGCCCAGGTTGGAGAGAGCTGGGTGGAAAACAGAGAGTAGGTAGGACCCAGGGAGGCAGTTTTTCAGGCAAAGCACTAGCAGGTGCAGAAGTAATGACCCTGAAGTTACATGTGCAGCCCACAATATGGTGGACATTCCCAGTCAGGGATGGATTTCTTTCTCAAAACTTATTTTTAAAAATGATCTAATTGAGGTATATGTTTGATCAGGCCTGGAGGGGCTTATTATGTATTTTCACATTAAGAATTTATAGCACTGAAACAATAGAAAAAAGACCTCCTTTTGTTTGTTTGCTTATTGGCAATAAACCAGATGGAGTTTTCTCAACTTGCTTCTCTGCAGAGTGTTAAATCCCTAAGCATGTGCCCATACACTCCTGGTCATGTCTGTCTGCAGTTGCCCTGGGTCCAGCTCTCTCCCATATAACTGTCTTTGGCCCCAGAGGCTGCTGTGAAGTTGGCACTTGGCAAGACTCTCCTCTTTGCCTTCATGAAAGACACATTCCAATCATCAGGCCTAACTGACCCACATCTTAAAATCTGATTCTGTTTGTCTTCCTTGAACGAATTTTTCCCCTACAGTAGTATCCACTTCTTTGGAGCCTTAATTTAGGCCAGGTTCCAGCAAGAAGGTGCAAAGGATCATATAACCTCATTCTTGGGCATTTCTCTTAGTCTACCGACAAAACTCTTTTGAGGACATACACTAGCCAGACCCTGGGCACGGCTCTGGGAATTGACAGTGGAGAAGACATAGCCTCAGACTTCAGAGAGCTCTCTGCCAGTGCAGTGGGGAAAGAGACGACAATGAAGTTAGACTACCACTAAGTACTAGGACCTCGTCTGCTGTAAGACCCAAGAAGGGTGATCAATCCAAAGGCACCTTGGGGACACTTCCTGAAGGGTGATGGGTTTTGAAGGCTAGGCAGTAACCAGTTGGGAGAGGGATGTGAGGAAGAGTAGAGGACATACTAGTAGGAACAAAAGCATGGAGAAAGGCAGAGTAAACATTCGAGGACTCCCATAGCCCCAGTGCAGAAGACGAGAGAAGAAACAGTGAAAGATGTGTTTACAGAGATGGACGGGAGGTGGGTCACAAACGACTTTTGTTTCCATCGAAGACGTTTGGTGCTGTGGAATGGTATGACCTGCCCTGTGTTTTAGAATGGTCCTTCTGGCTGTGAAGGCGGATTGGGAAGGCAAGAGCAGCCAAGAAGGCCTGAGGCATCCATGGAGGAAGGTGACTGCCTGAGCTCAGCTAGCACAGCTAGCAGAGGGAGAGACTGTGGGTCTGCTGAAGCCACAGGAGGGAAACCAAATCCTTAGGCTCCGAGATGAAGGCTTTAGGGGTGGGAGGGGCCAGGAAGGTGCTTCACAGCAATGTGACTTGAGCTGCCAGGGCGATGGCGCTGACATTTAGGGAGACACAAGAGGAAGAGCAGAATGGGAGTGGAAAATGATGCTGTCCCCAGGGATTCAAGGCTCAGCCACATGGGCCTCGAGCTCAGGAAGGAGGTCTGAGTGGGAGTCGAGCACTGGTTAATCATCAGTATACACGTGAAGTCAGAAACCATCAGAAATGTGAGACCATCCAGAGAGAGTCTAGTGAAAACAGAAAAGATCCAAAGAAGTGGCCCAGTGAATGAAAAACTTCTGATTCTTTTGAGCAGAAATCATCTCATACCGACTTCTTACACTTTTCATGGTATATCAAAACATGTCTAAGTATTATGAAACTGATAAGCCTTTTGGAGTTGGGGATTTTGCTTTTAGGCCCTTGTCTAGGGTCTTTGTTATAAAACCTGAATACATTCAACACACTTTCATTTCTTAGCCTTCTGCCAGGGCTCAGGAGGCTCCGGGAGGGGAGACCTTGTTTTTCTCACCTATAGGTTTACGTGGTAGAGCAATACTTCTTTATCAGACAGTTTATTGGTATTTAGCACCTTTGAGAAGACTAGTATTTATTGAAACTTAAAACTGAAGGCTTTATGGCCATGGGGAGGAATCCAGACTTCTCATGCCAGACGAAGGGTCTCGTTTCCTGAGCTGGCAGGCCACAGACACCCCAGGAAGACAGGGTGTTCTGACTTCCCAGGCAGGGAGGAGGAGCTCATGTTAATGAGCAGCGAGACCCGCCAGGTCTCTCTGGACAACATTCCTGGATTCTGGGCCAGAGCTTCCATTGGATTCAGTGAGGTGAGGCCCATGGAAGAGGAAAAAAAGCAGTTATGTAAGGTTTTCAAGAAGGCTTTCGTTGGACCAGACACTCAGGTCTGGGGTGGACAGGTGGTGTCACTGCACATACAGCCAAACAAGAACGGAGTGGCACTAGGGAAAGGACAGGTGGGCTTTAAGAGCCTGGGAAGATTTAGTTCACGTACAGACGGATAACACAAGCTTGGGATGGTTTGTTGTTGTTGTTGTTGTTTTTTAATGGGAAAAAAGATGACTACTATCATCTTCAATCAATTTTTAGATGCATGTTTCTACAGTTTATTAGCATCAAAATAAAACCCAAGTCCTACATTCCACCTTCTGTCTAAAGACATTCTTTGTCTGCTCAGAGTGAAGGCTGCATTCTCTCTGGTGAGTTAGAGTTCGACAGGGATGAAATGTTCTCTGAGTGTGAGATCCATTTCTAGATGTAGGAGTCTTGAGTCTTGTCACACATTGTCTTTGTTTCCATCAGTCGGCCCTGATGTGCCTGCCGTGGTGTTTTGAAGGGTCGGTATTATGCATCAAAGGTGAATGCCAGACCAACGTCTGAGAGATTCTACCTACGTACTACTTTTTTTTTCCTTTTCATTCTCGCCTAGCTAGAAGATACCAGCCTAAAACACCTTGTGAGAATGTGAATTACTGATATTTACTTCACTCCATGTCCTACGGATTTATATTCTGGTCTTGTGACATTCACACAACCTACAATTTATTTGTTTTCTTCTTTTTGTTGTCGACAGAGCCGCGTGACAGGCCTACCTGCGGAGTACGACCTTCCCCTGTCAAATGCCTTTCAAAGTCTCTCTCCTCTTTCCACCCCAGCCCTTTCATTTGTGTACCCGAAACGTGACTCTCTTTCTGTAAGTTAATCAACTTTCACCTTTATATTCAGTCAGTATAGTAACAAGACAAACTCTCTTCTCACGTTTGCACAGAGAATTGATCAATGAGAGACATAGCAGAACTGTTAAGTATTTCTCTGGATGTTTCTTAAGAGAATTTCTGTGGATTTTCATCTGTTTAATAGGATTTAAGGTAGGGTGCCTGGGTGGCTCAGTGGGTTAAGCCGCTGCCTTCGGCTCAGGTCATGATCTCAGGGTCCTGGGATGGAGCCCCACATCGGGCTCTCTGCTCAGCAGGGAGCCTGCCTCCTCCTCTCTCTCTGCCTGCCTCTCTGCCTGCTTGTGATCTCTCTCTGTCAAGTAAATAAATAAAATCTTTAAAAAAAATAGGATTTAAGGTAGAATATTAGAAATATTTTCAACAAATGATAAAGACAGCACTCTGTTGACTGAACGCAGTCTCACTCTGGAAAATTGTTGATTAACACATAGTATATCAGAGATTTAAATAATATATTAAATAAATTTCATGAGTATCTATTAAGAAATGTTTATTGAATCAAGATTTCAGAAGGATGGGAGAGGCTATTTTGGCATAACTTCAGCATTTTTACCAGATTCTCATTGCCAAGGCCTTATGGTAAGACAAAGTCCAAGCCAGTGTGTCAGAAATGCTTGGTATTGGACATGGTAAAAACTGGCATCCCCAGACTTTCTGATCCAATTGGTCTGGGGTGGAGACCAAAAATTTGCATTTTTAACAAACTACTGGGCAACACTGCTAGTCCCAAAACAACACTTTGAGAACCACTAGCTTAAGCTAAAAACAGTCTTCTACATGCCAACCCCTGATATTGGATTTATCTGAAAGACTGGGATCTGGAGTTATACGCTGACAAGTGGAGTTTTCTACAAAACACTTGTTTATCATAAGTAATAATGAGACATAATAACAATAGTTTCCTCATAAAGAAATTTAGTCTTTCCTACTGCAGGAACCCTTAAAACTAGAGGGAAAAAAAATCCTTCACCGCTATCAACGTGAAGTCACTGAGCATGCAGTTGGGAAGAGATGTGCACAGCCCGCTGTCACGAGCCCCGGAGCACACCCCTGTACCTCGACCCCACTCTGCCTCCTTAGAGTCTCTTCTCTTACAGCAGCATCTGGTAACCAAGTGGGATTAGTCAGCAACTAAAGAGGAAAGCTCGGTGCATTACTATGTCTTAGTTCTTTGGAATCCCGGAAACCAGCCTGTGGCATCAAATATAAAGATGCAAGGGAGAGACCTGGAGAGAAAGCTCAATAGTCATCTCCCAGTTTGCAGAAATGGAGTCAAGCTGGTAGGATGTCATCTTTCAGATCTTGCTCTTCACTGTCACCCTCATCTTGGCATTACTTCCCACTGCGTTTAGCTCAACAACCTTTACTGAGATAGATACTGGGACTAGAAAGAAAAGTAAGATACCCTCTTTGCCCTTTGGAAATTCATAGTTTAATCCCTGCTTTGCTGAAGGACTGAGGCACAGGAAAATTAATTGCCGTGGGTAACACCGTTTGATCCGTCTGGGCTGAGAGGGAAAATGAACAGTCAATAGCAGCTCACACAAACCCCTCCTTACTGTTCACTCATCAGAACCCCTCATCCTTCCTAAACGTAAGGGGTAGTGAATCAGCTGTGGGTTTTTTCCCTCCCGTGTATTTTTTTTTTAGAGACAATAAATTTTTTTGGTGTTAAATGGGACTTAAATTTTCTAGAGTCATGAGGTTATCATCATTATTGTTATTATTAGTTATTATTTTAAATTACATTTTTGGGTAAAAGCAAGACAAAAGGACTCAAAAATACTCTTAGTCAGATGAGGAAAGAAAGGTGAAAATAACTCTCAAAAGCATGAAACATCAATTAACAGTTCATTCAACAAGTGGTAACTGTTCTTTAGTTGTGTTAAAATCAAGTAGGAAACTATAATTAAGTGCTGCACAGGGGGGAACCTGTAGGCTACAGTTGATGCTTGACTCTATTATTTTTCTAACTAATGATCTTGGATAAACTTATTTACTCTTCTTAGCCTCAGTTTCCTTAACTATGAAATAAGAACAATAATGCTTTCTTTTGGTGGTTTATTCAAAGAGCAATGCTAATGTAAATAAGGTGCCTACAATCATGCATAAGAAATACCTGGAGAATAATTGTAGTAATTATTAATCATTGTTGCAAGTCACTTATATGTTTATTAGAGTAGGCCAAACTTCGAGCATACTGAGGGGCTCACAGATGCATTACCAAGTTAACCATGTTTAAAATTGATAACAAAGGGACGCCTGGGTGGCTTAGTCGGTTAAGTGGCTGCCTTCAGCCCAGGTCATTATCCCAGCATCCTGGGATCAAGTCCCCACATCGGGCTCCTTGCTCCGTGAGGAGCCTGTTTCTCCCTCTGCCTCTGTCTGCCACTCTGCCTGCCTGTGCTCTCTCTCTCTGACAAATAAATAAAATCTGAAAAAAAAAATTGATAATATGTGTACTGTCTCGTGACAAACTACACACAGTCTACTTTGTATTAGCAGATACAGGGGATATTTGCCATGATCTTTATATTTACATAAGAAAAACGAATTATCAAGTCTAGGTGTTTAGACATTTTAAGGCCAATTTTCAGGACTTTTATGTGCCAGGCATTAAAATTAAGCATTCTAGGTAAATTATCCCATTGGGTCTTTATGAAAACCTATCAAGTAGACACTATTATTAGCCCCATTTCATAGATAAGGCAACTCAGCTTCAGAAAGCTTTTATGCTCAAGGTCACAGAGCAAATACAGAGCTGATAGTGGCACCAAGAGTCCAGAGTGTGGCTCTTAACCATCCCACAGCCTGGCCACCTCCAAGGAAGAATCTGGACTTCACTGTGAGTGAAATGGAAGCTGCAGAGATCTGGAGAACATTTCCGCCTCTGCTCCTCTCCTGTGCTGAAAGGCACCCAGCACCACTCCTGAGGCATGGTGTGCACAACAGTCTTTGAGAGGCAAATGACTGTCCAGGCTGGGGGGAAGGCGATGTCGTCTTTAAGACTCAGCCTCTTCATGTGCAACAGAGAGAAAATAATACTTTATCATTTGTGTTTGGGATCATAAATAACGCACCTGCAATTGGAGTAGGTTTTATTTTTTTTCCCATCTCATAGGACCTCAAACGGTGCCAGTATAACTCTCTCTTAAATTTGAGCTAAAATGAATAATACATATAAATGTAGCCCTCTATCATTCTGTTCATTTAACAAGTATTCATTTGTACCTACTACTCACCAGGTACTCTTTGAGAGTCTGGAGATACCTCAGTAAAGAGAAGAGACAAAAAGCACTCCCCGATGCTTCAAAGTGGACAGGCAGACCACAGACGAATAAACTGAGAGACCCGGGTCTATGTCATTTGTTAAGAAGAGCCATGGAGAACATAGGATTTCACATCATTGCTTCTTTTTCCGACAAACATGAGCGAAATACAAACAATAAATCCTCAAGGCGATACGTTCCCCCCTCAAACACTGAACTGGTAATGCCCAGCAACCCCTTTAAAAAGATGGTGGACTCACAGTTGTTTCTTAGGAGAGCCTTGCTGTTTCTGTTATTTCAACAACATGGACGCACTATAAGTTATCTGAGACCTAACAGACTCCATAAAAGATAACACACACATGCCCCAGATAAGAGTCAACAGAGGGTAACTAAATAAAGTTTTACAGCAAAATGGGCTGCATGCATAAGACAGAGATGGAGGCAATATATCTTAGCTATGTATATGACAGATTGGGGTTCAAAACCCACCTCTGCCACATTCTAGCTTTTTTTCTTGGACAAGTTATCCTCTTCAAGCCTCAGTTCCATCATCTGTGAGAGGACCAACAATGCCTACTTCAAAAATGTCTGTAAGGACTATAGGAGACAGAATATATAAAGGATGTCACAGAGTACCCAGCACATATGTCAAATGAATAAATGAATCCACTCATTTAATGACTTGGGCTACTTTTGCTTTCATAGCAAGGGCTCACTTCTCAAAAATCTTCCCAGTATTGCTGACATAAATAGTGTGCAAACACCTAAGAGTTATACAATTCTTTCTTTGCTTCTTTTTGTTTCTGCTTCAAACTATTTATTCTCTACTACCCAGGAAATGCCAATCTTGGTAACTATGCAAGCTATATATGTTTCTCTGATGACACTATTATGGTTTTACAAGGACAAGTATTTAATTTCTGAAAAAAAAATGCTGTTCAGCTACAAATATTTTCTGTCCAGAGCAAATAGATCAAAGATTAATATTACTTTTTAAAAATATATAATTGTTTTAGCTCAACATAGTGCACAGGTATTAATGGGAAATTCCAAAAGCAACAGGCATATAACTTTTTAAGAGTCAAAATCAACTGAAGAGCTTATGACAGAATTGAACAGTGAGATGCAAGATAAAACTGTAACTGTTTCTAAATGCTACAAATATTAATGCACAGGCATTAAAGCCCAGATCATTAATTACAAATTTGAAAAAAAAAAAAAAGGAAACATTTTTCTTGGTTTCTATTAAACCCAAAGCAAAGTAGTAGCTTCTTTTCCACTATAAACAAAACTATAGCCACTAAACAACTTTTATGTCTAGCAACTTTCGCTAAAGAGCGTTTTATTTGTCTTATCACATTATCAGAGAAGAGATTCAGAGCCTTTTCTTTTCTTTTTTTTTTTTTTTTAAGATTTTATTTATTTATTTGACACAGAGAGACAGAGAGAGGGAACACAAGCAGGGGGAGTGGGAGAGGGAGAAGCAGACTTCCCACCAATCAGGGAGCCAAAGTGGGGCTCGATCCCAGGACCCTGGAATCATGTCCTGAGCCACAGGCAGATGCTTATTGCCTGAGCCAGCTGGGCACCCTGATTCAGAGCCTTTTCATTTGCCTTAGGAATCTACAACCCCAGAGCTTTACTGTTTTACTCTTCTTACTTTTGTTTTTTCCTTAGAGTAAAAATTGCCAACGGACAGTATTAGTGCAGGAAAATTCTCTTCATTCAAGAACATTACTTGGACTGGGAGGAGTTGGGTTTAGAGCACATTTCCACATCTATACATTTTCCCAGCCTCCTATGGGGGCTGGGAGGACAATTTATAATATCTGCTTTGCAAAGACAAGCCAAGAGATTATTTTTAAAAGAAGCTGGTAGAGATTGAGGTCAAAATCTCTCCATGAAAAGGCAATTCTGGATAATCAGTTTTATCACAGAAAATGATTTCTTTTCAGAGTCTAAAGAGAAATGACACTTGCTTGGTCACACCTGAGTTTAGACCGTCTATCATATCCTCTCAGTTTTTTTCTCCCCTTCATTATCATGATTATCCTTTTGACTGAGGAGTTGATCCCTGACAACTGTAAATTACTGTAAATGTATGGACTTTCTGTAAATGTGGTATGCAAAATAAATAATTTAATGTGATAATGAATTAAGTTGAAACACAAAAAAGGTCTATCACCTAGAACTTGGCGCAATCCAGATTTCTTTGGAAAATACATTGTAAACACAAGATTTCTAAGAAGTGATGAGGCAATTCTAAGGACATTATTGCTCATGTAATCATCAACAATGAAATAGAGTCACCTGTTCTGTTGGGATTAAAGCTCTGATTGGTTGGTAAAGAAGTAAGGAGTAATGAGGCACCTCGCTGGCTCAGTCGGTTGTGCCTGACACTTGATTTCTCCTCAGGTCATGATCTCAGCGTCTTGGGGTCCTGGGGTCAAGCCCCGCCTGGAGCCCACCTCAGGGTCTGCATTCATTGGGGTGTCTGCTGGAGATTCTCTCCCTCTGCCCCATTCCCCTGTGTGCTCTCTCTCTCTCATAAATAAATAAAAATTTAAAGAAAAGGACGGGGGGGAAGGGTGGAGGAGGGAATATTAAGGAGCACTTACATACCAGGCTGAAAGCTTTTCCCATGGTAGGTTATGTCCTTTCTAATTCAAAGTGTTGGCTTTTATCATGATTTCAAACAATCTGATAACCAGAAGTATATATATATTTACATGTATTATATATCTTTGCATACTTTTGTATTACATACACTTTTAATTTTAATTTTCTCAGCCAATGTTACATTGTAATTTCATCACTGTGTGGTTCAGCCAGATCTGTTGTACCAGCACAGAAAGAGTGGGAAGGAAATGTGCTTGTCAAGTGACTGCCTTATTTCTCAGCACACATTGTGCTTTGCAGATGTTCACTTGTACCTCATTTTTGTTTTAAAAGATAATAGAAAACTACCCTGATGGAACTGTTGAAAAGGAGTTGGAATTTGTGACCAGCAGCTGGATGAAGGGAGCCTGAATCCCCCAAATCCTATGGATATAGTGTGCTTTTCTTGATGTCCCTGCCAAAGCAAGGCTGGAAAGCTAGGGAGACCTTTGAGAGATGTGCCAGCACGAAGTTGCGGCAATTCATAAGTTCCAAAAACCTTGCCTAAAGATTACTGCAAATAGCTCATTTGAAACCAATGAATCTCACAACTGAGCATTGTATCAACTCAGAAAACAGAAGAAAAATCCAACAACTATCCTAATGCGTGACTTATCATGGAGACATTCAAGTAGGATCCTTTTGGTTTCTACTTATTTTAATCCTCCTTATTTTCTGGTTTCTTATTATTATTCTGGTTTCTTATTCTTCTGGTTTCTACTTATTTTAATCCTCCTTATTTTAACATTATAACAGATCTGTGTGTCTATATTAAGATTCACATTTGATAGTAACTACTGGGAATTTTTGCCATTACATCCTCAAAAAAACCAAACGAACACAAGCAATAGAACTGTGAAGCAATAAAGTTGGTTGTGGATGAAAATTGAGCTTAGGACATGAACTGTGTCTTTTACCTAAAACATCATTTACTTTTTTATCCTCCTGGTAGAGTACTCCCCCTTCAGCTATTTTGAATCAGCATTATTCATTCTTCAAACCCTGCTCAAGAATCTCATCTACACAGAAAGTGTACCTTTTGTGCATCACCTGCTTTGCATATATTAAGCTCATTTATTTCTGAAACAATGCCATAAGCAAAAAATATTACTCCATCTTATAGAAAATTGTGACTCAGAGAGGTAAAGAAACCTGCAAGTTGATCCAAAGAAGATTTTTTAAAACATCGAGAGGTTTTATTTCCGCATAATAGTAAGGACTAACTGTTATGAAACCCTTCTAGCTATAAAATACTTTAAAATGCTCTGAGCTTCTATTGGCTAAGAGATGGAGCTAAGATCATGGCATAAAGCTAGGCCCCGCAAATGGCTACACCCTTATACAGCTGGAACCCACTAGCGCTGGAAGTCATCAAGACAAGTGTTCTGTCTTAGTGGATGGGGGTGTGTGGAGGTGGTTTTGAGAAAGTAGTCCTAAAAACAAAAACAAAAACAAAACAAAACAAAAACAAAACCCCAAACCTTGATTTTTTTTTTCAACAAAAAATTGTGAAGAGGAGAGAAAGAGGAAGAGAAGTGGGGACAAGGGAGGGAGGGAGAGAAAGAGTGGGAGACAGAGTGTGCTTTGATAGAAAGGAGAGAGAAAGGGTAAATCTTTGAGTAAAGGAAACATAAGAAATATATGAACTCAAGTATAGATCTTATTGGGATCTGATTCTGACAAACTGTGAAGAAACATCCATGAGTTAATCCAGGATATTTGAACACTGATTTGATCCTATTAAGAAATTGTTAACTTGTTAGGGATGATTAGTATTTTGATTAATTTTTAGTATGTGCACACACATATGCACACACTCTCCAAGAATTAAAGCTTGTGAATTTCAAATAATGGAACTAAAGAATAGAGCCTCTTAAAAAAAAAAAAAAACAACATTCGAAATAATTGAAGCCGTGAAAGAAGAAATAGAAAATATGAATAAAAAACAGGGCACTTTAAAAAACAGTAGGGATATTTTAAAAAAATCAGTAAACATAGAAGTTCTAGAAAGAAAAAAACACTGGAATGAAATACTCTAGGCAATAGAAAGGTTCAACTCAACTGAAATCGGGAACAATGAACTAGAAGATAGAACTGAGGAAATAATTCAAAATAATAGATATGACACAGTGGAGAGGGTGAGAAACAGGGAAGATGAAATAAGGAGGTTCATGCCTTTGACAGTAGCTTCAGAAGGGGAGAAACTGAAGAAAGAGATGGTATTTGAAAAACTAAATAAATAAAAAATAAATTTTTTCAAATATTTAAAATGTTCTGAAATTTTTTCAGAATTGGTAAAAACACAAAAATCTTTAGATTCAGGAGACATAACAAGTCCCCAGTAGGAAAAGTGAAAGCAAATCTACATTTGGACACCTTATAGTTAAACTATAGAGCATCAGGTAAATGAAGAGAGAGTCTTTGCTCATGTATATAAAGTATAAATTAAATGAAAATACCAAAAGTACTTTTCTTAAGACCTCAAAAGCCAGTTCTAAAATATAGACAAAAGAGAACATGGCTAAGTCTTACCAAGGCAATTTGGAAAAAGAACAAGATGGGAGTGGGGAAGGGTGGAGGAGAGCTTCTATGCTGCCATCTTCAACACATGGAGCACATCGGTGCTGTTCATTGAAATACTATGGCATCAGCACAGTGAAGGACAAATAAAATGGTGAAACTAACGAGATTCACAGACGCAATCCTCAAATCCAATATGGAAAGCTGATAGATGATAAATGGAAGTAGCTGTTAAGTATAGAAAGGACCAATTATTCATTACATAGTACTAAAACAATAATTTGTATGAGAAAAATGAGACACTACTTCACCTCATACACAAAAAGTTAGAATACCTAGATTAAAGGTAAAAATAAAAAAGCAAACCTTCAGCATTTTGGGAACACAGTCTAGAAAAGTATCTTTATGACTTGGTGTAGGAAGAGATTTCTTTAAAATCTATCAAAGCACCCACCATAAAAAAGATTGTTAAATATAAATATGCTAAAATTAAATCTTATTTGCAACAAAGACTCCATGAGTAAGGATGAAAGGCATGGTACTATTTGAGCAGTAGCTCAAATCACAAAGGTTAAATAACAAAGATGAGAAATCCTATAAATCAATGAGTAAGAGACAAACAACTCATAGAAAACATTTGTAAATAAATGTTAGAAAACAAATAAAATGGCCAGTAAACATTAAAACATGTTCAACTCCTCTAGTGATCAGAAAAACATAAAACATGATAAACAAGATGGGCAAAAATGTAAATTGCCTAACAGTAACTAATGCTGACAAGTTGTAGATTGGTGGAAATTCTAATTTGCTGCTGGTGGGAGTAGAAATTCATACAACTGTGGCTTTGTGGTCCTGACTTGGCAATAGCTAGCAAGTTGAAGATGCCTATATCTTATGATCCAATAATTCCAATTTCTAGGAATGTGCCGTAAAGTGCCTTTGAAATACGTGTATGGGGAGCCATGAGAAATAATGTCCATTGCAACACTTAGTAATTGCAAAAGAAAAAAAAAATCAGTTTTGAAAATAACCTAAGTTTTCATCTACAGGAGAATAAATAAATTGTTATATATTTCTGTAAGGAAATACAGTATAACAAAAGTGAATGAATGGTATCCATGTACTATTATAAATGAATCCCAAAAACAATGTTGAGCAAAAATGATGTTACACTGCCATTTATATAAAATTTGAAATATAAAACACAATTAATTATTGTTTATGGTTATATACATACAAAAAAGCATAAAAACACTCAAAGGTGTGATAAGTGCCAGATTCAGGAGAGTGAGTAACAGAAGGAGGGTGGGGTAGGTGAATAGGACTAAGAAAGAAACAAGTATTGTAATATTTTCTTTCTTAAAAAAATAAAACATTTCTGACAAAATATTAAAATGACAAACCTGGGTATAAGTAGGTAGTTGTCTTCTTATTCTCTACACGCTATTATATACTTGGAAGTTTTCATAATTTAAAAATAATCATAGAATTGCCTAGGGCTGCTTGTACTTATTCAAGCCCACACAAAAATGACAATAAGGAGCAAAACCAAAGGTTTTTGGAAATGGCTACAGATTGATAGAGCTAGGATTCTACCCACATTTGTTTCATCCCAAAGCTGATGCCTGTCCTGTGATTTCAGAACCCCCTCACCTTGCCTTTTCTGATCCTCCCTGAATGGGGTTAATCACAGACTCCATTGTGCTATCTTCTTCAGGGCAGGACCTTAGTACCTGGTTTTTTAAACTGTACGGTAGTTGGCTGTCTGTGTGTCCTCTCCCAGACACTCAGCTCCTGGGGCCACTGTACCTAGCATATGGAAAGACCAACGGAGACAGGAAAAGATGTGGAAACTCTACAGGCATCTGGGTGGCTCAGTTGGTTAGGAATCCAACTCTTAGTTTCAGCTCAGGTCATGATCTTGGGGGTGGTGAGATGGAGGCCCTACGCCCACTCGATGCTCAGTGGGGAGTCTGCTTCAGATTCTCTCTCTCTCCCTCTCCCTCTGCCCCTCCCCACCGCCTCTACCAACGCAAATTTTTTAAAAGTCTTAAGTATTCTTTCTCATATAGGCTTCTGTTTCTGTTCTTAATCAAGCACCTCACTCTCATGGTGATTAATCAGAGACTAATTGCCAATGAATTCAATAAATACCTACATTTGCAAAATTATCCATTTTCAAAGAAGGTAAAAGAAACAAAAATTGTGTTCTAGCATTTCCCACAAGTCAACAGGAGGGATAGAATTGCTACATATTTGTGGGGAAAATAAACAACCTGTACTTCATTTGTTTCACTTTGGGATTTTTCAAGTCCTCAGAAGGGAAAGGAATCCTGTAAATGTGGATTTTTGCCTCGTCCTGTAGTATAGTTATTAGTTATAGGCTGTATCTTATTACTCAGGCATAATTAAGCAGGTTCTCAAATTAGGTCCTACTTTATAATGATTGCAGAGATAATTCTACATGAATAACCTGGATTCATATATCTGAAATAGTGCAATAAGTAAACATTTGTGAAATAGTACAGCACATAGAAATTATACAGTAAATCAATATAAATTCAATTATATAACACAGGAAGGAGAGTGTAAACGAGAGAACCATCCTGTTCAACCGTGGAAAAATATCATCAAGTGGCTTTTCTAATTGAGAGCACTTTTTAAAAGAAAAAAAATACCAGGCTATAATGAAACATTAAGTAATACATAGTAATATTACTTCTCCTTTGAAAAGTGTTTTGTCCTTTTCAAAATGAAGAGGTCAGTGTCCCCAAGCAGCCTGCAGCCTCTCTAACATTTCTCCTGTTCCCTTCCATGGCAACATGGGTTAGCGAGACACTGAGCTTTTTGTGATGTGTGTGAGGACAGGGAGAAGGGGAGCGAGGCCTCAGGGAGGTCTCGAGGTGGAAAAATTTGTGACGCACTAGAGTCAGTCGCTGAATGCAAATAATTTATCGAGGCTTCTATAACACAATAGTTACGGTTCCCCTGGGTTCATTTTTAAACATTCTATTTGGTCTCAGAGCCCTTAACTCAGATCGAAACGCTTTAACAGGCGTCCCAAACTACTTGTTCACGAGAAGATTATGAGGCGAAGCCAACCTGTGTGGGTTTGCTCCTTCTGCCTCAGAATCTGACGAGCTGACTGCATGCGAGAAACGCCTCACCCTCCTGAACATGTAACATGTGAACTGAAACGGCTGGGTTCTGCAGCTCCACGCGGTCCTGGAGGCATTACTTATCACTGATTATACTGTCTTCACCTCACAGGGACCTGGTTTGCTCGCTAGCGGCCTTGGACTCCCGCCTTTCCCTGAGGTAGAGATGGTCGTCCTCCATTCTCCCTAAGGGAGCCTCGCACTCCGCCCTCCAGCAGAAATGACGAGCCCTGAAATGCTATTTCCTTATCTCGGAAAAGGCCTCCTTCCTTCCTAGCCTTCCCTGCACAGCTAAAGTGAGATAAGACTCAGCCTGAGCCTAATGGCCTGATACGTGAGCCACACCTGATCCTTTAGAAGGAAGCTTCGAGGTTACTTTGTTTCCCTAGTTAAAAGCCAAAATTCTCCCCCTAGTCAGGGTATAGTTAACACAGTAGCAAGTCCCCCTCTTTCCTTGTCACCTATCATTGTCTTTCACACAAGAGAGGGCTTCTTTGGTAATAACCTATCTTAAAGGTTTTTTTAATGGCTCATTATAATGAATGCTGAATCAAACCCTTTCAAAGCAACAGCTGAGTGGGATGCCAGGCAAACAACATCCTAGATGTTTCTTGTGGCCTCTCCCAGTCAGGGTGGAGCATCGCTCCTTTCTGCAAGGACAGAAGCAGGCTCAGACAGAAGCAGGCTCCGACAGAACTTCAACAGCAGTACCTGAGTATGGGGTCTGTGAGCAAACCCTTTGCTTTCCGGTGTCCACTCACGGACTGGCCTTTTGCTGGCACCCAGGAAACACAGCGACACTGAAACACACTCTCGGATGTCAGGCAGGGGCCATCTCTGGAGTACCCATTTTAACTATGCTCAAAGATCAGCCCGGAGACACTGTGGGGTGTCCCCGGAACAAGGGCCATACCCTGCATGTGCTCCTCATTCCAGGCCTCGGACTGGATCGGCGGTTCTAGCCTCCTCTCGTCTTTCTCTCTGGGATAGTCTGGGCTGTGTGGCCCTTGATAAAGGAAAGCAGAGCCCCATTTGGGATGTCTACCTGGACAAACAGGATCCTATAGGAAGGTGTGCTGAAGAGGGGAGATCCACCAAGGAGATGCAGGCTCCCAGGCTGTTACATCATGAGACCCAGGTGGGAACACCTCCAGAGTTTCATTCTCACCCATTCTGTAGAACGACAATGGGTCATCTGGTCACTTTCAGAACCATCGTCAAAAATGGGAACAACAGCCGCACGGTATAAAGACCTGAGAGGTGACTTCCCTTGAGTTCTAGAAACACCAAGCATGAGTTCACTGCCCATCAGAGGCCGGTGGCCTCCGCACAGCCGACCACCCTCACTTCCTTGCCTCAGAAGCCAAGGTATCATTTAGCTAGATGCTGACAGCAAGTCACTCCCAGAACAGAAAAGAAAGGCAGAGATTTGCTGAACAGTGGTTCCTAAGCCTTAAAGAGCTAAGATAGCAAAGAAATGCCCAAGCTGGCCGAAGAATTGTAGTCACTAGCTGAATCTACTACACTTGATTTTGACAGAAATCTGACAGAAGCAGCACTCTGTAAATGCAGTAAAAACCACCTCCTCCATGCGTTTCACTACTGGCTTGAGCACAGAGCCCTACCACCCAGCAGCACCATCGTGTATCAGTTCACTTGTTACAAACATTCAGACAGGGGCAGCCAGGGTGGCGCAGTAGGTGAAGCATCAGCCTTTGGCCCAGGTCATGATCTCAGGGTCCTGGGATCAAGTCGGGTATCGGGCTCCCTGCTCAGTGGAGAGTCTGCTTCTTCCTCTCCCTCTGCCCTTCCCCCTCTACTCATGCTCTGTCTTTTGCTTTCTCTCTCACTCAAATAAATAAATAAATAATATCTTGAAAGAAAGAAAGAAAGAAAAAAGAAACATGCAGACTTCCGACTGTTCCAGGAACAATGGAAGCCATAGGGACTTCAGGAATAAACTGCGAAAGGAGATTAAGAGGTGGTTGTACCAACTTACATCCCTCACTGAAAGGGCTATGGACGGAGCTGCGTCCTCCCTGAATTCCTAGGTTTAAGCTCTAACCCCCAAGATGACTAGATTTGGAGACAGGGCTTCTCGGAAGTAATTAAGGTTAAGTGAGGTCAGAAGAGTGAGGTCCTAATCTGACAGGACTGGTGGTCTTATAAGGGGGAAGAGAGACCCTACTCTGTCTCCAAGCAAGGCAAAGAAGGAAGCCCATGGCAGCACAGGGTAAGAGAGCAGCTGTCTGCAAGCCAGGAAGAGAGACCAGAACAGAACTTGCTAGAGCAGACTAAGACTGAAAGGAAAATGCATTTTCGTTATTGTCATACACGTAGGTGTACACAAAGGAATTTTAAACTTAACCAGGGGGATCCACTGAGCTACCTCACTCGGGCATCTGACAGATACTCCTGCCAAGTTTTCTCTCAGTACACTGAGATATGAGGCGGCATCCGAAGAATCTCAGAGGATAAGCCTCTAAAATAGGCTTTTACACAGTTTAAGCTATAAACACTGTTACCAACATCCACTTTTCAAAAACAAAATTCACGTTCGGCTTGCGAACTCATTGTCATAAACCTGGACCTGGATATTCATGGCAAGAAACAACCAGAGTTAAACTATGACATCATGAGGTCCATCCAGCTCTAGACTGATGGGCCCTTTCTGATCAGCATTTCTCTAGTTTGCAGTGAAATGATAACTAATTAAAGTTTAATGACGAGATTCCATTCCTGTCCTACAGCAACACAGAAATACACATACTGAGCTCCTCACAGGGCCTCCTGTGGATCCTTTCACGTGGATGCTAACTCTTCGGGGGTGGGGAGAGGGTAGAGAACACCAGCAATGGACCCAGGTTAAAGAATGCCCTTAATACAAATGTCACAGACAAGGCTAACGGCAAGAAAAGGACTAGAAAACAGCCATATCATCAGAACAAATTCGAAGTGGATATCATATTGGCAAACTATGAAACTCTTATGCTAAATTAAGAAATCTATGCCATTGCTTCCTTTGTAGAAGGAAGACATTGGCATTCAGTCTCGTCAATTTATTCTACTTAGACATATGCGAAATAAGTCAAATGACTTCTTTTTCCTCTTTTTTTTTTTTTTTAACCTGTAGTCATTTTAGAAGAGGAAATAAAACATCTCAGTAATGCTACATTAATGTATCCTGGATATTTCTGGAACCCCAGAGCCCGAAATGAGGTGATAACACATTCTTTATTATTCCCTAGTAGTTCTTTAAAATGTTATCAATAAACTTAAATCTGTCTGTATTGCAAAACGCAACTATAGGTCATTCCTGAAACGATAGTTTAAAAAATGGGTTTTCTCAGGGTGCCTGGGTGGTTCAGTCGGTTAAGTGTCTGCCTTCAGCTCAGGTCATGATCCCAGGCTCCTGGGATCCAGCCCTGCATTGAGCCCCACAAGCAGGGAGGCTGCTCCTCCCTCTCCCATTGCCCACCACACACCCCTGCTTGCACGTACGTGTGTGCTCTCTCTCTGTCAAATAAATAAATAAAATCTTTTTTAAAAATGGGTTTTCGTAAGTTCAAACAGAAGCAAAGATAATGGAAGTATGGAATAGATGGGATTCAACTCAAAGCTGATCAGGCACCCATCATGTGTCGGGGGATACACAAGAGTCCCTTGGACATACAGTGTACTTAAAGAGAATAAATAGCTTTCTGTTTCATTTGATTACCCCCAAATTCTATGCACTAGTATTTCTACCATAAAAAAATAAAACCAAATGATGATTGATATCTCAAAAGTTTCCAGAGATTAACTTTCTGCGTTGAATATATTCACAGGACAGAACTGAAAAATATTAGGACCCAGCATGTTTCCTCCTTATTTTAAAAAGAGAAAGAAGATCCAGGGATAATTTCCACATTAAACAAGCCCTTCCTTGGCCCTTAGCAAGTGTGGCTTAGTATCGGGCTAGCAGCAGAGGTGAAAATACATTTCTCCTAATGAGACTGTCCAATCTTAAGCTTTCTTATTCTTTATTCTAATATTCTTTCAGGAAACAGATCACCAAATTCTCAAATAATCCCCTTTATTTTCATACACTGATGATAATTAATCTCTTTTGCCAAATTAATTCAGTTATATTCCATTTTTACACTTACTCGGAGAAATTCATGTACCAAAAGATAATTTTCCTACCATTATTTATCTTATATACTCAGTGGGGACTGAGTTAGGCCATATAATTACCACTCCTCAGTTTCTAAAAACTTGTGACAGTTGCTATAATAAAAATTATTTCCCAGTAGTGCCAGAGATATAATATTAGGTTTTGGAAGCACATCAAAATCCCAATATGAAAAATAATGTGTTACTATGTAATATATTCCTAAAAACATAATTTGAAGTTAACTTTTTCAAATATCAATACATCTATATGGAAAACTGACACCGCTTTGGCTTCTTGACTTTTTTATTCAAAGTCCAAATGCCAAACCTTCCTCACTTCGAGTTTCTCCTATAACCATGATCAAATCTTGTACCCAAATCATCATGTCTTACTTAGTTTTTCTAGTTATAAATTATGGATGATAATATCTGTTCCTTACTTGCTACATGTCATATATCTCCTTGTGCATTTCAGGATATAGTCTGTTTTAAAATAAATAACCACCCAATTTTCCCTTCCATTAAGCCAAGGTTAAAAATAGATTTTAAAATCTGAATACACCTGCATTTTGAATTCCTTAGAGTAAGTTAACATACGAAAACTGTTATTGAAATTCTTGACAAGACTCTTAATCATTACAGATTCATACGATGAATTTTATGAATGACATTAAGGAAAGGAAATATTCTTCCTTTCCTTTGAAGCCCTTTCCTTAAACTTTCTAATGTGATTAATGTGGTGTACATCTCAGGGTTTTTATTCTCGTTGAGTGTGATATGGGAGCGATGGAGAAACTTATGAGGAAAGCTGAAAACCACAATAAGGCAAATTTCTGCTTTCCATGGGAATATTCCCTACAAGGGCCAAGAGACTAGCAAATCTATGCATCCCCATCAGGGATGAGAAGCAAGAGTTTGCTCTGAAATTGACTTCAGAGTAGAGATGCCAAAGAAAATAAATCACTGTAAGTGAAATACTTTGAAAGGTAATGGGTTTTAAAAATATTTGTGCAGGTTAAATTTTTTAATTGGAAGTATTCATTACTGTCAGATGTGATGAGGGCACATGCCCATCAGGATCTCTAGAGATCTCCTTCTCCTGGTATAAGACTCATTATTTTTAGATCAATCCCTAGAACAGCAGACACCCCCAACAAATGTTAGTACATGAAGAAAAATAAGCCAAAGTTCAAACATGTAACACTTTACCTAAGCCAAGACTGTATTCTATAGAGCAAGAATTAAGTAAAAGCCTCAATGTTCTTAGATTCCTTCAGTCCATACATGTTTTTCATCAGTAAGAATTATGATGAGCAAACTTATTTGCCTATTTGACCCAAGTACTCAAACCATGAATAGAATAAAATGCAAAACAGACTTTTATTTCCTAGGCTGCCCTGCCCTGAGCCAAGTTCATCCTCAAAGACTCTGTTTCACTTTGTATTGCCATTGTGGTGTGACCTACAACCCTCAAACCATTTATAAAGAATTTTGAGAGAAGAATGGCACTTTTACAGGTTACCAAGTCTCTACAGTGGCTCCATTCCATTTTTTTTCTTTCCTTTACAGGAATCTTTTGTAACTGAAGTAAAAAGCCTTCAGTCATCCCTCTGATGGAGGATGAGGGGAATCACATCTATGGATAGACAGGAAATAACCTATTTGTTTTCCTAAAATTCCACTAGACATAAATCTCTGATCATAGATGATCAAGGACTTCTCCAGTTTGTAACCAGAAGTTCACTGAATAGTCATCAAGTCACCCAGACGTTGGTCAGTAAGTCACCTAAGTGGCTTCGTCCACCTACCCAGATTCTATGATGAGAACAGTGATTTCCAAATCCCAAAGTAATGGGATAATAACCTTTGTAAAGTGAAGGAAGTACTATATGGTAAGAGGCAACCAGTACAAAAAGAAAGAGAAGAGTGAAGCATTAAACATGTTGATGGACTGGGGGCACAGTCTGGGACCCCTGCTTATTCAAATTCGGCCTAAATGACCTAAGTGGATTTTGACTTTGTCTCAGCCCCTGGGACTGACCTGTACTGCTTTGATCTAGCAGATCTAAACAGGGCAAATATTTCAGTATTCTCTAGAGGATATCCCAGACCACAGTCACTCCATATCCCTGAGGGAAATGACCCTGAGGAGGTCCCTTTCCTCCAAGTTCATTGTTGTAAGTCTCCAGAGAGGTCCAGAAAGTACTGGACTAATCGAATACCGTTAAGATTGCTAAGAGTAATTTGGCTATGAACAGAGAAAGTTGAGACGTTGAACTGGTATCACCTTCAGAGTTCAACTAGTCTAGGACATGTAAGTGAGTCTGAAATAACTATTCCATAAGATTAGAGATAAAATAGAGCTGCCTCTAATTTGAAGAGTGATTTCCACTCCCAGTGATTGCTACTCTGCTAATAAAAAGAGCTAGTTCACTGAATGCTCTAAGCCAGCACTGCTCTAAGTATGAGAACATGTATTGATTTGTTTAATTCTCACGACAACCCTAAGAGATAGGACTTATTACCATTCTGATTTCATCAACGAAGAAATGGAAACTTAGGTTATAAGTAACCTGCCCAAAGTTATTCAGCAAATAATATCTAGCCTGTGGCTCAGTACCAGGCTTCCGTATGTTCTCGTCCAGCTGCCCTGTCTCTTACTTCCCTGAAAGTCTGGAAGAGTGCCTGTGACCAAACACAGAAGGCGAGATGCAGACAAGCACGGGGTCTGTGGCCCAGCTGGGAGGAGAGATTTCCTCGCCCAGCTCCTTGAGACCCTTCTCACCAGTCTCCGCTAACTGCTTTTCTTCTCCAGAAAGTCTCTGTTGAAAGAAAACGGATTTACAGATAGCATGAGGGCCACACAGCACAGGCAAGCTTCAGATGGATCCTAGTTTATAAACTGGAAAACTGGAAAGAACAGACAGCTGGCTGTCTACAATGCTCTTTGCATCACACCCAGGGAGCTTCCAAGGCAATTAGGAGCACGTGATGCTCCCAACAGGCGCTTGTGAAATTTCAGAATCGCTCAGTTTGTGAAATTTCAGAGTGGCACGATCCACTCTGTATGTGGATGTGGATCCACTCTGTATGTATGGGACTTAGACATCAAGATGCATTTTTCCTATCAAAAAAGTGCTTTTTTGGTCCCGGACTTTTTAAAGTTGACATAAGGAAAGGATAGAAGACACACCTGTAAGTGATATTCAAAACCACTGAACAAAGGACTCTTATTCCTTTGTTTCAACTTGCCTGGTCTTACAGAAAGACTCCCCCCACCGCCCCCTCCACTGTTGAGTATCTTGATAGTCATTTAGGTGACTAAAATACCCAGTATATCTTAGTGAAAAGCTATTTTTAAAATTACTTGATTTAGAAAACTCCAATCATGATAATTTCATGGGAATTCTTAGTACACAAATTAAAAGTTTTAAATTACTCGGCAAGAATTTGTGAGTTCAAATAATCTTAATGAGAAAATACCTGCATCGATGCATATTTATCAGGTGCTTTTAACATCTGTCCCCGATACAAAATTATTTTGAGGGTAGTTTTATGAGTTATACCTCCTGTGGTCAGTAACAGCAGTCATGACACAGTCATGACACAGGAGCCATAAGTAGCCATTCTAGTGTCCCCTTGGCTCTGCCACTTTTAATGTCAGGCCTTGAGATTGTCATTTAACTTCTCCTAGCCTGCTCCCCCTCCCCCCACCGTGCCAAGAGGGTCCCAGTTCCCACCTCCAAGCGTAGTTTCACGGATCAAATAAAATAAAAAATTGTGAACTAAATGCACATGAAAGAGACTGTAGTCAGCCCCAAGGCACTAAAACAGACTATTAAAATTACAAACTGAATGGGGACGGCAGTGCGGCTCGGTGAGGCAGACACAGGTGTAGTTTGCTGCAAGAAGGAATCTGTATGGCTGATTGGTCAACTTGGTCAGTTCACGACCCTGGATGAGTCCGCTCTCAGTTTTCTCTTCTGAGAAATGAAACAATACTAACCAGCCCCTAAGGATGATGTGGGGATTAGAAATAATAAATGTAAGGCCTCTATCAGGACAGGCAACATGAGGTGCCCAGTAAATGGCACCCATTTCACATCAAAGAAGCCATTTAATGAAGCCAAGTACGCTGTGTGTTTCAACACTCACAACAGCTGACCAGTGTTCGCCTAGAACAGAACATCCATTAGCAGAGCCCCAAATACCCTCCTGCCATAGCCAGCCCCTGCCTTCATGCCACTTCAGACTCCAGCAGATTAAGGCTGTGCTTGCTGTAGTCACATTTCCTGCTTTAAAACATTATAAAACTTACTAATGAAATTTCAAATGTAAAAAAATCAAATTAACACCACCCAAACGTGGCAACCCCAAACGCAGGCTTTTTCCTAACCTTGTACTCCGTGAACTTCCTTCACTGTTTGTTACTGATCTGGAGACAAGGGTGGGGTCCGGGGACCAGGGTAAGGACAAAGGCAAAGTGAATCCGCTGCTGTTACCCAGAACGTTGAATTTGACCCCAATAAGCCGCGTCTGGCTCGCCTCCCCAGCTCCAGAGCGCTAGAGGCAGGCCCGTGAGAGGCGCGGAGAGCTACAAGCTGGAGAGGGGCTGGAGTCCCACCGCGCCCAGCCCTGCCCCCGGGCCGGCACCGTCACCAAGCAGAGCGCGAGTTAGAGGAGTAGAGCTGGGGAAGGGCGCATGCAGTTGGGTTAGTCTGGACTCGACCATGCGGCCGTGCGTTCCTGCTTGGCACACGCGCTTAGGCAAAACAGACTTGATGCTTACAATGATCCCAGCCCAAAATGGAGTGTCTCTGACTAGCAGGGAGGAGCTGATGCTCGCCATGAGAAAGCCCACCACGGTCACGGCGATGCCCAGGGCCAGCTGCAGCAGCGCGAGCAGCAGCGGGAACCGGCAGCCGCAGCACGTCCGGGCCTCCTCCTCCCCGCACTGCTTGGGGGCCCCTTTGCCCGTCTTCGGCCCCATGTCGTCGGGCCCGGCGGCGTCCGCGGCCGGCCCCCCCTGCCTGTGCTGGCCGCGGGGCTGCTTGTCCTTGCCCATGGCCGCTGCGTGGGTGGGTGGGTGGATGCGTGTGCCGCGCGCTGGGCCCCGGAGCGCGGCGCTGGGCGGGCTGAGCCTTCCCTGGTATTCGAATTACGGAGGCTGAACAAATATGGAAAACATTTGGAGCCGACTCGCCGGGCCTCCAAAGGCCACAGGGAGCCCGCAGCAGAGGGGGAGTCGAGGGGGGTCGCCAACTGCCAACGCGCCGAGACGCAGCGCCCGCTGGGCCCACCGCAGGGTTTGCCGACCCCCGCGGGAGTCGGCGCGGCGCCCTTGGCCTTCTAAATCCTGTGGGCCTTATGCACTTTAGACAGGCTACGTGTGTGTGTGTGTGTGTGTGTGTGTGTGTTTTCTTCACTCAAAGCCCCAGGGTTTTTTTTTTGTTTTGTTTTTGTTTTCTAAGAGGTGCAATGCAAGGTGATGAATGTTTAATCATTTGAGTTTAATTAACAGACAGTTTAGTCCAAAATAGGCATTGCTGGGTTCCAAGCTGCGAAGTCATTTCCAGAAGTTAAATTGTTCTTATTTTCCGACAAAGGAATAGGCTCTTCTTTATGAATTCTGCAATCCAGCTGACAAATAAAGGCACTTTTCCCATGGAGGTATCTGCTTTTGAAAGCACTGTTCATGAAGATGTTGGGCTAATACACTCTTCCCAGTGCCCGTGTTTTTAAAAGTTCTTTCAGTTGTTTATCTGGACTTCCCAACCAGTCTTCAGTAATCTCCACATCAGTGCTGAGGGGCCTTATAATAGCCCTTGGACATGGACAATTTAATGCAGTCCACATCAGAGAGATTTTTAAAGCACCTACCATGTGCTACAATGGGAGTTCAAGACAGATTCGGTCCCAGCCCAAAGTCACAGAACGAGTCAATAAAACCAATGATTCTTATTCCCACATATCTGTGCTCAGTAGCACTTAGGGCTCATTTCAGGAAACCACTAAGAATGATCCCATCATTTTGGAGTATTTTATATCTACTTTGGTATGGTCACTGTAACATTCAGAAAGACATGTTTAAAAAATAAATGATGTTGTTGCCACGATGCTGGGATAAATAAAGCCTGCTCTTAGACTGCTCACTATCGCTAATTTAAAGAAAGTCTCATTCCCTGCTCTGTTTTCTTAGAATTATAAACTAATCATCATCAACTCTTTTTGCAAACTACCAGATATTAGAAAAGGCACCTTTAAAGTTATAAAATATAATATTAAGTTATAAACTTCAGTGTTTTCTTATATGTTCCTTCTGGATCAGTAAGAAAAATATAGTCCACGGAATAAACTCAGTAGCTCGAAAGCAGAATTCAAACCACACAGGCCAGGGATCCCCCTGGAAGAAGCAGCAGCAAGGCTCTCTCACAAGAGCAGCACAGGGGCTGAGGTAAGGTCATTGTCAGCTGTGGGGCAGCCATACCGCTAGGATTTCTAGTGAGAACAGACAAATAAAAGCGGCTGTTAACACCTAGGTACCTGCCCAACTTGGGCCTGACTGAGAACAACCCAAATGACCAAACTGTACATGGGTTTTCTACATAAACATGGAAAGCATCTTTAGGAAGCTGATTACACAGAAATAATTCTTTGTTGTTATGAATAATGTAGAGATCGATAACTGAGTATCTACTCTGTATCAAGTATATGCTAGGTGCTTTACATACTTGACTGTCACTCCACACAACCACCTTATAATTATAGTTTCCGCTTTTAAAGATGAAAAATTGAGTGCCAGAATTATTAAGGAACCAGATTATTAGGCTACCCACCTAATTAAGATGGGGGTGAAGGGAACCAAATGTGAACTGTGGTGGATTACCTATTTTAATAATTACTTCCTATAAGCAAACAAGTGGATTGTGTAATTATTTGTGATTTTAAACAATTTAACAATCATAGGTGGTATTTTATCCATCAGAGAATTGGCTATTAGCCTTGAACCTAAGACTATCTGAGAACTTTACACAAATATCTTGATTCACCACCGTAATGTATATACAACAGTGGATGAAGAGCATTATTTCCATTACTCATTTGTAACTAGACACGGGCTCTATCTGCTGACCATACAATGAAACCAGTAGCAGTGGAGAGGTGAACAGGTGAATTGTAATCCTCTAGTCTGATTACAACCACCAACTTCAATTTTCAGTTTCCAGTGAAGGAAGCAGCAGTGATACAAGTAGCCTTACACATGCTCCAATTCCCAGCTGCTTGGTTGAATCTGTGCTTGAGTGGGCCTGGTCTGTAACCAGGAGATGATGGTGATGAGAAGATGAGATGTCAACTGACATGGGGAAGTGGAAGCAAAGAAGAGGGTGAGAAAAGTTGTCAGGAGGTTAGTAATAAAGAACAATAGAGGCTAAAATGGAAGGGGAGGGTTGTTAAGGATACAACAAGGAAAGCTTTTCCTTTATTTTTAAAAATATTTTATTTATTTATTTGACAGAGATCACAAGTACGCAGAGAGGCAGGCAGAGAGAGAGGGGGAAGCAGGCTCCCTAGCAGAGAGCCCGATGCGGGCCTTGATCCCAGGACCCTGAGATCATGACCTGAGCCGAAGGCAGAGGCTTTAATCCACTGAGCCAACCAGGTGCCCCACTTTTCCTTTATTTAACATGTCCTTTCCACTGAGAAAAATCACCATTTACAGCTCATCACATAGTTGAACAAAAATGAGCAGGGTTTTTTTAGTTGTTCATAAATTATAATGTCACTATTTTATAGGTTAAGCAATAATCTCTTCAGATATTTACACTACCAGGATAAAAGGCAAAGTAGAAACCAAGTGTTTTCAGATATTCTACTGGCTGCTCTCATAACTCAAAACTAACAAAGGGAAGAAAAAAAAAAAAAACAAAGGCTATAAATTAGAAATTGAAGGAGAGTAGTTAATGTATGATTTGAGATTATTTTGATCTTCTGAGGAAAATAACAAAATTAAGCTTAGTATCTACCTCTGCTGTGTCCCCAGTTCCACATTATTGGGAAGTATTTACACTTCAGAAGTTTAGAACTGGGAAGATGATAACTCTTTTTATAACCAGTGTCATTAACAAAAATGTCCTTAGGAGACCCAACTAGAAATAATCTTTAAACCAATGTTTTTCTGAACCCATGATCTTACGTTCGCCAAGAACAAAAAAGATTTCATAGAAAAATTATTACAGTTCCAAGGACTGTATCAGCTGTCTTTAATATGTAATTAAATGTATCAAGGAGGTCAATTAGATTTGATTTAAAGAAGTATCACATACTCTACAGAGAACACTTGAAAACTCATTTATGATACGCAGCACCACTGCCCATACGTAAAATGACTTTACAGGTATTGCTGATATTTGTGTCTGTGTGCGGGTGTGTATAAGAAATTTTTAAAACTCTCATTTTTTTTCTATTTTCCTTTTATTCTATGTCATTAATTTTCCATGTGTCTTTGGTTCGTTTTCTTGTTCATTTTCCAGAACTGACCCATTTGTGGGTTTTTTTCATGACAATTTATATTTTCAGGTTAAGTGTTATATGGGAAGTGTACTCTTTATGGTCAAGAGAGGGCTTATAGGCGTGCCTAAGTGGCTCAGTGGGTAAAGCCTCTGCCTTCGGCTCAGGTCATGATTTCAGAGTCCTGGGATCCAGGCTCCCATTGGGCTCTCTGCTCAGCAGGGAGCCTGCTTTCCCCTCTCTCTGCCTGCTTCTCTGCCTACTTGTGATCTCTCTCTCTCTGTGTCAAATAAATAAATAAAATCTTAAAAAAAAAAAAAGAGAGAGGGCTTATAACTTTCTCATTCTACAGAGAATTTACAAAGATGTTAACTACCAGTCATTTTCTAATGCATTCAACCTCCTTATATCATGTTATTTATAATTATATCAAATTTTTCCACATAGAATTTTGTTCATGTAGTTTTGTCATGTAATTTTGACGTTTTCACTGTGTATGATGAAATAACTAAATTAATTTTAGATAAGAATACTGGGATAAAAATGCATAAAAAAGCTATGGTATATCCATACAACAGAATACTACCTGCCAATAAGAAGGAATGTATCATTCACTGTATGTTAATTATACTTCAATTAAATTTTTTTAAAAAAGGATTAACTATTGATATAAGCAATCATCTGAATGAATCTCACTAACAGTGTGCTAAGAGAAAGAAAACAGACATAAAATAATATATGTTGCATATTTCTATTTATATGCAAATTTTTGAAGGTCAAAACTAATCTTTGATTATTGAATTTAAGAAGTGATTATGGAGTTGGCATCAGAGAATTGATTGGAAAGGAGCAGGAAGGGACTTTCTGGAATGACAGAAGTCTTCTTCATCTTGACTTAGGTAACAGGTATGTGAGTCTAAACATTTGTGAAAACTCATCAAACAATATTTAAGATCTATGTATGTTATTTTATGTAATGATATCTCAATTTTCAAAATGTGATAAAAAGAACTATAGGAAGTCACTGTATATCCATCAGGAATTAACTTGAACAAGTTGGGGATTTTTTAAGTTTATTATTGAAGTACAGTTAACATACAATATTATAATAATTTCAGGTATCCTCAGATTTCACAATTCTATACATTAGTCAAAGCTCACCGTGATAAGTCACAATAGTCACCATCTGCCACCATACAAAGTTATTGCAATATTATTGACCATATTCCCTATACCGTACTTTTAATCTCTATGACTTATTATAACTGGAAGTTTATACCACCAATCCCCTGCACCTTTTTCACCCATTCCTCCACCCACCTCTCTTCTGGTAACCACTGTACTCAAGAGTTTGTTTTGTTTTTTTTAGATTCTACATGTAAGTAAAATCATAGGGTTTTGTCTTTTCCTGACTTATAACACTTAACAGAATACCCTCTGTGTCTATCCTTGTTGTGCCAAATGGCAAGATTTTCACTCTTTTTGTTATGGTTGTTCCAAATGGCAAGGTTTCATTCTCTTTTTCACTATTATGGAGAATAAAACATACACACACACACACATATATATATATATATGATTTTTTTTCATATATCACATCTTCTTTATCCATTCATGTATGCATGGACACTTGGGCTGCTTCCATATCTTGGCTGTTGAAAATAATGCTGCAATGAACAGGAGTTCATATATCTTTTTGAATTAGTGTTTTTGTTTTCTTGGGTAAGTATCCAGTAGTGGAATTACTGGACTATATAGTATTTCTTTCTTTAATTTTTTGAGGAACTATACTGTTTTCTATTGTAGTTGCACCAATTTACATTCCCACCAAGAGCACACAAGGACTCCTTTCTCTCCACATCCTTGCCAACACTCATTTTTTGTCTTTTTGGGAACAGTCATCCTAACAGGTATAAGGTGATTCCTCATTGTGGTTTTGGTATGCCTTTCCCTGATGATTAGTGAAGTTGGGCATCTTTTATGGGACTGTTGTCTATCTCTGTGTCTTCCTTGGGAAAATGTCTATTCAGATCTTCTGCCCATTTTAAAATCAGGGTTTTTTTTTTTTTCATATTGAGTTGTATAAGTTCTTTATATATTTTGGATAATAGAGAGTTGGATTTTTCAGTTATCTTACCAAACTCCCTTAATTTTCTCCTACCTTTCTGGCTCCTCTGTATTAATCATCTATTGCTACATAATAAATCACCCCAAAACTTAGTGGTTTGAAACAACAATAATTATCTCTTATTTCACAGTTGCTGTGGGTCTCATATTCCAGTGGGGCACAGCAGGGATGGTTTGTTTCTTCACATTATCTGGGGTCTCACTTGGAAGCCTTGAAGACTGGGGTCTGGAATCATCTCAAGTTTTGGCTGAAGCAGATGGCTCTGCTATCAAGGTGACTTATACCTCCAGCTAGCAAATTTAGTCCTCTCCATATGACCTCTCCACTCACTGGCTCTCCACTGGGCTGTCTGAGTATCCTGACAACATGGTGGACTGCTTCAACCAGAAAAAGAGAGTCAGAGATGGAGGGAATAAGGTAGAAGCTATCCTTTTCGTGACATGGCCTCAGAAGTCTGAGTAACTTAGTAACTCTTACTCACATTCTTTAGGAGAAAGTCACTAAGTCCAGCCTACACTCAAAGGAAGAAGAATTTAGATCCTTCTATTGAAAGGAAAAGTATCAAAGACATATTTTAAAAACCATGACCCTCTCCTTCTCAGCTTTCTTCACCGTACATTTCCTTCGCCAAACTCCTAGATGTTGGTGTTCTTTGTCTTCTGTCTTCTTACACTACACATTCCATGACTTCACTGAAGATCCCCAACTCTAAGAAGCCCAGACTTCTGTCCTCAGTTCTAGGTTCTACTCACATCTTCATTTGAATGTCCCAAATGTATCCCAAACTCACTCCCTCCTTGAACTCCACAGAGAATCAAGGAAGGGAAACATAAAATGTCCAGAGGCTTTAGTGGCAAGATGGCCACTGATGGCTTTTGCCAAAAGCAGTCCCATATAGTAGTTTTAAGATTTCAGTGAGTTTAAGAGTGAATGGGAAGGGACAAAGGGAAAGAACGTGTGTAAAGAAATCCATGGGAAAGCTTAGTGGAGAAAGAAAGAGGGGAAAGAAAAGCTGTAGTTAAAGGGATAATATAAAATTGAGGAAAATTTTGCCTCTTTTTTTTTTTTTTGATAATTGATCAGATAAGTTCCTTGAGGCAGAAGAATTAGTCAGATGGAAATTCCCTGAATAGGCTGAGATAGGAGGAAAGAATGCAAGACAATAGAATGCAGTTAAGTTTCCAGGGTTGGAAAGAAGACAGCTGAGAGAATTCAGATCTTTAGCCTTTTCTACAATATGTATATAATGAAGGTAGCATCAAATATTTTTCTTCTAAATGGTGTAGATTTTAGATATAGAGCCTTTTTACTCCCAGATCCTATCTCACAGCACATTTTATCACTATATCTAACTGTAGATACATTTTCATAAAACCACATCATTTTCTGAAAATTTTCTCTAAAAGAACAAAAACCTAATTGTCTGTGAATTACAAAAATAATTATGTCTGGAATTTGTATATATATTTTTATAGGTTACAAAGTTCTCTCACATATTATATATTTAAATCTAACCAAAACTCTATGAAGTCAGAGTTTCTTCAGAGTGGTTAAATGATTTGCTCAAGGCTTTGATTTTCCTTCTTACTCTAAGACCAGTGTCCTTTCAATATGTATTTTAGCTGAATGACTTGGATTTTGTTAGATTTACTGATACACAAAAAAAATTGTACAAGTTTAATGTATATCTTGAGTTGAATTTTTTATTGCATAAAGAAACTGCATTAGCACATTTATGTTAACATGTATGTTTGACATGTTAACATATATGTTTGACATGTTGGCATACATGTTAAGGACTCTGCTCCTAATTCCAGTCTGTGGGTTTCTTCCTTGATACCACCAAGCAGTTCTCCAACACTGGGTATTCTACATTTCAATTCAGTTCTGACTCTATTGACCTGGAGACAGCCTTGACTCCATAGGTTAAGAGCTCAGTCCCTCTTAGACTAAGATGAGCCCAACTTCAGATGTTGTTACCTGTGCTTCTGTCTTCCTGGCTACAGATCAGAGGTTCCCATGATCCTCTCCTTGGGTTTGATTAATTTGCTGGAGCAGCTACAGAACTTACTGGCTTGTTACAAATGATATTAAAGGATGCTAACCAACAGCTAGATGAAGAGATACAAAGGGCAAAGTCCAGAACAAAGGAACTTCTGTCCTCATAGAGTTTGGGGCCTGGCACAGTGGCATATGAAAGCATTCTAGTTCACCAGTGATCCTATCCTTTGGGTTTTATGGAGGTTTCATTCTATAGCCTGATTAATTCATCGATTATTGATGATTGATTCAATCTCCAGTCCCTCTCATCCGTGGAGGTCAGGGGTAAGACTGAAATTTCTAACTCTCTAGTCACACAGTTGGTTCTCCTGGCAACAGTCCCCATCCCTAGGTACAGTCCCAATATTATCTCATTAACATAAAAAAGACACCTTCATCACACTCATCACTTAGGAAATTCTGAGGATTTTAGGAGCTCTGTGCCAGAAATGAGACAGAAACTAAAATGTATTTCTTATAACATCACAATATCACAAGGTACACAGCGTTTTGTACACAGAAATCCCCACCAAGTCCCAGGGTCCCAAGGACAGATGCTGTCTAGTGTTCAGATCATAAGCACTGTGAGGCGGACACCATGCTTTCCTAATCACCACCAGTCCTGCAGTACTCAGCACAGTGCATAGAACATTGTATGGTTTTAGTAAATATTCACAGATCCTAAATAGTCATGCTGTTTTTACACAATTCATCTGAATTGTATTTCTGACACAAACAATATTTCTTTAAAATCCTTGAATTTTATATTTTGTTTGCCCATTTTTAAGAGCTGCCTTTAGGAATCATTCATATGGACACTTTGGATGAATTAGAATCAGGCTTTCTAAATAATAACATTAAAAACACCACAAAATCATTCTAAATATCCTATGTGTTATAAGCAAACTCTATGATTTTCACTCTGACCATGAACCCTCCTCCTTAGTTAGAATAACTGAGTCACTGTCTGACTCTAAGCCAGACTGACGTCTTTTATCCTTTTCATAATGTGCAGGTTTCCTTAGACTTAAAACTCCTGCATTTGGTTCCATATCCAGTCATCACCACCTCTAAAGACATCTTTGGCCCTAAGACAAATCTGCGCCGGCCATGTTCTCTTTCTCCTGCAGTTCTTCCATGAACTCTCTCATATGCAGCTCTGAAAGCAAACACCAGACTCAGGCTGCCCGAGTTCCAGTCTCAGCTCTAACTCTCACCAGCTGTGCGATGCAGACACGTTCCCACAGCTCTCTAAGTCTTGATTTCCTCTCTATAAAATGTGAACATTACACTTACCTCAGAAGGTTGCTATGAAGTATAAATACAGTAGTTCATGAAAACACGAGACCATTTCCTGACATGGATAAGTAATCAATAATTGTTAGCTGTTATCCTAGCCCTGCCCTATTTTCTTATTCACTTTCCCTTCCCCATGCATTATCTTTGTCTTTGGCAATTCCATCCTCGTGGTTTCTCCTCCCACATTCTTCACAGAAGAGTAGAACGCTCCCTATCCTCTTCTACTCACTGCCTGATATCGCTCAGGTTTTAGCTACTAAATCGTGCTTTGCTTCACAATATCATTTTATTTTTCCTCACCACCACCTACTATACTCTCACCCAACTTTGTACCTGGGATTTTTCCAGAGTGATCCCTAGAGAAATCCCTAGAGAAAGATAATTCAGCCCACTCTCTTCTATTGCTTTAGAGCTCCTTCCACCTGAACTTTGACCCCACCCGCTGCTTCAGGGGAGTGACTGTCCGCAATGCTGTCTGACACCCCAACCGATTATAAAAGGTGCTGCTGTTTTATTTATAATCTTGTGCTATGCACCCCGTGAAGGTAACATCAAATTAAGACAGAAATTCACACTTGACTTCCCCAATTGATTTCAAATTACTTCCCAGAAGTTATTAAATTGCCAGCACTTCATAAACAATGTCTTGGTAATCCAATATTAAGCTAGCTTAGTTAAATTATGACAGAAAAAGTTTCCATTTCTCAAATGTTATACTCCCTAAAAGATCACACGTGATACGACGGATGACACTGTTTTTGATGGCCTACAATCCCTTTAGTGTTGAAGGATGACCCTTCACCCACCTCAACATGGTCTTGGGAGACTGCTGCCCACACCATGACCAGAGAAATTGCCCTTTGGCCTGGGTCTGGCCACTCACAGGATCCCTGGTCCTACCCTGGGTTTAAGGGTCGGGTACATGAAGGAGAAGCCAAGGCAGAATGAGTAAGAATCCTTCCATGAAGCATGAGGTAAGGATGCTGGGATAGGATGCAATCCTCTCTCTCTCTCTCTCTCTCTCTTTTTTTTTTTTTTTTGAAATGAAGTCTGCCAATTGTAAGGTTTCTTTCCCATAACTTGGAGAGAGTCTTTCTACAGCAGGTGAGAATACGCTCAAGGAGCAGAGAGAAACAGAGGTGAGAGAGAGAGTCTGACAACATTATTTCAGCCTCAGAAAACAGCTCTGCCTGAAGCAAGCTCCTTGAGTTTTCAAGTCAGCACCATACCATCATTCTTGGCACACACAAGGTGCTCAATCAAAATTTGCTGAATGGTTAAATAAATGAACAAGTCAAAAGATATTCCTTTTAAGTGAGTTATTTCTATCCCCTGAAACTGGAAGCTACCATAACTAATGTGTCCCTAGGTGAATCTCAGCACTGCCCACAAGCACCCCCATCTCTGCAGCAACAGACCAGCAGTCGCAGAAGAAAAACAGAGAGAAATGACAAGTGTGGGGTGAGTTCATTTCCAGAAAGACAGGAATGTTAAAATAACACATTTCTTTTTTCTGTCAAACTGTGTAGAAAAATACGAAGCCATTATAGGGTAGGAGAGACGTTTTAGAAGGTGTCTATTTACAACACTTTAGCAATATGGCACGTGGGGAAATGCCAATTGCTATTTTATAATCTACACCACCACTCACTCAGGTGTATTTGTATGAATAAAGCATCGTGCTCAATTAGTTAATTATACCTGAAACTTTTGTTGCTCTTTTATGAGCCTAAATCATAAAATTAAGTAGTTAACAGACACTTGCACTGAGCCAAGAATGTAGGTCAGAATCACCCACCGAGTATTTAAGATGTGTTATTGTTTTTTTCCCTACATGCCTGATTTCATTATATTTGGGATGCAGTCTAGGCATTGAGTACATCTCGGATGTACCCTCCTGCTTAAGTCTCGCTCTACACACCTGCCCAGGACACACCCCAGCCAAGCTCAACACTCTGGCCATCTCCTAATGCAATTCCCTTCCCAAAGGCTAACTGTTTAACTATACTGTTTTAATTCTTCTTGGTGCCTCTTTCTCAGTCACGAGCTGCCTTTACAACATTCCTTCCTGCATTCATTCACTAAACATATATTGAGTGCTTAGTATTGCTACATAACCCAGGGGGCACAGATGGTTAAAAGGCGGGTTCCCACCCTCAAGGAGCTCACATTCAACTGGAGGGAGCCACCTCCCAGGAAAGCGTCATAAAGTGTGACATGAGTGAGAACAGGATTACGTGTAAAGTCCAGCAAGGCACAAAGGGCCAAGTGACTCTACTACAGTGTGTCACAATCTGAGGTACACAGATTAGGTAGTTGGGAAATGTGTGGCCCAGCAGAGTGATCATTCATGCCTTGGGGTTATTTATCTATGAAGTGACTCTGGAATGTATCAGGTCGGACCTGCTGGTTCATGAACTCCTGTCACTTAGCCAATAGCTCCTTCCTTATGCCTAGTTCTTAGAGACTTTCCTTCCCAGTTTCATTTTGTTGCTCCTCTGCTCCCAGGGTGGTAAGGGTATAATCAGATCAGGTCAAAGTATGGTGGCAGGGGGGTGACTCACTAAACACCCAACTCTATGGTTGGGCCCTGGGGTAAAAGCCCTCTCGGAGCTCCCCTGAATACTGAAGATCCCGTTTTAGCTAGAATTCATAAACCCCATGCCTCTCAATCATCTGCAGCTTTCTTCAACATCTATCTTTTACTTAGTCATATTTTTTGTCCAAAAGCCATCTACAATAAACATTTAACACATCATGTAAGCGGTCAGAAAGAGCATTTTTTTTCCTTTTTATTTTTTCATTTTTTCAGTATCAGGTATGATTCTAAAACTCATGCATAATTTTAAGTTTGGTCCCTAAAAGCCTAAACAGCCCATATTTTAAATGAAAATAATTTTATCCTCTTACACATCCTCTTTAGAGAGTGTAGGGGAAGCAACACAAGGGAATGAAAGGGAGGAAATGTGAAACATTAATCCAAGAGAGTTACTTGGGTTTTAATAACAAAACAACCCCTAGAAAACAACTCAATCAAAATGTTAAAAGCAATCGCTTGTGGGGCAGTGGGACATGGATGTTTTCCCCTTCTTCCTACTTTTCTATTGTCCTCTAATGGACACACTACATTATAATATAACCAACCAACCAAGAAAAACTAATTAAAAAACAAAACAAAACACAAAGCCCCCTTAGTTTTCAAAAGAAACTCACTTCTGTTGTTGCACAGTCTGCCTTTCATTTTTGCTCTCTTTCTCTTTATGAGAGAAGATATTTCCATTTTACTTATTAGTATTTATAACAGTCTTTCCTCTGTGGATGCCCATCTAGGAGAAAAATGAACTACACCATTAAATGTTCTACATATTGACCACTGATGGTCTTTGGTAAGATCTACAGTTTCTACTCACTTTCAAAGTCCCAGCCATCTAGTCACTATTCTACAACATCCAAAGGCAGAGTTCACAGCCCCTGGTCACAGGTCAGATGTTCGTTCTGTAAATACGAGGTTGACTCTGTGGAAAGACCTATCTCAAGCCCACCCTCTCTGTGAAGATTTTCCTCACTTTCCATGCCATTGAACTATTTTTTTTTTTTGAACTTCTAGAGCATTGTATGTATGATGTAAGTTATTATTTATATGATCCTACAGTCTGTATTTGCTTTATAGGATAACCTTTACTTGTAAAGTATCATTGTTTACCTACTGTTTGCTAGAAACTGTGTTAGCTCTAAAGAATAAACAGGATGGGGGCACCTGGGTGGCTCAGTCAGCTCAGCGTCTGCCTTCAGCTGGGGTCATGATCTCAGGGTCCAGGGATCGAGCCCCACATCAGGCTCTCTGCCCAGTGAGTTGCTTCCCCCTCTCCCTCTGCCCTTCTCTCCCCTCCTCCCTGCTAGTGTTCTCTCTCAAATAAATAAATAGAATCTTAAAAAAAAAATGCATGAATGGGATGGATTACAGAATAGAGTTTAATAAATAACAGCAATTTGTAAATATGCACAGTGCTTTGCAAATCCAGAGAGTACCTTACTCTTTGCCCATCCAGATAATTTTTTGCAGGCTCTAGAGCTGCAATCTTCCCATGTTCCACCCTCTGCCTTGACCACCACCTCCAGGAAGCTGTTACGGGCTTGTTAGAATCCAGTGCTTCCACGGGCATAGTGGTTGCCGGCAGGACAAGCTTGCTTGCTCCTCCTGTCCTCCAGTTTTCATTCATAAGTGAATGAGACAAGCCAAGTTGGGAACTGTTTCTTTGGGAAGCTCATGGCCCCCTGGTGCTCTTATTTGAGGACCAGTTCCTTTATTCCAGGTGCTTCCTTCCATGTGGTCATCTTGAATATAGTACAATTTGGGATGCTGACCAGAAGCTGTGACAAGGGCCAGGATACTAGGCCCTGCTTCGAGATCCAGCTCAGAACCACACCGCAGCCTACAATACTGTCTGGATCCAAAGTCCAGCCAGCAGCTTAACCACATTCTCTACACAGTCATATCCCTTGAGAAACTCCTAAGGAAGGGAGGCTGTGGTTTGGAGTAGATCTAAGTATTCTGAGGACCCATTTCATAATACTATCAACAACCTCCCTAACCTCTAACATGGGCCATTGGAGGTAGAGATTGGATCTTAAAATTTTTTTATAGTTATCTATACAACAATTAGATACATAGAGGATGCTCAATTAAAAAAAAAATCACAACTTAGTAGATGGAGAAATTCTCTCTGGACCAGATGTTCATATATTAATTGAATGTAGTTTTAATTATAAGATGCTGCTAAGATAATACTTTTAAAAGAAAGTTCTATGATAAAAGAGATAGCTATAATATACTACGATAAAGGTAATGATTTCTGAAAGCATAAGGGTTCGAATCAGCCAGTGGTTCTGATTCCTGACTGTGTATCAGAATCACCCTCAACATTCTTTTTAAATGCCTGCGACCTAGACCTTTCTTTAGAGATTCTAATTCAGGAAGTGGATTACGCATATAGCATTTGTACTTTCCAAAGACTCTATAGATGATCTTGATACATGGCTAGGATTATAAACCACTGTCTCAAATTTAAAAAAAAAAAACAATGTCCAGACACCAATTAATGCATCTGAAATAGCTCTGGTCCCTCACCTTTGTCAAAAAAAAGTTAAGCTTTTACTTAATAAACCTATAGTTCCTACAACATTTGGAACTTTTCTTGGAAGTTTCATCAGAGATGATTTAAAAACTAACTGTTACTTAATCACTGTGTAAATCTAGCCTGTTGTTTTTATTTTGTTAAAGACTGATCACCAATGCAGGACAGAAATTTAGAGTCAGAGGTCATCAACCCATCCCTCCACTTTTGTATTGAGTTTCCCACAGTGAATGCTCAATAAACCCCTCCTTCTTGAATGAATGAATCAATGAGTGAGTGAATGATTCCACTTCCTCATTTTAACAAATGAGCCTCAGATTAGTTGTGTCACTGCCTACACTCTCACTAAGCACTGATGGACATGTTGGGACTTAGAACCAGGTTAGCTCACTCTTCGTACTCAACTCCTTCCATCCTGCCACATGCTTTCCTTTCCTTCTAAATGGCTGTCAATTGAGAGAATGCTATTAGCTGCCTTACAGAGTATTAAAAAGAATGTACCACACCGAGTTTAAGAACAATTCTCAGAAAATAATTAACAAAAATACTTGTTGCAACAGGAACTTTGTGAGTGGAAAGCCTTCCAAAGCAACTGTTTTGAAAGGGACACACTTATTTCTACATAGAGGTTCTGGCTTCTTAAAACTCAGAATCTGATTCTGTATTTTTGAATTGCACAATGCTATGCTCTACTTATAGGTGTTCCAATGAGAAGAACAAATGTGTCAAGTTTAGTTTACTTTGTATTGTCTTTCAGGCCATTATCTCGTTGGACAGTTTGGCTCTGATCATCCTACAAAGCAAAAAGCAAAAACAAAAAACAAACAAACAAACAAAAAAACCCCCAAACCAAAACAAACAAAGAAAAACTAAATCTTTATCTTTAATTGGTGTCTCTCTAGCTACAATCATACATTTTTAGGTAAGGCTGCTAGATTACCTCCTTAACAGCCTTTTGTAAACCATCCTGTAGAACCATGAGAAATTGTGGTTTTTAGAACACATTCTGACCACACATCCTTTTTTTTCCCTAAATTTTTTATTTATGTTTTTTAATTTTTCAGTGTTCCAGAATTCATTGTTTATGCACCGCACCCAGTGCTCCATGCAATACGTGCCCTCCATAATACCCACCACCAGGCTCACCCAATCTCCCACCTCCCTCCCCTCCAAAACCCTGTTTGTTTCCTCAGAGTCTGCAGTCTCTCATGGTTTGTCTCCCCCTCCAATTTCCCCCAACTCACTTCTCTTCATCTCCCCATGTCTTCCATGTTACTCCTTATGCTCCACAAGTAAGTGAAACCATATGATAATTGACTCTCTCTGCTTGACTTATTTCACTCAGCATAATCTCTTCCAGTCCTGTCCATGTTGATACAAAAGTTGGGTATTCCTCCTTTCTGATGGAGGCATAGTACTCCATAGTATATATATGGACCACATCTTTATCCATTTGTCCGTTGAAGGGCATCTTGGTTCTTTCCACAGTTTGGCGACCATGGCCATTGCTGTTATGAACATTGGGATACAAATGGCCCTTCTTTTCACTACATCTGTATCTTTGGGGTAAATGCCCTGTAGTGCAATTGCAGGGTCATAGGGTAGCTCTATTTTTAATTTCTTAAGGAGTCTCTGAACTGTTCTCCAAAGTGGCTGCACCAACTTGCATTCCCACCAACAGAGTGAGAGGGTTCCCCTTTCTCCACATCCTCTCCAACATATGTTGTTTCCTGTCTTGTTGATTTTGTCCATTCTAACTGGTATAAGGTGGTATCTCCCACACCTCCTTTTTAAGTCACCACTGAGAAAACAATTACAACAATAAGACAGAGGAAGGTGGCTACCATTGTCACCAATCTCCTTCCAACAGTCCGAATGTCAGAGTAGGACTTTGGTCCTAAATAATTTTGTTTTACAATGTAATTTTTGCTGCTATCTTGTCTTTCAATAGAAGATCATACAGCATTCATCCAGGTAAACAAAGAAGTGGATAAAATGAAAGTTTCCCCAACTCTATTGACAACAGTTTCTTTGGGTAAAAGGGAAAAAAGAAAAAAGAGTAATAAACGCTAAGAAGAGAAAAAGATTTTCACAGAGATCACAGTCTGTTGCTGATATGACCAAAGCGATAAATAGACCTCTTCAAACAAAAGTAAAACTTGTGTGAGATTCTGTGCAGTGTAAGAAAATCATTCTGCATTCTGTGAAGCCTGTTCCTTGTCCTCGAACAATAAGGTCTCTTCCCTGGGAGCACAGCCAAACTGGTGAGCATTACTGTGGCACACCTAAATGGACTGGTAGATAGTAAGGGGTTGTTTCCCCGGGAGATGCTTGATGCTTCCCTTCCTGAGCTATACATTCTGCTACATCACTCCCACATTTATTCTTACCCTCAGTATGCTCTATTCCTGCAAACAACACCTGATCCAGGTTTTAGCTTGGAGCGAACTCAACTGCTGTTGAGTCCCAAACCGTGTTCGGGACGCCATATGATTACAAGATACTGCCTGATTATTGAGAATATGAAAAGACAAAATCCCAACATCCCCTCCACGCCTCTCCAAAGATCTCAAGCACCTTTCGAGTTTTTGTGTCTCTTAAAATAATGTTTCTTTCACCCCGGAATAGATCTGACTAAAAATGCTTAGTTATTAAACTGTGAACATTAAAGCTAAATACCAGCTTGGGGGAGGGGGGATATGCTGTGTACCCAGAAAGCCCAGGGGACAGTTAAGTGAGAAAAATCAAGTTTCTTAAGTTTAGTGGCTTAGTTTTGATGTTTTTGTAGGAGGAGATTATGTGTGTGTGATGTACAACGGTGGGGCTTTTGGGGCTGGTGTGGGAGGTGAAGCAAAAAATCCCTTCCCTTGCTGTCGCCTCTGACGAGGTTCTGCAGGCACCCTAGTGTCTCAAGGTGTCGGGACACTCTGTTCGTCGTGTCAAGAAAAGAAATCTCGCTGCTCCGCACACAACCGCGCGAATGAATATTCAGCACCTCCAACTCAGATCCACGGCTAATGATCCCGATTCTGTATCTTCCAGGGCCAATTGTGTGGCCGCCCTCTTGCACACTGCCTTTCTTTTTTAGCAGTTTCATTATTTGTTCACACCTCCAGGAGAAGAAGTGGAGAAAGAAGATGAAGCATAAATTCACCAACTTTTTTCAACTTACATCCTTGCCAAGTTCTCTGGTTCCAACAGGGCCGTGGGAGAGCCGGGAGCTCCTGGCAGGGGAAGGCTTCTGAGGCACCATCACAAACCTACCACCCAGCACACACCCTCACCCTGGGACAAACAGACTAACGGGCATCCTCTCCATACAAAAGGACAGCAAGCAGCCTAAGCAAATATTTTACTACGGAACTGCCAAAAAAAAAAAAAAAAAAAGCCAGCAAACAAGTAATAAAAGTCTGGCTAAATTCAGGATCCAACCCTGTGAAGGTTTCAGTCACCCAAGAGTAGAACATGAGCAGAGAGGGCAACACCCAATGTGTGTGTGTGTGGCGGGGGGGGGGTGTGGGGGTGTGTTTGTGTGGGTGTGGGTGTGTGAGGGTAGTGGAGAACCCACAGAGGGGCGCCCCTCTGCTGGGTCCATTGCCTTCTTCAACAGGCAGCCTTACACTGAGAAAGATGAAGTTTAGTTTGCTTGTTTTTGATGGTTTTCACGGAATTTGTGGGCACTACGTTGTAGGGTCTCTTACAAGGCATTTGGCACTTCACATGCACCATAGAGCCAGCATTTCTGACACTGGATGGGTGCAGTTGTGAGAAATTGAAAAACAAGCCCAGGCACAACTTCTGTTTCCTGGGGAGGGTTTGAGGAACACAGCAACACTGTGAAATGTGAAATGGAGGAGGTTTCTCTGGACATGGGACCCCCTCGTTTTTGAATCTTCTTGTCTTGATGGTACCGTGTCACTTGCCTCCACTCCCCACACCACAGCACCTTGCTCCTGTCTCCAGAAAAGCAAGAGAGGGCAACCCATCGGCATGAGCGAAATCCAGTCCACGTGGTCCAAGCTTAACTGCTTCCACCCCTTCCCACTGCCCTCAGGACAGAAAGTACAAACCTCTCAGCATGACTCCTGCCTGGCCCCTCCCTGCTTACCCTCTCCTCTCTGTCCAGTCTCCAGCCACACGAGGGTACTGTCCTTCCCCAAACACTGCTCCCTTCTGGCAGAAAGGCTTTGGAATGCTCTACTCTCCTTGACTGGAACACTTTCCCCCACACCCCTGCTAGCTCCCAGGAAGCCTGCCTTAACTCCCTGGCCTTAATTAGCTCAGCCCCTCAAGTCCTTTTCTAGAGCTCCGTGCAGCTCCTATCCAGGTCTCTGTGTCAGCACTGGCTCTTCATGGGATGCTGTGTGCCCTCCCCAGCCAGAAGTCCGTGTGTCTCTGAGCTCTTAACACAGACATATTTATTGTTGCCCAGCACAGAGCCTGGCCAACAGCAAAGGCCAAACACTCAGAATGTCACAGTAGGACTTTGGTCCTAAATAATAACTTTGTTTTACAATGTAAGTTTTTGCTGCTGTCTTTTTTTTTTTTTTTTTTTTAAAGATCTGATTTATTTATTTGTCAGAGAGAGAGCACAAGCAGGGAGAGCAGCAGGCAGAGGGAGAAGCAGACTCCCAGCTAAGCAAGAAGCCCGACGTGGGGCTCGACCCCAGGACCCTGGGACCATCTTGCCTTCAAATGACCAAATGATTCAGCGAATTAATCTAGCCCAGATATCGATACTAATATATATTTAGAGAATCTAATATCTATATCTAGTATCTTTAAACTCTTAAGAAGACTTTTGGGCTTTTACCCTAAGCCAGCTGCTCCTACCAGGAGCCAGAGGCCACACATGGTGAGGAAGAGACCATGGAAGATTGCTCGGGGCACATCTAAGCTTCTGTGTTCAAGCAGCCGAGACATCTGCCTGCATCTGAGCCAGATGACTCTGTTCCGCGTTTCTCTCCTTGCTCCCTAACCCCTTCCTTATTTCAGTCCCCAAAATTTCAACGGAGGAATTCAGAATCCATTCTTACTGGGTTCATTCATTTGCTTTCCTTCCCACTTCTCCATCTTAAGCTGAGTTTCACCCTGTATCTGGGCAGTTACTCCACCAGCCAAGCAAAGACAGCCCTTCTTCATTTGTCTGCTCTGTACTTCGGACTTGCATCCTGACAATGACTGTTAATATTTAGACAGCACTGAGCATATACGAAGCATACATGTGCTCGTGCGCACACGCACACACACACGCACCCACACACATTTAATCCTTACGTCAACAACATTAGGAAGGTACTATTATTTCTATTGTCTAGATGAGGATACTGAGGCACAGGGAAGTAACGTTACTTGCCCAAAGTTACCAGCTAGAGACAGGGTTTAAACCCAGGGGGTCTCGCTCCACGGTCCGTGCTCTTAACTACCACCCCTTCTTGTTTCTCATGCATTGGGGATGTCTATTACATCATTTCCTGCAGTTCTCACTCCCAGCGCCTACTGAGCGAGCATCAAAGCACATGACCTTGTATTTCCTGGCCTCAAATAACTAGACAACTGCTAAATTGCTGACCTAGGAGATTTGATCCATAGGTCAGCCAGTGTACTGAGATTTGAGGCCTTTTTCAAATCATAATTTAGACCAATCAGATTCTTCTCCTGAAAGTCTGGAAATGGAGAATGAGTGATGAGACCTGCCTTTGGCGTATGTCAGAGATGACCTGCCCTGATACACAGGATGGATACAGAACTGGATGGCACCACACTGGTTCTTGTGCTAGATGAGTAAGTAGAAAGCTTGTTGAAGCAGAAGAGCACAGCAGACAGTCAGAAGATGGGAGAGAAAGCATGTGGCACTTAAGATTTGGAGAGATTCCTTCCAGTTCTTGATTTTTCTAGTTCCCAGTTTTCAGGATTTCTGTTCCTTACAACCCAAAGATGAACAATGAGAGCCCTCTGGTCCCTAAGGGCCTGATTCAGCTTTCCCAAGTGAGAAGAGGAGAAGAAAACAAGGAACTCCTTGATGAGAAGGGAACCTACAAGTGACGCAGAGTGGGGTTAAGTTGTATGTGAAGTCCTATAGGAAATTTCTATCACCTTCACAGCCCCTCCTCCAGGAAGATCCCAACCGTCCACTGGGCACCATGACTGCTCAAGGCTGAGCATCTGTAAGGATTGAGGATGGAGACAAAGGGGTCCAACAGTACAGCATTCATCTGTGTTTCTAGAGCCAACCCCATTATGAGGCCGGGGCTTCATAAACACAGGCTGGAATAGCAAGCCATTAAAAGTGAAATTCTCAGAGATTTGCTGAGAAACAGGTACAATGCTAACATGATAATGACATTAAAATAATGTTTTATGCTTCACAAAGCCCTTTTACTTAAATTGCCTCCCTGGTTCCTTACTACAACCCTATATCCATTCAGTCACTGAGCTTTGCTGGTTTTATATTCTGAATTTTTTTTTTAATTTTATCTTCCCCTGTTCTTGTATTCTGTTTTTTTAAGGATAAAATTCAACATGAATAGCTTTGCAAAATCACACTAAAAAACTTGGACTTTACTCTTAAGGTAATAAAAAGCTGCAGTCATGATTTGAGCAGGAATAAAGTGTAATTTGACCTGGCTACTGTGTGGGTAACAGACTGATGGAGAGAAAGCATAAGGGCAGGGACATGAGGAGGATGGCTGCTGTAAGAACCCTGCAGGGAGACAATGGTGGCTTGAACAAGGCAGTAAAATTGGGGATGAGGACAGGAAGAAAATACGCCCAAGTGTCCGACTTAACCAACTCAGGGGAAGTTGTTTCCATGACTGAGGAGAAAGCGGCTACTTCCACAGAATATCTAGATCATTCAACTTCAACTGTTTTGGGGGAATATCTGCTTTTAATCTGCACAAGCACTGGGGAATACAAGAAGAGAATAAATAAAGATGTTTGGTAATGAAGGTACTGAATGAAGGTCCAGCGATGCTCAGCTTCCAACCCGCATGCAAAGGGGCATGACCAAATCCAGGATCCTGGCTTTAAATATACTGCTTGGACATCCATATCTAGAGTTTGTCTTCATTCCATGACTAAATTTAGTAGAACTCTGATACAAATATGAGAGGTATAGAACCATTATTCATAGCATCCCTTTCATTTATTACTAAATGTGATTCATATTACCCAATATTCTATGAGCGATCTAATGATTATGCTTCTGCCTATAAAAAGCTTGAACGAGAGACTAAATAAATTAGTTCATTAGAACAACTTGGGTTAAAAATATCTGAATGAAGAGAGAAAGAAACAAAAAAGCTAAAAGAATTTCTACATCTGAAATATATTTTATAATTTAAGAAATTTAAAATATACTTTTACTCAGAATATGATTCACAAAAAAAATGAAATTACAGCTTTTATAATTTTTTAGTTTTAAGAAATAAGCTTTGTGAATTACATAGAACTGTATTTCCCATAATAACTAATGGTTCAGGTAAACTGCCTCTTTAAATGTATGTTTAAAAGTCTGAGGCATCACCTCAGCCTTTCTATGTAGTTCTCTAAGACAACGGAACTGGATACACTACTCATAAATATGATTGTCATTAGTCCTTAAAAAGATTAAAATTCCCACAGAGACCACAAAAAATAAAATTCTCTAGATGGTAAGAGAATGAAAAGATGTGCCACAGGCTGGGAGAAAATATTTACAAATCACGTACTGATAAAAGATCTGTGCCCAGAATATATAAAGAATTCTCAAAGTCAAAAATAAGGATAAAAGTTAACCCAATAAAAAGTGGGTCAAAGATTTGAGGAAGAAGGCATAGGGATGGCAAATAAGCACCTACAAATACAATAAATATAATATGTAAGTAAGTATAATATCATTAGTCATTAAGGAAATAAATCAACTAAATAAAGAATTGGAGTCGATTAACTAACTAAAATTAACCTTATTAATTTAAATGAGTTAATTAAAACAACAATGAGCTATACTACTACATACCCATTAGAATGGCTAAAATTAAAGAAACTGAGCCTTCCAAGTGATGGTGAGAATGTGGAGGAACTGGAACTCTCCCACACTACTCGTAGGCAGGCAAAACAGCAGCAGCACAAAATAGTATAAATTTCTTAAAAAGTTAAATATAAACCCGCCATATGACCCACCCCGAAAGAAATGAAAGCCTACATCCACACAAAGACATGTATGCAAATGTTCGTAGCAACTTTATTTGTAAGAGCCTTAAAGGGGAAATTACCACACAACAGAACTGCAAAATAGTTATTCTGTGAGAAAAAAGCCAGACAGAAAAAGCATGTATCATGCTATGAAATCCTAGAAAATGCAAACTAATCTACTGTGGCAGAAAGCAGAACAGTGGTTTTCTGGAGATGGTGGGAGAGATGGGGAGAGACAGAAGGAATGGGTTACCAAGGGACGGAAGAAAATTTTGAAGGGTGATGGGAATGTTCGTTATCTTAATTGTGGCGATGATATCATGTGTATATACTTAAGTCAGAACTTATTAAATTGTACATTTTAAACATGTGAAATTTATTATATGTCGATCAGACCTCAACAAAGCTGTTAGAAAATGGAAAAAATAGGTACATGTGGTCAGTATTTGTAGTTTAAGTGGAGCCTGAAGAACAATCAATATTTAACCAGGAGGTATTTAAAGATCAGATGTGTATAAGGCAGTGATGATGCCTGAAAGCGTGAATTCGACCTTCAAATAATGTCTAACATTTTTCATGGCTACTGCAAGGAAGTTCCCTGATTTATTTTTACTTCATCTCTAGTAGGTTGTTAACAAGGTGTATTTATTTTCTTGGTGACCAAAAAACCCTGACCATTTCCTCTCTACGATGCTTTCATCATGGGGGCCCTGCTTTCCATGTCCTAGAATGTTCCACTAAAAGAAATCTGTGAACTTAATACAGAAATCACAGGTATCACATATTTCATTTAAGTGTTTGAGACGGCTGCAAATGAATTTTTCCTTGTCTACCACTTTTACAAATCTTCAATTCTTCATTCATCCTTGAAGACACTATTTAAGTTTAATCATCACCGTACATGAGCCACAGTCAACAAAATCACACACACACACACACACACACACACACACACAAAATTAAGAAAAATAATCAGGGCAATATATCTTAACATACTAGGATTACACTTTCGAATTTCCTGAGACCTAAAATCTGAAGATACGACAACAAGTCCATCAATTCTTAAAAGTTTATTGTTGTTTTTTTTAAGAGAAACACCATGTGCTTCTGACATAATGATTGAGCATATGTATTTCCCACCCTCCTTCCCAAGACCCTACTGAAATGGTCATAAGGAAATAAAAAGGGAAGGAAAAAAAAAAAAAAAAGCCTGTAAGTGTAAAGAGCAATAAGGGAAGGGGATTTTGTAAAAGAGATCAACAATCATCTGAACATGGGGAAGAGGAAGGAAGCACTCTTTTTTTTTTTTTTTTTTTAAGATTTCACCGATTTATTTGACACAGAGAAAGAGAGACAGTGAGAGAGGGAACACAAGCAGAGGGAGTGGCAGAGGGAGAAGCAGGCTTCCCGCTGAGCAGGGAGCCCAATGAGGGCTCAATCCCAGAACCCTGGGATCATGTCCTGAGCCAAAGGCAGACGAGGCCTGACGACCAGCCACCCAGGCACCGCTGGAAGGAAGAAGCATTCTGACTGGTGAAGCAGTCTTGATTGTCCCCCAGAAAGAGGATTCCAGAGTTGGCATTCCAAGCAGAGCGCTAGGAAGGGTGAAGAGAAAAGTTCAGAGGCGACCTGAAAACGGGGGACTGGACAAGAGCTCTCCTCACATGGTCCCCATCTCTATGTGCTCTCCGCAGTGCAGACCAGCCTGACGACAGGCCTACCTGACATCTAGCCCCGAGCTCTAAAGAGATGAAACAGACGGAGATTCCTGTGTCCGCAGGTCATGCTCCAGAGGAACATCTCCCCAATTCTGGAAGCTGGACATCACCCAGAAGCCTGGCACTCATTATATCCTGTCCCACTGTCTAAATACGAACAGGCAATCAAGGATTGGAATGTATCAGTAAAATAAAAAATGCATTCGTTCTTGAGGCTGGAAGCCTTCTGCTTCCAGTGGCCCAAGGATCTCGCCTGGCTTTGAGTCTACAGAGAACAACGTGCAGCGAACAGTATTTACGAACCCACAGCAGTGCAAGTGCTGTTCACTGATAGTTCGGTCCACACAAAGACAATATACAGGAAAAATAAGTTGATACAGGATAAAATTTACAGGGTACGTTGTCAGAAATAGGGAAGCAGAAGAGAAGGAGTAAAGATGGAGGAAAGGTGAACAAAGTCACATCCTCTTGTTTTATAGGGTAGGTCAAGAGACTGCTCAAAAAAGTAACAGCGTAATAACAAAGGAAAAAATGTAGTAGGGTAGCAAGTCAAGGCCTAATTATCTTATTTAATTATTTATTTATGTTACATCAGTCACCACACAATACATCATTAGTTGTTTTTTTTTTTTTTTAAGACTTTATTTATTTATTTGACAGACAGAGATCACAAGTAGGCAGAGAGGCAGACAGAGAGAAAGAGAAGCAGGCTCCCTGCTGAGCAGAGAACCCGATGAAGAGCTCCATCCCAGGACCCTGGGATCATGACCTGAGCCAAAAGCAGAGCCTTAACCCACTGAGCCACCCAGGTGCCCCACATCATTAGTTTTTGATGTTGTGTTGCATGATTCCTTATGTGCCTGTAACACCCACTGCTCATTTTAACCCACCCCCACCTTAATACCCATCACCCTGCTACCCCATCTCCCCAAACCCCCTCCCCTCTAAAACCCTCAGTTTGATTCCTGGAGTCCATAGTCTCTCATGGTTCATCTCCCACTCTGATGTCCCTCCCTTCATTTTTCCCTTCCTTCTCCTAATGTCTTCTATGCTATTCCTTACGTACCACAAATAAGTGAAACCTTATGCTAATTATCTTATCTATATTTAAAATGATATATGAGCATCTAGCTAGGGATAATATGAATAAGCTGTATCTCCATCTTTCACAGCACAGACCTTTCAGACACTCTCTAAAATTGCTAATCAAGAAATGGAGAAGTAAGCCTATTACTTCCAGTAGTGATGGTCACTACCGGGAAAAGTGAAAGCAGCAAGAAACAGGATAGATATTTACTTCTGGGGAGTGGAAAAGATGAATTAAAGGCCAGGAAACCTTTTTTTGCCATAAGAAATCCTTCTTGGAATTTTTGGATTTTTTTTATCATATCCTTGAACTATTTTCATACACATTTTAAAAATTCTAAGGTGGAAAAAAAAAAAAGAAAAAAAAATTCTAAGGTGGGGCGCCTGGGTGGCTCAGTGGGTTAAGCCGCTGCCTTCGGCTCAGGTCATGATCTTGGGGTCCCGGGATCAAGTCCCACATCGGGCTCTCTGCTCAGCAGGGAGCCTGCTTCCTCCTCTCTCTCTCTCTCTCTCTGCCTGCCTCTTGACCTACTTGTGATCTCTGTCTGTCAAATAAATAAATAAAATCTTTAAAAAAAAATAAAAATAAAAATAAAAAAATAAAAGTTCTAAGGTGAATGTATAGACTTCACAACAAAATAAATACCAAATATTATGAGTGACTCTCATGACTTGGGCAATTTTGTATATTTTATCTCATTTGAGCTACACCTAGGGAGTGGGTAGACAGGGCCATCCTCTTACTTCAGGGAGAAACCAAGACTAGGTGTGTTTCGATGGCTCCCCCGAGCACACAGGCAGAGTGGCAGAGGTAAGACCAGAGCTGGGGTCTTCTGATGCCAACTCTAATATTCATTCCTCTGGGCCAGCAATTCTCAGTAGTCTGGCTTTAGCATTTCTTTATACTCCTACAAACTGGGAAGCCCAAAGACATTGTGTTTATATAGATCGTATCTATGGATGTTTACTGGATTCAAAGTTAAAACTAAGATCTTTAAAAATAATTATTTATTAATCCATTGAAAAACAAAACAAGGGACACCTGGGTGGCTCAGTGGGTTAAGCCTCTGCCTTCGGCTCAGGTCATGATCTCAGGGTCCTGGGATTGAGACCTGCAGTGGGCTCTCTGCTCAGTGGGGAGCCTGCTTCCCCCCACCTCACTCAACCTGCCTCTCTGCCTACATGTGATCTCTCTCTGTCAAATAAATAAATAAAATCTTAAAAAAAGAAAAACAAAACAAAGATTACATAAATATTTTAAGAAATAAAACTACAGTTTCTGAAACAAAAAAGTAGTGAAAACATGGACATTATTTTAAATATTTGTAAATTTCTGGATTGACAGAAGGCAGTGGAATTCTCGTAACTGTGCCTGCACTGTGTTGGGACAGCACCCACCAGTAGCCCCTGGAGAGGTTCCCCTGCCCATGTAAAAAGGGCAAAGAATATCTTAGTATAATTAAGAAAAGAGTTTTGACTTTGTAAGGTCTGTGAACGGGTTTCAGGGACCTCCAGTGGTCTCCAGACTATACTTTGGATTCTACTCCTTTAGGAAGCTTTCCTTGATCTCCCCAGAAAGAACTGTCACCTTCACTGTGTTGCCACAGCTCACTCCCTGAATGTCAGGTTAATCCTAACTTTATTGTTTGCTTAACACTTGTTAATAAACCAATGCCCTCTACTAACCCGAAAACTTACCCTGTTCCAGCCTGTTTCAGTCCCCACCTAGCACCTTCCACAGGAGGATATACCTAGGAAATACTCGATAAATATGGAATAAATAAATAAATGAAGTCCAGATTTGTGCCACAGCAACTAAGGAGCAACAGAACAGTCTACAGGGACCAGCTAGAGAAACAGAACCATCAAACTAGAATACAGTGACATTGCTAAGAAAAGGAGCTTGTAAATTAAGCTAAATGGGTCTGAATCTCATCTCTGCCACTTGCTCCCTGTAGGACTTTTTTTAGCTGAAGGATTTTTGACAAGATACCTAATGTATCTACATCTCAGTTTCCTCATCTGTAAAATAAGGTTAAAAATAATACAGAGTTACCGCGATGACAAAATGTGATCATTTCTATAAATTGCATACAATGCTGGACAAATGATGGGCACTTGTGTTTATTATTCTATCATCGAATGGGCAAAACTATCACTCTGTCAGTGTCCACCATTTGACTAACAGTGGGGCTAAAACACGGGAAAATACCTACCTCCAAAGAGGAACTTGTTCAATAAGCACTTATTTATTCAATGAATTCTGAAACATAAAATCGCAGATCCTGAATTGAAGCAGGTTTTCTCTCGCCTACTTGGAATTAGCAAATCACAGACCACAGGGAAAAATTAGAGTAATAACAATAGATGATTAAAGAACAGGAGGTGAATGAAGCCTATGCTTCAGGGATATTTGTGGAGACTTTTTTTTTACAGTGCTTTGTTACTTTGAAAGAATTTCAAGAGTGGTAATCAATCCAATTGTTTGGATCCTAGTAAATACATGAAGACTCTTAAAATAGCACTATATTCTGAAATCTGCTTTAACGCCATTGGAGGAAGATGGTCTAATAATAGTTTAGGACAGTTCTTACTTCCATCAGTCAGAAATAAATGCCATACATTTCCAAGACAAGTTTCCCAGTTCAGTTTTATCCTGTATCCACTGAGTGACACCAAGAGTAATTTATTGCAGTCAATCCTCATTTAACTACTAATTTTAATGATGTCTATAAGTGCTGAATATTCACTGACATTGTATACACCTAGTTGTACAAACGCAGCTTCCTTATTTTATAACTTTTCAGATTTCCTCCTAAGTCCCCACATTTGAGGGGAATTGGAGAACGTAGAGGTTGGCCAGTGGGTACATATTTTGTTTATTCTGCAGATGTTAATCCCGACCCACCACCTGTATTGTCTCCAGATAATCCATCTTCTGCTTGGATGACTTCAGGTAAGGGCTCAGGCATTCAGAAGTTGGCTCCCTCATCTGTTTCCCTCTAGGAAAGCTTCTGAGTACAGGAAAGGGGGTTGAGGTTTCTGCATCCTCACAGAAGCTTAGAGAAAACGCAGGGGGGTTGCTCTTTGGATTACTGACTGCTGAAGTGTGGCAGGTTCTCTCTGACCTTTGAAGGTGGAAACTTAGTTCCCAGCCTTGGAGTGTCTGTGGTGCTATTCATTTGCCTCTCATTCTTCACAGACTTTCGCCTCGCTTCTCTGTCCCTAAACCTCTGCTGGCCTACAAAATCTTCTGCACGCTTGAGATGCCTCACAGAGCATCCCCTTTTAGATCACTTATGTGGGTAGGAGGAGCCGGCTGCTCATTCTTGAGCCACATCGTGCTGCTACCTCATGCTGCTAGCTTCCTTGCTCCATCTTGGATATGCGACGAGCCAGAGGCTGAACTCTTGGGGGGATCCACAGCCTCTTCACGTTACCAGAGAAGTTAAGGCATTAGTGCAAATGGCCTTCAGCTTCCACACACGTATCTGGATGTTTCTAAAACCTTACTTACTGAACTTTCAACCTCACATAGGCAATAGCTTGAGAATTTCATATTTGACCTCCTCAAACTCCTGTCATTCTTTGCTTGAGCCAGAAGCGTCAGGCTTTAACCTTTCTATTTCCTCTACATTATATCCTCTTGTCTCCTCTATCAGCCATCCTTGTAGTTTAGCCGCCTTGAGGGGAAGGGTGATGCACCATGCACTATGGAAGAAAATCTAAGATTTAAATTTTCATGGCTTAGTCTTGACAGTTAAAGAAATTTAGCAAACTCTTTCCAGGTAAAATTAATCATCACTGCTTTTTTGAAAATCCTATTTTGATGCCAGAGGCCAAATACTATAGTTACTAACCTTTGGTGTTTATTTTTCTTTGTTTTTATTTCCTTTTTCCTTAATTACTATTTCTTTAGTTGTGTGTGTGTTTAAGTAAGTTCTACACACAACATGGGGCTTGAACTCATGACCCCAAGATCAAGAGCAGCACGCTCTATGGACTGAGCCAATTAGGTGCCCCCTAAATTCTAACACTTCCCAGTCCTTCTATAACATTCCTAAATCCTGTCAAGGCAAATGGATGCTTCCAGAAGAAAAAAGAAAATGCATGAGAAAAATCTCAATATATTTCAAAAATAACCCCCATTATGACTGATTATCATTACTCCAAATTCAGGCAATTTTAATAGACAACATTCATTTGCATATTAATTGAAAGCCTTCCAACTGCTTTTGAAAGGTTGAAACAAAGAATGAAATTGGTTAGTAGAAAGCGGAATCAATTCTTTAGGAGTTTCAAAACTAAAGACTTGTTTGCTGAATATAGGAATACTTGTTAAGAGTCCCCCTAAAATTCCATAATTTCAATCAGCTAACTAGTTGATGTCGGATGACCCACCGTTACCTTAAATTGTTTTTTTCAAAACTAGGCTCATAATCTTTCTTTTAAAAAAAAAAATCTGGCTTTATCTTTTAATCTTGATAATGATACTACATTTCTCCCAGCATCATAATCATCTTCAAAAATTTCATTCGAAGCACATTTGCAACATGAATGGCAGGTGCTGTGTTAGCCCTTTGTAGCATGTCTGGGGCCCAAATTCTGCCCTCAGGGAAATTTCTGTATAGTGCCCCCTATCTAATATGTCACTGAGTCACATAAATTCATATTTTGAAAATGTGCCCCTGCTACCCAGAACACAACACTGTCCTCAGTCATTTCTTGATCCCAATGTTGTTGTGCTCAAGAAATACTTATTAGATTTAATTCACTTTTCCAGTACCTACATAGAAGTCTCTGATCAGCTTAAGAACTGTCTCCAAAGGTAAGGAAAGAAGACAATCTCAAATGTTGATGTTATTTCATTCATGCAGAATGACCATCAGTTGTTGTCTGCTACTCCCACTGTGTCATCATCGCCATGACAGCCTCAGACCTACCACTGGGCTGGGTGGATCATTCTTTGGATCATTTTGGTTTTTTGTTGTTGTTGTTGTTGTTGTTTTGTTTTGCTTTTTAAGATTTATTGTATTTATTTGAGACAGAGAGAGAGAGCGAGAGAACATGAGAGGGGAGGGTCAGAGGGAGAAGTGGGCTTCCCACTGAGCAGGGAGCCCAATGTGGGACTCGATCCTGGGACTCCAGGATCATGACCTGAGCTGAAGGCAGTTGCTTAACCAACTGAGCCACCAAGGCACCCCACATTCTGGTATTTTTCAAACTCCTTTATCTTTCTATGGATGCCTTCTGCACATAATAATTTTTTAATGCCCTTCAGTGTTTCGTGCTAGTCACATTTTTAATCTTACTAATATGTAGCCTTTGCTACTAATTTCATTCTTATATATCTTGAAATATTGAAAAAGCAATATTAAGAAATGGTTATGCTGTATTACCTTAAAGACTGAAATGTAATCTGATTAGTGGTCATTTTCCTGACTAGGGGGAGGGAGGAAAAAACAGGGTATTCAGTATCCAGTCTTGGACTAATTCCAGTCCAGAAAGACTCTCACTTCAATCTCACTCTGGTGTGAGTTCATAGGTCACTGTGAAGGACACAGAAATACCAATTATATATATATATATTTTTTTTCCAATTATATCTCTTCAGGGAAAGAGCTGGGGTTAGCTCAGATGGCACAACAGATCGTAAATATGTTTCTTTTATATTGATTGGATGGAGAGACCGTCTTTCATACCTCCTAGAAAGCAGGAAAGTTTTTAAAGGGAGGCCTGCTCTTTTCTTTTATAAAGAGAAATGTGGAAGAAGAGGAGATACAAGCAGGAATTGCTGGAGCAGAACAAGCCACAGTCCCTAGGGTCAGGGGTCCTCTGCACGCCCCAGCGGGTTGTGTCAGTCTTGTGGAGAGCTGTTTTTTAACCTCTCCTGCACTCTGAGGATTTCCCTTATCTTTTCTGAGAAGGTTTTTAATATGTAAGTAAAATAAACATCATACAGAAATAAACAGAAATGGAGATGAGAAAAATAACTGGCAAAGTTGATCACTTTTACCAACTCACTGTAAACACTTTTGAGGTGGTTTTTCCCCTCTCATGTGTATGATATATGCCTCAGTAATACTCTAAACCCTGGTGAGGTGGGGCCTGAGTGGCTCAGTCGGTTGGGCAACTCTTGGTTTTGGCTCCAGTCATGATCTCAGGGCCGTGAGATGCGGTCCCGCATCCTCAGCGGGGAGTCGGCTTCCCCTCTCCCTCTGCTCTTACCCCCAACCCATCCCCCAAACCCTGATCGTACCCTCTAAAAAGAAATAGATAAATCTTTTAAAAAATATATTCTAGCCTCCAATAAATGTTTATTAGCTAACTTAATTAATGAACTAATTAAAGGCTAGAATCATACAGGTTTGTGCTCTGATTTTTTTCCACTTTAACATAAGTATTTTAATTTTTGATATTGGTAGATAGTCATAGCCTTTATTTTTAATGGTTTTGAAAAGTTTCATTGAGTGGATATGCCACAATTTACTTAATAACACCTGAACAGTTGGGGAATATTTACACTTCTCACAATCTTCCTATTAGAGATAACACTGGGATGATAAGCTTATTCTGCATTTTGTGGACCACTTTTTGGATAGATTCTCTAGATCAGGGTAGGCAAACTTTCCCTGCAAAGGGCCAGATGGCAAATATTTTTAACTCTGCAGGTCACATGGTCTTTGTCTCAGCCATTCAGTTTTGCTGGTATAGTACAAAAGCAGTTACAAAAGACATATAAACAAATGAAAATGTCTATGTTCGAAGAAAACTTGATACGTGTACAATCAAACTCACATTTATTTCATGTTTAATGGGTCATGTATCTTTTCTTATTGTGTTCCAGTCATGTAAAACATGTAAAATCATCCTTAGTTCACAAGTTATACAAAAATAGGCAGCAGCCTAGACATGGCCAGTTGGCCTAGAGCTGGCTCCAGATTCTAGGGATTCCTGGTCAAAGGATACACCATCAAGGGCACCGGGGTGGCTCAGTCGATTATGTATCTGCCTTCAGCTCAAGTCATGATTCCAAAATCCTGGGATCGAGACCCATGTCAGGTTCTCTGCTCCATGAGGAGCCTGCTTCTCCCTCTCCCTCTCCCTGCTGCTCTCCCTGCTTGTGCTCTCCCCACCTGCCCCCTCTGTCAAATAAATAAATAAATAAATAAATAAATAAATAAATAAAACTTAAAAAAAAAAAAAAGACACACCATCAGCCAGCCTTCTGCTGGTCATTTGGATGGTTACCTTCAACCCTATTTCTTGGTTGGTAAATTTCTGGGTTTGGCCATTTAAATAGTCAGTGTCTTCCTCCTGCATCACATCATTCTTGAGAGACTACACAGAAGAACTACTTTCTGTAGTTTATTATCCAGACAGTAACCATTTTCTTTTAAAATTGATTTAGGGTGACAAGACCGTATGAGAGGTCACCTGCCTCGAGTCGCCTGAAGCAAGAGAAGCTCTAGTTTAGAAGGGGTCAAGAAGGGGCACGCCAAGATTTCATCATCTCCTCTTAATCTGGCCATTCAAACCCATTTCATTCTAATTCTTCAGCTGAGCCTGAGAACACCTGGCCAGCAGCCACCTTCAAACACAAAGACAATTATTAAGTTAATCCCTCTGCATTTCTTTCTCTATCCTGGGTTGATAATGAGGAACAAGAACTATTTCCTTTTGTGGATTGTGAAACTGAAGAATAAAAGTGCCTTTTCTCTGATTGGACAGTAACTCAGAAAAAAAGGAAACCATGTTCCCTGCCTCTAGGGCTAACTGTCATGATCATAAATTAATATTTATTAAGCATCTTCTGGTTGCATTCCACTGTGGGAGGCACAATGGCAATTAGTCCCATTCATTACTGTACATTTTTAAATTTTTTTCAATTTATTAAATTGTATCCTGGATGATTAGATTGCTTCAGGCCGTAAGTGCAAAATTGAAAATAGTCAATTAGGATACATACAACAAAGCAGCCAGTTAAAACACGGTGCATTAAAATATCAGCTTTACAGTTCCTGTTCTCCAAATCTAGAGGGGGCAGATTTATAAGATGTTCTGAAGGCCAGAGGGCTTACAAGAAGGGCAGTGAACTCTTTACAAAGAGGAAACCCTTTCTCCAGCTCTCCATAGATGGAAATTGGGGCCCAAGATTTGTGGCAGTTTATCTCATCTGCCAGAGCTTTTCTAAATTGCTCCTTAATTTTAAGATATGGAGAAGGTACATCTCCTGTTTATATTCCAACTGAAAGTTAAGAATCTTTCAAATAAAATTACTCATTTCAGAACTCCTCTTTATATTCTCTCCTATGCTCTAAATACTTTTTAGGGGATTTTTAATATAAACCAGGCAATACACTTGATCTTAGCCAAAAGGCCAAGAAGCGATTAAACCAGGCAATAAACTAAACATGAAGAAAACAGTCATTTTTCTTTATGAGAATGTCAAAAGAGTTAAGGCCAAAGTTACTCATGGCTAAGGGCGACTAATGGACACGGTGGTATTCCAAAGAAATCCGCTCAAGGAGGAGAGTTACAAGGGGGTTTGCTTGTCTTTTTTTTTTTTCCTTAAATATTTTATTTATTTATTTGTCAGACAGAGAGAGAGCACAAGCAGGGGGAATGGTAGGCAGAGAGAGAAGCAGGTTCCCTGCTGAGCAGGGAGCCTGATGCAGGACTCCATCCCAGGACCCTGAGATCATGACCCGAGCTGAAGGTAGACGCTTAACCCACTGAGCCACCCAGACGTCCCCTCCTTTTTTTTTTTTTTTTTTAAAGATTTTATTTATTTGTCAGAGAGAGAGTACAATCATCTTTACAAATGAAAGAAGAAACCAAATGTGAGCTTAGTAAGTATGTGATTGGTCTAAATCACATAGGACTGTTGTTAAAGACTGCAAAGGGGGGTGCCTGGGTGGCTCAGTCATTAAGTCTCTGCCTTAGGCTCAGGTCATGATCCTACGTCCTGGGATGGAGCTCCGCATTGGGCTCTCTGCTCAGCGGGAAGCCTGCTTCTCCCTCTTTCACTTCCCCTGCTTCGGTTCTCCCTCTCTCTGTGTTTCTCTCTTTCAAATAAATAAATAAAATCTTTTAAAAATTTTAAAAAATAAATAAATACTGCAGAGAAAAGGGGTCAATTCAAAATAGTTTGACTATTAAAAAATCTATAGGTTTTGGGGCACCTGGGTGGCTCAGTGGGTTAAGCCTCTGCCTTCGGCTCAGGTCATGATCTCAGGGTCCTGGAATCAAGCCCTGCATCGGGCTCTCTGCTCAGTGGGGAGCCTGCTTCCCCCACTCTCTCTCTGCCTACCTCTCTGCCTACTTGTGATCGCTCTCTGTCAAATAAATAAATAAAATCTTAAAAAAAAATCTATAGGTTTTTTAATAGTCAAAAGTTAGAAATTCAATAGGGACACTTAATAGGATGAAATTTAAATAGTGACAAATAACTCTGGAAAACACTGTGGAGTTCCCCAAAAAGTTGAAAATAGAGCTCCCCTATGGCTCAGCAATTGCACTGTTGGATATTTACCCCAAAGATATAAATGTAGTAACCTGAGGGGCATGTGCACCCCAATGTTTATAGCAGCAATGTCCATAATAGCTAAACTATGGAAAGAGCCCAGATGTCCATCGACAGATGAATGGCTGAAGAAGATGTGGTGTATGTATACTACGGACTATTATGCAGCCATCAAAAAATAAAATCTTGCCATTTGCAACAACATGGATGGAATTAAAGGACACTATGCTAAGTGAAATAAGTCAATCAGAGAAAGACAATTATATGATCTCATTGATACGTGGACATTAAGAAGTAAAAACAGAGGATCATAGGGGAAGAGAGGAAAAAATAAAACAAGATGAAACGAGGGAGGGAGACAAACCATAAGAGACTCTTAACCACAGGAAACACACTGAGGGTTGCTGGAGGGGAGGTTGATGGAGGGAAGGGGTCACTGGGTGATGGGCATTAAGGAGGACACGCGATGTAATGAACACTGGGTATTAGAAAAGACTGGTGAATCACTAATGTCTACTTCAGAAACCAACAATACATTATATGTTAATTAATTTAATTTTAATTTTAAATGTTTTAAATAAGTTAAATAGGGATGACTATAAAAGAACATACCTAGAGGGAAAAGACAAGTCAAGAATACAAATGCAACAAAGCAAAGAACTGATTAGGCCTCAGTACAACAGAAGGGAACCTGGGTTAACATTTGAAAATGAACTGAATTAAATCAATAATGGAGCGTTACTGGACGATAAGCCAATATAAATTTAGGATATTTTGATGTTTGTTATCCTGTCATAGGTTCAGGTGTGTAAAAAATCATTCTGTGTTAAACCCAAAAAGCATGATTCTGAAAAAATGCCTTCGAACCACTTAGAGATCATTTAAATCTAAGACTCCAGCACTCATCTCTGCAAATATGATAGTACGTTCTTGAGAAGAATCTCAAGCATTGGTGTTTTAAACAAGCTCGTGTCATGATTCACATGCAGGCTGGTCTCGGGGCCACACTTGGAGAAACACTCTACTCCAGGTTGTGACTGATTCTTTTCAGGCACAAGGTCTGCTGTTCAGGTACCAACTCTTGGTAAGGGACGCCGCCAGGACTTCCAGCGGAAGGACCTGATCACTGGGCTTTGTACAGACCCGAGAATTCAGAGTAGCTCCATTCATGGGCAGGCCACCCATTCCTGTTTTTTATTTCTCCAAAAATATAACCTTTTACTAAATAACTGCTCAAACAATATATGCTGTGATTTGAATATTTCTCTGTCCTCTAAGCTTCTTGAAAACAGAGACTGGTTTTTATTCACCCTGGTAGCACAGCAGAGCTCAAGTATATTTTTTGTTGGATGTTAGGCACGATGATTTATCAATGTTGCAAGATATGATATATAGCATGTCTGTATTTAAAGAAATATAAATCCCTGATGAGATACGCACTTACAGTAAAGCATTATCACAAAGAATGGAAAAGCTTTTTCTCTTATTCTTGTACTTGGTATTCACCCAATTATACCTACTCTGAGGGCTTTCAAGCCATTGCAAATGACCCTAACACTTGGTTACAATCTGCCATAGGGAGGATATTAATTGCCTTCTTAAGATCAACACTGTGTGTCACTCTCCTCCCCACACTTGCTTTCTACTAAGACTTCTTTCAATGTCTCCACGCCTTGATGCTATGACCATATTTACATTCTAAGTTCCAAAGGTCCCAAGCCACAGGCTTTCTTGTTCTCTTGGTTAGCAGTCTCTCTGTCTCTATCTCTCTCGGTCTCTCTCTCACTCACACACACATACACACACACACACACACACACACACCCCGAAGCAGATAGTATTTGATTCTGTTTAATCCTCTTCTTCTAATCCCTTTTTCCCCACTCTAGCTAAACATCCTCCTACTCATTTAACTTAGTTTGGCTGTTTTATTCCGATAACATTAACTCATCTTCCCAAGGTTTCAGATCCTTTTTGTAGGATCTTCATGGGATTTCTCCTTCTGCGGTTGGAACCAAGCAGAACTCTGTTAAACCAAGTTATACAGCGGTTGCCTCATAAGGCAATCCTTGTCCACCAGTTCAAGCTCGAGCTGTAGGGAACTGTTGCATTCAGTAGAATCTGTGCCACCTTTTTAAACCTATTTGCTAAATTAACATGCTTTCGGAAAAAAAAAATTAAAAACTGTTCCATAGGAAGATTAATGGTATTAAGGCTGTCTCATCTCTAGACTGGAATGCTGGGGACCAGCTTTACTTTCTTCAGCTCCATGGAGAGCTTTTGGGAAAGAGGTGTCTGGTTACTAGTTACTCCTGTCTGGAGAGAATAAATAAGAAACTCAGGGCTTAGGTTAAAGCAAGAGAGTCCCAAGTTTTCCAGCAGAAGGAACTCAGTCAGCAGCAACAGTCCACTGGGGATGAGAAGAGCAAGCAGGCTGGAAACTCTGGATTTTCTATTCGCATAAAAGCAGAGCCTGGCTGAGAGGCTTTCCTGAAGCTGTGTTCAACCAGATCAATCATAAAAAGAAAGAACAACTATAGGGATGAATATGGACGCAATTTTCCTCAAGTTAGCAAAAAAAAAAAGAGTCTTTGATGTCGGCCTACAAGATAATCAAAGGAGATAGCACCTTGAGGAGGTGCTTAAGGAACAGATGAAGTGAGGAACAAAAGGACTGGCCAGTGGTCTGTCACACAGAAGGATGACAGAAGTTTGTGTAAACCAATACACACTGAATCCATGCACCTGCTCACTCACTCATTCCACAGCATGTACTGCGCACCCACCACGAGCCAATGCTGTTCCAGAACTTGCTAGAACAAGTACTTGTAGTACTCGCAGTCTAGTTCTTGTAGTCTAGTTCTTACAAAAGAACAAAACAGAAACCCCCTCCCCGTGTAGCTGCCATGCTACTAGTGGAACACTCACAACAAATGACAACTAGAATAAATAAGTAAATCCTAAAGTAAGTTCAGAAGTGATAAGCGAAGAGAAAGACAGACTGCGGATGAAGAGAGACCAGGAGCGCAGGGGTCAGTGCTAAGATGCAGAATTAGAGTGGTCAGGACAGGACTCGCAGAGAAGAAAGATCCAAGCACAGACTTTCAGGGGAGAGGGTCTGAGCCCAGAGGCTGTCACTAGCGGGGAGAAGGGGTGTCTGTTCTAGGCCAAGAGAAAGCAAAGGCCCTAACACACAAGACACTTGCTGGGTTCAAGGACAAGCATGGAGGCCATGTAATCAGAAGGGAGTGAGGCAAGGGCAACAGGAGAGGGGGCTGGAGGGCAGAGGGGTACAAATGGGTCATGAAGGGCTTGGTCAATACTTTGAATTTTACTGTGAGAAAACGGGAGCCATGGCAAGGTTTCAAGCAGAGGAGCGACGGGAGATGACTTCTTTCAGAATGCTCACTCGGGCTGCTGTGTTGGAAATAGGCTGAAGAAGGGAAGGGCAGGGGCAGACAGACCTCCATGAGGTGCTGCTGAGGCAAGAGAGGAGCGGGGCTCGGACCAGGGAGCTAGCAGTGGAGGGAGTGAGAGCGGGCCAGGTGATAGCAGGTTCTAAATAAGGAGGGAAAACAGCTCAAGGGCTGCCACAAGTTGTGCCTATCAAGGAAACCTCGCACCTTCCTTTTTTCATCAAGAAAACAAAATAAACTGCTGTGTGTTTGTATTGTTTATACTGAATGGTGCTGCTTGCAGAACTTCTCAAAGTGACTGACAGCATCTGATGTAATGAGGAGTTTGCTCTGGCAACTATTATAAAATAGCAGATAATTTCTCTTACAAACAATTACGCTGATGTTATGTGTGCGTTTCGACAGCAGTGATTACTAGAGTCAACAAACAAGTAAATTGACTTAAAGAATAAAGTTACAAGTCCTTTTACTTGGGTGTTGGCCTACACCTTACATATAATATACAGTTTGTGTCTTCCAAAAATTAAAAATTAAAAAAAAAAAAGTGGAAGCTCATTTGAAGGAAGCTCATTTGAACGTGAAAGACCATTTGGGGGGGGCAAAGGCAAATGAAGAATATAAGACACGTGTCCATTTATACACAAAATCATTTTTTCTGTTTTCTTTAGCCTGATTCAATATTAAATATCATGGACTGTCCGTGACCAAGATACGCGATACTGTTGGGTTCTCTCTTTCAAAATGGAATTCCACCTATCCTCTATGACCTGGGTCATCCACCACCATGTCTGCTCTAAGCCGGGGGTGGGGAGGACCTAGTTTCAGCTTCCCACCCCCTCTGCATGCCTGAAACTTCCGTAGCCTTCCTGGTAGTGCTGCAGGGAAGGGGTCCACTCAGATCACAGGATCACCTACACACATTCATCAGGGGACAGGTAGCAGGCCAAACCCCTTCAACACTCAGACCCTCTCCTAGGGGATCTCTTCTCTAACAAGCAATCCTAAGCAAGGGCAGTCCATTCGATGAATCGAACTGTCTTCCAGGCACCATGCGGGGTTCTGAGCATACCACTTAGGGAGCATTTATGGCTGCTGGCAGGTTAGCAAAGGTGTTTCTCTCATTCAACTGACTGTCTCTTTGTAAAATTTGCCTCCATCTGGGATTCTGTCTGCCACACAGGAATACTCAAAGACTCTGTCTAGTCCTCTGTCCACAGATCGGTCCCTTCTATTTGTAGACATGCTTATCCTCATGAATGGGGACAGAATGGACCCTGCTTCTTGAAACTTGAACCATGCTGGAACAGCTCCTATAACCACCCAGAAAGATGGAACCAAAGGTGGCACAGCTGAGCTTTAGCCCTCACACTGCTCTACCTCCCTGACTAAAGGCTCACATCCATCTTGACCCCTGGGACACCATGCCCCCCACCCCCAATCTTCCTCTGGTGGCCAATCTCTAGCCTGGTCATGTTGCCTAGACTTCTGTGGGGCCGATGCCCATTTCCTCATTTTAACTACCCATTGTTTAAGGTATTAGCAACACTCCTGCCTGAGTGACTCAGTGAAATCTTTGGACAGTGTTAGTTTTGGGACCTCTCTGCTGTCCTGTAATAACCCTGCTCCCAGCCACGGCATGTCCCAGCAGGGTCAGACCTCTCAGCCCCACTGTCCTCTGTCAGTCTGTAAGTCCCACCACAAGGACGGGTTCTGCCCTCTAGCTAGCTAGTATCACCTCCCTTCCCTATCCAGTATGACCTGGCCCAGGGCAGCGAGAGCAGTGCAGCCCTCAGCTGTGCCTTCCCTGACTCCAGAGCTGGTCACAGGGCTGCTCTGCCCATGAGGGACCTTAATTAAAGGCTGCAGGAGCGGTCCTGCCTGCTGGGATTCCTCACCTTTGTTTAGTTAGCTACCCTCTGTGCACCTCCCCTCGCCAGGATCCTAGCTGCCTGTCTGGTTACAAAGGGAACTGCCAGTGCCTTTCCGACTCAAGGAGCAGTTAGAGGGACTCCCTGCAGAGCCCGCAGGGCGGGCAGTGAGAAACCTCTGCCACTCCCAGCCTCAAGCTGCTCTGAACAAGCTGCTTCCGGGCTGTCAGATGTGGCCAGGAAGGTTATGCATCTGTTTACAGAACCCGGGCAGAGGGCTCACACAGGGTCAGGTCCCAGCAAGATAAGACCCAGAGCAGGAGGGAGATGTGCAAACACAGGAGAATTTAAAAAAGGAGGAAGACAGAAAAAGGGAGGGAAGAGAAAGAGAAGGAAAGAAAAGAAAGAAGGGAGGGAGGAAGGTGTGAAGAGGGGAGGAAGGAGGGGAATACGGCAAGGTGGGGAAGGTTCTCGAGATCTTCTCCCACATCAAGCTCTAATTAATACCCTACTTGTGTCTTTTGTTATATTAAAACAAACATGTTTTCTGCCTTCTAAAACAAAACGTATTCTCCATTTCTTGTTGCTCTGGATTTGACATTTTGAGCAAAGAGAAAAGATAAACTCCCCCTTACCAATGACCTTATCACAGATCAGAAGGTAGATAATGAGATTCTTGTGCTTTTTCTTATAAAAATACTTTGAATTCTGAATAAAATGCATTAAAAGCAGAAATCAGCACATTGCCCATCTGTACACAGGAAACAGTGATTTCATGAAGAGCCGAGATAGTGGGCAAGGCACTGATTTTTGTCCCTTGATTTGGGGTTGCCATACTGCTATTGAGCCATTTAATCTTATCAATAATTGGGGGAATATTTATTTTATCCAACTGTAAGGAAGCAGAGGTATAAAATGTAACCACAGAGTATCTAGACACATTCAACAGTGAACTTCAAAGTCACCTTGACCATGATTTCTAGTGTCTTCTATTTATCTTACTACAGAAATCTGGGGGTGGGAGGTGGCATTCTCCAGATTTCCTTAAAGGAAAAGAAAAATGAGGCATCTGAACAGCTCAAGCATGTCAGTATGGCCATAGTTGTGAATATATCCAATGTGAATTTTTGTGGGCCAAAATAAGTCGCTTCCATTCGGAACCGGCCACACTTCATTCACTCCACTCTGCTCAGACATGCCTAAGTGTGACACAAGGAATCCAGGGGCCTGGGGGTGAGGCTGGATCTCACCATAGTCAGCTCATGCCCATGAATGACATTGAGCTGGTCATCAAAGAACTGTTTTCCAGAGGATCATTGTATCCTGGACAGCAGCAAACAAAAGGACTCTCTGTGAAATCCCAGGTCACTTTGTGGAGTCAGCAGCCACCTTTGTTAATGATCAGCCAACACAAGGTGAAGGCTTTGTAGAAAGCGGCACCTGGAAAACACTAGCACCACCCAACCTGCACCAGCAGGACTGAGCTGAGTGGCAGGCTCTTCCGGAAAGTAGGGTGGTCTTATTAAAGGCAGAGAATTTTTAAAGGGAGCTCCCTGCAGAGCACAAAGTAGAGAGCCCTGCTCAAAAATATTTCTCCCGTTACCTGATACCCCAAGTTCACCAGTAGAAGTCTATCTCTTTATATGAAAATGACAGTGGTAACTGCTCTACATTTAGAGGCCGGCACCAAGATTTTAAAAGTCAGGCACCACAGGCAAGTCCTCAGACTCGATGGGCCGTGGTTTCCTTATAAGCAAAGCAGTGATAATAAAACCTCCTCTACCAGCTTCAGCGGGTTGTTTTTCATACCCAGCTATGTCTCTCTCTCTCTCTCTCCCGCATCGTAACCGTACTTCCTGCCAACCGCCGCTCGAGCATCTTCCTGGCTCCTCTGTATTTAGACCTTTTGAAAATTACTGTTTTCTGTGAAACATCTGTTGCAGCCAGCAGTGGGCCAATTGTCTGGAATCTCTTTCTTGCCCGGTTTGGGGTTTCTCCAAATCACATGCCTCAACATCTCTGAGCAGTTCGTGGGACAGCCGAGGGCAGCGTCTCTGTTGGTCTTTCTGAGCCGAGTGGTTGCTTTGTTTTTCACTCAGAGCCTTTCAGACAGACTTCTGTGGCCCGAAGAAAAACAGGTGGTGTGAGCCTCAGCATTGCCCTGTGGTCCTCCCTTTCTCATTTCCTTTTTTTGGCTTTCTAGTCATGCTTTATTTGCATTTCTAGGCCACCATTCGAAGGAGATGCCATTTCTGCGCTCTCACACCCAGTCTCTGCACTTCCTTTCCCAAGGCAGCTGCTTGAATGGAAATGCTGTGGGCTTTCTAGTGCTGCCGAGAGCGGTTCTAATCCTGGCTCTGGTATTTACCAACGAAGTGATTAACGGTGACTTGTCTGCATTTCTAGCCCCTCATCTGTGTAAACGGAAATCATGCCTATCTATTTCGAGGAGCTCTTGGGTGATAAGAGATGATCTGTATGCAGCTGAGTCTTCCACATGATCAATAAACATTAATTTTCTAGCTCCTCTGTAAATGCTTTCTTCTTTTTATTTCTTGCTGTGTCTTACTTTCATTCTAAAATTCTTTAACATCAAAGTTCTTTGGACCTTTCTTCCCCAGTCTTTTCCCGATCTTCCTCCCTTCCTCAGCCCTTTGGGCACTGTTTGCGCAATGGTTCAATACTTGAGCTTTTGTCTCCGAGAGCCCTAGGTGCAAAGATGCACACCTCAACCCCCCTTCCTCCCAGCCCCACCACTGCGAAGTCACCCACTTATTTTGTGAAATGGGGCCGACCACAGGGCTCCTCTCAAAGGTTGTGACTCCGTGGGATGGTGGACAGTATGGGTGGTACATAGTCACTAATGTTAGCTTCATTCTTTGTCCCCCTGAGTCACTATTAAATCTTGCTCTTTCCTTTGCATCCATCATGAATGATTTGCCTTCGTGTTCTTCTAACCTCAAATTTCCTCTTTCAGATGAACTATTCCCCCTTCTGCCAAATTGCTCTCTTGCCTACGCACACATATTACAAAACCATTCAAGGGGCATCAGTCTGTTATTGTGCCAGAGGACACTTTCTTAAATGGAATTTTATTCCTTTTGAGGTCTTAAAGTTGTATGCTCTAGCCATGTAAGGACAAAGCCTGGCTCATTTTCACTGTTGAAGGCTTATCTCTCATTTTTTGTCTCTGCCCACAACACAATATCCTCCCCTCTATTTCAGATACCTGCTTCCATTCCTTCCATCGATGGTCCTCTCTTTCATGCTCACGATTACTTCTTCTTTAGTTTTCACCCCTTTATCTAAAGAGTCACCTTTCCCTGGTCAATCCAGACCAGTAACACTACCTCATGATTCACTCTAATACATGATCTACCCAATATGAGAAGAAACAGATGTTACCCAGTGGCCTTGCTTTATACCATGAATATACTAGTCTTCACTTTAAAATCAGCCAGCTGCCAAGTTCTTCTAATTCAATGGTCTTAGAACATGGTTTTGCCTTTTTTTTTCCTTCTCTAAAAAGGAGATGTTTAGTGACGAAAAGAGATTCTCTGGTAGTCTGATAGAAATCCAGGTATAGCTCCCCCCAAAATTTCCCATCTATCCCGGGTTCCGCAAGTCTTTTCTCTGTTGTCATACTGTCATGCCCAATTTCCTGACTGCCTACCTAACACCACGGTGCCCCAGCTTCTGGGCCCTGCCCCACTTCTTGCTAATACAGTTCTGGCCCATGACCAGCAATGAATCTGTTCCCAGATCCAATCCTACTCTCCCGTAGACACACCTCTGCCCCTGAATCTGCTTGCTGATAATATGCAAACAAAGAGCCTCTACATGATTCAGGTCTGTAGCTTCCAGTAATTTAACTCACAGTTAGTACCATGTTCTGAGCTAACATTACACACCCTGTCTCAATTAATCCTCCCAGGCATCATTTTTAATTTCTATTTTACAGCTGGAAACCCCGGAGAGCTTAAGTAGCTACCTCAAGGTCATTTAACTAGTCATTTAACTTGTGTCAGGACCTAAAGCCAAGGGTGTCAGATTTCAAAGCCTGACCTCTTCTTGTTCAGTGTCTCCTTAGGAAGAGTTGTGAAGAAAGAAAGGGAGATTATTCAGAATTTCTAGCCTCTAGAACCCGTGGAACTCCACCAAGGCCCTGCTCTCTACGATTTCAGACATCTAATTTGATATTTTTCTGAACATGAGAATCCTTCTTTCATCTGTAGGTATTACTCATTGCTAGGCCTATGTAAATACTCACTATGCAGTGCTAAGACAGACAGGGAGTCTGTCCTCTGAGAGCCCACAGCAGAGAGAAAGAGTTGATTTTCCATATAAACAGAGGGTGAGCTGCAGCAAATCTTCGTGAACCCTTCCACCTTTTGACATATCAGGGATTTAAATGAAAAATGAAACATGGGAATGGGCCTTTCTAAATCACCTTCTTGAACAACTGCTCAGGTTTAAGATGGGTAAACCAAGATAAGGTCTTGCCACAGATGATGTATCTGCTCTTAATACAGCCACTAAAAGAGCAAAGGTGGTAAGTCTTCCCAGGACTACTCTAAGCTCTTCCACTAAAGGTAATCGTTGAGGAGCAAAGATGTCCCAAGGTGTTGGACTCCCAAGCATCAGGCTTCTTCAGAAATCCCCAAGCTCATCGTTCTGTGTCTGGGCTCATTCTTCATGATGAATATAAACTACCAGTTCTCACAACTTAGACTTCACTGTGGAAGCTGAGTTTAGCCAGAGTATTCCTGACAATCAAGGCCACTGGGCCATCAGTGACTTGGCATGCGGGAAGGACCAGTATTCAGTATGTTGCAGGAGGAAAGGAATTCTCCCACCCACATGAAAGACTGTGTTTTTCCAATCATGCCAATGATAAGGCTCTTGGATAATTTTTGCTGAAACTAAACCAAGGCTCAGAATGTTGTCACTATCAGTTCTTGTGTTTATGCACTTATAAACATGTTCATTCAAAAAATGCCAGGCACTTATTCTAGGTGATGGGAGATGGCAATGTGCAAGGCGTTCAAGTTCATGGCTCTCCCGTGCAGGAATCAGAAAACAGATACATACATAAATAAATGCACAAAGTACTTTCAGGCAGTGATGAGCACTTTGACTGCTTTGATAAAAATATCAACAGTGGCAATAATACCAGCTGTAAACTTATGTAGTGTCTAATATAATCCAGGTAATGTTCAAAATAGTTTACTTACATTAACCCTTTTGATTTTTGCAACCATATAGGACATTATTACAGCTGTTTCCACTTAACAAATGACGAAACCAAGGCATAACAAAGCTAAGTGATTTACCTGACTTTGTGAAATAAGGTAATGTGACAGAGTGGTGATGTGGGGAGCTACTTTCGATTAAAAAAAAAAAAAAAATTTAAAAAAGGAAAGAAAAGCCAGCGAAGACTCTCCTAGAACATTGTACTAGTCAGAGTTCTCCAAAGAAACAGAACCAATAGGGAAAATGACAGATGATAGATGGATAGACAGATACATATAGACAGACGGAAGATAGTGGGTAAAGAAAGGTTTACAGTAAGGTAATAGCTCATGCCGCTGTGAAGGCTGAGGAATTTCATGATCTGCCATCCGTGAGCCAGAGACCCCAAAAAGCCAGTGGTGTATCTCAAAGACCTGTGAGCCAGAGAGTTAGCCCAAGTCTGAAGGCCTGAGAACCAAAAGCCAAAAACAGGAGAATAATTGATATCCCAGCTCCAGCAGTCAGGCAAAGATGCAATTCCTCTGGCTTTCTGTCCCATTCGGGTCCTGACAGGATTGGATGATGCCCACTCACATGGGGGAGGGCCATCTGCTTCATTCAGTCAACCAGTTCAAATGGGAATGTATTTTGGAAACACCATCATAGACACACCCAGAAATAATGTCTAACTACTTTATCTGGGCATCCCAAGGCCCAGTCAACTTGACACATAAAATTAACTATCACAAGTGCACTTCTTGTCAACCTGGCAGCATATACATCTCCTTAAATAGTACTTAATTTGCAAATAAAGAAAATATGGAACAGCGGAGTGGCTCGGTCGGTTAAGCATCTGCCTTCAGCTCAGGTCAGGATCCTAGCGTCCTGGGATCCAGGCCAGCATCCCATCAGGCTTGCTGCTCAGCAGGGAGTCTGCTTCTCTCTTTCTCTCTGCTCCTCCCCCTCCACACAAGCACCCATGCTCTCTCTCCAAAACAAACAAACAAACAAACAACCCTTAAAAATAATAGTAAGTTATAATTCCACCAAACATGATATAACTATTCAGCCCCTAACTGAAAATGCTTTAATCTCTTTCCCAGAGGAGGAGGTAAGTCCTTGAGTGATGTTATTCTTCTCCTTGATATCTTGTAAGCTTCAATACTACAATGTAAAACTACTACAATACTTAAATATTATCATATAATATCAATACACCTTTGTTACATGATAAGGGAATAAGAGGAAAGAAAAAAAGATATTTGACACACACACATAAGTATTCATAAGAAATTAAGGAGGAAATGCTCGTTATAAGAACATCCTTCATTTCTGTGACTGGTCACATGGTTGTGGCTGGTAATATTCCATCCATGGCATTCCTCAAGGGAACTCAGCCTCCCCTTCATGCAAGGGTTTTGGCTCAAGTCTGGGAATTGATTAAGGGGCCATGACTCTGTTTTTATGGTTCGGGTAAGATTCTGGTTCACTTGACCTAGAACTTTTTTGCTTATAGAGATCAAGTAAGCATTCATCAGGTTTTCTATCTCTTTGATTTCGAGGAATACTATGATCTACTCGTCACCTCTTAGGCCTGCATGAGTCAGACGACTGATTGCTGCTCTCATTCTCCCACTGCCCATTATAGTAACCGCTCACTTTGCCATCACTGTTGAGTGCCGCCACCTGGCCCCCACCTCCATTCCCCCCACAGGCATCCAATTACTCCCATCGTATTTAGGTTTCCCAGTTCAGTGGCTGCAGCTCCCACTGTGAGGTCTGACCTACGGGGAATAATTAAGAGCTCTCGAAGGATGTCAGGGCCCCCCTCACACATGTATTTCTCCCAGTCCTGGGGAAGAGCAGGTCTTCCGGACCTTCCCAATGTGAGGAAGGAGGTCTTAAATGACAAATCCACTCTAACATTCCCACCTCCCTAAGTCTTTCTGTCCCTTCCTCTACATCAAACCGAGGCAGGTCGGGCAGTTTCAATTCATTCACCGTGGGCCACCTTTTGAACTAACCACTGTTGAGCCCTTTCTAAATCCCTGGGCTACAGCATGAAATGCAGGATCTCTGTTCGTGAGCCCACATCAATAAATCCAGCTTGATCCAACCTTAGTTTCCCTTCTCCACGATGCCACACTCTTAGTATCTATTCACACAGATGGTCCCGGATTTCTGTCTGTATAAATTAGAAAACTCAAGATCTTTTGGACTTTTTTATAGGTCTCACTTTGAACCTCACCTTTACGACCCTGCTGGGCCTTGAGGTGGTATTAGGTCTAGAAACAAAGAGGACTGGTGAGGGTGTGTCCTGAGGAGAAGCAGCACGGTCTGGCATGACAACTGATTCAGGCATTACACAGTGAATCCCTTCAGCTGGAAGGGGAAAGGCCAGTATCACTGAAGGACGCTGTCTACTTGAGGAGAAGCCGCTATTTCTGCAGGGAGCAAGAAAGTTACTTCCAGTGGGGTGGGGAGACCACTTCCCCTCATGGGGATCTCTTAAACTAGCAGAGAGGACGCGTCAGAATTTAGGGGCTCAATGTCTCCAACTTCATCAGGGTCATCCCACATGTGGAAACTTATAGGATCTGATTATTTCCCAATCCATACCCTCACTTTTACAGTCGACACCTTGCAAAGGTGAGAGTTCAACATACATTGTATGCAACTATATGAGCCAGTCACCGGCAGAGATTCTGCACTGGATTTTCAGCAATCTCAGCCCTGCATCTACTGGAGAAAAAGGTCTCCTTCAGGGCACAAACAGAAGCCTTCAGCTCATTTATACAGTGCTTGAGCTGGGAATTCAAATCTCTGAGCTCATCCTCTTCTTTTACTACTTTGTTCAGAGACATTAGGAGCCGCCCACCAATGTCATTATATTCATTCGTTTTCCAAAAATGTTAAAAAGTAGCACATATGCAGTCATTCAACTGCTTACTTCTTACAAGTGGTTGATTGGGAGTATCCAATGCAGGTATTTTGCATATCTCTATTATAAGTTCACTCCATGAACTATCAATGCTCTCTTTACTACCAGAAATAAAGTCATTAGTGTCATTCAATCCAAACAGATTAGAAAGCCAGTTCAACAGTCTTTGTCTCTTTGGTTCATTTAGACCCACAATGGACTAGATGATGCCTCCTCATATTGGGGAAGGCAATCTGCCTTACCCAGTCAACAATTCAAAAGCCAATCTCTTTGGAAACAATGCCCCCCCCCCCCCAACACACACACACTCAAAGAATATTTAACCAAACATCTGGGCATCCTATGGTCCAGTCAAGTTGACACATACAATAACCATCATAGGACGATTTCACTGAAACCTAACGGGAAGGAGCCAGCCCTGGAATGTTGTGAGGGAAAAGCATTCCTAGAAAATGGAATAAATGCCGATACCCTGAGATTGCTACAACATAGATATGTTTTAGGAAAAGCAAGCAAGCCAGTGTGGCTGGAATGTGGTGCTTGAGTGGGACAATGGGTAAGCTGAAGCTGGAAGGGGGCTATAAGCAGATGATACAGGGCCTTATTGGGCATGATCAAAGCTTGAGTTTTCTTCAGAGAACAATGGGAAAATGTTGAAGACTTTAAGATGAGAACTTTAATATGGGAAGAGTTTAAGACGGGATGTGAGGCACACTTTAAAAATATGAGGATGCAGGACGCCTGGGTGGCTCAGTTGGTTAAGCAGCTGCCTTCGACTCAGGTCATGATCCCAGCGTCCTGGGATCGAGTCCCACATCGGGCTCCTTGCTCAGCAGGGAGCCTGCTTCTCCCTCTGCCTCTGCCTGCCATTCTGTCTGCCTGTGCTCGCTCTCTCCCCCACCCCCTCTCTGATAAATAAATAAAATCTTAAAAAAAAAAATTTTAAAAATATGAGGATGCCTGGGTGGCTCAGTCGGCTAAGTGTCTGCCTCTGGCTCGGGTCATGATCTCTAGGTCCTGTGATGGAGCCCCACATTGGGCTCCCTGCTCAGCAGGGAGTCTGCTTCTCCCTCTCCCACTGCCTCTCTCCCTGCTTATACTCTCTCTCTCTTTCTCTCAAATGAATAAATAGAATCTTTAAAAAAAAAATAGGACTCTGGCTTCTGTACGAGAACAGACCATAGAAACAGCAGTAGTGGAGGCGGAGGGAACAGTTAGGTGGACATTGCAGGAACACAGAAGAGAGGCAATGCAATGAGAAGTCAGAGGCTAGTAGACAGGTGAAGGTTTCAAGATCTGTTTTGGAGGCAGAGTCAACACAATTTGCTGTTGGACTGAATGGAGAGTGATAAGGGAATGAAGAGACCATTTATGATTACTACAGTTTTGGTCTGACATAGTGACTTACAAGAGTCGATCACTAAATTTTTAGGAAACTTGCAAGCCAGTTGTCAAACACAGCCATTATGAACAATTAAATTATGTAAATTTCTAATTAAATAAGTTTATATTTTTTAAAAAGGTAATCAGTACTCAAAACTCATCACTTCCTAGTTATTTTACTATATGTTTAACTATTATTTACAATCTGGAAGTTACTTATGGCTGTGTCTCCATTTGCTGGAAATACTCCATAGTGGGCAGCTGCCACACATCTTTCCTGCATCCAGTGACATCGCTCTGGCACCGTGGTCTAAGTATTCACACCATGGAGACTGCAAATGCTATCGTCAGGGCTTGATTTATTGTTTGGTTGACTGTCTAGACTTAGGAAAATGATGGGAGAAATGTTAATAATGCAGATTAGATTTAAACGTGTGTTGTGTCTGTAGATGCTGAATTATGAATAGCACAGAATACTGAGAAAATAGTCTCCCAGCATTCAAAAGTCTTATCTGGTGTAGCACTTCTTCCCCATCCCTCTTTCTTTTAGTCTAGAAACTAAACTTTACCCAAAAGCAATGGTTCAAGAAAAAGTCTAGCTTTTCCTTTGTTTTATTTTCGTTTTTCACCAGGCAGGGACACATAAGGAGAAAATGTTTAAAAAATATGTGCTTTCTGTATATATGAGTGTATTATGTTAGTTGGATTTGCAGCCATACTACAAGCGACTTGTAATAGAGGCCCTTGGACCAGAGGGACCCGTTAGGCATGCAGCAGGCTGGCTCCTGTTGTGCACAGACAAGTCAGTGGCTCGGTGGGAGCTGAACTGCAAACCCTAAGAGGGCAAGGAGCCTTGTCTGCTTGTTCGCTGATGAGCCCTGAGCACTTTTAACACTGCCCGCCACACACTAAGCATGAATAAGCATGTGCTGAATAAATAAATGCTTTTTTAGAATTGGATAGTGAAGCATTTACATGAAAAAGTGCCTCCAAACAGAAGTATGGAGACCCAGTGGAGGATTTTAAGAGGCAGTCATGCTGGGTAACAGCAAGAGAAAAACGGAGAGTATGTGACTATTTTTTCAAGATTGAGAAGAGATTGAAAAGGGAAATAATATCAAGACTCATCTAGATATTCCAGAATGAAATGTATTCCCTCACTTCTCCTCCCTGCTCTCTTCTAGCATCTCCAAACAGATTTGGTAATGTTTGATGCTTTTCCTTGGGTATTTTAACAAAGGCTGATCTCATACTGGCATTATAGCATGATTATTTTTCCAAGACACCTGTTCAAAAGACTAAGCGGGCACTTCAGAGTTCTCCGAAAGAAAGAACCGTCATGGAGATTTTTAAAATATGCACTAACTCCTTTATTTCTAAGTCCCTACCTGAAAACCCCACCAAGATAGGCCCTTCTAGTGCCTAAAAAGCAGTGTAGAAGTTTTTGTGTACCTTAAAAAAAATTCTGGAAATGACTGTTACAACACGTCATTTCTCAACCGTTGTTCACACTAGCCAATGAACAGCAATCTTGGGTTCTCTAGTGAGCAGAGCCAAACAGGTGACATCAGACTTCAAAATCCCAGGAGTGATTCTGGCCTGGCTCTGACCTTCCCAGAGGCAAAATTATCCTCGTGCAGAATACATCACAAATCCCAATGATAACTGTCTGTTCCTAGGTTTTTAAGAAGGGTATAAAAAAACAAAGGCCTTATGTCTCCTTCCAAAACCCCTCCCAGCATTGGGCTTTATGCTCATATATTACAAAGTATTCTCAGCTCTGGGGTCTTAATGCATTTTTTAGTAGGCAGGTAGATTACAGTGATGCAGATGACCCTCCAAATTAAAAATGCACAAGGATTTGCACAAAAAGGAAAAAAAATAGGACCTCACACTTGGCTTTTATTTTTGAAAGGACACTTGTAGGCAAGCTTTTCTGAAGCATATAAGTATATGGATAGGATATGGGATGCCTGGGTGGCTCAGTTGGTTAAGCAGCTGCCTTCAGCTCAGGTCATGATCCCAGGGTTCTGGGTTCCAGTCCTGTATTGGGCTCCTTGCTCAGCTGGGAGCCTGCTTCTCCCTATGCCTCTGCTGCCACTCTGCATGCTTGTGCTCTCTCTCTCTCTCTCACACACAAATAAATAAATAAAATCTTTTAAAAAGAAATATATGGATAAGATAAAGAAACAACTTAGTCATTCCTGAGAAAATCCTTACCTTAAGTGAAAAAAATAATAAACAGGTTTTATTACCTTAGGGTGTAAAACTGTAACTGATGCATTAACCAACTCTAATCTATTATATGGGAGGACGCCATTCTGGGGAGAGTCACACAGACATTACCAAAAGCGCTCCCTGAAATGTGCTGCGGAGCGCTGAAATGCTGAGCTGTGTGATGTTGCTGCAGCACTCGGAAGAAGCGTGATGTGTGAGTTGGGCAGGCAAAACCAAATGCCCCTGTGCCGCCCCAGAGTCAAAGCCAGTTTTGCTCTCTTCAAAGTGCTTTCTCTCTGATGGCTAATACAAGTCTGGCCTTGTGCCCTTCCTGACACAATCAAGAGGCAGCTATAAACCATGGGTGCCTGAGGTTAAGACGGCGTTCAGTCAGCCGGAATGGTCTTCCAGCTTGAGATGATGCACCATATAACATAGTTATGTGCCCATGTTTCTTCCTGCACTTGAGAAGATGTGAGAAGTACTGACCTTGAGAATCTATGTATCCAAATATAGGAGGAAGGATTTAAATTCTAAAATCTCTTTTTAAAAACTTCAGTTGCAGTACGTATGGACTTGGGTGTGCGCGCACACATCTACACATGACTGCAGCTACTATCTTTCTAATAGAAGGTACAGTCATTGACTAATGCGTTATCACACTATTTGGCTAAAAAGATCACAACAGGGGACGCCTGGGCGCCTCAGTCCATTAAACATCTGACTTTGGCTCAGGTCATGATCTTGGGGTCCTGGGATCCAGCACTGCCTTGGCCCTGCACGCAGCAGGGAGTCTGCTTCTCCCTCTCTCTCCCCCTCCATCTCTCTCTCTCCCCCTCTGCCCCTTTTCCTCCCCATGCTCATGCATGTGCATGGTCACTCTCAAATAAACAAATTAAGTCTTAAAAAAAAAAGATTACAATATATGTCCCACATAGGATAATATTTCCAAAGTATTATTATTGTTATCATCGCTGTTGTTGACCCGTTGCAGCCAGATGATGGAAAGAGACAAATCATCAAGAGTAATTTATGTGCCAGAGGATTACTTTTACTGACTTGTTTAATTCTCACGTGAAACTTAAAAGCTGTATGTCATTATCAATGAAAAAGAGATGAGGAAAATGTGGCTACCAGTGGTGAAGAAACTTGCTCAAGGTTAGAGGGAGACAAAGGTGAGGCTGGGCTTCGAGTCTGGTGTCTGGCCTCTGTGCAGACTGTTTTTTATGCTAAAAGAAAATGAGTTAAATATTGAAGTCATTAGGGACAAAACTTGATCTTTCTTTGATGATTTAAAAAATAATGCCTATTGTCACAGTACAATCACCAATTTGTTTACTAATTAAAGGTAGATGGGTAAAAAATCCAAAGCACTGAGATTTCCAATCATGAGAATTATGAATGAGCGGGGTTTTTTTTTTTAATAATTTTATATTCACCTGAAAGAGAGAGAGAGCAAGAATGTGCACACAAGCAGGGGCAGCTGCAGAGGGCTCCCCACTGAGCAGGAAGCCTAATGCAGGACCTGATCCCAGGACCCTGGGGTCATGCCCTGAGTGGAAGGCAGATGCTTAACTGACCGAGCCACCCAGGCACACTGAATGAGTAAATTTCTTTTTTAAAGATTATATTTATTTATTTGACAGAGGGAACACAGCAGGAGGAGTGGGAGATGGAGAAGCAGGCTCCCCACCGAGCAGGAAGCCCAATGTGGGGCTCAATCTCAGGACCCTAGGATTCTGACCTGAGCCAAGGCATATGCTTAATGACTGAGCCATCCAGGTGCCCCCTGAATGAGTAAATTTTTATTGGATGTTTATAAATGCAGATACACTAGCAAATGGACATAGGTCTTTTGAGGTGGAATTTATAAGCTGCCTCACATCTATAGCCAATTTGAAAATAGTTTTTACACATCAAGAGAGTAGGCCTGTAATCCTCAATTTATATTAAGTACTTCTCTACGTAAGATAAATGTTCCAGAAGAAAAATCTACCATTACTTTAAAACCCAAGATGGCTTGAAGTTTTTCTTATTACAAACCTTAAATAGGAGTAATGCTTGATGAGGAACAGAGAATTTCTGATTTAAATAAATATCTGGGCATTTGCATGGGGCAACCAGCAGGTCTAAATATGTAACAGTGAGATGAGATCAATGTAATTGCACCAAGATTAGCCAGTAACGATGGGGAAGACATAGCATTTTGTCCACTGTGATTCCTGTACAACTCTCATTTATTTCAAGGCATTTCTGAGTAGAAATGTCACATAGCACAACTGAGAGAGTCTCATAATGACAAAGAAAGCTTTTTTCAAAAAGAAAAATTCACAATGTTACAAGCTTTTGAGTTCATGTTTTCACTTGAGGTAGACATGGTTTTAGAAAACCATGCTTGAAACAAGGTAGAATTGAGTTAAATGTTCTAGAATGCAAGATGCCAAAATGTAAAACCTTAAGCAGAGAAACTATAGGTTTCTCCACCCCTGAATTTTTCACTTACGTCTAGTCTATAAAGTAGCATATCACATTGGTCAGTTTTTTATAAACTCGCAAGCCCACAGTATTCATGTTGACCTTGCAACATCAGTTCGGAAACATTCAACAGGATTATTCGCTGTCTGGATTTCATTCAGATCAATTTAGGATCTCCTCCCCATCAGTCCTCAGAACAAAAACACAAGCTAAGCAGCATCTCAACCTTACTCACTCCCCGGCAGCACAAACCCAGGCCATTCCACTGAATTATAATCTGAGGAAGAAGCCAGGGGACTCCAAACTAGCCTCGAGGTAAGGCTGAGGTACGTCAAACCCCCACAGACAAACGCTGACTCTTAGGGTCAGCGTAGGGAAGAGAGTGGTCGGAGGATGGGAAAATAACCAAGGCCGGGTCACACGGATCCATAAGGGCACAGCGTTCACTCACGGGCTGGGAGCCACATATAAATCTGCGGGAGTCCCTCCCTTGACAGAAATCCACATAACAGAATTTCAAACCATTAAATACATATACCAAGTATCTTATAATCCCTTGGCCATTTACATTTTGTGAAATGAAGAATTTGTTTCATTATATAAATATTCAGGTGAATTCTAAAGCTCCAAAAATTTCTCTCAGATACAATGGAAAACTTAACCTGATGATGGAAAGGGACAAATCATTGAGAAGCAGGCACTCGCTGCCTTAAAAGCCTTCCACCATCAGGCTTGCTGAGAAAGATGGGGAGAGAAAAAGAAGTACTCCACCACTTACAGTTGTTTTGGTCATGAAGAATTTTATGATGTTGCATTAAGTAGTATCTGAATCGTACCTCCAAGCCTTTTTATCATGTATAGATATTACTGCTTTTTTCATATCTACCTACATTATTTATTGCTTTATTACATATATTACAGGATGTCTTGGCTGAGCTAAGGCTCAGATATAGATAGTTCCAGAAAATGCAATTATATAAAACCCTTACCTCCACCTACCCAGTTGTATTTTCTAGTTTTTTTTACATGTTGATGACTTTCTCGGAAAGAAAGTTGAATACTACCAACCTAAAATATTTGTTCAGATATATTAATCCTTGCTATCGCTCCCTTAATAGAAATTGGATAAACTTGCACTGCACGTTGAAGTTTTATTCTTGTGGATTATTTAGACTCATAAACTTCAGGGTTTATGAGTAGAAATATGTATATTATTTTTTCAAGGCAGGGAGGGACAGAGGGAGAAAGAGAGAGAATCTTCAGTAGGCTCTACACCCAGCATGTAGCCCAACGTGAGGCTCGATCTCAAGACCCTGAAATCATGACCTGAGCCGAAATCAAGAGTCAGACACTTAACTGATTGAGCCACCCAGGTGCCTCAGAAGTATGTATTTTAAATACTACTTTTTAGGTTGAATCAATGGAGTCTTAAAAATTGGAAATTTATTGAGCTTATTTCCAGTAAAGAGAGGTCATGACTTCACATGCCTCACTTTTGACATTTACCATGTCTTCTGCTAAAACATCCCTTATATTATGGACACATTGGGACCCTCATACATTTCTGGCAGGAATGCAAAATGGTGCAGCCACTTTGGAAAGCGGTCTAGCAGTTCAATTACCATATGAACCAGCCATTCACCTCCTAGGCATATAATCAAAAGAACTGAAAACATGTGTCTGTACAAACATCTACCCACGAATGCTCACAGCAGCATTATTCATCATAATAGCCAAAGTGGAAATAGCTCAGATGTCCTTCAACTGATGAACAGATAAACAAAATGTGGTCTATCCATACAATGGAATATTATTCAGCCATAAAACGGAATGAAGTACAGATACATGCTACCACATTATGTTTCCATAATGAAAACATTATGCTCAGTAGAAGAAGGCAGACACAAAGGACAAAATATTGAATGATTCGATTTTTTTTTTAAGATTTTATTTATTTACTTGACAGAGATCACAAGTAGGCAGAGAGGCAGGCAGAGAGAGAGGAAGGGAAGCAGGCTCCCCACCGTGCAGAGAGCCCGATGCGGGGCTTGAGCCCAGGACCCTGAGATCATGACCTGAGCCGGAGGCAGAGGCTTTAACCCACTGAGCCACCCAGGTACCCCTGAATGATTCCATTTCTATGAGGTGTCCAGAACAGGCAAATCCACGGGGACAGAGAGAGGATGCATGGTTGTCTAGGGCTGGGGAGAGGGGAGTAGAGGACAGTAAGGAATGACTGATAATAGTTACTTTTTTGAGTGATGAAAATGAGTTAAATCTGATTGTAGTGATGGTTGCACAACTCTGGGAATATACTAAAAGCTAATTACACACTGTAAACTAAGTGTACACTGATTATATAGTATGCAAATCATATCTAAATAAAACTGTTATTTGTTAAACTTACACACAGAAAATCTGCCCTAACTCTGCATGGTTTTAAACATTAATAATTGGGTTTAGGGAGGGTGAGTGTCCTATTTAGTACAAAGTTAAGGTGACTCTGCCTTTTGAGGAATTGTGCAGATGATTAAATCGACTGATATCAAAGATCACTCCTGGGTGATCGCAGCATAAATGTCTGAAAGGTCAAACTGAGACTGAGGGAGCTCCGGAAACTCACGAAGTTAGAGCTAACACACTAAGAGCACAGGTAACTAGTGCAATCCTGTATCTGCACACACAATGAAAAGGACACCGAAATCCATCCCACCCCAATGTCTCTACCAAGGTAGCACACGCACCCTGGAGAAGCAGTAGTTAGAAGGAGCTCACTCCAGCAAGAGCGAAAATTGCAGGCTCCTGGCAGAGGGGCACAGGGCGGCAGGTCAGTTTCATCCTTCTTGGAGTGCATACTCATCTCCACCAGTACCGAGTCCAGGACTGTGGTGGTGGCGCTGGTCCTGCCTTTTGTGCATATTTTCATGAACATGCCCAGGTCGGTGGGATCCACAGGAGGGAGTGAAAGCCAAGACCAAGTCTTGGATACTTTTCTAGGCATCTTGAGAATTCCCAGAATTCTCAGTGCACAGAGGCTCTATATAAGACCAGACTCCTTGCTACTTGCTACGTGACAGCTCCTAGCCACCACAGAGTCGATGCCAACGTCATGAGTGCGGTGGACACCACTGTTATTCACCTGCTCTCTGATACACAGATCACATCTCATCGTCAACCATAAGAGTAGAGCTGCTACTGAGACTCGTGGGTCAGAGCGGCTCACCAGCCCTTCTAGAACAGAGAAACTAATCAAGTCCCCAAAGGGGCCACTCAGAGTTCTTTCCCAGCCTTTCTTGAACTGGAATGGGAAGGATTAACCTTCTTGTCTCCTTGTTACAAATCTGAAGATATGCCTTAAAGCTTCAGCAGCCACTCCACCACCTCCACACTCCATAAACACCTGAGTTTTAGCCTTGAGCAAGAAATCAGTTGAGGAGAATAAAGCTAATGTGCAGAGAGCATTCGAGAGATGGTAAGAAGGAGAGATGGAAAGGAGATCTAATGACGGTCAAATCCGTCCTTCTGTCACCTAGCCCTCCCCTTGGTCGCATATACAAACCAATAATCCCCTTCACTGTTTCAGCTAATTTGAATTTGGTTTCTGTCACTTGCAACGGGGTGAGTCCTGAATAATACAGCAGTGTTATCTGGTTGGTGAAGTCTGAGATATTCTGATTACAAAAATGTAGATGTGACAAGAATGTGACAGACATGTCAATTCTAGTTTTCCTTAATAAACTGGAAAAAAAAAAGACTATGTACAATTCCTTGAATATGGATTTCAGTTGTTGGTGTCTCACAATATTAGAAATATTTTTTTCTCTAATAACACCGTAAGATAGTCAATCATTTAAATTTGCTCTCTCATTCAATTAATGGAAATATTAGTTAAAAATATACCAATATGGTGCTATTGAAGTGATTATATACTAGTAAATTTATCATTATGTTTAATAATCTGAAAAAGTGAGCTGAAAAATGAGTAGCCTGTTGTACTGCTTTAGCACAGAAGGGACCACATAATTTTTAATAGGAATTAAGACTATGAATAATATAATCACAGACCTTACAAATGGAAAGACTTAGTAAGTAATCAATTTCACCTGTCAGACAATGGCCCCCATTCTATGAAACCATTCTTTCAACAAATATTTACTGAGCTCAGAATCTCCCTTAAAGGCCAGTGGTAAACAAAAACAGGCCCCTACCTTCTGGAGCTTGTATCTGTCCCCTTGCAGTAATTGCTACAAGTTGTATCCTGTTCACTGCCTATGCTTCTTTTGTATTTGCCATAGAATAATGGGAAAAGTGAACTCTGTTCCTGATAGGCTTACAGTCCAACAGAGACGCAATTTATCTGGTGTATGTTACAATTTTAACAGGCCAATGAGAACTAAGGCCATTCCCCACCTTGTTGTTAAACGATAAAGAATCAGGAGGAACCAGATATTACTACTAGAACTGCAGTAAAGATATCTCTTAAAGCTCGCCTACTTTGGGCACTAAAACCTCTTTTGGGTCTTTTACTCCATTAAATTCATTTTGTTTTTGCCTTAAATCATAGTGGCCAATATCTGGTTTTTGTGCTATAGTATTCTACAGCAAAGCTCTGCATTTCTAAATCTCTTATTGAATGAATTGATCTTTGGTATTTGTTTAAATCAGCAAGTCTTTGTTTTAAGGCAAATCACAAAAATGCAACTTTTTGTTTCCCCATGAAAATATGTCTCGGGGAGCCTGGGTGGCTCAGTGGGTTAAGCCTCTGCCTTCAGCTCAGGTCATGATCTCAGGGTCCTGAGATCGAGCCCCGCATGGGTCTCTCTGCTCATCAGGGAGCCTGCTTCCCCTCTCTCTCTGCCTGCCTCTGCCTACTTGTGATCTCTGCTTGTCAAGTAAATAAATAAATAAATAAATAAATAATAAAATCTTAAAAAAAAAAAAAAAAGAAAATATGTCTCATACTTATTTCTAACCATGCAAGATGCATCCCTGATTAGGAGCACTTAAGTTATCAAAGCCCTTTCACAAGTCTCTGAAGTTCCTTCCTTCCCCGGACTTGCCTTGACACAGTTTTCTGTATGTTGTCACCTGAACGGCATGAGCTCTAGAGACAGGCTGCCCAGCTTTAAATTTTAGCCCTTTAGTGACTGTGTGATTTTGGGCAGGATATTCAGCTTCTCTGAAATTCCTATTCTCCATCTGTGAAATGGGAATAATAATAATGCCATGCCCACAGGCTACTGTAAAGATTACATGAAATCATATATAGAAAGAACTTGACAGACTGTCTGGAACATAGTAAGCACTCAATAAATAATTCTCTATTATGACTACATAGGAATTCACAACGATCAAATGTATCAAGATGATACACTACTGTTATCTTGAAGTATTCTGCTGTTTAGAATCACCTGTATTTATTCAAATGATTACTGTTTTCTTTAAAATATAAATAAATAATTCTTACATTCCAAATAGTATTTGCTGGATTCAGTGGTCATATTCATTCGTCATAAAAGTAATATAGGGGCATCTGGGTGGCTCAGTTGGTTAAGCAACTGCCTTCGGCTCAGGTCATGATCCTGGAGTCCCAGGATCAAGTCCCACATCAGGCCCTCTGCTCATCAGGGAGCCGGCTTCTCCCTCTTCCCCTTGCCCCTTTCATGCTCTCTCTCTCAAATAAATAAAAACTTTTTTTTTTAAAAAAAGTAATATATGCAAGATATTCTCCTGAGAGTTCCAAAGAATGAAAAGTACATGAATCATAATCTCTGCACTCAAGAAATTTAAAACATAGGAGTGAGATAATTAGACCAAAGTACCAAAAAAAAAAAACAAAAAAAAAAAGGTTCCATGTGGAAATCACCCTAAAAGAGGTACAAACAATGCATGATATGGATTCAATAAAAATCATCTGCATCCATTGGAGAGGACTTCAAAGAGGTCAGATTTAAGATGGGCACTAAATTGTGGGTGCAGAGGAAGGCCAGAGGTATCTCTTTTTCTTCCTCCCAACTTCTTCCTGGTCCTATTCTTGGACTAAACTTCTTCTACCCAATGTATAAAAATTGAGGTTCCTTAGCATTCCACCCTCAACCTTCTAATCTCTATGTCACTGGAACTGTCCTAACCACTCAATCACATATGCCACTGACTCTCAATTCTAAATTTCTAGTCTTGGTCTTTCCTCTAAACTTCAGATCCAATTATCTAAGTGCTTCATAGATAGCTCCTTTACCCACAGCACCTCAAACATGTCAGAGTGAAATCTGCCTCATATCCTCCTCCTGTACTGCCTAGTCTTACTGCTGGTAGCACCCTCTGCCCAGTCACTCAAGTCAGAACCCAGGCAGTCATTCCTTATCCTTCTTCTCCCTCACTCCACATGATAAATTGCTAACGACTCCCACAGAATCTCTAAAACAGTCCTCAGATCTCCCCCATCATTCTCCATCTTCACTGCCACTGCCCTTGGGTCTTTGACAACGGCCATGTCCTGCCAGTTGGTGTTCTGCTCCAGCATCCCTCCCCTTCAATCTGTTCTCAATGGTATTATCAGAATACATTTTCTACAATGCAAAACTGACACTGCTTATAATCCTTTAAGGCCCCCTAACTGCCATCTACACAAATTAAAAATCTCTTGGTAGGTCATGTCAAGTTTTCTGTGGTAATGCATTTTCTTGCCTTTCACTTCAGGCTCCCAAAGTAACTGAACCACCTGTAGTTCCCATAATGCCTTTCCTCTCACACCTTTGTGCCCTTGCCCCTCCCTCATGCTCTGCCTGACAGTCCACCTGCTCCTTTTCTATTGGCTTTTGCCTTCCCAGTTTCTCCTCAGGATTCTTCCCAGTTGTCATTCCTCTGGAAAGCCTACCAAAGTGCTTTTCTCATGGGGGCCCAAAACATCCCAGAGGAACTGCATTCATAGCCTCTATTACACTGTTCTATCATCATTGCTTTTTCCATCGTCTCTCCCACTGAATGTGTGTATGCTAAGCAAGGCGCCATGTTTTCACTCATTTTTTTAAGCAAATAGTCACTGAGTGCTTACTGAGTGAACATGACAGACTAGGTTTCTGATTTCATGAAGTTTATATTTTGATGGTACATGTCTGGTGAGAAGGGGAGATACAGAGACAATAAGCAGGTAATTAAGACAATTTCAGATCCTAATAAAAGCCATACAGAAAATAAAACACAGATTAAAAAGTGACTAGGGGATGGTGCATTTTTGAAGAGGTTTTAGAAACCCCAATGATGAAGAGCCAACTATGTGAAGACCTTGGGAAGACAGTCACAGGCAAGGAATAGTGGGAACAAAAGCCCAAGGGAAGGACCCACCTTGCTATGCAGACAAAACAAATGTGTAGATGGCCAGAGAATGGTGAACAAGCAGGAGAATGACAGGCAACGAGATCCAAGAGACAGACAGAGACCAATCTTGGAGGGCTTTGCAGACTACTGCATTCATTTCCTATTGTGACTATAACAAATTGTCACAAATTTGGAGGTTCCAACAACCAAATTTATTATCTTACAGTTCTGTAAGTCGGAAGTCTGACAGGGTCTCACTGGGCTACAACATCGTGTTGGCAGGGCAGTATTCCTTTCCAGAGGCTCTAGAGAAGCAGCCACTCCCTTGCCTTTCCCAGTGTCCACAGGCCACCCTCATTCCTTGGCTTTTGCCCCACTTCCTCTGTCTTCAAAGACAGCAAAGTGGCATCTCTCTGATATTTCTGTAGTCACAACCACCTCTAACTCTCTTCAACCTCCTTCTTCCTCTTCTAAGAACTCTAGTGATTACAGTGGGACCATGTGGACAACCTCCCTGTCTGAAGGGCCTTCATTTAGTCACATCCTCGAAGTTCCTTTTGCCATGTAAGGAAATATGCATTCACCGGTTCCAGGGATTAGGAATATGGACATCTTTGGGGGCCCATTATTCCACCTACCATAGACAAGGCAAGACATTTGGACTTTATTCTAATTGTAGTAAGCAATCCCTGGAGAGATTTCAAACAAAAAAGTTTGTTTGAAACTGGGTTTCAAAAAAAGAGGTTTGTTTGAGCTCTTACATTTTTAAGAGTTTTTTGTATTGTGTGTAAGGTCTGTATGAGGAAAAGTAAAGACAAGGAGAGCAAGAAGGAGTCACTCTACAGTCCCAATGAGAGAGTGGATTTGACAAGGATGGTAGCAGTTAAGGTGCTGAAAACTGTCCAGATTCAGCCAAGATTTTGGTATAGGAGAGACAGAAGTTGTTGATGGATTGGGTGCAGAAAATATGAACGAGAAGGACCAAGGATGAGACTTAAATTTGGGTTCAATTCAGTGGTGTACAGTGGTGTCGTTGACAGAGTATGGTGAAGAATCGAGGAAGAGTGGATAGATCTGGGGCAGAAGGGGGACATTAAGATGTGTCAAGTTGGAATGGCCGTGTCAAGTTTAGAATAACCATAAGATATCCAAGAGAAGTCATCGAGTAGGCTGTTGGTATTAGGAGTCGAGCTTGCAGCAGAAAAGAGAGGTGGAAACATAAATTCAGGGGCCCTCAGCATAACAAGGAAAGCAAAGCCATGAACCTACATGAGATCATCCAGAGGGAAAATGCTGATACAGAAGAGGGTTGAGCACATCTTGTAAGGCACACATAGTGACAGGCCGGATTCATATTTATAGCCTAGCACTCAGTCCTGGCACAGGGTGGCCCCTCAATAAATTGTTGATGGCCAAAGGACTGATCCTGGGACTAGCCATTATTAGAAATTAAGTTCTATAAACTTATCACTAAATAGATATTAAAAACAAAGGCGGTAAATACACAAAATTCAGCACTTTCTAATTACTTTATTACATTTCATTATTATCTATGCCCTTGAGGTTGGTTATGTCCCCTGTAGCTTACCAACTGGACTTCTCGTGCTGCTGTACTGCCAGCCTATGGTTGGTCCTGGTCGGAGTAGTTATGCCATGAAAAGGAGCAAATGCTACAAATTAGAGTTTGATTTATTATTCTGTCAATTGTTAGATCAAGAAAGTCATGGAGAAAATGTGAATCATGTAGATTGGATTTAAAAGTGTGCCACGTCTATCTATATAGTTGTTATGCTGGGAATTACACAGAAAAATGAGGAAATCTTTTTCTGGTATGTGAAAAGTATTATCTGATTTAGTGAGGACACTTCCTCTCATATCATTGGTGAAGGAGTGGGGCTCTAACAATGGTCTTTGTTTCAATTTCACCTACCCCAACATTCCTGTCAGAATTATACCTGTGAATTCACTGCAACCGTAGGTTAGCAGAGGTAAAAGAATCTGGCAAAAATCAGTAAATAAAAGCAATAAAATAAAAATCAACAAATAAAAAGACTCAGTGAGAATCAATTGGCTATATGGAATTCACAGGAGTAATGTATATTTTATCATTATGTTTGAACAGGTGCTGGGCCTCACATCCTTTATATAGTAAAGTGTATAATAAACTACACATACATACGCACACATTTTTCCAAGAGGACCTGCTCAACATTTACCAGTACACTATGGCTTATATCTGAACCTGATAGGCATAGGATATGATGCAGGATTAAAATTATTATATGACTATCTATTATGGGAACTCATTAAATACCCATAGCAAATTCATGATCAATATTTTAAAATGTTGATAAGTGATGTCATTTGGGTTCCCGTAAAATCTCTCAAATATCATAAAACCCAGCGAAGTTGATGGCTATAGTTTTTCTTTATTTGCTTGAATTTATGCTTGATAATTGATTTTTTTCTTCCTACAAAGATGCTAAGCATCATAGACACCTTAGGAGAAGAACAAACTAAAAATCTGTCTTGACTTTCTTAAAAGAATTATCTGCTGATCAGCTAGTATTTGGACAAGATTAAAAAGATAGGCTTTCACTGTGCAATATGACCACCACTAGCCATTAGTGTGTCTTTAAACTTAAACTAGTTAAACTTAAATAAAATGAGAAATTTAGTGCCTTAATTAAACTAACCACATTTTAAGTGCTCAGTATCCACACATGGCTCGTGGTTACCATATTAGACGGCACCGATTATAGAACTTTTCCATCATCACAGAAAGTTCTGTTGGATAGCCCCAACAGAAAATGCTGTCTACATAGAAAATGATTGACAATTATTGACTGAGTGATCAAAATTCACCCTATTCTTCCAAAGTGAAAAGTTAAAGAAATCAAGAAGGAATTTTTCAGGAGAAAAGAAACCATCAAAAATTGCATACTTGGGTATATTTAGGTATGTGGTAGTATTCAAGGAGGGCACTAACATTTCTTGGGTATCTCCTACGTGTCAGACAAACAATTAGTCGCCTTCACAACAGATGTATAATTTCCTCACTAAACGGATGAGGAGGACCCTGAGGTTCGCAGAAGTTCAATACCCCGCCCTTCTCAATTCAGTCTGGCAAACAGTCGGTGGCAAAGCTTCACCTTGCGGTCAGGGTTTCAGATGTTCCTTCTGCACTATGAACCCTCTCTTCTCTAAATGAAATCACTGATGGTGAACGGAAAAGTTCCACTTGTCTCTGGATATTGGGGAAGCCACTGAGGAGAGGCACGAAATGCCAGATGGGGGTCATCCGCTCTGTAGTCACGGCGCCTGCCTGGAATCCTGGCTCCGCCACTTCCTAGCTGTGTGGCACAGACAGATTACTTCCTCTTGTGCCTCCCTTCCCTTCTTTCATGAAGGGCATTATCATAGTGCCTATCTTAAAGCATATGGGGGCAAGAAAGGAGTGAATATTTGTAAAACACTAAAACAGAGCAGAGCGTGGCACAGAGTAACTGCAGCCAAAGTGCTTGCTGAGTGACTAGACGGCATAGGGAGGAACTAAGTCAATATATCTCCCACAGCCAGATACCAAAATTTGAGACTTAAATCATCCACATCACTCATTGAAAACCTGAATAAGGCTTCGACTTATGACAAAACATGGGCAGACAGCATTTCCTCCCATTCGTGCACAAATGTGGAACTGTAACTTCTCAGAAGGGCTGTCTGAAGAGTATGATTTAAAATCAGATAGTTGTGCAGCCACAGTTACCAGTTACCAACCAGTTCCAGTTACCACATGAAACAAGACCGTATCTTGTTAATGGAAAATGACATTGACCGGTCTGCCCTCTCTGTTTTATTATTATTCATCTATTAGTAAAGGATAACTGAAAGCAAAAGGTATACCTCTCAAACTTATAATATATTACTTAACCTCTCAATTATTTTCCAACCATATTCCATGATACCCACAACTTTGGCCAGACACCTCAAATCAGAAAAACAATAGTTTCCACGGGTGGCAAGGCTCACCCACTATGCCTCAGGTGCCCCCCATGCATTGCCCCCAACCCGTACAACACCCAGTCAGAAGGAGACGCTACTATCTCTGTGTTATATTTGGAAAAATCGACTCATTAATAACTTGTCAAAGGTCACACAGCTTTTGATGGGAAAATGGTGTTTGAACCCAGGTCTTCTTCATTCAAAGCCAGGGCCCACAGCACTCTGCCACTACAAGCAGGACCATGTAATATTATGAGAGGCGACGGAAATGTGAGATGTGTCTATTTCATGACTTTCAGTACATTTAAAGGAGAATTTCAAAAATATAATAAAAAACACAGGTTCCAGAAAAATTACTAGCACAGCTATCCAAAAATCACAACAGACTCAGAACTTCATCTGCTGGGTCACCCCTGGCAAGGCAGGACGGCTGAGCAGGTGTGGATCAGACCAATCGCTTGATATCACCAGAGCTATGTTCCGGAAGTGCAGTCTGATTGTGTAACCCCATGATCGGGAAAATCAACGCTGCCTGTCTGGAGACATGGTTAGAAGAATGGAACCTCTGTTTTTGCAAGTATTAAGTGCCAAGAGTACATGCAAAGTTGGTTTGCAGATGAGGGTCGAAGTGGTCCTGCCCATATTTCTAGTCCATCCAGGGCACAACTGACCAACCCAAAGAGAATCCCAACCCCCACCAGCAGGCTTTCCTCACAATCTGGTGTCTGCCTCCCCGCTCTTGCTCTGTCTCTTTTTTTGTCTCTCCTGACCTCTCACTCCTTGTCTCCTCTGTGCCTACCAGCTTGGCATTCTGATGGATTGGCTTTGCTGGCTCTCAACCCTCCTACTTTGTTCCGCAGTCTGAGGCTTGACTCCTACATCCTGGCACAGGGCTTGTTTCTTTCTGCACTCCTGGTAACCAAGCTCTTTGGCACTGCCCCAGGACCCCCTCCTGTGATCCACTCAGCTCAGCAGACCTGTAAATACAGCTTGTCATGCTGAACTCTATAGACCCTCCCCACTTCCGACCTTGGAGAGCCATGCCCCCGATGTCCCCTCAACGGTGCATGGTCTCTGGAGCACCTGTGGAATTCAGCTGGCCCAGCTCCAGCCCCTGCACTCTCTCTGCCCTGCTGATGCCCACTGTGAAAGGAAGTCCAGTTCTGAGACTGAGAAACGCTGGCGTAACCACGGCCATTAGGGAGCACACCGGCAGAGTTCGCCTACCACCTTCCCGGCACAGAACACGTCCACCCTGGCACAGTGAGCAACAGCGATGTCAGAGGTCTATCTCACTAGAGACCCTGCCAGGCTCCTGGGTTTTCTGCTGCATCAGGAGCACTTTCTGACCCTTCGTGTGCTCTACTTCCGAGTCTTCACATGCCCAGTGAGGCCAAGAAAGAACTTCACCGCGCCCCAAATGAAAGGAGGGTGCTCAGGCCCACAAGAGCCACATTAATACAGGGAAGTCCTAGTGGGGCGAAGGGACATAGGCACCAACACTAGATCCCCATCTGCAGCCCACATGAGGACTCCTCCAGGGCTCTGTGGCTGGGTTAGGACTTGTCAGCAAGCCTTTCCCTGGAACAAGCCTTCAGGCCTTAGATGATTTGGCGACGCACCTGCAGAAGTCACTCAAGAAACAGCTGAGCACCTGCTCTGTGTTTCACGCTGTGTTGGGCACTGGAGACACAGCAGCCCCAACCTGGGGCCTGTCCCCAGGGGGCTCACAGACTCATGGGGAATACAGTCACTGAAACATCTTATGAGTCTTTCCAACAATATAAATGTTAAGAACGAGAAGTAGAAGGTACAAAGGAGCTTACACAAGGAGACAAACCTGCTCTAGGAACTCAGAGGAAGCTTCCTGGAGAAAGTGATACTTCTGATGGCATGGGAAGGACTGGCAGGTGAAAGAGAGCCGAATGATTGGAGAAGTTGGGGGGAAAGCATTCCAGTCAGCTGGAAGAAGGGCATGAGGGAAGAGCCTGAAAGAGTGGAGCACGCTGAAGAAAGACAAAACTGAAAGGAGGCTGGTACTCTGGGTTACCGAAAGACAGAAAGAGAAACAAGAGGTGAGACTGAAGAGGCAGGAGGGGGCTGTCTCTCAGGCCGCTGAGAAGTTTTTGTTTTTATTTAGCCTCCTGAGAATGGGAAACAAAGGGTTTTGGTCAAGGGCCTGAGACGGACAGCAATATGGCTCTGGTCCTAACCCAAGAGCGAACATAGGTGTGGTGGAGGGAGAAGGCGGTGTACACGGCGGGTGTGGAGTGTGAGATGCCTGCTGTCTACTCCTGGCTCTCATCCCAGGGGAGGAACTTAGAAAGGACACTTTCCCCTAGCCCCTGCCTGCAGGGTTCCCGCTTAGACTGTGCCCATAAGAGGCCCTCATGCAAGATGTGGAAAGTGGAAAAGACCCACCATATTCCTGCGGTGGCCGCTGTGTGCCGATGTGAGGTTTACAGAAGCTTCCGGACAAGCTCCTGCAAGTCAGCCTCTCCAGCAAGGCAGGCAGCTGAGCTCCATGGCACCAAGCTTTCCCTGAAACTTCTGTCAACGTTTCTTGGAGGTCAACAGCAGTCTTTTTTTGCACTCTTGATTATCCCAGCTTTTTTATCCAAAGGTTATGCCGGCTTCTAATCTCCCCTGTTAAGTCCCTCGTACCTTAGCTATGTAAGGCAGTTTCTGTTTCCCTTTCTAAACCCCAACTGGTAGGCAGTTAAGTTCTCACAGTATTTGGGTGTGAGATGGGGGGAGGGGGGCCTTGGTCTAGAGTGTAGGAACTGAGGATGGGGGATAAAGGATGGATTCAATGTATATTTAGGAAGTGGAATGTATAGGACATGGTTATTAACTAAATGGGGGGAGTGAGGGAGATGAAGGGATCAAAAATGTCCACGAAGTTTTTGTTTCTAAGGTCAGGCAGTCCTGCTAAGTTTGCCATCTGTTCCGTACAGCTGAAAGGGATGTGGACATCGGGCTGCCCCAAACAGCCAGCCCAGCCTGGCCCCTTTCCAGATTGAAGAGCCAAGGCCAAGAAGTGAACTAAGGAAGTGGACAGCATGATGGTGAAGAGGACGTGCCCTTTTATTCTGGAGGTTATGAGCTGCTGTAATGAGTTATCACCATCTTTAAACTGCTCTACCCTACTCTGGAGCAGACGAAACCAGTTAAGCCAAGTTGTGTCCAAATTTCAATCTGGGGCAATGAGCAAGCAACTGGGGTCAGGGGTGAGGGCTGAGGGGCTGGGATGGAGCAGGAGCTTCCTACCAGAGCCTCCAGAGGCTCTGGAGTGCCAAGAAGGGAAACCAAATGTTAATCCACACTCGAAGTTTAGATTCAATTACCAAAGAGAACAAGTTCAAAAGCTAAGCCACACAGAGAGAAGGTCACAGGATGGGTCATGCACGCTGACAGAATCGCAGACAACAGCTCAAGGCCATGACGGGAAGGTGTACGTCCTTGCAGATGGTGGTGCTGAAGGGCATTGCCACCAATACCAGGGAGGCACACCAAACCAGGGGAGGGTCAGGATGCACGGCACAGCTTATGGGGGCCGGGCAGACAGCATTTTCCCTGCCCGTCTCTCCATCCATGAAGTGTTTTGATTATAGAAAGAGGCTTACCCATGGGCTGAGGTCACTGACTATACTTTCTGGAATGATTTCTAAAGTGCATTAAGAGAGAAGCATAGCTACACGTGTATCTCACGCGCCACCACGGAGGTTTCTGAGTACTGCCTCTGGGACATGCAATGGCTTGAGGGTAACTACTCAGCTTTCCTAGGGATCTCACCTCTTTAACAAATTATGATCTATTAGATCGTAAGGTCACTGAAGACAAGATTCAATACGGAATCCCTAACGCCCATCCCAGTGCAGTCTCTAACAGCACCATAAACATTCCAGCAGACGAACCACAATCCTCATCCATGTGTCCATCTGTAAGGAGATCCACCCAAAATTCCAAGTCAGATGTCATGACGCCAATGCACAGGCTCAAGAATGCCTCATCCCACCATCTTCCTCATCTCTCAACCACCCTAACCGGCCTCCGGCAATGGCTCCCATGACCTGAAGGGGCTTCACCAAGGAAGGTAGAGGCTGGGGTGAGGGGATCCCCTCCAGGGTTGAGAGGAGAAGATGGCCATTAGAATCTTGAACCCTGAGGACAAGGCCCAGCAGCACACCTCAGGCCTCAGGTTCTCTGTTGCCTGACTTCACTATTGACTACACGGCAATGACAAGTTACCTAAAGTCTCTGAACTTGAGTTTTTCTATCTACAAAGTGGAGTTGATGGAGCCTAGATCCAGGAGTTGAGAGAACTAAATAAGGTTTGCAGGACAACTGCCTAAATACCAGTGCACACTAACATGCCCCAGAGACGCCTTCTCTTACAGGGTTCACTTCTCCATCCAGCCTCAGAGACTGGCCCCCACCTCCCATCCCGCGGCTCTCCCCTCCCTCTCCTCTCCTCCCTCATCGATTTAAGAACCCAAGTCACTCACAATCTTCTGACCTAAAGTCGTTGTGGCCTCTGCCGGTGTTGCTGGAAGTGGATGATGTAGATGAGGGGCAAAGTCTTAGCTACAGGCAGGTGGACCCTACCAGAGAGAGCTTTCTGCAGGGGGTTGCTTCCTTTAACCCAGATGCCAGGGGCGGAAGGCAGAGCGATGCAGACGGAACAACCAGGGAACAGATGCTGCTACATAAAAAGGAAGACAATCATTTCCCAGAAAACATGCAGCTGCAGCTTGCATTCTGCAGGAAAAGCAAACCCTGGTAAATCCCCTCCTTACACAGATTTCTGTAATTATTAGCACTTAAGAATACAGATGTTAAAAAGCATGTGCTTAAGGGGCTAGTTAAGTTTGGGCAACTGCAGATGGAAAGACTGAAAATTTTCTGAAATTGGTATTAAATACCCTCATACAATAAAGGGACAATGCCAACACGTATGGCATAGAAGAGAAAAAAGGCCCACTGGCGAAGAAAAGAAGAGGACCTGAACAAGCCATTTCCTTTAGTCGGACCACCAGAGATGGCTCACGCTGACCCAATACCCATTCTCTGCTCCCTGTGTACTAAAAGAACCCCTACATTATTGGAGACCCTCAACTAGAAAACTGTACTTCTAGCACTCCTGTAATAGGACAGAACGTCGACGTAAGCAGAAGTTATTGGGTAGAAATTACAAGGAATGCTCAAACGCAGATCTTAACTGATACATGGAGTCTAGATTTCCATCCGTTTCCTTGTCAAGGATGATTATAAGTTAATATCAGAACCGTATTCCCTTTTTGGATAATTAGATACGAATTTAAGTTGCTTTAAGTTAACTGTTGAATAAATATTACTGACAGTTCAAAGCGTGGATTAAATCCTCCCTAGCAAGTCTTTTTGTTGCCCTTATAAAGTACCAGACTCTGAGCAGACCAGACGGCTCTCTGCGCTGGGCAGACACCATCTGAAATCAGTATTCAAGGAACATCCCTGTAACAGGCAGGTGAGATAAATGGGCGTCTAGTACATCTTATTCATCCCCAGTTGTGTTTCACAATGCATAAGCATGTATCTCTTTGAAAACTTTCTGCAGATTTTCATCAGCTGTAACAAGGGTGAAGGGAAAGGTGTCCAAAGACTCCATTTTCGTGCAGCTTCTCTAGATTCCACCATCCGGCTAGTCCAGGAGAATCCAGAGAAATGCAGGGATCGCTTTTCGGAAATCCTTATGGGCTTGTCACGTGCTCCTCATTCTACTTTTCTGGGTTCAATTAGAATCTTAAGCACGTGGGCCCCCAGAGAGACCAGGCAAATACTTGAGGAAAGGAGAGCCAGGGAGATCCCCCTTGTAGTTGTCTCTCCTGGTTGGCTTTTGCATGTGATCCCTTTAGGAATCTGAGTCATATTTTAAATTCAGGACAACCTGCACAAGTGTTTGTGATTAATCACATAATTACAAAACACAAGGTTTCAGCACTGATAAAATTCATTTCTTCTACTTCCTATTACCTGCTCCTTGGTGCTATGTAAAGACAAGTAAGTGTATAAACTTCTGGAGCAGTGTTAACATAAATATAAAATGTGATTCATGTGTATGTTTATAACCACAGACACATTAATTGGTAGTCTCCAGAAAGACTTAAGTTCTTTTACAAATTAAACAGAGACACTTGTGCTGTTCCTGCTAATTTGCTGAGTATGGAACTGCAAAACCCAACCTTCTATTCTGGGATTTTAAATCTGGTAGCTTCACAAAATAGCATTATCAATATTTAAAAGCTATATTTGGCTCCTGGTGAGTAGCACTGGGGTTTCCCTCCCTTCTAAGATCCTTTTGTGAGGTGCCCTTCTTTCTGTGTTGTGCCTGACCACACTAACTTTTCTCCACTGAGAGCAGTGTGAGTGCCCAGAGAAAGAGTTCCAGGGGAAGCTTTTACTTACCCCTAATCTATCATCTCACTCGGCCCCACCCCCCTACCTTCATTTTAGCATTAATCAAAAACTTTTTACTTCAGATTTTTATGAACTCTGCTTCGTGGGATGCATTTCTCTTTTTGATGTAAAACGATATAGAGCGACTGTAAGTTTTCTGCTCACCACCCAAAACAGAGGTGATTAAGAAAGACATCTGCCCCACTAATGGGGTATTTTCACAGCAGTAGGGGCAGATCTGAGGTCTTTAAGGCTATTAAAGATGACCGCTAAGTTTGAATCAGACTGGGAATCCCAAAACACCCCAGTCACCTCCCTGGAGACTGGTAGGGCTTGCAGAACCCTAAAGGCAGAAAACCTCTCTTCTCTACAGAAACTTTAATCCTCTCAGGAGAGTTCAGTTTCTGCTGGAAATCCAAGACTTTGCGAGCAAACATGATAAGACCTTCCAAAGTCACAAGGTGAATATAATGAGCATAGCGCTCAGAATACTTACGTGGGGGTAGGGGGAGGGGGTGGGAACTGGGATAAGTGTTCCCTTTCATTAGCGTTTCTATAGGTAGTGATTTCCCTACTTAAGCAAAGAAAAGCAATGGAAGCAGCTCCCCCCTCACCTATTAAAAGGAGAAAGATGGGTATCTTTAATTGAAAGCAAGCCATCACAAAATTCTCTAATTATAGGCTCAAAGGGATTTCAAGCTCATGTTGTATCTCCTTGGCTTTCAGCAGGACAGCATTAAATCTTCCTCAAAAAATACGACTCAACCTATTTTTAAACATACCCAAAGAGGGCATTCTAGTCTTCTGTTCCTTTGTTAGGTGATTTTTTTTTCCCTTTCTAACCTCACCACAGGTGAACTTTTGCTATTACTAACCTGCAGTCTTCGCATTAGAGTTCGGCTTGGTTTGCTCGGTGGAAATGTTGAACAGCTGGCCAACGTTAGCCTTTTCTAGACTGTACTTCCATGTGTCCATCTGTATGAAATTATAACAATTAATTAGGAGATTTGGGTTTAAATCAATAAATTTGGAGCTAGATGCCAATGGAATCAATCACTCATTGCCAAAAGACTGCTATCCTTCTTTCTCTCATATCTTTATTTCTCTGCCATCTATTCCGGTGCTAACATCTCTCCTTTCCAACCTCTCTTCCAACAATGCCCCCCCTACACACACACACACACACACACACACACACACACTACAACAAATGCCCACACTCACTGACACTAGTAAATTGCTTAAAACACAGCTACTTAACATTCAGACCTTGGCCCTATTATTACCCCCACCAAGGGGTAATAATCATTAAAAGCAGAGACTCTGGAGCCCACTGTCTGTGCTTAAATCCTGCTCTGGGAGCATAGGCACATTTTTTTCCTATCTCCCTACCTATCTACTACATCATCTGTAAAATGGAGGCAATAATGGGATCTACTTTATAGGGTTGTGGAAAAGATTAATGAGTTATACACAAAAAGCCCCTAGAGTGGTTTTCAGGTTCTCTAATTGTAAATGCCATTATTAGTTATTAGCTATTATTACCAATTAGCTATTATTATACCCTTAGTTATTAGCTATTGTCATACCTTGCAGCAAAAGGACATTAGAAAGCATTAAACTAGCAAGAAGAGTTATCCAGGTGAACAATGAAAGAAAAAAGACAAAAAGAAAAGAGATAAAAGAACAAACGGTAGAGTAAGAACAAAAGCAGACCTTCCATGGGGAAAAGGTAGGAAGAGGAAAACATAAGGGAAAAGAAGAAAAGGAGAAATGAGTAAAAAGGTGGGCATGGAAAGGAAAGACAGAAGAAAAGGAGGACTGAGAACCACAAAGGAAAGAAAAAACTCGAAATGATTCCATCCTCAGTTTGGGCTGGGCATCTGAAAAAGAAAGGAGTGGAAGAGGAAACAAAAATATTGGGCATGGTGAGAAAGCTTGCGACAGGATGATGAGATCCAAGTAGTAACACAAAAAGGATTAATTTGCAGCAATAGGCCTCTCTGTCTCCCAATGACGGTAAGTGTACATCCAATAACACACCCATGATTCACTAGTCTTCTTTGCCTTTTCCTCCTCTTCTGAACTGTTTTAGAGTCCGCGCCAGAATCAGGCCCCACGGCTGGCCCTAGTCTGTCTGCCTTGTGTCTTGTCTGCTCTACCGACAAGGCCAAGATGAAGTGATCCAGACCTTATTTTCACTAAATATTCTATCTAGCCTTTTCTTACTTCGAAATTCACAAACCTATAAAGGGAGGTTTCACCTTAAAGGTATCCTCCTCCCCTCCACCCTTTTTGGGTCAATTTAGAACAAGCGGACAGTACTGCAGGCATATGCCGCTAGGAGGGCATCAAATTGCCCTCCCCACTAAAGAGAATTAACCACCCAATGACTCAGAAACAAGAGAGAGGTTGAATCGAGGTTAAAATAAAACCAGTATTTAAAAATCACTTCTTCTAAGTATTATCCTTATTAAACTGCCTGTTTGGTGCAAACTCCGTCCCCATATTTGAGGAAGTCGAGAGACCTTCAAGGGCCCTCTCCCGAGACGAAGTGGACGGACCGCGAGCGTCTCCTCTTGCCCGGGTGAGCTTGGGCCGCCGCCGCCGCCACCGCCGCGGCGGGAGTCACGAAGCCAGACGCGGCGCGTCTCCGCCCAGGACTCGGGAGACTGCAGCAGCGCGCGCCGCCACCGCGGCCGGGCGGCTCCTGGAGGCTAGGAGGAGACGCGACTCCCGCAGACACGTGACCTCCTCCCAGCCGCCGCTTCCCGCGACCCAGATCCGTCCCCGGAACCCGTGCTTTGCGGGGAGGGCCGGTTGGGGAGGGGGCGGTACGGGGGGGGGGGGGTATGCGTAGTGACCGTCCCAGCCCCCGCTGCGCCCCTGTGCGCGTTCATTCGGCGTACTTCTCCCCTTGGTTCTTGCGCCGCTGGCAATCATGAAGGTTTCGGGGATAACCCAGGAGAATGTGAACCTTACTCTTGCTGCAGGATGGAAAGAACTGCGATTTTTATATCTATCTACTTATATAAGAGAAATCAACATATATTCTCTCCTTTCCGCCCCCAGCAGAGCCGAGTAGCGGCAGCAGCGGGGCGGGAGCCCGGGGAGTCCCGCAGGACGAGCTTTCCCCCGGCCTCCAAGGCCCCTAATCGCCCGCTGCGCCGGGCGGCGTGGGCAGTGCGCATCTCCGGGCACCTCTTGTAACTCTCGCTAGCAGTGAGTCATACTCCCGGGATGGCTCTGGGGAGAGGTAACCCGGCTCGTGCTGGCTTGTGCTTCCCCGCGCCGGGCGCCGCGGCCACAGGGCGAGCGAGCGCGCGCGCGCACGGGTTCCCCGCGCAGTGATGTGGCAGCAGCGGCAGGTCGGATCACGTTGCTGGCCCTGTGCTGGTACCCGTTGGAGACAGGATTAAGGAGGGAGGCTTTGGAGGTGCCAGCGGTAGTAAACGTGGGCTCTGCACACTCCGGCGTCGCTTATCACACGGCGGGAGGGGTACGTGGTGGGGGTGGGAGACCACGCAGCACCACCCGAGGCGATGAGGGGCGACGGAGTTTAGCCGGCGAATGATAATGCTGCATTGCTTTTCCGCGGTAGCCCCTCTTGTGCCCCCCCCCACCTCCCTCCTCCCTCCCGCCGCGTTCCTCTGGGAGCACCAGAGGCCCCAAACGTCGTCATCTGCTTCTGTGATTAGTGGCACCGCAATTCCGGCTGCTGCGGGAAGTTTGGGTGGCCCAGGGACACCGTGTCGCCGAAAGACACTTGGATTGCGACGTTCTAACTCAGTGACTACATTTTCATTTATTTTAAATCTTTCAGGGAACGGATTTCAAGTTGCCCCATTAGGGGGCAACCTCCAACCAGGGCCAAGGGGTCCCCCCCCCCCGGCCACTGAGCGGTGAGCAAACAAGTCTCCAAATTTTCTTTTGGGACTGAAGTTTACCCACCGTGAATTTTCTTTCTTTTATCTGGTCCAAACCACCAGTGCAGTCGGTGGCGAAGCAAAAAGCCACGTTCACGTTCCTGCACCGTAATGACGGACGAACTGAGGGAGTAGCATTTCCGAGCGGAGGAAGCCCTGGCTGCCCCGCACCCCCCGGCGCCTCCGCCCCCTCCCCCAGCTGACTGCAACGCCTTTGGGAAGATGAATAGCTTGGCCGAAGTTGTTTTTCCTTTCCGGTGGCCCTGATCAGGTGTCCCCGCCCCCTCCTGCCTCTCGCCTTCCCTCGTAGCCTGCTCCCGACACCCACTCCTGGCCCGGCCCCTCCTCCCCCGCCCCCCTCCGGGCTGGACCGCGGATGGTACGTTCCGCACGTGAGCTGGGTGCTGGTCTGGCCGGCGACGCGCGTGCCCTGTGGCCAAACACTGCCCGGAGTGAGAGCAAACTACCAGCGCAGTGGGGACGGCGCGAGTGTGCGTGCGTGTGTGTGCGTGTGTGCCAGAGAGCGAGCGCGGTGGGAGGGGGGGGAACCAACTGCTTCACACTTTCAACACTGCACTGAAGAAGGGAGAGAGAGAGACTGGAGACGCACAGATCCCCCCAAGATCTCCCAAAGCTATCGTCCCACAGATTATAGAACAGAACCCCAAAAATCGAAACAGAGGAAGCGGACAGCGGTTGAACATGGACGAAGGAATTCCTCATTTGCAAGAGAGACAGTTACTGGAACATAGAGATTTTATAGGGTAAGGTGCACGCACCCTTGCGTATATCTGTCTAGGCTTCAGTTTGATTTTTTTTTTTTCTTCTCCAGAAAGTGGTATGGATCGGGCAAGGACAGTGCTCCTCCCCGAATGGGTGCCTGATGCTGATTTCTGTTTTGCAGACTGGACTATTCCTCTTTGTATATGTGTAAGCCCAAAAGAAGCATGAAGCGAGACGATAGCAAGGTAAGTGTAAGTTTCCGATGTTCCCCATAACCTGCCTGGATAGTTAATTAGGGCCATTGATTTCACAGCGAAGCTCTGCCCGCAAATATATTCCAGCCCTTGAGGTTCCCCAACTGTGAATTTTAAGTGGTTTGCTGGATACTCTCAGGGGAGATTAAACATCACACCTGAATTCAAATTGCATTTCAGAACAGTCCAGAGCAAAGGGTTTCTTGGGCATAGTTGATCACATAATATGGGGGGGTGTTGGGGGGGGCTTATTGTCTTATCCAATAAATGTGTAGCTTATTGTTGTCTTTCTTCCATGATTGTCGTATATTAAGGATACCTACAAATTACCGCACAGATTAATAGAAAAGAAAAGAAGAGATCGAATTAATGAATGCATTGCTCAGCTGAAAGATTTACTGCCTGAACATCTGAAGTTGACAGTAAGATGCACATTTTCATTCTTTGCTGCTCTCCAAGGGTGTGTTAATAGCTTGGTACTACTCCCAGAGATATAAGAATAAATGTAAATATCATAAGCCTTACTACTTGCGCTGTAGTGTAGAGTTTCCCACAAACTCAAGAGTAGGTGCTCACAACTGAAGGCAAGAAGTCATGTATAACCCGTCTTCTGGAAAGCTCAAGAAGTATAGGAATAGTACTTCTTTCCGAGTCTTTGCTTAAGTTGCTGTGCTGAGCGGAGAGCCAATCAAGCCAAATATGTGTTTTTAGTAACGAAGTGCCCCCTTCTCTTTTGCACCATTGCAGACTCTGGGGCATCTGGAGAAAGCGGTAGTCTTGGAATTAACTTTAAAACACTTAAAAGCTTTAACAGCCTTAACCGAACAGCAGCATCAGAAGATAATTGCTTTACAGAATGGTAAGTCAGTTCAGGGAGGCCAGCTCCCCCTGATGAACCCGGGCAGCCCACAGAGGGGCAGTGTTTAAGACTCTGCCCCCCCCCCTTCCTCGGGCCCACGGGCTCACTCCCATTTGTTAAATTGCTTATACTTTCCCTTCGTTGGAAAGTGCCCATTTCCCGAAGCATCCTGGAGGCTTTCAGCAGAACTCAGAGGAATCAGATTTTTATTTAAAGTGGCGGTTGCGCTCTCCACTTTGGCTTTTCAGTTGGGAGTAGAGCGCCCCCCTGCTTCCCACCCCCGCCACCCCACAGCCCCCCCCCCCGCCCCTCGGCAACCGGTGGATTATATCACCCGAATCCAGAGGAAAAACCGAGATCACTTTAGTCAATGTAGGGCCCACGTGATAAGCAGATGTTTTAACGTCGGTATTTTTCTTGTTGCCTCCATTCCTCTGCCCCACCCCCACCCCCTTCCTCGTCCTAGGGGAGCGATCTCTGAAATCGCCCATTCAGTCCGACTTGGATGCGTTCCACTCGGGATTTCAAACATGCGCCAAAGAAGTCTTGCAATACCTCTCCCGGTTTGAGAGCTGGACGCCTAGGGAGCAGCGGTGTGTCCAGCTGATCAACCACTTGCACGCCGTGGCCACCCAGTTCTTGCCCACCCCCCAGCTGTTGACTCAACAGGTTCCTCTGAGCAAAGGCGCCGGCGCGCCCTCGGTCGCCGCCCCCGCAGGGTCCGCGGCCGCCCCCTGCCTGGAGCGTGGGGGGCAGAAGCTTGAGCCCCTCGCCCACTGCGTGCCGGTCATCCAGCGGACTCAGCCCAGCGCCGAGCTCGCCGCCGAGAACGACACGGACACCGACAGCGGCTACGGCGGCGAGGCCGAGGCGAGGCCGGACCGCGAGAAGGGCAAGGGCTCCGGGGCTGGCCGCGTCACCATCAAGCAGGAGCCCCCCGGAGAGGACTCGCCGGCGCCCAAGAGGATGAAGCTGGATTCTCGCGGCGGCGGCGGCGGCGGCGGCCTGGGGGGCGGCGCGGCGGCAGCGGCGGCCGCTCTCCTGGGGCCCGACCCGGCCGCCGCCGCAGCACTGCTGAGACCCGACGCCGCCCTGCTCAGCTCGCTGGTGGCGTTCGGCGGAGGCGGGGGCGCGCCCTTCGCGCAGCCCGCCGCCGCCGCGGCCGCCGCGGCCCCCTTCTGCCTGCCCTTCTACTTCCTTTCGCCTTCCGCGGCGGCCGCCTACGTGCAGCCCTTCCTGGACAAGAGTGGCCTGGAGAAGTACCTGTACCCGGCGGCGGCCGCCGCCCCGTTCCCACTGCTGTACCCCGGCATCCCCGCGCCCGCGGCCGCCGCCGCCGCAGCCGCCGCCGCCGCCGCCGCCGCCGCCTTCCCCTGCCTGTCCTCGGTGTTGTCGCCCCCTCCGGAGAAGGCCGGCGCCGCCGCCGCGACCCTCTTACCGCACGAGGTGGCGCCCCCTGGGGCGCTGCACCCCCCGCACCCGCACGGCCGCACCCACCTGTCCTTCGCCGGCGCCCGCGAGCCCGGGAACCCGGAGAGCTCCGCTCAGGAAGATCCCTCGCAGCCAGGAAAGGAAACCCACTGAATCCTCGCCCCCTTTCTTAGACAGGACGAGGGTTGTCGCGGAATAATAATATTAATAAGTAAAACACCCTTAACGTTTTTAAGGGAGGAAGTGTAATAGATGCACGACAGGCTTTTAAAACAACAACACAGGTGTTTTGTGTACATTCGGAGTTCCTGTTTTGCTCATCCCTCACCACCCCACCCTCCGCACACTAACGGCCCTTTCTTCCCTCACCAGCTATAAAAGAACCTCTGCAATATTGATACTTTCTTTAAAGAATTCGCCCAAATCAGTTTTGCCTTTCTTTAGGCCATGTTCCATTATCTTTTTAAAATGCAGAACCTGTTTCCAGAGGGAGAAGGGTCTGCTCCGTGGGGGAGCTGACTGAACCAGGGTAGGGGAACTGTGGCCCAGGAGTTGACCTCCAAAAGCCAGTGGGTAGTTCCTATCTGCCCGCACGCATAACTCTCCCACCTGCTTCAGGAGGCGTTCCAAAGGCAGAATGAGGATCTTTTAGAATTGAATTTACTCTTCAGTATTTTATAATGTTCAGCTTTTTAAAAGGCATATATTTTTCAAAGAGGAAGAAGTGAGGATCCAGTCACTTAGGTTGCAACCTCTTCTGAAGTGGTTTGAATGGTATCCCTTAGTAACTTGCTCTTGTTTAAAGAGACTCAGAGTTGGGCCGTGGTCAGAACTGAGTCAGGGAAGGAGATGGATGAGGAAGGCCAGAATCATTCCTGGTACATTTACTAGCACTTTATGGAGAAATTAACCGTGAATTAATTGACGTGTCTTAATTTCATTATTTCATATATATACATATACATATATGTATATATATAGTGCATCTATTCCCACCTTGTCATTATTTAATTCACCATGTTTTAAGTTGTTATAATCTTGCTGTAAAGAAAAAAAGGAATGTGCACTGAACTTAAAAACAAATCCAAAATGATTTCTCCTATTTTCTGTTAAATAACAAAAGTGGAGGAAAGCATTAAACTGGTCAGTTTTGATTGGAAATGCTGTAAAGATGTGGAATGAAGCCTTGGGAGGCCTTCCTATCTCCAAGTCTATGTATTTTCTGGAGACCAAACCAGATACCAGATAATCACAAAGAAAGCTTTTTTAATAAGGCTTAAACCAAGACCTTGTCTAGATATTTTTAGTTTGTTGCCAAGGTAGCACTGTGAGAAATCTCACTTGAATGTTATGTAAGGGGTGAGACACAACAGTCTGACTATAAGTGAAGAAAATATCTGGGTCTTTTAGTCAGTTTGGTGCATTTGCTGCTGCTGTTGCTACTGTTTGCCTCAAACGCTGTGTTTAAACAACGTTAAACTCTTAGCCTACAAGGTGGCTCTTATGTACATAGTTGTTAATACATCCAATTAATGATGTCTGACATGCTATTTTTGTAGGGAGAAACTATGTGCTAATGATATTTTGAGTTAAAATATCTTTTGGGGAGGATTTGCTGAAAAGTTGCACTTTTGTTACAATGCTTATGCTTGGTACAAGCTTATGCTGTCTTAAATTATTAAAAAAAAAATAAATACCGTCTGCAAGAAACCAGCTGGTTTAGAAAATTTTAGTATGTGAAGATAAACTAGAAATTATCTTTATATTCTAGTATTTTCAGCACTCCGTAAATTCTATTACCTAAATATTGCCACACTATTTTGTGATTTTAAAATTCTTACTAAGGAATAAAAACTTTAATATACGATACGGGATTGTCTAATAATTAAAAAGGCATAATGCTCCATTAGTTTTAAGGTATCTATATATTTAGGGATGAAAGTTATTAACGTTCTCAGATATACAACTTTGTCATTGGCTTGATAGCCCACGTTTCCAGTTTCTTACAAGCCTTCAGGCTCTGGCTGTGTCTGCCTACTTGCTTCCAATGTATCTCAATGAAAAGTGCAAAAGAAAAACCTACCAATCCCTTGCGTGGTCTGTTTATGTTAGACCCAATTTGCTCATGATTTTGATTGATTAATTTTTGACTTCTCACCTTAATTCCAGATAGACTTTTGGATGCTCTGGCGTTTCTTCTTCACTGGGTCCAGAATAAATACACTGCCACTTTGGGGTGCTTAACTTTCTTCTTATATTTTTAGCTCCTTAACCTTTATAAAAGAATTCTCTTGAGGGACTTAATCATGGAATTCAAGGAAAAGAAATAAATTAGTTGTAGGCTTTTCTCAGATTCATGGCCAAATTCGTGATTTGATATGGGAAGGATTGTCAATTTTTCATTTAAATAACCTTCACAAACCCCTTGATTTTTGAAAGGTGTTGAAATAATAGTCAAAATTTATAAGATGTAGAAAAAGTGCTCCCTCTGCTGACTTACGGCAACCAAACTACCAAGTCCTAGAATGTGGAGCCAAAGGAACCTCAGAGATGAATTTGTCAAGCCCCCTGCATTTTACAATATGAAGTCCAGAGCTATTCTATACCCTCCTAGGATCAGACAAATAGCTACCTGTAGCTAGCAAAAGAGGCCAAGATGTACCGCATCCCCGAGTCGGTAAACTACCTACCACCACAGCATCTTCAACGCATAAACTGAATTTGATTGGACAGCATTCATGAAACGTCATAAATAAACCACAAGAACAAAGGAAGTAAAAATTACCATTAGAAAACCATGTAGGATTTTGGAGCATTGTAATCTACTGAACTTAGAAAAATATTGTCTAACTCAGAATAATTGGAAAAAGTCCTATTTTAAGTATTTTGAGCTACATCTTAATGTCCTACTGTAATAATATTAGTTTCATAACCAAAAAAGATTCAAATTTAATTGGAGAACAATAGATGTTTTAGCAATTGTATAATTTCGGTATGATAAAGTAAAAGTTAGGGTTGGACCAGATTTTATAGGTCAGTTATTTAGTCCAAATGCCCATGTACTTACATGGTAATAAGATAAAGTTAGATTTTCAGAACTGAAAAATAATACTGTCTACATGGCATCTGAAATGTGTTATTTTGGTAATTGATTATTTTATAAATTAAAACACTCGAGTAATGACTCCAGGAATGATTCACAAGGATGGTCCTATACCTGCAGTGGTGAACTTTAAGAAAAAACGTGTTGTAATATATGTGATTTTTCAACCTAAGACAAATACCAATCGTGGGTTAGTGCTGCTTGTATACATATAGTGTACCTATAGTATTATGCCATTTGATTTTGCATACATATATTTCTCAGCAAACATTATTCTGAATTGATAAGTGGCCTTTTCCCCATAAAGAGCGAAACTACATTTTAATAACTATTTCAAGTTTGACTGGGGTTTTAGTTCCTATCATTGTGAAAAGTTTTTTTTTTTTTTTTCATTTAGTTCTCTGTTATTGGCCATGCAGGCCCTAAGTTTTGTTCAAAAGTAGGTAAAGGAAGCCTCAGCCTATTTCTGAATGTGTCACAGGTCAGTTCTGAACCTCTCCATGGAAGGTGATTGCCAATCTGAGATCCTTAGAAGACAAGGCTGGGCAAACATACTAAGGCCTTTAGACGAAAATGTACAGAGCCTTCATGAACCAATGAAGGCCATTATAATGCTAAAAGCTGGCTGTACTATGGTGATAATTGTCTTTTACTTCAGATGGCAATCTGGTGTTTTCCATTAAACAAAAATTCGTAACCTACTGGACCCTCACATCAATACCCATTGTTCTGTGTTGCTTTACATCAGCTCAAAATGGGTATACTGTGTAGGCTTAAATACAGTGTTAAGTTCTTGTTTTCATAGAATTTATTAGAAGATTTACACAGAAAATTATCACATATTTCCTGTGAGATTTATACTAAAAAACATGTTCAGCATGTACTTTAAAAATAGGCTACTAGAAGGGAGTTGGACATTTGTCTTATAATTGGGCTGCTCACACTAGTTCAGTGATTCCGTACTGGAAACTCCAAACAAATGTCAAACTGTACCTTTTTAAAAGTTGATATTTTAAAATTCTGAATCCAGTGATGTCCAAGTTATCTGGCCTCAGGGAACGATATGTGACCCCATGAAACAATGATTCAGAAAACTGAAGCTTCTATGTTCAAGTGCCATATTGTTTATCTTTTCTTTTATTTCCTTACTTTTTTTTTAGCGGAAAGCTTACTCCAATATGTTACATGTGTCCTCTAAAGTGTCTAAATATATCTTAGAAAGAAGTACCCTTTCCGTAGTTATCCATTCTCAATAAATCAGGGTCACCATGATAAACATCACTTTTACACAATGCATGTCATCTGGGAGTACTGGGATCCGTGCTAAATTCTTTTTGAGTTCTTATATCTGCTTTTTATAGGTTTTTCAGTCTCTTTACTCATGATCAGGCTGCCAACTGTCACTTCTTGATGCGTCAGAGTGCCTGCCTCCAACTTATCTAATTTGCTATCTCTGACTTACTGTGGCCTGGGAAACCAGTTAACCAAAACCACACCCATTTGAAATGTGTCTAAAATTAGAATAAATAGGCTCTACCAGAAGTATTTGAGGGGCACTTTTCTAAATTTTGTGAGCATGTACAATCAGTAACATGTTTCTCCCACAATCTTTTTTTCCCCTTCATTTCTTTTGTTTTGCACATTCTCAGCAATATTCCCTATCAGAACACTTATGCAAAAGCCCTCAGATATTTTATATATTTTTGATAATCTTAGTACATAAAAAAGCAGCTTGCTAATGGCATTCTTCCACAACTAACCACAAAATACGGACATTTACACAACCGAAACAAATTATTTTATTTTGTCAAAACTTCTTTCTCTCTGATTGATAGGAATATGGGACCAAGGGGTATTAGTGAAAACTGATTCAGCACTTTGATTCACGGATGACCCTGGCCCTGCTTCATTTCCTCCACCTCTTAGTTTTGGGAATATTGGGTGGCAGGTCCAGCAAAAGCATTCTGCAGAACTGGGATGGAGGTTTTGAGGCCCACATGCTGACTGAATTTAGACACACCCGTCAGAGAGCTTCTGGTCAGAGCTTCAGACTCCCTACTGATGGCAACACACTCCTTTTCTCCGTGCACCTCTAAAATCAATAAACAGTGGGTATGGGGATACAGGCATTTGTTTTGCTCCTACTATATATGAGGTGCTGTGATAGTGCTGGAGAACCAAAGATTAATAATCTCGGGAGATCTCAAAGTCTAGTAGGAGAGACAGACCCATACCAAAATAGATCACAATGCAACCTACTAAGTGCTATAGAAAGGTGAACACAATACTAGGGGTGAGGGGGGACTACCTTCATCTGCGTGGGTCAGAGGCCTAGAGTTGTAGCTGGATTTCACAGAACGAACAGGTGAACGAGTCCATGGGGCCATCACCAAGGAGAAGGTTCTGATATACTTGGGTCCTGTGCTGAGCACCAGGAGTTTAACTGGCTCTATTTGACTAAGTTCCTAGCACTGATTTCCTAATTCCCCAGTCTCTTTAGAATTGACTGCTGTACTGACTCTCACCATCATTTCCTCCTGAGAACCTGAACCATGAGCTGGGTCTGAGGGGGCCATGGTGTTTCCTACTGCAAAGGACAGCATTTATAGCATGATAATTTCTAATGCAGAAGGTGGGGAGAAGGGGCTAGTACCTCACAAGCAGCTTGGTCTCACCTCAACCATCTGTCTGTCTTACAGAAGAAATTAAGGGTGATTTCTTTCCCTTCAAGTAAGGGTATGATGACCCTGTTCTTCATTCAATACCTGAAGGGAAAATGAGAGAGATAAAGAGAGCGTGCACACGTGCACAATTCTAGAGGGAAACAAAGAATGCTAACTTTAAAACCTCCAGGAGGAAGCTGAAGCAAGCAGCTAGTCCAAGGTCACATAACTCAGTAAGCAGCAGAATCAGAATGAAATCAGGACCCAGGTTTTTTTGGTTCGGAGTCCACTGCTCTTTGTGTTACTACCCTATGGCAATAGCAAGGAGGAGGGGGCAGTCTGAGCTTTGCTCATGACATGAGTTGAGCTGGTCCATGTGAGATCCTAAGAGGCAGAGTATGTGTTGGTGGAGAAAGGAAAGATGGCTAGCTAATTAATGCCTTTCTAAAACATGGCATAGAGCAAGCAATAATTGGAGATACAGAAGATCTTGGAGACACAATATTCAAGGTCCCCTACAAAGAACCCTACAATTCCGCTGTGTACTCCATTTGGAGACACCCAGAAATGTGCCCTCTTTTGTTTGCAAGTCTCCCCAAGATCTGGTGAGCTCTACTCCTCTGCCTCTACCCCTCCTACCTGTGTGCCTCTGGTTGAGCTCTAAATTTAGATTCTCCATGAAAGAAGAGATCAAAGCAAACTATGAATCTGGACAGAAGGAACATTTAGAAATTGAGGAAGTAGGAAAGAGGGTGATTTGCTAAAGTTTTTATATCGGATATTTTTAGGGTGTTGTAAACTTTTGCTACAGGTTCAATTTGAAGCCCTTTACATACTGGTATACACATTTGTACACCTAGAATATAAAATGTTTCACAACTGAAGTATTGAGTATCCACCAAATAGCCCTGTAATAAACTTTGCTTCCATTATGCAGCTCTGCAGGTTCGGATCATGTGTAGAAAATTAGTTTTCCCAGGGGAACTTGAACCTGGATCCAATTCCTGTAGACCTCAGTGACTTAAGAATGGTCAGAAAAAATTCTGTAATACATTTTAAAGACGTGGTCTCTTCTCGGATACCTTAAGCAGGGCTGAGTTTTCGAGTATATATTATGTTGAACAAGGCTCATCCGCATAGCTATACTGTAGCTAGCTGGGGGATCCTTATGTGACCGAACAGGTGAAGAAACGTGATGGTATGCCCGCACTCCTGCAGAGCTCCGCAGACCCAAGTAGGCGCGATGGAGCATCTTATTTCTGAGCTCTGGGTTTGAAACGTACTCATTTAAAAACTCTAGCGCCTTGAATCGCCACGCGAGCGCTGCTGGGTGGAGAATTCAAGCGGGGTGTGTGGGGGGTGGATAATGTCATCAGCCTTGAGATCTTCAAGGAGTTCTAGGATTGGAAAGAGAGAAGCATTCTTAGGTTGCCTAGCGATAAATCTGCGGATGATATCATTCTCCCCGAGGCCGGCCTCCCACTCCGGACCCCTCCCGTCCGGCTTTCCTCCCCATCCCCCCTCCCACGCCGGGGTTCAAAGTACAGCCGCGCGGGGTGAAGGAGCCGGAGCCGGAGCCGGACGCGCGCTGTCACGTGCGCCCGCACATGCCCCGGCGCACGCTGCGCGGCACGTGAGAGGGGGCGGGGCGGGGGCGGGGAGGCGCCCGCTCGCGGCCTTCCGCGCGTGCGCACTAGCCCCCACGCCCGCGGGCGGGGGGGGGGGCCTCCAGACTCGGGCGGGCGGAGGGGCGGACTGGCGGCCGGCGGGCTGGGGTTGGGTTGGGGTGGGGGGAACGGAGGGGCGGAATGGAGGGCCGAGGGCGGGGCCGCCGGGTGGGGTTGAGGACGCGCTCTCCCAACAGCTGCGACACCGTCTTCCCTCTTGAGTTTTAGCGGGCCGGGCCTAGGTAGTCATTCCTCCCAAATTAAAGCTGGCTCGGACTCCGGGCTCCTCGAACCATTCTGACACAGCAGTTTCCGAGCTGCCCTCCTGGGCGCGGGTTAGAGGAAGGTCGACAGCCGCCCGGGGAGGGCCTCGGGGCGGGGACTTCAAGCCCGGGCTGGCTGCGGCTGGGGAAGTGACGGGCCAGGCGCGGGGGCGGGGGTTGTGGGGAAGGAAGGTGGCTGACACACCCGGCCGCGCCGGGACTATGGCCAGACCGCGTCCTGCCCTGGTCCCTGGGCCACGTCTCGCTGGAGAAACCCCGGGCGGTCGGTGGACCGGGAAGAGTGCTAGACCAAGGGTCTGGGCAAACCAGGCTAGTGGAGGCATTGCGTCTTTCATTGGTCTCCGCTTTGCAAATTAAATTCCCACTCATTAAGCACTAGGGGACTTAGTTAATCGTGATAGAATACACTGGGACTTTCCGTGCAGGGTATACGGAAAAAGAAGTGATTTTGTGGCACCAGTGGATTCTGCATGGTGCAGTAAGATGAACAGTTAATGTAGTCAGGGGCTGAAGGAGGGCTTTTTTTATGTTATATTCGAAAAGATTACTCACAAATCCCTTAGAAAAAATGATCAAATCCCACTTTCACTTTTCGAAGTGTTTACGTGGATTTTGTAAAACTTCTAGAAACACGCATGTTCATAAATGACCTAAAATGAGTAGTGTGGAGGAGTTTGGTCTTCATGATGCCCTTTAGATAACCGAGAATACCCAGAAGTGTAACAAAAGTAGGGAAACACCACTGCCTCCTGCAAATATGGTTTTGGTCTTGTGATGGAAAGTGATCTCCGGCGTTGCCAGTAATATTTGGACAGGTCAGGTGCCAGTATTTGCAGAGACATCATAGAGGGGTTGTGTACTGTCCAGTGTAAAGGGCACAGCCAGTACCACCCTGGAGACAGGCTGCTAGAAGCTAACAGACGTTCACAAAGCACAAGACGAATTCATTGTTTGTTGTTTGCCTTTTAATGATAGGTGTGCATAATGTCTGAGACAGCCTAGTTATTAATAATATCCTGAAAGTTGAAAAAGCAAAGATAGACTTCAAAGATGCGCTCAACAAATTTCTACTGAGCTCTTACTGTGTGCCAGACATCGGGGATCCGGCAGTGATCCATACTGATAAATTCATCCCCCATTATGGTGCTCACAACTTGTGATAAAACCTCCCAAGTTCCCAGGCACTTGCCAAGCAATTACTATTATGACAACTAGTGATCAGTATATCTCCGCACTGGATTATTTTCACTTGGCACTTAATGAAAAATGCCAGGTGAAAGGAATAAATCTCTAGTCCCATCAATGCACACACCCTCTCTCCTCTTCCCTTTTCTCCTTCCCTCACCCCCTGCATCCACACTTGTCTGGTCTTCCAAGAGAGCAAGCTTCATCGTTACCCAGAATACTTGCGCTTCCTCCTCCATCTGCCTGCAACACTCAGCCCTAGATGCTTGGAGGCTGATTCCAAACCCCCCAGTCCCCACCTTTTTAGAGGTGTCTGCTTAAATGCTGCTTTTTCAGAGAGGCCCTCCCTGAGCAGCCCAAAGGCCATATATAAAATACCAGTTCCCCCAGCATTCTTTATTTTTACTCTATTTTTTTTCACAGCATGTATCACTGCTCATACAGTGTGTGTATACTGGTGTACATGTATACACACACATACACATAATTTGCTTACTGCTTGTCTGACTCACTAGGATGAACAGGGACTTTGTTCTGTTTGTCCAGTGCCAAGAATGGCACCTGGCTGTAAATAAGTAAATATTTATTTGTCTTTTATAAAAAAAAACATGTATCAATTCTCAATCAATATTTGCTGGATGAGTGAATGAACATCTCTGGCAACCACTTTAGCTTGGTCATCTCACCAAAGACCATAGCACAGGCCCTCTCAAAGTGTCCTTTTCCATATTACGAATCCATTTCCTCAACACTTACTCAGCAGCTGCTCTATTCCAGGCACTGCGTGACGAGGAGACGTCAGCAAGTGGTGAGGAGTCAGAGGCAGTTAGCATCCCATACTAGCAAATGGGAAAAGACTTGGAGTGGTTTGATTGAATTTTATTGTCAAAATAAAATTATAAGACATGGTATCAAAGCTTTAATTGAGTTCCCCTAATAAGAGAATTAACATCAATTTCCTCTTATTCTGAATGATTGCCACTTATTACGTTAAAACATTGTTTACTTAAATATCTTCTTTGAAATTAAGAAATACTCGGATTATTTCTCCATCCCCTGAGTTAAAGAGAACAAGCCACACTAGCTCTGTAGAAGGAGCAAGTTTCAAAACAGATATGTCAGCTTTCAGCTGGCCCCTAACCCTGTGTAGGACTGAGTGAGACCCTCTGAGTTCCTCCCGGGATGGAACACCCAACAGGTGTGCCCAGGGCTTGCGACTCGCAGACTCTCCAGCTCTTCACGGGCTCTGTCAGGTGTGGTAACCTTGTCCCCTGGCGAATGAGCTTCTTCCAGGCAAGAGCCAGCTTCATCTATTTACCAGGGTGTGCTCAGCACCCAGTGCTATACCTGGCACACAGTAAGCACTCAATAAATGGCTGTCGAAATCCAAACTGTCCTCTCCATTCCCACAGCCGTTGTCCTAGTTTCAAGCTTTATCACCTCTCACCTGCATTATTGCAAGAATCGGCTCAGTGGCCTTGGCCCAGTCTTCCTTTCCCCAAACACCAGCCACACAGCCAGCACAATCATATATGAAAAGCATCTCCAGGGACTCCCTATGACAGGAAACAGACATGAAGGCTTACACGCTCCCTTTTTCCCTCCACTTCTATTCTATCTCATCTCCTATTTCCCCCATCCAGGAATGGGCATCCAATGCCCCAGCTGCCCTGAACTATCACAGTCCCTGAATGTGCTCTGTACTCTCAAATGTTCATCTTTGAGTAGAAGAGCCTTTATTTGGAAGCCTCCTACTCATGCTTCAAAACTCAGCTCCAATTAAATCTCCTCTGCTTCCAAGATGATCTTAGTCAAAACTTAACCTCACCCACTCCTTTGCTTTGTGTTCTTTTAGTCCTTTCCTTAAATCTCCATTTGAGTGTTTAAAATCTTATTCCACAAACATGAATGTGCAAGAAGTGGTGTGTGTTCTTGTTTTCTGTCAGTAATTGTAACTTCTAGCCACCTCCCCCAAGGCTGGTGGAAAACTGTCACTGTGAGCTCTCCTACTCCTACTGGCTTTAGGATTTCACAAGGACCTGGGATACCACGATTATAGAGGAAGAACCCCTTTATTCTCAGATTGTCCTAGATGACTGTCAGTGTCCAAGCCTGCTACTTGGTATGCCTAGCTCTTCTGCTTCTTTCTGGGTAGGAGTTTTTGCCAAGGCTTGATGATCTAGAATTTCAGGGCATTGGGTCCCCATTCTCCTCTGTGTCTTTGCTATACCAAGGAAATGCAGACCTGGGAGCCCACAGGCCTTATTGCTTCTGCTTCTAATTCTTCCTCCTAACATACCTCCAACCCGAGAGAGGGGTCTAGGTACGGGCAGTTAACCTACCTGAGTTGTGATGGTTAAGTGGAAGACCACAGGGAACGGTAGGGACCAAAGAAACAGTGGGGATGGGGTTGTAACCCCTAACAAGAGGCAGACATTACTTGCCCCAACTAATTGTGGTAAGATGAAAATGCAGCCCAGGATCACCAGGCTGTCCAGTTTTTCCAGGAGAGGCTAAAATCTACATTTTAAGGTAAAAATCTACTTTCAAATGTTGCCAACCATTTCTAACAGCTTCAAAACACTATTCCTTCCAAATGAAGTACACCTGTAAATGTCTTAGCCCAGAGAAGGTCACTTCAAGACCTCTGCTTTAGAAGAGGCCTGGCGGGAGGTTTTCGTCATCCACTTAAGCCCAAACCTCCCCAACACAGATAGCCCTGAAGTCATTCTTGAAAACAGGTGGAGGGGAAGATACAACGAGAGCAGACACAGGTTAATGTCTCAGTAAATTACCTTGTCACACTGAGACTTTTCACATTGTATTGTGATTAATCGTGTCTGTCTCCCACACGTGGTGGCCCAAACCGGGCCACTCGGGCACCAGCTCCAGCCTCCGCTTGGCGCTCGGCCCTCGCTCGCTGCTGTGTGTCAGACTGTTTACTTGTTCTTAGCTCCTTCTCCAGTTTCTTTTATGACCCTCCCAGACCTTTCTCTCCCACTTACCTCAAGGTCTCTGCTTCCCTCCAGACCGGTGACTCTCAGGCCAACCCCTGCTTCCTCAAGCGAATTGAGCCCATTGCACGCAATACCCCCAAACCCTCAACTCCTCCTGCCCACCTCCTCCCACACCGTCATTTCCCTTCCTACCACAGCAAAAAGAAAGGTGGCCCTTCTGCTCAGAGCCGACCCTTTCCTGTGCGTCATCCATGGTGCAGCAGAACTATCTAGGGGCACGTGGGTGGCTGGGTCTGGTGAAGTGGCCAGCTCTTGATTTCAGCTCAGTTCTGGATCTCAGGGTCCTGGGATGGAGCCTCTGTCAGGCTCCACACTCAGGGAGGAGTCTGCTTCAGAATTCTTTCTTCCTTCCCCCCTTTTGCCCCCGCCCCCATCAAATAAATAAATCTTAAAAAACAAAACAAAAACACTATCTGTTAAAACTGCTCTATCCTTTCCATGCGGTGAGTCTAGATCTCTGTTAAGGAATTGTGTTACTACCTCATGAAGGTCTTCCTGGAGACCCACACACACCTAGGGACAGGGAAGATGCCCCATAAACATGTATTAAATAAATGCCTTTTTTTTTTATCGGGGGGCTATACCACAGTTCCTAAAAAATTGTCTAGAGGCATAAGACAACTGCTGACACCTGATGCTTTGTAGGTTATTAATCTAGAGAAAGTAGTTTCCCCTGACTCTGAACGTGGGCTAAATTTGGAGGAGATAATCCAGGAGGGAATGTAGCTGGCAGGCTAGGGAGTTTCTCCTGGGTCAGGTTGGTGCCATCCAGCTGTGAGTTTGCTGTATTAATACCTCCTATCTGTCTTCTCTGATTACTGCTGGTGAGGCTGGCCTTTGGCACCTGCTAAGGGGAGCAAGGGGGAAGCCTCCATGACCAAGGTGTCACATTGCTCTCTGTCCCCTCAGGTTCCACCCAAACACACCACTACTTCATTAGCAGATTACCTCGGGGGGAAAGACAATAAGCACCAAGCCTTCTTACTCCTTGTTATTTATGTTTCAAAACATTTTTCCTCTTTCCCTTTCCTCTTTCAAACTTTTTTAAAAATATTCTGATGTAACTTTAAATCTATATAAATCATCTAATTATATTTATCTTTAATCCTACTCTCATGTTTTAAACAAATATCTCATATCCTATTTTATAACTTCCTTGTTACCCTGCAGGCTTTCAACCTTGTCTTATTTTTGAATTTTTATTTATTTAAAATTATTTTATAACTGACTTCATTTTGATTTCAATTTTAACAAGTTACTTTAAACTTCTGGTTTCTTTCTGAATTTTATTCTCTCTTTTTTTTTTTTTTAAGATTTATTTATTTATTTGACAGACAGAGATCATAAGCAGGCAGAGAGGCAGGCAGAGAGAGAGGAAGGGAAGCAGGTTCCCTGCAGAGCAGAGAGCCCGACGCGGGGCTCCATCCCAGGACCCTGAGACATGACCCGAGCTGAAGGCAGAGGCTTTAACCCACTGAGCCACCCAGGTGCCCCTGAATTTTATTTTCTTACTCTAATCTTCCTTCAGCTAATTTTATAGCCCATGTTGTACTTTTGTTTTATGAATTTTTATAGTCCTCCTGGTTTAAACTCTTGCCTATGTCTTTAAGATTTTCTTATTTCTCAGTTTTCAGCTTTTAACTGCTTGTAAATTTTCCAGAATCCTTTAGCATCACATTTTAATCTTTAGTCTCTCTTCCCTTTCTTTTTTGGCAATGTAACATTCTTACCCTTTCTCTTATTTATTATCTGTCAGCTGATCTAACTTAAATAGTGACTTGTAAGAGACACACTGAAATTAGGAAAACTTCTCTGCCCCTCCCCACTTCCTGCCAACTTTTACTCTAAGTACATTTTTTTTTCTTTTTGCATTCATGTTACTTTTTGACATAGAATTCTAGGCAATCTTTATTTTTGTGTATTTTCAAATCTATGGTTTCTCATTGTTTTAATAAATTTCTTTTGGTTGCGAGGAACAAACTTGCAGTTACCTCAACTGAAGGGCATTCCAGTTACCTCAACTGAAGGGCATTTTATTGTAGGAATGAATGTGTGAACAGGGCAACAGAAATCTCAGGCACTGTGTAGACTAGGCATCATGCCAGTCCTACATGGTGTCCCCAGGAAGAGCTGGGACCAATGCAGAGTTGGGTCCCACAGGCACTAGAACAACAACAACAAAAATCTGAAAGCCAATGCAGTATCAGTGAGGGAATCTTCATTTTATACTTTGCTTCTACATGTAACCTAACTAAATCCGAATTTCTAAGATTAAAAAGAGAATCATATGGACACCCAGGAAGAAGAGTCAATTCACCCAAAAGGCAAAAAAAGGGTCAAGTTCAGGTAGCTTCAGATTCCTCCCTAGCAATATTCCCTATGGAAGACAGGAGTAAGGCTTATACTGGTATCACTTGGGAGCGTCTCAGAAACCCAGGAGCTCTGTTGCCAGTTGCCGGTTGCTGTTCCATATCTGCTGAATCTGAATCTGCATGTGACCAAATTTGGAGGTGATTCCTATGCATATGAAATTCTGAGGGAACAAAAACGTGATGCAGGTTTTAAAAGCCCTCCCAAGGAGTCTCTAGTATAGAGACAAAACGTTCTCAAATCTGAAAGAATGAGGCAGCGATTCTCAATCCAGGCTGCTTCTTGGACCCTTGCTTACAACTTCCCTTGGATTTTTTTTTCCTCCTAAGAGAGCCTGTTTGTGTAATTTCTCTGAGACTGGAGATATTGACTTGTCTGCACATTAGGGCCATTTGAGATTTTTTTTTTTTTTTTTTTTTTTTTACTGTTGCATGGGTCATACTCTCAAGAGAACTTGATTGAACTCGTCTGGATAATAACCCGATGTCACTGGATTTTCCAGAAGCTCTCAGGTCATTACAATAGGTGTCCAAGGTTGCGAATCCTTGACTTAAGGGAAAACAAACCCGTAAACCCTCCTGGAAAGAACTACTGAAAGACGGACCCCGGACAACAAAGAAATGAGTCAAAATAAAAAGCTCAGGAATGAAGAAGCTGTGGTGAGAGGTAATTATTTAATTAATTTAAGAATCATTTAAACAATTAAATAACTTGGAATTTTGGGACGGCTCAGGTCATGATCCTGGAGTCCTGGACGAGTTCCATATCAGGATCCTTGCTCAGTGGGAAGTCTGCTTCTCCCTCTGCTCTTTACCCCACTTGCGCTATCTCGCTCACTCTTGCTTTCTCTCTCAAATAAAATCTTTTTCTAAAGATTTTATTTATTTATTTGACAAACAGAGATCACAAGTAGGCAGAGAGGCAGGCAGAGAGAGAGGAGGGGAAGCAGGCTCCCCACCTAGCAGAGAGCCCGAAGCGGGGCTCGATCCCAGGACCCTGGGATCATGACCTGAGCCGAAGGCAGAGGCTTTAACGCACTGAGCTACCCAGGCGCCCCTCAAATAAATAAAATATTAAAAATAAATAAATAACTTGAAATTTTAGTTAGAGAATATCATGATTGGTGCTTTAGGAGGCAAATCTGGTATTGCCTAGCCCCTAAATTTCTATTTGCACTTGGTACACTGTCTTACCAAATCATTATTTCCTAGGTTTCATCATTGGTTCTCAAGGTTTCACACAAGTGATTGTGGCTCCACATCCCTCCTTTTTGCACACCTGACTCTAAGCAAACTTTTCGCCAGGTAGGAGGCTTGACAGTGACAATGGTGACTTATGTTGCCCGTCTGCTCTCTGACTGGGTCTCTAAAAGAAAGCCAGAGATCTGGAGAAGGAAGAGACTAGGGAAAGCCTAATGATGGGGGATTAGAATTAGAAGTAGCAGCCTAAACTCATGATTCTGTTATAGAAACTAAACAGCCCCTGCCTCTCTGGGACCTTGCCTTGCAGATTCCAGCGTCTCAGCTGTCCCAAACTCTGGTCTTTCCTCTTCAGCTCGGGTACTGCCCTTCTCCGCTTGGATTCCAGATGGCTATGCTGCAATCAGGGAAATTTTCCCCAGGCAGGGAGCCAGGTTTCTCATGAGGCTCACCTCTAATGTTTCTCTGCCTTCAGGGATGGATTGCAGGCTTGCATTGCCTACTCGGTGTTGCTTGTTCTCTAGTTTCTGTAGATACTTGCCTTACATATTTTGTCTAATGTTAGAGCTACGTCAAGAGAGCTAGTACCAGATACTCCATCACAGACAAAAGCAGAAGTGCTGGGCCATGTACTCAATAATAGTATTTCATTAATGTTCAATTTCCTTAAAATTGATCATTAAGTCAATGGTGAAAGAATCCCTTGATTATGCGTTATGTAGGAGTTCCTTGTTTTTAGAATATGCATATTAAAATACACGGATAGAGGATTACATTGTCTACAACTTACTTGGAGATGGTGCAGTCAGAAGATAATAATTTGAATAACAATATATGTATCTGCAGAGGGAGCAAGACAAAGAAACTGATGAAGTGAATGCGGAAGATGGTATCAGTGATGAATCTAGATGAACTGTGTGTGGGGACTTCTCACGCTGCTGTTCTTTCTCAGAAGTTTGAAATGTTTTCAGAATAGAGTGTAAACAAACCACCCTTTGCATGATGACTGGACTTAGTGATTCACACCCAAAGTTAGGGCATGGAAAGAAAAAAAGAGTAATTTTGCAGTGAAGAAACCTGGCAAACACCACCTTAATCAAATGATTAAGGCTCATGTCACCAGTGGTAAGTCATGTAGATATCATGTGCCCACTGATACGTGAGGAAAAGGTTTTCTCAATCAAAATTTATAACCTGATTTAAGAATTCATGGGTTTCCTTAAATATCTTTTTAAATTGGGTAAATATTGGCCTTTTCATTTTCTGTCTACCTAGCTTGAGTAGAATCCATCTGTAGAGATATTACAATGGGTGTTCATTGATCAATTTCATGCTAATGTTATAGTCTAGAGATATTTATGATATTTGTATAAAACAGTGGCTTTTCTTTTTAAGTGTAGTTCTCTTTTAATCCAAATGCCAAGATTACTGAATTAATGTCATTCGTGCCATTTGAATGACATTTAGGATATCTTTATTTAAAACCATATTTAAAAGATTATTGCATTTACAAACATTTTAAAATATACACATACATACTTCCTGTCATTAAGAAAGGAAGGGAGAAGGAATTTTTCATTAAAAAAATATATATTTGACTTCCCTGGAATCATTCCTTCCCAGGTAGAAGGCAATAATAGGACTGTGAGATTACTTAGGACTTTGGAGATTAACTATCTGGGTTCATCTTTTGAATTTAATAAGAGTATCTTCATCATAAGGTATTGTGAATATCAACATGCATGTCTGTAAACATTTGGAGCAAACTGTGCTCACAAAGTAGAGGTCAATATGGAGCTATACAACAACAAACTTTGGAAAATATTGGCTATATCATTGTCCATTATTTTTAGATCTTGTTTGCTCAAATCAAAGAATCACTGGACTATTGCCCTTTGGGTAAAGTGTCTTCCCTACTCCAATCAGCTGTGACTATGAGAAAAGGTCACATACCCAGCATAGTTGCCCTTGTCATCAATTGCTGGGATCAGGGAAATTTTCATGAGAGGCCTTGGGCTGAGGAAGGATGGTCAGGGACACATATAATACCTTGAGGTGCACATTGCATTGGGTTTCAAGCAAACTCTGATCATAGGAGAGGGTGGATAATCCTGAATTGGGTTTTTAAATAACGTTATTTGTTCTTCTCCTGAGTAACTCAGCTAAATGGTCATGATTTTGAATATGTTTAATGTTCCCCCAAAGATATTCATGCCCTAATCCCTGAATCCCGTGAGTAGGTTCCCTTGCATTGCAAATGAAGCTTTGCAGATGTGATAGGGTGAGATGATCCTGGATAATCAAGGTAGGCCCTATCTAATCACATAAAATATCAAAAGTGGAGAATCTGTCCTGGTTCAGTGAGAGCGATGAGGAGAAAGAAGAAAAACAATAGCCTTGAAGTGGGAGAGGTGTTTAACCTGTCATTGCTGGCTTTGAGGATGGAGATAGAGGGCCATGCTGAGGACGGCAGGAACCCTCTAGAGGTGGAGAATGGCCTTCAGCTGAAAACCAGCAAGGAAACAGAGACTTCAGTTCTACAATTACAAGGACTAAATTCTGTCAACAACCCAAATGAGTAGGAAATGGATCCTCCCCTAGAACAAGGGAATGCAGGCTACCAACACCTTGATTTTAGTGAACTTCCCATCAATAGAACTGTAAGATAATAACTTTGTGTTGTTTTAAATCATTCTGTTTTTGGTAATTTGTAATGGCAGCAAAGTCAAAGGAATACAGCTGGTCTCACTCAGAAAGTAAAATTTCAGCAGAGACTTAAAGGGAGTGAGAGAGGGAGCCATGAGGAAATCTGGAGGAAGAGCATTCCGGGTAGAGAGAACAGCAAGTGCAAGGGTCCTGAATGAGAAGCACATGCGGCTTGTCCAAGGACCAGCAAGGAGGCCAGCGAGCCTAGTGGAGAGTAAGCAAGGAGGAGGGTCACAGGAGATAACACCAGATCAGGAGGGCTTGCCGTCTCTGCTGTTACTGACTGTACTTCCTATCCAAGTTTAGAGAAAAATAACCACCGTGACCTTTTTCTGACCGAGAAGTTAGGCACCAGCCTCTCCAAACTGCCCAGTTCCACTTGTCTGCATAGTCATTTGGAGCACCCTCTTTGGTGGTTTCCTGTTGGTGAAGACCCACTCTTGTACAGTTGACCTGGCTAGGAACCCCCAAAATGGCCCTATTTCAAGGAACTGATTATGTTAGGGTTGATGAGTTGGCTTGCCATGGTTGTGGCCACTTTGCCAGTCAGTGCGGCTCTATCCCTCTATAACCAGTAAACTCTGATGCCTGCCACATGAGCCTAGGCTTCCTTTCCTTCGGAGCTGGCTGTGGGAAGAATGCCGATGCGCTGGTGTAAGTCGCAGGTAGCATCAGTCTGCAAGGCAGCTCCAATTTTTAATACTTAACTCCCCTCCTCACATTCATGGCTTCAGTCGTTTTATCTTTCTGGCTGGTAGGGAATATATATTTTGGCAGAGGTAAAGGTGAGTCGCTCATCTTTACATCTGTCAAGCTCCAAGGCCATGTTTCAGGAATCTTTTTCCTTCAGTTTTGACCTCGGTCTACAATAAATTGTATGTGATCTCTCTTAACATTAACAGTCTCTGTCCAAGGCACGTGGGGATGGTTTGGAGCGCACGACACCCTCTCCTCTCACAGGGGCAGATTATGTGCTCTCCAGCTCACACAGACAGGCAAAGCAATGAAACCAGAATACGGCAAAAAAAGCCTTCTAATTTATATTTTTGAATTTCCTCCCAAAGTTTCCATTTACGCTACTTCTGATATATTTACATTTCTTCTTTCTTCCTTTTTTTGTTTTAGCATGATCTCTGCCCCCCAACATGGGACTCAAACTCATGATCCTGAGATCAAGGGTTGTACTCTACCAACTGAGTCAGCCTGGTACCCCGGACTTTTATTTCTTAATCTTGATCATGAAATTATATTGATTATATTGATACCCAGGGTAGGTTTTTGGGTTTTATTTAGCTATTAATTTGGGTATTCCTAGTACCTACACCATGTCTGGCATTCAGTAAATAATTTAAAAATTCATTCATTAATTCAGTCATCATTTATTCATTTTTAAAATGAATGGCCCTTCAAAACCCTTTCTGTTTCTACTATTGGAAATAGGTAAAATTTGGTAATGCTGACAGCTTATTATGTAGTTGAGGAAAAATATGCATTACCTTTATTTCATGCATTGAAAATATGTTTGAGGAAGTTTTATCTCATGACAATATCCTCTACTTTCTTTATAAATTGACAACAAATTAACTAGAGAAAGTTAAATTTTACAATTGAACCTAAAGGGTTTAACTGATTAAATATTTTGTCATATTTTGTATCTGAAAAAAAAACCCAAACCAGTTCTCTAGATGAACAGATCCAGTACTTCTGTAGTGGAGAAAATGTGGTAAAATGAGTGTGAGGTAAATGACCCCAGGAACTCTCTTCTCTCTTAGGTCACGAGGCCTCCTCTGAATAATTGCAGGAATCACAGAATCACAGAACTCACAGAACTTGCTCATGATGCCTGCCAGTGTTTGAGAGCCTACAGCCCAGTGACTCAAGACCGGATCAGGGGAGTAAACTTTGACAGAGATCTATACGGGTTATTTTGTTTCTCACACAGAGCAATGTCCTATTGATTCCGCTACTGTCCCTTCACTAGACCTTCTGAAATCCATAATAAGTAACAGTTCATTAGATAAAAGTAATGGAGTAAGCCTGAAAATGGCATTTTCTCCAAAATTCAGAGATGTTGGTCCTCCCGAGGGGTGGAAGTTTCTCATCTTGTGGTGTCCTTCTTGCTCTTGGCATCCTGGACCATTGGTATTTGCTTGTTAACCCTACGGGGGTTTTCCGTGGGCTCTAGACATGTTACTTTAAGAATATTACTTAAAGCTGAAAGTGCTCTCTCGAATTTTCATCTTCAACAGAGAAGACCTTTCTAGATTATACAAATCCTACATACCATCTAGAAAAAGGGAGTAGAGATCGAGTGTACAGTAATCAGGATGCAGGTTGATTATGAGCTAATCCCATTCATGTAAAAACATTGTCCGGGGAGACAGCAAAGACAAAAATAGGCTAAGGTCCTGATCTCAGAATCTTTTCCCTCCCCCCAGGGTGCTCAGCGTAGCTCACCCCATTCTTTCTGAGCAGTCCTATTGTAAATTCTACTTAGATTTATAAGACTGGGGGGCAAATCCTGCCTCTACTAATTGTATAAATTTGGGGAAATGCCTTGCACATTGTTTTGTCTGTTTACTTATCTTCATAATGGAGAGGATGGTGGTATAAGGTCCAGGAGGGTTTGGAGCTTTCTGAGTGTTCGGACACTAAGCAAACATTCATTGTAACTGGTTCCAAGGAGGCAGTCCGGCAGAGAGATCGGGGGCATGGGATTTGGAGTGAGGCAGACTGGTGTGAGGCTCACTTATCAACTTTGTGACCTCAAGTGTTAGTTCTCGGAATCTAGGTTTCCCTTGCCTGTAAAGAGAATGGTTTTAATGAGAAAGGATAGTTTTAAGCATTAAATGACATAGTCTAAAACCTCCTTTGCATTTCTTTCTGGGCAAGTTCAGCGGTTGCGCAACGTTGTGGAAATACTAGAAGGAAGGAAGACAAATGGGCCTTCCATTTGGTGTCATGGGCCGTGGGCCGCAGCTGCATGAGGTCCTCTCTGGGACCGCAGAGCTGCACAAAGGTCCAGAGCCCGTTCCCATGCAGCTACACGGATGGCCCCCGGTGAGATGCAGTGGCCGTGCTTTTCCTGCTCCCCCACACAATGTGACGAATCACCTGTCTGATAGGTTGTAAAACTAGTTTTCCTGGTGTCTTGCTGCCTAATCATTTCTTACCTGAAGTCCCCACCTCCACCCCCAGAGTCAAAGGATCATGAGTTCTTGGGTTCACTGTGGTCAGAGTCAATAGCCACTATCGAGAAGCTGCTTCACTCATGAGCTAAGTCAGAATTTCTTCAGGAACGTCAATCTGTTGCTGAGTAACAAACTCCAATACCTAAATCCACACAAATCTTCCATTTTCCTAACTTGAATGACTGAATACAGCTTCGTCAGGAATGCCCTAGGGCTACAAGGCTGTCAAACCCTCTTAATTATGTTGTGATTGTTTGGCATCTCTCACATCTGGAGCTATGAAGTACCAAGCAAGTCATGTGACTGCCTAGTTGGGTCAAGACAGCCCTCCCTAAGTTGGACAATTGTTCCCACCAGCAGCCTGCATGTTTCTGGTTTGGAAAAGAGATATGTTAACACTGTTCGCTATGTGCCTCTGACTATAAATACTGGGCCCCATTCTGAACACATAATACAAACTGATTCATTTAATATGATGCTACCATATAAGGAAACCCAGGCACTGAGAAGTCAGGCGACCTGCTCCTAGTCACATCGCCACCCTTCCCTAGCCTGTTTTGCCTTTGGCTATTCCATACTTGATTTTAGCAACCAGCCAGAGGAAAGGAAAACAAACCCATAGCAACATTTGTTTCTAATAAGTGCAGAGGACTATTTCTTTCTATTACTAAATTTACAGTAAAGAGTTTGATTCTAGCCATACAAAAGAGCTTTAAAAAGTACACTAATTTCACAGTCATGTAATCCTGATTCTTTAAAAAAAAAATGTGTATTTGGGTGAAATATAATGAAAGTCTCTCACCATTTCATTTATCATATTTTAATTTTTTCTTAAAAGTTGCTTTATCTCTCATAATGTGATTTTTTAAAAAGATTTAGCATTTTTTTTCTTTTGCATATCTATGCTGATTTGGCTTATTGGGACCGAACCTAACCTGTCTATAATGGATGGATACAAATTAAATGCTTCCAAAATATCTGGTTGAGAATTTCACCCAGTCAATTGCTTTGTCACCTTTTGTAATATCCTTGTTAAATCCCTGTTCGTTGGTTTATTTCCAGAAAGATTTTCTTTAGGGTAGCAATGATTTTGGTTTTATTTAGATACTCTCTGTTTACTAATACCTCACTACTTGGTAATACTTAATGAATGAAATAATTAATAAGTACTTTTGACATTGCTGTATTTATATCCATATATCATTTAAGAATGTTCAACTCACAACTATCTACTTAAAACTTATTAGTCAGAAAAAAGTTGTTGATTGAAATAAACCTAGGAGACCTGAAGCCCGTTTTACGACACATACATATAATGCCTTAACTGCCATATGAAGGAGAAATGAGAGGAAAGCGACAGACACTGAAGTATAGGAACGCACAGTTATGGATATGCTGGGAAGCATGATGAAGTCGTCAGATGCCCACAATGATTATGAATATGCTGGAATTTAAGAGAGACGGGAAGCCCTTCAACTTGATTCTTCTTTTTATAGTTAACATTTTGAATAAAGACTAAAAAGGTATATTTAAATGTACACTTAGAACCACCAGGAATCAAGAGCTATAAGCACAGACTCTTCTCGGTGTGTTCTGTTGGTGACTTGGCCCACCAGCTGCTGGTGGTGACACACTCCTCAGAGGCGATCACAAGTCTTGGTAAAGTTCTGAATGAAATAAAGCTTGATCTTCCCTGGACCTACCTGGAACACTGAATTTTACGAAAACCAGGCTGCAATTAATCTGTGCTTAATATGTAAAAGAGACTTAGTTTCTAAGAAACAAAGTTTTTCACCTGTAAATTTAAGGCAGGGCATTAAAAGTTGTGAGAGACATTTGAGATTACTTTTCCAATTTGGGGGGATGCCCTATGCATTGTCGGAGTTAATGTCCCTGGCTCTCCACCATATTAAATGAAAGTAGTGCCTCTAATCACTGGGACCACCAGAAACACCCCTGTAAATGTCCAAATGCCTCTAGTGGATAGAACTGCCTCTTTTGAGAAGCACCATCCTAGAGGTTTGTAATAAGCTGGGATAAAAGTTACATTTTCTTAATCCTCTCCAGAGAGTCAAATTCATAACAGTGGTTTCTTAACATATTGCTTCATAGAACTTTTTCTTTTTGTTTTAAAGATTTTATTTATTTATTTGACAGACAGAGATCACAAGTAGGCAGAGAGGCAGGCAGAGGGAGAGGAGATAGCAGGGTCCATACTGAGGAGAGAGCCTGATGCAGGGCTTGATCCCAAGACCCTGAGATCATGACCTGAGCTGAAGGCAAAGGCTCAACCCACTAAGCCACTCAGGCACCCTGTTTCATAGAACTTTTGCTCCACTTTTTACAAAATTTTTATTTGGGAAATCTTATAGGAGCAACTGAATATAATATTGCAAGCTATGTTTGAGCCAACTCATCTGTAGGGCATTGCTAGTCTCACCTTCATGCTTACTCAATAGCTTTCCATATCTTGGTAAATGTGGTAATCTTTGCAAATTATCTCCTTTAAAATATGAACCTCTAGATTCTTGTTCTGTTCAGCACATTTTGATTCTTCGACAATTCCAGCCAAGTTGAGTGACTGAGTGTGGATTTTGTAAATGGTTTTCTAATCCTTTGACTTGGCAGTTTTCCTCTGAAATCTGCACACTTTTCATGATTTACAAAATTGCTATCAACTTGATAGCTGCCAAGCAGCCTCAGTGAAATGAATTGTTCCTTTCGATCAAATCCGAAGGAGACAAAGATGACCAACGGCTACTAGGTTGTTCAGGGAAACCAAGTTTAAAATGACCTTTCAGGGATGCCTGGGTGGCTCAGTTGGTTAAGCGTCTGCCTTTGGCTCAGGTCCTGATCCCTGGGTCCTGGGATGGAGCCCCACTCTCAGCTCAGTGGGGCATCTGCTTCTCCCTCTGACTCTTCTCCTGGCTTGTGCTCTCTCTCACAAATAAGTCAATAAAATATAAAACCTTTGAAAAATAATATGATCTTTTAGACCATGGCTTTTTTTTTTAGACTATATTTTTAAAGATTTTATTTATTTATTTGAGAGAGAGAGAGAATGAGTGGGGGAAGGGGCAGAGAGAGAGAGGAAGAAGCAGACTCTCTGCTCAACAGAGATCCCAACATGAGCCTCTATGCTAGGACCCAGAGATCACGACCTGAGCTGAAGGAGGATGTTCAGCCGACTGAGCCACCAAAGCACTTCTGTATGGTGACATTAAAAAAAAAAGAAAAGAAAAGAAATGTGTCATAGAGTGTGAGCAGAAAACTTGTTTACTGCTACTTCATTTTTGACAAATAGCTCAAGTCCTTGGAGTAGGCAGCCCATCGTCTTTCTGGAACAATGCAGCAGAGCAAATGAACATAAACAGCAGACTTCTTAGGTAGTCAGTGTCTTTTCATTTCCTCAGGGTTTGTTAAATAAGGAATCTCTGTGATCCTGGGTTTTAGAGCCCTAGAGGTCTGATGGATGGTAGCTGCTGCCCCCTAGTGTACCATTCCTTGTTACTGCAGACACTAGGTTGACTAACGCCTCGGAAATAAAGATGCTTTGTTTAAATGATGCAGATAACTGAGAGATTTTTAGTATATCATTCTCTTGGAATTAATAGTTATAACACTCTTTTTTATTTTAAAAGATTTTATTTATTTGATAGATAGAGATCACAAGGAGGCAGAGAGGCAGGCAGAGAGGAGGGGAAGCAGGCTCCCGCGGAGCAGAGAGCCTGATGTGGGGCTCGATCCTAGGACCCTGATATCATGACCTGAACTGAAGGCAGAGGCTTAACCCACTGAGCCCCCCAGGCGCCCCAACACTCTTTTCTTGTAATTACCTGAAGAAATAGTCATTTAAATGATTTCCTGTCACTGCTTCAAGTTTTACTTTCTTGTCATCATTTTCTGCTTTTCCTACCTCACAGCTTGGTACATAATTTGCTGTGCTCATGCTAAACAAAAATGTGGGATCCCTGGTTTAAAAATCAGGGAAAGGGTGCCACTAAAGGTACTAAAGTACCTTCTCCTTTCTTCAACTTCTCTCTTGACTTGTTATGGTGTTTTTTAAATTTACTATTGTCATTCTAAAGTAAAGAAAAATTTAAAATTTTAATTACTAGAATGGATTTTATCATTCATCTTTATATTCTGCAATGCAAATTGTAACTGCAACTATAAGAACAAATATAATTATATTAAGTGCGAGTATAACTTGTATAACTTGTACTGAAATTATACAATGTAAATTTTGTACCTCACATATGCCTGTGTGTTTTGTTCTTCCCAGAGCAGTGGAAATACTGAACAAAAGTGCTTCAGCTGTTTTGATTTCAGTTTCCGATTCATGCACATTCAACCAACACACTCTGCCTTTGGCTTACTGATGAGTAAATAAGGACTGAAAGAAAAAGGGACTAAGAGTTGTCCTAGCTTTCCTTTTTCTTCTATGCCAAATATGCCCAGTAAGTGGTTGGCTGAGTAACATGAGGAAGAAAGGATAGAGTAGGTTTTCTTGGCATTTGTGTTTCTTAGAACATTGTTGCCTTCTATCTGCAGGCGAAAAAGTTATGATAAAAGAAAGGACAGGGGCGCCTGGGTGGCTCAGTGGGTTGGGCCACTGCTTTCGGCTCAGGTCGTGATCTCAGTGTCCTGGGATCGAGTCCCGCATCGGGCTCTCTGCTCAGCAGGGAGCCTGCTTCTTCCTCTCTCTCTCTGCCTACTTGTGATCTCTCTCTGTCAAATAAATAAATAAAATCTTTAAAAAAAAAAAAAAAGAAAGGACAATCTGGTTTTTTTTTTGTTTGGACTTCCATCAGTTCTGCATGGGGAGGCATAATTTAGACTATGGAAGAATGTGGAGGGGACTTTCCTTAGTACACAGCCACTGGCTAACAGGTACTTGTGTAAGGGACAGCTAAGATGGGATCGAGCCAGGTGCCAGGGCAGTGGCCTCTGGAGCTCTGTGATTTGCACTCAGGTTTGCACTCAGAGCCATAGTTTCAAAGTGAGGATGAAGATTACTAATGGAGGAATCATGAGAGAATGCACACTACATCTGAGAGACAAGAAGGATATTTGCCCTAAAGCAATCAGAAAAAGGCTTCCCGACTCCTCAGCATAAACATGGGACAAGCAAAATTAAGTTCGCTTTTAAAACTTCATAGTCTTGGGGTACCTGGGTGGCTCAGTGGGTTAAGCCTCTGCCTTTGGCTCAGGTCATGATCTCAGGGTCCTGGGGTCCCTCTGCTCAGTGGGGATCCTGCTTACCCCCGACTTCTCTGCCTGCCTTTCTGCCTACTTGTGATCTCTCTCTGTCAAATAAATAAATAAAATCTTTAAAAAAAAAAAAAAAACCTCATAGTATTGAAAGATAGACAAGTGCTAGGGTTTTTCAGCTTAAGCTTTCAAAAGGGGTAGCTAAATCTGCCTGGCAGAAGGACTGAATTTTAGTGGAAAATCTAGAAATGACTATATCAACAATTCAATCAAATGCATGTGTTGCGTGAGGACTGTGCTTAGAGCATGTGTCCTGAGGGCAAACAGAAGAGGGCACTCAGAGAGAGAAGGCAGAGTTTCTGCCAACCTGGGCCCAACAGTAGCCACAAAATGATCAGAAAATGGCATAAGGTCCAATTTAAAAAAATTTTATTAGTCTAGTAATGAAATTATATTTTACTCCATTTAGACAAAATTCTCTCATAGACCTATCTCATGTTTCTTGCCTTCTTACAAGGTATCTTGAATTTGATTTTTTTTTCTTGGTGACCAACACAAATTGACATTAACTTATTAGAATTTTAAATTTTATTAGAATTTTAAAATTATTCCTTCTTCTCCCCTGTTTCTCCCCCTCCTCCAATAAATTTTCTTTTTCTTGTTTTCTTCTCTGGGTGTAGGGTTATCAGCTGAATTCCTTTGCTGAATGCTGTGTGTATCTGTTTCCACCAGACCTTCTACTCTCCATTTCTTCATTTGCTGCCTCTGGTCTGGTAGAGACTGGAATATCAGCTAATGAAATTTGTATCCACGGAAAGCTCTTTATTCCTTTGTGGAGATCTACATTTCCAACTCGTATCATTCTCTTTCTGCCCAAAAGACTTCCTTGAACATTTTTTACAGGGCAGGCCTTCTGGTGAAGAATACTTTCAACTCTGTTTATTTCCCCTTTGCTTTGAAAGATAATAATGATCTTCACAATCAGCCAGATGTGAGATTTATTTTTGAGTATAGATGCCCTGTGTTAAAGTGAGTTTTTATTCCGTTAATCTTGTAGGCTGATCAATTAGTCCACTACCATAGATAAATAGACTTGGCTAGACATGTATTTAGTTTTCCTACAATGCATGCTTTCCTACAATGGAAGTTTTCTTACAATGGAAGATTCCATGGATTTTACTTCATTTCTGCTAGTCTTTATGAAGAAGTACAGTCCCAAGTCTTCATTATTGAAATCACTGTATAATTGAACTTTAAATAGAAACCACAGACCTGTAAAAGTCAGAATGAATCTTAGAATCAAGCAGCCCAACCCCTGTCCCAAGTCCATAAACAAAAAATTTTTATTTTATAGATAAGGAAGCTGAGGCAATTTGTAAGAATTAAGTTCATTTGCTACAAGTACACAACAGAAGCCATATTTCATGTGTGAAGATCATGTTCCTCTGCTGTAGATGATTTGTCCACATAAGTAGATTTTCCGTATGATATCCTGGAAGTCAGTTTCGGGACACAGCAGGAACAGTGAGGGGGTAGGCAGCAACATGTTAACTTCCAGGCGTGTAGGAATATTTTCTCTTAGTCTCAGTTTACAAGGTCCAGGGTTTGTCTGTATATTTGTAGCACATAGGGGAATGCCTGACTCATAGTAGGCACTCAATAAATGTTTTTATTGGTGGGTGATAAAGATCATTAACTATTATCCCTGGTGAAAAGACTGACACTGGAAACTGAAGAATCTGCAGAGTGAAGAAACGTCTAAATAAAAATAATTTGGTCTTAAAAAAGTAATTTGGAAAGGGAAGAGTAAAAGAAAACAATTTGGGGCACCTGGGTAGCTCAGAGGGTTAAGCCTCTGCCTTTAGCTCAGGTCATGATCCCAGGGTCCTGGGATCGAGCCCCACATCGGGCTCTCTTCTCAGCAGGGAGCCTGCATCTCCCTCTCTCTCTGCCTACTGCTCTGCCTACTTGTGATCTCTGTCTGCAAATAAGTAAATAAAATCTTAAAATATATGTATATATATATATATAAACATGGCCACAATGACCATGTCATTGTTTTTCTTGAAAAATAGGTACGTAAACTCATCCATGTCTGTTTAAAAGAATATAGCTAATACAACAGAGCCATAAATATGGCCATTAAAAGGCATAAGAGATAAAGTAGGAAATAAAAGCGATAAGTATTAGCACAGAAGGGTGACCCAGGTATAAGCATAAGGTGACAAATTTTCAGAGCTGGAAGAAATCCTGGAAATCATCCTGCTCAGCCATTTAATTTTACAAAAGAGAACACTAAAACCCAGAGGAATGAATTGGCTTTTCAAGGCCACACAGTAAAATAATAGTAAATTAGGCCTAGAACCTCGTTCTTTTCTACCTACAAACTCTGCTCTTCAGCTCAGCCTGCTCCAAATGTTATTATTACTGCATTATGAAGTATCACTCAAAATACAGACTAAAAAGTATAGGGTAAGGGCCCAGAACAAAGGAAAACTCAAAAGGTAATTGGTTTTATATGCCACTTTTGAAGTAAATTAAAATCAGAACGTTAATGTCTGTATCAGAACTCACCCCTGCTTCCCCAGTTTGAAACTCCCCCAACCACCTGAGTTTCTCAATGTCGGTAGAATTTTTTTTTTTTTAAAGTGAAATTCAGTTGTATGAAAACACGCCTCCAACTTTAAACAGATGGGAATTTGTGGGGGTAATTACAGGTAATAGGCACAGCGTCCCCAAACCAAAAAACTCCGGCTTTGTAAGGACTTCAGAAGGCACTCCGGAGACAACAGAGCCAGAGCCGAGTCCTCCTGCAGAGGGCACCGGAGGACCAGGCAGGAAGGAGGCGCCGCTGTGGCGCAGTGCGTCACCCTGGAAGGGGAGCACCTTCTCTGTCAGGTTTTGAGAGAAAACCCAAGAACGCCCGGTGGTGAGGCTTCAGGGTGAGCGCCCCAGGCGGGCAAACTTTGATTCCACACACATCCTCTGCCCTGCAGGCTGGTTTGGGGAAAGTTTGTTACCTGTCTTTCTTCATCAAACAACTGTCAACAGAGGCTGAGAACGTATTTTCTCTGAGTTGTGAAAAACGGAACAAACAAGCAAAAGACTCATTAGAAAGTACTTTGAGCCATTCAGATTTTGAAGAATTTGCTTTGATGGCATTCTAAGGTGAAGAAAGGCAGTTAAGCTATTTTTCTCTGTAGCCAGAATGTGTTTCTTCTGCTTATCTTAAGCTAGAAGTATTATCGCCTCATGGAGTTTGAGGAAATAATTCAGGGAGAGGGAGCTGTGGGTCTGGAAGAGAGATGGGGTGGTAGGCAGATCCAGCAGATGGAGTGGACATGTTGCGGAGTGTAGCTCTGGGCAAGAGGGAGGAATGGAACAAAGGACACCTGGGCTCTGGAAATGGACCTACAGCTTGGCATGGTGGATGGAGGGCTGACCTCAGCTTATGTCACCCAGGTATCTGGGCCAGAGAGAAAACTGCTGCATTAGGAATGAGAAGTGATCCCAAATCAAGTGTACCGAAGAAATACAATACCATGTTTTTCCAACTTGGACTCCGTGATGTAGATGAAGGTGAATGAGACGTGAGAGGTCATGGTTCTGGATATCTCATTAGGCTCCCCCAAGTGAGGGCGGGGGTGTATGCCGAGTCCTTCAGCAAGCGGGCAGACTTTCTTCAGGTGGGTGCTGAGTTCATGTTCATAAAGTGTCTCCTGAGCACTGGCAAGCGCTCTGAGAAAGGGCAAGTGATGGGGGAGCAGGTGGACGGCAACATACCCTCAGCTGTGTACCTGCTTCTCCCGAATCACTTCCTTCTGCACCTGTGCCTCTGCCCGGAGACCACAGTCCAGGAGAGGGATGAGGACGCCCTCCTGAGTGGAGGACAAGGTTGCTGAGGAGCTGGGGAGAACAGATCTATGTTTGTGTTATCGCTCTTTTTAGTGATTTGACTTGGCCAATGAGATTTGGTCTTCTCATACGCAAGATGAAATTCATTCATTCACCTTTTCATTCATTTAATACTTATTGAGTGCCTATCATGTGCCAGGACCTATAGCAGGGGCTGGAAATGGGGGAGGGGGGACAAAACACACAGGGTCCCTGTCCTGTGGGGCTTACAGTGTAGTAAAGATGACATTAAATAATCAGACAAACCACTCTGTAGTTATGATCACTGCTGTGATAGAAAACAAAAGATGCTGGAGTGGCTCGGTTGGTTAAGCATCTGACTCTGGCTTTTGGATCAGGTCAGGATCTTGGGGTCCTGGGATCGAGCCCATGTCAGGCTCTGAACTCAGCATGGACTCTTCCTCTCTCTCTCTCCTTCTGGTCCTCCCCCTACCCATACCCACTCTCTCATAAATAAATAAAATCTTTTTAAAAAAGTAAGTAAAGGATGTTATTAGTATATAACAGGTGAGCCTAAGGAGTGGGGTGGGGGGAGGAAAGGGGAAATGTTAGGTCATGTGTTTAGCTAAACCCAGTAGGGCAGATGTGAGGACCGGTAACACAAGAGACTTCATGCAGAATCAATCGTTAAGAGCAACAGGCAACCTGACATACGAGGAGGACAGTCTGTGGTGAGGGTGTGGGAGCAGACTCTTTTCAGTCTAATTACTTAATAATTCTGTCTTCCCTGGCGGTCCATATGGTGGACAATGTTCAGTAACAAACTTCAAAAAGATTAAATTGACTTGACAAGTTTAGTTGCTGCTGTATTCGTGATTCATGTTCCTTTTAAAAAATATTTTATTTTATTTATGTATTTGACAGAGAAAGAGAGAGAGAGAGCATAAGCAGGGGGAGTAGCATAAGCAGGGAGTAGTAGCAGAGGGAGAAGCAGACTCCTTACTGAGAGGGAGCCTGACGAGGGGCTCGATCCCAGAACCCTGGGATCATGACCTGAGCCGAAGGCAGCTGCTTAACCAACTGAACCATCCAGGTCCCCCTCATGTTATTAATTTTTGTGACTTTCAGGCTTTTCTACATTTATTCTTTGTTACATGTCATTGATTGTGGGGGTTAGAGCTGAAGAGAGTTAGAAATCATCTCTTCTTAGCTCTTCATTTTACAATGAGGCCCAGAGAGAGTCACATGCCTTGACCAAGGTCATATGGCTATTATGAGACAGAGATGATGTTCAGTCCCAGGAAATCTCATCTCCAGCTGTAGGGTTACTCCCCTATTCAACCCTAGATCCTCAGGTCCAAGCCCGCCTACTCGGTTGGCTGTACTATTATTGTTAAACCATAAAGATTGTTTGTGGGATGACTGACTCCCACCTCAAAATTCTCTTCACTTAGCTGAAATCACCCAAATACAAAAAGCAATTTGCCATCCTAAGAGCTAAGAAGAGCCCAGATGTGTGGATACTTAATGGCTGTTTCTCCTTTTGGAGCATGGAGTTCAGAGGAGCAGAGAAGGTTGATGCAGTTAATACTCTCTAGAAAATCTGGAGTTCCTAAAAACAAAAACAAAAACACTAAAAACTGGGGCATCTGGGTGGCTCAGTGGGTTAAAGCCTCTGCCCTCCACTCAGGTCATGATCCCAGGGTCCCACATTGGGCTCTCTGCTCAGCAGGGAGCCTGCTTCCTCCTCTCTCTCTCTGCCTGCCTCTCTGCCTGCCTCTCTGCCTGCTTGTGCTGTCAAATAAATAAATAAATAAAATTAAAAAAAAAAAAAAAAAAAAAAAAAACACTGAAAACTAAAAGACATGGGTCACTTTCATTCTCTTATTGCCCCATTACGTAACCTAAGTGGAACTCGGTTTAGAGGAGCATTCCATCCACCTGCGTGTTGACAAGGGCCCTTCTGACATCTTCAGCTTCTAATTCCTCGTGGCCTCCTTCCCCCACTGGGCTCCTGGCTGTTGGCCTCCCCCCTGCAGTCCTCTTGGAGGACTCCAGCCCTTCTCCGGTTGAATGTGCCTGTGAAAACTGCAGCATCTCGCCAATTCCAACTCCCTAAACCCAGAGTGGGGGCAGAGACTGTACACTTGTAACCGGCCCCTGGGGACACTGGCTTGCTGCACGTCTGACTGTGCTGAGTACCAGATGTCAATCCTTCTGAGAATACCTGTCTCTTCGTCATGTAAAAATACATCCATATGTACTTAAGGGGGCTTTCTCCTGCACTGTAAACCATTGCCTGAGTGAAGACAGTTTCTCTCTGTTCATCTTCGGCTTTGTTTCCTACTCAAGCTTCAGACGTGCGTATTCAAATACCTCTTGGGTGTCTCAGTGTGGATCCTACCGGCTTCTTGGCAGGACAAGGGCAACACTTTACTCACTGTCCTCTAAGTAGCCCCTTCCTGGCAGATCCCACTTGCAGAAAGATATCACGAAGAGGTAGAATTTCAGTTCAATGTCCACCAGCTCCCCAGTGCCCTAAATGCACCCCCAAAACATGCTGAATGTTTGTTGATTTGGCAAAATTGAGGCTATCACTTTGAGGCCATTGCAAATGGAAAAAAGCAAAAATCTGGCTTGGAAGCATTCTCTCACATTTGCTTGTACCATAAAAGGAACTGTCAAGGCAGCGAGCTGCTTATGGTTAGACAGGAGCTGGTTCCTATAAAACAGATTTTCAAGAACTTACCTTCCATTTGGTGGCTTCCATTTGGTGGCTCCATTTAAAGTTCCATTAAGCACATCAAAGAGGGAAGCCATCCATGAGTGTTTGTTCAGAGACAACCCCGTAAAGAGTTGATCTTCTGTTTTCTCTGAAGCTCATAAGTTTATTTGGTGTCAGAGTTCTTGGCAAGAGGGATGTGGTCAGATAGCAGTTCCAGGAGTTTACTTGAGTCTCATACTGGAGCGTTTGTATACGGTTGTATTCAGTAAGAAAGGTTTTCATTTGGCTGATATTGTATATATTAGAATACTGGATATGTAACAAGGCACATATTTATATACATACATATACCTATATGTAGATAGATAGATAGATACACACTCATATATATGTACATACATCTGTGATGGTTGATTTTTATGTATCAGCCTGACTGGACCTTAAACCAGATGACAGGCTTTGGAATTTTTTCTGTGCCACTTTTTTTTTTTTTTTTAAATTAGTATGGTAGAACATAGTGATTCATCAGTTGCGTATAACACCCAATGCTCATTCTATCATGTGCTTCCTTAATACCCTTCACCCAATTACCCCACCTCTCCCAAGCCCTCCCCTCCAGCAGCCCTCAGTTTGTTTCTTTTTTTTTCTTTTTTTTAAAAGATTTTATTTATTTATTTGACAGAGAGAGATCACAAGTAGGCAGAGAGAGATGGGGGAGAAGCAGGCTCCCTGCTGAGCAGAGAGCCCGATGTGGGGCTCGATCCCAGGACCCTGAGATCATGACCTGAGCTGAAGGCAGAGGCTTAACCCACTGAGCCACCCAGGTGCCCGCTCAGTTTGTTTCTTAGAGTTGAGAGTCTCTTCTTATCGTTTGCCCCTTTCTCTGTTTTCATTTTATTTTATTTTCCTTTCCTTTCCCCTATGTTCTTCTGCTTTGTTTTCTAAATTTCACATGAGTGAAATCATGTGGTATTTGTCTTTCTCTGACAGACCTAGTCATTCAGCCTAATACCCTCTAGATCCATCCACGTCGTTGCAAATTGCCGTGCCATTATTTTAGTAATCTCTCCATATCTGTTCTTGTATGGCAGAGTCTAGGAATTATCCATTTAGGTCGACCTGGGGTTTTTCATGGGCTATGCTAGACATGTGTTCAGGACCAAATGATGACACAAGGCGAAGAGTTGTCATTGCTACTTATTAAAGGAGAATTTGGAGGGGATGGAAGATGAGGACGGTGTTCATAGATGTTAACATTAATGCAGATCTATCACAGCTGCCTTGCAGGGTGTCCTCAGTACCCATCTCTTCCCACAGCAGCGCAATCACTGCAACATTGTCACAGAGAGCTTTCTAAAAATCAAGTCTGATCTAAGACTCCTTTGAATTCATTTGGTTTTCCACTACCTACCTGATGAAATTCAAAGTTCTTCACAGCATGGCCCCTTCTCCTATCACTTGCTCCTCCCCTTACCTTCTACTCAGTGCACATTCTACTTGTCTACAACTCCCCAAATGTCTATATTAGGAGTCTCTATACGATGTGCCTCCAAAACCTTTCCTAGGATTTGTCCCTGGACCTCAATTTACAGATCCTTTTCATAAACATAGATTATTATACTTATTGACATATGATAAAGAACCCCAAAATGGCAGGTTTTTGTGTAATATCTTGAACTGAAAAACATATTTTTAGGTTAGAAAGCTGCATTAAATTTGAGAGGGATGTCTAATAAAATAAAGCATCTTTATATATAAAAGTATTCCTTTAATCGCTATTTCAGAAAAGAGAGTAGATCAATTGTAAAGTCTATTCATAGAAGGACGTTTTACCTATGAATTTAAATTTGGAAAGGATTAAGAGTAATTAAATTCAGATTTTAAACATTTTTTTTTCCCCATGTTGGGCATGGAGTGTAATGCGGGGCTTGAACTCATGACCCTGAGATCAAGACCTGAGCTGAGATCAAGAGCTGGACATTTAATCGACTGAGCCACCCAGGTGTCCCTAAATATTTTTTAATTATATATATTTTTAAAAGATTTTATTTATTTGACACACAGAGAGAGATAGAGAGAGACAGCACCAGCAGGGGAGTAGGAGAGGAAGAAGCAGGCTTCCCACTGAGCAGGGAGCCCCATGCCGGGCTCAATCCCAGGACCCTGGAATCATGACCTGAGCAGAAGGCGGATGCTTAATGACTGAGCCACCCAGGTGCCCCATTATTTTTTAATATCTTTAAAATATCTCTCCGTTCTCTTACTTAGACTTGAGAGGATTGATTGAATGAGTAATTGGGAGAAAGATTTACTGGCTTACAGCCAGTAAAAGGCTGACACATTCCAAATCTGTTGCTGGGAAACAGAAAGCTAGACACCACAGGCTTCTTGGGCAATCCTATCCGTTCCTTTCTCATGAAGCCCAACATGGGCTATGAGGTTCAGATATCTTGTCTTTATTTCTGCAGGTGCTGGGACTACCTTTAGGTCTTTACTCCAACACCACCTTTAAGGGAGGCCTCAGGCAACTTATATAAAATTGCAATTTTTCTCCAACTTCTGATACTTCCTATTGCTCTCCCCTGTTTTATTATTTTTCTCTCTAGCTCTTACCACAATCAAAAATACTACACATTTTACTTCTCTATTCCTCTATCTTTCCCTCTAGAATATAAGCTCCAAGTGAGCAGGGACAGGTCTTTTTTGTTCACTGCTGAATGTCTAGTGTCTACCACACAGTAGGCATGCAATAAATACGATGAGTGAAAGCCTATTTACTCTTCAAGAGTTCACTCAGGAGCCTAAACCTCTTCAGTGGTTCTTTTTCCTGATTTTCCCACTCACCTCCCGTATGTTCCTGTAGAACTTTGTCCTCCACCAGAGTAACGTCGTTATTGCTCTGACATTAAGGCTCACGTCTTCCTTTTGGAATTTATTAACTTCCAAGTGTTCAGAGATTACAGGGATTTTGATAATTTAAAATTCTGCTCATGCACCCTAAAACTCAACCACACACATACAGGTTAGGAAAGATTTTACTGACAGCAAAAGTGTGAAAAAGATAGGATTTTAGTGAACTCTTAATCAGTTCAATGATTTAATAGGGAGCTGAGGTTCACAAAAACCAACCAGTAAAACAAATCACCCCGTTTGGTTTTAGACTGCATAAAGACAAGTCAAGTTCCTACATGTTGACCTGGTCAAATCACCAACGGAATTTTATGAATAGTTCAGGCTGCCACATTCAAGAGTGTCTGCAACACATTCAAGAGAGAGGAGACTGGAAATTATACTATTTGAAAGAACTGGGCGTTGGGAAAGAGAACCGTAGGAGACGTAATAGATGCCTTCAATATCTGACCTGTCATATAGATGAGAAACTCTTCTTCTGTAGGGTCTTAAGGATAGTTGGAAATCTATTTTGGCCTAATAAAGGGGAGAAATTTTTAGCCTATTGGGGTGACCCAGGATGTTAAGTCCTTGAAGATTCTGATGCAGGCTGGGTTTAGTAGGGAAGTTATGGAAGTAGATCATGGCTTAGTGACAGCCACAACTGTCACTCTGGACTGAGTGGGAAGCTCCTGGTGAACATTCTTTCTGCTCTTTCCAGCCTCCATTTCCATGCTATCTGTTGGCACATGGCATTTTAGCTCACTGTGTTCTTTGTTTAAAGTGTCTATAATTTATTTATTTATTTATTTATTTATTTATTTATTTATTAGAGAGAGAAAGAGTGTTTGTGCCTGTGTGCACGCATGGTGGGGAGGGGCAGAGGGAAAAGGAGAGACTGTTAAGCAGGTTCCACGCCCAGGGCAAAGCATCTGCTGTGGGCTCCACCTCACTACCATGAGATCATGACCTGAGCCGAAATCAAGTCAGATGCTTAACCAACTGAGCCACCCAGGTGTCCCTATTTTGCACTTCAGTATTCTGATCATTCATTTGATTTTCACACTGCTAGCAGTTGCAGAAAATTTGTAAATACTGGCTTGGCGCAGAGATGACTTTGTATTGTCCACCCTCTCCACTGCCTTTCATTCTGGTTCTAACATCTTGGACACATCCTCATGGCAGATGAATTAAGTGGCCTATAGAGAACAAAAAGCCAAATACAATGCTGGGAAAACAGGATTCTGACATTCCAGATGAAGAGACTGATGGTTAAATCTGGCGCTGCAGAGAGCTTTTGCCCAAATCCACACCTTCCTTGCAGAAAAGACTGCAGGGACTCTATACAAGGGGGAGGCCCATGCGAAGGCCTACTCCCAAATACGTATTCTTTAGGTCTTTTTTCTCTCTTCCCTTCTTCCTCTCCCAATCTTTTGCCCTCAGCACACAGAACAGAGTATCTGTGACTACTCATCATTAAGAAGCAGCACCGTCACTATCAGCCATTTGGGGCTGTGGATAGCTGTCAAACACCTGGAGATTCTTGGATTCTTTTATTCTGTCTCCACCATTTAAACAGGATATTCTTTTGCTACTGTTTACCTAGGATGTCTATACCCTGGTTTGGTTCTCTTCTTCTCACACAAGGTAGGTGCTCAATAAACATTCATTACTGAATAAATACCAGCTACTTACTTTCTTAGTTCCAGTTACTATTATCTCTGGCCTGGATTCCTGCAGACCTCTTCGGTGGTCTTTCTTGTCTCTAGTCTTGATCCTTCTCCAGTCAGTTCACCACAATGGCAGCAAGAAAGATCTTAAGATGCTAGTCTGATCATTTCATTTCCATGTGGAAATTTCATTTCATTTCATTTCCTTGTGGCATGGAAACTCCTCTGTAGCTCTATGGAGAAACTCCTTACTTACCATAGTAACAAGAGCCCTCCACAATGCCTACGTTCTCTTTGAGCCTTCCTGACCTTTTCACTGTCTGGTCACAGGCCCACAGGCTTCACAACTTGCCATCTTTTAGTCTGTGCCAGATATCCCTCCCCAGTTTCCATTCCCTTCTCCAGAGTTTGCCAACACTCTGGATTGGGGTGAAGCTCTTCTGGTGTGTTTCCATGGCCCTCTATCCTGTTCCTATAAGGGTGATCATCAGACCGTAACCTTCCTGAGGTGCAACGCAGATCATGTTAATTTCAGCACAATGTCTGGCCAACAGTAAAGGCTCACTGAATGTCTACAGAAAGCAGTGAACGTTTCCTGCAAGTTTGTGCCTGTTTTATAGGACTCTGCTGGCCCTTCTTAAAGGCCTTAGGGAGGCCCTTCCTAAGACACAGCACAAATATGTGACGTGGGTGGCAGGTGAAGAGTCAAGTGAACAGAAGTTTATTTCTTGCTCTACCATTAAGAAAAAATGCTTTAGAGGAGGACAGGATAATTAAAATTTTAAAAGTCCCCCCTAACTTGGACAAAGAATAACTTATATTTTGCCTAATTTTGTTAATAATTTATCATTGTTTTTATAACATACTGTCATTCATATGTATGATTTCCTGATCAAGATCTAACTTGCACAAAATACGAAAATGATAATTTATGTACTTTCACATTACTTCCACATTAAAAACAGAAACTAGGCGTTGTAAAGCTTATGCCGTTTATCATGGAATATCAGTAAGTATTTCGTATCTGGAAGATCTATATTCAAGGGCTTTGTAAGCTACTTATTAGTTGTATGATTTGGAAGAAGTTCCCTAGATAGGTGAGTGTATCTTCCATTGTACCTGGCACTTAGTAGGACCTGAATTGTTCCCCCTCACTTGTGGTTTTAAAGAAACCTGATTTTTTTTTTTAAATTTTTTATTTTTTATAAACATATGTTTTTATCCCCAAGGGTACAGGTCTTTGAATCACCAGGTTTACACACTTCACAGCACTCACCAAAGCACATACCCTCCCCAATGCCCATAATCCCACCCCCTTCTCCCAAACCCCCTCCCCCCAGCAACCCTCAGTTTGTTTGTCTCCCTCCCAATCCCATCTTGTTTCATTTATTCTTCTCCTACCCACTTAAGCCCCCTGAGAATATAGAGGTTCATTAGGACACAATGTTTTCTTCTGCTTTTGAAATAAAAGGGAGGCATTAATTTCTTGATTCCGTTTCACTTGGATAAAACAGCTTCTTTTTAAAAAAAATATTTATTTGAGAAAGAAAGTGAGAGAGAGCACGTGTGTGTGGTGGGGGGAAGGGGAAAGGAATGGGAGAGTGAGAATCTAAAGCAAGCCCACACCCAGCACAGAGCCTGTGGCTGGGCTCCACCTCATGACCCTGAGATCATGCCCTGAGTGGAAATCAAGTCGGACGCTTAACTGACTAAGCCGACCAGGTGCCCCAAAACAGCTACCTTTTTTTCTTAGCAATAGATAATTCTTAAGTTATAATAATTAACATTACTTTTAAAGAAATGTAATTTTATGTCACTGATATGCAGACCTTTCCTCTTTGGCATCTTTTAAAGAAAATAAACAGATTTTTAAAATATTAAACACATAAAACACAAACCAGCAACTACAAAGTCCCAATGAATCCTGAAAATTTATTACTTGGTAGAACATCAGATATCAATCCTTTGTTTTACAGCTCATGATAATAATCAGAAAATATACATTTTGAAATGAAAGTTGAAAAAAGAATAATTACATATAATACATATTACAGATATTTTATTGGTACATAAGCAAAGCAGTACTAAAAGCATATTTATGTGTCCACAGTAGTGAATGTGGCAATTTTCTGTTTAAAGCTGCAGCAACTCAAATCCTCCTTGGGTCAATAAAGAAAGACAGATTGGAAATATATTTAGGGCTATCACCATGTCTGGCTGTAAACCTATTTTTTAATCTTTCCCTCCCCCCATATATATATGTATATACTTTATTGCCTTTATATTTCTGCTGGTTTAATATAATTAGTATACTAAATAGTTATCTGCATTTATTTGGTTTCTAAAAATATATAAAATGCATTGGAATAGAGCTCCTGCAGCTTTCAAGCAGTCAAGTGTCTGGGCATCGAAAGCTTATTCTGGAAATGTAAAGCAGCAATACTGAATAAATAGTGATTGTTTTGTCTCCTCCACACAGCTGATGGCCTTCACCCAAAACTTAAAAATACTGTAGCAAATAGTATAAACATGCAAAAAAATGGACATAATATAAAAGTAATACTTATGAGCTAAATTTTAATACAATAGAGATTAATAAAGACAACTTTAGGTAGAAGAGGGATGGGAACACAGCATTGTTATCTACATATAAATTAAGGCCCAATTTTTCAAAGGCAATGCACACAGGGAAATGCCCATCTGCCCACATCCTTTGCACACCTGAAATCAAGAGTTTTTGCCTTTTCCATATCATTTCCACAATCCGTTATTATAGTTCTAACTTGGAGAGATGTTCACAGAAATGGCTTTAAATGTAGTTTCTTTACTCGAAAGACCATTTTTCTCTTATTCACAAAGAAAATGTCCTTTTAATGCAGATACAAAATTTATTTATGCTCTGGAAGCAAGTTCTTTATTTGTTTTTCTTAAACACTATTAATAATCACATTTCACACCATAAATTCTGTATTTTTGCTGTTTTAGCTCAATTTTGTGATTAATTTGAACTATGGGAATTGATGATTACTTCAGGAATGACTGAGGGACTTAAATGGGTAATTTCTATTAATACCAACCGAAGTCCCACATATAAATTCCCTGTGCATCAGGACAAAAATCATGCTAATAAATCAAAACACTCATTGAAAAAAAAAAAAAGCTCATAGAAAAAAAAAAAAAACTGAGGAAACCCACTATGGATCATTCTCTGAGGATGCTAGACACAATGCTATTTCAAATCATTCCTTGGTAAGAAAAAAAAAATTCTCTTCTAATGTAGTGAATACTTAAAGGAAATTATAATGAAACAACTTGCAGAATAATAATAATAATAACAACAATTAAAAAACCCTTTAATCTAGTTTAGTATTTAGAACCTGAATATTCCCCCAGATGCAAAATTTTATATTTGGTATTTTTATATATCATTGCCCACTGTTCTTGCCCTGCCCCCCCAGCCCTGAAATGTATCCAAAAGATGTGGCATTTAATCTAACTCCTCTGTGTTCACAATAGGAATAGACTATATTATTTTTAAGATGTTCTAAGGGAAATGAGTTTTCTTTCTTCTATTTTAAAAAGACTTAGAAAATATTTCTTAGAGATGTTCTTTCAGAAGTAATGTGACTGATTAAAAAGTATAGCTGCTCAATATATTTATCAAATTCACATTTGTATATTCTTCGCCTCTAGGAAATAGTATTTCTATCTGTAATTAGGTCCATGAAGATTATTTGGCATTTGGAAATTCAGAGGAAGTTGTCACAACGCTGCCAGTCTTAAAGTTATTAGATTAATGTTGATAATAATTTACAATTAAGTTGGACATTGACTTTGTGTTTTTGATGGCATACCAAGGCATCTTTGCAATTAAAAACTGCAATGTTTAATATATCTTCAGTTTAACATTTTGATTTAAATAGAATGTGATCGATTTATAAAAATGTTTTTCTTTGTGAATAAGATCTTAATTTCTCTGAACAACAATAACAAAATGACTCTTGGTATAGGATGGAACCCTTTAAAAATAAGGCATATATTGGGCATACATAAATCATTACCATCACAAAATCTATAAAGTATCTTATTTTTAATTCTAATTTTTAAATATATATAGATATGAAATAACTATTATAAATTGAGAACAAATCTGTATAAGTTGTGGTTATGTAGGTAAGAATAAATTATTCCTCGTTATTTGCAAAATAGTATCATGGCAAGGTCAATTCGATAACTCCAAGAACCCAAAGAAAATACTATCTTTAGTTGAGGTCTGCCATTTAGCTGGACTAGAAAAGGCAACTCTGCATTATTACCTTCAGTTTTCTAGAAGCTTCTATATATTTTCATAGCCATTCTTAAAATTTTTCATTGGAAACCTATATGCAGCATTCTCAGCATTCACTTAAATAAGTCAAATGTGTTAAAACATCCAAAGTTGCCCTCATGCATAAGATATAACTTACGTCTTTTTATTGTTACCATGGCATTAATATACTAATCCACTTTTACTTTGTTGCATGAAAGTAATACAGAGAATACAGTTTCCTCAGAATTAAAAACTACTTTAAATTTCAGGTTAAGGTCTTACTTATGTTGTACCAAATTTTGATCAGAGGTAATGTAAAAATGGCAAAATGGTATCTGACCACATCCATCCAGATACTACTTGTGAATCTCAGTTAAGTCCCTACTCATGGGAGAGGTGTCAACTCATTTTTGGTTTTATAAATAAATAAGAAAATAGAGGTACAATTGGGAGACTCATATCCTGTAAAAGCCAAGCTCAGAAATGAAAAAAAAAAATTTAACTTTATTTCCTTTGTAAAAAATACCTAACTCCAATGTACTTTCTATCTAAGTGATTGGAGAAATGGCGACAATCCATAAAGTACAGAGGAAATTATGTGTAAGCGGGAACTTACCCATGGGTGCTTACACCAACAGACTATACATACCTAAGTGGGTTAGTTTAAAGATCTATCACTTAAAGTAACCTTTCTGAAGCAGATCAACCAGATATCTCTTACTTACGTATCATGGCGACTCTGAGGATCCATGAGATTAAAACGATTAAGGCAGGGCAGGAACAAAACACATAATTTATTAGGAATCCCCATGCCTGTTTGGACAGATGATCTACCAACTACACTTCTGTTTAAAGTGTTAAAGTACCGCAAATCTTTTAAACCTACAATTTACTCTTCTGGGTATGTGGTCATTCATATGCTGGAAATACTGTAAAGAAAAGATCTGAGTCCAGATGAAAACTAAAACCTGAATTATTTTGTCTAATGAGGCAATGGCTAGGAGAGGTACACAAGCTAAACACAAGTGGGTTCCTCTGGAGTTAGGGCAGACGCTGGAGCTCCCTATGGCACTCGCAGAGCTGTAGGCCAGCAGGTACGGATGGACACTGGTGGCGTGCACACAGTCATAGTCACACAATTCAGAATGTAACTCAGTCACAGGATAAGTAGTAACAAAAAATATGAAAATAACAACATTCACCCACTAATCGGTTATATGGAATAAATTAAACTAAGTCAGTCACATATTTCTCTTCGCTCTTAAGTCATGGTTTTATTTATGTATACGCACAGCAGAATACTTTCCTAACTCTCTCAAAATGCTACAAATAAAAATGAAGGCTTTGCATTACAGCTGCTGGACAAACACGTCAACACTGTCGATGTGTGTGAAAACACAGTTTCTTTGTTCTTTAGCATCAGTGCACAGGGTATGGCTCCGAGTGGTATGCAATTTAGGACAGAAAAAAGAGACGGTGGCTTGTGAAATAGATCCTCTGTTCATCATTGGCACAAATCAAAGAAGGAATTCTTACTGTCCTTGGTATCTTTATCGGGTCTCTCCCCTAAAGACAGATAATGTTATACGTAGATGCCCTCAGGATTGAAACCAGACGAGATAGGATTCTGCAGAATACGAAGATTACTGGGGAGCTGCCGAGATGGACCAGGTCGCTTCAGGGACCCGGACTGGAAGGGTGCCTCTACACAGAAAACAAAGAAAACCATTTGGTGTACTCAGCAACCTGAAGTAGACAGCAACACGAAAAACTAGAACTTTTCCTGCTCTCAAGAGCCAAAGAGCAAACTGTAGAACTTGCTCCCCATGAGGTCTGGGATAAGAGGAGAAGACTCTTCTTGACCCTCTCTGTTGACACAAATAGTTTTCAGTGATTTCAACACCTTTTTAAAAAGGTGAGCATTTCTTGGTTGTTCAGATGATACACATCTTTTAAATATCAGCACAGATTAATAATAAAGACTTCTAGGAGAGGAAGAAGGGGCATAAGGAACAGAAGCTAATAAAACTCAACAGACAATGGCTCATACATATGGAAAAGGTTTCTTAAAGAAGCAGTTAAAACAAATGATGTAAGATCTGGGGATTACATGCCCACCTATGTAAATCAACAACCTAGATATTATTGATTTTTCCCAGAAGCACGAAGCATGCCATTTTTTCTTTTAAGTGGCCTAGGCTTTGAACAGTAGGCTAACATTTTAACTGAATACAAGTAGTTCCTTCAAAGCTAACCAGTGGGAATAAAGTAAAGAGAGCAGAATTCTCAACACCTTACCCCTTTCTATGTCTGCGTGTGAGGCCTCTACTTCAATGGGCTCCGCGGGCAAAACAGTAACTTTTGTCCCCGTCTGTTGGATAAACTGCTGGAGGTTGACTTGCCGTAGTTCTTTAGTCAACTGCTCCAGTTCTTGTTCTTTGTCCTAGATGGAAGTTAAAATTTGTCTTTTTATTTGAAGAGTCACTCTTGGCCCTCTAAAGACATCCCAGTGATAGTCCATCTGCTTTAGGGGCTGGATGTGTGATCGTGCTTTCCCAAGAACACCGTTAGCAAACCCAGTCAATGTTGCCACAGTGGGCTAAAAAGAGGTCATTTCTGCTTTGGGGCACAGGCCAAAAAATAAGCAAATAAAGGACACAGCATCTTTAGTCTGTCCTCTTTAAGGTGATGCTTTCCTCTGTTAGGAATACACTATGCACCTGATGAAATAAATCTATCTGTAAACTTTAATCAGTAAAATACTAGTTTTCGTCCATCCCAGTGTTTACGGCAATCTTGCTTTAAGTGTTCACAATTAAATTTCCTTAATGAGTTCATAGATGGCTGCAAAAATTAATAGTCATTTGGTCCATGAGATTCAGAGAAGTTTTTGTTTTTGGTAAATTGTTTAACTTTTCATGGGATTCATCACTGAGATACATATTAGAGCATGAGGAAAGCAAGAGTCCCACAAGATTTTCGGTGTGGGGTTCTTAAGTCCTTGGCAAAGACAGGTATGAGAACTGAAGATCCTTCAAGAAAGGAGATCAAATTTGGACAGCTAGAAAGCTCAAAAAGCACAGAGAGGCATCCTGTGATTTGAATGGATGTTCTTTTTCCCTTACTGCACTAGAGGAAAAAGTGGCAAGGCCTCACCCAGGCTGAGTGTATCTGAAGACTGGTAGGGGTAGGAAGAGATACCAGAAGTGAGTGGTTGTTTCCTCCACTTACTTTGAGTGTAGGGGGCACTAGAGATATGTTAGTTTGATTATGAGATACTTCCCAACGAGAATTACTAGCAATGACTATCATAAATTACTGTTTCCTGTAAATAATATCAAAGGCAACACAACTTCCAACTGTATCCTTTTTAAGGGTCAGAATGAATCCAAATAGTATAATACTGAAAAATCAGAGGTTAATAACCTTCTACTTTTATGGAATGAGAAATTCTTGATTTTCAAAATTTTGGTGTTAACTTTACCTCTTGACTATTGTTAGTGGCATAGAATAGAAATCATGTAAGTTCTTGAAACCTTAGCTTTCTCTGCTTATAGAACTGTTCACATTCTAAAGTAGCTCTGCTCAAGCTTCCATCTGCCCTGGTACTATCTGGAGATACTTTCACAACAGAGATTCTGAATTTTTAACAAGCGTGCCCTGAACTACATGCTTTGAAGAGCAAGCCTCTAAGCAGCACTGACCAATACAGCAACTACCAATGAGCACTTGAGATGTGGCCAAATGTAACCAAACCCATAAATTTAATATTTTAAAATTTATTTAATATTAATATTTATTATGTTAAATATTATTTATATGTAGTATATTAAATATCCTCTTTGCAACTCCCCTAACATCACCATATTTTCAAGAATGGGTATCTGAGAAATACAAGTTGAGTGATCAGGATCTAATGGCAAAATATAAATGTTCTTGTATGTGAATCAGGAAGAGGGGAAAATCAGAGAGGAACTTTTGTGCCCCTCTCCTTAGGAAGGTAAGTAATATGGAGAAGAAAAGGGGTCTATTACATCTTGGGAAAGATGGGGTGAACCACAATGGAGAAGTAATAGATAAGCAGTCAACTAGCCGCAGGATCCTTGGTAAACCAATCTGCAGTAATCTATTTTGGCTTTGGTTTCCTTATCTCTACGATGAGAGAAGGTCAGATTCCCTATCTCATCATTAGTGTCCATTCCAGCTCTGAGATTCTGTTCTCTGTATCCCATTACCTAATGTTACAACTGCCAGAGTAAGAGACCTCTTTCTGTGGAGCAAGAATCAGTTGTGGCTTTAGCGCTTCTGTTTGTTGTGGTCTCACATCTTAGCTTTGTCATAAGTCACAGAAATTCTATGAAACTTATACACCAAAGTAGGTTTCTAACTTTTTAATTTATTTGACAGACAGGACCACAAGTAGGCTGAGAAGCAGGCAGAGAGAGAGGAGGAAGCAGGCTCCCCGCTGAGCAGAGAGCTCGATGGGAGGTTCCATCCCAGGACCCTGGGATCATGACCTAAGCCTAAGGCAGAGGCTTTAACCCACTGAGCCACCTAGGTGCCCCAGTTTCTAACTTTAAATGTAAGAGAAAATGGACAATATTCAAGAAAATGCCAAGAATATATTAATTCTTTTAAACAGATGAAACCTTTCTATAGAAATGTTCTTACCTGTAATCGTTTGGTGGCTTGTCCAAGAGATCTTTCTACAGCTTTAATGCCATTTTCTAACCTCAGACTCTGTTGGCCTTGAATGTCGATTTCTCCCTTGACCTTACCAATCTTTCCTTTAACCTCTTCTTCATTGACTTGTGCCTCCTGAACTTCCCGTTGTAATTTTTCTGCTTCAAGACCACTTTCCATAGTCTGGATCTGAGCCAAATAGTCCTTTAATTTGCTCTCACATTCTGTTATTTTCTGTCTTATTTCTTGAAGTTGATCCTTCAGCTGTTTTTCATTTTCCTGTTCAATCTGCAATTCATTTTCCCAAAATTCTTCCTCTTCAATTTCGACATCATTTCTTTTGATCTTTTGCTCCAGGCGGACAATTTCCTCTTCAAGGTTAGAATTATATTTTTGCTCCCAAAATTGTATTTCAATTTCATTTGATTCTAGCTCTTTCTCAATGGATTGAAGCTTCTCTGTCTGCAACCGGATCAGCTTCTTTAATTCATCTGCTGTTGTCTTGCAGTTGTTCAGCACCTTTTGCTTAAATTCAGTTTCTTTACCCTTTCCAAAAATGTCCATTAATCCTTTGGCACCTCCTGTAAATGTTAATGATTTCCTTTTAGGTTCTCTCCTTTTGATTGATTTGTCAATCTGAGGCCTCAGTTTAGCCAGTGGGGGCAAACTCTGCCTATATAAAGTTCTCTCTGGAATTCGAGCCACACTGTCTGAAGTGGGTCGCTCACTAAGAGATGGCCCCGTCCGACGTAAAATCAGCTGTACATCACTAGCATACTGCCCCCATTTGTTTAAGGATATGATAGGATTTTCATGAGGTGCTAAGTGTCTTTCAGTATCTCTCCATTTTTCTATAAGAGTGTACCTTCCTGTTCGACCTAGATAAAAAAGACAAGAATAAATTGTCAAAGTGGAATATGTGATAGCCAAAATGATGCAACAGAGGACACTGTTTGATAACTGTGTCTTCTTGATTAGAAGCCAAGTCCAGTCCATGCTGCCTTTTAAACTTCTCTTGAAGACAAAAAAAAAACCCTAAAAAACAAACAAACAAAAAACCCCAAACCAAACCAAAAGCAACAAAACAAAACAACAACAACAACCAACTTCTCTTGAAGATATGTTAACAGTATAAAACTATGGCATGTGAATTACATATATCCATCTGATTTGCTTAGAAATTCAACTTTATACTTTAAACCTCCATGAGACTCTTACATTCTTATCAAATGCCCAATTGCCTAGACCTTCTTGTTTGGGGCAAGACCTCCAGCTGAAACAAAGGACGACACCAGAATGCCCCACTGGAAGCCATGAGGGCCTGGTCCCAGGAGCTAGGTAGAACTTCAAAACTTAATTTCCACTTCGTGAATCCCTTTGGTTTCTCTGCACATTAAAACTCAGGGAGGTTGGAAGCCCCCTTTTACTCCTGAAGGGAAGTATGGAGCCAATGGATAACTCAGCTCACAGGGGTCTGTACAGGTCTTTCCTCTGTCTTTGTATGAAGGCTTGGCCAACTCATAGCTCACACAGCTGGTATCTTTCTGAATACCTGTGGTAAATAAAAATTACCTCAGTGAAAATGATCCTTGAAAATAATTTTGTATAAAAATAGGGGCCCAAAGAGAAGTCTTCTACAGTTTTGGTAGTTGTTAACTTCAAAGATTCTTGTTTAAAAAAATAAAAAAATGCAAAAATAATAAAAAACAAAAATAATAAAATCATATTTAAGTAGAAGTTATACTAAACCTAACTGGTAATTACAGAAGATCAAGTTTCAGAAGACAGTATGGTATCATTAACTTGAACACACTTCTTAAATATTTCACATTTAAGGTGGGTGGGTCAGATGGATTACATTTTGTTAAAAGTATCTGCTGGACACCTAAAAGTAAATAATTGTTACTTGTCTATTATATCACAATAAAAAAGTCTCCATTACTACTTATCATTATTACAAGGAAGAAAATACTGATGCTGTCATCTTGCAATTACAACACTGGTATATACAGCTATTGATTTATCCTCTTTTTTAATTTCATGAGCTTCTGAACCAATAGTAGTTATTTTCTCAGTTATCAGGTCAATAAATACAGGTCTAGATACATATATATGCGAATATCTGTGTATGTAATTCAGAAGTAGTACATTAAGAGTGATATGGCTCTACATGAATGCATATGTTCTCATTTACAGAAACTGAATCTTGGGTACAGCTGACAAGTTGCAGCTTGTGAAGCAAACAGATCGGAGTTTTAATCCAGGGTTTTAATTACTTATTGGATAAACAGCCCAAGTTCCCTTCTAAAGTGGAGATACCACCAGTATCTCACAGGCTCTGAGAGCAAGAGTCAGGCATCATAAGGTCTATTACCATCGCCTGGCCCATGGTAGGTATTCAATCAATACACAGTAGCCATTATTAATTTAAAGCACTGTTATTCAAGTAACAAGATGGCTGACCAGAAACCTCTCATGACCATAAGCTGACTTAAAAAAAAATCCTTAAGCAACTTTTAGCAACTCCCAACAATATAACGCTGGAAAGAACAGAGGCTCTGCAGTTGGAAGGCCTGTGTTCAAGTCTGGCTCTGCCAGCTAAGTAAATGACTTGCACAACTTATTAAATTTCCTTTGGCTTCCATTTTCTCATCTATAGGGTGAGAATAGTATTTTCTTACTGACAATGTTGTTGTGAGAGTCAAGTGAGATATAAAATATAAAATTATTTTCTAAAATTGAGCACTTCTATACAAATGTTAGTTGTTACTACTGTCAAAATATGTGGGCAGGGGCGCCTGGGTGGCTCAGTGGGTTAAAGCCTCTGCCTTCAGCTCAGGTCATGATCCCAGGTCCTGGGATCAGGCCCCACATCGGGCTCTCTGCTCAGCAGGGAGCCTGCTTCCTCCTCTCTCTCTGCCTGCCTCTCTGCCTACTTGTGATCTCTGTCTGTCAAATAAATAAATAAAATCTTTAAAAAAAATATGTGGGCAAATAAGGGGGAATGAAGAAGAAACCCTACATATAGCAGATTGACTTCTTGGAATAAAAAATATTTCTAGTTGATTTTTCAGGTTAAAAATTACTGTAACTACTCCAAGAAAAAACACATGACAAATCTGCAAGGTTAAAACTGTTCCATGTGTACACACTGCTTCAAAGAACACAGCACTTTGTGTTCTTGGCTTTGCTGCCTATCAACTACTTTTAGAATCTCTTCTCTGGAGCTCTGTGTCCTCATCGGTAATGTGAGGGGTTAGAATAGATCAGCAGAGCCTTCTTTTAATTCTCTACGAGGCCAATGGAGCATCTTGAAAAAGAAAATGGAATCATTACATTAGATGAGTTATATTAACAATTAAAAAAACCCCAATTTAGCCATAATTAAATATGAAGCTGATTTTTCCAATGCTTAATGGTACTGCTGCCCTAGGAAAGTATCTTAGTAGAAGATTATTTAGGATTGCTTCTACTGCCAGTTTTCCCTTTTTGTTAAATAACACATATTTAGTGCAATTAGGCAAAAAGAAAAAAAAATCCTATCCAGCAATATAAAAAAGCTTTTATAAAACATAAATGAATTAATAGCTTTGATTTTATTATAAAAATTAGGTTTTAGATAGGTTATGTAAAAGTTAAATCCCATAATCATTATTCTTAACACTATGCTTGGCAAGGCCCTAAAGATCCTATTTCATTTGGAGAGATTCAAATTCCTCCTGCAAAACTCCTTTTCAATGCATTTTATTAAATGGATACATGTAGTTATACCTGGCACACTACCTTGATAGACCCCTAAGAATAACAAAAAGGAGTATCTATCCATACCCACCTATCTACATATCTGCAGCATTTGTACTTAAGGCTATTTGCACTACCTAGAAATGTATGCCATGTAAGTAATGGTACGAATATAAAATACTGACTATACTTTTGAATAGTTGAAGCAATTGTGTGATCTCAAGGATCATTAACCTCATATAATAAGGAAAATCACATAAAGAGACTTTACCACATTAGTGGAATCTTACTGGATGACTGACAAAAGGAAATAGGGTAACAGATTACTCTGACTCAATTTAAAGAAGAATAGTATGTGTAACTGGAGTATTATGAAGTTTTTGAAAATATACACCAAAACTCAAATACGGGTCACCCAAAAACATTACGCCCTTATTTCAACTACTCTTTCAATAGGGCAAACTTTTTTAAAAAATAATTTTAGGAAATTTCTTAGAGCCAAAGAACAAAATCATGATTTAAAAGTCACATCTTGTTATTTATTCAATAAATCTATACTGAACACCAAATTTCTGTCAGAAATAATGTTAGGCCCTGGGGGTTCTATTAATCATCAACCCTCTTGATAAGATTAGTTTTAACTTACATTTGGTTTTTTCTTCAGCTTCAAATACTTATTACCCAAAGATGAATACTGTACATTATTCAAAAGAATATGACAATATGACAGAGTTTTTGCATTAATCTCTTATGAATTTATGCTAACATATCCTCCTGTTTCTGGACATATTAGAAGTAGTAACAGGTCATTCTTAATCATGAAAAATCTATCCAAGCACACTGAGCTTTTCTGATAACAGATACTTTGCTCCTTGAGCTATATAAACATTTTGGATTCTTATATAGACTCCAGTAAACATAACTAATCCTTCTCACTTGATCTTAGCCAAAAGGCCGAGAAGCGATATAACTAATCCTTCTCATAAAGACTTAGAATTCTTACAAGGAATCTTGATCACTGTAAAAGAAATTACATTGTATCATTTTATAGTCTGTTAAACGGTTTTGATGCTTACACACATATATGTATGTAAAAATAAAAAATATATTAAAAATAAAAATATATAATATATATGTAATCCTAATTGGTTTTATGAGATAGGCAGTATAGCTTTATGATCCTCAACTCACTAGTGAAGAAATCAAAGCTTAAAGAATTTAAAGCAATCTTCCAAACACATCCAACTATCCTGCAAATTTATCAATGAATTTTCTATAAGTCCTGAATGTAGCAATTAAGATAACTTTAACCACGGAGTGTTTATTTCATGATGACAGTGTCAGAATGTAAATATCTCTGAGTATAACCTATCAGCCAGCTGTGCACAACTCTTAGCTAAATCATTTACAGTTTATTTTCCCAGTGTGTTGATGAGTCACAGAATTATAATGTAGTCACAGAATTACTGCATATTATTTTAGGAACTATGTAAGATTATATGATAAGTTTACTACTATTAAAAAATAATGAAAACATAAAATTTATTGATTTCATAATGATTATCATTTACTTTGCCTATATTTGCTAGGCACTATGCTACTTACTTTGCATAAATAATATTAACCAAAATAACAGCTAGCACTTATCACTATAGACCAGTAAGATTTGGAGGATATTTTGTTAATATAGAATAATCTAACCCATCCTGTCTGATACATGCTATGAATTACATGTTTTCACATTAATTAATGTTTTATGTAGAAAATCCAAAAGGTATTTAAAATTATGAATTATTACATTATTGTTATAAATATCAAAACTGTAAAATATGATCTTGGCTATAAAAAAGCAGTATATCTTACTATTAAGTGTTTTTATTTCTTATTTCAATATAATTCAATCAATAACTATATTTCTTAACAGATGTCCACTGAGATTATAGGGGGTATAACCAACAGAGTAAAATAGTAGTTAAGAGCAGGGTTCTTGAGTCAGACTATTGGTTTGGATCCCAGTACCCTCCTTACTAGCTACAGGAGCTTGTGCAGGTTATCTGAAATCTGTGCCTTAGCCTGATCATCTCTAAAGTAGAGATAACAGTGCTTTCCTCATAAGACTGTTATGAGGATTAAATGGTGTGGACCATTTAATTCATGATCCAGTAAATACAAAATGATGCTTTAAAACTATCAAGAATTATGGAGAGTAAAATCTTTTTTTAAAAGCTCATCTAGAGGTATATAAAAAGTGCTGCTCATAGTGATTACTCTTAGGAGATAGGGTCATTTTTTTCTGCTTTACTCAAAACAGTCTACAATGAACAGTATTATTTTGTAAACAGATACAGTATCAACACATTTGTAAATTTCTAAAATTGACAATTTATGCATAAATTAAGAGTTAAATGTGGCAATAAAAATATTATTTTCCTTATCTTCTAAAGGATCATATAATTCTAGAGATGGATGAAACATTAGGTGGTCACCCAGCTCAGCCTGTAATTTATAGGAAAAAAAACTTCAAAAAATTCATTCATTTATGCACAAATATGTAGTGAATGTCTGTTACTTAGGCATGGTTTTAAACTATGAGAATAGATAGTAACAAAACAGTAGTAAGCAATATACAACACACAAAAAGTAAATGTAGGTCTACTGTCCATTATGCAACAGTTTTAAGGCCAGATATGCTGAAAATTCAGAACTTTCTGGATTTTAGAAAGGCAACATAGTGCTATCCTATATGTCTGTAATCAAACATATTAAAAGGTATAAAGTAAAATGCATCAATGTTCATATCAAATGGAATAAATATATATTAAAAACAGCCTCATATCTAATCAGAGCAGTTTTTACCATCAAATGAATTCAAGACATTCCAGTCACAGCTAACTTCAAATGAAGTATGATAAACTCCAGACTTTCAGAAATGTTTAGATTTGAAAATGCATATATTATATGTAATGTCAGGAATGACAGGTGCTTTAGAGAACACTAGAGTATGGCAGATAAAGAGTATATGAGTGTATAAGCATGTGTGTGTGCATGTGTATATGTACATGTGGTCAGGGACATTTTTTGTGAGAAGATGAGATTTAAACAGAGATCCAAGGGAATGAATTATGAAAATACCTGGGTGCAGAGTATTCTCAGCAGAGAAAAGAGATGAAAAGACTGAGGCAGAAATGTCTTTGGTGTGTATAAGAAGGGACAGTCAAAAGTAAGTGGTACGAGATAAGGTCAGACTGGTAAGGAGATGAAGTATGGATTCATGAGAGTCCTGAAGACCATTATACATATGGACTTTGGAATTTTCTAATATGAAACCACTGTGGATGGGAGGAGGTTTGAGCAGAGGAGAGATATGACTCATATTTTAAAAGTATTACTTTAAAGATAGATACATACAAGATAGATACATCTGCCTTTAAAGGCAGATACACACACACAATGGAATATTACTCAGCCATAAACAAGAATGAAATCTTGCCATTTGCAATGACATGGATGAACTAAAGAGAATTATGATAAGTGAAGTTTGCCAGAGAAAGACAAATGCCATATGATTTCACTCGCGTGGAATTTAAGAAATAAAACAAATGAGCATAGGGTGGAAAAAAGAGAGAGAGAGGCAAACCAAGAAACACACTCTTAACTACAGAGAACTGCTGGTTACCGGAGGGGAGGGAGGTGGGGGATGGGGAATAGATGATGGGGTTTAAGGAGTGCACCTGAGTACTGGGTGTTGCATGTAAATGATGAATCACTGAGTTGTATATCTGAAACTAATATTATACTGTATGTTAACTAACTGGAATTTAAATAAAAACTTTTAAAAAGTATTAACTTTGAAGGAAAACTGTAGAGAATAGGCTGGAGGGGACCAAGATGATGCAGGGAGATGAGCTGAAGGCCACTGCAAAAATCTACATGAGAACTGATGGTGGCTTACATCAACATGTTAACAGTGGCTGTGACGAGAAACAAGATTTTGCATATATACTGAAGGTAGTACAGATAGGATTTGTTGATGGAATGGTTGTGAGATATTAGAACAAGAAAAGAAATGAAGATCACACAAAAGTTTTAATTAAAAGAAAAGAATTTTCATTTGCTGAGATAAGGAGAAGGAAGAAATTTGAGGGTAGGCAATAGTTGAGATACAGACACTGGAAGTCTGAGATAGCAATGTCATCTTCTAGAACTGTTTACAATATCGATTAACCACTAGCCACATGTAAATTTTACGTAAAAATTCATTTCCTCAGTCATACGAGCCACATTTCAAGTACTCAGTAGCTGCATGCGGCTGGTGGTTACTCCACTGGACAGCACAGATGGAGACCACTACCATCCTTGCAGAAAGTTCTACTGGACAACACTGTTTTAGAAACTATGTTTTACTGATTACTTACTTTAGGCAAAGCAATGGTGTAAGATGGATAATAAGCAGGACCCCTATGTCAGAGGGACTTCCAGAGAAAAGAAGTAAGTATTAAATAGTTAAACTAGAATTAAGTATAAAATGTTCTTGTTTGAAAATTGATTTTTAGGGCGCCTGGGTGTCTCAGTCGGTCAAGTGTCTGCCTTCAGCTCAGGTCATGATCCCAGGGTCCTGGGATAGGAGCCCCATGTTGCGCTTTCTGCTCAGCAGGGAGTCTGCTTCTCCCTCTGCCTGCCACTACCCCTGCCTGTGCTCTCTCTCTCTGTCAAATAAATAAAGTCTTTAAAAAAAAATAGAAAACTTACTTTCTTGGGGCCACTCATATGAAACATGGTTTTTGTTTTTTTTTTTTGAAACATGGCTTTTAAGGAACAGTCCACTTCACCTTGGACCCCAGCCCCAACCAATTGTTTCTATTAAATGCTAACTCTGATCCCAAGACAAGGAGATATGGGAACAAGATCACAAGAAGTGAGAACAGAGAAAAATTCTGAAACTTCGTACTTTAAATGGTACCAGGCAAAAAAGGAGTATGAATCAGAAAACCTTCCCCTCAGTCTCCTTGATTTCTTCCTCCTCTTTTCCTCTCTAATCTTTTGTTAGCCATACTCTACTTAAGTTCTAAGCTACTTGAGGGCAGAAATACATTCTTTTCATATTTGGGGGATATTGTAAAAGCAAATGCATTTTCTGGACTATAACTTGAAACAGATGAACAGTCAAAGGCTTTCTGTTTCACATACAGATTTGAGAAGCAGTTTGAACTGTGAAATAATGGCATTTCTGGGATAGTCTATGGGAGAAACAAGACAAAATACTCGAAATTGGGAATGTGTCAAAAGCCCAGCATATATAGTGACCAAACACACAGTGCATGGCAGGGCGGTTTAGCTACTTCATGCCAATTAAAGGGTTTCAATTATGTTTTTATTTTGTTATTCTGTCTCATAATTTGCATGTGTTCTATTTCTACCACCTAAATATAACCTGTCAAGGTAGTCAAAGATGAGAGTAGAAAGGATTTCTTTCCATATTATTAGATACTAGATACTAGATATAGATACATTCAACAACTGTTACCAAATTATGTTTTGTCTTTAGCTATTTTCTAATTCGATTCCATTGATTAACAGCACTGAGTAAAAAAATGTTCACTGCCATATATATTTGCAGATTGTTAACTTATGTAAATATTTTTACATCTTGGTGGTTTCCTTAGAGAAATTTTAGCTTTCCAGGAAAATCCCTCACAATCCCTAATCAAGAGTATATCTTTGATGCTTTCACCCCATGCACCAAAAGTGTGGATTTAAACCCATGAAGGTATTCTACAAGTTGCTTCATTATAAATTTTTTAGAAACATCTGCAGCTTGGTCAGTCAGTCAATACTCTGCTAATAGGATAAACTTTTATTGTGTTCAGCCACAGAAATTCTGGGGTTGGATGTCACAGCATTAATTTTTCCTAACAGCCCCCTTATTATTTCTTACAGAGGAAATAAGGTCAACATGCTATAAAACTCTCATTTAGTGTTTAAACTTTGAATACCAATAACTCACATTACAAGATAGAGAAATATATAAGTACACATCAGGAGCATATTACATTTGATGCTGAGAAAGTCTGACGCCATCAGAAAAGCAAGAGTCAACCATCCTCAGCTGGCTGCCAGCTGAACCATCTCTCAGATGAATTCTGAATTCCATCAAGTATTTATGATACAGAAAAAGAGTTGTTTAGCCAAGTTTGGAGATATACCATAAAAGCTCTGTATTCAAGTTGTCAATTTTTCAAAAACAGGTCTGGACTGATTTAACAGACAGCAAAAATTGAGGTAGATTCAGTTAAAACTTTTAGCTTGTTCACAAGCAAGTACAGAATACTATTTAGTCCAAATGGACAAACACACACCTTGTACATCTGGACACTTTCCCCTTGAAATTATGTGCAGAAAATGTGGAGGCCAGATGGACAGATGAAGCTAGGTGCACCCCTCAGCCTCCCTGTGTAATACATTTATGTTCTTTTAAACCACTGCCCTTGGTTTGAGTCTCAAATATAACAAAGAAAGTTAGATTTGACAATTGCTAATTTTAGAGTTTTTACTAAGCGGAAAGAACCCAAAGATGAGTATTTTTTTAAAAGATTTTATTTATTTATTTGACAGAGAGAGATCACAAGTAGGCAGAGAGGCAGGCAGAGGGAGTGGGGGGAAGCAGGCTCCCCAATGAGCAGAGAGCCCAATGCGGCGCTCGATCCCAGGACCCTGAGATCCTAACCTGAGCCAAAAGCAGAGACTTAACCCACTGAGCCACCCAGGCACCCCCAAAGATGAATATTTTTATTTTAATAAATTATGTGGGGCTTTCCCCCTCTGATTTGTTGATTCTTCTCAGCAGTCACTGAGGTATATTTAAAAATCTCCCCTGAGAGTGTTAGTTTCTCTTTCTAGTTCCATTGGTTTTACTTTAATACATATGTATATTTAAAGATTTTATTTATTTATTTGACAGAGAGAGAGAGAGAGAGAATATGCACAGAGGTAGAAGCAGACTCCCTACTGAGCAGAGAGTCCATCCCAGGACCTTGAGATCATGACCAGAGCCAAAGGCAGACACTTAACTGACTGAGCCACCCAGGTGCCTGATTACATTTAAGGCAATTAACTTGTTGTATGTAAGTTTGCAATCTTTTATCTTCCTTTGAATTAAGCCTTATGTATGCTAATATAGTAGTCTCTTCTTTGTATTGCCCTCTGTCTTAAAGCTATTTTTAAAATAGTAATACGCCTAAATGACTTTATTTTGGTTAGTATTTAATTGGGTCTTGAGACAAAATACCTCTCAGTTCTTATGTTTTACCTTTTTTTTTTTCTTTAATTTTTTAATTTTTATTATGAAGTACAGCTGGTATACAATGTTTTATCAGTTTCAGTCAACACAGTGATTTGATTCTGTGTATTATTCCCTGCTCACCACAGTAAGTATAGTTACCATCTGTCACTGTACAATGTACTTAAAATATTATTGACTATCTCAACACCCAAAGAAAAATAATCCAATCAAGAAATGGGCAGAGGACATGAACAGACATTTCTGCAAAGAAGACATCCAGATGGCCAACAGACACATGAAAAAGTGCTCCATATCACTCGGCATCAGGGAAATACAAATCAAAACCACAATGAGATATCACCTCACACCAGTCAGAATGGCTAAAATAAACAAGTCAGGAAATGACAGATGCTGGCGAGGATGCGGAGAAAGGGGAACCCTCCTACACTGTTGGTGGGAATGCAAGCTGGTGCAGCCACTCTGGAAAACAGCATGGAGGTTCCTCAAAATGTTGAAAATAGAACTGCCCTATGACCCAGCAATTGCACTATTGGGTATTTACCCTAAAGATACAAACGTAGTGATCCAAAGGGGCACGTGCACCCGAATGTTTATAGCAGCAATGTCCACAATAGCCAAACTATGGAAAGAACCTAGATGTCCATCAACAGATGAATGGATCAAGAAGATGTGCTATATATACACAATGGAATACTATGCAGCCATCAAAAGAAATGAAATCTTGCCATTTGCGACAACATGGATGGAACTAGAGCGAAATAAGTCAAGCGGAGAAAGACAACTATCATATGATCTCCCTGATATGAGGAAGTGGTGATGCAACATGGGGGCTTAAGTGGGTAGGAGAAGAATAAATGAAACAAAATGGGATTGGGAGGGAGACAAACTATAAGTGACTCTTAATCTCACAAAACAAACTGAGGGTTGCTGGGGAAAGGGGGTTTGGGAGAAGGGGGTGGGATTATGGACATTGGGGAGGGTATGTGCTTTGGTGAGTGCTGTGAAATGTGTAAACCTGGTGATTCACAGACCTGTACCCCTGGGGATAAAAATATATGTTTATAAAAAATAAAAAATTAAAAAAATATATTATTGACTATCTTGATTATCTACTTTTCATCACTGTGACTTATTTTACAACAGGAATTTTCTACCTCTTAATCCCCTTTACCTACTTGGCCAATCCCCACAACACCTTCTCTCTGACAACCACCAGTTTTTCTCTGTATTTGAAAGTCTGTTTTTGTGTTTTGCTTTGTTTTTCAGATTCTATGTATCAGTGAAATCATTTGGTATTTGTCTTTACTGTTTGACTTATTTCATTAATACCTTCTAGGTCTATCCATGTTGTTGCAAGTGGCAAGATCTTATTCTTTTTTGTGGCTGAGTAATATCTTGTTACACACACAGACACACACTCTGTTCTCCATTTATATACATCTGTATACACACACACGTATATGTACACACACACACACACACACACACACACACACACTACTTTATCCACTCATGTACTGGTGGTCACTTAGGTTGCTCCTGTGTTCTGGCTATTATAAATAATCCTTCAACAAACATAGGGTGCATTCATCTTTTCAAATTAGTGGTTTCATTTCTTCAGATAAATACCCAGAAGTGGAATTACTGAATCATGATATTTCTACTTTTAATTTTTTTGAGGAAACTCCATGCTGTTTTCCACAGTGGCTGCACCAATTTACATTCCCACAAACAGTGCACAAGGAGTCCTCTTTTTTGCCACATCCGCGTTATTTCTTGTCTTTTTGATACTAACCATTCTGACTGGTGTAAAGTGATATCTCATTGTAGTTCTGACTTGCATTTCCCTGATGATTAGTGATGTTGAATGTCTTTTTATGTGTCTGTTGGCCATCTGTGTTACCTTCTTTGGAGAAATGTCTATTCAGGTTCTCTGCCCATTTTTAAGAAGATTTTCTTTTGGTGGTGAGTTGTATGTATTCTTAATATATTTTGTATATTAACCCCTTATCAAATGCATCAGTTGCAAATATCTTCTCCCATTCAGAAGGTTGTCTATTCATTTTGTTGATGGTTTCCTTTGCTGTGGAAAAGCTTATTTTGGTGTAGTGTGTGTGTGTGTGTGTGTGTGTGTGTGTGTGTCCTTTATTTCTCTTGCCTGAGGAGAATACCCATAAATATGTTACTAAGGTCAATGTCCAAAACTCCTTTTAGGAGTTTTATGGTTTTGGGTTTCACATGTAGGTCTTTAATCTACCTTGGGGGGGAAAAACCCACCTTGAGCTTATTATTGTGTGTTGTCTAAGAAAATGGCCCATTTTAATTTCCTTGCATATAGTTGTCCAGTTTTCTCAACACTATTGAAGATACTACCTTTCCTCATTGTATATTCTTGCCTCCCTGTCATAGATTAATTGACTACGTAACTGTGGGTTTATTTCTGGGCTCTCTATCTTGCTGCGATGATCTCTAATAGTACCATACTGTTGTTTTTTTTTTTTTTTTTAAAGATTTTATTTATTTATTTGACAGAGAGAGATCACAAGCAGGCAGAGAGGCAGGCAAAGAGAGAGGAGGAAGCAGGCTCCCTGCTGAGCAGAGAGCCCGATGTGGGCCTCGATCCCAGGACCCTGAGATCAAGTACCATACTGTTTTAATTATTATGAACTCTGTAATGTATCTTGAAATCTGGGATAGTAAAACCTCCAGCTTTATTGTTCTTTCTCAAGACTGCTTTAGCTATTCAAGATCTCTTGTGCTTCCATACAAATTTTAGACTTACTTGTTCTAGTTCTGAGAAAAGTACTATTTGTATTTTGATAGTGATTGCACTGAATCTATAAATTGCTTTGGACCATATGGACATTTTAACAATATCAACTCTTCCAATCCATGATTATGGTCCATCTTTACATTTATTTGTATTTCCTTCAATTTTTTTGATCAAAGTCTTAGAGTTTTTAGAGTATAGGTCTTTCACCTCCTTTAATTTATTCTTATTTTATTCTTTTTGATGCTACTATAAATGGCATTATCTTAATTTCTCTTCCTGCTACTTCATTATTAATGTATAGAAACATAGCAGTTTTCTATACATTAATTCTGCATTCTGCAACCATACTGAATTCACTTGTTAGTTCTAACGGATTTTTAGTGGAGTCTTTAGGGTTTTCTATATGTAATTACGATGTGATCTGCAAATAGTGAGTTCTACTTCTTCCTTATGGATGTGGATGCCTTTTGTTCCTTTTTCTTTTCTGATTGCTGTGGCTAGAACTTCTAGTACTATGTTGAATAGAAGTGGTGAGAGTAAACATGTCTTATGTCTAATATTAGAAGAAAAGCTTTCAATTTTTCACCACTGAGCATGATGTTAGCTATGGGTTTTTCATATATGGCCTATTTTTAAAAAGGATTTTATTTATTTATTTGATAGAGAGTGAGAGAGAGAATGACAGGGGAGAGGGTCAGAGGGAGAAGCAGACTCCCCATGGAGCCAGGAGCCCGATGCGGGACTCGATCCCAAGGTTCTGGGATCATGACCCTAGCTGAAGGCAGTCACCTAACCAACTGAGCCACCCAGGTGCCCCCATATATGGCCTTTATTATGTTGAGGTATGCTCCCTTTAAGCCCTCTACTGAGAGTTTTTTTTAATCATAGACAGATGTATTTTGTCAAGTGTTTTTTCTGCATCTATTGACACAATTATATGATTTTTTTAATTCTCCCTCTTGTTAATATGAGGTATCACATTGATTCATTTGTGAATAATGAACCATCCTTGCATTCCTGAAATAAATCCCACTTGGTGGTGTTGAATGACCCTCTTAATGTATTGCTGAATTCAGTTTGCTAATGCTCTGTTGAGGATTTTTGCATCTATGTTCATCAGGGATACTGGCTTGTAGTTTTCTTTTCTTTGTAGTGTTTGTCTGGTTTTGCTACAAAGGTAATAAAGGCTGGCCTTGTTGAATGAATTTGAAAGCTTTTCTTCCTCTTCTTTTTTTCAGAATAGTTTGAGAAGAACAGGTATTAGCTCTTTAAATGTTTGGTAGAATTCACCGATGAAGACAACTGGTCCTGGACTTTCATTTATTGGGAATTTTTTTTTATTACCAGTTCAATTTTCTTACCAGTAATGTATTTCTTCAGGTTTTCTATTTCTTTCTGATTCAATTTTGAAAGATTTTATGTTTCTAAAGATTTATCCCCATTTCTTCTAGGTTGTCCAATTTGCTGCCACCTAATTTTTCACTGTATTCTCATAATCTTTTGTATTTCTGTGGTGTCAGTTATTATTTCTCCTCTTTCATTTCAGACTTTTATTTATAAATACATACATACATATATACATACATAATTTTATTTACTTTCTCTCGTTTTTTTTTTTTTTTTCTTCCAGAATCTGGCTAGTGATTTGACTATTTGATCTTTTCAAAGAACCAGCTCTTAATCTCATTAATTTTTTTTTGGTCTCTATTTCACTTATTGCCACACTAATTTTTATTATTTCATTCCTTCTACTAACTTTGAGCTTTGTTTGTTTATTTGTTTTCCTAGGTCCTTTAGTTGTAAGTTAGATTGAGATTTTTCTTATTTCTTGAGGTAGGCCTATATTAGTATAAATATTCCTCTTAGAACTGCTTTTGCTGTGTCCCAAAGATAATGAACAGTTGTGTTTCCATTTTCATTTGTCTCCACGCATTTTTTTAAATTTCCTCTTCAATTCTTTACTGACCCACTGGTTGTGTAGTCCCCATGTGTTTGTGTTTGGGTTTTTCCAGTTTTTTTTTTCCTTGTAATTAATTTCTAGTTTCATACTGTTATATTCAGAAAAGATGCTTAATATGATCTTAATCTTGTTAAATTTATTGAGATTTGTTTTGTGACCTAACATGTTATCTATCCTAGAGAATATTTCATGCTCATTTGAAAAGAATGTGTATTCTACTGTTTTTGCGTGGTATATTCTGTATATATTCATGAAGTCCATCTGGCTGAATGTGTGGTTCAAAGCCAGTTTTCTTATTTTCTGTCTGGGTGGTCTATACATTGATATAAATGAGGTGTTAAAGTCCCCTATGGTTATTGCATTACTGCCAATTTCTCCCTTTAAGTCTGTTAATATTTGCTTTTGGATTGAACCCTTTTAATCATTATATAATGACTTTATCATTTTTTAAAAATTATTATTTTTAAAATTAATTAATTTATTTTTAGCATAACAGTATTCACTATTTTTTCACCACATCCAGTGCTCCATGCAATCCGTGCCCTCTATAATACACACCACCTGATACACCAACCTCCCACCCCCCCGCCACTTCAAACCCCTCAGAATGTTTTTCAGAGTCCATAGTCTCTCATGATTCACCTCCCCTTCCAATTTCCCCCAACTCCCTTCTCCTCTCTAACTCCCTATGTCCTCCATGCTATTTGTTATGCTCCACAAATAAGTGAAACCATATGATAATTGACTCTCTCTGCTTGACTTATTTCACTCAGCATAATCTCTTCGAGTCCTGTCCATGTTGCTACAAAAGTTGGGTATTCATCATTTCTGATGGAGGCATAATACTCCATAGTGTATATGGACCACATTTTCCTTATCCATTCGTCCGTTGAAGGGCATCTTGGCTCTTTCCATAGTTTGGCGACCGTGGCCATTGCTGCTATAAACATTGGGGTACAGATGGCCCTTCTTTTCACGACATCTGTATCTTTGGGGTAAATACCCAGGAGTGCAATTGCAGGGTCATAGGGTAGCTCTAGAAATTATTTTTAATTTCTTGAGGAATCTCCACAATGTTCTCCAAAGAGGCTGCACCAACTTGCATTCCCACCAACAGTGTAAGAGGGTTCCCCTTTCTCCACATCCCCTCAACACATGTTGTTTCCTATCTTGTTAACCTTGGTCATGTTCATCATCACTAGCCCTCAGGGAGATTCAAATTAAAACCACATTGAGATATCACCTTACACCAGTTAGAATGGCCTTTATCTTTTATTACAGTCATTGTTTTAATATCTATTTTGTCTGATGTAAGTATTGCCTCTAAACCTTTTCTTTTTCCACCTCCATTTCCATGGATTATCTTTCTCTATCCTTCACTTTCAGTCTATAAGTGTCTTCTGTCATGAATTTTTCTCTTATAGGCAAGATGGGTCTTGTTTATTTATTTTTTTAAAATCCATTTTTTTGGGCACCTGGGTGGCTCAGTGGGTTAAGCCTCTGCCTTTGGCTCAGGTCATGATCTCAGGGTCCTGGGATCGAGCCTCGCACTGGGTTCTCTGCTTGGCAGGGAGCCTGCTTCTTCCTCTCTCTCTCTCCCTGCGCCTCTCTGCCTACTTGTGATCTCTCTCTGTCAAATAAATAAATAAAATCTTTTTTAAAAAAATTTTGTTGCTACAAAAGTTGGGTCATTTTGTCAGCCTATGTTTTTTGCTTAGAGCATTTAGTCCATTTATAAAGTAAATATTATAAAGTAATGTAAAGTAAATAAAATTAAAATATATTTAAAGTAATTATTAAAGTATATTTAAAGCAATTAAAAATAAATTATTAAATTTATATTTAAAAGTAATTATTAAAGTAATGATAAAGTAATTATCAATATATACTTATTGCCATTTTGTTAATTTTGTTTGTTTTTATAGTTCTTCTCTGTTCCTTTCTTCTTCTGTTCTCTTCCTTTGTGGTTTGATTACTTTCCTTAGTGTTATGCTTGGATTTCTTTCTCTTTATTTTTTTGTGTATCTGCTATGGAATTTTTGATTTGTGGTTACTATGGGATTCATATTTAACACCCTACGTATGTTAAGCTGATAATCCCTTAAGTTCAAACACATTCTAAAACACTAAATTTTTATTCCCCATCCATATTTTATGTATATGAAATCATATTTTACTTCTTGTGTATTCTTTGACTAATTTTTATAGATATGATTGACTTTTACTATTTTTGTGTTTAACCATCATATTGGCTTCATACATAGTTGATTACTATTTTTATCAGTGAATTTTTTCCTTTCATAATTTTCTCATTTCTAATTATGGTCTTTTCTTTCCATGTAAAGAATTCCCTTTAACATTTCTTATTAAGGCTGGTTTAGTGGTGATAAATTCCTTTGTCTGGGAAATGATCTCCCCTTCAATTCTGAATCATAACCTTGCTGGGTTGTAGGCTTTTTCCTTTTAGCCGTTTCAGTGTATCGTGCCCCTATCTTTTGCCCTGAAAAGTTTCTGCTGAAAAGTCAGCTGATAGTCTTATGGGGTTTCCTTTATATGAATTCACTTTTCTCTTGTGGCTTTTAATATTCTCTCTTAAGATTTTGCTATTTAAACAAAAAAATTTTTTTTTTGATTTATTTTTTATTTTTTATTTATAAAAAAAAAAAAATTTTTTTTTTTTAAATTTATTTGACAGACAGAGATCACAAGTAGGCAGAGAGGCAGGGAGAGAGAGAGGGAGGAAAGCAGGCTCACTGCTGAGCAGAGAGCCAGATGTGGGGCTCGATCCCAGGACCCCGGGATCATGACCCGAGCCGAAAGCAGAGGCTTTAACCCACTGAGCCAGCCAGGTGTCCCAAGTTTTTGCTATTTTAATTATGTGTTTTTGTGTGGACCTCCTAGGGTTTATTTTGTTTGGGGCACTCTGATTCCTGGACCTGGATATCTGTTTCCACCCCCAGATTAAGGAAGTTTTCAGCTATTATTTCTTCAAATAAGTTTTCTGTCCCCTTCTCTCTTTTCTTCTTCTGAGGTCACTATAATGTGAATGTTATTGTGCTTAATGATATCACCGAGTTCCCTTAACCTATTCTTATTTGTTATTATTATTCTTTCTTTTTGCTGTTAAGGTTGGTTATCGTCCATTTTCCTGTCTTCCAAATTATTGGTCCATTCTTCTGCATCCTCTAATCTGCTGCTGATTCCCTCTAGTGTATTTTTCCTTTCAATTAGTGTACTCTTTAATTCTAACTGCTTATTTTTTATAGTTTCTATCTTTCTGTTGAAGTTCTCATTGAGTTCATCCACTTTTTTTTCAAATCCAGTGAGTACCTTTATGATCATTACTTTGAATTCTTTATCGGGCTTGTAAAAGGGATAATTAACCAAATAAGTTGGTTGCAAAGAATATGAAATAAAATTAAATGCCTTTATTTTCCCTTCTTTAAATATTAAACTTAAGTCCACAAATATACTTAGGCCAAAATGCAAGAAAATTTCATTGATTAGGAATTTTATCATTGTTTTAATATGTGTACTACACAGTATTTAAGAAAAATCAAAAGATGTCAGTATTAAAAAGAAAGTCTATCTTTGCACAGGGCACTGTCAATTTCTTAGCTGCCAGAAATGCCTCCACAAAATGCTAAGGTGTCACGGTACAGGGTGACTTTTCTCTATCATGAACAAATGCAACATGTTTCCAGTATACACTAGCATAACATAAAGTAAACTTGACTAGTCGCTCAAGACAAAGAAGCACTAAGCACCTAACATGTTTGCTACATGTTTGCTAAATGATGGACTTATGATGCAAATATAAGCTATAGCCCACAGTATTGGCTTTTGCAATGTTTATACCCTCATCATATTCCAAAAGGGTTAAGGCAACTAAAAAACATGAATAAAAATGATAAAGATAAACACACTGAGAAGAAAAGTTCCAACTTTTCTTCTTAGTAGGTGAACAAGATGGAGCTAGTAAGCATGTACTTGATAACTTCATCTGCACTGTAAGGTAAGATTTAAAAATGAACATATTATCTTTCTGTTGAAGGACCATGTTATTTGCTGCATTTTTCTTTTCTAAAAGTAGTCAGAATAAACAGAAAATGGGATTTTTCCTAATCAGGGGTCTGGGAACTAGGAATCCATGTTTTAGCTCAAGAAAACATTTTAGGGGCGCCTGGGTGGCTTAGTGGGTTAAAGCCTCTGCCTTTGGCTCAAGTCATGATTCCAGGGTTGGGATCAAGCCCCGCATCAGGCTCTCTGCTCAGTGGGGAGCCTGCTTCTCCCTCTCTCTTTCTGCCTGCCTCTGCCTACTTGTGATCTCTGTCAAATAAATAAATAAAATCTTTAAAAAAAAAAAAAGAAAAAAAGAAAACATTTTAGTTCCACAAATCATTGTTTAGGAGAAACAACAGTAGAATGGAAAGCAGTGCAGACTCTAGTCTGAAGGTCAGTAAAATCTGGGGGGAGACAGAGAATAAGTGTGTTTATAGATTTATTTAAGCACGGGGAATAGTAGTAAAAGTGTACCTGCAAGTTGTATTATGGAACCAAATAAACAAAAAAATAGAAATCTATATTTAATACACACAACCATAAACCACAAGAGGAAGTATAAACCACTTTATCGCAGATTCCCAGAAAGTCCACTTACCTATTGCTTGAGCTAAGGCTATTACAACCTCCTGGCAAGTTGTAACTTCGGTGACCCCACAAACAATCCTCTGAACTCCATCCACCCATACTTTAAGTTCCATGGTGTAGCAGCCAGTCACCTAAGGGCCCTGAGACTGGTCATCAAGGTGTCAGGTCATGTCGCTGGCTATGGAAATATGGGGAAGGCAGAGTCTTGTGTAGTCAGCTAAAAAGAAGAAAAAACATTTTAAATAAAACGAGTCTTTAAATTTATTTTATTAAGTATTATGTGAAATAAATTCTAATATCTCATAATCTTACTACCATTAATGACCATGTACATACTTACTTTATAGAACTGTATTTGGTAGCATGAATACAACTATAGTCACCTATTCATGATAGTGACTCATATTATTATAATTTTCATAATTATAATTTTCATCATAAAGTAACTCTAAGAAATCAAAAAGTAACTCTAAGAAATCTTACTTACTTGACTAAGCCCTACTGTTCAACATATAAGCTATTCCTTTCTTTAAAAAAAAAAAAAAACTCATTAGGATCATTTGTAAGGTTAAAAAACAGTTTTTGTCATTTTTTGAAAAATAAACCAGTTGAACCAGTTTCCATAGCCTTGCAAGCATTTGTAAATGTATCTTCACAACTCCATTGCATTCCTTTGTTTCATGTGTCCCTTGCCTCCCTCCCTTCCCGGAAGGACTGAGAGTGTGGTCTTCAACACTCAAACTCCAACACCAACCATAGCATAAGGCACAGGTGTGCAGAAAGCAGATGATGGAAATTAATTTCTTTATTGGCTGACAACTTCCCCATGAATGAACTGCTTGTCCTTTTCTCATTTATTTAACTGGGGTTTGACAGTATTCTTAAATTACAAGAGTTATTCTAATAATATAAACCTCAACTTTTTGTTACACTTGCTGTTTCCCCATTGTTTGATTTTTTTCTTTAAAGCTGCATTATATATATGTCTTTCACATTCTCACACAATCAAACCAAATGCCTTGATTTCTTGTATTGATTAGAATGTTATTATTAACTGGTTAAAAATCAATTGTACACAATTCTTTTTCCTGTAGGTTTTTAAAATCTCAGCTCTTCCTGTGTTAAAACTAATCAATCAATGATTTGTTTGTCTACTGTCTTATGATTCTATTTTCTTATTGGTTTTGAAAAGAATGCTAAAGTTTATGAGATGTAATAAACATTGATTTAATTAAAATGATTTAAATTTATTTAAAGGTTGATGATGGAACTGGTGTTTCAGGATCGATGACTTATTGAAAAGCTTATTTTAAAAACACTAAAAACATGTCTAGTAAAAGAGTATAATATAGTCCTTGTGCATTTTCTTAAAAGACCTAAGATAGTTCTAGGCCACCCGTCACCTGGGTATATAAGTCAGAACACACATGAGAGAAGGAGAATAAACCTATTGTTCTCTCTAGAGAAGGTACAAAAATACTTTTTTCATGCTGAAAACAAGGGAAAGGATGGACCATTTCCCAGTGTGTTGATTTGGCTCCTTCTGCCTCCACACTGAAGTGCCAAGGTGGTTTCATAAACCCCCTGTATGCCCAGAAGAAGAACCACTTGCCTCTGACACGCTAATTTCCACAACTGTGTTCCTCAGTTATGAAATCCCACAAGAGGCTAAAGTTTCTGGGGTGTGAGGGCGGCGGGGGGGGGGGGTGCTCCAACTTTATTTGTAAGAAATCTTGCAAATAAAGTTAAACAAGTTTTCTTTTTACAGTTATAGTACTCTGAGCATTTAATAGACTGGTGCACACTTGAAATTCCAAATGAGAGGTTTATATATGCTACTGTCCCCAATCCATTTAAAGACCATTTAAGGAAAGGAAACAGAATCTGACTCCTCAGATTCCTGCTGGAAATGCTCCTCTCTTAAAATAAGAGATTTTTCCTTCTCCACCAGGTGCTCTATTTACTAAAAATAGAATATGTATTATTCTTTTTGGAATAAAATTAAGATTAAAAAATGGTCACACATTAATATATTGTATTAAATTAATATATTAAAATTAAATTATTTTATTAAATAAAAAACTCAGCTGAGTTTAAAAAAACTAAGCTGAATTAAAATCTATTTAATACCTAGTCCATTGTTTTTCATTAAAAATCTTAAACTTGGGAAACCTAGCAAGAAAGATCTCATTAAAGGCCTCCTCCCCCAAAAGAAACCTATCATTTAAAAGAAACTTATGAGGTCCATTTTTAAGTTCTATAAAGATTTTAGTACACCACCTCTTATTTTCTTATCTTGAATTATCATTGTTTTACCTCAAACTTTTAACCATTAAGTAAATACAAATGAACACAGAGCACATGCATATCTGTTAAATATTACAGAGTATAATAACGTTGTGGGAAAACATTGAGCATAAATAATATTGCTTAGTTGATATAAACTTGCAAGGTGTTTATCCTCTTGATCAGAGACTTCCTACCACGGCTCATCACAGAGAAGACCAGCATCTGCATTTTTCTTCTAACACCATTAATACTATCTTTCAAACTGAAATCCTTAAGGAAAGTAAAAAAGATGCCTTAATAGATCAGATCAATGAACCACATGGTCCAAAATTTTATTTCTAGCAGAGCCCCTGTTTTCCAAATATGGCTTCTGTCAAGTTTGGGGCTGTACTAACAATCATCCCCCTAGCTTCCCTCAAAATCATGGTGTTATTCGTGAAAGTCATTTGAAGAATGTCTTCTCGGTGGAAGCCCCTACTACTCCCTTCTGTGCTGTGGTCCAGAGCCCAACTCCCACGATTTGCTCCCAGCCCCAGAACTAGACTAGAGGGAAAACGGAAGTCCTACACTGTAGGTGCGTATGGTGGACTGCTCATCATTGGGACTAAGGACTCAAGAAGCTAAGGGGCTTTGACATCTCAGTTGGAATTTGGAATAAATTTTTCCATGGAAACAATAATGTAGGTAGAAGTAAGGTTCTATTGCAAGGGTATTATTATAGTTGTTATTGTTTTTACCATAAGGTTTCTATATTCAAATCATTATTATTTTAACTATTATAATGAAAAATTAGGTTTATTCAGTAACATGTTACTGGGAACAAGTGTTCTTTAGTTAAAAACTATTTATTACCTTGAAAGCATATTGGAATTAAGCATCTACATTTGTGGAGACACATTCCCCCAAGAACAGTGCTTTAATGAAACAATTTTAGTCAATCCTCATTATTCATGGGTTCCTTATTTGTGAATTCACACACTCACTAAAATTTACTTGTAACTCCAAAATCAATATTTATGGCACTTTCAGAGTCATTCAAAGACATGTATACAGCTGTGAAAAATCTGAGTGGTCTGACCTACACATTCCCAGCTGAGGTCATAAAGAAGCATATTCTGCCTTGTTTCAGCTCTCATACTGTTGACAAGTTACCTCTTCCCAGTGTATTTCGTGCCATGTTTTGGCATTCTTGTAGTTTTTGTTGGTGATTTCACTGTTGAAAATGGCTCCCAAGCATAGTGCTGACATAAGTATAAGAAGGCTGTGATGTGACTTATGGAGAAAAGTATGTGTTGTTAGGTATGAGTTATAGAGCTACTGGCTGTGAGTTTAATGTTAATGAATCAACGATGTGTGTCAAATAAGGTATTTTTTGACAGAAAAACACAGAAAACAAAGTGATGTATTGATCAGCCGATGAAACTGTTGTGACCAAGGGCTCTCACAAAAAACAAGAATTGACTGAAAGCTTTAAAATGATCTAACTTCCTTGTGATGCTACCATCAGGCTACTGCTAAGCAAACTGCATTACCCCCTGGACCCTAGACACAAACATACAGGTGGTTTAGTGCCAGTTTTAACATTTCTTTCATGTCCAGTTTTGCTCAATATCTATGGTTACTGCATATTAAAGCATTCTTTATAGAAAGAGCCTACAGATAAAATGTGTTATAATAAAATCTTCACAATCAAACTAGCTATTTTAAATAAAACATTGATGCTAGCCACTAGTTCTTCTGGCACCGTACAGAGATTATGCACAATGAACACTGTATATTATGAAGAGTACTTACTAGAACTAATAATCAGATACCCAAATTCCCTTTTGTACAGAAAGCTAATTAAAAAATAAAATCTAGGGGTGCCCAGGTGGCTCAGTCGGTTGGGTGACAGACTCTTGGTTTTGCTCAGGTCATGATCTCAGGGGGTCATGGGATAGAGCCCTGTGCTGGGCTCGGTGCTCAGCGGGAAGTCTGCTTCTTTTTTCCCTTCACTCCTCCCCCTACCTGCATATATGCACTCTCTTTCTCCAATAAATTAATCTTTAAAGAAAAAAAAACTAGAGGGAGTTTAGATTACCTCATTCTAAAACTAATTTTATGTGAGAAATGAAGTTATAGAGAACAACTGTTATGAAGTAAAAAAGTATTAACTTTTTAATAATCAAATGGTGACTGAGGTAAGGAAAAAAATGGTACCTCTTGCCTGTGGGAGATGGAAAAGTAACCAAACATAAAAACAAATAACAACAACAGGAAAAAAACAACCTGGAGAACATGACAGGATGAAGCACAATGAGAGAGAAGGAGAGGGAGGGTGAAAACACATAAGAAAGGAAAAACGTGGGTAAGAAAACAGATTTCGTCTAGACAAATAACAGTTTCTGGAAAACTGCCTCAGATGCCAGTCATGGGTTGCTTGCTCCTCAACTGCAGTATTCAGCTGATGCATGTTTACGCCACTCTGGTTCTGTATTTTGGAAACCCAGTTAAATGTTCGGTTGCTTGTAGCAAACCCATTATTTTGCTATAATACAGTCCTGTAAACTCTGTCACAGAAAGTAGGTTTTCATAAAAGGCACACAATGTTCAAAAGTGGACACTAAGGCAGAGGACTTCAGCGATATCAATCAAAGCCTCCCAAAATGAGATATTAAGAACAACAGTCCTAGTGCTGTGAAGTGTGTAAACCTGGCGATTCACAGACTTGTACCCCTGGGGATAAAAATACATGTTTATAAAAAATAAAAAATTAAAAAAAAAAAAAAAAAGAACAACAGTCCTGTGACATGCACCAAGGAAATAAGGCTCCCCAGTCTAACAATTCTGGGAAACATTTTTCAAAACACATTGGCTCTGGGAGACCATGTGCAGCAGATACCTCACAGCAGAGAAACTGGTTAAACTCTGTTAAACTAGGACTCAGTGACATAGCACAGAGGATGAGATAGTGGCAAAGAGCCACAATGCGTACAACTACAGGATACAAATGACCAACTTCTGAAGACATGCTATATATAAAACAAGATTTTAGCTAGCCCTTCACACAGAGACACTGTGTGAAGCTCACTTGTGGGAACAGTAGAGTACAAATGAGAACATTTAATAGCTTTTCTCTTTTTCTTATATGAAGTCTTAATTGCCACAATTAAGCTATGCCTTCTAAAGATGGGTTTTGTATTTTTCTTATTAGTCATAGAATTTTTTGATAGTATGTTTTTAAAAGTTCACAATGCTAAGCAATATTTGCATATTAATTATTAAATCCAGTAAACCCATGCTCTTTCCTTTACTATTCATCATCCTCAGGTCACAGCATTTAAACATATGCAGTGAAACATTTCCCAAATTTAACATGTTCAAGTGACAATTCTGCAATCATGGCAATGAAAGGCATGAATACTTACTCTCTGCTAAGCATGGAGTATTGTATCTCACTTACTCCTCATGATACAATTCAGTGGGTTAGGTATCATTAGCCTTATTTTAAAGAGAAAAGTGACTCTCAGTTTAAATAACTCTCGCAAGGTCAGAAACCTAGGAATTTAGGGGCATATATTCTAAATTGGGATGAGTAAAGAAATTAAAGCATGAATAAGGCACACTTCTCTAAAAGGAGTCAATGTACCCAAATAAATGTTTTTAAAATGCCCTAAGTTACACTAAGAAATCTCACCTACCATCACTTGAAAATTTACTTTTATTAATAACCAATGATCAGACAACATGTATAAATTTTCCATTCTAGGAGAAAGAAAAGAGTAAACCAACTAAATCATGTTGAGAAACTACAGTTTTAATTCAGAGAACCTATAATAAATAACTGCACATGTCAGCAAAATGAGTGTCTCATGATCAGGTTCATTTTCAGTACTAACAAACTATTCCTCCAGTTTTTGAAAATTACATCCAGATTTATTTTTACAGAGTCTAAAATAAATATGTCTGCATATTTATGATAATTTTTAACTCTTGACTTAAATACAAACCAAAGCTTCTAAGAGATTTCTGGCATTTTCTTTAAGTTTATACCGTTAAAAACTACTTTTTGGAAAGAGCCATTTTTTCAAGGTAACACTGATTGGTGGAAACAGAATGTACCAAGGTTCAAATCCTGAGTCTATTACTTACTGTATGACTTAAGACACAGAACTTTTCAAGAGGCATTTGTGAGAAATGAAATATCTTTTAAAAATGTATTTAGTGCAGGGCTTAATATGAATTCAACAAAAGTTAATTCTGTGAATGGAAATAAAAATTGTAACTTTCAAAAATTAGAAACTTCTTTATCATATGAAAAATCAACACAAAAGCAAAATTTCAGGAACACTATTTTAATAAGAGCATCTTAAAATAAAGTCATTTTAGTTTATTACAGCATGTACCTTAAGAGCAGCCAACATTCTAGAAGTTTTTAAATCAAGACTAGAAATGATAATTGGGATTAGCATCCATATTAAGAAATTTCAAATGCATCTGGTATAAATATGACACAAATCAAGCTAAAGTTACTGGTATAAAAATACTGATTCTGCTATTAAGACCTAGCTTTCTATCCTTAAAAAAGTAAAACTTTACAATGAATATAGGTAGTAATTTTAGTTTTTTATTTAGCACCAAATTTGGTGCTATAAGAGCCATTGCCCTCAGCGGAGTTTCTTATTCTAAGCCCCCCTCCAGATAGCTTATTGACAATAATATTTTTCTAAATCATAAGGTTAAACCCGTAACTATGACTTTGAAATGGAAACTTCTCCCATACACAGAGGTGTTAACCAATTGCTCATAAATGAGTATCAAGAATCTTTTGGGAGTACAGTACTTCACCAGACTGATTTCTGAACTAATAATTTAGGTAAAATTTGATCTGTTAATTAAAGCTCCCAGTAGGAACATAGCATTTCTATGTAAGTATAATTTTAAGAGGAAGCAAAATCTGTACAACTGCCCAATCAGAGAAAGACAATTATCATATGATCTCTCTGATATGAAGAGTTTGAGAGGCAGGCAGACAAACCATAACAGACTCTTAATCTCAGGAAACAAACTGAGGGTTGCTGGGGGGTGGGGTGGGAAGGGAGAGGGTGGTGGGTTATGGACACTGAGGAGGGTGTGTGATATGGTGAGTGCTATGAACTGTGTAAGACTGATGATTCACAGACCTGTACCTGTGAAGCAAATAATACATAATATGTTAATAATAAAAAGCCAACCAACAACACACCAAAATATACTTGGCTCTACCTGGCAAAAGTTGTAGCAAGGAAGTTGTGGATTCCTCGTACTGGAGAAACTGGAGGGACAGGCACAAGATGGTATTTTCGCTCTAGGTAAAGGTCAATCATTTCATAGAATTCACCAAAACCAAATGGATAAGATATCTTGCCTTTCAGAGCTAGCAACTCATTGGCTATCAACTTGTATAATCATTTTACTTAACATAGAAGACTGAGGCCTGGTCAAATTGCATCATTTGATCAAGATCACATGGATACAAGTTAGCCAATATCTGGAATAATACCAGATAATTCTGAAAACAGATATTAAATATATTTACAAATATTGAAATAAATTAAGTGTCCAATATAGAAGTTGTTGAAGGACTTGTTCCTATAAAGAATTCTAGCTAAAATAGACCATAAAATGGGGGTTACCACTGATATAAGAGGAGTATGAAAAAACCATGTGTTGCTGTTCTTGCTAATTTTGTTACATGTTTATGGAAGACAGAACAGTGGGGGACCTTACAAACTTAGTTTTATTGGCACAAAATCTCTTAAGAAATATAAAAATAATATACCAGTGGGTTCCATTTCTTGCTGTAGTATTATAAAAAAGGAAAATAAAAAGCCATCTGCTTTGCACTTATATCTTCTGTTAGGGTCCCAGTCTACTTTGTGGCCAGTTAGAGGCAGTTGGAGGCATGTGTATGGTGCCAAGATCTGGGAGAGCTTAACTCCTATTAGAGCTCTAAGGCCTGGCATGAGGGATCCCATTCTCAAAGTCTCCCCCCCCCCCATTCTCAAAGTCTTAATGCAAAAAAACCCTGAACTCTGGCCTTAAGCAAATTTGTGCCTTTCACTATAGTGCTATTTCAAGGTTCTCATCCATAATCATTAGAAAACTGGCAGGGAGCAATGTTATAATGTACTTTAAAATATTACTGAACACTTGGTTACATTTTAAATGATAGACATAAGTGCAAACACATATGTGATATTTCTCCTTGAGCAGATGCACTTTGGTATTTTCATTGTAAACCAACCCTTCAAACAAAAACACACTTTGTTATTTGTGAAACAGTAAGAATAAATAGCTAATATAGAATGAGCTCTTACTTTGCAACAGATGAAAAGTTAACTATTATATTTAATCCATTCAATACCCATTTATATCTCTATGTGACATGAATTATTTTGACACAAATGAGGAAATGGGGGTATAGAGAAATTAGTAACTCGCCCAGAATCACTCAGCCAGCAAGTGGTAGATCTAAATCTGATAATACTCATAATTACTGAAAAGTTACTTATATTTATGAAATAGAGTTATTAGTAAAGTTTGCCAGGACTCTGTAATCACCAGTCCTGGCTCAGGACAGAAAGTAATCAAGTAGATGTGACCACAGGACACAGAAATTCTAGTACTACTAAGCTGAATGATATATTCAGTCTAATTATTGCCACAGAGCTGAGAAGAAGGAGCTGGTGTTCAATAATCACATCAAACTTAGGAAGGAATACATGACTCCTCAGATTCCTGCTGGAAATGCTCCTCCTGCCTCTCCCTTGTCTAGGTGGAGCAGGAATAGAGCTGGGGTCTAAATCCAAATGTTATCAGACCCCCAAAACACAAGTTCTTTATTAAAACAAAGGATCTACAGGGCAAAATCATTTTCTTCTTCACATCTGAATAGATGTGGGCATTTCATGAGTGAATGTTATCCTTCGGAGTGACAGCAAATTATGTTGTGACCTTATGATCATCATTCAGGTATAATGAACCTATTTTCTGAATTTAGTATTTATGACCTCCTGTGATGAAACCCACTGTTTTACTTAATATGGGATAAAAATAAATTTATTTTTTATTCATGAAATCAAGATCACTACAGACTTATTCATATTTTTATAAATACTGAGCCCATCAAGTATGACAAAGAAACTCATTTTTATATTTGCAATGAAATAAGTGTAAACTTTTCAACAAAACAACATTTTAACTTATGGTTATAATGGTAACTTTAAATAGCCAAACTTTCTATGTCAAAACACATTTTTTTGAAGGTATAGGAAATTAGTATTTCTAAGCTAAATTAGTATATAAACACTTGAAAGCCAAAATAAAAGAATTTGGGGAAGAAATGTTACTGAAATTAATACATGCAGTTAAAAAAAAGAAAATTTGAGTGCCTGACTCCTGGGTCAAAGTAGTTGCCAGACTATTAAACTTGTACTAACTTCAATGTGAAGATTTAAATAACACAGTATATAAAGTGGAACGGTTCAAATATTTCCCCAAATTTCATTACTATACTTACTCAGCTGGTAAAGTACTAAATGCTTTCAGGGCATGGGAGCCAGAAATTATATTTGGCAAAACTAAACATGTATGATCCCTAAGTATCTTTGTTAAAGTAGAATTACTTCAATTCAAAGAAGATTTAAAAAGTATGAACAACTGTGAAAAGGCATTTTCCTATAATCCTTAAGAGTTAAGAAGAACTTTACTAATTCTATTTATTTCCTTAAGAAAAATCTAATTTAATTAAATAATTAAATTCTTAGATAATCTGCAAAAATAGGAACATCTTTTGGTGATATTTTCAAGTGACAGATATTTTCCACTGCAGAAAAATTTTATTTTATTTTTTTAAAGATTTTATTTATTTATTTGACAGAGAGATCACAAGTAGGCAGAGAGGCAGGCAGAGAGAGAGGGAAGCAGACTCCCTGCTGGGCAGAGAGCCCGATGTGGGGCTCGATCCCAGGACCCTGAGATCATGACCTGAGCCGAAGGCAGAGGCTTTAACCCACTGAGCCACCCAGGCGCCCCAACTGCAGCAAAACTTTAATAGAGAGGTTAATTATTCAGTGTAATGTAACATATAATGCTATTGTTCCAAATTGCCACACTTTATTCCTCATAATATCTTCAGATGCCATTCTCTTTAAAGGATACAATGTGCTTCTCTGTATTTAGGTGGGGGGCGAGTTTTGGACTTCAAATAATCTAGGAAGTGTTGTACTGTTTTGCGGTCATTCAGCATTATTGGAAAAGACAGCTGCTAAGTTTGAGATGTGTGCTGTGACACTTCGGGGCAAAAGGCATGGTACTTATTGTAAATATTAACAGTGATGCTGACTGAAGTGGTATTCTACTTACAATATTCTATTTAAAGTACTGGGCTTAGGCCGAGTCCCTGCCCTTTACTGAAACCAGCAGAGCCAGGGGAAGATGGCTGTGACCTGTCAGTCAGGAGACCGACTGAGTGAGGAAAGCTCTAACCTAGAGCACATGAATGTGTATAACCTAGAGAGATGAAAATATAAATGGCCCAACTGTAAGGCATAGCAACTCAAGCAACTAACTTAAAAATCCTAATATACTTGCCAAATTAAATTGTTTGCTTCAGGGGGAAAAAAGAAACCCTTAGTTTTTGTTATGTTTAAATACATTTACTTACATTTCATTAGTATGTCTGACTTCCACAATGTGTTTACATCTCATCAAGCTTTACATTTTCAGAGTAAAAAGCAAAGCTCAACTACTGCTAATCTAGCAGTTATCTTGGCAAAGCTGCCTGTAGAACTATCTGCTTGTAGAACTATCATTGAATGAAATGGGTAAAAAAAAATAGGCCAAGGATTATTCCAGTGGTCCCCCAAACCTAGCCCTGCCTCAATGAGTTGAAAAGTGGGAGCAAAGCAGCAGCAAGACAATAAATGTGTCACTGTTTAGATAGAACGGGGCTTTCTAGGGAATGGGAATCAAACAGTGTACACACTTTGCAGTTAAGAAAACTGGATTTTTCGAGAAACATTTAATTGAAATTGAACATTTCTGAAATTTTAAGTCTGATAAATTTTCACAAAGCAAACACATCTGTCTAATCACTTCTTAAGACCAGAAAGAACCCCTCTCTTCGTCCTGACCCCTTCCTAAAAGGCAGCCATTACTCTGCCCTCCATCATCAGACTAGTTTCACCTGCTCTGCATTTTGTATGAACAGACGACATCACATGAAGTGGTGGCTGCTTTCTTCACATACTGTATGTTTGCTGAGCTTCGCCCATGCTGCTGTGCATAGCTCATTCTTGCTCACTGCAGTAGAGATTTCCATTGCATAAAGAAACCACAATTTGGGTCACCTGGGTGGCTCAGTGTGGTTAAGCCTCTGCCTTCAGCTTAGGTCATGGACTCAGGGTCCTGGGATCGAGTCTCGCATCCGGCTCCCTGCTCAGCAGGGAGCCTGCTTTCCCCCCTCTCTGCCTACTTGTGATCTCTCTCTCTGTCAGATAAATAAACAAAATATTAAAAAAAAAAACCAAAACATAATTTATTCATTTGTCTAGGGTTGACAGACATGGGGGCTGTTCTCAGTTTTGTACACTCGTAGCTTGCAGCGGAACCACTGCACTCTGTGACTACCTGCCAGTGATTCTTCTGCCTTCCTATCTTACCTCTTCCCTTGCATATCCATTTTGTACATTATTGCTGAGAAATCTTTCTTTCTTTCTTTCTTTTTAAGATTTTTATTTATTTATTTGACAGAGAAATAGAGCACAAGCAGAGAGAACAGCAGGGGGAGAGGGAGAAGCAGGCTCCCCACGGAACAAGGAGCCTGATCCGGGGCTCAATCCTGGAACCCTGGGATCATGACCAGAGCCAAATGAAGGCAGATGCTTAAGCCACTGAGCCACCCAGGCACCCCAGAAATCTTTTTAAATACACATTTGATTTCCCACTCCTGCTCAGAATCTTCCAAAGGCTCTCTACTGTCTTCAAATAAAAAAACATCTGACAAGTCTATAATATTTAAGGTCCTCAAGAGTCACTGATACTCCTTCTTGATCCTCCTGCAACTCTCCCAGCTGCCCTCCCATTATGCTAGGACGTTGTGGTTCACTGAATATCTCATTCTCTCAAGCATCTTTGCACTGTATATGCTATTCCTCCTCCTTAGACAATACTTCTCTGACTTTAGACTCCCTCTAAGCATCTTTCCCCAATCTCTCGGCTCCTCTTCTGATCTGAAGGTGGCCATGCTCTGTGCCTCCAAAAGCATTCTGTTTTTGTTTCATCACAAGACCTCTCACAGAGCTTATCTGCTTACTCTTCTGATTCCTGTTCTACCTCTTGAACCCTTCAGCACCGTGGCTGATACCTGGTGGGTGCACCATATGTGTTTGCTGAATAACACAGGTGCTAACTGAACAGGACAGAAACTGACAGTTTACATTTACCGGTGGAAAAAGAGCACAGTACTAATGAGAAAATGTCAGTGTGAATCCAAAGGTGACAAAATCGACATTGAGGTATTTTAAGCCCAGTAAAGCCCTGATTGAAACTCTTAGAATAAATGACACATCTTACCATTAACGATACTACTGTGAATATTATACTGCACTGTGAAAGTCTGTGCTTTTTTTTTTTGTTGTTTTTGAGATTTATTTATTTGATCACAGAGAGAGCGAGCATAAGGAGCAGGAGGAGCAGCAGGCAGAGGGAGAAGCAGACTCCCCATGGAGCAGGGAGCCCCATGTGGAACTCCATCCCAGGGCCCTGAGATCATGACCTGAGTCAAAGGCAGATGCTTGACTGACTGAGCCCCCAGGCGTCCCTGCACTGTAGAATTCTTAAATATTGTATATCCCAAGGTAATGTCTACAAAAGGAATACTATTGTTTTAATCTACAATTTGTAGCTTCCATGTAATCTTAAAAAAATTTAGCTGAAATAACTTTTATAGATATTCATTTTTAAATGCTCAGTTCAAGTAATCATACTTATTAAAGAGTAGATAGTAAAATAACTGCGAAAATAATGGTTAATGTTTAGAAATGGAAAAAAAATCAGTGCAGTATAAAATTCTGCTGATACTGCTCTTTAACACCATATCACTTTAAGCAAAGCTCTTCCCTCCCTAAAAACAAATTAATCAAAATAGGCCAAATGTCACCAGTTAAAAAAAAAAAGACATGCTCCACCCTACACACTCAGAGAGTTTTAATAAAAAGAATGTACGGAATTTAATGAAATCATAACAAAGGAATTGATAGAATAAACAGCACAGACTTCTCAAGCCATTTTCAGATTCTCGTTTATAAATTACCTATCTAAATAACTTATCTAAGATTATGAAGACAAACAGACCCACAGAGAGACCTGTGGCTAATATTCTTTTCCATTTCAAAGCTTGGGAATACACAGAGTGAACACAAATATGCCCTTTTCCAAACTCTTCCTTCAAATATGTTGTTTTCTCTGTAAACAAGTTCTGAAATTGCTATGTTTAGCTCACTTAGATGGGGAAAAGATAAACTGACCTTTTTGATTTGTAAGTATATTATTTCAGAAAAAAATTAAATAAACATGTACCTCATTTTATTTTTAAAACTAAATCCTAAGAGTTCCAAAACATTTACAATAACTAGCAATTTGTATTCTCAATGATTCTGTCATAAACAAGAAGTTATTAAGTCTTAGATATTTTGGAATTTGTAAGAACAGTATTTCTGTAGAGCTATTGAACAAAATTAGAAATCTGCACCTAGAGCTGAGAAGACAGATCCAACACATCACAGGATCAGAGAGGTGACTTAAAGCTATAAAACTCATTCAAGTATACACTGTGTCCTTAAATAGTATCTCCTTAGCAAAAAAAAAAAAAAAATTTTTTTTTTTTTTTAAGATTTTATTTAAGATACAGAGAGAGAAGAGAGAGAGAGAGAGTGAGTCTGGTTGTAGGGAAGGGGCAGAGGGAGAGGGAGAAGCACACTCCCTATTGAGCAGGGAGCCCACACAGGGCTCAATCCAGGACCCTGAGATCATGACCAGGGAAGAAGGCAGACACTTAACTGACTGAGGCATCCAAGCACCCCTCCTTAGCATTATTGTACAAATTTGTATCAGGCTGTCCTGTGCTCCCATTGTAAGACTGATCAAGACATGCAATTTAGTATTTTAATATATGTATATGTGTATGTGTATTTATACACACGTGTGTGTGTGTGTGTGTGCGTGCCCAAAGACACAGACACATAATGCTTCTCTCTCTCTCCTTCCTTTAACTATAATTTAAACTAGAAATCAAAGTTCCTTTCCTTTATAATTGCTAATCTGTGAATAAAGTGCATGCTCTTTTATATTAGTAATACCTTCAAGTTATATAACTATGCAATGTCAAAGCCAGGAGATCAATGCATTTCTGATTGTCTAAATTTCCACAAATCCGTACAGATATTTATCTAACTAAGCTTCCAAAGAAGTAAAAAAGTATAGACCTCCGAGGAACAAACTAAACAATGAAAGACTCTAAAAGCTGTATATATCAAAACTAATGTAAGGAATCTCAAAAAACTCACGGCTTATGTTTTAATGTGATGGACAGCAACATATTTAGGGGAAAAGATAGATTTTAAATAAATTATTAAATTTTAGACTGTGGAAAAAATCACAGAGAATAAAACCTGTATATAAAAATATTAATATATTAAATTCATCTTCATTCTATATAAATGTAGTCAGTGCTCAGAAAACAATAGACAGTCTCAGTCCAAATAAAGAGTCAGCAGCTACCTTACTAATAAAATGGGAATCAAGGATTCAAGGCCTAACAAATTTACTCTTTAAAAGCCAGTAGATTTCATATCCAAAAGCTGAAAAGGTTGGGGGAGGAGGGTGGAAGGGAGGGAAGAGGGGCATACAGGAGGTTTCAGCGCAGCAGCAGGAGATAAAAGTTTTTACAGTCCAGAGGTATCGATCTATAATCCGTTCACTGAAACACTAGTAGAAGCATAACTTTAACTTTTCGGAAGTTTTTCCACTGCTCGAAATTTACCTAGAAGTGACAGAATGACCAAGAGAATGAAGTTGTTAATTTTTAAAATTCAAATCCGGGCAACCAATTATTTGTACTTAGCTACTGAAGCAGAAATCCAATGTTAAGGAAATAAATGATATCCTAATTTCCTTTTTTAAAAATCAAGAACACTAATATAATTAAAGTTATGAGTCAATAACAACTACAAAAGCCAAAAATCAAAACAAAATCAAAACAAAAAATCAACTGTTCAAATGAATCTAATACTCAAATTTGTGGAGATCCTATGCAATTCAAGAAAATGAAACAATGATTTTATTTTAAATACATAATGTATCGATGAGGGTTGGATAATTTATAAAGTTAGCTAAGCAGTTATCACTATCATTTTGTGATAGTGATATCCCACTCCCACTTCCAAAAACAAAAAACAAAACAAAACACCAAACAGTTGAGGCTATCAGGTTCAAGAGGGTTCAAAAGTTAAGGTAAAAGAGTTAGGTAAAGACTAATCTTTAGTCCTCTAACATCCAGCCTCAATAGGAGTCTAGACTGAAATTGAAATTAAGACTACCCACTCAGACCCCTATCAGCCTCCCAGATTTATCACAAGGGATCTATAAGGAGCAGATAAACCAAGAGGACACCTTCTACAGGCCTAACAAAAACCAAGGAATGGAGTTCGCCTTATCTACTTCAGAAAACTAATTCTTCTGGGGATTCTTTTGCAGATGCAGTGAAAGTCACCTTAAGAATTCACCTTCTAAGCCTGCCCCTGAGCAGTATGTTAAATTTCAAGAGAGGAGGCATTTTATAGAAACTCACAGCTTTGGGTCAGTTCCCTGCCCAATCATGAGGAACACCCATGATATTCCTTCCAGTTGTGATTCTAAGCTTTCACATTGTGAGTGCCATTAGAGTAGTTAAAAAAAAAAAAAAAAAAAAAAAAAAAGAGATAACTCAAAAACAAACGAAGAATATAAACATTTTCTAGGAAAATAAGAAAAAGTCCTATGATTATGTAGGAAGAATAAACATCTGTGACTGTTCCACAAAGCTCTAAGTAGAAAGAACTGACACAGACCTGAGTGACAGGAAGGATTTGTCTTTGAAAACAAAGGAGTAATTTATCAGGCCAATAAATTCATTGTGAAAACACTAAAGTCAAATTAAATAAAACCAACAAGAGACAAAGCAATGTTCTAGTTTTGTGCATTGGGAGCTGAGGCTTCACTAAGCACTAATTATATCTGGTTGGAAATGAGGCAAATTAAATATGTTCCCTTTTTAAATGGTGGGGTTTTTTTAAAACAAGAATTTTTTTTTTAATTAATTTTTTATTTTTTATAAACATATATTTTTATCCCCAGGGGTACAGGTCTGTGAATCACCAGGTTTACACACTTCACAGCACTCACCAAAGCACATACCCTCCCCAATGTCCATAATCCCACCCCCTTTTCTCACACCCCCTCCCCCCAGCAACCCTCAGTTTGCTTTGTGAGATTAAGAGTCACTTATGGTTTGTCTCCCTCCCAATCCCATCTTGTTTCATTTATTCTTCTCCTACCCACTTAAGCCCCCATGTTGCATCACCACTTCCTCATATCAGGGAGATCATATGATAGTTGTCTTTCTCAGCTTGACTTATTTCGCTAAGCATGATTAAAACAAGAATTTTAAAGAATAAAGCATTTTGAATTATTTTCCCAATTTAATCTTGGGAGTTAAAGAGTAGGCTATATAAGAAAAAACAATTTTTTAAAAAAGATTTTATTTATTTATTTGACAGACAGAGATCACAAGTAGGCAGAGAGAGAGGGGGAAGCAGGCTCCCTGCTGAGCAGAGAGCCCGGTGCAGGGTGGACCCTGGGACTATGACCTGAGCCGAAGGCAGAGGCTTTAATCCACTGAGCCACCCAGGTGTCCCAAGAAAATTTTTTCTAATGTACTCTGGGTAACAATGATGAAGGTGTACATGGAAGATATACTTAAAAGCTAAAATTTAATTCTCTATTTTTGGGCTTTCTAACATGCCTCAGAAGCTGGGATTCTAAGCACAAAGTATAAAACGAGTAAGTATATAGGATCTGGGGTGCCCAAAAATGATTGAGAAGGTAAAATGCTTTCAGGAAACTACCAAAACCACATATTTCAGCTTATTTGTCTTTGTGGGCTTTACTGATATATATTTATTTATTTATTTATTTTAACTTCCAGTCAGTTCTATTTCCAAAGCAGCTGACAATGTACTCCTTTGAGACTTTCATCTTGAAACAAACCTTCACTCTAAGAAAAAGGTATAAAACAGCAGAGAAAACATCATGAAGAGAACAAACTATCACGGTGGCACTAGTTCACCCAAAGCATACATTCCCTGTACAACCTGTGTGCCAAATCCAGAGGTTTACAGACAATTCACAACTTGATAAAATTGAAGGCGGAGGCATGTACAAGGTAGAACTAAGACAATACACTAAAAAGGAGATGAGATCTTAAACATACACATGTCACTGGCACTCAAGCTCAATCCCAGAACTGAATTTAAATTGTATTTGCTTACCTGTCTCTCTTTTAAGAAAACAAAATCAAAAACAAAAACAAAACAAAACAAACAACAAAACAAAAGCCTTTAAATTGTTTCACACTCAGACTGTTGGGGCATTATTTTCCTTTAGACTCTGATTCTTGGGAAACAAACATGTTGTGGTGACCTTTAGGGATAGCTTTAGGGATAGCTCTTGATTTCAGAACACTGCCACTCCTCTGAAGCTCTTTCCCCTGTAACCCATTCATACGTGTGTGTGTGTGTGTATAAAAATGGTGCAGCCCCCCCATATAGAGAGGCCCATTGAAGTAGTCATGGCCGTCCATCAGCTATGAAAAGGCTGTCCATGCTATGAAATACATTTGCTTTTTATAGCAGTCACCTAAATTTACTGTGTTAATCTTATTTCAAGTGCCAATCTTAATAAACTAAAAGTGTTAAGCGTCTAAGAAAACTTTCAGTCCTAAAAGTCTAATAAAGACAAATAAGAAAATTACTAATAAAATACAATTTGGTCATAAAACTTTTAAAAACTGGATGAAAATTTTGACAAAAGACAGAATAAAATGGGATACCAGTAGTAAAAATGTTAATCTCTACCTTATTTCTAAAAATGCCGCCAAAAAGTACAAAACACAAAACCTATATAAAATAACATGAAATTTTAAATTTATTTGTAAAGAGTTTGCTTTTGTAAGAGCATACCAAAGAGGGTAAGAAATGGGCATTGGCAGTGATCCACTGAGGCGAGGAAGAGTATTTTACCACTGATATTGTTGAATTTGAGAGGATGAAATGGCTTCCTGTCTTTGTTTCCTTCCAATTTCTCTTTAAGGCCCAGTAAAAGGAGGTAATTTAACAAACTGTGAGGAGAATAGTGCTAGGCTATCTTGAATTCTCTTTCTCACAACTGGTCTGTTTGGTTTGCCGTACTTCAAAGCTATGTTTGTAACTCCCTGAAATATAGATGCTGTATCACCAGGCTCAACTGTTTCTCCCCTTTTTGTTTTAGTATAAATTTTCCATCTACTTTCTCATTACTTCTTTAGTAGCACTTGCACACATTTGAAAAGATATAGACGCATAGCCCTTGAAGGGATCTATAGATCATCTAGGTCAGGGATTCTTCATTCATTTTACAGTCTGAATACCAGAGGGACAGGACACACATCTTTTGTGAACACAGTGGTCAACTGGGATAGAGCAATGGTTGGGGTAGGGGGTGAGAGAAAATCCATCAACATCCCTGAGTCCACAGGGGTAGGGTGAAATACCGTCATGCCCTATCTAGGATTTTTATCATTCTTAACTACTTCTGAAATTAAAATTCTTTTTTTACAGTGGAAATGATCAAGCAAATAAGCTTCTTAGAAAAAAAACTCATTTTTTTTCTGGCAGGCTAAGTAACTCTTAGTCCTTGTCCTCCAGCATTTACTGTCCATATTTCAAGTTAGGGAACACTGTAAAACTTCCTGCTTCCTGCTTCTTACTAAAATGCCGGGCTGAAGAGGGAGAAAATCAAACAAGGGTGGGATAAGTTCCGAATTATTTATTATATCTTTTCCACATCATCTATTAAAATCTGTGGTACTAATTCTTCATTATTTTAAAGCTCATCTAACAACAAAAAGTACCATATTGCAGATTCACAAGTTGTAGTGTTCTTCCAATTGGTTTGCTGCAGATTGCTTTTACCTTTCTGGACATTTTCTTTTTATTGCAATACTTTGGTTTTAATTTCTATGTGCATTAGTTGCTATGAACCGTATCCCATTTTTGAGATTTATGAAGATTACTCCAGTATTTCCCTATAAACTTCAATGGAAATTTTCCCAATCGTCCAATACTATTATAAATTAACTCCTAGAGGAAAGGGTAATAAAGGTAAGGCTGTACCAAGGCACTGACCCTTCTTCTGTGGGCATTACTGTTTAGCTAGTTTTACTCCTGGGTAATTAAGTTGTATGGTCTAATGACAGATAGTCCCTATCCTCACAGCTGGCAAGAATAATTATAACTTGGACTAGAACTTACTCATACACTTAAAACTTGTTTTTGAAGAAATCCACAACCATCCACAACCTCGTTCCTCTAACCACAGGGGCTCAGACGCAGTCTAAACAGCAGCTATTGTGACAACCTCTTCATCTTAGCTTCTTCCCTCAGCTCAAATCCATCCCAAAGCAACTTAGTTCATTTCCCCAATCATTTATCCACTCACTAGTAGTATATATCTGGGCTTCTCCTGCTTAAATCCGTGAATGTTCCTAACGGACTTTAGGGTAAAATTCCTATCATTGCCCACCTCACTCCAGCCCCTCCTCAATTACACTTCCCCTTGTAAGGTAGCCACGTCTCTCTGCCCCCACGGGGTTCTGGTTCCTCACCGTGCCCCTCCTTCCTGCCCACTTGTGCTGGCCTGCACCCAGTTATCAACTGGCCTCTGCTTGGTCGTGGGAAAGGCCCACCAGCAGATGCCAAGAGGTTCTTCTATGCCAGACACATACACTAACTCAACCCACTGAGAAAATGTTATCATCATCCCCATGTTACAAATGAGGATGTAGATGCTTTGAAAGGTTAATTAACCAGATACAATACAGCTAGTACAACATGGAGCGGAGATTTGAACTCACTCTGACTCCAGTCCTTGCTCTTAATCTTTACCAGAGGGTGGGAAAACCCACAGGGGCCAGGCAGGTTTGCATATTAAATAAAAAGAAACAGTTTTTATATCCACAAAGAAATACACTTAAAAAAAAATACCTGGCCCTTTAAGCATATTTCTTTCCATGAAGATTATTTTCTTTAGTTTCATCTTATGTCTGTCATAAAAAAAAAAAAAATCAATGGATAGCCTTTCATGTTCTTAATTTCCCAAGAAACCTTGAATAATTATATTAATGTCGTTTCTACAGACAAATCATTTTACTCTTGAAAAATTTAATGTGCTTTAGGATGAAAGAGTGAGACAGTATCAAGCATGAAGGAGGAATGTAGTGGAAAATTTAAAAAGATATGGAAAAGTTCAGTATTTATGTCATTTTCTATTGTAAAAGCAAAAAAAAATGCTATGAACAATTTGGTATTTCTGTTCTGAAAGATTGTAAAGTTTTATTTAGAACAATATTTACATGAGAAGGTATCAAGAGATATCTTGATATCTTGATATTTTGATCAAAGGAGCTCCAACAAATTCTATAATGGCTTGAGAGCTGAGCCACACAATTTTGGTAAGAATTTGATCTCCAAAAGATCTAAGTCTTATCATAGAGAATCTGGGGTCAGGCTGAACTCTTCAGCAACATTTACTCTGTCCCTACTTTTTTTTTAAGTATATGTGCTGCTGAAAAGAGCACAACACTGTCCTTACTTTTTGCCTTAGAGGAAAAGTCACATTTCAAGGATGGCTGAAGTATCTGATACATGTATTTAGTTCCTAACCCATGTGTGCTTTAAAATAAATCATACATATAAATTGTTCTCTGTAGTACATCTGTGGGTAAGAAGCTCCTTTCACTGATTATGTAAGAGTTTAGGTAGTAAAAGATCCCAGATGTTTACTCTAACAGCTTTTGTAGACCCATGGGATTAAGGTTAGACACATAATCACTGGTTTTGGAACAGGGCCAAAGTGTGTACATATGCTGTTTAATTATGTTGGCACCCCAGGCATTTCAAACATCAACAGAATTTCTCAGTTGATATTCTCATTACTAACCTTATTTTAAATAACTATAGAAGGGTAAAGAAAACTAGGCATTTTACATGTTAATGAAATCTAATGCCTTTGACTTTTAATAGATTTGGAGGTTTTATGAATTAAAAATATCTTAGGTTATAAAGAACAGGTAAGTAAGGTACAAAAATAGCCGGAAAAAATTTTCTTCAAAATTCTTTGCTTCACACTAGGTAGCAATTTCCAAATCCTTTTTTGTTATTGTTCTCCCTTCTAAAAATTCATGTGTCCCAAGAGAACGTTTGACTAAGCCATGAAAGTTTCCCATGAGACCCAGAACTTGACTTTGGGATGTACTTCTCTATACGAAACAGTGTTAGAAGTTTGTTTTGAATAAACATTCCAAAGTTCCTTACCTAGATGATGTGGAGAAACCTGCTGTGAATCTAACAGCATACATAGAACTGCTTTTTATATTAATTACTTGAATTATCCTACTTCCTTTTAGGAAAAACGAAGCAACAACATACATAGTTCCATAAATTTCCCAAGACATTTAAAAGTTTTACATGTGAAAATAAATGAATAAATCATCACAAAAATGGATGAGCTGGGCCAGTAAACACTACAGGCTATTAGGAAGGATCTTTTCAAGTGAAGCATGCTCAATGGAAAAATTCCTAAAGCCAGAAGTTTTCCAGACATAAAATTTCCAAACTTCTCAAGACCATATGTTAGTTACTAGCTCCGCTGGGATACAGGAAGTTTCCTTCTTATCCTGCAGAGGCTGCTGGTATCATGCACATAAATTTCAATTAAACACACAGAAACATACATTTCACTAAACTAGTATGTGATGATGGGAAACAAGGTATTTTGGTAAATTTATTTGGAACCCATTTATAAATAAAACATATAGGTCATATCAAACCAGTGAAGCATCTTTTCAGACTTCTTGAATTTCTCTGAATAAGAAATATTTTCAATAATGACAGGAATAGCTGTGGTTTTACATGTATAGTTGATACTGAAATCTCTATTAAACCCTTTCTCTCAAGCTCTCCCACCCCCATTCTGATCACTTAGACTCCACTAAAAAGCCACCTTCAGAAGGAGACACTCATTTTCCAGTCCTCTAGTCAAAAATATCTCAATCAACTATTTGCCATTTTTACTGCCAAAGTTCAAAACCCTATTATAGAGAATACTTGTATTTTACATGATCATTTCCATGGTATCAATATTTTACAAAAACATCTTTGTGATTTTTCAGTAATTAGTACATTATTTCTATAACAAACAACAGGATATTTATATTGCCTTATTACTATAGGACACTGAAATATTATGTTCCTAAAGGAAATAATATACCAAAATAATATAATTTATGAAATTAAGACATCTTAGATTATCAAAAGAATAGTGGGTAATGGTCTAAGAAATGTAACCATTAAGCACAGTCTGGCCTTTGTTAGTATTGTTTTCTTTGTGCCATAGTTTGGATATATTCTGTGATACACAATTAACCGTGAAAACTTAGTCTTCTCTGTACAGTGTGTGTGAAAAAGTGCTCTTTGAGTCCACATTTTCAGGTGTTCATCTGGGCTGCTTTATTAGTTAAATTTAATCAGGGAAAACAGAAAAGTTCAAAGACACCTACTTGGTTTGCAAAATAAGTTAAGTATTATTTATTAGAATAATACACTTTTCTACTACATGTAGAGTAACACAGGAATTTTTGTTTCATACCAAACACCTCAGCAAAAACGCCTATGGCATTAGGAACAGTTCTGCAGAACATCAGGCGCTATAAAAATAATTCTGTGTATGACAGACAAAAACTCAATACTGGATTACAAAAGAAGATAATCCACCTTATCTAGATAAGTGTTTTTAAAAAGTCATTCTACTGAACCTCATAGAAAGTTCTTTGAAAACAAGTACAATTCTGTGCAATAGATCCATTTCTGCTTCATTTACTCTCCTATTCAGGATTCTAAAACATAAAACATGAGAATGTGGGGTTTTAAACTGCTACAGAAAGAATTTTTTCTTTTCTCAATAAAGCATTCCTTAGATCATGGGGCAAAATTCCTAAGAATTATCTTATTATTAAGCTTAACACATTTATCAAGTACATGTTAGGCAAAAAAATATGGATTAAAATAAATTGAAAAAATTTAGACATTCTATAGTGTAAACTGAGCCAAGATACTTTATCTCTTTGCTTCATTTTTATTTTAAAATTTATTTTTACCATTTTTATAGTATGCCTCGTTTTAAGTTGTTCTAAATCCTTTTTAAACAAAGTGGGACGCAAATTAAAACCAGTGAAGATTATTAACAATTTAGTGACAGACTAAACAAGGTAAGGACAAGTATCTCTGAGGAAGCAACCCAATTAAATATTGGTTAGAGGGTTGATTCGAAGATAAATCGTAGCACAGAGTATAAAACAGACAGCAGGGGCGCCTGGGTGGCTCAGTGGGTTAAGCCTCTGCCTTCGGCTCAGGTCATGATCCCAGGGTCCTTGGATCGAGCCCCGCATCGGGCTCTCTGCTCCGCGGAGGGCCTGCTTCCTCCTCTCTCTCTCTGCCTGCCTGCCTCTCTGCCTACTTGTGATCTCTGTCTGTCAAATAAATAAATAAAATCTTTTAAAAAAAATAAATAAATAAAACAGACAGCAAAGTTTGAGACTGACAACTTCTTTAACCAGCAGATAACACTATTTTTCTAATTAGAATTATCACTAATAACAATATCAATTTAAACTAATAAAACAGTTTTAAGTTTTAATAATATATGAGTACCAAGGAAACAGTCTTGTTAAGAAAATATAATTAAATTAATATATTAATTAATGTTAATTAAGTTATAACTATGTTATATCTTAGGCTATGTATCTATAATTATTGTTCATATAACAATTACATAAATATATAATTTTAATACAAATATAGTTATAGTAATAATTACAATTAACATACTTTACTAAGAAAATATTTTAGATCTCAAATTAAGGCCAATTATGAATCCAGAAGGCACAGCCCATGCATAACAAAAGATGCAGGATTTAAACATGGTGGCAAAAGATACTTATTTACTTGGAATGAGTACATGGAACATTACAAAAAGTGACAGAACATGAACATATGCACGCAATTTGAGCAGAGATGCTACACTTGATCTTAGCCAAAAGGCCGAGAAGCGATTGAGCAGAGATGAAATAAAGCTTTAGGTCTCTTGAATTTGGGGCTTTTTGTTTTAGCCACCAGAGGTCACCCTTCCCCAGAGAGATGAAAAACAGGGTTTGTGAAGCATTTTACACTTATTGTATATTTGTAATAAGGACATTAAAAAACACCAAAAAACACACAATGACTGTATTTCAATATTATTTCCCCACCCAGACCCTATCTGAGCATGAACACCCCCATCACCTTTACCCTTAGTGCTGAATACAGGTAATGGAGGAATAGGAAAGCGAAACAGTCGAAGAGGCTAAAATGATCTGCGTAACAGTTAACTCGAGCAGTGAGGGAGGAGTGAAGGGGATGCGGTTTCCTGGGAGAGATTTGTGAACAGGTATCATGTTAGTAAGAGATAATGGAGAAAACTGGATGAAATTTCAGATTCAAGAATTTTTATAAATATAATCATCTCTGGACATTTTTCAGCTAAAGACTGTAATAAAGATTTATACTGCTTTTTAAATTAGTTTTAAGTTTGGTCTACCAAATGTGGCTTCAAGGAAAAAGTAAATTAGCCAGGACTCCTTCAGGGTTCAACATATATATTTACAATCAAATTAGAGAGAGAGAGAGAGACCCTTAATTCATCACAGTGTCTTGCATAAAATATGTGGTCAGTAAAACACTATTCCCCAGTCACCCCACCTCTCATATAATACAAAAAGGAGCGGACAACCAAAAGTTTCAATCTCTTTCATCGCAATTCCGTTAGGAAAGGTAGGGCCCAAGTGTCTTCATTTACTGCCAGTCTACCACTGTAAGCCACAGGTAGAAGCAAAATTCAAGGGTTAGGGGAGGCTTTTATAATGTATGTGGATTACAGCAGCCAGTTCAGCACAGACCCTTATTTACCTAGGGATTTAGAACCTTCTAAAACAGTCTTTCTTATTCCCTGTAGCATCAAAGAAAATCCCAAAGAACAGGGTAGTAGGCCAGTAAAACTCCTTAGTAGTCTGCAAAATACTTGTTTAAAAAAAACATGGTTTTGTATTTCAACATATTAGCAAATAAGGCTACTGTACATCATTGTATCTTTTGCATATATAACTGGATACATCGAAATGTAGTCAGTATAGTCTTTTCCAACTACAAAGCTAAAATATGTTAATTATAGAATATTCAGTAAATGGGCAAAGGCTCTAGGAAAATAAAATCACCTATAATCCCACAGAATATGGGGGAAGAGAATAAAGTTCTGAGTGAAACTTATTTTTAAGCTCTTAAAAAATTTACACATGGTTTCAAATTCTTACAATTAATTTCCATTCACCTCACAAACTCCACTGTCATATATCCTCCCTTTACCTGAAATACTTCCAAGTTCACAAAGCTCTCACGCTTGGAGGGCCATATCTTTATACTGTATACTCAGTTTACTCTTTCTTTTTACCTTCCTTGATGTCTCTATAGCATTGGCACTGGTGGCCATTCCCTTGCAAACACTCTCCTGTCCTGATTTACATCCTATTCTCCATTGTTTCTCCTATTCATCTGGTTACTCTCTAAAAGTCATCACTATGGGCTATTCTTTCTCATGTTAACATTAACTACGAATTTTCTGGCTCTGTCCTCTATGTCACTTCTTTATACCTTTTCCCTAAGTGACCAGAGTCATTCTTATGGTATCAATTACTAGCTATGTGTTAATAGGCAATAACACAAAATAGAAGCTTAATAAATGCTTAATTTTATTAATGACTTAATGACTTTCAAATCTAATCTTCAAGAGGCTCTTAGCTCGGCACGCCTGGGTGGCTTAGTAGGTTAAGGATCTGCCTTCCGTTCAGGTCATGATCCCAGGGTCCTAGGAGGTCTGCACTGAGCTCCCTGTTCAGTGGGGAGCCTGCTTCTCCCTCTGCCTGCTGCTCCCCCTGCTAGTGCTCTCTTTCTTTCTCTCTGACAAGTAAATACATAAAATCTAAAAAAAAAAAATAAAAAAAAAAAAAAAAAAAGAATGAGTTCTTAGCCCAAGGCCAGAAACACCCAGCAGAAGTCTCTCATCTACTACAGCTAGAATAATAATTGGCTGGTTAATAACAGTAAAAGTGGGTTAAGCACTGAATCATACAAACACATTTAACGTTAATCAAATAAATGTCCAATCGTTTGCCAATATTTTTAGAGTCAAGAGCACTAAGGAAGACATAATAATTATACATGTGCTCAAAATCATAGCATCTAAACATATGAAGCAAAAACTGACAGAAATGAAGGTAGAAATAGCAATACAATAATAACAGGGAAATGCAACACCCTACTTTCAACCACGGATAGATCATCTAGAGTAGATCAATAAAGAAACAGAACTTGAACAACACTATAAACCAAAAGGACCTAAGACATATTCAGAACATTCTATGCAACAGCAGCAGAAAATATATTCTTCTCAAGCGCACATGAAACATTGTCCACGATAGATCACATGTTAAATCACATAAAATTTAGCAAATTTAAGATGGAAATCATAGTAAGTATCTTCTCCAACTACAATGGAATGACACTAGATATTCATAGCAGAAGAAAAACTGGAAAATACACAAATTTATGGAAACTAAATAGATTACTCTTGAACAACCAGTGGGTCAAAAAGCAAAAAAGAAATGAGAAAATACATTGAGACAAATGAAAACACAATATATCAAAATTTATGGATACAGCAAAAGCAGTATGAAGAGGGTATAGCAATGAACACCTACATTAAAAAATGATCTCAAATAAACAGCTTAACTTTACGTGTCAAGGAACAGAAGGAAGGAAATAATAAACATTAAAGCATAAATAAAAGAAATAGAGAACAGAAATATAAAAATATTTTTAAAGATTAACAAAATTGACAATTTTTTGCTAGACTAAGCAAAAAAGAGATTAGTCAAGTAAACAGATATTTAATATGTAACAGATACTAAAGAGGACACATTACAACTTATACCAATGAAATACAAAGGATGAAAGACAACTATAAATAATTACAGACTAACAAACTGTATAATTTAGAAGAAATAGATAAATTCCTAGAAACATAGAACCTAACAGGACTGAATCATGAAGAAACAGAAAATCCAAACAGACCAATCATGAGTAAGGAGATTAAATCAGATATCAAAAATCTCCCAACAAGAAAACCCAAGGACCAGATGGTTTGATTGGTGTAATTGTACCAAGTACTTAAAAAAGAAGAATTAGTGCCAATTCTTCTCAAATCTTTTCAAAAAACTGAAGAGGGAATATATCTAAACTCATTTTATGAGGACAGTATTACCATGATACCAAAATGAGACAAAATCAGTACAAGAAAAGAAAATTATGTCCAATATCCCTTAATGAACACAGACGCAAATATCCTCAACAACATGCTAGCAAATCAAATTCAAAAGCACATTAAAAGGATCATACACCATGACCAAGTGAGATTTATCCCTGGGATGCAAGATGGTTCATAATACAAGAATCAATTAATATGACATCCCACAGATCAATAGAGTGAAGGATAAAAATCATGTGATCATCTCAAAAGATGTAAAAAAGCATTTGACAAAATCCAACACTATATAAAAATCTCACCATAGGGATGTAAGGAAATTACCTCAACTTATAAAGGCCATAAATGAAAAGCCACATCATCCTTAACTGTAAAAAGTTGAAAGCTTTTCCTCTAAAATCAGGAACAAGGCAAGGACTCTTACTCTTGCCACTTCTATTCAACATAGTCTTAAAACGGTATAGACCAATTGGCAAGAAAAAGAAAAAGGTATCCAAATTGGAAAGGGAGAAGTAAAATTATGTTTGCAGATGATACAATCTTATGTGTAGAAAACCCTAAAGAATCCATACATATTCACATAAGAATTGTTAGAACTAACAAATGAATTCATAAAATTTCAGGACACAAAACCAACATATAAAAATCAGTGTGTCTTTATAGACTAACAAACTATCTGAAAAAGAAATTAAGAAAATAATCCCACTTGCAATAAGCATCAAAAATAATAAAATACTTAGGAATAAACCAAACAAGGCGGTGAAAGGCTTGTACACTAAAAACAACAAAGCACTGATGAAAGAAATTAAAGCTTATACAAACAAATGGAAAGATATCCCATATTCATGTACTGGTAGGCTTAGAATTGTTAAAATGTCCACAACTATCAAAAGTGATCTACAAATTCAATGCATTCCCTATCAACGTCCCAATGACAGTTTTTACAGAAACAGAGAAAACAATCCTAAAATTCACACGGAACCACAATAGCATACCACAATAGCAAAAACAAAAACAAAAAACTTAAGTACAAAGCTGAAGTCATTACACTTGGTGATTTCAAAATACACTGCAATAGGTCTACAAGAAAATAAATGAAATTGGATCCTTGTCTCATACCATACACAATAATCAACTCAAAATGAATTAAATATATAAATATAAGAACTAAAACTGTCACAACTCCTAGAAGATAACCCAAGGAAGAAGCCTGACATCAGGCATGGAGATAATTTCTTGGATATGACATCAAAATTGCAGGCAACAAAAGCAAAATTAGACACACAGCTAGTACATCAAACTAAAAATATACTGCACAATAAAAGAAAACATCAACAGGGTAAAAGGCAACCTACAGAATGGGAGAAAATATCAGCAAACCATATATATGATAAGGGTTTAGTATCCAAAATATACGAGATCTTAGAACTCAGGAGAAAAAAAAGCCAGAAAAAGAAAGAAACAAAAACAACCCAATTTAAAAATGGGCAAAAGAGGGGTGCCTGGGTGGCTCAGTTGGTTAAGTGTTCGACTCTCAATTTTGGCTCAGGTCATAATCCCAGAGTCTTGAGATTAAGCCCCATGTCCAGCTCTGCACTCAGGATGGAATCCACTTGAGATTCTCTCCCTCTGCTCTTCTCCCTGCTTGTGCACATGCTCTCTCTCTCTCTCAAAAAAGACCCGAATAGGTATTTTTCTAAAGGTAACATAAAAGTGGCCAACAGGTATATAACCAATGCCCCACATCACTAGTCATCATGGAAACACATATCAAAACTATAATGAGCTATCACCTCACACCTGTAAGGATGGCCATTACATAAAACAAACAACAGAAAATAAGTGTTGGTGAGATGTGGAGAAATTGGAACCCTTGTGCAATGCTGGTGGGTATACTATTGTAAATAAAAACAGCATGGAGTTTCCTCCAAAAATTAAAAATAGGGGCGCCTGGGTGACTCAGTGGGTTAAGCCTCTGCCTTCAGCTCAGGTCATGATCATCAGGCTTTCTGCTCAGCAGGGAGCCTGCTTCCCCCTCTCTCTCTGCCTGCCTCTCTGCCTACTTGTGATCTCTGTCAAATAAAAATCTTTTAAAAAATTAAAAATAGAATGACTGTATGATCCAGCAATTCCATTTTAGGTATTTATCCCGAATAACCAAAATCAGGATCCCAAAGAGATATCTGTACTTCCATGCCCATTGCAGCATTATTCACACTTAGCCAAGACTTGGAAATAACTTAAATGTCAGGAATGGATGAATGCTTAAAGAAAATGGAGTATATGCATGCAACTGACCATTGTTGTACCATAAAAAAGAAAAAAAAGTCCTGTCATGCTACAACATGGGTGAATTCTGAGGACATTATGTTAAGTAAAATCACCAGGGAATGCTAGTGTCCTGTTAGCAAAACTTTGTCTCTTTTTCTTGTCAGCCCAGATCTTTGGCTCAACTAATTGCTGGCTGATTGCTCTACTGTTTTAAACAGTGCGTTGGGGCATAAGTTCTTTCACAGTCTGGTCCAGTTAAACCTGGGATTTGGTAGTTTTTCAGCTAGTCTCTGAGGTTGTTCCGACTTCTTCCTTCTTAGCTCTTTCCCTGGTTCTGAGAACTAGCTGACTGTTGGGTTAGCTTTTACTCTTAATGAAGAGGATCTATCAGCCTGCTCTTAATTTGCTTATTCTCAAGATCTCCATTGTTTTTGAGAGCATCCTTAGACTTGATTTTCCAGAATTCCATTTCAAGTAAAATTAGTTCCTCTGGGGAGAGCTTTGGTATCCTCTGTTCTTATGGATTACCTCTTCCCGAGCCAGAATCTTAGAGCCACTGCTCCACGGGCTGAGTGGGGGTAGCAGCATCTGGTCTTTTTGGCTTGCCTCTCTCACTGTGAAACTATTGCTTTTTAAGGAAGGTAGAGTGAGGACAACTGGGGCCCCAGTATTCTAAGTCTGCTACATCTGGAGTAGAGTCTCCATTCTATCAGTATGGGGTGGGTGGAGGATGGGAGCCTTTGACATCTCGGCTGCACTCACCAGGAATGTAGCCTCTATAACTTAAAGTTGGAGAGGATGAGACATGCTGGTAGCCTGCCCTCCTCATAAGACACAGTGTCCTTTGGGGCGCCAAGATGGCTCAGTTGGTTAAGCATCTGACTCTTGATGGCTCAAGTCATGATCTCAGGGTCATGAGATGGAGCCCCCCTTTGGGCTCTGCACTGGGCATGGAGCCTGCTTAAGATTCTCTCTCCCTCTGCCCCTCCCCTACCCTGTATGCCCACTCTATTAAAAAAATTAAAAAATGAAGATACAGTATCCTTTCACTGACAGATGAAAGACAGAGCACCCATCTTCTTAGCCTCACCTGTTAAGAGTGGAGCTATTCTAACATTGAGCTGTGGGGAATAGTGAAGGGTAGGGGCTGGTCATGACTTAATTGCCAAATGGCTGTTCTTATCAAGTACTAGAAGATTTTCCTGGATAAATGTTTCTTCAGTTGGTGTATACCTATAGGATGATATCCAGTGACTTTAATTTTTTAAAAATAATTTCTACCAATTATGCTTATTTTGGTGTAGAGATCACAAAGATTCTCACACTGCCATTCTGGAAGTGGAGCCTCTCTTCATATCTATATTTTAAGTGCAGGAAGAATAAAATGAGTTTTGAAGTAATCAGATGAACAGTTTCCTTAGATTTTGAAAATTTTATTCCAATATATATTTTTAAAAAGGACAAAAAATTAAGTAATATACATTGCATGCCTGGAATATGCTAGGCATCGTTTTGAGTGGTTAAAAAATATTAACACATTTAGTCCTCTATAAGGTGCATAGCTATTTTATTTTCCTCACTTTATTGATGTGAACAGAGGCCCCCAGAGCTTCAGTAATTTGCCCAAGGTCATAGAGTTAAGAAGTAGAAAAGCAGGGATTAAAGAAAAGTAAATTTGCTCAGCAGATGGTATTTTTTAATTTCACTTTTCTTTTTCTATAAACAGATAATACATACTAAAATTTAGTTCACAACATAAATAAATTTATTTTGTTTTAAAGATTCATTTATCTGAGAGAAAAAGAGAGAGAGAGAACATAAGTGGGAGGGGCAGAGGGAGAGGAAGAGAGAATCTCAAGCAGACTCTGTACTGAGCACTGAGCCCATTGAGGGCTTGATCTCATGACTACAAGATCAAGACCTGAGCTGAAACCAAGAGTAGGACACTTAACTGACTTTGCCATCTAGATGCCCCATAATGTAAATAAATGATAAATCCTGTTTTTACTTAGTATTATATCATAGTCACATTTTTGCCTTACATATTCTTTGAAATTATTTCTAATGGCTCCATAATTTTGCTCTACCTTGCCAAATTTCCTTCACTTTCTCAGTAGCATATGATAGTAGTATCTGTCTTATGCAGTCACCATCACTAAATACAATATTTTCTTTTAAAATATAGTTGTTAATCTCTGTAAAGTTGATTCATCTTATATTTACAATTTATTTTTGCAATTGTTTCATTTCTAGGTGTCTTACTCGGTTTGGGTTGTCACAACACAATAGATGACTGGATGATTTAGAAAACATTTATTTTTCATTGTTCTGGAGTCTGGGACGTCCAAGATCAAGCAGCCAGCAGATCTGGTATCCAATGAAGACCCACTTCCTGGTTTGGAGACAGCCACCTGGTCTCTCCTTAGGAGGACAATAATCCTATTGCATGGGCTCTACCCTCATGACTTCATCCAAACCTAATTATCTTCCAAAGGTCCTACCTCCAAATACCATCACTTGGATTTTGTAATTAATTTAACATAATGAATTTTAGGGAGAAACAAAGATTCAATCAGTCCATGTACTAAGTAAGTGAATTAGTTTCCCAGACCTGCTATAACCACAAACTGCTTGGTGTAAAACAACAAAATTAGTTCTCTCATAATTCTGGGGCCAGAAATCCAAAAGTCAGTTTTGATTATGGGCCAAAATCAAAGAATCATTAGGACCATGCATTCATCAATGGCTCTAATTACAAAGTCCCTTCTTTGCTCCTTCAAGCTTCCGGTGGCTCCAGGCATTCCTTGGTTTGTGACCATATCACTCCCATCTCTGCCTCCATGGTCCTATTTCCTCATCATCTTCTCTCTCAAAAAAACCCAACCAAACAAAAAACCTCCCTCTGCCTTTCTCTTATAAGGATAGGTATAATTGCATTAAGGCCTTCCCAGATAATCCAGTTTAAAGATTTAAAATCTTTATTTATTTTGCTATATAGGGTAATATTCACTCTATGTAAGGTTACAAATGAGATTCTTATGTTCATTATCTTCCTGTTACATCTTAGACAAATGCTACAAAGCTGTAAATTTTAAGTTTCAGCCCTGAGGTACTTCCAGAGACACAACTCAAAAAACATTATCAAATAAGGGATATCAAGAAAATTAAATTCCCTCTTATAAGAGAATTATCTAAAACATCAAAGTAACTCATTGCCCCTCTGCAAAATGACAAATCTTTTCCTACATTCAGGAATATTTTTATAATTTCAATTATCTTTTAAACTCAACTTAGTCACACACACACACACACACACACACACACACACACACACACACTCTTTCTTCTACATAAGCCTTTGTATGCATGAAGAATATTTATATTATTTAGTCTGCTCTAGGAGTTAAAAGTTCGGATTTTGCTGCACCAAAGCTATTACTAAGAGTTATGAGTACAAAGTAATGAAACTACATTTTTCTTTAATATGTAATTTCATACTTTACATGTAGATAGGTGCTGTGCCCATTAGGGTAGGCAATTTGGGAAATATATACTTACTCATAATTTGCAACTTCTCAAACTACATTTATAATTCTTCTTTTAGAAATTTCTTCTGTATCAGTTTATTATACACCAAAAGACTTATTTTTAATGGTCATACTTTCTTTTAAAAGTATCAGTTTAGCATTCTTAAACTCACTCATAATTATTAGTCACCAAACTTGAGATAGTTATCTTTTATTTTTAAAAAGCAAGCTTACCCCATGTGGCATTTTTTAATATTATTAAGATTCTTTTAAAAGAATAAAGGTGGTATACTGTAATCTGTAACCAATTTTGTCAAGCAGATTTGTTGGTCAAACTGGAGACACTCACCAATGGACAGTTATGACCACCACAATCCAGCTCTCTAGTCCCCTTTGTACAGTCCATCCCCATGCCACCTAGGCCCAAAAGACTATCTATAAATGTTTAGTTGATTCAAGGACAGCATACTACTTCACACTATGGCCAAACCAAACCAGGAGAAAGACAATAGTCTCCCTTTCCATGATGCAAGAGAGCTTCAGGTTCACCAGAATTCAGTTCAACTCTTGAGAGAGGGCTTATTGAGAAAATTTGGAGATACCCACTGAAGCCACACATGAACTAGTTATTCTAAATAACTGACTACAAAGGGACTAACATGAGTCATCAGGTCTGGGGCTAGATCAAAATTTCCAAATGCAGTGAAAGTCTCTTCTGATAGGTAGATCAATATCCTTGATTTAACCCAGTATCTAATCAACATCCCTTTACCCTGGAAGTGGGATGGGGTACAACCAGGGAAACACAGGTTTATCACCAGATACTTTCTACTAGTTCTCCCACGGGACCTACATAATTTCTGGTCAGTAATTTCAAGTTTCAATAATTTTAAGTATTTAGTTTGCATACATCTAAGATACTAAAACCATGTTGTCCATTTGGCTACTAATGCTGGGATTCATACCTGGTTTTATAAACTTGTTTTTTTTTTCTCTTTAAGTTTTATTTTTAGTAATCTCTACACCTAATGTGGAGCTTGAACTCATGACCCCGAGACCTAGAGTCTCATGCTCCTCCAACAGAGACAGCCACGAGCCCCCTTTTCTTGTTTTTAATCTAGACTTTTTTAGCTCATGAATTTTGTCATTAAGAAATATTAAAGCAGAATGTCATAAAATTTCAATCTAGTTAGGTAACATCACGAATTTTAAAATTAAAAAATGTATCTCCTAAGCAAATAATAAGCTTCTAGAGCTATTTTCAAATAGAATTTAAAGCAAGAATAAATTCTTCGTAGGTGGCTGCCAATTGCTTGTGTAACATTTAAATGGATGTTTACAGTCTAAAGAATATAGGTAAGAAGCAGGATGAAATGAAGCAACACTTTTTAAAAAAATAATAAAAATTAGCTTTTATAGTGACACAGATTCTTAAGGATTCATCGAGAGAATAGATATATATGAACTGCAAAGTATTAATACATTTCATTAGAAGTTAAATAAACTGATATGCCTAACAATTCATTCAGTAGACACTTCAGTAGAAATGCAATCAGGCTATCTCACAGACTATCAGAGTCCATGGGGAAGGAAAAATGTTTTTTGTCATGAATGATCTTGCAGAGTTGTGGTGGTTATTAACTATTCTCTTCCACTCCAAATTCACCCTTTTGCTCTGAAAATGGATCTAGGTCTTTCAATAGGTTTTCTTTGACAAATGCAGCATATGAAGGTTTGTCAAGAGAGGGCACTGGAGAGACACACAGGAGAGGGCAAGAGGAAGCGGTTTTGTTCCCTCCTGGTTCCCTCAGTGCCCAGCTCCTGCAAGTGTAGAGAGGTCAGCTGACCCTGCAGCTGCCCCAGCAGTGGCTTGGGTGACTGTGTAGTAGGAGTACCTCCGGTAAGAAACATCTGCAGCAAGTTCCCAGGGGGTGGATTTGGGGTAAGCTCCAACAAAAATGCACCACACTGACTTTTCTGCAGTGACCCACAGCCAGGTCCTCTGCAATAAACTCTGAAAGTCTCAAGGGGCCATTTCTTGGGGTACTCTATCTCAGTCATCATATTACACCTGCTATTCCTGTAATTCTACAGAGGTTTCTTTACCTCTTATCAATCTCACTTGCTATTCCCTGTCATACTTACAGTCCTTTATATTAAGCTTTCCCTGTTCCAGGGATCATGTGGTTCCTCTCTCCTGATTGGACCTAGATTTATGCAGCAATAGAAAGCACCGTTTTCCAATTTTTTCTTTACATACCTCAGAATAAATATGCTTATTAACAATTATCAATACTGATATAATAAGAAGACAAAAAAATCAGAAAAAAGCTTTTCTGCTAAAAATATTTTACTTACCTAATCCTATAGGGATTTTCATTCCCTAAGAAAAACCAGAGAACAATAAGAAAGAATGTTTCCTCACTTACTATTATTCATCTACAGGGGGAAAATTCCAGTTGAAAGTACTAAAAATGTGAAGCCAAAGCTTTCATAAAAAAAGGAAACTTGTCTGGTTTGTGCATAGCAGAGAAATGAAGATCAAATCAATTTTACAAATCACTAGAAATGAAAAGAAAAAGGAAAGGTCTCAGCGAATGAATGAACTTCAATTCATTATCTATCCTGTCTTGTTAATGTAAGTAAAAAAAACAAATGAACATTCCTGTAATACGACAAAACAAATCAGATAGCATGAAGAAAAAGGGGAAGAAGAAAATACTATCACAAATTTTAAATGGACATACACAACTGCCAGGAAACAACTTTATAAGCAACTTAAATTCTGAAAAAAAATTAATTTCTATATTTTATCTTTATAACTTCCTAAAAACAACTTTCTCATTCAACATAAGAACTGTACAGAACTTAAAAGTTATAAAGCTCTTTTTCATATACCCTTATATAGAGACAGTAACAACAACAATAAAAAGATCCCTCCTATAATGAACTATCAGAAAGAGAATTAAGAAAACAATCTCATCTACAATTGAGTCAAGAAGAATACCTAGGAATAAATTTAACCAAGCAGGTGAAATATCTGTATATTGAAAACTATAAATCACTGATGAAAGAAATTGAAGATACAAATTAGAAGAATATTGTTAAAATGTCCATACCACCCAAAGTGATCTGCAGATTCAATGTAATCCCTATCAAAATATCAACAGCATTTTTCACAGAAATAGAACAATCCTAAAATTTGTATGAAACCAAAAAGACCCTGAAGAGCCAAAGCAATGTTGAGAAAGAACAAAGCTGGATATACCATGCTCCCTGATTTCAAACTATATTACAGAGCTATGGTAATCAGAATAGTATAGGACTGGCATAAAAACAGATGAATAGATCAACAGAACAGAATGGAGAGCCCAGAAATAAACCCATGCATATATGGTCAATTCATTTATGACAAAGGAGCCAAGACTGTACAATGGGGAAAAGACAGTCTCTTCAATAAATGCTGTTGGGAAAACTGGACAGCCACATGCAAAAGGATATCTTACATTATCATAAAAAATAACTCAAATGGATTAAAAACTTGAATGGATGACTTGAAACATAAAACTCCTAGAAGAAAACATAGGCTGTAAGCTCTCTGACATTGGTCTTAGATATGATTTTTTGGATCTGGCTCTGAAAACAAAGGCAAAAACAGCAAAACTAAACAAGTGGACTAGCTCAAACTAAAAAGTTTCTGCAAAGCAAACTGTCAATAAAATGAAAAGGCAACCTACTGGATAAGAAATAATATCTGTAAATCATTTATCTGTTAAGCAGTTAATATCTAAAATAGATAAAGAACTCCTATAATTCAATGGCAAAACCACAAACAATCTGATTAAAAAATGGGCAGAGAATTTGAGAAGATATTTTTCCAAAGAAGACATACAGATGGCCAGCGGGTACACGAAAAAAGATGCTCAACAACAGGGAAATACAAATCAAAACCACAATGAAATATCTATCACCTCATACATGTTAGAATGGCTATTGTCCAAAGACAAGAAATAACAATTATTAGCGAGGATGTAGAGAAAAGGGAACCCCTGGGCACCACAGGTAGGAATGTAAATTCATGCAGCCACTATGGGAAATGGTGTAAGTGTTCCTCAAAAAATTAAAATGGAAAAAAAAAATTAAAATGGCATTACCATATGATTCAGTCATACCGTTTCTGGGTATTTATCTAAGGAAAACAAAAACACTGACTAAAAAAGATAAATGCACCTCCATGTTCACTGCAGTATTATTTATAAATAGTCAAGACATGGAAACAACCTAACTGCTCTCCCTCAATGGACAAATGGATTAAAAAAATGTGACACACATACACACACATATAATGTGAGATATATATATATATATATATATATATATATCACAGAATACTGTTCAGTCATAAGAAAGAATAAAATCTTGCTATTTGTGACAACATGGATGGACCCTGATGGCATTAAACTAAGAGAAATAACTAGAGAAAGATAAATACCATAGGATTTCACTCATACATGGAATTTAGAACAACAGCAACAAGAAAAAAACCAAGCTCACAGATACACAGAAAAGATGGGTAGCTGCCAGAGGCAGGAGGTAGGGTGTAGGTGGGTGAAAATGGCTAAAGGAGTCAAAAGGTACAAACTTCCAGTTATAAAATAAGTTATGGGGATGTAATATACAGCATAGTGCCTAGAGTTACTAATGTTGGATTGCATATTTGAAAGTGGCCAAGACAGGGACGCCTGGGTAGCTCAGTGGGCTTAAGCCTCTGCCTTAGGCTCAGGTCATGGTCTAAGGGTCCTGCGATAGAGCCCCGAATCAGTCTCTCTGCTTGGCAGGGAGCCTGTCTCCCCCACTTCCTCTCTGCCTGCCTCTCTGCCTCCTTGTGATCTCTGTCAAATAAATAAATAAAATCTTAAAAAAAAAAAAAAGTGGCCAAAATAGCAGATCTTAAGAGTTCCTCATTGCAAGAAAAAAAAAATGTTTAACTGTTATGGGAACAGATATTAACCAGACTTATTGTAGTAATCGTTTCATAATACATGCAAATACAGAAACATATAAATATCAATACATAAATGTAATAAAATATTAATACATAAAAACCCCCATCCTTCTTCCCAGATCTAGAAAACTGAGTTTTCTAGAACAAACAGCAATAATATAACAGATTAAGGTAACATTACAACAAAAATCCAGGCCATGGGAGCTATGGTCTAAGATTGTCGGGAGATCTTGAAATCTTAGGTTTGGGAGAAGCTAATTCTTAATCTAAAGAAGCACTATAAATGAAACAACAAAAAGGCACTAGTTAGACTTTAGAAACTGGGAGAGTCATTAGATAATCCAAAAACAAAAACTCCAATCAACCAATCAAGCAAACAAACAAACAAAAAAACCCCTTAAGCAACCCTAAATAACTTCCAGATTTTAAGTTTAAAACAAATGAAAAAGAGTGAATTCCCCAAATGTTTCAAAGAAAAAATAGGCCCTTCCTGCCTTTAGTTAAACAAACTCTTTAGTTGAAGGTTCTGACTCTCCAGTTTTGGAGAATATGACTGCTTGACAGGCAAAATACAGGATGAAAATAAAGATAATAGTAATTTGGCAACAAATTATAAACTTCAACTGGCCACCAGCACTTCAAAGTAACCATTAGTCAGAGTTAGTGGGGTCTGTGGTCACAGTGTTATAGAGAAGTACTGCTTCTGTTTATATAGTATGAATAGCTAGGACCTTATCAATAAAGAAAAACCAGAAATGGTATTATTGAGAACAAGTAGAGTTACTAAAGAAAAACTATTGAGTTATTTCCCTTAATTTCATTTATTTTTTTTAAAAAAAGCACATTCAAGTCAGCATTTCTTAAAACAAAATAATACATTGTCTTATTTTCAGTATTACATACTTTTCTTCTCCTAACAACATCGCTAATGAAAAATAAGGAAAATTTTCATTTCTTTACAAATGGAGATAAGTTAACAAAGTATAATGTTACTTAACTTTAAAGATACGCACAAAAGATAAAGGATTTTCCACGGCCTCACATATTAATTTAGAATAAATTATACCTCAGTCTCTTTGCTGGTGAGGTAGACTACCTATGGAAATATATTTTGGTATCAGTTATTTTCTATTATTCAGTTTTGTGTCAGATTTCAGAGGATATTAATGAAGAGCACATTTTCTAGAAATCTGAACGCTAAAGCAGCAGACAAGAATGATCATTTATTATAGTATTACTAGACTTTGGTTTAAACATGTCATCCCTAAATCCTATGCTAAGATGCTCTTCAATAATACGGCGGTGAGGAGTCTCTTATACCAAGGGGTCAAGAGACACAATGGAATGTCTGTCTGACTGTATGTGACATTTAAAAAAGAATACTATATTCAGTTCAAGTAGTAGTAAGGTCTGAAGGGAAAAAGGACCATAAGTAAATAAGTAAGCAAGTTAAGTAAATAAAGCTGTAATCCTAACAAGTTTTTATTTCTACAACTACAGCTATAACACAGTTTTAAATTCAATTGTTAGAGGATTAGTATTTTGATCTATGATTAAAATCTAATGAATTTTAAATTCATTTTCTGTCAATTATATAAAAAAATCTAATTTCATTGTAACAAACTCTGAGCACTGTCAAAATTTGTTTTTTATTTAAAATATCCATTCAAGAAAATTTTCAAAAAACAAATATTATAAAGCAGTAAAATCAACTTGCCTTAAAATTTTCTGTCATGGAGAGGACTTTTATATGCTATTTAAAATGGAATTTATCCTGAATTCAATTCAACTGTCCACACCAATGAAGACTTCCATAGAAAAATATTGCATGTTTGTTCTTCCTATAAAACAAAGCGATAATTTACCTTATTTATTATTCCCAAAAGCAAACTGGCCCAATTTCAACAAACCACTGAAATTTCAGAGGAAGTTAATTGAGACATATTTAGAGTATATTTTACCTTGCCTGTTAAAAGTCTGATTGTTTGACTACAGATGCCAAGAATGTAATATAAGAAAGGATTATCAGCTCAGCCGGAACACATACCATGAGCAATTAATTATGCCTGCTATGGGCACAGGTATACACACATGACATATTTCATCATCCTTCATGTGGAAGTTGCTGGTTAAGAACACGTTTTAGTGGTCAGCCCTGAATTCACATCCTGACCCCACCACTTCTTGGCTCTACAACTTTAAACAAATTACTAGTTTCCTTGGCTCTAAAGTGGGAATGATCATCCTTAAATTCGTCAAAGCTATATAACAATGAACATGAAGACTTAAATACAATCTGGCATGCGGTAATTGCTTAATAAAAAGTAGCTACTACTATTACTACAGGAGTTCAGGTCTTTCAGAACTCATTAGTGACTCATCACTGAACGTGATTTTGAAATAGGCAGTTCTCTGCCAAAGGCCTGCTTCTGCAGTGAGGTAGCTTTCCCTTAGCAAGTCACTGGACATAACGGCACTGGCTCCTGTGGCTGTATCTGTAGCACTGGCAGCTCAAGCCGGGCACACGAACACAACTCCGTGAGGCTACAGAGGTCCACACTCTCATATTCTCCAAACCAATGCTACAGGTCTGAGGTTTGTCCCTGCAATATAGAAATGTGTCATTTACTCAGAATGAGGCTTAGAAAAATAATGGTTACAAAAATAGAACCATTTTATTCTTCCTGAGATCACTCACCTACCTACCAAGTGCAGGATAAGAACTGGTAATTATACTCTTCTAAGAATTTCAGAGTCAATCTAGGCCTACTCAACACTAGCCACACTGAAAGAAAAAAGACTTCTATCAACATAAAATCTACTTTCATGATAAAGTATACATGTAATGAAAAAAATTCTTTGAAAATTTAAAGTTAGTTAGAAAATGCTTAGGTTATATTACCTGGAAAAATGAACAATATATCTAAAGAGAAAGTAGGGCCTTTTATTATAAAAAGTAAACTTTTCAATAGTTAAACATGGTATCAAATCTTATGCTACTTGAAATTCTAATTCTGTGATTATGATTTCTAATGAATAGTCTTGGCTACTATTTCAGGTCCTATTATATTTTACTGAGCCTGAGGGATTCTGATGAGAAAGCAATAAAATGAGAAGGACATGGGATTTAAGTAGTCAGCAGACCTGGGTTCACTGTGTATTTCAATTGTATAACCTTGAACTCCTTTAAACTCATGCAGGCTCATTTTTTTCAGCTGTAGAATACTGATAAGAATATTTTTCTCATTAGCCTGCTGTGAGCATCACCCTAAATTCACCTATTTAAAATGAGTAGGTGTTCACCAGTATGAACAGCAAAGTGCTGTCCCATCAGGTGGTTATCAGTAGAGAAGCCACATTTTCCCACGTGTTTATACAACTGGATTACTGGAAGCAGGAGAGAAGCTAGGAGGGAAGTCCTGTGGGTGCTGCATATGAAGAGAACTCTGTCACCTTTATGACTATGCGCCTATTAGCAACAAAGAACCCTGTGGATAACATGTTGCTGCCTACATGGAAATCTCATCATTGTTTTATTTTGGGAGGTACACTTTCCTTTATTTTGATTCTGTTAATTTAGATGGAGGGACAGAGCATGAAGATGGAACAAATCCACCACTCCAAACACTCACATGGAAGGAAACATCATGGACAAAGAATACCCCCCAATACTAATCAGAGTCCCCACAAATTTATAAAAACTCAACTCACTTACATGATTAGCAAAAATGTAAATAATATATAAACACAGTGTCAAGAGTGTGTCAAGACTGATATAATGATATGAGGCCAGATAGGAAGATGACTTCTATTCCTCCATCTTCAGAAACACAGGAAGCTAAAAAAGGCTTATCTAAAATTCACACAACCAACACTCAGTATTCATTGCTAGTTACAGTGCTATTTGGGGGAAAAAAGCAGAGATTTGGTTTTCTCACTTTTTAAATATTAAATGCCTGACAGCTTTTGTTAAAGTCATTTGTAATATTTATTAAGTACCTCTCATATGCCAGGAACTGTTCTAAGTGCCTTGAGTATATCAATTTATTTGGTCCTCATAATAATCTTAAAAGGTAGGTACTATTATTTACCCTACTTTTTATAAGAAGAAACTATGGCACAGCCAAGTTACAAAACTTGCCCAAGATCACATAACTTCTTAGGAGTAAGGCCAGCATCTGAATCTAGGCCCTCTGCAACCAGACCTCAAATCATGAACTAATAAACTCTACCATCTAATAAAAGAAGTAATTAAGCAAAATGTACATTATACTCAATGGTTTCAAAAAAGCATTTACTACTAAAGGTCTACTATTTGCCACACATATAATAACAAAAGATTTAAAGACACTAGATTTAAAATGAAGTTCATGGGTGAGTCTCCATTTCTCAGTTAATTATGTCCTCACTTTTACTTGACTCCGCTATTTGTGGTACTACAGGTAAAGAGGAAGCAAGGACCTAGAAAAGTAACTACTACTAACAAAAATAATACTGTTTATGAAAAAGAAGAAAGCTCCTCTGGGAAATACTTGACTAATTTTTTGGAAAATAAGTTCTGGGGAAATTCTCAAAGTACCGAATAAAGTCAAATATCTACTATTTTCAGTAAGGACTTCCTTCCATGAGCATATGACTGTGGACTCTGAGATGTGGAAAAACAAACTAAAGCAGCATCAGCTCTCATCCCAAAAGAAACTGCAATAAAAACTTGTCGTCTGATAGTACTATTCCCAGACTGATTCATATGTGGCTGCAATATATAAAGGTTTAACTTTTGCAGTGAAATACCTCCAGATCTACAAAAAAAATAGGATCGTTAGTCAGTTACCTTTTATTTCATTCATGTTTAGTCATGCACTTCTTTGCCATTCCACGAGCCACTTTAAAATGAAGAAAACTTTTGTTACTTTTAAGTTCAGTGGGCTTTTCCTTAGTCCTATAATCAACAAATTCCCAATTATAAGAGAATAACTGACCATATCTCTAACCACGTCCACCCTTTCTCTTCCAAGTGTGTCTGCTGCCTGCCCCTCTAGACACTTCCTCCTGATGGAAGCTCCGCACAGCCATCTATGTCTCTCTCTGCCCACTATTCCTTCAGCTGACTCTCATTTTGTACACGAGCACATCTGCACCACCTCTACATATTTGGTGCTAAATGTTCCTCATTTGAGAATCTGTCAACTCAGATAGTATAATCAAGATGGCCTGTGATTCTCTATTATACTTTTATCACTAGGGCTTCCTCAGAGCCTATAAGCACAAGACCACCTGACAATATTCTCCAGGACACAAAGTCTTGAGAATCCTAGGTTCTACAGATATTGCTGTAAGGCTTCCTTCAGTTTCTGAGGTACAAAGGTGGATAATTCTTCAGATGACCTCACAAAATCTTTCTCAGATCTGCACTGGGCAGAACAAGAAACTCAATTCTTAGGGCCAAAAAGATAAATGATCACCTCCTATCACCCTTGGATTCCACAGATGGAAAGACAAGATGGTACCAAGGCCCTTAAAACTCTTAAAAATGACAAATGTACTAAGCTAGAGAGGGACAGTTTCTATTTTAGTCTACGTAAACAAAACTGATTGATCCTAACCAGTCTCCCTTCTATCCCCCAGTTGCCTCTCTCCAGTCTCTTAGGTATCCAAAATTTCATGTTCCTAGCCAAAAGGCCCCAACCAATCATTCCCTACTCTGCCTCATCACTAACAATAGAATTTTGCAGCCCAGAAGCATTTCTTTTCTTCTTTACCAAGTCTTCCTCATGTTTGTTTGTCACCAAAGTTGACCAGATATGGAAGAAGAAGAAGAGGAGTATCAGACTGACTAAAGCACATTAATCACCAATTGGTAATACGAGAAGAGATAATTAGGGAGAGAGTTTCCTATTGTTCCTTAAATCACAGTGCCCATTCTCAGGACCAGGGGAATTGGGGGGTGTGTAGCAAGCAAGGTGCCTAGGGTACAAAAGGATGCAAGGAGGCAACATTCTCAAGTGTCAACATCGTATCTGCATGACTCTAAAAGTGAGTGCCTCCTTATATTTTTTGCCCTTGTAGGTGCTTCACTTTCCTTATTCTAAAGGCCCTGTGACAGTCTGCCTACAAGTCAAAATGGTTAAGATGGTTCCAAGTGGACAAGAAGGACACACTTTAGCTGTTCTCAGACAGTTGCCTACGAAGAAGGAATTGGTTCTGCCTTCCCTTCTAATTTCCCACTAATTTCTAATTTAGTATCTGGCTAGAACCTAAACCCTTGGCTGGTGCCTGATCAACTTTCCTAAACAAAAGAGGAAGAAACACTGGCAAGTGAGAGAGCCTTCTGCTCCCAGGGTCTCAAAGTCTATTACGTATCAGTTTGGCCATTCCAGGGCTGTGGCATACCAGATGCTTGGAAAACCAGTAGTGCAGTCACAGGCACACCAAGGCTAACCAGGATGCTAGTCTTCTTATATCAGCTCCAGCATCATCACGATCTACTTTGATTTTTATAGTGGATTAGATAATAAATAAGTAGCTATACCTCCCATCATAAAACAAAAACAACTTCCTTCTGAACCACTCCCCCCACCAGCTATCCTCCATATCTTACTCCCTTTTCATATTCTCACCTTCCATTCTCCACTGAGTTCTTTCCTGTTAGGCTCGCACCCCCATTGCTCCATCCAAATCAAGCTTATCCATCATGTTTAGCTCATTGTTAAATCTAAGAGTCAATTTATCATTCTCTTTCTTCATTTGGCTTCCAGAATACCTGTACTCTCTTCTTGCTTCTCCTCCAATCCCACTGATTTCTTTCTCAATCTCTTCTCTAGAAGCTTTATTTGAGAATCTCAAATCTCAGTCACAGGTCCTTTACTCTCTTCCATTTATATTCACTCCTTTGGTGATTTCATTCAACTTGATCATTTCTTGAAATGCCACATACTTGACAATTCCCATGTATTTCGAGCTCAGACCCCTCCCTGAACTTCAGCCTCACATTCAGATGCCCAGTCAACATTGCCACTCTGATGTCCAGTAGACATCTCAAACTCAACGTGTCTGAAAAGAACTCTTACACTTACCGCCCACCCCTTATCTGTGGCACCCACACTCTTTCATCTCAGTTCAAAGCAACTAGAATACATCCTTTCAGTTGCTTAGGCCCAAATGCCTACAGTTATCCTTGACTTCTTTCTCTCATAACCCATATCTAATCTGTCAGGAAATCCTGTTAGCTCTGTCTCTATCTACCCTACTGTAACTGCCAACCCGAATAACTGCACCAGCCTCCTAAGCAGTCTTCCTGCTTCTGCCCGGGGCTTCCTCCATCCTCAAACAGGCTATTCTCAACAAGGAAACCAGAAAGAAATAAAAGAAAAATATTTTATAACAGAGAGACAGGAACTTAAATATGTAAATGATAAGACATAATGAAGCAGCTAGACCCTTGTGCCTTTCTAGGCACACCTCGTCATATTGTGTTTATTAGCTTTATTGCACTTGCAGATCCCATGATTTTTTTTATTTTTTTACAAACTAAAAGTTTGTGGCAACCCAGCAACAAACAAGTCTCTTCATACCTTTTTTTTTTTTTTTTTTTTTTTTTTAACAGCATCTGCTCACTTTGTGTCTCATATTTTGGTAATTTTCACAACATTTTAAACTTTTTCATTATTATTTGTTACAGTGATTTGTGATCAGTGATTATCTCTGAGGTATGCCTATACCATAAATGCAACAGTTGCAAGTACGGATATGTAAACGCAGGTCTGTTGATGGGAAACTCAAATACTACAAGAGGGACTGCTGTTTGTGACATGGTTATTAAGTTGGGGAACAATTCTTTTCAAACTCTGAATTAAACATGATTTTCTCTTAATTTCTGTAATAGTTGCAATCCTGGAAAATTCATTAGATATTAAGACAATGCAAAAATGCTTTGTGTATACATGTAAAAAGTTATGCTTAGCTGTGGCTTTTCCATAGGAAAACAGAGTGGGCCATTTTAATAGCACTGTGTGGAACTGTCCTGTGTACCACAGGATGCCCAGCATCTCTGTGACCCATTCACTAAAGGCCAGTAGCATTCTTCCAATCACTGTGATAACCAATAACACCCTCACAAACTTCCTAAACACCCCTGAGGGTGGAACTACCCCTGCTTAGAAATACTATTCTAGAAACAGTCTCTGATCCAACAGACTCTCTTGACTCTGTAGTTTAATCAAAACACGCATGAACAACATATTGAAAAGCACAAAGCTCCAGCCATCTTGAATATGGAAATTATATTTATTCAGGAACATTCTGGTATATCCACTGGTCCTCAGCCCAGATAATCTCCTTGTCCTAACATGCTGGTGAGCTTGGCTTTCTTGTGAGATGGGGATGGGACTATGATAACCAGCAACTACGCATTACACATAATTTGAAACCGAGGGCTTTCATTTTGCAGTAGAAAAACAGACGGGGAAGTATAAGTATACAGGAAAGAATATGGACTGATTAAGAATCAAAAAGATACTGGTTTTAAGAGATGTACCCTCCTATTTGATAGATTTTTATCTACTGGCTAGGCACTGGGACCACAAATAGGTGTAGAAGAGTTTCTGTCCTAGAGAAGATGTCCAAAGGGAACAAATCAGTCTCCAGCTGGGACTTGGTTTCTTCTAGCTCAAATGTGAATGTTCAAAGTGCTTTCCAAGTAAAAAATAAAGATTTTATGTATATGTTATAGTGTAGCACAGGGAAAATACAAAATGAAGCAGGCAAGATAGTACTAGAACTAAGGTAGTCACCCATATGACATTTTATTTTTCACATGATATAAATATTACTATATGAAATTACTATTTTGGTTTTTTGTTTTGGTTTTTGACAGCGAGAGACACAGCAAGAGAGGGAACACAAGCAGGGGGAGTAGAGGAGGTGCACTGAGCAGGGAGCCTGATGAGGGACTTGATCCCACGACCATGAGATCATGACCGGAGCTGAAGGCAGACGCTTAATGACTGAGCAACCCAGGCGCCCCTGAAATCACTATTTGTTAACGGTAAAAATCATTATTTATATTTCTACTTCTTGATATATATAAAGATGGAGTGTATACATTCAAACAATTCTTGGGAGCAAAATGGAAGAGCAATGGCAGTTAATATCAGCATGATTTTTCTGAAAGTGTTATTTGTTGTACAAAAAAAAAGCAATTTTTAATCATTTCATCCCTCATACAATTCACATTTTGACAAGGCAAAATTTGCAAAGAATTTGCACAGTAAAATTGTCTGGTGGCTATAGAGCAGCTCACAGGAGAAAATGTTAACAAAATGAATGGAATGTTAAATTAACTGGTTGGAAACAGTATAGCTTTTAATGTTATCTATTTATATTTAATTTTTTAAGTGGGAACATTTTATAGCAGCAATATCCTTTTGAAGAATGAGGGTATGTTAAATATTTAATTTCTTGAGATTATGGAGAAACTATCAAGAACAAAGAAAGTAAGTAATCTTTCTCCTTACAGAGATTTCTGAAGTTTAGGTTGCTCCAAATCTTTAACATGTCTATTCTTCTCCAAATAGAACTTTATCTACTTATAATTTTGATCCTTTCAATACAAAGTCCAGAGCCCCAGAAAAGGTTGTTTGAACCAATGAGAGTAAGAATCTCATTTTTTAAATTAGTCCTCTCCTTCCCAACCACATTCATAGTCACACTTAGCTGTACTTGTTAAGCCTCAAAACATCAGGCTTCTTATGTGCCTTTCTAGGCTTTGCATATGCTATTTCTTAGGCTGTTTTCAAAAGCTTTATCCCTACCTCCTAAAGACCTACTCACCTTTAAACACTTAACTTAAATGGTATCCACAAACAGACTTCCTTAACCTTTGCACAAATTTCTTGTTATACTCTCATCACACCTTCTTCATTCCATAATTACATAATTTATGACAGGACTAAAATCATCTACTACCTGTAAGCCTGAAGACTGGGCAATCCAGGACTGAATACAGATTTGCTAATGAAGAGAACTATGGAAGATAATGGAAAATGCTGTGGTCATTTTGCAAAAGACCCAAACCTTGAGATCTATTACTTCCTCCAGTTTTGTGTTATTAAAATTTATTTATAAATTCTAAGAAAATAAAATTTGGTATATGTATTCCAACTGTTCTATTAATGTTCAAGGTTTCAGCTATATTTTTTCCCAAGAAACAAATACATCTCCGCACTGATGTGCAAAACAAGTGCCTTTAATTCATACGAAGTCTACTGAATGCATAAACATTCATATTTGAAATATTTAAGGAAAAAAATCCTACTTACACTATGAATCATCCAAAATATAGAAAAACACAAAGGGAAAAAAAAAAGTGCCACAGAGAATTTACAGGGAAAGCAGGTGTGGTTTCTGAACACTACAATTCATGCCTTTCAATGTTAAGAAGTACATAACTATTTGATTTTTTTCCTTCCCTACCCTCCAAATTTCCCTGCGTCTCAAATTTCTCATCTCAGAGAGATCATATGATAGTTGTCTTTCTCTGATTGACTTATTTCACTCAGCATAATACCCTCTAGTCCCATCCATGTCGTTGCAAATGGCAAGATTTCATTTCTTTTGATGGCTGCATAGTATTCCATTATATACATATACCCCATCTTCGTAATCCATCCATCTGTTGATGGACATCTAAGTTGTTTCCATAGTCAGGGGGGAGACAAACCTAAGAGATGCTTAATTTCACAAAACAAACTGAGGGTTGCTGGGGCGGGGCAGGTAGGGAGAGGATGGTTGGGTTATGGACATTGGGAAGGGTATATGCTATGATAAGTGCTGTAAAATGTGTAAGACTGACGATTCACAGACCTGTACTCCTGGGGCTAATAATACAGTATAAGTTAATAAAAATAATTAATTTCTAAAATGTGCTTAACTAAAGGAATACAGACCCAGCTCTCCAGTGTAAACTGAGGAACCACAGGTGCAGTTGGTTGTGACTACCACCTCCCATGGCCAGTCAAATGAACTATAAAGATACATTAAGGAGGTGTGAGAAGTACGTACGTAAAATAGCTATAATCAAAACTTACCCATCAGTACAGCTAAGGTAATTTGCAGAGATGGAGAGGGGAATCAGCAGGTGTCTAATTTCAACATATATACTCTGTTTTATAAGATAACAATTTCATTTAATCTTTACAGCCACCCTGTGAGCTAGTTATTGTTAACCTCAATTTAATAAGTAAGGAACTAAAGCTCAGAAAGATGAATGTGACCTCACTTGTCCTATATCCTCACTGTCTTACTCAACAACAATGACCTGTGTTCTCTGAGCACGAGCTACAAATCAGGCACTACGGGTAAACCCTGAGGGACCACCTATTCTTGTGTGCCTAGAACATCAATGGTTTACATTTTCATCCCAGCATAATTATCTATAGTGCTATGTTTCACTTTCTAAAGTGCCTGGTTTGAACAATTACATAGTTTCTGTAAGTACCAAAGAGTGAACGTCTGCTTTTATAAAAATATATCTAGCCTAGGTCTGAAACAAGATTGAAGCATTTGGGGAAAACATCATTCCATTAATAAAAATGGTTATAATTATCATACACTAAATTTTGTACTTGCTAAGACCTTCACATATACAATTGACTCCCACAGGTTTGAACTGTGTGGATCCACTTTTTATGCATATTTTTTCAATAAATACAGTACAGTACTGTAAATGTATTCTCTCTTCCTCATGACTGTAACATTTTCTTTTTTCTAGCTTATGTACTGTATGTATCTAATACATATAACATCCAAAATACTTGTTAATTTTTTATGTTATTAATAAGGCTTCCGTCAACAGTAGGCCTTTAGTAAAGTTTTTGGGGTGTCAGAAGTTATAAGTGGATTTTCAGCTGCATGGGGGTGGGCATCCTAAACCACAGTACAGTAAGGGTTAACTGTATAATTAAATCTTACCTAACATCTGAGTAAGAAAACTGGAGTTTAGAGACTAAGCAGTCAAGGCCACACAATAAATAACATGATAGGCTGACCTGTACCCAGACCGATGAGTCGAGATGACACGTGGCAGTTTTTGACAGCTTCTTGAGACATCCTGGAAGTGAGGGATAAGGATGAAGCCAGAATCCAGGAAGATTTATCAAGGTTGCCCTTCTTGCAGTGTGAGTCTCTTTCCTCTAAGTCTCAGAAGTTGGGTAGCTTCTCCTAAGTGGTGTTAGTGTATGTGTATGTGTGTGTTGTGTTATGTTGTGCTCTCACAGAAACTATTAAAAGAGAAAGGCTTAACCCTGGGCAAAATGAAGACTATCCATTCAGGCAAGTCAAAGACCAATGTGGGGAAGCTTGCTGGAGACACAAAGACTCTAGACTTAGTAAGATCATGGGGAGACTTTCCTAAGGTTTGAAAGTGGAGGTTTAAGACAAGTTTCCTTAAATTCCTAAGGAACCAAGTATACTCTGGTTGAAATGTAGAGAAAGGAAGAGTGAAAGAGGGAAAGAGAGAGAGCACAAGTTCAAGAGTTTATCACCTGGCAATAACTATGTTTCCCATCTGGTGTGTGAACCTTCTTAACGTGGAGAGACTTTATATTCCTTAAGGGCAGAAAATATGAACGCCATCCTATTTTTACTTCTATAACTTCCATGAGGTCCACTCTAAATAAAACAAATTGCCTTTTTATAATTAGAAGGAATGTTATGGCATCATTACTATCTTAATATTATCTAAGTAGTATGTAAGAACAAAAATTGATTTTGTATTTTGGCCCTGTTTAATATTTATGTTCTCCCTAGGTAGGTAAAGGCACCCTTTCAATTTACAGGGACAGAAACTAGGTCACAGAAAATGATAGTCATTGGTGCAATCAGGAGTAGACTCAATGATAGTCTCATGTATATTAAGTAATTACATACTATCCTTATTTTTATATATAAACTCAGCCAAATGGAAGAATGAAAACCAACAATAAATATTCATTGAACCTCCACCAATTCAACACTCTAATAGTCATATCTACTGTTAAGATTATTCTGGTAATTAAAGGAGTCAGCCTGTAAAGAATCACACATACATACACTACACACAAACTATTAATGTAAGTTTAAAAAGGCATAAACACATGTCATAAGTACACATTTTCTGCAAAGATACCAAAGAAACTATTAACAGTGGTTACCTTTAAGTAGAGCAAATACAAAGAGGAAGAAGGTAATCCTGTTTTTTTATTTATACCTTTGTATACATTTTAAGCTTAACTGTATTATTTTTTTAAATGAACAATTATTTTAAAAATACAAGGACTAATGCTTTACTCAAGACCTCTTTTCTAGAATTTCAGAAAATAGAAGGTATCAGACATGTCTTGTCAGAAAAGCAATTTTTAGAATCAAGCATTGTCTTAGGAGAAAATTAAACAAACAAACCAGAAAACTATCTTGACAATGTAAAATCAAATTTTATTTAAACTTAAAAGTGGTTCATCTGTCATTAACTGTGAACTTTAAAGAGCATGCTTCCTGTGGTGGGAAGCACCTCAGGGATATAAGCCCTGTGATGAGACAGGTTCAAGGCTGTGCCAGGACCTTTTCAGGGTCTTACATGCCAGAGAGACCAAAGTTCTTCCTTAGTCACAAAGGAGTGGTGGTACCTGCAAATCTATAATTACTAGACAAAACAAGTCCACTGTTAAAAGCTGTGTTCAGGAAGAATAGCACAAAAAAAGTTAACAAAGTTAACACTTAAGGCTTCAGAGGCACAGAATCCCACACTGGGTACATTTCCTAAAAATTATTAAGTTTCTTGACCAGGTATAATTGCTGTAAACAGAACAGGAGAGTCAATGGGAAAGGGGAGAGAAAGGTAAGTAATAAAAACGGCTGCAGAATTAAAGTAAGTGCCCTAATTCTCCCACTTAATCCATAAAGACTTCAGTAAATTTGATTCAATGTCATTGACAATCAATATTTGAACATTTAAACTGCTGTGGCACTTGATAGGCATGGGGGAAAGGGCTCAGATTTAAACATAGGAACAGGGCGCCTGGGTGGCTCAGTGGTTAAGCTGCTGCCTTCGGCTCAGGTCATGATCTCAGGGTCCTGGGATCGAGTCCCGCGTCGGGCTCTCTGCTCAGCAGGGAGCCTGCTTCCTCCTCTCTCTCTCTCTCTCTGCCTGCCTCTCTGCCTACTTGTGATTTCTCTCTGTCAAATAAATGAATAAAATCTTTAAAAAAAAATAAATAAACATAGGAACATATTGTTCTTTATCATTTTCAGGGATTTTGTTGGGACCCACACTCCCAGGAGGCATAATTACCAGATGCATAGGTATATACCAAAGTCAAATATGAATGGTAGCTGGGGAGTGCAGTCTGTTCAGCCCTAATCAGAGACTCTGATGATCCCCTCGTTAATTAATTCTGTATATAATCCATCTTAATAAATAGGTTTTTACAATAATTTTTTTCAAGAGATAATGAAATCTTAGGCATTTGACCAACCTTAGAATTTTTAGAAAACTGAATCTATTTTCAAATTTCTGATTATAAATATAGTTTTAGAGAATCTTTAATAATAATTTGATAATAGTGACTTATTATTATTTTCTTATAGTTCTATCACTTGCAGATAATCATCAATAACACTTTGTATATTGTCTTGTTTATTTTCTTTGCAAGCACATTTAAAAATACAAGGTTATAGGGGCACCTGGGTGGCTCAGTGGGTTAAAGCCTCTGCCTTCAGGCTCAGGTCATGATCCCAGGGTCCACCCTGCATCAGGCTCTCTGCTCAGCAGGGAGCCTGCTTCCCCCTCTCTCTCTGCCTGCCTCTCTGCCTACTTGTGATCTCTGTCAAATAAATAAATAAATAAAATCTTTAAAAAAAGAATACAAGGTTATAATTTATATTGTGTCCTGACATTGTTACTTTTTAGGTTACTCTCATTTTCCATTTCATTAAATAGTAAAAAAAATTATCTATAAATAAACAGATATATAGATAGATAGGTAGGTAGGCAGGTAGACAGATTCCATTACCGGCTGCAACACTGTCTGCCCTGTAGTTGCATTATATGAGCATTCTGATCTATCTTCTCCCACAGCCAACATAGGAATTACTTTAGTCTACGTCATCTTTAACATAATATGGTACCACTCATATATGTCTCATGTACATGTTTTTGAATCTTTAATGATTTGACATACCAAATATGATATTCCTTTGTTAAGTACTAGGACTGAACAAGTCTTTAGGTCTGTATGAAGTTTAATAGTTTCCTGCCCATGGGTCATTCACATTTCTTATAGACTTTAATCTTCAGCATAAATTTTTATTGCTACTATTAATGGTATTTTTTCCCCTATTTTTGAACTGATTACTACTGGTATACAAATCATGATATTTACATTACAGTGAATTTTATTTTATTAGTTTGGGTATCTTGGACATTTTTTATTATCTACAAATATTTTTGTCTTTTCCAATGTTCTATCTTTCTGTTCTTAAAGCATTGGCTAGATATTTCAGAGTTACTTAAGTAGTGATGACAGCAGGTATGCTGCTAATTCTAATAGGAGATAAAACTCTAGTGTTTCACCATTATTAGTATTTTGGCTATTTGATAGCTTGATTCCTAATTTGTTTAAAAAATTCCAGATACTTCCCATAAAATATTTATAGTAAGTATCTCTAAACCGTGAGATAATAGGTGATTACATTTTTCTTCACAGTTCCCCAGTAAATGTACTATCTAGGTTTTCTACATTTACCTTGTACCTTTTAAAATTCAAAAAATTTTTTAAATTATCCATTTAAGATTCTCAAATACATGTGGAAAAGTTTTGACAAGAATTTTACCATTTTTATCTACAGATAGCTATAGTTATATCCAGTAACTGCTAATTTTGTATATTATTTTTATTAGACTAGTCACAAACTCTTCCAATTTATTTTTCAAGTTTCCTAAAATGAAAGGACACACACACCTTTATCTTCTGATTTCTCCTAATGTTCCTTGCTGAAGGAGAATATTTTGAACTCCAAATTCCCTTTATTAGTAATTAGTATCCTGCAAAAAGCAAGAGTGAAGCAAACCCTAAAATAACTTTGTCTTTAGAAACAACATTCTATTGTCCTCTGTGAAAGAGAGCATATCTAAAAAATTCCTGGATACAAATTCCTCAAAATACACTTATTCTGCTAATAAAAATGATACCTCATCCTTTTTAAATATATTCATGCTTAAGTACAAAGTGTCATAAAATAAATATATTAACAATCTGATATTGGGAAAATCCTAACATTTCCAGATCAGAGTTCCATAAAAACCAGATTCCAATATTTTTAATATTAAAACTTACAAGCTAACAAATATATGTGGCAATATCTTCAAATCATTATCAAATTCTATTTTTTTCATATTTCAATAAGTAATCTTTATAGTGAACCTATCTTGTCATCAAATAGTTTGAGATACATTATCAGAAAATGCCAAGTTCAAATATAAACAGCTAACTTTTCATTTTTACTCTGCCAGGGAAATTGCAAAGTGCCAAAAAAATGCAAGCTGCTACTCATCTTCTAAAAACAGAAATGAAATAATTAGATCACAATTGATGGCTCCTTTCTCAGAGGAGGAAAAAAAGATGAATGCCACTGGAATGTTTATTGTCACTGAAATTCTTCAGGCCTGGATTCCAAGTATGAGTTTGATGCAGGTTACTATGACAACTTAAATTACAGAAAATGTCCCCCCTTCTTCTACGAAGTTTTTCTGCCAAAAGATCATTTTGAGCCTCCTAAAATCTGTGTGCATGAATTACCTGTAACAACAATAAAAATCTCTTTACAAGGTTTATTCAGAAATACCCTCATCTAAACCATTAAAACCAAGCATAAGCATATAAAAAATAAATTCCACTAAATCTACATGGGGCAGAAAACCTAACCTGAAAACTCAAATACACACACACACACACACACACACACACACACACAGTTTAAAATATAAAACGTTGAGAGTATTTTGAAACTACTCCCCACTACCAGAAGCACAATATACTACCATCATAAGCTTCATTACAGAAACTAAGGGAAATTACTTACAAGGCAGTTTTGAAAGAAGATTATAGGGCTAAGTCCTGTTTATCATTCTTTTCCCTCTATTAATGCCTTCTACAGGAAGGTAACAGAAAAGGGGGATGGGAGAAGAATGCAGTCCTATTCCAAACAGAGAGAGAAGCAAATAAAATAAATAATCTGCAAAATCTTAATACTGTTTTATGTAATCTGTTTTTTTAATGTAAAATAGGAGGTTTAAACTTTGTTCTCACACAGCCTCAAATTTACAAACCAAGGAAAAGATGCGTTGTGATAAATAATATGTGACTTATTCACTATCATTCCTTAAAAGAATAATGGTTTAGGAAAAACTGCATCATTGTAGAGAAAATGGGATTTAGTAGAAATATTCTGATTGTAATACATTAAAAATTTAAAGCTGCTACATTAAAAAAAAAAGTTAGGGTGGTTTTACAGTGTAGCAATAGCGAGAATTCAAAGCTGGTTTTGTTGGTATCAAAGTCAACACAACTGAAATTAGAGGCTTCATTCAAAAAGGTTTAGGGAATCCTCACACATCCTCTTTCAATGAGTAAACTGGATCACTTTGGTAGTCAGCAAGAGCAAACCACTTTTATGTACAGCTCTACCACATTCAGGAACCATTCATTTATTTAAAACAGACAAAACTCCATTTAAAAAAGGAAAGCAAGGCAGTAGGCTAAGGGAGTCTCTATACACTTGAAGAATCAAAGGCTGTTAATTTTTAGCATACGAAAACATTTGAGAAGAAAGAGCCAAAATATTAACTCTTTAGCAGCAAACTTGAAGCAACTCCTACATCTCCAACCTGTATGAGGGGTAACTAACAATGTTATAAAAGAAACAAAATAACCGAAACATTCAAACCCAAATGTACACAATGTCTAAATATTAAATCTGAATCACAGTTTCTCTTGGTGTAACCTTTACATAAACCCTCCCAAATAGAAAATAATTAATGTAAAGAAAAGAAAGATTTACAGAATAGCTTTATTAGTGACAAAAGCTAAATCTAATAATTTAGGCGATGACACAATTATGGAGAGACTGTAGTAAGTGGGACTACATAATACATTTTGTTCCTTATACTTTTCTTCTTTAGACTATATAACAAATAGCAGGGCTTAACTAGCATTATTCAGCTCTTACATGGATATAACAAAACCGCTCTATTAGAATCAGACTATCTTTTCTTCAACACTTGGGGTCTTCTAGTCATGGATTTTGCTAATGCCACAAGCAATTCAACAGAGTCTATAGGAAAAAAACAACCAGTAAGGATAAGGACTTGGGGTTTTATGAATATATTTCCCTCCATATAGTTTAGCAATTACTACATGGCTCTAAGGTTATACTCTTTATTTCAGAGGGGAGTTAATTAATGTTAAGACCTTCAAAAATCATCACTGAAGCAAAAAATGCAAGCACATAACTTTTTTGCAAATGAGGGACTAAGGAATTTACGAGACGGCATGCTGGTTGGTGCCCTTAAAGAGCTTATTCACCTGTAAAATGTGAACAGTTTATTCACAAATGATTCACATACTATAAACAAGATCAAATTATTTTCCCTTCTGAGACCAATGAGTCACTTTAATATTCAAGAGAGGATACACATCAAGCATACAAAAAGCAAGTGAAAATTAATTTAGTTGTATATTCCCACCTCAAGAGACTTTGTGACCCCCTTTACTTAATGAAGCCAATTACACTACTTGCAGGACCGAAGCTCAAACTATAAGCTATTTCAGACTTATAAAGACCTTCTAACCTTCACTGTTAGAAATATTTTTCTGCTCTAAAAGAGGCTGCTATCCATCAACTGATCTATCCAAAGAAGATGTGGAGTGTGTGTGTGTGTGTATCTGAATATAAGAGAATATTATTCAGCCATAAAAAAAAAATGAAATCTTGCTATTTGCAACAGTGTAGATGGAGCTAGTGCGTATAATGCTAAGTGAGTAAGTCAGAGAAAGATAAATACCATCTGATTTCACTTGTATGTGGAATTTAAGAAACAAAACAAGCAAAGGGAAAAATACAAGAGAGAGAGAGAGGGACAAAGCAAGAAACAGACTCTAACTACAGAGAACAAACTTATGGTTACCAAAGGGGAGAGGGGCGGAGATGGGTTGAGTGGGTGATAGGGATTAAGGAGTACCCTTGTTTTGAAGAGCACAGGGTGATGTATGGAAGTGCTGAATTACTATACTGTACCCCAGAAACTAATATAACACTGTATGCTAACAAGCTGAAATTAAAATAAAAACTTGGGGCGCCTGGGTGGCTCAGTGGGTTAAAGCCTCTGCCTTCGGCTCGGGTCATGATCCCAGGGTCCTGGGTTCGAGCCACGCATCGGGCTCTCTGCTCAGCGGGGAGCCTGCTTCCTCCTCTCTCTCTGCCTGCCTCTCTGCCTGCTTGTGATCTGTCTGTCAAATTAAAAAAATAAAAATAAATAAATAAATAATAAATAAAAACTTAATCAATCAATCAATTCATAAAAAAAGAGGCTGCCAATTTAAAGCATGAGTAGAATGATGCTCAGGAAACCTAAGAGTGGTGACATACTAATCGGCAAAAATTTGCTTCAGACTTCAAACTTGAAATCTAAAGAGCATGTTTCATAATGCTATTAGTGTCAACCCAAATCTGAACCTAGGGCTTATATTATACTGGCAAAAGACACTATTGCTAATTAAACTTTATACTTATCTAAATATAGGGCTTACAAATGATGATTCTTGAGAGTTCACCAGTGAACATAACCTCCGAAGGTCTCCCCAAATTTTGAACAGTTGTTTTTAAAAGTCACTTTAAACGATACTCTCCTAGGATATACGCAAGGAGTACAACTTTGCAGACTCACCTTACGGCGCTGGAGTCCCCAAGTGGGAGGAGTGCTGAGGTAGTCTTGAGGAAGAGGAGAGCACCAGACAGGTATTCTAGGACGAGGTACACAGGCACCTGAAAAGGTACACAGTGTTCTTACAGTCCTGGCTGATTTTTATCTTAAAAATGCTAAACCACCCATTTTAACTCATAAACATCAAAGATCAAATAAATAAGCTTTAGCTTCAAAAGTTTTCCCAAGAAGAATTTTTCATCCCCTCTCTGACCTTTACTCCTCTGGACTACAATACTTGTGGGGTGAGTTTGTTTTCTGTTTTGTTTCAATCAGCATTTTTCCCGCCACGGAAAAGAGAATCTCAGTTGTATCTGAAAAAGGTCATTTGACGGGCCCATGGTGCTCTAGGAAAGACTGTGTGCTGCCTTTTTCTCCTGACCAAAGCTTCCGGTAATACCACAATAATTTCTTGAAAGCAGTTTAGCAATTAGACATTTGGAAAACTGCCTAAAGCCAGGGCCGAAAAGTGACGTTGAAGGAGACATCTCAGGTTTTCAGTCTTCAAAAATAAAAACAAAAAAATGCCACATTTTTCTTTGGTGAGTATAAATTATTACCACTAGCTAACCCAAGAAAGAGAGTAACTTGGCATCAGTTCTTTTGACCATTCTATTGCCTAATGCTGTGAGAATGTGAAACTCTGCCATTAGTTATAAAGAAAGCCTAAGAAAGACATCTTGGCCACAAGGCAGGAATTGACGCAATTCAGATGTCTGCCACATTCAGACTATGCCCTTAACAGATGTTTCTGCATTTATTTATAGAAAGGTTTACTTTAGTAACAAGACCATCTTCTATCAACTATTTTTTTGCACATACAGACACTAAACTACTTTTATTATGAATAGAAAGTTACAGAAAATTAAAGAAAGTTACAATCCTTAAAATCTTAGTTATGAAATAATAAAAAATATCAAATTAGAAATAGTGTAGAGAGAAAGAACCCAAATGTGATGCAAGCTATCAGAAAATATCTAAATTTCAAACACAGCTGAGGATGGGGTAAGTTACTCCAAAATTTCCTTTCATAGCTGGGCTCTCTCTGCAAGGCTATTAGAATCCTGAATGGAGACACTGTCACTCAGTCTGATTATTAGACTAACATTTCATGTAACTTAATAGGTGTATAAAACTACTATCCATTTCTAGGTTATTTTTTACATAGTGTTATGGCTGCAGTGCAAAGGTGCATTAGCGCATGCTTCCAAGTTTTAAAAGAAAAAGAGGGCAGCACTCACATTAACATTCTTTCTCATGAAAACAAGTAAGCTTTAAGTGAACTAGGTACCACAGCATTCCTTTTTCATCATTTTATGCCAGATGGGTTAGAGCCTTCTGGCTTCAACTAGACCTACCTATCTCCTAAAGAAGCTAAAGAAAGACACATATTTGAGGCTTATGTGTTTTGGTAAAAGAGCCTGTCCATGGAGCATGTCATCCAAAAAGCAATGAAGAGGGGCGCCTGGGTGGCTCAGTAGGTTAAAGCCTCTGCCTCCAGCTCGGGTCATGATCCCAAGGTCCTGGGATCGAGCCCTGCATCAGGCTCTCTGCTCAGCAGGGAGCCTGTTTCCTCCTCTCTCTCTGCCTGCTTCTCTGCTTACTTGTGATCTGTCAAATAAACAAAATCTTAAAAAAAAAAAAAAAAGCAATAAAGAGTCAGCCCCGCTCAGGGAGAGTATTGGAAGGTGAATTAAAAACCACGTGAGAAAGGCTATATATATAAACAAAGCACCCTAATTTCCACCCTTGGGCCGAGAAGCCACCTGGAATCCAGCTCTCTCTGGCAAATGGATTCTTAATTATCTAAATCAAAAATCCCATTTTTAATCTGTCTTTTCTTCTTTAAAGCCTCATCTTTCTTTTCAGTTTTGTTTTTAAAAAAAAAAATCTTTTGAACATGGGAAGTGGGCAGTTGAGAAGGAGTGTCTAAAATTGACATAATCATTATCTTCTTATCCATAAAACAAGGTTATTAATACTAAAGCCAGACATTTAAAGGCCAAGATTATTGTGCTTATTTTCCCATGCATAATTTAAAATGATACTTACATATAAGTTAACATTAAAATCTCTCCTTTTTAGATTTTTATAATTACAAAATTCTGGATAAGTCAAGGTTCTCTGGAATAGGATGGGAAGTGTTCTAGTCTTGTCAGGGTCCTGGAAACATGCTTCGGATGCCTGTGGGAAATGCCAGAACAGACAAGAAGCAAAGGTCTCGGGCTCTTGTATACTTGTACTCACCTCTCTAGCCTCCTGTGAGGCTTCAGTCCTCTCCCTACTGATTACTATAACCACCCTAACTATTCAACCCACTGCCCAAAACACTTAAAAAAACAATATACACACAAAAAAGAGCAAATCCTATCATTCTATGGTTTTTAAAAGAAAAAAAAAAAAGTCCAAACTTCTTTTGTTTTGCCTGTAACTGTAGTGACAATATTTTCCTAACCACAAATATGGATATAAGATCTAGCAGTTGTGAGGGTGGTCATGAAGACAGTAAGAAATTTGTGATTTAAACTGAGATCATCTCAGAAAATTTACAAGGTCCTGGGGCTCTACCTGAGACTCTTCCCCATCCTTGCATGCCACTGTCTAAACTTCTTTCTCATCATTCCCTTGAAGCTATCACATGACATGCCCCAGCCTCAACCCCACTGCTCAGCTCCTCAGCCTCTAGCGCTACTTCATGCTGGCATCTCATGCTCAGGTTCCACCAACTTTCTGTACTGACCAAACTCCAACTTACCCTTCAAGAGATGACTCAAATGTCTCACATTCCCTGGAAACCTTCCTCATCCAAACTGATTCATTCCAGGAAATCTCAAGTGGCTGGCTAATAGTACTCTTGGGTACTGTTTCCTAAATCCCCACAACCCTAGGAGGAAAGTAGGCTATAAAAAGGGAATAATCAGAATAAAGACTAGAAAGGTAAAATAAATGGTCCAACGTCATATAGCTAATAAATAAAGGAGCCAGAAATTGAACTGAGGCAAACTGACTTCAGAGCTCATGTTCTTCAACAACTGACCTCATCATCTTCAGTATGTACCCCTGTTGTAATACTTGGTATAATTACAATGAAATATTTGCCCTTCCTTGAGGACAGAGACACTTTGCACTGCTATCTATATGCAACTGAAATTGACCAATAACCAATGTATGTTAACACGTGCAATTTGGGATAAAAGATATAAAAATGAAAAATCTCTATACTCCAATAATTGTATTACTTTTGATAAAATTAAAATTTAGGTTATCTGAACATTCACTGGACACTTGCACATATTAGATTACACATTCTAGTTTGGTAGCGAGCCTTCAAGATAGCCCCCAAAGATCCTTAACTCCTGATCTTTGTACCCTAGTGTATTCTCCTCCCACTATGAGCACAGTTAACCTGTACAGCCAGCAGGATTAGCAGGGAAATGATGTGTGACTTCCACCCTAAGTCATAAACGAAAATGCAGCTTCTATCCTGCTCTCTGATCATTTGCTCACATTACAGATGGTCAATTGGCCCTATAGAGAGGTCCACATGGTAAGAAACAGGCCTCCTGCCAACAACCAGTTCAAATTTGCCAGGCATGTGAGCAAACTACCTTGGAAGTGGATCTTTCAGTCCTAGTCAAACCTTCACAGAGACTACTTATAACATGGGATGACATGTGGACTTCAATTTTTTAAAAAAGATTTTATTTGTCAGAGACAGAAGGAGAGAGAGCGAGCGAGCACAGGCAGACAGAGTGGCAGGCAGAGGCAGAGGGAGAAGCAGGCTCCCCGCCGAGCAAGGAGCCCCTTGTGGGACTTGATCCCAGGACGCTGGGATCATGATCTGAGCCAAAGGCAGCTGCTTAACCAACTGAGCCACCCAGGCATCCCTGGACTTCAATTTTATGTAAGATTCTGAGCAATAGCCACCCATCTAGGACATTCCTGGATTCCTGATCCAAAGAAATTAGGTGAGATAAAACAAAACAAAACATGTATTGTTTTAAGTCCCTAGGTTCAGGGTCATTTGTTATGCAGTAATAGATAACTAATATATATCTATTGCCACATACACAGCCTTTATTTATATTAGTTTATAAGAATGCAAATAGAAGCTATTGATAGAAATGAACAGAGTATCAGGATACTGCAATTCCTATACACAGAACCAAATCAAAACAGATTAAGAACTAAAGAGCAAAATAAATTCCAGTTTTCAAGAGATATTGCCCTTTTCCTTTCCTTTTTTTCCCAAATAAACGAAATAAAGCATGCAAGCCCTTCATTTGCTTATAGGTATCTCTTTGTGACTGCTGATTAATTCTTTGGTATATTCCCTTTCTCTAAACTAGGCCCCCAAGCTGGATAATCAATGGACAACAGTGGCATTTTTATTACCGTAGAAATCAGAAAAGAGCTTATTGCTCTAGTTATTCAAGTCTTATAGGTCATATAAGAAAAAGTCTAAAGGTTTGGAGGAATAACTCTTTCCTCTGTGACTTCTAGATGCCTGAAAAGTTAAAAGAGCACATTTCTTTTTTATCAGAAAGAGAAAATCCCTCTAAATATTCAACTATAAATAAATATTCAACTATAAATAGAATGCAACAGCAGATTTTCATAAGTGTTATCTCTTTGTATACACAAAATAAATTAAGACCATAAATATTATGCAAATTTGAAATTCTCCTGATTTTTAGTTTTTCTAATAAAAGGCAGGAACATTCAAAGTTTTTTTTTTTTTTTTTGGGCACCAAAACTCACAGCCATCCTACATCTGTGAATATGATTCAGTTGTACTAAATATACAATGCTAGTAAAAAAGGTATCTTAGGTTTTACATATTCCACATAAAATGTTAAAACAATAAAATGTTTACAGAAATAATAAAGGTAGAAATAAATCCATTATGATGCTATTAGCTGTTATTTGAAAAGCTGAGGGCAATGATAATAACAAAAAATAATTATTTATATAATAACCATTTACCAAATCCTTAATATATTTAAAATATAGTAGGAATTATAAATGTGAATAAGATATGGATTTCTTTCCAGTAATTCTGCAATATTTATGTGACATAACTAATGTGTAGTTATAGTAATACCAAGTGAATATTTTGGAAGCACCAAAAAGATCTGAAAAAAAGCTACAGTAGAGTTCATATTCTGGTGGATATTCAGGAGGCCTTTGTGAAATAAGCTATTATACCTCCATATAACTGCAAATTTTTTGAGCCTTTTCATGTTAATATGTTGAAATTCCCATTATACAGATGACAAGCCTGAGGCTTAGAAAGATTAGATGACCTGATCTGAACCAAGTTCTTGCCTTTTAAAGAAGTTATAGTAGATACTTGGAAAGTAAGTGCCAGGCAACACCCTACGCATCATTAGAAGCTATCCACTACTCTGTGAAGGTAAATCCTGACAGTCCCCATTTTGCAGATGAAGACACTAAGATCTCAGAAAGATTCAGTACCTTTCCAGGATCACATGGTTAGTAAAAGGTACAGCCCTGATTTGAACTCAGGAGTAACTGATTCAAAAGATCTTGCTTTTTTCTACCAGACTTCCATCCCAGGTTAGTTCACATAACCCATGCTGCTTCTCTTAAGTGTTCACATTCTTGACTGCACCTCCCCCTTCTGGCCTAATCAATTGATCTATAGCAATTGACAGCAATTCTGCTGCCAGAACTGAAATGCATCCTTATTAGTCTGATTTGTTATTAAATGCCACACAGGCAATCAGAAGAGTAACAAAGGAGAAGGATAAGACAAAGGATCTGATCAATTATTTTTTAAGTAGCCAAACAATCATCTTTTTTAGACAAGTTTGAAAAACGCATTCCATAAGCTTTGCTAAACAAGTTATCCAAGGGTTCCTTGGATAGGGTCTTCTTCCCCTAGCTAACACTTAACCCACATATCAGAGTTGTTTTCAGGGCAACTGCAGAGTTTGGTAAGCATTCATTAAATAAGTTAGGTATTTTTATGGAAGATCTATCACTCCAATTTGAGCTGCCCCAAAAAACTATGATTAAATGCATATAGGTTAAAGAACAAACATAACTGTGTTAATAGACACTATGTTTCCCTGTAGAACACAGCTCAGACAAATATGACACTGGGACATATTAAACGGTTACATTAAGCAAGCACTTAGAAACAGCATGATTGTGGCGTGGTCCAGTGATTAGGCCAGCACACATAGCCCAGCGTTTAAGAGAAAACATAAAACTGATGAAAATGTTAAAAGGGAAAAAGACTTGAAGAACAGAAGAGGAAGTGAGCTCCTTCCACAAAGCTGTCTTTACTGTTGCTTAGAAAGTACAAGGCTCTTTTGGAGGCATAGTGATTTTTTTCAGAAGAATTTAGGTGGGGCAGGTATACCCATTAAAGAGCTGCTTTCTAAGACCAGCAAAAATTCAAATACAGTTAACTGGTCTTTGATTTAAATGAACTAAAGGTTAATGACACTGGTGAAGCTGTGGCCAGTCCTTCAGCAGAAAGTTCCTCTAAACATACTGAAAGGAATAGAGATTTCCAGAATGTTTTGTGTTATTTGTTAGATCCACTCCCCCACAGCTCCATGGAAGCCTGTCTCATTTCTTCTTTATACTCCCAGCACCTCACACAGAATCTGGCACACTCACTGAATGAGGAGGGGCTTGATAAAGCAGGAATTTGACATACTATTTCCTGAGGGGGCATGCAGACAGCCAGCTGATACAAATTTCTCTTTTCCTTCTATACCTACAAGAATGGATTTGTTCAGAGGTAGGAGGACTATTTTTTAAATGAAAGAAAAAAAATTAATTAAAAAGCAAACTTGTGGCTTTGTTTTTTGTATTAACACAAATGAAATACCAAATATTGATTTTAGTCACCGCTCCCACCACTCCAGGAAATTTTTTTTGAATACCATAGATCTCTCTAGTTAACCTCTCATCTTATCAGATTTGATCATCCAGCCTTTTTTTTTTTTTTTTTTAGATTTTACTTGTTTATTTGACAGAGAGAGAGAGAGATCACAAGTGGGCAGAAGCAGGGGGAGTTGGCGGGGGGGGGGGGGCGGGGGGCGAGCAGGCACCCTGCTAAGCAGAGAGCCAGATGCAGGGCTGGATCACAAGACCCTGAGATCATGACCTGAGCTGAAGGCGGAGGCTTAGCCCACTGAGCCACATAGACGTGCCAATCATCCAGCTTTATTTCTGTCAATTTACCATCTGCTCAATACTGCTACCAGACAACAAGAAAAATCCCAAGATTGCTTTTAAAGACCTCACAGTTCTGATCAAAAGGTTATCCACAGAGATGTTTTAAACTTTCTCCTGTTTTTCTTCTGTTGGTCCTAGAACTCATTTTTAAAAACCCTACCATAAAGAAGGGTATTTTCAAATGTGATGGATTCATTTTAAAATTAACACTAATTAATTTGAAGTGACAATGATTTTCATTCTCCTTTTAAAATAGTTGATAGAAAATTTTTAGCATATTTTTAAAAACAAAACAAAAGAGACAAAACACAGAGAGTGTAAAGAATACCCTGCTATTGAAATTGACAATTACTGGGGCGCCTGGGTGGCTCAGTGGGTTAAAGCTTCTGCCTTTGGCTCAGGTCATGATCCCGGGGTTCTGGGATCAAGCCCCGCATCGGGCTCATTCTCAGCAGGGAGCCTGCTTCCTCCTCTCTCTCTCTCTCTGCCTGCCTCTCTGCCTATGTGTGATCTCTGTCAAATAAATAAATAAATAAAATCTAAAAAAAAAAAAAAGAAAAAGAAATTGACAATTACTATGTAACATTTCAGCATGCTCAAGTATGTTTTAAACAACTATCAAATTTCATAAATTGAACTATTTCATAATGTATGTTAATTTTGAATAAATGTTTTCACTTCAGTTCCAAGAAGAGCATAAGCAATAAGGCTGCCTTAAGTTGAAGAAAAGAGTATCTTTATGTTTAAACGCTACTTAAGCCAGGCACTCATTAATTATTTACCTATTTCTGAGACCTTATCATTTCCTGCCTTAGTGCCTTAAGGAAGGGAAGTCCTTGGATCATTTCTGGAATTGTAGTCTCCACAGGTTTGGTATCTTCTTTTCCCTTGCTGAGACATTATAATACTGACTGTAGTGCTCAATTTGGCTCCAGGTTAATCAAAACTAAGTTACAAGGCAAGACTGCATGACATAGTTGCCGTAAGGTATCACAGATTTCGGTCAGCTCATACCACATTCCCGTCCATACCAGTCACTGTCTAGCAATGACTCTAAAAATCAAGAGTCCGCTCCAGACCTAAGACACAGGAAAAACAGCAGGAACATATAAGAGCCAGTGTGTAAGGATAAATAAAGGAGAAAACAGGATAAAAAAGGGAAAATGACTAAGCAAACAGAAGTGCCAGAAGAGGAGGGGGGAGAAATAAATAAATAGGAACTTGGTCAGGGTTGTGAAAAGCCAATAACTAAGGGAAATGATAGGTCAGATGTGAGGGAAACACACGGAGGAAGTGAATGGAAGTCTAATGCCTGCATGATTCAGAGACAAACTGGGTTAAGAGGAGCAGTCAGCAGATGTGCTAACAGAAGAGGCAAGCAATGCTGACATGATCTGGAAGCTAGCAACAGCCTACACATCACAGGCTCCCAAAGGCACTTGGAACCCATAGTCTCAATAGTCCAGCCAACCCAATAAAATGTGAGGTCATCCACACTGAAGTCAAGGCTCCAAGGAGAAAAGTGACCTTGCGCTCCACATGTTCTAGAGGTAGTGCAGCAAACACCCTAAGCTGAGCTCTGCTATGATGTGCATTTGGGACACTCATAACCTCCCTGGAGCCTCAATTCCTTATCTGCACAGCAAAGCTCATGGGAATAAGTGTACCTGCTATATCCTGTAATAAATGCCTCATAATCAACATCTCTATGCTCCAGAAGATGAAGAATCCTAGAAGATAATGAACTGATGAATGTAAATCCTCAAGACCACTGCACGTCTGTGTGGGGCAGAACCCAACTTAGGATGCTGGGGAAACCAGAGCGGACATAACCATCTCATCTCTTTAAGATTGAGGGCAAGTGAGGTGCCCGGCTGGCTCAGTGGATTAAGCCTCTGCCTTTGGTTCAGGTCATGATCCCAGGGTCCTGGAATTGAGCCCCGCATCGGGCTCTCTGCTCAGCAGGGAGCCTGCTTCCCCCTCTCTCTCTGCCTGCCTCTCTGCCTAGTTACGATCTCTCTCTCTGTCAAATAAATAAATAAATCTTAAAAAAAAAAAAAAACTACCCTTTGGGGTGCCTGGGTGGCTCAGTGGGTCAAAGTCTTTGTCTTCGGATCAGGTCATGATCCCAGGTCCTGGGATCAAACCTCGAATTGGGATCTCGGCTTAGCAGGGAGCCTGCCTTCCTCCTCTCTCTGCCTGCCTCTCTGCCTACGTGTGATCTCTGTCTGTCAAATAAATAAATAAAATCTTAAAAAAGAAAAAAAAGTCTGAGGGCAGGCTCTGCTACAGGGTCAAAGAGACCAGGAGAATTGCTTGCTATACCTACATTCAGGGAAAAAAATTCTCTAAACACTTCATTTTATACCACCTTCTACATGCCAAGCCACTGTTTTAAATACTTCATGCATATTAATTCATTACTGCTCATAACAATCCCACGAAATAAGAATTTCCTCCTTTCCTGATAAGGCAAATAGCTTACAATCCAGCTCACCCTGCTAGCAAATGGCAGATTCTGTATATGAATCTGGCCCTGTTTACTGGAGCCTAGGCTCTTACTAGTCCTAGTCCTCTGGCCAGGACTCTGCACCTTGTTCTCCTGACAGGATGGCCTTCTCTCCTTCAAATACTGATTTCAGCTACCTCTCTCTGAGTTTCACATCTATAAGATGGAGATAAGACCACTTCTTTCCCAATGGGATAGAATATTCTTATATCATAATGCCTAATAAAACCATAAAAAAGATGCTCTATATCATATATCAGTAGGGAAATGCAAATTAAAATGAGATACCACCACACACCTATTAGAATACCCAAAATCTGTAACACTGAGTATATCAAATGGAACAGGAACTCTCATTCATTGCAAGTGAAAATGCAAAATGACACAGTCACTTCAGAAGACAGTATGGTGTGCAATAAACATACGCCTTCCATAGGATCCAGTTATTGTACACATTGATATTTATCCAAAGGAGCTGAGAACTTATGTTCACAGAAACTTGCACATGGATGTCTACAGCAATTTATTTATAACTCCCCAAACTTGGAACCAAATAAGATGTCCTTCTGTAGGTGAATATATGAACTGCGGTACATCCAGACAATGGAGTATTATTCAGAAATAAAAATGAGCTATCAACCATGAAAAGACATGGAGGAAAGATGAATGCACATGACTAAGTGAAAGAGAAGCCAATCTGAAGAGGCTACATACTGTATGATTCCAACCATATGACATTCATTCAAGAAAAGGCAAAACTATGGAGACAGTAAGTGGTTGCCATGGGTTGAAAGAGAGGAAGGCATGAATAGGCAGAACATGGAGAATTTTTAGGGCAGTGCAAATCTATACTCTAATGGTAGGTACATATCATTGTACATTTACCCAAACACATAGAATGTACAACACCAAAAGTTAATGATAGTGTAAATATGGACTGGGTGATAATGATATGTCAATGTAGGTTCATTAATTGTAACAAATGTACCACTCTGGTGGAAAATGCTAATAATGAGGAAGGCTATGCACGTGTGGGGTATATGGAAAATCTCAGTAACTTCCTCTTCATTTTGCTGCAAACCTAAGACTGCTCTAAAGAGATGAAGTCTTAAAAAAAAAAAAATGCCCAACAATAGCTGGCACATTGCAGATCCTCAGTAATTGCTAATTTATACCTTTACCTCAAGTGATCATTACCTAGATAAAGGCTACCATCTGCCCAGCCTTCCATGTCTATGTCCGACTAAGGCCCTGGTCAGACAAAATGGCTCCCTGCACAGCCAAAGACAGAGCAATGCTAGGACTGAATCTGCCTTTCCTCCAAAAGGCACCAAACAAAATTACCCGGATGTATCTCCCTTCGATGGATACGACCAAATTTAAAGATGTCTTCATGAGCTATGAAAAGCACAGGGCTTGTTTGAACCCGGCAATGAAAAGAGCCCATTCCTGAGCTGTTATCTGGTATATTACGGCAGGTAACACAAGGCCTAGCATTATAATGCTATAACTTATAAGTTACAGCATTTGATGAAAAAAAAACAAAAAAAACCAAAAACAAAACATTTAGCAAACTACACAACAACTGTAGCAATTCTTTAGGACTCATTTCTGCATGGTACAATATTAGTGGAGTTCACTTCCCACATATACTAGCCAATAGGCCTGGGAAACCAAAACTGCCCCATGCTCAAAATCCACATGCTCTGCATCTGAAAAACTAAAGGCTCAAGACCAGGGTCATATCATCACCCTGGACATTTTCCTCTGGGCATATTCCAATTTGTTAATGTCCATGAAATTTGGCACCCAAAACTAAGAATGACTTTCTAAAGATGGTCTGATCAGCTTTAAAGATTTATTACCTGTGTTGATTCTGCCCTGGCCTTTTTTTTTTTTTTTTAATATTAAATTATTTCCATTAAATGCTGAAGAGATATAAAGGATAAAGAATTACAAAAGAATTCTAGTTGTGCCACAGCTAGTTTTATGGAAAAAAAATTACTAGTATCTCTGAAGCTCCTTTTGACTCTTCCTAACCCACTCCCCCTCATGCCCCACTTAGAAGTTAAAACTCTTGCCTTTAGAAAAGTAATCATTTATACTGAAATGATATACTATTTGGTTTGCCCAAATTTCTGAACTTGATATAAATGGAATCATACCACATATAATCTTTTTCTATTCAATATAGTATTGCTGCTTGGATGGGTGATCTATTCATTTTCAAAGCTGCAGAAAGAGTTCCCATGCACAGGTATGGGCTCAGGCTGGCTGTCTCCAGGCAGCACGCACTTTGATGGAATGGTGCCTATGATGTATTTGCTGGTGGTTCATCATGTTCAGTCATCATCTTAGTGCTACAGTAAGCCACTGTATGAAGCACACCATGGTTATGTTTTCTACAACTGATTTTTTTTTCCAGGGTTTATGGGGTGGGCCACATAAAGTACTCTCAACACTGGTGGATATATGCTGGGTTGTAGGGTATGTATATTTTCAACTGTATTAAATGAAATCAGTTTTCTTCAAAATTGTGCTCATGACCTACTATGGTTTATAAAATTTCCTGGGTTGGATTAAACTTTTGTTTTTAAATGAAAAAGAGCAAATCAGAAAGGAAAAATTATAGAGAATATTACACTTAGGAGGATACAATCAATTTCCTAAAAGTCCAGTTTAAATTATATACAGCTATCATATGTATACACACATCAATAAATGAGTTTTTTACTGTGGGTCAGTCAGAAAGCTCAGTGTCTTCCAGTTCAAGAATTCTTTCTTTGGCTAGGTCTAATTTACCATTTAGCCTGCATACTGATTTTTTTTTAAGATTTTATTTATTTATTTGTCAGAGAGATAGTACAGGCAGGCAGAGTGACAAGAAGAGAAAGAGGGAGAAGCAGGCTCCCTGCAGAGCAAGGAGCCCGATATGGGACTCGATCCCAGAATGCTGGGGTCATGACTGAGCCGAAGGCAGTCACTTAACCGACTAGGCCACCCAGGCATCCCCGTGCTGATTTTTAAAATCCAATTATACATTTATTTTCTCAAAGCTTTCTTTGGTTTTTTCAGACCTCCTTTGTCATTTTTATATTCGCTTGCTATTCACTCACATTTTTAACATTCCCATTTCTTCAAAACAAAGTTACTTTACATTCTCTGTCTGATAACTATATTTGAGATCACTCCATGTCTAATTCTGTTATCTAGTCATGATGTTCTGTTTACTTGTCTGTTTTATAATTTTGACCATAAGTTAAAATTTCTGGCAACTATATTTTTCGAACTCTTTTGAGGCCTGGGTTTCTGAAGAAAGATTTCCCCAGAAGGAATCTGCACTTGGTTCTGCCTTGAGCTACTATGCAAAAACCACTTTACAACTATATATTGTCTTTTTGAACCACCTAGGTAAGTCTAAATTAGGACTGCAAACCTCCATGAATGCTAGTTATTGGGTATGGAATATTAGATAGTTTTCCTTACAGTTTCTGGGGATTGGGAGGAGATCCAGGAAAAAGTTAGTTCTAGTTCAATACTACACTACGGAAGTAACCTTTAGGGGATCCCAGACTGAAGTGGAAACATCTATCAAACTTTTTTTTCCCCTAACACAGGCTCTGGGCTTTGGAGAGAGCAACAAGAGACCACGAAAATCAAAGCTGGTACTTGCTGGATTCAACAAGTGCTCTCATATTGTCCATCTCACTCATCTCACTAAGGTCTCACTTTCATTTTACGGCCCATGTTTCCCCCTCATCATTTTTAAAGGCACATTTATATAACTTATCTAGCGTTTTTATTTCAGTTTGTGGTAGAAGAGTACTTTAATGTATCTAGTCTCACACCCACCAGAAATGAAAGGTCGCATTAACCTTTTAAGAGGCCATTACTTCCTGTTCTTTTCATATGAGCTATGTTGAGATGTTTCCTCATTCCTGTACTTGTGTAACTGCTATTATTTTCAATCTAAATGTGGAAATTCATATTCTGACCCATTAAATTTAGTCTTTTTATGGTTCACCCATTGTTTGAAGCCATAAAAATCATTCTGAATTTTCAGTCTGTCATTTTTAGATTTAACCTGTATCTTCAAACTTTTTCATTCACGAACTTGATTAACGTGCCTTCTATATTTTTATTCCAAGTTGAAAAATATGTGGAACATGATATCCCTCATATATATTAATTACTAAAATATGATTTCTGAAAAAAAAACTGATACAACAGGAAAGTAGCACCCAGTATGTTCAATTTCAATAAATTTCAAGTATGTTCAATAAAAAATATTTGCCTAGAAATGTGCTTTTATAAAATCAAGGTTTTATTACCTTTACCTAAGTGTCATTTAACAATGAGTATGGATAATTTTTAGTATAGACCCTTGAAATGGGGATTGCTATGCCCCCCTCACATACCACAAATTAAATTTGATACAGATATAAGAGTAGGTTAAAGTTAACAAAAAGGATGGCTTCAAAAACGATGATACAGAAATAATCAGTCATGGTTTAAATGTTGCTGACAAGTAAAACCATGACAGCAAAAGCAAAGATCCTTCAGGGAGGGCTGAGAGAGTCACATAAGGTGAAGACCGGTTTAGCCTTTGCTTTGGCGATTAATTTTACAAGAAGTAACAAGGTCATTCAGCATACCTGGTCTATTCCACCTCTATAAGAAAGGGATCAGCAACTAAAAAACATATTAACATTATATAAGGTAACCATATAATTTATTATCGTGGACAAAAGGTCCTTTTGTTATGCCAGAACAACAGGACTGATCTAGTAAACTGGGACATATGTCACCCTAGCAATGTAACTCTTCCTTCTTTTAATAAAGCAACTGCCTCAGTATCTCCTTAAACTGCTCATAAAAAGTGCACATCCACTGCCAATTTTCTACTGGGCAAAATTTAAATTTATGGGATAATATACTAACAAGATCCTTCAAAGCCTCCCTCCCAAATGCTATGTTTAATATACTGATTGTTAAAACAGTTTGATATTCTTAATTCTTAAAATGAAAGTTTAAAGGAATTTAAGTTATCTAAAAAATTCACTGAACTGTAATATCTTATTCCATGAATTTTTTAAAAAATTAGCTTAAATTTAAATTCCTGAAATGAGATTATCTCAACAATCTGACATCTACATCCCCTATGATGAAAAAGTTAAAATTAGAGCATTTCTAACTACTGTCCTTGCCTCAGCTAGGCCTGCTCAGGTAGCCAAAATTCTTTCTCACAGGTGTAAGAACTTAGTGCTACCCCTACCCAACTCTCATCAACTAACAAGAAGACATAATACAATTTACAGCACAAATCCACCTTCCACTATATGTCCTATTGCGCCAACATGGTGTTTTGATATCTTGAACAGGCTGGAAATCACCCCCAAATATCTAAATATAAGGCTTCTCTGAAAAAACCTGATAAGCCAAACCCTGGCCCATCCACATTTCATAAAGACAGTAATCAGGTAGATCTGAGTGGGGGCCACCCCATTTAGGTGGGGTACATATAAATACACACACACACACACACACACACACACTAGCTTGTCACAGTTGCAACCACTCATCCTTTCTACCAAACCTACCTCACCTCTTAATGCCAACTGCCTGACTGCTGTAATGAGTTTGCAAACCCTGCCATAAAGCATGTAAAGAAAGAGATAACCCACATACACAGAAGGCTAACATACTCAAGACAAGAGCATTATATACCCAAGCCTCAGGGGTTGTAGAACAAGAATGTGCAATACCCCAGTGGGTCGGTCTGCTGACTGATTCATCTGTCTGATTTTTCTTTTTTTTTGCTCACTTCCATGCCATTACCTCATCTTTGCTTTTTCTCCTTCCATTGGCCTCATTCTTCTTAGATGAGGTCTTCCCACTACATGCTCAGTTAAATTTCTGCAAACCTCTTTTCTCATTGGTAAAATGAGCAAATTTACCTTGCAGAATTGGAAGATTAAATAAGTATGTGGGTAAAGGACCGAGCACAGCCCTGTACCTATAATATTCACTCAGTTCATGAATCTTTTCTTTTTTTTTTTCTGTAGTATTTATTTTTATTAACATATAATGTATTATTTGCCCCAAGGGTACAGGTCCATGAATAATCAGGCTTACACATTTCACAGCACTCACCACAGCACTCACCACATATCCTCCTTTATATCCATAACTCAATCACCCTCTCCCTACCCCCTGACCCCCCAGCAACTCTCAGTTTGTTTTGTGAGATTGAGTCTCTTATGGTTTGTCTTCTTCCTGATCCCATCTTGTTTCATTTTTTCCTTCCCTACCCCCAAAACCCCCCGTCCTGCCTCTCAAATTCTTCATATCAGAGATCATACAATAACTGTCTCTCTGATTGACTTATTTTGCTCAGCATAATACCCTCTAGTTCCACCCACGTCATTGCAAATGACAAGATTTCATTTCTTTTGATGGCTGCATAGCATTCCATTGTATATATACACTTCTTCTTCTTTATCCATTCATCTTGTTGATGCACATCTAGGTTCTTTCCATAGTTTGGCTATTTTGGACATGGCTGCTATAAACATCTGGTGCATGTGCCCCTTCGGATCCCTACATTTCCAATTTTAGGGTAAATACCCAGTACTGCGATTGCTGGGTCAAAGGGTAGCTCTATTTTCAACTTTTTGAGGAAAATCTATGCTGTTTTCCAGAGCAGCTGTACCAGCGTCTATTCCCACCAACAGTGAAAAAGGGTTCCCCTTTCTCCGCATCCTCGCCAACATCAGCCCTCTCCTGACCGGTTAATTTTGGCCATTCTGACTGGTGTGAGGTGGTATCTCATTGTGGTTTTGATTTGTATTTCCCTGATGGTGAGTGATGTTGAGCACTTCATCTGTCTGTTGGCCATCTGGATGTCTTCTTTGCAGAAATGTCTGTTCATGTCTTCTGCCCATTTCTTCTTTTTCCTTTAAAAAAATTGTATTTATTTATTTGACACAGAGAGAGAGAGAGAGAGAGAACATGAGCAGGAGGAGTGGAAGAGGGAGAAGCAGGTTTCCTGTTGAGCCGAGAGCCCAACATGGGGCTCAATCCCAGGACCCTGGGATCATGACCTGAGTTGAAGGCAGACACTTAACTGACTGAGCCACCCAGGTGCCCCCATTTCTTGATTGGATAATTTGTTCTGTGGGTGTTGAGTTTGCTAACTTCTTTATAGATTTTGGATACTAGGCTTTTATCTGATATGTCATTTGCAAATATCTTCTCCCATTCTGTCAGTTGTCTTTTGGTTTTGTTCACTGTGTCCTTTGCTGTGCAAAAGCTTTTGATCTTGATGAAATCCTAACAGTTCATTTTTGCCTTTGCTTCCCTTGCCTTTGGCAGTGTTTCTAGGAAGAAGTTGCTAAGGCTGAGGTCAAGGGGGTTGTTGCCTATATGCTCCTTAAGGATTTTGATGGGTTCCTTTCTCACATTGTGGTCTTTCATCCATTTTGAGTCCATTTGTGTGTGGTGTAAGGAAATGGTCCAGTTTCATTCTACTGCATGTGGCTGTCCCAATTTTCCCAACACCATTTGTTGAAGAGACTGTTTTTTCTTGTTTGTTTGTTTTTTTCCCCCATTGGACATTCTTTCCTGCTTTGTCAAAGACTAGTTGACCATAGAGTTGAGGGTCTATTTCTGGGCTCTCTATTCTGATCCATTGATCTATGTGTCTGTTTTTGTGCCAATACCACACTGTCCTGATGATTACAGCTTTGTAATAGAGCTTGAAGTCTGGAATTTGATGCCACCAACTTTGGCTTTCTTTCTCAACATTCCTCTCTTTGGGGTCTTTTCTGGTACCATATGAATTTTACGATTATTTTTTCCATTTCTTTGAAAGAAATTGATTATTTTGATAGGGATTACATTAAACATGTAGATTGCTTTAGCTACCACAGACATTTTCACAATATTTGTTCTTCCAATCCATGAGCATAGAATGTTTTTCCATTTCTTTATATCTTCCTCAATTTCATTCATGAGTACTTTATAGTTTTCTGAGTATAGATTTTTTGCATCTTTGTTTAGGTTTATTCCTAGGAATCTTATGGCTTTGGGAGCAACTGTAAATGGGATTGACTCCTGAATTTCTCTTTCTTCTTTCTTGCTGTTGGTGTACAGAAATGCAACTGATTTCTGTGCATTGTTTTAATATCCCGACACTTTACTGAATTCCTGTATGAGTTCTAGCAGTTTTGGAGTGGAGTCCTTTGGGTTTTCCACATAAAGTATCATATCATATGCAATGAGCGAGAGTTTGACTTCTACTTTGCCAATTCAGATGCATTTTATTTCTTTTTGTTGACTGATTGCTGAGGCTAGGACTTCTAGTACTACGCTGAATAGCAGTGGTGATAGTGGATATCCCTGCTGTGTTCCTGACCTTAGGGACAGTTTTTCCCCATTGAGAATGATTTTCGCTGTGGGTTTTTCATAGATTGGCTTTGATGATACTGAGGTAAGTACCCTCTATCCCTACATTTTGAAGAGTTTTGATCAAGAAAGGATGCTGTACTTTGTCAAATGCTTTTTCAGCATCTATTGAGAGTAACATGTGGTTTCTGTTCTTTTACTAATGTATTGTATGACACTGATGGATTTGCAGATGTTGAACCAAACTTGTAGCCCAGGAATAAATCCCACCTGGTTGAGGTGAATAATCCTTTTACTGTACTATGGGATCCTATTGGCTAGCATTTCGGTGAGAATTTTTGCATCCATGTTCATCAAGGATATTGGTCTGTAATTCTCCTTTTAGATGGGGTCTTTGTCTGGTATGGGGATCAAGGTACTGCTGGCTTCATAAAATGAGTCTGGAAGTTTTCCTTCCATTTCTATTTTTTGGAACAGTTTCAGGAGAAAAAGTATTAATTCTTCTTCAAATGTTTGGAAGAACTCCCCTGAGAAGCCCTCTGGCCCTGGGCTCTTGTTTGTTGGGAGATTTTTAATGAGTGCTTCAATCTCCTTCCTGGTTATGGGTCTCTTCAGGTTTTCTATGTTGTTCTGGCTCAGTTTTGGTAGTTTATATGTCTCTAGGAACAGATCCATTTCTTCCAGGTTGTAAAATTTGCCAGCATATAGTTGCTCATAATATGTTCTTATAATTGTTGGTTGTGATCTCTCCTCTTTCATTCATGATTTTATTTATTTGGGTCCTTTCTCTTTTCATTTTGATAAGTCTGGCCAGGGGTTTATCAATCTTATTAATTCTTTCAATGAAGCAGCTCCTAGTTTCGTTGATTAGTTCTACTGTTCTACGGTTTCTATTTCATTGATTTCTTGACTGTTTCCTTTGTTGTGCAGAAACTTTTGATTTTGATGAAATGCTCTGATCTTTATGACTTCTCTTCTGCTGGGTTTAGGCTTTCTTTGCTGTTCTTTCTCCAGCTCCTTTAGGTGTAGGGCTAGGTTGTGTACTTGAGACCTTTCTTATTTCTTGAGAAAGGCTTGTATCACTATACACTTTCTTCTTAGGACCACCTTTGCCATGTCCCAAAAATTTTGAACAGAGGGTGTTTTCATTTTCATGTTTCCAAGAACTTTTTCAATTCTTCTTTAATTTCCTGGTTGACCCATTCATTCTTTAGTAGGATGCTCTTTAGCCTCCATGTATTTGAGTTCTTTACAACTTTCCTCTTGTGACTGGGTTCTAGGTTCAGAGCATTGTGGTCTGAAAATAAGCAGAGAATGATCTCAATCTTTTGGTTCCAGTTGAGACCTGATTTGTGACCCAGGATATGATCTATTCTGGAGAATGTTCTATGTGCACTAAAGAAGAATGTGTATTCTATTGCTTTGGGATAGAATATTCTGAATATATCTGTGATGTCCATCTGGTCCACTGTGTTCATTTAAAGCTTTTATTTACTTGATCTTTGCTTGGATGATTTGTCCATTTCAGTGAGGGGGGTGTTAAAGTCCCCTACTATTACTGTATTATTATTGATGTGTTTCTTTGATTGTGTTATTAATTGATTTATATAGTTGGCTGCTCGCATATTAAGGTCATAGATATTTTAAATTGTTAGATCTTCTTGTTGGACAGATGCTTTGAGTATGATAAGTGTCCTTCCTCATGTTTTATTATAGTCTTTAGCATAAAGTCTATCTTATCTGATAAACGGATTGCCACCCCACCTTTCTTTGGATGTCCATTAGCATAGTAAATTGTTTTCCCCTCCCTCACTTTAAATCTAGAGGTGACTTTGCATTTAAAATGAGTTTTAAGATCGATGGATCTTGTTTTTTAATCCATTCTGATACTCTGTGTCTTTTGATTGGGGCACTTAGCCCATTTACATTCAGTGTAACTTTTGACAGATATGAATTTAGTGCCATTGTATTGCTTGTAAGGTAACTGGTACTGTATGTTGTCTCTGTTCCCTTCTGGTCTACTACTTTTAGGCTCTTTCTTTGCTTAGAGGACCCCTTTTAATATTTTCTGTAGGGCTGGTTTGGTATTTGCAAATTCTTTTAATTTTTGTTTGTCCTGGAAGATTTTTATCTCTCCTTCTATTTTCAATGACAGCCTAGCTCGATATAGTATTCTTGGCTGCATGTTTTTCTCATTTAGTGCTCTGAATATATTATGCCAGTTCTTTCTGGCCTGCCAGGTCTCTGTGGATAAGTCTGCTGCCAATCTAATATTTCTACCACTATATATTACGGACTTCTTGTCCAGAGCTGCTTTGAGGATTTTCTCTTTGTCACTAAGACTTGCAAGTTTTACCATTAGAAGACGGGGTGTGGACCTATTTTTATTGATTTTGAAGGGGGTTCTCTGTGCCTCCTGGATTTTGATGCTTGTTCTCTTTGCCATATTAGGGAAATTCTCTACTATAATTGGCTTCAATAGACCTTCCACCCCTCTCTCCCTTCCTTCTCTGGGATCCCAATTATTGTAATATTGTTTTGTCTTATGGTATAACTTCTCTCTCGAATTCTCCCCTCATAGTCCAGTAGTTGTCTCTCTTTTGCTCAGCTTCTTTATTCTCTGTCACTTGGTCTTCCATATCACTAATTTTCTCTTCTGCCCCATTTATTCCAGCAGTAATAGCCTCCATTTTTTATTGCACCTCATTCATTGCTTTTTTGATTTCAACTTGGTTAGACTTTAGTTCTTTTATTTCTCCAGAAAGGGATTTTATTTCTCCAAAAAGGGTTTCTCTAATATCTTTCATGCCGATTTTGAGCCCAGCTAGCACCTTTATAATCACTGTTCTGAACTCTAGTTCTGACATGTTGCCAATGTCCATATTGATTAGGACCCCTAGCCATCAGTACTGCCTCTTATTCTTTTTCTTATGGTGAGTTTTTCCGTTTTGTCATTTTATCCAGGTAAGAATATATGAATGAGAGAATAAAATACTAAAAGGGTGGCGAAGACCCCAGAAAAATATATGCTAACCAAATCAGAAGAGACCCAAAACTGGGGGAGAGGAAAGGAAGGGAGAATATATATATATATCTGATTGGTGAATAGAACAGACACCCACTTGATTTGGGGTGTATTCTGGTCTCTTAGAAGAAATTACTTCCCAGAATTTTAAAGAAAGGAAAAACTCATATATATACACACACAAATAAGGGTAAACATAATGAAGGGATGGAATATGAGTATAGAGATGAAAATTTTAAAAAGATTCTAAAAAAGGAATTGGTAAGTTGGTTGTAAATAGAAAAAAAATAAACAAAAGAGGAGAGAATGTGATCAGAGTAGAGAGCAGAACAAAGCAATGTGCTTTATTTAGGGTATATTTTGATCTATTAGAAGTAATTGTATCTCAAAATTTTAAAGAAAGAAACCTATATGTATACCCAAAATAAGGTTAAATACAATGAAGGGATAAATATGACTGTAACAATGAAAATTTAAAAAGATTTTTTAAAAAAAGGTATTGTTAAGATAAAATAGCTAAAAAATGTTAAAAGAGGAAAGAGGAAAAGTTAAAAAATACAACAAGAAAAAATAAAATTAAAAAAATTTCACTTTGCAAGACTAAAGGATCATGGGAAAAAAAGCCATGAATTCTATGTGTTGCTTTCCCCTAGCTCTGGAGTTCGCAGTTTTCATTGATTGGTGAACTCGGTCTTGGCTGGATGTTGCTGCTGATCTTCTGGGGGAAGGGACTTTTGTAGTGATTCCCAAATGTCTTTGCCCAAGGTGGAATTACACCACCCTTGCCAGGGGCCAGGCTAAGCAATCTGCTTGGTTTGCTCTCGGGAGCTTTTGTTCCCTGAATGCTTTCCGTACTGCTCTGGAGAATGGGAGTGAAAATAGCGGTCTCCCAATCTCCGGCCCCATAGGAGCTGAGAGCTCGGGGCCCCACTCCTAATTGCACCCTCAGAGTAAAGCAATCAATGTCTCCCATCTCCCTGGTCTCCCGCTGCACTCTCAGCTCACCCAGCCTGTGACCATGCATTTCTCTCTCTGGCACACAGCCCCGTTTGTAGTTTCCAAACCCAGAAGATTCCTGCAGCATGCTCCTGTGCCACTCCTCCTGGAGGAGGAAAAGGGGGGTATCTCCTGATCTGCCACTTGTGGGGTTCCTGCTTGGAAGGGCAGTGACCTGACTGTGCCTTGGATCACAGCTTAAGGTAATCCTGAGCTGAGAGCCCTCTCCTCATCTCAAACTCCTTCTCTGCAGCTAGCTTCCCTGCTCCAATATCTGGGAGCTCTTCCACACTCAGACGCCCCCAGTCTTTCTGCGACCCCACGGGTCCCGAGACCACACTGTCCCCACGAGGGCTCCACTTCCTGTTTAGTCTCTGAAGTGACATCCCTAACTGGAGCAAACTTCTAGAAATTCTGATTTTGTGCTCCGCAGCTCTACTGCTTGCTGGGAGCTAGCCCCACTCCCTGCAGTCTATCTTCCCATTGCTTGAGTTTTACTTCTCTGCATGCCCTACCTTCCAGAAAGTGGTTGATTTTCTGTTCCTAGAATCGCTGTTCTTCTTCTCTTCAATCTCCTGTTGAGTTTGTAGGTGTTCCGAATGGTTTGATCACTATTTAGCTGAACTTCTGGGACCTAATGCTCTTTCAGTCTGCTACTCCTGAGCCATCTTGCCTCAGTTCATGATTCTTAACTATTATTTTGGGCAACAAACCTCGAAACAAAACCAGTAGTGAGCCAATGCAATAAAACAACTTGTTTAATGGAACTGGAGTTTAAAAAAAATTAAAATTTGCTTGCTTTTAAAATAATGGTAACAAATCTATACTTAAATAAGCAATAATAAATTCAGTGACATCATGTAATCACTTAATGGAAAGAGGGCACCTAAGTAAAGTTACTCAGAAAGATTCTGTAAGATTTCCAGAACTCTTTCTTTGCTGATTTCCATGTCCTCATTTAGGCAACATTTTCAATTCTTCCAAGGTGCTTTTAATGAAAGTGCAGAAAAGATTATGTAAGAAAGTCTTTCCCACCCCAAACAGAAAGCACAGCAGTTACTACATTTATTTTTTTTCCATTGAACAGTGTCTTTAAATCAAAGATGTTGTGTATATTTTTGTTATGTGTATGTGTGTGCTTTTTTAAATTCTTAAAATAGAATATGTGAGGGAACTCTTTTTCTCTAAAGAGAATGCTCCATATAATTATATTATGAGTATATTACAGCATAATGACCCACCCAGCCAAAACAAATAACAACAAAACATTGACATTTGAGAGTTAAATGTCATAAGGACTAGTCCTCTGCAGACTTTTAAAGATAGGGCATATTTGCTTAAATCAGTTTTTAACCAGAGGGGAAGAGTACTTAGAAAATTTGATGAAAAAAACCACCACTCTAAATTCTATCATTGTGAACCTAAGTTTAAGAGTCACCTTCTCCAAGAGACCCTTTCTGATTCCTCCCCTCTCCTTCTTCCAACAATTAAAGACTGGCCACATCATCTTGTGTCCTGACTGTACCTACTACACACTTCTGCCACAGAAATGAAAACACTGCATGTGTTGCTAATCCAGCTTCACTACTACTCCTGTAAAAGTTCCTCATGGGTAGCGGGGTGCCTGGGTGGCTCAGCCATTAAGCATCTGTCTTTGGCTCTGGTCATGATTCCAGAGTCCTGGGATCGAGCCCCGTACTGGGCTCCCTGCTCAGTGGGAAGCCTGTTTCTCCTTCTCATACTCCCCTTGCTTCTGCTCCCTCTCTTGCTGTGTCTCTCTCTGTAAAATAAATAAATAAAATCTTAAAAAATAAATTTTTTAAAAAGTTCCTCAAGGGTAGGAACTATCTCTGTGTCTCTATCACCCAATACAGGACAAAAAACACAAAAGGACCCAAACTCTCCTCTATGGCAAAGCTTCAGCATAGGATGGAATTTATTTAAAATAAATAGTGGTGGGGCCACCCTAGGGTTAGAATTATAGCTCTGGCCCACTCTCCCTACCCATGGAAGTTTGGGTAAATTATCCTGTGCCTCAGTTTTTACACAGATAAAATGGGGAATAAAAAAGTACAGACTCCATGAGGTGCTTGTGAGATTAACATGAGTTAATACAAGTAAAGCGCTTAGCACTTTATAAGCATTCGGACATTATAAATAAAATTACTATGATTATTTAAAAATCAGCCTACATTTCCTCACCTTCTTTAACTCAATGCTTACTTCACTTTTCTTGAGATCATCCAGGATCTCCTCCTTATTGCCAGAAGTCAAGTCTTTATCCTACTTAATTTCCCTCTTCAGCTTCAATACTGCTGGCTATCTCTGTTTTTGAGACTTTTTCCTTTTGCTTTTAGGAAGGACAATGCTCTCACTTCTCTCTGGTTTCTCTTCCTGACTAGGCCAGCTGTTGTAGCTTCTCACTATTTGACTTTTACTCTACACTCTTACTCTGCTAGACAAGCTTGTCTATTAATTGGTCTTCAACTACTACCACATGTGGGAAAGCAGAGGGTAAAATTTAATATGCTTTTATCTTTGGGGGATAGTTATAAACCACAGAGAGGTTAAATTTAAATTAAAATTAGGGAAAAAAATACATGTATGCCTCTTCCTCACATTTATTCCATAGGTAATATATCTCCAACCTATCCAAAAAACTATCTATATTAAGTTTAACCACCAAACTTCATCTACCACATGCTTGAGTGTGTAAATATTTACACACAGCAGTCACCAGACTATATCTTATTTATGTATGTATGGGTGGGTGTCAAAACCTTAGCCTTACCTCAGTATTAGAAATCTTTACATTTTTAGCTCTCATTTCTTCTCAGAAAACTATACTCAAGGGGCACCTGGGTGGCTCAGTCAGTTGAGCATTTGACTCTTGGTCTCAACTCAGTTCATGATCTCAGGGTCATGAGACACAAACTGGCCTGGGGCTCTGCAGTCCGTGCAGAGTCAGCTTGAGATTGTCTTCCTCTCCCTCTGTCCCTACCCCTGCTAGCGTGCTCTCTTTCTCTCTCTAAAATAAACAAACAGATCTTAACAACAAACAAACAAAACTACACCTGAGAGTCACTGAGTCTTTGAGCTACATAAAGTTCACACACACAAACACACACACAGTCACTAATCAGATACAACGCACACATGCCCTATTCATGCTGCATTAATATGGGCAAAAATAACATCACCACAAACTTACTTCCCACATTTTGTCAAGACTTCTACAGTCAAGTTAATATGCCTGCTAATAGGCACACTTCCTTATTTTATTAAAGACAAAATATAAATTATAGTGTAACCTGCCTAGATATTAAAACAGGCTAAGTGTGTTTCAATATCTGCAATTTACTTTTTGAGCCATTTCAGCATAAAGCCTGTGATCTCTGACACAGTTTAGATTAAGCAATAACAGTAACTTTGATAGTAGTGGGAATGCACTATCCAGGGTGGAGCTGGTGGTCTCCAATCAGGAAGCCCATACATCAGGGTGGTTACAAGAGACAAATGTTTTGGGGACTTTGCTCATTACCTACTGGATGGATTTTCTTTGGTGTAATCAGCAGCTTGTTAATTATAATCAGCCTGATGAATGTCAGAGATAGAATCATGTTGGTGAAACTAAAGGATTCAAATCTGTGTGGCTTGTTACAATGTTTTAGAGATACTTCCACCCTTAAGTAAACAAACTGTAAGAATCTGTTGATGCCTGGAACCCCTCATGACAAGTAAAAGACCAAGAATCTCTCCTCTGTTATGCTATTGTCTATGTTCCTTGAAAGGTGTATTAGAACACCTAAAAATACAAGGATGAGAGCCTTCACCAAGCTTACAAGCTAGGCTGTTTCAACAATTCAATGTTACTTGCCAATGGATGTTTATTTAAACATTATCTGTATGTGTAGTTTAATCAAAATGTGCTTTCATTATAAACTGGTAGTGAGGCCAAGTAATCCTCACCTGCTTCAAGCTTCTTTGGTGGATACCGCTATCAATCTAATCCCCCAAATACGACACCTAGAAGGTTTGGCAGGACCAAACTGACTGTGGAAGAATGGTGTAAATATTTGTTACATTAGACAATGTAGTCTACGACCTCACTTTGAATGGACAATGTGAATGATGCTTAGCATTCCTTTCTTACAGGTTTGCTGTAGCAATTACATGATTTAAAAGAGGCGAATATGATCTGAAAACTATAAGGCACCATAATCATGTGCAATATTATTACCACCTTTTGACTATACTTTGAACTTAAAGAATGTTGGTTTTGTTGTCCTTCCTCTTTCCTGAATATTAGTTTTATCTACGTGCCTGTGCTATAAGGCGCTTACTCCATTGCTCTGGAATTCCTCCCCACCAAATACATGTACACAAACACAGGTTTTTGTCTGAAGTCTAAAACATTTTGGACTGGAAATAAGATAAGCAATATTTATTATTTATTAACAATATTATTAATATAATCATAGGTAGTACATATATAATATAGCATTAAGTAAGAAATAATGAAGACGTAAGTGAGAGAACACAGAGGTTTTGTGACTGCCACTGTACATGCTCTTATTAGACAGGTGAGGTTGGCCAGTCTGGCTTTGGATACATAAGAGTATTGTATTTAGGCCAGTGCCAGTCATTTAGGAGCTTAAAAATAACTTGATTTGACCTCAGAATTGAACAAAGTGTTCCAGATCAGCTCTATCAGAAGCTCAGCAGCCTCTGCATATTCAACTAGAATCTACTGTATTTTTTTTTTTAACAGAATGTAAGAGTTCCATGTTCATTTCTGAGATAGGTCTGAAATTTACTGTCATTCCTACAATGCCACTGAATTACATTCACTCAGTGCTGATAAGCAAGTCCTTATTTTTGTCTGTGTTCTGTGCCTTTATTGTCAGATTTGGGAAAAGACTCCACACTTCCTCGGAAGACCAAAAGCCTAGGCTGAGGAGTTTAAGCCTGATCCTACCAACAACAGGGATCCTAGCAGGAGTGTCTCAAAACCTAGTCCCACCATCCGACTATTAACTAAGTGACCTTCCATAGCTATCTTCTGAATATGGTATGACCTCCCAGTGTCACCACCTACTGGAATTCTATAGGTTTAGTATTTGATGTCAATGGTCCTTAACTATAAAAACTACAATCTTTGCCAATACTATATCTTTGCCTTACAACCTAGATGACTTTTAAAAGGCCAACAACTCTGTTGCTCTTGGCAAAAATCAAAGAGAACTCTAAAGCAAGATCCCTAATTCCTTTTGTTTTACAAATATTTTAAGTTGTGTACTTAACTTCTTAAGTCATACTGCTTAAAAATGATTCACAAACAGTATACACTTAACTGTTATCTTGCTGAATATCTGAAGAATGGAAAACAATTTTCCTGCTAAGTATATGAAATTAAGAATAAAAACTCCAATGATTTAGGTGGATTATTTCCAGAAAAAAAAAATCAAAATGATTAGTTGAATGAGAGGTACCTGGGTGGTTCATTAAGTATCTGCCTTCAGCTAAGGTCATGATCTCCTGGGTCCTGAGATGGAGCCTACCCAGTCCGTGGGCTGTAAGGCTCCCTGCTCAGCAAAATGTCTATTTCTCCCTCTCCCTTTGCTTCCCACTCCCAACTCCATTCAGGCTGTCTCTTGCGTGTGTGTTTTCTCTCTCCCTCACATCTAAAGGTATAGATGTACCTATAATCTCAGCCATTTCAAAATATCCCACCCAACAAGGATGAATCCATGCAAACATCTCTCGGATGCCATAACAACACAGCTGGCATACATTCACTGGTAGTCAGAATCACTAAAAGTGTTTAGTGAAAGGCTATGGCATAATGACTTCATGGAAGGAATCCTGGACCAAACAGGGTCATAAAGTCAGTTTCTAATTTCATCTTGAACTCTCACTACTGAATGATCTTGGGCTATTCATTTAGGCTTTTTGAGCTTATTTCTCTAGCTATAAGCTGTCTGATCTGATTATTTCCAAGAACAAAAATCAAATTATATAGTGGGCACAAAAATAGTTCAGAAAAACTGAATGGTGTACTGCAAAAATCTAAAATAAGGAGAACCAACACCAAAGGTTTGGGCTGCTATGAAAACATCCTAAAATTCTAGGCTAAAATCACAATTTCCTTGGTAATCTGTACAAAACCAGAAGAATCCCTGTCACATGATATCAAGACTAGGTATATTACACTAGGTTTGTTCTGAACTTAGCAAATGGGAGGGAGAACTAGAGACAGTAACAGACTGAGTTTGAGAGGAAGACCAGTAGAAGACTTGTTCTTGAAAGCTTACTGCCTTGGAATAAAGTTCAAATTCCGTAGTGTAGCATGTAAGACCCCAACACCTGGTCCCAGTCATATATTCAGCCTCATTTCTCTCTACTCCCAGCAATATACTCCAGATTCAGGGACTCTACACACTGTATTACCTCCCAACCATGGTTCTCCAGCTGGAGTGGCCTCTTTCTAGTTCCCCAATCACCTTGTCCCACCTTTACACCACTGTCCACCAGTCATATTTCTTTTGGTCTTTCAGTCCTTGATTAGATCACACAGTCTTCTAAACAGACTTCTCTGCTCCTCATAGCTCTAAGTAACAAGTTCATCCTCTTTCCTTTTGCTATCACCTTTATTTCCATAATAGGGCTTTTGAAAGTTCAAATTTTCCTTTGCTAACTAGACTACAAGCTTCTTGAAAGACGGGGCCATTTCTAATCCTCAAAATACCATCCACAACAAGTATAATTCCTTCTATATAACATGTGCTTCATCAATGTTTGTGAAGTGAATATAAACAAGGTGATCTGAATACATTATATTAGAAGACACTGAGCAGTAGTACTCTATCTAAGTCCCAGTTAATTCTAAAGCAATCTCAAAATTTCCTCCTAGTGTAAAATCTAAATAAATAGAAATCTTAACTCAGGACAGAAATAGAAAACTATGTTTCTCATAAACAGTCATGCTATAAACAGAAACCTAAACAAACTTTAGGACAATGTGATATCCTACCCCAGACCCTGGGGTGGGATGGGGCGGGGTGGTGGTGGCAATTTCCTAATGGTTTCTGCCATTCCCCGCACTCCATTGTCCACATCTAACTTTAGAGATACCAGAACTATATGTAGTTCTCCAACAGACCATGTTATCCCTTATGTACTGTTCCCAAAGGGTGTCTACCATTTGATCTGTATGGAGTATCCTCCCAAATAATGCCTTTCATCCTCAAGTCTTAGTTCAAGAGTGAATTTTCCTCTTAAACCTTCGCTGATTTCATCAAGCAGTCTTAGAAACATCTTTCCAGAAACACTTCCAATCCCACCCCAAGAATCCACATCTCCATCTTATCCATGATTACATTCCAAAAATGATTTCTTTAAATACCAGGCCCAGATACAAACTATCTGGAAGATAAGACTGGTTTTCTTTGTTTTTGCAAATCCAGCCTGTAGGCAACTTAATGGATACTGCATGAATGGATCAAAGATGAGTAAAGGCACTGCCCAATATACCAACATCATTTATCTGCAAATAGCTAACTTCCCAGTACTGGGTTCAGAACCTAGTGCTTAGACAAACTCTGAGTACATTCCCAGAAATTTTCACTGCACCTGAGTATTACTCTCACAGAAACAATACCATCCATGAATACAGTTCCAGGCTGACATATCAAGCACTCTTCTATCTGAAGGATCTAAAATAGTTAAAATTGCTAGGAATTTTAGGAGTCCCAGAGCTAGAAAATATAATATTAGTAAAAGCTCTCTGTTTTGTAGAGCTTTGTGGGCTAGATTAAAATCTTAATCTCCCTTTTAGTGTAAATACCCTTGGAAAAAGATAGAAACAAAAGGAGTACTAATAAATTATTGAGAGTGATGAAAAATATTTTCCCTTTTTTTCCTTTTACATATGGAATGAAGACTGGGAAGAACCTTAAAGGGCAAAGGACAAATGGAGCAGAGGGTGAAAAAGGCTAACCTATGCCTATTATAACCCAGCAGTAATAATCAACCAGAACAGAGAAGACATATTTTTAGAAGTTTTTCCATTTTGAATGTACAACAGGATGAACAGTGCTAAAGGTGGAAACTTGGCCCAATGTTAGTTCAGGAGGCCAGGAAATTGTTCTAGAACAGAAAGGGTTAACACAGCCAGACTGAGCCCAGAGGCTCCTATAATTCCAGAGGTAAGGAGGAAAGTTGGATTCCAAGGGTTACTAAGGGGCTCCCTAGAGCTCCAAAGAGACCATGAAGGAGCCATTTGCCACAAGAGATTTTTAAGGCAGACAAAGCTGCTCCACTTTAGATAAAGATGCCCCACTGAACATCCAGCAGCAAGGGCATAACTGGTTACAAAGCTTCAAAGAACCAACTTACACTCCTTGAACTGCACTGGGGGACTGCAAGCTTAAAGTCTTCTTCGTCACTTTGAACCTATGAACAAATGAGCTTAAGAAGAGCCTCTCAAAAGCTCATCTGTTTGAAAGAGAGAGCTTCTGAACTTACAATGCAAAGAAAGAGAAACAGGCATGCATATGGTATATAAAGAAAGTAAGACAGCCTTCTAAGGGAGTGAGCACCTCCTTCGGAAAGAAAGGATAGCCAGGCTGGGTTTTAAAGCTATCAAGTATGGGTAAGAGAGAGGTCGAACCATTTTTTCATGGGATCAAATAGCATATTTAGATGTTGCAGCATCAATGCATAAAACAGCTTACTACTTTAATCCTGCTATAGGCTAGCATGGAAGGACAGGTAAGGGAGGAGAGCTGGAGGGCAGCCAAGCAGGGAGGCCGGACAGCCACTTGGCCAGTCCAGGACAAGGGACTAGAACCAGATTTCACAGGTCTGGTATGCTATAACAAGAATCTGAATTCAACCCTGCAGGCATTGACAGAGCTTAGTTGTTAAGCAAGTTAGTGACACAGTGAGATTTCTGTGTCCAAGCACTCATCTGCTGACATGTGGATACTGGGTTTCAGGTGGAAAGACCTAAATGAGAGATGCTCAATTAGAGCAGTGAATGAAGGAGAAATGGGAAAAATTTCCTCAGCTGTCCAGGAGGTAAAATCAGAAGAACCAGATGAATTAATCAAGGTGAGGTGGTACAGGAAAGGCAAGATTAAGAACAAAGTGGATGATGGTGTCACAAACCCAGGTGGGAAATACAGGAAGAAGTTAGGAGACATGTTGATCTCAAGGGATTGCTGCATGGTTCAGCAGAGAAGGATCTAGAAGTCATAGCACAGAACACTATAGGAGCGATTTGTAAGTCCATCACTACATAGGCCAGAATAAAAACAATAAAAGTGGGTGAGACCATTCAGACAAGAGTTCTTACATTCTTAAGATAAGAACCCTTTTAAGAACCTGATGAAAATTCTCACCTCCCCCCCAACCAAAATGTACACTAACATTTTGGAAAAAACACCAGGCAGTTTACAGGTCCCCTGCTACCAACGGAGGGCCATAGGTTATGAAATGCTAGGCTTGGGGACTAGGGGAAGAAGATGGGAAGAAGGTCTAAAGCAGCATTTCTCAACAATGATGCTACCGGCAAATTGCACAGGACATGTCTTCACCATGCAGAATGTGAGCATCCAGGCCCAGCCCTGCCCACTGAACACAAGAAATACCCACAGCCTAGGCTCTGTGGACAGCCGAAAAAGGCCCCCACATATTTCCAAATACTACCACCCTGTTTGAGAACTACTGGTCAAAAGGGAGAGAAGGAAACAGCAAAGAAGACTGAGCAAGAAAGATCAGAGATGGGATGAAAAGTGGATCTACCCCTCAGCCAATAAGTCATTCTCATTTCCAAAATATACCCATGATGTGACCCTTTTCCTACCTCTACCACTAGAGCACCTCAACTAAGCCACACCTTGAGTGAAGTCCTGCAATCATCTCCTAACTGGTCTCCCCACTTCTTTTCTTCTTTCTTTCTTTTTATTAAGTCACCATGGCATATTACACCAGGCATATTACATTGCCTGGTGTATGTGCCTTGTGTGCACAAGTTTGTACCTTCTGACCCCCTTCACCCATTTCAACACCCCCACTCCCCACCTTTGGCAACCACCAATCTCTTCTCTGTACCTATGAGTTGGGTGTTTTGTTTTTAGATTGCCCATGTATACGGGATCATACAGTATTTGCCTTTCTATGTTTATTTCACTTAGCATAATGCTTCCAAGATCTGTCCATGTTGTCAAAAATGGCAAGGTTTCCTCTCTTCTGGCTGAATCATATTCCATTGCATGTATATGCTACATTTTCTTTATTCATTCATGGACTGATGGACACTCAGGTTGTTTCCAGGTCTTGGCTTTCCACTTCTGTTCTTAATTCCTCTTGAAAAGTCCCTTCCCCATGGCAACAAAGCTATCTTCTTCATTTTACTAATTGTATTTCATAAGTATTTTTATAATACTATTTGCCATGCTATTTTTTACAAATATTAATTCATTTCATCCTCATAACAACATTGTGAGTGCCAACAAGGCACAGAGATGTTAGGAACTACTACAAGGTGACAGAGCCAGTAAGTGTAGGGCTAGGATTTTAATTTAGGCCACCGGCTCCACAGTTCATGCTCTTGCCTACCACTCTATGCTACCCTCCAACTCATTCATTCCTCTGTTCAAGATCCTCAACTGTCTTCCCACTCAAGAGTAAAAATCAAGTTCCTTATCATAGCCCGTAAGTGCCTGGTATATGGGCCCCCCAAACTCCTCTACCTTGTCTCTTGCTCCTATCCCCTTCCCTCCCCCTATTCCCAGCCTCACTGGTCCGGCAGCTATGATATGTGTATTTACCTGTATGCACTCTCTCCTCTGAGTGTTCTTCCTCCAGCTAGCTGCAGAGTTTATTTCCTTCACTTTATTAAATTCTCTACTCCAATATGTTCTCATTAGTAAGGACTTGCTGCCCATCTAATATCAAACAACACCTCTACTCCGATCCCCATCATTTTCAATTTCTCCAACTTGTTACATTTTCCCCCCTCTGATTCATGTATCATCCTATAAAGCATGTAAAATTACTCATTCACTTTTTAACTTCCTCCAATAGAATGTACTTTCTAGGAGGGCAGTTTTCTGTGTTTCGTTCTCTGTTAGAGCTCCCTGCATGGAAGGTCACGCAGTTCATTTCTGAATGAATGAATGAACAACAAGAAGAAAAAGTGTTCACAAGGAAGCCAAGAAGTCTAAAGAAAGAGGGAGATGGCTCAACAGTGAAAACATACTACAAATAGCTTTTGTTCTATTAGAGGTAACAAATTTTCATTGATTTTGGCAATTAAGAAATTGGTGCCTTTGGCAAGAAATGTTTCCAAGAAATGGTGCCTGCCTGGGGAGTGAGTTGGTAGGTAATGCAGTAGAAGTATTAAACACAGACAACTCCTGTAAGAAGTCAGCTAAGAAAGGAGACAGCTAAAAGGAGTAGAAATGTCAAGAGAGACCTGAGCATATCCTTTCCAGGTTGAGAGTGAGGAAAGAAGGGAAGAGGAGACTGAAATTCAATAGAGAGAAAGGAGTACTAATGGTGAACGTCCTAGCAGACAGAAACTCCAGACTGTGAGGAATGAGGACCATCATCCATGTTAACTAGCAAAGGCTCTTCTCCCACACTTAGATGATCTACAGTGACCACATTCTCTTCAGAGACCATCAGCCTAGACAGACTGCAGAGCAGGTGTCCTCTCCAAAGAGCACTGGGGCCTCTTCAGACTCCTAGTTCAGACAGAAGGAGTATTCACAGCTTACTGGAGTCGGTAAGGGGAAAGGCACTAACCCCTCACTGAGACATTTCACACACATTCACTTCCATATATGGACATCTACAAACATCACTTTTATTCCAAAACAGCCCTTAATGATTAATTAGTAACCCCATTTAAAGGAAACGTGAGAAGGGGTAAGCTTTATAACTTTGCCAAGGCTACCCAGGTCCAGCCAGGCTTTACTGAACTGGGCACTCTTTCCAATATATACCACATGTCATCACTCACTATTAGGAGAAGAGACAGATCATCAAAACTAGAAAAATTAAAATGGAAGATGTGATCTAGTATGGGACACTTTCAAAGAGAGAAAACATAAATAATTTTCACTAACAGTAAAGATAATTAAAATTTAAAGGGGTAAGTTATGCATGTACCCCAACCACCAGATGTTACTACTATGATACATAGCAAATTACAAAAAGCAAAAGGGAGAAGGAGAAATGCTTGAGTAGAAAAGGTTTACATAAAGGCTACAGTAAGGAAACTAGAAATTTGATTAAACATAACAAAAACATTCATTATCAAGTATATGATTTAGCTGCTTTTCCTTTAGTTTGTGTTATCCAGCTGTGAATGTCAACTGATAAAATATAAAGAGATACAACAGACAACCCATTTTCCACAATGATGCAAAGGCAATTCAGTAGTTAAAGAATAGTCTTTTTAAAAATTAGATTTCCATATGCAGAAAATGAACTTCAGTTCAAAACTTACTCAATACAAAATATTAAATCAATAGGCCAAACACCTTAACAGACCCCTTGCCAAAGATATAGGGCAAATAAGCATATGAAAAGATGCCCCACATCATATGTCATCAGGGAAATATAAGTTAAAACAACAAGATATCACTACATACCTTTTAGAACAGTCAAAACACAAAACACTGACAATACCAAATGTCAAGGAAAAGGAACTCTCATTCATTGCTGGTGGGAATGAAAAATGGTACTCTTTGGAAAAGTCCTTTGGAAGACAATGTGGTGACTTCTTATAAAACTAAACATACTCTTACCATATGACCCTGCAACTAGCTCCTTTGTATTTATCCAAAGGAGTTGAATACTTATGTCCACACTGAAACCTGCGTATGGACGATTATTGCAGCTTTATTCATAATTGCCAAAACTTGGAAGCAGACATGTCCTAAAGTATGTGAATGGACAAACTGTGGTATATCCAGACAGCGGCATATTATTCAGACCTAAAATGAGCTATCAAGCTATGAAAAGACATGGAGGAAACATAAATGCATATTAGTAGGTAAAGAGCTAATCTGAAAAGGCTATATGCCATATGATTCCAACTCTATGACATTTGGAAAAGGAAACACTACAGAGATAGTAAAAACATTAATGGTTGCCTGGTGTTAGCTGGGGGAGAGAGATGAACAGGCAGAGCACAGAGGATTTTTAAGGGCAGTGCAAATACTCTATGATGCCATGATGGATATGTGTCATTACACATTTCCCCAAACATATAGTACTTAGAACACCAAGAGTGAGCCCTAAGGTAAACCATGGACTTTGGGTGATAATGATGTGTCAAAGTAGGTTCAACTGCAACAAATGTACCATTCTGGTGGGGAATGTTGAAAAAGGAGGAGGGGATACAGATACAGAGGAGGGGAGTCAGGAAGCATAGGGGAAATCTCTGTACCTTCCACTCAGTTTTGCTTCAAACCTAAAATTGCTCTAAAAAATAAAGTCTATTTTAAAAACATAACTTAAAGTAGATCATAGATTCCAACATAAAAGCTAACACTATAAAATTTCTAGAAGAAAACCAGAAAATTTCTAGAAGAAAATTTCTTTGACCTTAGCTTAGGCAAAGGTTTTCTTAAAAAGGACACCAAAACCATAATGTATAAGAGAAGAAAATCATAAGCTGGAATTCATCAAAATAAAAAAACTCCTACTTCAAAGTCATTGTGAAAATGAAAGGACAAGCCACAGACTGGAAGAAAATCTTTACAAAGCATATATCTGAAAAATGACTTGTCCAAAATATATAAAGAACTCTCAAAATTCAATAATAAGAAAACCATTAACCTAATAAAAATGTGAGCAAAAGACTGGAACAGACCACCAAAGAAGATATGAAGATAGCAAAAAATACATCAAAAGATGCTCAACACCATTGGTCATTAAGGAAATGCAAATTAAAATCAAAATGAAATACTGTTAATGACTACAATTAAAAAGTCTAATAAAAAATGGAAAAAAAAAGACTAATAATACTAAGTGTTGGTAAGAATGTGAAGGAATTAGCATGCTTATAAACTGCTGTTAGGAGAGTAAAATGAAATAATCACTTCGGAAGCAGCTTGGCAGTTTCTGAAAAAGCTACACATACATCTACCAGGATCCTGCCATTCTACTCCTAGGTTCTTACCCAAGACTAATGGAGACACATGTCCACACAAGGATGATATACAAATGTTCACAGCAGCCTTTAAGAGACAAAAATTAGAAACAACCCAAATGTCCATCAACAGGTACATACATACATAAATCGTTATATATCCATACAGTGGAATGCTATTCAGCAATGAGAAGAAATGAACTATTGCTGGATATATCAACATGAATGCATCTCCAAATAATTATTCTGAGTGAAAGAAGCCAGACTAAAAAAAGACTATATACTACATGATTCCATTCATTTAAATTCTAGAAAATGCAAACTACCCTGCAGAAAGCAAAGCTTCTGAGGGGAGAGGATAATGGACAGGCAAGGGATTGCAAATGGGAACGGAGAAACTTGGTGGGGGGGATATATATATATATTCACTATCTTGTCTGTGGTGATGATTTCATATTTATATATGTAGGTTGGAAGCTTATCCAACTGTACACTTAAATATGTGCAGTTCATTGCATGTCAGTAGCTGTTTACCTCAGTTCTTTTCAGTAGAGATAAAAAAAAAAAAAGAAATAGCAAAGGAGGAAATCATTATATACAAAAAGAAAGAAAAATACAGCACAAGTAAACTATTTAAGGTTTCCTGACATCTAATGGCATCAAGTATTAGAATGTGCTTCAGAGGGGCGCCTGGGTGGCTCAGTCGATTAAGCAACTGCCTTCAGCTCAGGTCATGCTCCCAGATCGAGTCCCCTTTCAGGCTCCCACCTCCGCGAGGAGTCTGCTTCTCCCTCTGACCTTCTACCCTCTCATGCTCTCTCTTACTCGCGCTCTCTCTCTCAAATAAATAAAATCTTAAAAAAAAAAAAAAAAAAGAACTTGCTTCAGAAATGACCAAATTTTGCATCAAACACTGCGAATTATTCCCAACCTATCTTTCAATAGTACTTCTATGAGGGTTTCAGAGATCACAAATCTATTCAAGTATCTTAAGCAAAAGTTACAGTGATATTTTGCTTTTCTGCCCAATACCTATCTAGTAAGAAATCTATAATTTTTTCAATATATGTGCTTCTTTTTGAAGAATAACTTAATTTTAAGTGATTTTCCAATAATAAAATTACTATAATTAAAGACAAACATGATTTAGCTAGGGGCCAATGACAGTTAACAAGTGACAAAATATATCACCCACATAAATAAAACCTGATAAAAATCATCACAATTCTCCTCTTGTTACAACCTGTACTTATATCTGATTTCTTATCAAAACAAAGAGTTAAAACACATGCTACTGAGTCAGAAAATATTTTTCTTGATGCATAAAACTTGGACAGCATTGGAGTTAATTATAATGAGCTTTGGGATATATTTGAATGTGGCAAAAAAAAAATTGCTAAAAATAAGACTTCTAAATTCTATAGCAAGGCTGTGAAATAAATAGGTAATAGATATTATTGGTGCTATAAAGCCCCAAGCAACTTGCTCAAGGTCACCGAAAGTAACCAAGTAAGCATGTATACATGAGAGAAAAAATAACAGGTTTTAAACAATAACTTTTTTCTCCTCCACGGTGGTAGCTACTCAGGGTACCAATGTCCTGGGGCAAAGAGACCTACCTCAAAGACAAATCAAAGGTCATGCCCTTCCCTGGCCCCACTGCCAATATTTTTATACAAGTAAAATCAGGTCTAAACAAATAAAAAGCTAAGGTAATGGGATGGGCTAGGGAGGGCTTCTCTGTCTTGGCATACCTTCCCAACTAGAAAATAAAGGATGAGTAAACAGGGGAACAACAAGAACCATTTCCTTAAGTAAAGCAAACACATGAAAAGCTGAAGGTTCCTTTTTATGATTTTCATCAGGTGAACTACTCATTCTTCTCTTGTCAAAGCTCTTAGCCCAGTGCTTGGCACATAATAAGGACTTAAAAATGCTTTTTTAATCTTCCCTGCTCTCCAAACCCAAGGGCATCCAGCTTTTCGCTGACAAAAACTCAAGAGTACAGACCACTTATGAGGCATAACGTTCAGGAGAAACCCAGAAGTTAAGTGCAAACAAATAAATCATGAAAGAATTAGAACTGGCTCCTAAATTCTCTGTATACCTTATTACATACAAAATACAAAACTAGAAAGGAACTGGAATTATACTCTAAGGGTAAAAGGGAAAATTCTAAAAGGAAACTCAAGCCCTAAGAAACAAGTCAAAAGAAAACGTGGGTGATTATGTAAGAATTAGAGACTAGAAATAAGAAGAACATAAACAGTTCAGGGCTATCGTGCATCAAACTAATAATTTGTAAAGACTAACCACATGACAAAACACTCAAACAAGGTTTAAGCCTTCCTTGGCCTTGGAAAGTCATGAGACTTTTTTGGCTAAAAGAAGGAATGCTTCAGTTAAAGAAGGAAAAAGAATTTCCAGGCCTCTAGGTGGCTCCAATTTTTAAACAACCACTCTGCTACCTTAACTAAGTGTTCAAATGATACCTAGTTATTTATGCAAGTCACATCAACAACTGGACAGTACTAAACATCCTTAAAACTATAATGCTCATTTCTCTACCAGTTTTCTCTACCTTCCTTTGAAGTGTGGCATTGAGTGATCAACAGCTGATGACTAATGTATTATCATATGACACATGTAAAATAATATGACATAGTAAGATTTTCTTCTTTCAGTAATCCTGTGCTGATGAAAAAACACCCATAATTACTTTAATGATGTACTCAGAAAAAGGATTATCTACAAAAGAAAATCACAAGGGTAACACTAGTTAAAAGGTGTCTCAATTTATTATCTGAATGTTCCACAGAGCCCAAATACATTAATTTTACCTGGTATCTGCAAAGGCTATTTCATATTATACATAACACCAGCAAGGAGGAAAAATAGGAGAGTGTCAGTCCGGCTTTTGTTAGGAAAAGCAGCTTGAACAGCGATAAATATGGCAATCAAGATATAAAGACAAAACTAATGTTATTATCTTATTCATTATACTAATAGCCATTTATTGAGCACCTACTAAATGCACTAGGCACTGAGTATAGACTAGCAAATAAACCAGGCATTATTTCTGCCCTAGAGGGCAAGAGAGAAACATTAAGTAGTTGAATAATACATAGTTATAACTTATGGCAAACATTAAAAAGGAAAGGTGATTGCTCTATGAGGGCGAAGATAAAGGGATTCTAAGTTACACAATGATAAGGGTGATAAGACATTTATAAAGATCATACATGAATTTATACCCAAGGATAACAAATTACTCAAGGAGATGGTCCTAAAATAGAGACCAATAGCATGAGCAAGAGCCCTGCTGGAGAACTGGACAATGTGGTGGGCAAAGGATGAAGATGGGGGGCGGGGCGGTGCACTGGTCAAATCATGCAGGACCTTACAGATATGTTGAAAATTTCATATTTTATCTGGAGAAATAAATGTGTTTCCTAAGAGCTTTGAAGACTTTAAACATCAAGTGACTTGTTTTCTTTTTAGGTTGCTGGTGGGAAAAGGAACTGGAAGGGGTACAGTATATGTGCAGAAGGCAATGGGGAAAGATAACGATGGCTTCAAGCAGAATGGAAGCATAGTGGAGACTGAAAATCAGACAGATTTGAAAGAGATTTTTCCATAAGAGTAGAAAAGGATTTTTTGACAAACTGGTGGGGGGGGGGGCAGTGAAAGAGCAGAAGAGAGAATGAAGGATAAACTCCAGCCTTCTGGCCTGAGCCACCTGTTAGATGGATGAGATGGAAAACAGAGGAGGAACTGTTTGAAAGGTTGGGTAATCAAGAGCTCAGTTCTGAAGAAGTGTGAGACAATGCCATTTATTGGCTACGGTACCAGACGTTATATTAGATATTCTACTTGTCACAGCATTCCTTTTAGTAGCAGTATCCCCATTTTACAGAAAGCAAACTGTAGATCATGATGTTGAGGTAGCCTGTTGAACTCATCCAGTTCAAAGTGACAAAGTCACATTTCCCACCCAAGTCTGGTTGGCTGGTTGTGAGGTAAGCTTTCTTTCCATTATACCCAGTTCATAGGAACTACTTCTACACTTTGCATCTTGAAATCTATTTAGGGTTGGAGCAAGCTAGCGCCCAAGAAGAGTAAATAGGTGATACATTATTTTTTAAATCCAAATTCTCAGATTTATAATGCATAATGTTTTCCTATACCACTCCCAATCCCAATCCACTTCTATCTGCCCAGTTTTACAATGTTTTGAACACTAGCAAGATATCCCTGACCTCAATGTTTTACAGTAAAGGAGCAAAGCCACCATGTCCAGAATGAACCATAATGAAAAAGCAGCAATACCCAGCAGCAAACAACATTTCTACTCTCAAGCCATACATATATCAACATAAGATAGATCAACTGAGCAATACTTCTCAACTACTTCTCAAAAACAGCTAAGGCGTTCAAGTCAAGAATTAATGTAAGCCAGTATGGAAGGCTACAAAAGCTAAGAACTGAGATTCCCCTTAAAAAATCAAAATCTTGGGGCGCCTGGGTGGCTCAGTTGTTAAGCTTCTGCCTTAGGCTCAAGTCATGATCCCAGAGTCCTGGGATCGAGTCCTGCCTCGGGCTCCCTGCTCAGCGGGAAGCCTGCTTCTCCCTCTCTTACTCCCCTTGCTTGTGTTCCCTCTCTCACTGTCTCTCTCTCTGTTAAATAAAATCTTTTTTTTTAAATCAAAATTTTAAAAGAACAAAATGTTAGGCAAAAAAGAAATTATACCACCATTGTGTAGAATTTAATATCTGCAATTCCCAAATATCTCCACCAAATGCCAAATTCAGCAAACATGCATGCTAAAAACAACCTAAACATCCTTTTCTTCTTAAAAGCTTTTCCCTGTAGCACAATGACACTTTAGCAAACTGAAATGCCTTTCCTATCTGCAGAGTCTCATGATTTTCTCACTCTCTGGGCTGATGTCCCTCTCAGCTACTGAAGCCCAGAAATTAGGCTTGATTAATGAACCTAGAAAGAACTCAATGTATTACTAACAATTGTGTCTATTACTGAAAGTACCAGCTTGAGGCTCTTAAAAGGGAGGAAAATGAGGAAAGCGGAGATTTTTGAAAGGTTTCATCACCTACATTACAAATTATATTTTGGTGGGTCTGATCCTTCAATATAATCATCAGATTACATTCAGGCTTCTTAAAGTGGGATATAGGGAGCTTTCATGGTTTGGGGAGAGTTTGTCATGGAGATAAAATTTTAAAAGTAGCATTAGTATGCCCACTGAAACATAAACACACACACACACACCACCCTCCAAAATGATAGTACTACTGTGTCCTTCCTCCTGATTCTTGTGCCCACCTGGCACCTCTCCCTGCAGAGGTCTAGCTGGTATTCCCTACTGCCTCACCTAGTCAAAGGACAGGTTGCTTAAAATCCATTAAGAAAGCTTCCCATTTTCTATTCCTTCATAACAGGATGGCCAACTCCTGGCAACCCAAAGATGAAAGACTTTTTTTTAAAAAGGGGGGCGGGGGATCTACCTGAGGCCTTCTACCAGAATGAGGGGGGTTAATCCAATAGGCAAAAAAGCAGGGCTCTATACATATTTAAAGGTCCTTTCTGGCGACACAACAGATTTAATGAGGAATTGCTGAGCCACATCATACTGGAAAATCCGTAAATGTTCCTCCTCGCTGTTACCAGGGTGGAAGATTTTTTTTTTTTTTTTTTTTTAATGCAAGGCTTTGATGTACTGACACAGCTAGCCTGATGGGTTTAAGTCAGCTAGGAAATGTGCCCTGCATCTATTTCCCTTCTAAATCCCTGAAGATCAGGGGCAATACTGACCCGTAATTACATTGAACGCTTGCACTGCTCAAGATGCCATCTGATGCTGAAAAAGTAGTGGTTTAGCAACACCAGGCGGCTCTACGATGCTAAAATAACAACGCAACACTCGATTAGGAACCCAGGTACTCGGCTTGTAGGCTCCAGTGCCGCACAAGGACCCACATTCAAAGCTCACGTCCCTTCAGGTTGAAGCTTATTAAGCTTTCCGCGATGTACCCTCGCAAAGTTTCTAGTCTGCAAAACGGAATTACTTTCAAAGTCCCCTGTTTTGGAATCCCCTCCCCAGACGGGTTGGCGGCAAGGGGAAACAGGGACCGAGGATGATAGTTAAGCGTTCACACAATTTTGAAACCTAAAAACCAATCGTGTTTTCAGAGGAGAAAGTAAGCGTTCACCAAACCACCACCCGGGCAGCGAGCATCCGATTTCCACTGGAGAGAAAAATGCTAAAGAAGCCATACATACGTTTCCCTGGCCAACAAAAGTGGCCTCTAAACTCCCCTGCCAAGGACACGGGGAGGAAACCGAGAAGCAGGGCACAAGCCTGCACTTCTCAATCCGAAGCGCGTGTGTGCGGCGGGGAGAACGCGCAAAGGCGAACACAACAGGGAGAAAGGTGAACCGGAGGAACAGGGAGCCCGCGGCCGCAGGGCAGAACCGGCGAAGAAACCCAAGGTGTAGACACAGGGGCGAGGGGGCGGGGAAGGGGGAGCCCGCAGGCTCCAGGAGGAGGAGGGAGGGGTCGCAGGCGCTGCCCAGAAATCGCGGCGGCCGAGTAAAGTTAATACTTACTCAGTTTCGCAACTGCGCCGCCCCCGCAGGCCGCCCGGCGGAGCCGGCCGGGGCGCTGGGGACGTGCCGGCGTCCGGAGCTCGGCGGCCGCCCAGCGCCTGTCCTGGCCGCACCGCCCGGCGCGCCTGCCTCCGCCGCACTCGGCGGGCCCCGCGCCCCGCACTGGCGGGAGGCCCTGGCTCCCGGCGCGCCCTCTCCGCGCACCTCCCGGCCGGCGCTAGGTGAGTGTGGCCGCCCCCCGGTGGGGCTGCCGCGGGGTGCTAGCGTGCGGGCAGGGGCCGCGCCGCCCGCAGGAGCCGCCCCCAGCGCCGCCGCCGCTGCCGCGGGCGGTCCAGCGAGGCTCAGCGAGGAGTGCGGCGGCGGGCGCTGCGCAGGACGGCGGAGTTGGCGGCCGGCTCGCTCCCGCGGACGGTGCCTCTGGGCTGGGGGCCGGACTGGGGGGCCGGGCCGGGCTCGGGCGGCCGGGCGGCTCCGCCCCTTCGCCGGGCCGCGGGCAGAGCGCGCGAGAGGAGCGGCGCGGGGGCGCCCCCCTCGGCCGGGCGCTCGGGTTACAGCCGCGGCTCCCCGGCTTCCCTGCCCGCGTCTCGCCGGTTCGCCGGCGCCCTGAGAGACATTGTAACGGAACTGGGACGCCAGCGCTGCATTGTGGGAGCTTTTAAAGCGGCGGGGAACGGGCCGGGCCGCTCGAGCCCACGGGGCCGAGCTCCCCTCGGAGCCCCTAGCACGGCCCCGCCGCCGCGCGTTCCGGCACCCGCCCCAGACCGCCGAGGCCTGTGGACCGGAAAGCCCGAAATGGTGAGGTGACCGGTGCCTCCCGACTGACTCTCACCGGAGCCCAGTCTTCCATAGCCCGGGGTGAGACTTGTAAAACTGCCCTCCACGGTCATCCCGGAAAGTAGGCGGCTTTTTTCTGCAGACGCTTAAGAAAGGAAAAGAAGGAAAGAAAAATAAGCCCTTCCATCCCCCAAGAACTGGGTTTGAATTGCTTTTCATCTGGAGTGGCAGTGATTCAGCGACCCCCTTCTCAGCAGCAGGCAGTGACAGAGACAGGAGAGGAAACACACAGCGAATGAATCAGACGTGAGTAACCAAGTTTAGAAAGAAATGGGCTCAGATTCAGAAAATTGTCCTCCCCTCCCCCCCATTAAATACAGCGAGCAGTCGAGGAAGAAAACCAGGGCTTTCATCCGAAAATGCAGATATGTATGTTGTTCTCCCTATTACACCTTTTTTTTTTTTTTTTTTTTTTTTTTTAATGGAACGCAATGACTCTAGCCACTGGACAAAATTGGTTTTTTGGTCCGGGCTTGTGCTCACACACAGCAACAGCTATTAATTTGGGGGGAGATGGAGTGATGATAATGGATGAGATACAAAAAAAAAAAAAAAAGCAAAAACAAAACAAAAACGAAAAAACACACAGAAAAAAACCCCATTACAAAATACCCCTTTTAATTCTCCAGACACTGGTTTTTTTTTTTTTTTTTTTTGCTTTGTTTTGTTTTGTTTTTAATCAAAACAGGGATAGTAAATTTGAAGCACAACTTGTTACAGCTCAGCTTACTGAGGGCCTGATTTGTTTTTATTTGAGTTTGTGTTTGTGGGCCCTTTGTTTCTTCCTCTTGTTTTTTGACCTTTAGTTATTGCACAGCTCATTAGTTCCTTTAAGTTCGAGGTGAACTGAGAAGAGAGAGTGGAATAGTAGGACTCAAAGGTGGCTGATTAAGGTTTGGAGGATTTGGGGACAAGAAGAGTTCTCTATGATTCAAATGCAAAACCTGAGGGGAATTTTATTTAAGGTGATTCTGTAGGGCATGGATCCCTCTTCTCAGAGGACTTTTCCAGCCTTAATGTTAACATTGCCTGAGCACTCATTCCCTTGTCAACCTTTCACTCCACTGAACAACATCAGTCACCCACCTAATTGCCAAATCTAATGGAAAAATTTAATCCCCATTTTGTCATGCCCTTTGTGGCATTTGCCAATTTTGACCTCCCCTTCCTTCTTAGAACTTTCCTCCCTTTTTTCGTTGCTGTTGCTGTTGTTGTTGATAGTCATCCCTCTTCTGTGGAGGTCTTGAAATAGGGACCCTCAAACAGGTCTTGAGTGATGGCTGGCAGGAGTGTGGCTATTGTTAAACTAGGATTCAGGATCTTACAGAAGAACATATCCTTTAACTTTCTGAGGAAACAGTGGGAAGAGGAAGAACCTCAATCTACTAGATTCGGTTGGTCACCAGTAGGAAGGGTCTTGACCTCAGTTTTATCGTGTGTCCAGAGGTGAACAGTGGACTGACTTATGGCAACCAGTTTTCATGACTAGAATTTAAATCAGGATGAAATTTACTATGATAGTATACCCATGACCTCTGTTTAGGATAAGCACTTACTAGGATCCAGGTACCTGGTAAGGTATCCCCACCTCCAAACCAGAATGTGTCTTCCTGATGGCTGCCAAAGTCAGTCAATTTACCTCTGTCCAGTCCTGAATAAACCCAGAAAAATCTCTTCTCTGCCTCAACCCCCCGTGGTTAATGCATTCTTTCTCCAGTGTATAGTGCAATTTGTTTTCAGCTTTCTTAGCTGTAATCACATCTCTGTTAAGCCTTCCTGAGATCACACCAAATGTCCTTGACAGGATTTGTAAACAACCCTTATTTCTGGTTTCTAATTATATTCTCAGAAGTAGCCTAACTAGAATTAGTGAGTATTCATGTATTTCAAGCCCTGTGACATAATCGGATTTGATTTTCAGGAAAACTGTTTGAGAAGATAGATTGAGAAGAGGAGAATCCCAAGAGAGTCTTAATATAGAGAGCTGTGGGAATGAGGGGGTAGAGGGATAGCAACTGGAGGTATATTACTATCGGTATTACTTTCCCATTGCTAACTGTAAAAAGTTACCACAGCCTTGGTAGCTAGAACTAAGAATGTGTGATTTTACAGTTCTGGAAGTCAGAAATTCTAAAATCAAAGTGTGGGCTGTGTCCCATCTGGAGCCTCTGGGGGAGAATCCATCTCTGCTTTTTCTGTCTTCTATGCTACATGCTTTCCTTGGCTTGTGGCCTCTTCCTCCATCTTTAAGGCCAATAGCATATCATCTTTAGATCTCTCTTCTTGTGATCTCTGCTTCATGGTTAGGGCCTATCTTTTTCTCCAACGTAGGCAAAGAAAATCGAAATTGATATAGGTGCATTTCTAGCTGTATATGTATATGTTACAAACTGAACTGAGTTGGATTACTTCTGGGAAGAGATGACAGTGTTTTAATTACTAGTCAAATCGTCATAGGGACAACTTATTTGACTGCAAGATTGCTGAAGTGGTGTGCTGTTAGTTCCACTAAATCTATACCCATCTGCTGACTCATAGAACTGAAATCCAAGGTGTTAACACACTAAGAAGACTAGGTTCACCTGTGCAGTTTCTGGGGATCAGCCTCTTTTTCTGGAAATCCCCAGCGTATCCAGTGGAGTCATATTGCCAAGTTTGAGAAATACGTGTCTAGACCAAATTTCCCAAACTGGTCCACCAGGGAACATCCTGTAAGATGGGATGCTGGGAAGACAGTTTCTTCATGCTTGGAGAAGGTCCATGGAACACAGTTGTGACTACAGTTCAGGCCAGCCAAGAAGCTTATCAATGGGATAGATTTATCAAGAGCAAAGTGTTGGGAAATTCTTTCATGAGAAAGTCTAAGGGAGAAACAAACATTTTCTCACAAGAAATAGGTATGTGTATTGGCAGAGATAAATTACAGACTTATGATTATAACATACCTAACCCTCTATCTTTCCTTCTTTTTCTCTACTTCTTTCACCACTCTGTGCTCACCCAGACTACTTACAACTTCATTACCTCTCAAACAGTGTCTCGGGACCACTTCTCATTCTCTTACCCCGTAACCTTGAAATTGCCTGTTACTTTTAGAGCCATCCCCATCCTCCTCTGACCTTACCTCCACTTGCTTCATAAAGCCAGGGACTATGTTGTGTTTATCACTGTAAATATCACTGCTTAATAGAAGACCTGGCTCAGACTGGGAGCTCAATTAATATTAGTCGAAATAATAATTAAGTGAATGAGTGACAATATAAATGGAACAAACTAATGCCACTTACTCACCTGTCATACTTGTCTTTGATCTAGTCTTTAACTAATAAATATTAAAAAAAAACAATAAACTATGGTATTGTGCTAGGTTCTGGGATTACAAAAATTAATATGACATAATTTCAGCCTTCTATGACCTCATAATTCATCTGAGGAAACATATGCTAAAAAAGAAAATGAGGCAGATAATGCTAGTTGCCTGTCCTATTTCCTTTCTTCCCTTCTCTCTTAGTAATAGAAATCTGATTTCATGCCTAGTGAAAAATTTCATTTCATAACTTTCCTTGCGTATGGGGGTTACTAAGTATAGGCCACAGTATGTGGTTGAGAGGTGTTGTATAGGATTCCTTATTTGTGTATCTGGTGGTAGGGTGTTAGCAGGGCTGACCCAAGCCGTATTATTGCCTGGAATATAGCTGTGATAGATGGAGTCACAGCTTCAATCTTGTGACATCAAGACTACCAGATGGGGGGCGCCTGGGTGGCTCAGTGGGTTAAGCCGCTGCCTTCGGCTCGGGTAATGATCTCAGGGTCCTGGGATTGAGTCCCGCATGGGGCTGTCTGCTCAGCAGGGAGCCTGCTTCCTCCTCTCTCTCTCTGCCTGCCTCTCTGCCTACTTGTGATCTCTCTCTGTCAAATAAATAAATAAAATCTTAAAAAAAAAAAAAGACTACCAGATGGGTAGTACAGATGGGGTCATTTATTTAGCCTTCATTTAGTTACTGTTACTGATAACTTTGAAAGGAAAAGGAAAAAAGTCATCTCTTCAGTAGATGTATGTGGAAAGCAAATAAATAAGGTATTCTTTTTCATTCCTAATGAATATCTTGTATGCATACTGAAACAAGATAAAGATCTATAAATATTGTGATTTATTTGACAAATATAAAAGGACTTTTTAGAAACAGAGCACAGTTCTCAGATCTTCAGGAATTTTTAATGTCATGATGGTTTCTTCTTAAAAAAAAAAAAAAATTGGTTACCAACTCATAAACTACTCCTTAAAAGACCCTCCAACAGTCTGATGGGATAAGAGGGTGATATATTTTGTTAACCAAAGTACAGTATGGAATGAAAATACAGCATAAACTGTAAATGGGAACTGCAACAGGCTCTCAAAAGGAATACCTGCAAATATATTCAGAAACAGAATTTAAAGATGATTGGGTCCTGTTTAGGTAGAACTTTTTTGAGAGGATAATGCCATGAAAATGATAAAGTCTTTATTTTTTTTTATTACAGACTGGAAGAATGGATTTAATCAGCTCAGATTAATTATAGGGGACTCTCTATAAGAGGCTATACTAGGATCAGTATATTGGGGGAAAACAGAGAATGTGGTACCTCTTGTTACAAAGTTGCATTTTTGTAAATACAGGAAGTAAAATTTGGTCCGTCTGGCATTCTTCCAACCTGAATGCTATTTACCAATCTCCCTTTATTTCTGCAATACTATAATTGAGGCTTATAGGGATGACCCTGAAATGACTTCTAAATCATAGCAGAAAGATTAAATTATCTTTTGCTTTCCCTTCATGCATTTAACTATATGTTTATTAATTGCAAGCTGGAAATTTGATCTGTTTTATAACGCTGCTGGATTAATGAGAACATGCTTATCAGGGACATAGTCATTCACAATCACAGAATTTATAGTTCATGGGAGGAAAAAAAAACCCAGAAAGTGATTAAAAATGTAAGATTTATATGATCATAGGAAGAATAATTATTACAAAATAATTTAGAATCAACCAGCCACATTTTAAAAATTGCAACAACTGTATTGGTTAATGGTACATAATGATATATAGCTAATTTTTAAAATAAGTATATTAACTCATGTTCTGTGGTAAGAAGAGTATGAATAAGTCTTCATTTTGGATTTTTAAAAATGTAGTTTGTTAGTGTCTGCAAGAGAGCAGGGTTAGATATAGGCCTAGGAATCTTATAAATCAAGTTGGGTTATGTGTCTAAATTTGGTTTAGGGTCCTGTTAAGTTGCTCCTTGTTTCATTTTTGGTAGATGTATTACTCTAGTGACTGTAAAGGACCTCTAATAAACATGTGGAATGAATATAAGTCTGAGGTAAGGTTCCCTCAGACTTAAAGTGGAGCCTGATTCAGGGATTCTGGTGCAGGTGACTTATTGGGAGCATGCCTCAGGAGAAGGTGAAGGGAGGTAGCATTTAGAGGGAATAAAGCTAAGTAATGACAGCATCTCAGCAGGAGAGCAGCTTCAGCCTGATTCTGTGGGCAATTCTAAAGCAGAAATTGCACTGCACAATTGGTCCCTTGGGTCAAGGAGGCTGGCCTTTTGCATTCCCATTGTCAGTCACTCATTGGGTGAGGGTTGGTGGTAACCCTCAAGGCAAGACACCTTCTGTTCCCCCAAAGGCAAAGGTAATCTCTGAGAGGAGGACAGCTGCAGTTTTCAACCAACTGTCATGGCAGATAGAGATGCAGGCACCAGTCCAAGAAGGGGATCTGGAGAGGGTACCAACAACATCCACTGCACATCATATATAGGTTAGAGACCCAGCAAGACCCTTAGTAACAACTGAAGCATACTACTAACAGCACTACAGAGGCCAAACCTTGTATGTATGACCTGTTTCTAAAGGAAAAACTTTCAGAGTACAAGTAGGGATGGAAGGAACATATCTCCTTTTCTCTCCTCTCACCTACCCTTTGTGCCAGGCAGTGGTAGCTGGTGATGGCTTCAGGGACTGAGGCAAGGTGCCCAGCAGGGAAGGAACTAAGGGTGTTAAGAAAATTTAGGATCAATCCAGAGAGCCTGGAATGGCACTAGGGACCTCTTGGGTTAAGGCTTATACCTGAGGCCAACTTGCTTGTCTTGCCCTTTCTTTTCTTCAGCTCATCCTAGAAACATACTTGCCTGCTTATCGTTCCTCTGTCAGTCCCGTTGCTGTTCGCCAGGATTTCTGTCTCCCTTGGCCTCCTCCAGAGCCCTACTTGCCTTTCTTCAAACAACTTTTCTACCATTCTTTATATAAAAACATTCAACTTTAGCTTTTCTGACCTTTTTTAATAGTTTGACAGCTTAATATGATGATGGGTGTGGGAAGAGGGAATAGAGCAAAAAAAAATCCTTCCCATGCTCTTCCCTTTCCTAGATTTAGCCCAATAAGCCAAGCACAACATGGGTACTATGGGTGGAAAAATGGGCCATGTAGCTGAATCACTTGCATTTTGGGGGAGCACCCAGAGGCTCTTCTGGGAGCTTCTCAGTGAAGGCTCTGGGATGCAGTGCAGGAGTAAAGAAGGTGGACAGCTCCAGAGGAGACCTAGGAGTGGGCATGTGCTACAGGAGCAGGGACAAGGCAGTGTGTACTGTTCCTCTAGCAAACTCAAGGACTTTCCTTCTCTTCCCTCTCCTGGCCCTTCATCCCCAGATCTTCCGAGGAAGATACCATTTAAGACTAACGGAAGAAATGTTGACACCTGCGAATAGGTGGTTTGGGGCAGGAGTGGCAAGATACTGGTTACCTCAGGCTCTGAAGGAAGAGAGGAAAATCATATATATATATATATATATTTTTTTTTTTCCCTCATCTGGAAAGGAAGAGATGTTCGCTGTACCCTAAAGCTGGAGTAGAAATAAATGATTTCAGAAACTTCTGATATTGAAATTGAAAATACTACCACTTTGACTTGAATCAGAACAATATTCCCTAATATTGTACTCAAATAAGCAATGGATTAGGGGTGGCTTCTGACAGTATAGTCCACATGAGTGCTGTGTGGTATAGTGGAAGTGGTATAGGGTATAGGCGTGAGCCTGGCTCAGACACTGATGGTATCCTCATCTCATGTCTGACAATGCCTTTCCTTCCCTGTGGAGATCCCAGTCTTCCTGACCTGTATGGGAGGTAAGTCTACCTACTTATAAAAAAATTTTAGAACTCTAAGGCCCTTTTCTCAGAGATTTGGAAAGATGCTAAGACAGATCTTGGTTCAAGTCCTGACTCTGCTTTTTACTACCTGGGTGACCATGGGCACATTATTCAAGATCTCAGACTTTAGTTTTCTTATTTAAAACAAATAAGAGGTGAGAGAGGAGAGGGTAATAGTAGTAGCACAAGAAGAGTTATTATTTAGAATAGCATGTTGTTATTATCTGCAGGCTGTTAGGTGAGAAGATCCTTAGGGCAAATCCAATAATTATAATTTTCCATTCAATATACCCTGTGCCAGGCATTGTTCTAAGTGCTTCTCATACATTAACTTTTTTAATATAAGAAGTTTATCAGGTAGACACTATTATTTGACCCGTTTCACAGATTAGGAAGTCAAAGCAGAGAGGGAGATTAAGTATATTCCCCAAGATTTCGTTATTAGATAGTAGCAGAGCTGGGATTCAAACCCAGTAAGTGGGGCTCCAAAAATCTGTAGTCTCCACCCATACGGTATATAGTTACAGAGTAGGGCAAGAACCAAAAATAGCTGAGAGAGTGAAGTGTAGAATTGGTACAAGTTCAAAGTGAAAAGATCACAAAGTGAGGTCTGGGTTAAGCAAGTTCCTCTCATCTGTGCTGAGGATGATGGTTGGGGAGGTGAGGAGTGGGCAGGCCCAACAGTATCAAAGACTCCTCATCATAGATGGTTCATCTAGCAAAAGAAGTTCATCTCTTTTTTAGAAGGATTAATAAGCTTCCAGGTCAATAAATAAATTGGGAAAGTAACACACAGATGACCATGACTAAAGTAACTATGTGCATTTTAAAGGACATTCCTGGTCGTGTGTATCTTTTATTGGGTAAAGGACCATCCTAGGAAATGACCCAGTGAGTGCTCATTGTTGCTGCTTAAATCAGCTTTGTGACCCTAGAAAGTCCTTTTGCTTTCCAGGATCTCTATAAAATGGAAGTATGATCTGCCAGTGATTTTTTGGAACCCCATGATTGACTGATAGATCTGGCTGCCTAGTGGGAGTACCCTTTCCCTCTTCTGTTCCCTGTGCACCCCCCATGTGTATTTCTTACAAGAGGGCTGCATTTCCAGGTGGGATTGCGTTCTTATACCAAGGGCTTACAAAATTACCTCCAATGTCACATGTAGATCTAGCATTCTGAATATATGAATCCTAAATAATTGATGCCATTGAAAGAGAGGAGATATGGCAGAATAGGCTTGCTTCTGTTTCTAATAATGACCCAAATAGCAGTTCAAAATCCAACTAAAAAAATCCAGAAAAAAATTTTAGGTAAGGCTTTAAAATAGATTTGTACCAGTATGTAATAGCAAGTGAATATAATTCTATTTTATATTTTTTACGTTATTCTGTGACTTCACTCAGCATTCAATTTATATGTCAATTTGTGAGCATTGGTTTTCAAAAAAGTCATTATTCTATGAGGTCTATGAACTAATAGAGCTTTATAACAAATAAATGAACAGAGAGTGGATACTCTAAGAAGAAATAGCCTCATGTTACTTGTTGCCTTGAAAACTGGGAAGTCTGTGTACTAATAGGGGTCATGACAGCGTGTCAAACTGAAGAAAAACTGCACAATACTCTAGTGATTCTTGACGGAAGTAGATAATCAATTCAGATTTGGGTAGTTTCAGAGAGTAAATCAGGAAAAGGAAATCTTTTTCTTCTCCTCAGGGCAGAGATATTTTTTGTGTGTTTTAATTTTAGCACTTTATATTCCCTAAGGAAGTATTGGTTAAAACAAAAACTATGTACTAGAATACAAATTTCAGAAATTAATCAAAGGTGGAGTAGCATGTCAGTCTCCATTCTCGTGTATAAAAGAATAATCATGATTGTACTGTGGGGGTCTTTGTAGGTAAGGGCTCCTAGTCCTGCCTGGTCATTTTATACAAGAGCAAATGAGGGGTTGTTAGAAAAAAAATCAAGGAAAAAAAGCAAAACAAGCAAGACAAAATGAAGTATGGGAGTTAAAATTCCAGACCTTGGCAATCAACACCCATATCAGGATGCTGTGTAGAAAAAGGAAACCAAGGGTGACCTTGGTTTAAGGACCTTGGGGACTAATGACGATGATATTGTCATTAAAGGCAGATGATTTTAATTACTGTTTTTCTAGTAGGCTGAAGTTGGGAAAGGATGAAGTGGTGATTTGGAGGAAGAAGTATTTTCACATAATTATTTTCCAATGAGTGCTCAAGGACATCCTTAGGATATATTTTAAAGATAGTGCAGAATTCACATGAATGATTAAAATTCAAATTTCTAAGATTGAGAGAAAGTAGTTCTTAGCCCCCAGGTGGGTGAATATTAGAAAGAAAAGTTTTTTTCCTATACTCGTTTGCTTGGTTTTGGTCCATTCTGCTGATTAAACATCCTCACTCAGAACTTACTACTGCCCATGAAAATACTGGAAAACCAGACCTCTGAAATAGCTTTTCTTTTTTAAAATAAGTCTTTTACTTAAAGTCTGAGCCCAGACTTGACATTATTATTGTGAATGAGAATTCTGTGTGCCAAGGCAGGGACTGAGCAGAAGGCTTTTCTTGATGTTGACTGTGAATGCCTGTTTTTTTTTTGCTTTGTAAAATTGGCTTTGGATAGCCAGGTTGTATAGGGAAATCTTAAGAGTCACGTGGCAGCTTTAAAACTCTTTAGAGCTGGGCACAGAACTTCACAGTTTCACCCCATACAAGCAGCCTCCAGCAGGAGGAAGCCCAGCAGCTGTGAGGCGTCTGTTCAGAGCAGTATTGCATAGGCCTGAAGCAGTATGCTCTGTCTTTAAGTAATTCAAGACTGCCAATAAAGTTCCCTGTTATGGCACAACTGAAGCTGAAAAAACCTGAATTATAGCCTGTCGAGCTGGAAGGGATTTTAGGGCTCATCTCATCCAATCCCTTCAATTTCCAGTTGAGGAACCAAATCCAGAGATGTCTAGGGACCTGTTCAAGATAATGCAACTAATTAGGCTCAAAGTTAAGACTCCAGACAGAATACAAACAAACATTTGTATTGAAACCTCACATCATTTCTATCCCTTGTTTCATCAACTTTTATCTCTCTGTAAAGTAGTTAACACAGCAACAAGCTAGAATAAGAAATTTGTAAGCAAAATTGTGCCAACATGTTTAGGATTATATTAGTATTCTCTGAAACCCCCCAAAACATTTGATTAAATAGTTTGCAGCCAATTTGAGAATTTGTTTTTCTTCAAAGGGTGCTTTCATTTTCAGAAGTTAAAGAAATCTTTGTACCGTGTTCAGGCTTTAAAGGCTGGGCTCCTGATGCCCATGGCGATGGTTCATTGTTGCTGGTGCCACTGTGAGACCAAATAGTGCTTCAAAAGCAATTCAAGGCTTGGGCTTTTTAAAGGAGCCCAAAGTCATGTCTTTCTGATTATAGTACGTGCAGTTGTCAAGTGAGAGAAACGAGTTTCTCTTGGTGAGTTCTGCAATCAATGGGCTATGAGCAGTCACACTCACAGAGAACAGTCCTCCACTGCATTTGAAATACAGGACTGACCCCCCAGATCAAGCTGCCTGAAATTGCCTTTTTACTTAACATCAAGCATCTTCAGAGGTCATGTTAGAAGCAGTAGGGGAACTATTAAGTTATACTGGAATAGAAGAGCTAGAAAAAACAAATGTGTACCCGAAAGGTGGAAAGAAGCTTACACTGGATGTATTTGTAGGGACCCTGTTCAGATGTGTCTTTTCTGCCATGAAGATTCTTCTGACTTGCATTTTGATAGGTTTTCATTTTCTTAATTTTATATCATGAACTTTCCTTGTGCTGATTAAAGAAAAATAAAACAGAAGTCAGTTACTTCCTAAATTCCTCTCAGCCTATTAACATTCTTTCTTTACGCATTGTTGCTTGTTTGCTGCCTCTCAACTTGAGACCTTCTCTGCAGTAAGTAAATTCCTAGTGGTGCAGAGAAAACTCAATCCCCAGTTCTCATTCTTCCCCCGAGAGATCCTGCATATGTCTGTCTTATTTCTTTTCCCAACCTCAATTTTGTCTTTTCCTCTGCTTATCTTTCTTGATATATCCTTGTAGATGTAGAGATGAGCACGTGAGACTTTTCCTCCCTTCCCTGACTTCCCTGAGAATTTTTCCCCCTCCCCCTACACTTGAGTTTAGTACTTTCTCTCTTCCATTTTGATCCAGAAATCTAGCTGTAATGCATGGCTGATAAGCACATTCATTTTGTTTGCAATAAACCTTGAAGGAGGAAAAATCAACCTAAAGAGCCACTGTCAGAATACTATTGTGAAAGTTCACTTTGGCTTTACATGAAAGGATTCATTTCCCATTTCCCATTCTCTACCACATCCTTTTGTACTTAAACTTAATTTCCTTATTAAAAATATTAAAAAAAATTATTTCTAGCTAATAGTTCCATTTTGAATGCTGCAGGACAGTATTGTCTTCTACTACTTTTCATTGCACATAGACCACAGGAGGTAAATGAGCCCTTTTGAAATAATTTTGGAACCTGGCCATTTTTAGAACATTGTTTCTATGAGAAAATGAATTCCCAGCTTTTAGAACATGACTTATTTTAGCTTGGGTATTTCCTCTGTGTGTTTGATAACAAAAAATCTTTTTGATGTGTTAACATAAAATCAAAGAGACTTGCCTTGGTTTTTTACCTTGTTGAATATTCTCATAATAGAAAAAAATAACGTGTTATATTCTTTTGTGTTTGTATAACATTCTGGGAACCTTGCAGTGTACATTACTGGTGTTTTATAATTTTTAACAATCAGTATATGGAGACTGCAGTTGCCTGCTCCTTCTGTTCTTCCTTCATCTGGGTACATGGAGAGACCATATTTCCCAATCTCCCTTGCAACACCTTGTGGCTATGGGACTGAATACTTGAGGATGGAATAGGAGTACAAGATACGTAAGGAACTTCTACCTTATCTGTTTAAGAAGATATCCCTGGCTGGAGACTCCCTTGCTTTCCCCTATTTAGCCAGCTGGGATGGTGACAACCAGAACCCTGCAAGCCAACAGTTGATGGCAGAGCTGCTGCCAGCCTGGGCCTCCAGCAGTTGACTGGAGCAGAGTTGCCCACCAAGCTGGAATGCTTATCTTGTGCTGTTAACTGGGAGACAAATAAACTTCATTGTTCTTGGAACCACTGAATTTGGGGGTTTTCTTTCTTACAGCAGCTTTAGCCTACTCTATAATACTACTGCAGAAAGTATTTTACAAGATGTTTTTTGTAAAGTATTTTCCCTCAGTATAGAGAATAATCAAACTATATAAGCAAGAAGTAATTTTCTTCAGAAAACAAAGCTCTAGATATTTTCAGTTGTTTTCCTTTGATTCTGATAATGAGTTTCTCTATACATTAAATTAACAAGGCTAATTTAATCTTCCAATCAGAAATAAAATCTGTTTACCAAAAGCAGATATATTTTCCAGAGAATATTCATTTGAAAGGGGTAATGCGTTCTGGCCTTCATTATATCTACTAAAGGAAAATAAGTAAAAGAATACCCATTTCAGAAGCACATTTCTTTGATATAGTATCCTGTGATAATCCTGTGGTAATTTTTCATAGTATCCTGTGATAACTTGGGCCAATTTCAGCTTATGATCAAACGTACTCCTAAGAAACAAGAATCTTCAGGGGTCACTCTATAATATCATAATGAAAAAAAGGAATAAAGCAAGGTTAACATCATCAAATTTCCAAAAAAAAAAAAAAAAAAAAAAGAATCGGATTGAGGGTAGAATCACACATGCCTGTTCATGGTTTATTTTTTATACCCACAATTGGTATTATACCTAATGGTGCTTCTTTGCTAAATATTTTTGTTTGTATATTTGTTGATTTGCCCTGTTTTCCTCCCAAAGCAAAAATAACATTTATAATTTAGGTTTGCTTTTTGTAAAGTTCTTCCATCAGAATAGATATTAACAAGATAATAGAAAATATAAAAGTTAAATAGTGCCAAACTGGCCTATGGCTAAAAAAACAAGTACGTGGCCTCTAAGTGATGTTAAAGGTGAATTCATTTCTTTCAATCCTAAAATTGAAGAGGTAGATTCTTCTTACAGAAGAATCTACAATCTCATGAAACTTGTAAAAACTTAGTAAATATTATAATATTCTTAGTAGATCTCAGAATCCCAAGTGAGTTCTGGGAAAATACATGGAAGAGGATAAAATAGGCATTAGCCATAGGAACATCATCCGTTCTCTGTTCCTAATAATAGCAAATGCATCTTGGGGTTTTTTGTTTTGTTTTGTTTTGTTTTTTAATACAATACTGAGCTTTAACTCTTTCTGCTGGTACCAAAATAATGTTAGTTGTTATCTAGATCTTCACTACACTTACGAAATTTTCTACTTCAACTTACACTAACATTGGTGGAATATTGCTTAGTAAACATTTCTGTCCCTCTTCTAACCAGTTCCTGCCTGACTCAGCTGGGTAGAAGCATCATAATGAGCCATCAGAATGACCAAAAAAAAAAAGAAAGAAAGAAAAAGAAATGAAAGAACATGCTTATGGAGGAGCAGGGTGTAATATAGTATGGATTAGAGATCTGAAAAGAACCTTGAGAAGTTTTCTATTTCTTTCTGTATTGAAAGATATTAGCCACACATTATAGGCGATTGACTGCTATGTGACAATTTATGTAGAGGTGTGGTCCAAAAAGTCTGGAGAATTGAGTTCTGATGGTGGTTTTAGTACTACTTAACTCAATGACAATCCAAGCTGGGCCTCAACTTCCTTTTCTGAAATAAGAATGCTGTATCCATGCTTGTTCTCCTGAAGGGAGTCTGTACCTAAAGGATATTACGCGGCATACAACTCTTTATTTTCAAATAAAAGTAAAGACGAGCTTAAAGAGAAAACACCATCATAAGGGGAAGGAGTAGTAAATGACTGAGGATTATGTGCCTAGGAATATGTGACTAGATGGGAATACATCTAAAACAAAGGTCACCGGGGTGCCTGGGTGGCTCAGTGGGTTAAGGCCTCTGCCTTCAGCTCAGGTCATGATCCCAGGGTCCTGGGATCGAGCCCCACATTGGGCTCTCTGCTGGGCAGGGAGTCTGCTTCCCTTCCTCTCTCTGCCTATTTGTGATCTCTCTCTCTGTCAAATAAATAAAATCTTAAAAAACAAAAAAACAAAAAAACCAGAGGTCACCAAACTACAGCCAGAGGGCCAAATCCAGCCTACTGCCTGTCTTTTTAAGAGTGGAGAATGACTTTTCCATCTTTAATTTTTTTAAACCCAAAGACTAATATTTTTTAAAACATTAAATTATATGAAATTCAAATATCAGTGTCCATAAACAAAGTTTTATTGAAACAGAGTCATATTCATTTATGTGTTGTGGATGCTTTCATATTACAACAGCAGAGTTTAGTAGTCATAACAGAGACCAAATGGCCTGCAGAGACTGACATATTTACTATCTAACCTTACTGGAAATAGTTTTCAACCCTATGTCTAAAAGATCCAAGGTAGAAATGTCCAGTGGCAGTTGGAATTTAGATTTTGGGAACGATCCAGAAGAAGCAATAGTTTAAAATGTGGAAGTTGATGAAGTCAAGGAAGAGATTAAAGAGGCCTAGAGAAAGCACCTGGTGGAAGATCACTTTTGACCATTTGGGAGAGGAAGGAATCAGAATCCTTGACAGAAGCAAGGAAGGCACAGTTAGTGCATGGTATGCCTCCTGGAAGCCAAGCAATGGAGTGAGTTCAATATGAGCTGGTAAGAATAGACATGTCTGAAAGAATAAGGTAAACTGAGAAGATCTTGGAGTACTGAAAATAAGAACATCTGGCCGTGTTGGGTACTGTGGGGATCTCAGAAGAAATCTGAAGATGGAACTCTAGGAATGTCTGCTACCTAGGAAGGCCCTTGTTCCTTATGAAGGTTTCTTGTTCCATGGGTACATCTCAGGGCCCTCCCAGGAAGGTGATCAGAGAACAGACAAGTGATGTCTGAGCTGTTGCCAATGGGACTAGATCACAAAGAAAATCCTGAGCCACAGAATCTTAACTTGAACCTGGGGTTGAAACAGAGTAGTCCTTTGGAATGGAGCTGAACAATGACTTAACTCATTGACTTTGGATCCGTGGGCTCTCTTTCCCTCCCTCCTAGGGAAACCGAGATTGAATGAATAATAGCTGTGAAATACTCCCTTGAGAAAAGCCTCCTACACACTAATAAATACTAAATGCTTTTCATTACGGTTTAAGTGAATGACTTGCTTCCCCCAGAATGTCTCATAATGAATGGCAGGAGAATGACATTTCCTCAAAATGTTACACATTAGTACTAATTTATTATAAAAATCATGCATGTCTACAGATTTTGTTGAGTGAAAACTAATTGCATTAGCATTTGGGACTGCTGGGAGGGAAATTAATAATTACCTGAACCAATCAATTACTTGAAGGACCTAAGCATTAGGTTAAATTTGCGAAAGGATAATTTCAAAGTATATTTAACTAATAGTGATATTTGGGGTTATTTGAAATGAAAAACACCTTTTTTGTCAGCTCCCATTTTACCTCTTCCCTTTCCCCCTGTTCCCCACCCTTCCCCCATCTCTGGTGCCCCTAAATATTCTTTCAGAGATTCAGCAAAAATAGGAAGGAAAAGACTCACATATTCCAAAAAGCAGATAATTTCCTGGTCTTCATGAAGTAAGAATACTAGCTCTCCCACAGAGAAACAAATTGGATGGCAATTTTAGGATAATTGAATTGCTTGATGCTTTTCACATTGTTGGGAAACCAGTAATGTGAAAACCAATTTTTTTTTCAGTGCTACCTGTAGTTTCCTGTGATACAAGATTTTTCTGTTTACCTATTAAAGACAAAACACAGAGCAAAGATTTACAGATTTGTGAGTGGGTTTATGTTATACAATGGCTGTGAAAATGAACACCTGGTAAACTAAAACATACTGAGTTGCCTGGCTTTTCAATAAATCAGATATAATAATTAGGAATGAACAAAAAATATGTGTAAGAGACTTGTAGATACTTCTTTTAAATCATTTAAGGACAATCATTAACTTCTGTTTCCCTTTTTGGATGGAGATGGGGGCTTTCAGGTATGAAACAATTGATAATGATAATCAAACAAAATGGTTAGTTGGTAATTGCAAAGGAGATTAAAGCAAAAAAGAGAAGTAACCAGACAGAGACAAGCCATGGAACTGAGCAGAAATGGAGTAATATCTGGTTCTTAAACTTGAATGTGCCTCAGCATCATCTGGACAGCTTGTTAAAGCACAACTTGCTGGGCCCCACCCCCAGAGTTTCTGATTCAGTTAAGTTTGAGATGGGGCCTGAGAGTTTCCATATCCAAGAAAATTCCAGAAGATGTTGATAGGGCTGGTCCTAGGATTTTAAGAACAAAATTCAGGTTGATTTAGGGTGACAGAAAGGTTTAATAAGAAATTGTTGAAGACTGAGGAGAGATAGAAGATAATTTATTGGAGAAGGTTAAAGGGAAGATGGAATTTTTAAAAATGTAGGGATGATTAACTCAAAATAATAGCAAGGGAAGGCAAACTTTAATTGAATGCAAAGCTTTGCGCTAGGCACTTTACATTCACAGTCCAGCCAGGTTAATAAAATAATGATAACATCCAAAGAGGAACCAGAAGATACTAAAAGAACTTGACAAATATGAATGGATAATGACAAGTATAGCTAAATAATTTTCTAGGTCAACACAGTTAAAAAGTAGTTCTGAGTTGTAAGCCACTTATAAGGTAGACAAGGAATAGGACAGATGGAGATCAGAATACCATACTTCTTACTGATTAAGGCTAGAAGGGATAATGTGGCTTAGCAGCGCAGCAACTGTGGGTTTCCTAATAATGCAGCTCAGAAATAAGCAGACTTATCCATCAGTCCAGGCCAGATGGACACATCTCCTCTGTGGGGCCTCTCCTTATAAAACTTCCAGCACGGAAGAGAAGACATAAGTATGTGCAAGGAAGGAGAGACTGGCTACGGTTGAGCTCTGCAAACCCTACTAACTCTTCTGAAATCTACCAATCAAATAATTTGCTCCTCATTCCCTGAGTCAGAGTGGTAAAGGGGTGAAGAGGCCAGGAGTGTTATATCAGCTGAGGTCTCTCTAAATAAAAGAAAACATCAGAATCCAGACAGAGCCTCCTCCTTAAGGGTGGGAGAACCTAGGTTAAAAGTAGACTGTTTAACTCTAAAGCCTGCTTCCTGCCAATGATTCCATTGCTTCTAGAAAGAAAAACACAACAAAGACTGGGTATAGGGAATGTTATTCTTTCCTAAGAATCCCAACAAGATGTAAGATGATGGAACCACATACGCATTTCTGTAACATGGGAACTTGAATCGCTGGTGCTCAACAACTGGTCATTGCCTGCAAAACTAAAAAATTGGAGTTGGGCCTGGCTAGTGGCTGGGTCTCAAGGAGAAGCTGGTTGACCTTGATTTTTTACATGGCTTCCCAGTCTGCTCCTCTTTGATGATTGACCTTTTTGTAGCCAGAGGGCGTAATTGCTAGTTTATCTTTTCTATATATCTATGTCCGTTAGTTTGTCCCTTGGGTAAATGGCTCAAATGGACATTCAGAAAGGAAATAAGAAACTAAAAAGAAGGATCATTCTACTCAAACAGACTGTGTAGTCAGGCTGATATTTCCAGTAGTCCAGTCTTCTATGAGTCCCCGCTTATTGCATCATCCAAGGCTTGCACTCCATTTCCCACAGAGGTGGAGAGCCTCACTAGTCCTGCCCCTGCCCTGTCACAACAATGTTCTATCGCACTCCGAGCTCTGTCGTTGGTACACACTTCATCTACCAGGTGTCCCTCATGGAGGGCCCTCCATTTGTCAGTGTACTTGGGCTCAGTAGAGCACCTCCTTGGCACAGTGAAATTTCTTTAAATCTGACTTTGTTGAAATGCCATTGGAGGCACATTTTAATTAAAGCTGATACTTTATATCCATTAACAACTGCTGCTTCTGTGTATTTAAATTGAGTGCCTTCTATTCAGTTCTGAGGCCTCAAGGATTTTATGCCAACAGGTGAAGTTTTATGTGTGCCGTGAGTTTTTGTTGTTGTTGTTTAAGGGAAAATGTTTGAATTCTGACATTCCTTGCTGAGAATACAGAGGAAGAAGCAGCAGATGCCCAGGAACTCAACAAATATGAGTGGATGAAGATGAATATTCAAAGACCAGCAGGAAAACAGTATCTGAACTGACTGAAGTATAGATCAGAAAATTTAAGCTGAACTCAAACCTATAGTTGGTCAAAATTTTTAGCTGGAAACAGAAGAGAAATACTTAATATATCTTCTCGAAGTTCTAAATACACATATAAAAGTCTTGCCACTTGGAAAAATTTTGTAACTTTTTAAGTATTAATTACCATAAATGTATCATGCTAATTATTTTCTTAATATTAGTAAAATGACTTCATAATTTTTATTGTCTTAAGTATTTACTGTGGTTAATGAGTGTTCAGTCTATATAAATGCTCATTTAAATTCAGAGATAGGAAGAATGTGAAGAGATCAGGCTTCTAATTTATATTCTGGCATAAACCAGTGGTATAATCTTTGGGCAAGCTGGTTTTCTTATATGTGAGATACCGGTTGTAGAGCATTTGGAGATATATCATAAAGGTAAAATGAGATCATGTATACAAAGCTCTGAGAAAAGTCTAAGGTGTCACATGACTTTTAAGTAATATTATCAACATTTTGTAAGGACAAATAGCATAAACTGAAAATGTTTAGCTTAGGGACGGTGAGGCAGAAGTGGCAAATCAAAAGTGTCCTCTGCTATTTGAAGGGTTGCTCTGTTGATGTGGAGGACAGACTTTAAAAGATGGTAGGAATTACAGTCCAGGAGTTTTCAGAGTTATATTAAAAAGCACCATCTCCAACAGTGGAGCAAATGGACTTGTGAGAGAGTGACCCAATTGTCCGTCATGGTGTACCAACCAAGTTCCTATACAGATGATCAGAGGTAACTTTTATGACATTAGTTCCTCTAATTTATTATTGGACTAAGAAGAGATCTTTAAAATCTCTCCAACTTTCAGAGCCTTTGTGTCTATGTTCCTGCAACAAACTAATCAATGAACTTTCATTCCATTGACTATGTTTACATGGCATGACATAATCAAGTGGAAAAAACATATTCACTTAAATGTAACTTAGCATAATGTGTTCTTCCTAGAGCACAGGAAGGCTGGATGCTTGGTGAACTTACCTTAACCCTTCTAGGGTGTTCTGAGCCTTCTGAGCAATACTTTAGTGTCATATGCCATTGACAGTCATTTGATAGTAGCAATAGAAATCCAATTGAAGTTAACCTATACTATATTATAGTATGTATCATTCATGTCTTCACATGAGAAATATTCTTTAAATTTTAAATCAAAGAGATCCCTTTCTGAGAAACTAGGATATTTCTTTATTCCAGTAACAAAGCTTCATGTGCGCTCATTGTCCTGGCTGCCAGGATGCTCAATGCGGATTTGAAACTACCACGGCAACTCTGACAATGCTCAGAGTTGGCATGTTTAATTTACATCATTTCCTTTTCCAACTTGGTCTGAACTTTCTTTTATCTCTTATAATGTTTTGGACTGTGTCAGAATTAAAAGGTAATCATATTTTTTAAATAGTCACTGTAGATACCTTCAGCTGATTTCAACAAAAGGCTTTCATGCTGTTCTTTCTACAGGCAACCTTACTATTTTCCACACACACACGCATTTTTTATACACCTATGTCTATTAGTCTTTCCTTAGGCAAATGGCTCAAATCAACATTTGGATAAACTCAGAAAGGAAAAAAGAAACGAAAGAGTAGGATTGGTCTATTCAGACTTTCTCCCCATGTCCCCACGGCCACACACAAACATACGCGCACACACACACACACACACACACACAATGTCGTATCTCCTCTTCAATACATGCAGCAAACGTACTGTAAAGAACACAGTAAATTATTTGCAACTCTGAAAGCCTTGATAATCAAATAAGTCTGAAGATTATGTTTTTGTGGCAGATGATGTCATGTTTACCAAAAGATCAGAATGACTTGTTGCTTGGTCCTCTAAGTGTTAGGGAACCTGTGAAATAAATTACTTCAGTCTTTATGAAGGGTTTCCGTGAAGGCCAAAAAGTTTTGGACAGTGAAGGATTTGGGATTCTTTTGATTCTAAAGGTGAATGTTAATTTGAAGTTCAAAGATTCCTAGTCTCTGCCAGTTTTTCTTCCCAGCTTATTTATTCAAATTTTATTCCCGCACTCCTACCTGCAATCCTTATGATAGCACTTAACCCTTTCATTAAGAAGCTTTTGTCCTTTTAAGCTCCTTTGGAGTCAACTACTAGATTTTTGGTTTTCAATTCTATGAATATTCTTTTGCTTTTTCAGAAAACCCTGGAAAGCAGGCAACTTCCTCTTCACATCCAAACTTGCCACAGATCTAACATGGAAAATCTTTATATTCCATTATGAATAGTCTGTATGCCCTCAGTTGTAAGCAATTCAGATCTTTTGAAAAGAGGCTATCTTAAAACAATTAGACAGAAAAATCAATTAATAAGTTCACTGAGCCTCTTATTTTCAATTGTATAGCAATTGGCATATAATTGGCTTTAAAATTTTGGGGCTTGAATGAGAACCAGTATTATTTACCTAGTTTCAAAATATCTCCATATATTACTTGTGAAGAGGAAGATTTCTTTAGTTTAGAAGAGTAATTTAATAGCTTTGCAATTGAAAAAAATGATCACAATAAACTAAATTTTACCCACTGGTTTTATTGTCCATTGATAAATTTTTTGCCTCCATCATATTTTTCCAAATGTGTTAATTTGCATTCTACTATAAGGAAGTATGTATATATGTATGTTTTTATTTAGTTGGAATGGATATGGACTCATGGATTCTTATTCAATAGGTTATAATCCATTGCTATCATCATTTTATCCTAGATTTGGCTACTGGGAGCCCCAGTGATTCTTTGGTGTCATTTTGATATAGCCCATCATTTTTATAGCAATCCTTTACTTTCTTGTAAAATAAGCTGTTCGGGGCTCATCCTGTACTTTTTCTGCCCTAGCCCTCAATTTAGCCATTTCTCTAAGCAATCCTATTTCCTTTTAATGGAGAAGGTATGCTTATTGATACTGGTATATCATTGTTTCCTGGTCCTGTCAGAGAAGAAAAAAATAGACAGGGCTCAATAGACAAGTTCACATATTAGAATATAATAGCTCCAATTCCAGTCTAGCACCACAAGCTACAATATATTTCAGCACTGCCCAGTAGATACAAATATGAGCCACATATAACCACAAACTTTCTAGTTGCTGTGTTATAAAAGTAAAAAGAAACAGCTAAAGTTGATTTTAATAAATGTACTATTTAAACCAATATATCAACAAATTTTACCATATCGACATATAATCAACATAAAAAGTTATTAATAAGGTATTTTACATTTTTTGTACTAACTTCCTAATCTACTGTGCATTTGATGTTGACAGCACATCCTTAATTTGGGCTAGCCATTTTTAAGTGTTCAAAAGCCACATGTAACTAATACCTACCATATTGGACAGCACAGTTATAGTTTTCTTTCTTTCTGTATTACCCAGTCCTTAACAGTGAGAAACCTGGCTCCTGTTATTTTCAAAACAGAATTTTGCTGAAGCCTAGAACATAGGAAGTAGCCTCAGAATGACTAACTTACACTGCTGGGGGAAAAAAAACAAACCAAAAAAAAAGCAAACTTACTATTAAAGTTTATGCTGGTTTTCAGTTTTTAAATAAAAAATATGGAATGAAAGCCACAAATCTTGAGTGTGCAATTCAATGAATTTTGGCTTGTTTATTCTTTTTTAAAAAGTTTTTATTTTAATTCCAGTTAGTTAACATATAGTCTTATAATAGCTTCAGGTGTACGATATAGTGATTCAACAATTCCATACATCACCTGTCTCATCAAGACAAAAGTCCTCCTTAATTCCCATCACCTAATCCCCCTAGAGACTTCCCCTCCTGTAGCCGTTAGTTTGTTCTCTGTAATTAAGAGTCTGTTTCTTGGTTTGTCTCTCTCTTTCTCTCTCTCTCTTTTTTTTCTCTCTATGCTCATTTGTTTTGTTTTTTAAATCCCACATGTGAGTGAAATCATATGGTATTTGTCTGTCTTTGACTGACTTATTCCTCTAGGTCCATCCACATCCTTAGACATAGAAAGATTTCATTCTTTTTTATGGCTGAGTAATATTCTATTATATATATAATAGAATATTATTATTATAGAAGAAAAAAATATTTTTTCATATATATATATATATATATATATATATATATATATATATATCACCTCTTTATCCATTCATCAGTTGAGGGACATGTAATCTGCTTCCATATCTTGACTATTGTAAATACTGTTGCCATAAACATCAGGGTGTATCTGGTTTTTGTATCCTTTGGGTAAATACCCAATAGTGCAATTGCTGGATCTTAGAGTAGTTCTATTTTTAACTTTGAGGAACCTCCATACTGTTTTTCCACAGTGACTGTACCAGTTTGCATTCTTACCAATTTAGTGCATGAGGGTTGCTTTTTCTCCACATCCTCACCAATACCTGCTGTTTCTTATACTATAGATTTTAGCCATGTTGACAAGTGTGAGATGATATGGCATTATAGTTTTGGCTTGCATTTCCCTAATGGTAAATGATCATGATTCTTTTGGCCAGTTTTATGTGTTTGTTGGCCATCTGCATGTGTTTTTGGAGAACTGTTTGTTGATGTCTTCTGCCCATCTTTTTAATTGGATTATTATTTTGGGGGTATTGAGTTTTATAAGTTCTATATATTTTGGATACTAGCCTTTATTGGATATGTCATTTGCAGGTATCGTCTCCTATTCCATAAGTTGTCTTTTAGTTCTACCAATTATTTTATTTGCTATGCAAGAACTTTTTATTTTGATGTAGTCCCAATAGTTTATTTTTGCTTTTGTTTTTCTTGCCTTGGGACCTATCTAGAAAAAGTTGCTATGGCGCATATCAGGGAAGTTACTGCCTGTGCTCTCTTGTAGGATTTTGATGGTTTCAGTTCTCATATTTAGGTATTTAATCCATTTTGAGCTTATTTTTGTGTATGACATAAATGTCCAGTTTCTTCTGCATGTTGCTATCCAGTTTTGTGAACACAATTTGTTGAAGACACTGTCTTTTTCCTGTTGATTATTCTTTCTTGCTTTTTCAAAGATTAATTGACCACATAGTTTTGGGTTTTTTTTTCTGGATTTTCTATTCTGTTCTATTTATCTATGTGTTTATTTTCATACCAGTACCATACTAATTTGATGACTGCATCTTTGTAATATAACTTGACATCCAGAATTGTGATGCTTCCAGCTCTGCTTTTCTTTTTCAGGGTTGCTCTGGCTATTCAGTCTTTTGTGGTTCCATATAAATTTTAGGATTATTTGTTCTTATTCTGTGAAAAATACTATTGGTATTTTGATAGGGATTGCATTAAATGCATAGATTGCTTTGGATTGTATAGACATTTTAATAATATTGTTTTTCCAGTTCATGAGCATAGAATGTTTTTCCATTTCTTTGTGTTGTCTTCAATTTCTTTCCTCAGTATTTTACGGTTTTCAAAGTATAGGTCTTTCACTTGTTTGGTTTAAGTTTATTCCTAGGTATCTGTTAATTTTTCGTATAGTTGTAAAGAGATCATTTTCTTAATTTGTCTTTCTGCTGCTTCATTATTAGTGTATAGAAAAGCAACAGATTTCTGCACATTGATTTTGTATCCTTTCTCTGTCCCCTCATTGAATTCATTTATCAATTCTAGGGCGTTTTTGTTTGTTTGTTTTTTGGTGGAGTTATTTCAGGTTTTCTATATAGAATATCATGTCATCTGCAAATAGTGAAACTTTTACTTCTTCCCCACTGATTTGGATGCTTTTTGCTTTGTTGTTGTTGTTGTTGTTGTTTCATTGCTGTGGCTAGGACTTCCAGTACTGTGTTGAATAAAAGCAATGAGAGTGGAAATCCTTGTCTTGTTCCTGACCTTAGGGGGAAAGTTCTGAGTTTTGCCCCTTAAGGATGATGTTAGCTGTGAATTTTTCATATATGGCCTTTACTATGTTGAGGCATATTCCCTCTAAACCTACTTTGTTGAAGTTTTTTTTTTTTTTAACATGAATGGATGTTGTACTTTATCAAATGCTTTTTCTGTGTCTATTGAAATGATCATATGGTTCTTATCCTTTTTCTTATTGATGTGATGTATCATGTTGATTGATTTGCAAATATTGAACCACCCTTTCAAATCAGGAATAAATCATACTTATTATAGTGAATTATTTTTAAATGTATTATTGGATTTGGTCTACTAGTATATTGTGGAGGATTTTTGCATCTGTGTTCATCAGAAAAATTGGCTGCAATTCTCTCTTTTGTGGTATCTTTATCTGGTTTCGGTATCAGGGTTATCCTGGCCTCTAGAATGAGTTTGGACATTTTCCTTTCTTTTCTATATTTTGAAATAGTTTGAGAAGAATAAGTATTAACTTTTCTTTAAATGTTTTGTAGAATTTGCCTGTGAAGCCATCTGGTCCTGAGCTTTTGTTTGTTGGGACTTTTTTGATTGCCGATTCAATTTTTTTGCTGGTAATCAGACTTTTCAAAGTTTCTATTTCTTCCTCTTTCTGCCTTGGTAGGTTATATGTTTCTAGGAATTTATCCATTTCTTCTAGGTTGTTCAATCTTTTGGCATAAAGTTTTTCATAATGTTCTCATAATTGTATTTTTGTGGTGTTGGTTATTATTCCTTCTTTTCGATTTTGTTTATATGGTAAGCCTGGCTAGAGGTTTATCAAATTTAGTGCTCCTTTCAGAGAACCAGTTCCAGATTTCATTGATCTGTTCTATTGTTTTTTAGTTTCTACATCATTTATTTCTGCTCTAACCTTTATTATTTTCTTCCTTCTACTGATTTTAGGCTTTATTTGTTCTTTTTCTAATTCCTTTAAATGTAAGGCTAGGTTGTTTATTTGAGGTATTTCTTGCTCCTTGAGGTAGGACTGTATTGCTGTAAACTTTCCTTGTAGAACTGCTTTTTCTGCATCCCAAATGTTTTGGACCATTGTGTTTTCATTTTCATTTGTTTCCATGTATTTTTTTAATTTCTTGTTTTATTTCCTGGTTAAGCCATTCATTATCTAGTAGCATGCTATTTAACCTCCATGTATTTCTGGTCTTTCTGGATTCTTTCCTCTGGTTGACTTCTAATTTCAAGCATTTTTGGTCAGAAAAGATGCCTGGTATGCCTTCGGTCTTCTGAATTTGTTGAGGCTTGTTTTGTGGCCTAAAAGGTAATCCACTTTGGAGAATGTCCCATGTGCACTTGCAAAACAATGTGTATTCTGCGGCTTTAGGATGGAATGTTCTGAATATATGTATTAAATCTATCAGATCCAGTGTGTCATTCAAACCTGCTGTTTCCTTGTTGATTTTCTATTTAGATGATGTTTCTGTGGATGTACCTGGAGTGTTAAAGTCCCCTACTATTTTTGTATTATTATCACTTAGTTCCTTTATGTTAGTTATTAACTGTCTTGTGTATTTAAGTGTTCCCATGTTGGGTGCATAAATATTTACAATTATTACATCTTCTTGTTGGATTTTCACTTTTATGATTATATAGTGTCCTTCTTTGTCTTGTTATAGTCTTTGTTTTAAAACTTATTTTGCCCAATATTTTGACATCCATTTGTATGATGTTTCTCTATCCCCTTACTTCAATCTTCAGGTGTCTTTTGGTCTATAATGAGTCTTTTGTGGGCAGTCTATAGATAGGTGTTTTGGTTTTTTTTTTAATCCATTCTGTCACACTATGTCTTTTTATTGGAGGATTTAATACATTTACATTCAAAGTAATTATTGATAGCTATGTATTTATTGTCATTTTGTTACCTATTTTGTGATTGTCTCTGAAGATTTTCTCTGACATTTTCTTTCTTTCACGGTTTGCTGTTTTTCTTTAGTGATATATTTGGATTCCTTTCTCTTTATTTTTTACATATTTATTAGTAGTTTTGATTTGTGATTACCTTTAGATTTGTATATAACATCTTCTACATATGGCACTCTATTTAAAATTGATGGTCACTTAAGTTCAAACCCATTCTTTATTCTTCTCCCCACCTATTAGGTATATGGGTTCATATTTTACATCCTATGATTTTGTGAGTTCCTTGACTGATATTTTGCAAAAGCACTTTTTTTTTAAGATTTTATTTATTCATTTGACAGACAGAGATCACAAGTAGGCAGAGAGGCAGGCAGAGAGAGAGAGGAGGAAGCAGTCTCCCTGCTGAGCAGAGAGCCTGATGGAGGGCTCGATCCCAGGATCCTGGGATCATGACCCGAGCCGAAGGCAGAGGCTTTAACCCACTGAGCCACCCAGGCGCCCCCCAAAGCACCCGTTTTTACTGCTTTTGTGTTTCCTACCTCATACTGTCGCTTTTGGTCTTTCCTTTCCACTCAGAGTCCCCTTCAATATTTCTTGCTGGTCTGGTTTAATGATCATAACTCCTTTAGGTTTTGTTTGTCTGGGAAACTCTGTATGTCTTCTATTCTGAATGATAGTCTTTTTAATTTTTTTAAAGATTTTATTCATTTATTTATTTGACAGAGAGAGAGAGATCACAAGTAAGCAGAGAGGCAGGCAGAGGGAGAGGGGGAAGCAGGCTCCCTGCTGAGCAGAGTGCCCGATGCGGGACTTGATCCCAGGACCCTGAGACCATGACCTGAGCCCAAGGCAGAGGCTTAACCCACTGAATCACCCAGGTGTGCCCTGAATGATAGTCTTGCTGGATAGAGTACACTTGGTTGCAGATTTTTCCCATTCAGCACTTTGAATATATCATGCCGCTCTGTTCTGGCCTGACAAGTTTCTGCCAAAAAATATCTCCCGACAACCTTATGGGGTTTCCCTTGCTTATCTGTAACTGTCTTCCTCTACCTTGCTGCTTTTAAAAGTTTTTCTTTATGACTATATTTTGCCATTTTAATTGTAATATGCCTTGGTGTGGGTCTGCTTTTATTGATTTTATTGGGGATTCTCTGTGCCTACTGGATCTGAATATCTGTTTCTGTTTCCAGATCAGAGAAGTTTTCAGCTATTATTTCTTCAAGTAAATTTTCTGCTCCCCCTTCTCTCTCCTTCTTCTGAAACTCCTATAATATTAATGTTATTACATTTGATGGAGTCATTGAGTTCCTTAAGTGTGTATTCTCATTTTGCATAATTCTTTTTTCTTTCTTTTATTCATCTTTATTACTTTCCATTACTCAGTCTTCTAGGTCATTAAATCATTCCTCTTCTTCTTCCAGCCAACTTTTCATTGCATCAGATGTGCTTCTAATCTCATGTAATGTACTCTTCATCTCTGATTGGTTCTTTTTTATCATTGTAGTAAGGGTCTCACTGATGTCTTCCACTCTTTTCTCAAGTCCAGTGAGTATCCTTATAATCATGGCTTTAAATACTCCATCAGGTATGTTACTGTTTTGCTTAGATCTCTGGCTGTGGCCTTGTCCTTTTTTTCATTTGGGACAAATTGCTCTGTTTTCTCATTTTGTCTAAGTCTCTGTGCTTGTTTCTCTATGTTAGGAAAGTCAACTACATCTTCTGTTCTTAAGGGTAACGGCCTTATGAAATAGAGGTCCTGTAGTGTTCCCTATTTCCCAGGGCCTAGCACTTCAGGGAGTGTTTTCAATGTGTGCTTCATATGCTCTGCTATTTCATCTTGGCCACTTTATCCTTCAGCCTGGTCATCTGCAGAGACGCTCTTTGCCTGTTGTGGGCAGTGTTTAGTCTGAACTGAATGTGGCACATTTAACTAGGTGTGTTCTGGTCTGCTTGTGAAGTGAGACCTGTTGTCACTGCTGCTGGCACTGTGGCCCTACAAAATTCCTGGGTCATGAGATGCAGTGTTGAAAGGGGTCATCTTTAGGGGGTGGGCACTCACCATGATTGGACTGAAGCAAGAGCGACTGGGAAGGGCAGTTTTGCTGGAGCTGGGGGAGAGAGTAGTGTAAGCAAGTTGAGTAGCGAGTATCAGTACTGAGCTGGTTGCCACAGATGGCCCTGTGCTTATGCTGGTGGCAGGAGAGGGAAATGGTGCCTTCTAATTCCTTTGTTCCCAGAGCAGTCTCTCAGTGATCGTTGCCTCTCTGAGACATGCTCTGAAGAGAGTAACATAAGCTTCCCACTGTGTGCCTTAGGTGCTATTCAGATTGCTGTTTCCACACTGTATGGCTGTACGTCTGTGGGCTGCTTGCCCTGCCTTCTCTCCAGGAATAGTGCAATGCCCTCAGGGCTCTATCTCAGCCAAGCCTGCTGACCCTTAAAACTCTAGAGTTTAAGCCCCACTTGCTCCTTGCAAGAAGAAAAAATTAGGCCCCTCTTGCTTTCCCAGCCAATTGCTATGGGGACCTGTCTTCCCCACACACTCCACCATGTGCCAGCCCATCCCTTGCCCCTCTCTGTGATCTTGGCTTCTTCCTCCACCCCAGGGACCACGATCTGTCTCTCTTCCAAACCATATCTCTGCAATTCCCACTTTCCTCAGTGTGACTTCTCAATCTTCAGTTGTGAAGCCTGTTCTGCCAGTCTACTGGTTAACTTCTGAAGCACTTAGGATGATTTGACTGCCATTAGTAGCATTTGTGGGATGAGGTGAGCACAGGGTCCTCTCATTCTTTCGCCACCCCTCATTGAAAGGGAAACTGCAATTTAATGACTTTTAATCAGTGAATATACCTATGTAAGCCACATCTCTATTCTTTTCTTTTTTTTTTTTAAGATTTTTATTTATTTATTTGACAGAGAGAGAGAGACAGCAAGAGAGGGAATACAAGCAGGGGGAGTGAGAGAGGGAGAAGCAGGCTTCCTGCTGAACAGGGAGCCCAGTGTGGGGCTCAATTCCTGGACCCTGGGATCATGACTTGAGGTGAAGGCAGATGCTCTACTGAATCACACAAGCACCCCTACATCTCTGTTATTTTCGGCACTCCAGAAATTTCCCCTGTACTCCTTCCTAGTCAGTCACTTACCCCTTCAAGAGGCAAAAACTTATCCAGTCTTTTTCACCATAGAGATTTTTTTCTAGAATTTCATGTAAATGTAATCACGGTATTGTCTTTTGTGTATTATTTTTTGTGTGTGTCTGACTTTCTCTCAGTATAGTGTCTGAGATTCATTTATGTTGTTGCCATCACTGAATAGTATTGCATTGTGTAATTATAAACAATTTGTTTATCCGTTTCACTGTTAATAGGCATTTGAGTTATTTCCAGTTTGAGCTAATATGAATAAAGTTGCTAATTTTCTGTTGGACATAGGTTTTCATTTGTCTTATGTAAGTACCTAGGAGTGGAATTACTAGGTCATAGGTGAGATAATTTTCTTTTCTATGTTTAAATAATGTTGACATTTAATGTTATTAACTATTCTATGCTGAATTCATTGACATACTTTTATCTACAGTTTGGCTTTAAGAGCTGAGTAATGACATTTATAATATCTTGACAATTTTTCATGGTGGGTCAAAGAGCATGCCAGGATAATATTTTCTTCTTTTTAGGGCCATTAACATTGCACTCTTTCCACCTTTTGCACTCCCCATCTCCCCTTCTTCCTTCTTGGACTGGCTGTCTCCTACTCATCCATCAGGCCTCACCTTAGACTCTTTTCCCCCTAGAAGTCTACCCTGACCTTCCCAGTCTGGGTGAGATGACCCTCTAAAAACTCCTTCATTTCCTTCTGTCATGATTTGTGTCATCCAGCTTTGTGAACATTGGTTTATATGTCCCTCTTCACTTTTCTATTGTGAGCTCTTAGAGAACAAAAATTATTTACTATTTTTCTTTGCATATCTGTTCTCTAAGCATGTTTGACTTAATAGTTCCTCAGCAAATGTTGGTCGATTGAATAATTAAAAGTGATGTAATTTACTCAAGGTCCATAGTGAGTTAAAGGTAGAACAAAAATTTGAAGTTTTGCTTTTTATTTTTATTTTTTTTAATTTTTAAAAGATTTTTATTTTTATTTATTTGAGAGAGAGAGGGGGATCACAAGTAGGCAGAGAGGCAGGCAGAGAGAGGGGGGAAGCAGGCTTCCTGCCGAGCAGAGAGCCCGATGTGGGGCTCAATCCCAGGACCCCAAGACCATGACCTGAGCTGAAGGCAGAGGCCCAACCCACTGAGCCACACAGGTGCCCCGAAGTTTTGCTTTTTAAATTAATTTTTTTCCTCCTAATTTTTTGGGTTAAGAATTTTTTAAAGCTGAAATAAAATAAAATATTTTCCAGAATTATTTTAGATAAAGAGAGACACTAGTAAATCCCTAGATATCAGATGTTAAGTATCCCAGAGACAAATAGTTGGGACCAGTGGTGGTATCATTTTCTATGCAAGTGGACAGCAGAACCTGTGAGTTCAGAACCTCAAGAGAGCTTGTGGAGTGAAGGCAGGTAAAAGGCGAGAGTAGGACCCATGGGGATGAGGATCACTGGGGACATTGAGCCCCTTCCCAAGGGCTGCTCTTCCTAATGAGAACAGAGCACTGGCATCAATTACAGTAATAGATAACATGAATTTACTCACAATCTACATTTAGGTCACTTTACCAGATTCTTCAGTATCCATGGTATCAAGTTGACCAACTAATTTCATACCTAGATAATACTTGGGGAGAAGTAGCTGCAAAATGTACAATCGTATTTATAGACAGACATGTGTAGGCAATAATATTATTGTCAGTCACTGTCAAACAAAACAAACTTTCTTATTGTTTTCTTCCCCAGCCATTGTTCTAAGGGATATTTCAGCTATATTATAAAAGCTGGGATGGTACTGTGTTCGTTATTCTTTAATTCCTGTTGAGATTGAAATGGAATTCTAGCTGTTAAGAATTGCAGAGTGGGACCAAACAAAACAAAACGACAATAAAGACCCAAAAATGTTAAGTCTGATGTTGAAGCTTCTGATCAATTCACACTCCATCATCTGACTTTTATTTATCATATTTTTCTAGATGGCAGAAAGGTTGACTAAAGCACATTAGTGAGGTTGTTAATAATAGTAAATCCAGTTTTCCTGGGTTCAACCAGGATGTATTTATTTTTACTTAGAACAGCAGTAGTACCAGTGAAGCAAAATTTTTTTTATATTAAATCTCTCTGCTATGTTTATAATAAATAATCACAAGTCTTGATTATTGGACTGGTTTTTAATCTTTTCTCAGAGTTAAAACCTTCCCCTCTAGGCTTCCATTTGTTTTCTTTTTCCCTGCTGCTTGCCTGTCTTTTTTTGGATTCAGCCAAGTTCTCTAAGTCATGTTGATTATAGATTGGAATCTGATTGCATGTGTAGGATATATTTATGATTATAAAACATTTTAAAAATCTGATACCCAAAGACTTTTAGCAAAATTTAGTCAATCCTCTTCCAATTAGTGATTCCAGAAAGTGTCACAGAATTAATCCAAAAAAGCAAATTGCATGCTTTATTTTTTACAAGACAAATATTTTTCATTTCCCAAAGTGACAAATAACTTAAAATAGTAGGAAAATTGATTGGTCACCTTTAGCAGCATCACAAATTAGTTTGCTGATTAAAAAAAAATCAATTACCGTAAAAATATTGATGATAATACTTGGCATCTTTGTAGTACTTTCCACCAAATTTTGCAGGCATGAACTATGCTACTTCAAACCCTATAAATTCGGTTAGTACTATATCTATATTAATAAATACACAGTATTAAAAATAAATATTACTTTCAAAAATGAGTAAGGATCCTGTTCTTTCCAAGTAGAGAGATAAAATTGAGCTAGGAAGCTACATTTTTTGTTTGTACATGTAATATAACCTGATTTATTAGTCAGAGCTGTTCTATTTTCTCTTCTTTCAGACTATCTTGGAAGGGGAATTATGAGTTAGGAAGCAAAGAGGGGGCCAACCTAAGGTAAGCTCCAGCTTTGCCTGTAATCAGATTAAGTAACATCCCCCATGTTTTAATTGCCTCTTTAAGCATCTCCCTTGATTGTTGGTAAATTGCTCCATGCCATCAAGAGAATATATTTTATAGGGTCTGGATGAATATCATGAATATCAATCATGACTTTCTTCAAATTAAGAGAGGTGTTTATGAATTGGTTTTTTGGCGCATCATTATGTGAGATATCTGTCTAAAGACTTTATATGAAAGGGATATAGACATTAGATCCTATATATTTCAGCTGTTTTTCTTCATGTACTCTTCATTTGAGATTTTTTTCTAGTATATTCTTTTTTCAATAAAGAAGTAATTACACTTACATTTTTAACATTAGTGACATGAATTTAAGTTTTGAAATGTTGGGAAATAGATTGGTCTATATTGTAACCAATATTAGAGGAATTTCCAGTAACAGGTATAATGATAGTCATTGATGAAGAATAGGGGTTACACCTCTATTGAACCTGAAAATATTCTCTGTTGTGACTCATATCAAATAGAATATTTAATTCACATAATCATTTGATATCTGTACTGAGAAGCCAATGGAAATAAATGGGAAGATAATTTGGAAAGAATTGTGGGGTCATTTCAAAGAAGGGTCTTACTAACAATTGAGAGTCCTCTATACCTTGATCTTACCAGTCCTGTTAATTCTCAAGTTTGAGTAAAACCCCATTATACATATCCAGTGTCCTATTCCTCGGTTACTATTTCTGGAGTTCACTCTCTCTGTACTGCTAATCTAAATTCTGTCAAACTTTTAATGTACTTTGGTAGATTTTTAATTGATCTGTAGTTGTTTTCCTATCAGTAAATCTGATAGTAAATCTCTCTATCACATCAGGTAGAAGATAGAGTCAGACATATCCAGATGAGTCCCATGAGTACTACCAAAGGGCAAAAGCATTGTATATGAAGCTGGAGGGCACATTTCAGGTATCAGTCCATAGCCCAGACAGTGAGATCAAAGTCACAACTTCAAACACAGTACCAGATAGAGAGTGGAAATTGAACAATAAATCAGTAAAAAAATTGTCTGGAAAATCCCCACATATTCGGAATTTAAACAACACATTCTAAATATTTTATGGGTGAAAGAGGAAATCACAAGAAAAATTGGAATATATTTTGAACTGAGTGAAAATTAACATACAGCACAAAAACTTGTTGGATGAAACCAAAGCAATGCTTATAGACAAATTTATAACATTATAGCTTATATTAGATGAGAAGAAAGGTCTCAAGTCAGTGATCTTAAAAAACCTGAAAAAGAGCAAATTTAGCTCAAGATAAGCATGAGGAAGGAAATAATGAAGATAAGACCAGAAATGACTGAAAGAGTAAACAGAAAAACAACAGAGAAAAATCAGTGAAATTAAAACTGTTTCTTTTGAAAGATTAAAAATATTGATAAGACTTTTTCCAGATTGAGCAAGGAAAAAGAAAGGGAGAAAACACTGATAACCAATATTACAAATGAAAAAGGGAACCTAACTACAGATCTAACAGATTAGATTATGTGTTTTACACATTCAATGAGCCTATCCTTAATTTGGTTTCCATTAGCACTGGCATATAAAGGATAATAAAGGTATATTATGAGGAATTTATATGAAATTGACAAACTCCTAAAGAGACCCAAACCACCAAAGCTCACTGAAGAAGAAATAGAATACATGAATAGCCCAATATCTATAAAAGTAATTAAATTTGTATTCATTTAGCTGGGTCCAAACTAGATTCAAAGCTATTGTGCAATAAGATGCTCAAGGCTGTTGAACAAAAACTCTCCTACTGTTCTACCTATTCATTTTAAAATTTCTCTTTGAACTCATCCAACCAGTTTTCTGTCCCTCTGGACTTTGAGGAAAAGTATTCCCAGTCACTGATTCCCAAATATACTTGGTTTTATTCATGCAAGCAAGATGATAGGAATAAAGTGAGTCATAGAAAACTTCACAGAGGAAATAAAATTTGATTTGGTTACTAAAGGATAAGGAGAAAAGGTTGTACAGCAGTGGTAGTGCTATGCTAGAACATTCTTGATAGATGTCCATAATGGCTTCCATCCAGCAGAAGGGCTTCAAAAATGGAAACTATAGCATAGAGTGCTGCATTTCTATATCTGGAGAGCTGTTGGAAACCAAGATTAATAGAGACTCAGTAAATACCCAGAAAGATAATTTACTGAGGAAAGGTTTATTTTCTTGTAAGGATAATTTGGTCAGATCAAGATTTTGAGGAAGATTCTTAAAAAGTTATCAGGGGAATGAACAACAAATTCTAACATGGATAAATGACTAGCTTGGGACCTCAAATAAAAGAAGAATAAGTAAGTATTTTCTAAATAATATAGAAGTGCAAATAGTGGGATTACCTGGGATCAGTACCAGAATTGGACTTATTTAAAATTTTTATAGATGAGTGAAAACTTCAAATTTATGAATGATACATTTTTTTCTAGATGGAAGGATGCCAGGTACACGGAAAATCTGAGGCAGTGTCTCAGAGGCAGAGAGTTAAAGGACAGGAAAGTGTCAAATGAGCTTCTTTCTGACAAACTTATTACACATTTATGTAAAAATAATTCAAGCTGTGTTCATAAAATGATGAGTTTCAGTAACACTTCCAAGAAAGAATTCAGAAATCAGTGTAGACTATTCCTATTCTCCTGTTTCTAAGAAGAATATTAAATACCTAGAAAAAGAGGATAAAATATATTTTTGTGTGTGCTTGTGAATTTATTTTAACATCATTTGAAAGGTTCCTCAAGTTCCAACAAGTGTCACCAGGTACCATAAATTGCCTAGAAATGACACAGTATTACATTATTCTTAAGATTCCATTAAATTAGGGAAATAAGGAGTCATCATTTTAAGAAATCCAACAAAGAGTATCTTTGAGTAGATGGCAGTGATGAAGCACAAGTTGTAATTTGTAATTACATCTATGAGTATAGTCACATATTTACATCTTGATTTTAGTCAGCATGAAATAATTATGTGTTCCAGATTGGAGTGCATTCAAAGTTCTGTTTAAAAAGTTCATGCAGATTTCCCACTTTGCTCTAAGAAAAATCTGCTCCTAATATTATGTTCCCCTTTGGCATGCCATAAATGGACACCCTAGAGATCAGAATAGCTAATAAGTAGAACAACTTAAGAATAGCTTCTCACAAATCAAACTGGAACAAATGTGAGATCCACATAGCAGCAACCAAGTATATGCTTCCCCAAATCATACATCACACATTTAAGCTTTGAGTATATCCTATTAACAAATTCAGGTTTGATCCTCTCTGTGGGCTTTACTAGTAAGTTTAAGAAATGAAAATGGCTTTACAAGATCAAGAAAACTAAGTAGAATATTAATCAAAGAACATTTAACCCACACTTTCCTCATAGAATAGGAGAGCCATAATTTTTCTTTGGCTTAGGCCTCATACACCTGGAGGCAGCATTTAGGTAAGCATAAGAAGACTTTCTAGATTTTCTTTCATCTTTTTTCAGCAGCTTGTAGATTTATGATTTTACATTAAAAAATTCAGACTTGAAAATTGCTTTCATGGCTACTTCTTCAGATAGATCCATGCTTATGTCAGGCAGTAAAAATAGTGAATATTCAGCTAAACTAGAGAGGTCTCAGAACTGTTCAATTATTAACTTATTATTTCACAAATCAATTATGGGACAAACTCATTATTTCCTTTTGAGCAAATTGTACTACAGATACATTAAATTTGATAATGCTTAGTTCATGTAAAAAAAGATATTTTTAAAAATCAACAGACCATCACAAGTTCAAAAAATGAAATAGATAAAACTTTACTGGGGGGCACCTGGGTGGCTCAGTTGGTTAAGCGTCTGCCTTCCATTCAGGTCATGATCCCAGATCCTGGGATAGAGCCCAAATCAGAATCTCTGCTCAGCAGGGAGTCTGCTTCTCCCTTTTCCTCTGCCTTCCACTTCCCCTGCTTGTGCTCTCCCTCTCTCTGCCAAATACATAAATAAAATCTCTTTTAAAAAATGAAAAAAAAATAGTGAATATTCATGCGACAGGGTGGGACACAAGGAGATTGAATTCATGATGACAATTACAGGTGATAAAATTCTTGTTTTCCCAATGAATCTTGGAATACTGTATCAAAAACTAATGATGTATTATTGTACGGTAACTAACATAACACAATTAAAAAATGGAAATAAGGAACTCTTAGAAGCACACCACATATTTTATGTATATGTTCACATATCATACATATATGTGTGTGTGTATATATATATTCATTATTCACTATTTAATGATATTTCTGGTATTTCTAATGGCTGGAATTCCAAAATTAAGACAGAAAATTTATTTTAGCATATTAAATTTAAATTTGTCTTTGCCGTTTTTCAAAATAAGTCCGTATCATAAAATTAAAAAAAGACCAAAACACAATTCTTGTTTTCCTGCTCAGAATTCTAGGGGGTTCACTATTCAGTTGCCCCACCCCTTACTCCAAATTCCTTCACCTTCATATACTAAGAGGTATGTGTACTTCTTAGAAGTTCTTGAGGAAGGAACTTGGTCTCAGAGTAGTTTGGGTCCCATAGGAAATAGGCTGAATTTATTAAGTATAAGAGCACAAACATTCTATAGGTTTCACTAAAATGCCTTCTAGTTCAGTGGATTAACTCAGGTAATCTCTAAAGAATCTCAGATATGGTCTTTCGTGCACACCCATAAAAAATCTCTGACAGTGACTGGGCTTGTTCTGAGTGGGAGAAATAATAAATAGATCTGTGTGAAGTAAGTGATTCATGTTTCTGACTTCACTTCTTTTATTACATACTCAATGATCTATGATGACATAGCTTAGCAGAGAGTATTAAACTTAAGTGCTATTGGAGATGAGCATCGTTGGGTAGGGAAATGTGCTCAGGACTTGGAGTGACCACTGCATGTGAGTCCTGGCTTTGGCATGTGCCCTGGAAAAGTTCTCTGAACCAATCTAAGTCCCCTCATTTGCAGATAGGAGTAATATCCACAATAACAACATTTCTACTCCTCTGTTGGTTTTCCATCATGAAGACGGAAAATGCTGTTTGAAAATACTTTGTAATCTGTAAAGCACTCTCTAATGTTCATTATTGATATTGTCCCTTGTATTTGATAACAACACTCATGCTGCTGCTATCTCCCAGGCCAGTGTTCAGCTTGCCTTGGGATGGATTCTGAATTGTTTGAAGTGGACAATGACTGGCATTTTATCATACCCTTTTGCTTTCTATGCACATGTTGTCTAGAAGTACACAGTGTAAAAATGCTTGGCAAGGATCCAATCATTTTTTCAAGAGCTGGGGCCAAGTTTCTCTTTCACATCCTGCAGCACTAATGTAAGCTCAGATTCCCCTCTACATATATATTCTACATATATGTAGAGAATATCTCTATATATCTCTATAGATATGTAGAATATCTCTACATATATCTCTACAGTCCTGCCTTCAATCTGTTTTAATCCTTTTGTGAATATGTTATATTAACAAAAAAGAGTTGCTATCTTCCAGATCATCATAGCTGCAACTACCAAATATGCAAAATAACACTTTGTCTCCATAATACATCTTTTTTTTCCCTTTTAAAGATTTATTTTGGTATAGTGTTCCATGAGTCATTGTTTGCATATAAAACCCAGTGTCATGGAACACTACATCAAAAACTAATGATGTACTGTAGATGACCATTTTAACACAATAATAAAGAAAAAAAAAGATGGTGCAGATAATTAAATTGACTTGTCCATTTAAAAAATAACCTATAAAACAAGAAAAAAATTATTTATTTGAGGGAAAGAAAAAGAGAGAAAATATGAGTGGGGAGAAGGGGCAGAAGGAGAGGGAGAGAAATCCTCAAGCAAACTCCCCATTGAGTGCAAAGCCTGACTCTGGGCTTGATCCCAGGACCCTGAGATCATGACCTGAGCTAAAATCAAGAGTTGGACACTCAACTGACTGAGCCACCCAGGCACCCCTCCATAGTATACAGTATATCTTTATATATGAGCCAGTGCTATTCAGGCCAAGACCTAGGCCCTGTCCTCTATGTGTTCCTTTGTTTGCTAGAGAAGCTTTCTCAAAGTAAGGGATCAGAGCCCAAGGGAAAAGTGCAGATCAGTGGAGAACACAATGGAGAGCTCAATGCTCCTGTCCTTTCTAGTTCCTCTGTGTAGGGCCATTACATCTCTGATTATCTCTATGTGGTATCCTTGCACAGACAGAGTTTTAGAGAGGCAACTTGACAGAAACTCATACTCTATGTAAACACATGTGCATTTACATATATGTAGATATGTATAAATGAATGAATTGTGTATTAGTATTTATTAAATCATTAAGTACATTATCTTTGCCCTTGAGGAATTTACTGTCTTAAAGAGTGGAGATAAAAATATGCAATGGAGGAATGCCTGGCTGGCTCAGTGAGAAGAGCATATAACTCTTGATCCTGGAGTCAGGAGTTTGAGCCCCATGTTAGGTATAGAAATGACATTAATAAATAAAACTTTAAAAATATGCAATGGATGCAAATGCTTTGATAATCTGGATGTTCCTAAATACAGATACACACATGGATTATCCAAATGTTTCATGTTTTATGTTTTACTGAGTGTATACCATGTGCCAGGACTAATTTAAGCTCCTCACACATGTTGATGCAGTTAATCCTCCCAACACTTTCATTAAGTAGGTACCTTTTATATATACAGAAATGACAGGTACTACAATATATTCAACTTATAAAGGAGGACAGATGCTAAATTACACAGAGGTTAAGGACTTTGTCCAAGGTCATATAACCATCAAGGGGCAAAGAGGTGATATTCCACCTGAGCAATTGACTTGAGAACCCAGGTGTTTAATTCCTCTATCAGGCTGCCTCTATGATAAATGTAGTCTCCAATAGGCCTTTAGAGAGTAGATACTCCCAGCATGCCCCCTCCCTGAAAGCTTTACACATGATTAGTAGACCGTCATGAATTTTGCCAGCAGCATAGTTCTACCAGACTCTGCCATTATTGTTGAAGGCCACTATTGTAGGCTGAGTTTCACTGACACAGGCTTTGAGACAGAGATTTTCCTGTAGCAAGTTAATTGGGGAAAGCTCTCAGGAGCACCTATTAGGGATTGAGGGAAATAGAGAAGAACCAGCAACCACTCAGAGGAGACAGAAGACGACTTGCCTCATGATGCAGCTTCAACAGAGGTCTCAGCCGACCCCTTGCAAAGTTCAGAGTTGGAACGGCCCTTCTTCAGTTGTGGCAAGCATCCAGGGTGTTTGTATCCCCATATCAACTAGTCACTGGATATGGGCTGCCATAGGAGAACAACACAGCTCTCTCTGAGAGCAATTCCTGGGTAAAGAGTCAGCTGTGAGAGCTGTCAGCAGGCAGTTCTTCCAGCAGCAGAGAGGATGAGAGGATCAGCCTGCTGGGGAATCTGGGCAGCTCACCATGTACCCCTTCTGAGTCATGGTGAAATGACAGGCACTGAAGATAGTATTGTAAGAAAGGAGGTCCCTGCTTTGTCTCTCTACCTTGGAAAGGCAGATGTTTTTATGGAAAATGATATTACACACACACACACACACACACACACACACACACCCCACATACACAGAGGAGTGGTAAGCAGGAAAAAGGAAAGAAGTTTTACACACTCCCTCCCTTTCTCCCTATCCCACTCCTTTCCATGGCTGAATTACCAATATTCTTGCAGAAATTTGCAGGGGTGGCTCATCCAGATAGATCAGATTGGTCAGCCTCTCAGGGAGGATACGGCGGATGGGCAATCTTTCCCTTTCCCTCTCCCTTCAAGAAAATTGCCCATTCTCTGGGAAATTAAAGTAATATATTTCTCTGAATGGAAGCTGGCTCTTGATATAAAACCTATAGCTCAGGTGAGGTTTATATTGTTCCTAGATATGTGACGGTGAAATGATCAAGTAATTAAAACATATTTCTATAGGCCTCCTCGTTCTCAACAATGTAGAATCATTGCCCCCCTTTCTCCACCCTCTTTTCTTCTCCCCCTTATCCCCTCAACCCCACTGTGCATGTGTGCACACTTGTGTGTGTTTTGGGAAAAACATGGATATTTGTTATGTTTATACCAATATCTGCCAAGCCTTCTATGTGCTAGCTACTCTATATATGTTATTGCTAAATATGCCAATAATCCCACATTGTAGGTTTTATTCATACTGTCTGACAGAATGGGAAATTGTTGCTCAAAGAGTTTATGTGAATTGTTCATGGTTCACAGCCAGTGAGTGATAGAGCAAGTATCTGAAGCTCTCTGTCTAGATCCCCGATCCACACTGCCTCTCTGTGAAAAGGGGCTTGAAGTATCCTGCATCTCATCTGGGGTGTCTTGGGAGGGATGTTTCCCTGAAAGGCAGGAAAATGAATTTAGGTATGGATTAAATAAAGCTCTGCTCTTCCCCTACCCACACTGCTCCTACAATCCACTTTACGTATCTTGTGTGTGATGGCAGGAGGTAATTGCTTACACATCCCCAATAACACAAAGTCTTTACTTAACTAGAAAACATTAATAACTGGTTTTTGCCTTGTTAGAAACAACCTCTAATCTTCCTGGTAAAAAGAGGAGAATTTTCTCTCACAGCTGGTATGGGCTTCCATTGCAGCAGAATAAACTTTTCATTTGTTTTAAGATCTTGAATAGAAATATGCAGTGTACAGTTACATAATGTGATAGTTTAAAGTCAAAAAGGTTTGCCTTTTAAGTATCATTTATAGGATTTTTCCTTTACACTTAACATTGAAGCTGATAAACTTATTTGTGGACTTAAGAACCTTCATGCTGTTTTTTTTTTTTTTTTTTAAGATTTTATTTATTTATTTAAGATAGAATGAGTGAGAGAGAGCGTGAGAGAGGAGAAGGACAGAGGGAGAAGTGGACTTCCCAAGGAGCTGGGAGCCCGATGCAGGACGAGATCCTGGAAGTCCGGGATCATGACCCGAGCTGACGGCAGTCACTCAATCAACTGAGCCACCCAGGCGCCCCATGCTGGTTTTTAATAGGGGCCATTTGAAGAGACCACCATTGTGTAAATGATAGTTCTCATGATGAAAATGTTTGGCTTTAGTGCCTTCCAGTTAAAGAAGGATCCTGATGTTTGCCATCCACTCCCAGGTCTGGAGCAGAAACAAAGTAAGTGTGAGGGTATCAGTCCTCATCTTGGAGCAGAAATGGATAAAGATCTGTTCTCTTCCAGCTCCCAAAGGCCTTTTTCCCCACTGGCTGTATAAGTTTGGTCTCTGACATGCCCAGAAGACAGCCTGTGACATTTTTTTCTTAAACAGTACCATGCTTTAGAAAATGAAGTCAGGTTGTCAAAATAAAAACAGGTTAAGAGAGTTTGCGCAGGTTAAGGCTTTTAGTCAAGGCATTGAGTTACTGAAAGATTAGCTTTATGCTGAAATACTAAACGGCTATAGAAGAAATTTGAGAAACACCATTTAATATTATTAAAGACTCAAAGAAACAGGAACTGAGTCATGAGAAAAGAAAGTACTGAAGAAAAGGGTCAGTTAACTGGAGGCTTACAGGCAAGTTAGGATCCGTACTGGAGAGAAAAGGGGGAAATAGAAATGTATTGGCTCTTACTACAGTCAGTGGTTCTCTTTCTCACATCAGTGGTACACAGATGGTTAAATATTGCCTAAGGGTAACTTCAGTGACTAAATAGCCAGTGTAGCTTTCTGAACTGGGATCACAGGAACAGGAGTGTATTTTGGTTTTGACATTGTTTGATAAAAGATTACAACAAAACCTTTACTGACTACATTAGCCAATACAGCACAACAGGACAAAAACAGTAAGGCACACTCACTGGGCAGAAGGAAGCCACAGGCAGCTCCCACTATGTCAGGGAGGACCTGATAAAATACCCTGTGAAAAGTGATTTCATTCTGCACAAACATTGTAGGCTTTGGCTAACAATTTAAGACATGAACAAGGGCTATGAAATATTAATCCCACATAATTTGTTATTCTTATAACCTTATGAGGAAAGGTCAGTATTCTATAGTCATAAAACTCCTCTGCCACTGACAGTGTTTAACCAACAATTGTTCAACCAACAATCTCCAAGTATGCTGTAAATGTGCTATTTTTCGAAGGAGGGAGAAAGCTCAGAAGAGAGAGAGAAGCTGATTGCCTTACCTACAGGCTCACAACAAAATCAGTCCAGTGAGCCACTGGTCCTTAGTACTTCCTGAGCTTATGTTTTTATTTTCTTTTCTAATCCATTACTCACGATTTTCCTCATAGCATGAGGAGATATGCTTTAACCCTACCCCCTCCTTTATTTTTTCTTTCAAGTTCAACTCAAGCCTCATCACCTTTCTCAATACTACAACACAAAGATTACCTGCATATTATACTGAGTTCTTGGATGTTTGTGATCTTGCATGCCACTTGGGCATCTCAGGATCAAATCCATTATATTTCATAAACTCTAGAGTATTGTTATAGGCTCTATGTTTCAGTTCATTCTAATGACATCTGTCCAGCCATCAATTCAGAAATCTGGAATGATCTTTTACTGTTCCTTTCCTTCCCACCTCCCCATCAGTATATTCTATGAATTCATATTCTATGAATTCTGTCTATTATTTTCTTTCAAATCTGTCTTTCCTTTTCATTCCCTTCGTTGCTGTGTCCCTCATCATAAATGACAGTGATCTCATAACTGGTCTTCCTAATTCCTCAGTTGCTTCCTCCAAGCCACCCTCTTCTCTCTTACCAGCATATAAAACAGTTTTTCATATCACTTGGTATACTTAAAACTCTTCAGTAAGCTCCTCCATTACTTCATAGAAAAAGCTTAACTCTTGAATGAAGAAAAGAAAGCCCTTTGTGATTTGAACTGTCTTAACCTTTCTAGCATTATCTTTTGCCTCCACCAGTCTCCTGCATTCAGCCACAACGAGCATTCACTTCAATGAATGTGACTGTCTTTTACACTCCTTCATGCTGTTCCAGAGCTGTTCAGTTTTCTGGCAATCATTTGTTGATCTTCTGCTAATTCACTTATTCCCTTGAACTCTAAGCAAAGTCAGGGCCTTTCTCCTCTTCCTGGGATTCTTTGATCATACTGCTGTTCCACTCATCACATTTTACTCTGGTTGTTTGTATTTCTATTTTGGGTGTTCATTATGAGACCCTTGAAGGTAGGGACCAGATCTCAGCATTTCTGTCTCCCTAGCATCTGACATATATTAGCTGTCTATGGATTTTTTTTTTTTTTAAGAGTAATGGCCCCCTGATACTGGCTCCCCATTTTTTGTTCATTTCCTTTCAGTCTTATTGGAATGAATTTTCTCCACCCTTTTACTTCCCATTTACCTTGCCAACTCAGGGTAATAGGATTCCTACCTTCGTCACTTCCAAGAGGCACTCTTGGCAAGGTCGGCAATGATTTGCACATTGCCAACCCCCAATAACACTTTCCAGCACTGGAATTATCTGATTTATCCCATGTCTTTGACACTAAGGACTACTCTTTTATTGTAAAGCTCTTGTAAGGCACTCTCTCTCTTTCCCTCTCTGACATTGGAATGTTCTCCTCTTTTTAGCTCTTTGTCCTCCTTTATAAACTCTTTTCTTGTCCTTCCCTAAGGTTTAATACCCAGGCTATTGCTCGTATTTTCAACACTCAGTGTAGCAAACTTCCATAATGGCACTTCAACTCTTTGGTTTTAACTATGACTCACATTCTAATCAGTCTCCAAACTACATCCAGTCCTCACCTTTCATCTGCATTCAGATTCAAATAGCCAATTGCCCAGTGGACATTTATGTTCCATTATCCCTTTAAATACAGTGTAAACCTGAATTAAATATCTACCCTCTGGCCTTTTCTTTATCACAGTCTGCCCTACCCTCTCCCCATCAAAGCTTCCTGTTGAATTTCTTGCATCAGTTGGCCGCGATGCCAAAGACCCAGTCAGCTGCTGGCCATCCTAGTGTCTTCTCTAATCCTTGTTCCTCTACAACTAAGTTATCTACCCTCAGCATGGCACTGCACCCTAAATCCTCCACCAAGTAGAGAGAGCTTTTCAAGCACAAATTCTACTTTCTTCTTCCTTATTTTAAATCCTTGAGTGGCTTTCCGTCCTCCAGCCTTAAGGGGACATTCTTTGGAATGGCATACAGGCTCCCTGTGACCTAGCCCTATCTCCATCTCTAGTTCACCTCCCGCCACTCCCTGCTTTGCACTTTTATGCTCCAGTAACCTTGTGCTACTTGTGGTTCTGCCTCACTTCTTTGTTTTGTCAGTGGTAGCTCTCTGCCTAGACTGCAATTTATCCCTCATTCACCTTGGTAATCCTGATCATCACCCAATCTGCTCTCCATATCACATCCTTCAAGATGTTTTCTCCAGACCTGGTGGTTAGGGGCTCCCGCTCTGGAGTCATTCTGTTGGGGTCCACACACAGCTCTAAATCATATTAGTTGAGTGGCCTTGGAAAAATTACTAAACCCCACCATTCACAAGTCCTCCCACCTGAAAAATGGGGATCAAAATACAATTTCATTTACAAGGTTGTTAGAGATTTAAGTGAGAGTCACAGAACTGGGATGTAGTAAAAGCTCAATAAATATTTTATAACATGACTGTTCTTCTGCACTATGCCTTATCCATTTCTTTTTATTTTTTAATTTATAATTTTTTATTTTTTATAAACATGTATTTTTATCCCCAGGGGTACAGGTCTGTGAATCACCAGATTTACACACTTCACAGCACTCACCAAAGCACATACCCTCCCCAATGTCCATAATCCCACCCCCTTCTCCCAAACCCTCTCCCCCCAGCAACCCTCAGTTTGTTTTGTGAGATTAAGAGTCACTTATGGTTTGTCTCCCTCCCAATCCCATCTTGTTTCATTTATTCTTCTCCTACCCACTTAAGCCCCCATGTTGCATCACCACTTCCTCATATCAGGGAGATCATATGATAGTTGTCTTTCTCTGCTTGACTTATTTCGCTAAGCATGATACGCTCTAGTTCCATCCATGTTGTCGCAAATGGCAAGATTTCATTTCTTTTGATGGCTGCATAGTATTCCATTGTGTATATATAGCACATCTTCTTGATCCATTCATCTGTTGATGGACATCTAGGTTCTTTCCATAGTTTGGCTATTGTGGACATTGCTGCTATAAACATTTGGGTGCACGTGCCCCTTTGGATCACTACGTTTGTATCTTTAGGGTAAATACCCAATAGTGCAATTGCTGGGTCATAGGGCAGTTCTATTTTCAACATTTTGAGGAACCTCCATGCTGTTTTCCAGAGTGGCTGCACCAGCTTGCATTCCCAGTATCACCAGAGCTAAGCAGTGCTTTGCATATTGTAGGTACTCAATGCATCATTGTTGGATTGAACCAAATTGAAAGAATGAATGAATGAACTAGAGAATATTTGTGCATGGTGGCATACTAAGAATGTAGAAATGAACCAAACAGAAGAGTCTCAGTTAAGTGATTTATCCTGTTAAGTGCCAACCACTGTTGTAGAAGGAGGTTGGTATATTTAGTATGTGAGACCCTGTGGAGCACTGCTCAGATCTGCTCTTCAGGATGGGAGCACTAACTCCTCCAGCCGCTGGGAGTTTATGGCAGACTTCTCACAGCCGGGTATCCCTTTTCTGATGACTATGCTGGGCTGGAAAGAACCATGTTTCCTAATGTGCTGCCCCTGCCTGCATCTAATGACTTTGGAGACTGTTGTCTGACCTTGCTCCAACTTGGGACAGTTTTGCAGAGTCCTTCTAGCTGCAGAAGTCACCACAGGATGGGTGAGGCCCTGGTGGGACTCCAGGGCAGACCAGTTGCTTCCTCTACTCAATCTGACTTCCTTCACATCTGTATAGATGTCGACCCCCCCACCCCCACCCCAGAATACATCCTCTAATGTCCTGTGTGCAAACTTCAGTTTTAGAATATTTCCTGGTAATCCTACCTGTAGCATTTCTCAAAAGGGTGAGAGTCAAGTGAATTACGTTTTAGTTACAGTTTATATGAGATATATATGAAATGACCAGGAGTGAGGCCGGCACTAAAACAGAAGACATCATGATGATTATTTTTGAGGGGTGACAGGATTTAGAAGGGGGTACCAAGATAGAAGCCTCTGCTTACAGCAACTTTAATTCCTGGCTCACCCTCTACCTCAAATATTGTGAATTATGGGTCCATATACATATATTTTCTATCACTTATGTCCTGCTGGGAAATGCAAACATGGAAAGTGAAAGAAATTCCTGAGGCTCCTGCCTATAGCAAGGTTTTGGGGAAATTGGTAAACCCTATACTGTGATGATGTATCCCCTAGCAGGCAGTGGCTACATTTTTATTAATAAAAAATGGGCAGCAACATTAGAAACAATGTATTGCCTGCCCATATTACATTAGGATTTCACTTTAAAATAATTTGTTCTAGAGAAAAAAAATCCACAAAATAATTAAAGCTAGTAAGTTTTTTAGTTATTACACTTGTCACAAGGGTTTAGCCCAGGATAAATTAATTCTTACTGTGGATGGCCAGGATAGGTTTGTTTTTGTTTTTGTCTCTTTAAACTCCAGGGTATATCATAGTTTCTATTTATGAATTTTGAAGAAAAGATACATACATTTTATTGCATAAAGTACATGCATATAAAAAATAAACAATACAGAATTACACACATTAAAAAGTGGAAGTCTTCCACCATTTCTCTCCCCACAATGTCAATTCTCAGAAATAGTCACCATGAAGAATTTGGTATATATCTAGGGGAATACATCTCACCTATATTTATATTTATAATAAAAGTGTGGAAATATTAATAATTTTAAAAAACTTGGCTAGTGAATTGGTTAAATTTCTTAAACTAATATAGACAGACATGAAACCCTTTGTTCTCTCACTCATGCTTCTGTTCAGTCGAATCTCCTGCATATATAACACAGACACCTCAGTTATTGCTAGAATATTGATGGTTATCTTTTTCTTTCTTTCCCAACACAACTTCCTGTGAAAACACCAGAGGGATTGTGTATTTTTCTTGAAGTTCAACTTCTTTTGAAAATGGTGATATATCATCATATTACAACCTTGGCAGAAGGACTTATTTTCCCCTTTGTATGTTTTAAATCCCCAGGTTCATGTCACACCTAGATTTGCTGCTTTCATTAGTTTATATCACTTTCAATTTAATGACAACAGAGAATTGGAAAGTTTCTGTTTCTTAAGACATTGCTAGTATTTCTCTTTCGATTTTTTTTGTACCTGTCTCAACTTGTACTCTCTCAGGTCCCAATACCAACTACATTTCCCAAGTAAATGACAGCAAAAGACCCCAGTCATTACCGTAGACATGATTAAGAAAGAAATTTCTAGGCTAATAAACCATAAAATAGACTACCATTGCAAATGATAGCCATTCCCTTGGAGAATTCAACAACATTGAAAGTTTGAACATAAAAGATTAGAAGTCATCCAATCTCATTTTATTGAAGATAAATTTTTTAAAAGATTTATTTATTTATTTGTTTGTTTATTTATTTATTTATTTATTTGGAGAGAGAGAAAGAGAGACCTCAAGCAGACTCCACACTGAGCAGGAACACCCTCCACCCCTAGGGCTCTATCCTAGGGCCCTGAGATAATGACCTGAGCCAAAATCAAGAGTTGGTTGCTCAAAGAACTGAGCCATGCAGACACCTCTAAAGATGGATTTTTAACAGCTCAGCAGAATAATCTAATACGCAAACATAAAATATGTCAGAATGATGAGTGGCTTAGGTTCCAATGCATTTAGAGGCAAGAATCTAGGCAGATAAATCTGGATAAATAAGTTTTGATGATTTGATATCAAGACCTGGATGGAGTCCTTTGCATTAAGAAAGTAAATGTTATTGCTGCTTTTGAACATTTCTAGCAAACTGGACAGAAATGAGCCAATCTTATATCATACCAGTTGTGAAGACATTTTTTAAAAAGGGTGAGCAATAGCTAGAAATTTTTATTTAAGAGTTATTAGTTTCAATTTTTCAGGTTTGAATCAAGACATATGGTCCTTAATTTTAGACAGCTACTATTTTTCTTATATTAAACAAAGAGCTAATTTATATTTATATTTTCTTGTCATAAGAAATAGAAATAATCACCAGATTATTTTATCTGGGGCATGAGCTATAAATAGAATGTTTTTTCTAGTCTCTATAGGTCATTTACAAGTCTTGAAGTCCTTGTTGGAATTAGCATCATCATTAGCCCTCTCCTCCCTGCCCCCCCTTAGAATGAGTGGGACCCCACTTTTTCAGCACTCTCAGGAATGCTGAAATGCATGTACTTCTTAACTGCACTGGAGTAAATGCTTTGTCATGCAAACCAACAACTCAAAGATGCAACCATGATAGGGAAGCAAAACTGTGAATAACATCAACATGCTGAAAAGCTAATGTACAATATGCTAGAACTCTTTTAAAAGGAAAAATTAAAAAAAAAAAACAAAAACAAACTGTGATGAGTCAGAAAGTTAGTGTCTCTTAGATGGTAGAATTGATAAACACCCATAAAAACAACTTTTCTTATCGTACGTCATATAGACCCAGAGCTTTTTTTTTTTTAAAGATTTTATTTATTTGTCAGAGAGAGGGAGGGAGAGAGAACGAGCACAGGCAGACAGAATGGCAGGCAGAGGCAGAGGGAGAAGCAGGCTCCCCGCTGAGCAAGGAGCCCAATGTGGGACTCGATCCCAGGGCGCTGGGATCATGACCTGAGCTGAAGGCAGCCGCTTAATCAACTGAGCCACCCAGGCGTCCCTAGACCCAGAGCTTTAACTTAAAGTGGTCATCATTCTTAGAACAAAGAAGATTGTAGTCAGGGAAATAGGTTGTGATCTGCACTATAGGCTATAGATTTTATAATTACCACCATGCTTATGAAAACAGATGCCATCTGAATATTTAAAAATCTATTAGAATAAGCATACTTGAGTCAGTCAAGCACAGACTTACATAGAATAGATGTTTTGAACGAGTGGCTATTCTACCTTGCCTGTTATTTACTCATATAACTAATGCAGTAGACCATGCCCAGTTAAATGGAGAACCTTCCCTGGTGTAACTATCAGCACAGCTGCTGCCCGGGACAACCCACAACAAAACTGGCTGTAGCTGCCCCAGGAATCCCAACCTAAAAGAATGGTGATTCTACACTGATATTCTGCAGAAACTTCCTGGCAGCTATGAGGTTAAAATCTCAGAACATCTAGGAAGAAAAAAGTAAGTACTTTTAAAACATTGCTGGAGAGGGGCTAATAAATTCTTAGGATTAACACCAAAGTCTGATGCAAATGAATTTAATCCCCTTGATATTCCAGGAGAAATTAAAGCTAATGAATTAAATATGCAAGTAAGTCTCCTTTTGTTGCAATTCTCTTTTGCAAATATTGCAATAATCTTGCATTGTCAACATTATTGGAGAGCTACTTTCTAGCTATTTTGAACATATTTCCCTACTGGGCATCTGTATGCTTAGAATTTTAAGTGCATTGATTAGTTTTCAAAATCCTGAGTTTTTTCATTCATAAAATTTTTATTTTAGGAAATAGACAAAACCATTTTACATATATGTATGTGCCACTACCAATATCTTTTGAAATAGATAATAAACTTATTTTTGTCATAAGCTTACTTAAAGTTTTTTCCTGCTGTCTTAAAAAAGATACGCTAACCGTAGGATTTTTATAAGAAAGCTAAAGAGATTAGGCTTTTTTAAAATTTTTTTTAAAGATTTTATTTATTTATTTGACAGACAGAGATCACAAGTAGGCAGAGAGGCAGGCAGAGAGAGAGAGAGAGAGAAGCAGGCTCCCCGCTGAGCAGAGAGCCTAATGCGGGGCTCGATCCCAGGACCCTGAGATCATGACCTGAGCCGAAGGCAGCGGCTTAACCCACTGAGCCACCCAGGTGCCCCAAGAGATTAGGCTTTTTTAGACTTTCTATCCAATATCAAAGTATTAATAAAGATAAGAAATATGTTCTCATAGTAAATATATCTGTTATTTTTCTTTTCTTTTTTTTTTTTTTTAATTTATTTGACAGAGAGAGAGAGATCACAAGTAGGAAGAGAGGCAGGCAGAGAGAGGGAGAAGCAGGCTCTCTGCTAAGCAGAGAGCCTGATGTGGGGACTCGATTCCAGGACCCTGAGATCATGACCTGAGCCGAAGACAGAGGCTTAACCCACTGAGCCACCCAAGCGCCCTATGTGTTATTTTTCATAGCCAAATCCTGGAATCACTCCCACTTACATGAAGTCCAAATATATATTTCTCAAGTTACTAATTCATTAACATATTGGTGGATTATATATTAGGCAGTTTGATGCTTTCCACTTTCCACTGTTAGTAAGCAAAGGATTCAGAAAAAGACAAGCTAGTTTTTTTTAAAGGATTGTCCTGATGCAATATGAATTTATACTTAGTCTAGGACTCTGCCTTTGGATTAGGGAGGGGGCATATTTTTTATTTTGTAGTATAGCTTGAGGTGAAGGTAGACCATGTCCCTTTTCTACCACCATGTTTAAAAAGAGTTAGAATTCTGATGACAGCAGTTCTAAGATTTATTGAATTGTCAGACTAAATTTCTTTTTCTTTTTTTTTTTTTAAAGCTTTTATTTATTTATCTGACAGAAAGAAAGATCACAAGTAGGCAGAGAACCAGGCAGAGGGGAAGAGGGAAGCAGACTCCCCACTGAGCAGAGATGTGGGGCTCAATTTCAGGAACCTGGGATCACGATCTGAGCGGAAGGCAGAGGCTTAACCCACTGAGCCACTTGGTGCCCCTCAGATTAAATTTCTTAATCTAGGTTCAGAGGGACCATAGATTGCATTATCTGGAAAGGTCAATGGGAAGCTGTGAGAAAAGAGTTTTCCCTAGAGTGTGTGTAAATACTACACCCAATAAAATATTCAAGGATATTTTAACCAGGTTTCATTAGACATAGAACCCCTTGGTTGGGTATATGGCATAGTGCTCAGTCTACCGACTGCATTGTGGACATTGTGGATGGGTTTATTTGAGTTTGCGGGGATTATCTGGAAGCCTCAACATACCAATGCTAGCTTCTAGATAACAAACTGCATTGCCTGTAATTATTTTATGTGCATCAGTAAGACCATATAAAGGAACTTCTAAAAACTGGGTGTGCTAACAATGGTCTCTTCTCCTCCCACCCTTCTTTTTCTTTTCTGTTCTTCCTCATTTTCAAAAGCATAAATCCTTCCCTAGGATAATCAAAGGAATGGTAAGCAGTCTCCACCATTTATTAACTTCTTAAGTGCTACTAACAGTGGATTTGAGGATGTTCTGAAAGGCCTGATGGCAGAGCTCTCTGTGTGCTTTCTAAAGATGGACTTCTTACCACACATTTTATATGAGATGGTCCTGAAAAATCTGATGGTGACATTCACACTACCTCCTCCATCAATGTGACACATTGTCCCACCCAGTTAACTAAAGATTAGAAAATATTCCCTCTAGAGCTGATAATTCAGTGCCCTAATCAGGGGGTTTCCCCAGGAGTCAGAGTACTCAGGCAGTGCTAAATCTCTTCCCATGGCCCATATTCTCTGGCACTATTCAGTGCAATCCTTAAGTGTTTAGTGTTAAAGAATTAGGCTGCTTTCCTTTCAGTTACTTATATCAGGAATCACATGACTAATCCAATATGGTTTGGAGAATAAAACTAGATTTGGAGAAATATCAAACCTCTGTAGAACATTTTACTAAATTCTTACCTCCTCTGGAAGGACTTAACTATTAATGAGTCATATTCTAAAAGGGAAAATAGCATTTAAAAAGGAGCAGGAAAGCAATTTTCCCAGTTTAAGAATACAAATGAAAAGGATTAGTTTTTTTCTCCAAGTGAGAATTAAGGGCATAAGAGTTAATAAAATCGATTCAGTTTATTTCAGTTCTTATCAGTTCAGCAAGTATTTACTGAGCATCCGTAGATGCCAGAGTCAAATGAGGTGCTGAGGAGACCAAGATGGAGAAGATACTGTCTCTTTATTCATGTAACTCAGGTCCTGATTGAGAGAACATGCACAAATGCATGCTTTAAAAAAACATGGCAAGGACTATGATTGAGCTGTTCTCTGGTGCTCTGGGAACCCACAAGAAGGGATCTGAATTTAGCATATGGATGGATGGGTTCATGCTCTTGGATGGGGATAAGGTCTGAACTGCGTTTATGGTATGAAAAGAATGTTGCAGTCTAAGAAAGTCTGAAGTAGGAAAGGGGAAAAGAAGTGTGTTTGGGGACATTAGAAGGCAGTTCTAATTAGATTAGAAGGCAGAAGAGACGAAGTGAAAAAGATAGGAAAATACAGAATTGGAAGTGCTAATTGGGGAGCTACAATCAGCTTGGACCATGAGTAACTATTATGAGGGGAATGGTAGAAAATTGGGCTAGAGGAATAGGTCCACTGAGGTCACTGAGTGTTACGGCACTCGGACTTCAGTGTAGGAAAGGCTGAGTAGCAGACTGTGAAGGGTCTGAGATCTTAATCACTTTGCAAGCTAACTAGTTTGGTTGCTAGAGTTTCATAAATGGTTGAACATAATACTCCTTGGTCAGAGACAAAGGATTCTGTTATTTATGGCACAACAGGCAACACGAGGTTCAGATTCCTATGGACTTTTCTTCTGTGGGGGCAACAGGAAGGTGGGCCTAGGTGGATGTTGTACACAGAGTGGGTTTCCATCACAGCCAAGAAACCCCGAGCTCAGAATTCCCCAATATTTTATAAGGGAGATGCATGCAAACCTGCTCAATATTTGCTGTGAAGGGAGATGTTATCTTTGTTGTATGGCAAACAAATGTGCTCTCTCCTGAAGGGAGACACTGTATTTTCTAAGGCTGTTTGCTATACAAATATTCTTGAAAAGACAATCTGAAGTAAAAGCTGCCGATGCTTCTCCTCACAAGATGCACAGAAATGTTGAAGATCTGTGAAGAACTTTCTACAACAATATAACAATCAGATGTGCTTTTAGGTATTTCACTCTACTGGTAGGTGAGGGATGGGGTTGGGAGGTTGTTGCACTAGTACAGGTAAGAGAGAGTCTAAGTCTGAGAGGTGGTAGGAATGAATTTGAGAAATAAATAGGAGGAAAAATAGGTATTCTTGCCTTCTGAGAGAGAGGGGATCATCTAAAATTAGGGCCCATCAAACATTTTTAAACACAGAGCCAGATAGCAAAAATTTAGGTTCTGTGGCCCTATGGCCTCTAATGCGTTCAACTCTGCCGTTACAGTAGAAGAGCGGTCATCGACAATACAGAAGTGAATGGGGGTTGCTCTGCTCCAGGAAGACCGTAGCTATGGAAACAGATCCATGGGCTATAATTTTTCAACACCAGGTCTAGAATAAACCCTAGGTTTATGTCTTTTATGACTAGATAGATGGAAATGGTAAAAATTTCTCTCAATTATTTAGCCAGTTTTGTTGGTATGTGTTAGAGAGTGAGGAGCTGAGTTTTTAAAGTTTTGAATTTAGGAAACTAGGCAGACGGATATATGCATTTGAGGTTTCAGACAAGGTCAGTGTTAGATTTAATGACTTAGAAGTTTTAAGCATATAGATGGAAGTTGAAACTGTGGAAATGAGTATCATCATTCAGTGAGAACTAAAGAGTAAGTACGGAGTTGGGCCAAAGACAAAACCCTGGGAAGCACCAATCTCTAAGGGTCAGGCTTACATTAGGAGGTACTCTGAAATTTCTTCAGATGTAATGTCTTATTTGTGTATACGTGTGTGTGTGTGTGTGTGTGTGTGTGTGTGTGTAAACAAGGGATTAGAGAATGTATTTCAGTGATAAAACAATCCTCCCTAAGACTGTCAACTCCAAAAACCTCCCATGCTGTATAAGTCATTTATTACTTCATCAGAATAATAAAGAGCTTCAAAGAAATTTAAGAGGCACACTCATACTTTTCTCTGTTCATTCAATTTGTGATTTTGAGAGTAAAGTTAACTGAGAAGGACCTTGGTTAGTCATACTGAAATCCAAACTACTTCCATTAGAATCCAGTTTTTCATTTCATCTGGGAAAGACATAGAGGTGGTTTGTTCCACTCCTCTCTTCTGAATGGAAGTATGACTGAGGTTATTAGTTCTTCATTTATTTGGTCAGTCACTTGACAAATAATGAGCATCTACAATGTGCATAGCGATGTGCTGTGGAGGATAGAAAGCTGAACAAGAGGATGCCTGGGTGGCTCATTCAGTTGAGTGTCTGCTTTCAGCTTAGGTCATGATCCTGGGGTCTTGGGATTGAGTCCCACATTGGGCCCCCTGCTCCACAGGAAGTCTGCTTCTACCTCTGTGCCTCTCCCCAGTTGTTCTGTCAATCTCTCACTTTCTCTCTCTCTCAGTCTTTCTTTCAAATAAATAAATAAATCAAATCTTACAAAAAGGAGAAAGAAAGGAAGGAAGGAAGGAAGGAAGAACGAACGAACAAGATACAACCTGCCTAGATTTAAACCCAATAATGGTAACATCAAGCAGAATGTGATCATTGGCTCAAGAAATGGTCACTAAAACCATAGTACAATTATTGGTGTGTTTTCTCTGCTATTCTTTGTAATTATGTTTAGAAACTTCCAGAAATAACATGAACCCATTATTTAAAGTCATAAGTGATGTATGGGGAAACTGCAAATAAGGAAGGGGAAACTGTAAATAAAACCACATGCTTCCATATTCTTTGTCAGAGGAATTCAGAGGGATGAAATTCTGTCAGTGCTATTGCCATCTATTTGAGCTGTAAGCTTTATTTGGTAGCTTGTTAAATATACTCAGATTATAAGGGTAGAAAATGCCTACTTTAAAAAAAAATAAAAAATCATGAAATGAGACAATGATTATGTTTACACACACAAATGAGTTTGACTAGTTCAAACAACTATTTTTTAATCTATATGACAACAATTTAAAATCTTTAAATATATTTTTGAAGTTAAAAAGTCTTTTGAAGGGGTGTCTGGGTGGCTCAGTGGGTTAAGCTGCTGCCTTTGGCTCAGGTCGTGATCTCAGGGTCCTGGGATCGAGTCCCACATCGGGCTCTCTGATCAGCAGGGAGCCTGCTTCCCTCTTTCTCTCTCTGCCTGCCTCTCTACCTACTTGTGATCTATCTCTGTCAAATAAATAAATAAAATCTTAAAAAAAAAAGTCTTTTGAAGTGATTTAGGGTTATGTAAAGTGAAAACAAACAAAAAGCAAACATTTTTCTTGCTTGCTTTGGCTCCAAAATGGAAAAATCTAATATTTAGAGGATGGGGTAAGTTATATTGGCACAGGGGTTTCCTATTCATTATCAGTGCAAAACAAACCAATAATCAATTTCAAGTCACAAACATATTTCTACATTTGAATGCTGAACAAATTAATGTATTTTCTTGAGTTACTACTTTTTGGGTCTGATACAATGTCTCATTTATAGAACCAAATGAAAATTTGTTTGCTATGAGTACATTCTTTGGTGGTTTATTGTTAACTCTGTGGAAAGCCCTGTAATTTTTAATCTTCAATCTTTATTTTAATTCAAGTAATTAAAGAAGCCCCTTGATTATTAAAAGCTATTACATGCTCAGTCAGAGGGTCTATTAATTCATCCTTTCTAACATTCATTATGGAAATAGGTAGTGTTAAATCACAGCTGAGTGCAGCACTTGCATCTGTAAATAATGGTGGTTGTGAAAAATGCCTGTTTGTGTTCATCACAGTAAATTTCCTTGACCCATTAGTTGGATAACAGATCTGACAGGGCCTTTGGTGAGCGAGTTCTCTCAAGAATCAAAAGATGTTGGCTTGATGGACCACTCACCCTCTATTATTTTTGAAAGCCTATTTGGAAATTGTAGGCTAACTTCATAGTGAAATAACCTGGTCCCTCATGATCAGAATCTCATATTTCTTGTCTACTCACATCTAATCCTTAAAGAAGAGGGTGAATCTGTCTTACCTTGCATGGATCAGAATAAAAGAGGGTTGTAAATGAATAAAGATATATTTGGAAGATTCTCCCATCAGTTTTGGTGCAACCCTTAATGAACAGTATTACCTAAACTTAGTCCTCACATGTATACGATTCTAATGTTGCCTCATGTGCTTTGTGTGAAATAATTTCTGCCTTCCTTCAGATCTTCTGTAGGAAGTGTTTGAATAATTGCAAGTGCATCTTCAGTATAACTCTAAGTTCATGGCTGAAGTTAATTTTGCCTTCAGTAGGCTGTAAGTTTCTCTGGGTAGGAGCTGCTTCTGCTGTTTCTTTTACAGCTTTCCTGATAGCAAGGCAATCCATGACTGGGACTCAGTGGGCATTACTGCTTATTTGCCATCAAAACCTTAAGGTTTATTAATAAGAAGCCAAGAGCTGAGAAATAAGATTAGCTGGAAGCATGGGTTGGGGCCAAATCATTGTGGCCTTATCTGCCAGACAGATTTGGACTTTATGATTTTTGATAGCAGAAAGTGTGACTGTAGTTGTGCTAAAGGAAGCGCAAGGACTTGGAAGGTGGAGAGAGGGTAGTGGAAGTTAGGGAGACGCACCAGGCAGTACACAACTGCTTAAATTTAGGCAGGAAAAATCAAAAGCCATAAGTCCAGATGACAAACATCACAGTGAAGGAAAGCACTAATCAATGAAGTCTGAAGGGAGAGGTTTGATTCAGAGTGCAGAGAAAATAATTGAGCAAAAAGAGAAAGACAGAACATTCTAATTTGCTAGAAACATTAATGGAATTTCAGTTACTGAAGTATTTTTTGACAAAAAGGGCATGTCTTTCTCACCACCCTGAATAGTTGATTTTTCTCTCCTCCCCTCCATCCTCCTCCCTCCTCCCTCCTCCCTCCTCCCTCCCTCCTCCCTCCTCCCTCCTCCCTCCCTCCATCCCTCCCTTCCCTCCTTCTTCCCTTTTTCCCTTTCCTCTTTCACCTCTTCGTCAGTCCTTCAACAAAGGCTGCCAACAAATCCTAAATTTTACTCCCTCTGGTTTCATTTATTTCACATTCTTCCCCTCCTTGGTGTCTTAGTTTGATTTTGCTGATTCGAAATTGCCTTCTTGTGGACTATTCCTTCTACAAAATATGTTACTGGACCTTGAAGTGAGTGACACAGAGTCGTTGAATTGCTAAGAATTTCTTCCTTAGCAATTTTTTCTGAGATAAACATGCAGCATTTTACTGGATTTTTGAAGAATCCTTTTTGTACTATGATTTCCCTGCACTCCCTCCTCAAGGGTGAGGAAATGCTCTCAGATTCTTCTCTCTAATATTATGCCTCCTAAATAATGCTTAAGTCTCTATGAATGTTACCTGAAAAGGTATTGCTAGAGAGAAGTATGTGTTGCCTGTGTCCATTAGCATAGCCTGCCACTGTTGTCAGATCCTTCCATGCTGTGTGTGTGTGTGTGTGTGTGTGTGAATATGGTTTGATGAAAGTGGGGTCCAGGGAGCCCAGTGGTGGGAGGCAAGGGAGGTGTCACATACCAAAAGTGTTAGCACATTGGGCCAAAGGACAGATTCTGTTGGTGCTAGAGTCTAAATTGAGTTACCAAGCAAAAGAGAGAAAGAGTTCGATAAGAACCAAAAAAATAAAGGCGGAAGATGGTGTCAGAAAACTAGAGCTTGAGAAGTTCTGGAATTGTAATGCAGATATTGAAGTCAGTCTTCAGGAGGGACTAGTGTGACTCAGCAAGGAGGCTAAGTTTACTTAAGAGATTGAAATGGGTGGAATTACGTTTTCAGTCCCATATCACCAAAGTTCTGAGCCTTAGGAAAAGCATCTCTCCAAAATACCTTATTTTTTATTTGCAAAAAAGGGAAAGACAGTACTCCTTGTTTATATTCAGTATAACTCATCAACGTACTTAAATCTTTAATCAACCTAATTCCAGAAAGGAGAGAAGTGATTGAAATGTGTGATTTTCAAAGACAACATGTTCTTGGCAAATTGAAGATATATAGCTTTGTGGTTTAAAGTTCAGTCTCTGGAATCAACCAAACCTTGGCTTGAATCTTTGTTATTTATAAGCTATGCAAACTTGGGCAAGGTCCTTAAGCTCTTCAAACTTCTATTTCATTATCTGTAAAACAGGGATAAGAATAATACTTATCTTTTAGGATTTGGAGTGTAATTAATGAAATAGTAAATCATGTGGAATGTGAGACACAGAGTAAATGCTCAATAATGTTAGTGTTACCATTATGATTATTTTCGATCTAATTTTTCCTTTTCTCAGATTACTTTGATATCTAATTACCTCAACTATATCTTTAGTATAAAGAATGAAGTTGGTTGAAAGATCATCTATACATCCAAATAATTTCTTTTCTTTCAATCTAACACTGGGTGTAAATTGTAAACATGAAAACAGTTGGAATTAAAGACAATAGAGCAAATATTTCTGGATTATTTCCAGACTCCTTGTCACAGAGATGGAAATGCTATTCTTTAATGTCTCTATTGAGTCCTATCTCTAAAATTTTAATATACTGGAGTCAACTGTCTAATAAGTTAACAATGCTTTTTGTTATTCACTAGGTATAAATGAATTTTTAACAGGTTCTGTGTGAGAAATGAGAAAGAAATGCAATATTGAGTTTTGGTCATTGGGCTCTTATTGCCAAGTTAAGGAGATAGAAGATAAATACACAGAAAAATAGAAGAAAATGTGCAAAAGAATAATTTAATAGAAAAACAAGTGAAAATAAGAAAATCTGAAAATAAGCGCAGTATAATTTACATGTAGTTGAACATGTGTAGATAAATTATTTTGCTTTCAGCTTTTTTCCCTAATACTATCACATAATAATTTACCTACATCATTAAAAATTTTTGTTCTTAGTTTCTAATGACGTTTTTAACAACTTTTTTGTGACACACGATACAGCTTGGCCATTGGAAGTAGATAATCCAGTGGTTTTTAGTATAGTCACAACTGAAAAACCACCACCACAATTAATTTTAGAACATCTTCATCACCCCAGTTAGAAACTTCATACCTATGAACAAGCAGTCCTTTCGTTCTACCCAGCCCTTCCTCAGGTTTCCAGCCCTGGGCAAACATTAATTGACTTTCTGTCTATGGATTTACCTCTTCTGGATATTTAATATAATGGAATCATAAAATACTTGGTCTTTTATGACTGGCTTCTTTTTTTTTTATTTTTTAAAGATTTTATTATTTATTTATTTATCTGAGAGAGATTGAGAATAAGTGGGGCAAAGGGCAGAGGAAGAAGCAGACTCCCTGCAGAGCAGGGAGCCAGATATAGAACTCAGTCCCAGGACCCTGGCATCATGACCTGAGCCAAAGGCAGATACTTAACCCACTGAGCCGCAGAGGTCCCACATGACTGGTTTCTCTTACTTGCATGTTTTCAAAGCTTATTTATGTGTGGAATGTATCCATACTTCATTTCTTTTAATTGTTAAATAATACTCTATTGTAGGGAAATAACTGCACTTTATTTCTCCATAGATCAGTTGATGGGTATTTGGATTATTTGCATTTATGGGTATATGAGTAGTGCTGCTATGAACATTTGTGTACAAGTTTTTGTGGAGATAAATGTTTTCATTTCTCTTGGTTATATACCTTGGAGTGAAATTTCTGGACCATATGGTAATTCTATGTTTAACATTTTGAGGAACTGCCAAACTCTTTTCCTAATTGACTGCACACCATTTTACATAAACCTCAACAATGTAAGAAGGTTCCAATTTCTCTATCCTTGCCAATATTTGTTATTTTTTATTCTTTAAAAAAATTAAAATCATTCTAGTAAGCTGGTTTTGATTTGCATTTCCCTAAATACTAGTGGTATTGAACTTTTTTTTTTCTTTTTTTTTCTGAGAGTGAACGGTGGATGGAGGGGCAGAGGGAGAGAGAATCTTAAATGGACTCCACACCAAGTGTGGAGCCTGACTTCACAACCCTGAGATCATGACCTGAGCTGAAACCAAGAGTTGCCACTTAACTGACTGAGCCACCCAGGCATCGTGAACATTTTTTAAAATGTTTTGTTCCTGAATTTATGGGGAAGTGTTATCTTACACTTTTAAGTAAGATGTTGGTTGTGGGTTTTTCTTAGATTCATTTGATTAAGTTCCCTTCTATTCCTGCTGTGTTTCTTTTCATCAAAAAAGGGTGTAGAGTTTTGTCAGATGTTTTTATGCACATGTTGAAATAATAACATGGTTTTTTATTCTTTTAATATGTTTATCTTTTGCTAGGTTTGGCTTACTAATATTTTGCTGAGGATTTCGTTTCTATATTTGTGAGAGATACTGGTTTCCAGTTTTCTTGTAATACCTTGGTCTAGTTCTGGTAATGGGGTACTATTGGCCTCATAGAATGAGTTCTGCCTATTCTTTTACATGCAGGCATTTTACATTTTTTTGTTTTCCAAATCAGTGTCATCATTTAAGCTTCAATAGTCAACCACAATTTAGAAAAATCAGGAAAAAATGTCTATTATATTTACTCATAGTTTTACTCTTCTGTTGCTCTTCCTTCCTTCTTGATGTCCCAAGAGTCCTTCCTTTGTTATTTATTTTCTGATTCAGGAACTTCCTTTAGTCATTTTTTTAGAGTTAAGTCTGTTGGTAATAAATTCTTTTTGTTTCGCTACCTCTTATAATATCTTGATTTCTTCATTCCTGAAGGATATTTTTGCCAGATATAAAATTCTAGATCAACAGTTCTTTAATTTCAGTACTTGAAAAATGTTATGCCACTTCTATAGGCCCCTGTGGTTTGGGATGAAAAATTCCTTGTCATTTGGATGTTTTTCCTCTATAGGTAAGATGCCATTTGTCTCTCGCTGCTGTTAAGAATTTTTCTTTGCCTTTGGCTTTCAGAAGTTTGACTATGACATATCTTACTGTGGAATTCTTTGAGTTTCTATTTGGAGTTTGCTCAGTTTCTTGAAAATGTCTGTGTTTTACCAAATTGGGGAAATTTTCAGCAGTTGTCTAAAAAATGCTGCCCCCTTCTTTTTCTTCTCCTTCTGGGACTTTAATGACATGGGTGTTAAGTCCTTCGTTATAGTCCCACATTGCCCTGAGGCTCTGTTCATTTTCTTTTCAGTCCATTTTTTCTCTGTTGTTCAAATTGGCTTATTTCTTTTGTTCTGTCTTCAAGTTTACTGTTTATTTTCTCTGTATTCTCCATTCTTCTGTTGAGCTTATCTATTGAATTTTTCTTTTCTTTTTCTTTAATATTTTAAATTTTTCAATTCTAAAATTTCCATTTGGTTCTAATTTATAGCATCAATTTTTTTCTATTTTTTATTTATTTCATGCATGTTCAAATTGTTGAAGTATTTTTATGATGAATGCCATAAAATCCTTGTCAGATAAATCCAACATCTGTGTTATCTCAATGTTGGCATCTGTTGCTTTTTTCTCATTCAAGTTGAGATTTTCCTGCTTTTTGGTATGACAAGTGACTTGTGATTTTATCTTAGATGTTTAGAGTATTTTGTTTTGAGACTCTGGATGTTCTTTAAATCTTCTGGTTCAGAAGACTTTATTTGACACGATTGCTGAGAGGAAGTAGGTGAGAAACCACTTCCTTACTGTCAGGTAGTAGTGGAAATCTAGATTCTTCCCTTGGCCTCTGTTGACATGCAGGAGGGCTGGAGGAGAGTCCTATAACTGAGATAGGTAGGCAAAGGAGTCAGCCTCCCCACTAGGCTACCAGTGATGTCACCCTGGCCTGAGGGAATGCAGGCCTCAATACTGTTCCCTACTTGGTCTCCACCAACACTACTGTGGGGAGGGGTGCCTTATTACCACTAAGTAGGAGTAACAGCCCACATGGCATCAACAGATACCATTCTAATTGGAAGGTGAAGGGACAACTTTTTACCATCAGGTGGGGATTAAAGTCCAAGCTCCCCTGTGATCTTTATGGACACTGTAAGGGAGAAGGGCTTATAACTCTTAGGCAAAGATGAAAGTACTGGTTCTACTAGGAAAAAAGATGTTCCTAGTTACAGATCAGTAAGATCCATAATCCCCACTCAACCTTTGCTGATGGCATTGGAAGTGGGGGTACATATTTTTCTACCACCATTGGGGTGGTATCAGTAGAGGCTGGTGGACTGCCACCCCACATAGTGGTATTGTTGGAGGCCAGGTAGAAAGAAGTAAAGAACCACCCCTCTCCCTCAGGACAGGTTGGTTTAGTAGGGGTGGTTATTGTCCAAATGTTTTCTCTTTCACTACACTGTTCTTTTCCTTTTCCTTTTGTTAGAGAGAGGTGGCTCTTCCTTAGGACTTCTTTGTTTGTTTGCTTGCACCTGTTGGCACTTATAAATTACTATTTCTCCAGGAAAAAAAAGAAAGAAAAAAATTTTAAAAAACCCAGGGAACTCACTGTCATGTCTTTTTTCAGGTCCTGAGCCATAAAGTCTTCTTAAGTTTGTTTTAGATATAAAGTCTAGAGTTTTAGCTGTACTTCTTTTGTGCCAATCTTTGAGCCATAATTCGTAACTAGTGAATGTATAAACTGATTCTGACTTTTGGTATTACATATAATTCTTCAGTGAACATCTTTATAACTAAAACCATAGCATAAATAATTAGGAAGGAAACACTGACCTAAAGAATGTGTACATTTTTAAGGTTTTTGACATGTTTTGCTAAATGGCTTTTCAGGAAGAACGTACCCACATATACTTTCACCGGCAGTATGTAAAAATACTCATTTCAAAAGGTACCCTAGCCAATTGGACTTTATATTTTTTCCCAATTTTTTAAGTGCATGTTGGTATGAGAACTAAATTTTTACCATGGTTTTGAAAGATATGAAGGATTACCATCATTTATTGTAAAATAATTCACCCAAGGAAAGACATAACATAATAACATCACTTTTTTAATGCTTAGAAGTGTCAGGCACTCTGCTGAACATTTAACATTTTATTTTCATAATAGTTTATGAGTTGAGTATTATTATCTCCATTTTTATGAGACTTGGAGAACTGAGGTAATTTGTCTAGGTCACATAATTAATAAGTGGTAGAATTGAGATGTAATCCAGTTTTCCAGTTTTCTTTAGCTCCAAATCCCTTGCATGGATTCACTATGGGCCGCAATATTGATCTGATTTGCTTAAATGATTAATGGGCTCCTATTGTAATAAATGAAGAGCAGAATTAGAACATTTCCTCTATCAATATCAGCAGATGGCATATAGTAAAAAACCATTCTATCTAGTAATCCCAATTTTAATATACAGCTATTAATAATTGGTATTGGAGAAAACCACCAAACATGTCATATTTTTACCTTATTGCAGACTTTTAAAAAATTTAAAAATAAGGTCACCTGGGTGGCTCAGTCAGTTAAGCATCTGATTCTTGGTTTCAGCTCAGGTCATCACATCATGGGCCCTGAGATCAAGCTCTATGACCAAGGCTCTGTGCTCAGGGGGGACTCTGCTTCTTTCCTTTTCCTTTTCCCCCTGCTTGTGCTATCTCTGTCTCTTGGATAAACAAACAAACAAACAAATACATAAATAAATCATTAAAAAATCTTTCAAATTAGTATCTAGTTTTAAAATTGGTGAATGACTTTTTTTTATAACTGCATTCTAGAAATAATGATCAAATCTGGCAGAAAATGAACTGAGTTCTATCATACTGGGGTTTGGGTGGGATTGGCTATGACTGGCTAATTAATGCTTTATTAGTCTAGGGATTGATAAAAGATCTTGTGCTTTTTAAAATTTTTCACTGAAGGCTTTTAAAGATGGACATGATTACCATTAGAGCTCCTGCTATGATGACAGTGCTTTGAAATATTCAGAGGAATAAGACAGCAAGAAATTGCCTTTCCAATTTTATATAACAGTTTTATACAACAGTTACAGTTTCTCATTTTATACAACAGTTACAACTTGAATCTGAGCCAAGGGAATTATCACAATTGCATAGGGTCAAATAGCAGGAAAACCAAGTTTTGTTCCTCACACCTAGACTGTCATGAGTGAACACCTGTGCAGAGTCTTAAGAATATGAAGAATATTATAAATTAGTGCAGGAGATCTTTATGTAAAGTGAACAGGTATGTGGAATTTCTATATAAGAAATATTAGCTAATAATTTGGAAGTCTGGTTTGAGAATGTGTTGGTACATATACAAAGACAAATTGAACAAGCCTGAAAATTTAAGGTCAGCTAATTTACCAGTTTATTAAGTTGATCCTAAATAGGAAGAGATCAGTTGTTTCCAGTTGCTGTTCTATGGTATTATTTAAATAGCCCAGATTTTGCCTTTTTGTTACCTGTTAAAAGGTTTTGAAATGATGAAGACTTGTTAGGTATAATCAGGTTATAATGAAAATGATGAAATCCAATTTTAATGCCTGTTGTTAGTTATAATGGGATTTTGATAAAACACAAAGACTATTATATCTAAAGGATGAATATCATATTATATGAATTCCTGCTGCTGTTAATTTCTATTTTTATATTTAATTTTTGTTAATTAATGAACAGTGTATTTATTCAGAGAAAAGATAATACCTCACTAAATCACTTTTTCATACAAACAATAGAGAAAGAATATTTGACAATCAACTGTGGCAAATAGCACATATTCATTTGAGAGAATGTTTCAGGGAATTCTTTTGCCCTCAGAATACTGAATCAAGTGTTTGCATATGTGTATATAATGTACATATTTATATATAAATATAATGTACTTATATATGAATTGTTTGTTCTCTGTCCTTCTGGAAATCATTAAACCTTTTCTCCAGTGTGGAAGACTATTATCTCCATTTCTTCATAAAATTATTTAAAAAAATTATATGAGTAACATTGCAGGTATCAGTTGCATGCTAGTATGACAGACACTGCAATCCATGTTGACTTTGGGATTAAGGTTAACTCAACCTTGATGAAATTTGTTGGAGATGAAGTTAGGAGATGTAGTCAAAGTATGAAAAATGCAAAAGAATCAGATTAAGTTTTGCTTCCTCAAAGAGATGAGATTTTATGTGTAAGAGCTAGAGTGATTTTCAATACATATTTGTTGTTGCACTCAAAACTGTAAATAAAGTATTTATTATTGAAAAATAATGAATTAATGTAAAGTTTGGAGAAATTATATATACAATTAAAAGAATTTATAGCATATTTAGTTGGCAGATCATATCTGTCTATAGTTCATAATACTTATGTATGGTTAGGATACAAATATATTTTAACTTTGGAAAATAAGAAAATTTGACAGTAGGCTTCAAGTTACATGTATTTTAACCACATTTGGGGAATAAAAATATTGATGGGTATAGCTGTGCAATTGGCACATTTGCTTTTTATGCTATTGGGAAAATAGGAGAAATACTTGGAGAAAGTATTTACAACTTATATATTACATTTAATATAAAAGAATATGAACAGATTTATAAGAGAAAAAACAATCTCATTGAAAATGGGGAAAAGATAGAATATGGAAAACAATTTAACCTTAATTGTAATCAATGAAACATAAATTCTAATAAGAATGAGATAGGTTATTTTATCCATTGAAATGGCCAAAAAAATGTATACTATCCAGAGGTGGTTGATAAGGTATGGGAACATAGGTACTGTTGATGGAAGTAGAAAATGGCATAGCTTTTTATTTTTATTTATTTATTTATTTTTAAAAGATTTTTATTTATTTATTTGACAGACAGAGATCACACATAGGCAGAGAGGCAGGCAGAGAGAGAGGAAGGGGGGCAGGCTCCCCGCTGAGCAGAGAGTCTGACTTGATCCAGGACCCTGAGATCATGACCTGAGCCGAAGGCAGAGGCTTAACCCACTGAGCCACCCAGGTGCCCTGGTATAGCTTTTTAGAAAATAATTTGACAGTATATAAAAATTGTAAATATATATATCATTCAACATCACAAGGGCTTACAGAATTTATCCAAATATACATACACATGCACAAAGATATATGTATATGGATGTTCACTGTAGCCGTATTCATAAAACCAAAAAAGGTGATATCTAAATGTTCATTTATAGGGTAATGATGACAAAAATTATGGTTTATATGCTACTATGAATTCATTAATGAGGTAGCTTTATATTAGGGGACCGCATAATATACTGTTAAAACTAGGCTACTTTTGATAGTTAAAGAGAACACTTTAAATAATTAACCCAAGAAAATAGAGTAAGTCTAGATATATAACTGCTGAGCTCAGTATGTACTGATGTGGAAGAAAGTTTAAAACACACTGCTATGTAAAGAAAGCACTTTCCAAAAAAATTACATATGTATATGTATGTATGTGTGTGTGAATATATATATTATAGTAATATATATCTATATTTTATCTATCTATTCTTCCAAAACTAAAGCCCTGGGTGTGTATATTTGTGTAAATACATAGAAAAAACATAGAAAAATATGTATCAAACTACTAATATTTGTTACTTCTATGGAGGAGGATAGAACTGGGAGAAGGATGAAAGTAAACTTACTCTTTTAAATTCTATACTAATTTTTTTTTTACAAAGAACAATCATTTACAGATCTACAAAATCAAATAATAAAAACCTTCCAAAAATTAAGACTATTAAAAAAATGTCTTTGGATGCCTCACCCAATAATTTAGTTTTGTTAATTATGATGATTGTTTCAGCTGATATGGTCACCTTCGAGTGAGGACCCTAAAATGTCTAACCACAAAGCTGAAAGCAAGAGAATTACTCTCAACAAAAAGTTTTCTCAGTGGTAATGAACAATGAGCATTTTGTTCTTACCAGATAGAATAGAAAGCTGCAGTTATGAATAAGCACAGCTTTTATATTATGCTAAAGAATTTAACACAACTTTAGAGTCATTGTCAAAGAGTGGTTATAAATTAATTATTATGAACCAAGTTCTAATTATGGTGTCTTATGTAAAATTCTGTGTTCATGGAAACAGTTCAGATTATATCTGACTTTGCTAGTGGTTTCCTGATGGAAAAGACAATAACTCATTGCAAGGTTCTTTCCATGGTACTGATTTTGCTGGTCAGTCCATTAGGTCTTTGGAATAAACACTATGATTGACAGTTATGTTGAATCAACAGTTTATCCTACAATTTATTTGTTTCTACAATGCTCCTGGCATTGTTCTAGCCACTAGAGATGAAGAAAAACATTAAACATCCCTGTCCTCATGGAACTTACTTTCTAGTTGTGGAATAGTAGCAGATAGACATTACACAAGATATGTAAAATATGAAGTCTATTAGATTGTGTTGAGTGTTATGGAAAAATAAAAATAGCGAAAGAATGCTGAGTGAGAGAGATATTTTATTTTTAAATAAAGTGATAAGGTAAGTAAAAGACCCCAAGGAGGTGAGGGAGCAAGCCAGGAAGATAAGTGGGAAACAAGAGGAACAAGTGCTCAATGCCCCAACCACATCTGCAGTCTTTGAGAAACAGCAAGAAGTCCAACATGGCTACCTCATAATGAGGGAGGGGGAAGAGTTGTAGACTTGAAGAACTGAAGTCAGAGAGTCATGCTTCTGCTCTTGTAGAGTCTTGTGGATTAGTAAAAATCAGCAAAAAGTCAGTAAAGGACTGACTTTTACTGACAGCAAGATGGAAAGACATTGAAGGGTTCTGAGTAGGAGTGAAATGGTTTAACTTACATTTTAACAGGATCATTCTTCAAGCTCTTTCTTCTACCAAATGCTTTCATCCATTTAAGAAGCTGGATTACTAGGATTCTGGCTGATTATTAAATTCTTTTATAGCATGTACTTCCAGGTGAGAATTGATAAAAAGTCTGTTATAAATGTACTTACATTTAGATATTAATCTCAAATACCTGCAAATGAAAATAACATAGACAATTTTTATCCAGTCCATGGAACAAGAAAGTCAATAGGTTTCAATCACATATACTTAAGTTCTAAGAAGAAATACCAAACAAAAAGCATGTTGTATAGAAATTGAGAGAGAGAGAAAATCTCTTAGATTCATTTCCTTTTTTCCCCATCTCTACTGCCCCAGCCTTGTTTTAGAACATCATTTCTTTCCTGGAGTATTGTGGTAATCTCCTCCCAACTGGTTAGAGTGCTTTCAGCTAAACTTCCCTTCCATCAATACCATAGTTCAGATGTAATTTCATTTCTAAAATACTACAATAGCTTCCCCTAAACTGTTTTTCTGCCTGCATTCTTGTTCTGCCTACAGTATATTTTCAATTGTGTTATCAGAGGACCTTTTCTATCATGGATATGATATTCTAACTAAATGTTTCAATGGCTACGTAGAAGGTTCAGGTTAAAGTCAAACTGCTAGGAGGGCATGGAGGCTTAGTGATCTTATCTAGTCCTGCCTACTTCTGTCACTTCTGTTTAGTCTGCTGACCTCATCTTACAATACCTATGTTCATCTTTAAAAGAACTACTTAAGTCTTGAATGAGCTGTGGTTTCCCTTGATTCCAGGCTATTTTGCAGATGCTACCTCTTTGCTTCACTTCTACTTGTTATTCAAGATTCAGTCCATGTGCTACCTCTTTGTGGGAAGTCAAAATTATCTGCCTTTTCTACTTGCAATCACAGTACATTTTGCAATTATTATGACCGTTGATTTACTCTATAGGTTTATAAACTGTTTGAGAGTGGAGTCTGAGCATTATTTGCCTTTGTGTCTCTAATAATTAACATATAGCATGTGATAAATAATTGATCTCTGAAGGAGATAAGGACAGTACGATGAAGGACAAAGTAAGGAGAGAAGATTGGTGTGTAATATAAACATGATCTCTGTCTTGGATCTTAGAGAAATGGAATAGAGATGCCAGTAATTGACTGATATTGGTGAGGCAAAAGAAACTGGGTCAGCATTCTCCCTTGCCTGGAGTTTATTAGTTACTAAAAAAAATTTTTTTAGTAATTTTTTAGTATTTTGAAGTAGAACTTGAATGTTATAGTTCCTTTTACTAACATTGTCACTACTGTTTTTATTTTTTTATTTTTAAAATTTTTTTTTATTTTTAAAGATTTTTATTTATTTATTGGACAGAGAGATCACAAGTAGGTAGAGAGGCAGGCAGAGAGGGAGGAGAAAGCAGGCTCCCCGCTGAGCAGAGATCCTGATGCGGGGCTCGATCCCAGGACCCTGGGATCATGACCTGAGCCGAAGGCAGAGGCCCAACCCACTGAGCCACCCAGGCGCCCCTGTTTTTATTTTTTATCTATTTATTTTTAAAAAATTATTTTTAATTAGCATATGATATATGATTTGCCCCAGGGGCACCGTTCTGTGAATCATCAGGCTTACACATTTCATAGCACTCACATAAAACATAACTTCCTCAATGTCCATAACCCAACCACTCTCTCCCTACCCCTTCACTGGCCAGCAACCCTCAGTTTGTTTTGTAAGATTAGGAGTCTCTTATGGATTTTCTCCCTCCCAATCCCATATTGTTTCATTTTTTCCTTCCCTACCCCATGACCCCCACCCTGCCTCTCAAATTCCTCATATCAGAGAGATATGATAATTGTCTCTCTCTGACTGACTTATTTCACCCAGCATAATACCCTCTAGGTCCATCCACATCGTTGCAAATGGCAAGATTTCATTTCTTTTGATGGCTGCATAGTATCCCATTGTGTGTGTGTGTGTGTGTGTGTGTGTGTGCGCGCGCGCGTGCGTGTGTGTGTGTGTGTGTTTGTACACCACCTCTTCTTTATCCATTCATCTGTTGATGGACATATAGGTTCTTTCCATAGTTTGGCTATTGTGGACATGGCTGCTATAAACATTCAGGTGCACATGCCCCTTCAGATCACTACATTTGTATCTGTAGGGTAAATACCTTGTACTGCTATTGCTGTGTCATAGCGTAGCTTTATTTTCAACTTTTTGAGGAACATCCATGGTATTTTCCAGAGTGGCTGCACCAGCTTGCATTCCCACTAACAGTGTAGGAGGGTCCCCCTTTCTCTGCATCCTCGCCAACATCTGTCCTTTCCTGACTGGTTAATTTTAGCCATTCTGACTGGTGTGAGGTGGCATCTCACTGTGGTTTTGATATGTATTTCCCTGATACTGAGTTATGTTGAACACTTCTTTATGTGTCTGTTAGCCATCTGGATGTCTTCTTTGCAGAAATGTCTGTTCATGTCCTCTGCCCATTTCTTGATTAAATTCTTTGTTCTTTGAGTGTTGAGTTTGATAAGTTCTTTATAGATTTTGGATACTAGCCCTTTATCTGATATGTCATTTGCAAATATCTTCTCCCATTCTGTCTCTTGTCTTTTGGTTTTGTTGACTGTTTCCTTTGCTATGCAAAAGCTTTTGATCTTGATGAAATCCCAATAGTTCATTTTTGCCCTTGCTTCCCTTGCCTTTGGCTATTTGTCTAGGAAGAAGTTGCTGTGGCTGAGGTTGAACAGGTTGCTGCCTATGTGCTCCTCAAGGATTTTGATGGATTCCTGTTTCACATTGTGGTCTTTCATCCATTTTTAGTCTATTTTTGTGTGTGATATAAGGAAATGGTCCAGTTTCATTCTTCTGCATGTGGCTGTCCAATTTTCCCAACACCATTTGTTGAAGAGACTGTCATTTTTCCTTTGGACATTCTTTCCTACTTTGTCAAAGATTAGTTGACCATAAAGTTGAGTGTCTGTTTCTGGGCTCTCTATTCTGTCGTGAGCTATGTGTCTGCTTTTGTGCCAGTACCATACCGTCCTGATGATTACAACTTTGTAATAGAGCTTGAAGTCTGGAATTGTGATGCCACCAACTTTGGCTTTCTTTTTCAACATTCCTCTGGCTATTTGGAGTCTTTTCCGGTTCCATATAAATTTTAGGATTATTTGTTCCATTTCTTTGAATAAAGTCAATGGTATTTTGATAGGGATTGCCCTAAATATGTAGATTGCTTTAGGTAGCATAGACATTTTTATAATATTTTTTCTTCCAATCCATGAGCATGGAATGTTTTTCCATTTCTTTGTGTCTTCCTCAATTTCTTTCATGAGTACTTTATAGTTCTCTGAGTACAGATTCTTTGCCCCTTTGGTTAGGTTTATTCCTAGGTATCTTTTGGTTTTGGTTGCAATTGTAAATGGGATCAACTCCATAATTTCTCTTTCTTCTGTCTTGTTGTTGGTGTATAGAAATGCAACTGATTTCTGTGCATTGATTTTATATCCTGACACTCTACTGAATTCCTCTATGAGTCCTAGGAGTTTTGGAGGGGAGTCCTTTGGGTTTTCCACATAAAGTATCATATTGTCTTCAAAGAGTGAGAGTTTGACATCTTCTTTGCTGATTTGGATGCCTTTAATTTCTTTTTGTTGTCTGACTGCCAAGGCTAGGACTTCTAGTACTATATTGAATAGCAGTGGTGATAGTGCACATCCCTGCTGTGTTCTTGACCTTAGGGGAAAAGCTCTCATTTTTTTCCCCACTGAGAATGATATTTGCTGTGGGTTTTTCATAGATGGCTTTGATGATGTTGAGGTATATTCCCTCTATCCCTACACTTTGAAGAGTTTTGATCAAGAAAGGTTGCTGTACTTTTTCAAATGCTTTTTTAGCATCTATTGAGAGTATCATATGGTTCTTGTTCTTTCTTTTATTAATGTACTGCATCACATTGATTGATTTGGGAATGTTGAAACAACCTTGCAACCCAGGAATAAATCTCACTTGGTCGTGGTGAATAATCCTTTTAATGTACTGTTGGATCCTTTTGGCTAGTATTTTGGTGAGAATTTTCACATCTGTGTTCATCAAGAATATTAGTCTGTAATTCTCCTTTTAGATGGGGTCTTTGTCTGGTTTTGGGACCAAGGTACTGCTGGCCTCATAAAATGAGTTTGGAAGTTTTCCTTCCATTTTTATTTTTTGGAACAGTTTGAGGAGAATAGGCATTAATTCTCCTTTAAATGTTTGGAAGAATTCCCCTGGGGACCTGTCTGGCCCTGGGCTTTTGTTTGTTGGTTATGGGTCTCTTCAGGTCTTCTATGTCATTCTGGTTCAGTTTTGGTAATTTATATGTCTCTAGGAATGCATTCATTTCTTCCAGATTGTCGAACTCACTGGCATATAGTTTCTCATAATATGTTCTTATAATTGTTTGTATTTCTTTGGTGTTGTTTGTTGGTTGAGATCTTTCTTCTTTCATTCATGGTTTTTTGTTTATTTGTTTGTTTGGGTCCTTTCTCTTTTCTTTTTGTTAAGTCTGGCCAGGGGTTTTTCAATCTTGTTAATTCTTTCAAGGAACCAGCTGACAGTTTTGTTGATTTGTTCTACTCTTCTTTTGGCTTCTATTTCATTGATTTTGCTCTGATATTTATGATTTCTCTTCTCCTGCTGGGTTTAGGCTTTCTTTGCTATTCTTTCTCCAGTTCCTTTATGTGTAGGCTTAGGTTTTGTACTTGAGACCTTTCTAGTTTCTTGAGAAAGGCTTATATTGCTATATTCTGTCCTCTCAGGACTGCCTTTGCTGTGTCCCCAAGATTTTGAAGAGTTGTGTTTTCATTTTCATGTGTTTCCAAGAATTTTTTCAATTCTTCTTTAATTTCTTGGTTGATTCATTCATTCTCTTTAGGGTGCTCTTTAACTTCCATGTATTTCAGTTCTTTCCAGCTTTCCTCTTGTGATTGAGTTCTAGCTTCATAGCATTGTGGTCTGAAAATATGCAGGGAATCATCCCAATCTTTTGGTACCAGTTTAGACCTGATTTGTGACCCAGGATGTGATCTATTCTGAAGAATGTTCTATGTACACTAGAGAAGAATGTATATTCTGTTGCTTTGAGATGGAATGTTCTGAATATATCTGTGATGTCCATCTCATCCAGTATGTCATTTAAAGTTTTTATTTCCTTGTTGATCTTTTGCTTGGATGATTTGTCCATTTCAGTGAGGGGTTGTTAAATCCCCTTCTATTATTGTATTATTGTCGATGTGTTTCTTTGATTGTGTCATTAATTGGTTTATGTAGTTGGCTGCTCCCATATTAGGGTCATAAATATTTAAAATTGTTAGATCTTCTTGTTGGACAGACACTTTGAGTATGATACAGTGTCCTTCCTCATGTCTTATTATAGTCTTTAGTGTAAAATCTATCTTATTGGCTATATGGAGTGCCACCCCACCTTTCTTTGGATGTCCATTAGCATAGTGAATTGTTTTCCCCTCCCTCACTTTAAATCTAGAGGTGTCTTTGTATCTAAAATGAGTTTTTTGTAGACAGCAAATCGATGGGTCTTGTTTTTTTTAATCCATTCTTATATCCTGTGTCTTTTGATTGGAGCACTTAGCCCATTTACATTCAAGGTAACTCTTGACAGATATGAATTTAGTGCCATTGTATTGCTTGTAAGGTAACTGTTACTGTATATTGTCTCTATTCCTTTCTGGTCTACTACTTTTAGGCTCTCTCTTTGCTTAGAGGACCCCTTTCAATATTTCCTGTAGGGCTGGTTTGGTGTTTACAAATTCTTTTAATTTCTGCTTGTCCTGGAAGCTTTTTATCTCTCCTTCTATTTTCAGTGATAACCTAGCTGGATATAATATTCTTGGCTGCATGTTTTTCTCATTTAGTGCTTTGGATATATCATACCAGTTCTTTCTGGCCTGCCAGGTCTCTGTGGATAAGTCTGCTGCCAATCTAATATTTCTAGCATTGTATGTTACAGAGTTCATGCCAAGCTGCTTTCAGGATTTTCTCTTTGTCACTAAGATGTGTATGTTTTACTATTAGAAGACAGAGTGTGGACCTATTCTTATTGATTTTGAGGGTGTTTCTCTGTGCCTCCTGGATTTTGATTCTTATTCCCTTTGCCATATTAGGGAACTTCTCTACTATAATTTATAATTTGCTCCAATATACCTTCTGCCCCCTCTCATTTTTTTCTTTGAGATCCCATTTATTCTAATATTGTTTCATTTTATGGTATCACTTATTTCTTGAATTCTTCCCTCATGGTCCAGTAGTTGTTTGTCTCTCTTTTGTTCAGCTTCTTTATTCCCCAACATTTGGTCTTCTGTATCACTAATTCTCTCTTATTCCTCATTTATCCTAGCAGTAAGAGCCTCCATTTTTTATTGTACCTTATTAATAGCTTTTTTTCTTTTGACTCGGTTAGATTTAAGTTCTTTTATTTCTCGAGAAAGGGATTCTCAAATATCTTCCATGCTTTTTTTGAGCCCAGCTAGCACCTTAATAGTCATCATTCTGAACTCTAGTTCTGACATTTCACCAGTGTTTTTATTGATTAGGTCCCTAGCCATCATTACTGGCTCTTGTTTTTTTTTTTTTTTTGTGGTGAGTTTTTCTTCCTGTCATTTTATCCAGAAAAGAATATATGAATGAGAGAATAAAATGTTAAAAGTGTGGCAGAGACCCCAGAAAAATATACACAAACCAAATCAGAAGAGACCCGAAACTGGGGGGTAGGGGGTGGGGTGGAGGGGTTTGATGGGAAAAAAATTAAAAAAAAAATATATATATATATATATATATATTAGACTGGTGAATAGAACAGAGCCACCCACTTGATTTGGGGTGTATTCTGGTCTCTTAGAAGGAACTACGTTCCAAAATTTTAAAGAAAGAAAAACTTATATATGTACAAAAATAAGGATAAACATGATAAAGGGATGGAATATGACTGTAAAGATGAAAATTAAAAATTGATTCCAAAAGAGGCATTGATAAGATAAATTGGTTAGAAGAAGAAAACAAAAAGGGGAGAGAATGTGATCAGGCTGGAGACTAGAACAAAGCCATGTGCTATATTTAGGGTATATTTTGATCTATTAGAAGAAATTGTATCCCAAAATTTTAAAGAAAAAAAACTATATGTATACAAAACATAAGGTTAAGTAAAATTAAGGGATAAAATATTACTATAATAATGATAATTTAAAAATACTTTTTAAAACAGGTATTGTTAAGATAAAATTGTTAAATAATATTAAAAGTGGAAAGAGGAAAAGTTAAAAAAATACAATCAGAAAAAAAATAAAATTAAAAAATTTAACTTTTCTTGTCTAAAGGATCATGGGAAAAAAGTCATGAATTTTATGTTTTCCTTTCCCCTATCTCTGGAGTTCCATAGTTCTTCTTGATTGGTGAACTTGGTCTTGGCTGGATGTTCTTGCTGATCTTCTGGGGGAGGGTCCTGTTGCAGTGATTTTCAAATGTCTTTGCCTGATGGGGAATTGCACTGCCCTTGTCATGGGCCAGGCTAGGCAATCTGCTTGGGTTTGCTCTAGAGAGCTTTTGTTCCTGAATGCATTCCGTAGAGCTCTGGAGGACGAGAATGAAAATGGAGGTCTCTCAATCCAACCTATCAGAGCCAAGAGCTAGGGGCCCACTCTTCAGTGCACCCTCAGAGAAAAGCAGTCAATTCCTCCAATCCCTCTGTTCTCGGCCACACTCTGTGCTCACCTGGCTTGTGACTGAGCATTCTATCTCTGGCACATGGCCCCATTTGGAGTCTCCAAACCCAGCAGATTCCTGCAGTGTGCTCCCCCACTACTCCTCCCAGAGGAGGAAAGGGGGAGGTGTCTCTCCAGATCTGCAACTTGTGGAGTCGCTGCTGGAAGAGCAGTGGCCTGACTATGCCTTGGATAATGGTTTAAGGTAACCCCGGGCTGAGAGCCCAGTCCTCGGCTCTCTCTGTAGCCAGCTTCCCTGCTTTGATACCTGGGAGCTCTGCTACACTCAGACATTCCTGATGTTTCTGTGGGTCCTGAGACCACACTGTCCTCATGAGAGCTCCATCCCCACTTAGCCTCTGGAGCAATGTCCCTCAGGGGAGCAGACTTTTAAAAGGTCTGATTTTGTACTGTGCAGCTCCACTGCTTGTCAGGACCCGGCCCCTCCCCCCATGGTCTATCTTCCCATCACTTCGGATTCACTTCTTTCACACTTACCTTCCAGAAAGTAGTCTATTTTCTGTTCCTAGAATTACTGCTCTTCTTCTCTTCGATCTCCTGTTGAGTTTGTAGGTGTTTGGAATGATTTGATAACTATCTAGCTGAACTCCTGGGACCTAATGATATTTCAGTCTGTTACTTCTCTGCCATCTTGCTTCCTCCATCACTAGTGTTTTAAATAAAGATTTCTACAACACAGACACAAATCTGTTAAATCTACATTTTTATGTTTTTTTTCCCCTTTTAATTCCAAAGTATATAAGGCATTGTAGTAGCCTATTCATAGGTTAGACTAAAGGAAGAATTGATAATCTAATAGCTATTGCTACTACAATGAAGATCTTTTAGTCTCCCTAAGATTCCATTGTAGGCTTGCAAAGGATACATGGGAAATTACTTAGTTAAATTTGTGATAGTTATGGAAAAGGGCATAGATTAAAAAATGCATTTATTTAATTTAACAAATATTTTACCAACTGCATGGACCAGGAGCTAATAATCTAGGTACTGGATACAATTTTAAATTAAAGTTGCAGCCCTAATCTAATTTGAATTAGAATGTCTTCAGTTTCCATTCTATAATGGAGCAGGTGGTAGAAATGATGTTAGAACAAAAAGATTCAACAGATTTGGTTTGCCCTTGAAAATGGCAGGGAAGTGAAAGAAATCTGAAAGCTTAGCTTTCTATCACATCCCTGGAAATTTTCCTGTACAGTCTGACCTGCAGGAAAGTTTAGCCCAGTTTCTCCCCTGTGGGTGTGCTTCCCTCATGAAAGAGAGACCTATTTACTTTCAACACAACATTTTGCAATTCTGCTTTGCCTAAGTTCCTTCTCTCATAGATAGTTTTTATGTCTCTGTGTTGGAATTTTCAGAAAGTCTTACCTTTTTTTTTTCATCTTTATGAACTATGCCACTTTATAGTTACAACAAAAATTTGAAAAAATAGTGAAACCACTCCCAGGCAATACAGTGGCATATTGAGGACATATTAAACGTCCTTCATTTATGTTGAATTCATTGAGAAACTTAAACCCCTAAATAGCCAATAACTTTTGCAAACAAATTACAGGGTTAATTGAATTATCTGTTAATAGCAATAAGGAATTTTTTGACACATTTGGCCCATTGCTCCTTTGGCATTCATAAATATCTAGAAGCATCCAGTTGCTAGGTCATCACCATAGCAGTAACTGGAAGTTACAGACTAAGTGTTAAATTAATAAATGGCTAAGGTCAATTCATTTGGAGGGATCTGAAGTGACTTATTGATTTTAGTCTTTGTCTAATTTTCAGGGAGGATCTGGTGTGATATTACCAAAAAAAAAAAAAAAAAAGCTGAAAAGAATGATTCAGGATCATAAATAGCAAAGTGTGCTAGAGCTGATGTTCTTGGCCCTAAGGACAACATTATATTGTATTATGACATATTTTTTTCTACTACTATTTTCTCTGACTCTTTCTATCATTTATTTTATTTAAAAAATTTTAATTTCAGTGTAGTTAATATAAAGTATTATATTAGTTTCAGGGGTATAATATAGTGATTCAACAATTCCATATATCACCCAGTGTTTATCATGACAAGAGCACTCCTTAATCCTCATCAACTATTTCACTCATCCTTCCACCCATCTCCCCTCTGGTAACTCTCAGTTCATTCTCTATCTTAAGAGGATGTTTCTTGGTTTGTTTGTTTCTTTCTCTCTCTCTCTTTTTTTTTCCTTTGCTCATTCATTTTGTTTCTTAAATTCCACATATGAGTGAAATCATATGGTATTTGTCTTTCTCTGACTCTCTAATTTTGCTTAGCATTATACTCTCCAGCTCAGTCCATGTCTTTACAAATGGCAAGATTTCATTTGTTTTTTTGGCTGAATTACATATATATTTTTTTTCTTTCTTTCTTTTTTAACCATTCATCTATCAGTGGACACTTGGGCTGCTTCTGTATCTTGGCTACTATAAATAATTCCACTATAAACATAGGGGTGCATGTATCTCTTTGAATTAGTGTTTTTGTATTCTTTGTATTCTTTGGTATTGGTAAATACCCAGTAGTGTAGTTACTGAATTATAGAGTAGTTTTATTTTTAACGTTTTGAGAAATTTTCCACAGAGGCTGCACCAGTTTACATTCACATCAACAGTGCATGAGTGTTCTTTTTTTCTACACATCACACCAACACTTGTTTCTTATGTTTTTTATTTTAGCCATCTGACAGGTATGAGGTGATATCTCATCATAGTTTTGATTTGTTTTTCTCTGATGATGAGTGATGTTGAACATCTTTTCTTATGTCTGTAGGCTATCTGTATGTCTATGGAGAAATGTCCGTTCATGTCTTCTGCCCATTTTTAAACTGGACTATTTGTGGGTTTTTTTTTGTTTGTTTGTGTGTGTGTGTGTGTGTGTGTGTGTGTGTGTTGAGTTTTATAAGTTCTTTATATATTTTGGCTACTAACCCTTTAGCAGCTATGTCATTTGTATGTATCTTCTCCCATTCCATAGGTTTTCTTTTAGTTTTGTTGTTTGTTTCCTTCACTGTGCAGAAGACTTTTATTTTGATGTTGTTTTAATGATTTATTTTTGCTTTTATTTCCCTTGCCTCAGGAGACATATCTAGAAAAATGTTGCTATTGCTGATGTCAAAGACATTGCTGCCTGTGTTCTCTTCTAGAATTTTTATGGTTTCAGGTCTCACACTTAGGTCTTTAACACATTTTGGGTTTATTTTTGTGTATGGTGCAAGAAAGTGGTCCATTTTAATTTTTCGCATGTACCTGTCCAGTTTTCCCAAAATGATTTTTTTTTAAGATTTTATTTATTTATTTGACAGACAGAGAGTACAAGTAGGCAGAGAGGCAGGCAGAGAGAGAGGAAGGGAAGCAGTCTTCCTGCTGAGCAGAGAGCCCGATGTGGGACTTGATCCCAGAAACCTGAGATCATAACCTGAGCCGAAGGCAGCGGCTTAACCCACTGAGCCACCCAGGCGCCCCCCAAAATGATTTGTTGAAGGGACAGTTTTTTCTTTTCTGCATTCTTACAGATTGATTGACCATATAATTATGAGTTTAATTCTGGATTTTTTATTCTGTTCTATTGATATATGAGTCTGTTATTGTGTCAGTACCATACTGTTTTGATTACTACAGCGTTGCAGTATAACTTGACATGTGGAATTGTGATGCCTCTAGCTTTGCTTTTCTTTTTCAAGATTGCCTTGGTTATTTTTGGTCTTTTGTGGTTCCGTATAAAATGGGAAATTTTGAAAAATGCTTTTGGTATTTTGATAAGGATTGCATTAAATGTATGGATTGCTTTAGGTAGTATAGACATTTTAACAATATTTATTCTTCCAATCCATGAGCATGGGATTTCTTTATTTTTTTTTTATGTCATCTTCAATTTCTTTCATCTATTTTTTTTATATGCATCAGTGTTTTATGGTTTTCAGAATACGGGTATGTCTCCTCCATTCCCAGGTATTTTACTCTTTTGGATGCAATTGTAAATGGGATCATTTTCTTAATTTCTCTCTCTGCTTCTTCATTATTAGTGTATAGAAATGCAACAGATTTCTGCACATTGATTTTTATATTCTGTGACTTCACTGAATTCATGTATCAGTTCTAACAGTTTTTTGGTGGAGACTTTCAGGTTTTCTATACAAAGTATCATATTATCTGCAAATAGTGAAGCTTTACTTCTTCCTTGCTGATTTCGATTCCTTTTAATGCTTTTTGTTGTCTGAATACTGTGGCTAGGACTTTCGGTGCTATGTTGAATAAAAGTGGTGGGAGTGGACATTCTTATCTTGTTCCTGACCTTAGGGGGAAAGCTCTGTTTTTCCCATTGAGTATGATGTTCACTGTGGGTTTCTTATACATAGCCCTTTTTATGTTGAAGCATGTTCCCTCTAAACCTTCTTTGATGAGGGCTTTTGTCATAAATAGATATTGTACTTTTCAAAAGCTTTTCTGCATCTATTGGATTTTATTTTATCTTTTCTCTTATACATAAGATGTATCACACTGACTTGCAAATCATATTGTGGTGAATGGTTTTTTAACGTATTGTTAGATTCAGTTTGCTAGTACTTTGTTGAGGATTTTTGCATCTATGTTCATCAGAAATACTGGCTTATAGGACTCTTTTTTTGTGGTGTCTATCTGGTTTTGTTATCAGGGTGATACTGGCCTAACAGAATGAATTTGGAACTTTTCCTTCCCCTATTTTATTGAGTAGTTTGGGAAGAATAGGTATTAACTCTTCTTTAAATGTCTGGTAGAGTCTGCTTGTGAAGCCATCTGGTCCTGGACTTTTGTTTGTAGGGAGTTTTTTGATTACTGATTCAATCTCCTTGCTGGTAATCAGTCTGTTCAAATTTTCTATTTCCTCCTGCTTCAGTATTGGTAAGTTACGTTTCTAGGAATTTATCTACTTCTTCCAGGTTGTTCAACTTGCTGGCATACGTTTTTCTTTTTTTTTTTTTTTTTAAAGATTTTATTTATTTATTTGACAGAGAGAAATTACAAGTACACTGAGAGGCAGGCAGAGAGAGAGAGAGAAGGAAGCAGGCTCCCTGCTGAGCAGAGAGCCCGATGCGGGACTCGATCCCAGGACCCTGAGATCATGACCTGAGCCGAAGGCAGCGGCTTAACCCACTGAGCCACCCAGGCGCCCCTGGCATACGTTTTTCATAATATCTTTTATAATTGTATTTCTGAGATGTTGGTTGTTTTATCTCCCCTTTCATTTGTTATTTTATCCGAGTGTACTTTTTCTTTTTGATGAGTGTTAGTAGAAGTTTATCAATTTTGTTGACCTTTTCAGAGAAGCAGCTCCTGGTTTCATTGATTTGTTCTGTTTTTATTAGTTTCTCTACCATTTATTTCTGCTCTAATCTTTATTATTTCCTTCCTTTTACTGGTTTTGGATTTTGTTGGTTGTTCTTTTTCTAGCTCATTTACAATTAAGGTTAAGTTGTTTATATGAGATTTTCCTTGCTTGTTGAGGCAGGCCTCTATTGTTATATATACACTTCCCTTGTAGAACTGCTTTTGCTGTATTCCAAAGATTTTGGACTGTTGTGTTTTCATTTTCGTTTGTTTCCATATACTTAAAAATTTTTTTAAAAAAGATTTTATTTATTTATTTGTCAGAGAGAGAGAGAGAAAGAGAAAGAGATAGCATAAGCAGGGGGAGGGGCAGAGGGAGAAGGAGAAGCAGCCTCTCCACTGAGCAAGGAGCCCAATGTGGGACTCAGTCCCAGGCCTGGGATTATGACCTGGGCCAAAGGCAGATGCTTAACCAACTGAGCCACCCAGGCATCCCTGTTTCTATATACCTTTTGATTTCATCTTTGATTTCTTGGTTGACCCATTTGTTGTTTATTAACATGTTATTTAAGCTCTCTGTATTTCCGGATTTTTTCTTGTCTTGACTTCTAATTTTGTAGAGATTTGGTCAGAAAAGATGCATGGTATGACTTTGGTCTTCTTGAATTCGTGGAGGCTTGTTTTGTGGCCTGATATGTGATCTGTTCTGGACAATGTTCTATGTGCACTTGAAAAGAATATGTATTCTGCTGTTTTAGGATGCAAAGTTCTGAAAATATCTGTTAAATCCATCCTGTCCAGTGTGTCATTCAAAGCCACTCTTTCTCTGTTGCTATTTTGTTTGGATGATTTAACCATTGACATGCATGGAGTGTTAAAGTCCCCTCCTATTATTGTATTATCATCGATTAGTTCCTTTATGTTTCTTATTAACTGTCTTATGTATTTAGGTGCTCCCATGTTGGGTGCATAAATATTTATAATTGTTATATCTTCTTGTTGGATTGTCCCCTTTATGATTATATAATGTCCTTCTCTGTCTCTTGCTACAATCTTTGTTTTAAAGCTTATTTTGCTCAGTATTAAGTATTGCTATTCTGGCTTTCTTTTGACACCCATTTGTATGGTGTTTCTCTATCCCCTCACTTTCAGTCTTCAGTTGTCTTTTGGTCTAAAATTATTCTCTTATAGGCAATATATAGATGAGTCTTGTCTTTTCATCCATTCTGTAACCGTATGTCTTTTGACTGGAACATTTAGTCCATTTACATTCAAAGTAATTTTTTAAAAATTTTTAATTTTTATTTAACGTATTATTAGCCCCAGGGGTACAGGTCTGTTAATCACCAGGTTTCAAAGTAATTATTGATAGCTATGTGTTTATTGTCATTTTTTACTTGTTTTGTGATTGTTGCTATAGTTCTTCTCTGATCCTTTCTTACCTTTCTCTCTTTCATGGTTTGTGGTTTTTCTTTAGTGATATACTTGGATTTCTTCTCTTTATTTTTTGCATATTTATTAGTGGTTTTTGATTTGTGGTTACCATTAGGCTTGTATATAATATCTTCTCCATATAGTAGTCTATATTAAGTTGATGGTTACTTGAGTTTGAACCCCATGTTTTGGATACATACATAAATACTTATTTCAATGCTTTTGTATTATATACTTTTTATACTGTCACTTTTGGTCTTTCCTTTCTACTCAAAGTGTCTCCTTTACTATTTCTTGAAGGGTTCATTTATTGGTCATGAACACCTTTAGTTTTTGATTGTCTGAGGAATTCTTTATCTCTGATTCTGTTCTGAATGACAGCCTTGCTGTGTAGAATATTCTTAGCTGAAGAGTTTTCCCTTTCAACAGTTTGAATATATCATGCCACTCCTTCTGGCCTGCAAAGTTTCTGCTGAAAAACCTGCTGATAGCCTTATGAGGTTTCCCTTGGGAATCTATCTTCTTTTTCTTGATGCTTTTCTTTCTTTTTTTTTTTTTCTTTATCACTATTTTTTGCCATTTTGATTACTATGTGTCTTGGTGTGGAACTCCTTTGGTTGATTTTGTTGGGGGAATCTCTGTGTCTCCTGGATCTGTATATCAATTTCATTCCTCAGGTAGGGAAATTCCCAGCTTTTATTTCTTCAAATAAATTATCTCCCCCACTTTCTCTCTCTTCTCCTTCTGGGATCCTTACAATGAGAATATTATTATGCTTGATGGCATCACTGTGTTTCCTAAGTGTATTCTTATTTTGCACAATTCTGGGTTTTTTTTTTTCATTTTTTCAGCTTAATTACTTTCCATACTGTGTCTTCTAGTTCATTATTTTATTCCTCTGATTTTCCCAGCCTGCTATTTATTCCATCAAGTGTATTCTTAACTTCATTTATTGTATTCTTCATCTCTGATTGGTTCTTTTTTTAATCTCTGTCTTAAAGATCTTACTGATGTCTTCCATTCTTTTCTCAAGTCCAGTGCCTATCTTTATGATCATTATTTTAAATTTTCCAACAGACATGCTATTTATATCTGTTTTGCTTAGGTCTCTTGCTCTGGTTTTGTCCCGTTCTTTATTTTGTGACATATTCTTTTGTGACATTCTGCCAAACTCTCTGTGTCTGTTTTCTCTGTTTTAGGAATGTCAGTTTTATCTCTTGCTCTTGAAAGTAGTGGGCAGGAGGTGCACTTTTAACTAGATGGCATTGGTCCTCCTTCACTGGGACAAGCAGCTGCTGTGGAGATGAGGCAGGCAAGGGACTGTTCCACAGAGCTTGCTGACAGGTGTACAGTTTTAGCATACTGTTGTGCATGCTTTGAGGAAGGCAAGAAACAGATGGTAAGGTTTGCATAGGTATTCTGAGGGAGGGAGGGGATCCACAACACTGGGGCTGAGGCAAGTCTGGCTGGGGGTGGGGACTGGGTGTGGTGTAAGCAAGTTATGTTGTGAGTGCTAACTCTGTACTGGTTCCTGCAAGTGGCTGTGTGTTTCAAATGAGGGGTGCCTGGGTGGCTCAGTGGGTTAAGCCTCTGCCTTCTGCTCCGGTCATGATCCCGGTGGGATCGAGCCTGCGTTGGGCTCTCTGCTCGGTGGGGAGCCTCCTTCCCCCTCTCTCTCTGCCAGCCTCTCTGCCTACTTGTGATATCTCTCTCTGTCAAATAAATGGATGAAATAAATAAATAAATAAATATTTTATATTTATATAAATATATTTATATTATATATTTATAATATTTATTATTATATATATAAATACACACACACACACACACACACACACACACACACAAATAAAATGAGGGGCAAGGGAGGGAAATGGTACCTGCCAGTTCCTTTGTTTCCAGAGAAGCCGCTCAGTGAACTCTGAGATTAGGAACTAATTCTTTCTCCTATAAGCCTCTGGTCTTTCAAACTGCTTCTTCTAAGCTCTATCTCTGAGGGCTCTTTGCTGTGCAGTCTCTTTAAGGACAGGGACTCAGCTTCCTCTTGCTGTTGGGCCCTCACAGAGCAGAACCTGCTAATTTTGAGAGTTTCAGGCTTTAAGTCCCATTGGTTGTAAGCGCTCACAAAATTCAGACCATTTGATTTTCAAAGACGAATGCTTGTGGAATTTTGCTTCCCTTTGCATGCTCCCCAATGTGATAGTCTGTTTCTCATGATAGTCTGTTTCTCTCCCTTCTCTGTGTCTATAGCTTCCATCCTCCAGTGTTCAGACCCACACGTTTAGTTTCTATGGAGTCCTTACCCTTTCTACCCTCTTCTATGTGGTCTCTTCCCTATATTTAGTTGTGGAGTTTTTTTGGCCCATCTTTGGTCCTCTTCCATGTTGTTTGCTCTGGTGAGAGTGCTATCTATTTGTATCATCTTCCCTGGAAGTTATGTGGTTTTTCTATTACTATTCTATTTCTATTACTAATGTTTTCTATTACTATATATTTTTCATTTATTAGCCTGTTAAGACATAAATGGATTAAAAATTGTTCCAAATTTTATCTATTATTTGAAAGAGTATTTAAGAGAAGATGCCCTGCTTGTTTACTTCTAATTAACTTCTCAATCCATATCAAACTTTGCTTTAACAATTTCCCATGCTTAAGTTTTATTCATCTTCACTTTGGGGCTCAGACTGATAGTTCTCATAGCTTAGGAGGGCTCCCCTGCTTGAATAGCTTATAGTTACCTCAAAATCTATATGTATACAGTTGAGTTCATTCTCATCAGTCTAACACCCAAACCTGTTCCCATTTCATGCTCCCTCATTCCAGACTTCACCATCTATCAGTCTACCCCTTATCAAACTTAGTCATTCTGGAATCCTACCTTTCTCTGATTCCTCATATCCTAATGGTCAGAAAACCTTATAAACTCTAACTCTAGACTATCTCCCTATTCTGTATTCACCTATTCATTACTACTGATGTTTCTTTAGTTTAGGTTTTACATGTGTATTCATACCTCTGTGCTTTTGCACAAAATCCTCTGCCTGCCTATATGCACTTTTTTGCCTTACCTGCCTGACATATTCCTACTTACTTCTAGAATTCCAGATTTTCTCTTTTCTAAAGCCTTTCTACTTGCTTCTACTACTTGGCTACCTACCAGATTTAGTTACTTTGTCTTCACTGATCCTATCTTTTGTAACATGCTCTTATGTAATACTAACCAGTTTAAATTATAGACACTACTGCTATACAATAATAAATTACTATAAAATTTAATCATTTTTAATAACTCCAGCCCTTGGCACTAAATAAATATTTGTTGGATAAAGTAATGGATTAATTAACAAATCTGGCAAATTAACAAATTGTTCATTCTTGAACAGAAAAAAGACACTAACAAAAGATTAGGAAAGTATCTTTTGGGACTCTGAAATTTTAAGCAGGAAACTGGTGGACTATAGGTCATGTTTCCATTGTTTCTTTTTCATTGGAGTAGAACATTTGGGAGATAGGGGAATCTCTGGGAAGGGAACTACTAACAATGCAGTTAGTGTTAGTGAAATGGCTTAGATACCTGGACCATGACTTAATATCCTGGAATGATAGGCTCTTGGGTGACTTGAGTATTCCAAATGGGGAAGAACAAATGTGTTTTTCCAGAGGTCAGCTGACTTGTTCAAGAGGGCTCTACACTGAAAATGTAAAGAAAGCAAAGCAAACTCCAGGATAAAGTCATGAGGCTGATTTCACTGGAGAAAAACAGGACATGAAATGAAAAATAAGACTGAAGGAACTTCTCAGTGACTCACATGAGAAAATAATTAGAAGACACTGGAAGTATTGCTTAAAATTCAAAATACCACAACAAATGTAAAACACATGGCTTGTAAATAAAATGAATGGACATTGCAACATGTATGTAGACATATAAGCTGCAGGGAAATGCCTAGACTTGTTAGAAGTATTTTCATGAAATAGCTTATCTCGTGCATCAAATAAATAAGTAATAACTAAAAATCTAATAAGAGGAAAGATTTAACAATACTGTATATCAAGAAGATACACCTCTAAGGAAATCCACCAAATATATACCTTAGAAATGAATAAATGAGAAAGAAATGTGTTGAACTGAACTGACCTTAGAGAGGAAACAGATGATGTCTTCTTGATATATTTTACAAAACTGGCACAGAATCAAGATATAGTAGTAATGGGGACATAATCTGGCCATCTGCTGGAAGCCTTAGTCAGCAAAACACAGAGCATTTGACAAGTTCTTGATCTGCTTGATGAATATTCTGTCTCCCATGAGGGAGAAGGAAAATTTCAAAACATCCTAGAAATGACAAAACTAGTATGCTAACATTTTGTATTTTTATAAAAGGGAAAAAAAAGAATGTATATGATTATGTGTTTGATGTGTTTTTATATTCATTTAAAAAATTATTCAAGGACACAGAAAGAACTGGTAACATTGGTTGCCTCTGGGAAAAAAGGGCTGGCAGTTAGGGAGCAGGGTTAGCAAAGATACTTTTCACTGATATACCTTAAAAATTCTGGAGTATAGAATTATATTGCTGTTCCAAAAGATAAATTGAAATAAAGGTAAAAGACCAAGAAGGAGGAGGAGGAGGACTGTTAGGATTAGGAGAGGAAGGGGAGGAGGAGGAAGACAGAATGCAGAGGAGGAAGAGGAAGAAGAAGAGGAGGGAGAAGAAGAAATCTGTCCAAAACAACATTCTTGCTGGATAATGGGGAAGGATCCTTTTAAGATATACAACATTTTGCATAAGCCTTTATTAAAGTATTTATATTGTATTGCAATAATATAATATGGAGTAGATCTCTTAAGCACCCTTGCCAGATTAACCAGAGCATTCCCTGCTGTCTCTGAGATGTAGTGATAGATATCCAAGGTGCACTAACTGCTCCCAGCTGAAAGGTCTCCATTTCTTGTTTGCATGTCTTTGCTTCCCTCCCCTGGGGTGCACTTAGCAAGAGTCTCAAACCTGATTATGTTAATTATACTTCATATTTTAAAACAAGTAATTTAATTAAACAAACTGATGAAATATTGCGTGTGGAATGAAAGATGGGGTTTTTTTTTTTTTTTTTTTTGAAAAGATGGTTTGTTTTTTTTTTTTCCTTTGGAAAGACTATAAAAATGAAATGCTAAAACAAGTGCTATCAGAATAAGTATGAGCAAGACTGGGAAAAAAATCACAAAAATCTCAATGGTTTGGTACAGATACTTCTATAATGTTGTAACATTCTTACTCTGTTTAAGCAAATTGAACTAGAAATTATAGATGATGTGTTGTGGCTCTGCAAGAAAGGGCATGCAAAATTCCAATAAGCAATGGAAGAAAAGACCTTGACCCTATAACTAAAGTTTGGTGAGTCAGTAAATATTTAAAGGTTTAAAGTGAAAATTATACACTTTAGTTATTTATGTTATGATTCTTCACTTTAATAGTATTTTTTGTTTGTTTGTTTGTTTAACCAACTGGCCTTATCTTGTGTTAAGCATGTGTAAACTTCCATAGAAGATGGGCCGTATCTTGTTCATCTTTGTAACACCTGTGCAACATATGGATCTTAGAACATAGAAGATGGTCAGTAAATATTTGTTGAATAACTAGTATATCAACAGAGTTGGAAGTAGCATATATATTTGCCAAGTCCCGATAATGTGGAGCCTCTAGGCTTGTCAATAAAACTTAAGGGTAGATTAAAAATGGTGCTGGCCAGACTGAATTCAAGTGCTAGGTGAAAAGAAAAGAATATCCAGATTAATAGAAGGAGATGGAAAATCTTATCTTTGGTCAGTATAAGAACTAGAATATGAAGAAAATTTAGAATCAAAGCCAACAGAAAATGACAAAGAAAAGGAGGAAAATAATCAATGTATTGGGAGTTCCAAGCAAGAGTAAGTTCATTTGAAATGTTACAGCATACCTCTCTCAACATTTCTCTCCTGCGCTTTAAGACAAAACAGTCAGAGTGAGATTTCAACAGAAGAAATTCTGGAAACTTAAGCTAGACCTAATTCTATTGGATTTTGTTGGTAAGAGGGAAGTGAAAGATTTCTTGGGATTAAATAAGTAAGTCATTTTATTTTTTTTTTTTTATTTTTTTTTTTTTAAAGATTTTATTTATTTATTTGACAGAGAGAAATTACAAGTACACTGAGAGGCAGGCAGAGAGAGAGAGAAGGAAGCAGGCTCCCTGCTGAGCAGAGAGCCCGATGCGGGACTCGATCCCAGGACCCTGAGATCATGACCTGAGCCGAAGGCAGCGGCTTAACCCACTGAGCCACCCAGGCGCCCCAGTAAGTCATTTTAGAGTTGGTGATAACCAGGGAGGGGGAATTTCCAAAGTGTGTTATATGGAATACGAGATCATGACTATTACATTCTCTGTACTACATACAGTACATTTCCATGTTTATTTATTTGTCCTTTATTTTGTCTCTCCTTCTGAAGAGCAATCTCCATGACAGAACTGGATCTTCTGGCATGTCTTGCACATAATAGGTGCCTCTGAAATATTTGTTAAATGAAGGTCTGGTGAACAATGTGGAGAGGCAGGAACCTGACAGCTCTGAAAACAGCAGGGGAAGTGTTCTCAGACAGAATTACAGATTAAAAAATCACTGTAAAACAGGAGGAGGCATCGAGTACCCAAACCACCACCACCAAATACGGTGTTTTTCTTTGTAAACTGAAAATGAAACGAGCTCTATTTAACTCACTACAAGGCACTGTGGTAGAGAAGGAAGAGTCAAGTCTGGATGCCTGGGAGAGTAGTGGTGACATTATTAGGAACAGAAGACCTCTCTCTATGGAAGGTGAAAAATGGTTATTACTTACTTTTATAGAAATTTGTGTCTAATTTGGTTTATAGAAAAAAAAATTTACTAGCTGGTGAACAGTTTCAATAATTTTAAAATGGGATTTATGAGACCATTTTATAGTAACTGTAGGAGTTACTATACCATTGCTCTCCAAATCACTCAAAAGACAGAATCATTATGCAATCATCTACCTATTCTTAATTAAAGAGATCGTGTTCATATTATAATCTTTCTTAAAAATGACTAGATTGTGAAACTAAGGAACAAAAGAAAGAGAAAGGGGTATTTGGTGCCTTTGCATACATAATTCCGCAAAGAGCAATGGCTCTCAATTTGCTAGGATCACTCTGAGAATTTTAAGGAGCAAAGTGATGACAATCCACACCCCAGGCCAATTAACTTGAATCTCTGGGAGTAGGGCCCTAGCATCAGAAGGTTTTAAATGCTCCCCAGGTGAATCTAATGGATGGGACAGCTGAGGACAATGAAACCAAGGCATATTTTGGAGGGGAGAGAGGAGACTAGTCTCTTGTGAGAGTCAGACTAAACTGTAGTGAGAAGCTGGAACTGAAATTCACACCCGTTTTCAAATCAGAATGCTCTAAATATGACATTGTATGTGGAACTCTAACTTAAAATATTATACTTTTTTTTTTCCATTAAGGACTCCATGTACTAATCTGGAAATTGGTTAAAGGAAGTAAACCCTTTAGAAAGAATAAGAATTGGCCATTAGAGACAGAATGTCATTATGCATTAGAAATGATTGTTGTATACCCAGGCAACATTTTTTTTAATCTTTCTGAAGTAAAGATTGTGAGCTGCTGAAATAGTTTGTCAGGTGAGGTTGTGAAAATTATTTCTCTACAGATATTTGAAATTAAAGTCATGTTACATTTTTTGTGATGTTTAAATGGAGGTCTGTCTAGGGGAAGGGAAACAGACTAGAGGACATAGAGAAATTATTTTCAAACCAGAGGGTTTATTTATTTTACTTTTAATCTATGATTAACCTTTGCTGAAGGACTCTTGAAGTCAGTTTGATAGTGTCTTGCACTGCAACCACACGTTCCATTTTTAGAAGGACGGCCAACTGGCTACGGGGCCGCCCAGTGTGGGTGTGGACAGATGCCCATTCCCTGCCTGCTGTGACAGTGTGGCTGACTTCATTAAAGGGACACTCTGTTTTCTTATTCAGCTCTTCTCCCTTGTCAGTCAGCTTTCACAACACCATCACCAGTCTCTGGGCCACTATTTTACCCCTACTTTAGAGTGGATACTTTATTTTGTGCCAGGAACTCATAATACTCCTACACTATAGATAGTATTAGTATGTTCACTTTCTGGATAAGGAAAGAGGGTGATGGAAATGCAAGACAGTTTTCCCCAGTCACTCAGCTCATGAGTGGTAAAAGTACTTGGACCTTAGGTCAATTTAATTAAGAAGTCCAGGCTCTTAAGCACTATATTTGCTCCTTCATCCTTTTACTGTGGATGAATACCTAGGTAATAGTTTGGGCTACTGCCCACTAGAGTCAGATCCTGTTTACCAGGTCTCTAAAACAGAACACTTCCGTGTTTTCTTACTCCTTACTACATGGATCACTTCTCATGACCACGGATAATACACCCAGGATATGTGGCATCTAGGGAAATTTCACCAAAGGGAAAAATGGGATAAGTGTGAAAATCAAGTATGGCCTGGTGCCCATATCCTTTGGCTTTGCTCTAAGGGCCTTTCCAATGGTGCATTGGTCTCTCTCAGCAATAATCTCTGCTTATTGCTTGGAAAGGAAGGTAGGGTCACCTTCTGATTCTCATTAGGCTTTCCTTCATGGAATGGAGCTGAACACTTGTGTAAAGATTTTTCCCATATTATAAAAGACTGATGAATCACAGAACTTTACCCCTGAAACAAATAATAAAAAAAAAAATTAAAAAACAAAAGATTTTTTTCCATAACAAAGCCCCGAGAGCCTTATCCATAATCAGATCAGGTCTTCCTACAATTTTTATAACCAAATATTAAATATATATATGTATATGTATGTATATATACATACACATATATTTAAAGGCAACCAATAACTATTACTTCTGTGAAAGTGTTACAGTTCCATGAAAAGGAAGCAGTTGGCTTTTATCCAGCATTACAAATATTTCAAATTAGAGTCATTGATTTATTGAATGTCTTTACATAATATGTCTGAAGAAGCAAAAGGTCACCTACTCAGAACCTGGTTAAACTGCCAGGAGAAATAAATGTCATGTTTCTTGAAAGAAAGAAAGAGAGAGAGAGAGAGAAAGGAAGGAAGGAAGGAAAGAAGGAAGAAAGAAAAGGAAAAGAAACAAAGAAAGGAAGGAAGGAAGGGAGGGAGGAAGGGAGGAAGGAAAAAGTGCTACTTGTTTTTTAGGCTGACTAACCTGGTAAACTGGTTCCCTAATTGCCTAAAGGTAGCCAGTGGTGCTTGATTCCTATGTAAGACTGTTTGGAGGAGCAAGATATCTGGCTCTGTGAGTCACATTACGCTCCAGTCTACTCAATTTGCACCTGAAATGATACTGTTCACTTCAAACACAGTAGATCTTGTTTGATAAGGCTTACTTAAGTGAAGAATTCTCCAAAGAGTTTATTACCTGATAGGAAATATATTTTGGATTAATGAAGATGATTAATTTTATACAATTAAAATGCTGGGGGAAGTACAAGTAAGACTTTTGGAGTCAAAGTGCTGAATTTATTTTTATTATTGATAATTTTAAATATTTATTAAAGAAAACTACTTGAAAGTTTCAATTGCCTAAAATTTATTTTTTTAGAAGTGATAAGCATGTTAGAATCTAGTTGCTAACTCTTGTGTGTCTATCTTGGATCTTATATCAGGGTCTTAATTGATAAAATAAGATTTTACTCTGAGTAGATAGATGCTGTAAGTGGATTTAATAAAGCAAGTGTACTAAACAATGTTATGTATTTTGAACAATTGTTATCTAATTGTTTTGTATTCATTATCATATTAAATTATAAATTAGATAATACATAGGAAAGTTGAAAATATTAAAAAAACTAATTGAAAAATACTGATAAAAGACATTTCTATATGAGACTGGAATATATTTTATACTTATTTTTAAAAAATGTTTCATCACTGCATGTAAGATACTAGATTCTGGAAAATATCAAGTCAATGTCATAAACATTTTTCACTCAACTACATTAACAACAGCTGCACAAATAGATTGGATGGTAGAGTATACTGTTTAGGGACTCTGGTTGATGGAATGCTGTTGCAAGTTGGCACGGTGGGTAGCCCTATGTTCCTTCTCATTAAACGTGGTGCACCTAATTTTGTGGGGGAATCATTCCTCCATCTGAGTCCACACAGGTCCAATCTGAGTGACTTTAGTGAATAAAATAGTTGATGTCAGGGGTGGTGTGTGAAATCCAGGTCTGGCCAATGAGCATACATATCCTCTTGGCCGCTGGAATTAGTTCAAATTTGGCTACATGAGGCATGTCAGGCCAAACAGAGTTCGTCCTAGGGCTTTAGAGCTATCAGGAAAAATGTGCACTTTTGTAGCAATTTCATTGCCTGAATTCATTGGATGTAAAGACAAATGAAGCTAATGGCAGTCATTTTTATGCTATCCATAAAAAATATGCCTGGAAATAAACCCAAACCAAAGTAGACATGGAGACATCCAAATGCCTGACAACATTTGACCACTTGGATTATGCTTGCTCCACCCAAAGCTCATAAGCCCTTGAATCTCCCAGATACATGAACCATCATTTTTGTTTTTGCTTACAGTAACATGATACTATGCTTCCATGCCTTGCAAATAGGTATCTTACTAAGACATCTAATTCAAATCGTGCTAATAATAAGAAGTTACTCTGTAATAGTGGCTGAGAAATGTGGTAATTAGGCAGAAATTTTATTTATTTTTTATTTGTTTAAGGGTTTTATTTATTTGTTCATGGGAGACAGAGAGAGACAGAGGCAGACGGAGAAGCAGGCTCTCACTGAGCAGGGAGCCAGATGTGGGACTCGATCCCAGGACCTCAAGATCATGATCTGAGCCAAAGGCAGACATTTAACCATCTGAGCCTCCCAGGCACCCTAGGCAGAAATTTTAAAAGAAAAAAATTATGCCCATCAAATAACATGAAGCAAGAATATATTTTTATTAGACCATTTCAAAATTCAGATAGAATTGTAGAATTTTGGAATGATAGAGATTTTTTTCTTTACTTTCTAGTTTTACATTTGTTTATAAATAGGTAAATGGAGGTCTGGAAAGAAACATCTAAAATATTCAATAGAGATTATTGACAAATGCTTCCATGTAATTAAAGTAATGGAAACAAACAGTGGACTGCTGAAGGAATTTGAGAGATTTAAATTTCTCAAGGCTAACTAACTGTATTAGGAACCAAATTAATATTATTTTTCATGCAACTCAATCCAGCCAAAAAAAGAACCACATGACTGAAATAGGATGGTCTACTAATTTAAAAATAGTTAATCTCTTTTCCTTAAAAGTGAGTTCACTCTTTGTTCAAGTAGGAAATGTAGATAAAATTTATAAACAGGTATGAATCCAAAAACATGAACCAGTTTATTCCATATTAAAATATTAATTTAGCTTATTTACTCTCTAAAGGAATAAATAAGCACCTGTCCTATTGAAATGGAACTTTGGTTCAAATTATAAATTGACATCACCTTAAGTTTAATTTCTAAGCAACTATCAGTATTTTCATGTTACCAAAGTTAATCAAGTCATTACGAAAAATGGTCAAATCCATTGTTTGGCATAAGGAAGCCCAAACAGCTGGCTGAATTAGATAAAGGTTTCATTCTTCCATAAACTGACTTGTGACATGCTGGTATCACAGCAGATTTGGGAACCCTGTGTTTGCTTTTAAAATTACACTTGGGAAAAATAAAAACCAGGTAATCTGTATTTTGAAATATGTTTTGTTTATTTCAGTCATTTGCTAATTTATAATTGTGAATATGGATGGGGGAATTATGGGTAGAATATTTTATGGATGGGTTTGAAAGGTTTTAAAACAGAGAAGGAAGCTATTAGACCTGTCTTTGAAAAACAACAAAACACAATGAAAACATTTCACACCATATGGAGGTAATATAAAAATAGCAAGAAGATTGTGTCAATTTATTATTAGTATAAAACAGGGCACACTTAGCTTCTTGGGGGAGGTGATATTTGAGCAGAGACCTAAGTAAAGCAAGAACAAAGACCATTTGACTTACCTTACTCACTGGTATCCCTGGGTCCTAGACTGGTGCCTGGCACAGAAAAGGGGCTCAATAAATATTTGTGAAATGAACAAATGAAGGGATAATTAAATGCATGGAAGAGAATGGAAAAAAAAAAACAGGGCACACTTTCTACTCTTTACCTTTTGTATGCATAATGAAATAAAAAGTATGCATAATGAAATAAAGCTAAGCCAATTGTTAGTTTTAATTACTAAAGGTGACTATGTTACAACAAAATATGCTCTCCTGAAAAACTAAGGTTATCAAATCACATTTAAAGAACCATGTAAAGCTCAAAACTTGGAAAAACAAAACAACAAAGGGAATGAATTTTGATCAGAAGGAAAGATAAATAGCCTGAATGAAAAAGACGGAAGTTACTCATATTCATGTAGAGATTCCACGGTCAGCAGAGTATCTATTGATACATAGACGAGTGACTTCAGCTAATGTAATTATTTGGCAAATGACCACTTTCTGTGCTGTTAAAGAGTCATTAAAGTTTTGCTCAGTCGATTACATGGTAATTATACAGAAACTGACCCTGGAAGAGCTTTTACTAATAAGCATTGAGAACATTAAAAAATACAGTTAGAAACAAGTATGATCACTCATACATTCAGTGTTGATAGTATTTCCTCTGTCAAAGGATTGGAGAATTAATAAAATAAATGAAAATTCTGAAAAATTATGTGGAAGTGAACAGGAAAGCCTGCTCAAATATTAACGTGCTGTTGCACTGTAAGGGGCCCCAGGCTAAGGAAAGTCTTTTACTGCTGTGTGGTAGCCATTTGTCCCTTGGATACAATCCTCATTAAACAATTTGTTTCAATCTTTCCTTAAAAAAAAAAAAATCAAATAAACATATAAGTAAAAAGGGTTAAAATGAAAATATTCCTTTACTCATGTATGGTTCTTCTCAAGGATTTTTCAAGGCCCTCATCAAGGCCAGGACTCTGGTACAGTGAGTGAGGCATCTAGTATGTAAAATTAAAGAGGCTTTGAGAGTGAGCACCTTACATTTTGTGCTCTAAGCACCTCACTTACTTCCCCCTAGTCCCGGTCCTGAAACGTATGCAAATGTATGTATGTAATTTATATAAATTTACATATATTTAAAAATCAAAATGGAATCATCCTCTACATGTGTAACTTGCTTAATTCACTGAACAATATATGGCAAGCATTTTTCCTTATTATGTATGGATATATGTCATTCTTTCAAATATCTCCATGGTATGTTACATTATGAATGGACTATAATTTATTAAATCCCACTCTGGTGATGGGTACTTACATGACTTCCAGTTTTTGAATACTGCTAATAATACTGCAATTTTATACACACGTCTTTGTGTACTTGTGTATTTCAGTAGATTATTACCAATAGTGAGCCAAGGAATTGAATTATAATTTTATTTCATTTCAAATATAAATTTTTCAGTTGATTATCTTTGATTTTCATTGCTTATGGCCACTGGCTAGGGCCTCCTTAAAAATACTGAATAATACTGTAAATAAGCAGATTTTCTTGTTCTGAGCTTCAATCAGAATACTTTTGAGTGTTTCATCATATGTTTGACATTTGTTGTTGGTTTCTGATAGACTGTCTATCAAGGACTGTTATTCGTGGGCTGACCCAAAAGCCTTTCTGTGGCCTCTCATTATGGATGCTGGAGAGTCTGTTACTTCTCTTAGAGAAGTCTGCTAGTGTTTTGAGAGAGAGATAACTTGAATCCTCTTAGGGGATAGGTGTCAGTTTATATGTGAGTACAGAACTTGTTGGCAATTCTTTTTTCCCTACATCTAATCTTGATGTGTGCAGTGGTGGCAGCCCTTCTAATCATAAGCAGCCAGCATGAGAATGAAGAGCTGACAGCTAAGCATGGTCAGAACACAAAGCTGGAATGAGCCAGAGTCCTGTGTGATATTTTTGGCTCACTGACCCAGTTCTGAGACTCTGCTTCTGAAATTATTCTAAAATAAACACAAAATGTTTTTGTAGCTTAAACCACCATTCATGGAGTTTTCTGTTATTTTCCACCAGAAACATTCTTAACTGATACCTTAAATTAAGAATTATTTTTCTATTTCTGGTTTTATGAGTATTATTAAAACCAGAAGTGAGGGGTGCCTGGGTGGTTCAGTTCTTAAGCATCTGCATTCGACTCACGATCCCAGGGTTCTGGGATCGAGCCTGCTTCTGGCTCCCTACAGAAAGCCTGCTTCTTCCTCTACCACTCCCCCTGTTTATGATCCCTCTCTCACTGTCTCTCTCTCTCTGTCAAGTAAAAAAATAAAATCTTTAAACAACAACAACAACAACAAAAAACAAACCCAGAAGTGAATGTCATAATTAGTCACATAATTTTTTCAAAAATAGCTTTCAAATAACAGCAGATACTTAAATAGTGCCTAATATATGGGAGGGACTTTTTCTGAATTTTTATATTTATTAAGTAATTTAATTTCTATAACAACTCTATGGGGGTAGATACTATTATTATCCATATTTAAACATGAGGAAATTGAGACACAGAGTGGTTAGATAAATTACCTATGGTTGCACATTTAATAAGTGACAGAGTTGGGATTTGAACCTATACAAATTGGCTCCAGAATCCTGGAATCTATTTGACCTCTAGTATTGAAAAATGATGCATGGGCCACAATATATCTTTCTCAGTTCTATCGTTACTATTAGTCTTTATTGTAATAGTGGCCAACAGCCATTTAACTAAATCAATGTTAAATGAATATGAATTAAGTATTTTAATGTGTCCCATAATTCACGGTAAAAAGAGCACCAATAAAATTCAATTGATTAAGCATCAAAGCAAATCCTAGCTTTTCTTATTCAATGTATTTTCTTAAATTAAGTTCGACTTCACAAATTCATTTGTTGGATTTCTTTTTTCTTTCTGGGATTCAAAAGAACAATATGCTTTTCTTATTCTTCCTGAAGCTAGAATTATAATAGATGAATTAAGGAATTTTTTGGCCATTTCTTTGACATGTTCTGACTTTAGACACATTTTCTTCTTTTTCCTACGCTCCTTCCTTGATCAAGAACAGTGATGCTTTTATTCTGTCATCCAGAAAAGTAGCATAGAAACAAATAAACAAACAAATTGAGCAAGAATTTAATGCTCACTCCTACTCCTGGGTTTTTATGCTTCGTCTCATTTGTTCTATCTAGACTGAGTGTGACTCAACATATAGGGACAATGTCTTAAAATCCTGTTGCCATGAATAGTAAATGGTAATAACAGAGCCTCCTTACAGCAGCAGTTATGTAAGTAAATGTGAACCTGGATTATCTATGATATAGAGTACAATGAGAATTACTTTTCAGCTTTCTGGAAGTTTTTAATAGAAAAGTATTGGTAGTTGATAATATTTTAAGGCACTTTTTCTATTTTTTTAAATCTTTTGTATTCTTTATATATTCACTGACATCTGGCAATGCCTTTGGAAATACATAAAATTCAAAATCACTAAGTAGGATTTGTGCAAGAGACAATACTAGTGGCATGATTACAGTCAACCACCACCGTAGGCTTATTCATTTTAGGCTTATTTACCATGACTTAGGGAGGATAGGGTTTTTTTGTGTATATACAAGGATAATAATATTTAGTTCATAGATTTATCATCATTATTGCCATCTTTATTATCTCTATCGAGGTGATAAATTATCAGTCATAATTATCACTATTACAGGAGATTTTTGTTTATTTACCATTTAATATAATTCATTTTCTAATGATTCTTTTAAAAAATCCTTGCGAGATGTGTAATTAAATGTCAAAGAATCTATATAATTAATATATACTCTGGAATAAAATGATAATCTCAACTACAAATAAATTCATGAATTAACAAACATATTTTTGCTTCTCTTTGGCAAATATATACACAAGAGATTATATAGGTATTATCTATTATGTAAATATGGGGTTTATTTTAGCTATGCCAGACAGAAAGTGAGAAAAATAAAGATGATATAGGCAGAGGATTTATAACATTCACAGGGACAGGAGCAGGGGTATTCATAATGTTCACAGCCACAGAAGAAAATAGAAATAGTAAGATGGGCCATAAAAAATGAAAATAGTAGAATAGAGTGAGAGGAAATCGAATAAAGGCAATGAGATTTAGAGATTTGAAAGGGAGGCTGGGAACTATTGCTTTTATGTAGAATGCACTGGAATAAAATAAAGAATAAAATAAAAATAAGGAGGTTGAAAAAGGAGACATTCTAGAGAATTCATATAGGAAATTTAGATTTGTTTGGCGTAGAGGTGTCTTCTTTCAATTTCATGCTTATAGAATCACAGATGGGAAATTTAAGAAGAAAAAGGCAGGGCTTTTAGTAGGGGTTTTAAGGGTGTTATGTTATTGTTATTATTCCTGAAAGAGTACCAACTTTCCATGCTCTTTAGTTTTTCTTTTGTTTCATAATGGAATTTAGGCAAATTTCCTGTGTAACACCCTCATACACATATCAAATTATTGGAAAAAATAATATTTTCTTCTTCTCTATGTCATAGTTTCATGGTGGAACAAGCATGGTTTCTCTGTGTGTTTGTCCTGCACAGCTTCTTATGTGAAGTCTAAAATTAACTCTAGAGTTAAAATTTGAAGCAGTGTTCAAATCCTGGTTCTGCTGCTAGAAGTATCATAGGTTCTGTAAGCTTTTGTTTCCTCATCTACAAAATTGGGAAAACAGTTGCAAAAATTATAAGATAGGAGATAAGCGTTGTGAATGGAACATAGCAAATATTCAGCAGTTGATATTATTTCTTTAATACAAACCATCTAATAGCCATTAACTCAGTCATTATCCACCTGATGAGTATTGTACTGATGGGAAAGATCACTCTGCCTAACCAAATGTTATTGTTTTGTGTTGTTTTCTGGCCATGAAGGGGTATCTGCCTGGTTTACTGGTTTAGAAAGGAAGTACGTTCATTCATATTTGTGATAATATTAAAATTGCTATGAATCAAGAAAAACTATATATTAAATGGCACCTATTGTTTGGAACTGCATAGAACTGACCAGTTTGACCTTGTGACTCCCACAGAATGAGATTTGAAGCATTATGTCATTGTGAGGTTGCAGAATTCAGGGAGATAGAGCAGGCAAGGGCAGAAAATATTCCTCTGGGACCCTTCTGGGCCTGACTGACTCCTATTCTAATATTTTAAAATAGGGGGAGCACAGTGAAGAAATGGGCAATTTACAATGCTGTGTGCACATTGGCCGGCGCTGACAGCTTAATGGAGTCATCATCCCTTCCTCATTCTTGAGATCATCAATTAGGTAAAGCAAATGCAGACTGACATGACTTCTGTGGTTTCTACCACTTGATTTGAAAGACATTTTTTAAGATAGTTGTTCGGGGAAAGAAAGAGCAAGACATAATTCCTAAAGGTTAGGACAGTCTTTCTCCCTAACATGGATTGTGAATCACAGTCTTTTACAATTAAAATAGCTTTTTACTCAATGAAAAAATGAAACTTTCTTAAAAAATTGATTTATTAAATTGCTTAGATTTACTTTTGTTTTTAAAGTTACAACAATTCATTATATTTAATTATAAGGGAACTTCAAACTCATGCTTTTAATCTATCTAATCTCCTCTTGACTACAGATCCAATGTGTACAACCTTCATGTGTGGTCTCTTCTAGTTCAGAATCAACATATATTAATTCCACTGTATTCTTTTGAACATTTCATGGCATGGACATCAAAATAGAATATATATTTGTCACACCAAATTTTCTCTTTTCATCTTAGATATATTAAATAAAAACAACCAAAGAAAGGCAGTAATCAAATCACTAATGCCTACTGTTTATTTTTTTAGCAGAAATATTTACAATAAAATAAGAATCAGAACATAGATTTACCACCTAGAAATACATACTGACTGGTGCGAGGTGGTATCTCATTGTGTTGTTGTTGTTGTTTTTTAAGATTTTATTTATTTATTTGACAGGCAGAGATTACAAGTAGGCAGGCGGGCAGAGAGAGAGAGGAAGGGAAGCAGGCTCCCTGCTGAACAGAGATCCCAATGCGGGGCTCAATCCCAGGACCCTGGGATCATGACCTGAGCGGAAGGCAGAGGCCTTAACCTACTGAGCCACCCAGGCTTCCCTGTCATTGTGGTTTTGATTTGTATTTCCCTGATGCTGAGTGATGTTGAGCAAATGTCTGTTGGCCATTTGGATGTCTTCTTTGGATAAATGTCTGTTCATGTCTTCTGCCCATTTCTTAACTGATTATTTGTTTTTTGGGTGTTGAGTTTGATAAGTTCTTTATAGGTTTTAGATACTAGCCCTTTACCTGATAAGGCATTTGCAAATACCTTCTCCCATTCTGTCAGTTGTCTCTTAGTTTTGTCCACTATTTCCTTTGCTGTGCAAAAGCTTTTTTATCTTGATGAAGTCCCAATACTTCCTTTTTGCCTTTATTTCCCTTGCCTTTGAGACATGTCTAGCAAGAATTTGCTGCACCTGAGATCATGGAGGTTACTGCCTGTGTTTTCCTCTAGGATTTTGATGGATTTCTCTTTGTTGTCCGATTGCTGAGGCTAGGACTTCTCGTATTATGTTGAATAGCCATGGTTTTAGTAGACATCCCTGCTGTGTTCCTAACCTTAGGGGAAAGCTCTCAGTTTTTCCCCACTGAGAATGATATTCACTGGGTTTTTCATAGATGGCTTTTATGGCATCGAGGTATGTACCTTCTATCCCTATACTTCGAAGAGTTTTGATCAAGAAAAGATGCTGTACTTTAACAGATGCTGCATCTATTATAGATGCAGAGAACTGCATCTATTGATAGTATCATATGGTTCTTGTCCTTTCTTTTATTAATGTATTGTATCGCTTTGATTGATTTGTGCATATTGAAGTGCCCTTGCAGCCCTGGAATAAATCCTACTTGGTCATGGTGAATAATCCTTTTAATGTATTGTTGGATCCTATTGGCTAGTATTTTGTGAGATTTTTGCATTCATGTTCATCAGGGACATTGGTCTGTAATTATCCTTTTTGGTGGGGTCTTTGATTTTTGGGATCAAGGTAACTCTGGCCTCATTGAAAGACTTTAGAAGTTCTTCTTCCATTTTTTAAAACAGCTTCAGAAGAATAGGTATTAATTCTTCTTTAAATGTTTGAAAGAATTCCCCAGGGAAGCCACCTGGCACTGGACTATTGTTTGTTGGAAGATTTTTGATTACTGATTCAATTTCCTTGCTGATTATAGGTCTGTTCAGGTTTTCTCTTTCTTCCAGGTTAATTTTTGATAGTTTATATGTCTCTAGGAATGCATCCATTATTTCCAGATTGCCTAATTTGTTGGCATATAGTTGCTTATACTATGTTCTTATAATTGTTTGTATTTCTTTTATGTTCATTATGATCTCTCCTCTTTCATTCATGATTTTATTAATTTGGGTCCTTTTTCTTTTCTTTTTGATATGTCTGGCAAGAGGCTTACTGATCTTTTTAATTTTTCCAAAGAACCAGATTTTAGTTTCGTTGATCTGTTCTATTTTTCTTTTGGTTTCTATTTTATTTATTTCTGCTCTAATCTTTATTAATTCTCTTCATCTGACAGTTTCAGGCTTTATTTGCTTTTTTTCTTCAGGTCTTTTAAGTGTAAAGTTAGGTTGTGTATTCGAGACCTTTCTTGTTTCTTGAGGAAGGCTTGTATTGCTATGTATTTCTCTCTTATGGCTGCCTTTGCTGCATCCCAAAGATTTTGAACAGTTGTGTTTTCATTTTCATTTGTTTCCACGTTTTTTTTTTTTTTGTTTAATTTTTAAATTTCCTGGTTGACCCATTCATTCAGTCTTTAACCTCCAGATGTTTGAATTCTTTCCAAATTTTCTCTTGTGAGTGAGTTCAGATTTCTAAGTGTTGTGGTCTGAGGATATGCAGGGGATCATCCCAATCTTTGGTACTAGTTGAGACCTGACTTGCAATACAGTATGTGATCTATTCTGTACAGTTTTCCATGTTCACTCAAGAAGAATGTGTATTCTGTTGCTTTAGGATGGAATGCTCTGAATGTATCTGTGAAGTCCATCTGTTTCAGTGTGTCATTCAAAGCCCTTGTTTCCTGGTTAATCCTCTGCTTAGATGATCTGTTCATTTCAGTGAGTGGGTGTTAAATCCCCTTACTATTATTGTATTATTATTGATGTGTTTCTTTAATTGTGCTATGAATTTGTTTATATGATTGGCTGCTCCCATGTTAGGGGCATACATATTTACAATTGTTAGATCTTCTTTTTGGAAAGACCTTTTTTTTTTTTTTTTTTTTTAAAGATTTTTATTTATCTATTTGTTAGAGAGAGCGCGAGCACAGGCAGACAGAGTGGTAGGCAGAGGCAGAGGGAGAAGCAGGCTCCCCACCGAGCAAGGAGCCTGATGTGGGACTCGATCCCAGGATGCTGGGATCATGACCTGAGCTGAAGGCAGCTGCTTAACCTACTGAGCCACCCAGGCGCCCCTGGAAAGACCTTTTAATGATGATACAATGTCCTACTTCATCTCTTATTACAGTCTTTGGTTTAAAATCTAAGTTGTCTAATGTAAGAATTGCCATCCCAGCTTTCTTTTGATGACCATTAGCATGGTAAATTGTTTTTCCACCCCCTCACATTCAATCTGGAGGTGTCTTTGAGTATAAAATGAGTCTCTTGGTGTCAGCATATCAATTTGTCTTGTTTTTTAATCCAGTCTGATACTCTGTGTTTTTTGATTGGGGCATTTAGCCCATTTACATTCCGAGTAACTGTTGAAAGAGATGGATTTAGTACCATTGTATTATCTGTAAAGTCACTGTTTCTGTATATTGTCTCTGTGTCCTTTTGTCTATGTTACATTTGGGCTGTCTTTCCTTAAAGGATGCCTTTTAATATTTCTTGCAGGGTTGGTTTAGTGATCACAAATTCTTTTAGTTTCTCTTTGTCCTGGAATCTTTTTACTTTTCCTTGTATTTTGAATAACATCCTGGGTGGATAAAGTATTCTTGGCTGCATATTTTTCTCCTTTAGCACCCTGACTATATCACGCTGCCCTTTCTGGCCTGCCAGGTCTCTGTGGGTAGATCTGCTGCTAGTCTAATATTTCCACCTTTGCAGGTTACACACTTCTTGTCCTGACCTGCTTTTATGATTTACTTTTTGTCCCTGACATCTGCAGTATTCATTATATGTCAGGGTGTCGATCAATTTTTATTGATTTTGGAGGGGATTCTCTCTGACTCCTGGACTTGAATTCCTGTTTCCTCCCCCCAATTAAATTAAGGAAGTTCTTGGTTATAATTTGCTCCAATATACCTTTTGCCTTCTGCCCCTTTTTTCCTCTTCTAGGATCCCAACTATTCTAATGTTTTGATTTATGGTGTCAGTTATCTCTCGAATTCTCCCCTTGTGATCCAGTAGTTGTTTATCTCTCTTTTTCCCAGCTTCTTTATTCTTCATCATTTTGTCTTCTGTATCACTGATTCTCTCTTTTGTCTCATTTATCCTAGCAGTTAGAGCCTTCATTTTTTATTGCATCTCATTAGTAGCCTTTTTTATTTTGACTTGGTTAGATTTTAGTTTTTTTATTTCTCCAAAAAGGGATTCTCTAGTGTCTTCTATGCTTTTCTCAAGCCCAACTAGTATCTTTGTAATCATCATTCTGAGCTCTAGTTATGACATCTTACTTATGTCCATACTGATTAGGTCCCTGGCAGTCAGTACTGCCTCTTATTCTCCTTTTTGAGTTGAGTTTTTCCATCTTTTCATTCTTGCAGAAAATGGTCGCTTTTCTATTTGTAAAGCTGCAGCTATTCTTTTCCTAGCTCTCCAGTTGAGTTCACAGCTGTTCAGAATGATTTGATAGCAGTCTAGCTGACCTCCAGGGACCAGACAAAACTAAGGTCTCCTACTTCTATTCCATCTTGGACTTCCACCAGCTTTTCAGTTTCTTACTAGAGAAAATAACTAAGCAAGAACAGTTCTGGAATAAGAGTCTGTCCCAGATGAAAAACACTTTAGAATATTTTTTTCATTATTGTCTATGAATTAAATGTCATAGCCTTGCCCTTTGGAGAGAGTCACATACTATAACCCATACTGGAGATGAGATTTGTGTATTTAAATTCAGCTTTGGCTGATAAAATCTAGTGTTTTTATTTTCTCTGGATAAGTACCCAGAAGTGGTATTGATTATATGGTAGTTCTATTCTTAATTTTTTTGAGGAAATTTTGTACTGTTTTCCATAGTGGTGGCACCGATTTACATTCCAACCAGCAGTGAAGAAAGGATCTCTTTTCTCCACTTTATTCCCAACACTTGTTATTTCTTTTATTTTTGATAATAGCCATTCTAACGGGTCTGAAGTGATATCTCATTATGATTTTGATTGGCATTTCCCTGATTATTAGTGATATTGAACATCTTTTCATGTACCTATTGGCCACCTGTGGATGTCTTTGGAAAAATGTCTTTTCAGATTATTTGCCCATTTAAAAAATCAGACTTTTTGTTGTTGTTGTTGTTATTGAGTTCTCTATGCATTTTGAATATTAGCTCCTTACCTCATATATGATTTGCAAATATCTTCTTGCATTCAGAATTTTGCCTTTCTATTTTATTGATGGTTTCCTTCATTATACGGAAAGAAGCTTTTTAGTTTGATGTAGTCCCTTTTGTTTTTTGTTTTGTTTGCTTTTGTTATCTTTGCCTAAGAAGCCAGATTTTAAAAATATATATATTCCTAAGATTAATGTCAAAGAGTTTACTTGAAAATATTTTTTCCTTTTATGGTTTCAGGTTTTACATTTAGGTCTTTAATACATTTTTAGTTTATTTTGTGTATGGTGTAAAATAGGAGTCCTCTTTCAATTTTTTGCTTGTGGCTGTCCAGTATTCCCAACACCATTTATTGAAAAGACTGCCCTTTCCCCTTTGTATATTTTTGCCTCCTTTGTCATAGATTCATTGACTATTTATGTGTGGTTTTTTTCCCTGAATTTTCTTTTCCATTCCATTGATCTATGCATTGGTTTTAATGCCAATACCATATTGTTTTGATTATTATAGCTTTTTAGTGTAGTTGTAAATCTGGGAGCACTACACCTCCGGTTTTATTCTTCTTCCTCAGATTGCTTTGGCTATTTGGGGTCTTTTTTGTTCCATACAAATTTTAGAATTATATGTTTTAGTACTGTGAAAAAATGCCATTGGAATTTTGATAGAGATTGCATTAAATTTGTTGATTACTTTGGTAATATGAACATCTTAACAATATTAATTCTTCAATTTATTAGCACAAAATATACTTGCATGCATTTGTATCTTTAATTTCTTTTATTATTGTCTTATAGTTTTCAGTGTACAGGTGTTTCACCTCCTTGGTTAAATTTCTTCCTAATTATTGTATTCCTTTTGATGCCATTCAAAATGGAATAGTTTTTAAAGTTTCTCTTCCTGATAAATTTCTATTATTAGTATGTAGCAACACAACCAATTTTAATTTACTAATTTTGTGTCCTGCAACTTTACGGAATTTATTTATTAGTTCTAATTGTTATTTGTGGAATCCTTAGGGTTTTGTATATACAGAATGATGTCATCTGCAAATAGTGACAGTTTTACTTCTTTCTTTCCTATTTGGATGATTTTTATTTCTTTTTCTTACCTAATTGCCCTGGGAACAGCTTCCAATATGATGTTGAATAAAAGTGGTGAAAGTGGGCATCCTTGTCTTGTTTCTGATTTTAGACAAAAAGCTTTCAGCTTCCCACTGTTAAGAATGATGTTTGCTGTGGGTTTGTCATATATCACCTTTATTATGTTGAGGTAGATTCCCTCTAGCCTCACTTCATTGGAAGTTTTTATCATAAGTGAGTGTTGAATTTTGTCAGATGCTTTTTCTGCATCTATTAAGATAATGATATGATTTTTATCCTTCATGTTGTTATTGTGATGTGTTGTGATTGATTTGCAGATGTTGAATCATGCTTGCATTGTGGAATAAGTCCCTCTTGATCATGATGTGTGATCCTTTTAATACATTGTTGAATTCAGTTTGCTAATATTTTGTTGAGGATTTTTGTTTGCATCTACACTCATCAGAGATATTAGCCTGTAATTTTCTTTTTTTGTTGTGTCCTTGTCTGGTTTTGGTATCAGGGTAAAGCTGACCTTGTAAGGTGAATTTGGAAGCTTTCCCTCCTTTCCAAATTTTAGGAAGAGATTGAGAAGGATAGGTATTAAATTTTCTTTAGAAGTTTGCTGGAATTACCCAGTGAAGCTGTCTGGTCCTGGACTTTTGTTTTTGGGGAGGTTTCTTTTATTATTGATTCAATTGCCTTACTAGTAATCAGTCCATCCAGACTGTTTCTTCATTTTTATTTCTTCTTTTTTAAATTTAATTTTATTTTTCAGTGTCACAAGATTTATTGTTTATGAACCATATCCAGTGCTCCATGCAATATATGCCCTCCTTAATACCCACCATCAAGCTCACCCAACCCTCGAACCCCCTCCCTCCAAAACCCTTAGTTTGTTTCTCAGAATCCACAGTCTCTCATGGGTTATATATTTCTAGGAATTTATTTATTTTTTAAGAAAAGCATATATTTCTAGGAATTTATTCATTTTTTCTATGTTGTACAGTTGTTGACATATAATTATTCATGGTAAGCCTCTTATGATCTTTTGTATTTCTGTAGTATCTTTGTAACTTCTCTTTTATTTCTAATTTTACTTATTTGAGACTTCTCTCTTTTTGTCTTGGGAAATCCAGCTAAACATTTGTCCATCTTGTTCATCCTTTCAAAAGAAGCAGCTCTTAGATTTATTGATCTTTTCTGTTGTTTTTTAATTCTCTATTTCATTTATTTCTACTCTAATCTTTATTACATCCTTTCTTCTACTACCCTTGGACTTTACCTGTTCTTTTTGTCTAATTAGATTGTTTATTTGAGCTTTTTCTTGTTTCTTGATGTAGGGCTGTATTGGTCCCAACTTCCCTCATAGAACTATTTTTGATGTATCCATAGATTCTGGGTTATTGTATTTCCATTTTCTTTTATCTCAAAGTATTTGTTAAATTTCCCCTTTGATTTCTTCATTGACCCATTGGTTGTTGAGTACCACATTGTTTAATCTTCACATACTTGTGAATCTTTCAGTTTTCTTATTGTACTTGATTTCTAGTTTTATACCATGTGATCAAAAAAGATATTTGAAAAGATTTCAATCTTCTTAAGTTTATTGAGATATGTTTTGTGGTCTAAAATGTCATCTATCCTGGAGAAAGCTCTTCATGTGCAGTTGCAAAGAATATGTATTTTGCTGCTTTTGGATGGAATGATCTGCATTTTTTCTTAAGTCCATATGATCTAATGTTTTTAAGGCTGATATTTCCTTATTAATTATTGTCTGGATGATTTATCCCTCAATATAAGTGGGGTATTATAATTCCCTACTATCATTGTATTGCTGTTAATTTTTCCCTTTAGATCTATTAATATTTGGTTTAAGTATTTAGGTGCTCCTAGGTTTGGTATGTAAATATTTACAAATGTTGTGTTCTTTTATTGGATTTGCACCTTTGTCATTAAGTAATGCCTTTCTTTGTCTTTTATTACAGTCTTTGTTTTAAAGTATTTTGTCTGATATAAGTATGGCTTTCTTTTTATTTCCAGTTGCATGGAAACTTTTTCCATCCCTTCATTTTCATTGTATATGTGTCTTTAGATCTGATGTGAGTCAGATCCAATGAGTTTTTATAATGGGTTTTTGTTTTGTCTTGTTTTTGTTTTTGTTATCCATTCAAGAACTCCATATCTTTGATTAGAGAATTTAGTCCATTTATATTTTAAGTAATTATTGAATAGGTATGTACTTGTTGCCATTTTGTTCATTGTTTTCTAGAGATTTTGTAGTTCCTCTCTGTCCCTTTCTTCTTTTCTTTCTTGCTTTCTTTGTGGTTTTATGAATTTTAGTGTTATTTCAGATTCCTATCTCATTATCTTTTGTGTATCTACTGTAGGTTTTTGCTTTGTGATTATTGTGAGTTTCATATAGAACAGTCCATTTTAAGTTGGTGGTAACTTAAGCATTCTTACATAAAGTCTACTTTTTTACTGCCTATCCCTGCAGATTTTATGTTTTCAATGTCGTATTTTACATTTTTTATTTTGTATATCCCTTAGCTGATTATTGTAGTTACAATTGATTTTATTATTTTGTTTTTTAACCTTCATACTAGCATTATAAGTGATCATTACTTTCTATATTTTCTTGTTATTAGTGCTGTTTCTTTTTAGCTTAAAGAAGATCCTTTAACATTTCTCATATGGCTGGTTTAGTGTTGATGAACTCCCTTACCTCTTCCTTTCCTGGAAAATCTTTAATATTTCTTTCAGTTTTGAATGCTAGCCTTGCCAGGTATAGTATTCTTGGTTGGAAGTTCTTTCTTTTCAGCACTTTAAATATATGATGCCACTCTCTTCTGGCCTGCAGAGTTTCTGCTAAAAATTCAGCAGGTAGTCTTATTTATTTATTTATTCAAAAGATTTTATTTATTCTTTGAGAGAGACAGAGAGAGCACACAAGCAGTGTGAGGGAGAGGCAGAGGGAGGGGGAGAAGTAGGCTCCCTGGTGATCCAGTCAGGAGCCGGATGTAGGGCTCCATCCCAGGACCTGGAGATCATGACCTGAGCAGAAGGCAGACACTGAAACATCTGAATCACCCAGGCGCCCCTCAGTGGGTAGTCTTATGGGGGTTTTCTCATATGTAACAGGCTGTTCTTCTCTTGTTCCTTTTAAGATTCTTTATCTTTAACTTTAGACACTTTAATTACAATGTGTCTTGGTATGGATCTCTTTGGGTGTATCTTTTTTAGAATTCTCTGAGCTTCCTGGACCTGTAGGTCTGTTTCCTTCCCCAGCTAAGGGAAATTTTCAGCTTTTATATTGTCAAGTATGTTTTCTTCCCCTTTCTTTCTCTTTTTTCCTCCTGAGACCCCAGTGATGCAAATGTCATTCTGCTTAATATTGTTTCATAGGCCTTTTAAATTATCTTCACTTTTTGAATTCCTTTTTGTTGTTGCTGTTGCTCTATTTGGGTAAGTTCCACAGTGCTGTCTTCTAGGTCACTGATCCCTTTTTCTCCATCACCTAATCTGCTTGCTGTTGAACACCTCTCTAGTGAATTTTTTTTTTTTTTTAGTTCAGCTATTGCATTCTTCAGCTCTTTGACTTCTGTTTGGTACTTTCTCATTTTTCTATCTCTTGTTGAAGTTCTTATGATATTTATTCTTTCTTCTCTTGAATTTGGTCAGCATTTTTTGACCATTACTTTAGAGTCTTTATAAAGTAGACTATTTATCCCTGTTTCATTAAAGTCTTTTTCCAATGTTTATTGCTCTTTCATTTGGAACATATTTCTGAGTTTTTCATTTTGCTTGACTCTCTATGTTTGTTTCTATATATTAGGTGAAACAGCTACCTCTCCTCCTGGAAGGAGTGTCCTTGTGTAGTAGATGAACCTTATCTTTTAACCTTCCCCTGGCTCTTGGTTTTCCGCCAAACCTTTGTGATTATCTCAGTAGCCTAATTTGTTCTTTATAGGTATTAGTTGTTGAAGGTGTGCAACAATGTTCCAAAGGGAGTTATTTCAGTCATTACCTAGATGCAGGCTGATTAGAAGCCAGATCCTCAGGAAACAACATTTATTTATTTATTTAAGATTTTATTTATTTATTTGATCACAAGTAGGCAGAGATCACAAGTAGGCAGATAGAGAGAGAGAGAGGAGGGAACAGGCTCCCTGCTGAGTAGAGAGACTGATGTGGGGCTCAGGGCTCAATCCCAGGACGCTGGGATCATGACCTGAGCTAAAGGCAGAGGCTTTATCCCACTGAACCACACAGGGGCCCCAGGAAACAACTTTTAAAGTGTGCAAATATATATAGTCTTGTGGGAACAGAATCATAGATCCTGCTGAACCTTAAACAGGATCTAGAGGTGTTCCTTGAAAAACATTTGCAAGAACTGGGGCTTCAGAAAACTGTTTAAGCATCTTTCTGGGAGCTCTGGTGAGGTCAAGGGAGAGTGCACAGATGGTATGTTCTTACCTATATTCCCTAAGAACAGCTCTGTAGCCTTAAATGTGTGGCAAATTTGAATCCTGTCCCTCAGGTTGAAACTCCAGGACATTTAAATGGGACTTTTTCATGTGCAGACCGGGGGTGTTGTTTCAGTGTGCTGTCTGCTGCCAAGAATTGTCTTTCTGATTGTTACAGACCCTGGGGTCCAGAAGCACAAGTCCCTTTGACCACCAGAGCCAGATAACCAAGAGGCCTTCTCTGTGTGGATTGTACTCCCCACCAGCTTCAGTGATGCTGTAGTTGCCTGTGGCTTTATTCAGTCCAGGAGAGAGCGTTGGGTGCAGTCTGCCTAGAGCTTTAGTGATGCCAGAGAAGAGCTCTAGGAGTACAGCATGCTGATGTCTTTAGTGAGGACTGGGATGTGCTCCTTGGGGGCAAGGCAAATCTGTGGCTTTATTAAGTTATGTCCATGAGTGCCTGCCTGTGTTGCGTTAGCAAGGCAGAGAGGGAGTGCAAAAAATGTCACTCTCCAGTGCCTTTGCCCCCAATGAAAATCCCAACTAATTAATGCACCTTTGGCAGATGCTTTTAAAAATAGCGGCTGACTCACCCTCACAAATAATCCAGTCCCCTCTCAAACTTCTGCCTTTGTCCTGATTCTTGGAATGAGTGAGTTTACACAGGAGCCCCTCAAAAGGAGTATCTCAGATTCCCACAACTCCTTGGATGTGAGCCCCATTGATTTTGAAATCCAGACATTTTTCATGCCTCCTCTTTGGTGCAGGTTCCAAGGGTTAGGGTGCCCAGTGTCAGGTATAAACCCTTCACTTTTCAGGGAGAGGTTCTGGTCTATGAGATCTCTCCCCGGTTTGTGCTGGCATGTGCAGGTTTTGGTAAGACTTTTTCCTCTCTTATACCTCCTCCTCCCTAACCCTCTCCAGTCCTTTTATCCCTGTTGTAGAGGAAACTGTTCAGGTAGTTTTCTTGTTATCAAGTGGGAATTAATCCATATGTCTTTGTAGATTTGGTGTGTTCATAGGACTAAGTAAGTTCAGGGTCTTTTTATGTTATCATCTTTTTACGTTATCATCCTTTTATGTTATCATCTTGGACCACATTCTCTATTTCTAACATATCTTAAGGAATCGGAAGAATTTCTTACCTTAACCAATTTGAATAAATGTGATTTGCTGTGTTTTTTGGTTGGGATTTTCTCAATGGCCTCAAGGACAATCTGACCTTTTCATTTATTCTCTTATAATAAAATGTACAGGGCATTTCACAAGTTGAGCAACAGGCTGCCCACTCAGAGGCATCACTCCACACCATAGGAAGAGAACCTAAATCAAGGATTCCAGAGATTCCAAACAAACAATAATATGAAGAAGAAGCCAGTGTGGCAGAGGGATCTGGATCCAAGAAGAAATGGAAAATGCCTATAATAAAAAAGTAAGTCTCTAATTATAACATGTGCTCTTGTTTGTCTTTTTTCAGAATTTAAATGCTATTATAATTCATTCAACTGCTTTCTTCCTCCAAGACCGAATCATTGCTAGTGTTTACTAAAGAAAAGTGTGTTGTATCTTGGTCTTTAGAAAGACTTTTAAGTTTTTCTTATCTCAGTGAAAAAGGTTATTATCACAGTGGAAGGGCTCAATTGCTCAAATTATATTTTAGAAATTTAATTATTTCTTGGAGTCTTACTCTTCCATTTACTAGCTATTTGATCTTGGTCACTTTTTAAATTTCCATCTACCACAGTTTCCTAATCTGTAAAACTGTAAAAAATAATAGTATCCATAAGCATTTAATAATTGTTAGATACTGGCAGAATTATTGTTAAATGAATGCCTTGCAGTAGCCTTCCTATAGTCTTACCTGATGACTCTCAAGTATAAAATGTCTGGCAGATGAAGTACAGTGACATCAATAGTGGTCATTATCATTAGGCCTGGAATTGAACCAGGTGCTGAGAAAAATGAAAGCATGGTCCTAACCTTAGACATCTTAAAATTTATTTATGTGCATAAAAATATGTAGTAGCAAAGTTGTATTCTATTGTAAAAACTTATTAAGCTATATAATGTGTGTACTCTTTATGCATATATTAATCAATAAAAAGGACAAGAAATAGATAATTGCTATGACAATCCCCTAATGTGGGATAATAAAAAAAGACATTTATAGCCTAGTTGGAATTAGAAATTGGAATTAATTAATTTTTGGAACTACCACACTGATAATAAAGTAGAAATCATCATAAATCACCACTAATTTGATTACCTTTTTAGAACTAGAGTTAGTTCCCAAGCCAGATGAAAATATTTCCCTATTTACAGGACAACTAAAAGAATTGACTTGCTCTATGTCTACACTATTTGAACATGGCCTGCTAGAAAGTTGCAAGGAAGTAAGTCTAACAGAAGAGTTTGCTTAATTAATCTGGGACTTGCCAAAAAAGCAAGAAAGAATTTTTCTTCTATTTCTAGTAGAGGAGTCCTGGGACAGAATGTCTACCCCTGCTTATCATAAGGCCATCCCTGAACCACTTATTGAGCCTCTGGGGATGAAGCTCTCACTGTCTAGCTTATAATATCATGGGGCATGGAATATTGTGATTGACAGTCCCCAAAACAGCATGTTTTGGGAGACACTGTTCATTAAAGGAAAGAAGATAGGCAAGCAACTCATATTTGTTTGCAAAACATGTCTAAACAAGTTTAGACATTCTCCTGCTTTATCAAATTTTCTAAGTGGACATAAGGGGACCAATTTAAAGATAACTGCTGCAATCTGGGTAGGACCAATGAGGACAATGGCTATGGAGAAGAGAAGTGATAAGGAGAAAGCTGATGGATGTAGTATGTATAGAAATGATTGACTCCCTGGGTGCAGAGGGAGGAATCCAGGGTAGATCCCAGAAATTCAGTTAGGGTGACTCAGCTGAAGGTGGGGGCATACCTCTTAAAAAAGGAGACAGGAAGAGAAGTAAGTTGAGGCAGAAAGGAAATCCCAAGTTCAGCTTGGGACGTGCTGAACATGGGACATGAATTGGAAAAACATAAGTAAAACCATTCTGTAAAGATTAAAAAAATAGATTCTTTCAACAAATCTGAGATTTACATAATTCAAAACATCTACAGAAGGAAAAGAAAGAAGAAAAAGAAGAGTTCAGTGACTGAGTTTGTTCTGGCAAACCAGCTCATTGTGCACTGTGCTTTACTTGGGTCCTTAAAGCAGCCGTGGCCTTTCTTCCACTGCATTTTGTTACTACTGAGAATACCTCTTCAAAGAATATAATTTTTCTCATTTCAAAATAATTCATACCTTTTAGAGACTACTTGAAAAGACAAAATAAAACAATACATCATGTACAATAATAAATATTTTGACACAGTCTATCCTTTGTATAATGTTTCTGGTTATAAATAACATGACATTATAAAAAATAGTCTAACCATACAGAAGAAGAGTAAAGATCTCTTAAGTCTCACTACCTTGGACTAGCCCCTGTTTGTGTTACAAATGCACATTTACTTAGCTGGGGTCATACTACATTTGCTCTTTTTATCGTGGGACATCCATGTATTTTTACAAGACCAGTGCTCTAACTCCTGAGCTATAGGGCCTATGTATTTTTAAAAACATATTATTTACTTATATTTCTTTTTTGTTTCCTTCCTTCTCTTTATTCTCTCTCCAAAAGATCTCATATTAATGATGTATATATGTATATTTTATATTTAGTAAATTACATGTTATGTAAATATGTATACAGATGTTTTATGTGGGTATGTTTAATGGATATATACAAAACTGTAGAGGAATTGGTAATTGTTTTAAAATTGTTTTTAAAAACTAGGGTCATATTATATACACTTTCCTGGCTTTCCTCCCTTTTCCCCCATTTGTGAAAATCCTACCAAATCTCTGGTTTTAGGTTTCACATTAGATTGTCTCATCTGCTTGAGAGTAACTTTCCTAAGAGTAGGGCCAGTGTCATATTTGTTTTCTATAAAACAGACAGGAACATAAGAGTGAATATACTGATATTAACAATAGCTTGAAGGTAGGCTGTTGAGAATGAAAATATTTGGGCTGAATAATGCATCAAAGCTTATTTATGCAAATCATGAAGTGACAACTCAGTACCCCATGAAGTTGATAGTACGTCTTCCCATTTCACATGAAGAAAAGGAGGTGCAAGGACTTAAAACCACTTTTCCAAGAACACAAAGCCTGCACATTGTAAAGTCTCTACCTGCCAGCCTCACAGATGCCAACTGAATATGTCATCCCTCATGTTTTGTGCAATAAATCGAAGCCATAATAAAATCAGTATGCCCCACGTAGATAAGAGAGTAATTGAGTCTTGAGGACTCACACAGTGTTCTTTGCCTGGAGCTTTTCGTGGTCCTCCCATGGTCCGTTTTCCTCTTTAGAGGTCTTTTCAGTGAGTAGCGGACATGAATCTTCACATTCCATTGAGAAGAATGAGACACAATATGGTTTTTTTATCAAATGACAGGCAAGAAGCCAGTAAAGGAAAAAGACAATCTAGTTTTATTGATCCTCAGGCTCTGCCTCCCAACAAAACCTGAATTCTGGAAAACCCCAACTTCTGCCTCCCAACAAAATTCTTTCTCCCAACAAAACCTGAATTCTGGAAAACCCCATTCAGCCTAAGTTTTGTTATAAAAGTAAATCTCAGCACTTGGTTAATTTATGGCTTTAAGGAGAAGAAAAGCAGGAAATGGGGTGCTTCATATGGACATAGCTGGTAATGCGGTCAGTTTGGGTCTCTTCATGTGGGACATAGCTGGTAATGCGGTCAGTTTGGGTCTCTCCTGAGCTGGGTGTGCTGTGCAGATGGCCTGCATCAAAATCTCCCAGAGAGTTTGTTGAAAGGCAAAGCCTAGATCCACCCACTGAAGCAGAATCTGGAGGCTGGAGCCTGGAATTTGGGTGATGGACTATGGGATACACTTTTGATAAACATGTCAGATAACTTTTATATAGACATGCGCTTGAGAACAATTGCTGTGTCCTCCAAAGGACTCTTTTGGGCATCTTGCTTGGTGGGAAATGCAGCCACATACTGTAGGCTCATGGGGAAGTTGCTTATATTTCCTGATTCTTGGTTTCCACACCTATAAAATGGGGATAATAGCACTTGTTAACACATGAGTATGTTTAATGGATATAATTAATTATATCCATAATTAAAAGTAAAATATATAAAGACTCATAAGTAAAAGTAAAATATATAAAGATTCTGGTACCCAATGATTAACTATAAATGCTGTCAAGACCAAATTAATCATAATTAGAGAGAAAGCTTGTGAGCTTTAGAAAATATGAATCTGATTAACTTGGTTCACTTTCAGTTTGGAAAAAGTCTTGAAGAAAGGAGGTTAGGAATTCAGTGATACACAGTGACTAAATTCAAATGAGTGTCAAGATTCTTAAGACCCTATGGGGCGCCTGGGTGGCTCAGTGGGTTAAGCCACTGCCTTCGGCTCAGGTCATGATCTCAGGGTCCTGGGATCGAGTCCCGCATCGGGCTCTCTGTTCGGCAGGGAGCCTGCTTCCCTCTCTCTCTCTCTCTGCCTGCCTCTCCGTCTACTTGTGATCTCTCTCTATCAAATAAATAAATAAAATCTTTAAAAAAAAAAAAAAGACTCTGTCTGAAGCGCTGTCACTCCCTCATGGCATTCTTTAGGAGTAGACAGATGGGTAACAGGTAACGTCATGGGAAAGCAGACCCAGCGAAGGCATGCAACAGAGAAGGACATTTGTGAGTCCATTCAGAGGAGGTGGTGCTGTGTAGATAATGGTGGTGAAACTATGTTGACTCAGGGGCCAAATGATGAAGCAGTGATGCCAAGACAAACTGGAAAATAGCAGTACAGATACAGACCTTAGGGAAAAGACTAGGATGTGCCAAGTTAGGAAAAAAATGAAAAACAGAACAAAAAACCTCCCAGAATCTTTGTGAATTATAACTTTGTAAATGCGTATGATGGAAAAAGTTCATAACTTTTCTCAAAAAGGGAAGCAGTTAAAAAATGAAACCTAGAACCAATTCTAGTGAGCACTGTAAGAAATTTTATCAAGGGAACCTAGACGTGACTAGAAATAAGTCATAACCTCCCATAGCCTTAGAGATCTCAACAATGGGAAGAATACTAATTGTCTCTTATGGATTGTTCCAGGGGGAACAACCTCCCATTCCCATTTTAGAATAAACAATAAAATGCTGATTTTGGTATTATTTAGTCCAAGTCCATTCTGAATTAAGAATATTAACAAAATATCATTTCCGTTAATAGGTTTCCTATGTTGTACCTCTTGTTTTATGTTCTATTATGTATTGATTTTTATACAAAATCAAATTCATCAAAGAGAAGGAAGAAAATGTTAGTCACCATTTATTGGGTTCTTAGCTAAGGCTAAGATTATTATTATTTTTTATGTTGAGTTGTATAAGTTTTTTATGTATCTTCAATAGTAACTCCTTATTGGATATATGATTTGCAAACATTTTCTTATTCAGTAGGTTGCCTTTTCATTTTGTTAATGGCTTTCTTCGCTGTGCAGAAGCCTTTTAATTTGATGTCATCTCAAATGTTTATTTTTGCTTTTGTTGCCTTTGGTAAGTACTGTTCTGATGCTCATTTTACTTATGAGGAAACTGAGGAACAGGCTCAAAATCATTGACCTTGTCAGGGTCAAAGGAGGGACTGAACCCATACTATACTCTGTGCACTAATTACCATTTATTGAGAGAAGAGGGGCCTCTCATGTTAGATGAAAAGAATTTAGAAGTTCTTTATTCCATCAGCAACTGGAGAAACCCTGATGGTGTTAGATTCTGTTATAAGTCCATTTCTGTATTTGCCCCGCTTTCTATTCCTGGAATCATCCCCTCAGGGACCCAAAGGGTGACATTACAGCAATGAAATGAGCCATCTGTCACTGAATATTTTGGCTGCAAAGCTTTATTTTGGATCCAGTAGGCAGGAAAAAGACCTGACAGGGATTCTGCAGGGTGAAGTCCAGGGCAAAGGTCTAGTAATGACATTGCTGCTGAGTGAAAACCCTTCTCTCCCGCCCACCCGAGGGCTTGCACATGGCTGCTACCCACCCAGTTTGATTGTGATCATCTGGGAAATATTATCAGGAACTGATTCCCTTATTTGTTATACTGCTTCATTTTTGTTATCTGGAATCAGGGACTACTTGCCTAATGACACAGAGGGAAAAGAAATAGAACATTTTAAATGATGTTAAAAAACAATTTTTAACCGGGGGCCAAGAATACTTAGAATATTTATATTTTTAGAAATTAATAAAATTATACTTACATTTAGATTCCCAAAATTTATTTTCAAAGCAAAGTTTTCTGCTTTGGATGAAATTTACTCATTAAAAAAAAAAATAGGAATTTCACAAGGCTTGCATTTTAGCTTAGGAAACCATGAGAGGTCCAACATGTGTTAAATTGAATGCAGTGACTAAGGAAAAATACTTTATTTTACTTTCATGAATATATCAATTATTAATAAAAATCAAGATAAAAAAATGCATGTTTAATAGCCAGCAAAAAGATTTCTGACATTGCCTCTGAGTTTGCAGGGACCAGGGAATGTACTTAACCAGGAAACTGTATGGGAACAACTTTTGTTCCAGTTAAATAGGAAAAGGCATTTCAAAATTCTTAACTTCTATTAACCTCTCAGCTTCCAAAAGTGTGGTTGACAGTTTACCATTTATAAACCTGGGCTCATCGTAACCTTTTAGGTTACGGCATGTGGCATTTGGGTGATACATAGGCATTAAATTGGGGATGGCTACCCAGAACATCTCAACCTCATGAACATTATCATCCCTGGGCAAATTCATCACAAAGCATTTTAACATTTGCTCATATCTTGCCGACCTGCAAGCATGCCTAATCCAAGAGTGAATATTGACCTAAATGTAAAGGAGACACAAGCCATTCTAAACAAGCAATTGAGTAAAATAAGTAATAGGTGACATATTTTTATCATGTGTAAATGGAAGAACAAAGTGCATAAAAACAGGATGACAAACAAAAGGAATTCAAGTGTTACAAGTTTAGCTAGGAAGAACCAGTTATTCTTTGAGGATAGAGCAGGTTTCCTTGAGAGGTGATATGATGCTGGGAGAAGTCAATCACAGGGGCCCTTTGGCTTGGCAGAGAGAGATGGCTCCTGACAAGTTGCTTACAGAATGGCCAGAAGCAGTACAGACCAGCTTAGGCAAGAGCTACAGCAGTTAGCTCCAGTGGAGCCTGATGGGTGATAGAAGGCAATAAACAGGAATCAAGGGCTGTGCTAAGGGCTCAGGAACTGAGGGGAGCAGGTCAGGGGATGGAGGGCAGTATGACTCAAGGCTAATTTGAAGACATCAGCTGTGAATGAAGGAGAGGGTATCAAGGGATTGCTGAATTAAAGGTACATAGTCAGCAGGACAGCTATGGTTTCTTATTTTTTGTAAGGCAAGTTCAGATAGTTTAGTGTCTTCTAAAATTTTGTATTAAGGAAAATTGGTTGCTTAAAGTAATGTTGTAACTTTCTTCAAAGGACATTGACTCTTTACCATTTCAGTCTAACTTTTAAACTTTGAAACTTCCATGTCCCAAAATTTAAACATGATTCTCAATGTTATTTCTACCAGCTTCACCTATACTTACAATGTCTTGACCTTTTGAGGATAGGACAAGGCTGACAATATTTTTATTAGTTCTACTTGCTAGGTGTGGTAGGCCGAATTCTCAAATGGCCTCCCAAGAATCCATAGAACCTCTGAAAGTTGTGTATTATATGGCAGAGTTAACCTTTTAAAAGAGAGATTATCTAATCTAATCTAATCTAATCACATGGACACAAAAGCAGTAAGCTTTCTCCTGCTAGTGGCCCAAGAGGAAGACAAAGAGATTCAAGACGGATTCAAGAAGGATTTCATGCGCTATGGTTGGCTCCAGGAACCTGAGACACTGAGAGGAGTATTGGACTGACAGCCATCAAGGAGATGGAGCCCCTGTCCCAGGGTAACAAGGAGTTGTGTTTTGCCAATTGTTTGAATGCATTTGGAAGTAGTTTCCTCTCCAGAGCATCTGCAGGAGAGCTCAGCCCAGCTGATACTCTGACGTTGGCCTTGTAGGATCCAGCCAAGTCCACCAGACTTTTTGACCTATGGAACTATGAAATAATAAATGGGCACTGTTTTAAGTTGCTAGTTTGTGGCAGTTTGTCACACAGCAATAGATAAATGTTAGCTGTTACGTCTAGGCAAATGAGACTCCTGCCTGAGTGATGGAATAAACCTCATCTAGGCATTCATTCTAAATGTCCATGATCCTGTGGCTTCATCTTACATCACATTGGTTCATTAGCATACATTCTACTTTGTGGGGCACAGGAGTATGAGGAGGTCTCTGTGTGTTCCTCTCTGACAGCCTGGAATGAATGATGTTACACTTAATTGTGTATCAGCTGGTGCAGGATTTAGCTCTAGGAATGCAGAAGTCATGTTCACCAGATGTCCTGTGCAGGGAAATCACCCCTGACGAGTTGAGATTTGCCTGTCACTCACTCCCTAAAATTCTTCTCATTTATGAAACAAAAGGCTTAGAATTGGGGTGTTGCAGAAGGAAAAAGAAAAAACCTTTCACACTAACATCAGGCAGATTTTCAAAAGATTCCTAGGGAATGCAGCATTAGCTATTAATGCACTTGGACACTTGTGTTTGGGAGAACATGTGCTGCTTACATATTCATGAGGGATCTTTCAATTTGCATACATCCTAGTGTTAAGGAGAGTCAAAACAAACTAAATCTAGAAGGTTGTCCCATCTTCCCTTTAGAACTGAGACCGTGAAGGACCCCTGATCAAACCTTTCAAAAACTTGATGTAGAGCAGAAAAAAATTTCTAGGGACCTGCCGTATATTTTATTTTGTTTCTTTTCTAGACATATGTGTAAAAAGAGGCAAAAGCCCAAGCAAGATCTTTTTCTTGGGGCCCGATCAACTAATAGGTTGATGTTGCCCTTACCTCTGCTTCTCAGGGTCCAACAACCCCCGTTTACTGGGTGAGCCAAACTGAAGCAATCATCAGTCCCGTCCCTGCACTCTTCTTATTAGAAAATAAGAATTTTCACATCTCTAAAATGGGGGAAAATAATTCTTACCTCATAGGGTTGCCATGAAAATTTTTGTACCTGTCAGCTCAGTGGTCCTAATTAGCCCCAGAATAGTACCTGGTATATGGGACATTTCTTCTTCTAATTACAAGATACAGACCAAAACCTCTCATTAACTAAGGTACCCCAATAACATAAAAAATATACAACAAACTAAGTGAAGGTTAAGACCTAGGAGCAGAATGTCTATTGACAGCTAGGCTCCTCTTATCATTTTCCCAAGGACATGTGCATGTATCCTAGCTCATCTCTGTCAGAAACAGCCTTCTCTGTGTACCCATTTTATACTACCAATCAGAATATTCTTGAATTATTCCACATCCTTTCCCAACCCTGAGGGAAAGAACATTCCACATTCCCTTGGGTTATGGTTACTTTCATGCTTATCTAAAAGATGTATGCTTTTCCCAGGTGATAGAGTCTTTTTGACTGTGCAATATTACCCAAATCCCACCACTTCAAAGCAGAAGTCCACTGGCAAAGTTTTAGCAGCATCATTCTAAGTTGCACCCTAGTTAAATGTGTAGAACTATCATTTTTACAAAAATCAAAATGTATATGTTAATGCAAGGTCAAACTATGGCAAATTGCAAGGCAACTGCCCAAGACTCCTGTGGTTTGGGACCAAAGAAAACAGATGCCTGTGTAGCAACTGAGATGGTATCTATAGGAGGAAAAGCAACAGCTGAGAAGTTGGTGAAAGGGAAAAAAACACAAGTGTCTTGAACACACAACTAACCTATAATTTCTAACAGTATCACCAAGGAAAAGGGATAAAATTGCCCCTTCCCTAAGACACAATCTTCAGGAAGTCCCTAAGACTTCTTTTTTGTTTTCTAGAAAACAAAATAGGTTTAGATTCTCTTCATTAAAAGAGTTTATTTCTTGCCATTCTTTATACAGTATATGCCCCCCCCCCCAAAAAAAGGCAAGGCAATATCTGTAGTTGGTTAAACAAAGAGTGGCCACTGAGTCCCCCCCCCCCCCTTAAGATTTGCTTGATTGAATGTCTTAGAGTACACATGAATGTTGATGCATAGGAGAGTGGGGGAGTGGCAGAGGGAGGTGGAGAGACTCTCAGGTGGACTCTGAGCTGAGCAGGAGCTGGTGGGTGCTTGATTCACAACCCTGAGGTCTTGACCTGAGCAGAAACCAGCAGGCTAAGCCACCCAAGCTCCCCCAAATTGTTTTATCATAAAATACATATCCACAAACTTTCTCTTTTCTTGATCAAGAAGGTTTTTATCTGCTTCCACACTTCCAAACTGGCTAAATGAAATTGTCTAGTTGCCAAAACAAGTTACCCTTAAATTGAGAATTTTATTAGAACAGTCACCATAGATGGCTGCCACACCAGTTTGAAGGGCCACAAATGCATCATTTGTAATGCTGGGAGGAACTTTGTGGAAGAATATAAATTTTACTCCCACATGATTTCGATTTTATGGGATACTGTAACTTCTGGAATGCCTAATAAAGTGGGAAAAGAGGGTTTTTTTAGTGGATGGTTTTAGAAGAAATGATTCAATGTGTTCTGCCAATATGAACTCTTAAAAGTGCAGGTGCCTCATAAATGCCCAGGCTTAGCCTATATCAAAAACGCATTTACTACTTTGATACTATGAATAACACAGACATTTACTATCTGGTATGACTCGATAGTAGAATTTACATCAGGCATGCTTAGCTCACAGGATCTAAAAAAAAGCCAACTTTTTGGTACCCTTGAAAAAATAAAGCAATGAGATATACTCTTGACTGGGGATTAGTGACTCTTCATAGGAATCAGAGGTTTATCCTTTTCTCTGCTCACCACTCTGCTTAAATGAAATGGCAAAAGTCAACATTCACATGTGTGTATTTGAGTATATGTGCTGCTGATGTGAGCACATGTATATATTTGAATACACTCACACATCTAATTTTTTGCAGAGATCATAATGCTTTAAAAATACTGTCTTCTAGATTCCTTTCAGAACCCCCCCCCCCCCCATACATCTGTCGAGGGCGGATGCTCCAGGGGTCCGGAGATCCGTCAACTGCAGAGCTTTGCAAAATGGCGCCTGGCGATTTGCCAGAAGGTGTGTCTAGAGTGACTGATCGTAAAAAGGAAGAACTACCTATTGGCTGTTGAACTATTGCTGTGCTGTGGGTACTTGGTAACAAGCTTAAGATTGGTGGATGCATATCGCTGTCTATGCTGATTGGCTTAGCTCCCCTATATAAGCGATGGCCATATGAAATAAAGCGCCGCTTTTTTGAAACCCAACGGGAGAGAGGGTCGTTATTATCGCTGCTGGATGGCGATATACATCAGTGTTAAATAGCACATATAATGAACACTTGCAGTGAGTAAATCCTTCAAAGGAATTTTTTTCCCTCTCTTTTCTTTTGGATGTTCTGGAAGGGTATTTATTTGCCCCCATCCAGTTCACCTGTGGAGAGACGGGACTTCCAAGGGCTGTGAAAATAATCTCAGCTCGAAATGCCAAACTTCTTTGCTCCTGTGCCTGGGAAAGGAATTTTCCTAAAAACTGTGTGCCCTTTCAGTCAGTTTTGACTTGACATCTAAATTTACTTTAATTGTAATTTCAAATAAATTCAGGTTTTTGTTACTCAGAAGTAGAAAATATTGAATGTCTTATAAAATGAAATGACTGTAATTGGATAAATATTTCATGATATGATTTGATTAAATGAGTTTTTATTATGTTACTGGATAAAGCACCCTGAATAGGAAAGAAGGCATGAGAAATTTATAGCTGTGGGATTTTCAAAGTATCTTAAGTTTTTAGGTAGTCCTGTAAAGCACTCCAGTTACAACAAAAAGAATCAACGTTATTGATCTATATTTCCTCAATTGTTCTAAATTCAGAAAAATTTAAAAACTGGTCAAAATATTTTCATTTTTAATGCAAACTTCATCTTAACATATATTTATATATATTTATATTCATTTATAATATTTATATATTATAAAATATATAAAAGATTAATATTCTGAAATATTTTAATAAAATAAAATGTGTATTTTATACATATCTGTAAAACAGGAGAAGACAGCAGGTTCTGTGTATCTAAGAAGCCTTGATTAATCATGGAAAGAGTCTTCTTCCAAACCAGTCTTTTCCTGTATGCCTTTGTTTGGGGCCTTGGAAACTTTTACACATAGTAATGCCCAGTAGTGAGATTTGGTATTTGTGTGTGTGTGAAGGTATACCTTTTTTTCTATAAAATGGGAGAAGGACCATGGAGAAGTAGCCTCATTCTCAGGCAAATTAGTTTTTGGAAAGAGCATATATGAAAGTTGAAGATTTGAAAATTTAATCCCCTAAAACTATTTTTATATGTAAACCCCCGAGCAAAGCTCAATGTAAAGACTACCTACTTGGACAATATCTTTTTTGATCTCCTATAATTGAGTAGAATCTTACAAGGCATTCCTTGAAGTGAATCTTGATCTATTGCCAGTCCTTGGTCTACCTATTGCAGTAAGACTGACTAATTAATAGAACAGGTGAATAATGACAACATCATGATTCAGTGCTATGATGGTAAATGCTTAACAGTTGGCTCTTGGGGAAGGAAGGAAGCCTAATTTATAGTGTTTGGCCATTTCTGTGGTATAAATACCCCCACTATGGCCTATTTCAAGCTATTATATGAAGTAATTGGGCTTGCAAAATTCCTGAAATTAACAATCAGCTTTCAGGCTCTCATGAGCTGGTCTGAGCCAGCCTCAGCACATCAGTGTGTCATGATTTATTAATTATGCTGTTCAGATCAGAGTCAGCTGGAGAAGCAGTGGGTTTGAAGTCTCCCAGGATTTTTCAGTATGTATGCTTACACTTAAATCCTTATAAAAAACTGATACCTCTCTTCAGGTTTCCACCTGACACCTCCCTCACCATCTCTACCATTGTTTGGCCATGTATCTAGAATGATAACTGACATGTCCTTACTTGGTGATACGCCTTACTGTGATTTTCTTCCATGTGTGTGCAAGCCATGTTATGTTCCTGGTACCAAAATCATGAACAAATGTCTGTTTTCTTTTCTTTCTTTTTAGATATTTTATTTATTGATTTGACAGACAGAGATCACCGTTAGGCACAGAGGCAGGCAGAGAGAGAGAAGGAAGGGAAGCAGGCTCCCTGCTGAGCAGAGAGCCCAACGCGGGGCTCGATCCCAGGAACCTGGGATCATGACCTGAGCTGAAGGCAGAGGCTGTAACCTACTGAGCCACCCAGGCGCCCCACAAATGTCTGTTTTCTAATATGCTTTACAAAACATTATTGTTAAACTGGCCTGTCTTGTTCATTATCTTTACAGTTTTGGCTTTATTTTGGGGTATTTATAAGATACTCTTCGAACCTGAAGATATCATTGTACTTAATGGATTGTGTCCCCTTGATTTAATCCTTGGAAGCAGACCTTGAGATAAAGATTTGCTGCAATCTAGAGCTGCAGGGAACACTAATAAGGGAGCAGGAAGGGAATACAGGGAAGGGAAGGCAGCCCATAAAATGTGCATTATGAAGCCAGCCACAATGAGTGAGTAGGGCTTACTCTTTTAGCAAACACATGCCTCGGAATCACCCTGCCAAAGAGAGAGGGAGCTGGGGCATTTATACCTGAGTCCTTAAGAGATGTTGGCTGAGGGCTGCCTCTGAGATTGCTCATCCTAGCTCTTCCATTTTGTTACTTATATAGATCCTTTGGCCCTCAGCTTTGAGATTTACATCTCAGACTAAAGATATAATATCAGCAGCCGGTAGAGGAGTACGGGTTTAAGGGTGGGCACTGACCAATGTCTTCTGTGTGTTAAAACTTTCACCAAACATGGCAGTGCTTCACTGGTATTACTATTTTGTCTAAAAAGCCAGTTTCTTATACAGCATGTGCAGGGTACCTAAAGAAACCAAATGCAAACCAATCACATTTTGTTTTGGCCAGGGTTTCTTACATTAGGTAGGCATTAGAATCTCATAGGAAAATGGCTCCAAACACAAAAACCAGAGAACCCCCCCTTTTTTTTTTAATATTTTATTTACTTGAGAGAGAGATAGAGAGTGGGAGCATGAGCAGGGAGGAGGGCCGAAGGGACAAGTAGATTTCCCGGTGAGTGGGAGACGGACTCAGAGCTGGATCCCAGGACCCTGAGATCATGACCTGGGCAGAAGTCAGTTGCTTAACTGACAGCCACTCAGGTGCCCTGACCCCACTTATTCTTAACTATATCAAAACTTGAGCATCATTTCTTTAGAAGGTAATTCCCAAATACGGGTCCACCCGAGGGATAGAGGGAAGTTTATTATGAGACAATTACCTAGGGTTATTGTATTAAAAGTAGATCCAGAGAGGCTCTCCAGTCCTTCTTCTCCAAACATGTGGCTTCAGATATATTTGTCTGTTTAAAGCATCCAAGTGATAATAACCCACGGTCTCGTTTGAGCAAAACAGTAAGTAGAGCTACTTGTTGCAATGGTCAGAGGGCTGAAACTATAGGAACTGGAATCAGGGATGATTTCTAAGCAAGAAACTGTAACTATGTTTTACATATTTATGTTAGAATACCTAAGGGCATGGTGGGGTGGGGTGTGCCTTTACCCCATCTGGCAAAATTGGGATTAACAGGGAATTGCTTAATGGTCATGAAAACCCACTAGGTCAGCATTTGTGTAACCTTACCTATCTGAATGAGTGTGGATGGAGGGGCAGGCACGTCCTAGACCAGGACTGCTTGCTGCCTGAAATCTAGACCAGAACAGCAACCAAACCTAATGTCCCTTCCCAAGGTGGAAGTCTGGGTATAAATGGAGAGAAGGAAAATTAGTAGCTGTGGAAAAAGAATGAATAAATGGGTTATGTAATGGAAGGAAATCCAATATTACATTAACACCTCAGAAAAGGCTCAGAGGAGGAAATGATATGTCTCTTGCTAAGGTGAAGACATAGATTGCTGACACTGCTAGTGTTTTTTGGAACCTGACAAGATGGGATGGAAGCCTAAACACCTGAGTGGCCTCAGCTTAGGAGACATTCTCGCATGATATGATGACAATGTCCTGGATAGTTACTAATGACTGAATGAGATTCTAGTAATATACCAATATCTTTTGACTTTTATGATTATTTTGCTATTAGGGATTTATGTTTGAAGACCAGGGTTGGGGCAGTGATACTGTGATTTATAATAAATATGCACTTGCTCTAACTTCCATTTTTGGCAGGGAACTACTAAAACCCTTAAACTTTCCTTAGCAATAAGAGCGATAAAGGTGTCTCTATCAAGACACGTTTCAGCCACACCTGAGTTTATGTTATGCGTTTTTTGGATAACACCTAAAGATGATAGCTGGTTGCCAGGAGAACCTCCTTCCACCAGAGAAGAGGGGCTAGAGATTGAGTTCAGTCACCAGTGGTCAATGATTTAATTAATCATGCTGATGTAATGAAACCTTTATAAAAACCCAAAAGAATGGGGTTTGGAGCTTCCGGGTAGGTGAACATATGGAGGTTCGAGCAGAGTGGCACACTCAGAACATGGAAGCTGTATGCCCCTTCCTATACCTTGTCCTATAAATCTCTTCCATCTGGTTATACCTGAGTTATATCCCTTTGTAATGAACTGTCAAGTATAAGCAACTGTTTCTGAGTTCTGTGAGCTGCTCTAGCAAATTAACCAAACCCAAGGAGGGAGTCTTGGGAATCTCCAATTTATAGCTGGTTGGTCAGAAACACAAATGACAACTTGGATTTGAGGTAGGGGTGTGTGTGTGTGTGTGTGTGTGTGTGTGTGTTGGAGGGGTGGGAGGGGCGTTTTTGTGGGACTGAGCCTTTAATCTATGGAATCTGATGCTATCTCCAGACAGATGGTATCAGAATTGAGTTAAATTGTAGGACATTCAGCCAATGTTAGAGAATTGCTTGGTGTGGAAAACACACACACACACACACACACACACACACACACACACACACAGATTGGAATTGTGTCAGAATTTTAGAAGCATATCTATGAATGTTCACCAACTTCGCTTAAGCATTTTAGAAGAAATTTCTTCCTTTTGTCTGTGACACAGTTGATTTATACTTTGCCTCCTACTCACTCTCATCTTCTAATACATGCCACCCTAGAGTCTATGCCATAAATACTGAGTATTTTTTTAACTTTCTATTATACAGACTATTTCTATTTTCTTTTTTAAAAAATTTATTTTTTATTTATTTTCGGCATAACAGTATTCATTATTTTTTTTTTTTTTTTAAAGATTTTATTTATTTATTTGACAGAGAGAGATCACAAGTAGGCAGAGAGGCAGGCAGAGAGAGAGGAGGAAGCAGGCTCCCTGCCGAGCAGAGAGCCCGATGCGGGACTCGATCTCAGGACCCTGAGATCATGACCTGAGCTGAAGGCAGCGGCCTAACCCACTGAGCCACCCAGGTGCCCAGTATTCATTATTTTTTCACCACACCCAGTGCTCCATGCAATCCGTGCCCTCTATAATACCCACGACCTGGTACCCCAACCTCCCACCCACCCACCAATTCAAACCCCTCAGATTGTTTTTTAGAGTCCATAGTCTCTCATGGTTCACCTCCCCTTCCAATTTCCCCCAACTCCCTTCTCCTCTCTAACTCCCCATGTCCTTCATGCTATTTGTTATGCTCGACAAATAAGTGAAATATATACAGACTATTTTCTTAAAAATTAAATTAGAAATTTTCTAGTTACAGCAGCTCCTCTAGGAAGCCTTCCCTGACTTCATATCCCTTTGGCCTCCCATAATCCAGTAGAGGCTTTCCTCATGGCATTTGCCTCTTGCATGGAAATGATATGTTTGTTATGTGTTGGTAGTTCCTGCAAGACTTCAGACTCCACAGCTATGAACCTGGTTTTGTTCATCTTTGTTTTCCCATCCTTGAACACAGTGTCTGGTCGATAGTGGGTCTTAATAAATACCTACTAAACAAAACCACATTGCTCTTTAGGAACATATGAAAGGAACTCAGGAAGATAAACATTGCTTGTGAAACAAAAACATTCATGAGTCCTCTTGAAAAGGGAACATTCAATCTTATAAGCTATAAAAACTGATAGACTTTCATAAACTTGCATTTGTACTTAATGCTTAAAGGGACTGATTTGGTTTGTATTCTTTTTTTTTTTTAAAGATTTTATTTATTTATTTGACAGACAGAAATCACAAGTAGGCAGAGAGGAAAGCAGAGAGAGAGAGGAGGAAGCAGGCTCCCCGCTGAGCAGAGAGCCCGATGTGGGACTCGATCCCAGGACCCTGAGATCATGACCTGAGCCAAAGGCAGCGGCTTAACCCACTGAGCCACCCAGGCGCCCCTGGTTTGTATTCTTGAAGCAAAAATATTCCAAAGCTATCCATGACCAATCACTAATGTGTATTTGTCTGTTCCTTCTTTCTCTCTCCTTCTTTTTCCCTTATTTCTGTTACATCACATAACAAATATGGACCTTTTTAAAGGAAATCATAGACAGCAATATTATCTATAAAGATTAAAGATTATCTGAAAGACAATGTAACAACGAATTTCTTATGTCAAAATAAAGAATTTTTAGTAAGGATTACATCACTTATTAAAATACCCTAAAGGGGGCGCCTGGGTGGCTCAGTGGGTTAAGCCGCTGCCTTCGGCTCAGGTCATGATCTCAGGGTCCTGGGATCGAGTCCCGCATCGGGCTCTCTGCTCAGCAGGGAGCCTGCTTCCCTCTCTCTCTCTCTCTGCCTGCCTCTCTGCCTACTTGTGATCTCTGTCTGTCAAATAAACAAATAAAATCTTTAAAAAATAAAATAAAATAAAATAAAATACCCTAAAGGTAAGAGTAAATAAGAGGCTGAATAAAAGACAACTCATTAAAAATTTCATACTAACAACTTGTATACTGTGCAGAAAGTAAGATGTTAGTCAGGTGACCTGAGAAATTCCCTTTGTAGAATATGACCATGAAAGGAAAGATTTTCAAGAATGATTTATGGATGTATTTTTTTTTTCCTATATTGTCACACCCTGTGTAGCCAAAGCTGCAGAAGAATTTATTGGGAGATGTTACAAAATTTCTTTCCTTTAGGACCCTTAAGAGGGGGTTTGAAACCTCTCTCACTGATGGATTCTAAAAGTGGCCTTAGACCAGAGGACTCTTTAACTCTTCTTTTAGCCTTCAGAATAGTCCCCTGTGATAGTGGCTGGATATTTTGAGCTGGGTTAGAATAAATTTAAGAATAAATTTATCTTCATAAGGAGAGAAAAATGCTGCAATTTGGTGATAACGATACATTTATTTTGGGCTCCTGGGCTGCAAATTGATAATGGAAATGAATCATATAGAAATTATAGTATGCAAATGAAGTAGTTGAGATGCTAGAATTTCCTTTTGTGGTATTAAAACTAATGCTATCAGAGGATGCTGCATGTTAATTCAGGAGAAAATATTCTCAAGTGAATGTTGGATTTCATGTTAGGACATCAAAAATCATCATTTGGTATCATGTGATTTTTTTTTTTTTAAAGATTTTTTATTTATCTATTTGACAGAGAGAAATGACAAGCAGGCAGAGAGGCAGGCAGAGACAGAAGAGGCAGCAGGCTTCCTGCTGAGCAGAGAGCCCGATGCGGGGCTCGATCCCAGGACCCTGGGATCATGACCTGAGCCGAAGGCAGCGGCTCAACCCACTGAGCCACCCAGGTGCCCCGGTATCATGTGATTTTGATTGGGAACTTCTTGTGACAAAACAGGGTTTTCTCCCTCCCCGCAACCTATCTACCTACCTACCTTCTTTCCTTCCTCCCTTCCTTCCTTTTTTCCTTCATTCCTTCTTTTTAGAAGTTATTTTGCTAGTTCTTAATTTGGTAATATTTTTATGCTACTCCTGATAGGAGGTCATAAAAATAATGGAACTTCTGAGTCAGTCATATAATGTGGAAAGTACGGTTGTCTCCTTTGTGTTTATGAATGAGGAGAAGCAAAAATAAGGAGGAGGAGGAGGAGGAGGAGAAGAAGGAGATAATAGTAGAAAAACATGAGCTTTTTAAAAATGGAGAATGATTAAAGTGCTTTTAGAAATGGCCACATTTTAGAAATGGCACCTGGGTGGCTCAGTGGGTTAAGCCTCTGCCTTTGGCTCAGGTCATGATCTCAGGGTCCTGGGATTGAGCCCCGCATTGGGCTCTCTGCTCCGTGGAGAGTCAGCTTCCCGCACCCCCTCTGCTGCCTCTCTGCCTACTTGTGATCTCTGTTTGTTAAGTAAATAAATAAACTCTTAAAAAAAAAGAAGAAGAAGAAGAAGAAATGGCCAGATTTATAACCTGAAAGACTGAAAGCCCCGTTTGTTCACAGAAGAGGCACAGAGGAGTTATCTCTGCTGTAGTGACTCATGCTGCTGAGCTGGAAGGTTCTCCCACAGATGAGAGGGTAATTTAGTTTCTAGGACAGTTCAGTCTTCTTGTTCGGTTTACTCACAAAGGTGCTAATTAGGGGAAATTGTTATGGTGTTATTTTTTCACTTTAACATCTGTTCCCCATGAGCTGGACACAGAGAATTAAGTCGTTTTGTAGAAGCTGCCAGGCAAATTGGATGGCAGTGATTCTGAGTCATTGTCATAAGAAGTTAGAGTGTAAACCAGAGGCCTGGGTATAATAGGATCAGAACCCCCAAAATCCATGGACTTCCTACATCCAGCTAAATAAACTGCCCATGCTAAGATTAGAAACCACAGTAGCCACTGCTATAAAAAGCAATAGATTTTGCACATAAGTGTTAGGGATGAGTAAAAATATATACAGTTTTACTTTTTTCTTAAAAATATGTTAATATTTGTACCTGGCATTGTTTTAACTATTGACATGTATTAACTCATTTAATTCTAATACCAACATCAGTTATAAGGTAGAAATTATCTTCATTTTACAGAGGTCAAGTAAGTACTTAATGGCAAGGAAACTGAGGCATGAAGTGGCTAAATAATAAATGAGTTGTGAGTCTAAGATTCTAACTCAAACTAAAAACTAAAAATAAAATATCAATGTTGCTATCTATATGCAGAAGCAGTCAGAACATATTATATAGTAGAAACTTAGTACTCTTATTTATTTTTAAATTTTTAGAAAAGATTAATTTGTTGAGAAGAGAGTGCAAGATGGGGAGAGGCATAGGGAGAAAGAGACAAGCAGACTCTCCACAGAGTGGGGAGCACAATGCGGGACTGGATCCCAGGACCCTGAGATCATGACCTGAGCTGAAATCAAGAGTTGGATGTTTAACTGACTGAGCCACCCAGGCTCCCCCACAGTACTCTTTTAATGAGGAGTTTACCTGAAACTAATTCAACTACATCATTTAACTTTTGCATACCAAGAAAACATTTAAAACTTAGAATTTAAAATGTCTAGAATCCAATACTGTGATATTTTGGTACTTACTAGAGTCTCACCTACTCTAGTTGTGTTCCCAACTCCTCATCTGGCATTTTATAGGAGTTCAAATGTGAACTCTGATTTGAAAGTCCAAACCAGGATCTAGGGAGAAACTACAATAAAAGATTAAAACGAACTCTTGCTTCCATGGTTCATTGCCTGTGGGGAGCTACTGAATACCTAAGAGAAGCTGTAAAATAATAACTACGCAGATGATCTTCTTTCCACTACTTTATATAAAGGCCATAAAGAGTTATTGTTGTTTTCTTTACCCATATTATAAAATACAGGTGAACCTTAATTAAGGTGAACCTTAATTCCTTGCTCATTAGCTTTGGAAAAAAGATACATAGAAAATCATTTGTGGTACAGAAAAAATGCAGTCTAAAAAAATATGGGCCCCCTGTACTTATTCAACAAACTTGGAAATCTATAGAAATTGAAGATTTTAAGTACTTGATAAAACTCTCCTATAATTTATTTTCAGTTATGACTACAGGAAACTGCTTTGCTGTTTTGCTATTCGTTCATTTGCTTAGGAAAGTAAAATTTTTATCATTCTGTGTTTTTTATTTGTGTACATTTTTGGTATAAGGAAATCATTCTTTATTGGTACCATGTTATCAATGAACTAGAATCAAAAATCTCCTCATTAAACCACCAGATTACTCTTAGAAATCCTAAGCAGGCAATTTTTCAATTTATGAAAAATATGTTTCCTTTGTACTAACTGGAAGATATTTTAGATACTATTAACTTCCTGTAATACTACCATCACATTACATGATGGTTCATTCCTACTGTTGCTTTAGTCGATTACCTTAGGGAAGGTTAATTTTCAAGTCTAAATTGTATACAATAAATACTGAATACTTTTAGCAGTTATATCAAAATTATCTTTCCAAATCTTCTTTTCAATGTAACATTTAAAAATTATAACTTTTGGGAGGAGTCAAGATGGCGGAGAAGTAGCAGGCTGAGACTACTTCAGCTAGCAGGAAATCAGCTAGATAGCTTATCTAAAGATTGCAAACACCTGCAAATCCATCGGCAGATCGAAGAGAAGAAGAACAGCAATTCTGGAAACAGAAAAACAACCACTTTCTGAAAGGTAGGACTGGCAGAGAAGTGAATCCAAAACAATGGGAAGATAGACCCCGGGGGGAGGGGCCGGCTCCTGGCAAGCGGCGGAGCAACGGAGCACAAAATCAGGACTTTTAAAAGTCTACTCCGCTGAGGGTCATCGCTCCAGGGCGAAGCCCACATGGGGTCAGCGTGGCCTCAGGTCCCACAGGGTCACAGAAGGATTGGGGGTGTCTGAGTGTCGCAGAGCTTGCAGGTATTGGAATGGGAAAGCCGGCTACAGAGACAGAGCCTACAGTAAGATCACGGCTCGGGGTTACCTTGAACCGGTCGCAGGCTCGGTGAGCTCGGAGCGCGGCTGGAGGTCAGGCAGACGGGAGTAACTGGGCGCTGTTCTCTGAGGACACACTGAGGAGTGGGGCCCCGGGCTCTCGGCTCCTCCAGGCCGGAGACCAGGAGGCCGCCATTCATATTCCCGTCCTCCAGAACTCTATAGAAAGCACTCAGGGAACAAAAGCTCCTGAAAGCAAACCAGAGCGGATTACTCAGCCCAACCCCAGGTAAGGGCGGTGCAATTCCGCCTGGGGCAAAGACACTTGAGAATCACTACACCAGGCCCCTCACCCAGAAGATCAACAAGAAATCCAGCCAAGACCAAGTTCACCTACCAAGGAGTGCGGTTTCAATACCAAGGAGAGCAGCAGAATTCCAGAGGAGGAGAAAGCAAAGCACGGAACTCATGGCTTTCTCCCTGTGATTTTTTTAGTGTTGCAGTTAATTTAATTTTTTCGTTTTCATTTTTTTTCTCTTCTTCTGCTAAAATTTTTTTAAACTTTTACCCTTTTCTTTTTTAACGTTTTTTAACTAGTTTATCTGATATTTATTTTTTTCTTTTTTATATTTTTCTTTATTCATTTTCTTTTTTTTAATTGTTTTCTTTTCTTTTTTTTTTCTTTTTTTCTTTCTTTCTTTTTGAACCTCTTTTTATCCCCGTTCTCCCCCCTCACGATTTGGGATCTCTTCTGATTTGGTTAAAGCATATTTTCCTGGGGTTGTTGCCACCCTTTTAGTATTTTATTTGCTCCTTCATATACTCTTATCTGGACAAAATGACAAGGTGGAAAAATTCACCACAAAACAAAAAGCAAGAGGCAGTACAGAAGGCTAGGGACCTAATCAATACAGACATTGGTAATATGTTAGATCTAGAGTTCAGAATGACAATTCTCAAGGTTCTAGCCAGGCTCGAAAAAGGCATGGAAGATATTAGAGAAACCCTTTCGGGAGATATAAAAGCCCTTTCTGGAGAAATAAAAGAACTAAAATCTAACCAAGTTGAAATCAAAAAAGCTATTAATGAGGTGCAGTCAAAAATGGAGGCTCTCACTGCTAGGATAAATGAGGCAGAAGAAAGAATTAGTGATATAGAAGACCAAATGACAGAGAATAAAGAAGCTGAGCAAAAGAGGGACAAACAGCTACTGGACCACAAGGGGAGAATTCGAGAGATAAGTGACACCATAAGACGAAACAACATTAGAATAATTGGGATTCCAGAAGAAGAAGAAAGAGAGAGGGGAGCAGAAGGTATACTGGAAAGAATTATTGGGGAGAATTTCCCCAATATGGCAAAGGGAACGAGCATCAAAATTCAGGAGGTTAAGAGAACGCCCCTCAAAATCAATAAGAATAGGCCAACACCCTGTCACCTAATAGTAAAATTTACAAGTCTCAGTGACAAAGAGAAAATCCTGAAAGCAGCCCGGGAAAAGAAGTCTGTAACATACAATGGTAAAAATATTAGATTGGCAGCTGACTTATCCACAGAGACCTGGCAGGCCAGAAAGAGCTGGCATGATATTTTCAGAGCACTAAACGAGAAAAACATGCAGCCAAGAATACTATATCCAGCTAGGCTATCATTGAAAATAGAAGGAGAGATTAAAAGCTTCCAGGACAAACAAAAACTGAAAGAATTTGCAAACACCAAACCAGCTCTACAGGAAATATTGAAAGGGGTCCTCTAAGCAAAGAGAGAGCCTACAAGTGGTAGATCAGTAAGGAACAGAGACAATATACAGTAATAGTCACCTTACAGGCAATACAATGGCACTAAATTCATATCTCTCAATAGTTACTCTAAATGTTAATGGGCTAAATGCCCCAATCAAAAGACACAGGGTATCAGAATGTATAAAAAAACAAAACCCATCTATATGTTGCCTCCAAGAAACTCATTTTAAGCCCGAAGACACCTCCAGATTTAAAGTGAGGGGGTGGAAAAGAATTTACCATGCTAATGGACATCAGAAGAAAGCAGGAGTGGCAATCCTTATATCAAATCAATTAGATTTTAAGCCAAGGACTATAATAAGAGATGAGGAAGGACACTATATCATACTCAAAGGGTCTGTCCAACAAGAAGATCTAACAATTTGAAATCTCTATGCCCCCAACGTGGGAGCAGCCAACTATATCAACCAATTAATAACAAAATCAAAGAAACACATCAACAATAATACAATAATAGTAGAGGACTTTAACACTCCCCTCACTAAATTGGACATATCATCCAAGCAAAAGATCAGCAAGGAAATAAAGGCTTTAAACGACACACTGGACCAGATGGACATCACAGATATATTCAGAACATTTCATCCCAAAGCAACAGAATACACATTCTTCTCTAGTGCACATGGAACATTCTCCAGAGTAGATCACATCCTCGGTCCTAAATCAGGACTCAACCGGTATCAAAAGATTGGGATCATTCCCTGCATATTTTCAGACCACAATGCTCTGAAGCTAGAACTCAACCACAAGAGGAAGTCTGGAAAGAACCCAAATACATGGAGACTAAACAGCATCCTTCTAAAGAATGAATGGGTCAACCGGGAAATTAAAGAAGAATTGAAAAAAATCATGGAAACAAATGATAATGAAAATACAACGGTTCAAAATCTGTGGGACACAACAAAGGCAGTCCTGAGAGGAAAATATATAGCGGTACAAGCCTTTCTCAAGAAACAAGAAAGGTCTCAGGTACACAACCTAACCCTACACCTAAAGGAGCTGGAGAAAGAACAAGAAAGAAACCCTAAGCCAAGCAGGAGAAGAGAAATCATAAAGATCAGAACAGATATCAATGAAATAGAAACCAAAAAAACAATAGAGCAAATCAACGAAACTAGGAGCTGGTTCTTTGAAAGAATTAATAAAATTGATAAACCCTTGTCCAGACTTATCAAAAAGAAAAGAGAAAGGACCCAAATAAATAAAATCATGAATGAAAGAGGAGAGATCACAACTAACACCAAAGAAATACAAACTATTATAAGAACATACTATGAGCAACTCTACGCCAACAAACTAGACAATCTGGAAGAAATGGATGCATTCCTAGAAACATATAAACTACCACAACTGAACCAGGAAGAAATAGAAAGCCTGAACAGACCCATAACCAGTAAGGAGATTGAAATAGTCATTAAAAATCTCCGAACAAACAAAAGCCCAGGGCCAGATGGCTTCCCGGGGGAATTCTACCAAACATTTAAAGAAGAACTAATTCCTATTCTCCTGAAACTGTTCCAAAAGATACAAATGGAAGGAAAACTTCCAAACTCATTTTATGAGGCCAGCATCACCTTGATCCCAAAACCAGACCAGAATCCCATCAAAAAAGAGAGCTATAGACCAATATCCTTGATGAACACAGATGCGAAAATTCTCACCAAAATACTAGCCAATAGGATTCAACAGTACATTAAAAGGATGATTCACCACGACAAAGTGGGATTTATTCCAGGGCTGCAAGGTTGGTTCAACATCCGCAAATCAGTCAATGTGATACAACACATCAATAAAAGAAAGAACAAGAACCATATGATACTCTCAATAGATGCTGAAAAAGCATTTGACAAAGTACAGCATCCCTTCCTGATCAAAACTCTTCAAAGTGTAGGGATAGAGTGCACATACCTCAATGTCATCAAAGCCATCTATGAAAAACCCACAGCAAATATCATTCTCAATGGAGAAAAACTGAAAGCTTTTCCGCTAAGGTCAGGAACACGGCAGGGATGTCCATTATCACCACTGCTATTCAACATAGTACTAGAGGTCCTAGCCTCAGCAATCAGACAACAAAAGGAAATTAAAGGCATCCAAATCGGCAAAGAAGAAGTCAAATTATCACTCTTTGCAAATGATATGATACTATATGTGGAAAACCCAAAAGACTCCACTTCAAAACTGCTAGAACTTATACAGGAATTCAGTAAAGTGTCAGGATATAAAATCAATGCACAGAAATCAGTTGCATTTCTCTACACCAACAAGACAGAAGAAAGAGAAATTAAGGAGTCAATCCCATTTACAATTGTACCCCAAACCATAAGATACCTAGGAATAAATCTAACCAAAGAGGCACAGAATCTATACTCAGAAAACTATAAAGTACTCATGAAAGAAATTGAGGAAGACACAAAGAAATGGAAAAATGTTCCATGCTCCTGGATTGGAAGAATAAATATTGTGAAAATGTCTATGCCACCTAAAGCAATCTACACATTTAATGCAATTCCTATCAAAGTACCATCCATCTTTTTCAAAGAAATGGAACAAATAATTCTAAAATTTATATGGAACCAGAAAAGACCTCGAATAGCCAAAGGGATATTGAAAAAGAAAGCCAAAGTTGGTGGCATCACAATTCCAGATTTCAAGCTCTATTACAAAGCTGTCATCATCAAGACAGCATGGTACTGGCACAAAAACAGACATAGATCCATGGAACAGAATAGAGAGCCCAGAAATAGACCCTCAACTCTATGGTCAACTAATCTTCAACAAAGTAAGAAAGAATGTCCAATGGAGAAAAGACAGCCTCTTCAATATATGGTGTTGGGAAAATTGGACAGCCACATGCAGAAAAATGAAATTGGACCATTTCCTTACAGCACACACGAAAATAGACTCAAAATGGATGAAGGACCTCAATGTGAGAAAGGAATCCATCAAAATCCTTGAGGAGAACACAGGCAGCAACCTCTTCGACCTCAGCTGCAGCAACATCTTCCTAGGAACATCGCCAAAGGCAAGGGAAGCAAGGGCAAAAATGAACTATTGGGATTTCTTCAAGATCAAAAGCTTTTGCACAGCAAAGGAAACAGTTAACAAAATCAAAAGACAACTGACAGAATGGGAGAAGATATTTGCAAATGACATATCAGATAAAGGACTAGTGTCCAGAATCTATAAAGAACTTAGCAAACTCAACACCCAAAGAACAAATAATCCAATCAAGAAATGGGCAGAGGACATGAACAGACATTTCTGCAAAGAAGACATCCAGATGGCCAACAGACACATGAAAAAGTGCTCCATATCACTCGGCATCAGGGAAATACAAATCAAAACCTCAATGAGATATCACCTCACACCAGTCAGAATGGCTAAAATCAACAAGTCAGGAAATGACAGATGCTGGCGAGGATGCGGAGAAAGGGGAACCCTCCTACACTGTTGGTGGGAATGCAAGCTGGTGCAACCACTCTGGAAAACAGCACGGAGGTTCCTCAAAATGTTGAAAATAGAACTGCCCTATGACCCAGCAATTGCAATACTGGGTATTTACCCTAAAGATACAAACGTAGTGTTCCAAAGGGGCACGTGCACCCAAATGTTTATAGCAGCAATGTCTACAATAACCAAACTATGGAAAGAACCTAGATGTCCATCAACCGATGAATGGATCAAGAAGATGTGGTATATATACACAATGGAATACTATGCAGCCATCAAAAGAAATGAAATCTTGCCATTTGCGACAACATGGATGGAACTAGAGCGTATCATGCTTAGCGAAATAAGTTAAGCAGAGAAAGACAACTATCATATGATCTCCCTGATATGAGGAAGTGGTGATGCAACATGGGGGCTTAAGTGGGTAGGAGAAGAATAAATGAAACAAGATGGGATTGGGAGGGAGACAAACCATAAGTGACTCTTAATCTCACAAAACAAACTGAGGGTTGCTGGGGGAAGGGGGTTGGCAGAAGAGGGGTGGGGTTATGGACATTGGGGAGGATATGTGCTTTGGTGAGTGCTGTGAAGTGTGTAAACCTGGTGATTCACAGACCTGTACCCCTGGGGATAAAAATATAAGTTTATAAAAAATAAAAAATTAAAAAAAATTATAACTTTTGTATTTATTTGTTTCTCTTACTTATCTCACTATACACACTCAAGACTTGTCGTCGGTACTTCTGTTCTGGAAGGCTTGGAGAGGCTATTTTTTTAAGGTCATCGTGTTAATATATGATGATAGGAGATGGTTTCTATTCTTATTAAAAAAAATTAAACCCTTGTCTTAGTAGACCCTAATGTTGTATAAGTATCTACTTTTCTCTAACCAGTCACAGTCCCAGCCTGAGCCAAAAGGGATGAGCCATAACCGATTTAGCTATGGACATGTGATCCAATTCTGGCCAAGGAGGTAAGTGTTGTAATTCCCATTTCACAGAGCAATCAATAGGGCTAAACTGGAACCCAGGCCCCTTACCACAAGGCCAACCATTGTCTTTCTTCTACACATGGGAACACTCATGGAGAGCATGCTTATTTTATAGAGCTTTTGAATATTTATTTGCCCTCTTCATTGTCCTCTATTATTGAATAACAAGTAATCCCAAGACTTTGCTACTTGTGACAACAAATATTCATTGTCCCACCCAATTTCTGAGGGTCAGGAAACGAGGAGTGGCTTAACCGGTGTGAGGTTGCAGTCAAAGATGGCTCAGTAGGATATTTTGAGGCAGCATCCAGAAACAGATAGAGAAAATAAAAGTATATATAAGGATTTGGGTTAAAAATTCTCTTAAATTTAAAAAAAAAAATTCTCTTAAATTTTTTTCTCAGTCTTTATATTATATCAGAAATTTCCCAATCATAATCTGTCATACCTTAAGGGAAAAGAGAACAGTTATTATAGATATCTATATTTGATATTTATCACACTATATTGCAATTATTTATATAATGTGTAGTAAATTTTATCATTATATGATAATAATGATTCTCCTTTTAGACAAGGAGTCCTCAATACTGGCCACACATTACAATAACTTGGGAGCTTTAAAAAACATACTAATACATGGACCTCATTTCCATGTAATTGAATCTGAAACTGATTCAATTGGAAGGTATGACTTCCAAGAATTAGTAGTTTTTAAAAGCTTCCTGGGAGATTCTAATATATATGTAGCATTGAGAATGACTGTTCTCTTAATTAATTTTTACCCGTGTGTTTGTTTTATATATATACTTTTGGGAATCTAAGGAAAACTTTGGATCCCTCTCCCTAGATAAATGTGATCCATACATTCATGAAAATATTTTATGTAATTTCAAGGGATTGCACATTCCTGATTTAGACTGTGAGCTCTTCAGTGATAGAAACTCTAAATTTACATTTTTGTAGATATATGTGTTTTTTGGTATGAATCTCTCTCTGCTTTACTCACCTCCACTTCAAGAAGTGAGAGTTTGAGTCCTGACATAAAGACAGGCATATAGACCAATAGAATAAAACTAACAGTTTAGAAATAAACCCAAACATCTATGGCCAATTGATTTTTTAAATTTCTTTTTAAAAATCTTTTTGAAAAAACAGTTCTATATAAGCATTACAAAATAGGAACCTGTTCCATTACACTGTACTATTGTGTCTTTAATGTAGCTTCTTCTTATAAGAAGTGTTCTTAAACTATTTGGTATAAACATTACAAAATGTATATGTGTAACACACACTGAAATCTCACCGTGCTGAACTTGTACTTAATGTAGCTCATTACTTTTTTATTTTTAATTTATTTTGGATTTTTACTGAAGTAATTAACATCCTGTGTTATTTTAGTTGTATGTATATGATACAATGACTCAACAATTCCTACATTCTCAGAGCTTATCAAGATAAGTGTACTCTTAATCCTTTTTATTTCTTTCACCCATTCCCCCACCCACCTTCCCTCTGGCAACCACCAGATTATTCTCTGTATTTGAGTCTTTTTATTTGTATCTTCTTTTCCTTTGTTTGTTCATTTGTTTTATTTTTTAAATTCCACATGAGTGCAATCATATGCTGTTTGTCTCTTGACTGACTCATTTTATAGCATTATACTCTCTAAAACTATCCTTGTTGCAAATGGCAAGATATCATTCTTTTTTTATGGCTGAGTAATATTTCATTATATATATAATTACATACATATCATATAATCATGTAATACATAATATAGTGTGTGTGTGTGTGTGTGTGTGTGTGTGTGTATCACCTATTCTTTTATCCATTGACCTATTGATGGAAACTTGGGTTACTTCAATACCTTGGTTACTGTAAATAATGCCTCAATAAACATAGGGGTGCATGTATCTTTTTAAATTAGTGCTTTCATTTTCTTTGGGTAATACTCAGTAGAAGATTACTGGATCATATGGTGATTCTTCTTTTAATTTTTTAAGGAACCTCCATACTGTTTCTCACAGTGGCTGTATCAGTTTGCATTCCCATCAGTTTGCATTCCCATGAGGGTTTCTTTTTCTCCACATTCTTGCCAACACTTGTTATTTCTTGTGTTTTTGATTTTAGCCATTATGACAGGTATAAGGTGATATCTCATTGTGGTTTTGATTAGCATTTCCCTGATGATGAATGATGTTGAGCATTTTTTCATGTGTCTGTTGGCCAACTGTATATCTTCTTTGGAAAAATGTCTATTCAGGTCCTCTGCCCATTTTTTAATTTTGTTGTTGTTGTTGTTGTTGAGTTGTATATATTTTTTATATATTTTGAGATATTAACCCCTTATCAGATACATCATTTGCAAATATCTTCTCCCATTTAGTAGGTTGTCTTTTGTTTTATTGATGGTTTCCTTCACTGCGCAAGAGCTTTTTATCTTGGTGTAGTCTCAATGGTTTATTTTTGCTTTGGATTCCCTTGCCTGAGGACACACATCTAGAAAAATGTTTCCACAGCCAATGTCACAGAAATTACTGCCAAACATAGGCCAATTGACAATTAAATCAAGGGTACCAAGACAATTAAGTAGGAAAAAAATGTCTCTTAACAAATGGTACTAGAGCAACCGGGTATCCACATGCAAAATGATGAAATTTTACCCCTACATCATACCATATACAAAAATTAATGTAAAATGAAATGACCTAATATATGAGTTACAACTAAAAGACTCTTAGAAGCAAATGTAGGCCTATATCTTTGTGACCTTGGATTTGGCAATGTGTTCTTAGACATGACACCAAAAGGAGAAAAGGAAAAAATAGAGAAATTGTGCTTCATCAAATTTAAAACTTTTGTTATGAAGAAAATGATGAGACAACCTACACAATGGGAGAGAATATTTACAAATTATACATCTGATAAGGAGTTAAATATTCAGAATATATACAAATTATTAGAACGCAACAACAAAAAGACAAATGACCCAAGAAAAACATATACAAAGTATTTGATAGACTTTTCTCCAAAGAAGATAGACAGATTGTCAATAAACACCTCAAAAGATGTTCAGCATCATTAGGCATTAGAGAATGAAACTTAAAACCACAGAGATGGCACTTCACACTCAGTAGGATTGTTATAATTAAACATACACACTCACACATGTGCACACAAATAAAATGGGGAATAAGAAGTGTGAGTGTTGACAAGGATATGGAGAAACTGGAACTCTTGTGCAGCCCCTGTGGAAAATAGTTGGGTGATTTCCCAAAAAGTTAAACATAGAATTGCCATATGATTCTGCAATTCTATTCCTGGGTATTTATCCAAAAGATTTGAGAACAGGTACTCAAATACTTGTATATGGATGTTCATGGAAACACTATTTACCATAGCTAAAAGGTGGAAACAACTCAAATATCTGACCACTGACAATTAATAAACAAATATGGTATATACTTACAGTGGAATACTATTTAACTGTTGGGCTCCGCGCCGAGGGGAGGAGGCACCCGGGCCAGCCGGAGGCCTCTCCTTGGGGCTGAGCGGGATGGCGAGTGTCGCGAACCCGGAACGCACCCACAGAAGACACCGGGCTCGGGAGGTCTGTCGAAGCAGGATCTCACTTTATTGAGCAGGGCAGCGGCTTATATGGGGTGAGGGAAGGGAAGTGAGGTCAGCAAAGTGAGGGCCAATGGGGATGTGCCGTGTCGGCGGGAGTTGGGAGAGACACGCCCTGCAGGGGGTGGAGACTCGCGGGAAACGAAACTGATGGGAAACCGAAACCGCCACTTTGGTGCCTTTGTGGTCGGCCATGTGGGTTCCTGATCCGGAAGAGAAGGCCACCTGGCGCCATCTTAGCCTCTTGGGGCCCAACATTTAACCACAAAAAGAATAATGTGTTGACATATGCTGCAGTATTGATGAACCTCAAAAACATGCTAAGTCAAAGAAGCCAGACAGAAAAGGTCATATATTGTATGATTCTATTTATGTGGAATGTCAGAAATAGGTAAATCTATAAGTACAAAAGGCATATTGATGGCTGCCGGGAGCTGGGGGGAGATAGGCATAGTGGGTGATTCCGTAATGGGTTAGGAAGTTTCTTTTGGGATGATGAAAATGTTTTGGAACTAGATAGAGGTTGTGATAGCACAACATTTTGAATGTATTAAATGCCACCAAATATGCAATCTAAAATGGTTAATTTTAAGTTATGTGAATTTCGCCTCAATTTAAAAAAATAACTGAGGCAGTCCCAAGCAAACTGGGACAAGTTGGTCATCCTATTCCTTGTAATGTGAGAAAATTTGTATGAAAAATAAATGGCTGAGTTATTCCTTGAAACTATCTAAAACATTTATTGGAACACACTAAGAGCTCAATGAATATTAGCTACTATTTAAAAAAAGAGTGGGGATTTGAGGCAGTTTATGAAAATACTGACTTTGTATCCTCAGCCCCTTGCAGTTTCTGACACATGGTACACATTTTCTTAATGTTTATTAAATTGGTCCACCTGGGAATTCTCTAGAAACATTCAAGAATGAGTTATATATCTCAACACTTTGGATCTCTGAAGTTTGGCTCGTGGATGCCTCAGAGGAGAATGAAATTTAGGCAATAGCTGTAATTGCATATACTATTTCATAAAAACATTGAAAAATCAATATAATAAAATAACTGATATGGTATAAAGACTCATATTTAGCTTTCTATGAGTAATTTTATACAATTAGTAATTAGTCCTCTAGTCAAGAATTTGAAAGACCGCAATGTGAGGCAGGAATCTATCAAAATCTTAGAGGAGAACATAGGCAGTAACCTCTTTGACATTGGCCACAGCAACTTCTTTCAAGATACGTCTCCAAAGGCAAAGGAAACAAAAGCAAAAATGAACTTTTGGGACTTCATCAAAATCAAAAGCTTCTGCACAGCAAAGGAAACAGTCAACAAAACAAAGAGGCAACCCACAGAGTGGAAGAAGATATTTGCAAATGACACTACAAAGGGCTGATATCCAAGATCTATAAAGAAGAACTCCTCAAACTCAACACACACAAAACAAATAATCACATCAAAAAATGGGCAGAAGACATGAACAGACACTTCTTCAAAAAAGACATACAAATGGCTAACAAACACATGAAAAAATATTAATCATCATTAGCAATTAGGGAGATTCAAATCAAAACTACATTGAGATACCACCTTATACCAGTTAGAATGGCCAAAATTAATAAGACAGTGAACAACAAGTGTTGGAGAGGATGTGGAGAAAGTGGAACCCTCTTACACTGTTGGTGGGAATGCAAGTTAGTGCAGCCACTTTGGAAAACAGTGTGGAGATTCCTTAAGAAATTAAAAATAGAGCTACCCTATGACCCTGAAATTGCACTACAGGGTATTTACCCCAAAGCTACTGATGTAGTGAAAAGAAGGGCCATCTGTATACCCCAATGTTCATGGCAGCAACGGCCACAGTCACCAAACTGTGGAAAGAGCCAAGATGCCCTTCAATGGATGAATGGAAAAAGAAGATATGGTCCATATATACAATGGAGTATTATGCCTCCATCAGAAAGGATGAATACCCAACTTTTGTAGCAACATGGATGGGTCTGGAAGAGATTATGCTGGGTGAATTAAGTCAAGCAGAGAAAGTCAATTATCATATCGTTTCACTTATTTGTGGAGCATATGGAATAACACGGAGGACATTGGGAGAAGGAGAGGAAAAGTGAGTTGGGGAATATTGGAAGGGGAAACAAACCATGAGAGTCTGTGAACTCTGAGAAACAAACTGAGGGTTTTGGAGGAGAGGGAGGTGGGAGGTTTGGGTGAGCCTGGTGGTGGGTATTATGGAGGGCATGTATTGCATGGAGCACTGGGTGTGGTGTATAAACAATGAATTCTGAAATGCTGAAAAGAAATACAATTTAAAAAAAGAATTTGAAATAGGTAAATCCCATGTATAACTTCTGGAGGTCTCCTCAACTTGAATAGCACAGAAGTCCAAGGAAAACAGGGAGAATATCCTCTCTAAATATAATGGACTCTACTTCAAATATTGCATTAGTACCTTTCCAGATTGTGAGTTTATCAAATTATTTGTTTCAAAGCTCACAAACTTAAACTAGGACAGGATACATGAAAAGGAGCAATGCCATTAGAGAAAGCATTTATGGGGGCGGAGACTGTGCTAGGATTTTTAGACCTCTTATTTTTAGCACTATGGTATCCAACAATGTATTTCTGGATACTAAATTAATGACCCTTCCACATATTACCAGTACTTTCCTCTAAGAAGCTCAAAATGTGCTGTGCCCTGAGACACATTATAGTTCTCACATGGCTACTTGTTATACCAGGTTGGAGGAATTACAGTATTTAGTTTTGTAATCTCATTTTATAAAGCAGACATTTCGTGGCTCAAACAGGATCAATGATGAGGTTATTTGTAAGTGAATTTCTGCTTATGGCCACTTCTGACAGAAAAAATCTATAGAATCAATCCATAAAAAAAGCATTAAGTAGAATTCTTGACTTTAGTCAACCAGTCCTTCCCCCAAAATCTGTTTTCCATTGTCTGTTCTTACTCTTGTCAGAGCATCCCACCCCCGGCCACCCAGATGCTCAAGACTGCAACCTGGAAGTCACTGCTGAGTCTTCCTTTCCTTGCGTCGCCATACCCACTCCATCAGCAAGCCGCATCTCTTCACTCTTTCCATTTCCTTGGTCCTGTTTGGTCCTGATGGCCATGTCTCTTACCCGGACTTCTGCAACAACTCTTCCACTTTGGCTTTGACTCCTCCAGTCCATTCTCTGTAAGACAACCAGAATAATCTTTGCAGAAAGGGAAGTGGTCACTGTGGGTGTTTGTTCATAATTTCTTACTGCCCTCACACTCTTTCTACCTCAGGAGCAGTAGTGTTGGTGTTTTTCCCCAGGAAATGCTTCCCCATCTCTCTATGTCCAACTCCTTATTTGGCCTTGAATATGCTGTCTAAAGCTGGTCTCCATCATCAATACACATAATGGCCATTGCTACCTTGTAGCCCTTATTTGTTTCTTTCATAAAATTTCCAATTTTATACTTATTATTGCCTATTTATTTGTTCACATTCCTATCTTTAGAATGACAGTTCCATGGTAGTGGAGCTGCATCTTATTGACAGTAGTGTCTTTAGTGGGTCAATGAGCTTTATGGGTCCTTCCCACTTTCTCTTCCTCTTCTCCTACAACCCCACCCCTTGAACATCTGAATATTTGGTAGGTGCAGATAAAATAATCGATAGAGGTTAAACACTGTTTTATTTACTGCAAAGAGGATTTTCTTATGTCTTGTTAACTTTTCTTTTCCCCTGAATCTATGTGTATATGGGAAAGGCGAAGAAGGTAAGAAAGAGTTGTATGGAAGAGTTCACATAGTTTCTCTCCCAATCTGTGAGATGTGAAAATGAAAGCCTCTCAATAAACTCAGAAGAGTGGCTTCCATTTTGTATTAAGTGTGCCAGGTTGGACTTGAGATTTAAATTTACATCAGTTTATTATTTATTTTCTCTCTCATGATATTTTGTCCTCCTTTTTATTCTTTCACTTTCAGCAAATATAGTCCATCTCTTCACTCTGAAATGTCCCTGCTGTAATTCAGCTAGTTTTTTGAATACCGTTAGTCCATGAAAAGCCGTATCTTTTAATTAATTTCCAAAAGAAACCATATATCTGGAAAACTTCTGGACATGGCAAAGTTGGTTTAATTCTGGGGATGAATTCCCAGAAATGACAGGATCATTTCCATATGGGTACTTTGGGGGACAGCTTTTGGAGTTGCTTTTCAGACAATTAACATGGAAAATCTCTTTGCTCATCAGTTCTCCAGGTTGCAGTGATACTTACAATGTTTATGAAGGTCAAAGGATGACCTTCAACAATTAATATTGCTTTATGATCTTACTTTCTGGTTCTTAAGTCATTTCTCTGAAAACATTTTATGGCCTGCTTACCCCCATCACCACCTTTGTGTACATATTACTTCTGTACTCTTTGATTTATTGTCATTCATTATGGGTCAAAACTTCACCATAAAAAAATAGTAGAAAGAACAGTTACAACACAGTAAACAATACATGTTTTGGAAACTAGTTAACTTAGGAAAATCAGGTAGAGTACTCTTTGGCAGAGGGTCTTTGTAATGTGATGGTGGTGCACTAATGCCCTTTAGCCAGAAGTATATGTGCCATATGGTACGTTGGCTAGATTCCATTGACTGAGAATGTACCACCTAGAGCATGGGTGGAGTGGGCTAGGAAATATATGTATGCAAACGCACATACATATATTTGTACTATACACATATTTATACTTTTTAAAGGAGAGAATATCAGAGAGTTACAGACATTTAGTGCAGCTTCACCATGTGCAAGTTTATCAAATTGGGTCTTTATGTATTACCCTAGATATGAATTTCCAGAAAATGCTTAAGTGAGTGCTTCCAACAAATTATAATAGGCTTAGATAGTACATTTAGTGTTTAATTTCTTTCTGCAATTGAGAAGTTGGGATCTGTCATCCAGTTGATTCCATTGAGCACTGTTGCCTCTCAGAATGCAGTGAAACTTAGTTATTTGTACAATGAAACAATTGTTTACAATTTTAATTTACTTTGCTATGTTGTTTCTCACAAATCGTCTATGCCATCTTCTCAGTGCCATGTGGTTACATTTAATTAAATCCTAAAGAAGCAGAACCAACAAAGTGTATTATCATTATTCTTCATGGTACATTGTTGGCTAAGTCCTTTTAATAAATGTGTAACATAAATTATGCATTGTGAATATTGATGGAACTATCTCATAAAGAAACTGAGATTTTAAAAAATCTGAACAAATAATACTTCATGAGAAAAACTATCTAGCTTATAAAAGAGAAATGTATCAGATAATGTATTGTAATTATTAAGTGAATGAACTTGTTGAAACACGGATTGGCTATAAAATGTCATAAAATGTAGCAGATTAAACTACTTTTTTTTGAAGTCCTGCCAGATTTTTTAAAATGGGTTTATACATTGCTTTTAACGAAGAACTCCTATAGGCAGAAAAGAAATTAGGACTTGCAAATGTCTATCATGCTTCATTCTCTGGTGGAATTTTCAGACCGTGATTGGGTTTGTTTCATAATCAGCTTTGGAGATCAATGGCTTCTTTTATTATAAAATAGAATTCTTGCCTAATACAGCCCTACTCCCCCCTTCTTTTTCCTTGCCAGTTTCTGGAGTTACAAATGCATTTAAACAATGATTAAGTCATGCTGCAATAGGCATGAGAAATAAATGAACAACCACAACAAGAAATTGCTAAGCTTGGGTCTGAAATCCTAGCTTTAGAGGAAAAAAAACGAGATCAATAATGCTCAAAAGTGTGACTCGATGGAAAATTTGAAATAATTCCACTGGGTTTCATACCTGCTGTTTTATCCTTGCTCTTCACAGAACACATGAATGGTTGATATTATGGAAAGAATTATAAAACTATTACTTACTCCTTTTTACTATGTAATTCTTAGAAAGTGTCCAGAAGCAACTGTCAATCTTTATTACTGGGATAGTAATAATTAATAGTAATAATAATCAGAAAGATAACTGAAAGTTAAGGAATGCAATAAAACAACTATATGACTTAAAATTTGTTTTACAATCAACCCTACAAAGAGGCAGATAAACTCAAGGTGTCATTGAATCTTCAGATCCCATTGTAAATATGTCGCTATTTTTTATTTACTTCAGGACAAGAAACTTCTTAATCTTCCTCTACATATTATATTAATTTCCCCCAGACTAACTCAGTGTACTTTTCTCAGCAAAGAAAACCAAGTTTTTGACTTTGGTAACTTACCCAAATGAGATACTTTTTCTTACAATCATGAACTGGTTAAAATTCACCAACAATATGAAAGTGATGTAATTATCACCAAGCATTGCTATAAACTCCTTTAATCAAATATTATTAGATAAGAAGAACAATTCTTTTTATCTAAGGATGATTGCCACTGAACTGAACACTTAAAATTGTTAAAATGGTCAATTTTGTGTTATATAGAGAGTTTTTTTAAAAAGCCCCCAAAAAAGAACTAGAAAAAGTATAATTATGCAATGTTCACTTGGACACCCACCACTAAAGTTAAGAAGAAAACACTACATTTAATTTTGCTGTCACTTTTCTCTGCATAGCGTATCCCTGTCCTGGCCTGAATTTTGCATTATCATTCCTGAGCTATATCACTTAGTCTCACATGTCAAAGAGTTTTGTAAGTGGAATTTTACTTCATGTATATTTCTGCAACAGCTTTTTGTTTAATCTTTAATTCCTAAGATCCATTCATATTATTCCATGTAGCTGTACATGTATTTATTTTCACTGTTATGTAATATTCTGTCACACAGCTACACCATCATTTATGTATCTACTTATTGTTGATCTGTTGATTGATATTTGCATTGCTTCTCTTTTTACCCCCCCCCCTTTTTTTAAGTTATAAGACTAGTGTTGCTATGATCCTTTCTTTCTCTCTGTATATGTGGACAAAATTGTCCCTATGGCATATATCAATGAGTAAAACAACTTTCTAGATAATGGCAATGTGCCTTACAAAGTTGTCACATTTATCCTCCCACTAGAACTGTGTAAGTGCTCGAGTTTTTTCATATTCTCACCTGACTTGTAATATTTTCTCAGTCTCGTATATGTTACATGGCAGTTCACAGAGATTTTTTTTACCTCTCTGATATCTAATAAGACAGTATATCTTTTTTTTTTTTTTTTTTGTATTGGCCATTTGTATTTACCCTTCTGTGAAGAGCCTGTTGAACCCTGTTGTTCATTTTCTATTGGATTCTTTTTTTTTTTTCTGATTAGTTTACAGAAGTTCTTTGTGTGAGTTATGTGCATTACAAGTCTCTTCTCCCAATTTGTGACTTCTCTTTTCACCCTCTTTTTGGTGTCTGATGAACTGTTCTTTTACTTTCTATTATGGATAAAGTCATAAGGGAAGGGAAAAAAAATACTTAGTTTTCTCAATCGAGTCTATCTCTTGTCTCCTAAGTTATTCAGGGCCTGTCATCCAGCAAGTTTGAGTTCATTTTTCTATCAATTGAAGGTAGCGACTAATCTGAGCTTTCAGCTGCATCTCAGTTTTCATTAAATGATTTTGTGGTAGTGTTTTAGCTCTACCTGAAGCAAATGATGGCTTCATCTGTTTCCCTATCCCACTGTACAACATGTATTCAGTAGCCACACAACCTGACAAACATAGGGATGCTGTCTTTATTTTCTAAGTCAAGACTCTCACATTAGGAGCACCACTTTGTAGTCAGACCCAGTTTCAAACTTCCTCCCTTCCCTTTCAGATGTATGAGGTTAGATAAGCTCTCCAGGCTTCAACTTCCTTATCTCTATTTTGGGACTATCAAGAACTACCTCATAGGCTTTTTGAATATATTTAATTACATAATCTATGTAGAGTACTCATCATTTAATACATGCTCAATAAATGGTAAATATTAGTGATATTATGATTACAAAATAAATCACTATACTAAGAATCACTGCATAGAGATACTTCAATTTTATTAAAGCAAAGGAATAGAAATTTAAACTCCAGGGAAGGTAAAACTTACTCTAATCAGTTCTTAGGAAGAGTAGGACAAATGAGTTGGTACTGTAGCATTAGGGCCATAACTGTAAGGTAAGACAAGTCTATGAAATGTTCTAGCCTTCTCCCCCTGCCTCCAAATCTCCATTATACTTCTAGCTTAATCTAGCTGTGGCACAAAGGAATAGTGTAATTAGGAATTTGGTGACACAGAGAACATTTTATTCCCTTAATGCGAACAGGGTCTTCTTAGAGGCTAGCCTGGAATACTTTTTCATCTCTCTATCCATGTTGAGCTCACGAGCAGCGCAGAGATCTTGTGATGTAGCTAGCCCTCAATCATGGATGAAAAACACATTATTGCTGCCCTTAAAGAGTTTGTAATCCAGTTGAAAAGATAGCATAACCCTTTTAAAACAACTGGAAACTAATGAAAAAAAGGTAATTGTCAAATTGTGGCTTTTAGTTTAATAGCTACATCTTGGAAAAAGTTAATTGATATAGTTAAATTATTATTATTGAAATTGGTTATTTGTTTTGAGATTTATCATTTATTTTTAAAAAGGCAAATGTGATTTTAATTCAATATTTTGTTTCCAGTCTAAATGTCATCAGTGATGACCCAGACTGATACTGTGTCAGCTTCAAGTTAATCTGCTACATTTTCTTTGACTCTGTTCATTATTTAAAAGAGGTTCACTTGATTGACAGGAAAGGTGCATCAATTTGCGGCAGTTTAAGTGAATTAATCTAATCAAGGTTACCAACAAACAGGTAGTCATTTTCATAGACAGAGTGGAAATATTTAAACTTGTAGTTTTATACTTTCCTTCCCACTGCTTTTCCAGCTCAAGTGAAGATCTATTTTTGTCTGGGTAGTTTAAGTAAAGCATCATGTTAGTGACAGGAATGGTTCCTACAGGGAACATGAACCTTAGCTTCTCAGTGACACCCTCTGCCTGTCTTTCTCCTCCAGGATGCTTTCCTGCTTATCAGGGGAACAAAGACAAGTGAACATAGGTCCCACTGTGCTGCTGTGCCTTCGAAAATACCTGTGAGATAGAAATCAGGGTTTCCATTTCTGAAGCAAGTGCAGCAACTCTTTAGCCCAGAGGATGGGTACAGATAAATTTGCAAGTTTCGGGAGTTATTTTACATTAAGATACCCAGTAAACGAAACTGCAATGACTGAAAACAAAACAAAACAAACAAAACAAAAGCATCTCTTACTCCTTTGTAAAATTTAGGATATATCTCTACTTATACAACATGTTCCAAAATAAACCTATTACTTGCCTCAGGTGGCAAATATAGATATAAACACCCACCTAGCAAAATCTTCCTCTCTGAATTTATAAACTGCCTTGTTTCCAAGAATATGGTTTAGTGATGGTATCAACTGTCATACTTATGCCATCATTCACACAACAATTGAAATGATATGCTATGTACTCAGCTAACTTAGGAGAGGATGCTTATTGTCTAACCAGGAAATGAGGCTTCTGATATTCTCTTTGGCTGTTAAAGATAAAACATTTAAATATGTTTGATAGCTCCTTGCTGAGTAAACATCTTCATGGACAGTACCCGTCTGACAATCTTTCCTGAGTTCACTAGATAATGTGCACTGCCTCTGACCACAGCTGAAAAGTAAATGGGTACAGCAACCTGCCTTCATTTCCTAAAGACGGTGTCTGCTTTTAGAGACAAAAAGTTCTAGTGAAAATAGACACTCTAAAAAGAGATAAACCAGAGTATTGATTCCCACTCTTGGGTTGTGTTCAGTGAAGCAAATAATTCTGAAAGTAATTAGGGCATACCACGTCTTTAAGGTTTTCATATATCAAGTATTTCTCTCATGTGCTCTCAAGTGCTCCCTTCTAAAATAAAATTACTTAGTGAAGAATTAAAAACTTATTGAAATCGAATGTGAATCTGAATTTGTTTTATACTGAGAAAGGGAGGAAACACTCATACTGATACGTCCATCATTAAAAAAAAAAAAATAAGAGAAGGATTTGTTATAATTTTCCGAAAGGATCTACCTTTAGAATCACCATTGGAGTTTGTGAAGAATGGCCCAGTTATTTTTTTTTTTCTTACCAAGATATGATTGACATAAAACATCAGAGTTTTAGGTATACGGAATGACACAATTCTGATAAAGCCAGTTGATTAGGTTACTGGTCTTGTTTTTACTCTTTCGACTCAGGAGATGATGTCACCTTCACTGTTACTTCTCTGGCTATTTGACCCATATCCATCAGGTTTCCAGATAAAGAAACATTTCCAGAGATTATGGCTTTTGCTTATGGATGGGTATAAGTTGGTTATTAGCATCAGAATGTTGGAGAGTTGTCATCTTAGAAGCTAAGAGATTCAAGATGGCAAATGGCTGCTGGTTGAGTTTTGATGTTTTCTATGATGCTGAGCTAGAGACACAGCCATTAACCCTCCCTACTCAATTACTGGATTCTAGCTTCTTCCTCACTACTGAGAGTGTGTTGGGGGGAGGTGCGGGGAACAATAGCATCTTTGGCATCTGGAAGTTTGTTCGAAGTGCAAAACCTCCGCTCCCATTCTAGGTCTACTGAATCAGAATCTGCACAGAATCTGCACAAGATCTGTAGCTGACTTACAGCCACATGAAAGTTTGAGAGGCACTTCTTTACTATATCAAACAGTCATTCTATTTGGTCTTTTCCAACACCCACCCTTTGCCCTATTACTTCAAGCACTTCTAAATATTCTTCACTATTGAATTTAATTATGTAGTAGATAGGACTTAATGTTAGATTCTGACTTTTCAAGGTAGAATATGAACTCAGGATTAAGGAAAGACAATATAAATTATGTCATAATTATGTCTTTTACATTCTGAGATTGTTACCTTAAAAGTATATTCCTAATGGATTGGTCTAGTCAAAACTATTAGATAAATACAATACTTATTACATTATAATGATTACAGTAATAATGTCCATAAATGGAACAGTTGAATGAGACATTCTTTTTACCTCTGAATTTCTGTATTTTGTGTTTTTATTGGTGTCATAATTGCCATCACATTGGGAAAGAATCAGTTTGATTTAAATCTCAAGAAAATAGGTGAACAGATGTCAAAGTCTTAGGTAAACTTCCAGAGGATAATGTTTTTTTTTTCTTTTTTTTCTTTTTTTTAAGATTTTATTTATTTATTTGACAGAGAGAGATCACATGTAGGTAGAGAGGCTGGCAGAGAGAGAGAGAGAAAGAGAGAGAGGGAAGCAGGCTCCCTGCCGAGCAGAGAGCCCAATGTGGGACTCGATCCCAGGACCCTGAGATCAGGACCTGAGCCGAAGGCAGTGGCTTAACCCACTGAGCCACCCAGGCGCCCCAGAGGATAATGTTTTAAGCTTTGAAAAATTTTAATGAAAAATTTCCTTATTTCCCTTTGTTGAATCCAGATAGTTGGATTCGTTATGTGTCACACACAAATCTGTGACACAAAAGGCTTGGGTTTCTTTGGGGGAATGTCACGGTTCTATCGGCTCAGACCATGTTCAGAATCCTGGGATAATCTCATTCAACAACCCTAAGATAGCACAATTGATGGTGATATCATCTCAAATCTCTGCAAGCACGTTATATTTAGAAGTGCTTAATGCTTTATGGAAAGAAAACAAAAAATTACTCAATAATAAGCAAATAGGAAAATTACAGGTACTCTAACATACCACAATGAAAATTGTTTACTGTGTGCTGATCACTATTAATTACTTGACATACACTGTCTTCAATAATGGGTGGGAGCAATTACTTGTACTTTAAAGAAATTAAGACTCAGAGAAATATTAAAACTTCCCCAGGATTATATAAGTAATATGTTATAGAGCTCACATTCAAACTAATGAGTAATTGTCATTTCAGGCATTAGGAAAAGACAGCCACATATAGGCCACTCCTGTAATATTCCTCAGCCTTGAACACTGAACTCTTTTGTCATGTTGGCTAATAATAACAGGTTACTGAAGTTCTAGGTCATGGTGAGCCCAGGTCTCCAAAGGCCCTGCTAGTACTCTCCAAAAAGCGTTAGTGTTCATTTGGCCATTTGTTTTTATAGGTACAGTAACTTTTATCAGTGCTTCTATTATATTCTATTCCCTTAAGGTATTTTCTCTGTTATTGATCTCTCTTTTTTATATTCTTCCTCTCATTCAGTCCCCTCCTCCCCTTGTTATAGGCATACTCAAGCCTCCCATCAAACAACCAACCATCACCAAAAAAATTTTTTCCCTGATTCTGATTCTCTTTCATAGTATTGCTTCATTGTTCTATATCCCTTTGCCCTCACCTACCTTTTAAAAGAATGGCTAAGTCACTTACTGTCTGTAAATCATTATTTTTCATTCACTGTTGAACCCATTATCATCCAGGTTTCTCTTCCATCACTCACTGAATCTAATTTAAGAGTTCTTAACAAGTTCCATTATGCTGAGGTCCAGTAACCTTCTTAATGGAGGAAAACAGAAATGGAAAGAGAATACAAACTATATGTATGGAATACCTACTGTGAGCCATCTTTACACAGTGGATTTTATGTATATTTTTTCATCTAGCCTTCATAGTAACCCTGTGGTATTTTAAATTATCAGTATTATTATTTAAAACTTAGAAAACTCTTCCAGAACATTTAACTAAAAAAAGTCAAAATCTGATTCAAACCCATGTCTATCTGACTCAAAATCTCATGCTCTTTCATTATGCAAGGAAAGAAAGAAAGGGAAGGAGGAAGAAGAGAGACAGTGAGGAAAAGTGGAAAGAAGCAGAGGAAGGGACTAGAAGGAAGTAGAGGAGGAAAGCTGAAACCAGAGAAGTTTCTCTACAACAAGCAAGAGGTTCAAGCTGACCATTACCTTAATTTTAGTGCTACCTATATTTTAACTTTAATGTACAGGAATACCCCAATATAACATAGGACTGAAAGCAGGTCATAGAAATTGGAGGAAAAATCATTAGTAACAAATGTAGTATACCTGATTGAAAGACCTCTCATCCTTTGTTAAATAATGTGATCTTCTGAAATGAAGGCTACCTGTGGAGTATCAACTTGCTAATACTGCCACCTTGCTCATCTTTCTGAAGTTTTTGTTAAAGCCCAAGAAACTAGGGTATGGAGCTGATAGCAAATGAATTTACTGATCTGTGTGTGCTATTTAAATTCTCTCAGAATTATTCAAATTTCTCTGGCCTAGAAATCAGGACAGAACCTTAGGACAGATGGCTTGGTAATGAGTTTTTCACCTCTTTCAGCTGCCAAGCAATTTTGAAATTGCACTAGGCCAGGCCCCTGTCAGTTCAGTTCAGCACTTCAACTTGAAGACTAGTCTGACACCAGGAAGTTGTCACTAGCAACAGCTAATGCTTAGCAAGTGTGGCATGCCAAGTGTCATGAAAATGGAAAGAAAAAGTGTTCTGTTCTGATTGCAACTTCCTAACAAGTTTTGGGATTCAACTGAATGTCTGTGTTGAACTAGAAATTCAACTTCTATGAACTTCTATCTCTAGTCCAGACACTCTTCTTTATTTTGGACTCACATATTTGATTATCTGTTAGACATTTTTACTTAGATATCATGCAGGCACCTCAAAGCATGTACACATGCTCACAACTGAATTCTTCGTATTCTCTAAGAAAACTTCTTGCTCCTTTGCTTCCTATCTTAATGAACACTATCATCCAGCCAACCAGGGATTCAGATCTAGACTCCTTGACTAATCCCCTCCCCCTTACCACATCCAGTCACTGTTGATTGTCTTTCTTAAATGTTTCCTGAATCTTTTCACTTCTCTCCTACCCCATTGCCATCAAGAACTTTAGGCCACCATCGGTTTTAACTCATACTGGGCAAAGCTCTCTCACTAAAGTTCATCAACTTTTTTTCCCTGCCTGATCCATTTTCCCCAAGGAGCTAGTTTGGTACCCTGCTGAAAACCATTCCATGCTTTCCACTGATTGGAAAATGACGTTTGATGATCTCAGAATAACTTAGAAGGCTGTCACTTATCTTTGCAGCATCATTTCTTATCATTAGTCATTTAGTCAGCAAATACTTATTTAGTGCCTATTGTGTGCAGACCTTGTTTAGGCTCTAGAGATGTAGAATGAGAATAACAGTCCCTGTCCTTGAGAAGTTTACATACTATTGCGAACAGAAAGACAATAAACATGGAAACAAACAAATGAATAATTTTAGGTACTGAAAAATACCCAGAATGGAGATGTTTGTGGAATGTACCTTCTTTATGCTTTTCCTGATCCCACCTAAACTTCGATGCTTCTTGACATGTACTCCTTATAAGCACTTCTATCATTAATATAGCACCCTTTATTTGATTTCTTGTTTGTCTGTGTTTATGATGGATCATTAGAGATTTAGTAAGGGCAAACTTACTTTCTAGATATTACTACCATATTCCAGTGTCTAGTTATTGCATGGCATATGTCAGATATTTAATAAATATTTGTGGAATAAATGAATGTTACTTCTTTAGTATGAATTAATTTGATAAGGTCTTATCAATTATTACCAACTTATTAGGTAAAAATAAATAGTATATAGTGAAATAAAAAATTAGGAGAAAATTTAAAAATATAGGCCTTCTAAAGTTTATAACTGTCCAGATATTTGTAGACTAAGATGAACTATATTGAACTTTCAAACATATAAATTAATTAAATTTATTTACTCTAAATCACTAAATTGCTACAGGTAATGAAATTCTATATATTACCGATTTTAGTTTTTCTTCTAATTTACTGAGAAAACCAAATTGAGAAAGAACTGTGGAAAACTGGAAAATGGAAAAACATTTTCTAGTTAAAACACTGCAAGGAGAAAACATAGCTTCTATGTCATTTTTAAGTGAAGAAACAGGAAAGTAGATGATAGACATAATCATTTTAGGCACTGGTGTGCAAATACCTTCTGTTTGTTCAATACATTTACCTTTACAAGGTTTATACTTGCTAATCTTCTATATCAAATTTTAAGTCCTTGGAGGAAGTAACAGAATGGTGTTATGCCCTTCTAAAGGGAAATTGGTGACCATACTATCTTCCATCTTTAGGCTCTGTAGAGAACATTTTGTCTACTTGTGCTTACCATAAAGCAAATCACAACAAATAATATCAGTTTGAGTAAAAGTTTGGATTGGCTTTTATAACCTTTTGAAAAAAATAATAGCTTGTCCCACCCTTAAAACAAAGTATTTGGTTACAGTTTTCACTCTTACTCTGCTGTAGATGAAAGAAACTTCTGGGAGACTTTGAGTTCCAAGTTCTTTAATATTTTCTTCTTAAATTCTTTCTTACAACATCCTGTGCTTTCACTGTGGTGGTTTAGGGTGTGTATCAGAGTTTCTGTTAGAAATATTTGCTCTCAAAAAAATTTGGCACAAAAAATCTATAAGAATCGCTGTCTTATCAATTTCTCTTAAGGATGAATAGTGCTTTTTTTACTCACCATCCTTTCTTACCAAGCTCATTGCTTACAAATATTCCAGTGTACATGCTGACAGTTTGAAATCAGTTGCTGGGTATGGTTGCAGACAGAATGCAGCACAGTGTTGTAAAAAAAAAAAAAAAAAAAAAAAAAAAAAAAAAAAAAAAGGCATGGATTCTGGAATAAAAAAACCATTAAGCCAGGATATTCTCTCAGTGAAATGATACACCCCTTCCTGTTGACCCATATTTTCATCTTCTTTCAATTCCTTTTCTAGAATTTACTCCTTTTCCCTTAGTTACAAGCCAACCAAGGACTTGGTATTGGTTTCTTTGCTATTACTGGTTTAGCTAGCTTATTGTCTTTGTAAAAACTCTTACTTGTATACAAACTCAAGTATATTAACCCAACCACAAATAGAAAACCATCCACATACTTCTCAACTTCTCAAAAAAAAGGGTGTACCCCACCCTTTTATGGGTTTCAATATTATGTAGCCCAAGTCCCATTTCAGAGCTTAAAACATGAGTGAAAGATGGACTAATAAGAAGGACCTAGCTTGGAAGAATATCTGACTAATGAATTCTGTGAATCTATGAGGCAGTCAAGATTCGCAAAGGCTCTGAAGTCTCAATTGTTTTAAAAGAGAAAAGAAAAAGTACACAGATCACAACTACCAGTAGCAACACGGAAAAATCCATACAGCATGTCACTGGCAAAACTACTTAGAGAGACAGTTTCCCAAACATGGAAAATATAAAACAAAACCTTCTTTATTTATGATAAGTATTTGAATTTCTAATTCTCTGGACCTTACAGTTTTTTTGTTTGTTTGTTTGTTTCAAATGAAAACCAAATTCAGTTCCCCTAAGGGTGAGAAAGAACCACATCCTATTGCGTAAAGTTATAGAATAGCAAATTTTTAAAGCCTTATAATTTGTTCCTGGGGTAACATTATATTGTCCTCTTCTAGGTTACGTAAGTCTGCCTTGGCCTTTCAAACACAGAAAACATTTTACCCTTGACACAATTTGGAATTTGGAACTGCCTGTGAAAACATGAATGACTTCATTTTTCCATTTGAAAAGTCCCTAAACACAAATTGATAAATTCTCAAAGAACTTCAGTGCAAAGTTTCCAGGCTAGTATTTCAACTGTCAAAACCTATATTCAAAGTGTTTGAATTGCCAGAAAAAACACAGCTGTTAGTCTATATCTCAGGCAATCTTTACACCATCTTTAAGGTAGGAGAGGTTACAAAACGGACCGAAGGTTACATGCAAGTCTTAGAAGAAAAACACACTTTACTGGAAGGACACTTACCCAAAGTAAAAGACCCACATAAGTCCCAAATATTTAACACTAACTCAGGATATCAGAAGTTCTAAATTCTTACTTATTTTAAAAGGATCCTTCCTTCCCCCAAACAATTAAAAAGTTACAGGCATCTACCAGCCAAAAGTTTTCTTCTAACCTTCAGTTCTTACTCATGATAAGTGCTCCTGTATCTTGTTTTAGCTATTATTTAAAGAATTGTAATGGCCTAGAAACTGGCCCCCTAGGGTGATTTCATGGAGTCATGGACAGAGAGAGTCTCATGAAGTCAGAGCAGCTATGACAGTCTCTGACATTTTCATAAACTAAATTGAATTCTTGGCACAGTCTGAGCTTGGATAACATGAGTTTCCAACCCTGCTCCCCCTTGGTTGTATCAATTCTGCTTTAATTTTTGCCCTAATGATGTGATAGAAAAAAATTAGGAATTAGTCAAAATTTAAGAATGATCTGAAATATGACAAACTGCAAGTAATAAAAGGATTTGCTACCAAAAAATGTGAAAAGCATCTTTGGATTTTCTCAGTGTCTTTTATTATTAAGGCATAAATTGTATGTCTAAATCCATCCAAGAGTTAGTCCAGACTTTGACAGTCTGGCTACTGCAGATATAATATTTGGACTATGTATAATTTCCTATGTACATACTCTAATTTCCATCTTTTCCCACCACTGTTGATATCCTAATTTGTTAGGATATTCTCATGAGAAACCCTGTCCTAGATATTCCAGAATTTTTAAACAAAGCCAATTGTTTACTCACACTCCAATTCAGTGAACATTTATTGAGTGTACCTACTTTATGTCAGCTTTTTGCATATGTTTTGATTAATCGTAATAAAAATTCCTATTTTTCAGAAAAAAAGAGTCCAGAGAGTTTCAGTAACATGTCCAAGGACACATGACTAATAAGTGGCATGCCAAGATGTCAATTCGTTTTTTCTGAAGCTATCTTTAGGTACCATTAATCACTTGGAGATACCTTAAGCTGATATAGTGCATGCATATCACAATGGATACCAGGTGTCTACTGAACCCATGGGACTAAGTAATAAAATCGGCCTTGCTTTGCACTTCCTGACATGGAAATCTATGGGTGCTGATGATACAAAAATTTGATCAATAATAAATCAAAGTGATCCTTCCATTTCAGAAAATGTATACAACTTTCAATAAATACTAGCAACATCAAATATCAAAGGTCTTTCATTCCATAGGTCTCAAGAGAATTATAACTGGCACCTAAACATAAACATCCCCTAATTTAGAAGTTAATGTTATTCTTCCAGGCTTTTCATTACCAGCTACTTTATTAAATGTAATGAACAACTTCTCTTAGGATGATTTTTTTTTCCAGGACACAGGTAATATTAAAAATCTCTCTCTCTGGGAATTGTAGCTATAATTTTAATTGGATTCATGCTACTATGATCCCAATCTCAGGGTTTCCTAATGAAAGTCATAGAACTGTTTGAGTAAGAAAAAGCAAAGAGATCAGCTAGTCCTATAGTCTTAAAGTGACAATTCCCAGGCTGCAGCTGGCCCTAACTATATGTTGTTTTTTCCTCCACAGTGATTACACATGTTGATTTCTTATAATTCTTTGAATTGGTTGCCAAAATTTTCAAGAAAATGATTTTCAAATAAAAATTTCTATGTTGGCTTTCTCTTGAAAATTTGGAATATTAGGTAATACTGAACCTGCATTCCTACATAATGAGCAGCAGGTGCTGCTTATAGATGGGTCTGGGTTTTCCAGTGTGACACCATTCTGGCATTCCTTGATGGATTGGTAATATTGTGGCCAATGACCTGCTGACATTGTGTTTGCAGTTTTATTTTCTTGTAGTAAATTTAGGAAGAGAGAAAAATATTTGACTTTGTCAGAAATGAGAAAACAAGGGACACCTGGGTGGCAGAGTCAGTTAAGCAGCCAGCTCTTGATTTCAGCTCAGGTCAGGTCATGATCTCAGGGTTGTGAGATCGAGAGAGCCTGCTTAAGATTCTCTCTCTCCCTCTGCCTCTGTCCCTCCTCCCCATCTCTCTCTCTAAATAAGAAAGATAGAAAGAAAGAAATGGGAAACCAAAATATAAGAAGGTTTGTATTTTTAAAAAATAAAGCAAGTTTCTTTGTGGAAGTGAAGAATGTGCCTTTTTAATGTGTAAGTGAAATGTTTCAACTTCACATTCATTTATTGTAGTTACTTGGCTCTGTAAGTATTTGAGAACCATGACATGGTCTTATTTTGGTGTTCCGAACACAGGGATAGAGAGCTTAAATAGCTTCCTCAGGGTTTATATTTTTAGGCCATAACTAGAGTGAGAGTTTCCTCATCTATTAGTACAGTGTTTGGCATGCATAGGATAATAAATCCTTAAATAAGTTGGTGAGCTAAAACCTAAAACAAAGTTTAATATTATGAAATGTTTTCAGAAAAACAGGACATGGAATTAAAGAAACTCATATAAATTATAAATGGGTACAAATACTGGAGGTACAAAGAGAAAAGAGGAAGATGGCGACAGTGTAGGACGGCCTGAGGCTCATCTCATCCCACAACACAGCTAGATAACTATCAAATCATCCTAAATACTTCAGAGATCAACCTGAAGACTGACAGAACTAACTATACAACTAAAGAGAGGGAGGAAGCCACACTGAAGAAGGTAGCGAGTGCAGAGATGTGGTTTATAGGAAAAATGGATCACAGATACTGCAGACAGGAGGGAGCTGTGGTTCTAGAGATGGGGTGGGGAAAGAGAGAGAGAGAGATGCACAAGAAGAACATTTCCCCAAAGCCATTGGCTTGGAAAATGAGAGAGGCTGAATTTCAAGAGTTCTTAAAACCAGTAGGGCTCAAAGCCTAAGTTTTAAAGGTCAGGGGCCTTAGCTGGGATAGAGCATGGAGGGCACTACCTGCTCCTGGAGAGAAAGCAGGAAAATAATCTGGGAGCAGACAGTATGGAAACAGCAATCTGAAGAGTGCCTGGGGCACACAGTGGGGGAGATTATTCACTCTTTTCAGAGGGTGTCCCTGAAAGGCATGTTCACATAGGTACATCTCTGGGAACAAAGGAGCTAGCTATTACCATTTCCCTTCCAAATCCCTCAGCATAAACACAGAGCCTATTGAGGGAAGAAGCTTAGCACTGACACTGATTGCCTCACTTGCTTACACAAAGTCCCACCCTCCCTGTGCCTTGGTGGGACTGGCTCTTCTCAGTCAGGCTTGCCTCAGTTCCCTCCCCTAGATAAACCCCTCCCCTAGAAGAAGAGCATAAACCCCTGCCCATACCACATCTGACCAGAGGGTTCTGTAGGTAGAATTGGGGTCAGGTCTCATTTCATAAGCAGACCAGAGCACACCTAGTTAAAATGTGCCACATACAGGCCAGGAACCAAACACTGCCAATTGGAGACAAGAAGAGCCTCTGCAGACCACTATCCTAATGGATAGAGCAGCCAGAACACAATAGCAAAGTGCATGTAGCATACACCAGAAATATTCCCTGAAGTGCCAGGCCCTGGGCACTACATGATCTTTTTTTCATTCAGGAGCAGGAGACATAACCAGCTTTTCTAACACATAGAAGAAGGCTGAGACTTAGATAAAATGCCAAGGCAGAGGAATTTATTCCAAATGAAAGAAAAAGATAATGCCATGACCAGAGATCTAAGTGAAATAGATATAAGTAACATGCCTGATAGAGAATTTAAAGCAACAAGCATAAGGATAATCACTGGGCTTGAGAAAAGAATGAAAGACATCAGTGAGACCCTTAATACAGAGAAAAAAGAATTAAAAAAGGAATCAGTCAGAGATGAAGAATACAATAAATGAGATTGGAAACAGGCCTGATGCAATGACCAGCAGGCTGGAAGAAACAAAGGAACAAATTAATGACCTAGAAGACAAAATGACAGAAAATAATGAAGCTGAACAAAAGAGAGAATGAAAAATTATGCAACATGAGAATAGACGTAGGGAATTCAGTGACTCCTTCAAATGTAGTAACGTTCATATTATAGGAGTTCCTGAAGAAGTAGAGAGGGAAAAGGGGACAGAAAATTTATTTTAAGAAATAATAGTATGACTATACTATATACTATACATAGTGTGTGTGTGTGTGTGATACATATATATATATATATATATATATATATATATATATATACATACACATAATATAAAAAAACTTCCCTAATTTGGGGAAGGAAACAGACATCCAAATCCTGGAGGCACAGAGACTCCTATCAAAATCAACAGAAGCAGGCCAACACCAAGACATATTGTAATTAAATTTGTAAAATATAGTGATAAAAAAGAGTCTTAAATGCAGAAAGACAAAAGAAGTCTTTAACTTACAAGGGAAAACTCAAAAGGTTAGCTGGGGATTTCTCAACAGAAACTTTTCAAGCCAGAAGGGAGTGGCATGATAGATTCAAAGTGTTGAATGGGAAAAATCTGCAGCCAAGAATACTCTATCTAGGAAGGCTGTCATTCAGAATAGAAAGAGAGATAACGAGTTTCCCAGACAAACAAAAACTAAAGGAGTTCATGTCTACTAAACCAGCCTTTCAAGAAATATTAGAGGAGACACACTGAGGGTAAAGGAGAAAACAAATGAAAAAAACAAGACAAGATCAGAGAAAATCTCCAGGAAAAATGACAAAAGAAGTAATAGAATGGCAATAGGCCCTTCTGTCAGTAGTTACTTTGAATGTAAGTGAACTAACTACTCCTTCAATCAAAAGACATAGGATTATCAAAATGGATCAAAACTTACTTGTGGAGCATAAGGAATAACATGGAGGACATTGGGAGATGGAGAGGAGAAATGAGTTGGGGGAAATTGGAGGGGGAGACAAACCACGAAAGACTGTGGACTCTGAGAAACAAACTTAGGGTTTCGGAGGGGAGGGGGATGGGGGGGTTGAGTGAGCCTGGTGGTGGGTATTATGGAGGGCACATATTTCATGGAGCCCTGGGTGTGGTGCATAAACAATGAATGCTGGAACATTGAAAATAAATAAAATAAAATAAAATGGAAAACAAAAAACAAAAAACACCAGGATCCATCAGTGTACTGCTTACAAGAGACTACTCATTTTAGATCTAAAGATTGAAAGTGAGAGTGAGAAATACTAATCATGCAAATGGATGTCAAAAGAGAGCTGGAATAGCAATATTTATATTGAACAATCAGAGGTTAAAACTAAGACTGTAAAAAGAGACAAAGAAGGACATTATACAATAATAAAGGGGACAATCCAATAAGGTAGAATTGTAAATATTTATGCACCCAACTTGGAAGCACCCAAATACATTAAAACAATAACAAACATAAAGGAACTAATGAATAATAACACAGTAATAGAGGGGACTTTAACACCCCACTTTCATCAACAGACAGATCATCTAAATAGAAAATAAACAAGGAAACATTGGCTTTGAATGACACACTGGACCAGATGGACATAAGAGATATATTCAGAACATTCCATCCTAAAAGAGCAGAATACACTTCTTTTCAAGTGCACATGGAACATTCTCCAGAAAAGATCACAAATTAGGCCACAAAACAAGCCTCAACAAATTCAAGAGGATCCAAGTCATACGAGGCATCTTATCTGACAAAAATGCTATGAAACTAGAAGTCAACCACAAGACAAAAATCTGGAAAGATCACAAATACATGGAGGTTAAATAACATGCTACTAAACAATGAATGCATCAGCCAGGAAATCAAAGAGGAAATTAAAAAGAAATACATGGAAACAAATGAAAATGAAAACACAATGATCAAAAACACGTGGGATGCAGCAAAAGCAGATATAAGAACAAAGTACATAGCAATACAAGCTTACCTTGAGAAGCAAGAAAAATCTCAAACAACCTAGCCTTACACTTACAGAGCTAGAATAGGGACAACAAATGAAGCTTAAAAGTCAGCAGAAGGAAGGAAATAATAAACATTAGAGCAGAAGTAAATGATACAGAAACTAAAAAAAATTAAATCAGGAGTTGGTTTTTTTGAAAAAATGAATTAAATTGATAACCTCCTAGCCAGACTTACCAAAAACAAAAGAGAAAGGGCCCAAATAAATAAAATCACAAGTGAAAGAGGATAAATCACAGCCAACACTACAGAAATAAAATTATAAGAGAATATTATAAAAACATATATGCCAACATATTAGACAACCTAGAGGAAATTGGTAAATTCCTAGAAAGATATAAACTACCAAAACTGAAACAGGAAGAAATATAAAACTTGGACAGACTGATAACCCACAAAGAAATTTAATCTGTAATCAAAAATCCCTGAATAAACAAAAGTCCAGGACCAGGTAGCTTCGCAGGTGAATTCTACCAAATATTTAAAGACGAGTTAATACTTATTCTTCTCAAACTATTCTAAAATATAGACAAGAAAGAAAACTTCCAATGCTGGCTTAGCCAGCATTACCTTGATACCAAAACCAGAAAAATAATCCGTTTAAAATGAGAACTAACAGATCAGTATCTCTGATGAACATAGATGCAAAAATCCTCAATAAAATATAACAAACCAGATCTAACAGTACATTAAAAAAAAATCATTCACCATGATCAAGTGGGATTTATTCCTGGGTGGCAAGAGAGGTTTAATATTCACAAATCAATTAATGTCATACACCACATTCATAAAAGAAAAGTTAAGAATCATGATCATTTCAGTAAATGCAGAAAAAGCATTTGACAAAGTACAACATACATTCATGATAAAGGTGGCTCATCCATTCTGCCTTACATCCCTTTCCCACTATTTGTTTAAATTTGATCCAATTACTTTACTTCTCTAAGCCTCTCTTTCTTCATATGTATTATGGGAATAAACATAATAGTAATACTTACTGTCTTAGGTCAGTTTCCAGGGAAATAGACTCAGAGAGGGGTTTGCAGGCAGGAATTTTATTGCAGATACCCTGGTATTCACAGCTATGGGAGAGTAAAAGAAACAGGATTGGGCAGAGAGAAGAGTTGAACTATGATGCAGTCCCATCTGCATCTGCATCTTGAGGAATCTGCTGATCCCTCAAAGAGCTCAACAGCTAAAATAGCCCTTTAGAGTGGCCCATTCTGAGGCAACTCTAAACTTTTGCATCAGCCCATCAAGGAAAGAAGCATGATCTTGAATGACATTACTCTTGTCAGTGAGAACGATTCCTGGAGAGTAATGCAGTCCCCAACACCACTGGGAGCCAGAAGCGGTGTCTCTGTTTTGTAGAGAGAATTTTGACAGAATAAACCAGGTACTCACTACACTTGCCTTTTGTAGTTCCATGAGGATTAAATGAGTCTATCCATAAACAGCACTTTATACAGTGTCTGGCACACGGTTTACTATAAATATTATTCATTAAGCACTTACAGGGTATTTGCTATTTGAAGATCCTAAAAAAGACACTGAAGACACTTAGAAAAAGACAAAAGTAAATAATGAATAGACCCTGCCCTAAAGAGATGACAGTTGAATGGAGAAGAGAACTGGAGGCTACAGACAGTCTAATCCTCCTGGTCATTCCATAGCCCCTTTACCTTAACCTTCTGTTACCAAAAGGATACTGAATACTCTCTCTAGTATATTTCTGCCTTTAAGTATCTTATAGCCTCATTGAAAAGTTAAGGTTTATATGCATGCATGAACTTGATAACAATGTGACTTATGATTAAGTGTCAAAATATGTGGCAGGAACGAATTGGTGAGGCAGATCAAGCTTGGGAGGTTTCTGGAATAGTCAGGAGAGCTTTGTGGAGGACTGGATTTAACTTGGATATTGTCACATGCCTAGATATTGGATGGATGGAGGGAATGGCAGAACTCCAGACTGAAGAGGAGAAAGAGTCTCCTTTCTCTTTCTCCTAGGTCGGGCTAGGCCTTGTGGGTGGTGAGGGAGTCAACTGCACAACTATGGAGATTTTACAAGGAGACATGCTACTAAATGGACCTCTGCTAATCAGTGGAATCAGATTGCTTTTGTGATATTAGATCTTCTGTGCCTGATCCCACCAATGCTGCAGGATTTTTAAGTAGCTTGGATGAAACTCTGTAACAGGAAGATGTGGTGATATTGAAGAAAATGAACTATAGAGGGAAATCAACATCTATGGGCAGCCTCCCAGGTAATCTCAATGCCCTCTATTATTTTTATTGACTAACTTAGTGACAGATATTGAAACTGAGACTGGCAGTTGGGGTTGGACACCTAGATTATCAGATGCTTAATGAGGCAATTTTAGCAGAAACAAAATTTGCATAGAGGAAAAAGCATAGGCTTTGGATCCAGACTTATAAGGTAAGAGTTCAAACCATGCTTCCACAACTTAGATGATATATACCCTTGGACAAACTTTATAATCTTCCTGTACCTTCATGTTTCTATCTGCAAAATGAAGTCAATAATTCCCACCTTACAGTGTTGTAAGGACAAAGTAACATACAAAATCTGTTGAAATTGCCTCCTAGATTTTATAATAGGTGTTCAATAAATGCTATTATTGTTGTTGCCACTATCATTATTGTTACCATGTAGGAGCCTCTCCCCACCCTCTCCTCACTGAACTTATAGTTTTGAATTTGTCTCTGATTGGCTGGAAATTCTCAATGCTTAAAATACAGTACTTAAATTCTACTCAAGTTCTAATTGTAGAGCTTTACCATCCTTTCTTTTGAAAGTGTTGGAAGGAACAAGACAGAAGGTAACTGGTACCTACTGTTGGTAGCTGGATGTGCCTTGATGAGAGGTTACTCGTAAGAGACACACCATTTAAATTTCAGGTGCATATTAATTATTCCATCTTGACAGCATTTATTTCTTCGGGTCTTAAAGTACTTTCTAGAGCAGACTATTAAACTGGCAACATCAGTGATGGGAAGTCACACCAAATATCTTTGTTCAGACTGGTTCCTCTTTTTCTCTTCACTGTCACATTGCTTTGGAAAGGAATAGAGCTTAGTGATGAGGAGAAGACCTGCATATCAGAAGCTAGAACTATCAAACTTAGATAAAGTTAGAACTATGAAAATTAGGTAAAGTTAAATAAAATTTAAAATTCACTTTCTCTGATGCAAATAACCACATTTCAAATGCTCAATAGCTACATGTGGTTAGTGGCTGCTTTATTAGACAGCACAGATAATAGAACATTTTGATCATCCACAGAAAGTTCTTTTGGACAGTGCTGCTCTAGAGCCAAATTGACTGGATTTAAATGACATCTTTGATACTGTTTGCATGGCTCTAAGTAAATGATTTAATGTTTCTGTATCTTAATTTTATCATCTATAAAATGAGGCTATGTGTCAACTTACTAGTATCATTTATCATTTATGAGAATTAGATGAATTAGTATATGTAATATATTTAGAGCAACCCCAGGCATATAGTATTTTTTCAACAGTTGTAAACAATTACTACTAACTAAAAAAATCTGATGAAATGACACCTGTTTCAGAAAGAAAACATAGAACTTACAGATGAAGGGGGTGGGTGGCTCAGAGTAGTCACACATTACCTCTGCTCCCAATCAATGTACATAATTGCCATGGAACCACCATAATATATTGTAATTTTCTATGTCTGTGTCTGTTTTCTTTAACAGACTCCATGGGCCAAGAACTGGTGTCTTATTCCTCTTTATAGGCCTAGTACCTATGACAATGCCTTGAGCACAGATGACACTCAATAAATACTTTTATTTTCAACAGAGTTGAATTAAGTGCTTAAGTGATTAACTGATAAGTTACTTATTTATTAATATTCTAGTAGTAATAGTAGGATTGGGATTTTGCTAATTTCACCATATTTTAACCGTATGGAGACAATGAATTTTAGTTAGGTTTAATGACAAATGGGGAAGAGTATTTAAAATTAAGGATGGATGAAATATCCAAAATAGATGATCACTTCACATGTTGGAGAAAAAGGAAAGAATAGAGAAAAGGGAAATGAAAGAAAAAAGAGAAGAAATGGAGTTGAGAAGCCCTGTGGAAGAAAGCTCAAAAACAGATTTTTTCTTACTTCAACATTTTACCACAGGCAGACCCTGAAACCCTAGATGTAATCATGTTGGCTGGAATGCCAGGGCTAGAGTAAACAGAAATCTGAGTGTGTCAACAAATTACTTAATTAAGCAGAGTAGGTGGCAGTGTGAAAGCAAAATCATAATGTGCGATAGGATAATGTGATTGAAAGTTTCAGCTGTGATGGAATGGAAAGAGTAAAACACAAGAGAAAAAATTACAGTGCGAGGGACCAGACTATGGACTCTGTTAGCCAATGGGGGGAAGAAAAACAAGAACAGGAAATAAGATTAAAAAATGGAATTGTATTATTCAAGAAAACACTTCCTGAGTATAAACATAAATTTAAAAGCAACTGATTTAAGCCATCATTTTAGATGAGCCAAGGTCAGAAGGGGGACTGCAAATGGCATTAAAAAGGGTCTCAGGATTTGTGCCATCAGCATAAAAGTGGCAGTTAACAATTAAAAGCAGAAGTGAAATGACTAAGAAATATAAAAGCTAGAAATGAACAGATGGCCAGGCATCCAGCTTGCTAGGATGCTAAAACTGGATATATTTTATATTTCATTCCAAGTTAACAAATATTAGGACATTAAAATGCATGAAACATGGTGTGTATTCCATCCTGCCATGTTTTTATTACTAAGTTAGAAAGAATTAGACTGCACAATGTATGCAAATACATCAGTTAAGCTAATGCTGAGTCAGGGCAGATCAGGAAGGTCAGCTGGATTTCTAGTTTCCAAAGAGAAGCCTGGTCAATTGCATACTAAGCATCCTTTGTGGGGTTATTCCTAAAGTGGCCACTCACTTCCAAAAAGACTGTAAAGACTAGAGTGCTAGATGACACTTTCTTTAAAGGCAGCAGTAGACAAGCCTCCCAGCCTGCTTTGTTTTTAGTACTAGCATGAGGTTTAGAAAGTGTGTAGAATATTTACTCTCTGTATGGAAGGTGTTTCCATTGGATTTTAGTATGTCAATTAGGAGCAATCATTGGTAAGAGGTAGCTGCACTAGGACCAGGAGACCATTGATAATACCAGACTATCATTATGAGACATGTTTTTCACGGCTTTACCATTGACGTTGGAGCTTTCTGCATAGGTTGACTGAGGCCAGATGGAGAGAACAAGGTTTTCATCAGTTCACAAGCTTATTCGTTACAGAATATGAGTATGCTTAAACTAAGTGACCTCTCTTCAACTTCTTTGTTTAATCACAGTCCACATCTAGGGTTCTGTAACCAGATTACGACTTTGATTCTTCTCTGTCTTCACAATACATAGTGATGAGTTCCTGAAAAAAGAAGAGAAATTTCTTTTTCCCCACTTCTCATTCTTGCTTGAACCATAATGCAGCCAGTATATTCATTCAGTCAGTCAATCAGTCACTTAGTCTATATCTTTTAAGTGCATACTCTCTGCTCAGTATTGAGAAAGGAATTTGGGATAAAATAGTCTTTGCAACTTATGCTTAAAAACAGACCAACTTTCTCACACCCTGTGTTTATTAACTCTCATTCCTTTTGACATAACCTAAATGCAGTGTAGAAAACATCCAAACCTAACATTTATGGGGACTGCAGCTGCACATATAAAGAAATCCTTAAGACATTGTGTGACGTTCCCCTACTTCGAACTCCCATCTGCTCAAAGTTACACCCTAGAACTACTGTACACAGAAAGGGAATGTCTGTGAATGGTGTCAAGTTCACTATCAGACTGTGAAGTTATTGGGATAATATTCAGTTTCCTCTATGCATCGCTTAACATCTGGAAGGAAAACCACTTTTTGACTTAAAAGAAGGAAATAAAAATGTGTGCTGTCATATACATAATTACATACTTATTATATAAACATATCTGAAGATATAGATGTACATATAATATATATTATATTAATACATTTTATTACATATGCACAAATATGTACATGTATTTGCATATAAAAATTATACAAATTATTGTATATACTATATATTATTGTATTATGCACCCATAATAAATAGAAATGTCCTCCACATTTCCAAAGTTTCTGAGTTGACAATTAACTTTCTTTTGATGGTAGCAAATGCAAGTCACCTTCATTTATAAATATAAATTATATATCAAAAGCAATTAAAAACCCATTATGTGAAATTTACTATAAAGAATGAGTGCATTTTAAAACTGATAAAGTATGTATATCATTGACAGCCATACTCAGCTGTGATTACATGATTTTTTAAAAGCTAATAATTATTTCAGTATTCACCTAAAATATTCTGATTGAATGAGGAGATAAATCTGCTACTAGAAGATGAAAGGAATATGTATATGTAAAATCACTGAAGAGCGTGCTTGAGAGAATTACACAAATGCTTGAGGAAAATTTATGTAAATATCATTTTTTAGAAACTTAAATGCAAAAAGTTCCAAAAGTGGGATGCTATTATGTCATAAATATGTATCATTCTAAAAGTAATGCTGAAGGCATTTCTCTTTGGGATAAGCACTATTTAATGAAAATAGAAAAACATTCCTAAAGTATCTTGATTGCTGAGTGTTCACATCAGTTACAACTGTTTCAGTAAAAAAATAAACATAGATATTTTAGTAGAGGTGGTAACTGAAGGATGCTTTTTCTTGAAAATATATGGCTTAAGGATTGGGTGTTTCAAAGATAGAAATAGTTTTAAGGGCTTCAAAATAACACCTACAAAGTTGAAAAATAAAGTATATTTTCTAGGAGATTTTATAAATATGGTTCTTTTCACCAACTTTGCATTACTCCCTTTCTTATGATTGTGGCCCCTGGCATTAGTTAGAACATGGGGAAATGAGACCATGGACAGGAGCATGGATGAAAAAGACACTGGGCTTCTATACCTATGAATGCTAGGAACCTGAGATAAATTTTGTAAAAATAAATAGCTAATATTGAGTGCTTACTATGTGCTAAATATTGTGAAAGATGGTTTTCATTTATTTTTAAAATTTATTCCTTCCAAAACCCTGTGAGAAGTTAGTTATCACCATGTTGCAGGTGAAGAAAAAAATTTGTAGTGATTTAAGTTAATTTGTCCAAGGTTGAGCAACTAGAAAATGGCAGACAGGACTGAACTGGAGCTTAGGAAGGTACGCATTTAACCACTGCTCTGCATGGCCAACCATATTAAACCCAATGATTAATTTTCTCTCCAGAGGTCGGAGAACCGTAATATAACCTGACCAAGGTTATTCGCAGATTAAGTGTCAGAGCAGGATTTAAACTCATTTGACTCCAAAGCCACCTTCCACTCTGTTTTGCTGCCTTTCATTTGAGATGTTGTCAAATACTTGCACCACATACTGGCACCTGTGGTTTATTGAACTGGTGGCGTCAGATCAAGGACCCTTTTAGGGCCCTAATGCATTAGTAGGAAGCTAGAGGAGGATCCCTGCCTAAAAATCTATCCAAACCGTCCAGGTGCAAGTCAGAATCTGTTAACATTGTGTCATGGTGACTCCTCATGGGTCCTACACCCTATACATTATAGAACTAAACACAGTATTTCAAAATGAGTTAAATGTGTGAATAGCCGTAAATCGTGGGTGGTAGGTGAGGGTCAAAAAGTAAAACTAGACGTACTACTACTAAGAAGACTATCGTATACATATTGGAGTATCTAAGAATTAAATGAACATTAAGAAATATATCTGAGGGGTGCCTGGCTGGGTGGCTCAGTGGGTTAAAGCCTCTGCCTTCGGCTCAAATCATGATCCCGGGATCCTGGGATCGAGCCCCACATGGGGCTCTCTGCTCAGCGGGGAGCCTGCTTCCCCCCGCCCTCTGCCTGTCTCTCTGCCTACTTGTGATCTCTGTCAAATAAATAAATAAAATCTTAAAAAAAAAAAGAAATATATCTGAGTGCATATAATCTATTATGCAACTAAAATACTGACTATTGCTTAGAACCAGATTTTTTAAATTAATGTAGCCTTATATGGATTAGTAATAATTATATTATTCATTATCGTGGATAGTAACCAAAACAAACATTATTTCTTGGAAGAATATAATGTGAATAATGTTATGTAATATATTACTGAAAAGGAATTTTTTGGCCTCAATGTCAATTATATAGATCTGTGGAAGAATTTCTTCAAAATAACTCGTAAGGATCTAGATACTTAAAATGTATGTACATGTTTCATGATTGTTTGAACGTGGGTATCCTGACAATGGAAGTAAAATCTTTGGAATTATACAAAAACACTCTCCCAAACAGATCATTTTTAGTGAGTATAGAGGCCTTTTGAACTTGGACAAAACAGGTGTTTCATGCAGAGAAGACTGCTGAGACCAAATACTAGAATTATTAAGTAGCCATTAGAGAAATTCTAGATAGAAAGAGTGTGATGGAAGGACAGAATTTGATGAAACAAATGACCTCTCAGTGTTGCTAAGGTATTCTTCTGGTGGATTTCCCCTCTTAATTCAATAGTCAGCAAATAAAGCAATAAATTTGAACATGCCCAATCACTAGGAAATCATTTCTCCTGCTAAAAGGAGTTGTAATAGGAAGCAGAACTCAGATGGTTGAGTTGATAGTGTTCCTCTCCCAGGGGGCCTATTCTTCAGTGGTGAGCTTCCCCAACAGCTCCGTGGTTGATAAACTGCTTTCCCCTGGAGTCCTGCCCCAGCCAGCTGACATTAAGTGACTGAACACTGAGCAGACCTGTCCTCCTGTATCAACCAGGCTCACTCTCCTTTCTCAGACAGCAAGGGACCCCAGCGAAGTAAATGCAGACCTAGTGTGATACAGGGACTTCTGACATGCACTTCTCTTTTCCCTCCCTCTGTTGATTCCTTTAGGCCTGGAGAACTGAAAAATGTTTGTGAATAGATCTGACCTCTTTCATGCCAGGGGGTATGTGGCAAAGTAAATAAAACAAATAAATATGTAATATGTAATATTTGTGAATAGATCTGACCTATTTCATGCCCGGGGATATATGGCAAAGTAAATAAATAAATATGTAAATAAAGCCTGTCTAAAGGTTACTTTAAACCCAACATTTCCATGCACCAACTTACCACTCTCTGTAAGTTCGTGCACTGGTAAAGTGACCACCAAGTGAGCCCTCCTTAAGGATACAGTTATAGCTGGAGTCTGGGTCCTAAAAGTGTTTGTTTTGTTTTCCTTCTTACAGTAAATTCCTTGCTCTTGCATGAAAATCTGATTTGGTTAACTCGGCAGAGTTTCCCCAGAATTGCCTGTTTGAGAAATACCATGATCCTGAAACATTAAGAGATATGTCCATTAAGTGATTTCAGCTAACCCTGTGACAGTCTCTGAAGAATACAAAAGGAAGCTGAACTTCAAGTGAAATTCTTGAAGGATTAATTCACTGTTAAAGCTATTACCCTAATCATTACCCAGAGAATGGCAGGTGCATAATGGGAATGCTGGGTTTTAAAGTACCCTTAGTAGGCTTTATTTATATATTTATTTTTGCCTCATAATGTTGCCAGCATTTTATTGCAAATGTTTTTGTCAGAAAAAAGAGAGTCCTAAAACAATCTAAACATCCACTCCTCACTGAAGAGAGAACAGTTTTTCTTATGGTGCAATGTCCCCTGGCAGGAAAGAGTTCATTCAGGTTATCAGACAAATCTTCTTTTCATTGCCTTGCTCAAGGTACAATCATGTGACTGCTTAGCTCTTTAAGTGTGCTGTTGACACAAATGAGATCTCTAACCCAAACCCTAAAAAGAAACAGTGTGATGCAATGTGTTTTCAAGGAAAACAAAAACAACAACAAAGCACCAAACAACCCTGTTTCCAGTGAGACTGATTCTTTGATCTCCTGAGAGAGGCTATCAGATCAACCAGTGGAGCTGATTTAGTCTGGAAAAGCTGAGCTTTGCGCAGTGGCAGTATCATAGCCAATGAGGTCTATCCGAGGCGCGATTATTGCTAATTGGAAGAACTGGAAGATCCACCCTGGAGACCAGCAACTTGAACTAGAACCTGAGAAACTTGGTGTCTGGTCCTGAATTTGCCAGTGATATGTTGTGTCACCTTGGGCAGTGGTACTGTAGCCCTCCGTCCAGGTTTCAGTTTTCTTGTTTATTAGGTAGGGAGGGAGAGAGCTTAATTAGATCTCTGGTAGTTGCTAGCCTGAGTGTTCTTCAGTTGCACTTGAAATATCGTGACTATCAAAGTCAGATAAACTGCTTAATATTAACTGGAAATAGGGCATCTGGGTGGCTCAGCTGGTGAAGCCACTACGTTCACCTCAGGTCATGATCCCGGAGTCCTGGGATCGAGTCCCACATCAGGCTCCAGCTCCATGGGAAGTCTGCTTCTCCCTCTGACCTTCTCCCCTCTCATGCTCTTCCTCTCTGTCTCTCTCTCAAATAAATAAATAAAATCCTTTTAAAAAGTTAAAAAAAAATTAACTGGAAATACGTTTCACATTCTCATGTAATTATATTTGGGATTGTACAGTGTATGTACGCATATGCTTTTTTCCCTCTGCTTTTTTCTAAATAATCATGAATTAAAGAGAGTATCAATACATTTTTAGTTCTTAGAAGGAAAATATAGTTATAGGATAGTTAGGCAGGTTCTGTATTTAAGACACAAAATCACTTTTACTAAATTCCGGCTAAAAATTCTAAGTAGAATATTATATTTCCAGGGAATTATAGAAAAGATCTCATCTGAAATTGTGAGTCCATTTCTTAAAAGAAGATTTTTCTTTATCTTTTTTTAAAGTTTGTATTTATTTATTTATTTATTTATTTATTTATTTATTTGTCAGAGAGAGAGAGCGTGCGAGCACAAGCAGGCAGAGTGGCAGGCAGAGACAGAGAGAGAAGCAGGCTCCCTGCTGAGCAAGGAGTTGGTTGTGGGAATTGATTCCAGGACCCTGGGATCATGACCTGAGCCAAAGGTAGCAGCCCAACCAACTGAGCTATCCAGATGTCCCAACAATGATTTTTCTTATTTTTACTTTCTAATCAAGTAATTGGAATAAACTAACTCATTAATTCACTTCAGTGTTCCTTAGTGCCTAAGTGCAGATCATTCTCCTAGGAAGTGTGGGGATTAGTGAAATAAGTAAGACACATTTTTGCTCTCTGGGAATTTATGATCCACAAGTATAGGATTATATTTATATGCTTACAGGATTTAGACATTTGAAGAAATAATTATATCAGTTATTTCCATATTACATTTTTTTTCTTTCTTCATCTAGCTTATCTCAAAGAGAAGAGAAACATATCATTTTGTAAGACTATACTTACAGAGAAATGCTTTATCATTAGGGAGAAAGCTTTTGTGGTGCAAAGAGGAGTCTGAAGTCATCTTTTTTCTGGTGATACTAGGGTTGATACAGTGCAAACTATGCCTGTTTTGAAACACAACCTGCCCTTATCCTTAGGTATTAGGGTGTGCCTGACATTCATGTCAACACTGCTTTTAAAGGCTGCTGTTTGGCATCACAAAGCAGCTTAAGAGAGCACTTGTATAGGTGTGGGGAGTATTGCTATCTACCTCTCCACTAACTATAATGGGAGTCTTCTTTCCATACATACAAAAGCTGGAGGCATGAAAAATGTCAAAGGGCAGAGGGCTTGGGATGTTGCAATCCTGGACAGGAGTTATTTTACTGTACCCTTGGACTGTGGATAAAGAATCCTTGATCAAGGATTTCTCTGTCCCCATATTTCAGAATTGGGCAGTCAGTGAAACTTGCTACAACTACACAGTGAACAAGTGAAATATATGGGGACCAAACCTGTTGTAGCGAAAGGCTTGCTTCACTGTTCATTGGTGGCAAGAATTAACTTCATGGAGTAACTTAGAGAGGAAAAGAGAAATGTAGAAAGTGAGGAATTTCCTAACAGTTAAGAGTTATATGAAGGTAGAATCACCCATCCAGTGTTCACCAGCAGACAAATCAGAAATGTGTTACCATATGTTAAAGATGAGGAAAATCAAGTAGCCACTCGGGATTTGAATTGCCCTGTTTCTGTGAGTCTACTCTTTCATTTTTTAAAAGGTCTCCACTAAGGAGACTTTGCAGCAGATAAATGTAGTACAGATTCTCCTAAATTCTGTGCCATACAACGTGAGTTCTTGGAGATTCTGTTATGCCAGTAATAAAGGAGTTCTGTGACAAAACAGCTTTGGAAAATGCTAGACACTAGATACTAGAATCCTCCATAGGAGATTTATAATGCATATTACCAGTGTATTTGACAAAGTTGGTAGTTAAAAAAAAGTGTTTAGACTTTCAGTATTTCTCCAACATATTTATTCTAGACATTATAACTTATTGTCCCATAAAATTGGTGTTCCACAATTCATAGGTTGAAAAATGATCTGTAGGAAGAAGGAACATGGCTTTTTAGTCATGTCAACTTGGATGGTAAGACTGACTTACCATCAATTAACTACCACCAATTAACTGCTTGAGCTGAAAGAAGGTTCTTGCTGTGTCAAGCTTCAATGTCCTCATCTGAAAAATTGGGGAAATACCCATTCAGGGTCTTATGAGTATCAAAATAATTATTGTAAAGTTCTTAATAGTGCCTGGTCAAGAGCAAGTGCTTAATAAATTGTGACTATGCCTACTAGATCTAATATCAGGATTTTTTTTTTCCACTTGGACACCTATTTCTCTTGCAGTTTAAAATGCATTTCCTTTCATTGCTGTTTGATGAAGATAGGAATAGTGTCATTAATCATTAAAATAACCCTGAATGCATGATTTGATGAAACAGCTGTGGTTTCATCACCCATGAAACCACCCATTGCCCATGGGACAAAAGGCCTCAGCTGTAGCTATCCCCTACTCCTAATTTCAGGGAGCAGCTCAACTTTAATCACTCTTCCCAGATAGACCCGGAACTGAGGGGCACAATATTACAACGGCATCCTGAGCAGGGTACTTGAAGGTTGAAGAACACCCACTCAAATGGTATTTCCTTCCTTCTTGGAACTTCCATGGGATTTTGTTTGAACCTGTTATGAAACTAATATTTTAGGATTGTGGTGGGTAGTGCACCTAATACATCCTCCACCCTACCCATGAAATTTATTGTCTGTATCTTGTATTCTAAGTATTAGTTGTCTTAAATGCAAAAATGGTCTGGCCAATCAATCCATTATCTGTGTCATCAGGTAAGCCTCAGAACTTAAACTATGTCTCCATATTAGTCCATAAGAGCAAAATTCTAATTAAGAGAGCATTATTTCAATAATGCTTTTCTTTGCAGAACATGACTTCTTTCTGAAATGAGAGACTTAAAAGGAAAAATCTGTTACTATTATAATGAGGTCAAGAGAATGTCTCAGAGTAGATATGTGATGTACTGAGGGACTTTCAGTGGTCAGTGGTTGAGATATAAATTGAAATACATCTTTTGTTTATGATTACTCAGTGCTCTTGTGACAGCACTACTGTCTGTGTCTATCTTTCTCTCTTTGCCATGGGCACTTTCTCTTGGGAAAGCATGGTGATTAAGGGCATAGACAGACCTCATTCAAGTGGCACTGGGTGAGTTGCCTTACCTGATCTTCAGATTCTTCATCTGTAATAGGGGATAATGATTCTAGGGGGTATTTTTAAAAGTAAGTATGAAAATAAATGCACATATATCTATAGTACTTGACACAGGAAGTGCTCAATAAAAATTAGCTGTCATTGTTGTCTTTTAAAGTTTATTTCTTAAAATAACCAAATGATTAACATTATATGACTTTTTGTATGTGTCATCATGTTGGTACTGTGAAATGATTAATTAATACAAAGACTTCATTCCCACTGGACTTTACAGTCTGCTCTAAATATAATGCAGACATGAGTCATTTCATCTAAATATAAGGAAGGGAAAATATTCTTTTTTTTTTTTCTTTAAAGATTTTATTTATTTGTCAGAGAGAGAGAGTACACACAAGCAGGCAGAGTGGCAGGCAGAGGCAGTGAGAGAAGCAGGCTCCCTGCTGAGCAAGGAGCCCGATGCGGTACTCCATTCCAGGACCCTGGGATCATGACCTGAGCCGAAGGCAGCGACTTAACCAACTGAGCCACCCAGGCATCCCTGGAGGAAAAAAATATTCTTAATGGGCTCGTTGAATCTTCATAATATGAAGAAATCCAGAAGTCCTATATTCTAGAACATTTTTCATCAGAGGGAAATATAGACTATAATTAGAGATTTCTAGAAAGGGCTATTTAATAAACTTCATTTAAATACTATACTAAGCTTTGAAATATTTTACTCATCAGATTATATTAGTGATTCCAAAATATTATTATCCTTGGACCCCTTCTGGAAGTTCTTCTATATGGAGATCAACAAATATTTTTGAATAAAGGGATTCATGACTAAGTAAACTTTGATGATTTCTAAATGTCAATATATATGGACATTTCTCCAGAAGAAAAATTCAAATCAATAGCTTGGAGAAGGAAAAGTTGAAACAATCCAAATATAAGGTGATAAGAGATCAGCTAATAATAAAGAAAAATGGGAATGCCAGTTTATTGGAAGGAACGTAGAAGGCTGAGTTTTCCTACCACAATAGGTGCTAAACAGTGTTTTGGATTTTCATAGCTCTGAGTTTTCCACTTTGTTTGAGGGAGAATCATTTCTTATATCAACTAAAGCTTCTCATAATTTCTAAGTTTAAAAAATGAAGACAAATAATCCATAATTGTTCTAATTTTTCTCTAAACCATAATATGACTCGAACTGTGAATACACCTTTGGTTTTACTGAGTACACTTGTAAATTACATTGTTTAGACCTCTGATAGAGACATTGGAAAGAACTGTGGCCTCTGAGGTTACAAATAATTAGTGGTTGAGCGTTCCTTTGACTAATACTGCCCAACTTAACTTTCACCCTATACACTGAATAAAAATTCCTCATTTTCAGTATCTCAAAATGAATTCTTCCTGGGACTCATCCACCCAGTACAGGGAAATTATTTCACTCCTTGCCCATTCAAAATGAGGAAAGTGGTTTCCTCATGTTAATGAACTCCCATATCTTACAAACTAGTATTAGGACTCCTTAGCTAAAAATCATAGGTTGATTCTGACTTGCATAATAAACCAGTGATGTCACTTAAGTGATTTCTGGTACAAATAACATACATAAAGAGAAAAACCCATCTGTTTTGTGTCTTTCTCAAAGCTCTCAGAATTTCCTCAATACTTTTAGGACAAATCTAGCATATCTAGCTTTACTACAAAGAATACTCAGATTATTTCTTTTTTTTTAAAGTATAAAATTTCACTGTTTCAAAATCCTTTGCTTTTCTAACTATAAGTGTACAAGAAAACTAAAAATGTCATTAAGTGCTTTAGTAAAATCCGGTGCTGGAGATTGGATGGGAAACAACTGAAACTCCCATATACTGCTGATGGGAGTGTAATTTGAGATAACTACTTCAGAAAACCATTTTTCAGTATCCAATAAAGTTGAATAAATGCAGACCCTGGGTATACAAAAGATTTAAAAAATACATAGGTATGTTTATCAAAAAAGTGTATAATTTTTTTAATGTATGTAAAACTATCATGCCTAATAGCCAGAAACTGGAAGCTATCCAAGTGTTTTTCAACATTAGAATGGGTAAGAAAATTGAAATACAGCAATTAGACCACACAAACTACAGCTACACACAACAATATGGATGAAGCTTAGAAGCATAATGCTAGGCAAAAGCAATACTTACTATATGATACCATTTATAAAAAATTTAGAAATAAAGCCAGGATAGTGATTGCTTTGGGTGCTAGTGACAAAAAGAGGACACAAAGGGCACTTCTGGGATGCTGGAAATGCTCTGTTTCTTACACTCATTAGGCTATATACTCGCAATTTGTGTACTTCTCTGAACATGTGTTATACTCTCCTATAAGGTTTTTTAATGCTCTAGGGTCAAAGTTATGATATTGAACAGATGGCATCCAAATAATACTATATAAATTCATATGAAAATTGGTTGTAAATTTTTCCAGAGAAATCTTAAAAGGTTCATCACATTTTTAACTCAAGATTCATGAGCTTCTTTCCCTCTTACACGGAACATCATCCTGGACATTTGGAAGGCCTGCCTATTTCTTTCAATGCACTGTACGTTAGTCTCTTCTATGTGTTTGAAATGTAGCTCCCTGAGATCAAGGACTGTTAGTTTTTTTAACTTCTGTTTACAAGAAATACACAAAATTCATGGGAAGCGTTTGCTTAGTCTTTGCAGAGGTAGGAGATAACAATGATGCTTGCATGACTCCTAACTCAACTTTACTATAATTAGATTAAATAAGATGGTGTATGTAAAAACTGCATTGTAAACTTAGTGCAATTCAGACATTTCATGTGATGTATTTCACTATTTGAAAACATCTCTCATTAAAATAAGCAACATTAAGAAATTGATAAAAAAAAAAGCAGTCAAAACTGAAATCTCCTTAAAATGAAAGTGTCTACTAGAAAATAGATGTCTAGATGGTGTTGGCCCATTCACATACATGTATTGAAAGTGTTTCTTCTACCTCAGCCACAGCAACTTCTTCCGAGAAACATCACCAAAGGCAAGAGAAGCAAGAGCAAAAAGTGAACTATCAAGACTTCATCAAGAAATAAAGCTTTTGCACAGCAAAGGAAACAGTCAACAAAACCAGAAGACAAGGGACAGAATGGGAGAAGATATTTGCAAATGACAGATCAGATAAAGAGCTAGTATCCAAAATCTATAAAGAACTTATCAAACTCAACACCCAAGGAACAAATAATCCAATCAAGAATTGGCAGGAAAGAAAGAAAGCAAGAAAGCAAGAAAGCAAGAAAGCAAGAAAGAAAGAAAGAAAGAAAATAAAAGAAAAGAAAGAATGGAAAGGAAGGAAAGAAAGAAAGAAATGGGCAGAAGACATGAACAGACGTTTCGGCAAAGAAGACATCCATAAGGCCAACAGAACATGAAGAAGTGCTCCACATCACTTGGTATTGGGGAAATACAAATCAAAACCACAGTGAGATACTACCTCACACCAGTCAGAATGGCTAAAATTAACCAGTCAGGAAATGAGAAATGATGGGAAGGATGTGAAGAAAGGGGAACCCTCCTACACTTTTGCTGGGAATGCAAGCTGGTGCAGCCACTCTGGAAAACAGTATGGAGTTTCCTCAAAAAGTTGAAAATAGAGCTACTCTATGACCCAGCAATTGCACTACTGGGTATTTACCCTAAAGATACAATTGCAGTGATCCAAAGGGGCAAGTACACCTGAATGTTTATAGCAGCAATGTCCACAATAGCCAAACTATGGAAAGAAACTAGATGTCCATCAACGGATGCATGGATAAAGAAGAGATGGCATATATACACAATGAAATACTATGCAGCCATCAAGAGAAATGAAATCTTGCCATTTGCAATGATGTGGATGGAACTAGAGGGTATTACGCTGAGTGAAATAAGTCAATCAGAGAAAGACAATTATCATATGATCTCTCTGATATGAAGAATTTTAGAGGCAGGGAGGGGGGGGTCGTGGGGCTGTGGGGGAGAAACAAGATGGGATCAGGAGGGAGACAAACCATAAGAGGCTCTTAATCTCACAAAACAAATTGAGGGTTGCTGGGGGGTAGGGGAGTGGGCATAGGGTATCTGGGTTATGAATATTGGGGAGGGTATGTGCTATGGTGAGTTCTGTGAAATGTGTAAGCCTGATGATTCACAGACCTGTACCCCTGGCACAAATAATACATTATATATTAATAAAAAATAAATAAATAATATTAGAAAAAGAAAGTGCTTCAACATTTTAAGTGACCATAAAAAGAAGGAAACAAAAAATTTTTAAAGATTTTTTTTTAAAGATTTTTTTATCTATTTGACAGAGAGAGATCACAAGTAGGCAGAGAGGCAGGCAGAGAGAGGGGCGGAAGCAGGCTCCCCGCTGATCCCAGGACCACGAGACCATGACCTGAGCCAAAGGCAGAGGCTTAACCCACTGAGCCACCCAGGTGCCCCACGAAATTTCTTAAGGAGAAACCACTTACCTTTTCTTATTTTTTGTACTATTGACCTAAACTATTTTAGATCAAGATTTCTCTATTTCTCTGATTATTATTCTATACACAATTAACAATTTCAGCATGATATTAAAAGAGAATACCCACTCTGGTGAGGTTCCTTGAGTACCAGACATGGTTCTGTCAGCAGCTGGAAGTCCTTTGAAAGGAATTTAGAATGTTAGAAAATCAGATGTGAAAAATATTTTAGTCCCAATCTCCCATTTTGAAAATGAAGATGCTAAGACTGAGATCATAAAATGCTTGTTAGTAGTGGATCCAGAACTGGCACCCAACTTTCTAGAAACTGCTATGCCATTGTTATAATGCTTTCCCCCAAAAGAGCAGTTTTCTTAGTTTCATAACTTAAAAATAGTATAAATCAAGTCAATCTTAAGACTTACATCTGGCTTTATTTCTAAAAAGTACTAGAACTTTTTATTTTTATAGTTCATTTTCATTTGATCTTTACCAGTTGATAAACAAATATCTAAGCTTTTTATACTCTACATTAAAGCACAGTTTTCTCTTTTTTGGAATTTGAGTACTATACAGTCACATACTCTATATACAAACATAAATATAATTTTAGTTGAGAAAAACCTCTTTTCATTTCTTTTGTAGTTAGGATATACCTTATTTTTGGACTGTGATTCACTGTAGCATTGACCATTAGTACAGAGTTATGAATCATGGGGGGACAAATAGTACAAGAAAGATACATGTTTTCTTCCAGATCTCATATTCCTTATTCATATGAGTCTCATTTTAATCAAAAGTGGAAAAGCAAGTCACTATTTTATTGCTTAGCATGGGCAATGAAACTTTACTACTCTGAAGCTGTAAGAAGTTTAGTTGCTTACCAAATTGAGAAAATAAAAGTATAATTTTTCTTTTTGGCAGCAGAGAGGAAGTAATAGGAGGAAAAGTTCAAAATTAAGATTTTCATCTAGACTCTTGATATAGAGTCATAAGTTTATGACTACTATAGTTATAAATTTGTGGTGACTAAATGACTTGAAGGCTCAGACAAGTGAAATTAACAATGGGGATTTGGGTTTGAGATGGCACTCCACCCCTTTGATTTTAGGTGAGTCACTTGGTCGCTCCTTCACAGGTTTCATGTGACAATTTGACTAGATGACATTTGTGAAAGTGTCTTGGAAACAGGATATAAGTATACAATTATAAAATGGCATTATTGTTATTAACTCATTATATGTTCCTCCTAAAAGGTTGGGACCATTTTACAAGGCTGGAAAGTCCTTTCCTATTTTACACTTTCCTCTCTTCCAAATTTTCTTTAAGATTTTTTTGCAAGAATGTCATCCTGGGTGGCCCAACTTTAATACTTAGCAGGAAGAAAGAGTGGGTCCTTAGTACATTACAGAAAAAAATAACTAGTTGAAATGAGAAAATTATTGCAATTTTAAGAGATCTTATCAAAAATGCCTTGGGTCAGAAGAAAATTCAATCTCTGAGTCACAAGTCCACCCACAGATATCACATTGTAATGCTGTTATCAAATACTGTCCTTTCCATTACTGGTGGTTTCTTGAATTGGAGCATGTAGAGAAATGTACCTTAAAGAATGTATTTTTCTATTGTTTGCTCTGTTTGAGAATGGGTGTAGGGTTGCCTGGGTGGCTCTGTCCATTAAGCCTGTCTTCAGCTTAGATCATGATCCCAGTGTCTTGGGATCAAGCCCCACATCAGGCTCCCTGCTCAGCAGAGAGCCGGCTTCTCTCTCTCCCTCTGTTGCTCCCCCTGCTTTGTGCTTGCTCTCCCCCCCACCCATGTCAAATAAATAAATAAAATCTTTTAAAAAATAAGAATGGGGTTGGGGCGCCTGGGTGGCTCAGTGGGTTAAGCCTCTGCCTTCGGCTCAGGTCATGATCCCAGGGTCCTGGGATCGAGCCCCGCATCGGGCTCTCTGCTCAGCGGGAAGCCTGCTTCCTCCTCTCTCTCTCTGCCTGCCTCTCTGCCTGCTGCCTACTTGTGATCTCTCTGTCAAATAAATAAATAAAATCTTTAAAAATAAATAAAAAAATAAAAATAAAAAAATAAAAAATGAGAATGGGTGTACACTAGTTTAGAAAGAATATTTCTATTTTTTAATGCAACATATAATAGCATACTTTGTACGTACAGGACTAGATATATGAGTAATTGTCAATGATCCTAACATACCTAAAGACAAGAATAATTCAAAGAAGCTATGTTAATGTCAATGGATTCAGCTACTGATAAAGGACTAAGATGTCATATTTGCAAGTCATCCATTCATTTATTTATTAACTAATATTAAGAGCCTTGCAAAGGTATTGTATGAGGTGTTAAGACTTTGTTTAGGTGATGAAGTGCATATTATTTATTCCACATTCTTTCTTATCCTTCCTACCACATTTTCTCCATCTTATACTTGAGATTTTTATTTCTCTAATTTAGGTTGTAAACTCTGGGCAGAACTCATGTTCTATTGTGTAAAAAGAAGCAAATGAAGGAAAAGAGGACCTATCGGAAAAAGTCTTACTAGAAAAGAGGAAGGAAGGAAAGGAGGGAGTGGAGAGGGGAGAGGAAAAGAGAAGGAAGGAAGGAGAAAAAAGGGAAGGAAAAGAAAAGGGAAGGAAGGAAGCCCCCCCCCCCCTTTTTTTTTCTTTTTTTGAAGAGTCTGGCTAAGTCTTTATCAGTTTGTTCAGTTTTTCAAAGAACCAGCTCCTGGCTTCATTGATCTGTTCCATTGTCTTTTTAGTTTCTATTTCATTTATTTCTACTCTAATGTTTATTAATTCCTTGCTTCTGTTGGCTTTGGGTTTTGTTTGTTCTCCTTTTTGTAGCATCTTTCAGTGTAACATTAAGTTGTTTATTTGAACATTTTCCTGCTTCTTGAGATAGGGCTGTGTTGCTATAAACTCCCCTCATAGAATAGCTTTTGCTGTATCTCAAAGAATTTGGACCATTGTGTTCTTAAATTCATTTGACTCCATGTATTTTTTTATTTCTTCTTTGATTTCTTGTTTGAACCATCCATTGTTTACGAGCATGTTGTTTAGCCCCCATGTATTTCTGTTTTTTCCAGATTTTTTTCTTGCATCTGATTTCTAGTTTCACACTATTGTGCCTGGAGAAGATGCATATGACCGGTGTTTTTGAATTTCTTGAGACTTGTTTCATGGCTGAATATGTAATATATTCTGGAGAATATTCCATGTCACTATAAGAGAATGTGTATTCTATTGTTTTAGGATGGAATTTTTTGAATATATCTGTTAGATCCATCTGGTCTAATGTGTCATTCAGAATGCATAAATACTTAGAATTGTTATATCTTCCTGTTGGATTGTTCTCTTTATCATTAGGTAGTATCCTTTGTTGTTGTTGTTGTTGTTTTTTACGGTCTTTGTTTTAAAACCCATTTTGTTTGATATAAATATTGTTACCCAAAGTTTCTTTTTGTTTTCCACTTACATGATAAATATTTCTCCATCCCTTCACTTTCAATCTGTGTATGTCCCGAAGGCCAGGGTACCTATACCTGTAGGCAGCATATAGATGGATCTTGCTTCTTATTCATTCAATCACCTTATGTCTTTTGATTGAAACATTTAGTCCATTTATATTCAAAGTAACTATTGATAGGAATGTACTTATTGCTATTTGTTACTTGTTTTATTGTTGTTTTTTGTTTTTTAGTTTTTCTTTTTTCCTTATTCTCTTCTTCTCTTTCCTCATGGTTTGAAGGCTTTTTATAGTGATATGTTTGAATTCCTTTCTCTTCCTTTTTTTGGGGGGGGGTATTGATTATAGGTTTTTGATTTATAGTTACCATTAGGTTCATACATGACATCTTATTCATAATTCAGTCTTTATGAAGTTGGTGGTCACTTAAGCTTCAAACCATTCTGAAAGCACTGAATTTTTACTCCTTTCTATCATGTTTTATATATATGATTTCAAATAGTTTCAGCTGGTATTTCTTCAAATAAATTTTCTGTGCCTTTTCTCTCTCTCTTCTCCTATGATCCCCATGATGCAAATGCTATTACACTTGATGATATTGCGGAGTTCCCTTGAGCTACTCTCTTTTTATTACTCTTTTTTCCTTTTTCTTTTCAGCTTCATTGCTTTCCATCCCTCTGTCTTCCAGGTTCCTGATCCATTCTTTTGACCCTTCTAATTTGCTACTGATTTTCTCTGGTGTATTTTTAATTTTATTGGGTTATTTCTGATAGTTTTTAAAATTTTTTTCTTTTTGTTGAAAGTCTCACTGATTCTTTACCCTCTTCTCAAGTCTAGTGAGTATCTTTATGGTCATCACTTCGATTTTTTTTTTTTTTTAATCAAGCATACTGCTTATTTCTGTTTCATTTAGCTCTTTTGTTGTGTTTTTTTTTCCTGTCCTTTCATTTGGGACATATTCCTCTGTCTTCTCATTTTTCTAACTCTCTGTGTTTGTTTCTATATCTTAAGAAAGTCAATTATGTTTTTTGATCTTGAAAGAAATAGTATTTCCTCTTATGAAGAAGAGGTCCTGTAGTGCCCGTGTAGTGCAATGTCTCCTGTTTGCTAGAACCAGGTACTTTAGGGGTGTCCCTATGTGGGTTGTATGCAGCGTACTGTTGTGTCTGAGCCAAATTTGCCTTCAGCCCATTCAGCTTCAGTGGCTCATTTTTCCTGTTGTGAGCACACTGGGCAGAGTTTTGTCCCTGTGCTGTCAGTGGTCCAGTCTGGGGCAACTGTGGGCTTGTTGTTGGATGGTTGGATGGTGTCAGCAGTCATACCAGATGCCTGCCCTCACTTCATCTCCTGCGACTGCAGTTACATGGGGTATATGTGATTATTTTCACCCCTTCCCAGGACAGGAGTCACTTTGGAGTGGTGCTTGTCCCTGTGGGACCACCTGCAGGGTGTGTCAGAGCAGGAGCCACGTTAGAGGGATGACCCCTGAGTTTGACATATAGAATGGGGCAACTCTGCAAGAGAATGTAGGGGCAGGATGCTCTGTGTTAGCAAGCTAGTGGAGAGGGTTTGCATTGGTTCTCTCAGGTGAGGGACTATCTAGGCTGGTTTGATAGTGGGGGAGAAATGGTTCCCTCTGATTCTTTTGCTCTTGGAGAAATCTCTAAAGATCCCTGCCCTTCTAGTGCATGTTCTGAGATAGTAAATAAATATCCTTCTTGTATACCCCAGGTACTTTTCAGACTGGTACTTCTATGCTGTCTCTCAGGGCGGCTGTTTGTTATATTATTTCTTTAAGAGTGGGGACTCAGTTTCCTATTGCTATCTGACTCTCCTAGAGCTAAGCCTATTTTTAAAGTACCTGGAGTTAAGCCCCACTGTTTGTACAAACTCAAGAAGTTAAACCCCACTGGTTTCAAAAGCCATATGTTATGGACACCTATCTTCCCAGTGAAGGTCCCTTGTTTCAGGATGCCTGTTATGGTGTCTGCTTCTGTCCCTTCTCTGTGCTTGTGGTCTTCTTCTCATTTGTGGTTAGTGTCCCATGAGTTTGGTTCCCAACTGCATCTCTGCCCCTCCTATACTTTTCAATACAGCCTCCTTTCTATGCGTAACTGTGGAAAGTCTGTTCTGCCAGTTTTCAGGTTATTCTCTGAGTTACCTGCCCTTATGTGGCTGTTATCTAGATGTGTCCCTGGGAGAAATGAGTTTAGAATCCTCCTATCCATCATCTTCTTAGAAATCCTCTGGCAAATAATTTTTCTAAGTCTTTTAAAAATCTGCTCAAATATTTGAATTTACATGAGGATCATATTATTTAATCATAAATTGTAATACTTCTTGAGATGAGAGTTCGAAGTTCTTACTATAGCAACTCTACTTTTTAAAATTTAAATTAAATTAGATTAAAATATAGTATATTGTTAGTTTCAGAGATAGAATTTAGTGTTTCATCAGTTGCATATAGCACCTAGTGCTCATACCATCAAGTACCCACCTTAATACCTATCACCATTACCCCATCCCCCCACCCACTTCCCCTCCAGCAATCCTCAGCAACTATATCTACTGTTAAATCATCGCAATGTGTTATGCCAGCATTTTCTAAATTAATATTCTTAAGGAATGTCAATCCTACAAAATGGCCTTAGAAGAAAATTTCTATCATCAAATTAGTTAGGAAAATACTGAATCCTAGTCTTCTATTGGAAATTCACAATACATATTTATGTATTAAAATCTCCCAGAAGTCCTGACCAAAATAAATCAATTAGTGTTAATCCCAGACTTTTTCAATGATTAAACCATGGAATCCCCTTTTTAAGTAAAACCTATTAAAATCCATGGGGTGTTAATCCTGAGGGACATACTTAGAGAAGTACTACATAATATAATTATGAAATGCTTTATTTCAAATAAATTGGATCTATTTTTTTACAGCTGTATTGAAATAAAATTTATATACGCTAAGATCTAAATATTTGTGTCCTTCCATGTGTTGAAATTCTGACCACCCAAAATGGCACTTGGAGGTCCCAAAGGAGGTGCTTAAGTCATGACTATGGAACCCTCATGGATAAAATTACTGCCTTATAAAAGAGGCTCCTAGAAATCCCTAGCCCCTTCTACCATGTGAGGGCACAGGGTGAAGGCACCAGCCGTGAACCAGGAAGAGAGCCTTCACCAGAATATGACCATGCTGTTCTTTGATCTTGGATTTCACAGCTTCCGGATCTATGAGAAACAAATTTTATTGTTTATGCACCAGCCAGTCTGTGGTGTTTTATTTATTTTTTATTTTTTTTAAAGATTTTATTTGTTTATTTGATAGACAGAGATCACAAGTAGACAGAGAGGCAGGCAGAGAGAGAGAGAGGGAAGCAGGCTCCCTGCTGAGCAGAGAGGCTGATGCGGGACTCGATCCCAGGACCCTGAGATCATGACCTGAGCCAAAGGCAGTGGCTTAACCCACTGAGCCACCCAGGCACCCTGTGGTGTTTTATTATAGCAACCTGAATGGACTAACACAATATACAATAAATCATGCAAGTTTAAAATATAAGGCCTTTTTATTTATATACCTGTGAAACCATCCTCCCAGTCAAGGTAATAAACATGTCCATGAATTAAAAGATTTCCTTATATCCCTTCATAATCCTGCTCTTTTGTTCTTGCCCAGTTTCACCCCCAAGTAACCTCTGATTTGGTTTCTGGCACTATAGATTTATTTACATTTTATAGAGTTTATGTAAAGAGAGCTATATATTATATATGAGCAGAATGTTTGTGTCCCCCTTAATTCATATTTTCAAGCCCAAATGTGATGGCATTTTTGTGTGGGGAGGTGCTTTGGGAGATAATTAGTTCATGAGGACTCCTGAGGGAATTAGTGCCTTTATAGAAGAGAGACAAGACAAGAACTTGCTACCTCTCCGCCCTGCTCTCCACAATGTGGGGTTAAAACAAGAAAACTATCTGCAAGTCAGGTAGTGGGCTCTCACCAGACACTGGATTTGCCAGCACCATAATTTGAACTTTTTAGTCTCTGAGAACTGTGAGAAATAAATTTTTGCTGTTTAAGCCAGCTAGTCTATGGTAACTTGCTATAGCTGTTCAAACTGAGTAACACACAATAGGTACTCTATTTTTTTCTGGCCTCTTTTACCCAATGTAAATATTTTGAGATTCATTCATGTCATTGCAGGTGTAGCTCATTCTTTCCTGTTGCTGAATATATTCAATTTTATGGAAATATTGCTATTTGTTAATCTGTTAACCTGTTAATGATTATTTGGATTATTTCTAGTGTTTGGCTCTCACAGTAAAGCTGCTATGCACATTTGTGTGCAAACTTTTGCATAGACTTATACTTTTCTTTCTCTTAAGTAAATCCATAGAAATGGAATAGCTGAATTACACATTAACATACACTTATCTTTTGGACTGTTTTTCAAAGTCATTGAACCATGTTGTAGTCCCACAAGCGGGATCTAAGACTTCTAGCTTTTTGTCAATACTTGACATGCTCAGGCTTCTTAATTTTAGCCATTTTAATAGGTCTGTAATGGTGTCTTATTTTTAAAAATTTACATTCCTTAATGGCTAATGACATTGAGCATTTTTTCATGTGCCTATTTGCCACTTACAGATCTTTGATGAATATCTATGCAAATATTTTGCCCGTTTTTAAAACATTGGGTTGCTTATTTCCTTACTATTGAAATATATAATATATGAAATAATGAAATTATTATATATGTTATATGAAATAATAAAATTAATATATATTATATATGAAATACATAATATATGAAATATATTTATATTGAAATATAAAGAATTTCTTATATATTTTGGGTAAAAGTTCCTTATCAGATATGTGATCTGAAGATATGTCCACCCAGTCTGCAACTTATCTTTTCATTCTCTTAACAGTGTCTTTCAAAGAATAACAGTTCTTAATTTTGATAAAGTCTCTCTCTCTTTTTTTTTAAGATTTTATTTATTTGACCGAGAGAGAAAGATGACCAGTAGGCAGAGAGTCAGGTGGGGGCGGGGAGAAGGGGAAGCAGGCTCCCCGCCGAGCAGAGAGCCTGACGGTTTTAATCCACTGAGCCACCCAGGTACCCCTTATGAAGTCTCATTTATCAACTTTCTTTCTTTTATGGACTGTGCTTTTGGTTTTTTATATATTGTGTGAAGAATGAGCCAAAGTTTCTCTTTTGCATGTGAATATTCAATTATTCCAACATCATTTGCTTAAAAGTCTTCCCTTTATCCACTAAATTGCCTTTACACACTTGTCAAAAATCAATTAACCAGCTACCTAAGTAACTCACAAAAAAATTATTAGAGCTGATAAATATCAGGCTGTAGTAGATTTATTTATTTCTCCTTGCAGTTATAACCATTTTTGCTTCACATATTTCAGAAGTCTGATATAAGGTGACTAAATGTTTGGGATTATGATGTCCTATTGATGAACTGACCCCTTTATCAAGAAATGCCTCTCTTTATTAGTGGTAATATTGTTTGCTCTGATGTTAATGTAGCCAACACAACTTTCTTTTGATTCATATTATATCATTTTCCTTTACATTTAACTTATTTGTAACTCTAATACCAAGCTATATAGTTGGGTCTATTTTATCTAATAAGATCTGCCTTTAACTGGTGTGTTCAGACCCTTTACATTCCATGTGATTATTTTAATCTGTCATCTTGCTATTTATTTTCTATTTGTCTCATGTGTTCTTTATTACATTTTCCCCTCTTTCATATAGTTTTGAGTTGAGTATTTTTGTATGATTCCATTTCATCTGCTTTGTTGACATATTAACTATGACTAACTTTTTACATTAGTTTGGTTGTTCCTTTAATGTTTATGGCATACATCTTTATCAGTCTAACTTTAAGCATTAACTTCAAGAACATTATAAGATTCTTAAATTTCTCCTCTCTCAATGTTTGTGCTATTGTTGTCATACGTTTTACTTCTAGATATGTTATAAACTCTATAACACATTATTAATATTTTTGCTTCAATATGTTAATTAACTTTTAAAGAGATTTAAATAGTAATAAAAAAGTTCTTTATATTTCCCAAGGTAGTTACCAAGTCTGAAGTTCTTTATTCTTTTTTGCAGGTCCAAGTTTTTACCAGATATTATTTTGTTCTGATTAAATGATTTTATTTAATGTATTTATAGTTATATTGGCAGATTGTTATTATTTTCTCCTTTTATATATAGAAAGCATTTATTTCATCTTTGTTTCTGAAAGATATTTTCCTTGGGTGAAAAATTCTAGGTTGACAACTTTTTTTCCTCTCAGTACTTTAAAGATGTGGCTCCAGTACTTCCTAGTACTTCTATGGTTTCAATGGGAAATCTGCTGTCGCTTTCATTTTTGTTCCCCTGTATGTACCATACCATAAAATTCCCCTTCCCCCTCTGTGGCTTTTAAGATTTTAAAATTTTTAAGATTTTTCTCTTTAATTTGTCTTTAAGGAATTTTATTATTATTATTATTATTGGTATAGCTTTCTTCTTGTTATTACGCTGGAAGTTTGTTGAGTTACTTAAATCTATACATTTATAGTTTGTATCAAATTTGGAAATATTTTGACCATTGTTTCCCAAATATTTTCCACCATTCCATTAAGGACTCTAATAATATATATATTTGGATATTTGAAATAGTTTTCATTGTGTTTCATTTTGGAGAGTCTCTATGCCTTTGAGTTCACCAAGCTTTGCTTATAAAATGTCTAATCTGCTCTTAATCTCACCCAGTATGTTTTTTTATATTAACAGAGATTTCATCTCTGAGATTTCAGTTTTTGTCTTTTTCATATGTTCCAGATCTTTATTTAATATGTTCAATTTTTCTGCTTGCTTTTTGGACATATGAAAGATAATATAATTACTGATTTAATGCCCTTTTCTACTAGTTCTATCACCTTTGTCTTTTGGTCAGTTTTTTAAAAATTTTATTTATTTTTTTAAATTAATGTATAATGTATTATTAGCCCCTGTACATTAACATATAATGTACAGGTCTGTGAATCATCAGGCTTACACACTTCACAGCATTCACCATAGCACATATCCTTCCCAATGTCCATAACCCAACCACCCTCTCCCTACCCACCTCTGCCTGGCAACCATCAATTTGTTTTGTGAGATTAAGAGTCTCATGGTTTATGTCACTCTCCATCCCATCGTATTTCATTTTTTCCTTCCCTACGACCCAACCCTCCATGTTGCCTCTCAAATTCCTCATATCAGAGAGATAATATGACAATTGTCTTTCTCTTATTGACTTATTTTGCTCATACTACCCTCTAGTTTCATTCATGTCATTGCAAATGGCAAGATTTCATTTCTTTTGATGGCTGCATAGTATTCCATTGTATATATATATATACCAGCTCTTCTTTCCATAGTTTGGCTATTGTGGACATTGCTTCTATAAACATTTGGGTGCATGTGCCCCTTCAGATCACTGCATGTGCCCCTTCAGATCACTACATTGGTATCTTTAGGGTAAATACTCAGTAGTGTGATTGCTGGGTTGTAGGGTAGCTCTACTTTCAGCTTTTTGAGGAAACTCCATGCTGTTTTCCAGAGTGGTTGCACCAACTTGCATTCCCACCAACAGTGTAGGAAGGTTCCCCTTTCTCCGCATCCTTCCCAGCATCTCTCGTTTCCTGACTGGTTAATTTTAGCCATTCTGACTGGTGTGAGGTGGTATCTCATTGTGGTTTTGATTTGTATTTCCCTGATACCAAGTGATGTGGAGCACTTTTTCATGTTCTGTTGGCCATCTGGATGTCTTCTTTACAGAAATGTCTGTTCATTTCTTGATTGGATTATTTGTTCTTTGAGTGTTGAGTTTGATAAGTTCTTTATAGATTTTGGACACTAGCCCTTTATCTGATATGTCATTTGCAAATATCTTCTCCCCTTCTGTCCCTTGTCTTTTGGTTTTGTTGACAATTTCCTTTGCTGTGCAAAAGCTTTTGATCTTGATGAAGTCCCAATAGTTCATTTTTGCCCTTGCTAACCTTGCTTTTGGCATGTTTCTAGGAAGAAGGTGCTGCAGCTGAGGTCAAAGAGGATGCTGCCTGTGTTCTTCTCAAGGATTTTGATGGATTCCTTTCTCACATTGAGGTCTTTCATCCACTTGGAGTCTATTTTTGTGTGCGGTGTAAGGAAATGGTCCAGTTTTATTTTTCTGCACGTGGCTGTCCAATTTTCCCAACACCATTTATTGAAGAGACTGTTATTTTTCCATTGGACTTTCTTTCCTGCTTTGTTGAAGTTTAGTTGACCATAAAGTTGAGTGTCTATTTCTGGGCTCTCTATTCTGTTCCATTGATCTATATGTCTGTTTTTGTGCCAGTACCATACTGTCTTGATGATGGCAGCTTTATAATAGAGCTTGAAGTCTGAAATTGTGATGCCACCAACTTTGGCTTTCTTTTTCAACATTCCTCTGGCTATTCAGGGTCTTTTCTTGTTCCATATAAAGTTTAGGATTATTTGTTCCATTTCTTTGAATAAAGTTGATGGTATTTTGATAAAGATTGCATTAAATGTGTAGATTGCTTTAGGTAGCATAGACATTTTCACAATATTTGTTCTTCCAATCCATGAGTATGGAATGTTTTTCCTTTTCTTTGTGTCTTCCTCAATTTCTTTCATGAGTACATTATAGTTTTCTGAGTACATATTCTTTGCCTCCTTGGTTAGGTTTATTCCTAGGTATCTTATGGTTTTGGGTGCAACTGTAATGGGATTGACTCCTTCATTTCTCTTTCTTCTGTCTTGTTGTTGGTGTAGAGAAATGCAACTGATTTCTGTGCACTTATTTTATATCCTGACCATTTACTGAATTCCTATATGAGTTCTAGCAGTTTTGGAGTGGAGTCTTTTGGGTTTTCCACATAAAGTATCATATCATCTGCAAAGAGTGAGAGTTTGACTACTTCTTTGCCAATTCAGATGCCTTTTATTTCTTTTTTTTTTTGACTGATTGCTGAGGCTAGGATTTCTAGTACTATGTTAAATAGCAGTGGTGATAGTGGACATCCCTGCCGTGTTCTGATCTTAGCAGAAAAGCTCTCAGTTTTGCCCCATTGAGAATGATATTTGCTGTGGGTTTTTCATAGATGGCTTTGATAATATTGAGGTATGTACCCTCTATCCCTACATTTTGTAGAGTTTTGGTCAAAATAGGGTGCTGTACTTTGTCAAATGCTTTTTCAGCATCTATTGAGAGTATCATATGGTTCTTGTTCTTTCTTTTATTAATATATTGTATCACATTGATTGATTTGGAAATGTTGAAACAACCTTGCAACCCAGGAATAAATCTCACTTGGTCATGGTGAATAATCCTTTTAATGTACTGTTGGATACCATTGGCTAGTATTTTGGTGAGAATTTTCACAGCAAGGATATCCTTGATTTGTTCATCGAGGATATTAGTCTGTAATTCTCTTTTTTGATGGGGTCTTTGTCTAGTTTTGGGATCAAGGTAATGGTGGCCTCATAAAATTAGTTTGGAAGTTTTCCTTCCATTTCTATTTTTTGGAACAGATTTTTTTTTTTTCCCCTGGAGAATATGTATTAATTCTTCTTTAAATGTTTGGAAGAATTCTGGGAAGCTGTCCTGCCCTGGGCTCTTGTTTGTTGGGAGATTTTTGATGACTCCTTCAATATCCTTCCTGGTTATGGGTCTGTTCATGTCTTCTATTTCTTCCTGGTTCTTTTGTGGCAGTCTATATGTCTCTAGGAATGTACCCATTTCTTCCAGATTGTCAAATTTGCTGACATATAGTTGCCCATAATATGTTCATGTAATCGTTTTTATTTCTTTGGTGTTGGTTGTGATCTTTCCTCTTTCATTCATGATTTTATTTATTTGGGTCTTTCTCTTTTCTTTTTGATAAGTCTGGCCAGGGGTTAATCAATCTTATTTATTCTCTCAAAGAAACAGCTCCTTGTTTCATTGATTTGTTCTACTAGTGGTTTTTTTGTTTTGTTTTGTTTTGTTTTTGTTGTTTTGTTTTTTTGTTTCTATTTCATTGATTTCTGCTCTGATCTTTATGATTTCTCTTCTCCTGCTAGGCTTGGGCTTTCTTTGCTGTTCATTCTCCAGCTTTTTTACGTGTAGGGTTAGGTTGTGTAGCTGATACCTTTCTTGTTTCTTGAGAAAGGCTTGTATCACTATATATTTTCCCCTCAGGACTGCCTTTGCTGTGTCCAACAGATTTTGAACAGTTGTGTTTTCATTATCATGTGTTTCCATGATTTTTTTTTTTGATTTCCTGGTTGACCCATTCATTCTTTAGTAGGATGCTCCTTAGCCTACATGTATTTGGGTTCTTTCCAACTTTCCTCTTGTGATTGAGTTCTAGCTTCAGAGCATTGTGGTCTGAAAATATGCAGGGAATGATCCCAGTCTTTTGGTACTGACTGAGGCCTGATTGGTGACCCAGGATGTGATCTATTCTGGAGGATGTTCTGTGTGCACTATAGAAGAATTTGTATTCTGTTGCTTTGGGATGGAATATTCTGAATGTATCTGTGATGCCCTTCTGGTTCACTGCGTCATTTAAGCCTTTATTTCCTTGTTGATTTTTTGCATGGATAATCTGTCCATATCAGTGATGGGGGGTGTTAAAGTCCCCTACTCTGATCATATTATTGTTGATGTGTTTCTTTTATTGTGTTATTAATTGGTTATATAGTTGGCTCTTCCCATGTTAGGGGCATAGATATTTAAAATTGTTAGATCTTCTTGTTGGACAGACCCTTTGAGTATGATATAGTGTCCTTCCTTATCTCTTTTTGTAGTCTCTGGTGTAAAATCTAATTTATCTGATATAAGGATTGCTAGCCCAGCTTTCCTTTGATGTCCATTAGCATGGTAAATTGATTTCCACTCCCTCACTTTCAATATGGAGGTGTCTTTGGGTCTAAAATGCGTTTCTTATAGACAGCATATGGATGGGTTTTGTTTTTTTAATCCATTCTGATACACTGTGTCTTTTGATTGGGGCATTTAACCCATTAACATTCAGGGTAACTATTGAGAGATATGAATTTAGTGCCATTGTATTGCCTGTAAGGTGATTGTTACTGTATATTGTCTCTATTCCTTTCTGGTCTACTACTTTTAGGCTCTCTCTTTGCTTAGAAGACCCCTTTCAATATTTCGTATAGGGCTGGTTTGGTGTTTGCAAATTCTTTTAATTTCTGTTTGTCCTGGAAGCTTTTTATCTCTCCTTCTATTTTCAATGACAGCCTAACTGAATATAGTATTCTTGGCTGCATATTTTTCTCATTTAGTGTTCTGAATATATCATGCCAGTTCTTTCTGGCCTGCCAGATCTCTGTGGATATGTCTGCTGCCAATCTAATATTTATACCATTGTATGTTACAGACTTCTTGTCCAGAGCTGCTTTCAGGATTTTCTCTTTGTCCCTAAGTCTTGTAAGTTTTTCTATTAGATGATGGGGTGAGGACCTATTCTTATTGATTTTGAGGGGGTTTCTCTGTGCCTCCTGGATTTTGATGCTTGTTCCCTTTGCCATATTAGGGAAATTCTCTACAGTAATTTGTTCCAATATGCCTTCTGCCCCCTCTCTTTCTTCTTTTTATGAAGTCCCAATTATTCTAATATTGTTTTGTTTTATTTGGCATCATTATTTCTCCCCTCATGGTCCAATAGCTCTTTTTCTCTTTTTTGCTCAACTTCTTTGTTCTCCATCATTTGGTCTTCTATATCACTAATTCTCTCTTCTGCCTCATTTATCCTAGCAGTAAGAGCCTCCATTTTTTATTGCACCTCAGTAATAGCTTTTTTTAATTTCAGCTTGGTTAGATTTTAGTTCTTTTATTTCTACAGAAAGGGATTTTATTTCTCCAGACAGGGTTTCTCTAATATCTTCCATGCTTTTTTTGAGCCCATCTAGCACCTTGAGAATTGTCATCCTAAACTCTACATCTGACATATTACCAATGTCCATATTGATTAGGTCCCTAGCCATCAGTACTGCCGCTTATTCTTTTTTTTTTTTTTTTTGTGGCGAATTTTTCTGCCTTGTCATTTTATCCAGATAAGAATATATGAATAAGAGAATTAAATACTAAAAGGGTGGCAAAGACACCAGAAAAAATGTACGCTAACCAAATCTAAAGAGATCCCAAATCAGGGGAAGAAGAAAAGGGGTAAAAAGAAGTTTTTTAAAAAAAATTTTTTAAAATTAGAAATATACATATATTAGACTGGTGAATAGAATAGAGCCACCCACTTGATTTTGGGTATATTTTGGGCTCTCAGAGGAAACTACCTCCCAAAATCTTAAAGAAAGAAAAACTCATATATACAAATAAGGGTAAACATGATGAAGGGATGGAATATGACTGTAAAGATGAAAATTTTTTAAAAATTCTAAGAATGGTATTGATAAGATATGTTGGTTGGGAAAAGAAAGAAAAAGAAAGTGGAGAGAATTTGTTCAGACTGGAGACTAGAACAAAGCCCTGTGCTAGATTTAGGGTATCTTTTGATGTATTAGAATAAGTTGTATCCCAAAATTTTTTAGAAGAAAAAACCCTATATGTATGCAAAAAATGAAGTTAGATATAATGAAGGATAAAATATGACTATAATAATGAAGGTTTAAAAATATTTTTTAGAAAGTTATTATTAAGATAAACTACTTAAAAAACATGGAAAGAGGAAAATTGTAAAAAATTAGAATAAGAAAAAAATTAAAAGAATTTAATTAACTTTGCAAGATTAAAGAATTATGGGGAGAAAGCCATGAATTCCGTGCTTTGCTTTCCCCTTGTCTGGAAATCTGCTGTTCTTGATCAGTGAGCTTGGTCTTGGCTGGATGTTCTTGCTGATCTTCTGAGGGAGGGGCCTGTTGTAATGGTTTTCAAATGTCTTTGCCTGAAGCGGAATTGCCTTGCCCTTGCCAGGGGCCAGGCTAAGAAATCTGCTCCAGTTCACTCTCGGGAGCTTTTGTTCCTGGATCACTTTCCATAGAGCTCTGGAAGATGGGAATGAAAATGGTGGCCTCCTAATCTCCAGCCCAGAGGAGCCAAGTGCTCGGGGCCCCACTCCTCAGTGCACCTTTGGAGAAAAGTGGTTAATCACTCCTATCTCCCTGGTCTCTAGCCGTGCTCCCAGCTCACCTGGCCTGTGACCGAGCATTTCTGTCTCTGGCGCACAGCCCTGTTTGGAGTCTCCAAACCCAGCAGATTCCTGCTGCTCTGCTCTTCCAGTGGCTCTCCCCTGATCTGCCACTTTTGGGGTCCCTGCTCAAAGAGCAGTGGGCTCATTGTGCCACTGATCATAGTTTAAGATAATCCTGAGTTGAGAGCTCACTCCTTGGCTGCGTCTCTCTAGCCTGCTTCTCTGCTCTAATACCTGCGAGCTCTGCTACACTCAGACACCTCCAATCCTTCTGTCACCCCGTGGGACCTAAGACCACACTGTCCTGACAAGGGCTCCCCCTCTACTTAGCCCCTGGAGCGATGTCCCTCAGTGGAACAGACTTTCAAAAGTTCAAGTTTTGTGCTCCTTTGGTCCACCGCTTGCTGGGAGCCGCCCCGTGACCTATCTTCCCATGGTTTCGGATTCTCTTCCCCACACATCCTTTCAAAAAGTGGTCAATTTCCTGTTTCTAGAATTGCTGCTCTTCTCTTCAATCTCCCGTTGGGTTTTTAGGTGTTCAGAATGGTTTGATAACTATCTAACTGAACTCCTACAACCTGATGTCATCTCAGTCTGATACTCCTCCACCATCTTTGACTCTTTCTGATCAGTTTTGATTGATTTTTCCCCTCATGCATTTTATTTTCCTCATCAGCATGCCCTATAATTTTTGGTTGTATCATAGACATTGTGTTATTTGTCTTATTGGGTGCTGGATATTTGTGTGTTTCTATGGCTATTATTGAGTTTTGTTGTGGGACATGGTTAAGTTACTTGGAAATTATCCTTTTGGACCATTCCTTTACATTTTGTTAAGATGGATCAGAGCAATGTGTAATCTAAGGTTAATTATTTTTCCTACTGTTAAGGTAAAATTGTTATTAGTATTCTAATTCATTCCCCATGAATTATAAAGTTTTCCATCTTGGCTTGGGATTAGGCACTATTCCTGTCCCTTTGTGAGTTTCAGACACTGTTCCTCTATTGATTTTTACTGGATCTTTATCCAATATGGATAGTTTCTTCATACCCATGTTTAATCAGTACTCAACTGAATACTTGATAGGGACTTTCTGTAGTTCTTCAGAATCCTGTCTGTGCAGCTCTCTCCTCTCCTGAATTATGTCCTGGGAATTGTAGCCACCTTGACTTCACCAGATTCCTAGTTCTCTCACCTTATTTCAGGGAGATTGCCAGACTTTGCCTGTGTTTCCCTTATCTGTGCTGTGGCCAGGAAATATTCTTCAGAGTAGTAAGGTGCAGTAATTATAGGGCTCACTTTGCTTATTTTCTTTTTCTTGAGGTCATTGTCCTTTGTCATATAAGGTCCTGCTTTTCATATATTTTGTCCATTTTCAAGGTTGTTTTAGATAGGAGGTTAAATCCATATCCTTCTCCTCTATCTTGGTTGGACATAGAAGTCAGAGTTAACTATTTTTAGAAATATTATGACAAGTAGATCTTTAGTGGAATGTGGAAACTAACACTTATTGAGGGTTTACTCTTTTGGGCTCTATGTTTAATTCACTTATCTCAACCACAATGTGAGATAAAGCCCATAAACTAAATTTATAGATATAACAGAGCCTAGAACAGTTTATATAAAAACACACAGGTAATAAATAGTACAGCTGAGATTTAAATCTCAATCTGTTAGCAGAGTCCAATTTTGTTTTCTTTTCTAAGATATCCTCACACTAGACAGTCCATATAGACTTCTGCTAATAAATTCACTTCCTTAAATATGTATTTCACAGCCTACCCCAAAACAGTGTTCTGCTGGATCCTGTAAGAGGAGAGTTGGCTCATAGGAACATGTATAATTTGTGGTCTTCCTAATTAACCTAATTAACCAATATCTTACATTGGTTCCTCAGAATGGATGAATAAAAGACCATTGTGCATCTCAATGTGAATAAGTAATAATAGGTCAAAACCTATTTCCTACTGATGCCAGTTTAGTACATCATCTGCACATTCAAAAGCTTGTGTATATCATTTTTATGTAATGCTTGAAATTGAGAGTCGTGGGTGCCTGGGTGGCTCAGTTTGTTAAGCATCTGCCTTTGGCTCAGGTCATGATTCTGGGATTGAGCCCTGCATTGGGCTCCCTGGTCAGTGGAGAGCCTGCTTCTTCTTCTCCCTCTACCCCTTCCCTTTGCTCATGCTCTCCCTTTCTCTCTCTCTCTCTCTCTCTCTGTCTCATATAAGGAAATAAAATCTTTAAAGAAAAAAGTCAGAGTCACATATTGGTATGTTAGAGAATTTTTGCTCTATAGCCAATGTGCATATTTTTTTGTTGTTAAGAGAATTCAAAAAGTGGCATGACAAATATTTTAGCCACAGTTTATGGGTAAAAGATATCAAGATTATGATTGTTCTAAAATAATTTATGGATCCAGTGTTTCTGGGTTTATGATTAGCTGGAATGTGTTCTATAAATGAATCTTTGAAACTTGCATCTCACAGGGCAGACACAAAGTTTTGACCATCTGGAATGACCCATGAGTAAGACTGAGCCACTGAGTAATCATGAAATATATCTGTGTTATCTGTTGTACCTTAACCTTTTTTGTCAATAGAAACCAATTTTTATCAACATGCTGTGAAACATTATCAATGTCCCTGCAATCTCTCACACACCTTTCCACAAATGAGGCATGCCTGAAGCCATATCTTCTCACTATTGGAAAGGGTGTCCTTATATTTATTTTATTTTTTTAATTAACATATAATGTATTATTAGCCCCAGAGGTACAGGTCTGTGAATCTTCAGGCTTGCACACTTCACAGCATGAGTCCTTACATTTAAATGTTGTCTTCATCTGCTTATCATGTGAAAGTGAGAGACATTGAGATGGGCTATTGATATCACGTGCCTATCAAATAAATTCTAGTAAATTCTTCCTAGATAAAGTCTTTCTTGAATATTTAAGTAAATGAAAGAAGGTATCTTATGTGCCAATCAATTTATACCAACTTTTATACATTCTCTTATAGATAAATGTATCTAAAAAACATGCCACTTGAGGGGAAAAGCTATTGAATATATATTGAATATAGAATTTGGGCTAAATATAATGTGGAAACATCAACATTAAAATAAAGAGGAGAATTAAGAATTAATCTATTAAAGGCTAACTGTCACTCAACAACATTCCGATGTTTTTTGTTTTTTAGATTTTATATATTGATTTGACAGACGGAGATCACAAGTAGGCAGAGAGGCAGGCAGAAAGAGATGAGGAAGCAGGTTCCCTGCTGAGCAGAGAGCCCGATGCGGGACTCGATCCCAGGACCCTGGGATCATGACCTGAGCTGAAGGCAGAGGCTTTAACCCACTGAGCCACCCAGGCGCCCCACATTCCGATGTTTTAATGCAACTTTTCACATAATTCAAACAACACATTTGCATCACATTTATAAAATCCATGGCATGAGTAAGCTCTGTAAAAGGACAGAAGCAGAAGGCAGAGTGTACAATGAGATCAAATGTTTCTTTCTTTAAAATTACAAACCCTTAGAACCACAAGGTCTTCTATACACAAAATGCTAGATAAATATTTGCTAGATTTGGATCAAATAAAGATTGATCATACCCATGAATGCATTGTTTTTTGGAAAAGTTATATACAATGTGGCTGCTTGATTCTCCAGATTGGCAGCTCCTGTGATAACTCCAACTATTGTTAATATTAGCGTATTGTTAATACGCTCATGTCCTAGGGCATTGTACTTCTGACCCTTAGAGTGAAGTTGTGTCAAAAATTAGTACATAATTAAATGCCTGGTCAATGGCAGTCAATATGCATTGTCCAATATCTGAATTATTCACATGAGTAAATATAAGACTTAAAACTTCTTTAGTGCTCCATTAGGACTGATTTAAACAGTTCAAATTGAAGTAGAAACTTCAAATTTCTTTTCAATTATATGTAATGTCATAAAAACTCCCTTACATGTAAGAAATGGGAAATAGTCTCTTATTAATATTTACCTTTTAGGAAAACGAACAGCAAGCAGAAAAGGAAATGTACTCAGTAGTTGATATCGAAACCAACACTATGTGATTACATGTATGGAGCAAGGTTTTAAACCAGTTACCAAGTCTAATTCAAGAATGTGTGACAATGAACATGGTGATTCCTAGATATTCCCAGAAGGGAGACTCTGGACATCCTATACTCAAACAAGTAGGAGTTGGAGACATTGGGATTATGAAGTTAAAATCATTAATTGATTATGTTAGATTGTTGTTCCATATCCGCATGGTCACTCCTTCAGATCCTTCAGACCTCTTTGTTTAAATGCCCCTTAGTAGAGACATCTTTATTGATCACACTTTTATCTCTCTCTATCTCTCCTATCTGTTATCTTTATTCTCTTTCCTATTGCTCTGTTTTAATTTTCTTGTTAGCACTTATACCACCTAACATAATGCATATTTACACTGATCTGTTAATTTCATGAGCAGGGAATTTGGTTCCTCCAATTCTATATCTCCAGCACTTAGAACAGAAGCATGTAGTAGGTGTTCTATCACTCATTCAATCAATCCATATTAATAAATATAATTAAATATTTGGATGAATTATTATCTGCATACTATGTGCTCTGAACTAGGCATTAGGTATAGTAAAGAACTGGCTGTCTTCATGGAGTTTACCATTTTGTGGGACGATCAGTGAAGCTAAGACGCTCAGTTTTCTCAGTAACTTGTCTCTTTATACTCTTTATTCTTCCCCGCAAAACCTAACATTCATGCCAAAGAAATAGTGCCCTTCACAGGTTCACAGACCCTCAGGCTGTCTTTATGACTTTTCCTTTTGAACTTCAAAGCTGTCTTTGATGTTCTTAATAGTGTCTGAAGAAAGCTAGCACATGGTGAGCTTTGCCCTCACATCTGTTTGGCTGACTTTATTGTTCTGTGCTCTCTCAGGCCAAAGGACACATAAAGGACAATGACTATATCTAAGAGATGAAATATTTGCTTGACCCTTTCCTCTCACAGAACGCTCCATCCTGGCTCACCTAAATGCCTTGGGTCTGGGGTTAGGCTATTCCCGTGACATGGTCTGGAAAATTTCTGAGCAGTTTCTCAGAAGACAGAGGTACTTCTCTTCCCTAATACCACTGTTCTTCCCCTAGAAAATACATAGTACAACTTATTCCACCTGAAAACAGGAAAACTTTAGGCTTACCAGAATAGAATCAGACTATTGGTTGTTAAAGTAGAAGTTCGGTGCTACTAGGGCAGGAATGGCACAGCTGAGAAGAAAAACAACTAAGAGGCCAAAGGACATATATTTGAATCTATGTTCCATCACTTGCCAGCTCTGTGACCTTGGGCATTTAACTTCTCCAAGCCTCAGTTTCCTCTGTTGAATAAATACTGAGGATAATAGCAGTACTTGTTTCTTATGCAAGTTTTGAGGGTTAAATAAGAGAAGATATGTAAAATGTACTAATTACTAGTTATATATCTCATTCAAAACTTTTGCTATCATTAACATTAGAATAACAGCTCAGACTTCTTAATATGAAACATTTAGGATAAAGCCTAATGTAGATTCTAAATTCCAGACTGGCTCAAGCAACATTTTTATTTAGATTTAAACTGCAAGGTTAAAAATGAGAGATCTGTTTTGTGTCTTCCATTGTAATCTGTCAATAAATGTCTGTAGGTACTCCTTCTTTATGAATACTAATTTTATATTTGTACATGAACATATACATCAATGAATTGATCAGTTGATCAATGGACAGAGGTTTATATTCTGACTTTTCCAATCAAGTAAAAAAATTTTCATGAGCTCTCTGCATCTTCCACCTCCGTCCTACTCCACACCCCAGATCCCAGAATATGCCCTTCCTATTTCCTAGAGCTATAGATACAGGGACCACAAATTCCTTCACATTTATATATATTAAATTAAATTAAAAGAGAACCACTGATTGAGCTCTACTAAATTTTAAAGTTTACCATTTTCTGACTTGAAGTGACCAGTGTTCCAGAGAGAAAGTTCTATACTCGGCCCTTAGGTACATGTTTAATTAGAAGCCTGCCCCTGGGATTGCAGCTCTAGGGGGCACCTGGGTGACTCAGTCAGTCGAACGTCTGCCTTCAGCTCAGGTCATGATCCCAGGGCCCTAGGTCCTGGGGTTGAGCCCCACATCAGGTGCTCACTTAGTGGAAAGCCTTTTTCTCCCTGCCTACCACTCCCCATCATGCTCTCGCTCTCTCTCTCTCTCTCTGTCAAATAAATAAATAAAATCTTCAAAAAAAAGAAAAAAATAGAAGCCTGCCCCTGGGGCTGCAGTTCTAACCATAAGCTGGTAGGCCTCTTCCATAGAAAGATTGAGAGTCTGGGTCTATTGCCTTTTGATGTTCCCAGGGCGGTGGGGAGGGTGGTGGTGGTAGGTGTTAAAGAATTATTTCTCTGTAGGTTGTGGGACCCACAAGCATAAGCACCGCTGGCCATCTGAGCTAAGTGATGCACGGCAGCAGCCATAAACATCAGGGCAGCAGAGGGGCAGTGCAGGTGGTTAAGTGTCTGACTCTTGGTTTCATCTCAGGTCATGCAAGGTTGAGACTGACAGGTGGCACCCCACGTGAACTGGGCTCCATGGTCAGTGCAGAGTTTACTTGAGATTCTTTCCCTCTCCCTTTGCCCCTTGCACTGCTCACACTTCTCTTTCTCTCTCTAAAATAAATACATTAATTAATAAAATCTTAAAAGAAAAATCAGGCCACCAGAGAAGGATATAATCTCCTCTCTGGAAGACACAAGTGAACTGGAGCAAGGCAGAAAGAGAGTGCAAAGATGCATCATGGCTCGGCTGGTAGGCCCTTATAAATGTGCCCAAACAGAAGCCTGCCCTTTAAGCCAAAGCGTTTGGACATGCAGACAGGCCTCTTTCTCAGAAAGACAGGGGGCGTGTTTCAGTCTGCTACCTGTGCAGGACCCTGGGAGTGATATTCTGCCAAGAAGTGAATCTCTGATTGTTATAGTCCCATGGGACCCTGGAATGCAAGCTTCTTGGCCTGCAGGATCAGCCAATCAAAGGGTGTTCCATGGATTGCCCCCGCAAAAACTGGATCCCCAGACATGTGTAGAAGGTCCACTTGGAGAGATACTGACACTCTGGTGTGCAGCAGAAGGAGAAGGCAAAACTGGTGACCACTGGCTGGAAAGGAGCAGAGAAGGAGTGCAAAGATGGTTCCCGTGGAAAAAAGGAAAGAAAGAAAAAGTAGAATAGGAAAAACAAAGAGAAAGAAATAAAGGAACTAGAACATGAGAGTTAGGAATCTGTGAACTAGAAAAATCATCAGCACTTCTGAAGCTACCAGAATATAAAACAGTTCTTGGTAAATTATTACTTTGGTTATTTATATTAGAGAAAAGAAAATGAAAAGATTTTTATCAGATAACCACTCTGGTGGTTCTCTTACGTATTCCAAGTTAATTTAAATCCTCCTCCTACCCAGTTGTACTAGGATTTATCATCAGGAACATGACAGTGTTTTCACCACTAAATCACTGAATTTAGGAGTGAGAAGACTTGGATTGAGATTCTTGTATGCCTAGACTATAGGTATTTAATTCTTCTGAGTTTTCTCATCTTAAAAAGGAAGTTAACAATACCTCCCCTAGAGAGCTATTAAGAGTTTTAAATGAAGTAATTTGGCCCGGGGGGGGGGGGGCATTTTGCAGCATTCGGTGGAGCAAAAAGAGCCCAGACTTTGGAAGCAGGGAGACACTGTTTCAAATTCTCACCCACCTCTACTCATCCAGAGAACCCTGGGACCATAATTTATACATTGTGGAGCTGTTTCTTCACCTGTGGAAGGGAGTAAACTACCTTAAAAATAGGGTAAAAAGAATAATGTTTAAAACTTCCCATTATATATTTGGCCCCAGAAAGTTTCACTCTTTGAAACAATAAAATAATCACCTGTAGACATTATAATGATCCAAGGAAACTCAACTTTTTTTTTTAACTTTTAAAAATTAAATATTTAGTAAGAAAAGAATATTGCACGTGTGTGTAAAATATTAAGAATAACAATAAAATTGACATGTGGATACTGGCCATAGATTTAAGAGATATAAATTACTTTACAAATATCTTTGAAGTCTCCTGTGGGCTGCTGCTCAATCCCATCTCATCCCCTTCCCCCTAAAGTAGCAATAGTCCTAATTTTCGAGTTCATCTTTTTATTATACATGCAAGTATTCTCAGACATATTTTAGTTAAAATTTTTTTATGTTAATTTTTTTAAAGATTTTATTTGACAGAGAGATCACCAGTAGGCAGAGAAGCAGGCAGAGAGAGAGGGGGAAGCAGGTTCTCCATTGAGTAAAGAGCCTGATTCGGGGCTCAATCCCAGGATCCTGAGATCATGACCTGAGCTGAAGGCAGAGGCTTAACCTATGTTAATAAATCGATAGCTGTTAATACAATTACGGAAAAGAGGCACAATGTATAGAAGCCATTGATAGTTCAGTGGAAATTCTGTAAGATGTGCCTGTGCTATTTGATATGTTTTCTTTTGCTTTACTGCTTTTAAGGCTAGCAGTACCGTAAGTGTGTGCCCGTTAGACAGTAATCTTACTTTTGGTAGTGTCATTCTAAGTCCATTAATTATTAAAGAGACAGAGCAAGTACATTCTAGATACCATCCTAAAAAACATTTCCCATATAATGAATGTTATGTGTAATTAAGTATTGCTGCTTGGTTTTCTTTTTTTTTTTCCCTCCATTTGGGTGGGCATTGTGTTTTAAATAAAACCATTTTTGAATTGAAGCTCTATTAAAATGGAAATTTGGAGTGTTTTCCTTTTTCTGGCACTCACAATCAGGACTTAGTTTGAGGTGAAACCTGGATTCATAATTGGCAATTTTTTAAGGAGCAAGTAAGAAATGGAAGGCAGGTGAAGATATAAAACCCTAGAATGCTTAAATGTGCTGTAAAACTATTGTAGATGTCACTGGCTTTTACCAAGTAATATCCTTTCTTCTGTCTACTGTGGCTTTTCAGTTAAAATTTTGTTTATAAAAGGAATTTGTTTATTACAGCTCTAAAAAAAGGTTAATAAATTTTTATCAAATGATTACTTTTCTGACTTTTTGACTCAACATTGTGTTTGTAAGAGTCATTTATGTTGTTTAGCTATAGATGAGTCATTTTCAATATGTTATTTCATCATATAAATACACCACAATTTATTCATCCATTCTTCCATTAATGAATATTTGGTTTTTCCCATTGTTTTGATAGTATAAACAGTGCTGCTAAGTATATTCTTGTATATTCTTGTGATTTTTCTTTTGGATATGCTTATAGGAATGGAATTGCTTGTTTATAGTTTATATATCTTTACCTTTACTAAAAATGTCAAATTGCCTTTAAAGAAGATTATACCATTTTAGACTCCCGAAAATAGTACATAAGGAGCCTAATACAAAGCCTTATGTTCTGGGCACCAGAGCGGCTCAGTTGGTTGAGCATCTGACTGCTGGTTTTGGTTCAGCTCATGATCTCAGGGTTGTGAGACCAAGTCCAGTGTTAGTCTCCACGCTTAGTGAAGAGTCTGCTTGATTCTTTCCCCCTCTCCCACCCCTTCTGTTCCTCCCCTTGCTCATGTGCAGTCTCTCTTTCTCTCTAAAATAAATAAAGTCTTTAAAAAAAAAAAACAAAAAGCCCAATACTCAGCGAGAGCTCCAAAGATATTTATTGTGTTGAATTAGGGAGTAATATGTTTAAGTGTTAATAATCTAAGTTACTTACCATAATATGGGTTACTTTATCAGATTTTGTACTGAGATTGATTTGATAGGGATGGGTAAAAATAACAAGGGTATCTGGTGCCTTGCAGAATGGGAGATAAGGGTTACTGAGTTGGTATAGAAGCACAAAAAGCCAAAGAATAGAGATAAGTCTCTTGATTGATGATTTTTCTTAAGACCAGCCTTTATTTCCTACCTTTCTTCTTGACACATCTAACCTGACTCAGCTTTTGGCCCAAATATTCAGACAACTAAAAAAAATTTATGTACATTTGTTTACTACAAATATTTTTGTGCATTTATTCTAATTAGAGAGAGAGAGAAAGAGAATACCTAATTATCTTGCTCTTAATAACAACACTTCGTGTGTTTGGGAACCATGTGTAAAGAAACTCTCTTTTCTTAGCTAATCGAGAGCAGTTGCTTTCCCCATCTGATGTATTTTTCAATAATTGAACATGTTTATCATTTTCCTTTGGGATTGCTTCCAAACCTCCCTCTTCTTTGCAATGTGAGGCTCCAGGCTGTCTCCATTATTCTAATGTGAGCCTCACTCAACTCCGAATATAAGACTTAGAAGGATAACCCAATTTTGTTTTTATATTCATTTCATTACAATGTGAGCAGAATATAAAGTTTGTGATTTATCGTTAAATAATTTTATTAAGCATCTGTAGGTGTGGTTTTGCCATACTGGGCAATAAATAACAAATTAATTGGCTAAAAGCCCTCCTTCCTAAGAAACAAAAATAAATCAGACAATGTGATGTAAAAGACCCATTAAAAGGTGAGAAATTTTAAATGGTATATGAAATAGAAGGTTACAGAATAGCAAACCTCAAAATTTAAAAATTATTAAGTATAATATGTAATTGGATTTTTCTCTTTTACCTTTAACAAGCAACTTCCCCATTTAATAATATAGGGATAGTTAATATTAATAGGAATGAATAAGATTTGGAATACAGTTTCAAGACATTGGAAAATAAGGAAATTAGAGGACTATTTACTAGATGCATTTATCATAATCTTTTCTGTTTCTTTCCAAACTTATTTCACAAAGAAGACATTTCAAAAATGTGTAAGGCTTGAAATGAAATTATTATAATTGTAAATTATAGGAACAATTTCTTAACAAAAACATTAACATATTTTTCTAGTTTTATTGAGATATAATTGACATATAACATTGTATAAATAATGTTAACATACTTTAGGTTGTTATTTCTCCCTTTTAGAGGTATTAAGAGCATAGGAAGTGAAACAAAAAATGTTTTCTTTATTCTTTAAATAGATATTTTGTTTATATTGTCACAAGGAAGAAGAAATGCTTTATCCAGGGTTTCCAACATTTGGATCTCACTTAAATAAGACTTAAAATCCAAGAAAGAGAAGTTATATTATAAATAAAGGCTCTGTTGGATGACTTCATTCCGGTTTTTGAAGATCAAGGTGCAGAGAAATGCTTTGTCCCCAGCAAGGATATTATACACACAAAAGGAAAATGAGGCTTATGCCCTTCACTAAATTGAAGCATAAAGATTCTGGACAGTTAATTTTGGATAAATAAAACCTATTTGTGGAAATAATGACCAACATAAAGACCATAATAAGGGCTAAGAAAATAATCCCTCTTTATTTTTCTTTCTTTTGAAAACTGGCAGCATAAGTGGCCCGTGGACTTCCATTACTGGAGGAGGCACATTTAATTCTGACGTTCATTTGTAAAGCATTTAACTTAAAAGGCAAAGGAAAATTATTCCTAGATAATTGTTTCTCAGAGCAGATTTATTGTGAATAGAACATTTGTGTTTATGTGTGTGTGTTTGGGAGTGGTGTTTTCCTGGACACACACACAGAAGACAGATTGTTGACAGTAAATGTTTAGTCAAGGGTGAGAATACTTTTGTTTTAGTTACAGATCCTTTCTACAAGCCAGATGATATTTTCTCCTTTTAATCAGTACCACAGAAGCTCTTGTGCATTATAGGAGTGCTGCTAAATATGATGGAACAGCCGCATCTTTTAATTTAGTCCCAGTAGGAGAATAAGCTATTCTTCTTTTACTAGGCAACAGACGGGGACTTTTTATGTTACCTAAGGCTCAGCTGTGCAAAGCCTTTGAGAGATGGTGCTATCATGTTGGACTTTCTTGAATCATTTACCAGAGGCAAATGGCTATCTCTGTTTTCTGTAAAGCACTGTTTTTGAATTGGAAGGCTCTTTGGAAATGAGCCTATACAGGCGACATGTACACTTTCAGGACATTGTTTGACTAGTCTTATACATTACAGGTGCAATAGGACAAAAGTAATTAGCATATCAGGAAGATTCTGGTTTAGCCTGCTCAGTTCCCTATCTTTCCCTGAATATAGAGAAAATTTTCACCAATCCCAGGCAATTCTTTAGCTTTTATATGCAAAATTGATCCAGTGAGGATGGGATAGAAAGGCCAGAAGCAAAGCAGGTGGACTTTTTACAGAAAAGAAGAAAGAGCACAGAAGGGAACTAGTGTCCAGGGGTCTGTATCAAGGCACATCTTTTGCTAGGGAGCTCTGTGAAGAAATTATGAACTTTGTAAAGAAAGAAATCTGCATGATAGAATGATATAGAAGCATAAACAATTCTTTTGGGAAAGGAAAGTGAGAAGTTTCCAGGGCTTTGGGGCATAATAAAATAGGAAAAGAGAGGATTTTAGTAAGTTTTGTTGTTTATGTAATATATCCTCTTTAAAGATGTTGAAATATATATGTATATATTTGGATGTCCTTTCTGGATTACATATCTCTGAATTTAACAGCCCTCTGGGACTGAGCCAAGTGACCATGGCTTCCTTGGGATTATATCTGTATGATAGTTATAAAATTTTGTAATGGGCATTTTCTTTGGGTGCTTACTATCTCAAACACATTTTGGAACCTTGGAAATTTTCCAATGATGAGACATTTCTGTGGGAATATGAATATCTTTGAACTGACAGACTTGTTTATCTATAAGGCCACTTTAGACATCCATGAAATAATCTCTGTGTCCCTCCAAGCAGTGTATCTGCTGACAATGCTATATCATAAAATAAGATTTGTGGTACATTAAAGATATAAGATGGTGAGTGAAGATGATGGAGCACAACATCTTAAGATCCTGAAGGTGAACTGGGAAAAAATTAACATCAAGTTTCAAGAGATGTATTTGCTAATGAGAATCTAAAGAAAACTTGGCAGGGTGTGTAGAAGCAAGTAAATAAACAAGTGAGCTATCAAGTTGCTTAAGTCTTAATTTTTTTCAAAATATTCCAGTTGGGTAGAACTGTAATTGATCCCTTGCTGAATGTTCTTTTGAATCTCTGAAGTTTCTCTGAGACTTTAACTTTATAGCAATAATAAAAGCTTTTCAAAGGAAAATCTAAGCATCCATCAAAAATGCCTTCCATTTCTAAACATACATCTCTGATTCTATATGATATCAGTTTTCTTTAAAATTTTTTCTTCTGCCCACTTGCTATGGGAATCACAGGGTACTACTGATGAGTCTACCTCCATCCCCAAAGAAAGACAATGGGTTGTAATAAGTCCATTGGTTTAAGTTTTTATCAAGCTTGTGCACGCATGTTGGGGACACAGCTACACAAATCCTACAGCCCTGACTACACACCAAGGTCATGGGAACTCTGGGAAGGTTGAGAGAAACCTTCGGAGCATAGTCTTTTGAATTTCCCTAGGTCACATTTGCTCACCTCCTTGCTATTTTGTCCATTTTTATATCACCTACTTCCACCTATTTTTGTGTATAAATAGAGTATGTTGTCAATCACAATAAGATGCCTTACATGGAGAATCATACTTTCAATTTCAGATGAGGTCTACATTATCTTCTTGCTGTAACAAAGAATTTGGAAAAGAGAATCCTTTTCTCCTATGTTCTAAGAGCACATTTACACCAATACTTTATAGATACTTTAGTGTTTGAAGTAATCCCTGGAGGTAAGCGTATATACTGGTTCAGATAACGAATTCAAGTTGCTCTAATAAACAGACCCCCACCTCTCACTGGTTTCACACAGTAAGGCTTGCTCCAGTAAGCAGGACTAAGCGAATAGTGCTATCTAGCAGGAGGTGTTTCACAAGGTCGTTCAGATACTTGGACACATTCTAGTCTGTGGCTCTGCTGTCCCCTGGGGGAACTGAGTCCTCTGCTAAATCTTCTGTATTTATCCAGCAGTCAGGAAAGAGAGAGCATAGAGTATAACTAAGAAGATTGATATGGGCCAGATCTGAAGATGTCATCCATCACTCCTCCCTTTTCCTAACAGCCAGTATCATCTGCCTACACCAGACCATGAGAGAGGTTGGGAACTGCAGTCCAGCTCTTTAGCCAGAAGAAATAGATTTGTTGAAACACTAGGCAGTCTCTGGTGTAGTGTTATTATTCTCACTTTACTGACGGGGAAATAGACAGAAAGAGGTTAAGTAATATACCAAACTCACCTAGATATTAAGTGGTAAGCCAGAATCTGAATCCAGGAATCTGACTCCAGAACACCCTTTTAAACTATGGTACACACAGGGCTGCCTCCTAGATAATTAATGCAAAGTACTTCCCATTACTCCAAATGACTAAAATGAGGCAGAGGAAGATAACATGCCTCCTCCTAGTTCATAAATTACAACAGACACAGGATTAATATTTGCTTACTCTGTGGAATCACAGTCCCATTTGGAGTGAATGCATGACTCTGATTTCAGTGGCTTTCTTTCTGAACATCTTTGGGGAAAGGGGGCACATGTTCCAATCTCAGTGAATATTCTGGAGATGAGCCAACTCTAACTCTATCACTTGAGACCTTTGTTTCCAACAGCATGCCACAAAGGAAGCCAGTGACTAAATTAGGAATCATGAGGTCAAACAGGCAGTATGGCATGGGGTTAAGAGGCAGAATCTGGAAGCAGAGCTCCCAATCAATAAAATCCAACCCTGGCTCTGTGAGGTACTAATTGTGTGACTTAAGTTACTTAATCTCTCTGTGCTATAGCTCACTCATTTGTAAAATGTTGAGAATGACCATATCTACCTCATAGGTTATTATGGGTATATTGTTGTTACTGTTATTTACATGCATCTGATCAAGCTAAAGATATGACACATATCTTTGCTGACACATAAAGAAAACTGTCATCATAGTAAATGTCAGCTTCATCTTTTCAGTAACTCGTGCTATTGGACCCCAGCCTCCTTCATCCCCAGACTTTAATCCATTGGTAAGTTCTATGAGCTCTACCTCAGAAGTATTTATTATACTTATTCTGTCTGTCTTACCTACCCCACCCTTATTCAAACCTCAATCCAATCTCCACACAGAAGTCAGAGACATCTTTTAAAAATATGAATCAAGCAGTGTAATTTCCTCGATTAAACCCACTAATGACTTTTTAACTCATTTAAATAAAATCTCAAGTCCTTTCCTTGGTCTTTGTCTTAGAAAGGGATAGATAATTTCTTAATAACTCCCAAATTGTCCAAAACAGTTTTAGTTTATACTGTTGTTCTAAGGTTATTATTAATAACAGTTCTGGGGCACATGGGTGGCTCAGTCAGTTGAGTATCTGACACTTGATTTTGTTTCAGGTCATGATCTCAGGGTTGTGAGATTGCTGCCTCCCCCCTCCTCCTTGGTCCCAAGTTGGGCTCCTTGCTTAGTGGGGAGTCTGCTTGAGATTCTCTCTCTCTCTCCTTCTGCTTCTCCCCACTTCCATCTCTCTTTCTAAAATAAATAAATAAATCTTAAACAAACAAACAAAAAAACCTCCTTTGGTTCTCAGAAGTGTCCTGACCTATTTGATAAATTATATGTTTACCCTGCTCATGGGATCTGGAGCATCCTTACTCTAAGTAAATAATATAAATACTACATAGTAATAAAATTTTGGGGGGTATAGGGAGTTTATCTCCTAAATTAATTAACATTCATAAGCCTTAAATAAAAAGCCTGAGGCAATTTGATTATAATACTGAAGTTTGAAAATAGTTTGACTGGTTTTAGCTGTGTTTTAAAAGAAGCAGTAAGGGGTGCCTGGGTGGCTCAGTGGGTTAAAGCCTCTGCCTTCAGCTCAGGTCATGGTCTCAGGGTCCTGGGATCAGGCACCGTATCAGGCTCTCTGGTCAGCGGGGAGCCTGCTTACCCATTTATCTCTCTGCCTGCCTCTCTGCATACTTGTGATCTCTGTCTGTCAAATAAATAAATAAAATCTTTTAAGAAAATAAATAAAAGAAGCAGTGAGTTACTTGTATGTAGGCAAGTTCTCCCTTGAGTGCTGCCTTCTCTGAGTCAACAGCCCACTATCCAGGCCACACTTCTGCTATTACAAGTGGACCCACTGGTAAACTATGGATCCTCTGTCTATCAGACAAGGAAAGGTCCAGTGTCTTGGAGAATCTGCAACCTTCAAAGCAATTCCTCTCTGCTTGTACCTAACCTGGAGTGGTGAGAAACGTTATCCTTTGATTTCCCTTTTCTTGCCTACAGAATATCCCTTTTCTTCTCCACTGAGGATTGGGAAAACAAAGTGGCATTTAACCTCCCTTGTCTAGTACTTACCCATGCCTTGTGAGGCCGTGTGCTCTATGTAAGATCCATTCACTGAGAGAAACAAGAACCTATTTCTAGTCCTTATCAGACTTTTGTGATCTGGCCTCTGCCTACCTCTTGGACTTCATTAACTTTTCCTTTTTCTCTTGGTTAGCTACACTGCCTGCCTTTTCTTCTGGAATATTTCAAGCATGATCTTGCCTTACAGCTTTTGCACTGCAGTTCCTTCTGCCTGGAATGCTGTTCCCCTGATCTGTTTGGCTCAGCTTAAATGGCACATCTGTGAGAGGCCTCCCCCAATGACCCAATGCAAAGTAACTTTCCCAGTCACTTTCTCATAATCCTGTTTTATTTCCTTTACAATACTTATCAGTATCTAAAATTACTTTGCTGGTTAAATTGCTAATTTTTTCTTTCAAACTTAATAATAATAATTGATTAAATCATTTGGTACTGGTGATTGAACTCGATTTCCAGCCCCTCCCCCCTCCCCCAGAAGTCAGGAAGGTGGGACTGAAAATTCCAACCTTTTAAGCACATGATTGGCTCCTCTGGCAACAATCCTTTGGTACTCTTTGAAGTCACTCATTGATATAACCTTACTGCTCTCATCATTCAAGAAACTCCAATGTAATCTGGACTAAAGAATGAAGCCTCCATGAAATCCCAAGAAGATAGGGTTCAGAGATCTTCTGGGTTGATGAAGAGTGGCACGCTCAGGGAGGGCATGCAAACTCTATACCTCTTCCAACATCATTGCACCATACCTCTCTTCCATCTGACTTTTACTAAATTATATCCTTTTATAATAAACCAGTAATCTAGTAAGTAAAATGTTGCCCTAAATTCTGTGAGCCACTCTAGCACATTAATTGAATTACTTGAATTTGATAAAGGGGGTGGGTCATTGGGACCCCTAATCTACAGTTGATTAGAAGGCCAGATGACAATCTGGATTTACAGTTGACATCTGAAATGTGGGGCAGGGTGAAGGGCAGTCTTACAGGAGTGAGCCACTAACCTGTGGAATGTGATGCTATCTCCACTTGATAGTGTCAGCTGAATTGTAGACATGCAGATGGTGTCCAAGAATTGCTTGTTAGAGGGAAACCTCCCTCTAACACATACCAGAATGGTGATCAGAACACTTAAACTCACACAGGATTTAGCTGTTAATGTTTGTTGAACTTGAGTGAATAAGTATTGTTATAAAACCATGACTCTGTTTTATTTTTTATAAACAGAGAAGAAAAACTCTCACTAACCTACCTAAAAGAAATTCTTACTCTAGTCTCTAGCTTCAAGAAGAACTGGAGGCAGGGGCCCTAGCAATCTGGATGAGGGGAAAATATTATGCTGCCCCATGGCAGAACTTGCATGGAATCTTGAGAAAATTTTAAGGGTGGCTTTCCATGGGGTTTCTGAGTTAGTCATAAAATAAGCAAACTCATACTAGGTTATTAACTCTAAAAGGAGCAAAATGCAGACATAGCAGCAATGCATCGAGTGAGCTAATAAATGCACAGAATGAATCTTCCCCACCATTAGGGGTGTAGAGAAAACTAATCTGTTTTAGATTGAATCTATACTACCTGCAGCCAAGTACTAGAGAACCTCCTATCCATATAGTCTACATCTTTGCTACATCTCCTTTGGGCTTCCAAAGGAGATGTAATTTCCACAGCATTCTATACAAACCTGGATCTTTCCACTCATCATATTATTTAGAATTTCACTATTCATACCAAAGCCCTTTGGTAGTTACCATGTCTCATTCATCTTTTATATGCCATTAGCATGGTTCATAACTTAACACTTGTTAGTGTTATCTCAGTCAGTCTAGTTTGCCTTAATTTAATTCTCTGTGAGTGACAGAGAGTCACACAAATGATCTGCAAGTTGTCTTTCAGCCCCATATGTTGTGTTGGTCAAGTGAGGGCTGTTAAATTGTTCTTGTTTTTGGATTCAGGCTGTGCTACAAAAAGATGAGTCTGTCTGTGTGCACTATAGTCTGGATGTGTTCCAGTAAGTTTTTAACTAGATGAATATGCCCTTTCAATGTCATGTTCCTGTTTGTCCCCCTATCTCTTCCCTGCACTGCTGGTTATTTATGTATTTAATATGCAAATAAAGATGCCTCAGCTCATACATCAGAGGCCTTTTCTCAGTATCCAAGGGGCTTATTAGAAGCAGATCTGTGCATCTTGACTTGACTGAGTCCTTCTGAGGCCATTCATCTAGGCTGGCTGTATTTATAAGCTGGGGCCTCTCTTTTTTCTCTCTTTAGTTTCTTTGTATTACTGATGTTTGTACAACTATCACTCAGTTCTATTTTTCTGGGCATCATTTTTCTCAACATCTGTTATGCAGCCAGTCATAAACACACATACACACAATCATACAAAACACATATGCTTAGACATAACAACAACACTTACCTTACGCCCCAGGGAATTTAGACCTATATATTTAGTTGCTGAATGTAAAAACTATGATTTATGTAATTTGTATTCTAAAATTAACTGTGAATGTGTTGAAACCAAGTTCTATGATTGTCTCAATCATCAGCTTCTTTACCACTGAAAATAGTTAACAGAAACTGAACCACTGTGTTTTTTGTAGCATTAATCCTAATATCCATTAACCCTGTTTTAGTAAAAGGTATTTAGTTCCATAAGGATTTTGTGTTGGTCAGATCTTTGTTCTTTTTCCTCTATAATTCATTCATTCAACAAATATATATTGAATACATTATGTGATGGGAAAGAAAACAAAAGCCTCAATTTTTGAATGTTGAATCCATTTGTTAAATATGTCGTTAGACATATGCAGTTGTCTAAGTGTATTTGAATGCATTCTGTGCCTTCTGGGACTGTCTTTAGTTTTCTACTGCTTCTTTTAATGTCAGACACAAACAGCATCCTTTGCACAGAACAGAGCGTATAGAGAAGCAGCTTAATGATGTTTCTTTCTGAAAAAATTAGAGAATATTTTGTTTTCTGACATGAGGAAGGTAAATAATAAGGAGTTTTTGAATAAAAATGAATGGATGAATTTAATTTAAATAAAATTAAAATTAGCAAGTGATACCAAATGACTGCCCACTTTACCTTTGTTACCAACCCTTCTATACCTTTGCCATCAATAGGCTCATTTTTTTTGCCTTCTATGTGCAGAGAACCTTCTGTCTCATTTCTCTCTGGCTGCCCTTATACCATTGACCTTTGTGGCTTTCCAGGAACAATGTTCTGAAGGTTCTAGGAATAGAGAAAGTCCATGATCATGAGTTAAATTTGTGCTGATTCTCATAACACCTACAATGAAAAGGAAGTGGAAGAAAATGGGAAATCTAAGAAGAAAGGAAAGCATACATTTACTTCAACAAATATTTAATGAATATTTTACATGTATCCCTGTTTTCAATACTGAAGATAAAGAAGTATATAAGATGAAAAATATTCTTCTTCTAATGGTTGAAGAGAATAAACAAACTACTATAGAAATAGAAAAATGTCATAGTATTTTGGGGAATTAAAATAGAATGATGGATAGAATGTGACTGCTAATCACTTCAGTTCATGAGATCAGGAAAATTCTCTTTGAGGAAGTGATTATAATATTCATGCTTTTTATTTTCTGTGTTGTATGATGTTTTGACATCTTGGGACCTTGCAAATCCTGGAGAGACTGCCCCTCCTCGGGTGAACTAATTCCAGAGACAGCAGATCTTCTTGATACGCAAACCAACAAAACCTGAGTCCATAGCCTCATCATTTCCTTTTATTAGTCTTCTGCAGTCTAGGACACTATCTGCTTGCCCTAAATCACTCAAGACCAGGTGATTTCTTCCTAGCCCATTCTTTCTGTGAAAATGACAACAAAGATTGGACACATTACTGACCTTGGTGCTTCCCTGGGTGCCATGCCTCGTGTTTTTAAGGACCCATGAATATAAAAATCCTCTTTCTTCATGGTAGTTATTTCCATATCTATGTGTTTTGCCACTCCTGACTTTTAAAAATATTCTTTAATGAAGAGCAGCCATCATAATTTGCACAGATCACTAAGAAAGTAGAATTCCCCAGGAAGAGGTTCACAATGGTCTGGGCGTTAGGGACAATCAGGTAAAGAAATTTGGGCAGAGAGGCTTTAGATAGAGATCTAAACTACGTGTGAACAAGAAGGAAGAAGGCAGATTGATATTTGCAGTATAATGAGCTCTTTCATGTTCATCTTTAAAGAGCTTAGAGAACTTTGGGTAACTGACTAAAGTCATTGCAGAAATACAAACCACAGCATTTGGAAAACAGAAGGAGCAAACTTGAGGGCAGATTTTATATTCGTCTTAAAAAAGAAAAAAGATGACCTGATTTAAATTTCAGGTACATTTTAACATAGTAATGTTTAAGCTGAGATCTGAATGACAAGAAGGGCCAGCTGCACAGAAACTAGGATGAGACCATTCTAAGTAATGGTACAAACTCTCTAAGCTTGGTAAGATCGAGGAGCAGATAGGAAGTATATATTTCTGGAGTGAACTCCCTTCTCACCTCTTCCTAATTTTTTCTCCTTCCAGACAATCACTGAATTATGATAATCCACAGAGTTTTAAGGACAAATATCTCTCTGAAAGTCAGGTGCCCTGCCATCTCTTTTAAGCAAGTCACTTGTGTAAGTAGGTAAGTGATAAGAGCAGAGGAGTGGTATGATCTGACTTATGTTTTAAACACTTACTTTGAAAGAGAGTTCCTCTTCTGGCATTACAGTGTGAGGAGTTCCACAGATCCACTCCCCATAGAAACCAGTGAAAATAATTTTTTAAATCAACCATTTAAGGTCTCTGGAAATGTCCCAAAGAACATATAGCAAATAAAGACATATTTATTTAAGAAAATCTACCAAGGGCGCCTGAGTGGCTCAGAGAGTTAAGCTGCTGCCTTCGGCTCAGGTCATGATCTCAGGGTCCTGGGATTGAGTCCCGCATCGGGCTCTCTGCTCAGCAGGGAGCCTGCTTCCCTCTCTCTCTCTCTGCCTGCCTCTCCATCTACTTGTGATTTCTCTCTGTCAAATAAATAAATAAAATCTTAAAAAAGAAAGAAAGAAAGAAAGAAAATCTACCAAAACTTGGTAAGTACTGTAGGTGTCTGTGATATTTGAACCAAGACCCACATCCTCCCAAAATCCTCCCACCTCAGTGAGATGGGAACTTCAGAAAGCTACTTTCATGAACACAGGGCTCACTTTCTAGTCAGCTCTTAGTTGGAGGGCTTTCTTTTCAGGAGGAACAATACCTAAGCATTTCTCATCTGCTTCTAGTTACCTGTTGTGGAGGCTAAGTTCCAAGTGAATATGGTTGACAACTGGCAGTATCTTCTCCTGCCCAGCCCCCACTCATGGGATGGAGGCTATACTTAGAGCATGGCATCACTGAGAATATGGGGACTCTGATCACTATTTCATTGTCTTGTGGGGTACGAGTTTCATGCTGAGAGAGTCAAGCTGAGCAGATATGGGGCTGTTGTCCCCTCATCCACTGAGTGCTCAGCTCCTAAAGTGGGGAGTCACTCAGGCATGCATCATTGCCCCCTCAACATCAATGCCATGTCTCAGAGACTTTTACCTTGGAGGAAAAGCAGGTTATAAAACAGAGAACTCGAAATCACTCCTAAAAGGATTGACTTCATTTGCAACAGTGTAGAGAAGTTCAAATTTCATTCAAAAACAGTGGAAGCTGTGAAATTCCTCCAACTAAGAGGAGACTGATTCTTTGGTGATAACGGCTAAGCTATATACAGGTCCCCTAGCTTTTCAGAGAAAGGGAAAAGAGATCGCTGGGAAAGTCTTCCTGGGCTCAGAACAAACCTCACATAACTGACTTTGGGAGCTGTCTCTTCAAAGGTGCCAAACTTTGATTGGATTAGTCTATGGATTGATTTATGCCACAAAACACTGTTGAAAACAACACAGTAGTCAGTCTACAATTAGTGGAGCTGGGCAACAGGGTGGTCAGGGAAAGAGACAGAGACTTGCCAAAACCGCTGTCATCCCAGAATAACAGTGAGCCCCAGAGTGAAATATGGGACACCATTAAGTGTACCACCATTCAAGCATATGCTTGAAGTGCTCAGTGAAAAAAATGGTTAATTAGAAATCCTGTATCCAGCAAAGCTATTTTTTTTTTAAATGGAGGTGAAATAGACATTCCCAGATAAACAAAAATCTAAGCAAATTTTCTACTAGCAGACTTTCCTTGAAATACTAAAGGAAGTTCTTTAGGTTGAAAGCAAGTGACCTCCCAGATAGTAATTAAATAACACATGAAAATATGATTTCACTTATATGTGGAATATAAGAAACAGGGCAGAAGACCACAGAGAAAGGGAGGGAAAAGAAAATGTGAAGTTGTCAGAGAGGGAGAAAAACCATGAGAGACTCTTAACTCTAGGAAACAAACTGAGCATTGCTGGAGGGGTGGTAAGTGGGGGATGGGATAACCAAGTGATGGGCATTAAGGAGGGCACATAATGTGATGAGCACTGGATTTTATATGAAACTGATAAATTATTGAACAGTACATTTGGAGCTAACTTAGATATAACTTGGCTAAGTGTATTTAAATTTAAAAAATACACACGAGAAAAAGCACTAATAAAAATAGTTGTATAATTTATAAATGACAGTATAGACACTATAAATGCATATTTCTTCTTTCTTTTCTTAACTGATTTAAAAAGCAGTTATATAACAGAATATGTATATAATGTATTTGGGAGCTTATATAAAAATGTAATATAATTGCCAATAATAGTATGAAAGAGATGGATATGTGTATCAGGCTTAGAAAGTGACTCCATATGGTAACTCAAGTTTACAGGAAAAAATGAAAAAAGTGAAAGAGATAAAAAAGGTTAAGATAATGAAAGCTGTGAGTATATACTTGCTATTCTTTTTTTTTCCTCTCAGCTTCCTTAAAAGACGCAAAATTACATAAGGTGATAATTATAATAATATAGTTATGGGTTTCTAACATTTATAGTTATAATACTTATAGTAACAATACCACAAAAAGGGGAAAAAGGGAATAGGACTAAATAGAAGTAATATTTCTATAACTCACTGGAATTAAGTTAGTATAAAATTGGAACTGTTTTTAATAAGGTAAGGTAAGCCCTAAAGCAACCACTAAGGAAATAACTCAAAAAATAATATAGTGAAAAAAAATCTTTGGAGAAATTAAGATGCTACACTAGAAAATATTCACTAAACACAAAGAAAGCAGTGCAGGAGAAATAAAGTAACAGCAACAACATAAGACACGAAATAAACAGAAGCAAAAAGTTAAACAGCAGATATAAACCCAACTATGTTAGTAATTGCATTAAAAGAAAATGGACTAAATAGTATATCAAAAGTCCTATCAGGGGCGCCTGGGTGGCTCAGTGGGTTAAGCCGCTGCCTTCGGCTCAGGTCATGATCTCAGGGTCCTGGGATCGAGTCCCGCATCAGGCTCTCTGCTCAGCAGGGAGCCTGCTTCCTCCTCTCTCTCTGCCTGCCTCTCTGCCTACTTGTGATCTCTCTCTGTCAAATAAATAAATAAAATCTTTAAAAAAAAAATAAAAATAAAAGTCCTATCAGAGATTGTCCTGTTGGATAAAAAAGCAAATAAAATTTAACTATATTCTGCCCGTAAGAGACACATTTTAGAGTCAAAAGTTCAACAGATTGAAGGTAAAAGGATGGAAAAAAGATATGTTGTGCAAATAGCAATCATAAGAAATCTGGAGTGTCAGACAAAATAAACCTCAAAACAAACATGTTTTAGAGATAAAAGAGAAACGTTTGTATAATGATAAGAGTCAGTGTATCAGGAATATATATAATAATTATAAAAATATATGCACTTAACAGAACACTAAAATATATGAGGCAAAAACTGAAATAGACAATTTGGCAATAGTTGGAAATTTCGGTAGCGCACTCTCAATAATGGGTTGAGTAACTAGGTAGAAGATCAACAAGGAAAGGGAAGACACGAGCAAAACTGTAAACCAATAATACCTAGCAAACATCAGCAGAACACTTCACACAACAGGAGAAAATACATTGTTCTCAAGTGTACATGGAACATTTTATAGGATAGACCATATACTAGACCTTAATAAATAAACCTTAATAAATTTTAAAGGGCAAAAATTATAAAAGAATATAAAATATGTTTCTAACCACAATGGAATAAACTTAGAAATCAATAACAGGAAAAAAATTTGCAAAACCCTCAAATATGTGGAAATTAAACAACATATTCCTAAGTAACTAATGATTAAAAGAAGAAATTCCAAAGGAAATTTTAAAATACTTCAGGATGAATGTAAGTGAAGACATGACATACCAAAACTAGTCAGATGCAGCTAAAATGATGTTTAGAGGAAAATTCACAGCTGTAAATGCTTATATCAAAAAAAGTGAAATTTCAAATAAGTAACCTAACCTTTCACCTAATACACTAGGAAAAGAAGTTCAAACTAAACCTAAAGCAAGCAGAAGAAAGGACATAATGAAGAATAGAGAGGAAATCAATGAAATAAAGAATGGAAAAACAATAGAGAAATCTAAAAAAACATAAAGCTGATATTTTAAAAGGTTAATAAAATTAAAAAACCTTTAGCTAATTGGCCAAGAAAAAAAAATAGAGAAGAATAAAATTACTAGAATCAGAAATGGAAAAGGGGACATTACTCATTACTACCAAGCTTAAAGATATAAAATGGATTCTACAAGAAGACTATGAACAATTGTATGCCAATGAATTAGAAAACTTAGATGAAATGGTAAATTTCTAGAAAGACCTGAGCTTACTCTGTTTACTATGTTTGGATATATTTGGATGCTAGGGCCAATGAGATCTCCTGATAGATATAAGAGGGTCAGGATGGCTTTTCCATCAATTGATAGGGGGGAAGACTAGGTGGAATTGTTTTGGGAGTGGGCAGGGTGTTTTTTATTTGCCCCTCTAGAGCCACTGTCTATCCGTCTTCATTCTGTTCTATGCCGAAGGAAGCCAGCCTCTATAGAATACAGCAGCTTATTTCTTGCTATCTTTCGAGCTTTGTTTAGGCAATGAGGAATACTGATGAGAGATTTAAGGGACCCACCAAGGGTCACAGCTCCTGTCAATTGACTTTCTTCACACCTCTGTTTCCTCTTTCTCCCATAGTAACAACTACTTTTCTCCTTTACTCCTTTGCCAGAATTGGGGAGACAATATCTCCTTTACTGGCATGGGGTATTGCACTCTATTTTTTTGTTTTCCTACACCCTATAAATAGCTGCTTTCTGAAACTGCCCACAAATTGCCTTAATTAAGTGTGCCATCTGTTTCTTGCCAGAACTATGACTGATACGGGAAGATGGTAAGAAATTTGGTTTTGGACATACCAATTCTGAGATATCAAAGGGGAAGGGGAGTAGGCAGTTGAATATTTGAGCCTGGAATTCAGGAGAGTGGTGTAGCCTAGAGATAACTAGGGAGTCATTAGCAGAAAGAAGATATTTAGAGCTAAGAGACTTGATGAGATCATTGAGGGAGTGAGGAAAGATTGAGAATAGAAGAGGACTGAGACCTGGGCCTTGAATATGAGAACAGGGTCGTCTGGGTGGCTCAGTGGGTTAAGCCACTGCCTTCAGCTCAGGTCATGATCTCAGGGTCCTGGGATCGAGTCCCGCATCGGGCTTTCTGCTCAGCGGGGAGCCTGCTTCCCTCTCTCTCTCTGCCTGCCTGTCTGTCTACTGTGATCTCTCTCTGTCAAATAAATAAATAAAATCTTAAAAAAAAAAATAAAGAGGCTAAATACATGAGGGAGAACCAGCAAAGGAGACTGTGGGGAAGCAGCAAGAGAGGTAAGAAAACCCACAGTGTGTTTTGGAAGCTAACTGAGGAATGCATGTCCAGGAGAGGAAGTGATCCACTGTGTTGAATGCTGCTGGAGGCCAGGCACAAACAGGATTAAGATTTGGCCACTGAATTTAGCAATGTGGAGGTCATCATTGACCTAGGCAAGAACATATTCAGTGGGGAAGGACTGAGTGTATTTTTAAGAGAGTGAGAATAGATGGAGAAAACAAGTATGGACGTATCTTAAATTTTGCTATAAACATAATAATATATGGTCAGTGGCTAGGGATGGAAGAGAAATTTTGCTTTTGTGTTTATTTATTTTGTTTTATTCAGATGGGAAAATAACAGCTTATTTGTATATGCTGATAAGAATGATTCAGTAGAAAGGAAAAAAAAAATCATAATGCAGGCAAAATGGGAGAATTGCTGGAGGATGCCTTTGAATAGGACAGGTGGGGTCTAAGAACAAGGAGAGGGATTATTTGAGATAGGAACAGAGAGTATAGGGATAGCCTGAAACTGAAACACAGAGCACACAGTTCATCTGTAGTAACAGATGGGAAGGCAAAGTGTGCAGACTGAGAATTTCTCTACTGATTCTGTTTCTCTACTGATTGTATGTTTTACTTTAGTAAAGTAGGGAGCCAAGTATTCAGCTGAGAGTGAGGATAGGAGGGAAGGGTTGGAAGTTTAAGAAGTTGTAGCTGGTTGCCTTCAAATAGAAATGTTAGCGACCTAGGGAAATGTAATATGAATGCTAGCAGCATCAAGTGATCCCTTAAGGTCCACTGTCGTGATTTTAAAGTGTGATCAATTTCAGCTGAAGGAATACAGTTACAGAGTGATCAGGGATTTGGATTTAATATATTATTAAGGAATTAAATTAAGCAAATGGGGTTTCATTAAGCAAACTTTGTGGCCTCATGTAAAATGGGGATAATATTTACCACGAGAATTGCTTTATGCATTAAATGAAATAATACAAATAAATACTTAACAGTGTCTGGTACATAGTATGTGTACAATAAACTCCTGCTTGAATTATGGCTATTATAATGACTAATAGATCTAGGAAAATTTCTAAAGTGGAAACATTTGTTTTAATTGAACCTGTGATTACCAAATACTTCTGTTGGCTAACTGTGGTTCAGTTCAACTGTCTTAGCACATATCTTCTTAGCAGATGGGGATGTAGAGACTGCATCTATGTTGATATTGCAACATTTCACTTCTACTTGGCATAAGACTTCAAAAAATAACATGGGGTATCATTTGTATATCTCTACGATGCTTCAATTCCCATTGTAGAGCAAGAGTTGGAAAGCCTAACTTCTTCAGTTTGTTAGAAACTTCTGACATTTGATCTTTTTTCTATATTCTTAGCAATGGCCTAAGGCAAATAGGAATTGAGTTGCTTAATGAGTATAACTTTGAAGTCATTCTTTAGTTTCTAACATTACTAATCTTTAAGTAGGAATTCCAAACAAGCATAGACAACTTGTATGACTTGCTTGACCTTCCAAACATCATTTCTTTTATACTGGACATTTACTATGCTTAATTAAGCATACATTACATTACTTTGGCTACTTGTACTGTTACTGCATTTACTTCAAAGACTTTGGTTTGAAGAATCTTAAATTGAATAATGCTATTCAGCGTAATAATACACAGAATTATAATACACAGAGTAATACACAATACATTCTTGAAGAGAATTGACAATATCATTTGTTAAGATTTTCAATTTTTTCATTTGTTTCAAGAGAATTTGAACTTTATTACTCAAGAATTTTTATTATGGCTGCTTTAAAGCCTTGTCCCATTATTTCAACACATGACTCATGTTAAGGTTGATGTCAGTCCATTGCTTTTCTCATTCAAGTTGTGATTTTCTTGGTTCTTGGTGTGACAGGTGATTTTTTTTTTTTTTTAATGCTCTGGACATGTTGTCTATTATGTTAGGTGACTCTGAATCCTATTTAAATCTTTTATTTTAGCAGGTTTAGGTTTAGCATGTGAATAGATCTTGATTCAGTTGTGTGTTGTGATTCTGAAGGCAATTTAATTTTTAGAGCCTTATTTTGATCTGTGTGGTTTACCTGATGCTGATGGAGTTCTCGGGCATTCTCCTTTTCAGTGACCCAAGCTGCCCTGGTGTCTCTGGACTGAGGAGGCGAGTTTTGAGTACATGGGGACAAAGAATCTTTCAAGTCAGACTGCTTGCTATAAAGATGAATCGCTCTTGCCTTTCTCATCCCTCCCACTCTTAGCCACTCTTACTTCATGCAGTAAATGCAGTTTTAGAATGTAAACCATTCTCCCTTTCCTACACACAGAACATGTCATTATTGTGAAGAAGCCTGGCAGCACGATTAAATACATAAATATATAGAAAGCATATAATGTTTTTATTTAAAAGTTTTTCAGTCTAATAGAAAAGTTGAATGAATGAAGAACAATGAACATTCATGTATCTTCTGGATTCATCTACAGCAGAGTTGCTAGACAAAATACAGGATTCCCAATTAAATTTGTGTTTCAGATAAATGATGAATAATTTTTAAGTATGAGCATGCATGCAATATTTGGGACATGCTTACACTAAAAAATTATTTGTTGTCTATCTGAAATTCAGATTTAACTGGGCATTTCTGTGTCTTTATTTGGTAAATCCGCCATCCCTAACTTTATGTGAACATCTGGCTTCACTTGTTCCAATCCTTTCTCTAGATACACTTTTCCTTTGCCAAACCATCTGGGAAACATTTGAAAAATAAAATCCCAAATAGGTTTTGCATGTGTATAAGCAGACTAGTCTACCTTTTTAAAATAGTGCTTGTTTTTTTATAGCACTAATTCTCTACTCTGCCTGGCTCTAGGTTCTAGGCTAGTTCTAAGTCCACATCCACATTAATTACAAAAACACTTCAACTCTCACGTTAAAAAAACAACTTACTGTTCCCAATGAAACAATAACCAAGTGGCCTCTGAACACCATCCTTCTAGAATTAATACTAAAACTATTAGAAGCTAAAGGAAAGCACTGTATGGAAACTCTTGTGTGATGAAACAACAGCTACTGGTTGGTTCTTATAAATTGTCTACATTTTCTGTTTCTCTAATTTGAGAAATTTTCCCCAAATTCTCCTTTCTTTATACATATCCATATTTCTAGGTACTTTAATGTAATGATTAAAAGCACAGTCGAGGAATCAGACAGTCATGGATCAAAATCCAGTCTACTGTAGTCATGGCTAGTTCAAAGAAATTGCCTAACTTCTTTGTAACTTATATTTCTCCTCTGTAAAATGAAGTAAAGAATGTACCTCTTGCACTTGTTGTAAGCTTTAGGTGAGCCCTGTGCTTGGCACATAGTAAATGTTCAGTTATCTTGGAGCTCTTCACCATAATTTATCAGACTTTCTCAGAGGTCAATTTTATATTACGTATTCCTTATCTTTCCCTAGAAGTAGTTCCCAGACTATTTTGAATATTTCTAAACCATAGCTACTGCTCACAACCTTCTTATTACAATAAACTAGGTGGCACATACAAAACCAAAATAGAGGTTAAAAGGGATGAAGTCTCAGTTGTATTCTTAAACCCACCAATCTTAAACCCTGACCCTTTGGTGTTTATGTGTGTTTGTGTGCATGTGTGTGTACTTGTGTATACACATACAGGTGCTAAAGATGAAAAATCCATATATATGTGTGTGTGTGTGGGTATATATATATATACATGTATATATATATATATATGTATATATATATATATACATGTATATATATATATACCCCTTATATATTTTATAAATATGGGAAATTACCTTTCTTTCATACTTCATATTAATCAGATGCTTATCAGATCAATGTGCCCAGTTTGAGGCCTCAGACTTTTAAAAGAATGTGGAAAAACTGGAACAGATACAGAGAAGAGAATCACAAATATGCAAATGATATATGAAAAAAGTCAAAAGAATTGAAGCTGTTGAGCTTTAAGAAGATCAAGGATAACCTGGTTTGCTTTTACCAAACAAGAGGGAAAAAATACATTAAAACAGTATATATTTTAAAATTTTTATAAAGGAGGTGCCTGGGTGGCCCAGTTGATTAAGCATCTGACTTTGGCTCAGGTCATGATCCTGGGGTCCTGGGGTCCCACATTGAGCTCTCTGCTCAGCGGGGAGTCTGCTTCTCCCTCTCCATCTGCCTGCTTCTCTCTTTCCCTGCTGCTCCCCTGCTTGTGCACACACTCGCTCCTACTCTCTCTCTGTCAAACAAATAAAATCTTTAAAAAAATAAAAAATAAATTTTGTATAAAGAAGACCTTCTAGCAAGCTTAGCAGTAAAATAACAGACTGGACTACTGAGTTAGTTATGAGTTCTATAATAGAGGAGTTTTGCCTTAAAGCTTTATAGATAATCACCAGACCCAGCATTTTCAATTTGATTTTTACCTGAACCAGGGGGCTGCACCAGATGAATACTGAAAGTTCTTTATTGCTTGCAATATAACGAGAAAATAGCAAGGGGCTGCATATACATATAAGGTACGTTGTATAATTAAAAATCTATTAAAAAATCAACTATTGAAGAGATGGATCAGCCACAATGTGCATGCAAGTGTTTTTGCATGCTCTGGCTGTTACAAAAAGCACAACATGAGACCCATCAATCAGCTTCTGACAGACAATTCCAGGTCAGCCAGACTAACAGGATTTTTAGTGCTGATTGCATTAGATTTGCATTTGCTATTACAAAAGAGAAAAACCAACAATTTCTTAGAACATAAATCAGTGTGCATGCCTTGACCCATAACTGGTGAAACAAACAAAATAAAAAAGGTTGCCATTAAATTAATAATTCTCAGTATGGATGGGAATGTTTCCCTTATTAAATTCAGAGTGGCTTCGTTCTAGGAACAATTTTGTTGTAGTGGTTCTCACTTATTATAGATTACTGACTTTCAGTGCTCAGCTGCCAAAATACTTTGGCTCCTTCTCAAGCCCCAAGAACTGCATAAATTTTTCCTCTCCTCGCGCTCCAGAACCATTAACAATATCTCCGGGTGTCCTTTCTTCTCACTTTATCTACTTCTTTTGTCTGAAGTCTCTTAAGAATCTCTGTATACTATTTTACACTGTAATATATTAATGATGCTTCAGGGCCATTAACTGATTCTCATAATCCTCCCAAAATCGTATGCCTCTATTTCTTTACTTGATTGATATATTTTCTTAATCTGTGACAATCTCAAGTAAGCATCTTTTGCAAGTCTGTGATTCTCCTCTCACTTACTTAGGAATTGGCACAGACTTTGACAAATAAAATGCATTTTTCAGTCAATGTTTGTTGTCTCTGATCATACCTAAAGGTCTTGGTTGACTGCATGTAATAAAGAAAACAATGACAAAAATAATGAAACAAAGCAAAACAAAAACCTTGAGAGGAAAATCAGCCAGAACTTTATGTATAACCCCCAGGAAAAGATCTGGAAGTGAGAAGTCCTGGGCTGACAAGGCAGGTCTAGAGTCACACAGGTTTTGGACTCCTGTCCAGCTACTCTGCCATCCTCAGGATGTGGCTCTGTGGTCCAGGTGGCACCTAACTCCAGCTATTACATCCACATTCCAGGAGGCAGCTCCAACACACCCCCTTCAAGAAAATTTCCTGGACGTCTCACATACTTCTAGTTGATTCTCTTTGTCTGGAACATAGGTGGGTAGCCACTACCAGCAGCAAAGGAGATTGGGGAGTGTAGTGTTTTACTCCTGGTGACAATGTGCCCGGCTAAAAGCTAAGATTCTGTTACCATGGAGAAAGGAATCAATGGATGATGGATTGGTCAATGACATACTGTGTTGAAAAGAAGAGGTTCAACCCAGATATAGTGATTTAAAATGTCCATGAACTGAAAATGGATAAAGACTTCATAACCATGAGTGACACTACCTAAGGCAAACTCTCTAAATCCAAAGTTTAGTCTTTCCTTTTCTATCACTTTACAACTAACTTTGAAAATTTTTTAATATAATGGAGCACAATGTTTCTTCAGCATCTCAGTCTGCACTTCCTATAAGGACAATCTCACAGAAATCACTACTTTGTATTAAAATTAACTGGGCTTGTTTTTAGAAATAACCTCCCTCCCTCCACACACCCCATGATGCAAATTTAATAGTAAATACAATGAAAAGTAATATCTTACACTATCACCATAGCATAGTAAAAAGTCTGGCATATAGTAGAGTCACAATAATTTTTTGTTAAATGAATGAAATATGGGAAGAAGTTTTTAAAAAATGTCAGCGTGATAGGGCCTTTCCCTTTGGCAACTATGCACCAGGTGTAATGCCTCATTACCTCATTACCTGTGCCATGCCATGCATTAAGTCATTCATTCATTCATTAAGTGCTTCAACAAGAAAATCTTCATGAAAACCTAGGAAGAAAGTGATATTATGTCTCAAGGCTAAAAATTTTCATTTCACAGGTGAAAAGACTGAAGCACGGGATACATAAGTAATATACCCGTAGCCACACAGTTAGTTCATAGTAAAGTTCGTAATTGAACCCAAGAAGTCAGACCCCTAGAGTTTCAACTATTCCACATATTGTTGTATTGCTTACAAAGTAGCACAGGGCCATTGCCTTTCTAAGAATTTTTCAGAATAAAACATGGCAGAACTTTCAGGTATTCTGTGATACTGCCCGTACTGTGAAAATCTACACAGATGTGAGCATGCGCATAATCTCCATATATGAAAAAAAAATCTCTGCCTTCATTCAGACATGATATGCAATTATTAGAAGTTTCTCTGAACGTGTTGGTGGTCACATCACACTTCCCTTTCATCTTTCATTTGTTAACTGTTGTCTTTACTTTTCTGCTTAGTAGAAATGTGAAACTGTGTAAAGTGTGTTTTAGTTATCCTTAGTTGCTGCAGTGCATTCATTCATTCTTTTGAATCATTTTATTCTATTTACCTAGGAGAGATAAGATATCTTCATGATTCAAGATGGTGATGTCAGTCTATTTGGTTGGGAAAGGCCAAGCCATTGTCAGTTCAGAGATAGGACAGATGACAGACTTATTGTAGAAAATAAGACTGGGGGTGGGGGATGCCTGGGTGTGTCTCAGTTGGTTAAGCGGCTGCCTTAGGCTCAGGTCAGAATCCCAGGGTACTGGGATGGAGCCCCATGTCTCTGCTGAGCAGAGAGCCTGCTTCTCCATCTCCCTCTGCCTGCCGCTCCCCCTGCTTTTATGTGCAGAGAGAGTTCTCTTTCTGTCAAATAAATAAATAAAATCTTAAAAAAAATAAGATTGGAAGGATTTGGGATTGATTTCAGTCTAAAGAAAGATATTCTATTGTTTTGACTGTATAGGAAAAAAATCAAATTTTAATCACTATATAGTGACAGATGTTTGGCAAATTATGGAATATACCTTAGACCTACTGAGAGTCAAATTAATAGAATGTTACCTTAGAGGAAACCAATCTGTGTTGTTGTTTTTTTTTAATCCATATTTTTTTCTTAACTCAATTATTGTATTTCCTTCATGCGAAATCAAAACCTACTAGTCAAGGGTCCATTATATAAATATTTCATGACAGTTGATGTGTGAAATAGTCTTCTTTCAAAATAACTGATGGAGGGTAGAGAAGATTTAATGCTTATGGAATTCATTAAGATTTCATACTGTTCTGAAAAGGGATTTTCATTGTCCTTTATTTCCATGAGTCATAGTTTTCCAGAAAGAACTGAAAGAAAACAGAGAAAATATATTGAGATAACTTTTTCAAATGTTTATTATAAAAATTGTCAAACATATAAAAAGTAGGGATCGGGTGCCAGGGTGGCTCAGTCGTTCAGTGTCTGCCTTTGGCTCAGGTCATAATCCCAGGGTCCGGGGACCCAGCCCCTCATCAGGCTCCCTACTCAGCAGGAAGCCTGCTTCTCCCTCTCCCACTCCTCCTGCTTGTATTCCCTCTCTTGCTGTCTCTCTCTCTGACAAATAAATAAATAAAACCTTTTTTAAAAAATTAAAAATAAATAAAAAATAAAAAGTAGGGGAAATACTATTATGAGCTGATGTGCACCTATCCCCCAGCTTCACTAGCTATCAGCAAAGGGACAGTCTGGTTCATCTCCTTGTCTATCCCCATTCCCTTCCCTTCTACATACTAGATCATTTTGGAGTAAATCTCAAACATCATCCCAGTTATTTATAAATACTATACTATAAACTTGAGCAAGATAAGGATTCTTTGGGTTTTTTAAAAACATATTTCCAAATAATATCACTTCTGACAAAGGTAATAGTGGTATTGAAAATATCACATGTTACTTCTGTTCTATCTCCCTTTTTTGCTCTCCTTTTTAACAGTTGCTATGCTTTAATGAGGATCCAAGCAGGTTTATATATTGTATTTTATTGTTATATCTCCAGTGTTCTTTACTTTTTTTTAAAAGAATTTTTGTTTATTTATTTGGCAGAGAGATAGAGCCAGAGAGCCAAGTGGGGTGAGGGGCACCAGAGGGAATGGGTGAAGCAGACTCCCCACTGAGCAGGGAGTCCGATGAGGGGCTCGATCCCAAGACCCTGAGATCATGACCTGATCCAAACATAGACAGTTAATGGACTGAGCCACCCAGGCACCCATCCAGTGTCCTTTTAATATATAGATTCATTTTTTGGTTTGTTTGTTTAACTCACATATTTATTGAGAAAACTTACAGAGTATCTCATATTGTGAATTTTGCTAATTTGTGTTCTTATGGTATCATTTATTGTGTTCCTCAGTCCCTTTATTTCTATAAATTGATCAGAATCACATTTAATTTTTTTCTTTTTTTTAGGAATACCTCAAAGATAGGGTTGTCTACTTCCTATTGCATCATATCAGGAAGGACATGTGCTTAGTTGCCTCTCTTTTTGTGACTGACTGATTTTTTTAAGTAATGTCAGCCAAATCTTTGCATCTCATCAGATTTTCACCTAGCAATTTGAGCAAATATTTATGATCCCCACCTAAATCAACTATTTCATTGGGGTTACAAAATTGAGATAATCCAATTTTATAATTACTTAATTTATTAGATGAAATTTTTTCTATAAAGGACAACTTTTCTGCATCAACTATTTATTTTCTTACCTTGAAGTATAGGAAAGGCATATAAATGCTTGATTCTTTCCTTTATAATTCAGAATAATGAGCTAATTCCTTAACACCTGGTGAAGTTCACCAATGGACTTTTTTAAAAGTATTATTGCAAAAGTATTATAGAAGTATTATTTTATGGTTTTAAAACATCTTTACTAAGTCTCCTGCTATTATTTTTTTCCTTTCTATGCTCAAATTGTCTTATCATTGGGTGGTGAGAGCATCTTCAACTTAGTTTCTGAGTTCTTTTCAGGACATACTAGAGTAAAGAAATGCTCCATGTTCATCTTGTATATTTCCTGCCCTAGATCTGGAATCTGCCATTTCTCCAAGGTTCCTTTTTTTTTTTTTTTTTAAAGATTCTATTTATTCATTTGACACAGAGAGATCACAAGTAGGCAGAGAGGCAGGCAGAGAGAGAGAGAGGAGGAAGCAGGCTCCCCGCGGAGCAGAGAACCCGATGCGGGACTCCATCCCATGACCCTGAGATCATGACCTGAGCCGAAGGCAGCGGCTTAACCCACTGAGCCACCCAGGCGCCCTCCAAGGTTCCTTTTAATAGACAATGGTATTTAGAATCTCCAGTCTAGTTGCTGAGTGGACCATTATTTCTAAATCTTTTCAGTAGTCAAAGCTATGAAAATAGTTGAGAAGTCTATACTAATATTTCCAAATCAAATCTTGGTTTTAGGATTTTTACTTATTTGATTCATATTTGTTTTATTCCACTTTCACCAAAAATGGAATGATATAATTGGTTCTTAATGGAATGATTATTTATTTGTTTTATAATAATTTCAAAAGGACAATATGTTAATATTAATATTATTATTATTGAGTAGAATTTTGATTATTTAGAAGACTTTCTTTTGCATTTATTTTGTTCTTAGACTATATCATCAAGGATATACAATAAAGTTATCATTTTAAAGTCACTTTGAAATAACTCTTTTCTGGATGTTTAACCCAGGAAACTAAAAAAAAAAAGAAATGGTTATTATTTTCTTTTAGCTTTCTAATTTTAGGGTGCAGTATTTAAGTTTTGTTATTTCAGGACTATGCAGAACATTTATTTGTCTCCAAAGTAAAATCTACAAAATATTTTGAAAAGATCTTACTTTCTTCTCTCTTTACCCAATTCCCATTCTCATCTAAAGTTAACCATTGTTATTAGCTTTTGGTTTATCTTGACATTAAAAAAAAAAAAGATATATATGTGTGCATGTGTGTGTATATTTATTGTCCCTGTATTTCTTAGCTATAAAATGACATAGAATACACACACCATACACATTGCTTTTCTCATTTAACGATATATCTTTGTAATCACAGCTGCATGGTACTCATTTCATTGCTGTTACTCTAGACTTACTCAAATAGTCCACAATTAATGGACATTTGGGTTCTTCCTAGTCTTTTGCTATTATAGAAATGCTGCAATAAACAGTCTTCTTAACTAATTGCAATTTATTTGACTAGTATTTTGATAAGCGTTTAGATTATTTCAAATCTAAATACCAAATTCATACCAAAGTATGATAACCATCTTTCTATACACAACTTTGGTTATCTTACTAGATTGTAAGCTCCTTGGAAGTTTTTTCATTTCATTTCATTGATTTAATGTTAATCCCAAAATATACATAACAGAAAGCTGCTCAATTTGAGGGCATTCTGGACTTACTGATTAAGCTATACAGGTTTTGAAAAATACATTAGGACAACACATACATCTTTTTGGAAAACATATACACATCAGTGTATCAGTTATCTTCAAGATTAACAAAATAAAGATGCTTTTCTACCAAATAGATTTTTATCTGTATTGTTTATAGTGAAGTTTCTCTAAACAGAAATTATTCCCAAATAAATGCAAAATGAACTTAAAGGGAAGGGAGTAAGAAAAAGTGTAGTTATATTTTTTTGAGCAGCTGCTATGCTCAAATTAGTCAAACAACAAAAATTAATTGTGGATCACTAATATAGGTTCTGAGAATAGTGTTAAATTAAACACATAGGATCTTGTCTTAAGGAGCTGATTTTCTAGTGGAAAGACATAAATTGCAAGGCACAGATAATAAAGACAGAGAGAAATACATAATGTATTTTAGGAAACTGATAATGGTTGCAGGAAAATCCTTGGGAAGCGGAGTGGGATAGGATTCAGAGCACAAGTGATGGGTGCAGCCTGAGATAGCATTGTGGGTTGGTGGATTTGTGGTGGGAAAGATAAAGTAGTCCCTTTTTGACTGCATGTTTTCCCAGGGAAGAATGCAGGGAAAGTGGGTGATGAGAGGGTACTAGAAGGTATAAAGTAAAAATAGGAAAGTGAAATTGCAAGGTTAATACTGTGTTTGGTAACAAAAGCTGTTATTCCAGTTCACTTTGCTAAAGGAAATTTGACTGCTTATGATCTGGCCAACGGGGTTGAAAGCATTTTTTTCCTACCTTCATTAAACTGATTAGAATAAGAACTAGCACTGGGCTGATAGGCAGTCCATAGATTGTAATGTCTGGCCTGTGGCATTTCACCTTTGATGTGGGCACACAGTGGTTTTAAGCAATCACCTTCCTTTCTTAGGAATTTGGAATTCAGAAACTAATGAGAATGGGGGAATTAGCAGTCAATGCAGAAGCTAAAAGAGCACAGTGAGGGATGCTATTACTGAGTTGAAGCCTGACAAACTGAAGTTAGAAGAAAGCAAGCATTCTACTTAAGATGAACAAATAGTTCAGAAAGAATAGAAAGGATATGCAGAGAGAGGAAAAGAAGGCAGAGGAGTGGAACAGGACCTGTATAGTTGCTTCATTTCATGAAAACATCCTGGGCCCAATTCCAATCACGTTTCCTTAGAGGGAATCCACTTTGACTTGAACTGGGTTTAGCTGGTATAGTGGACAGTTGCCATCAAGGTGTACCCAACACCTATTTTTTCTCTTTTAGCTAAAATCCTGATTTTTCTCTAGGAAAACTGCTCTTTCTCACTGAGGTCTGTGAAATTTGGATGTAATTGACCCATCGACTCATTCCATCGATGGGCCCATGACCCATGTTTGGTCAATTATCACTCCTTTAATCACAATAAATTGGTTCATAGAAGGCCCTAGGACATAATAAAAACCAGTGAAATTCAATTTGGGAGGCATTTGTTGCAACTTTGAAAAGTGACCTTTGGATCTGGTTGTTAAGAAGATAGGATAGTGACTAATTTGCCACCATGTGAAGAGTTCTAAAAACTGAAGAAAAGAATCAGAGATGAGAAAAGGAAAAACAAGACTAAATTAAAATGATGTCATATGAACCCCTGGATCTATCCATATCTGAAGCTGAAAAATGCAACTGCACAAGCATGGAAAGGAAGATCTAATATCCTAATCCTAAACCACGTATGCTTTTCGTTAGAAAAATACAAGCGACAATGATAGAGATCCAGTTTCAGAATACAAACAAGAAAATTGGCATGAAACCTGTTGGGACTTTACATTTGAACCTCTTCTTCCCATGAATTTTCTAGCATTTCAGACTTTTTATATCCTGTTATCTCCTCCAAAATTCTTCTGATAATTCACTGCTTGTTTTCCTCTTGGCTGGGAGGAGATATGGTAGACCAAGGTTGTTCCTTGGTTTCTGAAGCTTACCTTTCCTATTAAGAAGCACTGCTTTTTTTTTTTTTTTTTTTTTTAAAGATTTTCTTTATTTATTTGACACAGAGAGAGAGAGAGAGAGAGAGAAGAGACAAAAGCATGGGGAGTGGGAAAGGAAGTAGCACACTTCCCTCTGAGCAGAGAACCGGATTTGGGGCTCAATCCCAGGACCCTGGGATCATGACCCAAGCTGAAGGCAGCTGCTCAACGACTGAGCCACCCAGTGGTTTTTTTGATTGTTTGTTTTGTTTTTGTTCTTGTTTTTTTTTTTTTTAAAGTCTGCTTTCTTACCTGAAAGTCAGGAGATCTGATTATGCCTCTGATCAACCCTGTGTCCTTGAGCAGCTTTAGATAATTCTCATGAGAAGGAAATCCTATTTGCTTTATCTGCTGGGAGGTTTCTTGAAGCCCTGAATTCTGTGATACTTTCAGAGAAGAATTTGATGAAATTTAGTATTTTATTATCTTTACCTTTACCTCCTACAAATTAACTTCTTTTCATAGATAGATAACTGTCAGCAATCAGGAAAGAAATTTAATCTTAGAATTTTAAAGTTTTGTTTAAAGGCTTAATATCCAAGTAGGGGTTGTATAAATGAACTCTGACAGAGTCTACCATTAAGTATACTAAAATAAAGAAATTATGCCATTACAGTGAATAGTTTGCCAAAAAATTATTTTCTTAAGAGGCTGAAGGCTTGGAACATGGGCTAGAGTGATCACATCAGCCTTTCAGAGTCATCTAGGCTTAAGATGTGCACTCGTTTATGGTTGCTCTTAATATCAAATCAGTGACATTTGGCTTCATTTGTTCCTTTGTGAATATTCCCATTGCTATCCGGCTTGTCCAGCCCTTTATTATTTTGTGCCTAGAGCATTGCAATACGGTTACAATTTGTCTTTCAGACTAATTATTTTTTCACTTGCTTCATCATGGACACATGCTCATATTGGCCTTGCTAAGGCAATAGATTGCTGTAGCATCTCCCTGCTTAAAACATATTCTGTGTCTCAGCTCCACAAATCATGGTTTGGTCCATATTATGTTTTCCTCGACTTGAGCTTACTGCTTAGCTAATAAATTATGCAGTCAACTAGTATTTTTAGGAGGTAGCAAGATCTATGCTATGGCTGAATTTACATTGCTCCTCTCATCCCAGAGTTAATATTCTATTGGGGTAGCCAGACAAGTAGGTAAGAGATAAAATACATTAGTGTGAACTCTAACATAGGGGAGAACATGGAGAATTATGGGACCAAAAGCAGTGGCAAGTCATCCAGTCCTGGAGCTCCAACAAGGCTTGCTTGAGAAGATGGCATTTCGCTTGAGTCCTATAAAACAGGTAGACTACTCTGCTCATTGGCCTTGCATATGAGAAACATCCTCCAAAGCCCAGCTCAAACCTCAGACTACCAAATGTTTCCTTGCCACCTGGTTAGTACAACTGAACTCATCTCCCCACTCTGAGCTTTTATACCATTTACTCATTTATTCAAGCAGCAAACACTTATTGTGTCCTATTATGTACCATGAGCTGTCTAGGCCCTGATATAGAGCAGTGACAGTTAAGTCCTTGCCCTTAGGAACCAACGTTGAGATGAAGTGAAGCAGACAATATCAAGCAAAGAAATAAATGTATATCAGATGTGGTAGCTTCTGTGAAGAAAAATAAAACAGGGTAAGAAACAGATAATCAGAGATTTTATTTTAGATAGTATGAAGTCCTCCCTGCTAAAGTGACATTTGAGCAGAGAGATGCATAAAGTGTGGAGCACTGAGGGGAGACATTTGCAGGCTGAGGGAACATCAAGTGCAAAGGCCATGCAACCTGGGGTGGGTTTGGAGTTGTAAGAACAGTACTGACTTGGTTCACTTGACTTCTCAGTGGATATCGCCTTCATTCATTACTGCCCTTTCACATGAGTCTGAGCTATTTCTCTCAAATATGTTTTCAGTTTATGGAGGCTAAGCCCTGTAACTTCAACTTCTTTATAATGTTGCTGCTTTTCCTATTCCCAAATCCTCTGCATCAGTCCAGGGTCTTCATGAGGCTATCAAGAAGTGCTAATTGACTAAAAATGAGCTGGGATTTATTCGTGTACTTGATGTATTATATATGTTATAAGGCAAATGTACTTTCCTTACCTGGCTGATACGGGAACACTCCATAACCACTAAAAGTAAAGGGTGGGGAGTGAGGAGGCAGATGCAGAAACAGAAAATATCTTCAGAGTACCAATTTCAGGAGCCTGTGAGTCTGCTTCAAGGGCAAGAACTAGAATAATTGTGGCAAGAAACACTTTTGTTTCTGCAGGTTTAAATGTAGTAGGGATGGACTGGGGACCAGAATTAGGTGGATAACTCCAAAAAATCGATTTAGTGAATTGATTAAGTATTGATCAGTGACCCAGCTCAGGTCTGAAACAGACTACCTTTTGAATAAGTCATATAGCAAAAGAGTTGTCCACTGATTTAACAGGTAATCTCACCGTGGAAGTGTGAAGTCCTTGGGAATAAGAAGTCAAGAAAGTTTGAAAATTCACTTAAATATTTGTCTTTTTAAAAATCAATGCTCCAGGGGTGCCTGGTTGGCTCAGTGGGTTAAAGCTTCTGCCTTCGGCTCAGGTCATGATCCCAGGGTCCTAGGATCAAGCCCCGCATCGGGCTTTCTGCTCAGCAGAGAGCCTGCTTCCGACTCTCTTTCTCTCTGCCTGCCTCTCTGCCTATTTATGATCTCTGTCAAATAAATAAAAATAAAATCTTAAAAAAAAAAAAAATCTTTGCTCCAGGGGCACCTGGGTGGCTCAGTGAGTTAAAGCCTCTACCTTCAGCTAAGGTCATGGTCTCAGGGTCCTGGGGTCGGGCCTCACATCGGGCTCTCTGCTCAGCAGGGAGCCTGCTTCCCCTTCTCTCTCTGCCTGCCTCTCTGCCTACTTGTGATCTCTGTCTGTCAAATAAATAAATAAAATCTTTAAAAAAAAACAAACTAATTCAGAAAGTTATATGAACTCTTATGTTTATCAAAATAAATAAAATTTCTTTAAAAATCAATGCTCCAAACACCACTAAGGCAAACAAGATTAATTAAGGAACAGATGGTCTTGAAAATTCTGGATTCACTCTTACTGGAGTCTCAGGAGGTACCTTATCCAGATTTCATTACATATTTTAGGATACAGTTAGCATGTAAATTCTTTAGGTGCTGAGTTTGAATAGATCTCATGTTGTAGAGTAACAGTGCAGTCTCTGGAACACTGAGGATCCTGTGACATCAAAACTATTTTCATAATGATAGTAAGATGTTATTTTCTATTTACTATGTGCTGGTGGTAGGGAAATCTGCTGGTGTTTTTGCAGGAATCAAGTCAATAGCATCAGACATTGTGTTCTTTGTTGGCATGTACTCACTGTTAAAAAAAAAATGATGTCTTACTTAAGAATGTCCTTGACATTTGTATTTCCCTGATGCCGAGTGATATGGAGCACTTTTTCATGTGTCTGTTGGCCATCTGGATGTCTTCTTTGCAGAAATGTCTGTTCATGTCCTCTGCCCATTTCTTGATTGGATTATTTGTTCTTTGGGTGTTGAGTTTGCTAAGTTCTTTATAGATTTTGGACACTAGTCCTTTATCTGATATGTCGTTTGCAAATATCTTCTCCCATTCTGTCAGTTGTCTTTTGATTTTGTTAACTGTTTCCTTTGCTGTGCAAAAGCTTTTGATCTTGATGAAATCCCAATAGTTCATTTTTGCCCTTGCTTCCCTTGCCTTTGGCGATGTTCCTAGGAAGATGTTGCTGCGGCTGAGGTCGAAGAGGTTGCTGCCTGTGTTCTCCTCAAGGATTTTGATGGATTCCTTTCTCACATTGAGGTCCTTCATCCATTTTGAGTCTATTTTCATGTGTGGTGTAAGGAAATGGTCCAATTTCATTTTTCTGCATGTGGCTGTCCAATTTTCCCAGCACCATTTATTGAAGAGGCTGTCTTTTTTCCATTGGACATTCTTTCCTGCTTTGTCAAAGATTAGTTGACCATAGAGTTGAGGGTCTATTTCTGGGCTCTCTATTCTGTTCCATTGATCTATGTGTCTGTTTTTGTGCCAGTACCATGCTGTCTTGATGATGATAGCTTTGTAATAGAGCTTGAAGTCCGGAATTCAAATCAAAACCACAATGAGATATCACCTCACACCAGTCAGAATGGCTAAAATCAACAAGTCAGGAAATGACAGATGCTGGCGAGGATGCGGAGAAAGGGGAACCCTCCTACACTGTTGGTGGGAATGCAAGCTGGTGCAGCCACTCTGGAAAACAGCATGGAGGTTCCTCAAAATGTTGAAAATAGAACTGCCCTATGACCCAGCAATTGCACTACTGGGTATTTACCCTAAAGATACAAACGTAGTGATCCAAAGGGGCACGTGCACCCGAATGTTTATAGCAGCAATGTCCACAATTGCCAAACTATGGAAAGAACCTAGATGTCCATCAACCGATGAATGGATCAAGAAGATGTGGTATATATACACAATGGAATACTATGCAGCCATCAAAAGAAATGAAATCTTGCCATTTGCGACAATATGGATGGAACTAGAGCGTATCATGCTTAGTGAAATAAGTCAAGCAGAGAAAGACAACTATCATATGATCTCCCTGATATGAGGAAGTGGTGATGCAACGTGGGGGCTTAAGTGGGTAGAAGAAGAATCAATGAAACAAGATGGGATTGGGAGGGAGACAAACCATAAGTAACTCTTAATCTCACAAAACAAACTGAGGGTTGCTGGGGGGAGGGGGGTTGGGAGAAGGGGGTGGGATTATGGACATTGGGGAGGGTATGTGCTTTGGTGAGTGCTGTGAAGTGTGTAAACCTGGTGATTCACAGACCTGTACCCCTGGGGATAAAAATATATGTTTATAAAAAAAAATTAAAAATAAAAAAAAAATCTTAAAAAAAAAGAATGTCCTTGACATTCTTAAGCAGTGAAAATTTGTGATATTTCAGCCCTTGACTACCTGTCTTTTAAATATTCTATATACATTAAGTACTCCTTCTGCATACCAAAGTACAATAGTTGTCTACAGGAAAAACCATTGTTTGAGTTGCAGGCTGAGTAACACTTTTTCTTAAAAGTATGTCTACAAACCATCATTTTATCAAAAATGAAATGAACGAAGTGGGGAGTGCGGCACCTGGGTGGCTCCATCCCTTCTGTCTGCCTTCCAGTCAGGACATGATCTCAGGGTCCTGGGATGGAGCTCAGCTTCAGACTCTTTGCTCAACAGGGAGTCTCCTTCTCCCTCTCCCTCTGCCCCTCCCCCTACCACACTTGGTCTCTCTCAAATAAATAAATAAAATCTTTACAAAAAATGAATAAAGTGGGTATGCCACTTTAAACATGATTGTTATTAAGTGCTATATAACATTAAGCTTTCAAATGAAAATTCAAATTTTGGAAAAGTTTGCATCTACCACTGTAAGCTTGAAGCTTTCCCCAGCTTAAAAGGGAATTTTAGGATGAGATTTACATTTATTACGTGAATATTAACAAATGTGATGTTTTGATATTGCTTAATGAAATGTGTCAACATTTGGAAGATATGCATCACTCAGTGAACCTGTAATTTTCATGATCAATCCATGTTGTTACAAAGCATGCATGTGTAAACGATCCATTCAAAATATAACATACATCAGTGAATGTTAATGTAACACAGTGCAAAAAGTTCATTGATAGGTTTCTGATTCCACATTATAATAACCATTAATAACTTGTCAGGTTTTGGTGTCATGTCAAAAAATAAAATCCACAATTATCTGAAAGGCCACTAAAACACTCTTTCTTTTTCTAACTATACACCTGTGTGAGGTCGTATTTTCTTTATATACTTCAACCAAAGCAACACATGGCGAAAATAGAATGCAGAAGCAGATATGTGGATCCAACTATCTTTAGTTAATCCAAATACCAGAGATATTTGTAAAAATGTGTAAAAATGACTCCCTTCTTGCTAGATTTTTCTGTCTTAGAAAATATAATTATTTTTCATTAAAAATAGGTTATTTATATAAACATGTAATAAGGTTGTCCCTGTTATTTTTAAGTTATTAAGTACTTAAATATTTTGAGTCTTAATTTCTAATACGATAAATATCAAAAGACATAAATCGGTATAGACATCTCTCTTTAGGCTGTCAACTCTATTTAGAGTCCTTAATAATTTATACAGCGTGAAATATCCTGAGCCCCAAATGTGGAAGAACTGCTGCTTCAAGGGTTAATGATTATTGTATAATAAAATAATGAGTATCAGCGACACAGAAAATAGTCTAATTTTCTCTTGTTGGCATGAATGCCTACCTAGATAAGAGGACTCTGTGCATGCATGCATAAACAGATAAATGCTTTCTCCTCGCCTCAGACCTTGGGGCCTGGGAATTGAGTTAATTACAAATCTCAGTCTGTGATTAATGGTCCCTCTAAAGCTCTGCTCCTCTCTTATTTAAACTCTTCTAATGTGTTTGCTATGTATCCATTTTTGGTTTTGTGTATATACTCATAAGACACATATTATGGCTTTATATTGCATATATTTTTAGATTTACATAAATGGTAATGTGATATATATAGTTACTTATATCTATATATAGCTTTCTTTTTTTTATCTTAGTATTGCATTTTAAAGGTCTAGCCTTGCTATCATATGGTAATAAGAAAAGCCAGACATACAAATCATCTGACTTATGTGTATTTTTCTCGTAATATACAGCTAGAGATTTTATGCTGGCATTTGAAATTTTTACCAAACAAACATAAAAAAAAAAAATCACCTCTAAGCTATAAAATTCATACAACCAAATACAAAATGACTTTACCATTTGCTCTCAAAGTCCATGCCATTGAACAGCTTTTGTTAATGGTCTCTGTGGGTCTTCTGCCTGTTCACACCATCAGGGCTCCTTATAAACATGAGATGGACTGCAGAACTTCATTTTGTCTCCCCAACTGTGTGCTCTTAGGCAAATTACTTAACCTCTCTTTCAGTGTTACCTGTAAAGTGGGGTTAATAATAGCACCTCTTTTATGATGTTATGTATGAGTTAAATGAATTAATATTTGTGAAGTGTTGAGAAGGGTACCCGGAACACAGGAAGTATTATGTAAGTTTGGTGAAGTGAAATGAAATGAATGAAAAGAATATGCCATCTGAGAGCATCTAACTTGTTCCTATGAATCTTAATTTGCTTTTCCCACTTGAGCATTTCTCCCCTTTATCTTTTTGTGGAAAGTGACTTGGTAATAAAACATCTCTGAGTGATTATAGATAGAGGTAGGAGGATCTTACTCTGTTATTTTATAGGCAGTCAGTTTTCATGCCATCTAAAGAAATTTTGAAAACCCCAAGAATGACATCATCCTTTAAAACTTTATATAAAAGTTCTAAGTAATGATTAGATTCTCAGAATAAGAATCAGGAGAAGAGATTCATTGGTCAAAAAGATTCATGTGTGTTTAGAATAAGAAAATAAAAGGACTGAATATTTCACGCCAAATACAGTAAGTTGCCAAGCTCTTTAGGGACCACAAAGATATTCCCTTTCACCCTCTCAAGATTTCTATGACTGCATCATTCCTGGCCATAGAAAACAAAATTCCCAGCTCCAGGAGCTGTGAAGTCAGAGTAACTACAACAGCCTTTAGGTGCTTTCTATGACCAAGTAATTCCTGGCAAGAGGCATTACATTTTTCATTGCTTTTATCCTTATCATTGACGATGATGTCATTTTGGAAGCACTAACTGAATATCAGAAAAAGATAAGCATTTTTCATGGGATCTGATGAAATCTTTCAAGTGAAAGGCCAGCGATGAGATGAATTTCTTAATTTGAAAAGCAGGCTAAATTTAATTGTTTCAGACTGTTTTCCATTATAGGCCATTGCTAACTTTTTTCCAAGAGTGCTTGCAATCACTTACTTTTCAGATCGGGTGCCCTGGAATAAAGCCAGATTAACTCTGAGCTGTGAATTTTACAAACGCTCTTGTTTAACCTATAATCGATTTAAATAGAGCCATTCTACAAAATGCAAACATGGTAATTGGTGCAATTTTATTTTTTGCCTGAAACAGCATACAAGAATATGCTGGCTTTGACTTTCTGGATCTTAGCACAGCCAGAAGTCTGGCAGAATAATCACTGAAGTTCAAATTAGAGCCCCAGATGGAAACACAAACAGGGGCCACCACTGTGCCTTTTTCATGCTTCGAAGCTCAGTTCTGGACAGAAATGTGTTTCTAGTTAAAATGTAATCATTTCCAATTCCTTCTGATCACTGGATCATATTGGAAAGAAACAGCCTGAGGACTACAATTGCTTTTAATTACCACTGAAAGTTGATTGAAATTTTCATTTCCTTTCCATACATTTTTATTTTTATAGAACAAACAAGAATAAAATAAAGATATGGCCTCTTTATACTTTAAGTGTATTTTGAGAAAAATCTTTGTTTAACATTACCCTCTTTGAATTAGAATTTCTTTGTCAGGATTGGATTTTCCCAACTTTCCTTTACCATGGATTGCCGAAAGAGCCAGGTCAGTTTATTATTCTTCAATGGTCAGGTTTAAAATTCAAATGGTTTTTTGTTGTTGTTGTTTTTTGCTTTTGTTTTTTTTTTTTTAATTCAATAAGACTGAAGAGAGTTAATATGCTTCTCTGATCAAAGAATTTAAAACTGTAAGATACTTTGGTGAAGGTTTTCTTCCAGCCCCACCATGCTTCTACCTCCCCACACAATTTTAAAAATGAATGTATACCAAGATTATTGAAAGAGACAAGGTAAAAAACAAATGAATCAAAAAGCCAAAAAATACCCTCTCTCACAATAAAGCTTTATGGAATACTCAATATTTGAAATTTTATATTAGTTTTGATCTTCATATATTATTGAAATACTATAAATAACTATACTTCTTTTTAGCTGGGACCTAAAACATGTATCATAAAACCTACCTAAAATTTTTGGGTGATTAGTGGCACCCAAATTCTGCTTAAAATAGGAGTGAATGGCAAATAGAAAGATGTTGCATGGCCTCACGTGGTTTGTTCTGTACTGTTTCAATTCTGAACAACCTGCATGGTGAAGTAAATGTACTTTTTTAATGCCTTTGTGATTATTTCAAGGTTTGTATCACAGATTAAAGAAAACTGTCTTAGGAAATTGTTTCTGCTGTAGAAATACCTGATCTCTAAAATGAATCCCATATTTGGATTTCCCATGGAGACACTGGAAATGGAGGAATTTATGTGTATATCCAGTAAGATTTCATAAAGCAGTATGTTTAATCAATTTACAAAACGTTATTAAAAGTCTAAGCTGTGGAGTCCAAGATACCTAGGTGGTCAGATCCATCTTACTAATTCTGTGACCTTGGGCAAATAACTCAACCACTCTGTACTTAAATTTTCTTGCCTGATAAATGGCTAATTATAAGCCCTCCCTCAAGAGTTCTGGAGAGAATTAAATCTGATAAAATGAAGCGTTTGGCACAATACCAGAAACATAGTTCTGGATAACAATTACAGTCATTATGCTTAAGTATATGGCAGTACACAAAAAAAGAATACACTACTGGCCATGCCTTCAGAAATATTATTTTCTCAGTGAGGTTTTGATATACATACATGAAAAGTTGTATCTATTGCAAATCAGATTATGAGTCAATGAATCAAATAAAAGCTTTAGTACTTGAGAGAGGAAGAAATTGTTCTGGAATGCAGTTGTCCGATAAGGTTTAATGGAAAAGAGAGGATTTGAGCTGGACTGCAAATAAAATGTAAAATTCAGATATTGAGAAAGAAGGTGTAGTTTATTTCAAATATGAACAATGGAGGGAAAATAGTCACTTGCATGGGATTTTGTGGGATAGCTCTAGACCGGTGAATATGTGCATTTGGCTAGAACGGAAGGTCATTCTTGTCAGAGAGTGTTGAGAAGATGTGGAAAGTAGATTATGGATGTCTTTAAAGGCCCTGGAATTTTTTGAGTAAGGGAATGAGATTGAGATGTTAACAGTTGAGGAAGATTTATTTGGTTTCTTCTTGTTAGATGAGCTCAGGAAGGGTCAGAGGGAGGAAGGACCGTGGATCAAGAGAAAATTTATGTGAGGAACAGGATGGAGTTTCATGAGATTGGAAAGAGAAGATAATGACAACACGAAGTTAGACAATGTAGTTTACAACCATCACCTAGTTTAATCCTCTCAACGGTCTAAGAATATAGCTAGACAGTGAAAATGATTCAAGTTGAAGTCTAGTTTTCTGATTCTAGAACTCAGACACTTAACCATTGTGCCATTGTGCCTGCTCCATATGAGAAATTTGTTGCCTAGAAGCTCATGCATTATTTCCCTTGCAAGATACAGTTTCTTTTTAGATCAAACCCTACCTTGATCAATATTGTAGAAATAAAGAAAATCAACCAAATGAAAAAAAAGCAGGGCTGGGAAACCTTCAGAGTGGACAAAAGGAAAATGTTCAGGTGTGTCCTGATTGGAGGTTGTTGGCATGCAGAAGCTGCAGACTGGCTAACTAGAAGCGGGGCATCTTACTTGATTGATTAGGGTCTGTACTTGACTTTCTCTGCCTGATCCTAAATTGGAAGTGGGGACAAGAATCAGGGAAGCTGTCAGTTATTGATCAAGTCCTGATTATGTTGGGCTGATTGTTACAAAAGTTCTTTTTTAGCTTCCTGAATTGTCACTAGAGATAGCAATCTGGCTTCCTTTAAGTCTGACTTAAAGTTGGCTGGCTTTCTGGGTTGTTTACTGTACATAGAGGGGTTGGTTTCCTGGGCAGCTTGCTATAGGCTGTGAGTCCAAGTTCTATTTTACATACGGTCTATCCATTTTCCATTTGTATATTCAGTTTCTCAGTACCTTTTCAGAGCTTAGTTGCCTTTGAACTCCCTAAGTACTTTCTGATTCTGGTGGAAAAAAAGCATATTCAAGATATAAATGCTAGAAATCTAATTGAAATTTTATTTGGGAGTACAAAATTAAAATTGAGTATCTGAGGCTTATAGACATACAATATTTTATCGCAGAGCCAATAATATGCCTAATTTTTTTATATTTATTTATTTGAGAGGCAGAGAGAGACAATGAAAGAGAGAGAGCATGAGAGAAGAGAAGTCAGTAGGAGAAGCAGACTTCTGCTGAGCAGGAAGCCCGATGTGGGACTCGATTCTGGGACTCCAGGATCATGACCTGAGCCGAAGGCAGTCGCTTAACCAACTGAGCCACCCAGGCGCCCCTAATATGCCTAATCTACATGTGCCTGGTTTTATATTTTGACTCAGCTTCATGCCCACCCTCTTTCTAAATTCTCCCTTCCATTGCAGGGGAGGATCCTGGGAACTACATTTGTCAGAATCCCTAGCCAGCAGGTTTTAGGTAGGATTCTCCAATGAGAGGTTTTTCTTTGAAATATAAAATGGAAAAAAATTCTATTATTCCTCAGTGACAGTCATGGGCAGACAGGTAGCGATTGGGAGATGGTTACTGTAAAGTTTTACCAGTGACTTACACACATCCTCCTTTCTGAGAAACACTCACTTGGGTGAAACAGCTAAGGTCAATGGAGGTGACCTTCCCAATATCCTTGCACTTCTAGATTTCCTGAAAGTTTGCAGGGGCTTCTTTGACATTTGTTCTTCTAGTCCCTCAGATGGTTTGGTAAGTCTTTAATTCCCAAGGTTAAACCCCATTTTGTTCAAAATACCTACAGTGATTTTTGTTCTTCTGACTGACCCTGAGGAATGATCAGGCGTTCTACCAAAACTAGGGATGTACACATTCTCTGAGAATGTTCTGGATGAAACTGGAACCTATTGTCAAATAGTGAAGACAAAAGAGAGGCACAGCCTGAAGATAGAAACAGACAGTTTAACATGCTACACTGCTGACTTTGAAGGTATTGGAAATGGGCAAGAACCAAGGAAACTTGGAGAAGGCAAGATATACAAAGAGAGATCCATGCAGTCCCTCATGTGAGTAAGAAATTAATTCAGCTGTTCTGGAATAAGAGCTGTTCTTCTTGGCCACTGTATAGCAGAAAGCATTGACTTTAGGATTGGTACTGTCTATTTAAGAACTGGAACACAGCTATTTTGAACTGGAGAGAAGTGGCCTGAGGGAGGAGATCCAATAACACTATGTACATAATGGGAATCCCAGGACTGAAGCTCTTCCATACGGGATGGTAGATGGACAGTTGGAACAAGGTCACATTGGTCAGCAAAACCAAAAGCGTGCCTTATTCAAAGGACTCGTCCAAGATGGGAATATCATCTTTATGCCAAATGAATACATAACATAATGTCTGAACTGGAATCACACTCGTACAACTTGCAATGATTTTTTAAGCTTGGTACAAGGAGTCACAGACTTTCAGGAACTTTTGGCCAAGATGCGTACAAAACTAAATTATGCAGTGATGAGACTTAGTCAGTTAGAAGACTGTCTTAGCAAGATCTGCCAGGTGAGTCAACTTTTCTGCAGAGACCAAGTCTCTTGGGTTGATGGTAATCACTGCAGGAACTGAACATGCTGAATGGTGCTGTGGAGAGCTGAAGGACATCCTATTCCTCTCAGTTGCTCCCAAGACTTTCTCCCCATGTACATTGCCAGCCAGTGCTGTGAAGTCTGCTGACCAAAATGCGTCTATACAGGAAAATTCCTTGTAGAAGAGCCAATGGATCTTAACTTAGAGCTGCTGGGAATGCTGAGGGTGGAGTTTTAATAAAAGTTACAGAAGCATGCGCTCCTTTGAATGCTCAGAAAAGGGTCACATGCAGTAGAGGTTATAACTTTTGTGTAGACAGAGCTAAATGTGGTGAAAACTTACAATGCAAAAACTAGAATACAAAAGCCACTTGTGAGTGCAAGAAAAGTAACATCTGTGCCCAGAGAGACTCTGCCTGCCATGAGAATATTGAGGAGTATGCAGCTCAAATGCATTACTGCCATGCCAATACTCTATGTGTCATCTTGCCTGAATTACACCGCTGTGACTGTGTCCCAGGATACATATTTGTAGATGACTTCTCCTGTACAAAATGGGGTGAATGTGACCACAGGCAGCACACCTGTGATGGGAATGCCATCTGCACCAATACTGTCCAGAGACACAGCTGCATCTACAAACTGGGCTAAGTGGGGAACAAGACCATTTGTGGAGTATTCTGCCAAGATCATAGAAGATATGGAATATCATGGCTCCTAAAAAATGCATTTGTCCTCTGGATTCAAAGGAAGCCACTGCAAGAAAGATATTGATGAATGTACAGGAGGAATTGCTGAGTGCCACAATCATCCTTGCTGTGTTAACCTGCCGGGCTTGTACCGCTGTGAGTGCAGAAGCAGTTTTTAGGATGATGGAGTCCTGTATTAACACTGATGAATGTGCCTTAAAAACCCATACCTGTTGGAGTGATTCCCCTGGCCTCCATCAATCTGGCAAGTGAATTCGATTGTCTCTGTCTATCTGGGCTCTCCTGCTCTGGTGATTGTCCCAATGGAGAAGTGCAGTGCAATAGGCAGGTGTTTCTCTGTTCCTGTGAGAACCAAAAGATAATCAGCCAACAGATAGCTTGTCATTGCTGGAATCCAAATCTTGACCTTTTCTGTTGCCCAACGTGTGACACCAGGGTCACAAGTCAATATTTAGATCTAAATGGACACAAGCTCTATCAAAGTGGAGACAACTGGACTCACAGCTGCCAGCAGTGCCAGTGTCTGGAAGGAGAGGTAGATTACTGACCACTTGCTCCAATTTCAGCTGTGAATACATAGCCATCTTGGGAAGGCATTGCTCTCCCCACTGTGTCAGTGACCCAGCTGATAACGTTACCTGTCACATCAGAAAAACTTGCTTGGACAGCTGTGGCATTTAAAGATGTAGCAGCTCAGTGGGAACATGGCTGGATATCCTTGTACAACCTGCAAATGTAAGGATGGAATTTTGGAGTATTTTCTGTGGATTTGGAGTGTTTTCATAATTGAAGTGTTTAAAATGGATTCATCATCACAAAAGGAAAAATGGACAAAACGACCATCTAATATAATGAACAGGAGTTGGTGTTTTTTTATTACAGACAGTTATCAAAGTCTGCACTGAGGAAGAGGTTTTGGGAATGCATTCTGGACCTATCACTTTGTTCATTAATGCTAACATAGCCTAGATGACCTAAAGTGCAATGCATTCAAGTATTTGGTTGTTAGAAGTTTCCCATGTTGTAAATCATTTTTCCCTAATCAGACCATTTGCAAATACATTTAAATGACCTCATGGTAAATTTTATTTTTGGTTTATTTTGTGTACAAATATAACAGAAACTCAAGATCCTTTTATTTATTTTTTCTGGGCTTTTGGATCAAATTCTACAAATAAAACTGCCTATTGTGATTTTTGTCACTCCAAACAAATAAGATAAAAAACAAAAAAACAATTGTGAGAAAAAGAGTAACTATTATAGGTCAACATATATTAGACTTAACTTCTTCTTTTTTGTTATTGTTGTTTTAAGAGGTTGTGTTTTGTTTTTTTGTGTGTGTGTGGTTTTGTTTTTTTGTTTTTTGTTTTTTTTTTAGGATTTTACTTATTTACTTGACAGAGAGGTCACAAGTAGGGAAAGAAGCATGCAGAGGGATAGGGGAAGCAGGCTCCTTGCTGAACATAGAACCTGATGTGGGACTCCATCCCAGGACCCTGAGAACATGAACTGAGCCAAAAGCAGAGGCTTAACCCACTGAGCCACCCGGGCACCCCATTGTTGTTGTTTTAAGGTTTATTTATTTGAGAGATAGAGAGAGCAGTGGTGAGGGGCAGAGGGAGATGGAAAGAGATAATCCGAGAATCTTAAGCCGACTTCCCGCCAAGCAGGATCCTGACGTGGGGCTTGATCTCATAACCCTGAGATCATGATCTGAACCAGTCAAGAGACAGACACTTGACCTACCCACCCACCCCCAGACTTAATGTCTTTTTTTTTTTAGATTTTTAAAAATTAACTATTTTTATTAACATATAATGTATTATGTGCCCCAGGGGTACAGGTCTATGAATCATCAGGCTTACACACTTCACAGCACTCATCATATCACAAACCCTCCCCAATGTCCATAACCCAACCACCATCTCCATACCCCCCCAGCAACCCTCAGTTTGTTTTGGGAGATTAAGAGTCTCTTATGGTTTGTTGCCTCCCGATCCCATCTTGTTTCATTTTTTACTTCCCTATTCACCAAAACCCCCACTATGCCTCTCAAATTCCTTACATTAGGGAGATCATATGATAATTGTCTTTCTCTGATTGACTTATTTTGTTCAGCATAGTACCCTCTAGCTCTATCCACTTCATTGTAAATAGCAAGATTTCATTTCTTTTGATGGCTGCATAGTACTCCATTGTATATATATACCACATCTTGGTTATCCACTCATCTGTTGATGGACATCTAGGTTCTTTCCATAGTTTGGCTATTGTGGACATTGCTGCTATAAACATTTGGATGCATGTGCCCCTTTGGATCACTACATTTGTATCTTTAGGGTAAATACCAAGTACTGTGATTGCTGGGTCATAGGGTAGCTCTATTTTCAACTTTTTGAGGAAACTTCATGCTATTTTCCAGAGTAGCTGCACCAGCTTGCATTCCCACCAACAGTGTTGGTAGGACTTTCTCCACATCCTTGCCAACATCTGTCATTTCCTGAATGGTTAATTTTAGCCATTCTGACTGGTGTGAGATGATATCTCATTGTGGTTTTGATTTGTATTTCCCTGATACCAAGTGATGTGGAGCACTTTTTCATGTTCTGTTGGCCATCTGGATGTCTTCATTGCAGAAATGTCTGTTCATGTCCTCTGCGCATTTCTTGATTGGATTCTTTGTTCTTTGGGTGTTGAGTTTGATAAGTTTTTTTTTTAGATTTTGGATACTAGCCATTTATTGGATATGTCGTTTGCAAATATCTTCTCCCATTCTGTCAGCTGTCTTTTGGTTTTGTTGACTGTTTCCTTTGCTGTGCAAAAGCTTTTGATCTTGATGAAGTCCCAGTAGTTCATTTTTGCCCTTGCTAACCTTGCCTTTGTCAATGTTTCTAGGAAAAAGTTGCTGTGGCTGAGGTCGAAGAGGTTGCTGCCTGTGTTCTCCTCAAGGATTTTGATGGATTCTTGTCTCACACTGAGGTCTCTCATTCATTTTGAGTCTATTTTTCTGTGTGGTATAAGGAAATGGTCCAGTTTTATTTTTCTGCATGTGGCTGTCCAATTTTCCCAACAGCGTTTGTTGAAGAGACTATCGTTTTTCCATTGGACTTTCTTTCCTGCTTTGTTGAAGTTTAGTTGACCATAGAGTTGAGTGTCTATTTCTGGGCTCTCTATTCTGTTCCATTGATCTATATGTCTGTTTTTGTGCCAGTACCATACTGTCTTGATGATGGCAGCTTTGTAATAGAGCTTGAAGTCTGGAATTGTGATGCCACCAACTTTGGCTTTCTTTTTCAACACTCCTCTGGCTATTCGGGTCTTTTCTGGTTCCATATAAATTTTAGGATAATTTGTCCCATTTCTTTGAAAAAAAAAAGATGGAATTTTGATAGGAATTGAATTAAATGTATAGATTGCATTATATAGCATAGACATTTTTATAATATTTGTTCTTCCAATCCAGGAGCATGAAACATTTTTCCATTTCTTTGTGTCTTCCTCAATTGCTTTCATGAGTACTTCATAGTTTTCTGAATAGATTCTTTGCCTCCTTTGTTAGGTTTATTCCTAGGTATCTTATGGTTTTGAGTGCAACTGTAATGGGATTGACTCCTTTATTACTCTTTATTCTGTCTTGTTGGTATATAGAAATGCAACTGATTTCTGTGCATTTATTTTATATTCTGACCATTTATTGAATTCCTATATGAGTTCTAGCAGTTTTGGAGTGGAGTCTTTTGGGTTTTCCACATAAAGTATCATATCACTGGCAATGAGTGAGAGTTTGACTTCTTCTTTGCCAATTCAGATGCATTTTATTTCTTTTTGTTGACTAGTACTAGGACTTCTAGTACTATGTTGAATAGCAGTGGTGATAGTGGACATCCCTGCCATGTTCCTGATCTTAGCAGAAAAGGTCTCAGTTTATCCCCTTTGAGAATGATATTTGCCATGGGTTTTTCATAGATGGCTTTGATAATACCGAGGTATGTACCCTCTATCCCTACATTTTGAAGAGTTTTAATCAAGATGGGGTGCTGTACTTTATCAAATGCTTTTTCAGCATCTATTGAGAGTATCATACAGTTCTTATTCTTTTATTAATGTATTGTATCACATTGATTGATTTGCAGATGTTGAACCAACCTTGCAGCCTGGAATAAATCCCAGTTGCTCGTTGTGAATAATCCTTTTAATATATTGTTGGATTCTATTGGCTAGTATTTTGGTGAGAATTTTCACATCTGTGTTCATCAAGAATATTGGTCTGTAATTCTCCTTTTTGATGGGGTCTTTGTCTGGTTTGGGGATCAAGGTATTGCTGACCTCATAAAATGAGTTTGGAAGTTTTCCTTCCATTTCTAATTTCTAATTCCTTCCAGTTCTAAATTTTGGAGAATAGGTATTAATTTTTCTTTAAATATTTGGAAGAATTCTGCTGGGAAGCCATCTGGGCCTGGGCTCTTGTTTATTCGGAGATTTTTAATTGCTTCAATCTCCTTACTGATTATGGGTCTGTTCAGGTTTTCTATTTCTTCCTGGTTCAGTTTATATGTCTCTAGGAATGCATTAGTTTCTTTCAGATTGTCAAATTTGCTGGCATATAGTTGATAATATGTTCATATAATTGTTTGTATTCCTTTGGTGTTGGTTATGATCTCTCCTCTATCATTCATGATTTTATTTATTTGGGTCCTTTCTCTTTTCATTTTGATAAGTCTGGCCAGGGGGTTTTCAATTATTAATTCTTTCAAAGAATTAAATTTCAAATAATTAATAAGTTTTGTTGATTTATTCTACAGGGGTTTTTTTGGTTGTTCTTTTTGTTTGTTTGTTGTTTTTTTGTTTCTATTTCATTGATTTCTGCTCTGATCTTTATGATTTCTCTTCTGCTGAGTTTAGGCTTTCTTTGCTGTCCTTTCTCCAGCTCCTTTACATGTAGGGTTAGGTTGTGTATTTGATACCTTTCTTGTTTCTTGAGAGAGGCTTGTATTGCTATTTATTTTCCTCTCAGGACCACCTTTGCTGTGTCCTACAGATTTTGAACAGTTGTGTTTTCATTATCATGTGTTTCCATGAATTTTTTCAATTCTTCTTTAATTTCCTGGTTGACCCATTCATTCTTTAGTAGGATGCTCTTTAGCCTCCAGGTATTTGAGTTCTTTCCAACTTTCTTCTTGTGATTGAGTTCTAGCTTCAGAGCATTGTGGTCTGAAAATATGCAGGGAATGATCTCAATCTTTTGGTACTGGTTGAGACCTGATTTGTGACCCAAAATGTAATCTATTCTGGAGAATATTCCCTGTACACTAGAGAAGAATGTGTATTCTGTTGCTTTGGGATGGAATGTTCTGAATATATCTGTGATGTCCATCTGGTCCAGTGTGTCATTTAAGGCCTTTATTTCCTTGTTGATCTTTTGCTTGGATGATCTATCCATTTCAGTAAAGAGGGTGTTAAAGTCCCCTACTATTATTGTATTATTGTCGTTGTGTTTCTTTGGTTATGTTATTAATTGGTTTATGTATTTGGCTGCTCCCATGTTAGGGGCATAGATATTTAAAATTGTTAGATCTTCTTGTTGGACAGACCTTTGGGTATGATATAGTGTCCTTCCTCATCTCTTATTATAGTCTTAGGCTTAAAATCTAATTTGTCTGATTATAATGATTGCCACCCCAGCATTCTTTTGATGTCTATTAGCATGGTAAATTGTTTTCCACCGCCTCACTTTAAATCTGGAGGTGTCTTTGGGTCTAAAATGAGTTTCTTGTAGACAGCATATGGCTGGGTTTTGTTTTTTTAATCCATTCTGATACACTGTGTCTTTTGATTGGGGCATTTATCCCATTAACATTCAGGGTAACTATTGAAAGATATGAATTTAATGCCATTGTATTGTCTGTAACGTGACTGTTACTGTATATTGTCTCTGTTCCTTTCTGGTCTACTATATTTAGGCTCTCTCTTTTCTTGGAGGACCCCTTTCAATATTTCCTATAGGGCTGGTTTGGTGTTTGCAAATTCTTTCAGTTTTCATTTGTCCTGGAAGCTTTTTATCTCTCCTATTTTCAATGACAGCCTAGCTAGATATAGTATTTTTGGCTGCATTTTTTTTTTTCTTGTTTAGTGCTCTGAATATATCATGCCAGTTCTTTCTGGCTTGCCAGGTCTCTGTGGATAAGTCTGCTGCCAGTCTAATATTTCTACCATTGTATGTTACAGACTTCTTGTTCCAAGCTACTTTCAGGATTTCCTCTTTATCACTAGCACTTGTAAGGTTTCTTTATTAGATGTTGGGGTGTGGACCTATTTTTATTGATTTTGAGGGAGTTTCTCTGTGCCTCCTGGATTTTGATGCTTGTTCCCTTTGCTGTATTAGGGAAATTCTCCATTATAATTTGATCCAATATGCCTTCTTCCCCATCTCTCTCTCTTCTTCTTATAGAATTCCAATTATTCTAATATTATTTCATCTTATGATATCACTTATCTCTTGAATTCTCCCCTCGTGGTCCAGCAGTCATTTGTCTTTCTTTTGCTAAACTTCTTTATTCCCCATCATTTAATCTTCTATATCACTAATTCTCTCTTCTGCCTCATTTATCCTAAAAGTAAGAGCCTTCATTTTTACAAAAAGATTTTATTTATTTGACAGATTACAAGTAGGCAAAGAGAAAGGGAAACAGTCTCCCTGCGGAGCAAAGAGGCCAAGTTGGGGTTCAATCCCAGGACCCTGAGACCATGACCTGAGCCGGAGAGGCTTAACCCACTGAGCCACCCAGGCTCCCCAAGCCTCCATTTTTTACTGCACCTCATTAATAGCTTTTTTTTTTTTTTTTAATTTCAGCTTGGTTAGATTTTAGTTCTTTTATTTCTCCAGACAGTGTTCTCTAATATCCTCCATGCTTTTTTGAACCCCACTAGCACCTTGAGAATCATCATTCTGAAGTCTAGATCTGACATATTACCAATGTCTGTATGGATTAGGTCCCTAGCCATCAGTACTGCTTCTTTTTCTTTTTTTGTGTGTGTGGTGAGGTTTTCTGCCTTGTCATTTTATCCAGGTAAGAATATATGAACAAGAGAATAAAATACTAAAAGGGTGGCAAAGGCCCCAGAAAAATGTATGCTAACAAAATCAGAAGAGACCCCAAACTGGGGGAAGAAGAAAGGGGGGAAAAAGAAATTTTGAAAAAAAATGCGTATATATATATGTATTTTTTTTTCCAAAATTTCTGAATATATCATTCCAGTTCTTTCTAGCCTGCCAGGTCTCTGTGGATAAGTCTGCTGCCAATCTAATATTATACACACACACACACACACACACACACACACACACACACACACTGGTGAATAGAACACAGCCACCCATTTGATTTTGGGTGTATTTTGGGCTCTTAGAAGAAACAACGTCCCAAAATTTTAAAGAAAGAAAAACTTATATATGTATACACAAAAATGAAGGTAAACATGATGAAGGGATAGAATATGACTGTAATGATGAAAATTTTTAAAAAATTCTAAAAAAGGAATTGATAAGAAAAATTGGCTGGTAAAAGAAAGAGGAAGAAAAAAACAGGGAGATAATGTGCTCAGGCTAAAGACTAGAACAAATCCCTGTGCTAGATTTAGGGTATATTTTGATCTATTAGAAGAAATTGTATCCCAAAGATTTTTTAGGAAAAAAACACCGTATGTATACACAAAAAATAAGGTTAAATACAATGAAGGATACAATATGACTATAATAATGAAGGTTTAAGGTGTTTTTTAGGGTTTTTTTATTTGTTTGTTTTGTTTTGTTTTTTAGAGAGGTATTGTTAGGATAAACTAGTTAAAAAATGTTAAAAGAGGAAAGAGGGAAAGTTAAAAAATTAGAATAAAAAAAAATAAAAATTTAACTTCGCAAGACTAAAGGATCATGGGGATAAAGCCATGAATTCCATGCATTTCTTTCCCCTAACTGTGGAGTTTTGCTGTTCTCCTTGCTCAGTGAGCTTGCTCTTGGCTGGATGTTCTTCCTGATCTTCTGGGGGCAGGGCCAGCTGTAGTGAGTCTCAAATGTCTTTGCCTGAGGCAGAATTGTACCACCCTTGCCAGGGGCCAGGCTAAGAAATTTGCTCAAGTTTGCTCTCCAGAGTTTGTGTTCCCTGAACACTTTCCGTAGAACTCCAGAGGATGGGAATGAAAATGGTGGCCTCCCAATCTCCAGCCCAGAGGAGCCAAGAGCTTGGGGCCCCATTCCTCAGTGCACCCTCAGAGAAAAGGGGTCAGTCACTCCCATCTCCCTGGTCTCCAGCTGCACTTTGGGTTCACCTGGCCTGTGACTGAGTGTTTCTGTCTCTGGCGCATGGCCCCATTTGAAGTGTCCAAACCCAGCAGATTCCTGCCTCCAAAGGAGGAAGGTGAGTCTCCCTGGATCTGCCACTTGCAGGGTTCCTGCTCAAAGAGCAGTGGTCCGACTGTGCTGAAGATCTAGGTTTAAGGTAATACCAAGTTGAGAGCTCACTCCTCAGCTCTGTCTCTGCAGCTGGCTACCTTGTTCTGATACCTGAGAGCTCTGCCACACTTAGTGACCCCCAATCTTTCAGTGACCCCGCAGGTCCTGAGACCATATTGTCCCTGCGAGGGCTCCACCACAGCTTAGCCTCTGGAGTGATGTCCCTTAGTGGAGCAGACTTCTAAAAAAGTTCTGATTTTGTGCTCCACTGCTCCGCCACTTGCCGGGAGCCCCCCCACCCCCACCTCACCGTGGTCCACCTTCCTATTGCCTCGGATTCACTTCTACTTACATCCTATCCTTCAGAAAGTGGTTGATTTTCTGTTCCTAGAATTGCTGCTCTTCTCTTCAATCTCCTATTGAATAGGTGTTCAGAATGATTTGATAACTAGCTGAACTCCTGCTACCTGATGTCATTTCAGTCCACTACTCCCCCACTTTCTTGTCTCTCCCCAGACTAAACTTCTTTTTTTTTTTTAAGATTTTATTTATTTATTTGACAGACAGAGATCACAAGTAGGCCGAGAGGCAGGCAGGCAGAGAGAGAGAGAGGAGGAAGCAGGCTCCCCACTGAGCAGAGAGCACGATGCGGGACTCGATCCCGGGACCCCGAGATCATGACCTGAGCCGAAGGCAGCAGCTTAACCCACTGAGCCACCCAGGCGCCCCAGACTAAACTTCTTAATATAAGTATAATTTCTTATTTTTCTTTATGTTCCTAGTGTTTGGCACAAAACTTTGCACAAATCAGTCATTCAATGATATCTGTTAAATCAAATTGAATTAATTATACAAATGAAATAGACCAAGTCAGAAAAGCAGTTGATCAAAAATTAAAGTATAAAAAAGAAAATAAAATCATAAGTGACAGTGAAAATATATATTCTAAGTCCCTTCTACAAAGAGGAAATTTGAGATGAAAGTGTTAATTAGGAGCAGTCTTCAAATCATCCTATGTTTTATTTCTGGTTCTGTTTTACTTTTTAATGCCTTTCTTCACATTCTTTCATTTCTGTTGCTGTTAACTCCTTCCAAATTCATTTTCTGTCATCTCTGTTAACAGATCATCTTCTGTCATGATCTGATAATGATCTACTGGTTTAGATATGTTGGGTTAAGTTAAATCTATCAGTAAAAATAATTTGGTAGATTTCTTTTTACTTTTAAAAATGCGACTAATAGAAAATCTAGATGACCTGTGTGGCTTGCAATCTATTTCTATTGTACAGCCCTGCTCTAGACTATAATCAGTGATCTTTTTAAAATGAAAATGTGTTCATGTCATTATCATGTTTTAAACCTTGCACATAGGATAAAAACCAAGATTTTAATGTTGCCTTCAAGCACATTTCTAATCTGGCCCTTGCCTACCTCTTCAGCCCCACACCATCCTCCTCAACCCTGATAGCTTCATACTTCTTGCAGTTACATTCTTCTCTTCTTAGCTGCATTCCTTTCCTATATTATTTCCTACCTTAAATGCTTTTCTCACTCTTCATGTGTCCAGTTCCTACTCATCCTTTAGGTCTCAGCTGAAATGTTACTCTGTTACTACATGAGGGAAGCATTACTTGGCAGGTTGTAATCTTAGCATGAGCTATCATAACAAGATGAGACAGGTGGCTGGGTTGCTTAAAAGAACAGAAATTTGTTTTCCCACATTTCTGTAGGCTGGAAGTCTGAGATCAGAGTGCTAGTATGGTTAGGTTTTATTGAAGGCTCTCTTTCAGGCCAGAAGTGGCCACCTTCTTCATGTGCCCTCACATGGCAAAAAAAAAAAAAAAAAAAGAGAGAGAGAGAGAGAGAGAGAGAGAGAGAGACTCTGTTATCTCTTCTTATAAGGGCAGTATCCTATCATGAAGGCTTCATCTAATCTTTATTATCTTGCAAAGACCCATCTCCAAATACTACCACAGTAGGGGCTAAGGACTCAATATATGAATTTTTGTGGGGCAGATACAGTCCAGTCCAATAGCATTCCTCAACCTTTATTAGATCCCCTATTATTTTATCTTATAGCAATCTGTCTTGTCCTATGTAATACTTATCACAATTTGTAATTATGTATTTATTACTTTGACAGAGATAGCATTGCAGAGTTCTTATTCAGTAAATGGTTATGTCAACACTTTTCTTGGGCTTATGTACTTTAAGAGATATAAGGAAACTGAGATGTCATCTAGATGGATGTCTTTGTTTTAGATATGAGGAAACTGATACATTTCTGCCTTTATTTAAAAGGGGGTTCTCTTTTCTTTATGTCTTATAGAGTTAGTTATCTTTAGACTGAGCAGCTCTATTATAGTATACTGTACCACATACTATGATAAAGTATGATAGATGAGATGAGGAGGTCCTGCACACTTATATCAGGAATGCAGTCTTCTCTTGTATCTTGGGACTATTTAACATGGACTCACCCTGTGCTGTGTGTGAGGGAGAGTGGGAGAGGATAAGCCTTTAGATTCCAAAGAAGCCTGATCTATCTTTTCTATTTCCAAGTAATGCAAGCTTTTTTTTCCAAATAATTCAAATTATATGAAAAGAGTGAGGTTGGTTGTAGTCAATATCTCTCAGCTTTGTATATCTAATGAAGTCTTCATTTAGCCTTCATTTTTGAAAGAGTTTTCCCTGAATATAGAATTCTAGGTTGATAGTACTCAAAAGATATTTCCAATTGTTTTTTGTCTTTCTTGTCTTCACTCCTCAGTATGTAATGTGTCATTTTTCTCTGGCTACTTTTAAGATTCTGTCTTTATTGCTGGTTGTCAAATACTTTATTACAATGTGACTTTCATGGTTTTCTTTATATTTATTCTGCTTTGGGTTTGTTGGGCTTCTTGGATCTTTGGGTTAATAATTTTTATCAAATTAAAAAAATGTTTAGCCATTCTTTCTTCAAATTTTTTTTTCTGCCCTATCTTCTCTCCTCTGAGACTAATTCCATACACATTAGACTACTTTATTCTGTCCCACAAGTAATTTTTTTCAATCTTTTTTCTGTCTCAATGCAATTTTTTGTCTCCATGAAATTTTTTCAATTTTTTTTGTCTCAATGCTTAATTTTGCATAGTTCCTTAGCTGTATATCTTGAAGTCAATTTATTATTTTTTTTTCTTTAGCAGTGTCTCTCCAGTGTACTTTTACATCTCAGATTATGCACTTTTTTTTAATCTCTAAAAGTTGTATACAGGCTCTTCTTATATCTTTGGCTTTTCTCTTTATGATGATTACATATTATCTACCATTTTAAACATATGAGTCTTAGTTACACTAGCCATTTTAATATCCTTGTCTGTTGGTTTCATCTCTTCCACTTTTGTGTCTGTTTCTCTTGGTTATGGGTCATATTTTCTGCTTCTTTACATTATCTATTATCTTTTTAATTGAGGTATAATTGACATATAATATTATTTCCAGTTTACAACATAATAATTTGATATCTATATACATTACAAAATTATCACCACAATAGGTCTACTTAATGTCTGTCACATTACATAGTTACAAAACTTTTTTCTTATGATGATAATTTTTGAAGGCTACTCTCTGAGCACCTTTTGAATATGCAATACATTATTATTAGCTATAGATACTATGTTGTGCACTACTCTCCATTACTTATTTATTTTGTATTTGGAAGTTCTTGTCTTTTGACCCCCTCATTTCTCCCACTCATCTTCTACCTTCAGTAGCCACTACTTTGTTCTCTGAGTCGATGAACTTTTTTGTTCCCAAAATTTCACATATATGTGCAATCATAGAGTATTTGTCTTTCTCTATTTGACTTATTTCATTTAGCATAATACCCTCAAGATCCATCCACGCTGTCATAAAAGACAAGATTTCATTGTTTTTATGGCTGAATAGTATTCCATTTATACCACATTTTCTTTTTTCATTCATCCATCATTGAACACCTAGGTTGTTTCCATATCTTGGTTATTGTAAATGTTGCAGTGAACATGGGTATGCGTATATCTTTCTGAGGTTGTATTTTAGTTTTCTTCAAATAAATACCAAAAAGTGGAATTGTTGGATCATATAGTAGTTCTACCTTTAATATTTTGAGGAACTGTTTTCCATAATGGTTGCACCAGTTTACATTCCCATCAGCAGTGTACAAGGGCTTCCTTTTCTCTATATTCTTACCAAAATTAGTTATTTCTTATCTTTCTAATAATAGCTATCCTAATAGGTGTGAGGTGATCTCATTGTGGTTTTGATTTTCATTTCCTTGATGATTAATGATGTTGAGCATTCTTCCATATACCTGTTCACCATCTGTATATCTTCTTTGGGAAAAAAATGTCTATTTAGATCTTCTGCCTATTTTTAAAGTGGATTGTTTCTTTTTTGGGTGCTGAGTTGTATGATTCTTTATCATACCTGGTCTTTGTAATTTGATGCTAAACATTGCTAATTTTGCATTACTGGTACTTGGGTTTTCTTTTTGTCCTTTAAATAGCATTTGACTTTCTTCTGCATGCCATTAACTTACTTAGAATAAATAGTTAGAGACTCTCTTTTAAGCTTTGCCAGAGTGAAAGCAGAGCAACTTTTGTGTAGGGTTATTTTAGTCATTCCACTAAGGCCTTCTGGGGATTCTTCCTAAGGCCCTGTGTATTACAAGATCTTTTTACTTTGGCAAGTAAAAAAACAAACTATTCCCAGCAGAACTATTCCCACACATTGTTTTGCCTGTTCTTTTCCTGGTAGCTCTTTCCCTCCCCAGTCTTGGGTAGTTTCTTCATTTACATGAACTGATTAGTATAGAGCTGAAAGACTCAAAGAGAGCCCTCTGCAAATTTCTAGAACTCTCTCTCAATATATGCAGTTCTTTTCTCTGGTGCTCTGCTCTATAAAATCTAATCATCTTGGTCAACTTAAATTCCAATCTCTGTGCTTTCAACACAGTGAGAGTACCATACTGCATTTGGTTTCTTTTTGTTTTATGTCTGGAAAATCTCTCTGGGCAGTAAGACAGTGTGGTTCTAGAGCTCATCCTGTTGTGTACCTTTCCTTGGGGATTATATTTCTGTGGTGTCTGTTGTCCAATGCCTGAAAACTGTTTTTTCCCCCACATATTTTATATTTGTTTAAAGTGAAGGGTAAGTCAGTTCCTTGTTACTCCATTTTAGCCAGGACCTAAAGTCCCCATTTGTTTGTCTTCTGTAAGAAAGCACTATGTCTTTTGCACCTCATAGACTCAAAGAATTTTAGAACTCAGTGGACTCCTAGAAGACATCTAATCTAAGTCTTTATAGATTTCTGGTAAATGATACTCAGACATGAAGAAAAACACACAACAATATGACTTTATGCTGTATAGGAAGCCATTTTATTACAGCTGTTAAAATAATAGCAATTATACCACAATTGATGAAATGGAATTATTGATGATGACATTAGGAGTAGAGTAATAGCATTCTGGGCATTGTCACCAGGTAAGTCATCTTTGGGAGGTGCCTGTGTAATCACCCTTACTGAGTCCAAAGATAAAGAAAAAAAATCCCAATTTAATTCTGTTGGCTACTAGTTTCCATTGCTATTGAATGCTTGGACTGTAGGACTCCTTTTCTTTTCCAGCAACAATTTCAGTAATTGGTTGACTCCAGGTTCTAACTGCCTTCTTGATACTTTTTCCCTCTGCAGAGACACTGGTGATATTTTACTGATCCGTATCTACCTGCTGTCTACTTAAAAGCAACTTCAGTTTCGTTTAAGATGTACCTGAATCTAAAATCTCTTTACTGTCCATCCTCATTGTTCATTACCTGCCTCTTTACAGATGATACTCTCCTTAATATCAACTTTGTAAGGATTTCCACCCAATCCACTAAAGTGGAAATATGAAACTTGAGGCTCCTGTCAAGTGCTAATATGGAAAGGGAGCTTACACTTTAGGAAACACTTGTTCTTTCTTTCACTACCATAGAACATACCATAGTGCAAAATGGACCTCAATTGAAATCTCATTTCTAACTTAGTTATGATTAGAGCCATGGTTAAAGATTTTAATAATAGTGTGATATTGTGATGTGATAAGCAATATAAGTATATCTGGTCTTCCCCATTTTTTTGGCCAGAGTCCCATTTTAATTTTTTAAGTGGTAACAGCTACAAAGGCTAAAGAAGTGTCTCTTGTTATTCATAACAAGTCCCAATCCTGGCAGGGAGCCACTAAAATCCTCAGAATCTCCTAAGTGATGAGTCATAAAGGTGTCTTGATATTCATAATAAACACATTTCAGCCACATCTGAGTTTATGTTACAGACCTGATATTTGGAAAACTCCTAGATAACCCCAGGATGAGGGGGTGCTGGCTGCTAAAGGAAACAACCATGTGATTAGAGGTTTAGAAATTTTGATCCCACTCTCTGACCTCAGGGGATTTAGAAGGGCTAGAAGCTGAGTTAATGACCAATGGCTAAGTATTTAATTATTTGATTAATTAAATAATTATTTAATCAATCATTTAACTAAATTATTAATTAAATTATTTAATTAATCATACCTACATAAGAAGCCTCTATTAAAATCTTTTATTTTATTTTATTTATTTATTTTTGTTAATTTCTTTTCAGTGTAACAGAATTCACTGTTTATGTACCACACCCAGTGCTCCATGCCATATGTGCCCTCCATAATAGCCACCACCTGGCTCCCCCAACCTCCCACTCCCTGCCCCTTCAAAACCCTCAGATTGTTTTTCAGAGTCTATAGTCTCTCATGGTTCATCTCCCCTTCCAATTTCCCTCAATTCCCTTCTCCTCTCCATCACCCTATGTCCTCCATGTAATTTGTTATGCTCCACAAATAAGTGAAACCAAATGATAATTGACTCTCTCTGCTTGACTTATTTCACTCAGCATAATCTCTTCCAGTCCCATCCATGTTGCTACAAAAGTTGGGTATTCATCCTTTCTGATGGAGGCATAATACTTCATAGTGTATATGGACCACATCTTCCTTATCCATTCATCCGTTGAAGGGCATCTTGGTTCTTTCCAGTTTGGCGACCGCCATTGCTGCTATAAGCATTGGGGTACAGATGGCCCTTTCTTTTTTCACTACATCTGTATCTTTGGGGTAAATACTCAGTAGTGCAATTGCAGGGTCATAGGGAAGCTCTATTTTTAATTTCTTAAGGAATCTCCACACTGTTCTCCAAAGTGGCTGCACCAACTTGCATTCCCACCAACAGTTAAAGAGGATTCCCCTTTCTCCACATCCTCTCCAACACACGTTGTTTCCTGTCTTACTAATTTTGGCCATCCTAACTGGTGTGAGGTGGTGTCCCAATGTGGTTTTAATTTGAATCTCCCTGATGGCTAGTGATGATAAACATTTTTTCATGTGTCTGATAGCCATTTGTATGTCTTCATTGGAGAGTTGTCTGTTCATGTCTTCTGCCCATTTTTTGACATGATTATCTGTTTTGTGTGTGTTGAGTTTGAGAAGCTCTTTATAGATCCTGGATATCAGCCTTTTGTTTGTACTGTCATTTGCAAATAACTTCTCCCATTCCGTGGGTTGCCTCTTTGTTTTTTGACTGTTTCTTTTGCTGTGCAGAAGCTCTTGATCTTGATGAAGTCCCAAAAGTTCATTTTCACTTTTGTTTCCTTTGCCTTTGGAGACATATCTTGAAAGAAGTTGCTGTGGCTGATATCAAAAAGGTTACTGCTTATGGCTAAGTATTTAGTTATTTGATTAATTAAATAATTATTTAATCAATCATTTAACTAAATTATTAATTAAATTATTTAATCAATCATACCTACATTAGAAGCCTTTATTAAAATCTTAATCAAAGGGATTAGGAAAGTTTCTTGGTTGGTGAGCATATGGAGAGGCTGGGAGGGTAACACGCCCACAGAGGGTGTGGAAACTCCACATCCCTTCCCTTAAACCTCATCCTATGCATCTCTTCCACCTGATTATTGTTGAGTTGAATCCCCTTTATAGTAAACTGTTAATTTCATAAGTAAATTGTTTTCCTGAGTTTTCTGAACCACTCTAGCAAATGATTAAACTTGGGAAAAGGGTCATGGTATCTCCGATTTAGAGCCAATTAGTCACAAGCACAGGTGGCAACCTGGACTTGTGATTGTCATCTGAAGTTGAGGGGTGAGGGTATTTTTGTAGTACTAAGTCCTTAACTTGTGGGGTGTGATGTAAATTCAGCAGTAAGTTAAATTATGGATACCTAGTTGGTATCCAGAAAACTGGAGAATAGTTGGGTGTGGAAAACCCACAAACATCTGGTGTCAGAAGTGAAGTATTAGGAGCAGTAAAGGTAGAGGAGAAATGCAGAATGTTTTCCTCTTTCAAGCAATATCTATTTTCTATTACTAAAAATATATGTGCACAGAGTAGTTTAAGATAATCACACAACATTCTAGTAGGTTTTATAATTACATCCACAATTTCTGACCTCTCCTTTCCTATATGCATGTCTTTTAGAGGTAGTTATTATTAGGGTATCAATTTTTTTAAAAAAGAAAGAAGGAAAGTTAAAACTACCAGGGAAATAATGCCTCATCTTCATGACTTTTCCTATTTTTTGACATTTCACCCCTTTTAAAATGGTATTTCTTTGAGTTACTTATACAACTAAAATGCTTTGGAGAAAATTAAACTATACCTTAACTTATTGTTGTATTTTATAACAGTATCTTTTTTTAACATAAAATCATCAAACGTAATTTATATCTACCAGCAATATCTGATTCATGTGTTTTATTGAAAATGAGACACCTAGGGTGCCTGGGTGGCGCAGTCAGTTAAAATGTGAACACTTGATTTTGGCTCAGGTCATGATCTCAGGGTGGTGAGATGGAGCCCTGCTTGGGTTCTGCTCAGTGGGGAGTCTGTTGGAGATTCTCTTTCTCCCTCTCCCTTTGCCCCTCTCCCTCCTTGTTCTCTCTCTTTCTTTCTCTCTTCAAAATATTTAAAATCCTTAAAACTAAATAAATAAAAGAGAATGAGACTCCCTTGAGGACTATGTACTACTAATCTTGCTTTGTATCAGTGACTCAACTCTTATCAAACAACTTCTTCTAAACAAAATGATTGTAGAAGAATCAGTTGTCTCTGATTGTATATACCACATAAAATCAAATTTAAAAGGATTATGCTATGACACAGGGTACCCTCCAAGATGCTTGAAAAATGACCATTGTGTATAACATATATGTATGATGAATACTTAAGAACTGCCATATATTATGAACATATACTTTCCTGTCAGCTTATGTGTACATATATGTTAAAAATCAGGGCTTCGAGTTTTGTAGAAATAACCATGGAATTTGAAAGAGCTGCATGGAGTTAAAGTTAGAGCTGCATGAGAAATTGCCCCTTTGTCACAACCTGAAACACCACCAGGACTTGAAGTATGGAGAGTAAAATTCCTTTCACTCAAAACTGGCTAAAACAAGGAAGTGGTTACTATTGAAGCATTTAAGAAAACTTAGTTATTTGTTTATATCCTTTTCAAGTTGGGTTTTATGCATAAGCACCCCATCTTTTCAAAAGAAAATTTCAGGCCAACTATTCAAGTATATCATTTCTTTACCGGGGTTTTTTTGTTGCTGTTTTTTGGTTTTGGGGGTTTTTTGCCTTCAATATAGTTGTGGTTTCTGTTTTCTCATGTTCCATCTTAAATAAATTGTCAGCAAGATCCAGTCTCCATTACTTCACACCTGAGCACCATGATAACTCTTTCTCTCTACTCTATTTCATCACAAAACCCTGTAATAGCTACTGAAGCCTTTTTCACCTTTCATCATTCTATCAGCAGTCTTTTGATGGCCTAATGGTCCAACTATGCTGCACTGATAGAGATCCCAAGCTGTTCATTCTGCATAGAAGCTGCATGAAAATACTCCAAGGTAAACCTGGCGATTCACAGACCTGTACCCCTGGGGATAAAAATATATGTTTATAAAAAATAAAAAATTAATTAAAAAAAAAAAGAAAATACTCCAAGGAGCCCCAAGTTTCAATATGCCAGAACAAAGCTTTGTATTACATCTTTGTATTATGCCCTTTTTAGATATACAAATATACAACCAAATAACTTGGTACAACCACTGTATAAAGTAGTTACATATCTGCCTTCAAATAAAAAAAAATTGAAATGTTCTGATTATTTTTTTTTTTAAAGATTTTTATTTATTTGACAGACAGAGACCACAAGCAGGCAGAGGCAGGCAGAGAGAGAGGAGGAAGCAGGCTCCCTGCTGAGCAGAGTCTGATGCGGGGCTTGATCCCAGGACCCTGGGATCATGACCCGAGCCGAAGGCAGAGGCCTTAACCCACTGAGCCACCCAGGTGCCCCGAATGTTCTGATTATTTTAAGGTCAGAAAGTTATAATACTTTTTAATCTAGGTCTTTCCATATGTAGATGCCACAATAGGATTAAATAATACAGATTTAATTAAGGAATTGCCTGTGAGAGAAAAACAGATGGGAGTCAGAGAAGGCAGATTTTTTTGACCATGGTGTAAGAACAGTGAACAAAAAAAGGGAAGGAAAGTCAGATGGAACTATCCTAGATCACCATGCAACCTAAGGAAGTTTCAGCAAGACTCTCAGAGATTTCTCAAGGCAAAAGCGGCTGTCACCAGGGTTCTGAATCTACCAGGAATGGACCTATTTTGATAGCCCTTCCGTTTTCAACCCTTATCTGGGAGCAGCCCATGGGAAGCATGGCCTTAGAGCAAACAGGGGATGGATGCAGCTGAGCCCTGATCAGGTTCTCTGTGGTTACATTCTCATTCCCCACCACTATTACTTTCTTAAAATATCAAATATAGTTCATAATTCAGGAATTTATTTTATAGAAAACATCCAAATCCACTTAATTATAATTTCTGTCACTATAGGAATTATATATTATTATGTCAAATATTTAAGACTGGACACAATATGAAGTAAAATAACTAGGTCTCAAAACAATATACTTCATAAATGAGAAGCAAAGGAATCTTGCTGCCAACATTCCAGAGTCGAGCTGATTTCATCTACATCTTGAATCTGACTGTGTTTAGCATCTTAGGCAAAAACAGAAACAAATTAGGCAATTCTTTTTTATTATTATTATTTTTTAATTTTTTATTTTTTATAAACATATTTTTATCCCCAGGGGTACAGGTCTGTGAATCGCCAGGTTTACACACTTCATTATTATTATTTTTTTTAATAACAAAAGAAAGCCAATAAATTTAATACCATCTTTCTTCCTGGAACTAAACTCAAACGGGAAGTTATTACTTGCTTTCCTGTATAAATGCTTACTACCATAATGGGTCATATCTCCAATGGTGGATTTACTAAAGGATCAAAAAGCAGTTCAAGGAGATGATGTTGTACTGACCTCCCCTGACAGTAGAGGACTTAACATTAAGTCAAGGAATTTCTTCTTGGCTTAAGTAATATGACTCAAAAACCATGCCTTCAAGTATTCTAAAATAATACTGGGAAAAAACTCAAAGAATTCAAAAGAGAAAATAAGAGGCCTGCTCATTAGACTAGGCTAGACTTTCCCAATTGTCTGTTACTATAGAAAGGTCTTTGGTCAATCTTTGAGATATAAATTTATAGCAGAATTTATAATCAGTGTTTTTTAAAGTGTGCTGTGTAATATCATTCATAGCCCAAGAGAAGATATTAAAGGATAAGCAAAATTTGAATAATATCACTTTAACATGGTTTTTTCAAAATTTTTTTTAAAGATTTTATTTATTTATTTGCCAGAGAGAGAGAGAGAGAAAGAGAGCGAGGGCAAGCACAGGCAGGCCGAGTGGCAGCAGAGGCAGAGGGAGAAGCAGGCTCCCCACCGAGCAAGGAGCCCAAGTGGGACTTGGTCCCAGGACGCTGGGGTCATGACCTGAGCTGAAGGCAGCTGCTTAACCAACTGAGCCACCCAGGCGTCCCAAAATGTTTTAATAAATATATAACCAGCCCATTGAAACCATGAGTTCACAGATAAAATTTAGTCAATAAAACAATTTAAGATGAGTATTAAGTAATAGTATATTGGTAAGAAAACATGGAAAACATCAAATGGTGAGGGTGATGTAGTAGGCTAGATAATGCCCCCAAAGATGTCTACATACTAATCCCAGAATCTGTCAATGTTCACGTACATTGTGAAAGTTCACATTTTGCAAATATGACTGAACTAAGGATACTGAGATGAGATTATCCTGGATTATCTGGGAGGGCCCAGTGATATAATTGTAAGTGTTCTTAAGAAGGAGTCAGGAGGGTCAAACACAGGACTGGGAGATGTTACAAGGAAGTAAGAGGCTGGAGTGATGTAAGGAAGGGGCCTTGGGCCAAAGAACACAGGTGGCCTCCAGAAGCTGAAAAATACAAGGAGCAAATTCTCTGAAGCTCCAAGAAGGAACTACTACTGCCAACAACCTGATTTTAAACCCATTTAGAAGACTTATTTTAGACTTCTGACCTCCAGAACTGTAAAAGAGTAAATTCCTCTTGTTTTAAGCCAATGATAAACAGCTGGCTCCACAACTGTGTGATTTTGGGTAAGTTATTTTACCTCTCCATTCCTCAGCAAAATCAATCTATAAAAATATGGATTATAACAGAAACTATCCCATATCCTATTTCTGTTTATAACAACAGAAATAGAAAATGAATACAGATGTTTATCAAATGACTGACATTTGTGAAACACTGTTTTGGCAAGTGTCTGAAGGCAGGTATTTTACGTCACTGATTAAGGAAATAGTCATAAGCTACAGATGCCAGGTTTGTAACTTGTGTATTCATCATTCAACAAATATTTCTGCAAGTTACTCATTACCCTGGTATATAATTCATCTGGATGTGGACACTTGAAATCAGTTTTGTAATTTAATGATAATAATTAGTTAATAACATTTATTAATCATTAAGCAGGTAAGACATTGTTCTAAGCACTTTTTATGTATTATCTAGCCTTATGGGATAGTTTCTGTTATAATCCATACTTTTATAGATTGATTTTGCTGAGGAATGGAGAGGTAAAATAACTTACCCAAAATCACACAGTTGTGGAGCCAGCTTTGAACCTACAGGTCTATTTTTGCTTAGAGCCTGGGCTTTCACCATATTTAAGGAGTTCTAGGTGTTCTCTTTCCATTTCCTAGCCTAAATTTGACTTCAGTTCCCCCCCTTATAGTGTTGTTATGCTCTTCACTAAGTGATCATTCTTCTGGTTGTAGAAGCCAAAGTAAAATAAAAATAGTTCTGCCTTCCCTCTGCCATTTGATCATATTAAAACCACATTCCTATTCAATATTTATTAATAATTTTCTCAATAGAAAGCTATTTCAAATATAAAATAATACAAAGTAAAATACCTTTAACATTAAACAAAGCTCATGGAGAAGTAATAAAAATTTAACACTCAATTAAAATGTCATCAATTTTCTTTACAGGAATTTAGATTAATCTGTGTCTTTGCCCTTTGAAAGAGCAATATGGACTTACTCCATTACTGTGGAACCTTGGAAAAGACATTTAGGCCCTTTGGGCACCAAGACCCACTTCTGAAAAATTGGAGTTGGGCTGAAAAATTGGAGTTCCCCAAGCCTTCTTTGAATTTTTGAATTCAATGACTGCAATATATTTGTTTCTTTGGGGAAAAAGTACTTAAACAGAACACTGTCTGTTAATATGACACAGGACTCTGATTCACCAATGTTTCTAAGAGCCATGTGTCTTTTATGCTAGACTTATTACCTATCTTATAGACTACTTATGAAATGTGTTTCCTTTCAGTGGCTGGGACCATGTCATTATGTTTTCTTTAATGGTCTACTTGCTTCTGTGCACTTTCTACCTCTTGGTGAAAATCAGTACCCATTTAGTTTAAACTTAATCTTCTATTACAGTTTTCCAAATACTGCCTGCTTCAGCCACCCCAGTTAATATATAACATCACTTAGTTAACAGGCTCAGAAATGTCCAAAGTTAAGAGTGTCGCAGGAAGAATATCAGCATTAGGTATATGGTCAGACCAGATGACCAATTAGGGTCTCAGTGTTTTAGGAAATGTAATGTAATTTTAACACTGAAGATCCTAGATACCAGGAGTCCCTCAGTCCTGGGAAAAGCAAGATGGTTAGTTGCCCTTTTTAAGGTCCCTTAAATCCTAAGACTCTACATCAGTGCTGTCCAGTAGAATTTTCTGCAATGATAGAAATGTTCTGTATCTAACGCTATCCAATTCAATAGCTTCATCTGGCTATTAAGTACCTAAAATATGAACAATACAATTGAGGAACTGAATTTTAATTAAGTAGCCACATGTAACAAGTGGCTACTGTGTGGGACAGCACAGTTCTAAGTGATGCCATGAAAATGATCATTAGTGAGGTGTTTCTTATACAGCCCTCAAGGAAGCACGCTGGAAAGCAGTATGATTGCACACTTATATGACATCAACCCACCAGCTTTATGTCCTGTATCCACTGTTAATACCAAAAGGCTGTATAATAAGCTTACTCGGGAATATTGATAAGACTTGCCTTTATTACTCTTGAGATCAAAAAATAGATTCCATGATGTCTCTTTGAGAAACAAGTGATTTAAGTTATGTTTTAGTCTGAGTTTCGGTAGGCCAGTAGTCATATCCAAATGAAAGTACTCTAGTATAATCAGTACTCTGGTTTTGCTACTGAGAAAGAAGCAGCTGTGGATTTTAGGTGTATGGAGAGTGAGCCCTTTCTGGTGGTTTAGTGAGGCTAGGGACATTATACCAATTTAAGTTCCATCTTGGAATGAGGGCTGATTTAAAATTTTCCTAAGAGAAACCCAGGGAACTGAAGTTTGCTTTATTATATTAAAGTGAGCAGTCAGCAGACAGAAAAACACAACAGTACATCCCAAAGAAAAAAGATTTTTCTTGAATTGCAGAATGTTGACACCATACATCTGTCTGACATCAAAGCTGTTGGTTATAAATCTTGCAGATAACTGAACATCCCAAATCCACAAAGGCAAAAGTTGAAAGAGAAGTTGGAACATCAGAAGAGGCAAAGAAACTCCACAGCCCCTGAAGGAATTGAAGCCAGTTACAGTGTGACATATATCTTAGGTTTCTGCAGGATTTGGCTGTCCATTTAAATGCTAATGAGCAACCCTGGCATATCCCAGGGATTAAAGTGCTGAAGCAGGCGGCAGCACTGGAAATCTCAGACTGTTCTTGAATATTCAGTATCCATGTGCTAAAGAGTCCAGGTACACTTTTAAATGTCAGAGGACAAACCACAGCTCTCACTATGCTCTGCTATGAATTTCTTGGCAATGTGCCACTTTTTAAAGAAAGTACGAGTGCAGTTTTACGTTTTCAAGTGATTTTTATTCAGTTGACCTGATGTAAAACAAGAGGTCATTACCTGCAGTTTATACACAGGGTATTAATTGAAAGACAAATTCAAAAGTTCTTCCTGGTTAAAATTTTTTTAAAACTCTTTAACTTTCAATCATCTTCAGCTATAAGAACTGAAAACAGATATTTGAGGCAAATTTCAGGGTGGTTTTTTTTTTTTCTCTCTCATTTTCTTTTTTTTTTTTTGCTTGATAAGACTATTTTATTTATTTTATTTTTATTTTTATTTTATTTATTTATTTATTTATTTATTTTTATTTATTTCCAGCATAACAGTATTCATTATTTTTGCACCACACCCCGTGCTCCATGCAATCCGTGCCCTCTATAATACCCACCACCTGGTACCCCAACCTCCCACCCCCCGTCCCTTCAAAACCCTCAGATTGTTTTTCAGAGTCCATAGTCTCTCATGGTTCACCTCCCCTTCCAATTTCCCCCAACTCCCTTCTCCACTCTAAGTCCCCATGTCCTCCATGCTATTTGTTATGCTCCACAAATAAGTGAAACCATACAAGCTGGTGCAGCCACTCTGGAAAACAGCATGGAGGTTCCTCAAAATGTTGAAAATAGAACTGCCCTATGACCCAGCAATTGCACTATTGGGTATTTACCCTAAGGATACAAACGTAGTGATCCAAAGGGGCACATGCACCCGAATGTTTATAGCAGCAATGTCCACAATAGCCAAACTATGGAAAGAACCTAGATGTCCATCAACAGATGAATGGATCAAGAAGATGTGGTATATATACACAATGGAATACTATGCAGCCATCAAAAGAAATGAAATCTTGCCATTTGCGACAACATGGATGGAACTAGAGCGTATCATGCTTAGCGAAATAAGTCAAGCAGAGAAAGACAACTATCATATGATCTCCTTGATATGAGGAAGTGGTGATGCAACATGGGGTCTTAAGTGGGTAGGAGAAGAATAAAGGAAACAAGATGGGATTGGGAGGGAGACAAACCATAAGTGACTTTTAATCTCACAAAACAAACTGAGGGTTGCTGGGGGGAGGGGGTTTGGGAGAAGGGGGTGGGATTATGGACATTGGGGAGGGTATGTGCTTTGGTGAGTGCTGTGAAGTGTGTAAACCTGGTGATTCACAGACCTGTACCCCTGGGGATAGAGTATTATGCCTCCATCAGAAAGGATGAATTCTCTCATTTTCTTACTCTGTATTTGGTTCTCTGGCACATCAAACCATACTAATATAATATCACTGAGCCAGCAATAAGCAGGCACTTTGAGAGATAGTAATAACACGTTATTGAATTTCGTGCCTTGAGAAAAGGAAGAAGCTATCCAAAGGCTGAGATTGAGCTCCAGAAGATCAATTATAAAGGGAAATTTACATGCTCTATGGATAACTGCTATAACCTCTAGAGAGCACGGGTTCTTGGTATTCTTTAGCTGTTATATACAGATTTTCTTTCACATGTCAGGTGTTGGGCTAGATGAAGAGGGTGTAATAAGAATAGTAAACATTCACACACTGATTGTCCTGTGATTAGCACTATGTGAGTGCTTTACATATATGGTAATTCACTTAAACCTGTGAGGATGTAATCTAGCCTGTGGGTTGTAAACACCCTTATGAGGTAAATATTTATGGCTGGGGAAGCTGCAGTGGGGATTATGAAAGCTAGCCAAGTTAATACAGGTTGTGATAATGAAAATGGGAATCAAATCCTTATAGTCTGATCGTGAAATCTACACTCTTAAAACCACTATACCTACTGCCTTAGTCCTTAATGTTACATTCCAATGACATTTTGGCCAATCTTCTGTTTGAAATTTCTTTAGGTATTTGGCTTTTAAAAAAGTAGAATATTGGCTCTCACTCAATGATAAATGCCTTGTGGTTTCCCTCGTGTGGTGATTTGCCCATGTGTGATGTTCTATAAATGTTTGTGCTGCAGTCAGTATAGTTAGAAGGAAGGTTTTGGAACTAAAGAGAACCTAGATACAATCCCAGCCCAACCACTCCCTCAATACATAACTCAGTTTCTTCATCTGTAAAATGGAAATAATTGAGTTATTGTGAGGCTCAAAGGAGATAATGCTATAGAAGTTTTTAGCACAGCACCTGGCACATAACAAGCTTGCAATGAAAGCTCAGTTTTTGGTTAAAATAAATTACTTGTTTTAAATAATTGTTAGACATTACTTTGTCTTTAAATTAGAAATGAACTTAAAAATATGGGGCCAATGAAGACCTGAGAGAATCTAGGCCAAAACCTAGAGCTGAGGAAAGCAAGGTCTAGTCGACATAGGAAAGAACATTAGGGGTTGAAGCCGACAGCCAAGAAAGAATTCTTGAGACATCTTTGGTGCAAAAAGGTGGTTTTATTAAAGCACAGGGACAGGACCCATGGACAGAAAGATCTGCAGTGGGGTTATGAAGAGTACGGCATTATACACTTTCAAGTTGGGAAGGGGTTAGGGTAGCACAAGTCTATGAGGAATCTTGGAAGCAAGGTTTCCAGGACCTTGAGGGCACTAGGTATTGTTGGGGAAAGGTCATTTATTGCTGTCTAATAAAACCTTAGTCATGAGACCCTTCAGATGTATATCAGTGGTCCGTATGCTTGGGGGATGATTGCCAACACATATCTTGGGGGGTTTAGAGATAAAGGAAGTTTCCAAAGGAATTTTTATATGTTAAAGTAGACATCAGGATCCTGGTGGGGCGAGGATTGCCTTTGGCCCTTAGCAAAGTATTGACATTGAGACAGTTGAGTCCCTAGAGGAATGTCACTCTGCCTGTTTCAAAGACTTTTCAGTGGGCTGTATGTAGTAAGGAAACTTAATACTTTTTCTTCTGCCTTTGTTTCCCACATTATAGTCAGACTAGAACACTGACCATTGAATGTCCACTCAGGTATGTTTATATAGGGATCCTTCCTCCATCCCCTCCGTTCTTCTATTACTTTATTTACTCACTCAATACACTTTTTATTAAAGTGCCTCCCTAGGTATCAGGCTCTGTGATAAGGATAAAGCAAATACCAAGTTTCTACTTCTCACCCACCTTCTTCTCTGGCAGTGGTTCTTAGAATGCGGATCCTGGACTAGCAGCAGTCGTATCACTTGGTGTGATGGTTAACTTCCTGGGATACCTTTGCTAGGCCCTGGGGTACCTAGACCTTTTGTCAGTCATTATTCTGGCTGTTCTGTGAGGGCATTTCTGGATGAGATTAACATTTGAATTGGTAGTTTGAGTAAAGCAGATTGCCTTCCCTGATGTGGGTGAGCATCATCTAATCAATGGAAGCCCTGGATAGAACAAAACGGCTGGATAAGGGAGAATTCTGACCTGAGTGCATGAGCTGGAAAATACCTCCTTTCTTGCCTTTGGACTGACACTAAAAAAAATAGCTTCTTCTTGGGTCTCCAGCCTGCTGCCCTTTAGACTAGACGTTACACCATCAACTTTCCTTTTCTAAGGCCTTCAGATTTAAACTGAAACTCAAACTATTAGCTTTCTTGGGTTTCTAGCTAGCTGACTGCAGCTGTTGGAACTTTTTGGCCTCCATGACCACATGAACCAATTTCTTTCTTTCCTAAAGATTTTATTTATTTATTTATTTATTTATTTATTTATTAACAGAGAGAGACCGTGAGAAAGAGAACACAAGCTAGGGGAGAAGGAAAGGGAGAAGCAGGCTTCCTGCTGAGCAGGGAGCCCGATTCTGGGCTGGATCCCAGGACCCGGGGGATCGTGACCTGAGCTGAGGGCAGACACTTAAGGACTAAGCCATGCACCCACCCCTGAACCAATTTCTGTAAATCAATCAATCAATCAATCAGTCAGTCCTGTGGTTCTGTTTCTCTGGAGAATGCTGACTACTAATACATTCGGGAATTCCACTGTGTCTGTATCCTGAGAGTGGGGGCCCATCAATTTGTATTTTGCCAAGCCCTCCAGGTGATTAGTACATGCACTAAAGCCTAAGGACACCCCTTAGATTGACCACACCAGTGAAGAGGGCAGTATTTTAATAAGGGTGGAGTTAAACTCCTGAGTCATGACTTATATTCAGATCTCACAAATGCATGTCACTTCCCTGAATTAGCCCATTTTGATAGAATACCTTTCCTTCAATAACAAGTAGGAGGCCCTGGTTGTCAAATTTCTTAACGACCTTAGTGCATATAAATATGTGTAAATATGCTAGGTATTTGTTGGTGTTGCTCAATATAAATATATTCTAAAGACAAAATGAAACAGGCAAGAGAGCTCCCTCAAACCCTCAGAGATTCTAATAGTTTTACTTTTGGTGTGGATGGACCTTATCATGCCAGCAAGCTGCAGGAACAACAAAGCATTTTTACACTAGGCAGTGTTCAGCAGAGCCTGCTCGATTTGCATGGTGCTTCCTCCCTAGGCACTGTGATCTTTATTACTTCTTCCCCATGTTTATACATGCAGCTCTGCTTTCAGACTCTTCAAGGGCAATCAGAGGAGCTACAGGAATTCACATTTTGCTGTTCCATTACCAACACACTGTCCTCGGGGCTGTTCTGAGTTCCTGTGAACTATGGGTGGTGCATGTTTGCCATTTTCATAGTAAGAGTCAGTCTGTAATGAAAGTCACAGACTTTTGTTTTCCTGAAGGAACATCATCTGGAAAGAGTTTCATTTCTTGCCCAACAGAAGGAATGCTTGGACAGATGACAGACCGTTCATGTCAAACACATTGTACCGTACATGGTCCATGTGTGGTGTTCCGTAGAGGTAAGATGTACACAAGTGAATTATGATGTGTTATGGGCTATTAATCAAATAATCGGAACTTATATTTGTCATCACCCACAAATACTCACTGAGAACTTCTATGTACAAGCCAATGTCCAATGGCATTTTACACAGACATAAACACAGAAACCCTAACTCATCATCATTACCACCAAGTGTATATTGAGTGTCTACTGTATACAAGCCGGTGTTTTTGGCCATTATGTACAGACACCTATAAACTAAAAGGCCATTTGCTGAGTGTCTTTACATATTGAGGATCTTTATTAAGGCATTTTATGTATATTTTAGTCATAGCCTCTTGACATCAATATGAAGCAGGTATTATTGTCACCTTTATAGATGAGAAAGTGATATATGGAGATGTTAAATAGTTTGCTCAAAATCACTTATTTTTGTGAAATGGAAAAAAACATCTCAAATCTGTATCTTTCTGAATCTGAACATTGTTTTCTCTGTGCTTCCAGAAGTTTTTATCTAAATGTTAAATCAGAACACATATATAAAATAAACAAACAAATGCCCTCTACAACAATGCAAATCTACAAATACAAAGTGACAAATGAAGGATTTAAAGAGTAAATGTCAAAAAGCTGTTCTACCAAGGTCCAGACAGCCAATCAGAAACCACACCAGGTATCTTAACAAAGAGATTGACAAAATGGGTATTAGAGAACGGACAAGGCAAAAGGGAACCCAGAGATAATTACAGGAAGCTCCCACTCCTACATTGTGGAAACAAAAACAAGAGGTTGGAAGTATCAGAAGTTAAAAACTCAGAGGTGGGGTCCTGCCTAGTTGAGCCAGACCTCTGAGGAGGGGCACTAACTGGCTGGCAGTTCTGAAAGGGGTTGTTAAAGCTGATCCTGGGAAGGTGGGGGGAAATAATCTGAAAATTATAATCATTCACTACTAGGCTAACTGCTGCAGATAAAATAAAACAAACAAACAATGCTGGGGAGACCCCAAAAGGAATAGGAAGCAGCCAGATGTCTGGAAGAAACCGTTAGAACAAGTAACCCTGTTTTCCTTCAGCCTTGCAGTCTGCCTCTTACTCTCTCATTGGCAGAGTCTGGCATGGACCCAGCCAGCAAAGGAAAAATGTTGTTCCTGAAACCCTCATTGCTTCTGACTATGCTCATCCAGGGGAGCGTGGGAGGGGGCAGGCACAGACCACATGATGGCTCACCCATGCATTGATTAGTTCATGAAATCGAGGAGAGGCTCCATGTATGCACAGTTCAGTTTTATTTCTACCCTCTCCTCCATTTGCTGAAACTCCACTCATGCTCTTGGCTCTTTTTATTCTCATGGATTAAAGAAGGTAACGTTTGGGGACACCTGGTTGGCGCAGTGGGTTAAGCCTCTGCCTTCGGCTCAGGTCATGATCTCAGGGCCCTGGGATTGAGCCCCACATCAGGCTCTCTGCTCAGCGGGGAACCTGCTTCCCCCTCCACTCCACCCCCACCTGCCTTTCTGCTTAGTTGTGATCTCTCTCTATCAAATAAATAAATAAAATCTTAAAAAAAAAAAAAAAAAGAAGAAGAAGAAGGTAACGTTTGCCAGGTTGTCCGCCGGGTAGGTGGATGTTTCTCAGGTTTTCCACCACAACTCAGTGACTGGTACATGAGTCTACTGACTTAACTCCTTTTAATTCAGTTCATTGCTCCTGATACATTGCCCTCTCTAATAGCATAGATTGTATTCCCACTTAATATGTCTCTCTGATTTTCTTTTGCTATTACCAATGGAAACATGCCTCTATTTGTATTTTCTTTTTCTATGCTATTATCTTATGTTCAGAGCTGTTTATTATTTTTATCCCAAGTTGTATATGAAATTCTTGGGGTCTGGGGTTTCAGAGGAAAGGATAGTTAGAACAAAGAGAATCCTCAAGTAAAATAAATCATTGGTTCTCTAGACTTCAGGCCACAGCTGGTTTATGATGAAGTTTTTTCTAGTGAAAAATAAAGACTATATCAAGAACTAAGAGAGACAACAAAGCATGATGGTTCCCGGTGAGGGCTGTGGAACCACATAATCTTTGGGAAGTTACTTAACCTTTCTGTACCTCAGTTTTCTCATCTATGTAGTGGTTGTAATAAAAATAGCTGTCCCATGGGGAATGATGAGGATTCAGTTAATTATTACATGTAAGCACATAAAGCAGCAAGCACTCAATAAATGCTAATAATATTACTTTTAGACAACTTAACTATACTAATGGTTCTTTCTTGGGAAGAACTGCCTAATATAAAGAGATGACATTATTCTTACTTGTTTACATCTGAAAATGCTCTTTCTTACATTAAATGGAGTTAACAGTAGATGCAACAAATTCTTTAATTCCTAGAACACTGTTATAAAGCACTCCTAAGATATATAAAGAAATGAACAAATATCAAACAATAACTTGTTCAGGATTTTTGAGTTTATAAAATATTAATTTACCCTTTTAGCATGGATACAGTGGCCATCTTCCATAGGCCAAACTCTGAGACCATCCTAGAAATAGCATGATGAGCAAGATAAACAGTTCTTATTTTTAGAGTGATAGCAGTTTAATAGACTTTTTTCACTTTACTTGTTTACTTTGTTCCTGATAACCACGTTGGGGAAGGACATTGTCATCATCATCATCACCATCATCATCATCATCATCATCCTTATTTTCAAGAATAAGCTGAAGCCTCATTAGAAGAAGACATCCCATTCTTTGTGTTACAGAGCAGACACAATTTGGGTTCTTTTCACTATAACATAATGATAGACTATGTAGGTCTACTCCTTCTCTCCCAGGAAATGCATCCCTGTTCTCATGATGGGAGCCTATGGGAATATGTGCTTAATAAGCTTGAATGAAGGTCAGCTTTTCTGGAACACATCTGGTCTGTGAAATAAGACTGAGTATAGATTTGAAATTTTTTCCAAGAAAGAACAGTTTTCTCGGAAATTTAACAATTGGGGCTCTAACCCTCTCATCTCTTATTTGTTGAATATGAAGGATCTGAACTGTATCTTTAATTCCTCTGGCCTCTTCTTTCCACCTTCTTTATGAATGTTTGCCTCACAGTCCCCCAAGAGGAGACCTTACTAGGCTAATATGCCTTGTGGATCTTAAAGAAGAGCAAAGCATACACTGGTTCTCTTCTCTCTATATCCATTTACTTTTTCTCAATGTTATTATCTTTAAACAATGCCGGTAAGGGGTCATTTGATAACAATTTAAGATGACAAAAATGTTAAGTCTCAAAGAAAAGGAATTCTGAAATGATAGACAATGATGTTGTACCTGCACTCTTTGCTGAAATCATAGCACATTGGCTTTCTGTTCTTAGTTTTAGCTTTAATTCATTAATCTCTCATGAAACTGTAGTCATTAGAGTGAGATATTTATGTTATACCCACACAAGCTTTTAAGGTAGAATGGTAGGTGCTTTTCATACATAAACTTATAAATCCTTACAGCAATCCCACCAGGTAGATACCTGGTATACAAAGGAAGAAACAAAAATTGCTTTTAAAACTCCCTCCTTTCTTACATGATTTCTTTAAAAAAAAAAAAAAAAGCAACATAGAAATGTATTTAAATAAAATATTTTCAGATAAGTAAGTCACCCAACTAAAATACATTGGAACTATGATTTGAACCCAGAGCTCTCTGGCACCAAAGTCTGTGCTTTTCCTCTTATACTAGCACTTCCCAAACTTTATACACCCAGACATGATGTCCACAAGGTATTAATAATGTTGGTCCTCTGAAGACATCCATTATCAAGTATACTTGGGAAACAGTGAACACCCTTGAGTCCTTTGGATATTGACAGTGTGTAGTATGTAGCAAGTTAAGACTTTGAGAAGTCCTGCAGAACAGAGAAAAAAAAAGAACTCTTTATTTGGCTCAGACTAGCATTTGAGTTTCTGTTTCTCTGCCTGTTTAAACACTTAAAACACAGCTGTAGGATAGAGATAATGGGACTTCACAATGCATCAGTCAAAACAATGAAAAAACAGGGAAAAGTGCTAGACTTGGATAAAAGACTCCCCATTGGTCCAGGGCCACTGTCTGGGTCAAGATGCTCTGCTGAAATCTAGAGGGCAGTATTAATGATGATCTTTGGAACAAAGGTGTCACATAAGAAATGGAAAAGTCCCTTAGAAGGAAGAGTGGTCTAAGTTAGAAAGGACCCATTTAGCTGGAAGCACTGTGTAGTTACAGTATGATGAATGGGCAGGAGGAGGCTGCAATTAAAAAGAGAATCATCACTTTATAATTGTATATATAGCTATTGTTGGGTCCTTCTCAATCTACATACAGATCAAGGCCAACAAGAGACACTGACTAATTTTCCTAGGGTGAAAAAACATCTCAGTTTGTAGGATTTTCAGTCTAAAATTGGGAGAGTCATGGGTAAACCTGGCTAGTGGGCCACCGTACATTTACTAAAAAATTATTATTTGCAAAGGTTGTTACTGATATTCTGGCACCTTGTCCATGTGATCTGAACACATTTTAAAATTTTATTCACTTTGTCAAGGGAGTTCATTACACAGACAATTAATGACATAGTTTTGATGTAGATTGAAGAATCCTTGTGTATTTGATGCTAATGGTATAATTTGGGATCTGTCAGGGATACACCAAGTTTTTATTCTTAGCAAATCGGAGCAGAGGGCAGTGTAATTAATCTGATATTGGCCCCTTTAGTAATGTAGGCCTGGCCCAAGGAGACCTGTGCCAATTCCAGGACTGACAGGATGGATCCACCTGGGAGGCAGAAAGCACCAAGTTTCAGGGTTATAAAGGCCTCTCGTAAGTGGTCAGCCATAGACGTCCACGATTCATAGAGATTGACAGGCTACATCCAGTTGGCGTTTATAAGAACAGGGACATAGCCTCTGAATTAGGAATCAAGGCAAAGCTTCAGGTGGTAGAACCAGCAAGAACAAAGAAGGGCCAGTTCTCAAAGACAAGGCAAGTACAAGACACCACGGGAACATCAGAGAGAAGTGAGAGGCAATGTGTTGGCCAGCATGCAGAGCTTCACACCCTAATGTATAACAAGCAGTAAGGTGTTTGGTAGCATTGTACAAGCCAACAAACTCCCTCCAGGACATTTCATATTAAATAAACTTTTCATGACTGTGAAGAGATCAAGGGCCCCAGGCTTCTAAATACTTCCTGTGCCAGAAGAGCAAGACTGAACGTGTAGGTGGGAAGATCATCAGAACAAGCCAGCAAAGACAAAGAGGAAATGGGGCCTACTAATTGCTGGTTTCAGCAACTGTTCATTCAGTTCCTGAGGGCTTGGGAGTTCTGGGAATCGATACGTAGAGAGACCAACTTTGAAGTCACAGTCATCTTCTACCCACTCAGTATCATGAGAAATGCTCAGGGAAGACCCATAAATACTGTGTTTGCATGCCTTATCCTCTTTACTATCCCACCTGAGCTCTTCCGGAGAACAAATGCTTGCTGTGGGTGGCACTCTTCATGGGGCAGGACATGGAGAATGTGGGACTGGGGCATAGAATTCCACATCATCTTATGTAAGGGCAAATGTTAAGTGTTTGGTTTATTCCTAAATTAGGAGGAGATGGAGGGACTTGGCAAAGCTGTCATCCTCATTTTTTGCCATGTAGGGCCTCTTTTACAAAAAAGATAGCAATCTGTTTCTTTTACAGTTAAAAAATGGAAGAGTTGCTTTCTGAAATTTCAGTGTTAGAGTTCATGGTCCTGCATCTCTTCTGAACCTACATAAAAATGTCTGATTTAAAGTTAGCTGTTGTTGAATTATGATGCTGAAAATTGTGCCACCATAATCTGAAGCCTTGCAAAATGAAAGCCCTTGTAAAGTTCCTTTTAAAATGCTTTTTTTTTTTTTTTTTTTTTAACAAGGACATCTTATAGAATGTTTCTAATGACTGGAGGGGAAATAAAAAGATTAATCACTTTATAAGCACCAATTAATGTGACTCTTTATGCTATTAGTGTCTTACTGGACAATCAATTTTTAAAAAGAAATAAAAGTTTCAAGGATTTACATTGCCATGTTTCAGCTAATGTCTGTTTATTATTCCCTGGCTTAACTACTTGCTGATTTATATCCTTAAAACAAAGTCCTTACAAATATTTCCTTCATTTGAAAATCCAGTTTTAGATTTAATACTCTACAGTTAGTTCCTCTAAAAGGGAAGATCTGGAAACAAAAAAGTAATATAATTTTCTGAGAAGAACTCTGTAGATTAAATTCTTAGTGTAATTCCTTTAGGTAGCAACTTCCTCCAAATCTCCTTCTTGCACCCCCTAAGCTTACCTTGCTATTCAAGCATTTCCCAGTAAGGTCACTTTTTGCTACTCCTTTCAATATGGATAATCCTAGGGTTTTGTCATCTTTTTTTGCCTCCTCACGTATTTTCTCTGGGCCATCACCTCATTACTTCAACTGACATCTCTAAACTTATGACACTATATTTATAGCTCTACCCTCCAAACTCTCTAAAGCTCTCAACTGCCTTATTGATACCTTTCTTGGGAAATTTCATAGCATCTCAAGCTCAACATGTCTAAAACTGATCTGCCCATCACCTTTTTCTCTTTTATTCTCTATTTCAGGAAATGCCATGACTGCTATCACTTGGCCAAGCCTGAAATTTGTGAATTGTCTTAGACTTTACTCTCCCTAGAAAGTGACTCTCCACAGCCAATATTGCTCACAGTCCATAGTGAAGGTCCTGACAAATTTCCTCCTGCCAAGTGCAGCTCCTGATCCTCCATCTCACACTGGGTGATGCCATTAAATTTTCTTATAGCACTAAAGCTGAATGAAGGTCTAGAATGAGGTGAGACCTGAACCCTCTGAGTCATGCTATCTTAGGAGCCAAAGCAAGCCCCCAACTCTCTGTCTTTCTCTCTTTTATCCATTTGTGATTCATGAGGCTGAATGGAAGACAGCTACCAAACTGCACTCAGAATTATTTCTGTCTTCTAACTCCAAGTGTGTTTCTTAATCAAGAGTGTTGAGTTCTTCAAAAGATGCTCCAAGATATCACTTTGTACACTTCCAGAATGTCTAAACCCCATTTAGATCAGGTTGGGATAGCAATCATCTATTTAGACAAATGACATGTGAAGCTTGAGGCTCTAGACAATTCCTGAAAGTCTTTATTTACCAGGTTGGGGACTATAATTTGAGGAGCTAGTTGAAAACCAGGGTTCACTTGTCAAATCACAGCAGTTCAAATCGATGCTTTCATAACATTTTGAAAAGTGCTTTGGTATTTACATAAAGAAGTTGAAAGAGGCTCTCTTCCATGATCCCAGTAAATAAGGTTCTTTGCTAAATAAACATGCTATTTGAGATGTGGTTCTTTTGTGCCCTCTACCCACTAGAGAAGAGGACTATGAGCACCTAATTTTGTGTGATGTGGTCGTGAGGCCACAAGCAATAACTTGTGCCCATAGCCCTGCTGAACAAGGGCTGAGTCACCTGCCAAGTCAGGAAATGAGAGAACAGCAATTGTACATATTATCTGGTGATCTCACTTGGAGTCATTGCTGAGTTTCAACCAATTTCCAAGGGATTTTTTTTTTTTCAGTGACCATCCTAAATGTTATCTTACTATCATGAAACAAAAGGTTTGAAAATTTTTGTGGAATTTTTGTATGGAAGTTAATTTAAGCTTCACAGAAATTTGTGCCTTACTTAAGAAAGAGGGTCTGCCCTTTTGTGCTAATATGTATTGTCTTCAGTGCCCAGCCATTTCGCAGCTATATAGAGAAATATTTGACTTATCATATTCTTTAATTTAATTACTAAAAAACTAAGGCTACAATGACTGAAATGTGTCCTTTCTCTGATAATTCCACTTGAATTATAATCCTTTCACAGAGAGGTCATCCTTTTTCAGCTCCCTGCTCCTTGTGTCAAGTTTAGTAAATAATCTCAGCATCTTTTACCTACATTCCACTATTTACTTTTTTTTTTTTCTTTTTCAACCTGAGAATAATGTGATGGTGTTGATGATTTAGAAAGACCAGGTCATATCTGGGCAGAGGATGGATGGGAAAGAGACTGGATAAGGGAAGTAGACTGGGACCAGAATAAGCTGGGGTCCTGGCTAAGAAGCCCCGAGGCACCATGTCAGTAGGACCAGATGTGAGAGGAGCCAGGATAAATTGGCTCTGGCACAAGTTTGGCTTATAGAGATGGATGGGAGTAGAGAGGGAAGAGGGAGCTGCTAAGGGTGAGATGCTGTGGTGCATCCAGGGAAGGTGCCCAGAGACCATTGTCCTAGAGTGTCTAGTTCTCTGAAAGGTGTGAGTTTTTATTCCCTTAAATATATCTGAGCTTCCTCACAAGCTTCTAAGCACTGGAAAAGCTAAATAGGATGTAAATGTCACCTTTTTTCATTCTGGTTTAAATTATTCAATCCCTTTGGGTCAATGCTCAGTCTATTTTATATTTTATTTTATAATTTTGCTTTTCTCTGAAGTCCATAGCATCTGATTATATAACACCCTTCTTCTCTGCCTCTGTTGGTCACTTTTCATCTCCATGTTTTTGAGGACCAGAGAGAAGGCCTATATGGCCAAGCAATAGAGAGCAAGAGGAAGGACAATGCCAGGTGAGTCTGGACATGTGTCACAGGGGCTGGATCATAAAGACCTGGTGCACTGTGTTGAGAATTTTGGTCCTTATCCTAAAAGCAGTCAGATGCCTTTTAAGGGTCTTAAAAGAGTGAAACAACACTTGATGTGTTTTCGTGGTGTTTTTGTTTTTGTTTTTATAAAAGACAAAGTGCAAAGAATGGAATTCAGTGAGACAGGAAGAGATATAGAGGAGTATTTAAGAGGCCAAGGCAATAGTCAGGACCATATCATGGTCTGGACAAGCATGGTGACAGTAAAGGTAGGAGAACTGGACAGAACTTAGGAATTATTTAGATAGGTTTCGTGATGGAGAAAGAGGGATCTAGGATGATTCCAAAGTTCCCACAATTAGCAACAGAGGTGCCTGAGACAGAGAACACAAGAAGAGAGTATGTTCCATAGGAGTGAGAGTGAGGGCTAATTTAGATTTCCTCACCTACTGACTCTGACACCTGCCTGGGGAATTCTAACTGCTGTGGCTATATGGACAGGTAACTTGCCATGGGAGAGAACTCTGTAATTAGCTACACTATACATACATATTATCCAACTTCAGCTGGGTCTCCAGGCTCTTTGCAACTATTCTTACCAATTTCAAAGTAAATCCTTTTCTATTCCTCATATTGACTTTAAAAAACATTTGCAATGAAACAAGATGGGATTGGGAGGGAGACAAACCATAAGTGACTCTTAATCTCACAAAACAAACTGAGGGTTGCTGGGGTGAGGGGGTTTGGGAGAAGGGGGTGGGATTATGGACACTGGGGAGGGTATGTGCTTTGGTGAGTGCTGTGAAGTGTGTAAACCTGGTGATTCACAGACCTGTACCCCTGGGGATAAAAACATATGTTTATAAAAAATAAAAAAATTAAAAAAAAAAACATTTGCATTCTTTCTATACCTGTACTCTTATCTTTCCTCCTCGGTTTTAGCAAACCACATTGCCTCTTAATTTACTTTAAAAATACAGAGGCCAAGGGTGCCTGGGTGGCTCAGTTGGTTAAGCATCTGCCTTTGGGTCAGGTTTTGATCCTGGGATTCTGGGACCAAGGTCCAAGTCTGGATCTCTGCTTAGCCGGGAGTCTGTTTCTCCCTCTTCCTCTGCTCTCCCCCCCCCCACCCCCATTCATTTTCTCTCTCTCTCTCAAATAAATAAAAGTTATTTAAACATTTTTTAAAAATATAAGGCCAAATTATGTGATTTTCCTCAAATTCTCTCACCTCCACTTCAAAATGTCTCTGAATCTTTTTTTTTTTTAAGATTTTATTTATTTATTTATTTGACAGACAGAGATCACAAGTAGGCAGAGAAGGTTGGGGGTGGAAACAGGTTCCCCACTAAGCAGAGAGCCTGTGGTGCTCAATCCCAGGACTCTGAGATCATGACCTGAGCTGAAGGCAGAGGCTTAACCCACTGAGCCACCCAGGAGCCCCAAAATGTCTCTGAATCTTAAGTTGTTCTCTTTTCTTTCTTCTCTCAGTGGGAGAAGCATCCCTGTTCCCTTTCCAAGTTAACTTCCCCATGTGTATTCCTTTTTTTTTTTTTAAGATTTTTATTTATTTATTTGATAGACAGAGAGAGATCACAAGTAGGCAGAGAGGCAGGCCGAGAGAGAGGGGGAAGCAGGCTCTCTGCCGAGCAGAGAGCCCGATGTGGGGCTCGATCCCAGGACCCTGAGATCATGACCTGAGCTGGAGGCAGAGGCTTAAACCACTGAGCCACCCAGGCGCCCCACTCCATGTGTATTTCTGATACCACCCCATTCCACCTTTTCTGAAACATTGTTTTTTAAAGATTTTGTTTATTTATTTGAAAGAGAGAGAGAGAGAAGGAGTGGGGGAGGGGCAGAGGGGGAAGCAGACTCTCCCCACTGTACAGGAAGTCTGATGCAAGGCTCTAAGAACACCAGGATCATGACCTGAGCGAAGGCATATACTTAACTGGTTGAGCCACCCTGGCGCCCCTGGAACATTGTTTCACAGACTATCCCCAATTTCATGTTAAAGAAAATAACTTTTTTTTTTTTCCAAGCCCATTATTTATATTCTCAATGCAGAAAATTTGGAAGAACAGAATGGAATTAAGATGAATATAAAAATCATCTACAATCTCATAGAGTGAACTATTTTTTTTATTTCTAATTTTTAAAAATTTCTCTTTGTAGTAATCCCCTTCCCTTTTTTTTAAAGATTTTTTGTTTGTTTGTTTGTTTTTTGGACAGAGATCACAATAGGCAGAGAGGCAGACAGAGAGAGAGAGAGGAGGAAGCAGGCTCCCCACGGAGCAGAGAGCCCAAAGTGTGGCTTGATCCCAGGGCCCTGGGATCATGACCTGAGCTGAAGGCAGAGGCTTTAACCCACTGAGCTACCCAGGTGTCTCTAATTCCCTTCCCTTAATCTGGAAACATGTTCAAGTCTTCTCTTGAACCCTAACCCTAACTATTAAAAAAAAAAAAAAATCCTCTCAATCTTGCTTCCCTTTCAAAAACTTCTGTGAAATCTTTCATAGCCACCTACTCTTCAGTGCTATTGGAAGAGTTTTAGGATGCTCTTGAGTGAAAAATTTGACTCAGGTTGGGGGACTGAGCCAAGAAAATGTGCAAGACATAGATGGAAGTCATGCGATTATCTAAACCTATACCTATATATGTTGGACATGCCCCTATTGATTCACTGCCCCAGCTGGTTCCTGTTGTATCTTGGATTTTGCCTCATGTCTGGTTGTATATTTCCCCGACCACCCTGCCATATCTTCAGTCCCTTTGTCCAGACCTATCCATTTCATGGCTTCATTTATCATTCCATATGGATGACTTTGAGTTGGTATCAATAACCAAGACCTCTCACTGAAAGTCAGAATAACATTTTCAACTGCCTTCTAGTCACCTCAATTTGAATATCACACCAGGAAATTCAATACATCCACAACTAACACTATTCTATTATCTGCCAAACTTATTTCACCTCTTGTGTTTCCTATTTCAGTTAGTGGTATTATTATTTTATTCAGCCAAATTAGACAGTGAGTCATTTTTGACTCTTTACTTTCCTGAATTCAACATCAAATTCTATTGACTTAATATCACATTAACTATTTGCTTTTGTCAGGCACATTGCTAAGTACATTAAGTGCACTCTCCCAATCTTTCACTATATTCTGCATTATTCTTATACATGAGAAAACAGAAACTTGGATGTTTAGAGCTCAGTGATAAAGTCACTATTTGAACTCAAGCCTCTTTATTTCCAAAGGTAGTGAGTGTCTTGATGACTTTTCGATTTGTTCTTCTTTCTTTTTCTACTGCTATAGCCCCAGCTCAGATCATCACAGAAGTTCTGCTAGCCAATTCCCAATTAGTCAAATCACATCATTAATAACGCTCTTCAGTCCTCTTACACACTTGTCACTGGAAACTAGTAGGAGATTGCCTGAAAGGTTGAACATTCCTCGTCCCATCAATTTAATGGCATGTTTGCCAAGAAAGAGTTGTATTTTGTTCTCAAGCTAGTAAATGCAGTTGTACTTTTTATTATGTTATAATATTTAATTAAATACTGTGTAAACTAATGAGATATGAGTGTGAAAGAGAGCTCTTCCTATGATAACTGAGTTGAATGCTTTGGAAAGACAAGATGAGAGTGAGTGGCTGAAAATATTATAATCCACATAAGTTTGGAGAAGGTGAACAAAAATGATTGGGGAAAACTCTCATAAAAATCTCTTGATGGATGAATGGATAAGGAAGATGTGGTCCATATACACTTTGGAGTATTATGCCTCCATCAGAAAGGATGAATACCCAACTTTTGTAGCAACATGGATGGGACTGGAAGAGATTATGCTGAGTGAAATAAGTCAAGCAGAGAGAGTCAAGTATCATATGGTTTCACTTATCTGTGGAGCATAACAAATAACATGGAGGACATGGCAAGATGAAGAGGAGAAGGGAGTTGAGGGAAATTGGAAGGGGAGGTGAACCATGAGAGACTATGGACTCTGAAAAACAACCTGAGGGGTTTGAAGTGGCAGGGGGGTGGGAGGTTGGGGTACCAGGTGGTGGGTATTAGAGAGGGCACGGATTGCATGGGACACTGGGTGTGGTGCAAAAATAATGAATACTGTTATACTGAAAATAAATAAAAAGTAAATAAATTAAAAAAAGAAAAAAAGAATAGCATCATTGTAAAGCAAAAAAAAAAAAAAATCTCTTGAAGATTCTGCACTCTGTTTGCCTTTTGCTGCAATTTAAGGAAACATATATGTCCTATGCCATGTCCTCCATGTTATTTGTTATGCTCCACAGATAAGTGAAACCATATGATACTTGACTCTCTCTGCTTGACTTATTTCACTCAGCATAATCTCTTCCAGTCCCATCCATGTTGCTACAAAAGTTGGGTATTCATCCTTTCTGATGGAGGCATAATACTCCAAAGTGTATATGGACCACATCTTCTTTATCCATTCGTCCATCAAGAGATTTTTAGGTGTGGTTCATGCAAGAAAAATAATACAAAACTCCAATTAGCAGACCTGTACTCAAAGAAGGCACCTTAGCACACTATTATATAATTGCTGGATGAAGGTACTCATATGCATCTTAAGTTAAAACATTATATCCAAGGTAAATATATTTTTTTTGTTGTTGTTCTCTGATTTGATAAGTTTTGCAAATGACTGACCAAATTGGGTCCCTGATTTCACTGAATGAGACACCTTCCGTGTTATCTCCTATTGTCTTCCAAACAGTAATAGTACCTTTATTCTGACCCCTGCCCCAGTATTCAGGCTGATTTCTGCATTCACTCAACACATACATTTTAAGAACCTACTAGCTGTCAGAATTCCCTTCTTAAAACTCAGATCTAAGCTTCTCTCCTCTGCCCACAATCACTCAGTGATTTTCCGTTGCCTGCAGAATGAAGCTAAAAGTACTTACCAGAATGTTGAAGACCTGCTACAATCTGACTTCCACCCACCTTTTTAGCTTCCACTTCCTAACACAGCACTCCATATTCTCTAAGTGTCAGTCACCCACATTCTGGCTGTTGCCCAAACACATGACACCATTCAACATTCTTTCAGAGAGAGCCTGAACTCTATATTTTGTATCTCTCTTAATTTTACTCATTATTGAAAATAGTAATTTATAGTGGGAAATATATTGTTCATAGAAATTCTGCAATACAGAAAATGCTAAATGTGTCTGAATAAATTTTACTGAATGAATTTTAAGTTGTAAAGAGTACTGTACAATACATAGTCTGTGGATGGAGTCATTAACTTGTCTTTAATAATCAAAAGTTTAAATGTGTCTATTCTTGATAATTTAGTAAAATTTAAAAATCTACATAAAAATGATAACTTGACTGTCCTTATCCAGTTGTCTAAACAGGAAGAATACCTAGTTCCAGGGTGACAAATATCAGTGGATTATTATGTCACTGTTGTCCTTAGTTGTCTCTCATTCACATTTTTTCCCTGGAAGTCTTATATCTGTGGGAGGTCTTAGCTGCTACTATAGCAAGAACTCCTGAAATGCTCATCTCAGCCAGAGAACCTGTCAATTCCACTCCTCTTTGTAATTGGTTTTGTGTATTTTCACTCGTTAAAACACTATCCATCATATCAGAGTTTAAAATGGAATTTTCCCAGCAAACCCCCTTTCCTCTGACTTCTGAGACCACCACCTCAAGGTTTTGGAGTTATCCACAGATCTTGGGGATCTGTTTTATTCTGTGATCTTCCTTAGGCCACAACTAGTTGCCAATTATTTCTTTCCATAAAGATTGAATTTGTAAGGGTATTGAAAACTACAGGAGTACTAGTGCTTTTACAGGCAAACTTCTTGAAATATTTTTCCATACTCACTATATTCACACAGTTATCTCCTGTTTACTTTTCAACCCAGTGTAATATGGCTTTTGTCCCCAAAATTTTACTGAAGCTATTCTTATCAAAGAACGAATTACTGCCTTGGTGCTAAATTTAATTGACATTGTCTCAGTTGTCAACCTAACTTTTTATAGACTGATATTTAGACCACCCTTTCTACTGGAAATGAATTCTCCCCTCTGCTTCTGTGACACCTTTCTATCTTTCCAACTGCTTTGTTGTACTATTCTTTTTAGGCTTCTTTCTTCTCCCCTTTAAAAAAAAAAAGTGTCCATTCTTCAGAGTCCTGAATCTTCTTGTCTCCTCCCTCTACACACTCCTCTAAGCAATCTCATCAGTTTCCCTGGCTTTAATTACCACCTCCTCCTATGGCCACCAGTTTTGTGTATCCAGCTCTGTAATTCACCTGAGCTCTCATGATGTGCATATATAACTATGTCCAGGTGTGTCCTCTTCAATACTGCGTAAGCACGTTGACTTTAACCTGCCCGAAGCTGATTTTACCGAAGGGCAAGAATACTCTACTTAATCGCTTTTCTTAGTGAATGGTACCTTTCAGTATCTATTTGCTCAAACCATCAACCTTAAAATATTTATCAATCTTAATTTCTTTTTTATTCCATATTCTCTAATCAATAGCAAGACTGTCAACTCTCCTTTTGTAATATTTCATAAATCCATCCACTTTCTCTATCCTTTCTGCACTGCATGGTTCAACCCACGATGATATCTCTCACAGATATCTGCAACTGTCTTCTAAATGAACTCCCTTCCTGCACGCTGGCCCATCTCCAGTCAGTTTTCCAGGCTGCAGCAAGCTTCCTCTTTCTAAACACACACATTTAACCACATCACTTGCCAACTTTCCTATCAATGTCCCCATGCTACCCTCAGCATTAATTCTAATCTCTTTCACATGGCTTGAGGGTTCTTTGTGGTCAACCCCATTTTCCCCTCAGCCTCATCTTTGCCACTCTTTCACACTCTGCGGTGCTTCTTTAAATTCCCAAACTGTATCAATTCTCTACCTGTGGACCTTGGCCTTGCCATGAATCTCCTCCTCTCTGATCAGGATATTCTCTCTGCTTATGACTTCTTCACCCTCTCTCTGCAGTTTATTCATTCAACATACTATTAAACACACACTGTACACCAGGAATTGCTTTGGTTCTAAGACCACAGTGGGAAGCAAAAAGATATGTTGTGGTGAACTCCTGAGGCTCAGAGTCTACTGGATAGACACAGACAAGCCAATTTAGGCTATTGCAGGCCTTCATGATGAGGGGCGGACACTGGGAGTCCAAGGATCCAGATGAAGACATCTTACTCAGGCTGGAATCAGAAGGCTTCCTAGGGCAGTCTTATTTGGAGGATTAGACCTAGGAGAAGTAGAAAGGTAAGAAGCCAGGGAGTTTAAGAAAGATCTCAAAATGTAAAGTTCTTACCTTTTCTTCCTTCTCATTTTCCTTCGCACTCTTCTTAACTCTTGTCTTCCACATCCAACTCCCTCTATTCTTAAAACCCTTTGGCTGGTTCCTATGGACTCCTGGAAGTTCACTATTATTTTCCATCATTGGTGGTATCCGTTTTCACAGAAGCACTTCCAGGCCTTCGGCAAACCCACCAGCTTTTTTTCTTCAAGTCTCTCCTCAAGGTGAAAGCCTCATTCCATACAGCAGCCATGTCTTCCATCTCTTGGACAAAGCTATCAGCTAACTTGTAGCTAAGTAGGGTCAGGCCCAGATATTCTTCTTCTTGTCCTTCTGCTGTAATCTTTCCGATTGTCCTCTTTTCTGTTCATACTTTCCAGTAGTCCACAATGTCAAATTGTCTGTGAGAAATAGAAAACCCATAATTATCTTCTAAAATAATACAGCACAGATCTAGTTTAAGAAGCCTTTCCTCATAGCTTGGAGTTTCCTGTCAGGCCTTATTCTCACCAGTATAGGGCGGTGGTAAGTTTTCTCCTGAGCTTTATTCTAGGCCATGACAAGACCTTTCACATACAGCAAAAGTGAACAATCAGCTAATATCACCCCACAGATCTCTCAACTTCTTAAAGGGGAGTATCATCCTAAAAACCATTAGTTCCTTTAGGGCTTATTATTTTACATAGTCCTCCCATTCAGGCAGTGGTCTCCATTTTAAAAGGCTTTAATAAGAAGAGAAATATTCTAGGATTAATTTTTAGGCACTTCCACCTCCCATCCTCTGCTGGGGCAGAAAGGAGGGTGGCCTTACCTATTCTTGGTTGGTGGCTGCAGGGAACTCTGCCTTGCATCAACACTGTCATTATTTCTTCACTGACTACAGACTGAAGATTTGGCAACAATGCTGGTGGCTATATATAGAAGGAAGCTAATTACTTGATTTCATTCTTTTGTTGGAATATTTTCCTACCCACTTGCAAATAATCTTCCCTTTCCTTTAACAGCTCTTCTCTGAAGAGACCAACAATAGCACATTCATCAGAAGCCAAGTTGGAGCCCAGGAATAGACAACGGAAGCCAGGGCCCAGGGGCCCCCATTAGAGGTCAGTGTCCACCAGCTCCTAAGTAATTGGCCTTGCAGTGTCTCCAAAAGGAGTTCTTAGAAGAAACAGATGGAAACTTCTGCTGAATTCCTTATATGTTTGAAATAGGTAGGTAGATGACAGATAGATAGGTGAGAGATGATGATAGATGATAGATAGACAGATCGGTGATTGTTTCACCCATAAATGCTGCCATATTTCTATAACAATGGCTTCAATTCAGGGCTTTTAAGAGTCAGTGTTAGCCTTTCTTTTGGGGACTCTATGAGCAATCATTTTCTTGGTCTGAACAAAAAAAGACTCAGAAAACAAGGTTGTCTTTTTCAAATTTTGTTGTGAGGGAAAAAAAAAGAAAAAAGACAGCACCTGAGCGCCTTAGTCAGGGGCACCTTTGTGATGACATTGGAGACAGGGCGCTATGTGCATCTTATGAGCTGTAACATTTATAGCACTTTAATCAATTCTGGTTTCACAGAGAAATTAACCAGTCAATAAGGACAAATCATGGAAAGGGCAGTTTTTTTTTTTTTTAAAGATTTTATTTATTTATTTGACAGAGAGAGAGATCACAAGTAGGCAGAGAGTCAGGCAGAAAGAGAGGGGGAAGCAGGCTCTCTGCTCAGCAGGGACGCTGAGGCAGATACGGGGCTCGATCCCAGGACCCTGAGATCATGACCCAAGCCGAAGGCAGTGGCTTAATCCACTGAGCCACCCAGGTGCCCCGGAAAGGGCAGTTTATAAACTAAAACACAGATACTTTTGCATACCATCTGGCAACTCTTGATAATACAAAAATGGGTGAAGACTTCAACAAAGGCCCCTCCATTCTGACAGAGATTCTGTGCTTATTGTTCCTTAACATTTCCAGTATCCATTCGGAAATTTAAGAACAGAGCTACTGTATATGACACCTGATCAGAGGAGTAAGTTGGGGTGAATAGGACCAAATATGCATAGAATTTTTAAATGAAGCCATTAAAAAGTGATATATATGTATATAACTACATGAAAAAGCAGGTTATAGAATAGAATGTATCACCACACTTTTGCAAAAGAAATAAATGTAAATATACAGAAATGCAAACACGTGCTACCTGTCATTCTATCTTCTTTCTATATATCTACCTACCTATTATGTAACTATCTAACTATTCAGGGAAATAATTAAAAGAATATACTCCACAATGTTGACTACAGTTATTTTCAGCTCATAAGTTATTTTGTTCTGTTTTGTTTTTGGAGGGACTTGGCTTTTTCCTTCTTCTGATAAAAGTGTACTGACTTCACTCTGTGTGTGTGTGTGTGTGAGAGAGAGAGAGAGAGAGAGAGAGGGAGAGAGAGAGAGACATAGTTATTTTTTAAAAATTTTTTAAGATTTTATTTATTTATTTGACAGGTAGAGATCACAAGGAGGGAGAGAGGCAGGCAGAGAGAGAGAGAGGAGGAAGCAGGCTCCCTGCTGAGCAGAGAGCCTGATGTGGGGCTCAATCCCAGGACCCTGAGATCATGATCTGGGCCTAAGGCAGAGGCTCAATCCACTGAGCCACCCAGATGCCCCTGAGACATAGTTTTTTTAATAAGAAAAAAATTAAAACCCTAAATAGTGGGTTGAGACTTAAACAATAACAACTAATAATTGTTATTTTAAAGATGACAAATATTTGTGAACTGGAAACCTGAAATAGTGTTTAAAACCATCAGGACAGTTAAAAAGAAAGTCTTAAACAGGATGAGGACAAAGTATTGTTCACTGTTTGATTTGGCCAGTTTTTCAGCTGCAGTAACTATGACTTTACAACAACATTTTCACAAACCAGAAATAGATATTAAAGTGAATGATCACTTTAGAAATGTCGTTATAGAGTAATCCCACCTCTGATATTGATTGTATTTAACAGTCCCATTCAGAAGAGTAATATTGTAGTCCCTTTACTGTCAGTGATTTATTACTACAATGTTCAAAGAGATACAGTGTATGAAGGAATTATGCAATTGGGACCCTACATTAGTTTTATTACGAAAATGAAGAAAAAGAAACATGTTTAGATGTGGTTTCTATTCCCTGACTTTTTCCTTTGGAAGAATTACATTCTGTTAATTCTTGAGACAAGAGGCTGCGGCTAATATTTAGCAACGTATATTAGACTATCTATCAGGCATTGTACTGGTACATTTAACATTTACACCAATTCTCTAAGGTATGTATATGCCCTTTAAGACACTGAGGCTCAGAGAAATTTCCCAATTTCTCTGTGATCACATAGCTAGTAAGGTGGTGATACCAGAATTCATATTCGAGTCTTTCTGACCCCAAACACTTTGCTTTTTCCTGTTAGACCAGGGTTATAATGTTCCATGGTGGTGGATTGTATTATTTTTCAAAATTACTCAATCTCCCCTTTTCTGTAAGATTATACATCCTGCCCCATTGCCTTTGGGCAAGGCTGTGTGACATGATTTGGTCACTGGCATGTGAACAGATGTGATGAACACTACATCCTTTAAGAGCCATCATGATATTTTGACATTTTTTCCCCTCTGACATGTGAATGTCCCAAATAGGGAAGCTCCTTCAATATGGGTCCCAGAATGTTGAAATCATGTGGAGCAAAGCTGAGCAGAGTCTCTCAGCAGCTGCCAACACAAAGCTACCAAAATGTGAACAAGTATGCCTTCATTTTTTATTGCTACATTATAAATTAACACAAGCTTAGCAGCTTAAAACTACAAATTTATTTATCTCACAGTTTCTGTAGGTCAGATATATGGGTGTGACCCTATTGGATAATCAGCTCAGGGTGCCTCACTGGGCTGGTATCAGAGTGTGAGCTGCTGTTCTCATTTGGGATTTGGAGCTCTCTTCTGAGCTCACTGGTCGCTGGCAGAATTTCTTTTCCTGTGGTTGTAGGACCCATTTTCTTGTTGGCTGTCGGCTACTGGTCACTCTCAGTTCTTAGTGGCTGTTCTTAGATCTTTTCAGTGTGGCTCTTCCATATTCCAACCAATGTTCACAGTGAATCTCCCTCCTGGCAAATCTCTGAAAAGCAGCTGGAGATAACTGTCTGCTTTTAAAGGGCACAGCTTCACTCAGATAATCTCCTTATCTTAAAGTCAACTGATTAATAAACTTAATTACATCTGCAAAATCCCTTTGCCACATAACATAACATAATCACGTGAATAACACCAAGGTAACACCATCCAGGCCTTCTTAGAATTCTGCAGACTACAAAGAGATAATTGTATTGTATTGTAAGCCTTAGAGATTTGGGGAGATTTTTTTTTTTTTTTTTTTTTTTTTTTTTTACTGCAGCAAACTTACTAATGCAACTAGTTACCTGAACTTGCATGTCTGTGCATATAGAAAAGGGTAGAAATCATAAGGGGCAGGCAGGTGAACAAATTTTCACAAAGTGAACAGCCCGGTACAACCAGCACCCAGATTAAACAAACAAAAACAAGTAGACAAAAATCAGAAAATTATTAACAACACAGAAACCCCTTTCCAGTCATTTCCCATATCCTAAATAACCACTATCCTATCTTCTAACACCATAGGTTTTTTTTTACCTGCTTTTGAAATCTTAGGAATGGAATCTGGCTTCTTCCTAATACTAGGTCTAGGAGTTTCATTCCTTCTGTTGTTTGCAATTTTAGTTTCCTCCCTGTATAATATTCCATTACATAGGTATTCCACAGTTTGTTTTTCCATCCTCTCCCTTTCTCTCTTTCTCCTTTCCTCCCTCTTTTCCTCCCACCCTGCTTCTCTCTCTCTCTCTATCAATCTCGCCTTTGGACGCCTTCATATTTCAGATACAAACTTCCCTCTCCCTCCCGTTCGGTTAACGTTAGTTTTCAAAATTCATTTTTAAGAAACCCTCTCTGAAAGATAATTGGAAAACCACAATGAGTGGATTTAGACCAAGTGAGTAAGGAGCTAAAGGAGGGGGGAAAAAAAAAAACCCCACAAGATATGATTTCCTACCCTGGGTTTATCTCAGGGCAGAAGTTGCTTCGGTGAGACCAAGGTAATTTCAGCCATCACTCTGAGGAGAGCTATACAGTGTAGTAGGAAACAACATAGGCCTGAGGCACCATTTAAAGGTCTGAATCTGGTTCCTTTTTCTAGTTGGATAACTTGGCAGTTCACTACTTCTCTGAGTTTCATTTCTGTCACCTGTCATGGGGACAATGAGACTTTTCCCTTGGGATGTTTCAGCTCTTTCCCATACTTCTACCACTTATGCAAAGAACAAAAGCATATTTTGCCCCAGCCCCACTCTACCATCTGTTCCTTGTCCTTCTCTGCCCTGTTTTTGCCCCCCAGAAAACAGGCCTCTATTGACTGCATCCGTCACCTGGCTCTGTTACTATTTTGCTTCCAACTAGGTTCAGCCAATGGGAGTCACTGGCAAGAGATTGGAAGGAAGGAAGAGAAAGAGGCTGGGTTATTGCCTTGCACACACACTGCTCTCTCCCTGCCTTACTGCTTTTCTACAGTAGCTGCTTTCCTCTCAACCACAGCTCTAGCTACCATCTGGCTCCAGTGACAACTCTGTCCTTGCAGTTTAAGCCTGTAGCTGATCGTGACTTCCCACTCAGTGATGCTCCACCAGCTTTGGTTTCTTAACCCAGAGCATGCTTCTGTGAATGGTTCCTTTACTATACTCTTTTCAGGCTTAAGTCCTTTGAGTGGATCAACCTTTCTTAAGCTGTCCCTGATAGTAGAGAAGGGAGCCCAGTCAAATTGTTGAGCATATGGGAGTATAGGAAACAGTTATTAGAAGCTGCAGGCCAAAGAAAATAAGGAACTTAAAGAACTGGGGAGATGGGATAGAGCAATGAAGGGTCATAGTGTCCCATGAGCCATTTCCATGGTCTCTGCTAAGTACTTTCTACATGTGGCATTTAAACTTCACAGCACCCCATGAGTTAATATTACAACTACCCAATTTTAGAGGTGAGGAAACTATGACTTAGGGTAGTTAAGTAATTTCTTTCTTGAGATCATTCTTTAGTAACTGGCAGAACTAAGATTCGAATCCAAGATTTTGGCCTCCCAAACCCATGCTCTTACTTACATAATTTCAAGACTTAGTATTGTGGCATGGTTGGTTATCTTGAAGAGATAGATATGGGATAGATGTTTTGGAGCTATTAAGAAAAGGCATCTGAGTGTTGATGAGTCCAGAATTAAAAGGTTGCAATGAAGGCACTGGCATTTCTTCTCTGTGTTATGTCCTTCTTTCCCAGCTTTGGCAACTGACCCCCAAAATAAATCCAACCTCTTTTGCTTGTCCTTTATGGTTCTCCGCAATCATACAGCTTCTCCCATCCTGGAGTTCTCTCACCAGTCACACACTCAGCTTGCTTTAATCAAATGGACTATTCTTCATGGTTCTCTTCTTTCTTCATGAAGTTGCCTTCCCTCCTTTTTTCTCCTTCGAAATCCTCTTGAGTCTTTTTGGCCCACCTAAAAGCTACTTCCTCCGGACCAATGACATTATCACACCAACCACAAGTCACCACCTCTCCCTCCTCTGAACATTAGCAGCTTTGTTTATACTGCTTTCTCTGTAACCGTCATATGCTGCTTGGAATTTTAGCTGAATGTTTTAATCCCTTGTCTTTCCTAATTGACATTGAGAACTTAGAGGATGGGGAATGCTAAGATGAGTAAAACAGACCACCTACCCCTAAAGAGATAAGAACACAAAGAACTCTAAATACTAGTGCTTTTGTGTATTTTGGCATTTTACTTTAGACAAATGGTAAGTGCTTGGGACATGTAACAGAGTGTATGTTCATATAAAATTGAGGAGATAGCTTTTTGGAAAAAAATGATGTTTGGTATGTACCTGGAAGTCTGAGTGGGCTATCAGCTGTCATAATTTGAGGAGGGCATTTTATTAAGAGGAAGCAGCATGAGATGGCTTTAAGAATATTGTTTCCGTTGTGCACCCCAGTATCCATGATGATTAATGAAACTAATAATAGCAGCAATTGTTTATCGAATGCTTGAGTCATCCCAGACATTTTGTTAAACACTGTTTGTATGTTATCTCATTTAATTAAGACCTTCTCCATTTTATAGACAAGAAAATCAAGGCTTAAACAGATTTGTCCAAAGTGACCTAGTTAATCAGTGGCAGAGCTGACTTCTAATGAGGAAATATGGGGCCATATCGCCTTTTTACTTACAACTTGACATAATGCATAATTCTTTATGCATTTACCACTAACATTCCAGAGAAAATTCAAAACCTTAAAGAGCCAGATGGAACCAACATACTCCTCACATAATATTTATAAATTGATCAGTTTTAAGAAATCTAGTTATTTACAATGCATCTCTGAGAGCTCTTTTTAAAGATGGCATTTCAAAATAATATTCCATTTATCTTCTGTTGGGGTATTAAAATTGTGGCTCTTTAATATGAGGTATAAAACAAATTCCAAGATCTCTTTGAGTGATGATACAGTTCTTCTTTTGAAATATTTTCTAAAAATAAAATATTGTCCCATAGTAATTATGTTGGTTCCCATTCAAACTATTTAAATTCAAAACATTTAGTGAGTTTAAAAAAAATGGCCTCTGATATTTTTATCAGGATAAAAAATGTGACAATGCCTCTCAATCTACAATGAAATTAAATTCCAAGATATGAAACTGCCATGCATTATAACATATGGGTGAAATTTGCCCCAAACAATGAGCTTCCATTTTCCAGATGCTCAGATGCTCAAGTAATGACATAAACACTGTGGGGTTTCCTGAGTGCAAGTTATAGACTAGTACAGACTGAAAAGGAACTGTCAGTATATTTTTATTTTTTCTTAAATCATACAATGTTTTTCCCTTGGTTGCTATAAAATGTTTCTGTGCCCTGTGAGGGAAGAGTAATGAATTTTCATATTAACAAAATATGACTTGTACATCAGAATATTGACAATTATGTGGCTTACATTCTTGACCTCCAGGATGAATTAAAGAGGAAAGTCACCATATTACACTATGTTATCATATGCAAAAGAACATTGAGGTAAGGTCAGTTGGAGGACAGATTGCTAGCAAAGTCTTTCAAAAAGTGATAGATAGAGGGTCTTCTGTAGGTAGTTATTTTCTACTGATAAGCAAAAGGATGGTGGGTATTTTTCAGTTACAGGATTACCCACTAGAGCACTCTTTCTCAGGCCTCTCGGGGAATGCCTTGTCTTGGTAGAGTTAAACAGCTCTGGAGAACTACAAGGAAATATTAGCTTTAGTAGAAACCCCAGTGTGCTAAAGATCTTGGAGGAAAAAAAAAATCACATCTGAAAGACATAAAGTTTGGAATCGTCTGGGCTTTGACTCAATTCAGAACTAACAGTAGCCAGAAACAAAATGGCAATGGAAAATGAAGTCTTCACAATTTTATCAAATTGCTTTTTATGCTTGCATCTACATATGGACTTTAGGCAATTAACATTTTTCAAATTACATATTCTTGTAGAGGGCCAAACACATCTCCCAGAATGACCTCAATAGGTTACAGTTACACTTGACAGAAATTAGACCATAAAAGGGTAAAGTTTGATCTGTTTCAACTACATTTATTCCATAGACAATACCCCTAACACCACAAATATCAGTACCTTGGCAAATATTGCATATATCACTGAACAATACTCAGGGTGACCAAACATCCTGGTTTGTCTGGGACTGAGGAGTTTCCCCAGGACCAGGGAATTTTACTGCTACTGAAACCACTAACCTGGAGCAGTCCCAGGCAAAACTGGGTAATAGGCTACCCTATAATGAGATCAAATGTTTCACTTTCTGTTTTATATGCTAAATTCATATGAGATTTGTGCTAAGAGAAAACAGCTCTTTTATTTTTAAGCCACAAACTTCTATTTGATTTTTTAAATTCAGATTTGTTGGAAAACTTAAAATTATTGTTTCTTTTAGAAATAAAATAATGCAATAAAGGGGCGTCTGGGTGCCTCAGTCAGTGAAGTGTCAGACTCATGACTTAGGCTTAGGTCATGATCTCAGGTTTATGAGAGCATGCCATGCATTGGGCTGCACACACACACACACACACACTAGCTACATATGTGGATCACTGAAAGGAAATGATGGGATGTGGTTGAACCTTACTGTGCCATTTGCTTGTACTGGGACCTCCTTGACAGAAGGACAGGCTGCAGTTTAAGTGGGAAGAATAGGGAGATAGAACTCTAGAAATGTGCACAAAGACCTAAAGATCATCCACTTTTTATACTTAAGAGCAGGGCATCAGGCAAATTCTGTTTATTAGATTAGAAGTTCATAATAGTTGAGTGGTTTTTAAAATACATTTTAGAAGGAACATTGCAAATGTTTGTGATTCATTCTAATTTAAAATGTAAGGTGTCCTGGTTTCATTTCTTCCTTTTGTATTGTACTAACTGTATATAAGTGGAAAATGATAAACTTGTGTCAATTGAAAGAAGCTGAATACAAAGCAAAATGGCAATTGTTGGTTTTGGTTTTTTTAGAGCATACTTTATATAAACCAAGAAAACAGAGGTAAATTAAATTTACAAAGTCTTATTAGTTTAAGTTATTTCCCAGTTGGAAAATAAATTTCTATTTTATTTTTTATTATTTTCCATTTCTCTAAAATAAATGTGTATTATTTTTAGAGTAGAAATAGTTATCAATAAACATTCTTTTTAAAGGAAACTAAAACACTGATTACTTTTATATCTATATGGGAAATTAATAAATAAATAAGCATTTCTTGACTATTGGGTGCAAATAAATAAAGTATGATCCACAGCCTCAAAAAATATAAAATATATCAGGAAAGACAGACCAGACCTGAAAAAAAAAAAAAGAAAACTGCAATAAACCAGTGGCCAAACTGATCCAAAAGAAAAGAGAGAGGACCCAAATTAATAAAATTATGAATGAAAAGGGAGAGATCACAACTGACACAAGGAAATAGAAACAATCATCAGAAATTATTATTTTTTTAAAAGATTTTATTTATTTGACAGAGATCACAAGTAGGCAGAGAAGCAGGCAGAGAGACAGGAAGAGAGTGAGGGGGAGAAGCAGCCCCCTGCTGAGCAGAGAGCCCAAAGCGGGGCTCTATTCCAGGACCCTGAGATCATGACCTGAGCCGAAGGCAGAGGCTTAATCCACTGAGCCACCCAGGCGCCCCAATCATCAGAAATTATTATCAACAGTTATATGCCAATAAGTTAAGCAACCTAGACGAAATGGATCCATTCCTGGAAACCTATAAACTTCCAAAATGGAATCAGGAAAAAATTGACAACTGAATAGACCAATATCTAGTAACGAGACTGAAGCAGTGATCAAAAACCTCCCAAAAAACAAGAGCCCAGGACCTGGTAGATTCCCTGGAGAATTCTACCAAACATTCAAAGAAGAAATAATACCTATTCTCCTGAATCTGTTTCAAAAAAAAAAAAAACGAAACAGAAAGAAAACTTTCAGACTATTTTTATGAAGCCAGCATTACCCTGATCCCCAAACCAGGCAAAGACCCCACCAAAAAGGAGAATTTCAGACCAGTATTCCTGATGAATATGGATGCCAAGATTCTCAACAAGAACCTAGCTAATAGGATCCAACAGTACATTAGAAAGATTATCCACCATGACCAGGTGGGATTTATCCATGGGATGCAAGGGTGGTTCAGCATTCACAAATCAATCAAAGTGATAGAACAAATCAATAAAAGAAGAGAGAAGAACCACATGGTCCTCTCAATTGATGCAGAAAAAGCATTTGACAATATGCAACATCCGTTCCTGATTAAAACACTTCAAAGTATAGGGATAGAGGGAACTTTCCTCAACTTCATAAAATCTATCTATAAAAACCCACAGAGAATATCATTCTCAATGAGGGAAAGCTGGCAACCTTCCCTTTGAGATCAGAACACAAGTATGTCCACTCTTGCCACTGTTGTTCAGTATAGTACTAGAAGTGCTAGCAACAGCAATCAGACAACAAAAAGAAATAAAATGTATTCAAATTGGCAAAGAAGAAGTCAAACTCTCTCTCTTCACAGATCAATCACATGATACTTTATATGGGAAACCCAAAAGACTTCACCCCCGAACTACTAGAACTCATACAGCAATTCAGTAATATGGCAGGATACAAAATCAATGTACCGAAATCAGTTGCTTTCTTATACACTAACTGAAAATACAGAAAGGGAAATTAAAGAATCAATTCCATTTACTGTAGCACCAAGAACCATAAGATACCTGGGAATAAACCTAACCAAAGAGGTAAAGGACCTGTTCTCGAGAAAATACAGAACACTCATGAAAAAAATTGAAGAAAACACAAAAAGGTGGAAAAGCATCCCATGCTCATGGATTGGAAGAATAAACGTTGTTAAAATATACAGCCTAGAGCAATCTATATTTTCATTGCCATCCCGATCAAAATTCCACCACCATTTTTCAAAAAGCTGGAACAAGCAATCCTAAAATTTGTATAGAACCAGAAGAGACCCCAAATTGTTAAGAAAATATTGAAAAAGAAAAACAAAACTGGTGGCATCACGTTGCCTGATTTCAAGCTTTACTACAAAGCTGTGATCATCAAGACAGCATGATACTGGCACAGAAACAGACACACAGACCAGTGGAACAGAGTAGAGAGCCCAGATATGGACCTGCAACTCTATGATCAACCAATAAAGCAGGAAAAAATATACAGTGCAAAAATGACAGTCTCTTCAATAAATGGTCCTGGGAAAATTGGACAACTGTGTACTGAAGAATGAAACTCGACCATTCTCTTACACCATACACAAAGATGAACTCGAAATGGATAAAAGACCTCAAAGTAGGCAGGAATCCATCAAAATCCTAGAGGAGAACATAGGCAGTAACCTCTTCGACATCAGTCATGGCAACGTCTTTCAAGACATGTCTCCAAAGACAAAGGAAACAAAAGCGAAAATGAACTTCTGGGACTTCATCAAGATCAAAAGTTTCTACACAGCAAAGGAAACAGTCAACAAAACAAAGAGGCAACCCACGGAATGGGAGAAGATATTTGCAGATGACACTACAGACAAAGGTCTGATATCCAAGATCTATAAAGAAGAACTCCTCAAACTGAACACACACAAAACAGATAATCACATCAAAAAAATGGGCAGAAGACATGAACAGACAATTTTCTAATGAAGACATACAAATGGCTAACAGACACACGAGAAAATATTCATCATTAGCTATCAGGGAGATTTAAATCAAAACCACATTGAGATACCACATTACACCAGTTGGAATGGCCAAAATTAACAAGACAGTGAACAACAAGTGTTGGAGAGGATGTGAAAAAAGGGGAACCCTCTTACACTGTTGGTGGGAATGCAATTTGGCACAGCAAACTTGGAAAACAGTGTGGAGATTATTTAAGAAATTAAAAAAAATAAGCCTACCCTATGGCCCTGAAATCACACTATTGGGTATTTACCCCAAAGATCTAGATGTAGTGAAAAGAAGGGCCGTCTATACCCCAATGTTCATAGCAACAATGGCCACAGTCGCCAAACTGTGGAAAGAGCCAAGATGACCTTCAACAGATGAATGGATAAAGAAGATATGGTCCATATATACAATGGAGTATTATGCCTCCATCAGAAAGGATGATTACCCAACTTTTGTATCAGCATGGACGGGACTGGAGGAGATTAAGTTGAGTGAAGTAAGTCAAGCAGAGAGAGTCAATTATCATATGGTTTCACTTACTTTTGGATCAAAAGGAATAACACAGAAGACATTGGGAGAAGGAGAGAAGTGAGTTGGGGGAAATCGGAGAGGGAGACAAACCATGAGAGACTGAATTCTGAGGAAAAAACAGGGCTTTAGAAGTGAGGAGGGTGGGGTTTGAGTGAGCCTGGTGGTGGATATTAAGGAGGGCACATACTGCATGGAGCATTGGGTGTGGTGCATAAACAATGAATCTTGGAACACTGAAAAAAATTAATTAAACTTTAAAAATAAAGTCATAATATTAGGTTGTAATATAAACTCCATTGTTATTCAAATTTATTCATTAAAAATTTTATTAAATTTATTGAGTTCTTTCAAACATAATGTTTTTTTGCTATATACTACTTACACATGTATTGAAAAAAAATCTTTGATTATTAAAATCTGCCTGCATTTTAAAATACAAAATATATTCCAGAAAATGTCTCCTCCCTCCTGAAGTTTTATTCAAAGTGTCCCAAAACACCGTTTAATAATGGTGCTTATTAAATAATTAAATAATCCAATTTGCCCCAAACACTTATGAATGCTCACACCATCTTTAATCACTTCCATTCTTTCCATTTGTTACTCATCTCACCAATAGGCATCTGTGTTGAATCTCTCTTATGGAGTCGGTAGAAAACCAAGCCAAATGGAGAAAAGAAAAGAACCACATCTGCAGAGAGTTACAAATCATTTTTGGATTCTAATCGGATTTCTTTGATTACAATTCTCATTATTTGAGTCAGTTATTTTCATCTTGAGCTGAGACAGATCACCCATAATGTGATACTTTACTCATCTGTTAAATGGAAATAAAGTGAACCACTTCCTTTACAGGAACTATAGAATGAAGGTGATGCATCTTCTTCTTGCTAACAAGAAGTACCCTCTCTTAAACAAGTCTTTGTGGGAAAATCAGACATCAAGGAAAATATAATGATTGGCCACTAAGATTTTTAAGGATAAGACAGTCTCCTTTATTCTTTTATGCATGCAAATAAATACAAATATAAAAAACAAGAGACTGTTCCCTCAATAGATCAACTGAAAATGGTTTTTTGTCTTCCCTAAAAAAATCAAGCTGGTTATTGTTACTACGGCAACAGACTGTCAGTATAAAGACTGGAGTTTTTCTGGCCTGCTTGACTTGAACATAAGGAAATAAAACACTTTATTATTATTATTATTATTATTATTATTTTAAAATTTAAAAAATCAATGTCTTTATGTTTTGTATGGTTGAGAAAAGAAATGTAGTAATAAGAACTCCATTGCAAAAGGAAGTTTGGCAGGGGAACACTAAGAACATAAGCTAGGCCATGAGGCACAGAGTGTGCTATCTGTGACCTGCTAGTGGCTGGGGCATGACCTCTTGGTTGGCCTGACTGGATTCTGAGTCCCTTCACTTGGCCTTGTTGTCCTCACTCTGGGGGGAAACACTAGGTTGGTGATAATGTGTGAATGAAAATTCATTCCCTCACCAATCAGCCAACACTTACTGAATTCATGCTATATACCAGGTACTTTTCCAGCTCCTGATACAGGGTTTGAAAAATGGACAAAATTACTGCCATCGTAGACTCACATTTTTCTGGAGGAGACAGGCCAAAACCAAATCAGTAAACCCACACATAGTGTCAGATAATGATAGCTGCCTTGAAAAAAATTTAAAGCATATTAAGACAGTAATGGGAAAATTTTTGAAAGAAGAGGAAAGCAATGAAAAAGTAAAAGAAAATCCAAACATTTTAATGTGCCTGTAACTAGGCCTGACATACATAGATTGTATGTGAATGTAGTACATCAGTCATATTTTTAAAAACAAAAATAGACTGAATAGTATCCTCTATTTGCCAAGTATTGGGATCATTGCTGGGAAAAGCGAGCAACAACTTAGTGCAACAGACTAAAATATCACAAGCCCTTCACATGGCTAATGGAGGCCCCCAATTTTTTAGAACTTCAATTCTTTCAGCATCTCTATAGAGTAAATCTCCTAGTTTTCCAAATATGCTTAATTGTAAAACAAAACAAAACAAAAAAACCCATCTTCGGGATATTTTAATGTAGTTTCTTACAGAGAAAAGAAAGCTTAAATATTTTACTCTCTGGCTTGCAGTTTCACATAGAGAATTCTTTTATAGAATTTATGATTTGGGGAGGTAGTAATGGAAGAAAACATAAATAGGTTTGGAAAGAATTTGAACAGATTTGTGAATGGCAGAGCCATTCCTAACAACTAAGAAAAGCTTCAAGGTTTGGAATGTACATCCTACTAAGGAGTCTATAAAATGAGGTCCAGCCATGGGACGACGAGAATCGGGAAAAGGCCCTACAGTTAGGAAAGACAACCAAGCCCTCTTCCCCTGCCGCCTTGCACTGGCAGTAAATGACTGAGCTCCAAGAACACTGAACCACCCAGTATGGCAATTCCTGTATTGTTATCAGATTGTATTTTTTCTTTATTGTCTTATAAAAAGCCTGGCACTGATCTGGACAACATGTAAGCATTATATTTTCATGTTGCCATAAAGCAACTGCAGTGATTGTGGTAAATGCACTTACTGCTATTCTGATTGTCAGCATTTGGAATGGATTATAATTGAACCGTTTGCTTTCTTTCCCTGGGATGAAGATTATATTCTGCAAATGATTCTAAGGTGCTTCATAAATACTGTATGCATCAACATAGAAATGTGTGTTTCAGGGCGCCTGGGTGGCTCAGTTGGTTAAGCCTCTGACTATTAGTCTCAGCTCAGGTCAGGATCTCAGGGTGGTGGGATCAAGCCCCACTTTGGGCTCCAAGCTCAGCGGGGAGTGGGTTTGGGATTCTCTCTCTCCCTTGCCCTCTGCCCCTCCTTCACTTGTGTCTGTGTGCACGTGCTTTCTCTTGCTCCTTCTCTCTCTCAAAAAAATAAACAAATCTTTAAAAAAGGAAATGTGTGTTTTTACAATAGTCAGGATTGAGTAAAACAGGGTGTTCACACAGAACTCTTGGGAAATCGAACTGTTAGAACCTCACACAGTTACATTTCTGTTACAAACTGCTCTCTTCCTCCTCTAAAGATTTTGTATTTGTTTGGGGCTTTGGGGGAGGGGATGTTTTCCTTTAAATCCTTGTTAATCTTCAGACTACCAGGGTCATATCTTCACTCTTGGGTTAATCTTGCTCTCCCACATTGACCGAATTGTGTCAAGCTCCCTTGAGAACTCCATCAAGGTGAACAGTTGACAAAGAGAAACCCATAGCAGTTTTAATGAAACTTTAGCAAAAAGTTATTTATACATGAGCTTGTCGGGCTTGGGCCATGGGCTCAGCTCTCTCTTTTCCAGTCTCAATCCTCCACATACTCCCATTAATACTCTCCACACTAGGGCATTTTTCGTCCTTTCCAATTCAGAGAATTGGCAAGGGGAGCCTCATTAGCACGAGTTCTGAGTGGTGAAACACTGTGTTTCAGCCCATTTCTTCTGACGGCACGACCTGTACGAGGCAGGCAGCAGTGGTCCTTTGGAAGATCCTGTCAGTCAGTTAATTAGTGGCAGAGCTCATGTGTGCACACAGGATATTAGGATATGGTCCTCACTGAAGGGTGACTTCTATTCACATTTTAAATCCTGAAAAATTGAAGCCAAAATGTTAATAAGCTAATAAGACTTTAATTTTTTTCTGATTTGGACACTGATTTTATGAAATTGCAAAATTAGCACATTCTCCCTTCCCTTTTTACACTAATTAATTTATTTTGAAATGCATAGACTGTGAAGATTGTGCAAATCACACCATCTCAGTAATGTCCTGTGCTTGCTACAGGTTTACAGCATTGATATGCGTCTTTCAACTTCTCTTTCTTTTCCTCAATTTTCAGCCAAGCCGGGATATGGGCTCATTTGCCTTTCATATTTATTTGTTCATGTTCCGCAACCCAGACCAAGTCTCAGCTATTTCTTTTAGTTGCCATTTAGTCCTTAGAAGAACAAGCTTCTACTTTCACTTTTGAAATACTTGTCTGCCCTTCAATGCTTTATCAGTGTATATTATTTTGGTCAGGTCATCTTGACATGGTATGTCCTTCCTATGTTCTTACATCCTTGCCCTTGATTCTATTTGATTTTATGTAAGTGGCAGAGTCACTGTGGCCTTCCATTTGAACCAAAAGATTGCTTTTATTCACATGCATGTGTGTGTGTGTAAGTTTGTGGTGAAGGCTAGGGTGAAGAGGAGAGCAATTAAGGTCTTCTTGGGCCTGTGGTACCAGTAGCTTCTCTTAATCCAAGGAAGGATCTGAAATACACCATTAACACCTTTGCTCTTACACCCTTGAAGGACTCTCAAATCAAATCCCCTAGAGATTTCCCAGAAAACAGACAAGTTCCCTAGAAATTGCTATACAGACCAGCTTGGATTTCCTCTCCAAATCCAGGCAGTCTTGGGGCTATGAGGCAAATAAAAGCAGAGATTTCTGAAAATAGAAATTTGCTTTGGTAAAGACCCAAAACTCTCCAGACTAATAATGTATTTTCTCTTTTGATCAGGCTGGTAAAAATGGTTAATCTTGGAGCATGTTCCATGTGGGGAAGAGAAATATAATGGGCAAAGAGAGGAATTATATAGATGTTCACATGTTATTGACTGAAAAGGTTTGGCGGTAAGCAGGTCAAGATCTCTCTTTTCATTGAGAGCACACTGAAAGTAAATGATCTGTACATGGTAGGCACTCAGAAAACATTTAATTTAAAAATATCTAATATTTATTGCTTATCAAAAAACTTTGGGTAGGAATTAAAAAATAAATAAGCTAAAATATTTTGAAGTAGCTTCCAGAGCTCTATAAGCAACAATCAGGTAGAGAGACGGACTAACCAGCCAGTGCTTAGCAAGCTGCGAGAAAGAGCAGGAATGAGGCACACGGGATGATCCTGCTTAGCGTACTCTTCTGGGGCCTCTTCCTGGCCAGTGCACTGGCATCTCCACTGTTCCACCCTAACTTGGCTATGTGACCCCAGGCTTTCAAGGGTCACCACAAAAGTGATCTCAGTCAGCCCCAGATGCCATGGTCACTGGTCTGGCACAAGCTCTCCCACATCTGTCCAGGCCCCTCAGCTGAGGAAACTCTCACACTCCCAGGTCCCAGTAACTCTGTGGGTGTCCCAGTCCTGGTCGAGCTCTGCCTGCAGGCTGTTGTCCTTGCTGACTTATACCTAACAGGAAGCGTGAAATTAGGCAGAAGCTATTTGCTTTCCATCTGCTGCACATTCCTCAGTCCCCCCTCCTTTGTACTCATGGAAGCATTTCCCCTTAAGGTTCACTCTGGCCTAGTACCAATGCCAGTCAAATCAGGACAGAGAGCAGCTGAGAAGTTTTTGCCCTCTCCTACTCCTCCCACCTCAACCTAAGCAGATAAAGCCTGGAATTAGTCTTGCAGACATAGACAAGAGATTCAGAAGTCTGGGAATGATCCTTGTCCTACCTGTGCCATACTGATCCCTTCTGTACCACTATGTTTTACACTTGGACTTTTGTTGAACGTATCAGTGCCCTGAAGTCCTTCCTTATACTTCAGCTCAGTGGGTTAGCTGGGCCTTGCCACCCTGCCTCACTTTGGCTCAGCCCTGTTGCATCACTTGGCCCCATAATGCTACTTTTCACCTGACTTTATGGACCCCTACTTCCAGGAATCCAGATTCTCATTACTTTGGTGCTCCTTTGGGTTCCTGTCTAGCCTGAGCTAGAACTTGATATGGCCACACTACTTTTGACTACATATTTGAGCCTTTGACTAGTTTCTGGGAAACCAGAGTCATAGCTGTGTCAGTTTTCACAACCAAAGTACTCATTTCCTATTGTTGTATGCTGACATTTGCCACTGAGTTCCCAGTACTCATTCATGTATCTGTGTGCCACATAGAAGCACATGCCCTTCTTTTCTGCTTGTTAGTGCTGTTGCCCGACACACAGTCCAGACCTCAAGCTGCCTCTAGCTGGCTGTAGTCCATGCCAGGCCTTGTGTCTTTGGCTGGGGCCCTGGTCCTGCGTCTCCTAGCTAACCGTCTCCAGTAGCTAGTTATGTCTCGCCAGGACAGAAGATCCTTTCAGGCCATTATTGTTCTGAGTGATTATTTCACTTACCTGTCAGCATCCTGGTATACTCCATCATCTTCACATGATTGGATGATTCTGTCCAAGCTGCATCAAGAATATCAGTGCTTAATAAATATCTGTTGTCACTGACTTGATTCGGTTTGCCCAATTGTAGAGTTCCTTATTGTAAGTTGCACACCCTCAGAGAAACTCAATGAAAATGATCTGAACTAAGGCAAACAAATTGGGTGAGAGTTGATGGCTTTAAGATGGAATTATTTATAAAAAATATCAACAAAGTGTTTGAAGGTTTCTGGTGCATCTCTTAAGTGCTGACAGAGAAATGGAGGCAGAGAAAAACAGTGTCAAGCTGATTCCTAATTGAAAATTATGCAGACATAAAGATGAAGTATACTTAAATCAACAGGATTTGATATTTGAAATTCCAATCAATCACAGCTAGTCAGTAAAAGCTAGATCAAGGAGAAGCTACATTAAAGACTAATCTGTGTATCACAGATGAAAGTTTCTATCTTCTTCTTAAACCTTCAGCTCCATATCCTCTCTTAATGTTGGGATAAAAGTAAGCCACTATCAATCCTATCCTTCATTTATTTTTCTACCCTCACAGTGCATCTACGTTAACTCCTCAGCCTTTTCCTTTGGAAGGCAGAACAGTGAAATGGGAAATGAACATGAGTTTGGGTCCTAAAAGACTATATTTGTAACTTATTAACAGTGTGACATATAAAAAGATAAATTACCTGTGTAGGCATAAAATAAATAGATAAATTATGCAAAATGAGAATTACCATCTATCTCCAGGTGTGTGCAATGACCAAATGATAAAATTTCTGTAAAATACCTCACAGAGTATCCAGCTCCACAGATAGCCATTTTGTATGTCTTCTTTCTCTCCTTTTCATATTTTCTTTCTAAGGAAGAGGAACCCATCTCCAAGGCTGTTATGCCTCCTGTGCTGACCTATTGTCTCAGCTCTCCTGCAACTGGTTTCCTCACACATCTGCCCATTCTTTAGCATGTGAAGTATCTCCCCTTCCCAGGTACCTTCTACTAAGCCTTTGATAGGCACATATATACCCTATTCTGGAAAGTAGTTTTTACCTATTGATTTCTTAGTTTCTAATGATCTCCTTTTCAAAGTCAATACTAAAATGATTGGTTTCACCATCAATTTTGTTACCACATGTCATATTAATTCTTTAATGCTTGCAGAAACTATTAAGTCCATCTAGAAGGAAATTTCCAGCATCTGGAATGCTGTCCTTCTAGCCTGATGGGATTACTAGTAACTTTGAAGTATTGTCTATGCTTATCAGATGATTTTGTTTTCACATGTATGAAAAGTTTAGTATATTAGAACTAGTACATTGAAAAAGATGCCTTATAGAAAAAAGAAGACACTGAGAATACAGGTCATAGAATTTAAAAATTACGTCAATTTGTATTTTCATAAACACTAAAAAAACTGTATTTTTGGAGCAAGGTATGATCTCTGAATTGTCCAATATAACATCCTATAGGAAGGGAACTTTAGATACAAATGATACAAAGATAGATAGATAGATGGATAGATAGATGATAGATAGATAGATAATAGATAGATGATAGAGTATTGAATTGTGTTAGTGTCCCTTTAAGAAAAATTTATTATTTTGATCTGTTTTGCATAGACTGAAACCCTTCCAGAAACATCATACATTACGCATTTAGTAAACTACAGCAGTTTTACCTAATTGCTCCTTTAGGGGCTAATGACCCCTTTTGCTGCTTTATTTAAAACACCTGATGCAATCAGCATGGCAAAAGGTGTTCTCAGTCTCATACACTGCTTTGTAAATTTACATTTAGTTCAAAATCGAATGCAATTTCAAGGTCTCTTAAAAAAAAATTCTAACCAATCTAGTATACTGTAGGCATTGCTTTAAGTTATACATTTGCTGAAATTTGTGAATGTGACTTTGGCAAATGGATTTTTGTCTTTAAATAGCTTCAGTTTGCTGTATATGCAAAATGATTTGAACATAATCAACCATGGAAATTCACTGAATATGTCCTTTGCTCTCATAATATTGAAAATCACAGCATAACCTGAAGGACTTCATTTACTTAAGAAATCGGTGTATAATTTATAAAGGCACCATGTAGAAAACTTATCAAGAGTCCATGCCCAGTATACTTCTCTGTTATAATTATTATTTGTACAGGTCGATTTGTGGATTGGATTTTATTTATTTTTGAATACATACTTAATTTCTTGGTCATTTAAAAATGTGTAAGCTTCAAATTTTCTTTAAAAATAACTTTCTGTAGGAAAATGAATAATAGTTTAGAACTACTTCTCTGTTCATAGAATCTGAAACCATAGAGTTGGAAGGGACCAAAAAATAATATAGTCCAATGTCCTTAATAGACAAGCAAAGAGAGGCCCTGAAGTGATCAAGTGGCTTGCCAAAGTCCATTTCTGCCTACAAATTGGTGACTAAACTAGAATAAGCACCCAGTTTATGAGAGATTTGGTTCCATGGGAAAAACGAGGGCACATACACACTTATGAAAGGATTTTTTAAGAAGATTTATTTACTTGTTTGAAAGAGAGAGAGAAAACAAGTGGAGGGAAGGGGCAAAAAGGAGGGGAAGATAAAATCTTAAACTGACTCCCTGCTGAGCACAGGGCTTGATCTCAGGACCCTGAGATCATGACTGGAGCTGAAATCAAGAGCTGGGTGCTTACCTGACTGAGCCATGTAGGCACCCCACTTATGAAAGGATTTTTAAAGAATTAAAAACTTATTTCATCCAGTTCATGGCAATATAATACAAAAGAAACAGATTTAACTTGAAAATCATTACTCTACTTAGGTGCTTTTCTATATATAGAGAGTATCATTTTGTATTTATTCATAATTATTTTAATGAAAATGAGTAAAGCAACAATTCATTTGGAGTTTCACAAATTAAGGATTTCATTAGTTCCACTGATAGAAAAGAGATTTCTTTTTTTTTTTTTTTAAAGATTTTATTTATTTATTTGATAGAGAGATCACAAGTAGGCAGAAAGGCAGGCGGGGTGGGGGGGGAGCAGGCTCCCTGCTGAGCAGAGAGCCCGATGCGGGGCTTGATCCCAGGACCCTGGGATCATGACCAGAGCCGGAGGCAGAGGCTTTAACCCACTGAGCTAGCCAGGCGCCCCAGAAAAGAGATTTCTTAGGCAAGTGTGTAGTATGAACATTATAACGGGAGGGGCTCCAGGGTGGCTCAGTTGGTTAAGCTCCTGACTGGATTTTGGCTCAGGTCTTGATCTCAGGGTTGTGAGATCAAGCTCTGAGTTAAGCAGGGAGTCTGCTTAAGACTCAAATAAGTAAATAAATCTTTAAAAGAAAAAAGAAAATTATAATGGGAAAGTTTACATACATGCTTTAATCATTTGCAAGTGTTGCCCATTTATATATATATAAATGTAGCCATTGCTAAGGTGGATTATTAATTTCACTAATATGCAACTCTTATCTATTCTTTATGAGATTATCTTCTATACTGGTTTAACCTAGGTTTGGTGATTGTTTATAACTGAAAATATGAAAGTGGTAGAATTGAATATAGAGTATGTTTAGATTCTAAAGTTCCACTCACATTGGTCTGTACTATAGGATACAGTGTCTGTAGTATATAAACTCTGAAGATTTGCTTTGGGTGCTATTTCTCTGAAAATTGATAGGCTACCTATTTACAGCCTACTTTTTCTTCCTATAATAATCAAAGAAATATGAAAAAAAAAAAACAGGGACTTATATTGGTGGCAAACATATATTGGTGGCAAACACCACTATTCTCAACCCAGCCACTCTTTCAAAGGGTTTTGAAAAAAATCACAAGTAAAAACAGATCCAGGGGCCAGTCCATCAGTAGGAAAGCAGAACTATCCAAAAGGGAGATTAGATGCTACACACCAAAATGAGTCTAAGACAGAATAATCAAACAACAGATTAGGGGCAGGGGAGAGGCCAGAGCAACTCGGGGGTAGGGGTCATGAGAGATAAGAAGTAACAGAGGGAGGTAGAAACTAGGATGGCTTCATAACCCATGTAGAAACATGACACTGTGTCACATAATGTCTACTAAAAGCACCTGGCTTGCTCTGGCAGGGCTAGGGACACTATCATGCCCACGACCATGTCTCCTAGATTCTGGTTTGCCATTTATTAAAATTGTTAATGAACATCTGCAATGTGTGCAAGGTATTGAGACCACATGAGGAATAAGATGAAGTCATTGCACTTAAAAAGTTCAATCTAGTGGAGTGCAGAGGAAACTCATATATATTGATGACCCACCGTGCGCTGGACATGGCAGAAGGTATTTTATATACAATGTCAGCTATGGGTTGAATTGTGATGTCCAAAAAGATATATTGAAGTTCTAACCCTAAGTACCTCAGAATGTGATCTTACTTGGGAAAAGGGTTGTTGCAGATATAATTAGTTAAGATGAGCTCATACTGGAAGACAATGAATGGGCCCTTAATCCAATGTCACTGGTGTCCTATTAAGAAGAGAAGAGACCCATGAAGAATATAATGTGAAGACAGAAACAGAGATCCGAGGGGCCATATCTATAAGTTAAAAGCACCAGGGATTGCTGGCTGTCACCAGAACCTAAAAGACACATGGAACAGATTCTCCCTAGTATCCTCAGAAGGAATCAGCCTTGCTGATACCTTAATTGGGAACTTCTAGCCCTAGACTGTACTGGGAACTATTGTTTGGACTCACCCAGTTTTTAGTGCTTCATTACAGCAGCCCTCAGAAACTAACAAACTATCTAATTTAGTCCTTATAAGAACTTAAATGGTAAGTAGTATTAGCCCCACTTAAAATGGGGCTAAGATATATTTACAATTTACCTTATTCCCAAAGATATAACTATGGGATTAGATAGAACTGAATTCACATTTTCGTATGCCAATAACTAACTAGAAAAACTTGGGAAAACTATTTAAACTTTCTTAAGCTTACATTTGCTCTAATGTAAAGTGGAGGTCATCCTATTGGGGTGCATACTCCCTGATTTACACTAGCTGCTAGGACTCTAATAACCAAATTTGTAGCCCAAGTATACAAGATCCCAGGCATATGTCTTGTGTTTAAAAATCTTTTGGTATCGTACAAACTTTTGTTAAGGTGCTATAAATTTAGGGAATTGTAAATTAAATTAAACCTAAACATAATTTTAGATAAGGCTAATGCCAGTAGAATACCAACCATAAATTATATGACGGGATTAAAAACATTTCACCAAAGTCCAAATGAGTGGCCTCCAAAGCAAGGTTTTACACTCCATGAGATGACATGATCTATTGGGATGAAGGAAGAAAATGTTAGTGTTTGTATTTAGTTTTTACCACACACACACAAAAAAGAAATAAGCTTTCCTAATATTTACTAAATGTTGACAATCATATCCTCACTTGATCCATATGAGGGCAGCCAAAAGTGAGACAACCAGAGTAAGAGTGGGAGTTCATGGTTGACTACAGTGCAGTGGTTCTCCAGTGAAGCCCTGTTGTAAACTGTTGCACCTGGTGTGTGCCCACTTAACTGAAATTAAAAATCACCTTAGCATTAAATAAGCTTACCCTCAACAAAATGGACACTTGGCTTGAAAAGAGGCCTGCAAACAAATGGTGGATAGAAGGTAATATGCAAACACAGGTGAAGAGGAAAATTGCAGAATGGACTCTTTTACTCCTAGAAAAAAGCTCTTTTTCACCTATATTGTTAAACTACAACAATGGTGATTTAATTGGTTATGACAAGAAGTTAGCCCCTAAAATTCAAAATCATTAACAAGATTATTTGAAATGTGAATTTATACCAATCATCATTAATGAACTCTAAATATATATTGTGTTTTGAAATATTAGCTGAAAGTAAGATATATTAATTATTTTGTAAATACAAATGCTCACATTGGTATTGTTGCTCAAAAATGTTTACTATAGTAGCATACGCTTATAAAAGGTTTGAGGATAAATTGCCTAAACAATAAATGTATGCTAATCATTACCCTCTTCCTAAATCTCTCTTTAAGCTTCCTTACAGAGTTATTTCTGTAATTACTAAACCACCACAGGGAGAGTCATCAAAGTGCTTTAAAGAATGGATCTAATGTGACAGGTACAGAAACATAATTTATTAGCAGCCTTGATAATTCTCTCAGTGTCTCCACTGGCATTGTCCAGTAGAACTTCATACAATGACAGAAATGTCTCTCTCTGTGCTGTCCAATATGGTAGCTCCTAGCTACATGTAGCTATCAAGCACTTGAAATGTGGTTGATATGACTAAGAAATTAAAGTTTTCATTTTTAAAATTTTAATCATTTTTGAAATTTTAATTATTTAAAAATTTTAATTATTTTAAAAATTTAAAATAAAATTTTAATTATTTTAATTATAATTAGTTAATTTAAATAGCCACACATGACTAATGCCTATAGTATTGAGTAGCGCAGCTCTAGAATATGAGGTCTGTGAGAGAGGTTGCTCAGTTCCTTCTAACAGTCCTTGGTTCGTAGCACAGTGCCTGGTATATATTTATCAAGTGAAATAGGGAGTCAGTAAATACAGCATGTATTAAAGGAAGATAAAGAATAAACCCCAGGGCACACACACATATCATTATAATGACAACTGTACTCATTAACCTAGTATGGGGTGTGGAAACAATTTACTTAGGAAAATAACAATCAAAGGTCCTTTGCTTGCAGACTAATTCACAGAAGGTAGAATTCTAAAAAACAAAACAAAACGAAAACCAAATTTTCTGTATGATTAAACTGATGTACTAAGCAAATAAGATCCCATGAAACGCATAAAGTGTGTTAGAGCTCTGCCAGGGTATGAAATCACTAATCTCATGGGCTGACTGACTTTTAAGTTGACTGCCCCTCAGGTAGGAGCACATTCCCCTATCATGCTTGTGTTCCTGGTTCCCCCACTAGGTCAATAGCAGGAACGTCAGGCCAGCCATCCTGTCCTTTCACTAATGTGTAACTAAGGAAACCTGGCTGCCTCAGCTGTAACTATGACTTTGTGTGCCAGATTTCCAGGTCTGAGTATAACAGGCCAAAACTGTGGGAAACTACATTCAACAGACAACAAGAGCAGGCAGCGTTGGCATTTCCAAAGTCCAGACCATCACTGTAAATGGGGTCAATTCTGGATTTTTCCAATTGGGTAATTAACTAGCTTATCTCTTTTCCTTGCTACACTATAAACACCTGACACTTTGGAAAGTGGTTATATTTGTCACCACCACTGATAAGAAAGAAGACTATTTTTTACAAATATGGACATGGCATTTCTAAGATAATAAAAATTACATGAATTGAAATGTTATTTTTTTCATTTTTTATTTATTTTTTATAAACATATAATATATTTTTATCCCCAAGGGTACAGGTCTGTGAATCGCCAGGTTTACACACTTCACAGAACTCACCATAGCACATACCCTCCCCAATGTCCATAACCCCACCCCCCTTCTCCCAACCCCCCCTCCCCCCAGCAGCCCTCAGTTTGTTTTGTGAGATTAAGAGTCACTTGAGGTTTGTCTCCCTCCCAATCCCATCTTGTTTCATTTATTCTTCTCCTACCCCCTTAACCCCCCATGTTGCATCTCCACTTCCTCATATCACGGAGATCATATGATAGTTGTTTTTCTCCTATTGACTTATTTTGCTAAGCATGATACCCTCTAGTTCCATCCACATCATCACAAATGCCAAGATTTCATTTCTTTTGATGGCTACATAGTATTCCATTATGTATATATATCACATCTTCTTTATCCATTCATCTGTTGATGGACATTTAGGTTCTTTCCATAGTTTGGCTATTGTAGGCATTGCTGCTATAAACGTTCGGGTGCACGTGCCCCTTCGGATCACTACGTTTGTATCTTTAGGGTAAATTCCCAGTAGTGCAATTGCTGGGTCATAGGGTAGCTCTATTTTCAACATTTTGAGGAACCTCCATGCCATTTTCCAAAGTGGTTGCACCAGCTTGCATTCCCACCAACAGTGTAGGACGGTTCCCCTTTCTCCGCATCCTTGCCAGCATCTGTCATTTCCTGACTTGTTAATTTTAGCCATTCTGACTGGTGTAAGGTGATATCTCATTGTGGTTTTGATTTGTATTTCCCTGATGCCGAGTGATGTGGAGCACTTTTTCACTTTGCAGATGATATGATACTGTATCTGTTGGCCATCTGGATGTCTTCTTTGCAGAAATGTCTGTTCATGTCTTCTGCCCATTTCTTGATTGGATTATTTGTTCTTTGGGTGTTGAGTTTGCTAAGTTCTTTATAGATTTTGGACACTAGCCCTTTATCTGATATGTCATTTGCAAATATCTTCTCCTATTCTGTCAGTTGTCTTTTGGTTTTGTTCACTGTTTCCTTTGCTGTGCAAAAGCTTTTGATCTTGATGAAATCCCAATAGTTCATTTTTGCCCTTGCTTCCCTTGCCTTTGGCGATGTTCCTAGGAAGATGTTGCTGCGGCTGAGGTCGAAGAAGTTGCTGCCTGTGTTCTCCTCAGGGATTTTGATGGATTCCTTTCTCACATTGAGGCCTTTCATCCATTTTGAGTCTATTTTCATGTGTGGTGTAAGGAAATGGTCCAATTTCATTTTTCTGCATGTGGCTGTCCAATTTTCCCAACAGCATTTGTTGAAGAGGCTGTCTTTTTTCCATGGGACATTCTTTCCTGCTTTGTCGAAGATTAGTTGACCATAGAGTTGAGGGTCTATTTCTGGGCTCTCTATTCTGTTCCATTGATATATGTGTCTGTTTTTGTGCCAGTACCATGCTGTCTTGATGATGACAGCTTTGTAATAGAGCTTGAAGTCCAGAATTGTGATGCCACCAGCTTTGGCTTTCTTTTTCAATATTCCTTTGGCTATTTGGATAGTTTGACGATTTCTTTGCTGATTTGGATGCCTTTAATTTCCTTTTGTTGTCTGATTGCTGAGGCTAGGACTTCTAGTATTATGTGGAATAGCAGTGGTGATAATGGACATCCCTGCCATGTTCCTGACCTTAGCGGAAAAGCTTTCAGTTTTTCTCCATTGAGAATGATATTTGTGGTGGGTTTTTCATAGATGGCTTTGATAATAGTGAGGTATGTGCCCTCTATCCCTACACTTTGACGAGTTTTGATCAGGAAGGGATGCTGTACTTTGTCAAATGCTTTTTTAGCATCTATTGAGAGTATCATATGGTTCTTGTTCTTTCTTTTATTAATGTATTGTATCACATTGATTGATTTGCGGATGTTGAACCAACCTTGCAGCCCTGGAATAAATCCCACTTGGTCGTGGTGAATAATCCTTTTAATGTAATGTTGAATCCAATTGGCTAGTATTTTGGTGAGAATTTTCGCATCTGTGTTCATCAAAGATATTGGTCTGTAGTTCTCTTTTTTGATGGGATCCTTGTCTGGTTTTGGGATCAAGGTAATGCTGGCCTCATAAAATGAGATTGGAAGTTTTCCTTCCATTTCTATTTTTGGAACAGTTTCAGGAGATTAGGAATTAGTTCTTTAAATGTTTGGTAGAATTCCCCCGGGAAGCCGTCTGGCCCTGGGCTTTTTGTTTGTTTGGAGATTTTTGATGACTGTTTCAATCTCCTTACTGGTTATGGGTCTGTTCAGGTTTTCTATTTCTTCCTGGTTCAGTTGTGGTAGTTTATATGTCTCTAGGAATGCATCCATTTCTTCCAGATTGTCAAATTGTTGGCGTAGAGTTGCTCATAGTGTGTTCTTATAATTGTTTGTATTTCTTTGGTGTTAGTTGTGATCTCTCCTGTTTCATTCATGATTTTATTTATTTGGGTCCTTTCTCTTTTCTTTTTGATAAGTCTGGCCAGGGGTTGTCAATCTTATTAATTCTTTCAAAGAACCAGCTCCTAGTTTCGTTGATCTGTTCTACTGTTTTTTTGGTTTCTATTTCATTGACTTCTGCTCTGATCTTTATGATTTCTCTTCTCCTGCTGGGCTTAGGGTTTCTTTCTTGTTCTTTCTCCAGCTCCTTTAGGTGTAGGGTTAGGATGTGTACCTGAGACCTTTCTTGTTTCTTGAGAAAGGCTTGTACTGCTATATATTTTCCTCTCAGGACTGCCTTTGTTGTATCCCACAGATTTTGAACAGTTGTGTTTTCAGTATCCTTTGTTTCCATGAATTTTTTCAATTCTTCTTTAATTTCCTGGTTGACCCATTCATTCTTTGGAAGGATGCTGTTTAGTCTCCATGCATTTGGGTTCTTACCAACTTTCCTCTTGTGATTGAGTTCTAGCTTCAGAGCTTTGTGGTCTGAAAATATACAGGGAATGATCCCAGTCTTTTTTTTTTTTTTTTAACTATAAAAAAGTTTTAAAATTTATTTTTTATTTATTTTCAGCATAACAGTATTCATTATTTTTTTCACCACACCCAATGCTCCATGCAATTCATGCCCTCTATAATTCCCACCACCTCGTACCCCAACCTCCCCCCCACCCGCCAATTCAAACCCTTCAGACTGTTTTTTAGAGTCCATAGTCTCTCGTGGTTCACCTCCCCTTCCAGTTTCCCCCAACTCCCTTCTCCTCTCTAACTCCCCATGTCATCCGTGCTATTTGTTATGCTCCACAAATAAGTGAAACCATATGATAATTGACTCTCTCTGCTTGACTGATTTCACTCAGCATAATCTCTTTCAGTCCCATCCATGTTGCTACAAAAGTTGGGTATTCATCCTTTCTGATGGAGGCATAATACTCCATAGTGTATATGGACCACATCTTCCTTATCCATTTGTCCATTGAAGGGCATCTTGGTTCTTTCCAGTTTGGCAACCGTGGCCATTGCTGCTATAAACATTGGGGTACAGATGGCCCTTCTTTTCACTACATCTGTATCTTTGGGGTAAATACCCAGTAGTGCGGCAGGGTCATAGGGAAGTTCTATTTTTAATTTCTTGAAGATTCTCCACAATGTTCTCCAAAGAGGCTGCACCAACTTGCAATACCACCAACAGTGTAAGAGTGTTCCCCTTTCTCCACGTCCCCTCCAACACATGTTGTTTCCTGTCTTGTTAATTTTGGCAATTCTAACTGGTGTAAGGTGATATCTCAATGTGGTTTTAATTTGAATCTCCCTGAGGGCTAGTGATGATGAACATTTTTTCATGTGTCTGCTAGCCATTTGTATGTCTTCATTGGAGAAGTCTCTGTTCATATCTTCTGCCCATTTTTTGATATGCTTGTCTGTTTTGTGTGTGTTGAGTTTGAGGAGTTCATTCTAGATCCTGGATATCAACCTTTTGTCTGTACGGTCATTTGCAAATATCTTCTCCCATTCCGTGGGTTGCCTCTTTGTTTTTTTGACTGTTTCCCTTGCTGTGAAGAAGCTTTTGATTTTGATGAAGTCCCAAAAGTTTATTTTTGCTTTTGTTTCCTTTGCCTTTGGAGACGTATCTTGAAAGAAGTTGCTGTGGCTGATATCGAAGAGATTACTCCCTATGTTCTCCCCTAGGATTCTGATGGATTCCTGTCTCATGTTGAGGTCTTTTATCCATTTTGAATTTATCTTTGTATATGGTGTAAGAGAATGGTCGAGTTTCATTCTTCTACATATAGTTGCCCAGTTTTCCCAGCACCATTTATTGAAGAGACTTTTATCCAATGTATATTTTTTCCTGCTTTGTCGAAGATTATTTGCCCATAGAGTTGAGGGTCCATATCTTGGCTCTCTACTCTGTTCCACTGGTCTATATGTCTGTTTTTATGCCAGTACCATGCTGTCTTGGTGATCACAGCTTTGTAATAAAGCTTGAAATCAGGTAATGTGATGCCCCCAGTTTTATTTTTGTTTTCAACATTTCCTTAGCAATTCGGGGTCTCTTCTGATTCCATACAAATTTTTGGATTATTTGCTCCTAGCAAACAGGATCCAACAGCACATTGAAAAGATTATCCACCATGACCAGGTGGGATTCATCCCTGGGCTACAAGGATGGTTCAACATTCGCAAATCAATCAATGTGATAAAACAAATTAATATGAGAAGAGAGAAGAACCACATGGTTCTCTCAATCGATGCAGAAAAAACATTTGACAAAATCCAGCATTCGTTCCTGATTAAAACACTTCGAAGTATAGGGATAGAGGGAACATTCCTGAACTTCATAAAATCTATCTATGAAAGACCCACAGCAAATATCATCCTCAATGGGAAAAAGCTTGCAGCCTTCCCGTTGAGATCAGGAACACAACAAGGATGCCCACTCTCACCATTCTTGTTCAACATAGTATTAGAAGTCCTAGCAACAGCAATCAGACAACAAAGAGAAATAAAAGGTATCCAAATTGGCAATGAAGAAGTCAAACTCTCTGTCTTTGCAGATGACATGATTCTTTATATGGAAAAACCAAAAGACTCCACCCCCAAACTACTAGAACTCATAGAGCAATTCAGCAACGTGGCAGGATACAAAGTCAATGTACAGAAATCAGTGGCTTTCTTATATAGTAACAATGAAAATATGGAAAGGGAAATTAGAGAATCGATTCCATTTACCATAGCACCAAGAACCATAAGATACCTGGGAATAAACCTAACCAAAGAGGTAAAGGATCTGTACTTGAGGAACTACAGAACACTCATGAAAGAAATTGAAGAAGACACGAAAAGATGGAAGACCATTCCATGCTCTTGGATCGAAAGAAGAAACATTGTTAAAATGTCTATACTGCCTAGAGCAATCTATACTTTTAATGCCATTCCAATCAAAATTCCACTGGTATTTTTCAAAGATCCCAATCTTTTGATACTGGTTGAGACCTGATTTAGGACCGAGGATGTGATCTATTCTGGAGAATGTTCCATGTGCACTAGAGAAGAATGTGTATTCTGTTGCTTGGGATGAAATGTTCTGAATATAGCTGTGATGTCCATCTGGTCCTGTGTGTCATTTAAGGCCTTTATTTCCTTGTTGATCTTTTGCTTGGATGATCTGTCCATTTCAGTGAGGGGAGTGTTAAAGTCCCCTACTATTATTGTATTATTGTTGATGTGTTTCTTTGATTTTGTTATTAATTGGTTTATGTATTTGTCTGCTCCCATGTTAGGGGCATAGATATTTAAAATTGTTAGATCTTCTTCTTGGACAGATCCTTTGAGTATGACATAGTATCCTTCCTCATTTCTTATTATACTTTTAGGCTTAAAATCTAATTGATCTGATATAAGGATTGCTACTCCTGCTTTCTTCTGATGTCCATTAGCATGGTAAATTCTTTTCCACCCCCTCACTTTAAATCTGGAGGTATCTTCAGGTTTAAAATGAATTTCTTGTAGGCAACATATAGATGGGTTTTGTTTTTTTATCCATTCTGATACCCTGTGTCTTTTGATTGGGGCATTTAGCCCATTAACATTCAGGGTAACTATTGAGAGATATGAATTTAGTGCCATTGTATTGCCTGTAAGGTGACTGTTACTGTATATTGTCTCTATTCCTTTCTGATCTACTACTTTTAGGGTCTCTCTTTGCTTAGAGGACCCCTTTCAATATTTCCTGTAGAGCTGGTTTGGTGTTTGTAAATTCTTTCATTTTTTGTTTGTCCTGGAAGCTTTTTATCTGTCCTTCTATTTTCAATGATAGCCTAGCTGGATATAGTATTCTTGGCTACTTGTTTTTCTCGTTTAGTGCTCTGAATATATCATGCCAGCTCTTTCTGGCCTGCCAGGTCTCTGTGGATAAGTGTGCTGCCAATCTAATATTTTTACCATTGTATGTTACAGACTTCTTTTCCTGGGCTGCTTTCAGGATTTTCCCTTTATCACTAAGACTTGTAAATTTTACTATTAGGTTACGGGGTGTGGACCTATTCTTATTGATTTTGAGGGGGGCTCTCTGCACCTCCTGGATTTTGATGCTTGTTCCCTTTGTCATATTGGAGAAATTCTCTCCAATAATTCTCTCCAATATACCTTCTGCTCCCCTCTCTCTTTCTTCTTCTTCTGGAAACCCAATTATTCTAATGTTGTTTCGTCTTATGGTGCCACTTATCTCTCAAATTCTGCCCTCGTGGTCTAGTAGCTGTTTGTCCCTCTTTTGTTCAGCTTATTTATTCTCTGTCATTTGGTCTTCTATATCGCTAATTCTTTCTTCTGCCTCATTTATCCTAGCGGTCAGAGCTTCCATTTTTTATTTCATCTCATTTTTAGCTTTTTTTATTTCAACTTGGATAGATTTTAGTTCTTTTATTTCTCCAGAAAGGGCTTTTATATCTCCTGAGAGGGTTTCTGTAATATCTTCCATGCCTTTTTTGAGCCTGGCTAGTACCTTGAGAATTGTCATTCTGAACTCTAGATCTGACATATTACCCATGTCTGTATTGATTAGGTCCCTAGCCTTTGGTACTGCCTCTTGTTATTTTTTTTGTGGTGAATTTATCCATCTTGTCATTTTGTCCAGATAAGAGTATATGAAGGAGCAAGTAAAATACTAAAAAGGTGGCAAAGATCCCAGGAAAATATGCTTTAACCAAATCAGAAGAGATCCCAAATTGTGAGGGAGGAGAAAGGCGATAAGAAGAGGTTCAGAAAGAAAAAAAAAAAAGAAAGAAACAATTAAAAAAAGAAAACGAATAAAAAAAATATAAATAAATAAATGAATATTAGATAAACTAGTTAAAAAACATTAAAAAAAGAAAAAGGTAAAAGTTAAAAAAAATTAGCAGAAGAAGAGAGAAAAGAAATTGAAAAAGAAAAAAAAATTAAATTAACTGCAAGACTAAAGAATCATGGGGAGAAAGCCGTGAGTTGCGTGCTTTGCTTTCCCCTCCTCTGGAATTCCGATGCTCTCATTGGTATTGAAACTACACTCCTTGGTAGGTGAACTTGGTTTTGGCTGGATTTCTGGTTGATCTTCTGGGGGAGGGGCCTGTTGGAGTGATTCTCCTGTGTCTTTGCCCCAGGAGGAGTTGCACCACACTTACCAGGGGCCGGGCTGAGTAATTCGCTCAGGTTCACTTTCGGGAACTTTTGTTCCCTGAGCGCTTTCCATAGAGTTCCGGAGGACGGGAATGAAAATGGCGGCCTCCCGATCTCTGGCGGAGGAGCTAAGAGCTTGGGGCCCCACTCCGCAGTGCGCCCTTAGAGAACAGCGCCCATTTACTCCCATCTCTCTGGCCTCCGGCTGCGCTCTGAGCTCACCCAGCCTGCAACCGGTTCAAGGTAACCACGAACTGTGAGCTCACTCCTCGGCTCTGTCTCTGTAGCTGGCTTCCCCGCTCTAGTACCTGCAAGCTCTGCGACACTCAGACACCCCCGATCTTTCTGTGACCCTGTAGGACCTGAGGACATGCTGACCCAGCGTGGGCTTCACCCCGGTTTAGCCTCTGGAGTGATGTCCCTCAGCAGAACAGACTTTTAAAAGTCCTGATTTTGTGCTCTGTTGCTCCGCCGCTTGCTGGGAGCCGGCCCCTCCCCCTGCAGTCTATCTTCCCGTCTCTTTGGATTCACTTCTCTGCCAGTCCTACCTTTCAGAAAGTGGTTGATTTTCTGTTTCTAGAATTGCTGTTCTTCTTCTCTTCAATCTCCCGTTGGATTTGTAGGTGTTTGCAATCTTCAGATAAGCTATCTAGCTGATCTCTTGCTACCTGAATTAGTCTCAGCCTGCTACTTCTCCGCCATCTTGACCCCTGTGGCCTTGAAATGTTATTTTTAAGCAAAACATAATACAGTCTATGGTGAAGTGAAAAATAATGTTGAAGAGGTATACATAGTATGATCTAAGGATTGTAGAAATAAACATGCATGTGTAAAGATAGAAAAGATGTTAAGGTGTTAACAGATATCTCAAAGAAGGGGATTTCTACTTCTGGTGATTTCTAATGTTTCTTTTGCTTTGCCCATGTTTTCTAAATTTCTCAAATATATATGCATTATTTTATTGTGAAAATTACTCTTTGGTTTTTGTAAAACTACATTCTCTGTTTTGAATAACCAAATAATCCTATGGCAATAATGATAGTAATGTAATAACACAGTGGGCCAAAAGGGGAGAAAAAAAGACATAAAAGATAAAAACATCCTCAAATTTATCCTAAAGACTACTTTTACTGATTTTCAAAATTACTTTACAGTTGCTATGAAATTCCGTTTTTACCAGACTCAGAATCAATAGAGAGAATTAATAGAAAGTCAACTGGAGAGTGTACCAATTGCAAGACTTTAAATGAAACAAATTTATATAAAATAATAATAAGTTCTTTCTTGATATGTAATAGTGGAAATTAATTAAATTAATTAATTTATTAATTAATAAAATTAATTGATTGATTTATTCATTCACTCATCTGGTGAATGTGAAGAACTATGAAATGTGTGGGGGATAAAAAAATGAATGAGATAGACCCAGCCCCTCTGTCATAGATTTAACTACACATATTCTTTTGTATTTGTAGCTACTTCCAAAATAGTTTGTGTAGAACTGTAGAAATTCTCTAAGAAAAATATTTATTATTTTTATGGAAAGCCAAATAATGTTATGTATAAAGTCATCAAAACCCTGTTCCACTATCTTAAAAAAGCTCACTGTAAAGATTTAAGAAGTTACCAGAAGAAAATCCAAATTGGTCTTGTTCCAGAATACTAACAAAGCAATTTTAAGAGTAGGCCCTCTTTTTCCTGTTTCTTCGTAGTTGATGGGGTTTAGATAAGATATATCAACAACCACCTCTCCTATGTAAAAGATATCATGCTATGGGAAAATTTTCTTATTATTTCAGTTATAAAGTTTAAAGTTTAAAACACAGATACTTAGTCTGAAAGCAAAATTTCTATGGAAAAGTGGATTTGCACTTAAACTTTCTGAGCCCCAGTAGATCCTCACCTACTTTATAGGGATTTTCTAAGGCCACCAGGACACTGTATTTGAAAATATTTGCAACTTCCTACTATTAGAATTTTGTTTTGGGCCACGTGATCAATTAGTGGTGATTTCTCTCTGAAATATGGTTGATACTTCTTTGCTGCATATTTTCAGTCTACTTTCTCCTCCTTTAATACAGCCAGGGAGTATTGAAAAAACAGGGACTTGGGGTTAACACACATGGTTGGCAGATTTCACCAATCCCAACCCAGCTGTGCTCTAAGGGCTTTGAGGAAAATCACAAGTTTAAAAAGAGGATTGAGGAGGGGTGCCTGGGTGGCTCAGTGGGTTAAGCCACTGCCTTTGGCTCAGGTCATGATCTCAGGGTCCTGGGATGGAGTCCCGCATCGGGCTCTCTGCTCAGCAGGGAGCCTGCTTCCTCCTCTCTCTCTCTCTGCCTGCCTCTCTGCCTACTTGTGATCTCTCTCTGTCAAATAAATAAATAAAATATTTACAAAAAAAAAAAGAGGATTGAGAAGCTGAGTTGGGTACTGGCAATGCATCAACAACAGGAAAGGGGATGGCCATTTGAAAGGGAGATTAGAGGGGAGCGTGGGTGGCTCGATTGGTTAAGCATCTGCCTTCGGTTCAGATCAGGAGATCAGGGTCCTGGGATTGAGCCCTGCATCAGGCTCCCTGCCCAGCGCAGAGTCTGCTTCTCCCTCTGCCTCTCCCCCACCCCTGCTCATACTCTCTCTCTCTCTCTCTCTTTCTCTCCCTCAAATAAATAAATAAAATCTTTAAAAAAAAAAAAAGAGCGCTGTGAAGTGTGTAAACCTGGCGATTCACAGACCTGTACCCCTGGGGATAAAAATATATGATTATAAAAAATAAAAAATTAAAAAAAAAACAACAGGGGAGATTAAATGCTGTAACCTAAGATGAATCTGGGAAGATAGAATAATCAAATGACAAAGAAGGGGCAGATAAAATCACAGAGCAGGTGGAGTGGGCTGTGGGAGACGAGAGGGAACTGAAAGGGATGGTTTCAGAGCCCATGTGGAAACAATTGCCACATAATGTCTACAAATATCTGGCCTACTTTTGCTGTCACTCCACACTATCAAGCACACTACTATGTCTCCTAGTTTAATATTCTTCATTTATTCAAAGCTGTTAATCCAGGTATTGTGATCTGATTTCTGACATCTAAAATGTCAGTAGTCGAAATTAGACCTTCATTTCTATCATCAAAATTATTAAATATAATGCAATAATCAACCCAGGTTTCACCCTCACCCACAATGGCCCTATACAGAGAATGCCTTCTTTGCCCTTCTGATTGACACATGCCTTCCACACCTATACCCAGAGCATAGGCTTCCAAAATAGATCCACAGCTGCCGTGCAGCAGTAGGAACATGGCTTCTTATTTTCACAGTAGTTAATATTTAGTAAGAACCCATTATTTCCAGGCATTTTATATATTATTATCCTTCTTAATGTGTATAACAACCTCTATGAAGGAGGTAGTCATATACCGGCTCAAAAGGATAAACCAGGATTCCGAGTGGCTAAGAAATATGCCCCAAGAAATAGAGCCCCTACATGTCACAGTGAGAGGGCTTCAATCAGGGCGCTCAAGCCCAAGATCTTTTCTTTGTGCCGCGATGTCGCCCTATTCATATCGGATGTTAGGTGAACATTTTTACCATGTCATTGCAAAAGTAGCACATTACCAACTCCCTAATCACCTGGCTGCACCATAACCACACATAATGTACTCTTTATTAGCAAGCTGGGCTCAGCAGGTACTTTGATCTCTTTGAAAAAGCTGTAGTAAAATGCAAAGTCATAATGTATGAGCAATCTAACTCTTAAAAGTGGGAACTTGGTCTGATGGCTGCTACCGCCTATCCCTTCAGCTTTCTTACTCTAGAACTTCCATTGTGATTTTATTTAAACCTTCATTGATACTGCTACTTTTTCACAATCTTCATTACACTCCAAACTTGCTTCTCTTTTACCAAGCTTACAATTCATGACCCATTATTAAATTAATAAGCTTGAAAACACATTTAATTCTCTGGCCCCATTTTTTCTTGTACTTGCCTGGCTAGACCCCATCGCTTCATGAGCCTACTAGCCATCTTCTCTATGCCTGTACCCACTGGAGATTTTATCACAATCATTTGCTGGTTGCACTTTAAATTTGTGATCCCAAGCCTCAAATATACCCTCAGTAGTCCCAAAGGGCTTTACTACCCTTCCTTAATAAGGCTTCCTCTGGAATCTTTGAAATAACTATTTCATATTTCCACTCCCTCCAGAGCTCCTGTACTCTCTACTTCCCCCATTCTTAGCTAATGACTTGAGCTCATACCTTGAAAAAAATCTAACTCATTATACAGGAAGCCTTGCATTTTACTAAGTCTGTTCATGTCTCAATCTCTGTGCCCCTATTCTCTCTGCCTTCCCTCTTTTTGAAATAGAATAAATGTATCTGCTTCTCTCAGAAGTCAGTTCTTCCACTCATATTCAGATCTCACTCACTCTTACCTTTCCAAGAATTTTGTTCTCATAGTTAACTCTCACCTCTGTTCTATACCACCACTGTCTTTCTCTGCATTGGATCATTCCAGGCAACATGCAAACAAGTTCTATAATCTCCCAAATTATAATAACAAAAACCTGCCCTTGACTCTCATGATTTCCTGTGCTGTATTTCTCTGGTTTCCCACAGCAACTTCCTCAAAATACTTCCTTAGCTTTCATTCACTCTGGATACTCTAATCTTTGCTTAACTATGCACTGAGTCTGCTCTTGTCAGGGCCGTCAGGGATCTCATTATTACTAGCTCCCCTGCATACTCCTTCTGTTTTCATTTTACTCCCAGCAACACCTGACCCAGTTGTCCAATCCCTTCCTATTCTCCTTTGGCTTTTAAAACAAACACTCTCCTGCAACTAACTATGGCCAATTCATTAGTTGCTTCTCCATCTCTATCTGATCTCTAAATATTGGGATATAGCAGAGCATAGTACTGGCCTGTCTTCTAAATCTATATATAGTCTTTCCAGGTGATCTCATCCAGTCCATGATGTTAAATACCAATCATATACAGAAGACTTCACCTGTCATCTGACACCTTCCCTGAGTTTCAGACTTGTATAATCAACTGATTCCCTGTCACCTACACTTGGGTGACAAACAGATTTTTCTGTGGCGCTTCCCATCAGAAGCCTATCCAACAGCCATTCCTCCCTTTGATCTTGCTAAGAGAAACTTTAATTTTGTGTAGTTAACAGAGGTGATTGGACACCAGCTGACACTTAATTAGTCATGGCCTAACCATGGTATTGCAATTCCTATTGTTAGTCATTAGTTTAAAAATAAAAATGTACATGTGACACAATTTTGGCTAATGATTTAAAAGAAAAATCTGCTGCAGAGCCTCCAGGGACATTTTCCTTGTTATTGAAAAAGACCATGTAAATTGGATACTGTGTCTTTCCTCTTTATCCCATGTCTGTCCCTGTTGTCTGTAAGGCCCTCTACAATCAGGATATTGCTTATGTTTTTTATTTCATACCATTCTTTCCTTTGCTTACTCACCATGTTGACCTCCTCTTTATTTTTCCTTTTTATTTTTACATCAAGGTTTCAGGTTCCTTTGCCTTCTCTCTTCCCTCTGCCTGAAATGCTTTTCCTCCAGTTCTCTGCATGGCTTGTTCCTTCTTGTCATTCAGGACTCAATTCAAATGTGATCTGTTTTAGAAAGGCTTCCATTGCTCATTCCATTTTGACTTACTTGCAGTTTAACTTTTATCACAATATAAAATTGCCACTTCATATGTTTATTTTCTGTCTTGTTCACTATAAGACCGTTGAAAAGCTTATTCTTGAGGGAATATTAACTTCTTTCAGGACTATGATGTTGTATGGTATTTCCAATGCCTGAAACATGCTTAACACTTGTATTGTAAACATGCTTAACACTTGTATTTGCTGAGTCACTGATACACAACATTCTAATTGGCTATAAGTAAGCTCATATTGGTGATGTGGCATCAGAATGAAACTAATCCACTAAGCATCAGCTAGGGTAGCTCTGACTCAAAATAAAACCTCATAAGAAAGTTTCTTAATGCTTTTATAAAATGAGGAGAGGAAAGGAGATCAAAAGATGTTTGTTGTTTATATAGTTTTCAAAAGGAGAAGAAAGTTGTATTTGAAAAATAGAGCTAATGTGTATTCTCTGGTGCCTCTACTACTGCAGGAGATAAAGTTTCTTTTGTCATTTATCACAAAGTCTAATGTGACATAGCAAATACACATTTTAATTTTTTTTTATTACTTTAGAGAGAGAGCACAAGTATAGGCAGGGGGAGGCACAGAGGTAGAAGGAGAGAATCTTCAGCAAGCTCCACACTCAGCATGGAACCCGATGCAGGGCTCAATCTCATGACCCTGAGATCATGACCTGAGTGGAAGTCAAGAGTTGAATGTTTAACCAACTGAGCCACCCAGGTGTCCTGCAAATACACATTTTAAATGTTGACCATTGTGGACAAATAACAGTATGAAGAATTCTTATATTACTTGCTGAATGAAGGTAAATTAAAATAAACTTAATAAAGGTAATTGCCATTTATTAAACCTTATGTTGCTTTCTGATTACACATTATTAATAATCTTCCCAAGCAAGGAAGGTATTACTGTTATTCCCCATTAACTGATGAGGGAACTAAGACTTATATAATTCATCTCAGGTTTGCATTGGTAGTAAGTTCCAGAGACAATATTTGAACCTATGTTTTTCTGATAACAGTTACTTTCCATTGCACCTAGCTTACTATGTCAGCCAACAATTTTGTTTTTGCAGTTTGGTTTTGCAGCCAAATTATTAGTTTATAATAACCAACTTGTAAGGAAAGAATATTGGAACATAAATGTTACCTAGTCTTGGTAAAATTCAAATTTTGAGACCTTAATATACTTTTATAAAAATAATTATATACAATCTCAACATAATAGAGACCATATATGAAAAACTCACAGCTAACATCACACTCAATGGGGAAAAACTGAGAGCTCTTCCCGTATAAGCAGGAACAAGACAAGGATGTCCACACTCACCACATTTACTCAACATAGTACTGGAATTCCTAGCCACAACAATCAGACAACAAAAAGAAATAAAAGGCATCTAAATTTGTAAGGAAGTAGTAAAACTTTCACTACTGTAGGTGACATGATACTACACATTGAAAATATTAAAGACTCCACCAAAAACTACTAGAACCAATAAATGAATTCAGTAAAGTTGCAGGATACAAAACTGATGTACAGAAATCTATTGCATTTTTAATGTGCTAATTAAGTAGCAGAAAGAAAAATTAAGAAAACACTCTTATTTACAGTTGTACCAAAAAGAATAAAATAACAGAATAAATTTAACCAAGATGGTGAAAGACCTCTATTATGAAAACTATAAAACACTGATAAAAGAAAATGAAAATAACACAAAGAAATGGAAAGACATTTCATGTTCATGGATTGGAAGAACAAATATTATTAATACTATACTACCCAAAGCAATCTATAATTTTAGTGCAATTGCTATCAAAATACCAACAACAGCACCATTTTTCAGCAAAACTAGAACAAAAATTTTTAAATTTCTGCAGAACTACAAAAGACACCAAATAGCCAAAGCAATCTTGAAAAAGAAAAACAAAACTGAATTTATCACAATACCAGATTTCAAGTTATATTACAAAGCTGTAGCAATCAAAACCGTATAGTACTGGCACAAAGATAGACACATAGATCAATGGAACAGAATAAGAAGCCCATAAATAAACCCACAATGATATGGCCAATTAATCTTTAACAAAGGAGGCAAGAATATACAATGGGAAAAAATAGAGTTTCTTCAACAAATGGTGTTGGGAAAACTGGACAGCAAAATGCAAAAGAGTGAACCTGGACCATTTTCTTACACTAAACACAAACAAAATAAATTCAAAATGGTATAAGGACTTAAATGTGAGAGCTGAAACCATAAAAATTCTAGAAGGAAGCACAGGCAGTAATTTCTCTGATAATGACTGTAGCAACATCCTTCTAGATATGTCTCATGAGGCAAGCGAAACAAAAGCAAAAAATAAACTGTTGGAACGACATCAGATAAAAAGCTTCTTCACAGTGAAGGAAACAATCAACAAAAATAAAAACAAGCTTTTGTTGTCATTTACAGAGATGTAAATGACATCTCTGAAAAAGAATTAGTGTTCAAAATATATAAAGAACTTACACAACTCAACACCAAAAATCAAATAATCAATTAAAAAACGGGCTGAAGATACGAACAGACATTTCTTCAAAGAAGACATACAGCTGGCCAGCAGACACATGAAAAGATGCTCAACATCACTCATCATCAGGGAAATGTAAATCAAAACCACAATTAGATATCACCTCACACCTAAAATTAAAAACATCAAAAACAACAGGTGTTGATGTGGTTGTAGAGAAAAAGAACCCTCATGCACTGTTGATGGGAATGCAAACTGGTGCTGTGACTATGGAAGACACTTTGGAGGGTCCTTTAAAGTTAAAAATAGAGTAACCCTACAATCCAATAATTGCACTACTGGGTATTTAACCCCAAAATTAAAAAAACCACTAATTCAAAGGGATACATGAACCCTTATGTTTACTACAGCATTATTTACAATAGCCAAATTATGAAAGCAACACAAACATCCTATCAACATATCAGTAGATAAAGAAGAAAAGAAGAGGTGGTATATCTATAATAGAATAGAATATTATTTAGCCACCAAAAAGCATGCAATCTTGGCCAGTTGCAACAACATGGATGGAATAGAGAATGTGATGCTAGGCAAAATAAGTCAGTCAGTGAAAGACAAATACCATGATTTCACTCATGTGGAATTTCAGAAACAACAAAAAAATGAACAGAGAGAGAGAGGTAGAAACCAATAAATAAGACCCTTAACTACAGAGGAAAAACTGAAAAACTCACCAGAGTGGAGGTGAGTGAAAAAATTGGTAAATAAATAAATAAAAGCAGAACACTTTTACCTTTCCAACTTTACCAGACCTATTCTATGGTCAGCCATCCATCCACTCAAAATGTATTTGTTGAGCACAGACTATATGCCAAGAATAGTAGTAAATGCAGAAACTAATCTTTTTTTGAAACTAAATTTTATCTAAGCATTGCTAATACTAGGTACTTCCTGGAATCCCTTAAATGTTTTCAGTATGAGTAAATGAACAGAAAACTAAAATAAACTTCAAAGTAAAGATGCCCTCCTTCAATGAGCTGATATTTTGTTACTATTGTGGTATCTTGGATAACAAAATTCTGGTTTTAGGTTCTGGGAATTAGGATTAAGACATCTTTGGGGCCATTATTCAGCTTACTATAGATACCTTTTATAGATAACTTGTTGAGTTGCAAGGGTTGCTTATATATTTCAGACAAGTTATCAGATTTGCATATATTTTCTTTCATTCAGTTGGTTCTTTTTCACTTTTTTTTTTTTTTTTTTTGAGAGAGAGAGACAGACAGACAGACAGAATATGTGATGGGGGGTTAAGGGAGAGGCAAAAGGAGAGGGAGAGAAGAGAATCTTAAGCAGGCCCCATGCCCAGTACAGAGCCCGATTTTTGTGTGGGGTGTGAAGAAGGGTCCAGCTTCATTTTTTTCCTCCATGGGAATATCTAGTTCCACAAGGATAATTTGTTGAAAGCAAAATTATTTCCCCTTTCAATTGCCTTGACATCCTTGTGAAAATCAATTGACCATAAACGTAAGGAATTACTTTTGGACTCTCAGATGTGTTCTCTTTATTTGTATGTCCATCCTGTTGCCACAATATCAACACTATCTTTATTACTCTAACTTTGTAATAAATCCAGAATCATGAGCTTTCCAACTTTGTTCTTTTTCAAGATTGTTTTGGCTATTTTGGATTTCTTACATTTCCATGTGAATTTTAGAATCACTTTCTCAATTTCTGACAGGCAACTTGAATTTTCATAATATTGCATTGAATCTGTAGATCAATTTGGGGAATACTGCCATCTTAACTATTAAGTCTTCCAATCCATGAACATAGAATGTCTTCCATTTATTTTGATCTTTAATTTCATTCAATAATGTTTTATAGTTTTCGAATGTAAGTTTTGCATTTCTTAAATTTATTCTTAAATATTTTATTATGCCATTATAAATGGAATTATTTTCTTAATTTTGATTTTGTTTTGTTCATTACTAATAAAATGACAATTATTAATTGCTAATGGATAGAAATACATATATACATATATCAGTCTTGTACTCTGACACTTTCCTGAACTAATTTATTAGTTCTCATAGGTTTTTAGTGAATTCCTTATATTTTATATAAACAGGCTCATTTCATCTACAAATAGAAATAGTTTCACTTCTTCCTTTCTAATCTGCATGACTTCTATTTTATTTTCTTGCTTAATTTCTCTGACTATGGTATCTAAAGGAAGAAAGAACTCATCTTTTTGACCACACCCGTTTGGAGTAGAACTTCCATTACATTGACCTAGAGGATGGGGAGCAAGTTGTGCTCAAATGCCAGAGATTCACTGTTCTTAATGAGAATTAGCAGATTTTCTTAAATAAATATTTCTTCATTTTCTGTATGCCCTTAGGAAAATAAGCAGAGGCTCTAAATGGTAATTGCTTTTATAATTTTCACTAGGCCTGGTTTCACAGGGAAGAGGGTCCACAGAGCTACTCATGTCACCACTGAGAAGTGCTTCTCCCTAAAGTGGTGGGTTGTTTTTGTTTTAAAGATTTTATTTATTTATTTGATAGAGAGATCGTAAGTAGGCAGAGCAGCAGGCAGAGAGAGCGGGGGAAGCAGGCTCTCTGCTGAGCAGAAAGCCAAATGCAGGGCTCAATCCCAGGACCCTGAGATCATGAACTGAGTGTAAGGCAGGGGCTTAACCCACTGAGCCACCCAGGTGCCCCTAAAATGGTGTTTTTATTTCCTATAGCTGGTGTGGCTAATTATTGCAAACATAGTGGCTTAAAACAATGCAAATTTATTTTCCTGCAGTTCTGGAGACCAGATGTGTGTAATCAGTTTCACTGGGCTAAAGTCAAGGTGTTGGCAGGACTAGTTCTTTCTGGATGCTCAAGGGGAAAATCCATTTCTTGCCTCTTTCTTGATTCTAAAGGCTGCAGACATTCCTCATTTCGGGACCCTATAACTCAAATCTTTGCTGCCATTGTCGCAGACCCTGCTTTCTGACACTGACTTTTCCTGTGTTGCTTTTATCAGAACCTTGGTGATTACATCAGGTTTATCTGGATAATATCCTTATTTCAAGATTTTTGACTTGATCACATCTGCAGTTTGTGTCTTGCCATGTAAGGTGATATTCCCAGATTCCCAGGGATTAGTATGTAAGCATATGTGGGGGTGGTTAATTGTGCAATTTTAGGGTTTCGGAGGAGCTATAGACTTTGTAGATGAAGAAACTGTAGTTTGGATTAGTTACAATCACTGAAGGTCATATAGATAGTGTGTCACCGAGCTAGAACCAGGTCTCCAAACTCCTTTTTCAGGACATTAAGTTTGAATGATTAAAAACAAATAGAATGCATATTTTTTGTGGAGTCTAATCCATAGATATACAATTTAAAATGGTGAATTGTGAATGCATAAAATTGGCTTTTATCAAAACTAGCGATCTGAATTCAATTTAAAAGTGATATATGCAATTCAATCTTTGTATTCAAATTTCACCTTTTATAACGTTCTTTGCCTTTCAAAGAACAGGATTGGCTGCAAGCAAGATGCTTTCCCCAAGTTAATTTAATTCATGTTCATGAATATATGCAGTAAAATGTAGTGATTACCATATGCACTATGGGATAGACATAGGCACATTTAGATAATTTATGACAGAAATCATCCACAATTTCAGAAGGAATCTGGAAAATTTAATTGAATGAGCTGTGTGTGATGTGGGAGGGTCTCTTTCCAAAAAGCATTTTCACTAATTTAAGTTTATAAACTGTGATTGTCTTCAGTCTTCTCTCTGGAGTTGTTTTTATCCCCAGGTCCTGAAGGACATTCAGGGCATGTTAACATTTCTCTTGTGACATAAAATGACCCATGGAAAGAACTGATTAATGATTGCACGGTACTCTAGAGGAAAAAGTCATCATGAGTGTGGAAACTGTTCCTTTTAACAACAATGTCTGTACTTAGAGTTGTGCAAAGCCATTTCACAAAAAGAGACAAAGCGAGAAAAAAGGCTAGAAGGAAAGCAAGAAAAAAATAAAGAGAGAGAGAAAGAAAAAGAAAGGAAAGAACAAGCCTCTCTCTCTGCATGGATGCCTTTTACAGGCACATCATCACCACTCAGTGAGAAGTGCAACAATTAACTATTGTCAGTTATAAGCAGTAGTTACAGGGAAAGAATCTGGACCTTGAAAGGGATAGATTACACTGCCAGATAGATTTGATCTGACCCTCTTATTAGCATCTAAAATTCCCTTTGTAGTATAAGCCCAGGGAAAGGAAAAAAGGTAGCATGAGGATGTTTTCCGGGCATGGAATTGGGTTCTGTGGAATAGATACCTTTTTATTGTAGAATATTCTTTACTAGACTTACTGATTTACTGCTATTCTATAAACGCAATGCAAGAGTACATCAAACTTTTCCTCAAATGACTGACTTTAAAGGCCTGCTTTAAAAGAATCATAAAACAAATCTCTTTAATCAAGAAAAGCCATTGTCTGCTTGTATTTTGAAGTGATGTTCAAGCTCTCTGAGAATGTTTTTGAGATTTCAGGTTGGGTGGGAGCAATTTTTTATGATTATTCTGTTGAAAATTTTATCAGCTGCCTGAAACGCTCCAGCATGTAAATAAACATGGAGAACTAGTGGCATAGAACACAACACATGCTAAAAAATTATAGAAAAAGTTTTCCAATCTCCACTGTACTTTAACTTTAAATAATACGTACATTTCTTTTCAGTGGGAAAGGACAAAACTCTTCTGTTTCAGTTAGATCTCTTAGAAAATTCAGCCAGGAGAATCACTAGGTATATTAATCAAATAGTACTTCTCTTCACAAAACATGAATTTCATAGCAATCCTACTTTTATGGAAATTGTTATACTTGTCATTTACATAAGGGAAGAAACATCATTGATTTGGCAGCATTTTAAAATAATGGCATATTTACTTAATTGAAAAAATCTTTGTTGAAGTATAAAATAGACACAAAAATATAAATATTACGAATGTTAACAAACTTAACACATCTGTGTAGCCAGCCCCCAAATCTGAGACCACATCCTCCAAATCCCCTTTATTTAATTGTTTAAAAAAGGATTTGATATTGCTTGTTTAGACGTTTGAAAAGGTAGCTGAACAGTCATTTTTCTGGCACACTTTTTTCTTAGGCAATTTAGAGGGACCCAAGAGTATTTGTCATCACTTTCAGACAGATGAAAAAGTACACTAAAAGGGAAGAAGAGTTGAGTATAACTCTACATTCTTTTCCATTCAGTAAAGGAGGGTCATTTTTATAAAACCACAAGGAAAATAAGCAGTTCGTGAAGAGAACTGAATTATTTTTAAATTCACAGACTCGAAGATGATGATTTTATAGGGAACAGGTTTTGTTCACAGCCCAGGCTGCTGGAGGCCACCACTAGAGGGAGGCAGAGGCACCACCCCGGGGCTGTCTCTGGGGTGGGCCCTGGGCCTGCCTTGGTGGTGGTGAGGCCAAGGCCCAGGGAGGGCTCTCTCAGCTACCACCGCGAAAAAGACTTTCTGAACAAAGAAAGTCCACTTCCTAAACGAAAACAGGAAGGTAAGGAGTAAGTATAAGGGTCTGAAAAGAGCAGGCTTAAGAAATTAAGCAAGCCTTGAATGAACCTGTGCTGGGAGTCCACCTGGAGGAGGCAGAGAAGGTTAGAGTACCCCCTCAGAGCAGACCACACTACCGGGGAATAGGGTCCATTCACAGGAATTGTTCAGTGAGTTCCCTGACATTATAGATACAGAAACAGAGCCCAAGGGGTGCTCCTGTTGCAGGGATATAAATGGTGATGCTTGGAGTAGCCATCTCCCAGCCTCCTGAGCTCATTTTATTCTTTGTTATTACTCAGGTCAGATCATTTTACTACTTGTATTACTGAGTTGTATTGGAAAGATGTTATGGTTCAGAAGCCTGAAAACACAAACTGAAAACTTAGGGTTAAGCCATCGGTTAAGGGAGTTTTGTGGGGGTACTGTGAAATCAGAGTCATGTTATTCCTCAAGCGGAGCCCATCATGCTAACTTTCCGCCCAGCTGGCTAGGAAAAAATGAGGAGTAAGTGCAAATGGAAAGCCCATTAACACTCTGCTCTGGTGTATTTGTGCGTGTGCATATATATGTGTGCCCAACATTCTTGGATCTGTTGCAGCTATTATACTGCTATGATGGACTTTGTTAGTCTACAGAACTCAGTTTTTTACATATAGCAGCTAAAAATAATAGAAAGTTTTAATTGGAAGGGCACTGTGTGGACACTGGGATGCTTGTCATTTTATTTGCCTTTAGACAGAGGATACAGGAACTTATTTATAGCAGCATTTGTGATCTCTATGTGTTTTGAAACCCAGATCAAATAGTTAAATGTAATCAGCTCTAAGCTAAAGACCTAAATAATGCAAATAATGGTGGCTCAATCCTCCTTTACCTTGGACAACAGTTAACATTGTTTAAACTTGTAAAACTCAGTGGATGGGGTTGGGCCGCTCAGTTAGCGCCACAGTATCAGGCTCTCTAGCTATGGCCAGCTAGCTCTTTTTTTCCACTTTCAACAAGTCACAGTCATTGTTTTAATCCTTTTATTAACTCTTTGGCTTTGGTTTATGCCACAGGTATGGGCTGAGTATCTCTTTTGTTTTCAAATGACTACTTCTGAAAATAAGGGAAGCTAATGATAACTGCCAGAGTTCGGTAACTTTGTGGACAGTACTCAGTTTAAGACTCATGGCAAACTTCCGGGGTCCTTTTAAGCCTAAGAGGTATGATTCTATCAGTTTACCGCTTCTGAAAAGAAAGATCACTAACTCAGGAACAACTCACAGTGCATCCTTATTCACGACGTGATGGCTGTGTCCTTTTCATATGTGAAAAGTATTTTCAGTGCATGCTGAATATAAGAGCAGCCCCCGTGAGTTCTAGTGGATCCAATGGTGGTACAAATCAAGTCGGGACTAAAGCTAGGTTAGGCTCTGAAGTACACAAGTCCAGTGAAGACAGGTACATACCTGATGTGCACTTACACAGCCACATCCCAGGAAACACTGAAGGTCAGATGCAGGGAAGCTGAATTCTCTCATCAGGTGCAAGTCTGCAAAGGGCCAGGGGCAGCTGGTAGAGCAGATCCTGGCAGCACCCTGGAATGGAAACAGGAAGGAGAAAGGAGGCACATGATGTGAGAGATTTGAGGCACTTGCTGTAAACAGAAAGTGTTATCTGCAGGTGTGTTGTTTTTATCTGTTAAGCATGCATACGGCCATGGATGGGTCAGACAGGCCAGAGCACGGGATCAGAGCTGATACCCAGTGTTATTGAAGAATGAGATATTTCATTTTAATGGACTTTCCAAATACCTGAAACAACTCTTTCTAAAATGCCATAATTCATACATTCATAATCACCAGGGAAACCTTTTCATTGGATTATAGATTCCTTGAATAGGAAGTAATCAGAGAGGGAGACAAATCAAGAGAGACTCTTAACTCTAGGAAACAAACTGAGGGCTGCTGGAGGGGAGGAGGGTGATTGGGTTTGGGTAACCGGGTGATGGGCATTAAGGAGGGCATCTGATGTAATGAGCCCTGGGCCTTAAATGCAACTGATGAATTATTGATCTCTACATGTGAAACTAATGATCTACTAAATGTTGGCTAATTGAATTTTAATTTTAAAATTCTTAAATAAACAACAACAGAAAAAGGATTATATATTCCTTCAGCTCCTAAATCAAAATTTATAAGTTCAGCGTAAGCCTTACTACATGACCATCTTGACTGTGCTTTAAAATAATGAAGACTTCAGGTTTATTAAGCTCAGACAGACTTCTTGTCCATTCAGGAAATATAAAGTCTCCCCAGAGTAACACATTTTTTTAAAGTTGTGCTTATTTATTTATTTTTTTGTATTTTTTTTTTCCTCTAGCCATGTGATGGTATTTCTTATTACATCTTACCCTTCCTAGTCTATCTACCTTTATTAAACCTTCCCTTTTCCTCTACTGCTAACTTCTTTCTGATTTATCTGTTTGGGGCTACAAAAACAGATGTTCAGGTTTGTTAAAATTATGTGTAAAACAAGATGGTACTGAGAAAATGTTATGAATTAAGCATATGAGCTTTAATACCTGAATGTCCAGCTTCAGACAGCTATTTAAACAACTCAGGATCCTTTTTGTGGCTTTATGTTCTATTTTATTTTGCTTTGTTTGTTTTTGTAGTTGAGACTGTCAGGGGTCATCTCTGACTATGTGAGGTATTCACATAATCTGAAATAGTATCTGTCACCATACATTTGCTGTCATGTCTTTCCTAGAACTGTGACTGGCACAGATTAAGGGCTTAACACACATTTATTGTAAGAATAATATATTGATGAGTGAAGGTAGGACATAGAGTTTCTGTCCTGCAAAATTCAGCTACCTGCCCAGTTGACCAGAGAGCACATGTAAGTATTAATTTAGAATGATGTGAGTAAAAGCCAGTTATGCTGGTATCCTTTTGCAGGGGTCACAAACCCAAGGTCAAGGGCAGCAGTGGTCAGCACAACTGTTTGTTTTATATCAGTGCCTGTGGCTCATGCATGAACTCCCTAGTTCACTGGCCTCATCACTGCTTTGTTGTTTCACACTTAGCCAAGTCATACAGTTAAGCTAACTGTTTCATATACCCTGAGGGTGTTTGGATTTTCAGGTCCCTGAGTTGCTGTTTTATTTAATTTTTATTGAATATTCTCACCATACAAGGCAGTACTAGATGATGACAAACATATTCAAAACTCAAACTCTTGATTCCCCTCCAGTCCCAAGCCTCCCTTCCTTCAACCTTCCCTAACTCAGTAAATGTGCCCCTTCCATAGGGGTACATACTGAAAACCATAGGGCTATTCCTCTTTTTTTCGTATCCTTCATTCTCTCTGTCAGCAAGTGATGCTACCTTTGGAAGACATTTAGAATTTAAGTATTTCTCATTACTCTTATTCCTACTGCTTTGGTTTAAGCTATGATCACTTCTAGTCCAGATTACTGGAATAGACCATGACTGGTCTATCTGCTTCCACACATGTGTTCTTACACTTCTCCCCACAGGGAGATCCCTTTACTTTGGATGTAAATCACAGTGGTTCTCTGTTCAAAACCCCCTATTAGTTTTCTGTCTCACTCAGTGTAAAAGCTGAGATTCCTCTCCATAGCCTGAGGGCCCAGTGGCTTCCCTTCCCCCACTTCTCCAACCATCTGTCTTACTGCCTTCCTCTTTGTTCACTATGGACCATACACACTGGCCTCCTACTGTGCTTGGAACACCCCCATGCTCCTATCTCATGGCCTTTGCACCTTCTTTTCCTTCTATTTGGACCATCTCTCATTCGATAAACAAATGATTCATTTCCTTTTCTCCTTTGGGTGGGTGCCCAAATGTCTCCATTTTGAATAAGCCTCTACAACTACCCTAGCTAAAATAGCATCCCCACATCATCTTCTAGCCCCTTTACCCTGATTTATTTTCTTCACAACTCCTTACCTGATATTAAATATTTATTAGTTTGCCTCCTCCCTCAAGAATGCAATCTCTTCTTGAGGGGAGGGACTTTATTCATTTTGTATCCCAAATATGTAGAAAAGGCCAGTTTTATTGGCCCAATCAACATTTCCTTAATGAACAAATACATGAATAAGTGAAAACAAAAAGTAGCAAAGAGATTTATTTATGCAGGAAATCGTTACTGTGTGTTAACATGCCACACACTGTCCTGGGCTCTTGGAATGCTTCAGTGAACAAACCAGAAGACGTTCTCTTGTGGAGTCAGTCACTAGCAATGAACAGAGATGAAGAGAGCAGACAAGGAGGCAGTCCAGGACAGGGGTTCACAGCCCAGACTCTGATGTCAACTCACCTGGTTTTGAGTCTCCTCCTTACCTAGCTCTCTTGAGCAAGCCACTTAAGCCTTTGATGCTTCAGTCTCTCTCCGTCTGTAAAGTTGGGGTGAACTAACTCTTGCTTAGTGTTGGTAAGAATTACGAGACACAGTGCACATAAAACATGTGACATGTGGCAAGAGTTCAATAAATATTGACCTTTGTTAGAGCAAATGAAGATATGGAAGCCAAACAGTAATGGCTTTGAGATGAATACAATCCACAGAAGGTTTTATGAGAGGACCAAGGTGACCTGGTGCTTGAAGCTGCAGCTCTGTGTTTAGTACCTTTATGTTCAACACAAGGAAAACAAGCCAGTTCAAAGAAAAGGTGCATAGAAGCAAGTCAAACTGAATGACTCGTTCTGTGTGAATCTGCTTTGTACCTGGAACATGGACAAATGGAAGAGTCATGTGACAGAAGCAGCAGTTTTTGTGTTGCTGTGGCAGAAAAGCCAGGAAATATACTCCTATCTTGTTGAAGGAAAGGAACATTTGTATTGAAAGGGTCTATTTCTACTGCTTTTCCTTTCCTTCAGAGAAACAACCAAGAAGAAGAGAGACGCGTAAAATTTATTTTACTAACTGTAAAAATTAGATTCAAGAGCATAGAATTAAATGGAATTGTGCTAAGAGGATGTTGAAGTTCCTGATAATGTAACAAAAGTCCAATTTGGGTTTTTTGTTTGCTTGTTTGCTTTGTTTTTGTCTTGCAAGAGAGTCCTTTAAAAGCAGTGTATGGAAAATCACCATAGGTGTTTCTTGTTCCTCTAAAATATAATCATGTATGGGAGCATAGAGTTTCCTCTGGGAGAGCAGCTCTGTCATAACTGGAAGTGAATTATGGCAATAGCCAAGGTTTTTTCCTTTCTCTCAGTATAGTACACCTGAATTTCAAGCAGAACTAAAGGAGAATCTCAGTCATAAAATACACAGGGTCTTCTATGTGTATATGTCACATCATTTGAATATTTATAAATCTGAAGTTTTTGGAGATACAGAGTTCAGAGGATTCTCTGAGTGGGGTCAGACACTCCTACTCTAATGAGTTCTTTGATTATAGCCAGAATTTACATGTAAGACAAAAATCTTATAACAGATGTTTCAAGAAAGAAAGAAAGAAAGAAAGAAAGAAAGAAAGAAAGAATGAATGAATTAGCAAATCTATCTATTGTCAGCCTTGATGAGAATTCTCTTGCATTAGTTATGCCCAGGATACCTTGATCATCTGTTTAGCCAAAAGTGTAGAGCATGACCACAGAGGGAAAAGGCAGATGTGCCAGGGAGGGGCTCCAGATGGCTCTGTGCGTTGCTTCACCCGCTAAGGGCTGGGAACTCACTTTGGAAAAATGGCAGAATTAGCACCTGCAGTCTTAAATCATTCTTTCCTGGATCTCAGCCTGACTACCACCAGCCAAACTGCTCTGAAGAACCATCTGGAGATGTGACTATTCTTCTAAACAACTTTGTAAGGCAAAGACGGACCCAAAGGGTGCTGGAGGACAGGTGATGGTGGCTGATCTCTGCTAAGCATTTTATGAACTGATTATAAAAGGCAAACTTCAAACTTTCAGTTTGTTTATTATATATTTTACTTGCACTGAAAGAAGTGAAAAGGGGAGGGACGCCTGGGTGGTTCAGTTGGTTAAGCCGCTGCCTTTGGCTCAGGTCATGATCCTAGGGTCCTGGGATTGAGTCTCACATTGGGCTCCTTGCTCAGCAGGGAGCTTGCTTCTCTCTCTACTTCTGCCTGCTTGTGTGCTCTCTCTCTGACAAATAAATAAAATCTTAAAAAAAAAAAAAAGAAGTGAAAAGGGTTGCAATGCGTTTTAGCTTGTTCATTATATATTTTGTCATTTAGAATTTTTATATTTTAAGTCAAATTTAAAATCCTTTTTATATTTTTCATTTTGGTTTTATTTGGAGCACAAAGTTGAAAAACTTGTTAACAATATATAAAAGATTGACAAGTACATACCACCAACCCAGCAGTTCTACTTCTGTGGCTATATTCTAGAGAAACTGATGTGTAAGTGCACAGCCAAACACACACAAAGGTGTTTTTTGTAGTATTGTTTTTATTTTTTTTTTTTTAAAGATTTTATTTATTTATTTCACAGTAGACAGAGAGGCAGGCAGAGAGAGAGAGAGGGAAGCAGGCTCCCTGCTGAGCAGGGAGCCCGATGCGGGACTCGATCCCAGGACCCTGAGATCATGACCTGAGCCGAAGGCAGCGGCTTAACCCACTGAGCCACCCAGGTGCCCCTGTAGTATTGTTTTTAATAGCAAAAATTTGGGAACAGTCCAAATTTCACTGAATAGGGAAATAGATAAATAAATTGAAGTAAGGTATAAAATGTTCTTACAATGGTATCAATCAAGCCTGTTTCCCCTTCTGAGGCAAGTCATTTCACACTAATGAAGATGGGCGATGAACTTCACTTATTATTTAATGAATGGCTTTTTTTTTAATTTTTATTTTTATAAACATATATTTTTATCCCCAGGGGTACAGGTCTGTGAATCGCCAGGTTTACACACTTCACAGCACTCACCAAAGCACATACCCTCCCCAATGTCCATAACCCCACCCCCCTCTCCCAACCCCCCTCCTCCCAGAAACCCTCAGTTTGTTTTGTGAGATTAAGAGTCACTTATGGTTTGGGCGCCTGGGTGGCTCAGTGGGTTAAGCCGCTGCCTTCGGCTCAGGTCATGATCTCAGGGTCCTGGGATCGAGTCCCGCATAGGGCTCTCTGCTCAGCAGGGAGCCTGCTTCCTCCTATCTCTCTCTGCCTGCCTCTCTGCCTACTTGTAATCTCTCTCTGTCAAATAAATAAATAAATCTTAAAAAAAAAAAAAAAGAGTCACTTATGGTTTATCTCCCTCCCAATCCTATCTTGTTTCATTGATTCTTCTTCTACCCCCATGTTGCATCACCACTTCCTCATATCAGGGAGATCATATGATAGTTGTCTTTCTCTGCTTTTAAGGGTTAAGCACTATGCTAAGTGCTATGGGTATAGTAGGATAAACACCTGCCTTCATGAAGATTATAGCTTTGCCATTTTTGTAACTTACTAACCAAAGTATGATCTTGAAATTAATTTGGGGTTATCATTTGATTATTTTAGCAGGTGGTTTGGTCTCAGAGTCCATTATTAAATTACACTGATAAATATTCAAATTGATGTCAGATGAAAAGAAAGGCAAACTTTCTTGCCTTGTATCAAAAGAAAAGAGCAAATCCTTGATTTTTGATTCAACCCTGGCTTCTCTGATTTCTAATGCCTCCTTCCCTTCTAGGCCTAGGTGCTATACGGCCAGCCCTCCTGAAGTTCTCACCATAAGGAGAAAGGAAAATTGATAAAAAAAAAAAAAAATCATTCCCACTAAGATCTTTCTAAGGACTTATTAACATATTGCTCCAACCCCAACAGTGTTTCCATGTTAAGGGAGAAAAGTCTTGAACCCAAGACAGTGGTATTGCAAGTATCAGATTCTTATATCTACCCCTCAGAACTCTTCTCTTTCATTTTTGCCTCCGACTTTCAGCTCTAGCTGCCCCTTAGAATTACTGGGAGAATTAGTCAAAAAGGCACGGATGTCTGAGCCCCAGTCAAGACCAATTAAGTCAGAATCCTCAAGGGTAGAGCCTGGAACTAAGAATTTTCTGAAAGCTCCCCATGCAAGCTTAATTGGGAGCCTTGGTTGAGATTAATCAACATATCCATCTCAAGTAAAATCCTACAGTCACCTGACACATAAACACTACAGAGGGACAAATACAAAGTTGTGAAGGCAGTTTTAAAATCATGATGGTGGCTCAGTCAGCTGGGTGTCTGCCTTCAGCTCAGGTCATGATCCCAGGGTCCTGAGCTATGTCCTGGGCTGGAGCCCCATGTTGGGTTCCCTGCTCAGCAAGGAGTCGACTCCTTCCTCTTCCTCTGCCCCTCCCCCTGCCTATGCTCTCTCTCTCTCAAGTTAATTAATTAATTAATAACATCATGATGATATTCATCTGAAAAAGTTGGGGAAATTATTGAGAGAGAGCAGACTCTGGAGACTAAGTAAGCTTGTGTCATTGCTGTACACACTAGCTGTGTGAGTGTGGGACTTCAATATCTGGGCAGGAACAACATCTACTTCTTGTAAAACCATTACAAATATTAAATACTTAGAAAAGTATCTCACCATTACTATTATATCCTTCTAAAGTTGCTTCAAATTTTGTTTGCTCTCTAAAATTTTCCTTTAATCCCTGAGGAAGAGTAAATTGCTCTGTCCTCTGGCCCCACACACATTCCAATGAGACTAGTATTATTTACCTTTTTATCACTTGGCACTGCAATTGATGTAATTTTTTTGTCTGTCTCCCCTTAGACAGTTTTCTGGTAAGATTATGAGGCATTTCACACTAAGGAAGATTATTTTTATCACTAAGGAAATAAACATCAATCCTTATTTTGCTGAATTTTTATCACCCTCCCCTATTTTAACTCTCTGAGAAAGTAGAAGCCCCCAAATGGGAACTCCTTAAAGCACCCACTACCAAGTCTACCCACCACCTTCATCAGTGCCAATATACCCTGCTTTCCCATCACCATGGGTGAATGATCCACTCACCTATTAAAGGCCACCCCTTCTACCAGTCCTTGAGATATCATCCATTCTTGTCTACTGAGACACCTGTCTTCTGAACTTTACCAACATGAGTAGAGTGTCTGGTATTGGTGATGTCTCTGGACTGGACAGGGACACTGAAGTTCTATAAAATTCACCTATTATCCAGGTTCTACTCACTAAAAATAGAGAAAAACCCTACACCCAATAGGGGTTCAACTTCAATATTAACACTAATGTTAATATTAATTTGGGACCATAATTCAGCCATTAACATTAATGTTAATATTAATAGCAGCTAAGAAAAAGCGAGACTTAGCCAGAGTTTTTGAGTCTTACAGCTGTGCAAATTTCTAGTCAAGTTAAACTTCCCTGAGCTTCAATTTCTTTTTTGTAAAATACATTATTGTAAGAATTAAATGATAGTTTAGCACAATTCTGACACATAGTAAGTACTCAGTAAATATCGGCTATTATTGATTCATCTGTTTTTCCGCGAGTATTTCTTCCTTAGAGAGCCCTTCCCTAACCACATTGTCTTAAATAGTATCAGTCATATCAATCTCTGTTCTCTTATCTTGAGGTCTTTATTTTCTTTATAGACCTTATCACTAATGAGTGTGTGTGTGTGTGTGTGTGTGTGTGTGAGGGAGGGTTGGGAGAGAGAGATCTGTCTTCGCTATTGTAAGTAAACATAAAGACGGGGACTTTGTTGGTGCACTGTTAGATCAGGAATAAGTGTCTGGCACATGATAGGTACTTAATAAATATTTTTTAAATAAGAAAATGAATGATTATATTCCATATGCTCATAATTTAGGCAGAAGCATGCTAAAATTACCTGAAATAAAAGACAACTTATTTTTCAAGTTAGTAAACCATTCCAGTTTTTACCACCTCACACTGGTAAGAAATACCTTCTCATGGCAACTAAATTACTAACATTGAGAAATAATTTATGGCAAATCTTATTTCTTTCCATTCACTCTCTAGTTTATGGATTGGAGAACTACTGATCACTATCTTCCCAGTGACCATTTTTGAGTTAATAAGCATTAATAAATCCCTCCTCAGCCTCCTCATTCCTGGCCTGAGAAATTTCAGTCTTTACTTTCTAATAATTAAAATACATCGTTCTATGTGGTTCTCATCTGAATCGCATCCAAAATCTTCACATCCCTCTTTGGTTTGGAATTCAAAATTGGAATAGCTATTTTATTACTGACCACTATAAAGTATAATTGCTGAATTACCTCACAAGTTCTGCTAGGGTTCTCCTATCTAAATATCCAGGAATCACGCTTTTGTGTTTTACTGAGTTACATCACTGACTCATGGTCAACATGTTATTCACAATGACCACTCTTTCTGCCCAATTTGTATATACCCAGGCCATCTTCATCTGGCAAACAAGGAGTTTATCTTGCTACCTAAGTTTTCCCCTTTTAACTTAGCTTCATTCTGTCTTTGGCAACTGTTTTTGGCTGAATTGTGTCCCCCCAAAATTTATATGTTGGGAGTCCTAACCCCTGCTAACTCAGAATGTGCTGTATTTGGCGATAGGGTATTTAAGGAGGTAATTAGGCAAAATGAAGTTTTTAGGGTCATAGGCTCATGGAAGGTAAACTAAACTTTAGTCTTGGTTTCAGTCCCTACTTCACTACTCTGAGGGATATTTGGAAAAGCACCCACAAGCAGATAGGTGTGCAGAAGGTTAGCACTAAAGGTGTTATCCAGACACCCAACAATTGAGGGTTTGGGATGAATTGACTTTATCAAGGGAATGCATCTGTATAGAAAAGATAATACCAAGGACTGAGCTGCAGAAAACATTAGGGTTGGTGAAAGAGGCAGAGAATGGCAGCTGATGAGGCAGAAAGAGAACCAGGAAAATGCTTACGAAATTTAATAATCAAAAGCCCTCTCATCCTTCTCCAACCCGTCTGTCCGCATCCCTACTGGCACTGGCCTTAGAGACTTACTGCAGTAAACCCAATCGACACTTTTCAGAGACCCTGTCTTTTTATTTTAACCCTCTGGAAGCACTTGACATTGACAATCATTCCTTCTTTTTTGAAATATTATCTTCCTTTGCCACAGCGCTCTTTTCTGGTCTTCCTCTTGTCCCTCTGACTGCTTTCCCACTGCTGTTCAGTTTCCCTCTCCCTTAGTCAGTCTTCAAATGCCAGCTTTATTTAACAAACTGCCTTCGCCGCACTTATCACTTAACCCATCTCTCACATCAGCCATTCTGTAGTTCTCCATCCCCATTATAGGTGATACACTGTGCTCTAAACTTCAAATACTTTGTCTCTTCCCAATATTTAATTTCCTATGGCCCATTCTCAACAAGATTCTGTCATTTTTTTTAATACACCAGTTTCATTTCTGCACTTATCCATTCATTTATTCTCTCAATAACAATGTACAAGGTGTTAGGTACCAGGCAATGTTCAAAGCACTGAACTACAAAATTAATGACCAAATGACACTCATTTACATTTTACCAGAAGCCTTCAGTTTCTAAGTCTAAAAGAGTAAGTAAGGATAATAATATTTCTGTTACAGTTTACATAATGCACATGAATAGATAGATGATAGATATATATAGATGATAGATGATAGATAAAATACCTTGAGATGCTCATAGCAATTGCATGAAATAGATTGGGAAGATACCACTTTAACCTCAGGAAAGTCAAGTTTATTGATTCTGACAAAATTATCTTTTTTAAAAATAAAATGTGTTTCTATTATATTTTAATAATAAAAAGTAAAAATAATAAATATATCCAGAAAACATACTGCATTTCAGTTCTATTAATTGGTGTAAGAAAAAAAATTGCCAAAAAAAACCCTGGGGCTAAACTTTATCTCTTAGCTTTTGGAATATTTACTGAAGTATGTGATTAGCGCAGAAATGGCTTGTAGCAAATGCTAAGTGAAAAAGGCTAGAATTATAAATAAAACCATTTATTTTTGTCTTTTTTAAAAAGATTTTATGTATTTATTTGAGGCAGAGAGAAAATGAGAAAAGAGAGCATGAGTGGGGGAGGACAGAAGGAGAGTGAGAGGCAGGCTCCCTGCTGAGCAAGGAGCACAATGTGGGACTTGATCCTAGGACCGCAGGATCAGGACCTTAGCCGAAGACAGAAGTTTAACTGACTGAGTCACCCAGGCACCCCTAAATAAAATCTTTTAAATAAATTTATTCCTCATCTCATAAAAAATGGTAAAGTCCCTCTTCTCAGGGTATTAATTTTCTGTTGTTGCTATAACAAAATACCATAAGCTTAGTGGCTTAAAACAACACAAATTTAGTATCTTTCAAAAATAGATCTTGGAAGACCTAAAATCAATGTACTGGTAGGCTATATTGTAGAAGCCTGAGGGGAGAGGATTTTCTTGCCTGTTCCACACTTTAGAGGCCACTAGCCTCCTTGAGTCGTAGACCCATTTCTCCATTTTCAAGGACAGCAGAGCAGCATCTTCAATCTCTCATCTCTGCTTCCACCATCACATCCCTTCCTCAATTCTGACTCTTTTATCACACATCTCCTCCCTCTTATCAGGGCCCTTGTGATGAGGATAACCTAACAGCCTATTGAATTTCCTTATGCTAGTTTTGTTTTGAATTTTCAAAAAAGATTAGAAATTATTCATAATTAAAATAGTTTTTCTCCAATTACTTAAAAAATTACTAGAATTTCATTTATCAAGTGATCAAATTTACCAATAATAACATTTCATTATAAGTTTTACAAAAGGATTTAGATGTACCAGTGTACATCTACTAGATAAAGTTGATGGGTAGCAATTGAATCTTGTATTTTCTTCCAGTGAACTTTTTAGTATTATTTAAAAAAAAAAACATTTTGAGTATAGTTAGCATACAACATTATATCAGTTTCAGGTGTACAGCCTGTGATTTGACAAGTCTATCATTATGCTATATGGTCATCACATATGTAGCTTCCATCTGTCACTATACAATGCTATTACAGTGCCATTGACTATATTCCCTATGCTGTACCTTTCATCCCCATGACTTATTCATTCCATAACTGGAAGCCTGTATCTCCCACATCTCTTCATCCATTTTGCCCATCCCTCCACTCTCTCCCCTCTTGGAACCATTTGTTTGTTTTCTATATTTATACGTCTGACTCTGCTTTTTGTTTGTTTATTCATTTGTTTTCTTAGATTTCACATGTGAGTGAAATCATATGGTATTTGTCCTTCTCAGTCAGATTTATTTCACTTAACATAATACCCTATATGTCCATTTATGTCTGACAAAAATGTCCTGCTAAAAATCAGTAGATCAAGACTTGAACCTTTAGGCCTTTTGGCTCCTAAACTCATATTGATTCCTTTCCACTCCAGACACTATGCCAGAACTAGGTGTAAGGAAGTCTAGAGGGAGAATGGAGCTTTCGTGGTGTATCGGTTTCCTATTGCTGCTGCAACAAACTACCATAAACTTTGTGGCTTAAAATAATGTACATTTATTCTCTTAAAGTCCTGGGAGTGAGAAGTCCAAAATGAATCTCAATGGACTAATCTCAAGGTGCCTCCAAAATGAATCTCAATGGATTAATCTCAAGGTGCCTCAATGGACTAATCTCAAGGTGCCTCAAGAATGTGTTCTTCCAGAGGCTGCAGGGGGAGAATATGTTCCCTGCCTTATCCCAGCTTCTGGAGGCTTTCCTCATTGTTAGGTTCATAGCCCCTCTTCTCATTACCATTTCTACCACTGCTTCTGTTATTACATTGCCATCTCCCTCTAGCTCCTTTTAAGGAGCTTGTGATTATATCATTGGTCCCACCGAAATAATCTAGAATAATCACCCCATCTTAAGATCCTTAACTGAATCACCTCTCCCAAGTCTCTATTCCCACATAAATCAAACTCACAGTTTTATCCCTCACAGGGATGAAGACCTGGATATCTTTGGGAGCCATTATTTGGCCTACCATGCATGATATCTCTTAAGTTGTACATTTAGGTAACAACATCTTTTATTTTTTTTACATTTTTAATTAATTATTTTTATTAACGTATAATGTATTATTTGCCCTAGGGGTACAGGTTTGTGTATCATCAGGCATACACACTTCATAGCACTCACCATAACACATACCCCCCACAATGTCCATAACCCAACCACCCTCTCCATAGCCCCTCCCCCTAGCAACTCAGTTTGTTTTGTGAGATTAAGAGTCTGTTATGGTTTGTCTCCCTCTCCAGTCCCCTCCTGTTTCATTTTTTTCCTTCCCTACCTGGCAAACCCCCACTCTGCCTCTCAAATTCCTCATATCAGGGAAATCATATGATAATTGTCTTTCTCTGATTGACTTATTTCGCTCAGCATAATACCCTCTAGTTCTATCCATGTCATTGCAAATGGCAAGATTTTATTTCTTTTGATGGCTGCATAGTATTCCATTATATATATATATATAGTATTCTATTATATTCCATATATATATATATATGTACATATATATATCACACCTGCTTTATCCATTCATCTGTTGATGGACATCTAGTTTCTTTCCATAGTTTGACTATTGTGGACATTGCTGCTATGAACATTCAGGAGCACATTCCCCTTCAGATCACTACATTTGTATCTTTAGGGTAAATACCCAGTACTGTGATTGCTGGGTGGTAGGGTAGCTCTATTATCAACTTCTGAGGAACCTCCATGCTGTTTTCTAGAGTGGCTGCACCAGCTTGCATTCCCACCAACAGAGTGGCAGCACCGGTTTGCATAACCACCAACAGCACTAGCAACAGCAACAGCTTGCATTCTGCATCCTCGTCATTTCCTGGCTGGTTAATTTTAGCCATTCTGACTGGTGTGAGGTGGTATCTCACTGTAGTTTTGATTTGTATTTCCCTGATGCTGAGCGATGTTAAGCATTTTTTCATGTGTCTGTTGGCCATCTGGATGTCTTCTTTGCAGTAATGTCTGTTCATGTACTCTGCCCATTTCTTTATTGGATTCTTTGTTCTTTGGGTGTTGAGTTTGATAAGTTCTTTTTAGATTTTGGATATTAGCCCTTTATTGGATATGTCATTTGCAAATATCTTCTCCTATTCTGTCAGCTGTCTTTTGGTTTTGTTGACTGTTTCCTTTGCTGTGCAAAAGATTTTGATCTTGATGAAGTCCCAATAGTTCATTTTTGTCCTTGCTTCCCTTGCCTTTGGCAATGTTTCCAGGAAGAAGTTGCTGCAGCTGAGGTCAAAGAAGTTGCTGTCTGTGTTTTCCTCAAGGATTTTGATGGATTCCTGTCTCACAGTGAGGTCTTTCATCCATTTGGAGTCTATTTTTGTGTGTGGTGTAAGGAAATGTTCTAGTTTCATTATTCTGCATGTGGCTGTTCAATTTTCCCAACACCATTTGTTGAAGAGACTGTCTTTTTACCATTGGACATTCTTTCCTGCTTTGTTGAAGATTAGTTGACCATAGTGTTGAGGGTCTATTTCTGGGCTCTCTATTCTGTTCCATTGATCTATAATCTGTTTTTGTGCCAGTACCATACCGTCCTGATAATTACAGCTTTGTAATAGAGCTTGAAGTCTGGAATTGTGATGCCACCAACTTTGGCTTTCTTTTTCAACATTCCTCTGGCTATTTGGGTCTTTTATTATTCCAAATAAATTTTAGGATTATTTATTTCATTTCTTTGAATAAAGTTGATGGTATTTGATAGGGATTGCATTAAATGTGTAGATTGCTTTAGGTAGCATAGACATTTTCACAATATTTGTTCTTCCAATCCATGAGTATGGCAGTTTTTCCATTTCTTTGTGTCTTCCTCAATTTCTTTCATGAGTACATTACAGTTTTCTGAGTACAGATTCTTTGCCTCTTTAGTTAGGTTTATTCCTAGGTATCTTATGGTTTGGGGTACAATTCTAAAGTATCAACACCTTAATTTCTCTTTCTTCTGTCTTGTTGGTGTAGAGAAATGCAACTGATTTCTGTGCATTGGTTTTATATCCTGACCATTTACTGAATTCCTGTACAAGTTCTAGCAGTTTTAGAGTGGAGTCTTTTGGGTTTTCCACATAAAGTATCATATCATCTGCAAAGAGTGAGAGTTTGACTTCTTTGCAGATTCTGATGCCTTTAATTTCTTTTTGTTGTCTGATTGCTGAAGCTAGGACTTCTAGTATTGTGTTGAATAGCAGTGGTGATAGTGGACATCCCTGCTGTGTTCCTGATCTTAGCAGAAAAGTTCTCAGTTTTTCCCCATTGAGAATGATATTTGCTGTGGGTTTTTCATAGATGGCTTTGATAACAATGAGGAATGTACTCTCTATCCCTACGCTTTGAAGAGGTTTTTTTAAATTTATTTTTTATTTTCAGCATAACAGTATTCATTATTTTTGCACCACACCCAGTGCTCCAGGCAATCCGTGCCCTCTATAATACCCACCACCTGGTACCCCGACTTCCTACACCCCCACCCCTTCAAAACTCTCAGATTATTTTTCAGAGTCCATAGTCTCTCATGGTTCACCTCCCCTTCCAATTTCCCCCAACTCCCTTCTCCTCTCTATTTCCCCATGTCCTCCATACTATTTGTTATGCTCCACAAATAAGTGAAATCATATGATAATTGACTCTCTCTGCTTGACTTATTTCACTCAGCATAATCTCTTCCAGTCCTGTCCATGTCGCTACAAAAGTTGGGTATTCGTCCTTTCTGATGGAGGCATAATACTCCATAGTGTATATGGACCACATCTTCCTTATCCATTCGTCTGTTGAAGGGCATCTTGGTTCTTTCCACAGGTTGGTGACTGTGGCCATTGCTCCTATAAAAATAAAATGGGGGGCATCACGTTACCTGATTTCAAGCTTTATTACAAAGCTATGATCACAAGACAGCATGGTACTGACATAAAAACAGACACATAGAGCAGTGGAAGAGAGAGTAGAGAGCCCAGATATGGACCCTCAACTCTATGGTCAAATAATCTTCGACAAAACAGGAAAAAAATATACAGTGGAAAAAAGAGAGTCTCTTCAATAAATGGTGCTGAGAAAACTAGGCAGCTATATGTAGAAGAATGAAACTCGACCATTCTCTTACACCGTACACAAAGATAAACAAAAAATAAATAAAAGACCTCAATGTGAGACAGGAATCCATCAGAATCCTAGAGGAGAACATAGGGAGTAATCTCTTCGATATCAGCCACAGCAACTTCTTTCAAGATATGTCTCCAAAGGCAAAGGAAACAAAAGCGAAGATGAACTTTTGGGACTTCATCAAAATCAAAAGCTTCTGCACAGCAAAGGAAACAGTCAAGAAAACAAAGAGGGCAACCCACGGAATGGGAGAAGATATTTGCAAATGACCGTACAGACAAAAGATTGATATCCAGGATTTATAATGAACTCCTCAAACTCAACACACACAAAACAGACAATCATATCAAAAAATGGGCAGAAAAAAAAATGGGCAGAAGATATGGACAGACAATTCTCCAATGAAGACATACAAATGGCTAGCAGACACATGAAAAAATGTTCATCATCACTAGCCATCAGGGAGATTCAAATTAAAACTACATTGAGATATCACCTTACCTTACACCAGTTAGAATGGCCAAAATTAGCAAGACAGGAAACAACACGTGTTGGAGGGGATGTGGAGAAAGAGGAACCCTCTTCCACTGTTGGTGGGAATGCAAGTTGGTGCAGCCTCATTGGAGAACACTGTGGAGATTCCTCAAGAAATTAAAAATAGAACTTCCCTATGACCCTGCCGCACTACTGGGTATTTGCCCCAAAGATACAGATGTAGTGAAAAGAAGGGCCATCTGTATGCTTTGAAGAGTTTTGACAAGAAAGGATGCTGTAGTTCTCCAAATGCTTTTTTGGAATTTTTAAGAATATAATGTGATTCTTGTTCTTTCTTTTATTAATGTATTGTATCACATTGATTGATTTGCAGATGTTGAACCCACCTTGCAGCCCAGGAATAATAAATCCCACTTGGTGATGGGGAATAATCCTTATAATGTACTGTTGGATCCTATTGGCTAGTATTTTGGTAAGAATTTTAGCATCTGTGTTCATCAAGAATATTGGTCTGTAATTCTCTTTTTTGATGGAGTCTTTGTCTGGTTTTGGGATCAAGGTAATGCTGGCCTCCTAAAATGAGTTTCACAGTTTTCCTTCCATTTCTATTTTTTTGGCACAGTTTTTTCAAGAGAATAGGTATTAATTCTTCTTTAAATGTTTGGAAGAATTCTGCTGGGAAGCTGGCTGGGCCTGGACTCTTGTTTGTTGGGAAATATTTGATGACTGCTTCAATCTCCTTACTGGTATGGGTCTCTTCAGGTTTTCTATTTCATCCTTGTTCAGTTGTGCTAGTTTATATGTCTCTAGGAATGCATCCATTTCTTCCAGATTGTCAACTTTGCATATAGTTTCTCATAATATGTTCTTATAATTGTTTGTATTTCTTTGGTGTTGGTTGTGAGCTCTCTTCTATCATTCATGAGTTTATTTATTTGGGTCCTTTCTTTCTCTCTCTTTTTGATAAGTCTGGTCAGGGGTTTATCAATCTTATGGATTCTTTCAAATAATTAATAAGCTTTGTTGGCCTTTTCTACTGTTCTTTTGGTTTCTATTTCATTGATTTCTGCTCTGATCTTTAGGATTTCACTTCTCCTGCTGGGTGTAGGCTTTCTTTGCTGTTCTTTCTCCAGCTCCTTTACGCGTAGGGTTAGGTTGTGTACTTGATACCTTTCTTGTTTCTTGAGAAAGTCTTGTATCGCTATATATTTTCCTCTCAGGACTGCCTTTGCTGTGTCCAACAGATTTTGAACTATTGTGTTTTCATTATCATGTGTTTCCATGATTTTTTTCAGTTCTTCTTTAATTTCCTGGTTGACCCATTCATTCTTTAGTAGGATGTTCTTTAGTCTCCATGTATTTGAGTTCTTTTCAACTTTCCTCTTGTGATTGAGTTCTAGCTTCAGAGCATTGTGGTCTGAAAATATGCAGGAAATGAACCCAATCTTTTGGTACTGGTTGAGACCTGATTTGTAACCCAGGATGTGATCTATTCTGGAGAATGTTCCATGTGCTCTAGAAAAGAAGATATATTCTGTTGCTTTGGGATGGAATGTTCTGAATATATCTGTGATGTCCTTCTGGTCCAGTGTGTCATTTAAGGCCTTTATTTCCTTGTTGATCTTTTGCTTGGATGATCTATCCATTTCAGTAAAGGGGGTGTTAAAGTCCCTTACTATTATTGTATTATTGTCGTTGTGTTTCTTTGATTGTGTTATTAATTGGTTTATGTATTTTGTCTGCTCCCATGTTAGGGGCATAGATATTTAAAATTGTTAGATCTTTTTGTTGGACAGACCTTTGAGTATGTTATAGTGTCCTTCCTCATCTCTTTTTATAGTCTTCGGCTTAAAATCTAATTTGTCTGATATAACGATTGCTACCCCAGCTTTCTTTTGATGTCCATTAGCATGGTAAATTTTTTTCCACCGCCTCACTTTAAATCTGGAGGTGTCTTTGGGTCTAAAATGAGTTTCTTGTAGACAGCATATGGATCGGTTTTGTTTTTTTATCTATTCCGATATCCTGTGTCTTTTGATTGGGGCATTTAGCCCATTTACATTCAAGGCAACTATTAAGAGATATTAATTTAGTGCCATTGTATTGCCTGTAACGTGACTGTTACTGTATATTGTCTCTGTTCCTTTCTGGTCTACTACTTTTGGGCTCTCTCTTTGCTTAGAGGACCCCTTTCAATAGTTCCTATAGGGTTGGTTTGGTGTTTGCAAATTCTTTTAATTTCTGTTTGTCCTGGAAGCTTTTTATCTCTCCTATTTTCAATGATAGCCTAGCTGAATATAGTATTCTTGGCTACATGTTTTTCTCGTTCAGTGCTTTGAATATATCATGCCAGTCCTTTCTGGCCTGCCAGGTCTCTGTGGATAAGTCTGCTGCCAATCTGATATTTTTACCATTGTATGTTACAGACTTCTTGTCCAGAGATGCTTTCAGGATTTTCTCTTTGTCACTAAAACTAGTAAGTTTTACTATTAGATGAAGGAGTGTGGACCTATTTTTATTGATTTTGAAGGGGTTTCCCTGTGCCTCCTGGATTTTGATGCTTGTTCCCTTTGTCATATTAGGGAAATTCTCTAAAATAATTTGCTCCAATAGACCTTTTGTCCCTCTCTCTCTTTCTTCTTATTCTGGGATCCCAATTATTCTAATATTGTTTCATCTTATGATATCACTTATCTCTTGAATTCTCCCCTCATGGTCCAGTAGTTGTTTGTCTCTCTCTTTCTCAGCATCTTTATTCCCCATCATTTGGTCTTCTATGTCACTAATTCTGTCTTCTGCCTCATTTATCCTAGCAGTAAGAGGCTCAGTTCTTGATTGTATTTCATTAATACCTTTTGATTTCAGCTTGGTTAGATTTTAGTTCTTATAGTTCTCCAGAAAGGGATTTTATTTCTCTGGACTGAGTTTCTGTAATATCCTCCATACCTTTTTTGAGCCCAGCTAGCACCTTGAGAATTGTCATTCTAAACTCTAGATCTGACGTATCACCAATCACCAATGTCTGTATTGATTAAGTCCCTAGCCATCAGTACTGCCTCTCGTTCTTTTTTTTTTTTTTTTTTTTGTGGTGAGGTTTTCTGCCTGTAATTATATCCAAATAAGAATATATGAAGGAGAGAATAAAATACTAAAAAGGTGGCAAATACCCCAGCTAAATCTATGCTAACCAAATCAGAAGATACCCCAAAGTGGGGGGAGAAGAAGGGGAGATAATAGAAACCATATATATGTGTGTGTGTGTGTGTGTGTGTGTGTGTGTGTGTATTAGACTGGTGAATAGAACAGAGCCACCCACTTGATTTTGGGAGTATTTTGGGCCCTTAGAAGAAACTACCTCCCAAAATTTTAAAGAAAGAAAAACATATATATACAAAAATAAGGGTAAACATGATGAAGGGATGGAACATGACTATAAAGATGAAATTTTTAAAAAATTCTAAAAAAGGAATTGATAAGATAAGTTGGTTGGAAAAAGAAAGAAGAAAAAATAAAGGAGAGGGAGAGAATGTACTGAGGCTGGAGACTAGAACAAAACCCTGTGCTAGATTTAGGGTATATTTTGATCTATTAGAAGAAATTGTATCCCAAAATTTTTTAGGAAAAAAAACCCTATAGTATACAAAAAATAAGGTTAAAAACAATGAAGGATAAAATATGACTATAATAATGAAGGTCCAAAAAGTGCCTTTTTAAAAAATAGAGGTATTGTTAAGATAAACCTGTTAAAAAATGTTAAGAGAGAGAAGAGGAAAAGTTAAGAAAAATTAGAATAAGAAAAAAATAAAATAAAATAATTTAATTCACTTTGCAAGATTAAAGAATCATGGAGAGAAAGCCATGAATTCCATGCTTTGCTTTCCCCTCTTCTGGAATTCTGCTGTTCTTGTCAGTGAGCTTGGTCTTGGCTGGATGTTCTTCCTGATCTTCTGGGGGAGGGGCCTGCCATAGTGATTCTCAAATGTCTTTGCCTGAAGTAGAATTACACTGCCCTTGCCAGGCCAAGGCTAAGAAATCTGCTCAAGTTCACTCTTGAGAGATTTTGTTCCCTGAACACTGTCTATAGAGCTCTTGAGGATGGGAATGAAAATGGTGGCCTCCCATCTCCAACCCAGAGGAGCCGAGAGCTCAGGACCCCACTCATTAGTGTGCCTCAGAGAAAAGCAGTCAATCACTCCCATCTCCCTGGTTTCGGGCTGCACTCCCAGCTCACCCGGCCTGTGACTGAGCGTTTCTGTCTCTGGCACATGGCCCCATTTGGAGTCTCTAAACCCAGCAGATTCCTGCCTCCAGAGGAGGAAGATGAGTCTCCCTGGATCTGCCACTTGTGGGATCCGAGTGTGCCACAGATCACAGTTTAAGGTAATCCCCAGCTGAGAGCTCACTCCTCGTCTCTGTCTCTGTATTTGGCTTCCCCACTCTCATACCTGGGAGTTCTGCCACACTCAGGTACCCCGATCTTTCAGTGACCACATGGGTCCTGAGACCACACTGTCCATGCAAGGGCTACACCCCTGCTTGGCCTCTGGAACGATATCCCTCAGTGGAGCAGACTTCTGAAAGTTCTGATTTTGTGCTCCACTGCTCTGCCACTTGCCAGGAGCCGGCCCCTCCCCCCGTGGCCTATCTTCACATTGCTTCAGATTCACTTCACACATCTTACCTTTCAGAAGGTGGTCGATTTTCTGTTCCTAGAATTGCTGCTCTTCTCTTTGATCTCCTGTTGAGTTTGTAGGTGTTGGAATGGTTTGATAACTACATAGCTAAACTCCTGCGACCTGATGTCATTTCAGTCCACTACTCCTCTGCCATCTTCAGGAGTTACATCTTTTTAATAAAAACTTACTCCAGGCTCAGTCTCCCTTTTCCACTTCCCTGCATCCAGATAGGTTAATCAGTGCTTCATGCATTCAGCCAACAAATGTAAAACTCCTATGTGTGTTAGGCACCATGTGATTTACTAGGCATATAATAAGCAGATGATGATAGTGGAGGAATGTATAAGATATGATTAGAGCTTATTTTGCCAGAGTGACTCAGCAAAAGTTTTCCCAGAAATGGAATTACTTGAACTAAGTGTTAAATGGCAGTAGGAGTTTGCCAGGCAACTTGAAAGAGTTACAGGCAAAGGGACAGAAACTGCCCAAGGCCCAGAAGTGTGAAACCCACAGTGTATTCCAAGAACTACAAGTATTTGTTCAGTAGTGTTGACAAAGTGTGTGTGTGTATTAAGAATCACAGATATCTCACATGGAGATGGTTAAATATAGGGAATGACATTCTTTTTTTCAGGCAGTTTATTCATTTATTTTAATAAGAAGCATTTTAATTTCTCTGAAAAATACTAATTTTGCTATGTCTCTATCAGACGCCACAGTACTTTTCTTATTTCAGTCATTAGGAGTAGGAAAGAAAAGCTCTATTTCATTGAATACACACAAAAACATTTGAATAGTTGTGTTAAAGGCTAACATGGTAAAACAAGCTTAACAAGCATTCTCTATCTCTGAACTGAGATTTTGCTGTTTCAAGGGAAAATATCTTTGACTGACAGACATTTACTCTTCAATTTTACCATACATAATAAAGTGAAAAAGGCCAAAATGGTAAGCAAAGGAAATCCAAATTTATAAAGACAATTTAAATAAGATATTTGGTTGGCATAAAATGCCACATATATGCCATAAAATGTCCTATTCTAATTTTTTAATGCAAAGCTTTTGCTTTTTCAGGATCTAGGATCAGGCTTCAACACTGAAAATATTTGCATTTTACTTAATTTACCTGAGTGTGTAAAATAATTTTATGGTCAATATGTAGTTGACTGGGCTCATCAAACCACTTGCCTGGAAAAATAGTCAAGGAAGTATTTTGAAATTCTCATGGCTCTGTGTATGTGAGAGAGAGAGAGAGTAGGGAGAGAGAGAGGAACAGAGAGATGAAAGGAAAGGCAGTCTTTATTTCTCAATAATATTTGGGGATTTTTTCATTAAATTTTTGTCCTTTGAGGTAACATACTATAATGTGTTTTTAAACAGAATAGTTGAATGCTAAAGCTAAACCATTATTTTTGAGTAAAATTAATGGATTTTACTTAACTATCTTAACTCATCTACATAGATAGTCAAGGATTCCAAAATGCAGTTATTTCCTTCCTCTCAGCCCCTCCCTTATCACTACAACTTTTCACTGCCTTTTCTCAGGTCTCCCCATCCTGAACAAAACACTTCCTACCATCATCGAAACACTCAAATAGCTTCTTTCAATTGTGTTAATCTTCTCCTTGACTTGATTGACAGTGTTTTTTAACTTGTTTGTCATTGTGGTCTCCCCTTCCTCACCACCTACTCCTATCTGAACATCTTGTGTAATCTGTCCCTGATATAGCACTAAAATGGCCCATTAATAATTTGTATTCTTAAAAAAAATAATAATAATAATAACAATTTGTATTCTTAATCACCATATGTGATAGTCTTGCCTAAGTTTTTATTCTTCTGAACTTCCCTGGCATCATTTGATGACAAAATTTTACCCTGCACTTGACATCCTTGCCCTGCATTATACTGGTTCTTTTCACTCTTCTTTGCTCTTTTTCTGACTCTTGCAAGCTTCTAAAAAGTGTTTCTCAAGGTTCTCTCTCTCTTTAAAACATTTTGAAGACCTAATCCACTCATAGAGTTTCAAATGTTAAAGGAAGATAGCTTCCCAATTCTCCTTCCATCTTAGCCTCTGCTCCAGTCTCAAACTTCTTATGTCCAAAACCAAATACATCTTCCACCGAAGCCAGTTGTGCCTCGAGACTTCCTCTGACTAATGAGACCACCATTTTCCCAGGATGAATTAAAAGACTCAAAAATTTCTCTCTTCTCCCATTCCCCTAAATAATGAGCTACCAAATCCCTTGGGGTCTACTTCCCTATACCTCATTCACCATCTCATTTTCACTATCACCTCTTTAATTCAGCCTCACACTGCCTTTTCCCTGCATCATTGTCCTGTTTTCCTAATAATCTCCCCCCTTTATTCTCTTCTTTCTTTAATCAAAACGTAGCCACTGACAGCTGTGTCTGTGTGCAAAAGCCCTCAATGGCCTTGCATTGCCTACTAAACAAAATCTGAACGATGTGATCTTAAACTGCATCAGTCGCACTATGGTGTATAAAATAAGAATAAAAGGGGTAATAGACTGCTCCATTGTACATTAATGTGATTAAAATTTTGTCCTGTGGAGGTGTTTCACCTAAAGGGAGATAGGTATAAGAAACAATTCAATCAGAGTACAGTGACCAGGATGGGGAAAGACCTATGATCATGTCATGTAACAACTGGTTAAAGAAGTGGAGATATTTTGGCCATAAAAATCACAATTCTATTTATTTATTTATTTATTCATTCATTTGTTCTTTTTTTTTTTTTTAAGATTTTATCTATTTGAGAGAGAGAGTAAGCAAGAGAGAGAAAGCACAAGTTGGGGGAGGGACAGAGGGAGCAGCAGACTCTTCACTGAGCAGGGAGCCCAACTCAGGGCTCTATCCCAGGACCCCAGGATCACTATCTGAGCTGAAGGCAGATGCTTAACCAACTGAGCCACCCAGGTGTCCTAAGAATCACAATTTTTTTAAAAAAAGAGGTGACCTCAATATTTTAATAACTGCCATTTGGAAAAGGATTTCTTTTGTTCCATGTAGCCATAAAGGGTAGAATTTGAACAATAAGTGGAAGCTATAAGAAAAATGATTTAGCTTGATATAAAGCAAAAATAGAACTAAACAAAGTTGGGATAGGAACTCTCAAGAGATAAAAGAGTCTCTGTAACAGAGGTTGTTACTTAAATTGGATGCATTTTTGACAATGTTATAGCACTGATTCCACAATATAATTCTGCCAGTCATATAGTTTTTGTGCAGCACTTTCTTAGCCTGGAATTTAAGACCAACCCACTTTTCCAGGTTTTCCTCTTAATTTTTATGCATGTCCATGCCATTCCCGATTCCCATTGACTTAGAGTTCTGTTCAAAATTTTATCCATTCTTCGATGGCTAAATCATATGTTGCCCTTTCTAGGAAAATCTCTCTCCTCCCATCTTACATGGATACACGAGTTGTTCTTCTTTTCCAAACTTCAGTACTTCATTTATCCATTTAAGGCACTTAATCATCATACTCCTGTTATTTGTGTCTATTTCTCCTTTTGCCTAAAAAGATGTCAACTTCATAATGTATATTTCTTTTACTTTAGAATTAAAAGACTAGATTAAATCATTTCTAAGGAGACTTTTAACCAAAAAAATTTATGAATCTGGTTCTAGAACTTATTTAATAAAGTATGAAAGCCTCCTTTTCCTCTCATACTGTGAGTACAAAGAGTCAGATATACTGCTATCAAACTGGTTTTGTTAAGAAAGTTTTTGAAATCTGACTTTGAAATGTGGGTAATTATTTTTCGAGAACTTTTGCAACATGCTTATTGAAAGAGGCAACACATGCTTCTGATGGAATTTTGAACATTAAAAGAATTGTCCATCTGGTTTTATTTTTATGAAATTAAGTGACACTAAATCAGAGCTCCACAAAGTTAAAAGCTGTATAATGAAGAACATCAGAAAAGTAAACAGTTAACTCTGGCAAGGCTTATGAAAAGGAACATCTCATTATATACCAGAAGTTTTTACCACTCATTTATATCTACCTTTTCTTCCTGCTCTTTATAGCAATACAGAACATTTCCATTGGTGCTGATTTCTGTTTGACAAATTGCTGCCAAGAGTCCAGATGTTTTTCAGTGTGACTTTACAGAAACTTGTGTTATTCAAATTTCAGAAGTGCTGTTAGACTAGGTTAGATAAATCAAGAGAAAAAGAAAACAACAATTTATATTGAAAACTAAGCCTAAATTCTTTATTTGTTTCAACTGCTTTTGTTTCTCTTTCATCTGTGTTCAGTTCTCAAGTGATTTAAATTAAGGGACTAAAAGCCAAATTATGAGGTGAAAGCATGACTTTGGCCTCTAGGAAAAATACAAATATATAAGAATCTAGTAAGACAGTTTCACTAGTCAGAGTATCTTTTACTTTTAGTAAAGGACACTTCTTGGGAAACATCTTCTGAATCTTTTAACTCTCAGGCAGTAAAAGCCCCTCAGAATAAACCTGAGAGAAAGCTCTTCATGTGGGTCTGAGGCAAATGTAACACTACCAAGAAAAGAAAGACCTGTGACTCCCTGACCACTTCAGCCCTTCAGAAAGTAACAAAACTCAATGATTTCCCTCTAAGCATCTTATGCTTTCTGCTACATTGCCCTTCTATCCTCTGATTTCCTCTTCCCTCTCACCCTAACAGGAGGAAGTCAGAATGAGGTGGTCTAAAAACAGTCAACAAGGTGGTTGTAGGTATTTTCTTTTTCAGTTGGATGCATGCCCTAAAAAAGAAAAATTTAGGATTAACAAGTTGCACACGAGTAATGTCCATTTACAAGTCTGATTTCATCCTATTCTGATAGATTTATGAAGAGGCTAAAAGATCTTAAAATTTAATTTGGCTAATCTCCCAGTTTCTGGTATTATTAAATAATTAGAATAAATTTCTAGATGTAAAAGGAGCATGATTAGAAACAATCAAACTTATTGACATCATCACCTGAAACATGCTTTTTAACATTCTAGCATAGGCATTAAGAAGTTGACCAACCGGGGCGCCTGGGTGGCTCAGTGGGTTAAAGCCTCTGCCTTCAGCTCAGGTCATGATCTCAGGGTCCTGGGATCCAGCCCCGCATCGGGCTCTCTGCTCAGCAGGGAGCCTGCCTCCCCCTCTATCTCTGCCTGCCTCTCTGCCTACTTGTGATTTCTGTCTGTCAAATAAATAGATTAAAAAAAAAAAAACTTAAAAAAAAAAAAAAAGATGTTGACCAACCATTCAGAAAAGAATTAACTCGGTTTTCAGCAAAAGTGGAGCATGAGGACTGATGATTAAGTATTGATTTTCTTTTCTTATAAACTTGTATCTGGTGTTCCAAAGGCATTAGCATTGTTTTGCAGGATAATTGAATCTTCTCTGGGGTTTTAATCCCCACAAATATACCAGATCTTTAGAAACATGAATAGGATAAGTGGTGGCTGCTTTAGGCTGAGCCTTTGTGTATGATACTTCTGCCACCGCAGGGACTCACAGAATAAGCCAATGTGGGGTATTGCACAGTGAATAATTACTTTACCCATCTATGGTCCCTTCAGTCTAATTTGTGGGCTAGAAACATTTTTATAATTATTCCATATGGAATATTCCTGCTATAAAATTTTAAACCTCATAATCCCTTCTTGCAAACATGGTACGTACCTGAAACATCAAAACAATAATCAGATCCTTTATTTTTAATGTAAAAATCTATAAAATGAAATATGTAACATATTAAAAACTATATATAGGAATATGTAATTTTAAAAATATGTAAAATGGACAAAATTATATCTGCCAACCAGGTAGAGAGAAAGAACAAGCAGAACATTAACAATGCTTTGAAGTCCCCTATGTACCCATTTCCAGTGCCAGACCCTAATAGGAACCTTCAACCATTATTCCAAGTTTTGTGTGGAAGGAACTAATGTTCCTTGCTTGGCTTTGTAATTTTATCACTTATGTATGCATCTCTAACAAGTATGTCTATATGTGTACTATATAAATTTGTAAGTTTTCAATTTTATATAAAATTTTCAATTTTATATCATACTTTTTTCCTCGTAACTTGTTTTTCTTGCTATGTTTTTGAGAGTCATTCATGTAGGTGTGTGTAGCTCTAATCTATTTTTCACTGTTTTCAGATGGTTTAAATGGTTATAGTATATGTGGAAATGTTGTTTCTCCTAATGATCAACATTTGTGTTATTTCCAAAATTTTGCTGTTGTAACTGGTGTTTCTGCGATTATCCTTATACATGTATCTTGAGCAGTTATTGCTGGGTTATAGGGTAAAAATGTGTTAGCTCCACTAAATAATGACCCAGTTGTTTTTTAATTTGGGTTCCAACGGCATAGAGGAGTTTCTGTTCTTCCATAGCTTCACCAAGATACTGTCATACTTTCCAATCACATTTGATGGGTCTTAAATGGAATCTCATTGTATTTTTAATTTTCATTGCCCTAATTACTAGTGTTGAGCATATTTTTTATGCTTAATGACCACTCAGTTCTGATATTTTGCACACTTTCCTACTGGAATGTTTCACTTTTACCTATTGATATACCCACTTTCCTCCCATTTTAATTCTGAAATATAATAGTGTACAAACAAAGCTACATGAAACATCTATGTACAATTTAATAAGTAATTTTGAGGTACAACTTAATAGGTGATTTCAAGACAATATTCATGTAAGTACAACCTACATTAAGAAATAAACATTTCCAGGACCCCAGAAGCTCCACCTGTCCTTCTCTAATTCAATGACATCTTTTGCTCCAAAGGAAACCATCATCTTGATTTTTCTGGCAATCATTTCCTTGCTTCTCTTGATAGTTTTATCATCTAGGTATCTATTCATAAACAATATAGCTTAATATGGTCTTTTTTTGAATTTTGAACTATATACTATACATATTCTTTTAGGTTTTGCTTCTTTCTTTATTTTTTGTGGGATGGTTGCTTCTTCAGATCAACATTATTTGTGAGACTTAACCTGATCTCATATCCTATCTTGAAGGGTACAGTGTTTGTAGTCCATCTTACTGTAGTCCTATAGCTTTGTCTATAACTCAAATTAACAATGGATTATCAGTTGAATTTCAATAAACCTAAAAAAATAAGATTCATCTAAATCCATTTATGTCTTCTATTTTACCTCATTTTACAAATCTCTCTACGTTAATTCCAAGTGAGTCAGGAGATTTCATTAAATTGCTAATTAGTTGCTATGGTAGCAGATTTATTTTCTTTTTTTTTTTGCTACCTTATCCTTGAATGTTTTATGTTTGTTATAATCATGAGTTAACTTTAATATACCCACACTTTACATCTACTCCCTCCAAGGCAGTATTTTTTTCTCTTTAGTAGCCTAAATATATACCTTAGAAGAACTTCTGGTCTTCTGGCTTCATGGAAATATAATATTAAATAATGAGATAAATTATAAATATTCAAATTTTCTGTCAAAGCCATGTTGCTTACTAAATACTAATTATTAGGATCCAAGCACATTCATGTACTAATTACAAAAAAAAAAAACTTTATTACTTTTTACCTACTTTTCTGTTCTCTCATTCTCTTTCCTAAACACCTTAGAGTTCAACTGAAATTAGTTCAGTTCAACACTTATTGAGGACCGGGCAATATCCCCTCTTCTAAACATAAAAAAAGGAAGAAAGAAAGGAAGAAAAAGTACTGATTTCTTCTTCAATGCATTTATAGCCCAGGCGAGAAAATATACATACAGAAAAATAATTACCATGTAGTATAAAAGCACTAATAGAAGCAAGAACAAGGTGAAAGTCACGTAGAGGAGAGAATGATTAACTCTCTTAGAGTTCAGTGGGTTGGGCGAAGACATCAAAGAATAAGAAAGCATCAAAACTGGTTTTTAAAGGATGAATAGAACATTTCCAGCCAGGGGAAACAGGATGGGCAAAAGCCTGAAGGTTACAATGAATTCAGTGAACTGCAAATGATTCGGTATTGCTGGAGTTTAAAGCACAAAGGGGAAGCATGAAGAGAGATGAAGCTCCAGAGAAAGTCCATGTCTTATCAAGGTTTGTAATGGAGTTTGAACTTTATTCTATAAACAATAGGAAGACATTTAAGTGTGGGGACATGATCAAATCTATGTTTCAGAAGTATTACCTTCAAGATATGGTAAAATTTAAGTTCCCAGCTGTGTAGTATTAAGATTGGCTTGATTTACAGTAATACAAAATAACACCATTTAAAAAAGCTAGTCCAGAGATCCAGTTTAGGGCTGATATGACATCAGAAGGCCCATGGTGTCAAAGGCTCAATCCTTTCCTATATTATTGCTCTCACCTGTAGCTGTCATATATGCCTCTAATTATGTCTAAGATGACAATATCCACATTCCAGGCAACGAAGTTGAGTAGGGACACAGTAAAAGAGGGCAAAGCATGCCCACAAACTGCCTTTTAAAGAAGATCTCAGGAAATAACATCTGACTCTTCTACCTACTTTCCATTTGCCACCTCCTGGTCACATTGTATTGCCCAGCTTCAAAGTAAGCAGGAAGTGTAGCAGGAAAAAAAAAATGAAAATGGAGGACAAATAGCAGTTTTTCCCACTGAAAAATAAGACATTGAAATCAAGGGAAGCCAATAAATGTACTGAGAAATAATAGGTACTGCATTAAGTCATCATTCATGAGCATAGAGTGGGCAAGATCTAAGAGCTGTTTGAGAAGCCAACTGGTTTAACAGTTGGTGATCTAGTGGTTAGGGGATAACTCTTGGTTTCTGGCTTGAATGACTGAGTAGATAGAGGTATCACTATGGGGAATTTTCACCATCATAAAAAAGGTGGAAGGAAAAAAATGAAAGTAAAACAAGAAAAATATCAAAGTAGTATTCTTGCCTTTGATAATACACTTTCCCCGGAGATCCTCTCTTATGTTTGGATTTTACTTAAAAGCAGAAGGGGAGATACAAGTATCCAAATAACATAGGATGTTGCGTCTTTTTCTTCTATTCAAGACAGTGAGATAAGAAAACTTCCAGACCTGTTACCAGCCAAATAAGTGACAGATGGCAAGTGAGTTTATCCTCTGGACTCTAGTTACCTCATAGGTAGAACTGGAAAGTTGCATAGATAAGGCAAAGGTACCATCAGCTCTAGAATTACTTGATTCACTAATCAGACCAATCCCCCATACAAATCAACAGCACAATATGAACAGTCTTGCATCACTCCCAGCTATGCATTCCTTGCCAATGGAAAAAAGTAAGTGAAGCAATATCTTAAAGTTCAAGTAAACACAATTTCCTGTCTAATTACTTCACATCTCTTCTCACTTGGCACTTAGAAACCCAGTTTAATGTGGTCTGGTGGTATTAAACTTTGGCAAATTTACAATCTCTTATTAAAGTGGAGGGGATTTTGCCAATTGCATTTCAAGATTACTTAAAAAGTTGTACTCGGGGGGGAAAAGGATTGCCTTTCCTATTATGTACGTAAGTCTACATGTGATAGCTGAAAATATCTCCCTTGAGTTAGGAAGTATTTTTCCTTTTGGTTGGGTGAGTACACATTGTTCCACCTACTACAAAGGATTAAAATGACCTGTTTCATCACAGAGCAAAGTAATGGTGGCAGCATGTGATTTTTGGCAGAAAGAACACTTTGTAATTGCTAATTTCCTATACCCAAATTCAGTTGAAGATTGCAGCCTGAGTCCATAGTACTTTGCAAGACTTAACAAGCAGGACCCAAGTACACTGCCAGGTTTTGTAAAATGCCAATGAATCTAAACTAGCAGGGAGTTTGCTGAGGATGAGTCTTTTGAAAGGAATCTTCAAATCCAAGACCCCAAATGCCTTATGGAGACATGAAAGTATCCATGGGACACAATTGGTAGACTTTGGTGTTTGCTTTGGCTCACATCTCTCATCTCCATTGCATTCTGTGCCAACTAGCAGCTGTCCTCAAGGTCATTCTTCTTAAAAAATCTGCAACTTATGAGAACCAATAATACTTTCAGCAGGTATAATCCATTTTACTTGGAAAGTGTTTCAACTAGTGTTTCTTTTGATACGAAAGAGTTTGGAAATCTGATATAAATGTAACACTTTAGAATTCATATCTGGCACCAAATTTGCATCTCTCACCCTAAGAAAAATATTCCTTACTGAGTAAGTATTAGATCCCAGTCTATTATGAAAATCTACATTTTCTAGGTGACCCAAAGAAAACAAATGCAAATAAGACTGTGCTGATATAATCAACTTTGAAGCCACAGTTTGAAGTTCCTCAAGTTCCCAAATAATTTCCAACCTTGTCAGTCATATTTTTTAATTAATCGTTCTTTGCATTTGACAAACAGACCTTAAAAAGCAGGAGCCACTGTGCTGTAAGGCAAAGAGAATAGGTTCAGTGGTTACACTGAGCAATGCTCAAGGCCAAGCTTGTCCCTTCTTAGCAAGGTAAACTGGTTAGTTATCTCTCACAATTTCTGATTATTTCAGTCTCGTTTTAAGGAGGAAAATCATGACTATGTTTCATAGATAGGTAGATAATTTATCCATCACTGTTTTGATGGATGGGTAGATAGACAATTATTTTCTATTATAATTATCATCCATCCATCCATCCATCCATCCATATGCCAGCAGTTTAAATACTGTAGTTGCTCAGGCCTAAATCCCTGGGACCATCTTATCTCTTCTTTCACACTCTACTTCTAACCTACCAGCAATTTCTGCCAGTATTTCTTCTGGAATATATCCAGAGTCTGACTGTATCTCATCACCTCTACTGCTACCCATAATTGTGCCCAGCACCATCAACTCTCCCTTGATGATGGCAACAGTCTTCTCCTCTCCAGTCTTTCTGATTCTTGCTCTCCTCCAGGTTATTTTCAATACAGAAGCCAAAGTGGCCTTCTTAAAACAGAATTCAGATCCTGTCACTCCTCAGTTCAAGGCCCTTGGATGACTTTCCTTCTCTCTCTCTCTCTCTTTCTGTCCTTCCCATGATGATAAGAACCTGAGGATCTGGCTTCTCCACCAGCTCTCATTCATCTCACATCACACTGTAACCCTTCCCATGCCTTTGCTTCCTCTGCCCCAGCCTCACCAGCCTCTTGCCAGACATACCTTGCCTCCAGTCTCTACATTATTGCCCCATATCTCAGCAAAGGCTGGTATACCAACCCAGGTTTGAATTAAGATGGACAAAATATTAGAGTTCAGTCACTGGGAATCAAAAAGAAATAGTAAATCCAAAGCATGTTTAAGAATGAGATATTAGGGACGCCTGGGTGGCTCAGTTGGTTAAGCAGCTGCCTTCAGCTCCGGTCATGATCCCAGCCTCCTGGGATAGAGTCCCACATCGGGCTCCTTGCTTGGTGGGGAGCCTGCTTCTCTCTCTGCCTCTGCCTGCCACTCTGTCTGCCTGTGCTCACTCTTGCTCCTCTCTCTCTGACAAATAAATAAAAATAAAATCTTAAAAAAAAAAAAAAAGAATGAGATATTATAGGGACACCTGGTTGACTCAGTAGGTTAAGCATCCCACTCTTGATTTTGGCTCAGGTCATGACCTCAGGATCATGAATGCATGTTCCACAGTGGCTGCACCAATTTGCATTCCCACCAACAGTGCACAAGTGTTCCTTTTTCTTCACATCCCTGCCAAAATCTTTTGTTTCTCATCTTCTTGATCTAAGCCATTCTAACAGGTATGAAGTGATATCTCATGGTGGTTTTGATATGCACTTCCCTGATGATGAGTAATGCTGAGCATCTTTTTATGTGTTTGTTAGCTAGCTATATGTATTCTTTGGAGAAATGACTTCATGTTTTCTGTCCATTTTTTATTGGATTGTTTGGGAGTTTTGCTGTTGAATTGTGTACATTCTTTATATACTTTGGGTAGTAATTAGTAATCCTTTATCAGATATATCATTTCCAAACACTTCTCCATTCAGTAGATTATCTTTTGGTTTTGTCGATTGTTTTCTATATTTTGTATCATGTCATTTAAAATTATAACAGTTTTACTTCTTCCTTACAATTTGGATACTTTTTATTTCTTATTATTGTCTGATTGCTGTGACTAGGACTTAGCAGTATTATGTTGAATTAAAGTGGTGAGACTGGACATCCTTGTCTTGTTCTTGCTCTTGAGAGAAAAATTATCATATTTTCAGCATTGATCTTATAGTATAGATCCATAGTATGATCTTAGCTATGGGTTTTTCTTATGTGGCCTTTATTATGTTGAGGTATGTTACCTCTAAACCTACTTCATTGAGGGTTTGTATCATGAATAGATGTTGTACTTTGTCAAATGCTTTTTCTGCATCTATTGAAATGATCATATGGTTTTTATCCTTTCCCTTGTTGATGTGATGTATTATGTTGTTTTATTTGTGACTATTGAACATGTGCATCACAGGAATAAATCTCACTTGATTGTGGTGAATGATTTTTTTTTCTTATATTTCTTATATTGTTGGATTCAGTTTGCTATTTTTGAGGATCTTTGCATCTGTGTTCTTCAGAGATATTAGCTTGTGATTCTCTCTCTCTCTTTGTAGTGTCTTTATCTGGTTTTGGAATCAGAGTTATTGGTCATGAATGAATTTAGAAGTTTTCTTTCCTCTTCTATTTTTTGGAATACTTTGAGAATAGGTATTAACTTTTCTTTAAATGTCTGATAGAATATGCCTGTTGAAGCTATCTAGTCCTAGATTTTTGTTGGGAGTTTTTTGATTACTGATTCAATTACATTGTAATCAGTCTGCATACTAGTCTGTTCAAATTTTCTATTACTTCCTGATTCACTTTTGGGAGGCTATATGTTTTTAAATATTTAATCCATTTCTTCTAGGTTGTCCAATTTGTTAACATATACTTAATTTTTCATAATCTCTTATAAACCTTTGTATTTCTGTAGTGTCCATTAGTATTTCCCCTCTCTCATTTTCCATTTTGTTATTTGAGTTGCTTGCTTGCTTGCTTTTCTTTCTCTCTCTTTTTTTTTTTTTTTTTTTGATGAGGCTGGCCAAAAGTTCATAAATTTTGTTCATCTTTTCAAAGAACAAGCTCCTGGTTTTATTGATCTGTTCTTTGGGATTTTTTGTTTTTTTTAAGTCTCTATTTCATTTATTTCTACTCTTATCTTTATTATTTCTATCCTTCTACTGGCTTTGGCCTTTATTTATTCTTCTTTTTATAGCTCCTTTAGGAGTAAGATTAGGTTGTTTATTTGAGATTTTTCTTTGTTCCTGAGGTAGGCCTGAGTTGGTACAAACTTCCCTCTTAGAACAGCTTTTACTGCATCCCAAAGATTTTTTTTTTTTTTTTGCATCCCAAAGATTTTGAAACACTGTGTTTTCATTTTCATTTTTGTTTATGTACTTTTCGATTTCCTCTTTGATTTCTCATTGCTTAGTAGCATGTTAATTAACTTCATGTGTTTCTGTCTTTCCAGTTTTTTTCTTGTGGTTGATTATTGATTTTCTCACCTTATAGCTGGAAAAGATGCCTGGTATGACTTCAATCTTTTTCAATTTTTTTAGACATTTTTGTGACCTAATATGGGATCTAATCTAAAAAATGTGCATGTGAACTTGGAAAGAATATATATTCTGCTGCTTTAGGATGGAATGTTCTGAATATATTGGTTAAATCCATCTGTTCCAATGTGTCATTCAAAGCCACTGTTTCCTTGCTGATTTTCTGTTTGGATGATCTAACCATTGTAATCAGTAGGATATTAAAGTCCCCTAACTATTATTTTATTACTATCTATTTCTTCCTTTATGCTTTGTATTAGCAGCTTTATGTATTTGGGTGCTCCCATGTTGGGTGCATAAATATTTACAATTGTTATTATCTTCTTGTTGAGTTGTTCCATTTATGATGATATATGGTGTCCTTCTCTGTCTTTTGTTATAATATTTGTTTTAAAGTCTATTTTGTCCAATATAAGTATTGCCACCCCAGCTTTCTTTTCACTTCCATATGCATGGTAAATACTTCCCCATCCCTTCACTTTTGATCTGCATGTGCCTTCAGATGTGAAATGAGTCTCTTGTAGACAGCATGTACATGGGTCTTGCCTTTTTATCCATTCTATCACCCTATGTCTTCTGATTGGAGGCTTTAATCCATTTACATTCAACATAACTACTGGTAGGTATGCGTACTTATTGCCATTTTGTTACTTGTCCTATCGTTGTTTCTGTGGTTCTCAAAGCATTGTCTTGCACTCTCTGCATCAGAATCAGTAGGATTCTTGGTTTAAAAAAACAGATTCCTGAGACCTAGCTTAGACTTCCTGAATAAGAATCCCAGGAAAGTCTGATTTTTAACAGATGCCTAGGTAATTCTTTGGTACTTTAAGGTTTGACAACCACACTGATAGAGTGCATCTCCATTGCTTAAATTATCCCAGGTAACTTCAAAATTCCTTTATTTTCCATCCTTTTCCTGTAATACCACAGGGACAATTCAAGAATAACCAAACTGATTAACCAGAGTTTCTTATAAAGTCATTTGTTAATTTATTCAACATCCTAAGTACTCCCATCAATCTATTCTACCTAGTTGGAACTCATTTATAATTGGATTGGATCATTTAAAGAATAATTACCAGAGAATCTCAGAAACCTTTTACCTTCTATAAGCATGTGATTAATGGAATTCTCTGCACATGTAGCAAATTTTAGCCTTTTAAAATCATAATAGAGAGGCTCTCCTGTTGGACTACTTTGGTTTGTCTATCTCTTGAAGGAGCATCCTGTCTATAACTTAATCATGATTCAGGATCCTTCCATAGTTTCTAAGACTTATTTTTAAGTCTCTAAGTACATTTATTTTTTTTTTTATTTTTTTTTTTTTCAGTATTTCTTAATATATTTTATTTTATTTATTTTTTTTTTTATTTCCAGCATAACAGTATTCATTATTTTTGCACCACACCCCGTGCTCCATGCAATCCGTGCCCTCTATAATACCCACCACCTGGTACCCCAACCTCCCACCCCCCGTCCCTTCAAAACCCTCAGATTGTTTTTCAGAGTCCATAGTCTCTCATGGTTCACCTCCCCTTCCAATTTCCCCCAACTCCCTTCTCCACTCTAAGTCCCCATGTCCTCCATGCTATTTGTTATGCTCCACAAATAAGTGAAACCATATGATAATTGACTCTCTCTGCTTGACTTATTTCACTCAGCATAATCTCTTCCAGTCCCGTCCATGTTGCTACAAAAGTTGGGTATTCATCCTTTCTGATGGAGGCATAATACTCTATCCCCAGGGGTACAGGTCTGTGAATCACCAGGTTTACACACTTCACAGCACTCACCAAAGCACATACCCTCCCCAATGTCCATAATCCCACCCCCTTCTCCCAAACCCCCTCCCCCCAGCAACCCTCAGTTTGTTTTGTGAGATTAAAAGTCACTTATGGTTTGTCTCCCTCCCAATCCCATCTTGTTTCCTTTATTCTTCTCCTACCCACTTAAGCCCCCATGTTGCATCACCACTTCCTCATATCAAGGAGATCATATGATAGTTGTCTTTCTCTGCTTGACTTATTTCGCTAAGCATGATACGCTCTAGTTCCATCCATGTTGTCGCAAATGGCAAGATTTCATTTCTTTTGATGGCTGCATAGTATTCCATTGTGTATATATACCACATCTTCTTGATCCATTCATCTGTTGATGGACATCTAGGTTCTTTCCATAGTTTGGCTATTGTGGACATTGCTGCTATAAACATTCGGGTGCACGTGCCCCTTTGGATCACTACGTTTGTATCCTTAGGGTAAATACCCAATAGTGCAATTGCTGGGTCATAGGGCAGTTCTATTTTCAACACTTTGAGGAACCTCCATGCTGTTTTCCAGAGTGGCTGCACCAGCTTGCATTCCCACCAACAGTGTAGGAGGGTTCCCCTTTCTCCGCATCCTCGCCAGCATCTGTCATTTCCTGACTTGTTTATTTTAGCCATTCTGACTGGTGTGAGGTGGTATCTCATTGTGGTTTTGATTTGTATTTCCCTGATGCTGAGTGATATGGAGCACTTTTTCATGTGTCTGTTGGCCATCTGGATGTCTTCTTTGCAGAAATGTCTGTTCATGTCCTCTGCCCATTTCTTGATTGGATTATTTGTTCTTTGGGTGTTGAGTTTGCTAAGTTCTTTATAGATTCTGGACACTAGTCCTTTATCTGATATGTCATTTGCAAATATCTTCTCCCATTCTGTCAGTTGTCTTTTGATTTTGTTAACCGTTTCCTTTGCTGTGCAAAAGCTTTTGATCTTGATGAAATCCCAATAGTTCATTTTTGCCCTTGCTTCCCTTGCCTTTTGCGTTGTTCCTAGGAAGATGTTGCTGCGGTTGAGGTCAAAGAGGTTGCTACCTGTGTTCTCCTCAAGGATTTTGATGGATTCCTTTCGCACATTGAGGTCCTTCATCCATTTTGAGTCTATTTTTGTGTGTGGTGTAAGGAAATGGTCCAATTTCATTTTTCTGCATGTGGCTGTCCAATTTTCCCAGCACCATTTATTGAAGAGGCTGTCTTTTTGCCATTGGACATTCTTTCCTGCTTTGTCGAAGATTAGTTGACCATAGAGTTGAGGGTCTATTTCTGGGCTCTCTATTCTGTTCCATTGATCTATGTGTCTGTTTTTGTGCCAGTACCATGCTGTCTTGATGACGACAGCTTTGTAATAGAGCTTGAAGTCCGGAATTGTGATGCCACCAACGTTGGCTTTCTTTTTCAATATCCCTTTGGCTATTCGAGGTCTTTTCTGGTTCCATATAAATTTTAGCATTATTTGTTCCATTTCTTTGAAAAAGATGGATGGTACTTTGATAGGAATTGCATTAAATGTGTAGATTGCTTTAGGTAGCATAGACATTTTCACAATATTTATTCTTCCAATCCAGGAGCATGGAACATTTTTCCATTTCGTTGTGTCTTCCTCAATTTCTTTCATGAGTACTTTATAGTTTTCTGAGTATAGATTCTGTGTCTCTTTGGTTAGGTTTATTCCTAGGTATCTTATGGTTTTGGGTGCAATTGTAAATGGGATTGACTCCTTAATTTCTCTTTCTTCTGTCTTGCTGTTGGTGTAGAGAAATGCAACTGATTTCTGTGCATTGATTTTATATCCTGACACTTTACTGAATTCCTGTATAAGTTCTAGCAGTTTTGGAGTGGAGTCTTTTGGGTTTTCCACATATAGTATCATATCATCTGCGAAGAGTGATAATTTGACTTCTTCTTTGCCGATTTGGATGCCTTTAATTTCCTTTTGTTGTCTGATTGCTGAGGCTAGGACCTCTAGTACTATGTTGAATAGCAGTGGTGATAATGGACATCCCTGCCGTGTTCCTGACCTTAGCGGAAAAGCTTTCAGTTTATCTCCGTTGAGAATGATATTTGCGGTGGGTTTTTCATAGATGGCTTTGATGATATTGAGGTATGTGCCCTCTATCCCTACACTTTGAAGAGTTTTGATCAGGAAGGGATGCTGTACTTTGTCAAATGCTTTTTCAGCATCTATTGAGAGTATCATATGGTTCTTGTTCTTTCTTTTATTGATGTGTTGTATCACATTGACTGATTTGCGGATGTTGAACCAACCTTGCAGCCCTGGAATAAATCCCACTTGGTCGTGGTGAATAATCCTTTTAATGTACTGTTGAATCCTATTGGCTAGTATTTTGTTGAGTATTTTCGCATCTGTGTTCATCAAGGATATCGGTCTATAGCTCTCTTTTTTGCTGGGATCCTTGTCTGGTTTTGGGATCAAGGTGATGCTGGCCTCATAAAATGAGTTTGGAAGTTTTCCTTCCATTTCTATTTTTTGGAACAGTTTCAGGAGAATAGGAATTAGTTCTTCTTTAAATGTTTGGTAGAATTCTCCTGGGAAGCCGTCTGGCCCTGGGCTTTTGTTTGTTTGGAGATTTTTAATGACTGTTTCAATCTCCTTACTGGTTATGGGTCTGTTCAGGCTTTCTATTTCTTCCTGGTTCAGTTGTGGTAGTTTATATGTTTCTAGGAATGCATCCATTTCTTCCAGATTGTCAAATTTATTGGCGTAGAGTTGCTCATAGTATGTTCTTATAATAGTTTGTATTTCTTTGGTGTTAGTTGTGATCTCTCCTCTTTCATTCATGATTTTATTTATTTGGGTCCTTTCTCTTTTCTTTTTGATAAGTCGGGCCAGGGGTTTATCAATTTTATTAATTCTTTCAAAGAACCAGCTCCTAGTTTCGTTGATTTGTTCTATTGTTTTTTTGGTTTCTATTTCATTGATTTCTGCTCTGATCTTTATGATTTCTCTTCTCCTGCTGGGCTTAGGGTTTCTTTCTTGTTCTTTCTCCAGCTCCTTTAGGTGTAGGGTTAGGTTGTGTACCTGAGACCTTTCTTGTTTCTTGAGAAAGGCTTGTACCGCTATATATTTTCCTCTCAGGACTGCCTTTGTTGTGTCCCACAGATTTTGAACCGTTGTATTTTCATTATCATTTGTTTCCATGATTTTTTTCAATTCTTCTTTAATTTCCCGGTTGACCCATTCATTCTTTAGAAGGATGCTGTTTAGTCTCCATGTATTTGGGTTCTTTCCAAACTTCCTTTTGTGGTTGAGTTCTAGCTTTAGAGCATTGTGGTCTGAAAATATGCAGGGAATGATCCCAATCTTTTGATACCGGTTGAGTCCTGATTTAGGACCGAGGATGTGATCTATTCTGGAGAATGTTCCATGTGCACTAGAGAAGAATGTGTATTCTGTTGCTTTGGGATGAAATATTCTGAATATATCTGTGATGTCCATCTGGTCCAGTGTGTCGTTTAAGGCCTTTATTTCCTTGCTGATCTTTTGCTTGGATGATCTGTCCATTTCAGTGAGGGGAGTGTTAAAGTCCCCTACTATTATTGTATTATTGTTGATGTGTTTCTTTGATTTTGTTATTAATTGGTTTATATAGTTGGCTGCTCCCACGTTGGGGGCATAGATATTTAAAATTGTTAAATCTTCTTGTTGGACAGACCCTTTGAGTATGATATAGTGTCCATCCTCATCTCTTATTATAGTCTTTGGCTTAAAATCTAATTGATCTGATATAAGGATTGCCACTCCTGCTTTCTTCTGATGTCCATTAGCATGGTAAATTCTTTTCCACCCCCTCACTTTAAATCTGGAGGTGTCTTCGGGCTTAAAATGAGTTTCTTGGAGGCAACATATAGATGGGTTTTGTTTTTTTATCCATTCTGATACCCTGTGTCTTTTGACAGGGGCATTTAGCCCATTAACATTCAGGGTAACTATTGAGAGATATGAATTTAGTGCCATTGTATTGCCTGTAAGTTGACTGTTACTGTATATGGTCTCTGTTCCTTTCTGATCTACCACTTGTAGGCTCTCTCTTTGCTTAGAGGACCCCTTTCAATATTTCCTGTAGAGCTGGTTTGGTATTTGCAAATTCTTTCAGTTTTTGTTTGTCCTGGAAGCTTTTAATCTCTCCTTCTATTTTCAATGATAGCCTAGCTGGATATAGTATTCTTGGCTGCATGTTTTTCTCGTTTAGTGCTCTGAAAATATCATGCCAGCTCTTTCTGGCCTGCCAGGTCTCTGTGGATAAATCAGCTGCCAATCTAATATTTTTACCATTGTATGTTACAGACTTCTTTTCCCGGGCTGCTTTCAGGATTTTCTCTTTGTCACTGAGACTTGTAAATTTTACTATTAGGTGACGGGGTGTGGGCCTATTCCTATTGATTTTGAGGGGCGTTCTCTGAACCTCCTGAATTTTGATGCTCGTTCCCTTTGCCATATTGGGGAAATTCTCCCCAATAATTCTCTCCAGTATACCTTCTGCTCCCCTCTCTCTTTCTTCTTCTTCCGGAATCCCAATTATTCTAATGTTGTTTCGTCTTATGGTGTCACTTATCTCTCGAATTCTCCCCTCGTGGTCCAGTAGCTGTTTGTCCCTCTTTTGCTCAGCTTCTTTATTCTCTGTCATTTGGTCTTCTATATCACTAATTCTTTCTTCTGCCTCATTTATCCTAGCAGTGAGAGCCTCCATTTTTGATTGCACTTCATTAATAGCTTTTTTTATTTCAACTTGGTTAGATTTTAGTTCTTTTATTTCTCCAGAAAGGGCTTTTATATCTCTCGAGAGGGTTTCTCTAATATCTTCCATGCCTTTTTCGAGCCCGGCTAGAACCTTGAGAATTGTCATTCTGAACTCTAGATCTGACATATTACCAATGTCTGTATTGATTAGGTCCCTAGCCTTCGGTACTGCCTCTTGTTCTTTTTTTTGTGTTGAATTTTTCCTTCTTGTCATTTTGTCCAGATAAGAGTATATGAAGGGGCAAGTAAAATACTAAAAGGGTGGCAACAACCCCAGGAAAAAATGCTTTAACCAAATTAGAAGAGATCCAAAATCGTGAGGGGGGAGAAAGGGGATAAAAAGAGGTTCAAAAAGTAATAAATAAAAAAAAAAAAAAAAGAAAAGAAAAGAAAAGAAAAGAATTAAAAAAAAAAAGGAAAACACCTAAGAAAAATGTAAAAAAGAAAAAATATATATATTAGATAAACTAGTAAAAAATCATTAAAAAAGAAAAAGGTAACAGTTAAAAAAAAAAAATTTTACCCGAAGGCGATAAAAAAAAAAAAAAAAAAATGAAAAAGAAAAAAATTAAATTAACTGCAAGACTAAAAAAAAATCACAGGGAAAAAGCCATGAGTTCCGTGCTTGGCTTTCTCCTCCTTCGAATTCTGCTGCTCTCCTTGGTATTGAAACCGCACTCCTTGGTAGGTGAACTTGGTGTCGGCTGGATTTCTTGTTGATCTTCTGGGGGAGGGGCCTGTTGTAGTGATTCTCAAGTGTCTTTGCCCCAGGCGGAATTACACCGCCCTTACCCGGGGCCGGGCTGAGTAATCCGCTCGGGTTTGCTTTTTTGTTCCCTGAGCGCTTTCCGTAGAGTTCCGGAGGACGGGAATACAAATGGCGGCCTCCTGGTCTCCGGCCCGGAGGAGCCGAGAGCCCAGGGCCGCACTCCTCAGTGCGCCCTCAGAGAACAGCGCCCAGTTACTCCCGTCTGCCTGACCTCCGGCCGCGCTCCGAGCTCACCGAGCCTGCGACCGGTTCAAGGTAACACCGAGCTGTGAGCTTACTGTCGGCTCTGTCTCTGTAGCCGGCTTTCCCGTTCCATTACCCGCAAGGTCTGCGACACTCAGACACCCCTGCTCCTTCTGTGACCCTGTGGGACCTGAGGCCACGCTGAACCCGCGTGGGCTTCGCCCCGGTTTAGCCTCTGGAGCGATGTCCCTCAGCGGAACAGACTTTTAAAAGTCCTGATTTTGTGCACCGTTGCTCCGCCGCTTGCCGGGAGCCGGCCCCTCCCCCCGGGGTCTATCTTCCCGTCGCTTTGGATTCACTTCTCCGCCGGTCCTACCTTTCAGAAAGTGGTTGTTTTTCTGTTTCCAGAATTGCTGTTCTTCTTCTCTTCGATCTGCCGATGGATTTTCAGGTGTTTGCAATCTTTAGATAAGCTATGTAGCTGATCTCCGGCTAGCTGAAGCAGTCTCAGCCTGCTACTTCTCCGCCATCTTGACTCCTCCTCTCTAAGTACATTTATATACAGAATCTATTTCAGGTCTGAATTTGGAAAAACTCCAAAGTCTATATGTATCTATAGATTCCTAAGAGGTAAATCAAAGAAGCTTAGTTCAGAGGACACAGAATGCATAACCTGAGACCTCTGTAGTAACAATATCCACTACTTTGGCCAAAACTTCTATTTATAGAATTCAGGTTGGGACAGGGAGCATGAACAAGAACTGTTTCAGAATTACACAGTTTTGTTGTTCTTGTTATTCATACTTATTTCCTTCTGAAGCTGACAGTGAGATTATTCTTTTTTTAAAAAAAGATTTTATTTATTTATTTGACACAGAGAGAGAGAAACAGAATACAAGCAGAGGGAGTGGAAGAGGGAGTAGCAGGCCTCCCACTGGGCAGGGAGCCCAATATGGGGCTCCATCCCAGGATCCTGGGATCATGACCTAAGCTGAAGTCAGGCACTTAACGACTGAGCCAGCCAGGTGCCCCAGCGAGATTATTCTTAAAGCATCTTCTAAGCAACTGTTTCATGTGATTCTTTATAGGTTTCTGATCAAAATTATCATTTGGGAAGAGATTTCTGTAAAATGAGCTATGTTTTTGTATGCAATTACTGATGAACAAGGGTGAAAATTACAGCTAATCTAATTTGTTAAATTATAGAATAAGTTTAGAAGTAAAGTTTGCACATCAACTTAACCATCCCTGGTGACACCATAATATAAACAGAACTATTTGGATCTGCAAAAAATGTGAAGCAGACAGAACTTGAAAGTAAAGGGAGGAAATCACACTGAGCTCCTCCCTGAATTCTTCTTTTGGCCACTCTAGGATCCTTATTAGATCGTAAAAATACACATGAAGTTACCATACAATCCTCTTGTTCCTCAGTAAGAAAACATTTCATACTTGTTAGGTAGGGGCTATGACACCAGGTTTTTTTCTCCTTGTTTGAAAGAGGTGGAATAGAAGTAGAATAGGGAAAGAAGTCAGGGAAATAAAAGTAAATACATTTTCTAGCCTAGAGTTAATCTGTTGTAATATCGGTTATTTCTATCTGACAATTTTCCATGTTAGAGTTATATGCCTAGGACAATAGAATTTCATCAAGAGTAATATATTTGAAACAGTTTTTTGTTTTCTTGGCTTTATTACTGTGACTTAGAGATACTCAACTTTTTTTTTTGTCTCAGAATTACCTTTTTTAATCCTAATAGATTCAGAGGATTACCAGTCTTGACCGTTGACCTACCAATTATATACCTTGTTGCTCCTCGTATTTCATCAGCAAAAGTTGCGCCATTGAAAATGGATTCAAATATTTTAAAACAAGGTGCTTTAGGGATAAAATACCAGAAGTTCCTATTTTGTCAAATAAAGAGCTGTCTTGGGCCTTTAATTTATCCCTAGTACATAACACCGGCCGTATGATCATTTTTCAGCAGTCACAGTCAGAACTGGCTTATAGTAACAGGCATGTTGTCCATGTGATGGACTATATAAGCCTCTATGGGATGATGCCAGGGAATATGCACCTCATATGTCTTTTCTTACTCTCTTTCTGACTCGAGAGGTTACCATTCAAAATGAAAAGTTTATTTAGTTAATGTAAATTAGTTCCGAGTACATCAAAGCTTACTGTTCCTATAATCATATGCCATATACTTAAATATATGATCTCTCTTAGTTCTTATAACAATTCTATAAAGGAGGTATCTATTTCCTGTTTTTGAAGAAGAAACAGATCTCAGATAGCTTACCAAAATCACATAGTTTTTATGAGATTTCTCTCAATTCAGTTTGAGGTTTGTCTGATTCTAAAGTCCAGGCTTTTCCAGCCCAGTTTCAAGAAGGAAAAGTCATAAGATTACCCAAACCACCTGTTATATCTGGCTCCTGAACTCATCAAATCCAGAGTGTAACTTTGCATCAAAGAGATTCATGATCATTTTGGTATAAATCAGGGAAACTTCATAATTATTAAGATAAAAGTAATTATTCAGATAAAAGCAATGCTGTTTTTCAAGAATTACCATAAAGACTAATCATCTCATTTTGGTTATTTCACCAGACTTACAAGGCAGACCTATATCCAGGCATTACATCAGTCCCTGGAGATATGAGGACCATAGAATACACAGTCGCTATCCTTCATTTCATATCATCATGATAGAGATAGATATAAAATAAGACCTGTAATCTGGAGAACCTTTTAAATGTTTGATACAATACTGAACAGGCATCAACCAATCAGAACATGACTGGCTTCATATAGCTGGTGTGGCTGACATGCATTGCTTGTTGCCTATCATCTTTGCATTTAATAATGTAGTTAATACTCAAATAGAGATAGGTGGGAATACAGATGGAGAGGGGTAGAAGGAAGAAATGAAGATGATTGTGAACAGCCTGAATACAGAGCTGACATATGATTTGAACCTTGAAGGAGAAGTGGGAGTTTTCTACTGGACCAAACAGGACTGGGTATTTTAGAGTAAACAATTATATTAAACAAAGGCTATATCTAGTATGGTCACATTTATAGAATCAGAGTGGAATAATGGTTTTTAGGAGTTAGAAATGGGGAGTTACTAATCAACAAACATAAAGTTTCAGTTAAGCAAGATGAATAAGTTCTAGAGATCTGCTGTACATCATTGTCCATGCAGTTAAAAATAGATTCCATGTTAAGTGTTCCTACAGCAATAATATTAAATTAAAATAAGTAAGCAGAAAACTCAAGGCTGGGAAGCATTGAGAAATGTCTAGCAGCTGTGGTTAGATTATAGGGTTCATGCAGAGTAATAGCTGGAGATGATGGTAGATAGTCATTTTGGGCCAGAGCATGAAGGTAAGCTAAGAAGTTTTTACTCTTCTTACTTTCTTACCTGGGCATCAGATGACATAAAAAATTCCATCATTGCTTGAGATAATTTTGGTTGTACTGTAGATAATATACTGGTGGAGGAAGACCATTTAGAGGCTATTTCAATAATTGAGAAGAAAGGGGCGCCTGGGTAGCTCAGTGGGTTAGGCCTCTGCCTTTGTCTCTGGTCATGATCCCAGAGTCCTAGGATCGAGCCCCGATCAGACTCTCTGCTCAGCGGGGAGCCTGCTTCCCCCCCCCCACCCTGCCTCCCTCTCAGCCTACTTGTGATCTCTGTCAAATAAATAAAATCTTTAAAATTTTTTAAAAAAATAATTGAGAAGAGATATGATGTGAGTCTATATGGGTACTGTTGTAAAGAGAAGGAGATTGATGTAAGAGACATTTTGACTATATATAATGGTTGATTGAATGTATTGAGGTGGGAAAGAAAAAATCAAGAATGAGTCCAAAGCATTTGGCTTGAACAACTTCTTTCGTTTTACCTGAGATAGTACAGGCAGATGGAGATAACATCTCCAGTATGTTTGGAAGTGAACAATGATCTTGGTTTCATACAAAATACGTCATGTAGAACACCCAGATGGAGAAGTCAAACAGACTGTTGGAAATGTAGATGACTGACAGTACTTATCCTATCCTACACACACACACACACACACACACACACGCACACTTACTTGACAGCTCACAGCCTAAGATGAAAATACTTTGAAACTAAAATGTGTAACTCCTCCTCCTTTAGGGGAAAAATTTGTTTTTAATTATATATATAGATAGTTTATATCTATAAACTGGCTTGATCCAGTTTATAGATTATATATCATAATTTATAAATATCAAAAGGTATTCTAAAGCTAAGTTTGGCTTATTTTTATATTTTACTGTGCTGCTAAGTCTAAGGTTAGATCTTGATTATCTTGTAGGTAAGTTTGATTTTCAAATATTCCTGAGACATTTCATTTATTATTTTGTTGTAGTGACTTCCAAGATTGCATGCTCTTGCAGTTTATGTGCACAAGTTGCACATAAAACTTCAGCACTGACTTGGCAAATGGCAACTGGGGGAATTGCTCAGTATTGTACATAGTCTGAATGGGCTCTAGTCTACAATAATGGTAAGAAATCTTCATATCAGTGAGCAATATAGTATTAAACAGTTCCCTCACTTACATGGTTTTGCATTAAACCAATTCACATATGCATGTAATATATTGTGTAATTAGTATCTCAAGTCAGACTGGAAGAAATATTCTATTCTACTATTTACCTGCCCTTACCAGGTTCCATGGGGGGAAAAACTGTGAAGATGGTTAGATTGCTTTTGGCACATTCTCACCCACTGGTGTCACTGCTTTATAAACCTCCAGGCATCTAAATCTTCAAACTAACTCTGCTTGCTCAATGGCTACCACAGTAATACTTCACTCAAACCTGCCCTCTACATGTGTCTAGACCACCTTTCTTCCTCCTCCTGTCTGGGTTCATTTAACTCCCATTTAAGCAACACCACATTCTAGGGATTTAGCTTTGTTCACAGTAGTATTGAGAATGGTCAGCCAATATTCCCAAGATGTGTCCAAGGGGTGTGGCTGTGGGTGTGTGTGTACGTGCATGCACACATCACACATGCCCTATAATGTAAAATGTCAGCTTCCATGAATGACCTGCTTCTTATTATGCTCTGTGAAACTGAGCATGTGGACAAGTAGGCAGGTGAACAAAGCAAGAAGCCTCTCCTCCGTGTGAAGTTGAGACACTGGCAGACTGAAGGAGTGAGAACATTAGAGCTAGAGAAAACAGTTCTCACCATCTCCTCCTTAACCTCAGCTTTCTCGCTAAGACAGGTCAGTGAAACCAGGACAGACCCTGAAATGTCCTACACTCTCAGAATCTGTTTTCTGAATGCAGAGGTTACTTCTTAACTGGTCTCTGGAAGAGAGGCAATTGGCCTTGGTCAAAATGTCAAAGAAAGAGGGGTTTGTTTTTACTTTCTATTTCCTTCATTGAGTTATTTTCAGACATTCTCCACACTTAATGGAAAAAACATATTGCATTAATTCTAAAATGATGATTTTTCACAATTTAACACCTCTGAAACTGGGACACATTGTATGATCAATGACATCTTATGGCATTGGTGTTGCCTGGATTGGGTTTCTTATAATAACATTTATTTCCAACAGTTACCTAGGATAATTATTAACATGGCATGACTTTAAACTAAACTTTATACCTCAGGTTCTTACATCATACTATTGGTGTGAATTCCGATCTCATATTTATGTACTGGCTGTGGTTCAGAATCTCAGAGGAGATTTTTCTTTTCTTTCTCTTCCCAGTACTAAGGTTAAGAACTGCAAGTTGTGTCTTAGGAATCCCAAAGATCCCAGCTTTATGCCAGAGTATCTTATTAGATTCCCTATCTTGGACTTCTTTTCTTGGTAGTTGATAAAATAATGGTGTATCTTATAACCAAAAGAATGTAAGAAATTTGGTACTAGAATTGAAAAGATTCACCAGGGAAAAAAATTCTTCCCAGTTTATTACTTCTGAACAGCAGCACTGCCTTCTTCAGGTCTTTGCTTGTCTTTGAGAGTCTGCCAACACCTCTCAACAAGACCCAGGTAATCACCCTCCAGATGAATGATTCACTATGTAATTTGTAGGTATAATGGGATTCGTTAATTTGTAATTTCATCAAGATGTAATTTGTGAGTAAAGATTGTGATAAAGCTGTAATTACCACTGTGGTGATTTTGTTCATTGGTTTTGCAAATACTTATTAAGATATCTATTTTGTGCCTTGGGGAAGGAACAAATATTCCCAAGAAGTCGTCCCTGACCTCAGGGATCTTAGAATCTCTTATGATTAGATAAGGCATGTGCAAAATAGCTGTAATGTATATGGAAAGTAATGATGCTGGGGGAAAGAATGAAAAATATGCCCCATGGATATCATTTCTACTTTGAGAAGAATACAAAAAGTACTTTACAGAAGATATAGGTAATGATATTAACAGTATAAATAAAAATTACCATTTAAAATCATTTACTCATGTTATTTTATTAAATCTTTTATGAAATAGGTATTAATTCCATTTTATAGCTGAGACAACTAGTTTCGAAGAATGAATCAATTTTTAGAGGCAGAAGGAGTGTTGGGAAGGGTATTACTTAATGGGAACAGTCAGAAAAAAGGCGTGAATGTGAGAAAGCAAGGGACACATATAAAAATACTAGATTGCTTAACTTAGTTGGGGCATTGGACAGGTAAATGAAAATAATAAAAGAAATAAAATAGAATATTTTGTTTTAGTTATATAATGGAGGAATTGATGGGAATTGTCATGAAGATAGAATAAAATAACCTGGCAGATAGTTAAGGAGCAAGATTTGTCAAAGACGAAGTGATTTGGGGGTTGAATGTCTGGGAGAAAGATACTAGGAGAAGAAACAGAAAACACAAGAGAATATGGTACATTGAGATTCTGGTTTAACAAGCTTAATTATAAATGTCCTAACACTGTCTGTGCAAGTAGAAGAAAGGCTTGGGGGAGGGACTAAGCAAAGTATATACATAATCAATGATAGTAGGGTTTATGAAGTTTTGAACATCAAGGATATTCTCCCTGGATGGATAATTTTAGATCAGGATGCATCAAACTCAAATCCAATTCAGGAAGGTACCATGTGGTACCAAAGGTGATCCTCATAGCATGGACCATAGTGACCCATGAAGTAAGTGAAGGCTGTCATCAGGGACAACCTTTCAAGGCCAAACCTTCCAATTTCAAGAGAGAAACTGTCAGCAAAATTGAGCCACAAGGAAAAGGATTTATTTAGACCAAAAGAGTTTATTTAAACCAGTTCCATCCCACTGCTAATTGCCAATTTCCTGGGTACAAGTTGAATTTTGAAAAGGATACTTCCCATTTCACCCCTTGGTGAACTGGCAGAAAAATTGGACATCACAGACCTAGGCAGAAGGGCTAGCTAAAATGTTCACTGGGTAGGGCTTTGTGCTTTTACAGTAAAAGAATAAAATATTTGGCTATCACCCAGTTTAGGGCTCTGTTCATTTTAAGGCATTCTAACCTCAGGCATAGGGAAGTCAAAAATTACATTATTTCTAGACCCTGTGTGTTCACAGGGAGGATAGCTGATACTTCTTGCCAGCCTGAATTCTCATTAGTTCTAGGACTGGGCTGAGCTCTATTTCCATCAGAGAAGTTCCTAATAATTAGGGGCAGCTGCATAGGGTTGGAAAAATCTGAGATTTGCAGTAGACAGTTGGAATTGCTGAATATGAGCCTATAAACTAGGGATTTTAGAGTCATAAAGATGTAATGGCTGCAGGTATGGAAAAGAGAGTGAAATGGCTGAAGGAAATAGGAAAGGGGAAAAAACAAACAGAGGAAGGGTCAAAGACTGACAAGAAGATCCTCTGAACTTGAAGAAAAAGAAGAGGAAGGGAAGTTGAGCAAGAATTTAGAGGGAAGGAAGAGAATGGTATCTTACAGAAACAAAGAAAGACATTTCAAACGGAAGAGTGGTCAATCATGTTAAATGTTCCAGAGAGGAGACAGAGGATTGAAGCCATTTGATGAATCTACTAGAACATCATCGTGATCCCTAACAGCAAGTATGATTTATTCATGAAGGAACAAATCATATCACGGTGGATTTTTTTTTAAAGATTTTATTTATTTATCAGAGAGAGAGGGGGAGAGAGCGAGCACAGGCAGACAGAATGGCAGGCAGAGGCAGAGGGAGAAGCAGGCTCCCTGCTGAGCAAAGAGCCTGATGTGGGACTCGATCCCAGGACGCTGGGATCATGACCTGAGCCGAAGGCAGCTGCTTAACCAACTGAGCCACCCAGGCGTCCCACGGTGGATTTTTTTTTTTTTTCAAAGATTTTATTTATTTATTAGAGAGGGTGAGAAAGCACATGATTGGGGGAGAGAGGCCGAATGAAAGGGAGAGGCAGTCTTCCCCACTGAGCAGGGTGCCTGATGGCAGGGCTCGATCCCAAGACTCTGGGAACACGACCTGAACCTAAGGCAGACATTTAACTGACTGAGTCACCCAGGTTCCCCTATCACAGTGGATTTAAAGAGAGTGAGCAGGAAGAAATGAAAGCAGTGTAGCCTTTTCTGTACCCAAAGATCTTTGGTTGAGGAAGGAAGGAAAGAAGAAAAGAAAAGGCGAGTAGAGGGGTAGGTAGGTAGGTAGGTAAGTAGAAGAGTGGGGGGAGGAAAGAAGAGGAGAGGGAAAGAAGGAAGGAAAGAAAGACTATGCTACCACAGTAGCTCTAAGTTGAGAAGTTGTGTTTGATTTTTTGTTTTTTCTTTTGTTAATTTTCAAATATTTAAATTTTTTTTCTTTGGAAATAAGTCTACCACCTCTAATTTGTTATTGTTGCACTGTTTCCATTTTACAAGATTTAGATTCATAGGTTCCTGTTTTGAGTCCCTGCTGCTGTATCCTAGCTACCTTTTCCATTAAACACAAGCTGTAGAATTTTGATGGTCATTTAATCATACATTTTTCACAAACAGATGAACAATTTCTCTTTGTTTACTTTGTGATCCTTCTTCCCAGATGAAGATCTATTTACTTATCGTCAGTCAATGCAGAACACCTCTTCTGCAGGGAATTCTCCACCAAAACATCCTCAGAGGCACTAATCTATGTGAATAAGGTTTTTACAAAACAAATGATTGAGAGTAGAATAGTAACACTGCCTTGTACTTGTATACTTGTATAGTTCTTCAAACATTTACAAAGACCTTTCACAAGCATTTTCTCTTTTAATTTGAGTAACACACTCTGTAAAAACAGGAAAAGAGTAAAGCAGCTGTAAAAGCTGTAAAAGAAGAAGATAATTAGGAAAAAGAAATATGGCCAATATCAAGATAAATTTGAATCTCGTCTTAAAGTTGTCATTTAACCCGTAGGCTATAAGATTAGCTCATTTGTCTATGCCCAGTACTAAAAGGAGTTGTTTTTATTATTATTATCATTATTATTGACTGAAGACACCAATATAGTAAACAGTGAAGCCAAAAGACACACAAATATTTTGTTTAAATAATATGAGTATAAGTTTTTAGTAATGGCTGTCCAGATAATTTTTTACTATCTCTCCTGCTAAAAACATCTAGAAGAGCTGGGAAATGTAGTAAAACCAAAGATACCAGAAAGCTATCAAAGCATTCAAATATCTTGATTCCCAAGATCCAGAAAAAAAAGACCCAAAGGATAAACCATCTTTAATGTCAGATTTGTCCTAAAATTTGTCAGATTATTTTAGGAAGAATTGGTTGGCAGGATGGACAGAAGTTTTACAGATTTGAAGACTTAGAGGACAAAATTTGGAGTACAAGTTTTGACAAAGAAAGAAGCCCTGGTAACATCTCTCTCTAGATTTTGGATTAGAACCCTAAAAATCATACCCTAGCAGTAAGGATAACCCAGAAATGAATTGGCCTTCACAGAAACTGAAACCCAACTTTAAATTGTTTTTATCCCTGGTTGAATTAATTAAGATAATATGAATTTCCTAGTGTCACTAGCCACCTAATATAAATACTCTGGAGGCATATAATGTCACTTTAGACCTAAGTTACATCTCATAATTTTTTCATAAACTGATACTCAAGAATATTCATAAATGTGAGGAAACAAGACAGGTGCCTAAACATTCACAGAAATAACACAAAGAAGTAATTTATACAGTGCCATAGCCAAGAAACCCCAAATAATCCAACTAAAAATGGGCAAAGAAACCGATTTTCCAAAAAAAGACATACAAATAACCAACAAGTATGTGAAAAGTTGCTCCACATCACTAATCATCAGACAAATGCGATCAAAATCACAGAGAGGTATCCCTTCACATCTGTTAGGATGGCTTTTATGAAAAAGACAAGATAAGAAGTGTTGATGAAGGTATGAAGAAAAGGGAAGTCTCACACCTTGTTGGAGGGAGTGTAAAATATAAGCAAAACCTGCAATCAAAATGATAAATTTTGATATTACTCTGTAATTTTGACAATATCTAGGAAAAATCAGTAAGGATATAAATGGTTTGAATAACAAATATTATAATTAAACTGAGACCTATAAAGGACTACACCTAAAATCAGAGTGTACACTCCTTTCAAAAATACATGAAAATTTTACAAAAATGGAACATATGCGGGCCATGGGTAAAATCAATAAATTTGGGACTTAAAATATCCAGAACTTGTTTTCTGACCACAGAGAAATTTGGCTAAAAAATCACTAACAACAACAAGAACAACAAAAAACTGGAAAATTGTCATATGTTTGGAAATTAAGCAATAGGTATTTTTAAAAAAAACTTAAATTTTACATTTTATTATTTTAAATTTTTAAAATACATTGAAATAAATGATAAAACACTACATAATAGGGGCACCTGAGTGGCTCAGCCATTTAAGCATCTGCCTTCAGCTTAGGTCGTGATCCTGGAGTCCTGGAATCAAGTCCCACATCAGGCTCTCTGCTCAGCAGGTGCCTCCTTCTCCTGGCCCTCTGCCTGCTGCTCCCCCCTGCTTGTGTACACTCTCTCTCCCTCTCTTTGTCAAATAAATTAAATAAATAAATTAATTAATTAATTAATAAAATCTTTTAAAAATATACTACATGATAAATTTATGAAATAAAGCTTTAAGCCATGCTTAGTGGGAAATATATAGCCTCAACTGCCTATATTAGAAAATAAAAATAGGCTGCAAAGCAATTAAAGCATCCATCTCAACTATTCACACAAAGAACAGCAACAAGCTGAACCTAAAGAAAGTTAAAGAAAAATATAAAGAGAATATATAAATAATCATATAATAAAGATCAAAAATTGATTGATGGTTCATTTTTTTTTAATTTTTTTATTTCTTTTCAGCGTAACAGTATTCATTGTTTTTGCACCACACCCTGGTGCTCCATGCAATACGTGCCCTCTCTAATACCCACCACCTGGTTCCCTAACCTCCCACCCTCCCCCGCCCCTTCAAAACCCTCAGATTGTTTTTCAGAGTCTATAGTCTCTCGTGATTTACCTCCCTTTCCAATTTCCCTCAACTCCCTTCTCCTCTCCATCTCCCCATGTCCTCCATGCTATTTGTTATAATCCACAAATAAGTGAAACCATATGATAATTGACTCTCTCTGCTTGACTTATTTCACTCAGCATAATCTCTTCCAGTCCCGTCCATGTTGCTACAAAAGTTGGGTATTCATCCTTTCTGATGGAGGCATAATACTCCATAGTGTATATGGACCACTTCTTCCTTATCCATTCGTCTGTTGAAGGGCATCTTGGTTCTTTCCACAGTTTGGCGACTGTGTCCATTCCTGCTATAAACATTGGGGTACAGTTGGCCCTTCTTTTCACTACATCTGTATCTTTGGGGTAAATATCCAGTAGTGCAATTGCAGGGTCATAGGAATTTCTATTTTTAATTTCTTGAGGAATCTCCACGCTGTCTTCCAAAGTGGCTGCACCAACTTGCATTCCCACAAACAGTGTAAGAGGGTTCCCCTTTCTCCACATCCTCTCCAACACATGTTGTTTCCTGTCTTGCTAATTTTGGCCATTTATTCATTTGACAGACAGAGATCACAAGTAGGCAGAGAAACATGCAGAGAGAGAGAGGAGGAAGCAGGCTCCCTGCTGAGCAGAGAGCTGGATGCGGGGCTCGATTCCAGGACCCTGGGATCATTACCTGAGCTGAAAGCAGAGGCTTTAACCCACTGAGCCACCCAGGCACCCCTTGATGGTTCTTTAAATGGATTGAGAAAATTAACTTGGGAGAAAAGCAAAAAAAATGGGTACTTGGATAGCTCACTTGGTTAAGTGTCTACCTTCAGCTCAGGTCATGAACTCAGGCTCCTGGGATAGAGCTCCAGCAGGGCTTCTGCTGGAATCTGCCTCTCCCCTCTCGCTCTCCCTCTGCCCCCCCCCCCACTCATTTTCTCTCTCTCTCTCTCTCATAAATAAATAACATCTTAAAAAAAAAAAAAGGAATATATGCCTTCCTTCCTATTTTCTGTCTTTTGAAGTCCTAACTATCTTTAGAGGTCCACCTTATCTCACCCCTTCTGTGAAGTCTTGCTTAAGCAGAACAACAAAAATAATTCATTGCCGAGTTCTAAACAGTGGTGCTCAATATTTTTCAGGGAATGGTATGGTGTAATGGTGAAGAAAAGTAATCCTGAATTGAGAGACACTTAAACTCTGGCCCTGGTTCCACTACTTTGTAGCTGTGTTTACTCTAAGCAACTACCTAACTGCTGTAGGCATCAATTTGCTAATCTGTGAAAGGCAGATAATAATGCATCCTTAAAAGGGTAAAATGAAATAATGCACATAGACTATCTAACACAAATAGGAAAACATGATAAATAATAGCTGATAAGAGCAATAGGAGTAACATTCACTATTGATTATGGCTGACTCTGAATTGTAAGATTTATTTAAAAAGCTAAGGGAGAAACAAAGGGCAAAGACTAATAGAACAAAGCTAGCTAGATGATGCTTTGAACATTTCATAAAAATGTCCAGCTTGTCTTTCTTCTATTGCAGACTGATCTACATGTAGCCAAAGATCTTTTAGAGAGTTCTGTTTCCTGACACTGCATGAATTTTCTCATTCTTTCTCAGATGTCTGATTTCTCACCTCAGCTAACATACAGGGTCTCAAACAAATGACACGGTAAAATTTCAGACACAGTATTATCCACCTCAGGGGCTTATTTTCTGTTGCTAGTGAAGGTTAAAATTGTCTTCTTGCAAAAGTTATAACTCAAACCACAGGGTCCTTAATATTCTTAGAAAGATTTCTTCTGTTCTCTCATTTGCACATGAGAAAGGAAACTGCCAACCACCTTAAATTTAATTTCCCTGCTTAAGTTTGCTTATACTTCTAATTGTCAGAATAATGAAAGGAGCTTCGTGTATGTAAATAGTATCCTAGGATTTTTTAAGAATAACTAATTCACTTTTGGTTAAATGTATCTCTCATTGCCACCCATCATCATCACCAATAATGAGTAATGGTAGCAGTAGATACCACTGATCAAATTTGTTATGTATGCAGTAACCAGAGAGGAAGAGGAGTCCTTCTCCCCCCAACCCCTGCCTTGCCTGGTGTGCTTCCACTTTGAGCTTGGCTGGGCTCCATTTAGACTTAATATTTTTACCTGAAGCTATTTGTAGGGCTCATATTCAGACTTCTAATAACTCTCTTGCATACTCTTGTATTCCAGTGCTTCTCCCATGGTGTTTCTATTGGGTATTAGTATTCCATAAGCTACAGAGAAAAAAGCACTTATTTGATTATAATATTGAATAATGATTGCCTTTACCCGGCTTGCAGAGAAAAAGAGTTAATAGATAGCATTTTTTCAATTCAAATTGTTCTCCAATAATTTTTGACATGTCTTTGTCTCCAAACACCACTTTTCTGCCAGTAGATGACTGAATAAAATGAAGTTGCAAATTCAAATTGATGGAAAAACTCAAAACCAATCATTTGTTCTTGGTTCAACAGTTTGTTGGGTGTTTTATTTTATTGTAAGACATATAAACTGGTGGTTGTGAGTTTATATGCTATACAAATAATATAAGATGGATTTATTTTTGCTAATAAAATATTTAGAAATAATGTATAGATGAAATAAAATATATGTATTTATATTTTTAAAATAAAAATAATATATTTAAATATAAATAAATATTTAAAAATATTTTTCAAAGAACATGGTTTTCTGCAAATAAGATTGTAATCTGGATCTCTGCCTAAATAAGTCTGAGATGCATTGTCTTAGAATAATAAGTATTATATTCCTCTAAAGAACTTGGGTAGAAAAAAAATTCATGGGTAGAGGCTAAGCCTAAAATATATGTACCCTATGTGTGAAGTAACTATGCAGTTATTTATGAACCATAACTAAAACTGTTACGGATGTCTGAAGATTAAAACCATTGTTTGGTATTCAGTATCACATATGCAGATCTAAGATCTTAGTGTTGCTTCCCAGTAGAAATTTCTGATTGGAACGATCCATGAAGGTATTTGGACAAACTATCTGCAACTTGAACTTCCCCAAAATTATTCTTTACCTTTTCTGGGAACACCTCCAAGAGGACTTAATGTGACCCTGACTTCAAGGTAAAATAATAAGATATGATTGAAGCTGCATTACTTATATGTGGATCTTGTGGAGGAAATGAACCAACCTAGTACATTTTTAGATTATGAAGATGCTTTACAATTTGGAATCTATAGTATATTTATATAGGTGAAAGTGTGAAACTGTATCCCTATATATACAAACTCTTTGAATCTTAGCTAGTGAAACATATCATGTTTTAAATTGTAATTCTTAGCTGCATATTATTCAATATGGGAATTCCCACCCATGGCCTGAGAAAGGATGAAAATTCTCTTTATATACATAGTCTGCATGCACATAAGATGTTTTATTTATATTACCAATTTAATAAAATCCCCTACTGTGCAAATGTTCTCCATATGTGGAGACAGAGGACTAGAATACATAAAGGCAATTCTTTGTGATTTTTAACTTTTAAAAAAAACTTTGTGAATGTAATGTTTTCCTGTTTTTTTAATTACTGAATTTTGCCACTTTATTTTGCCACTTTTATTTTTTTCTTAATCAAGGTGAAAGCTCAGAAAATAAAACTCAGTTTTCATCATCCTATTTTACCCTATTTCTATCTCATGGGGAGTACGTCAATTTCTCATGCAAAATTGTGGTGTTTTCGCAACAGAAGGTAAGACCAAAGAGAGAATAGACACAGGGTCTGGAAGCCAAAGTAGAGAGTCATTTGAGACCAAAGCAGAGAGAAAAATCAGGGCAAACTTGTTCAGGAGTAGATAAAAGGTCAGGCAGTTACCATAGAAGGAGTTAGGATGATTTTGGACAGGAACTGCAGTAGAAAAACAGAGAGTACAGTGAAGGTGTCTTTGTAATAAATGTGAGACCATATTCTGGCTCTCCCATTTATTGGCGGTATAACCTTGGAAGAGGTATTCATCTTTCTGAACTTCCACTTCCTTATTTGAGAACATGGGGAAATTCCTATCTTCCAGAGTTGTGGTGAAAGAACCTTTGTAAAGAGTATTATACCTCAGGGGAGAGAAGCAAGATGGCAGCAGAGTAGGGGGCCTCGTTTCATCTGGCCTCTTGAATTTAGCTGGATATCTAGCAAACCATTCTGAAGGCACATAAATTCAGCCTGAGGGATAAGAAAATATATCTGGAACTCTGCAAGTAGAAGAGTGACTGCTTTTTGCAAGGTAGATGGTGCAGAGACATGAATCTGTGGGGAAATACCGAAAGATAAATGGAGAAGGGAGAAAGCCTTCATAAGCCAGCTACTAGAAAGTGATATAACCCTGGAGTGCAAAATTGGAACTCTTAGAAATATGCTCCAGTAAGAAACATTTCATTTCTGAAAAGGGGATGAAAAAAAGCAGAATTCTAGGTGGGTCATTGTGGTCTCAGGGTCCAAGGAGACACAGAATGAATGGTGGAGGAGGAAGGTAGCTGATCCAGCAGAATGCCCAAATAGTGGATTGGGAAAAGTGGTTAGGGTCAGCAAACCCACTTTTCCCACTTTATTTTTTATATCTACATTTCATATCAGCTCTGGTTGCCATAATTCCTGAGCCTGGCCTGTTGGGTGACTACTCTCTGCCAGAGCACCCTGAAAAGGACTGGAATGCATGGATTGTTCACCATTCCCCAGAAGGGGCAAAAATGGCAAAAATCCATGACCAGGTAACAGTTCTCAGGGTGGCAGTGGCCCCAGAAAGGACAATAGGGTGACACCCAGCTGTGGCCCAGGAGCAGTGGAGCAGGGTATACCCACAACCATTCTCAGTCCCAAGGCATACAAAGGGCAGTGATGCATGCAGTTTCCATGGACTCCCCTTGGGAGGATTGCAGTGGGCACATACTGCAAGAGTCTGTGGAATGTGGCATGCACAAGGGTGAACAGTTCGTCCCATAAGGTTTATTGAAGAGGGAAAACCTCGATCTTTTGGCTCTTGGTCAGAGATCAGGGCATAGCCATTTTTATTCTGATCCTTTAAAGAGGCACAGAAAGCCTTCAGGGAACAAAAGCCACACAGAGGACCAGCTTACACTGAACCCAGCCCTGCGGCAAGGGGCAGTGCAACTTTGCCCAGGCAAAGACACCTTGAGAAACAGCACAGCAGGCCCCTCCCCAGAAGACAATCTGGAAGAACAGGTGCAAACTAGGTTACAAACAGGTTACTAGGTTACAAGACCATAAAACTCCAGCACCAGCAGGAAAATAGTATATTGAGATTGAGGGTTTTCTCATGATTTTGTTATCTTTCAGTCTAAAAGTTTTCCATTTCTCTTTTTTAATCTATTTCCCATTTTAATTCATTTCTTATTTTACCAACCTATGTTTTTAAGTAGCCTTTTAACTTTAATTTTTTATATCTCCATTTAATAGATACATGCTTCATTTTAGTCCTTTTTTACTCTATTCAATTTTATTTTTGTATATGCATAAGTTTTGCTTTCTTTGTGACTTTGGAAGGTAGTGTCTTCTAACACAGAGACCAGAATTCACTTAGGAACAAGTGGATTACCCTGCTCCCCAACTTTGTTTTTCTCTCTCTCTCTCTCTCTCTTTTTTTTTTTTTTGTTTGTTTGTTCTGTTTTGCTTTTTGTTTGCTTTTCTGTTTTGGTTTCGAACCACTTCAGATTTGTTTAGGGGGTATTATGCTTAGGTCAGGGTTGTTATTTTGGGCTCTGCTCACTTGCTTATCTATTCTTCTCTGGGCAAAATGACTAGAAGGAGGAATTTACCACAAAAGAAACCAGAGGTGATTTTCTCTGTCATGAGCTAATTGATATGGCTGTAAGTAAGATGTCTGAGGTGGAATTCAGGATAGGAATTATAAAGTTAATATCTGGACTTGAAGAAAGCATAAAAGATAGTGAAGGATCTCTAAGTACAGAAACAAGATCTAATCAGGACAAACTTTAAAAAGTCATAACTGAGATGCAATCTAAATTGGATGCTCTAATACCTAGGGTGAAAAAAGGCAGAAGAGAGTGTAAATGACCTAGAAGACAGGCTGATGGAAAGAAGGAAGTAGAGGAAAAGAGAGAAAGACAACTCAGAACCCATGAAGAAAGGCTTCAAGAATTTAATGATGCTTTGGGACGCCTGGGTGGCTCAGTTGGTTAAGCAGCTGCCTTCAGCTCAGGTCATGATCCCAGCGTCCTGGGATCGAGTCCCACATCGGGCTCCTTGCTCAGCAGGGAGCCTGCTTCTCTCTCTGCCTCTGCCTGCCATTCTGTCTGCCTGTGCTCGCTCTCTCTCTCTCTCTGACAAATAAATAAAATCTTTAAAAAAAAAAAAAGAAAAAAAGAGAATTTAATGATGCTTTGAAATTAACAAATGCCAAAATTATTGGAGTGCCTGAGGGAGAGAAGAAGGGAGGGCAGAAAGTATATTTGAGCAAATCATAGCTGAGAACTTCTCTCCTCTGGAGAAGGAAACAAGCATTCATGTACAAGAGGCAGAGAACATCGGACCCAAAATCAATAAAAATAGATCAATACATCAACATATAGTAGTAAAAATTGAACATTTTAGAGGAAAAGAGGCTATCCTGAGAGCAGCTCAAGATAGGAGATTCCTTATGCACAGAGGGAGGAACATGAGATTTAATATCAGACCTATACATAAAAGCCTGGAAGGCCAGAAAGGGTTGGCATGATATATTCAGGATATTAATGGGAAGAACATGCAGCCAAGAATTCTTTATCCAGCAAGGCTCTCATTAAGAATGCAAGGAGAGGGGCACCTGGGTGGCTCAGTCATTAAGTGTCTGCCTTCAGCTCAGGTCACAATTCCAGGGTCCAGGGATCAAGCCCCACGTTGGACTCCCTACTCAGTGGGAAGTCTGCTTCTCCTTCTCCCTCTCTCTGCCTGCCACTCTCCCTGCTTGTGTGATTTCTATCTCTGTCAGATAAATAAATAAAATCTTTTTAAAAATATAAAAAAAAAAATACAAGGAGAGATAAAGAGCTTCCAGGACAAACAGAAACTGAAAGAATATGTGAATATAAAGCCAGCCCTACAAGAAATATTAAGGGGGATCCTGTAAGCAAAGAGAGAACCCAAAAATAACATAAACCAAAAAGAAACATAGACAATCTACAGAAACAAAGACTTTACAGGCGATACAATGGCACTAAATTTATATCTCTGATAGTTACACTGAATGTAAATGGGTTAAATGCACCAATCAAAAGACAGGGTATCAGATTGGATTTAAAAAAAGAAATCAATATGCTGTCTGCAAGAGACTCATTTTAGATGCAAAGACACCTCCAGATTGAATGTGATGGGGTAGAAAATCATTTATCATACTAATGGACATCAAGAGAAAGCTGGGGTGGCAATCCTTATATCAGTCAAATTAGATTTTAAGCCAAATACTAATAAGAGACGAGGAAGGACATTATATCATACTTAAAGTTATGATATAAGGTATGATATAAAGGTATGCTGGTTCTATCCAGCAAGAAGATCTAACAATTGTAAATATTTATGCCCCTAACCTGGGAGCAGCCAATTATATAAACCAATAAATACCAAAATTAAAGAAACACACTGATAATAATACAATAATAGTAGACGACTTTAACACCCTACTCACAGCAATGGACAGATCATCTAAGCAGAAGATCAACAAAGAAACAAGGGGTTTGAATGACACACTGGACCAGATGGACTTCACAAATATGTTCAGAGCTCTCCATCCTAAAGCAACAGAATACACATTCTTCTCAAGGGCACATGGAACTTTCTCCAGAATAAATCATATCGTAGGTCACAAATCAGGTCTCAGTCTATACCAAAAGATTGAGATTATTCCCTGCATACATTCAGACCACAATGCTTTGAAACTTGAACTCAATCACAAGAGAAAATTTGGAAGGAACTCCAACACTTGGAGATTAAAGAACATCCTACTAAAGAATGAATGGGTCAACCAGGAAATTAAGAATTTTTAAAAATTCATGAAAACTAAAGAGGTTCAAAACCTCTTTACAGCAAAGGCTGTTCTAAGATGGAAGTACATTGGTATACAAGACTCTCTCAAAAATTAGAAAAATCCCCAATACAGAAGCTAATCTTACACCTAAAAACCTACAGCAAGAACAGCAAATAAAGCGTAAACCAAGCATAAGGAGAGAAATAACAAAGATGAGCACAGAAATCAACGAAATAGAAACTAGAAGAACAGTAGACTCGATCGACAAAACTAGAAGCTAGTTCTCTCAAAAAATTAAGATCAATAAACCTCTGGCCAAACTTATCTAAAAGAGAAGAGAAAGGACCCAGATTAATAAAATCATGAATGAAAGGGGAGAAGTCACAACCAATACTGAAGAAATACAAATTAGACAATTTGGAAGAAATGGATGTGTTCCTGGAAATTACCAAAACTGAAACAGGAGGAAATAGAAAATCTGAACAGATGCATAACCAGCAAGGAAATTGAAGCAGTAATCAAAAACCTCCCCCCAAAAATGAGTCCAAAGACAGGTAGCTTCCCATGGGAAATCCACCAAATATTTAAAGAAAAATCTACATATTCTACTGCAACTCTTTCAAAAAATAGAAATGGAAGGAAAACTTCCAAACTTGTTCTATGAATCCAGCATTACCTTGATCACCAAACCAAAGACTCCATCACAAAGGAGAATTACAAACCAGTATCCCTGATGAACATGGATGCAAAAATTCTCACCAAGCTACTATCCAATAGGACCCAACAGTACATTAAAAGAATTATTCACCACAACCAAGTGGGATTTATTCCTGGGCTGCAAGCATGGTTCAACATCTGCAAATCAGTCAATGTGATAGATTACATTAATAAAAGAAAAGACAAGAACCATATGATCCTTTCAACTGATGCAGAAAAAGTATTTGACAAAATACTGCATCCTTTATTGATTGAAACTCTTCACAGTGTAGGGATAGAGGGGACATACTTCAGTAGGATAAAAGCCATCTATGAAAATCCCACAGCAAATATCATTCTTAACGGGGAAAAGCTGAGAGCTTTTCTCTTAAGGTCAGGAGCACAACAGGGATGTGCACTCTCACCATTATTGTTCAATATAGTACTAGAAGTCCTAGCCTCAGCAATCAGAGAACAAAAAGAAATAAAAGGCATCCAAATTGGCAAAGAAGTCAAACTCCCTCTCTCAACAGATTACATGATAGTTTATGTGGAAAACCCCAAACCTCACTTCAAAATTGCTTGAATCATATAACAATTCAGTAACATGGCAGGATACAAAATCAATGCACAGAAATCACTTTGGTCACAAAGAAAGAGAAATCAAGAAATCAATCCCATTTACAATTGTACCAAAAGCCATAAAATACCTAAAAATAAACCTAACCAAAGAGGTAAAGGATCTGTACTCTAGAAACTACAGAATGTTCATGAAAGAAATTGAGGAAGACACAAAGAGATGGAAAAACATTCCATGCTCATGGACTGGAAGAATAAACATTGCTAAAATGTCTATCTTTCCCAGAGAAATCTACACTTTCAAAGCAATCCCTATCAAAATACCATCAACATTTTTCACAGAGCTGAAACAAACAATCCTAAAATTTGTATGGAACCAGAAAAGACCCCAAATAGCTAGGGGAATGTTGAGAAAGAAAACCAAAGTTGGGGGCATCACAATGCTTGACTTCAAGCTATATTACAAAGCTGTGATCATCAAGACAGCACGGTACTGGCACAAAAACAGATACGTAGAACAATGGAACACAATAGAGAGCCCAGAAATCAACACTTGACTCTATGGTTAACTAAACTTTGACAAAGAAGGAAAGAATATCCAATGGAAAAAAGACAGTCTCAGGGCACCTGGGTGGCTCAGTCATTGAACGTCTGCCTTCAGCTCAGGTCATGATCCCAGAGTCCTGGGATTGAGCTCTACATTGGGCTCCCTGTTCAGTGGGAAGCCTGCTTCTCCCTCTTAGTCTTGCCTTGCTTGCATTCCCTCCCTCTGTCAAGTAAATGAATAAAATCTTTTAAAATTTTAAAAAGAAAAGAAAAGAAAAAAAAAAGACAGTCTCTTCAATAATGGGTGCTGGGAAAATTGAACAGCCACAGACAGAGGAATGACAATGGACCATCCTCTTACACTATACACAAGATAAACTCAAAATGGATGAAAGACCTCAATGTGGGATAGGAATCCATCAAAATCCTAGAGGATAACATAGGCAGTAACCCCTTTGACCTCTGCCACAGCGACTTCTTTCATGACACGTTACCAAAAGCAAGGGAAACAAAAGCAAAAATGAACTTTTGGTACTTCATCAAGATAAAAAGCTTCTGCACAGCAAAAGAAATAGTCAACAAAACAAAGAGGCAATCCACAGAATGGGAGGAGATATTTGCAAATGACATTGCAAATAAAGGGCTGGTATCCAAGATCTATAAAGAACTTGTCAAACTCAACACCCAAAAAACAAATAATGCAGTCAAAAAATGGAAAGAAGATATGAACAGATGCTTGTCCAAAGAAGATAATGGCCAACAGACACATGAGGAAATGTTCCATGTCACTTTTCATCAGGGAAAATTCAAATCAAAACCACAATGAGATACCACCTCACACCAGTTAGAATGGCTAAAATTAACAAGGCAGGAAACAACAAATGTTGGCGAGGATATTGAGAAAGGGGAACTTTCTTACACTTTTGGTGGCAATGCAAACCGGTACAGCCACTCTTGAAAACAGTCTGGAGTTTTCCCAAGAAATTAAAAATAGGGCTACCCTATGGCCCAGCAATTGCACTACTTATATTTACCCCAAACATACAGATGTAGTGAAAAGAAGAGGCACCTGAGCCCCAACGTTCATAGCAGCAATGTCCAAATAGCCAAACTGTGGAAGAAGCTGAGATGTCCTTCCCTGGATGAATGAATAAAGAATATGTGTTTCATATATACAATGAAATTACACTCAACCATTAGAAGGGATGAATACCTACCATTTATATCAGCCTGGATGGAATTGGAGGAGATTATACTAAGTGAAATAAATCAATCAGAGAAGGACAATTATATGATTTCACTCACATGTGGATCATAAGAAATAGTGAAGAGGATCATAGGGGAAGGGAGGGAAAGCTGAATGGGAAGAAATCAGAGAGAGACTCTTTACTCTGGGATACAAACTGAGGGTTGTGGAAGGGGAGATGGGTGGGGTATGGGGTAACTTGGTGAAGGGCATTAAGGAAGGAATGTGATATGATGAGCACTGGGTGTTATATGTAATTAATGAATCATTGAACGCTACATCAAAAACTAATGATGTACTATATGTTGGCTAATTGAATTTAAATTTTAAAAAAAGACTATTGTACCTCATGAACAGCAAGTGTTTGTTTTGTCTTTCAGCTCTTGCTTGACCCTATCCTTCCAAACTAGAGACAGCTGTGATGATGATACTATTGATGTTTAAAGTCTACTGATGCCAAAATGAAATTTCTCTCTAGCCTTTTTACTATGGAAAAAAATCCAATGATTTAAAGAAGAAATAGACATAATGTACAAAAAACCTCCAAGTACCCATTACCCAGCTTCAGCAGTTCCAAATCATGACCTGTCTTTTTCATCTACGTCTCCATCCATTCCCTATACTTTGTATTATTTTGAAGCAAATCCACACATCATCTAATTTTATCTAAAAATGCTTCTGTATGTATGTCTAAACAATAAGGATTCTCCTTAAAGAATACAATCATAATATCAAACACACCTTAAACATTTAATAATTATTCCCTAGTATTATTAAATATCAGGTTGATTTTGTTGTTGTTGCTGCTGCTCTTACTATTGTCATGTAAGTTATATAAACCACATGAATACACTAAATGGTATTACCATTGATAATGTAATTTTTCTAAACTGACAAACAACTCTCAGAAAAGTCCTGTACAAACCAACATACAGCCTTCCCTCAGTGTGAACAACAAGTAGTTACTTCCTGGAAATTTTGGTATATATTTAAACTGTGCAAAATATTTTATATTTATATGTAATATGGAATTGGACATTACACTCAAATAACTATAAGCTATTTTTCAATGTATGAATGTCTGGAAATTTATGTAGTATGTGGGAAAATTATTTGCCACATTTCAGATAGTGTAGCATTTCTGGCTCCTGTCTGCTAAATGCAGGAACACCCCCACCAAATCGTCATGACTACTGTGACTTTCCCTTCACATTTACGAAATGCCTTCAGTGGTTCAATCCGTCCCCTACTGAGAACCACTGACTTAGTTTGAGTAGCTGAAAAAAAGGAAATCAATTTTTGTTGCATATATGCTATAATTTTAGGAAAAGAAACAAGGAAAAATCCTACATGGGAGATGACTGTTAGAACATTCACAAATTTAAAACTTTTCAAAGTTTTTCTCAGTTGATGGAATTTTGTTTTTCCATACTATGTTGGAAAATGTGAATAAGCTGATAAAACAAATGAGGTCATAATGACTTCATGGATATATGTAATTCAAGTACAGAAAATTCCAACAGCTAGGATACCATACAAATAGGTAAGGAAACTGGAATAGTGGCAAGAAATAATAAATCCATTTTTACTTATTTTCTAAGCATAATTATAAATTTTTAAATCTCTGTGCTATGTTTACACAATTGGCCCACAATCCTAAAAGGATTTTGCTTCCTTTTTAAAATAGGGAGAATATAGCCAAATGTTTGCCTTCCTCTAGCTTACTTCTTTCATTATGTAGTATACTTCTTGACCTTTTTTTACTCATTTTTAAAACTAAAGTATAATTAATATGCAGTGTTATATTGGTTTACACTTAGTGTATAATATAGTGATTCAACAATTCTATACATTACTCAGTGCTCTCTTAATTAAGTGTACTCTTAATCCCCTTCACCTGTTTTACCCATTACCCAACCCACCTGTCCTCTGACAACCACCAGTTTGTTCTCCATATTTAAGAATCTGGGTTTTTTTATTTGTTTGTTTGTTTGTTTCTCTTTTCTTTCTTTGTTTCGTTTCTTAAATTCCACATATGAGTGAAATCATATTGTATTTGCCTTTTTCTGACTTACTTCACTTAGCTCTACATCTTCTAGATCCATTCATGTTGTTCTTACAAATGGTAAGACTTCATTATTTTTTTATGGCTAAGTAACAGTCCATTATATGGATGTATCTATTCCATTATTATATATTATATAATTCATTATATATTATATACATTCCATTATTTAGTATATGTACTCCATTATATATGTGTGTATACAAACACACACACACATGCACACACACATGCATGCACTACCTCTTCTTTATCCACTTATATTTTATATGTTGATGGAACTTGGGTTGCTTCCATATCTTAGCTATTGTAAGTAATGCTACAGTGAAGACAGGGTGCATATATCTTTTCAAATTATTGCTTTTGTTTTGGGGGGGTAAAAAGCCAGAGGTGGAATTAACGAATGATATGGTAATTCCATTTTTAATTTTTTGAGGAACCTCCATCTTGTTTTCCAAGGTTGCTGCACCAGTTTGTATTCCCACTAACAGTGCACAGGGTTCCTTTTTCTATACATCCTTGTGAACACTTGTTGTTTCTTGTGTTTTTGATTTTAGCTGTTCTGACAAGTTTAAGGTGGTATTTTATTATGGTTTTGATCTGAATTTCTCTGATGATTGGTGATTTTGAGCATCTTTTCATGTGTCTGTAAGCCATCCATATATCTTCTTGGTCATGTCTTCTGACCATTTTTAACTGGATTATTTGTGGGTTTTTGGTATTGACTTATATAAGATGGTTTGTGTCATGAATGGATGTTGTATTTTGTCCAATGCTTTTTCTGCACCTATTGAGATGATCATATGGTTTTTATCCTTTCTTTTTTTAATGTGATGTATCACGTTGATTTGTGAATATTGAAAAACACTTGAATTCCTGAAATAAATTCCACTTGTTCATAGTGAATAATTTTTTCAATGTATTGTTAGATTCAGTTTGCTAAATATGTTGAGGATTATTACATCTATCTTCATCACAGATACTGGCCTGTAGTTTTTTCTCTTCTGTAGTGTTTTTATCTGGTTTTGTTACCATGGAAATGCTGGCCTCAGAATGAATTTGAATGGTTTCCTTCCTCTTTTATTTTTTGGAATAGTTTGAAAAGAATAGTTATTAACTTTCCTTTAAATGTTTGGTAAAATACACCTGTGAAGCCATCTGGGCATGCACTTTTGTTTGTTGGGACATTTTTGGTTCCTGATTTAATTTCATTACTAGTAATTAGTCTGTTCAGATTTGCTGTTTCTTCCTGATTCAATTTTGGGAACTGTATGTTTCTAGGAATTTATCCATTTCTTCTAAGTAGTCCAAATTGCTGGCATATTATTTTTCATAATATTCTTTAATAATCCTTTATAATTTCTGTGATGTCCATTTTATTTCTCTTCTTTCATTTCTGATTTTGAATCCTCCCTTTTTCCTTTTTTGATGAATCAGGTAAAGATTTTTCTATTTTATTGATCTTTTTAAAGAACCTATTCCTGGTTTTATTAATCTGTTCTTTTGCTTTCTTTTTTTTTTTTGATTAATTAATTTATATTTTTAATATACATAAAAAGTATTTCTATCCCCAGGGGTACAGGTCTGTGAATCGCCAGGTTTATACATTTCACAGCACTCATCATAGCACATACCCTCCCCAATGTCCAGATCCCCATCACCCTCTCCCGTTCCCCCTCCCCCCAGCAACCCTCAGTCTGTTTTTGAAGATTGAGTCTTTTATGGTTTGTCTCCTTCCCAATCCCACCTTCATTCATTTTTTCTTTTCCTACCCCCAACCCCACACATTAAATCTCAACTTCCTCATATCAGGGAGATCATATGATAGTTGTCTTTCTCCGATTGACTTATTTCGCTAAGCATAATACCCTCTAGTTCCATCCATGTCGTCGCAAATGGCAAGATTTCATTTCTTTTGATGGCTCCATAGTATTCCATTGTGTATATATACCACTTCTTCTTTATCCATTCATCTGTTGATGGACATCTAGGGTCTTTCCATAGTTTGGCTATTGTGGACATTGCTGCTATAAACATTTGGGTGCACATGCCCCTTCGGACCACCACGTTTGTGTGTTTAGGATACATACCCAGTAGTGCAATTGCTGGGTCATAGGGTAGCTCTATTTTCAGTTTTTTGAGGACCCTCCACACTGTTTTCCAGAGTGGTTGCACCAGCTTGCATTCCCACCAACAGTGTAGGAGGGTTCCCCTTTCTCCGCATCCTCGCCAGCATCTGTCATTTCTTGACTTGTTAATTTTAGCCATTCTGACTGGTGTGAGGTGGTATCTCATTGTGGTTTTGATTTGTATTTCCCTGATGCCAGGTGACATGGAGCATTTTTTCATGTGTCTGTTGGCCATCTGGATGTCTTCTTTGCAGTAATGTCTGTTCATGTCCTCTGCCCATTTCTTGATTGGATTCTTTGTTCTTTGGGTGTTGAGTTTGCTAAGCTCTTTATAGATTTTGGATACTAGCCCTTTATCTGATATGTCATTTGCAAATATCTTCTCCCATTCTGTCAGCTGTCTTTTGGTTTCGTTAACTGTTTCCTTTGCTGTGCAAAAGCTTTTGATCTTGATGAAATCCCAATAGTTCATTTTTGCCCTTGCTTCCGTTGTCTTTGGCGATGTTCCTAGGAAGAAGTTGCTGCGGTTGAGGTCAAAGAGGTTGCTGCCTGTGTTCTCCTCAAGGATTTTGATGGATTCCTTTCTCACATTGAGGTCCTTCATCCATTTTGAGTCTATTTTCGTGTGTGGTGTAAGGAAATAGTCCACTTTTATTTTTCTGCATGTGGCTGTCCAATTTTCCCAGCACCATTTGTTGAAGAGGCTGTCTTTTTTCCATTGGACATTCCTTCCTGCTTTGTTGAAGATTAGTTGACCATAGAGTTGAAGGTCTATTTCTGGGCTCTCTATTCTGTTCCATTGATCTATGTGTCTGTTTTTGTGCCAGTACCATACTGTCTTGATGATGACAGCTTTGTAATAGAGCTTGAAGTCTGGAGTTGTGATGCCACCAACTTTGGCTTTCTTTTTCAATATTCCTTTGGCTATTCAAGGTCTTTCTGGTTCCATATAAATTTTAGGATTGTTTGTTCTATTTCTTTGAAAAAAAACTGATGGGATTTTGATAGGGATTGCATTAAATGTGTAGATGGTTTTAGGTAGAATAGACATTTTCACAATATTTGTTCTTCCAATCCATGAGAATGTAACATTTTACCATTTCTTTGTGTCTTCCTCAATTTCTTTCACAAGTACTTTATAGTTTTCTGAGTATAGATTCTTTGCCTCTTTGGTTAGGTTTATTCCTAGGTATCTTATGGTTTTGGGTGCAGTTGTAAATGGGACTGACTCCTTAATTTTTCTTTCTTCTGTCTTGTTGTTAGTGTAAAGAAATGCAACTGATTTCTGTGCATTGACTTTATATCCTGACACTTTACTAAATTCCTGTACAAGTTCTAGCAGTTTTGGAGTGGAGCCTTTTGGGTTTTCCACATATAGTATCATATCATCTGCAAAGAGTGATAGTTTGACTTCTTCTTTGATGATTTGAATACCTTTAATTTCTTTTTGTTGTCTGATTGCTGAGGCTAGGACTTCTAGTACTATGTTGAACAGCAGTGGTGATAACAGACATCCTTGCTGTGTTCCTGACCTTAGCAGAAAAGCTTTCAGTTTTTCTCCATTGAGAATGATATTTGCAGTGGGTTTTTCATAGATGGCTTTGATAATATTGAGGTATGTGCCCTCTATCCTTACACTTTGAAGAGTTTTAATCAGGAAGATGCTGCGCTTTGTCAAATGCTTTTTCAGCATCTATTGAGAGTATCATATGGTTCTTGTTCTTTCTTTTATTAATGTATTGTATCATATTGATTGATTTGTGGATGTTGAGCCAACCTTGCATCCCTGGAATAAATCCCACTTAGTCATAGTGAATAATCCTTTTACTGTAATGTTGGATCCTATTGGCGAGAATTTTTGCATCTGTGTTCCTCAAGGGTATTGGTCTGTAATTCTCTTTTTTGATGGGATCCTTGTCTGGTTTTGGGATCAAGGTAATGCTGGCCTCATAAAATGAGTTTGGAAGTTTTCCTTCCATTTCTATTTTTTGGAACAGTTTCAGGAGAATAGGAATTCATTCTTCTTTAAATGTTGGGTAGAATTCTCCTAGGAAGCTGTCTGGCCCTGGACTTTTATTTGTTTGGAGATTTTTGATGACTGTTTCAATCTCCTTACTGGTTATGGGTCTGTTCAGGTTTTCTATTTCTTCCTGATTCAGTTGTGGTAGTTTATATTTCTCTAGAAATGTATCCATTTCTTCCAGATTGTCAAATTTGTTGATGTAGAGTTGCTCATAGTATATTCTTATAATTGTTTGTACTTCTTTGGTGTTAGTTGTGATCTCTCCTCTTTCATTCATGATTTTATTTATCTGGGTCCTTTCTCTTTTTTTTTTTTTTTTGATAAGTCTGGCCAGGGGTTTGTCAATCTTATTAACTCTTTCAAAGAACCAGCTCCTAGTTTCGTTTATTTGTTCTGTTGTTTTTTGGTTTCTATTTCATTGATTTCTGCTCTGATATTTATGATTTCTCTTCTCCTGCTGGGTTTAGGCTTTCTTTGTTCTTTCTCCAGCTCCTTTAGGTGGAGGATTAGGTTGTGTATTTGAGACCTTTCTTGTTTCTTGAGAAAGGCTTGTATCGCTATATATTTTCCTCTCAGGACTGCCTTTGTTGTGTCCCACAGATTTTGAACCGTTGTGTTTTCATTATCATTTGTTTCCATGAATTTTTTCAATTCTTCTTTAATTTCCTGGTTGACCCATTCATTCTTTAGAAGGATGCTGTTTAGTCTCCATGTATTTGGGTTCTTTCCAAATTTCCTCTTGTGATTGAGTTCTAGCTTCAGAGCATTGTGGTCTGAAAATATGCAGGGAATGATCTCAATCTTTTGATACCACTTGAGACCTGATTTATGACCCAGGATGTGGTCTATTCTGGAGAATGGTCCATGTGCTACTAGAGAAGAATGTATATTCTGTTGCTTTGGGATGGAATGTTCTGAATATATCTGTGATGTCCTTCTGGTCCAGTGTGTCATTTAAGGCCTTTATTTCCTTGTTGATCTTTTGCTTAGATGATCTGTCCATTTCAGTGAGGGGAGTGGTAAAGTCCCCTACTATTATTGTATTATTGTCGATGTATTTCTTTGATTTTGTTATTAATTGGTTCATATAGTGGTCTGCTCCCATGTTAGGGGCATAAATATTTAAAATTGTTAGGTCTTCTTGTTTGACAGACCCTTTGAGTATGATATAGTGTCTTTCTTCATCTCTTTTTATAGTCTTTGGCTTAAAATCTAATTGATCTAAGGATTGTCACCCCAGCTTTCTTCTGATGTCCATTAGCATGGTAAATTTTTTTCCACCCCCTCACTTTAAATCTGGAGGTGTCATTGGGTCTAGAATGAGTTTCTTGTAGGCAGCATATTGATGGGTCTTGTTTTTTTATCTATTCTGATACCCTGTGTCTTTTGATTGGGGCAGTTAGCCCATTAACATTCAGGGTAACTATTGAGAGATATGAATTTAGTGCCATTGTATTGCTTGTAAGGTGACTGTTACTATATATTGTCTCTGTTTCTTTCTGATCTACTACTTCTAGGGTCTCTCTTTGCTTAAAGGACCCCTTTCAGTATTTCCTTTAGAGCTGGTTTGGTGTTTGCAAATTCTTTCAGTTTTTGTTTGTCCTGGAAGCTTTTTATCTCCCCTTCTATTTTCAATGATAGCCTAGCTGGATATAGTATTCTTGGCTGCATGTTTTTCTCATTTAGTGCTCTGAATATATCATGCCAGTTCTTTCTGGCCTGCCAGGTCTCTGTGGATAGGTCCATTGCCAATCTAATGTTTTTACCCTTGTATGTTACGGATTTCTTTTCCCGGGCTGCTTTCAGGATTTTCTCTTTGTTGCTAAGACTTGTAAATTTTACTATCAGGTGATGAGGTGTAGACCTATTTTTATTGATTTTGAGGGGCGTTCTTAGCATCTCCTGGATTTTGATGTTTGTCCCCTTTGCCATATTAGGGAAATTCTCTACAATAACTCTCTCCAATATACCTTCTGCTCCCCTCTCTTTTTCTTCTTCTTCTGGGATCCCAATTATTCTAATATTGTTTCATCTTATGATATCACTTATCTCTTGAATTCTCCCCTCATGGTACAGTAGTAGTTTGTCTCTCTCTTGCTCAGCATCTTTATTCCCCATCATTTGGTCTTCTATATCACTAATTCTGTCTTCTACCTCATTTATCCTAGCAGTAAGAGCTTCCATTTTTGATTGCACCTCATTAATAGCTTTTTTTATTTCAACTTGGTTAGATTTTAGTTCTTTTATTTCTCCAGAAAGGGCTTTATCTCTCCAGAGAGGGTTTCTCTAATATCTTCTATGCCTTTTTTGAGCCCGGCTGAACCTTGAGAATCATCATTCTGAAATCTAGATCTGTCATATTACCAATGTCTGTATTGATTAGGTCCCCAGCCTTCAGTAGTGCCTCTTGTTCTTTTTTTGTAGTGAGTTTTTCCGCCTTGTCATTTTGTCCAGATAAGATTTGCTTTCTCATCCTCTGGAATTCCGCTGTTCTCCTTGGTGAGTGAAATTGGTCTTGGCTGGGTTTCTTGTTGATCTTCTGGGGGAGGGGCCTGTTGTATTGATTCTCAAGTTTCTTTGCCCCAGGAGAAGTTGCACCGCCCTTACCAGGGGCCAGGCTAAGTAATCCGCTCGGGTTTGCTTTCGGGAGCTTTTGTTCCCTGAGTGCTTTCCATAAAGTTCCAGAGGATGAGAATGAAGATGGCGGCCTCCCGGTCTCTGGCCTGGAGGAGCCGAGAGCTCGGGGTCCTGCTCCTCAGTGCGCCCTCAGAGAAAAGCGCCCAAGCGCCCCTGTCTCCCTGGCCTCTGGTCGCACTTGGAAGAAAGCGCTCAATTGCTCGCAATTGGAGAAAAGCGCCCGGTCGCTTCCGTCTCTGTGGCCTCCGACCACACTCCAAGCTCACCCAGGCTGCGACCTGTTCAAGGTAATCCCGAGCTGAGAGTTCATTCGTAGGCTTTGTTACTGTAGCCAGCTTCCCCGCTCTAATACCTGCAAGCTCTGCGACACTCAGACACCCCTGGTCCTTCCATGACCCCACGGGACCCCCACGGGACCTGGGGTTATGCTGACCCCGCGTGGGCTTCCCCCCAGTTTAGCCTCTGGAGCGATGTCCCTCCATGGAGCAGACTTTAAAAAATCCCGATTTTGTGCTCCATTGCTCCGCTGCTTGCTGGGAGCCGGCCCATCCCCTCACAGTCTATCTTCCCGTCACTTTGGATTCATTTCTCTGCAGGTCCTACCTTTCAGAAAGTGATTGATTTTCTGTTTCTAGAATTGTTGCTCTTCTTTTCTTCGATTTCCCATTGGATTTGTAGGTGTTCGCAATGGTTAGATAAGCTATCTAGCTGATCTCCTGCTACCTGGTGTCGTCTCAGCCTGCTACTTCTCTGCCACCTTGACTTCTCTTCCTCTGTTCTTTTGCTTTCTTAGTCTCTATTTCACTTATTTTTACTCTAATCTTTATTAGTTTCTTCCTTCTGTTGACTTTGGGTTTGGTTGTCCTTTTGTATCTCTTTTAGGTATAAGATTAGGTTGTTTATTTGAGATTTTTCTTGTTTTCTGAGGTAGGCCTGTATTGCTGAATTGTCCCTCTTAGAATAGCTTATACTGCATCCCAAATATTTCATTTTCATTTGTCTCCATATATTTTTTAATTTCATCTTTGATTTCTTGGTTGACCCATCCATTGTTTGGGACCCCATGTTCTTTACCCTCCATGTATTTGTGTTCTTCCAGATATGTGAGAGTGTGTGTGTGTGTGTGTGTGTGTGTGTGTGTGTGTGTTCGATTTCTAGTTTCATATCATTATGATCAGAAATGATGCATGATACAATATCAATCTTTTTGAATTTCTTAAGATTTGTTTTGTGGCCCAACATGCAGTCTATTCTAGAGAATTTTCTATGTGCACTTGAAAAAAAACTGTGTATTACGCTGTGCTTGGATGAAATGTTCTGAATATATCTGTTAGAACCATTTGGTCCCATGTGTCATTTAAAGCCACTCTTTCCTTGTTGATTTTTCCATCTAGATGATCTAGCCATTGAGGTAAGTGGGGGTGATAAAGTCCTTTACTATTATTGTATTTCTAAAGATTACTCCCTTTATGTCTGTTAATAGGTGCTTTATGTAGCTGGATGCTTCCATGTTGGGTGCATAAATATCTACAATTGTTATATTTTCTTTTTGGATTATTCCTTTTATCATTAGGTAGTATTTTTCTTTGTCTCTTGTTACAGTGTTTGTTTTAAAGTCTATTTTGTCAATATCCCCAAGTTTCTTTTCACTTGTTTATTTTTGTTTATTTTTGGTTTTGTTTTCATTTCTATTTGGATGATAACTTTTTTTAAGATTTTATTTATTTATTTGACAGAGATCACAAGAAGGCAGAGAGATGCAGGCAGAGAGAGAGAGAGGAGGAAGCAGGCTCCCCTCTGAGCAGACAGCCCGATGCAGGGCTCGATGCCAGGACTCTGGGATCATGACCTGAGGTAAAGGCAGAGGCTTTAACCCACTGAGCCACCTATGCTCCCCTGATAATTGTTTTTTCATCCCCGCACTTTCAATTTGCATGCATCTTTAGGTTAGAAGTGAGTCACATATATGCAGCATAGAGATGGGGCTTGTTTTTTTTTATCTATTCTGTCATCCTATGTCTTGATGTGAGAATTTAGTCCATTTACATTCAATGTAATTACTGATATGTATGTAGTTTTTGCCATTTTGTTGCTTGTTTTATGGTAGTTTTTGTAGTTCTTCTCTCTTCCTTTATTTTCTTGTTCTCTTCCCTTTTGGTTTGATTGCTTTCTTTAATGATATAGGATTTGTTTCTTTTCTTCCTTGCATATCTTTTACAGTTTTCTATTTGTGATTATTATTAGACTGGAATATAATATCCTATACATATAGCAGTCTCTATTAGGATGATCGTTGCATAAGTTTGAACCCATTCTAAAAGCACTACATTTTTACTCTCTCCTCACACATTTTGTATATATGATGTCATACATTACATCTTTTATTTTGGTTAGTCCTTGACTGATTTTTATAGATATGACTGTACTGTTTCTGTAGTTTAACTATACTGGTTTTATAAGCAACTAATCTACTACTTGTATTATTGTTCACATGTACCTGTGAAATTTTTTCCTTTTATAATTTTATTATTCTTTCCACTCAAAGAATTCCCTTTAACATTTCTTACATGGCTGATTTAGTGGTGATGAACTCCTTCCAGTTTTGTTTGTCTGAGAAACTTTTATCTCTCCTTCCTTCTGAATGATAGCATTGCTGGATAGAGTGTTTTTGGTTTCAGGCTTTTTCCTTTTAGCACTTTGAATATATCATGCCAAATCTCTGGCTTACAAAACTTCTGCTGAAAAAAATCAGCAGATAGCTTTATTGGGTTTCCCTTGTATGCAACTGTTTTCTTTTTTTGTTGTTGCCTTTAAGAGTCTCTCTTTGCCATTACTTTTTGCCATTGTGAACATTGTGTGTCTCAGTGTTGGATATCCCTGGGTTTTCTGTGCCTCTAGATCTGGATGTCTATTTCCTTCCCCAGATTAGGGAGGTTTTCAGCTCTCATTCCTTCAAATTAATTTTCTGCCCCCCCTTTCTCTATTTTCTATTTCGGGGATCCCTATTATGTGAATTTTACTATCTTTGATGAAGTCACTGAGTTTCCTTGATGTATTCTTATTTTTTATTGTACTTTTTTCTTTTTGTTGTTCAGTGGCTTTGCTTTCTATTATTCTGTCTTCCAGCTCACTGATTCATTTTTCTGCCTTTTCTGCTCTACTATTGATTCCCTCCAGTGTACTTTTAATTTTAGCAGTTGAATTCTACATCATTGATTGGTTCCTTTTTTTTTTTCTCTTTGTTTAAGATCTCACTGAGATCCTCCAGTCTTTTCTTACATCCAATTAGTATCTTTATGACTAGTACTTTGAATTCTTTAAGAAGCATCTTGCTCGTCTCCAAATCATTTTGTTGTGATTTTGTCCTGATCTTTCCTTTGGGATATATTCCTCTGTCTCACTATGTCTAATTCTCTGTGTTTGTTTCTATGTATTAAGAAAGCCAACTACATCTCCTGCTCTTAAAAGTAGTAAACCTATGAAGAAGAGTTCCTGTTGTGCCCCATAGTGCAATGTTTCTTGTACACCAGAACCTGGCACTTGAGAGATGTCTCCTATGTTTGTTGCATGCACACTTCCATTGTGGTTGAGCCACATTTGCCTTCAGTCCAATCAGTTGCAAAGCCATCTTTCTTGTGAGCAGGATTCGGCATCTGTACTATTATAGGCCCAGTCTGGGGTGACTTTAGGCTTATAGTTGTGTCAGACCAGATGCATGCCATCATCCTGTTTGCCAGAACTATGAATTGTGGCCACACCTACCTGCAGACCTGCAGGACACTATCCCTGCATTGTCTCCTGAGTGGCTTTTCTTTTCTTTTCTTTTTCTTTCTTTCTTTATTTTTTTTTTTTTTTTTTTTTTTTTTTTTTGAGAATGAGACTTGCTATCAGACCAGATATCTGTCCTGAGTCTGTCTTTTTGGGTTGCAGTGACCACTCCCAGCCCCCAATTACAGAGCCCTCTCTTTGTCCTGCCCTCTGTGAGGTTTTTGTTGGTGGGCTAAGCCAGCAGTCACATCACATTTCCTCTCCAGCCCATTTCTGGGGCTTCAGTGGAACTGGTTTGTGTGTGATTATCTTCCCTTCTCACCAGAGCAAGAGTCACTTTGGAGTGGTGTTAGCCACTGTCAGGGCTGCTTGCAGAATAAAATGCATCAGGTGTAGCTTTGGAAGGATTGAGGCAGGTTGAATGGGACGGTGTGCAGGAGAATATGCAGGCAGAGCACACAGGTGTTAGAAAAAGTGCCCATCTGCTTGCAGAATAAAACCTGGGCTAAGTAGCAAGTGTTCATGTTTATTCCCACATATGTCTGGGTATCTAAGCTGGGTATAAATGGGGGAAGGGTGCCCACCAGCTCTTTTGTTCTTAGAGAAATTTCTTAAAGATTTCTGCCCCCTCTAGCACACATTTTGAGATTAATAAATAAATATCCAGGTGATTTTCAAACTGCTACTTATATGCTCTATCTTGGCAGTGTTATGTGTGTGCTGTCTCTTTAAGGGTAGAGACTATTTTCTCTCACCCTCTGGCCCTCCTGGAGCTGATCCCACTAATTTTTAAAAGTTCCTAGTGTTAAGCCCCAATGACTGTAAAAAGTTGGGGCACCTTGGTGGTTCACTGGGTTAAAGCTTCTGCCTTCGACTCAGGTCATGATCCCAGGGTCCTCTCTGCTCAGCAGGGAGCCTGTTTCCCTTCCTCTCTCTTTTTGCCTGCCTCTCTGCCTATTTGTGATCTCTGTCTGTCAAATAAATAAATAAAATCTGGGGAAAAAAAAAACACCTCACAAAGTAAAAAAAAAACTCACAAAGTTAAGCTCTCTCATTTTCAAAACCAAATGTTATGGGGACTCATCTTCCCAGTGTAGGTCCTGCATGTCTAGGATGCCTGGTGTGGGACATGTTCCTCTCCCTTTCCTCTGTTTGTGATGTCTCTCCAGTCTTTGTGGTTAGACTCTCAAGTTAGGTTTTTTCCCAGCTGGAGCTCCATCCTTTCACAATTTTCTCATGTGGCCTCCTTTCTACAGTTAACTGTAGTGAGTCTATTATGCCAGTCTTCAGATCATTTTCTGGGTTAGTTATATTGATGTGGTTGTTATCTAAGAGTATCTGTGTGACAAGGTGAGTTTAGGATCCTCCCATTCCACTATTTCACAGGGTCCCCAAGAAATCATTTTCTCTTATTAAAACAGTTACTTTGCTCATTGTCCTTTTTATTAAATAATGCTCATCATTCCATGATGGAAGCCATTTTCTAATCCTTATTGGAAGATATCTTATCATTATTCCTTGAAGCAAGAACTATTTCTTCATAGTATCTGTCTGGTTCTTGGTACAGAATAGATGTCCATTAAATATTTATTGAATGAATTTACTCATCCAGTAATCATATTGCTAATATATCTTATAACTGTGTACAGTGTTAATTTTATTCTTATACCATCATTACCATAAAATATTAAGTGTGAATCTTTTATTCAAGGTTAGAATCTGAACCAACTGATTTCTTCTAAATCATACTGCTGGCATAACTAGAAGAATGTAAATCTCCTGGCTTTGATTTCACTACTTCTACCGATAGCTTTCTTTCTGCCTGAAAAGTACACAAGTTTTCTGTTACTGCTACTTGGCTATTTCCATGTGTTCAAAGAGCATTTGTCAGAACAAAACAAAAATCAAAAAAACAATTAAAAACAGTGACTAAAGCTCCAAATATTTACATACTAGCTTTGAGCCTCATAAATCCAAAATAGATTATTGAATATTTTGGTGGCAAAATTTGTCTGACTCTCCTAAAAACAAGTTACCATATTTAATGTCTGCAAAACAAAGCAGGTGCAGTGTCAACATAATTGCTCAGAGACTGGAACTTTGTAACCATGGAGACATTACCTCACAGTATTCTAACAGGCAGTGTTGGCCAGATGTGAAGGTTATAGTCATAAAGGTATCTGTGCTGGGTTGCCACCTTGTTTCTTGAGCTGCTTCCAGTGAAGGCCACACACCTTCACCTTGATTTGCATAATATGATTAACCAGTACTAGTATTGGCTCTGTTAGTGCTTACGTACTTACTTTAGAAACCTGGTTCTGGCACCAGCTTGGGAAAGAAATTATTAGATCTGGCAGATGGCTTGAGGTAGTTAGATTAGCAGCTGAGGTCACTCAAAAAAAAAAAAAAATCTACCTTGAACTTCAGCTATATTTATTACTAGTATCGTGACTTGTTTCCCCAGGAAAGAAAAGAGAATTTTCTCCTAGCCAAGATGAAAGGCATGCAAGCCAGTCAGAAAACTTCGGTGGCCCTGCAGAATGAACTTCATGAGCAGGAAGATAAAATGAAGAATCAAACACAGTAAGAATGGCACAAATGAGAGGAGGATCTGAGATTTAGAGGATAATGATAGAGTACTTGACCTCTTATTTCAAAACATCTTATTTTAAGTAGCTGTAACTAGAATTGATTCCTGTTGATGGCATTGATTTAGAATATCTTCTAAAATTAATTAACTATAATGTACAACTATTTTCTTAACTCCAGTTTTATGAAGTTGAGTCCTTCAATAATGCAAAAATTCACCTGGACAGATCTCTGTCATATAAGACATGGTTGAGATTTCAGAACTTAACATGTTAAGGCAATTGACAGACAATTTCTTTAGAACTCTTTTACTAACCTTTGAGACAATGAATTGCTAGAGAATTGTGTTTTTTGGAAATGCCTGTGAAGACATTGAATAAAAACTACAACTTCCTTGCTACCCCCAAAAACAAAAACAAAAACAAGAACAGTAACCAAAAAAAAACAAAACAAAAAAACCCTACAAGTCCCTATTTTTACTACTAGTATGAATCATTCTATCAATAAAAACATGAGCATGGGTTTTCTAATTTTTTTTAAATGACCTCTAGTATTGAATATACCCAATTTAAAGCTAGTTATTTTGTACCTACATGTCCTGTATTTACTGATAAGTTCATTTTTAAAATATTTGTTCTTAGAGGTCATCTGAGAAATGATTGTTGTCAGAATTACCAATGTAGCATCTCCCAAAATAACACTGAAATGTGGGAATTGAACTTTTATAACTACCTCTGGTGTAGTACTTAATCAATTACAGAGGAAACAAAATGTAAGAAGACTTACAAAATTCCGTATGATAGAGGGCAAGCTAACTAAGCACTAGGACAAATCTCTCATCTTCCAAAAGAACTCTAACAGGATAGTGAGTGCAGAGTTTAGACAATCACATATGTCTCTTGTTAAATGTCTCACCTCTTTCAGAGGTGTGTGCAACCATTAGAAATTTCTTTTTCAGGGGTGCCTGTATGGCTCAGTGGGTTAAGCCTCTGCCTTCAGCTCAGGTCATGATCTCACGGTCCTGCAATTGAGCCCCACATCAGGCTCTCTGCTCAGCAGGGAGCTTGCTTCTCCCTCTCTATCTCTGCCTGCCTCTTTGCCTACTTGTGATTTCTCTCCCTGAGTCAAATAAATAAATAAAATCTTTTAAAAAATCTTATTCAGCCACAAATATAAGAACACTTTGTGGCCCTAAGCCAGATTTCTTTAATCACAACATTTGCAAAGGCTTATTAGGAATCTTCTGTGGAATTAAATTATTTGGAAATGGTATTATTTTACTGGAGGAAGAAAAAAACTTTGGAGCTGTTAAAATGAACATGCTGAAAAGATATAGCCAGTTTATAATGAAACCCAGATGTAAGGAACTTTGAAAAGAAAAGTATATTTTCTGCTTATGTTAGTGTCAGGCAGAAATCATGTCATATGATCCTGTCTCAGGTTGGACAGAGATGAAATATTGTAACTTGACAATCTACCTCTTAGTCTCCTTTCCACAAACTATCACATCCTACTCTAGAGTATATTTTCATGGGTTAGAGGTTTTCTGACAAAGATGAGTGCTTAGGTGTCAGCATAATAGCTAATGCTCAAGCTTTATATATGCTGGCCTAGTAGTACAATTTTCAAGCCAGTGCCATTTATTTATATTAAAAAAAAATGCCTGAGATGTCTGTGCCCTCTGAGAGGTACATTTAGAGAAGTCTAGTTTTGAGTACAAAGCTCTCCAGATAATAATACTTCTGATGATTTACAAATTGTAGAACAAAATGATTATGAATACCTCTTAGTAAACAAAGAGATTAAGACTGACATCACTTCGGCAAATTTGGAAACTTCAGGCCCTTGTTCCCTTATAGAAATATTTGGAAAACAAAAACAAACAACAAACCAGAGGACTTGCTAAAATATCTTTATATTAACTCTGTAAAATAAAGAACCAAAATAGAAATAAGCCATGGAGGCAAAATTCTTAGCTCTTGACTTACAGAGGATAAATAAGTGGCCCACAATAACGGGGTGCATGAACTGGCCATTTATCCAGTTTTTCAAAAAGCTAGAGGATTTTGGACCCCAGGACTTTGTTTACAATTCAATTGTTAAATACACATATACATACACATGCACACAGATTGCTTTAAGGGAACTAAGTCTCAATGTGACTCATAAAATGGAGTTGTCATAAATCTTTTCATGAGCCAAGCCATGGGAATATTATGTTACTTGTAAAATAATTGTGTTGTAGTTTAGAGGCTTTGTTTAAATACACACTAGTTAACAGATGTTTTTATGTTTTTGAAAAAGAAAGAAATAAAAACCTGTGTTTGTAGTCAGATTTAATTATAAAAATAATACCTGGAAATTAAGTCTGTTTTCTTCCTTCTATATTCCCCTCAACATATACACACATACACACACACGTACACACATGCACAGACATATATACATGTATACTGTATTCAAAGTAATTAATTTTCAGAATATATTTGAAAGTAGACATTAACTGGAATTTTTATAAATATAGGAAAATCAGTTAGCAGGAATTAAAGGAAAATGTTTACTAAACAATAATATATTAAGCAGGAATTATAACCTTTTTTTTAGTTAATGGAAATGGAAATATATAGTAAATAATAAAAGTGGTATATAAATGGTTTCTAGAGTCTCAATTTTGAGTAAAAAAAAAATGTTAGAAACACTGGAATGGAGTGGAGGAGGCAAGATAGTGGAGGAATAAGGGACCCTATTTCAGCTGGTCCCTGAATTTAGCTATCTATCTACCAAACCATTCTGAACACCCAAGAAATCAGCCTGAGAGTTAAGAATATCTATCTGGATCTCTACAACGAGAAAATCTCTGCAGGTTGCAAGGTGTGAAGGATGGAGTCGTGAATCTGCAGGCAGATATCAGAGGATAAACAGAAGGGGGAAGGAGCTGTCATAAGCTGGTGCCTCGAAAGTGATATAACACTGGAGCATAAGAGGATCCTACAATGGGAACCAGGCACAAATTTGCAGAGAGAAGTCCCCACACAGGACCCAGGAACTGCAGGTGCACACACATGAACCTAGACACTCACAGTTTTAGAAGCCCAAAAGGCAGAGACATGCCCCAACCCTGGGGTTGACTTCTGGGAGATATGCTGTGGGCACACACCACTGCAGGAGTCTGCCTTTTTTAGTAGCACCTACAGAAACAGAGACTGTATCTTGGAGGGTTCAGTGAAGAGCAGACTATGACTTGTCTCCTCTTGGACAGAGTTTTGGGTGTGACTATTTTTGCTCTGGCTCTCAGGAGAGATGCAGAAAGCCACTAGAGAACAAAAGCTCAAAAAAATGGTTTCCATTGAGGCCAACCCCTAGACAGGGACAGGGCATCTCTCCCCAAGTAGGGTTGCCTGAGTAATAGCATGGCAGGCCCTTCCCCCAGAAGACAGAGTGGAAGAACAAGAGGAAGACAACACTAGGGTCTGCATAAAATGGGTGCATCTTGCTTACATCATGGTTAATACTTTGGACTCTGTGTATTCTCTAAACCACCCCTCCACAGAGTTAGTAGGAGGAGGAATCTCCAACAAAGAAAAAAGAGACTGTGGTCTCTGCCACAGACCTAATGGTTATGAATAAAACCAAGATGTCAGAGATAGACTTCAGAATAGCAATTAGAAAGTCAATTGGGACGCCTGGGTGGCTCAGTTGGTTAAGCAGCTGCCTTCGGCTCAGGTCATGATCCCAGGGTCCTGGGATCGAGTCCCACATCGGGCTCCTTGCTCGGCAGGGAGTCTGCTTCTCCCTCTGCCTCTGCCTGCCTCTCTGTCTGCCTGTGCTCGCTCGCGCTCTCTCCCTCTGTCTCTGAAAAATAAATTAAAAAAAAAATCTTAAAAAAAAAAAAAAAAAAAAATTTAAAAAAAAAAAAAAAGAAAGTCAATATCTAGGCTTAAGAGAAATATTAGTGACAATATAGAATCTCTAAGGGCAGAAATGAGATCTGATCAGGCCAAACTTAAAAATACTATGAACAAGATGCAGTCTAAATTGTATATCCTGACAGCCAGTGTAATGAGGCAGAAGAATGAATTAGTGAGCTAGAAGATAAGATGATATAAAGGAAGGAAGCTGAGGAGGCCTAGAATAAACAACTAGAAGCATAGGAGAACAGACTTAAAAGAGATCAGTGATGTCATGAAGCATTGCAATATCAGAATTATTGGGATCCCTGAGGGGATGGAGAGAGAGAAAGGACTAGAAGGCATATTTGAACAAATTGTAGCTAAGAACATCCCAAATCTGGGGAAGGAAACAAGCATCTTGTGTCCAAGAGGCAGAGAGGACCCTTCCCGAGATCAATAAGAACAGAAAAACATCCCAGCATATAGGAGGTAAAACCTGCAAATCTTAGACCCAGTGAAGCTATTCTGAGAGAAGCTAGGGGGAAGAGATTTCTTACATATGGAGGGAGGAATATCACAGGGTTGCAAATTAGATAAAATGCATCACCCATCCAGATGCTGTCTACAAGAGACTCATTTTGAATATAAAGATACTTACGGTTGAAAGTCAAGGGATGGAGAACACCTTAAACCAATGAACCTCAAAATAAAGCTGGGATAGCAAGTCTTATATCAGAAAAATTAGATTTTAAGCTAAAGACTGTAGTAAAAGATGTAGAGGGACAGTATATCACACTTAAATGGTCTGTCCCACAAGATCTAACAATGATAAATATCTATCCCCCCAACATGGGAACAGCCGAATACATAAGCCAACTATTAACCAAAATAAAGAATTATATTGATAATAATACTTTAATAGTAGGATGTCTTAACACTCCACTCTCAGCAATGGACAGATTTATGTAAGCAGAAGATCAACAAAGAAACGAGCTCTGAATGACACATTGGACCAGATGGACCTCATAGATACATATAGAACATTCCACCCTAAACAACAGAATACTCATTCTTCCCAAATGCACATGGAACTTTCTCTGGAATAGACAATATATTGTGTCACAAATCAGGTCTCAACCAACACCAAAAGACTGAAATTATTCCCCGTGTATTTTCAGACCATAGTGTTTTGAAACTGGCACTCAATCATAAGAAAAAAATTGGAAGGAATTCAAACACATGGAAGTTAAAGACCATCCTGCTGAAGAATGTTTGGTTCAACCAGGAAATTAAAAAAGAACTTAAACAATTCAGGGAAACCAATTAGAATGAAAACACATTGATCCAATATCTATCGGTTACTGGAAAGGCAGTCCTAAGGGAGAAATACAGAGCCATCCAAGCCTCACTCAAAAAAGTAGAAAAATCCAGAATGCACAAGCTAACCTTACACCTAAAGGACTTGGAGAAAGAATAGCGAATAAAACCTAAACCAAGCAGGAGAAGAGAAGTAATAAAGATTAGAGCAGAGAGCTATGAAATACAAATCAGAAAAACAGTAGAGCAGACCAATGAAACTATAAGCTGCTTCTTTGAAAGAATTAATAAGATAAAATTCTGGAAAGACTTACTAAGAAGAGAGAGGACCCAAATTAATAAAATCATGAATGAAAGGGGAGAGTTCATGACTAACACCAAGGAAATAGAAACAATTATTGGAAATTATCAGCAACTATATGCCAACAAATTAAGCAACCTGGAAGAAATACATTCCTTTCTGGAAACTTATAAACTACCAAGACTGAAACAGGAAGAAATAGACAATCTGAATAGGCCAATAAAGAGTGATGAAACTGAAGCAGTTAAAACAAACAAACAAACAAAAAACCTCCTAAAAACAAGAGTCCAGGGCCAGAAGGCTTCCCAGGGGAATCTTATCAAACATTTAAGGATGAAATAATACCTATTTTTCTGAAGCTGTTTCAAAAGATAGAAGCAGAAGGGAAACTTCCAAACTCATTCTATAAGGCCAGCATTACCCTGATTTCAAAACCAGGCAAAGACACCATAAAAAGGAGAATTACAGACAGATATCCCTGATGATGAAATGGGTACAAAATAATAAGATCTTAGCCGATAGAATCCAACAATACATTAAAAGGATTATCCATCACGACCAGGTGGGATTTGTTCCTGGGGTACAAGGGTGGTTCAACATTCGTAAATCAATCAACATGCTAGAGCACATAAAAAAAAAAAAAAAGACAAGAACCATATGATCCTCTCAAATTGATGCAGAAAAAGCATTTGACAAAATACTGCATCTTTTATTGATTAAAACTCTTTAGAGTATAGGGATAGAGGGAATATACCTCAATTTCATAAAAACCATCTATGAAAAGCCCACAGCAAATATCATTCTCAATGGGGAAAAGCTGACAGCTTTTCCCTTAAGGTCAGAAACATGACAGAAATCCCCACTCTCACCACTATTGTTCAATAAAGTACTAGAAGTCCTAGCATCAACCGTCAGAGAACAAAAGGAAATAAAGGAATCCAAATTGGCAAAGAAGAAGTCAAACTCTCTCCCTCATAGATGACATGATACTTTATGTGGAAAACCCCAAAGACTCCAAAATTACTAGAACTCATACAGCAATTCAGTAATGTGGCAGGATACAAAATCAATGCACAGAAATCAGTTGCTTTCCTATACACTAACAATGTAACTGTGGAAAGAAAAATTAAGGAGTCGATTTCATTTACAATAGGACCAAAAACCATAAGATATCCTGGAATAAACCTTACCAAAGAGGTAAAGAATCTGTACTCTAGAACTTTTTATGAAAGAGATTGAGGAAGACACAGATGGAGAAACATTCCATGCTCATGGACTGGAAGAATAAACATTGCTAAAATGTCTATCCTTTCCAGAGAAATCTACACTTTCAAAGCAATCCCTATCAAAATACCATCAACATTTTTCACAGAGCTGGAACAAACAATCCTAAAATTTGTACAGAACCAGAAAAGACCCCAAATAGCCAGGGGAGTGTTAAAAAAGAAAACCAAAGTTGGGGTCATCACAATGCTTGACTTCAAGCTATTTTACGAAGCTGTGATCATTAAGACAGCATGGGACTGGCACAAAAATGGACACGGAACAATGGGACAGAATAGAAAGCCCAGAAATCAACACTTGACTCTATGGTCAACTAATCTTTGACAAAGAAGGAAAGAATATCCAATGGAAAAAAGGCAGTCTCAGGGCACCTGGGTGGCTCAGTCATTGAACGTCTGCTTTTAGCTCAGGTCATGATCCCAGAGTCCTGGGATTGAGCCCTACATCGGGCTCCCTGTTCAGTGGGAAGCCTGCTTCTCCCTCTTAGTCTTTCCTTGCTTGCATTCCCTCTCTCTGTCAAGTAAATGAATAAAATCTTTTAAAAATTAAAAAAAAAGAAAAGAAAAGAAAAGAAAAAAGTCTCTTCAATAATGGGTGCTGGGAAAATTGAACCGCCACAGACAGAGGGACAATGGACCATCCACTTACACCATACACAAAGATAAACTCAAAATGGATGAGAGACCTCAGTGTGAGACAGGAATCCATCAAAATCCTAGAGGAGAACATAGGCAGTAACCTCTTTGACCTCTGCCATGGCAACTTCTTTCATGACACGTTTCCAAAAGCAAGGGAAACAAAAGCAAAAATGAACTTTTGGTACTTCATCAAGATAAAAAGCTTCTGCACAGCAAAAGAAATAGTCAACAAAACAAAGAGGCAACCCATGGAGTGAGAGGAGACATTCACAAATGACATTACAGATGAAGGGCTGGTATCCAAGATCTATAAAGAACTTGTCAAACTCAAAACCCAAAAAACAAATAATCCGGTTAAAAAATGGACAGAAGACATCCAAAGAACAAATAATCCAATCAAGAAATGCACAGAGGACATGAACAGACATTTCTGCAAAGAAGACATCCAGATGGCCAATAGACACATGAAGACGTGCTCCACATCACTCAGCGTCAGGGAAATACAAGTCAAAACCACAATGAGATACCACCTCACACCAGTCAGAATGGCTAAAATTAACAAGTCAGGAAACGACAGATGCTGGCAAGGATGTGGAGAGAGGGGAACCCTCCTACACTGTTGGTGGGAATGCAAGCTGGTGCAACCACTCTGGAAAACAGTGTGGAGGTTCCTCAAAAAACTGAAAATAGAGCAATTGCACTTGGGTATATATCCTAAAGATACAAACGTGGTGGTCCAAAGGGGCACGTGCACCCAAATGTTTATAGCAGCAATGTCCACAATAGCCAAACTATGGAAGAAGCCAAGATGTTCTTCACTGGATGAATGAATAAAGAAGATATGGTTCATATATACAATGAAATTACACTCAACCATTGGAAGGGATGAATACCTACTATTTGCATCAATATGGATGGAACCAGAGGAGATTATGCTAAGTGACATAAGTCAATTATCACATCATTTCATTCATATGTGGAACTTAAGGAATAGCATGGAGGACATTAGGGGAAGGAAGGGAAAACTGAAGGGGGGGAAAATCAGAGGGGGGATGAACCATGAGAGACTATGGACCCCAGGAAACAATCTGAGGGTTTCAGAGGGGAGGGGTCTGGGGGGAAGAGTTTAGGGTGATGGGTATTAAGGAGGGTACGTGTTATAGTGAGCACTGGGTGTTATACACAAATAATCATTGAACACTACATCAAAAACTAATGATTTACTGTATGGTGACTAACATAACATTAAACAACAAAAAAAAAAAACCTGAATGAAATGGTTGGTAGCATTTTGTGATTTTTTTGGTAAAATTTTTGTTTGGTAGCATTTTGGTGATTTTTCTTTTCTTCTTTCTACTTTTGGCCTTTTTCAAAATCATCTACAGCAACAATTGATGGATATTTATTTTTTATTTTTATTTTTTAAATAAATATTTTATTACTTTCCTTGAGAGAGAGCACAAGAGAGAACAGAGGGAAAGGGAACACAGAAGGAGAGGCAGACTACCCCTGAGCAGGCTTCAGTGTGGGACTCAATCCCAGGACCCCAAGATCATGACCTGAGCTGAAGGCAGATACTAAATCAGCTGAGAAGCCCAGGCACCCTGATTGACTGATTTTTAGTTAAAAGAGTAAATAAAAGCATTTCTTAACATTCATGCATCTTATTTAGATTGTTAAAACTACAACTATAAGATGTCCTTATGCTTATGTAGATACATAAGTCCTTTGAAAAGCAGAACTCTGGGTAATAATCATAGTTCATGATTCTTATGTTCATGTCTATTCATTTTTAGTTTCTCACTTTCCTTATTGTACTAATTTTTGTACACAGAAGAAAAGATACCCAAGACAGTCTCCTAATGACACAGCGATCTTTAGCACATTTTTTTTCGACAGCAAATTCAGATCCAGCACTGTCATTTCCATGGTCATTATCCTATGAAATGCCTCTTGATTACACTCTGTCTAACCCTCACTTTAGTGGACTAACTGTATCAACAATTGGGCAGAAGACTCCTAAAACTACAGGAGTGGGACTTTCCAGATCAGAAAACAGCTTGGGTAAGCAAAACATGTACCGATTTTTTTTTTTTTTAAGATTTCACTCATTTATTTGACAGACAGAGATCACAAGCAGGCAGAGAGGCAGGCAGAGAAAGAGAGAGAGAGAATGGAGGAAGCAGGCTCCCTGCCGAGCAGAGAGCCCAATGCGGGGCTCGATCCCAGGACCCTGGGATCACGACCTGAGCCAAAGGCAGAGGCTTTAACCCGCTGAGCCACCCAGGGACCCCATACCAATTTTTTTAAGATTATTTTTAAATCATGTAGTTTAATAGGTTTTTATATGCCTAGAAGTCAGAATGAATTCCAATAACACAGATTTCTTAATGTCATATGCAGAGTAACTTGATTATGCTCAACATTGATCCTAATACTTAGTCATATTCAGAGAATATAAATGTATGTGGCCAAATTTATCATCCCCATGATTAAAATATCTTGAATTGTCACAATCGTTTATGGGCTGATGGTTTAGATGCTCTAGAATTGCTACATAAAAATTCTAATTTATAGCATTAACTCCCCTTCTTCTGAACACTGCCAGAAAGATTTAAGCAATGTCTTGTGTATTTGTGCCACTAGGAGACTTATAGCTTAAGTAAGGATAAAACAGACATATAACAAAGAAACGAAATAAATGGTAAGAAAAATGGTGGAAAGATAGAACATTAATGAATTTGGAGGAGAAGAAAATGAAAACTACTACAATAGGAAAAATTCAGGTTCGACAGTTGCCAACAGTGTAAGCAATGCACTTAGCAATATCCACAGTGTGTTCCTCTTGTTGTTAGGGAACTTCAAAGGAATGTTATCATGTTTTACTGAAAACATCATGGTCTTGGAAACAGAGGACTTGTCTAAAGGATATTTCTACACTGTGAGATGATAGGTTAGGTGTTCCTGAGTCCAATTACACCTACAAGTGCAAAATAGGGATTAAAATATCAACTTCACAGGGCTGGTCTAATGATTAAATAAGATATGTATGAAAATCACCTAGCATATAGTAAGTAGTCATATTCATATTCATATTCATTTAGTCATAATTATGAATATATCTGTAAGCACCTCCTCCTCATTGAATACGCTAGCTTTGGGGTCTGTATCGTAATTACCAGTCAACAAGTTTCAAAACTGGTTGCATAAACACACCCATGACTACTTGATGCCTCTATTTTCCTCTATTATTCCATAGATATTTAAGCCTGGCTGTTGGTTATCTATATTTCATTTTGTTTCTGATATTTTGCTAAACTTGTGACACAGTGTTATGTAGGATTTTGATCTACTGCCATTATTCCCTATGCTTCATTGTTTGTACGCCTATACACTTTTTAAAGAAGCCTCCTAAGATTACAGTGACCTTTAGCAATGACTAAAATCCATACACTCTAAAGCGAAAATACCAACTTACATCTAGGGACAGAATATTTTTCCTTCTTTATCCCTGTAACATCATGATATATATTCTATATTTGGATTAAACTGTGCAAGATCTTAGGGAAAAAAAACAAATTATAGTGGTTTCCCCTTGCAAGATGAGAGTTGAGCTGGGATATGCAGTCTTCTTCAGTTACTGTAGGTTCAGGTTCTGTAGATAAATGCCTGGATCCACTGAAACTTGTTACCTTTGGTTCCTTTCCATTTGTTCCTCTAGATGAAATAACAACTAGAACTAAAATTAATTTCTTCTTCCTTTTTACAATATAAAGGTTTTCATCCCTCAAGATAGGCCATCAAAAAGAATACTATATAATCTCCTTCCCCAAAGGAATTTAAGGATTAAGTAAATACTCAAATGACTGGGAATGAACTAACTTAATTCCAAATATTTCTTCTAAACAAAATATTTTGAGGGATCCTCTTTAGCAGCTTATTCATTGCTATCTTTCACCTTTTGGTTTTGTTAAAGATACAAGAATATGAAGCAAACTCTAGATTGTCTCAGTCTTTTGATGATTTTGGACACAGTGAACTACACTATTGTAGTGAACTACAATAATTGCTGTCACTTACTAAACACCTATTAAAAACTAGACACTGTACTAGGCAGTTATCTACATTTTCTTCAATCCTCACATTACCTTACACAAGGTTGTATTATTTTATGTTCAGGAAAATGGAGAATTAGAAAGTTTAAATCAGTTGGCTTACTAAGCAGCAGAGCTGGGATAAAATCCAAGACATATTGTTCTAACCACATCATCAGGGTCTCTCTCTATAGCGCTACTCACTCTTTGCAGACACATCATTAGATTTATCTAGCCTGCTGCTTTCCATGCAAAATTATAGAAACTATTTTGTATTTAAATCTTAGTAGCGAAAATTTTAAAAGAACAAATTTCCAAGAGGATACTAGAGACTGATTAAGCATTACTCTCTCTTTCTAATAAACTATTTTAGTTGATTAGAGGAAATTCAAGTCCTTACCTAGCAAAATTACTAACTATTTGTAGGAAGGGTTCATTTGCAGTTTTAATTTATGGGTAGTAACTTGGGAGGATGGCTAATACGAAATAAAGTTGTATTTATACATAACATGTCCAAATTTGAGACACTCAAATATTTACCTCCTTGAGAACTTATGATGCTTCTAGCATAATGGAATAATCAATTAAATAAAAGTCATTATGCTAATGATGTTATTGATAATTTAAGATAACTGACATAATCTCTAGGAATTGTGTGTCACTAAAAATAATCACTAGTTATTTCATAGACTTTGGTGTATAGTTTTTAATTATCCTCATTGAGTTTGAAAGGGACAGTAAAATGCATAAAGAAAATAATTTTGTAGAAGCAAAGAACAAAGATACTGGCTTTGTGTTCTTTTTTAATGTCCTTTTATTTACTTCTCTTTCTTTCCTCTTTGGTTTCTTTGAAAGGAATCAACAGCTCCATAATGACAAAGAGACAGGCTCTGCCATACCTTGCTCCTGAGATACCAGTAACTGGGGAAGGAGAAGATTACTTCCTATCTTTGTTTGGTGATTCAAAGAAACTTCTTTCACACTCATCCCCTGCAGAGAAAGCCTGGAAACACTTTTCTATGATTCTTGAAGAAGTAGGCCAATCTAGATCCAGGTACATATTCTATTTGAACTATTTAAGATCTTTTATTGGAATAGGAACTACTTTACTTCAGTAGGAAATGAAGGTTTTTTTTGTTGTTTTGTTTTGTTTTTTAATTTTTTATTTTTTATAAACATATGTTTTTATCCCCAGGGGTACAGGTCTGTGAATCACCAGGTTTACACACTTCACAGCACTCACCAAAGCACATACCCTCCCCAATGTCCATAATCCCACCCCCTTCTCACAAACCCCCTCCCCCCAGCAACCCTCAGTTTGTTTTGTGAGATTTCTTTTGATGGAATACTATGCAGCCATCAAAAGAAAGGAAATGAAGTTTTAATCTGATATTACATTCCTGATTTCATCTAAAACCTTAAGCAGTTTATTGAAATATAACTCTTTTATGTTCTGAGCAATGAGAAGAAATCAATGTAATTTATTAGGGAACCAAACAAGGAATGCTGGTTTTTCAAAGATGCCAGAGGAAACAGCACTACATAATCCCTACAAATAAAGTCAACCCTATTTTTTGTTATTGGCAAATCATTCATATGGATTTAGTGTCTTTTTTTCTCTTCTATTAGGTGCTTAAGTTCAAAATAGAAGAAAAATTAATCCATTTTTATGGTGGTTGGTATCTATGGCAAAAAGAATTGGTCAAGAAGAAAGTTGATATGAGAGCTAAAATAAAAGAGCTGACTCGTTTATACATTTACTTAATCCTGCTTTTCTTGTTGTTTTAACAACAGACTGAATTGTGAATTATAAACACATGTCGACAGAGAGTGTGAGAGGGCTAAAAGGACTTACTAGCCAGTTTAAAGGTCAGACATAAAGGAATCTGTTTTCCGCTTAGGTCAGATTTCCTAAAATCAACCACTGTTACCATTCAGCTATAGTGCATAATTAAGTGTCCTCTCAACCATCTAAAAGCACTATAAGAAATTATTCACTCAACATCTAACCAGTGTGTTAAGAATGATCTATTTGGAGCAAAAATTTAAAAAAAAAAAAAAAGACTTGTGAATATGGTTTTAAGAACTTTCACTCAGACCAGGAAGACCTGCAGGTAAAAGGATTGAGAGAGGCAAATTAAGTATCAAGGCATTTAGAGAATTTTCTCCCAGTCGAGGATGACCTGGGAAGATTTTGTGAAGGAGTTGTTAAGTAGAATTATCTAAGAAAGATAAGTAAATTTTGGATATGCACTAGTTCTCAATTGTACCTACAAAGTTGAATCAGCTGAGAGGTTTTTAACATCCTGACCCTAGCCTAGACTCTTTGAGTCAGAATTTCTAGTGGTAGAATTGAACATTGTATTTTTTTTTTTAATCCCATAGTAATTCTAATGCACAGTCAAGGCTGAGAACCGCCAGCCTAGAGAAAAAGAGCAGTATAAACAAAGTGAAGGAGGCAGAAAAAGCTAGGATCAGGTTGATATAAGGCACTTTATAGCATTGCCCCACTGAACAGTGCATAAGTTGGTATAACAGAGTTTTAGGGGCCAAGATTGGGGAGTCATCACAGGGAGCCTTGAACACCAGGATGAGGGATTTGATTTTTATAATAGGTAATGGGAAGCAACGGGAAAGTTTCAAACAAAGGAGTAACAGGATCATGACTCAGAATGTTGAACTGTGGCAATGAATATTATGAATGAATATTGGATTTTTGTCAAATGCTTTTTATGCATCTACTAAAAAGATCATATGGTTCTTAATGTTAAAGCAACCGTACACACTTAAAATAAACCTCCTTTGATCATAATATTTATTCTTTTAATATTGATATATTACTGAATTTTATTGGTTAAAATTTTGTTTCAAATATTTACATCTGTGTTTGTGAAAAGTATTGATCTAGAAGTTTTCTTCTCCTGTAATGTATTTGCTTTGACATAAGGTAAAGCTTGCCTCATAGACTGAGTTGGGATATATACCCTCCTTTTTCATTTTCTAGCTAAGTTTATATAGAAGTAACTTTTTTCTTAAATATTTTATAGAATTCATCAGTGAAGCATTCTGGGCCTGGAGTTTCTTTGGGGGAAGGTTTTTAATCTATAAATTTTATTTCTTGAAAATAGATATCATGATATTCTTGTTATCTATTTCTTCTTGGTTAATTTGTGTCTTTCACACAATTTGTCCATTTCAACTACTTTGTCAGATTCATTGTCATAAAGTTGTTCATAATATTTCTTTATTATTCTTTTAGTATCTGTAATGATGTCACATTTCTAATTGCTGATACTGGTCAGGTATGTCTTCTATCCATTTCCTTATCAATCTTGCCAGAGAGTCATCAGTTTATTGAGCCTCTCAAACAACCAGTGTTTGGTTTCATTGATTTTCTGTGGTTTTTGTTTTTCTTTTCTATTTTATTGATTTCCATTCTGATATGTGTTTACTTTCTTCTGCCTCCTTTAGGTTTCCTTTCCTTTTCTTTCTCTAGTCTCTCAAGGTGAGATCATTGGTTTTATACCCTTTTCTCTTCTAATATAAGCATTTAGTAAATTTCCCCCTAAGTACAGCTTTAGTAGCATCCCACAAATTTGATATGTTGGATTTTCATTCATTTCAAAATACCTTCTAATTTCCACTTACTTTCTTCTTTGATCTTTGTGTAATAAGAAGTTCCCAAATGTTGACAAATTTGCAAGTTACAGTGATTTTCCAGATATGTTTTTATTATCAATTTTTAATTAAATTCTATAATGGTCAAAAAATATACTTTGCACTACTTGAGTCCTTTTAAAGGCATTAAGACTTGTTTTACAGTCAGGATATTTTCCAACCTAGTAAGTGTTCTGAGTGAACTTACAAAGAATTTATATTCTGATGTTGTTGAGTAGAGTATTTTATAAATGTCATTCAGGTCAAATTTGGTTGCTAGCATTAAGTTACAGTCTTTTGCTGCTTTTATGTCTACTTGTTCTATCAATTTTTGAGAAAAGGGTGTTAAAATCAAGTATAATTGTGGATTTACTGATTTTGCCTTGCAGTTCTATCAGTTTTTTTTCTTTTATATATTTTGAAGCTCAGTTACTAAATTTACAAACATTTGAAATTGTTATATCCTCTTAATGAACTGATCTTTATATCATTATGAAATGACCTTCTTTATTGGCATTATTATTTATTTATTATTTATATATTATATGGCATTATTCTTAGTTCAGAAGTCTACTGATATTAATATAACCATCTCAGCTTTCCTTTTCTTATTGTTAGCATGGTAAATCTTTTTCCATTCTTTTACTTTTAATCTATTTGTGTCTTTATATTTAGAATGCATGTTTTGTAAGTAGCATGTAGTTGAGACTTGTTCTTCCGTCAAGTCTAATAATCTCTGTCTTTTGAGCATTTAAACTGTTTACATTTAAAGTAATTGTTAATATTTGTTTTCTATTTGCCCCAACTATTGTGTTGTCTTTCTCCTCATTTTCTGTATGCTTTTGAATTGAGTATTATCAATGATTCTATTTTATTTCCATTGTTGGTTGATTAGCTATAACTCTGTTATTTTAGTGGTTCCTTTAAGGTCTGTAGGATATCGGGGCACCTGGGCGGCTCAGTGGGTTAAGCCTCTGCCTTCGGCTCGGGTCATGAACCCAGGGTGCTGGGATCGAGCCCCACATCAAGGCTCTCTACTCCTCAGGGAGTCTGCTTCCTCCTCTCTCCCTCTGCCTGCCTCTCTAACTACTTGTGATCTCTGTCAAATAAATAAATAAAATCTTAAAAAAAAAAAAAAAAGGTTTGTAGGATATCTTCAGCCTATCACAGACTACCTTCAAATGATATTATACCACTTCACAAATAGTATAAGACTTTTCAATAGTATTCATTTCTTTCATCCCAAACATTGTGTTTTTGCTGTCACATATTTTATTTCTACATGTGTCATAAATCCCAAACTCCATATTTTGTTTAATAATTATTAGAAAAAATTTAAAATATAAGAAAAATATGTTATATATTTACCCTCATATGTTTTCACTGCTTTCCAGCATTTCTTTTTTGTAAATCATGTTTCCATCCCTTATAATTTTGCTACTACCTGAAAAAGAACTTCCTTTCTTATAATATGGATCTGCCTGTGATGAATTCTTTCTTCAGTTTTTAAACAGCTTTATTGATATATCATTGACATAAAAATAGTGTGTGTATATATATATACATATATACATGATGTATATAATGTATAAGTTATTTTATTTGTCTTTTTGGTTTTTTATTAAGATGTAATTGACATATAATATCATGTAAGTTTAAGGTGTACAACATGATGAATTGATACTTATATATTGTGAAAGGATTGCCATTAAGTTAGTTAACACATCCATTACCTCACATAATTATCTTTATGGTGTGTGTGGTGAGAACATTAAGATCTATCTTCTCAGCAATTTTCAAGTATCATTAACTATAGTCACTGTGTTTTACATTAGATCTCTAGAACTTACTCATTTTGCTTAACTGCAAGTTTGTACCCTTTGAACCACATAATCCCATTTCTGCCTCCCCCAGTCTCTAGCAACAAGCACCATCAAGATCATACAATATTTCTTTCTGTATCATGCTTATTTTGTTTAGCATAATGTCCTCCAGTTCTATCCATGTTGTCATATATCCATATTGAAGTCAGGATTTCCTTCTTTTTAAAAACTGAATATTTCTGTGTGTGTGTGTGTGTGTGTGTGTGTGTGTGTGTGTGTGTGTGACATTTTCTATACCCATTCATCGATTGAAGACATTTAGGCGGTTTCCATATTTTGACTATTGTAATAATGCTGCAATGAACATGAGAGTGCAGTAACTCTTCCTGATCCTCATTTCATTTAATTTGGATATATATCCAGAAGTGGGACTGCTGGATCATATGATAGTTATATTTTTAATTTTTTAGGAACTTCTGTATGTTTTCCATAATGGCCTTATTAATTTATATTCTCACCAACAGTACAAGTGTTCCTTTTTCTCCACATCCTCACCAGCACTTATAGTTTTTTCTTTTTTTTTAAGATTTTATTTATTAATTTAATAGAGAGCACACGAGCAGGGGGGAGAGGGAGCAGAAGCAGCAGCCTCGACACTGAGCTGGAGCCCAACATAGGGCTCTATCCCAGGACACTGAGACCGTGACCTGAGCTGAAGCAGAAGCTCAACAGACTGAGCCACCCAGGCACCCCATCTTTTCTTTTTGATAATAGCCATCCTAACAAGTATGAAGTGATATCTCATTGTGATTTTGATTTCATTTCTCTGGCAATTTGTGTTGTTGAACACCTTTTCATATACCTGTTAAACATTTGAATTTCTTTTTAAAAGTTTCTATTGTGGTCCTTTGCTATTTTTTAATCAAGTTATTTGCTTTTTTGCTGAAGAAATGTATGAATTCCTTATATATTTTGGCTATTAACCCTTATCAGATATATGGATTACAAATATTTTTCTCATTCTATGGGTTGCTTTTTCATTTTGTTAACTATTTCCTTTTCTGTGCAGAAGTTTTTTAGTTTAATGTAATCCCCCTTATTTATATATACTTTTGTTGCCTGTGCTTTTGGTGTTGTACCTAAGAAATTACTATCAATACCAATAGCAAGATTTCCCCCCTCTTTTTTTCTCCTATGACTTTATGGTTTCAAGTCTTATCCCATTTTGAGTAATTTTTGTATGTGCTGTGACATAGGGGTCCAATTTCATTCTTTTACATGTGGCTATCAGTCTTCCAACATTCACTGAAGAAACTATCCTTTCCCCATTGTGTAATTTTGGCACTCTTGTTGAAGAACAGTTGACCATAATTTTTATGCATGGGTTTGTTTTGGGCTTTCTATTCTGTTCCATTGGTTTATATGTCTATTTTTATGCCAGTACCTTACTGTCTTAATTACTTTAGCTTTATAATATAATTTGAGGTAAATAAGTGGGATACCTCCAGCTTTTTTCTTCCTGCTCAAGATTGCTTTGTCTATTTGGGGTCTTTTGTAGTTCCATATGAATTTTGAGTTGTTTTTCCAACTTCTGTAAAACACACACACAGGTCTTTGGTATTTTGGTAGGCATTGCATTGAATCTATAGATCACTTTGGGTAGTATGAGCATTTTAACAATTTAGTTCCTCCAGACTATGAACATGCAATGTCTTTCCATTTATTTTGGCTTTTAAATTTTCTTCATCAATATTTTGTAGTGTATAAGTTTTCAATATTATAGTCAATATATAGTACAATTTCAGTGTACAAGTCTATTACCTCTCTGGTTAAGTTAATATGTGAGTATTTTATTCTTTTTATTGCTAATATAAGTGAGATTATTTTCTTCTTAATATCTGTTTTAGTTAGTTTATTATTAGTGTGCAGAAATTCCACTGATTTTTGCATGTTGATTCTGCAGGTACAACTTTACCTAATTCTTTTTTTCTAAGAGCTTTTTGTAGTGTCTTTAGGATTTTCTACATATATGATCATGTCATCTGCAAATAGCTGTAATTTATGTCTCTTCTCATTTGATCATCTTTAATTTTTTTTCTTAACCTGATCGCTCTGACTAGGACTTCGAGGACTATGTTGAATAGCAATGGTGAGAATGAACATCCTTGCCTTGTTCTGGATCCTAGAAAAGCTTTTACCCATTGATTTTGTCTTTTACCCAATGGTGATTTAAGAATGTGTTGTTCAATTTCCATGTATTCATGAGTTTTCTTGTTTTCTGTTATTGATTTCTAGATTCATTCCACTGTCATTTGAGAAGATAGCTGGGATGACTTTAATCTTAAATTGTTGACTTATTTTGTGGCCTAACATGTGATCTATCCTGGAGAATACTCTGTGTGTGCTCAAGAAGAATGTGTATTCTGGGGCGCCTGGGTTGCTCAGTGGGTTAAGCCGCTGCCTTCGGCTCAGGTCATGATCTCAGGGTCCTGGGATCGAGTCCCGCATGGGGCTCTCTGCTCAGCAGGGAGCCTGCTTCCTCCTCTCTCTCTCTCTGCCTGCCTCTCCAACTACTTGTGATTTCTCTGTCAAATAAATAAATAAAAATCTTTAAAAAAAAAAAAAAGAATGTGTATTCTGCCACTGTAGGGTGGCTGTATAATAGACATATCCATTTTGTCTATTGAGTTATTCAAGTTAGCTGTTTCCTTATTGATTTTCTACCCTCAATATTCTGTCTATTATGAAAATGTGGTTATAAAATTTCTTATTATTGTAATGTTGTCATTGTTTCCCTTTAGCTATGTCAATATTTGTTTTATATATTTTGGTCCTCTGATGTTGGGTAGATAAATATTTACAATTTTTACATCTTCCTGTTGAACCAAACCTTTTATCAAAGACCTTTATATAAAGGTCTTAAGAATGACAATTTTTTACTTAACGTCTTTTTATCTGATACAAGTATAGCTACCTCTACTTTATTTTGTTTAGCATTTGCATGAAGTATATTTTTTTCTATCCATTTTCTTTCAACCTATGTGTGTCCTTATATCTAAAATGAGCCTCTTATAAACAGTACATTGCTGGATATTGTTTTCTGTTTTGATCTATTCAGCCATTCTATGCCTTTTGATTGGAGAATTTAACCCATTTATATTTAAAACCCATTTACATTTAAAATTACTATCAATAGATTAAAAACTTGGTATTGCCATTTTGTTCATTGTTTTGTTTTCACAGTTCCTTTGTTCCTTTCTTCCTCTCTGTCTTGTTATTTGATAAATTTCTGTAATGGAATTTATAGGGATTTTCTGGTTATCATAATGCTTGTATTGATCTTCTCACAGCTTTAACTGTCTTTTTTGATTTCATAAGTACTTAAGTTCATTTCAATATAAAAATTCTACACTTTTACCTCACATACACTTTATGTTCTTTAAACCAGAATTGGCTTTTTTAAATAATGTGAATCCTTTGCAAATTTTCATATTTATAGTTATTCTAAATACTTTTGTTTTAACTTTTATGTTTGATTATTGGTAATTTGTGCACAACCTCAAGTGTCATATTATTTTGTATATATAGAGAGAGAAATAGATATATAGATATACACATTTGCCACTGAGATTTATACTTCCACATATGTTCCTGTTGCGTTTAGTGTGGATGGTTTTTTTTTTTTTTAAGATTTTATTTATTCATTTAAGAGAGAGAGAACGACAGAGAGAGCACAAGCAGGGAGAGAAGCAGAGGGGGATGGAGAAACAGACTCCCCACTGAGCTGGAAGGCCAACATGGGGCTCAATCCCAGGACTTGGAGATCATGACCTGAACCAAAGGCATACTCTTAAGCATCTGAGCCACCCAGGTGTCCTGTTTAGTTTGTTTTTTAACTCCATTTGAAGAACTCCTTTAAGCATTTATTGTAAAGCAGTTTTAATGGTTGAAAAACTCCATTTTTGTTTCTTTGAGAAATGCTTTATCTCTCTTTCACTTTTAAAAGATAGCTTTGCAAGATACAGTATATCTGGTTGGCAATTCTTTCTTTCAGTACTTTGAATATACTATCCTGTTTCCCCTGGTGTACACAGTTTCTGTTGAGAAATTCACCTACAGTATTATAGTGGTTTCCTTCTATGTGATTAATCTTTTTTCTCTTGCTGTTTTTGGAAGATTTGATTATGATGTGCCTGGTGTAACTTTCTTCAGGAATTCTATACTTGGACTTTGTTGAGCTTCCATGATTTGCAGATATATAGACTTAAAATTTTAAAATTATAGAAAATTTTAGGTAATTGTTTCTTAAAATATTTTGTCCCTATCTTTTACTTTAGAGAGTCCAATTACACATGTTCCAGGCCATTTGAAGTTATCCCACAATTCACTAATGTTCTATTCTTTTTTAGTCTTTTTTTTCTTCTGTGTTTCTCATTTTGAATAATACCTATTGCTATGTCTTCAAATTCACTAATATTTTTATTGCCAGGACTAATCTTATTAATTCCATCTATTGTATTTTTACTTCAGCTATGTCACAATCATGTTCAATCTTTCATCTAGATTTTGTATATACTATACCAATTATAGTTACAAAGACTTTGCTTTTTTTTCTATTTTTGACATCTTTGTCCATTTTGGATCAATTTTGATCAATTTTTATTTTTACTTATCCTTATTATGAGTTGTATTCAACTTATTTACATATCTGGTAATTTTTTATTAAATGCCAGAAGTTGACGTTTTTAGGTTATTTGAGTGCTGGAATACCTTTGTATTTCTAAAAATATTCTTGAGGTTTGTTCTGGGATGAAATTAAATTACTTAGAAATAGTTTGAGTCTTTTGGGACTTGTTTTTAAAATTTGTTTAGTGGTGAGGGATCCAAGATGGCAGAGGAGTAGGAGTAGGAGTAGGAGTAGTTTTGTCTGGTCCCAGGAACTCAGCTAGATAGCTATCAAATCATACTTAACACCTGCAAATTCAACTGGAGATCTAAGTAAACAGTAGCTGCAACTCTACAAATAGAAAAGCAACAATTTTCTGCAAGACAGAATAACAAGATGGAAAAACTCACCTCAAGAAAGAGAACAAGAGGCAGTACTGTCTGCCAGGGACCTGATGAGTATGGATATAAGATATCAGAACTAGAGTTCAGAATAATAATTATTAAGATACTAACTGAGCTTGATGAAAGCACAGAGGATTATTTGACCATAGAGTTGAAGGTGCATATCTGGGCTCTCTATTCTGTTCCATTGATCTATGTGTCTGTTTTTGTGCCAGTACCATGCTGTCTTTATATTCACAGCTTTGTAATATAGCTTGAAATCAGGCATTGTGCTGCCTCAAGCTCTGTTTTCCTTTTTCAACATTTCCTTGGTGATTGAGGGCCTTTTCGAGTTCCATAAAAATTTTAGGATCATTTGTTTCAGTACTTTGAAAAATGCCATTGGTATTTTGATCGGGATGGCATTGAAAGTATAGATTGCCCTGGAAAGCATAGACATTTTCATAATGTCTAGTTTTCTGATCCATGAGCCTGGAATGTTTTTCCATATTTTTGTGTATTCTTCAATTTTTTTCATAAGTGTTTTATAGTTCTCAGAGTATAGATCCTTTACCTCTTTGGTTATGTTTATTTCAAGGTATCAACAAAGTAGGGAAAAAATATCCAATGGAAAAAGTACAGTGTATTCAATAAATGGTGCTGGGAAAATTGAATAGCTACCTACAGAAGAATGGAACTAGAACATTCTCTTACACCATACACAAAGATAAACTGAAAATGGATGAAAGACCTTAATGTGAGACAGGAATCAATCAAAATCCTAGAGGAGAACATAGGCAGTAACTTCTTCAACAGTGGCTATAGCAACTTCTTTCAAGATGTGTTTCCAAAGACAAGGGAAATAAAAGCAAAAATAAACTTTTAGTACTTCATCAAGATAGAAAACTTCTGCACAGCAAAGGAAACAGTCAACAAAATAAAGAGGCAACAAATGGAATGGGAGAATATTACAAATGACACTACAGATAAAGGGCTGGTACTCAAGATCTATAAAGCACTTGTCAAACTCAACACCCAAAAAACCAATTAAATTACTTAGAAATAGTTAATCAAAAAATGGGCAGAAGACATGAACAGACATGTCTCCAAAGGAAACCTACAAATGGCTAACATACACATGAAAAATGTTAACCATATTTAGCCATCAGGGAAATTCAAATTAAAATCACATTGAAATACCACCTTACACATTTTGTTAGAATGGCAAAAATTGACAAGGCAAGAAACAACAAATGTTGGAGAGGTTGTGGGAAAAGGGGAGCCTTCTTACACTGTTGATGGGAATGCAAACTGGTACAGTCACTTTGGAAACAGTGTGGAGAGTCCTCAAAAAGTTAAAAATAGAGCTACCCTTTCACCCAGCAATTATATCACTGGGTATTTACCCCAGAGATACAAATGTAGTGAAAAGATAGCCACCTGCACCTCAGTGTTTATAACAGCAATGTCCACAATAGCCAAATTGTAGAAGGAGCTGAGATGCCCTTCAACAAATGAATGATAAAGAAAATGTGGTCCATATATATATAATGGACTATTACTCAGCCATCAGAAAGTATGAATACCCACTATTTGCATCAACATGGATGGACCTGGAGGAGATTATGCTAAGTGAAATAAGTCAAGCAGAGAAAGATAATTATCATGTAGTTTCATTTATTTGTGGAACACAAGGAATAGCATGAAGGACAATAGGGGAAGGAAGGGCAAATGAAGTGGGGGGAACATGGAGGGAGATGAACCATGAGAGACTATGGACTCTGAGAAACAAAATGAGGGGTTTAGAGGGGAGGGTGGTGGAAAGGCGGATCACCCCTGTAATGGGTATTAAGGATAACACATATTGCATGAAGCACTGAGTGTTATACACAAACAATGAATCATGGAACACTACATCAAATACTAATGATGTACTGAATGGTGACTAACATAACATTATAAAATAAATAAATCATAAATAAATGCATAAAAAATAAATAAATAAAAGCCTAGAGAACACTAGAGAATTCCTTTCTTAAGAAATAAGAGAATTAAAGTCAAAACAAGTCTCAATCAAAGAGGCTCTAACTGAAAGGTTAATGAGGCAGAAGAGAAAATTAGTGATATATAAGACAAATCATGGAGAATAAAGAAGCTGAGAAAAAGAAAGATAAACAACTATTGGATCCTGAAGGGAGAATTCAAGAGATAGGTGAGAAAGCATAACAATATTAGAATAATTGGGATCACAGAAGAAGAAGAAGTGTGCCAGAAGGTATCCTAGAGGAAATTACAGCAGAGAAATTCCCTAATCTAGGTAAGAAACTAGGAATTCAAGTCCAGGAGACACAGAGAGCCCCCAAAATCAACAAAAGTAGGTCAACAACTTGAAATACAATAGTGAAACTTGAAAATCTTAGAGACAGAGAGAAAATACTAAAAGCAGCTCAGTACAAGAGGTCTATAATCTACAAAAGTAGAAAGTTTAGACTGGGAACAGACCTATCCACAGAGACCTGGCAGGCAAGAAAGGACTGATATGATATATCGAGGGTGCTAAATGAGAAAAATATACAGGCAAGAATACTTTTATCTAGCAAGGTTGTCATTCAAAATAGAAGGAAAGATAAAAAGCTTCCAGGAAAAACAAACTAAAATAATTTGTGATCACTAACCAGCCCTGCAAGTAATATTAAAGGGGATCCTTTAAGCAAAGAGAGAGACCAAAAGTAATATAGAGCAGAAAGAAACAGACACAATATACAGAAATAGTGACATTACAGATAATACAATGGCACTAAATTTGTATCTTTCAATAGTTACACTGAATGTAAATGGGCTAAATGCACCAATCAAAAGACACAGGGTAACAGATTGGATTTTAAAAAAGCAGAACCCATCAATATGCTGTATGCAAGAGACTCATTTTAGACCCAAAGACACTTCCAAATTGAATGTGAGGGAGTGGAAAACCATTTATCATGCTAATGGACATCAAAAGAAAGCTGGGGTAGCAATCCTTATATCAGTCAAATTAGATATTAAACCAAATACTAACATTATATCATACTTAAAGGGTCTATCCAGCAAGAAGATCTAACAATTATAAATATTTATGACCCTAACTTGAGATCAGCCAATCACATAAGCCAATTCATAACAAAATTAAAGAAACACATTGATAATAATACAATAATAGTAGGCAACTTTAACACCCTACTCAGCAATGGACAGATGATCTAAGCAGAAGATCAACAAGGAAACAAGGGCTTTGAATGACTTCAGACCATAATGCGTTGAAGCTTAAACTCAATCACTGTAGGAAATTTGGAAAGAAATCAAACATATGGAGGCTAAAAATAATCCTACTAAAGAATGAATGGGTCATCCAGGAATTTAAGAAGAATTTTGAAGAATTCTTGGAAATAAACGAAAATGAAAACACAACTGTTCAAAATCTGTGGGACACAGCAAAATCTGTTCATCTTCCCCAAGGACTCTAATTCAAACTAAGTTCCATTTATTATTCCCTCAGATGTTTTAAAACATGATGATAATGATATACTAACTTACCTCTTCATTACATTAAGGAAGTATTACCAAAACTTTCAGTCGAGGGCTTTTCTTTTGTAATACCAGTGAACAGAATCAAGTTCCCTGAGTCTTCCTAAGTTTGTCTTTTTAAAACTTTGGAAGGTCCTTAAATCCTCACCCCTTTGCCAGACCCCCAACAGCTATGATCACAGATGCCAATCTGTATGGAGAATGTTAGCAGGGTGTATACTAGAAGAACCGAAACTCTACAGGTAATTTTAGTAAATTTTAAAGTTGTAGAAACCTAAAGGCAGATAAGTAGCTCGAATCTACCAAGAAAAACCCAAGAACTAGTTACTCAGGTCTCAGATGATGGAAAGTCATTGTTTTAAAAAAAAAAAAAAAAAAAAGGTTACATAGCCATATATCTCTTCAATCTTTCTACAATTCAGTCCCATGCAAAAACTCCTGACAGAATGGTTGCTACATCACTCTACACTCTCATCAAATAATGACTTATAAGCAGAGGTCTCAAGTCACTTTCCTACTAAAGAAAAATGGGAAGGCTTATGGAAGAGGAAAAGATAACTACTAAAGTCTGTGTGATAACAGTTTAATAGCCCTGCTTCTGTGAATGTCTATGTATCATGTGAAGTATTTTCTATATCTTTTGGAATTATATCAAAAGGAAGGCAAAGGAAGTGACTAGCTCTGATATGGATGATGTTATTTTTTCTTTCATATGAGCTAATTTACTCTTCTTATGTATATAAAATAAAAATTTAAGATCAATAAACAGTTCACTTAAATAATGAAAGATTTTTTTAAAGTAACTATACATATTCCATTACATGTATAATAACAAAGAAATAACTGAACTATTCTAGGATCTTATCTGTTGAAAAGCAAAATTCAAAATAGTGCTCATCTCTCATGTAAAAAAAGCAAGTTTGAGAAACAAAAAGACATCTTTTTAAGAAATTAAAACATACTACAGAGAATTCAATAACAGTAGGATAAGGATGACATAGAGGAATTCTAGAGATTTCAAAGAATAAAATGTTATATCCACAATTTATTAAGAACCATATGGTAATGCAAAAGAAAAGACTGTTGGGTCCATTATCAAAGGAACGAGACTGAGACAAAGTTACGCAAAGCCTTATCCTATGCCAAGCATTAGAAGTTAGACTGACCAGCCAGGGAAACGAGGCGGAGACAAAGTAAAAGTTATGTAAGGCTTTATCCTATGCCAAGCATTAGAAGTCAGACTGACCAGCCAGGGCCGCCTCCGAAGAGAGCGACACCCCTTGGTCTTACAGGCTAGTTTTTATAGGGCACAATCACAGACATCTACATATGTGGCTTTGGCTGATTGGATGTCTCCTACATGTGTGTTTTAGTAACGGTTACCTGGAACCGATACTAGTAACTGTTGAGGCGTTTATTAAACAACAAAATGGCCTTGTTTTAGGTATGTGTTTTAGTAATAGTTACCTGGAACTGGCCTTGTTTTTTCGGTGTGTGTTTTAGTAACAGTTACCTTGTTTTAGGTGTGGTGTTTTAGTAACAGTTACCTGGAACCGAGAATAGTAACTGCTGAGGCTTTTATTAAACAACAAAATGTCTACCTAGGCAACATGGAGTCACTATGGCTAAGTAGGCCCAGGCAGGCCCTAGGGGGGGTAACATGTTTTAACGTGGAATCGACACCAACAAGACTATGCATGTAAACTACCCAAAAGTGAAACTCTCCAAAATAGGCATTCTCATACAATGCAATCAAAGTATGAAGTTATAACACTATTTTGAAAGCAGTGTAGTAGTGTGCATTGAGATTTCATGGATGTTTACATCTTCTATTCTCACCGTTCCTCTTCTAGAAGAGGAAACCCAGAGTGATGGCTGACATTTGGAGCCATTTTTCTCCTCAAAACAGTTGTTAATTTAAGTTAATAATATATTGGCAGTTTCATAGGACCAGGTGATAAAAATTGGGATTCGGGGCCTATCCTGAAAGAGAATCACTGATAACCCAGGTTTTCAGTTGGAATTTCAAATTTCAATTTCAAATTTCAAAATTTCAAATTTCAAATTTGTATTCAAATATTCCAAATTTTTATTCAAAGTAGACCATCCTAACTGGAGCTGAAGTAAAGCATCAAGACACTTCATAACCTGGTTTGATTAAAGTAATTTACCTCCAACTTAGATAGCTGTCAGAGCTAAAGTAAATCCTGTATGTATGGGTTGAGAAAATGCTATACAGAGACTTAAGTTATCTCTGCAGTTGTTTTTTTAATTCATAACACTAGGCACTAAGTAAAAAAAAAAAAAAAAGGCATACAACTAATAAAATTTAACCAAAAACTAAGGTTAAAATGGATGCTAAAAACATGCCTTGCAGATATTATGCTTATCTGACAGGGATTTTTAAATAACAATGGTTAAATATTCAAGGAATTAAATGACAAGATATAATAGGAAACTAAATATTTTATTGGTTTATTCTTATTAAATTATCAAAGGGAAATTCTAGAACTAAAAAATCCAATAAGAGAAATTACTATTTCAGAAGTAGATGTGTTTAACAATATTTTGATGTAGCAGAAGAGAGAATTATTGCACTAAAACATTCTTAGAGGAAAATACCCAGGCTGAATTGCAGAGATAGTAGAAGAACAGAAACAAGCATAAGGACTAATAGAGACAGATTTTTAAAAATCTATCTTACTTGTAATTGAAGTTACTTAAGGAGAGGAGACATCTATTAAGGTAGAACTATACTGGTAGAAATATAGCAGAGAAGTTTCCCAAACTAATGAAAGACATCAAGACACAGATGGAAGAAGCACTACCAATTCCCAGAAAGATAAAGGACAGAAAAATAAAAACCCAAACCTCTGGGTACATATTGGAAAAACTTCTAAAACAGAAGATATAGGAGGAGTGCCTGGGTGGCCTCAGTCAGTTAAGCTTCAGTCAGTTAAGATTCTTAATTTTGGCTCTATGCTGGGCATGGAATCTGGTTAAGATTCTCTCTCATCCTCTCCCTCTGTCCCTCCTCTCCAATCCCACTTTAAACAAACAAAGAAAAAACTGAAGACATAAGGAAAATCTTAGCCATAGAAAAAGGAAATTTACCTCTAAAGGAACAATAGAAGTATAGGAGTGGTTTTTCATTGGAAAAATAGAAGACAGAAGACTCTGGCAGCATTTCTGGCACACAATTTAAAAATTTATGGAAGTGGCTATCAGTTTTCTATTTCTTGCCATAACAAATTATTACCATTATAGCAACTTAAAATAACATGAATAATATTCTTTTATTACTGCATAGTTCTTCTAAAAATATGTGTATATATTTAAATGCTATTTTATTTAAATACTATGAACTCAATCATAAAAATGTAAAACAACTTTATAGAAGTGGGAAAAAATTTTTAATAGACAATTCACAGAAGAAACCTGGGTGACCAATAAACAGCTTATTCAGTTGCACTATAATCAGTGGGAAATAAGTTAAAATAACAATGAGATACCTTTTGTACCCATTATATTGAAAATACTAAGAAGTCTGAAAATTTCAAGTGTTGGTAGGAATGTGGGGAAAAAGTAGAGGGACTACTAACCCTTGCATAGACAGTGGGTAAAGCATGCAATGGTATGAATTGTCACAAGTCTTGTAATAAAACCTTTGTGGTTGAAGTTTAAGCAAAGCTAGGAAGTAGGAAAAAAGAGATTAACAAGGCTATTTACAATAGCCAAGATATTGGTTACTAGAGTTGGGAGGGGTTGGGGCAGATGACATAGGTTAAGAGAATTAAGAGGTACAAACTGAGTTATAAACTAAGTCATGCTGATGTACAGCATAGGTAATATAGTCAATAATATTGTAATAACTTTGTATTGTGGCCAATGATGACTTATCACAGGGATGATTTAATAATGTATAAAAATATCAAATCACTATGATGCACACCTGCAACTAATAGGCTATCATGTGTCAATTATACTTCAATAAAAAGTTACTGTATAGCATATTTGATTGCAAGAGAGTAGATTTTATACTTTTTTATCACAAGAAAAAAATTATAACTATGTCTGGTGATAAATGTTAACTAGACTTATTGTGGCAATCATTTCTCAGTGTACACAAATATCGAATCATTATGTTGTAAACATGAAACTAATATAATGTGTCAACTTTACCTCAGTAAAAAAATAAGTAACCATTCAATTTACCACTCAGTTTACCAACTGGGAGGACGTTTATCATCTTGGTCTAAGGCAGAAGTAGATGGTAGTGGATTGAGGAGTAAGAGGTGAGGAATTAATGACATGGTCTTTCCAAAGCTTGGTTGTAACAACACTATGAAGTGGAAGGTGGAGGAGGCTTGTGGTTTTGTTTTTTTGTTTTTTGTTTTGTTTTGTTTTGTTGTTTTTGTTTTTTTTTGCTTTTTTAAGGCGGTAGCAGTTTGAGGATACATGCCCATTGGCATAATGGGGCAGTGTGGAGGGAGAGGTGGTGTTAAAGGAAAATAACGAATAGATTGAGTTGTTGAAGTAGCAGGAGGAAGAGCGAACAAAGTGTTTCACTTGAGATGGGAAAAGGGCCCCTCTTCCACTGAAACAAGATGGGCTGAAAAGAGAAGAAGTCAAGCGGGTATGGGTGATACTGCTTCTAAGTGGAAAGTGGGAACACACTTCTCTCGGATGTTCCTGTTTTCTCAGTGACATTATTTGCTGAAAGTAAGGATGGAGATGTGAGGGCAGGGATTTGTACATTGTTCAAGGAATAACAGATTAGTTCTGCTTATGAAGCACACAACTTTCTAACACACACACACACACACACCTTGCTGCCAATTACTAAGGGAATCATTAAGGGCTGAGGTGTGGCTGGAGACCAATTTATTCAGTGGCAGCAATCTATACATGTGTATATGCATATGCATGTGTGTGCATGTGTTTTCTAGCTGTGCCCAACTACCAAACTATCTAGACTGTAAACAATTTGAATGGTTGCATCAAACCTCTTTGGAAATTTACTAATTAAATGAGACAGAGAAACAGTGCTAACATTTATTGAGTGATCTTGGACATGACAATCTTTCTAAACCTCAGTTTTCTTATCTGTAAAATGGGACTAAAAATAGTATCTGACTCACTGGGTTGTTGTGAGAATTAAATGAAATATTAGTGGGTTTTTGTTTTTTTTTTTTTACTGTGACTTTCAGTAAGAAATATGTAGCCTTATGAGAATTGAATGAATATCTACAAGTTCACAATGCCTTTCCCAAAATATTTGGGGACTTGATATGTTTCAAAATCCAGAACTTGGGGGATTTCAGGAAAGTAATATGATGACTACAACTCATATTAGGTAACACCCCATCGGGGCTTAGAAAAGTATCCAAAATCAAACATAAGTTTGTCCACAGCCAAACATATGAATAATTCACACAAACCATAATTAAAGACTATAAATAGACTACCCTCAGTTTCAGGTCAGATTTTGCCACCAAAGGAATTCAGGTTAGATTTGTCTCAAATGTGTTTTTTTCCAAGTTTTTATTTAAATGCCAGCTAATTAACATACAGTGTAATATTAGTTTTAGCTGTAAAATTTAGTAATTCATCTCTTTTATACCACACCTGGTGCTCATCAAACACCAAATGCATTTTTTTAAGTTTTGGCATTTTTCAGAACTTTATGGATTTTGGAATTTGGGGTATGAAGGTGCAGATAGAGATATAATCTTTAAAAGGTACCCAGCACATAATAAATATGGTTATTATTATTGGAATTTCATTTTTAAAATGACAGCTATTACCCACTGAAAGGATTTAATGATGTATTATTAGGTTCTGACCCACACTCTGAGAAATGCTAACATATAAATGTTTATTAGCCTAGTCCCTGGTACATACTAGGCTCTCAACATGTTAGAGGGAAAAATTACCATCTTATATTTGCATAATATTTTAAGTTTACAAAATTCTTTTAAGCACATAGTTACTATTCATCTTCACAGTAACTTTATCAAAAAATTATCTAAATGGTTTACCTTTCTCTTTACTTAATAGTTTCATGAATAGAAGGAAATTTAAATAATGATAATCACATCTTCCTATGGTATTTATACCTTGACACCTACAGCACTTTTTAACTTTAATTATTTTATGTGAAAGAGATAATTTTGTTGCACAGATAAACAGAACTACCAGATCAAACCAGATGTCTTGGGTTATAAAATACACCATTTCTATATAGAATGTGTCCAGTAGAATATACAGCTATGTAAAAGTTATACTTTCAAAGCACATTATTCAGGTCTTAAAATGAGCTAAAGACACATTTCTCTAAAGTTACCTTATAATCTTTGTGCTTTTTTTTTTAATTTCTTTTCAGTGTACCAGAATTCATTGCTTATGCACCACACCCAGTGCTCCATGCAATACGTGCCCTCCATAATACCCGCCACCAGGCTCACCCAACTTCCCACCTCCTGCCCCTTCAAAACCCTCAGACTGTTTTTCAGGGTCCATAGTCTCTCATGGTTCATCTCCCCCTCCAATTTCCCCCAACTCCCTCTCCTCTCCATCTCCCCATGTCCTCTGTGTTGTTTCTTATGCTCCACAAATAAGTGAAACCATATGATAATTGACTCTCTCTGCTTGACTTATTTCACTCAGCATAATCTCTTCCAGTCCCATCCATGTTGCTACAAAGGTTGGGTATTCATCCTTTCTGATGGAGGCATAATACTCCATAGTGTATATGGACCACATCTTCCTTACCCATTCGTCCGTTGAAGGGCATCTTGGTTCTTTCCATAATTTGGCAACCATGGCCATTGCTGCTATGAACATTGGGGTACAGATGGCCCTTCTTTTCACTACATCTGTATCTTTGGGGTAAATACCCAGGAGTGCAATTGCAGGGTCATAGGGAAGCTCTATTTTTTTTTTAAGATTTTATTTATTTATTTGACAGGCAGAGATCACAAGTACATGGAGAGGCAGGCAGAGAGAAAGGAGGAAACAGGCTCTCTCTGCCGAGCAGAGAGCCCGATGCGGGGCTCGATCCCAGGACCCTGGGACCAAAGGCAGAGGCCTTAACCCACTGAGCCACCCAGGCACCCCGGGAAGCTCTATTTTTAATTTCTTGAGGAATCTCCACACTGTTCTCCAAAGTGGCTGCACCAAATTGCATTCCCACCAACAGTGTAAGAGGGTTTCCCTTTCTCCACATCTTTTCCAACAGACGTTGTTTCCTGTCTTGTTAATTTGGGCCATTCTAACTGGTGTAAGGTGGTATCTCAATGTGATTTTGACTTGAATCTCCCTGATGGCTAGTGATGATGAACATTTTTTCCTGTGCCTGATAGCCATTTGTATGTCTTCATTGGAGAAGTGTCTGTTCATGTCTTCTGCCCATTTTTTGACATGATTATCTGTTTTGTGCTTTATTTTTTAGTGCTCTTGGAGACATTAAAATAGCTGAAGTAAATGTCAAGGGTTTATTTGTGAAACTCATTAACTCTTCCCTTGACAAAGAACTGGAGATTGGAGGTCATATTCTCCAGCAAAATGTGAATGGACAAACAGTCTCTTTTTACCGCTTCCTTCCAAATATCACAATGCAGGCCAATTGCACAGTAACAGTGAGTATAAGATATAAATGTTATGAACTAGAATTTTATAGGAAAAAAAATCTTTCACCCAGCCAGACTGGCTTAGCACCAGTTTCTTCATCACTCAGTCTCTAGGTAAAATGTGATTTCTTGTTGTTGTTAGTTACTTGTCCCACTTTGTCCATCCCTGAATGTAAATTAATACCAACTAAATTTCTATGGCTTTTCTCAATCAGTTGTATAATACCTTTTGGGATTTTTAAAGATTTATTTATTTATTTGAGAGACAGAGCAGTGGGTGGGAGAAGGGACAGAGAGAGAGAGAGTCTTAAGCAGACTCCACGCTAAGTGCAGAGCTCACTTTCACAACTCTGAGATCATGACCTGAGCGAAACCAAGAGTCGGTGAGGTAACTGAAGTAACCAACTGTGCCACCCAGGTGCTCTGAATACTTTTTGTTTTTATTATTCAACTATTAAAACAAAGTATCTAGTTTCCTAGAAGTAAACAAACATAATCCTTAAAAAGAAAGTAAAGAGATTATTTGCTTAGAGAACAGGTAATTTGCTGATGCTGGAAGGCTTCCTCTTTTTTTGTACTTTCCTTTATGCCATGTACAGTAACTGATGGGAGTTATACAGCTTGATATTATATATTGTACAGTCATATTTTAAAACCTCGTCTTTGCAGAATGATAAATTGCAATGACCCTCTGACATATGCAAAACTCCATGGAACTCAAAGGGCATTCGTCACTAACAAACCACTTTTTTACAGGTGTGGGCAGCTGTATCTGAAGCAAAGCATCAGCCACCATCAGATTTTCTTTGGAGAGAAGAAAACAAGTTTAGAACAAGCCCAAACTGTACAACAATTTTGTGCAAACCTAATGGTGAAGTAAGTGCCCTATTCTTAACAATGGGTTTTTAAAGAAGAATGGATAGCTGTCCTTATGTTCCCCTTCTCCTCTTAGCTGACTCAAGTATTTTCCATCCTTAATAGCTTAGATAAAACCATCACTAACTGCAATAACATGTCAGGCAAATCAACAGCACCCTGTTCCCAGGGCCCAAGAGCGAAAGAGCTACTTATAATTTGGCAAAAATAGTTTTCATGGCCAATATTTATAAGAAGTTACTTTAAATTCCAGAGTCAAGGATAGATTTTATTTATGATATTTAGGTTGAAGAGTGGAATAAGAAAGGAGTGTACTACATAGACATCTTTTCTATTCCTTTATTCACTTTTCAATTATTTGTTGAGATTATTCTCTATTCCAATGGCTATAATATATGCTGATAATATAATGTAGAATAGGACATGATATTTGCTCTTAAGAGACTATTATGGAAAGGATCTATAGTCTAATTTGTAACAACTATACATCATTCACTATAAAATTAAGTGTATTAGTAATTATTTTGGGTAACTCATTCCCAATATTTGACAATTTTATAGTTTCATTCTATCTTTTCCTTAGCATAATATTAGCATAAATATATGCCCAAAGACACACTAATAAAGTTGAAAGATATCTTTGTTTACAACAAAAAGTTATTCCTTTTTCAAAACCATTCCTTTGATTTTTCTTAAATACCTGCCCTTTATTTTCTTACCTCCAGTCTTACTTACTATGTCCTGTAACTATTAATCCAGATAATATGTTGATTGGAATCTATCTTTCTGATTGTCTTGCTTGCTACATTATAGCTCATGCTTAGTTTGACTTTTCCTTTAGAGTAGACTTGCTAAGAGCCATTTAATGTCTTTCTATAAGAACAGTAGTTGTGGGACGCCTGGGTGGCTCAGTTGGTTAAGCAGCTGCCTTTGGCTCAGGTCATGATCCCAGCGTCCTGGGATCGAGTCCCATATCGTGCTCCTTGCTCCGCAGGGAGCCTGCTTCTCCCTCTGACTCTGCCTTCCACTCTGTCTGCCTGTGCTTGCTCTCGCTTGCTCTCTCCTGACAAATAAATAAAATCTTTAAAAAAAAAAAAAAAAAAAGAACAGTAGTTGTCATTCGAACACTCGTTAGATGTAATTTTGAGGCCTTTACTCACCTTTAGATCTTTTAGTGGGCTCAAAATGAATTTTAGAATACTTCTAATGATTTCCACTGTTGGGAAAAATAAGGTGATATAAACTAAATTATTTACTCAGGCTCATAAAAAACCATTGGCTGAACTCTAAGATTAAGGCATTCTTATTTCAGACTTCACATTTATCCATGCATTTATTCACATTTGGGATTTCTACTTTGTATACACACTGTTCCCAGGCACTGTATGTTGAACCAGACAGACAAGATTCCTAAGCTCCTGGAATGCCCATTTGAGTAAGCTGTCGTTCCCTGGAACAGGATTAGTCTTTGTACTTATACTACACTTATTACTCTGGTTTGAACTACTTTGCACATATAGGATCGGATTATTTTTGCAATGTGATGTAAACATAAATAATTTTATTTGCTAGTAAAAGAGTGAAACTGACCAATTAATTCATATGGGGAAAATTTACATATGTTTAGATCTGCCAAGCATTATGCTAGGTGCTGTAGGGAAAAGAACACAACTATTGCATGGTTTCTCTCCTCAGGAAACTCAGAGTCTAGTTAATCTCCTTAATAGTTCCACCTAGGATTCTAGCTCAAAAAAATGTGGTTTCCTCTCCATGTCTCTAGTTCTACTGCCCATTTCCCCATTTCAAATAAGACCTATATATACAAATACACATATATGTAATATCTTAAATATTTAAATTTTAATGATAACATTACAACTACTTTTTGCATAGTTCTTCATAGTTATGAATTTTAGTAGTTTAGCCAAATCTCACAACACCCTCATACAGCAATTCTCTCCTATCACCCTCCCCCTTTCACATATGAGGACACAGTCCAAGACAGTAAGTGACTAATCTGCCTTATAATTTTTGAAACTGGAAACTAAGTCCAGGATGTCTTACACCTCATTGTGTTCCTAATTCACACACAGTAGGTAAGTGACATTAAACTGTTTGACTTTGAAATGTTATTGCAATAAGCCTATGACATTTAAAAAATCTACCTAACTGCACTGGTATTTGATACTAATGAATCATTTTTGTTAGGCTGTTGCCTGGTACACTCCTATTCACTGGAAGCAAGCGTGGGAGAAATTAGAGACTGACATTGAATTTGACAGACGCTCAGTAGTAAGTCCAACATCTCGAAGACACATGTTTAGTTGGCCAGCAGCTATGACTACAACTAAAGAAAAACAAGATAAATGTAATAAAGATAATTCAAAATGTCAGATGGAGCAAGTTGAAGTTTTTCTTAAAAGGTAAAATTTACTTGGCTTTTTTTTTTTTTAATTGAGTCCTTCCCACAATTAGTAACTGAAGAAGTAGGAATGACTAGGTGACAAATAGATATATGATGAATAGGTAATTCAAATTTTTAAATCCTACTTCAAATAGGACCATATTTTTTGTGTTCTATGAAAAACGGAGCAAGCAGGGTTATTGTAACGGGACAGTAGAGGCTGGTGACTTCCATTAGGCAATATCAACACCCCTCTGGCCATTTCACTTTTTAGTGGCACTGTTGTTGGAGGCAGGGCTATGGAGAGGTGAAGAGAGAAACTGGAAACTAAGCAGTGCTTAGGTGGAGGAAGAGGTACATCATCTAGAAATTTCATCTTGGATCAAGAGCTGGCTTGCAGCATAAAATGAAGAATTTATGTCACACTTATCTAGGCAAATACTTCTGATGTTGACAAAAGTGCTGCTCAAAGGTCAAGAAAAGCCATATTCTCTGGTCTTAAAACATGCTTTCACTTTTATTGAACCTTCATTTCTAATTCCACTATATAAGATACATTTGGGGTTTACTTTTGGCTTAATTTTTTTTTTTTCTTAACAGAGAAATTGAAAACCCACCAAGCCCCTTTCCCAATAGCAGCCCTTGGTGCCACAGTCCCAGTGCCCCTGCACACCCCTACAGTCCTCTGATTGAAACTTGCAGTACATGCGTGGCTGGAAGCAGCTTAGACAGACAGCCAAGGCCTCCGTCATCCAGGCCTGATCCAGCCCAGGTAAGTCAAAGGGATACTCAATCCAGTGGAGAGTTAAGGTATTTGGTGGGGGGGCGGTGTGGTGAGAGAGGACAAGAGAGTAGGAGGGAGTGAGGGAAGGAGATCTGGTGACAGGGGTTACGTGGTTAAATTCTCTAAGAACTAAAAGCTATTCATATCTTCAAATATAGATGGCTTCTAAAGCAAGTATCTGAAACCCTTCACTTACATTTGTCTTAGCGTAGTGTCTTCTACTGTTCTTGGTAAGTATCTGGAATGAATCAATGAATCAAAAGAATAGTGTGGCAAGCAAGAGTACATAGGATCCTTGAAGTTTGGTCAAAAGTACATCAAAAACTAATTATGTACTATACAGTGGCTAACTGAACATAATTTTTAAAAAGTACATTTGTTTTTTATTAGGCAGGAAAAAACTGTCCCTACAAAGTCATGCTGTCCTTAAAGATAAATCCGTCTTTTTCAAACACATTCTAATTTAATCCCAAATTCTTACTCTTTTTCATCAAGAAGTTTCTTATTTAAGTCATCTAAGGTTCTTAGAGTTGTGTTATTAAGCCAGGATCTGTGAATGGATTTCAGGAAGTCCCTAAACTGCTGTTTTAGGTACATAAATGTGTACAAAGTGTGTACCTATATGCTGCTTCCTGGGAAAAGAGTTCATGAGGTTCATCAGGTGCCCCCCATATGTTTACAAGATACTAATGAAAACAGTGTGAGATTCTAAGCTGTGGAGAAAGTCTGTTTCATACAGATGCTATATCCTGTTCAAGCTATAATGATTTGCAAACTTTGATTTAGTAGAGGGATGCTTTTTTAAATGACATCTTGGACAGACCCAATATATAGAACAGATCTAAGCAAGCCTGTCCAACTTGAAGGAAGGGTAGCAGTTCCCACTCCTCACTACACCCTTTCTCCATCCCATCTTTCCTTGCTTCCTCCCTCCCTCCTTCCCTGTGATCTTTGAGGCACCTCTCTCGAATCATAAAATTCTATACCACAGTATGAAAGCCACTGTGTAAGTAGACCAACACATAACTGGAGGTAGCACTCCCCAAAGAGTAACTTTTAGAAGTGAAATGTTGAAAATGAGGTAAAGTCCTGAATATATTCTATTTCATAAAATTAAATACCCTATATCTTTGTGCTTTAGTTTCTTCATCTGTCAAGTAAGAGATTTGGCCTGAAATTGAAAGACTTCTTTCAGCAAGAATTTATATGTATAATCTAATGTATAATACACACAGATACACACCTTTAGTACATTACAACTTAGATTTGAGACTCACAAGAAGTATGTGAATTGTTTTTCTTCATTTAATGATAGTTTTTGCTATTTTACCCATTCTAAACAACTTGTTTCCCAAAGAAATTTGACTTCAAATTTTCTTTTTCTTAATCTTTTTTTATTCAACTACAATTATCATAAAGTGTTATATTAGTTTCAGATGTATAAAATAATTATTTAAGTATCTGTGCATTACTCAGTGCCCAACATGATAAATGTACTCATAATCCCCTTCACCTTTTTCATCCATCCCTCCCCCAACAACCTCCCCCCTGGCAACCAATAGTTGGTTCTCGAAATTTAAGAGTCTGTTTATGAACAGATATTACCCTAACAAAGACATACAGATAGGCAGCAGGAAAAGATGCTCAACTTCACTCATCATCAGGGAAATGCATATCAAAACCACAAAGAAATATCACTGCATACCTGTCAGAATGTCTAAAATCAAAATTCAAGAAACAAGTGTTGGCAAGGATGTGAAGAAAAAGGAACAAAACAAATGAAAAAAGGGGAAAAGGACAAGCTGAGAAGCAGACTCTTCACTATAGAGAACTAACAGATGGTTACCAGAGGGAAGTTGGATGGGGGGATGGGTGAAATTGGTAAAGGAGATTAAGACTACATTTATCTTGATAAACACTGAGTCGTATATTGAACTACTGAATCACTATATTGTATTTCTGAAACTAATACCACACTGTATGTTACCTATACTGGTATTATAATAATTTTTTAAAGCTTCTTTTTGTCTCTTTTATTCTTTGTTCACATGTTTTATTTCTTAAATTGTACTTATGAATAAAATCATGTGATATTTATCTTTCTCTGACAGACTTATTTCACTTAACATTATATCCTCTAGATACATCCATGTTGTTGCAAATGGTCAGATGTCATCCATTTTTAAGGTTGACTAATATTCCATTACACACACACACACACCACTTCTTTATTTAATCATCTATGGATGGACACTTAGGTTGCTTCCATATCTTGGTTACTGTAAAAAATGCAGTAAACATAGGGTTACATATCTTTTTTAATTAATTTTTTTCATTTTATTTGGGCAAATATCCAGTAGTGAAATTACTGGATCATATGGTAATTCTAATTTTGAGGAACTTCCATACTGTTTTCCAAAGCAGCTGCACCAATTTGCATTCCCACCAACAGTGCACAAGTGTTCTTTTTTCTCCACATCTTCACCAACACTTGTTATTTTTTCTTTTTCATTTTAACATTCTGACAGATGTTAGAATGTTAACATTCTGACAGATGTTAGACAATGTTCTGTTCATTGTCACATTCTGACAGATGTGAAGTGATATTTCATTGTGGATTTGATTTTGCATTTCCCTGATAATGAGTGATGTTGAGCATCTTTTCATGTGTCAAATGGCCATCTGTATGTCTTCTTTGGAAAAATATCTATTCCGGTCCTCTGTCCATTTCTCAATGGAATATTTGTTTCTTTGGTTCAGTTGTATCAGTTCTTTTGTTGTTATTGTTGTTGTTGTTTGTGTTTAAATTCCAGTTAGTTAACATACAGTGTAATATTAGTGTCGTGTAGAATTTAGTGATTCATCACTTATTTATAACACCCAGTGCTCATCACAGCAAGTGCCCTCCTTAGTACCCAACACCCATTTAACTCATTCCCCTGACACCTCCCTTCCAATAATCATCAGTTTGTTCTCCATAGTTTAGAATCCATTTTCCAGTTTGCCTCACTTTTTTCCCTTATGCTCATCTGCTTTGTTTCTTAAATTCCACATATGAATGAAATCACTTATTTCACTTAGAATTACACTCTCTAGCTCCATTCACATCTTTGCAAATGGTCAGATTTTATTATTTTTATGGCTGAGTAATATTCGATTGCATATATATATACCACAACTTCTTTATCCATTCATCAGTCAGTGGGCATTTGAGCTCTTTCCATTATTTGGCTATTGTTGATAATGCTGCTATAAACATCAGGGTGCATGTATCCCTTCAAATCAGTATTTTTTTATCCCTTGGTAAATACTCAGTAGTACAATTGTGGAATGTAGTGTAGTTCATTTTTAGCTTTGTGAGGAGACTCCATAGTGTTTTCCAGAGTAGCTGCACAAGTTTGCATTCTCACCAACAGTGTAAGAAGATTCCCCTTTCTCCGCATCCTTGCTAACACGTGTTGTTTTCTATGTGGTTAATTTTAGTCACTTTGGTGGGTGTGAGGTGATGTCTCATTGTAGTTTTGATTTATATCCCCCTGATGCTGAGTGATGTTGAGCATTGTTTCATGTGTCTGCTAGCTATCTGTATGTCTTCTTTGGAAAAATATCTATTCATGTCTTCTGCCCATTTTTTTAAACTGGATTGTTACTTTTTGGGGTGTTGAGTTTTATAAGTTCTTATAGATTTTGGATACCCTTTATCAGGTAAGTAAGGTGTTAAAGTCCTCTACTATGATTGTATCACTATCAGTTGCTTCCTTTATGTGTATTATTAGGTGCTCTGTATATTTGACTGTTCTCATGTTGGTGTGTAAGTATTTACAATTGTTACATCTTCTTGTCAGATTATTCCCTTTACAATTACATAGTGTCTTCCTTTGTCTGTTGTTATGGTCTTTGTTTTAAAGGCTATTTTTTCTGGTATGTATTGCTCCCCCAGCTGTCTTTTCACCTCCATTTGCGTAATAAATGCTTTTTCAATCCTGTCACTTTCAATCTGCATGTGTCTTTAAGGTCCGAAATGAGTCTCTTGTAGGCAGCATATAAATAGGTCTTGCTTTTTACCCATACCGTGTGTATCCATATCCATGTGTGTTCTATATAGTCTTTTGACTAGAGCATTTAGTCCATTTACATTCAGAGTAATTAGTGATAGGTATGTGTACTTATTGCCATTTTGTCACTTGTTTTATGATTGTTTTGTAATTATCTCTTCCCTTCTTCTCTTTCTCTCTTCTCTCACATCTTTCTGCTTTTTTTTAGTGATACGCTTGGACTCCTTTCTCCTTATTTTTTCCATATTTTTGAGTGGGTTTGATTTGTGGCTACTATTAGGTTTATATATACCATCTTATACATATAGTAGTTTATATTAAATTGATGGTGGCTCAATTCTCAACACATTCTTTACTCCTTCCCCTAACATATTTTAGGTATATAGTGTTATATTTTGCATCCTTTTATTTTGTTAATCCTTTATCTGATCTTTATAGATATACTTAATTTTACTGCTTTTGAGCTTTCTTTTGAGTTGCTCCCTGAGAAGGTTTTCCTGGTTGTCAGGGCCTGTAGTTAGACCTGATATTTAACCCCAGCCCACTGTGGGGATTCATTTGGAGTGGTTTCTCTCCTTATCTTTCTCTCTCCAGTAAGAGTCACACTGCAGTGGTCCTGGTCCCTGCTGGCTCTGTTTGTACCATTTTGGAGGGGCTCTAGCCAAGGGCATATTGAAGGAAGGAAGTCCACAGGTAAACATGGGGATGAACTGATGTGCCGGCAAGGGTCATGCTGGTCTGCTGTGGACCCTTGCAGCCACCCAGGAAAAATGCCAAAGCTCATCAGGTTGAAGGGGATAGATCCGAAGAAGTTCACAGGAGACTGACATGCAATGTTCACAAGGTTGTCTCTGCTATGGTAGGAGACTGTTGGCCACTTTGGAGAACTCCTGCAGAGGATGGGTGCATGGGCAGGTCCATTGAAGAGTGCAGGAGTGGGGTATGCTTTTAGCAAGTTAGGTGGAGAATGTTGGCCCTGCACTCATTCCCACAGGCATCCATATATCTAGGCTGGGGTACAGGGGAAGGAAATGGCCCCCCAGCTCTTTTGTTCTTGCAGTAATCTCCCATAGATCCTTGCCCCTCCAGCACGTGCTCTGAGATTGGCAAATAAATCTCCTTGTATTATTCCAGGAATTTTTCAAACTGTTGCTTCTATGCTGTAACTTAGCAAGTCTGCTTGTTATGCTGTCACTATAAGGGCAGGAACTCCACCCTCCCAGCTATCCTAGAGCTGAGCCACTGATTTCTTAAGTTCCAGGTATTAAGCCCCACTGATTATTAGGCCCCTGTTGTTTTCAAAGCCAATTGTTATAGGGATTCATCTTCTCTGTGTGTGTTCCCTGTGCCTGAGGTGTCTGGTATGGGGTCTGGTCCTCTCCCCCTCTCTCACAGTGGTGGCATCCCTCCCTGAGAAAGTCCTGTGAGTCTCTTTGGCTCCCAACCATGTCTCTGTCCTACCTACCCTTTATGATGTGGCCTCTTCTCTACATTTAGCTGTGGGGAGTTTGTTCTGCCAGTCTTCAGGCTGTCTTCTTGTAATTTGCAGTGATGTAGGTGTTATCTAGTTCTATCTATGGGACGAGGTAAGCTTAGGAGCCCCCTACTCTGCCATCTTCCTCAAAAGGCCTTTACCATTTTCTTATGTTATTAGATTGACTAAGTTCTCTGGTATATTATGGAATAGTTCCAGTGAGCATGACCATCTTTGACTTGTTGGTACATGAGAATGCTTCTAAAACAATAGCAGGATGTTTGCCAAAGTTACCACTTATCGCTTGATCTGCTGAGAATTAATCCCATTGTAATTAGCAGAAACTTGGGGAAGTGTTCTGAACTTCTAAAATATATGGAAATTTTATCTAATATGATAGAAATCACAAAATGCACAAAGGTTGCAGTTAACTTAGTGCCTACACATTATGAAAGGATTTAATAAGATATGAAGTTCATTCTTCCACACTGAATGTTCACAACAAACTAAAACACACACACTCACACACTTATAAAAAGATAATGGTAATTACGGAGTTATGAAAGAGGGTTTCAGCATAGCCCCCTACCAAAAAAAAAAAAAAAAAAAAGCCAAAAATTGTGGATCGATTCTCCTGAAGAGTCCTTTCAGCTATGCTACCAAGTGGGAGAGGGCATCATTGGCCCTACCTTCCATGAACAACCAAATCTCTTGCCATAATTGCTCTCATTTTCTCTGTTAGAAGCACACTTACCCCATAACTTCAGACATCACCACAACTTTTAACAAAAGATTGTCAATGTATGGTCTCCTATCTTAAGAGAAATCTGATGACAGATATTAAAACATTTTCATCTCATTGTAAGTCCCATTATTATTCCCACTTCACAGAATAAGAAAGTTAGTAACAAGTTAGAAAATTTTCCTTCTTTGAAATTTTTTTAATGCTATAAAATACAGAAAGTTGCAAAAGACACTCCTCTGTCTACTCCCCCAACTGAAAAGGTTAATAAAAAAAAAAAAGAAAAAAAAAGGAAAAAAAGAAGCAGAATCCCCCTATAGTTCCTTCTATGGTCCTTGTCTCCTCCCTCTCTCCCCGAAGCATGAACTTGGGTGTTGATGGTGGTGGTGGCATTTTATATTGTTTTGTTGTTCAGCTCAAATCTAACCTGAAATTCTGAAATTTCTCCGTTCTGATCTGTTGAAGCTCAGAAAATTTATCCATAGCTTTTAATATAGCTTCCAAACCTAGAATATATCATTCCTTTTAATATGAATACATATTCAAGATAAGCTATCAACAAATTTAAACTATTTATTGTCCTTAACAGAAGAATTGAAGGAACGCTGAACAAAAGAAAGAGGGAGAGAACATAGACAACTATGCAAAACATTTTCTACCATAAACAATTTATTCAAAAATGACAGAGTGCCTATAATATATCACAGTGCTAAATATGAGAGACACAAAAACAAATAAGGCATCCTCTTTCTAGGGAGAAAGACAACTAGCAAAGCAACAAAAGTAGTAGGATAATGACTTCCAAATATCTTTGACCATAAACCACAGTAAGAAATATGGTCTATATGATTATTCAACATACATATACACATGTACATATGAAACTGAAACGAAAGTTTCAAGAGGCAATACTTATTTTTGAACTGTCTGTATTTCCTACTCTTTCTATTTCATTTTAAGTACCTGTCATGACCCTCTAACTTTATTTCATAACCAATAAATGGGACAGGATCTGCTCTTTGAAAAACATTGTTTTAGAAACATTTATAAGGTGACATGAGAGCAATTGAAAAGGCAACTCAGAGGAGATGTATTTGAACTATGATATTGAAGGATGAATAGAAGTTATTCAGGTTGAAAAGAAAGTGGACAAAGCATTCTGAATAAAAGAAACAGCATATTTTAAAAGCATATGGAGATAAAAATAAACTCTGTGTGTCTAGAGAACAGTGAGAAAGTGTATCCAACTAAAATATATGTTGAGATGTTAGTCTGGAAAGTTTGGTGGGTACTAAATTTTAAAGGTCTTTGCACATGATTATGTGAAAGAGTTAACTATATCAAGTAGCTAGGAGGAGACACTGATGGTTTATAAGCAGGTATCTCATATAGGTAAATCTATTTTTGAAAAAGAACTTTGAAAACAATATGGGAAAATGAAATGGAGTAGGAAAGATTCTAAAATCTGTATCTTTAGCCCAACCCTCTATTCTGAATTCCTGAATCGTGAGGCCAATTGCCTATAATTTCTTAGATGACCCCATGAGTATCTAATTCCTGATATTTACAAAATTGATCTTATCACCGTTACTCCCTCAAACTCCATCATTCCACATTTGCTCTATAGCTCAGCAAATGCCATTCAAAAACCCTAGGACCTGAGAATCTTTATCTACTCCTTTCCTTTTCTCAACTCCCACCTGTAATTAATCACAAAATCTTGTTTATTTATCTTGAACCTTTTCATTTCCTTGCTTAAATGTTTTCATTTTTTCTCCCATTATCCTCATGATGAAGCTCAAACCCGTGAAATTTTTTGTGTAGCTTGTAGCCTGGCCCAACCTATCTCATTACACATTCATCTTGTATTCTATACCTCAACCATCTTGAAGTTCTTTTAATTCCTCCAGCATACCATAACTACCTCTGGACCTTCACATGTTCTGTCACCCATTTCTTCACATGGATAAATCTTAATCATTCTTAACATTTCCTCTTATACGTCACTACCTCCAAAGAGTCCATCTTCTGGCCTTCACCAAATGAGTTTTTTGTTCCCGATATGTATTCTCTTAACATTCTACACTTCCCCTATCATATAAAGCACTTATTGCACTCTATTAAAAATGTTCTCTATTCCCGGACTATATGCTCTGAAGGGATAGAAATAGCTATTACACTGCTCACCTTTTTGTCTCCTACACTAAACTCAGTGCATGACCCATAATAGTTGTGGGGTTTTTTGTTTGTTTTTTTTTTTAAAGATTTTATTTATTTATTTGACAGACAAAGATCACAAGTAGGCAGAGAGGCAGGCAGAGAGAGAGGAAGAAGCAGGCTCCCTGCTGAGCAGAGAGCCTGATGCAGGGCTCAATCCCAGGACCCTGGGATCATGACTTGAGCCAAAGGCAGAGGCTTTAACCACTGAGCCACCCAGGCATCCCCCATAATAGTTGTTTAATAAATGTTTGCTGAAGGTCAGATGGAAAAGGAGATACTGAAAGTTTTTAAGAAAGCATCTCATAGAGTTAGATACATATTTTAGAGAAAATTTTATAAGCAATGCTGAAAATTTTGTGGAGTATAAAGTATTCCAAAATTTAGGAAGGGAAGGGAAGGCAAAGGAAAGTAAAAACAAAGCAGGTTATAAAAAGAGATTGGGAACAAGTAGTTCTAATAAAGCTATAATTTGTGTTCCACTAGGAAAAGAAGAGAAAGATTTGGGCATAAGTAATATGTAAAGAAATAATGACAAAAATTGTCAAAAAACTGATGAAAGACACCAAGTCACAAAATCAAGAAAAGCAAATCCCAAGCAACACAAAGCCAAAGGGAACACCACCAAAGTGTATTATAGTAAAACTTCATAAAACCAAATAGCAGAAGTCAGAAGCTGATGGAATGATATCTTCAAGGTGCTAGATGCTTAAAGAACCACAACCTAGAATTCTATGCCTATCAAAAATACACTTCAGAAAGTGAAGGTAAAATAAAGGCATTTCCAGGCAAACAGAACTAAGAGAATTCACCAACAGCAAACCCGCAGTAAGGAAATACTGATAGAAGTACTCCAAGAAGAAAAAAAACAATCCTAGGAGGCATAGATAGAGAGTTAGGAAGAAATGAAGAAAAATGGAAAGAGTCAAACAACATAAATGTATATTCACTATACAAACAATGCCAGTATGTTCTTGTAGAGACTAAAATTTATATAGAATTTAAGTACATGACAACTGTGTTAGTTTCCCAGGATTACTGTAACAAAGTACCACAAATTTGGTGGCTTAAAACAACAGAAATGTATTCTCTCACAATTCTAGAGACCAGAAGTCTGAAGTCAAGGTGTTGGTAAAGGCTATACTGTCTGAAAGCTCTAGAGAATTATCCTTCCTTCCCTCTTAGCTGACAAACCTTGGTGTTCCTTGGCTTCTAGATACATCAGTCCAAACCCACCTCCATTTTTTAATGGCCTTTTCTCCTACATATCTGTGTCTGTATTTCCCCTTTCATATAAAGACACTAATCATTAAAAGGATACTAATCTAGTATGACCTCATCTTACTTCACTACATTTGCAAGGACCCTATTTCTAAGTAAGGTCACATGCACAGGTTCCAGGGTTTAGGACTTCAACATGTCTTTCTGGGGGACACAATTTAACTCATAACAATAGCAATAACATAAGTTGGGAGGGGAGTAATAGGAGTTAAAATGCTCAAATTACATGTTGTGTCAAATAACTCATAAAAGTTACAGTTTATATTAGTCTTTTGTAAATCAAGGATGCATGTTTTGTAATCTAAGGTAGACACTAAAAGGATAGTTTAAGAATGTCATGTTTATGATTATGATCTGATATACATCATAGTTTCATTATCATTCATCATATACTCTAATTTCCAATGTGATATTTTCTTTGACACATGGCTTACTTGGGGGTAATATATCACAAAGTGAGTTTATTTCAAGAATGCAAGGTTGGTTTAAGCTTTGAAAATTAATCAAGTAAACTTATCATTTTAACTGAAAAAAGTGAAAAATTATACAACCATCACAAAAATATAGAAAAAGCATTTGATAAAATTAAGTACCCACCTATGAAGGAGAACCTTAGAGAATTAGGACTAGGAAGAATTTTCTTAATCTGACAAGTGTCATGTACAAAACTCCTAAAGCAAATTTGAAGTTAAGGAAGTTTCCTCCTTAAGATCCAGATAAAGACAAGAATTTTCTTTATGACAACTTCTATTCAACATTACACTAGAAATCTGAGTGCAATAAGGCAAAAATATATATATATATATATACACAAATATCCTATTACCTTATATCCAGGAATTACATATGCCTAGCAAATATATACATATGTATAACAAAAAAATACAATCATGATCATAACAACTGCATTTGTAATATCCAAAAGCTATAAAGCAATCCAATTATTCATTGAGAATATAAGGATAAATAATGATACATTGATACAATCCCATAAGCAATGAAAGTGGATGAACTACCTGCCACATGAATTAACATCAATGCATCTCATAAACATAATATTGGGCAAAAAACATCTGACAAAAAAGGAATATATGTTGTATGATTCTATTTATATAAAATTCAAAAACATACAAAATTAAACCATTGTGTTAAAGATCACAGTAGTTATCTCTCAGAGGAAAAGGGAAGTAGTAAATGGAAGTTGCACAAAACTACATCTCGAATACTAATAATACTCCACTTCTTAATCTGAATAGTGTTTATATGTATCACTCTTTTCTCATTATTTTCATCACATTGTGCAATTATGACTTATGAACTTTTCTGAATGTATATTATATTTAAATAAGAATATGTTATACTTAGATAAAATTCTTCTTTTTAAAAATGTGATGACAACAAAAAAGGAAAATTAGAAAGGAAAGTAAACACAGTTATAACAATAAGCACTGACAGCTAATACCTTGACAAGGGAGGAGAAAAAAAATCTTAAAAAATAGATTAATGAACTCAAAATGAGTATTAATAATACAAAACTTATTTAGTATAGGAGGAAAAATAGTCTTACCTGAAATAAGTTTAAGCCTATCATTATATTGGTATGTATAGGGAATTAATTTTAATATAATTTGTCATAGCTTAGTTATTTCTAGGAATATCTTTGGCAAAGATGGTTAATTACTGCCACTAGACCATGTTCCTTCAGATACAAGATGTACAGGTCCAGGGAAAGGTAGACTATGGCCACCAAGAAAAAAGCCTTTCTAAAAATTTTTTTTTAATTTTTTTATAAACATATAATGTATTATTAGCCCCAGAGGTACAGGTCTGTGAATCACCAGGTTTACACACTTCACAGCACTCATGTTAGCACATACCCTCCCCACTGTCCATAACCCCACCACCCTCTCCCTAACCTCCTCCCCCCAGCCACCCTCAGTTTGTTTTGTGACATTAAGAGTCCCTTATGGTTTGTCTCCCTCCCGAGCCCATCTTGTTTCATTTATTCTTTTCCTACCCCGTAACACCCCACGTTGCATCTCCACTTCCTCATATCAGGGAGATCATATGATAGTTGTCTTTCTCTGACTGACTTATTTCGCTAAGCATAATACCCTCTAGTTCCATCCACATCATCGCAAATTTCAAGATTTCATGTCTTTTGATGGCTGCATAGTATTTCATTGTGTATATATACCACCTCTTCTTTATCCATTCATCTGTTGATGGACATCTAGGTTCTTTCCATAGTTTGGCTATTGTGAACATTACAGCTATAAACATTCAGGTGCATGTGCTCCTTCAGATCACTACCTTTGTATCTTTAGGGTAAATACCCAGTAGTGTAATTGCTGGGTCATAGGGTAGTTCTATTTTCAACTTTTTGAGGAACCTCCATGCTATTTTCCAGAGTGGCTGCACCAGCTTGCATTCCCACCAACAGTGTAGGAGGGTTCCCCTTTCTCCACATCCTCGCCAGCATCTGTCATTTCTTGACTTGTTAATTTTAGCCATTCTGACTGGTATGAGGTGGTATCTCATTGTGGTTTTGACTTGTATTTCCCTGATGCCGAGTGATGTGGAGCACTTTTTCATGTGTCTGTTGGCCATCTGGATGTCTTTGCAGAAATGTCTGTTCATGTCCTCTGCCCATTTCCTGATTGGATTATTTGCTCTTTGGGTGTTGAGTTTGCTAAGCTCTTTGTAGATTTTGGACACTAGCCCTTTATCTGATATGTCGTTTTCAAATATCTGCTCCCATTCTGTCAGTTGTCTTTTGGTTTTGTTCACTGTTTCCTTTGCTGTGCAAAAGCTTTTGATCGTGATGAAGTCCCAATAGCTCATTTTTGCTCTTGCTTCCCTTGCCTTTGGCGACGTTCCTAGGAAGAAGCTGCGGCTGAGGTCGAAGAGGTTGCTGCCTGTGTTCTCCTCAAGGATTTTGATGGATTCCTTCGTCCTTCGTCCATTTTGAGTCTATTTTTGTGTGTGGTGTAAGGAAATGGTCCACTTTCATTTTTCGGCATGTGGCTGTCCAATTTTCCCAACACCCTTTGTTGAAGAGGCTGTCTTTTTTCCATTGGACATTCTTTCCTGTTTTGTCGAAGATTATTTAACCATAGAGTTGAGGGTCTATTTCTGGGCTCTCTATTCTGTTCCATTGATCTGTGTGTCTGTTTTTGTGCCAGGAGCATGCTGTCTTGATGATCACAGCTTTGCCTTTTTAACCCAGCCTCTGCCTCAACTAGAAAGCACCCATGTATAGATATTCTGTACAGCAGAATGTGAACAGAAATTATGTATACAGCATCTGGATTGTGCCCTTGGAGTTGTACTTCCCTGTGTCTCCTCTGTGCCATAATAACTGGTTGCAGCTGCCATCTTTCAAACCAGAGGTAAAACTGAGGATTGGATGTCAGGATGGAAAGGCCACATTAAATGCCCTTTATCAGCACATCTCCAAACTAAATGAAGGAGAAATAATTTTGTTTAAGCCATTGTTAAGTTGTTTCTAAACCAGATGGCCCACACTATATCACTACCATTTAGTTTCATTTAAACTGTTGGTTGAAACACACAAAAGTCACAGCTAGAAAAGACAATTAAGTACATTAAATATAGAATGAATATTAGATATTAGAAATCATTTTTCTTTCCTTGAGTTGCTAATTGTGTTGTTTGTGTTTTGGTTATATTGGTCATTCTTAGATTCATACAGAAATCTTACTTTTCAATGGTTTGGCGATATAAGCATAAATAAATAAATAATGCAAATGTGGCAAAATATTAACTATTGAATCTAGGTGATAGATATATGGATTTGGTTGTATTTTGCTTTCATGTTTTCTTTATATTTCAAATTTTTGCCAATAAAAATTTGAAGAAAATCAATAAGAAAGACATCTGATAGAAAGTGTGCCCTTGGAGCTATTAGCACACAGAGGCAAGACCTGAGTGCTGCACAAAGGAGGTGTTCTTAGGAAGGCTAACCTTTGACAAAGCAGACGTGTTTGCATCGTGTTGCCACTGTTCCTCCTAGATCTAGAGAGAATTAGCTTTCTTCCTGCTGAAGTTAGTTTACAGATTGTGGACAACTTTGTCAGTCTTCTGTAATTCAAGTTAAATGGCAGGAAATAAAGTGAAGGTAGTATCCAACCAACATTTTTTAAGCTGACAGTGTGTGTGTGCTGTTTAATGTATTTTATTTGCATGCTGTCTGATACACTTCACCATCATCTGTGGTCCATATTGCACCCTTTAGTGGGATTCATTTTAATTGTACACTCTACAGCTGCTACTGTCTTCGATACAAATGTTATAATAATGATGATAATAATAATTATAATAACAATAATAATAATGTTCCCTTGTTTCTGAAGGCTACAGAGACACACAATAAAAGTTTATCTATTATAAACAAATGGAACCAGATCTTGGATAATATGCAAGAATTAAACTTTTAAAACCTTACTACTGTAAGCTCTATACATCTTAAGATCACATTTATGGAATTTAACTTTAGTTGGACTGTGGCCAAGTACTCATTACAGTCCAATAGGTCTGGCTTATCTGGCTGGGATCAAGGTATTTTTTTTTTCATAGAATATGTTTCCAATCCATAACAGTGACAAAAGGAAAAAAATATAAAAGCTTGAAGGGTACCTGGGTGGCTCATTGGGTTAAAACGTCTGCCTTTGGCTCAGGTCGTGATCCCAGGGTCCTGCGATCAACCCCCACATCGGGCTCTCTGCTTGTCAGAGAGCAGGCTTCCCCCTCTCTCTCTCTCTCTGCCTGCCTCTCTGCCTACTTGTGATCTCTGTCTGTCAAATAAATAAATAAATAAATCTTTAAAAATATATATATGTAAGTTTGAAATAAATTGTCATTAAGTATCCTCCATGTAAGTACTTTGTTCTCTTTATTGATGTTTATACCTGTGTTGCAGTATTTACATTTATCAGATTATAAACTTGGAAAGTCGAATGTCACATCTCTCTGATTTTTACCTTACTTATATGTACGTGTGTGTGTGTGTGTGTGTGTGTGTGTGTATGACAGTACTAATCAATAATATAATTAGAAATTTTATGAAAATTTTATGAAATTTTATGAACACATGAAAAAATGTTCATCATCACTAACCATCAGGGAGATTCAAATTAAAACCACATCAAGATACCACCTTACACCATTTAGAATGGCCAAAATTAGCAAGATAAGAGAAAACATGTATTGGAGAGGATGTGGAGAAAGGGGAACCCTCTTATACTACTGGTGGGAATGCAAGTTGGTGCTGTCACTTTGGAAAACAGTGTGGAGATTCCTCAAGAAATTAAAAATAGAGCTTCCCTATGACCCTGCAATTGCACTCCTGGGTATTTACCCCAAAGATACAGATGTAGTGAAAAGAAAGGCCATCTGTACCCCAATGTTTATAGCAGCAATGGCCATGGTTGCCAAACTGTGGAAAGAACCAAGATGCCCTTCAACAGACGAATGGATAAGGAAGATGTGGTCCATATACACTATGGAGTATTATGCCTCCATCAGAAAGGATGAATACCCAACTTTTGTAGCAACATGGACGGGACTGGAAGAGATTATGCTGAGTGAAATAAGTCAAGCAGAGAAAGTCAATTATCATATGGTTTCACTTATTTGTGGAGCATAACAAATAGCATGGAGGACAAGGGGAGATGGAGAGGAGAAGGGAGTTGAGGGTAATTGGAAGGTGGATCATGAGAGACTATGGACTCTGAAAAACAATCTGAGGGTTTTGAAGGGGGGGTGGCAGGTTGGGGGAATCAGGTGGTGAGTATTAGAGAGGGCACGTATTGCATGGAGCACTGGGTGTGGTGCAAAAACAATGAATACTGTTACACTGAAAAATAAAAAATTAAAAAATAAAGAAATTGTATGAACCAATATATAGGGGAGAATCTGACTATACTTTAGAATCTTTTAGAATAGAAAAGGGCAATTATGTGAACCTCTTGTAATCAGACTGAGTAGAAAATAGTTGAAGGAACACTGAAAACTGTTAAGAGTTTCTGTCCATTTTTTGTTATCAAAATAATAGCACCAAAATATCAGGAACTTTTTTTATAAAGGAAAATTACATTATGCATTCCAGGGTAATGATTTTTCTCTACTGTTGCTTGCTTTCAGAAAATTTAAATTGTAACATCACCATATTCCTACAAGACTTTTTTCTATAAAATAGATAATTAAAACCATTTACATATCTGTTCTTATAGGTGAAATGAAAGTTTTTTAATGATCATACAAAGAATTCCAAGATATTAGCCCTAATAACAGAATAATTGAGTAATTTCATGACTAGATCTCTTGTTTCAAAACAATTCAACATTACAAAACAGAAGTATTTTAATTTGCATTTACTTAAGAACAATTATAATGTCATTTGTGGAAATATATGTCATTAGTAAACCATTTCTTCACACAAGTAAGCAATATTATTTCAGGAAGTCGGAGTATTCTAAGATTAAAGTTACCAGGGCTGAATGCGTCAGGTTTAAATCACCATTGATGGGGCGCCTGGGTGGCTCAGTGGGTTAAGCCACTGCTCAGGTCATGATCTCAGGATCCTGGGATCGAGTCCCGCATTGGGCTCTCTGCTCAGCAGGGAGCCTGCTTCCCTCTCTCTCTCTCTCTCTCTCTCTGCTTGCCTCTCTGTCTACTTGTGATCTCTCTCTGTCAAATAAATAAAATCTTTAAAAAAAAAAAGGTAAGAAAAGAAATTGCTATCACCCAACAAAATGGAAACAAACACCACTGCTATTGACAATTCTGTCATTAAATTTCAAGAAATTATGGGTGGGAACTTTCTTATTATCAAATAAGTGTTTTTAGCTCTAAAAGACAGTATTTGGGGGGCACCTGACTCTTGGTTTTGGCAAGGGTCATGATCTTGGGTAAAGACCCCCGTGGGGCTCTATACTCAGCAGGGAATCTGCTTGAGATTCTCTTTCTCTCCCTCTACCCACCCTCTCTCAGATAAATAAATAATTTTTTTTTTTTAAATAAAACACAGTACTTTGCTTCCTGAAGAACAAGCTTCCAGGGTGCAATGCAAAGGCCTCCATCCTCCGGCTGCTGAGTTTGGAAGGGCATTCAGAAAACAGTTACAAGGTTTGCTTCATGACAACACATTGTACCAGAAGATGAGAAGTGATGAGCTGGATTCTTATTATATCTGAGCCACTGTCTCTAGTATGGAAAATATCTTAGAAGCCTATTTATACTCCAGGTCCATAACTTACTATTCAGAAAGTTTACACTGTAATGAGCCAAATATCACGCTGACTCATTGGATTCAGAAACCTATTAGTGACAAAGAGAATCAGTGTGTTTAAACCAGAAACATCCTGCAATTTCGTTCATCTTTCTTTCAGATCACATCTTCACATCCAGCCTCTGGATATTATTTCTTTGTAATCAAATACTGGGATTGTAACTTGATAATTCTTCTGCACTTTCAGAGAAACAGAAAGGGTTAGGTATGACTGAGTCGCTTTTCCTGTAGTTGTTTTTTCCAGAGGAGCTTGTTATTGTCTCCACCTAGAATATTATTTTGCCTTCTTATCTTTTATTTTAAAAGAGAGAAAACCCCATCTCATTTCTGGGCTAGAAGTCACTTGTATTTCACTTTATTTGACTGAGCACTATTTCAATTTGATACTCTAGTTTTCTGTGTAGAAGTTATATTTAAATAAAGTGACTTTCAATCCCTGCCTAAGCATACAGGAGTGAGGGAGGCCACCATATCTGTCACCTCATTCATCACCAGGGCGAAGGTGACTAAACTGGCAGGCTAAGCATCTGCTTCTAGAAGTCCACACACCATCTCACGCATCCCTCGTGATACCTCCCTTCACTAACTGCTTCATCCTTATGGCAGCTGTAAGTGTAGAAAATAGAGAAGTTAAGGGATTTTAAAGACTGGTAAAATTACCCTGCAGCCTCGGTTTTTAAATATGTATATTTCAGATAGTTATTTCTTTTCTCAAAGTTTTGGTTAATTATGTCTTGAAATATAAGGTTTCTTTTAGAAATGATGCACTGAAAAGTTGAACTTAATAGACAAATATTACTTATCAAGTGTTTTTTAAACCCTTTGCTTAAAGCTACCATTAAATAAATGTCCTTAAACCTTAGACATCTCCTTCAAATGAAAGAAAGTTATTTTGTTCATAGCCTATCTCAGGATTTGTTTTATTGTGAAAAACTCAATGCTTGGGATATTGGATTCTCAATCTCTCTTCTTTGGGGGGACTTCACAGGGACCAAGAAAAATATGACATCTGAGTTACAAAAGCAAGTAGACAATCAACTCAACTCAACTTTTTTAAAGGTAAGCAACAGTATTGCAAATTTGCCTTCTCTGCTGAAAAATAAGTAGACTAAAATAATTTCCACATATATCTTTCAGAGTCATCAGTACATAGATTGTTCTCATATGTTCTTTAGTCATTAATTTTCTGTTAAATATTTATGTTGCTTTTGGATCCATCAGTTTTTGTCTTCCCTTATTGTATGATAAACTGTCCAAGAATGGGAAAGAAAGAAATACCACATCTTTACTTTTTGCCCTATATCCTCATGCTATCCTTTTGGTGGATAGTAAGAGCAATTAGACTCCAGAGTCTAATTGATTCAAATGCCCAAAAACAATTCTGCAACTATACCAATACATTTTAGTTTTTGGAGCAACACATTATTAACAGTTTAACAATTTATTCCAGTTAAAGAGACTGCAGATGCTCTGTCATTGTATATCTCTTACATAGCAATGAAAGGGAGAATTAGGAAATCTGACCTCTGCTACTCAGTTGATAAATGACCCGCATCATTTAACCAGTCACTTCCTACATTACTTCATCTGCTTCATGGTATTAACATCTAAGTGACTGAGGAAGATCTCAATGGCTTTCCGTTTCATTAGTGGTTCTGTTCACACTATTCACCGAAGAGCTGATGACACAGTGATTTTTTTGGTCAAGGATTCCTTTTATTATCCTTCTCTAGTTTACATCCTTTGTTGCCCTAGTCCATAACTGATCTATTTACATGTTTTCTTACTGTCTTTCCTGAGTAGGCTTTAGGTTTATTCCTTGGTTTAAGAATAAAGCTATCTCCACCTGATCCCTAACTTGTTAATGTGCTAGACTCCACTGGCACAAATGACTTAATTTTACCACTCCAGACACACTGTTGGCCTTTCATGGTGCCCCTTACCTCTGTGTACCAACCTTAAAGTTTTCTTAGATTTCCCGTTTGTCCCAATTTCTTTTGGTTTGTCCCTCCCTAGATTTTCCCTAATCCTCATCTTCTACTTTTCTGAATGTCACCTACTGTTAAAGTCCACTCTCTCTATTTGTCATATCATTACCCTTGAGCTTCCAACTTTGTAAAAATGTGATGGCCACAGACTCCCTGTTCTTCTGAGAAGCTTTCTTAAACATTTCCTATAGGACATTGGGAATGTAAAGAGATTTTATTCAACCACATCATTTTACAGCAAAAGAAACTGAAGTCTGTAGAGACAAGTTAACCAAAATTTACCTCATAACCAACCACAGAGCCAAAATGAAATCTAAGGTCTTTCAACTGTAAAGAACTGAAGAATCCAGCTGTAGTCCCACCGATGTAATTGCTGCTCTCAGAGGTCTACCTTCACTGGGATGCATTTCCTCCCGGTAGGATAACCATGAGCAAGTAGAGTGTAGTCGAAGTGCAAAGAAGGGCATCTGCAAACCACCCCAGACACTGGCAGCCAGCACTTCTGCAATTCAATTACCTTTCATTTCTGTAACCGGGAAAGGGGACATGTTATTATATATAAAAACAGGGAAGTTTTTGTTGTTGGGTTTGGTTGGAAAAAAAATGTTTTGAATCCTCTCATTGGATATTGAATAACATAATTTTGGCAAAGCTTTTTAGCTTTAGCTTTTGTTTGTCTTCTTTGATTATAATTTTGCTTAATTTCCATGGTCACAAATTTGTTCATTGATTCCTCTATGTGGGAGATTCTTTGGTAGGTTTGATTTTTTTTTTTTTAACCCACCCTGTTTCCCTGTTTTGAAAAGTTCCAGATGCCTTAAGATGCCTTACTTCTGTCTTCTCAGAGCCTCCACCCCCATCTGGTGGTATATTTAGGGTTGACCATCAATGTGGCCTCAGTATATTTCTGAAGACTTTATTGGGAACAAAATTTTATCTGTCAGGGGCCCCTGGGTGGCTCAGTGGGTTAAAGCCTCTGCCTTCGGCTCAGGTCATGATCCCAGGGTTCTGGGATCAAGTCCTGCATCGGGCTCTCTGCTCAGCGGGGAGCCTGCTTCCTCGTCTCTCGTCTCTCTATGCCTGTCTCTCTGCCTACTTGTGATCTCTGTCTGTCAAATAAATAAATAAAATCTTTTAAAAATTTAAAAAATTAAAAATAAATGTTATCTATCAGTGAATAACTTTTATATGGTAGTCAGCTCTGAGTCTAGCATGTCTACTCATGGAAAATTGTTCAGAAACTAAGTCATCTTTTAGTTCTCTTTTATATTCATGACCTTTCCCTGGTGATTTATAATGCTATACACTCATATAGCATTTCATGGTTTTCACATTATCTTGTTTAAGCCTATGAAGTAGGTAAGGCTGATATTATCTCCCTTGTATAATTGAAAACACTTTAGCTCAGAGAGAGTCAGTGATTTGCCTAAAGTCACTTAGATAGTAAGTGACAGAGCTAAGACTAGAATCCTAGCAAGCCAGCATTAAGATTGTCTTTGTCTTGGGGTGCCTGGGTGGCTCGGTTGGTAAAGTGTCTGACTCGTGATTTCAGCTCAGGTCATGATCTCAGGGTTGGGAGGTTGAGCCCCATGTCAGACTCTGTGCCCCTAGCACAGAGACTGCTTAGGATTCTGTCTCTCTCTCTTCTTCTGTCCCTCACCCCCCCTCCCTATGTTATCTTTATCTTATTACCTACCTACTTGTCTCAAAGGAAAAATAACACATATTAAGAAGTAGGAATAGAAAAGAGACATTTTTATTCACAAAAAAAGGAGTTGGCTATCAGAATCTCGACTGCTCCATATAACAAAAAAGATGCAGGTCTTATTTCCAAAACTGCTAATTTAACAGAGTGCTAATTATTGGTACAAACAGCAAAGTAAAGTCATTCTCAGGGCTCTTTGACTGCTAATCACATCTCTGTGCTACAACTGATTAAAACCACGCAGTTTTACTTGGAGTCACAGTTCTCAAATGTTCTTGCTCAGTACTTTGCAAGGATTGTGTGGGAGTTTTACTGTATGACTAACAGGCAGTGTAGGTGGGTGATGCCACAGAAGCCACCAAAAGGAAAAAAAAAAAAAAATTTCTGTGAGTTAGAGTTAGAGAGCTTTGGAAAGGCCAGGCAATTTTCCTGTGTCTGCCACATACCCTAGGAACTCTCAGACTTACTAAGAGACATGGAAGAATCTAGGATAGAGAATAGAGAGGGAAGAAAGAGGAGGGGCAGAAGTAGAATTTGTTACCTATCACCAGCACTGTCCTCAAGAGTATCTGATTGCTTAGGACCTGGGAAGAAAGCACCAAAACTCCAAACATAAGATACTAAATTCATAATTGGTCAAAGTGCTTATACCTAAGAGGCATTCTTATCAGAGTACTGGTGATAAAGTCCTTTCATATACTAAGCTGTGTTCACACATCACTTAGGGTTCTGAATGGCCCAAACTGGACAACCCAAACATGAGGTGTCCTTCTAGTCCTCCAAGGATCCTTTTTTGCGACACTGACAAGAACCTTCCATAACAATTTCTCCTCTTGGGGCCACTTTTTGTGAGCAATGAGTCAGTATTTAACAGCCCAGAAAGAGGGACTAATATTTAATACTCTTTGATATGAAACCCTCCTAAAGAAGCTTGAAAGTCTAATAGTTAAATTTTCTGGTGTCAAATTTTTTTATCTATATTTTGCTATATATTCCTGCCATTTATTAATATATTTCTCCTCTCAGCCCTCAAAGTGCTATGTTTCCAAAATTCATCAGTTGAAATTTTATGAATATTGTTTCCCCCAACATCCTTCCTTCAAAGTTTTTCAGCCACACTGTTCACTCTCTCCCCAGCCTAACCTCACAGTGTCACAATTAGGTTGTAAGGGAGGAGAAAAAAAAAAAAAAAACCTGCAATCTAGACTCTCTGCCATGTGAGATTAGAGATGTTCCAGAGTTTAAAGAAAACTAGATGCCTGTGCAAAGGTCTCCAGTTCCATTTCTGTAAAGGAAGCGTAGAACATAAACATCTCAGACTGTAAGGTCTCCTGCTAAGATCCCTGAGGAAGACTCAAGCAGTTGCACACAAAGAGAAAGGAAACATTCCTCTTTTTATTATGTTTTTATGTGTATTACCTGGGAACACCTTAGACATTTAATGGAAAAGATAGTTAGGTACTGTTCAAGCACTATCATGAACATTTCAAACTGGGCCATTAGACTGGTTGCTTCAGAACAATTTTGATCTTCATAGAAGTGAACGATATCCATGACCAGCTAATGAAATCGCTATTTTGCTTAACAATCAAAGAGCCCTCTACATCCTAAATCATCATTAAAACTGTAACCTAAACAAGCACACGTGTTGCAGAGTTGATTTAGAAAAGAGAAAAAAAATGAATAGTCCTTTCATTTGGCAAAGGCTGAGGTATCACAGAATAATTTCCTCCCTGTTATTGTCCTTCACCCATGTTCATGATCTGCTATTTTCCCACTATAATCTTAATTTAAGATTAAGATAAATGAAAAATTCTAAATATCTCAACTTTATATTCTATAATGATTTCAGCATATTAACAGTCTGTGTTATATTTCACCAAGCATTGCCCTTTTATTTTTTTGTTCAGGACAATAACATCCAAATCTAGAAAATACAAGGATGCCCAACATGTCACAGCCAGCCTTCTGCAAAGCACAGGAAGCCAGCTGCAAGCAAGAAAATGCTTTCTTTTCGAAAAGATAATTCCTCCAGACTTTACAGTAATAATTTCTTAAAGAAGGAAATAAGAGTTTGTGGTCAAGTTAAACCACTTTTTTTCTAGGCTGTTAAGAAGAGAAACACAGGTCAGAAGGAAAACCACTCCAGTCTTCACTTTATACACATGATGTTCCCCCACCACTAATTTCTGTTCTAACCTGCCTAGCTGTTAAGTCTACTATTCCACCATTTCAGCAGAAGAATTTTCCAAGAGCATGTTTCAGGAATTCTGAACCTGTGGTCTGTCTGATTCTTTACACTTGCAAGCTGCTCTATCTCATTAAAACATGGATTAATTGAGCTTTCTAATAACTGGAAGTAGTAGTTGAAGTTTCCATGTTGTAACTAGTTGGGAGTTCTTAAAATTGCCTACACTTACCTCAAATTCATCAAAAATAGTGTTTTCTAGCTGCAGTATTATGTACAAAATCTCATGGATGCAAAATGCCAAGAATGTTTCAACTAAATTATCTGGTAGAGCACTTGTTTTTCAACCATTCTTATTCCTTATTCTTTAACAATCTTATTCTATACCCATCACAAGAATAGAATTTGAAAAATAATGAAATTTGCTCATTTGTAATGTTGACTCTGCGTAGTCAGAAGATATGATTGCTTCAGTCTCTGAGAAATACATCCAATCTATATCATGTAAACCTACTTAATTTAACTTACATCGATTTATGTGTATTTATATAGCATATGAAGAAAGATGGGACACATACAGTCCTGTAATGTGAAGAGCGAGAAAAGTAAGGAATTTTCCCAGTATCTGTTTAAAAAAAATAGAGAAAAGCAAAATAACCCCAAAACCTATCCATTGGTGACACTGAGTTTTGTTTTATTACATCCAAACACCAAAATCTAAAAATACTTCATTTTTTAAAAGTCATATACCAAGGGACTCAAACATATACTGGGATACCAATGTTCATAACAGCATTATTCCCAATAGTCAAAAGGTGAAAACAATGCAAGTGTCCATCAACAGATGAATGAATTATTTAAATGTGGTATATACAATATAACAATATTATTCATTCATTAAAAGATGAAATTCTAATATATGCTACAACATGGGTAAACCTTAAAAATGTTAATGCTAAGTTAAATAAGCCAGACACAAAGGACAAATATTCTATGATTCCATTCATCTGAGGTACACAGAATACACAAATTTATATAAGTGGCAAATATAATACAATTTACAAGGGACTGGAGGAAGGAGGGAATGGGGAGTTATTATTTAATGGGTATAGAATCTATATTTGGGATGATGAAAAAGTTCTAGAAATAGTGATGATGCTTGCACAATACTGTGAATGTACTCAATGCTATTGAATTGTCCACTTAAAAATATTTAAAATGATTTTAAAATGCCTTTAATGAAGTATTTTATTATTATTTCCAAGGCAAAAAGTAAACATCATATGCCAGTGTAAAGCATCTGAAAAGACATAATACAAAAGGGGTTCACATTAACCCCTGCGTAGTGATGCAACATAAATATTTTCTTGTTACCAGGCCACACTAATCACAATAGTTTCTCATTCTTTGGACATTAGGAATAGACTTGAACATTTTTGGAAAATTGTCAATAATACCTTATACTACTTTGAACCATTAAATATGATCTTTGAATCAATCATATGTTGGCTAAATGTGTAGGCTGTGCTGTCTTTTCCATGGTTACCATGGAAACTCTGTAGTCATGGTATTATGAGGAGACTACAAGGACACCAGAGAGTATACAATAAAAGTTAACTTAATTCATGGTTTACAGTTTCTTCCAGCTGTCTTCCTTTGAGATTATCATGTTTACATTGCGAGTATAAACATACAACCAAAAGGTCTCTGATAACTATAGCCAATAAGCTATCTCACCCATATTAGACTTCCAACCTCTTTTCCTCAAAGACTTGGATAGAAACACATGAAAGAAGTGGCATGTAAGCTTCAGGTGTTTTCAATTATTTCCCTCATATGAGCAAAGATTTTCTAATGCAAAACATGTTTCAGCTCAAATAGTTTTCCTTAAAGATTGTGTAGTTTCAGAAGAATTTCATCTATATACTCCTAATCCATTGACACTTCATCAATGTAATATCTCCTCTGAGCTCTTCTTTAAGATCATTTCCTCTATGGGTGGTCAAAAATACAGTACTATAAAAGTATAACCTTTTGCCCCTGCAAGAAAGAGAAATAAATGCTCAGTGCTGGGATTTGTAGTAGATTCTTTGTCAGTTAAGTTACCACAGAGTGTTCTAGCACAATGCCCCAACTATTTTCCTATTTAAGAACTGTCAGTTTCTCTCTAGAATGGTATCGATGGGGGAAGATAAACCCACCTTTGCTGGTATAAATCATTAACTGCCAAAATGCTCAGGCAAGCCTATTCAGGGATTGCAAGGAAAGAATGTGAGTTTGGAGCATTTTGTTTTCCTGTTTCTATGAGTGAAAGTGACAACATTGATCATGTAGGCTTCAGCAGCCTTACATAGCAGTGAGCTTTATCTAGGTCCAGAAATTTGCCACTTCATTATTGCCTTCTGCAAGTTAGCAGCACCACCCTGTTTGTAATTACTTTATAGGAATTATGAGGATTACTTCATAAAGCATTTGAATAATGAACATTGCTAAACATTCACCATTTAGGGAAACAGATTCATCTACGGATGGATAAACTAGAAGAATTACAATGAAAAAGAAATCCAAAACCCTACCTACTGTTAAATATCCTCCAAGATAGGCAAACTTAATTTTAAGCCCTACCCCAGCACATTCTCCCCATCCCCTCCTCTTTCTGTCTCTCTCTCTCCCCCTTTCTGCCTCTCTCTCTCTCTCTCTGCCTCTCTCTCTCTCTCTCTCTCTCACACACACACATACAAACACACACATACATTTTATGATTTTGGCAGGAAATAAAGAAATTGTGAAAAGGTAAACACTGTTCTGATGATGAAGTGTTTTTGGTTAATTGCCAATGAGCTTTGAAGAGGAATCCAAATTTTCAGATCAGTATCAAGGCTAGAGTTCTTTTGGGAGGTAAACTCCTGCCACTCTTGGCAGTTTATCTCAAGTCCAAGAAGAGCAGTCATTAGACTCTAACCATCTGAGCAAGTTTTAAATGTTTAGCAACAATATAACTTTGCACTTAGATAATAAAAGTGGTTACCACTCATTTATGTTTGCAAAAATACTTGTTTGAAATATATCTATATAGACATATTCAAGACATAGACATGCTATTTGGAATACATTACAAGACAAACTAGATATGAGTAGAAATTTGATTTCATTTTTAGAGTTTCACTAATATTTTACTTTTCTTATGCTAAGGACCATTTCATTATACTGAATGCCATGAAACTACCAGCCCATAGTTCATATTTTAACACAGTATGAGAAAATATAAAACTCCTGAAAATGGCATCATTCTGCCATGTCCTATTAGTCAAAAAGAGTCTATATTTCAGGGGAGGGGACATAGACATCACTTTTCTATAGGAGGCCTAAGAATTTTGTAGCCCTGTTTTAAAACAAGCACTATTTGTAAATCACCAGGAAAACATGTACTTTTTTTTAATTTGATCTTGTCTTTTTAATCTCAAGTGGTAATGTCTGCCCCAATCTTGGAAAATAAAGTATTTCTCCTGAACCATTTGAATCCTGATATTTCAAAGAATCACAACAGAACAGGCAAGAAACTGTGACATCCTCATCTTTACTTAGGGTATATTGTGAGTTTAATTAAAAAAGAAAAATCTGTTTGAAATATTGCCCTGAAACAATAATGGGCTGTAGAGATTGTAAATTACCTCGTAATTTTTTGCACCACCTTTCTAGGACCCCTCCATGTTTCTCTCTTTAAATGACTAAAATCTATGTAGATTAACTGGAGATCTATCTTGAAGGGCTGGTAGTTGTCTGGCTAGTTTGCATTTTACAAGATTATTTTTCCTTGTCATGCATTCTTTTCTTTATTTTTTTAAGATTTTATTTATTTGACAGAGAGAAATCACAATTAGGTAGAGAGGCAGGCAGAGAGAGAGGAGGAAGCAGTATCCCTGTGGATCAGAGAGCCAAATGTGGGACTCGATCCCAGGACCCTAGGATCATGACCTGAGCTGAAGGCAGTGGCTTAACCCACTGAGCCACCCAGATACCCCCTTGTCATGCATTCTTAATCACCAAATATTTTTTGAGCATCCTTTATATGCTAACACTGGAATTTTAAAAATACATGATTCATGGTTTTATGGTGTTCATATACCAGAGAGAAACATGCTTATATAACAACAACAACAAATCAAAGACATACTACAGTAAAGCTAAACACAACATCCTGTGAGTTCTTAGAGAATGAAGAATTCCAGATAGGGGCCATGGAGCTGATTTTAAGAGAAGAATGAAGATACTTCAGGCAAATGGAGAAACAAAGTTAATCAGCACATGCAGGAAGTAAATGGAACGCACCAGGTAATTTTGAGAAATGACCATTTATACTGGTGTGTGTAGAATACGGAAAGAAAGGAAAAATAAGATGAGACTAGAAAGGTAGATGGAGACAATCCTGAGCTTTGTGTTCTGGGGCCAAGTGTTTGAACATTATAGAAAGGAAATAGTAATTCCGTATTTGCTTTTGGAATCTGTCAGTATATGAGAAAGTGAGAGATGGAGAGAGAATTTGCTCCACTATCATATGGTAGCCTTTTTTTCTGAGAAAACTTTTCCAAACATACTTTTTATAAGACTTGCTTAGGGGCGCCTGGGTGGCTCAGTGGATTAAAGCCTCTGCCTCCGGCTCAGGTCATGATCCCAGAGTCCTGGGATCAAGCCCGGTGTCAGGCTCTTTGCTCACGGGGAGGCTGTTTCCCCCTCTCTCTGTCTCTGCCTGCCTCTCGGCTTACTTGTGATCTCTGTCAAATAAATAAATAAAATCTTAAAAAAAAAAAAAAAGACTTGCTTTGAAATAAACAAAAATAAATTCTCAATGAGAAAAAAATATGAAGCAGAGCATTTCTAGCTACACACATATAGTTACAAAACCTAAAAGTCATTGAGCAAGTGCAGTGTTTGATTTCATCTAGCTTTGGCTTCAGAGTAAGTCTGTCTTTACTGTCAGGATAAGCTTCTTAAAATTCTCCTTACTTCCATCATCTACTGTTAGAACAAAGCATACAAATAAATACTTAAAGAAGGCCGCCATGATTTGTGTGATGAATTCCCCATCCCTCGGGAATTTAATGTTAAGCCAATATCAATCTGTACAATTAACTCATGTTACCAAGTTAATAATGGTATGTTGTCAAATCTTCTCCGTGAAAACATGCTACTGGGAAATCGTCATCTTTAAGAAACTGTCTCGGGAATTAAGGAAGGTATTCTATTAAGGGGAAAGATTGGAGCTATGAACCTAAATTGAAAAGTTGGCTTGAATTATTTTAAAACTATGTTACAGAATTTTCAGGTAAAAACTTCATGGGGGATTGGGAAACAATTCTAATTTAAAAAGACTTCTGAAAAATGTGCTAATAACAAAAACAGACACATGGACTAAAGGAACAGAATAGAGAACCCAGAAATGGATCCTCAACTCTATCGTCATCTTCAACAAAGCAGGAAAAATACTCATTGGAAAAAAGACAGTCTCTTCAACAAATGGTGTTGGGCAAATTGGACAGCCACATGCAGAAAAATGAAACTGTACCACTTCCTTATACCATACACAAAAATAGACTCCAAATGGATGAAGGACCTAAATATGAGACAGGAATCCATCAAAATCCTAGAGGAGAACACAGGCAGCAACCTCTTTGACCTCACCTCAGCTACAGCAACTTCCTGCCAGACCCATCTCCAAAGGCAAGGGAAACAAAGGCAAAAATGAACTACTAGGACTTCATCAAAATAAAAAGCTTTTGCACAGCAAAGGAAACAGTGGACAAAACCAAAAGATAACTGACAGAATGGGAGAAGATGTTTGCAAATGTCTTATCAGATAAAGGGCTAGTATCCAAAATCTATAAAGAACTTATCAAATTCAACACCCAAAGAACAAATAACCCAATCAAGAAATGGGATGAAGACATGAACAGACATTTCTCCAAAGAAGACATCCAAATAGCCAACAGATACATGAAAAATGCTCCATATCACTTGGCATCAGGGAAACACAAATCAAAACCACAATGAGATACCACCTCATACCAATCAGAATGGCTAAAATTAACAAAGGAAACAACAGATTTTGGTGAGGATACAGAGAAAGATATACTTTTGACAGGAACACAAGTTGGTGCAGCCACTCTGGATAAGGAGGTTCCTCAAAAAGTTGAAAATACAGCTACCCTACAACCCAGCAATTGCACTACTGGGTATTTACCCCAAAGATACAAATGCAGTCATCCAAAGGGGCACCCCAATGCTTATAGCAGCAATGTTCACAATAGCCAAACTATGGAAAGAGCCCAGATATCCATCAAAAGATGGAATGGATAAAGAAGATATGGTATACATATACAATGGAATATTATACAGCCATCAGAAAATGAATCTTGGGGTGCCTGGGTGGCTCAGTGGGTTAAGCCTCTGCCTTTGGCAAAGGTCATAGTCTCAGAGTCCTGAGATAGAGCCCCACATCAGGCTCTCTCCTCAGTAGGGAACCTGCTTCCCGCACAGCTCCCCACCCCCGCCACCTGCCTCTGCTTATTTGTGATCTCACTCTCTGTCAAATAAATAAAATCTTTTAAAAGAAGAAGTCTTTTCATCTGCAACAACATGGATGGAACTAGAGGGTATTATACTAAGCAAAAATAAGTCAATCAGAGAAAGACAGTTATCATAAGATCTCACTCATATGTGGAATTTAAGAAACAAAACAGAATCATAGGGGAAAGAAGGGGAAAATAAAACAAAATCAGAGTGACAAACCACAAGAGATTTTTAACCATAGAAAACAAACTGAGGTGCTGGAGTCGGGGAGGAGGTAACTGGGTGATGGACATTAAGGAAGACACATGATGTAATGAGCACTGGGTTTTATATAAGATGAATGAATCACTGAGCTCTACCTCTGAAACTTATAATACACTATGTTAATTAATTGAATTTAAAAAATAGATACTAACCTTTTATCAAAAAAATAAAAAATAAAGCAAAATGGTGTTAATAAGAATGAACTATATATTATGGTTCAAGGTCCAACAATGGCGCTTACTCCCTGTAGTTTGAAATCTGAAGTGAAATCTAAAGTGTGTTAAATCTTCTGGTTGATTTCTGGTCACATTATGTTTCTCCCTTCTGTATTTATTTGCATATTACTGTCTCAATTAGCATTTTATTCTTATGTAAATTGCCAATTCCTTAAATGTTCCCAAGGACTCCTCTTGCCCCCGTCATGGGAAACCCCCATCTCTTGGGAGTTTGGTTGCTAATTGTTTAGGGATTTTTTGCCCCCTGGTCGCTAATTACCTCCTGTGGAATTCTCTGTTCTAGTCTTACCTTCTCCACGTCCTTTCCCTCAAGCTGAACATTACTGGATACTACCAGAATCAGGCTGAATACCACCAGAACCCTCCACATCCCAAAGTACTTCCTACATAAGGCCGCATGTGTCCAGCACACATTGTATTGGGGCAGTAGAAAGGATTAATAACACTTAGTCTACAGCACAGCAAAGAAGTTAGAACTGAACATTTATTGTGTATGCTCTGAAGTTTTGGGGGCATTCCCATACCAAATTCTGCACCCAGGGACACCTGGTTGGCTCAGTTAGTGGAGCATCTGACTCTCCATCTAAGAGTTGTGAGTGTAGACATTATTTTTTTTTTTAAGATTTTATTTGTCAGAGATAGAGAGAGCATGCACAATCAGGGGGAGGAGAAGGCAGAGGGAAAAGAAGGCTCTCCACTGAGCAAGGAGCTGGCTGTGGGGCTTGATCCCAGGACCCTGGGATCATGACCAGAGCCGAAGGCAGACGCTTAACCAACTGAGCCACCCAAGCACGTAGACATTATTTTTTTTAAAGATTCTGCACCCAGTTACAATGTGTGAGGTTTTTCCCCACACCAAGCAATTCTCCAAGGGTATCCTACAATTTAACTCAGTTCTAATACTATCTACCTTGAGATAGCATCAGGTCCCACAGGCTAAGTGTTTAGTTCCACCTGACTGCCCACCAGCCACCACCACTTTAGATGCCTCCTCACAAATTCAAGTTGTCACCTGTTCTTCTGACCCACTGGTATAGATCAGAGGTTCCAACGACCCCGTCCTTGAGTTAGATTAATTCACTAAAGCAGCTTGCAGAACTCAGAAAAGCACTTGACTTACTAGATTACCAGTTTATTACAAAAGGATATAACTTGGGAAAAACCAGATGAAAGAGATGTATAGGGTAAAGTATGGGGTGGCAGGGGCGGGGGGCAGAGCTTCTATGCCCTCTCCTACAGCATACTACTCTCCTTGTATCTTCACATGTTCATCAACCAGGAAACCAGTTACAATGGTTTTGGGTACTTGTGGGGGCTTCATTTCAGAGAGGAATGATTGGCCAATGGTAATTAATTCAGCACCTGCTCTCCTCCCTCAGCAGTCGGTGGTTGGGGGGGGGGGGGTGGAACTAAATCTTCTAATCACAAGGTTGGCTCCCCTGGCAACCAGCCCCCATCCTTAGATGTTTTCCAAAAGTCACTTATTAACATAACAAAAGCTCTCATCACAGGAAATTACATGGGTTGGGGAGCTCTGTGCCAGGTATGAAGATGAAAATCAAATATATATTTCTTATTATAAAGCACAATATCATACCACCTCTGGGAGCTTCTCAAGGACATTGCTCCCACAAAGCCTGTTGCTTCACCAAGCTTCCTTCTTAGCTCCATTTCCTTAGCTTCCTAGTCCAGTTCTAATTCTTCAACCACCCCACCTCACCTCCTCCATGATTGACTTTCCTATTACTTCTCTTATGGAAAATTAAATCTTTCTAGCTTTTTTGTTGTGGTTCCTAAATAAGTCAATCTTCTTTCAAAAACAAACCCTGATTTCAAATTTATTAAGTAATGTCATAAGCACTCTGTATTATACCCATTGGCCCATCATTCTCTAATCAGCATTTGATTTTATCAGTATAAAATACTGAACTATTATTGAGACATGTTTGCTGGCAGTTTCACTTGACAATTATTTTTGTAGAAAGAAGAGGAAAAACCAGTTATTGAACACCTACCTTGTGCAAGCCATTGAACGAGATAGCTCTCATTTTATCTTTGGTCAACAGTGGTGCCCAACACCTGCAGTCAACTAGAGCTCATCTGCAGTTGCTTTATTTACATCTGGCCACATACTCTTTGGCTTATGTCTGTCAACTGTCTACTTCTGTTTCACTTTCCATAAAGGCATGCAACTTTGCCTTCTGGTATTCTGCAGTGGTGCTAGTCAAAGATTAGTCTGTAAATAGTTGCACTGAATCACCTGGAAATTTATTAGAAACTCATTACCTTAGGGGCACCTGGGTGGCTCAGTGGGTTAAGCCTCAGCCTTTGGCTCAGATCATGATTTCAGGGTCCTAGGATTGAGCCCCACATGGGGCTCTCTGCTCAGCAGGGAGCCTGCTTCCCCCACCACCGCCTTCCTCTGCCTACTTGTGATCTCTGTCTGTCAAATAAATAAATAAAATCTTTAAAGAAAAAAAAAAGAAACTCATCACCTTAGAATCAACTCTAGATGTACTTCCTATCCCTAGGTGGTTAGTATGCACATCAGTGTTAGAGAAGCACTAATTAGAGAACCAAGTATTTACTAGGATCACAGAAGCTTTACAAATACTTCCTGATTAAGTTCTGTATTCAACCAGGACTGCTAACTCAGCATAAGAAGAAGTTGATGACCCTGTATCTCCAGAACAAAAAGCAAAATTGTTTAACAGTGCAAAAAAAAGTCAATAATAAGTCAATAAGTCAATCTTCTTTCAAAAGAAGACTTATTTGACTTATTTGATTCTGAACGTAAGCTAGTCACAAAAATTTTTAAATTAATTTTCATCCTTCAAACTCCCTTCCATATCCCCTAATAAAGAAGGTTTCCTTTTGGCCACACCTTAACTGTAAATACTTCATTTTTAACTTTTGTGAACTTACCCATTCCATTTAGATAATAGATTGCTACTTTTGTTCCTTAAGGTTTGTAATTGCCATGTGTTTCAGTAATGATATCTTTGAAGGAAGTAGTATGGTTTAAATTTCACTTATGTTAGGAAAATTTTACAAATATGAGTAAATCCTCTTTGAAAGTGCCAAATGGCATTTTTGCTAGTTCTTTTACAGCCAGCAAAAAACCACCATAGATGTCTGTCCTTACCTATAGTGCTTCTTTCCTAGTTGTAGTTTTGTTTGCTAGCAAAGGGGGAGACAAAGGGTGTAGAAATATGAAATAGGGTTAAATAAGAATAAGTTACATATTATAGGTTTTTAGGGGCCTATAAACTTTTAGGGACACCTGGGTCGCTCAGTAAGTTAAGTGCCCAGCTCTTGATCTCAGGTCAGGGGTTCTTGATCTCAGGGCTGTGAGTTCAAGCCCAACGTTTGTCTCCACTAAAAAGGAAGGAAGGGAAAGAGGGAGGGGGGAAGAGAAAGAGAGAGAAAGAAAGAAAGAAAAGAGAAGAAAAGAAAAGAAAGAAAAAACTTTTAAATGCTCAACAAGTAGGGGGAGCTGAATTGGGTGGGGGAGCAGGAAGCTCAAAAGGATATTTGTTGAACTGTTTGTTTTGTTTTTTTTTTTAACTCAAATAGTTTCCAAAAAAACTAAACTTCCTGGTTTAACTTTAGATTTAAACTTTAACTTTAAACTTTAGTTTAACTTTAGATTTTCAAGCAACATTTTTACAATCTCTCTTGCTATAAAAATAGATCTAATACATAATTTCAAATTTTACTAATAAATTTATGGCCATGTCATAAAGATATTGAAAGCTATATAAATAAGTACATTTGGGGGCACCTGGGTGGCTCAGTGGGTTAAGCCGCTGCCTTCGACTCAGGTCATGATCTCAGGGTCCTGGGATCGAGTCCCGCATCGGGCTCTCTGCTCAGCAGGGAGCCTGCTTCCCTCTCTCTCTCTCTGCCTGCCTCTCTGCCTACTTGTGATCTCTCTCTGTCAAATAAATAAATAAAATCTTTAAAAAAAAAAAAAAAAGAAAGAAGTACATTTGAAATTGACACATACAAGCTTTATATTGTTTTTTTCTTCCTTTTGTTTTTCAATAATATAATTGGATTTTCTTATGTAATTTTATCATAAGCAGGGTAGATGTTGTCTCATAGTCTTTATAACTACTTAAAATGACCAGTGGGTCAAGTCTCATAATATATTTATCTACCCATCTCAGGGCATTCAAATCATTTCTCAAATATTTCTCGTTGTAAGCAATGCTTCAAGAAACACATTCATGAGTATTATTATTTCTACATGTTGCCTTATTTACTTGGGGTCCAAAAATGCTAATAGACATATTTATTTTAAAAATAAAAATAATTTAGAGAAAATAATTTAACTTTAATTGAAAACTGTAGTTGAATAAAATATGAATATTTTCTAAATGTAATTCCCCCCATCTTAACTCCAAAAAATTCTTGTATTTCTTTAAAAGAAAAAAAGAACTTCCACAAGAAAAATTCAAAAGTAACTATCCAGGTAACTTAAATATATTTGCTTTTCTCTGTCAGTTACCTGGCAAATTTGAGATTAATCCCCTTTCTGGTTGAACTTTGCTTTGCATGAATAGACACAATCCTTAAGGTTAATAAGTATAGTTAAAGCTCTTAGTCTTCCAACCTATTTAGTTCTCCAGATTATTTATTTCAGCAAAGAAATATTTTAACAAAGGGGTTAAAGGATTAGAATGCTAATTCATAAATTTTGTGGGGTTACTACCCTAGAAACTTCAGCTTCAACTATTAACTATTCATTTTTAAAGGACTATACTGATATTTCTTATACCTATTTTATTCTCTGCTACTTGTCTTAGATTTTTAAGTGTGGTGTCAAAATCCAAGGGGAATAAAAAAATTCTTAGATAAATGATGAGCAAACCCTCTAAAGTTAAGAGAGAAATGTTAGTGGATTATGTGACAATAGTTTTTACAAAAATATTGTCACTGCTTTGAAAACCTTAAAGATGCTTTACCAAATGAAATGGTTTATGTAAGTGAACACACATTCTGAAATGCGCTGTGGCCTGGCAACCTTCTCTTCTGTGAACACAGAATTTCTGGGCCTCAGAACGGCGTTCAGAATGCCGTTGACAAATGATAATTAATGTAATTGTGAACAGCTGTTTCCTGGGCCTGTGCCTTTTCAAGCGAGGGGGCTGAGCATAATAAACACCATCACCCCGCTAGGCTCGGGGGGGAAAGGAGTTGAGAGACATGAGAGGTGAGTCTTCTGAGAACATTGAAAATGTGAGAAATTTCACTTCCTGTTTTTTCATTTTAGAAGGAAAGACTTGTCTTTTATCTCTTACATTTTATTACTGATTCTCGCTGGGAATATTAGCAAAGGATCCATCCAGAATTTAACTGTTTGTTTGTTTGTTTTTTCAATAAGGAAAAGAGACACTCCTAAATCATTCTCAAAAAGTATAATGAGTCAACAGATAAGTTTTGTTTGTTTGTTTGTTTGTTTTTTAGTCAACAGATAAGTATTAATAATGTCTTACTGTGACAGATTTGTGTTAAGTTCTGGGCTTTAATTTTTTTTTTTTCTCATGAAAGTAGATTGTCTTAGAACTTCCAAGATTAATGATCTCTGACAACTGTAAGAGAAATTATATAAAACTATATAAAAAATATATAATTACTAGGAAATGTAAAATTAAAGATAATGGAAGCTGTTGAGGCTAGTGTAGTTATGAATTCATATGAAATGTTAAGTTATTAGGTCTCAACATATCTTCTGTTAATTCTTATCAAACTCAGCCAATTAATCACTTCACCTCGTAACTATCAATCACGTACTGCTGACAACAGCCATTTTCTAGCCTGAAGTTTAAAGTATGCAGAATTCTTTTTTTATTGTTTGTTTTTGTCTCCCTTTTGTTTTCATAAATATTCTGAACTGTTTTGCAAATTGTTTCCCTTTTATCTAATCATCCACAATTGGCTATTTTCCCTTACCTCAAGAAAAATATTGCTGTAGAGATTTGAGTTTCCGAAAAAAAAAAAAAAAAAAAAAAGAAGTATTGCTTGACTTATAACCTTTAAAAGAAAACCCAGATGAATTTATTTTCAACTTTTTTTGTATCTTGAGATATATATATGTATGTGTGTGTGTGTGTGTATATATTTTTTTTTTTCTGACCTTTGAGCAACACAGGTTTAAACTGTACAGATTCACTTATAACAGATTTTTTTCAATAAATACAGACCAGTACTGTAAATGTATTTTCTCTTCCTTATGATTTCCTTAATAACATTACCTTTTCTGTAGCTTACTTTATTGTGAGAATACACTATATAGTACATATAACATAAAATGTGTGTTAATCAACTTATCGGTAAGGCTTTCAGTCAACAGTAGGCTATTAGTAAAGTTTTGGGGGAGTCAAAATATATTCAGATTTTCAACTACATCGGGGCTCAGCGCCCCTGACCCGTGTATTGTTCGAGGGTTTGTGTGTGTGTGTGTGTGTGTGTGTGTGTGTGTGTCTGCATGCACATGTGCATATCAGAAGAGACAACATATTAATATATGTTGGTGGCTTAAGTATGTATCTGCTGACCTTATTGAGTAAGCTGTTTCTTAAGTTTTGATTTACAAGAAGTCTTGAGAAATCTAACTGCTCAAAATTTCTTTTTCTTTCCTTTCTTTTTTGGATTTTTTGTTTATTTATTTGAGAAAGAGAGAGCAGAGTAAGCAAGAATACAAGTGGGGGACAGAGGGAGAGGGAGAAGCAGGCTCCGCCTGAGGGAGCCCGATGCAGGTCTCAATGCCAGGACCCTGGGATCATGACCTGAGCCAACGGCAGCCACTTAACCAACGGAACCACCCAGGCACTCCTACCTGTTAAAGAATTTCTTCCTCCTCTCCTCCTCCTTGTCCTCCTTCTCCTTCTTCTTCTCCTCCTCCTTGTTCCTTGTAACATAGACCAGCTTTCAGCTGAATCACTAGCAGCCCTATTGAACCACGCAGGAGGTGACCACTGGAATGGAAGTCACGTGCTTAGGATAACGGATAAGGAAAATAAAAGCTTGGGTCACCAATCCTGTCTTAAAGACATCCCCAGACTAAGAGAAAATAAACTCTATCAAGCTTAAGTCACTGTCATTTTGTCTTCTTTCATACTGTTTTGCTTCAATGTGGAGCTGAACATGATCCTAACTGATACACAGAGACAGCATGGACGTCATGGAGTACACAGGAGAACAACAGTGAGCTGGCTCACCCACCAAACCCTCACCAAGACCAATTAGAATTAGAGCACATTCGTGGGGAAACAGCAGTTTTAAATGAACTTTTTTTTTAGTACAATATTTTTTTTAATTTATTTTTTATTTATTTTCAGCGTAACAGTATTCATTATTTTTGCACCACACCCAGTGCTCCATGCAATCCATGCCCTCTCTAATACCCACCACCTGGTTCCCCAACCTGCCACCGCCCCCTGCCACTTCAAACCCCTCAGATTGTTTTTCAGAGTCCATAGTCTCTCATGGTTCACCTCCCCTTCTCCTTCTCCTTCTCCCCCAACTCCCTTCTCCTCTCCATCTCCCCTTGTCCTCCATGTTATTTGTTATGCTCCTCAAATAAGTGAAACCATATGATAATTGACTCTCTCTGCTTGACTTATTTCACTCAGCATAATCTCTTCCCTTTAACATAAGATTACAAAATATTATGGGTTGGCATAAGGATTTCTTACCAGGGGGACGCCTGGGTGGTTTAGTTGGTTAAGTGGCTGCCTTGGGCTCAGGTCATGATTCCCAGAGTCCTGGATTCAAACCCTGCATCGGGCTCCCTGCTCAGCAGGTAGCCAACTTCTCCCTCTCCCTCTGCCTCTCCTCTTGTTCATGTTCTCTATGTCAAATAAACAAATAAAATCTTTGAAGGAAAAAAAAAAGAAAGAAAGGATTTTTTTTACCAGGGAAAGAACACCCAGATTGTGGTCTACAATGAAAAGCAGAAAACTCCATTATAAATTTCCCTTCTTAGGGTACCTGGGTTAACTTAGTTGGTTAAGTATCTGGCTCTTGATTTTGGCTCAGGTCATGATCTCAGGGTCATGAGCTTGAGCCCCAAGTCAGGCTCTGCACTCAGTGTAGAGTCTGTTTGAGATTCTATCCCCCTGCTCATGCTTACTTGCTCATTCTCTCTCTTTCTCTCTCTCCCCCGAAACCTAAAATAAATAAATAAATAAAGTCTTTTTTAAAAATAAAAAATTTAAATTCTTTTCAACCAAAGGAGCCTTACCCATAAATGTAACTTTCTTGATACTTAATATTGTAACTACGTGTTTGCAGTTTTCTCCCACTATTGAAAAGTAAAAGAGGAGGTAGTGGTGTGTATCATTGATAATGTATGCTTACAATATTTTACTTGTATGTAAAAATTAAATGATAGTGGAGTATAACTTTTAGTACCAAGAAAATATTTTGCCATATGTTAAACACTTTCTTCCTAAATAAAAACAGTTGAATTCCTTTTATAGTAATGTCAAAGGTAATTTTAAAAACACACAAACAAGTTCATAGCAGCATTGCTTGTAATAGCCAAGAATTGTAGAGAACCTTAAATAGTCTGGCAACAAAATAGAAAATCTATGGTACTTGTGGTATGTCTAGGGGATGGGACACTACATAGTAATGGAAATGAACAGATACACACAAATACATAGATGAACTCACGAACACAGTAAAAGAAGCCAGACACAAAAGAGTATATGGGGTGCCTGGGTGGCTCAGTGGTTTAAGCCTCTGCCTTCGGCTCAGGTCATGATCTCAGGGTCCTGGGATCGAGTCCCACATCGGGCTCTCTGCTCAGCAGGGAGTCTGCTTCCTCCTCTCTCTCTCTCTGCCTGCCTCTCTGCCTACTTGTGATCTCTCTCTGTCAAATAAGTAAATAAAATCTTTAAAAAAAAAAAAAAAGAGTATATGGCATATGAGTCCATGTATGTAAAGTTCAGAAGTAGGCAAAACTAATTCCCCATGGTGGCAGTTAGGATGGTGAGTTCCTTCGTGGGAGCCAGTGACCAGGAGGAGGCAAAATGGGCCTTCTGGGGAACTAATAATTCATCTTGTTCTCACACCTGATAAAAATTCACCTGACTATAAATTTATGATTTTGTACCTTTGCATATATAAGATATACTGAAATAAAAATTGACTTGGAGAAAAGCAACTCGAAATCAACACCACCTAATTCCGATTTTTTTCCCATCCTTACTTCCTGAATCTAACTAAGCAGTTAAAACATTCACCATCCTACAGTGTGGCCAGCACCAGGATTTTGAGGGACACAATGATCACCTCTTCTCCATCCTTCGTTTTTCCTGGATAGTCTCATTTTTGAATGGGTCCCTCTGAGTTCCTTTTGTATATTTGTATCTTCTCTGACTTCTCCAGTATTGCCTTTCGGGGAGGGGGACTGGGGAGGGCAGTGGGTCTCAAATTCTAGATTTCTCTCTATCTGGTGTCTTTTTTTTATCCATTTTTTAAAATTTGCTCCCACTGGCCAAGACTCCATTCTAATCAGCAGCAGTCCTAAACAAGTAGGCCCAGTCAGTGGTGACAGGTCCTGACTTTTGCGGTACATATGCTAGTTGTGACTGATCAGTGGTTCACGTATTATCCTAGTGTGGGTTATTACACTTGGAGCTTTCGCTTTATTTTTTCTTCCTTCCCCTACTAGAGCTTTCACTTCAGCTCATCTGAAGGGGTTAAAAAAATTAATGTGCTATAGGCTTGGCTCTTAAAATTCGTTATTATTTATTATTAATTATTATTATTATTATAAATGTTTTCTGTAGCCTTGCCATGCTTTTTATAATTGACAACAGAGCTCTAAAAGCCACCAGAGCCAGACCCAGAGGACCCTCTAGCAAGAAGGACATAATGCGGTTCACGGCAGCGTCTCTTGGGAGCGTCAGGAAGCTTACAGACCCGGCCCTCGTGCCAGGAGAGCCTGATGAGCAGTGTCACAACTATACCACCCCTTCTTCAGGGAATGAAGAGAAGACTTTGGCCTCTTTCCAGGGGTCCTCTTATCTTCACATAAATTCCTCTATTGATAAATAACAAAGCAAAGATGTGGTTGATAATGGTCACTACTGTGGCATAGAGAGTGATCTGCCAACCTTTCTTAATGTCGTAATTCTTTATGCAGTACATTGGGGTAAGAGGGGCTGGTCTTGCTGGATGAAGGGCAGGAGAGACACCTTACTACTTGAGGTTCTCCCCTCCCACCAACAGCTTCTAAAAGGGCTCTGTGGATCACACAGTCACACGGCCCTGAATCTTTATCCTGATAAAATGGTATAGTTCCCAGGCCACTGGAAGAGCAACTTCCCAAATCCAGTCCTCCAGTGGCAGCCGGGCAAGTTGCATAACACTCACTTGTAGAGCTGATCAACATGCACATTGCCAGGCCTCATTAAATTTAGTAGTGAGTCTTAAATATGCAAGACATCTGTATATTTCACAAGGTTGCCAGGTAACTCTGATGCACAGATGAATTTGGGCACCATGGGCATGGTCAAGACAAAAACCTACACCCATACCCACGTTTCTGAAAGTGAAAACCAGGGACCATCTGCATGGGTCCCCCGCGTGTCTGGGATGTGCGTATTAGGACAGGAACAATTACACTGAGAAAAGGCACATGAGGGTTACTTTAGTTGAATTGAGCAGGAAGGCTTCAGGACTTCACTGTATTGAAAGTCGGGTGCTACTGGATCTGGAAACATTTCCATGTGAATTAAAGTTCCTATCCATAGTTTCTTTCGTGGAGTTTCTGATCTTCGGCCAGGGCCAATTTCCCTTCTGGGAGGCCCACCAAAGTCTTTGTTTTATTTGCTTATTTCATGTCTTCTCTCCTCTTCCCCCCCACCCACCTACCACACCCCACCCCCCCACCCCCCCAGAATCCTTTATCTAGGCTTGTGGTTAGGAAAATCAGTTAGGACTGATTCACATTCTTTCAATTCTCTCATTCTTGGATCTCTGTCAAAAAATAAAGTTCTTTTTTTTTTTTTTTTTCCTCTGATATACTGAGACCTCCCTTCCCCAGGACATGAAGTTGGAAAACTCTAGCTTAAGATAGAGGAAGGGCCTCAGGGTTTAAGTAAAAGCAGAGGGAATACACATGCACTTCTGGTAACTTTCTATTTCTTGATCTAGTGTTAGGCACACAGGTGTGTTCAGTTTAAAATGACACATTGATTTGTGCAACAGTACACTTGTGATTCATGCACTTTTCTACATGCATATTATAATTCAATAAAATTTACAATAAAAATTTGCTGATATCTCAAAATATTATTGTGGCCATAGGCAGACTGGTCAATCGATCAGTAGAGGCAAACAAAGATAGAGATACAGGTACCTTCTGAGTAAAAACTATTAATGGAAACTGTTTCAGTATTTTAAGTACAAGTCATTTTTAATATCTTTGATTTGAATTCTTCAATTTATCCATATCCTTAAAATTTTCAAAAGCTTTAAAATTTAAAAAGAAATTTTCAAAGTCTCTATTCTAAATGAGAACAATAAGCAACAGCAAAAGCAATTTCCCATTCACACTACTTGAGGATGACCTTTTGAGGGGGCTGCTCCAGTAGGGAATTCTGAGCCCATCCTCTTTCACCTAACTTTATTATCGTGGAGTTCATTCACGCAAGAGTATGTCCATCTGTGGCCAGATCTGCAACACTTGCAGGAGCCAATAGAAAACTTCAAAGAACTTACAAGAAACAGAACGCTTTTCAGAGAGCCTTGCAAAGTCAGAACTCTGTAAATAATTATATAAGAAGCCACTTAATGTCTGCTTGACTGATGGGAAGTTCAATTGTCATAGGGCAGCCGCTGAATAGAAAATAAAGTGTTTTTAAAGTTGAAAGAGACAATACTCCTCTCTGCCTTCTCCCAAGGGTCAGCGTTCTACAACATCCCTGCCAAAGAATCACATAAGGTCCTCCTGACTGGCATTTCCAAGGGTGGCTTAAAAGAAACTGGAAGCCGGCAGAATTACTTCCAGTGCCCAGATTCTCTCTCAGATCCCCTCTGCTCGCCACCGCAGTCCTTACTCCCACCCCATATCACCCCCAAACACACCATTCAGCTTCTTATTTTTTTTCTCTTTCTTGCTCTCAGGAGGATGACATTAAATTCAATCTTTTCATCAAATACACGTAAAACAGCAACTCCCTGGGATTGGCCGGTAATTAGTGTTACCTGAAGACAGTTGAACGTGTTCCCTGTGTTCTTCCCAGGGAATTCTGGAAAGAGAGTTTTCAGAACAGGTGGTAGGATGGGTATTTCTGGCCAGAAAGCATCTCTGCCTCACCTCAGTGTTGTGCTGAGTCATGTTACCCCACAACGTCATACCATTCCTCTCTTGTTTTGGGTTTGTGTTTTTTTTTTTTCAGATTGCACGAACGCCAGTTATCTGGGTTTTAGGAGAGCATTCCTCTGCCACAGCGTCTGCTACTAGGTGCAGGGAAGTGGTTCCTTGTGGCAGTGGCTTCTACCCTCTGTAAACAAGGGTGTTTGCAAAGGGTTAGCATATCCCCTCTCTCCCAGACCAGGCTGCTGTCCCCTGCTCTAAGCCCAGTGCCTAGCATGTGAATGTTAGGGATCAGTGAGCTCACCCCCCAACCACTTTCATATGGCCCTTCAACACAGTCCTGCCTCCTGCTTGGAACAGTGGGTGTTTAGCTTCTATGTACCTCCATTCCTCATCTGTCAAACAGGGAGAGCAACAGTGCCTACCAAATGGCATTATTAGGAAGATGAAATAAGTTCACACCAGAAAAGTGCTTGAGCACAGTGCCTCGTGATCAATACTCAGTCTGCGGGAGCTGTGGAGTCACCCAAAGCATTCTCCTCAGACTTCTCCACATGAGGGAGGTCAGAACTCCGGGGTGACCTCTTATTTGTATTTTGCATTAGGTCCTACTTCAAGTAGTCCCCTACTGGGATATTCCTCATCCTGGGGTCCCAGCTATCAATCATTAGTGCTGGAAGCGTGCCAGGTACACTGACATCCCTTGGCTCCTTTAATCCCCACGACGACCCTCTGAGGTAAGTGCTGCTGTTCTCGGTTTACAGATGACAAAGTGAGGTACACAGAGGTTCACTGACCTCCCAAGGTCACCCAGCTACTAGCTGGCAGGACTGGGATTAGAATATAAGCAGTCTAGCCCCACAGTCCACAGCAGCCGCAGTCCTGTACTGTACACCACACTGCCTACCGTCCGCCTCAGGCCAGAAGGTGCAAACGTGCCTCACGGTCCGAGACAGGGACTGGCTGAAACAGGCCTGCCTCCTGCACTGCTCCCAGCTTGCGCTCGGATGCCCGCCTGGGGATAGAATGTTTGATGTTCTGAGTGCTTTGAAAATTTCAAGTATTTTTCACATCCGTAGTCTGTAAACACTTTCATTGGACAGTCACAGATAAAAATAGCATGATTTTTAGCAGCTAATACTTTGAACAGTTGTAGGGGAAGGAAACTAATTTTGCTTCTATCCTTCTACATTCTGTGGCTGAGACAACCCCCCTGTAATAAAAGAAAAACAGGAGGCGGAAAAAAAAAAAAAACATTTTAGGTTCACATATGCAAGAGCTCTACAAAGATGAGCTTTAGAAAGGTGGCCAGACAATTGAGGGTTGCTTACACAGCCTCCTGAGCCAAGGAAAGGGACAGAGGGCCAGGGCTTCAAAGAGAAGAATAGAAAATGTTCGGTAAACAAAGTCTGCCCTGCCATGCAGATAAATCTCTCCAGTGAAAAAGTTCTGTCTGATAGTAGCTCTCTTCCTGGTACAGGCCCCTTTCTAATGTAAATTTCCCGTCTAGTCTGTTTTCAGTTTCCCCTGTGTCTGCAGTTTCTCAAAATAACCCTATGTCGAAGAGGCATATTTTGGGGCAGCATATTCTGCTACTTTTCACACTTAATGTAGGCTAGGAACTGAGCTAAGTGCTTTATATTGATCCTTTCACTTAATTTTCACAAAAACTCTAGGAGATAGGTATTGTGACTCCTCCCACTCTATCGATGGGACTTGGAGAAGTTAAGTAACTTGCCCAGTGTCACACAACCAGCACCTTATAGGGCTGTGATGGGGAATAAATGAGATAAGTCTGTAAGTAAGTGCTTCTGCATGATTTGTGCTGTCCCCAGACTGTTCAATGACTAGAGAAGGTAGGATTCTTTATCTCACTGTCTTAGGAGAGACCATTCTGATTCAGTCAATGTAGAAAGACATCTTCACCACTAAAACGACCATACAAATTACCAGCTAGCAGAAAGATTTTTAAATCCGCTGCCTATGGAAAATGTTCTGATTCATCAAATCTCCTTTCAACTCAAGTTAACTTCTGGCTCCCTAACTGATTTAACTTAATGGGTTTAACACTAGGAATTTTGTAGGGGAATAAACTATAGTCAGAACTACAGCATACATTTCTTCTTCTTTCATCTAATTATATTATTATTACATAAAAGTTTGGTGGGAACTATGTTTTATAACCTGAAATATGTCCATCCCTGCAGAACAAACACTGTAGTAACACTTTCTCCTTTTCTATCCTCGTTCTAACTTCAAGTCTTGTCCATTCTTCCCAGCCACCACCTCTCCAAAGCCAACCAGACCATTACTCCTGGTTCCATTTTGGGATGTAACAGTTCCCAGTTTCCAACATTCTCAGGGGCAGTCTTGACCAAAGAAGTTATTAAGCAAGCAAATCTTCCTCTTCCTATTACGGACCTCTCCTACCACGATTTAACTATGTTATCAGGTTAGAAGACTTGTTCCCCATCTTGGGTGAGGATGAAGGGAAGACAAGAGTGCTGAGGAAGAACACCCTAGTCTGCCACACTCTGTGTCATCCTCTGCCAAGCTGCAGGAGAACCCGCACTGCTCAGAGCCCGAGCAGGAAAAGGGTTTGGCTCCTTTCCCCACCTCCCCCGTCCTCTTATGGGAACTAGTGTCACAAGTTCCCAGAGCCTTCCGAGGGTTAGCAAGCATACTTTTGAATGCCTTCCTTCTCCCTGCCCTTTTCTTCTCCTCTCAGACCCTGATCTCTCTGCTCATTGGAGTGGATCCTGAGGCACTGCCTCCACACATCCCCACTAGCTTAGAAAGGTAAGGACAGGAGGAGTAGGTGGGTGACATGGATGGTGGTGTAGTCACTGCCTAGTCACACCACTGTCGAGGGGGAGATTCCCATCCTAGGGTTCTGAAGATGGCCAAACAGCTGACGGCTAACATGGGACAGATGAAATCAAAAGCAGCTTCTTAGTCACACACACCCTCACAGCCTGGAGAAGGGGGGCACAGCGCCCCCTGCAGGGCCATATGGAGGTTGCCCTCGGATGCCTGTGAACAGAAAGGGGCTGTGGGAGTCAGGCTTTGTAGAGTCAAGAGGATGAGGTGCCCTCTGGCTCAAATATGATTGCCTTGTTTGAATAATTCCACAGGCTGGCAAGAAACTAAAACCCATTAGTGAGGGATAAGCAGAAACTGTGTCTGGCCCCCTTGATAAGGAAGGTGGTTTGGCAAGGGAGCCTTATCCGTGAAAGTAGAGTGGGGATTCAGCCATTCAAGCCCTTCCCAATTTTACCAGCTGTCAGGGCAACACATATTACTTTTAGGCCTTATATCACAGAAGGTGAGTACAAAGGGAGTCTGCGAAAAATAGCTTTCAGCGTACACAGGTAGATGAAGAGCAAGTTAAAAACTTGAGAGACAAAGTCTATCATGCAAGCCTGATGTTGTTCAAAGCCAGAAATAGAGTGTGATGTTCAGGAGCCCTTCATGAGGCAGAGCTCTGCTCTCAAGTCTCCAGATACTCAAATATTAGCTCGTTTCATTTTTTTCCTTCTTTCATAAGAAACATGTTTGCTTTTTATTAAACCTAGGTAACTATTTGGGAGAAAATATATTGTTAGGATTATGTAAGATTCAGAGAGGGAAAGCACACAAAGTCTTATATCAATGCAAGGTCACCCTTTCAATACACTAAGAATAACACGGGCCCCCACCTTCACACAGAACTTACTGTGTACTTTACTCACACCACCTCTTGGTGAATTCTCCTGCCTGCCCAGTAAGCAACGTGTTATCCTCAGAAGGGAAAAAGCCATAAAGTCAGAGAGCTACTAAATCCCAGAGCAGGGATTTTACCTGAAGCCTGCATAGATCCCGATACAATTGTTCAACATTTCACTAAGAAGTGTCTAATCTGGTGAATGAACAATAATACTGTGTCTTTAACTTTATAGTAAATTTGAGGAGACCAGTTATTCGATGACTTAGTCATTCAGAAGCTAATGTTTGACTCTCTACTGTGTGCCAGCCATTGTTCCAAGAGGAGTGAAGCCTCTTTCCTTCATGATTCAAAGAATCGTGTGGGAAGATGGAGATCCACTTCTGACCATGAAGGAATAACAGGCCAGGTCTATGACCTTAAAAACTAAACAGAAATGAACAAAATATACGAAACAGAGGTTTTTAGATAATAGACAACAAGCAGTAGAGAGATGTGACCCTGCAGAAAAGAAAAACAAACAAGCAAGTCCCATGATAGCCCTAACTCACCGCCTAGTTTCCAGGCCTCAGCACCCAAACAAAGCCCAGCAGTCTCCCTGGGTTGAGGAGACCGAGTGGAGAATTTGGGGAAGCCAAAGCAGCTACAAGAGAGGAGAGAGCTGAATGGAGAGGAGGGAGCCTCACAAAGAGAAATTTCTAGAAATTTCTTGAGGATTCCTCTGGCATCTCAAACTAAATACTGTTCAGTGCGTGCATGTGAAGAAACCACCACAGCCAAGAAAGGAGCACCTCAAGAAACAGGACAATTCCTGGGGCTCACACAGGACTTGGGAGTGCTTTGTGTTTCCACAAGGCAGAGTGGAAAATGTAATGTGCACTGCCTTTGCTGTGGGCCTATAGACTGCTCTGGTCCCAGCAAACAAGGCTCAAAAGACAGCCACCAAAGGATCAAATTATGTTCAAGTATTTTTTTAAGACTATGTTCAAGTATTTTAATTGCAGAAAAAGCCACAAGAATATCTAAAGGAATATTATCCAATAAGCAAAGAGGTAAAATTCATATCTGGCATCCAATAAAAAATCACTAAGTTTGCCAAAAGGCAGGCAGATACAATCCCTGATGAGAACAACAAAATAATCATGCAAGGGAAACAGTCCCAGAAATGACACAGATGATAGAATTAATAGATAAGGACATTAAAATAATGATAATAAATGTATTCCATATGTTCAAGAAGGTAGAGAAAAGACTGAGCTTGTTAAGACATGGATGATATGAAAAAGATTCAAATTTGACTGCAAGGCATGAAAAGTAGAACGGATGGTTGTTGGGGTGTCCCAAGCCCACCCACAGGTTGGACTGCTCACTAGCATGGCTCAGAGGGCTCATTACCACAGTGGGAGAGTAATCACAGCTAGAGCCTATCACAACACAACCATACTTAGCAGCCCTGCAAGGGAAGAAGACAGATAAGGTGGAAGCTGCAGGAATTCAGGCACAGACATCCGAAGCTCTCCCTCTGGGGCTGGAGTGGGTAAGGAGTAGAGGAATAGTCACACAGAACATGCTCCTTCCTCCCAACAAAACTCTATGTTTCTTCCCAGGGAAGCCTGCTTGAAGACTCAAAAGTCCGGGGCTTGACACACTCTACAACTGCCAAAATTCCAGACTCCCAGCGGGAAGGCTGGTGTTCACTATAGATATATCATTTGTACAATTAATCTAGGTTGAGGCAAACTGGTACAGCAGGGTCCCCAGTGGTCAAAATAGCCTTATCAATGTGGGAAACATTCCAAAGCCAAGTTCCAAGATGGCAGCCAAGGGCTAGCCCCCCAGATAGGTCCTTCTAAAAGGTATGCACAATTGCCTATGCAGGGACACCTGGGTGGCTCAGTCAGTTAAGGGTCTACCTTTGGCTCAGGTCATGATCCTGGAGTCTTACATCAGGCTCCCTGCTCAGCCTGGAGCCTGCTTCTCCCTCTCCCTCTGCCATGCCCCCCCACCTGTGTGCATGTGCCCTCTCTCAAATAAATAATAAATCTTAAAAAAAAAAAAATGTTGCCTGCACAAATGAGATGGACATCAGAGTAGGCACTGCTGAAGAAACAATTATTGTATCATAGAGGTTATCCAAAATAAAAGCGAGTGAATATGACAGCCCCTGAGTTTCTGCCTTGGGTGATTTGGAACATGGTGGCACTATGAAGGTAGGAGAGAGCGATGGGTTTTCTATAATACCTCTTAAAATATAGTTCATGGACCAGCAAGCACTAAATTAACCCATTATACAATTGTGTGTAGTCGCCAAGCACTAGTCAGATCTTTAGTTGAGTGTTAATTTCTGAGATCTCCGTAACAGAAAGCTTGGTCGGAATATTTCCATATAACCAAAACAAAACAAAACGAAGCTTTTAAACATCTTAGTAAATGGCCTCCCTCAGAAGTAAAGGAAAAATGAATAAGAAAGGATACAGTATATGAATTAGTATGAAAGAATGAGGGAGGAAACATTCGCCTTCAGCATATAAAGCATCTTCTATACAATTACCTGATTTAATTTCCATTACAATTTAAAAAGTAAGAATTGTCTTTCCAGATGAGAAAATTGAGGTTAGGGGAGGTTGAGTAAGTGCTACACAAGAAAACAGTTAATTCCATGGAGCCAAAAATACAAGACCTTATCTCTGTCTCCAAACTCCAAACATCATTCTCTGTTTTTATTTCAACTGAGGACAAACAGAATGAAAGAGGCAATTTTTTTTTTTAACAAATATGAAAGTAGCAGTCTTGAAATGCATATGGAGTCGTTGGCACTATGCCAGTGGACAGGAAGGGGGTAGACCAAAAGTGTGATTTCCAAGACATGTAACAGCCCTAACCTCTGCCCTCTGAATTCCCTCCTGCAGAAACAATAAATAGGTTAACTCTATTCCACGTACTGAGTTTTTTTTTGTCTTATCTCTAGAGCTTTATCCCTGTATCCCTAATTCTAGCATAATGAAAACCAAAAGGCAAAGATGGGAAATATGCAATCGTTCCCCACTTTCACGTGAGGGAGACAATGTTCGTACATCATGGTGCTTTTCCCTTCTAAACCCAGATATACCCTCCAAATCCATCTCAATACATCGTTCCAGGCAGCCATTCCCAGGGATTGCAAGTAGAGCTCAGAATGAAACTTCCTTGCCATCTTTATTCTTGGATCCTCTATAACAGCATAGGGGTTAGAGCTCAGATTCTAGAATTTGGCTGCCCAGGCTCAAATCTTGGCTCTACCCCGTACTACCTCTGCGTGAATATAAATAATTACCAAACCACTCGCTGTTTCCATCTTATCTGTAACTGGAGGACAGTAAGGGTATCTACTCAGAAGGTTCTGTGAGAATTAATTACGTGAAAATGAATGTAATATTTAGGCTAGTACCTGGTACATTGTAAGGCCCTCATGTCCTACATGTTATTGTTGTTACTGCTTGATTATTAAAACCAGAGAGATGAAGCTTTGTTAATTTCTCTGGGCAACACAGAGAGAGAGCAAGTGAGGCTGACAGCTTTGAGCAAGAAGAGGAATAAAAGAAAATGGAAGAGAATAAATCCCTTCTACAATTTTTAGTCTCAGTCCCACTTATAAGGATGATTAAAGAATAATAGAGGTATGAACTAGACCATCCCTCAAAGCCTTTTCTATCCCTCTAAATTCTATAATACGTTTGACAAGGAAAAGGGAAACTTCTACAAGAAACCTTATCTAAAATATCCAACAGATGTCCAACAGCAAAGTATTTGGTTAGGTATAAACTCTGGCCTATATACACAGGGAAATACTGAATATCTCCATAAAAATGCATGTTTCAGAATACTTGATAACTAAAGAAATATTTATAATATATTAAGTTAAATGATAACATTCTAAATCAAATATAAAATATGTTCAGGTTTTATAAAATGTATACAAATATTAATACAGTATATTTGAAAAAATATTCTACATGTACACATGGTACATATAACTATATTATGTATACCAATGTATAAGATATAAATAAAACTATATGTGAAATATGTACACACGCTATCAAACATATAACAAAATGTTCACACCACTGCATTCATATGATAGGATTATCACCAATTCTTAATTTTCATAAGGAACTACATCACATTTCCAGATAAGCATATATTACTTTTATTTAGATTTTTTTTTAAACCACACATTTACAAGTTGGTCAAAATGCAAAACATTTGCTGGTATTTTTTTACTTGGCCATAACTAATTCGAGAGATATATCCTATTAGTGAAGACAGACAAAAAAAAAATAAAAGAATCGAGGTGTTTAAACAAATGTCATTCACATAATTCTGCTCCACAAAGATCCCAATTCTTTTCTATATAATCTAGAGAAAATGTGTTTTTCCCAAATAATTATGTCTAGCCTCGAATTTTCTTGTATCAGACCAAAGAGAGGTTTTTTTTAAAATCCTGTAGGTTTTTTTCAGAGCCTACAGGTCAAGCACTCAAACATCAAACAGTGCTTCCCAACTTTTGGTCTAAAACACTATTTATAACATCAGGTGACAGCATTTCTAAACCTGGATATCCCACCATACCTTGGCCCCGGTCCCCTAGAAAACAAAGCATGATGGCAAGTTTATATGGTACCACTCTTGTTCACAGAACAGCAGGAGTGAGGGCAGAGGGTGAGAGAGATGGTGAAGAAGAGAAAAACACAAGGTGGTGGCTGTGGCTTCACAAGAGGACCTATCCATTGCTTGACCACATGGACATCTCGAAGAAGGCCATTTGGAACCACTGAGCCTCAGAAGAGTTGATGGGCGGGGGTGGGGGATGAGAAAAGGCTTAAGTTCTGGCTCTCTTCTATTTCCTGTTCAAGTGCACTGCTCTCCATACTCTTGGGTTGTGCTCCCCAGCCCTGTGGTGCAGCTGCTGGGGAAGCCGAATCTCCTGTCCCACAGCACAGACTTCCTCTGAACCTGGAAATGGCAGCAAGAGCCAGAACCTTTGCCAGACATTTGATCAGACAGGGATGCATGAGAGAAGCCCTCCCAGGAAGGCTGGGATAGCAGGTCGTGGCAAGTGGCCAAGGCCTGGTGAGCAAGTGGGGCAAAGTGAGTTGGGGAGATGGATCAGTGATTATGGGATGCCCCGCTAGGTCTGGTTCACCAACCTCAGGTCACAGTTTCTTCATTTCTTCAGCCCTTAACAGTGGACCTACCACTTCTAGTGTGAGGGTTTCATGAAAACTGCTTTGAATTAAGTCAACTTTGCCTACCAGGTGTGACTTGGCACATCCCCTCTGAAATTACCTACTAAAAGCTTTATTGATCTTCAATCATTTTTTTTCCTCTAAATTCCCCCTTAAAATATTAAAAAGTGACATGTCACCACTGAAATAATGCTCCAGTGAACTAATACAAAAAGAGAGGGAAATTAATATGCTCACCTTCCTGCTTTAGTCCTTCTGTGTCATAACATTTACAGCCTGGCCTGTAAGTATGTTTTATGAAAGGAAGAGCTCCAGGCTGTGTGAGTGTTCCATTAGTTTCTCCTAATTTCAAGGAATCACACTATGTAGTTACTCTACAATTTGGTTTCCTTACTTTACTATACAGTGTATCAGAGATTCCCTCAAGGCAAATAGGAATAGCTCTGACTCAATCAAATACCACCTTCAACTTATTCCTGAGACATTTTCTTTTGGTGACTGCCATTCTTCTTTTCTTTTAATAAAATTATATTCTTTCCCATTAAAATTATCTTTAGATTCTCTTCCTAGGCTAAAATACAGGCAATATAGCACAGTGCCTAAGCACGCAGCCTCTGCTGTCAGGATGCTTGACTGTAAATCCTAACTCCACACTTAGTAACTGTGTGACTTAGGACAAGTTACTTAACCTCTCCGTGCTTCAGCATCCTTATCTATAATAGGGATTATAGTACTTACTTTCTAGATGGTGTTAGAAGATTAAATGAAATAATTCAACAAAAGCTTAAGACAGGGCCCAACACGAAGAAACAGTAACTGTTACCACTGGAACAACATTGTTAGCATCTCATAGTGCCTACATAAACAGAAACACACCCACTTAACAAAGAAACAAAAGTGAGTTGAACTCTACCTTGTGCTACAAGAGCTAAGTACAAAATAGCAACAAAGACAAAATCTCTGCTCCAGAAGAATGGTAAAGAAGATAATTAGGGACAGATAGATTACCATATCACGTGACAGATGGTCTAATAACAGTAGAAACCAACAGCTGTGGGGCTCAGCGATGGCAGTGAGTAATTGTGCCTCAGGAAAACTTCAGGTCTAAGGTAGATCTTAAAAAAATGAATAATGGGGGTGGGGGCTGCCTGGGTGGTTCAGTGAGTTAACCATCTGCCTTCAGCTCAGGTTATGATCCCAGGATCCTGGGATCAAACCCTGTTTGGCCTTCCTGCTCAGCAGGGAGTCTGCTTCTCCCTCTCCTCCCACTTGTACTTGTTTTCGCTATCTCTGTCTCTCTCAAATAAACAAATAAAATCTTTTTTTAAAAAATGAGTAATAAGAATTTGCAAGTCAGAGCTGTAGCGTTAGAGTGGGTGTTCAAGTCAAGGGAGCAATATGTGCAAAAACGAAAATAAGACTCTAAGCAGCTGACAAACATGTTCCATGGGGAGATAGTAAGATATCACAGTTTTCTTCCCATTTTCCAAAATGTCATATCTCAGTGGTTCAAGCCAGAGCATTTGGTCATCTGCCAAGCACTTTGCAAAATGTTTTGGTTCTTGTGACTCATCACCGTCATAGACTAATCAACTACTATGACTCATTTCAGCCCTCTTGGAATTTTATCTCTGCAAAGCATATCTGTCAGCATGAAACATGCCTTTCAAGTCAAAGACTAAATACTCTTGTTAAGGATTGCACCGGACAGTTGCTAAGGATCATTGTCACACTTACTAGATTTTGCGCTCCAGCATTGATTTCTGCACTGTGAAGGAGATCGTCAGGGAGCAAGAGACTGATTTTAAGCCCAAGCAAAAGGTATGGATGTCCAAATGAGGCAAGACATTTCATGTTGCTACTCTTTGATGGGGACCCAACAAGGTACATTAAAGCAAATACTGCAGTGGCACAAGTTAAAAGCTAAGAGACTCATGAATAATTATTAACACTGACAGTTCTTTTCTGTCTCCATGATTTCACAGAGTCAGAAGGGATGGAGAATTTAAGGAAAGCTTGTTCCTCTCAACTATCTCTTTTGTTTGATCATTTAAAATCGGACTTTGCTCAGTTTTTAGAATGTATGGAACATATCACCATTAAGTAGTTCTCTTATAAGAAAATGCCAACGATGGGGCGCCTGGGTGGCTCAGTGGGTTAAAGCTTCTGCCTTTGGCTCAGGTCATGATCCCAGGATCCTGGGATCAGGCCCCGCATCTGGCTGTCTGCTCAGCAGGGAGCCTGCTTCCTCCTCTCTCTCTCCCTGCCTCTCTGCCTACTTGTGATCTCTGTCTGTCAAATAAATAAATTAAAAAAATATATATTTAAAGAAAATGCCAAAGAGTGAGAAGATATTTTTTTAAATATTTGTGTCTTAGCTTCCCTAAAATTCAAAGTTCAGAAAACATTCAAAACAAAAGGAGTTTATATCATTGTTTTAATGATAGTGTAAAAGTTGGAAACAATCTAATAGGGAACATAGTAATACAATGTGGAATAATCAGTTATCAGGAAATACTGTGAAGCAACTGAAGCAATTGAACTAGATCTATGTATTATTGAGGAAAATCTGCAAAATGGAGAATATGTACATATGATACTGTTTTTTAAATGTGTAAAATATATCTACATGTTTATATTTAAAACATCAATTAGAAGCATATAAACAAGTCCAATATAGTGGTTGCTCTGAGAAAGGAAAAAGGGAATGGGAAATGATCTCAGCAGTGTCGGGTGGGGGGAAGTGATAAAGATTAAAGTAGACTTTAGGTTCAAAAACGACAAAGGAAAATATTGGTAGTTACGACATTTCTGTAGTTTTTTTCATCTTTAAATAAAAACGTAATTTTTTTCTCCTGTTATACAACTTAATTTGTATCTTCCCCTTGTCTTTGTTATCAGAGACATACACTGGTCCTACCATTTGAACTTTGGACATAGACACTCTGATTACAACATTTTTTAAGTTTTTATTTTAATTCTAGTTAGTAAACATACAGTGTAATACTAGTTCCAGGTGTACAATATAGTGATTCAACACTTCCATGCAACACCCAGCGCTCGTCACAGCAAGTGCCCTCCTTACTCCCCATCACCTGTTTCACCCACCCCCCCACCTCCCCTCTGGTAACCATCAGTTTATTGCCTGTAGTTAAGAGTCTGTTTCTTGGTTTGCCCCTCTCTGTTCTCCCCTATGTTTTTTGTTTCTTAAATTCCACATGTGTGTGAAATTATATGGTATTTTTCTTTCTGACTTATTTTGCTTAGCATAACACTCTCTAACTCCATCCATGTCCAATCTTGCAAATGGCAAGATTTCATTCTTTGTATGGCTGAATAATATTCCTGTGTGTGTGTGTGTGTGTGTGTAGATATATACCACATCTTCTTTATCCATTCATCAGTCGATGGGCACTTGGGTTGTTTCCATACATTGGCGCTCACTGATAATACTGTTCTAGATACCAAGGTGCATGTATCCCTTTGAATTAGTGTTTTTGTATTCTTTGTGTAAAAACCTAGTAGTGCTATCGCTGGATCATAGGGTTACAACTTTTTAGATTAGAGTTCAGTCAGTAAAACAGAATCTATTCTATGTATTTCACGCAAAAAGAATTAATACATAGAATCAGATGTTTCAAGATGACTGAAAAAGCTAGGAGCAAAAATTACAGGGAGTGAGGGACCATTAGCTTTTAGTATTTAGCTAGAGTTTCAGTCCAGAGAATCAGGAAGCCCGTGCTGCTGCCCAGTGGTCCAGAAACGGCAGGAAACCACTGCTGAAAGTCAGAGCTGCCTGCAGCCGAGGAGAGTAACTGGCGGGGAAGTGAATTAACTCTAAAAACCCATGTCTGCTGAAGTTCACACACCTGCCATCAGTGCCTGAAAACCTTCCTTTACCTTCTAAATCTCATATGAATCCATCTCGCTATCATTACTTAAATTGAGTCCAAAACTCTGCTGGAAATGGAGCCTGGGAGATGAAAAATCAGTTTCTCAGCTCCAGGTACCGGGTCTGGCATAGAAAGGGATGGAAACAAGATGAAGTGCTAAGACAGAATCTGGAACGCTTTCATTTTATAAAGGCCAGACACGCAGTTCTTTTACTTCACTCATCATTTTTTCTTAGCCAGATTCGAAAAACAGCTAAATAAGTGCTTCACTGCCCCATTCATCACATGGGACTGAATCAGCAAGGAGCTGCCCAGGGACCCCCAGGGACAGAAACTGTCTTCTTAACTAAGGAGCATGGGCCACCTCTTCTCTCGAGAAGGCAAAGCTGGTTCTTAGCAAAGCTTCCCTGACTTAGTAAATAAGCATCTTCTCTATCTTTCTAAGTTGCCAAATAAAATGTTATGGTGTCTTTTGACCTAATGCTGAAGGGCACAAAAAAATTGCAGAGTGGTATCAGGTTCTGGTAGAAAAGACACTAAATCCATAGTCCAGAGGCCTATGGCGTGTCTCCAGCCTTATCACTCACAAGCTAAGTGACACATCAGAAAAAGTACTTCGTCTTCCTAGAAAGGAGGTATATCGTTACTCAGTGCTACCTAGCACTCAAACCCAGCTCTCAAGCGATACTGTTACAGCAACGCAGTAACTCTAAATGTTCCTCTTAAAAACCATCATTCTCACCTTAAATAACTAATGCAGGTTCTAGCATCAGATTTTTCTTGCCAGGAATGAGGAAATACTAGCTCCCCCTTGGCACTTACAAACTGAATATATCAGAAGTGCCTTCCTCCACTCAGAACCTTCCAAACTATACTGAGATGGATATGTAAACTAAGTTTCCCATTTTCTGAAACTTCAGATCCTAACTGCTTTCAGTCTTATTGTTCAAGCCATAGTAGGAAACAGCTTTGGTTTTGTTTGTTTGTTTTGTTTTTTTAAGTTTATTTTTAAGTAATCTCTACACCCAACATAGGGTTCAAACTCATGATCCTGAGATCAAGAGTCATATGTTCTTTGGGCTGAGACAGCCAGGTGCCCCATAGGAAACAGGTTTTAATTATCAATAGTCCTTCTGTGAAGACATCTTGAGCTCTTTAACTTGTAAAGGTTTTTATGAATTCTTCATTTCCTGTGTAATATTTCCATCTGGTTTAAAAAAAATTTGAATCTTTGTTACCTTTATTTGAATCTCTACCCATTTCTGCCACCAAATGCTATAGACATTTGTCCTAGAATCCATGTTTTATTGTACTGATTTACTTAGGTATTACTGGCCCCAGCCCCTTCCCAGAGCAAACACCCTATTTCATTCATCTAATTACTACCAGTGCCTGCACCAGTGTCCACCACATAAGAAGAGCTCAATGAACGTTTATTGACGACTGAATAAATGAATAGACTATGATTCTTAGGCTGCAGTGGGTGCTTTCTTTTCAATGAATACTGTTACCACCTTTCAGTTCAGTTCTGCTATGGGCCTGGGACAGTTCTCCCTCTCAGAGCTAGACACAGATTCCAAACAACTGTGACTTCTCAGAAGAAATCGGGAGATACGATTTTGTCAATCTGTCCATTTTGTTTTACTTTTTTGTTTTGTTTTGTGTTGTCACTTTTAAAAAAGGGGGTGGAGGGAAAATACAACCGAGAGAAAAAATCATAAAGCATATATGATCAATTTGAGAACTATTTTTAAATGGACACCCCTGTAATCATTACCCAAGTCAAGAAGAAAACATTACCTGCAAGCCAAAACTCTTCAAGTGCTTCTCCCCAAGGGCTTCTCCCCAAGCCCAACCCCCCTCTTCTTCTAAAAATAGCTACCAGCCACCCACTGGGTGGCTCAGTGGGTTAAAGCCTCTGCCTCCAGCTCAGGTCATGATCCCAGTGTCCTGGGATTGAGCCCCGCATCCATCAGGCTCTCTGCTGAGCAGAAAGCCTGCTTCCCTTCCTTTCTCTCTGCCTGCCTCTCTGCTTAATTGTGATCTCTGTCAGATAAATAAATAAAATCTATAAAAAAAAAATAGCTACCAACCTGACTATGATAATCATGTCTGTTTTTCTCTGTAGTGTTCCCCCCTAAGCATTAATTTTGGAATACTATAAGCTACTGTTCCTGTTTTTTGAACTTTGCATAAATGAAATCACAGAGTATGTTTTCTTTTGGGTCTTTCTCCTTTCAAATAATAAATTACATTATTTTCACTTGGAATCATGATTTTTAGCACAAGAAATATAATTATAAAATAAAGGAAGCTAGGTAAAAACCATATTGTGCTAAATTCAAACTGAAAACTTCAGTATAGGGGCACCTGGGTGACTCAGTGGGTTAAGCCTCTGTCTTCGGCTCAGGTCATGATCTCAGGGTCCTGGGATCGAGACCCCAGTGGGGCTCTCTGCTCAGCAGGAAGCCTGCTTCCCCCTCCCTCTCTGCCTACCTGTGATCTCTCTGTCAGATAAATAAATAAAATCTTAAAAAAAAAAGAAAGAAAAGAAAAGAAAAGAAAACATCAGTATAAACCCATGATGTATTTTTTTTTCTTTTGAGAGTATACATCTCCTAGTTATGCCCATTGAAAAGACCTAAAAATAATGATCAATCTAAGCAATGTATCATCCTAGAGCCAAGATCTCTAAGTACTATTTCCTACTAAAAGGAGCCAGGAATCATTGAAAAATGATATATTCCAGATCTAAGGCAGGAAATTTTATATGCAAGATGAGCTTGGAATCAAATCAAAGAAACTATCAAGAACAGATTCAAGACAAAAAGACACAGCCAATTGATGAGTCTCCAATGGATCAATAAAGAGGAAATTTGAGTATCAAAATTAATTTTCATAATTAATAACAATTGATGTAAACATATAAAATTATGTAAAAATCATGAATTCATAATAATACTAAAAAAATTTAACCTAATTGGTCACCTTGAAGGATTGCTAGAGGGTCAATTTATTATGTTGAAAACCAAATAAAGAGAAAGAATCGGGAATGCCTGCATAAACTATATTTCATGGAAACCAATGGTTGAATAAAGTTCAACCATTAAATGCATAAAAAGCATAAATGCAAAAAAGTGACTCAATTAGAATATCACTATTTTCTAAGCACTGATGGAAAATGAACGTAAGCAATACTCATCAATGATCCCTAAAATGATTATGTAAAATGCTGATGGTGAACTTTGTAATAGAAAACTATTGACAGTCTTAGCATCACAAAAAAAGATATGTATTATATGCTGACATACTCAACAATGCTTATGAAATATTAGCCTCTTCCTCCCATCAAATCTGCTCAAGCTTCTGGATCTAAATAAAAGACTACAAGAACTATAAATAACAAGAATATCAAATTATAGGAAATACAGAGGAAGTAAGATATTAAATACTAGCAAAATCAGAATATTAAAAATTCTGTAGATCAAATAAACCCTTTTTTTTCCCCAAAAAATAAGTGGCAACATAAAAATGAGAGCAGAGAGGTACCTGGGTGACTCAGTGGGTTAACGTCTGCCTTCTGCTCAGGTCATGATCCCAGGAGCCTGGAATTAAGTCCTGGACTGGGCTTCTTGCTCAGTGGGAAGCTGCTTCTCCCTCTGCCTCTCCCCCCCTCTCAAATAAATAAATAAAATCTTTAGAAAAAAAATGAAAGCCGAAAACCTATCGATCAAATGAAACTGAAGAGCTGTAGCAGCCAAATTCAATGGATGAGACTTGTTTATATTGTGACTCAGACAAGGAATCAATAAAATAAAACATTTATTGGATAATAGAAGAAAATGTGAACTCTGACTAAATATTTGATGATATTTAGGAATTATTAATTTTAGGGGGATGGGAATGGTTTATGGGTGTTTTATTTTATTATTATAGTTTTTGTGCTATTTTGGATTTTAGAAATTCTTAGATGGGTAGAAGAATGAAGTGCTGACTTAAATAACTTCAGAAACAAGCAGAGTCTGTGAGACTAGAAACAAAAGAAACTGCACAGGAGAACTATATTTTAATTGATGAAGTTATTTCCCATGGAGTCTGGGTTAACAACTTGGAAACCCCTATATGTATATATGTATATGAATATAGATGGCTATATGTATATTCTGGAATTAAATAATTGTGTAAATGGATGACAGGTGGTGGGAGCCAGGATTCTCACTGTTGAGGGAGAGGTTGTGAAGGGGAAAGGAAGAAAATGATCTTTGTGCTAATTAATTTAAGTTTGAGACATCAGTATGACAATGGTAATTAAATTTAATGTTCTGGATAGAATCCTAGAACAGGAAATAGACATAAGGCAAACCCTAGGGAAATCTGAATAAACATTTTAATTAATAAAAATGTATTAGTATTAATTCAGTACTTGTGACAAATATACCATACTAATGTCAAATATTACTAGTAAAGGAAACTGGGAATCGAGTATATGGAAATTACCTGCACTATCTTTGCAAATTTTGTGCAAACCTAAAATGCTTCCAAAATGAAAGATTTATTAAGAAAAAAACAAGGTGGGGGGGGAGACACCCTTAGAGAGTCATCCCAAAATAAGATATCCAGGATTTGCCTTAAAGTAATCCGACTGGGGTAAGAAGAGAGAGGGGGTGAAAGGAAGTAGGAGGAGGTATAGATAAAACTGGCCAAGAGTTGATAATTGATTAAACTGAGATTAGGAGTATGTGAAGGATCACTATATTTTTCTGAGGTAAACGTATTTTTTGCATTCCCTATAAGACGAACCAGTATTCAGCATTTATTCACATAATACTGGGACATAAATGAAGATTTATGATTTTTTTGGTGAAGAGTAGTCACATGTTTCTCAGTAAACATGTGGTATTCAGGGTCAGGAGCATACCCTCCTGCCCTGGGGCATTTGAGTCTAACACACTGAACTTCGCCACTTAGCAGATCACGGTCATGATGCTTTCAAACCACGCAGAGGGTTCCTGTCTCAAAAAAGATGGACATTCATTTAATCTGGAATTTGATGGATATTCCAGAAAATCCAGTAGACACCAATTTGATTTTTAGTTCATAAGAAATTTTATATCATGAGTCTTAACCAAATTAACACACTCTAAACCATTTCCTGCAACAAATATATTTTATAAGTTTTACTTCAACTTTTACTGTTAAATCCACAGGAAAATATTATAAGGCAAGATAGTGATATTCCATAAATCTACCCTATGGAAAAAAATACTTCCATTTTTATGATCTCTGTCTAGACAGCTATAAGTTTCTCAGCTGCTGAAGCTCCTTATCATTTTGATATAAAATACTTCTAAAGTAGCATTCTTATATGCGGCAAAATGACTCATTACTGGTGTGGATAGAGAAACTTGCTTCATAATTCAGGTAAGAATATATTCTAAACAAAACAATTTTTTTTAATTCTAATTCTGTTTATTCCCTCATATTTACCATTTTTTAAAAATCATGACTTAAAAGAAATTTATTCCAGTTATTCAGTTAAATGTGTGTTTCCTCTATAGGGAATAATAAAATTAATAAAATTTGACACTGTAGCCTTCTGTCAAATGCTTTGGTGAAGTCTTATAAAATAATGCATAAATGACCTTTTAGGATGACATAACCAGCAGAATCTGAAGGAAGACTAATGTAATGCTATTTTGCACAAAATGTACTTCACATAATTCTAGTTTTGTGGAGTGTTAATAGATAGTATTTGCTGAGGTGGGGGAAAGGGCTGAGGTCAAATAAGTTTGGAAAACATTGTATTAAGCAAGTTCTTTACTATAGGACTTGTAATATGCTGGTGAAGATCATTAATCTTAGGAGAGGGAGATAGGCTACAGCATTTCTTAGATTGGTTTGACCACAGAACATTTTTTGTTTTTCTGAGTCACCTTACAGTAGTGCAATAATAATGGGAAGAGAAGAATGGCAAGCGGGGGAAGGGAGGTGGGCACATGTTCTGTTGGCATGGAAAGTTCAACCTGCATTGAAATTCTGATGCTGTTACACATAAATTGGATAATGTTAGGCAAGTGGTCTTGCCACTTGTTAATCTTTAAAATAAAGATGAAAATATCTAATATGCCTGGTTTTCATAGGGATTAAGATTACTTTAGATGAGTTTTGTTTTAGGTTGTAACATAAAAGTCTGTAGCAGACCATAATTTTCAGTCTAACAAGTAGGAAAATTGAAAAACTAAACAAACAAGTAAATGGATGCAAAGAAGTTGAAAGGACTTAAATTCCAGATTGGGAAGAATCACTTCCTCTCTGGTAGCATTGGCTGAGCTTAGGCTAGGTAGGTGATTGAGTTTCGCCATGAGAAGAGGAACTCTTTTTCTGAGGGAAAAGTGAATCTAACAGAGTCTAAAATACCCACATGAGCATGAGTGATATCCTAGAGTCTAGAGGAGCCCCCCACCAAAAATATATAAGCAGTACGCCCCACCAATCAGTCTTTACCTAAGTAGTTGATGAATGATGGGCAGTTTGTGAAGCTGCAACCCTAGGTTGAAAAGATAAAGGGAGAAATCTCCATAGTCCCAATGTGATTAAATCCCAAGGAGATAGAGAACAGGCTGTATTAAACACAGAACAGATCTCACTCTCAATACATTTGAAACCAGATGGGAACTACAGCAAACTAAAACTATAACTCATTCCCACCCCAACTCAATTCCTGACAAAAGTGAAGTGGCTAGTCCCTCAGTCTTGCTGACTGATACAGAAACAAGTGTGCCCTACCTCAAGAGAAATAACTCTCTGTCAGTATCTAAGATCTCTTTATACAATGTCCAGTAGAAAATTTTAAAAATTAAAAATAAAAAAGGACATGCAGAGGAGCAGGAAAATGTGATTTGCAATCAAGAAAATAATAGAAGCAAATCTGTGGATGTTTCAGAGGTTGGAATTAACTGACATATCAAAATAATATTATATAAATATACTAAATAAAATAGAGGAAAGGATGGACAAAATGGATAAAAACATGAAGAATTTAAACAGAGAAATGGAATCTCTACAAAGTATCAAACGAACCTGTTAGAACTATATAGTATAGGAAATTATAATTTTATGGAATAAGTCAGTGAATCCCAAGACAGCTCAAAATAAATTCTTCAAACTGAAGCATGGGTAGGAAAAGGAATGTTAAAAAAAAAAAAAATACTGCCAAATAGTCTAACAAATGTGTGATTACAGTCCTGGAAGAAGAGGAGAGAAAGAATGGGGAAAATAAATATTTGAAGAGAGAGTTTCCCAAAGCTGATGAAAGACCACCACAGATACAAAAAGCTCAATGAATCCCAAATAGGATAAAAACAAAGAAAAAACTCCCAAGAACAGTATAGGTAACTGCTTAAGACTAAAGATAGAAGAAAGTTTTTAAAGTAGCCAGAGAAAAATGACACATCTTCAAAGGAACAATTAATTATATGACTGGTGAAAGCCAAAGACAATGGAGTGACATCTTTTAAGTGCTGGAAAAAAGTAAAAGAAAACTGCCAACTTAGGATTCTTTACCCAGTAAAATCTTACAGAAGTGAATGTGAAATAAAGACATTTTCAAACAAACCTAAAGTGAGGAAATTTTTCACCAGCATATCTACAATATAAAAAAAAAATGCTAAAAGAAGCTATTCAGCATGAAAGGAAATTATCCCAAATGGAAATATGGAATTGTTTTAAGAAAGAGCAAAGAGCTCCAGATATGGATAAGTGTAAAAGACTAATTCTTTTAAAACTTTTTAGGCTAGTGACTAAAGTAACAAAATAATAAAAACAACAACATGTGGTGAAGTTTTAATATAGGTAGACATAAAACACAAAGTGAAGAGAGAAAAAAAAAAGGCCATTTTAAATAAGGGAAAAGTTAGAGATTTTTTTACATTGTTCATTAAATGGTAAAATAGTCCTCAAAGATGGTAGTAAATTAAGGATTCATATTATAATCTCTAGAACAATGATTTCCAAAATATAGTCTCCAGACCAGTTATATCCACATCACCTAGAAACTTGTTAGAAGTGCAGTCTTTCTTATCACAGATCTACATTTCAGAAATTCTTGCTGTTGAGCCCAGCAATCAGTGTTTTAAAAAGGATTCCAGATATTTCTAATGCAAACTGAAGCTTGAGCACCTCTATGCTAGACTTGAAAAGAGAGCTGAGAGAGAAATCTTCCCAATGGTAAATCTGTAAGCAGTATAATTGGTCATTCACTTGGGTGGAAGGAGAAGTGACCCAAGGTGAGAATATATATAAATTCCTAGGCAGTGACCAGTAACTTGGTTATCTGGTTAGAAAACTGGAAGGAAAAAACTGGAAGATCAGAGACAAGGAGGTCTGTGAAGAGACATATAAAGATGACAGGATGAAGGGTGAGGCTTGTGTATTGCATTTGGATACTGACTAGAAAGCATCTACCACGGAAAAAAAGCCCTTAACACAAGGAAACAAATGACTAGCCACTCAACCTTACAGCCAGTCTTGTCATTAGTCACCCAGAGAAGGTCTGATGGACACATGAACAGAGTGGACGTGGTTGGAGAAACAGAAGCTATGTATGAGCCTGAGAGCATAGACCCTGCTTTCCAATGCCAGATAGCTTCTGCTGACTTTGAATATCTAACTTGTCAGCAACAGAGACCAACACAGAACTCCCAAAATGGCATCATTCCTTGGAGAAATCAACCAGCCACTTAGTAGCAAGCTGGCTACAGGGATCCTCTCCATCTTGAAAAGGCCAGCCATTCACCTTCACAGGGATAGATACATAATTTCAGATATATGTTTGCCTTGCCTGCCTACAGAGCCTCCATAAGCACCACATTCAAGGGTTTGTGGAGTGCCTCAACCTTGGGCCTGAAAATCCACACAAGGCATCCAAACTGGGATACCTACTACACCATGAAGGCAATGTAGAAGGGAGCCTGTAATTGTGGGAACCACAGATCATTTCACACATTGTATCATACAGAGGTAGTAGGCTTCATAGAATCCTGGAATGGCCTACTCTTAGGTAACAAAAGATCTTTTGTCATGTTTATTCATTCAAATAGTATATTTTGCCTTGAGAATGTGAGAAGCAGAGAATACTGATAAGCAGAGAAAACAGAATGAAGTAATGATCAAGAGAGGAGCAATCACAGAAGACTCAGTGTATCCCAACAAATCTCTAGTTTCCAGACTTCATGTTAGCCACAGCCCATAAGCCATCTCTGTTTCCTGACAATAAATTCCCCCACACCCCGTCTGCTTTTTCTGCCCAAGCATGACTGATTTCATTAACATTATTTGCAAGTAAAGGATATTATCTAATACAATAAATTCCAAAAAGGCAAACTTTTCTCTTACATAAAAAGTATCCAATAAATAATATAGCTATCCCCAAATGGAAAGAACGTCTCTTATCATTTTTAGATTGTGGACAGCCCATCAGTATATAAGAGACTTCATCTATTATAACAAATGGGCCCTTTCCCACTCCAAGCTCCTCTGACAAACATCAGGAAAATGTGATTTGGAAAATAGAATTGTTTCATGATTTAGGAAATAAAAAATAATGAGTCCCCAAGTGCTCAATAACATTCCAAAAGAGGATTGCAAGAATGTATAATATTATGAGGGGGGGTGCGGCAGGAGGCCGATTCTAGATTTAGAATTTTTGTAATGATTTATCTTTTATTAAATTAACGCACCCCACAAAAGTTCTAGAAGTTAAGTATCTGGGGTATGAACAAAATAGCAAGTAAAGTAGCCTTTGAATGTACATTATTTCTTAGTGGCCAAAATGAAGATTGAAAAAGGTCTCAATAAATTTAGGCAGGATTCTCGGTTTTGCTTTCCCTTGATAGCACTGCCAACAATGCCCTCTAGTGGTAAATTAAGTAGCCACTGAAGGATGGGAAAAAACGAAACATAATTAAGCAGGCCTGTTAAACTCATTGCTAAGATTTTCATGAAAATATGAACTTTTACACTTCCAGTTGGTAACTGAATGTTATATTTGGCAAAAAAATGAAGCCTTACAAAGTATCACAGCGTATACCTTAAAGCCCAAGTGTTTCAGAGCCAATTTTCCCCTGTGGTTTCCTGAACATATGCCAAGCAGCACATGAAAATAGCCATCTGTAATGTCTTACGGGGGCACTTCTGGGTCACAGCTTCTACTGTGTACCTTAAAAGAAAGTAAAACGTATTTTTATTGAGGATGAAATCAATCTCCCAAATACTTCTGCTTTTAAACCCAATTACCTTCAAGAATTATAGCTTCAGACAACAACAATGACTCATTACTACTTTCAAGATTGTATCTGAATTTTGAACTCATCAACCAGACAAAGCTCCTTTGCTTAAAAAATCAAACTACAGCTCTCAACCGCTGGGGCAAGCCAGTCAAAATAACAGTTCCAGGAATGAAATTTCTCCAACCTGGCTCGGCAAAGAGCTTCCCAAAGGAACTTCCACCGAAGGAAAAGAAGACAATGTATACCGCTCACTCCTCTCTAATTCAAACCAGCCAGTTGCTGGCTCTAGTCTCTGGCTCAAGACTTCTTTTTCTCTGCATATTGTTATGCTTTCTCTCCCCTCCAAGCCTCTTTCCCTCCGACTTTCTACCCATCCTACATTCCCTTCAGCACTGACACTTAGGCCGTTTCGTGATAACTATATTTGCATGAGAATATTTGCTCCGAGTGACTTTGACTAAGGCATTAACCTACTACTCTGTTCTGGGATTTCATCTATTTAAATAGAAACACATCCACAGATAGCTATGCTGTGAGTAGACAAGGGCCATTAATATTAATATTAATTCCCTTAGAAAGACTGAGATGACCACATTCTGCGAATACTAAACATTTCCTGTTTTTGCATTGCCAACACGTAATCCAAACAGGAAGTAACATGTCTTTGAGGAACTCATCCCTCATCAACCTTAGACAAAATGTCATGAGGCAATCTGAAAATAGCATTTTCTCCATTATCATTTCTGGTGTACCAGAAATACTTTTGCTTTTGGAGCCAGATAATAGCTTAGGTGTAAATCCCACCTTTGCCACTGACTTGGTTGTGTTGTTCAGCAAGTCATTTTTAGGCAAACCAGTTAAGAAGTTTTGTGGGGACTCACAGAATAATTAGCTGACAATTTTACCTACACTTAGCACTATGCCAAATGAAAAAACAATGTTTAAATCCCAAGAGGGCAGCATATAGCACTAGTGTTTCTCAAAGTATGCCCTCTAGAATGATGTCTAACTTTTTTGACCACATATTCTTCTTTTTATCACAGAGCATTTCAGAAAACCAGGATATATTAAAACAAAACAAAACAAACAAGCAAACAAAAACTCTTTAGGATATGGTAGGCTAGGGTATTGTCTGGAATTTTTTCAAATTCAAATTGCATTCTTTAAATTTCCTCAGTTGTGCTAGCTGCATTTCAAATGCTCAGTAGCCACATGTGGCAATGGCTACCATATTGAACAGTGCAGAACTGATCATTGCATTATTGCAAAGCGTTCTACTGGACAACACTAATGTAGAGTTTTCCTTATAATCTCATAATCATTATCAAACTCCAGCCTTAAAAATCCTCACAAAAAATAGTTACTTCACAATAGAGAAAACTGTTAAGCAACATCTTAACCAAGTGACCAAAGATAACAATCCTCTAATGTTACAAAATAGACATCATGTACCTCCTGTCATGTTCATTAAAAACAAACAAAAAAACAAAAAGACTCGTGTGTGGCATTTCTGCCCATAAGAGCTAACTTTAATCTAAACAATAGGAAAATCAAACACACAAATTTAAGGATATCACACAAAATAACTGCTCTATACTCTTTCAAACATCAAGGTCATAAATGACAAAGAAAGGCAAAAGAAGTGTACCAGATTAAAAGAGAATAAAGAGACAAGACAACTAAATTCAATACATGATCCTTAAATAGATCCTTGATTAGGGAAAAGAATGACTATAAAGGAAATTATTGGGGCAACTGATGAAATTTGAATATTGACTATGGGTTAGATAATAGTATTATAAGAATGCTAAGTTTCTTGATTTTGATTATAGCATCATCTTGAGAGAAAGTCCATCTTAAGAAATATTACATTAAAATATTTAAAAGCAAAGAAGCACTCTCTACTTTCCAAAGAAGATGGAGAAAGCATACCTCACACTGTCTCTCCTACTGAATGCAACTTAAAACCCTTTGAGACCATGTATAGAGCAGCTACCTGAGGACTTTGAAAAGGAAACTGCAGCAAGTTTATTGGGGAAGACAAATAGGTCTCTGAGAACCGCTAAGCTGGGAGTCAGTTTCCCTTTTCTTTAAATTTGCTTTATCCCAGTCTGGACTCAAGGGCAACCTGAGATCCAGAAACATGTAACAGGTGCCTACAGAAAGTGTTCTGAGAGAAGCCTTCTCTTTCTGTCTGAGGAGCAAGAAATGGCCTATTATGGGTCAGAAAAATTGGGGGAAATCCTCTGGGTTGGTTTGTTTGTTTTGGTTTTTTTCCCCCTCTCTCTTGTCCCGGGTTTGGCACAGAAGTAACAATAGCTGAGCAAATAACCTAAAACTCAGAAGGAAAGGAACCCTTCTCCCTGGCCGGATGAACTCTAGATCCAAAAGTCTGAGAGAAATCCCTGGTGCTCTTTTCTCTCTGACCTTCTTGCTACTTGTTCCCAGTACCAGACACAGTTGCAGAAAGTGCACAACCAGGGAAACTCAAGTTGCAGCTGGCAGTCAAAAGACCAGGAAGGGGGTGCCTAGGAGCAGGAAAGATTCTCATGAAGAGAAGGAAGTTCAAGAACGTGATCATAAAACTATATATGAACTCCTGTATCCATCTCTGAGCTGCACATGCACGGATCCAACCCTAATCAGCTTTCAGAAGGCACTGAGAACTGATCTGCAGGGTGGACCGCCACCTGAGTCTCACGCTGCCCTCTGAGTGTGATCAGGCGTGGGACAGACCCAAGCAGCAGAGCAAACGCTTTTAAAGTGGAACTGACTTTGGAATCACAGCCAACAGAAGGCAGAATAGAGAACTGCAACCAACCTAAACTGCTTGATTGCCTACTAAAACAAATGAATAAACAAACATTCTCCATAGGATTTAAACAAGACCTAGTGTCCTATAGCATAATATTCAAAATGTCCTGGATCAAATCCCAAACCATTCAACATGTAAAGAATCAGAAAAATCTTGACATTTCTCAAGAGAAAAGATAGTAATCAATAGCCATAAATACAGATGCTGAAATTAGACTCTTAAATAGCTGTTAAAATCATTTATATATTAACAAATGCGGCTTATATTATCCTCTTACTGTTTACCATAGTTCTCCTTCAAATCACTACTCAAAGCACTAACATTCAATGATCTTTTATTAATTAATAAACATATTCTTGCTACTTTTACTTAAAATCTTTTACTACTTACTGTGGCACCTGGGTGTCTCAGTTGCTTAAACAGCCAACTCTTGATTTCAGCTCAGGTCATGATCTCAGGGTTGTAAGCCCATGCTGGGCTCCATGCTCAGCGTGGAGTCTGCTTGTCCCTCTCCGTGACCCTCCCCCCAGCTCACATGTGTGCACTCTCTCTCTCCCTCAAATAAATTTTTTAAAAAATTATCACTTACTAGTTATGTATCTTTTCATGTCTCATCAGCTTTCTTTTCTATGTATGTTATCCAAATACACGTTCTTATTTCATTTTGTCTAAACAATTGAAATAGCCTCAGCTCTTTTCTTATCTCATCTTTCCACACTTCTATTCATCCTACACACAGTGGCTTCCTGAAACACAGATTAGATCATATTTATTGATTCCCTATGAACCAGAGTTTATGCTAACCATGGGAGAGAGATGTTATAGGAGTTCAGTATCTACCTTCATAAATTCAGGTCCAAAGGAAAAGACCAACATGTAAACATATGATTATAATACACTGAAAACTCCTACCACAGTTTTCTTATCTATAAAATAGAAACAATAATTGTACATACTTCCTAGAGTATGGAGAAGATTAAATGAATTATAGGTATAACATGTAGTCTAGCGCATGGTAATCATACAATAAACACTAGTTATTAATATAATTAACTGCCAAGTGCCAAGTACAGTGTTATAAGCCATGATTATTCTAATTTTCAAGAGTAGTGAATTCAAGTGAATTAAATCAATTTTTCAAGCCACCCAATGAGTCAAGGAATCTTGAACAAAGCCAAAACTCTGAAGTCTATTTACCCAGATCTCTCACAAGGGATTATGATTTTCCAAATAAAATAAACTATGTCCTCTCGATTTTATCATCCATTTCCAACATGCTTTTGAAGAGGTTTCCAAGATGAATTTCAGGGGAAGATGATTCCCATTTTCTTCTCAATCATATAGTTTACACAGAGGAGCACAATGACATAATCTCCACATTCTATTTTACTATACTATGCCTTATAATTTCTGCCAGTGCTCACATCTCAGACACTTTTTTCTCTTCCAATAGTCATACATATTTATTGGCATAAAATGAAATCTCTTCTTCAACAAAATGAATTATGAATATTATATATAAAAAATAATAGCTATAATGAAAGGGCAGACAGGAAAATAAGGCCCAAAACTCCTAACACCCTGAGGATTTGAAAAATAAAATGACATTATACTTTTCTGAATCCCAAGCATAATCTCTGAAGTGTCCCAAAGAAAGCCTGGAGGATATGGATAAGAATCAAAAACTATCATCCATTTCCAAACATGCCCAGAAAAATATGTTCTCTCCAAGCTGCCAAGACAAATGCGAAACAGAGGTTTTATTTATTTATTTTTTTTATCTCACATTATGGCTTTTCAGATGTGTCCCAGAATAATTTTAAAAATAGACAGGCTGCCCTTATAAGCCAGAATGTATAAGATTCTTGCCATGCAGGAGGGGTTGAAAACAGCAAAATGCAAAGACCTGGGTCCTGAAATGAGCACCGCACATAACCAGCTGCAGACTTCTGCACAAGGTCCTGAATCCTTTTGGACTTTGGTTTGCAAAGCTATTAAAGATACCATTGTGAGAGGTTCAGTTCACCAAAAGTCAGCCAGATAGACACTAAATACTGAGGGAAGGTTCTAGATAAAAAAATACTTCTATTACTTAAATTTAAATTGAAATACCATACCTGAGGGATATTTACCCTCTTCATGGCTTTTAGGCCTACTGTTTGAGGACACATTTGATTGGTTGTGAGGAACAAAAACCCATTCAATGGGGAAAAGGAGATAAATCTTCTTTACAGAAGAATTTCCAAATAGTATCTGTAGATATTCTCTCATCCGGGAGGTAGAACTTAAATCCTTTCAACCTTGAAGGTGGATATGTGGTTAATTTCATATGTCACCTTGACTGAGTCACAGAGTGCCCAGATAATTTTGGCCAAAGATTATTCTCAGAGTTTGTATGAAGGTGTTTTGGGATGCGATTAACATTTAAATCAGTAGACTGAGAGGAGCAGATTGCTATCTCTAAGGTAGGTGTGCCTCATCCAAACAACTGAAAGCTTGAATAGAACAAAGCTGACCATCCTTTGAGTAAGCAAAAAGACAGTCAACATCGTTAATCATTAGGGAAATGAAAATCAAAATCACAATGAGATTTCATTTCACATGCACTCAGATGGCTATAATAAAAATTGTAAATAACAAGAGTTGGAGAGGATGTAGATGAATTAAAACCCTTATATATCATTAGTGGGACTGTAAAATAGTGCAGACACTGCAAAAAATAGTTTGGTGGTTCCCCAAAAAGCTAAATATAGAATTATTATATAGCCCAGCAATTCCACCCTTAAGTATGTACCCAGACGACTTAAAACATATATTCAAACAAAAACTTGTACATGAATGTTCATAGAAACATTATTTGTAATATTCGAAAAGAGGATACAATCAAAATGCCACTAACTGGTGAATGGCAAACAAAATGATGTACAGCTAATGAGTGGCGGCAGTGGCTAGAGGAAAGGTGGCATGGAAAATGGCTGCTGATAGGTATGGGGACTCGACTCTTGGAGTCCTGAAATATTCTGGAATTAGATTATGCAGATGGTTGCATAATTTTGTGAATATACTAAAAGCTACCAATTCGTATACTTCAAAAGAGTAAATTTTATGGCATGGGAATTATATTTCAATTTTCAAAAATCATAGGACAGAAGGAAGGTTCATAATGATGTTCTAAGAGCAACCTTGCAAGAAAGAAAGAAAGAAAGACAACTAAAACCATAGTAAAAGGAAATAAATGAGGAAAAATTAAACGAATGAAATAGAATAAACAGTAGGTAAAGGCAAATAAATATAGACCACAAATTGGGAAAGATGGTTTTTTGACAAGAAAAATGAAACTTACAAATCTCCTACTAGGTTGATTGAGATAGAAATAGACAACACAGACATATGACAGACAACACAGAAATTAGCTGTATCAGAGGGATGTGGGAGGCGGGGGGCACGGTGCTCAGTCAGTTTAAGCATTTGCCTTCAGTTCGGGGCATGATCCCAGGATTCTGGGATTAAGACCCAAATCAGGCTCCTTGCTCAGTGGGTAGCCTGCTTCTCCCTCTGCCTGTCTCTCCTACTGTTGGTGTTCTCTCTGACGGAATAAATAAATAAAACCTTAAAAATAAATACATAAATAAGAGAAAGTAACTGTATCAGAAATAAAACAGGAAACTCACTACATATCCTATAGACCTTAAAAAAACAATAAAGGAAAAATTATACAAAACCTTTGGCAACAAATAACTTATATAAAATGGGCAAATTCCTTGAAAAACTCCTATTACCAAAACTGATTCAAAAAGAAACAAAAACTGTGAGTAGACATAACTCTATTAAATATTTACAACAGTATTAAAAATATGAAATACTTGGGAATCAATAGAAAAAAGATTGGCACTGATTAGAAACTGACACTGATAAGAAAACCGTAAAATATTTCTTGAAAATTTAAATAAGACCTACTTAAATTGAAAGACATATCATGTTCATGAATTGGAAGACACAATATTGTTGATGTGTCAAATCTCTCCAAATTGATTTGTAAATGTAATGCAATGCCAGTCAAAATCTTAGCTGATGTATATGGAAATGCGAAAGAACCTAGGCTAAGACAACTTTGAAAACAACAAAGTTGGAGTGTTCATACTGCATGAATCTAAGACATACTATAAAGCTAGAATAATCAAGACACTGTGGTGTTGGCCTAAGGAAGACACATAGACTACTGGGGCACCTGGGTAACTCAGTCAGTTAAGCATCCGACTCTTGGTTTCAGCTCAGGTCATGATCTCAGGGACTTGGGATTGAGCCACATGTCAAGCCTCGTATTGGGCTCCATGGTTAGTATGCGGTCTGCTTAAGATTTCTACCTCTTGCCTTCCCTACCCAGCACCCTTCACATTCCCTTAAAAATATAGATAGATAGATAGATAGATAGATCAATAAAACAGAAAGAAAGTCTAGAAATTGACCTCTACATATATAGTTAATTTTTAAGTTAGTTTCCAAAGTAATTGTGCGTGGAAAGGCTAATCCCTAACAAATAACAATGAAACAGTTAGATATCCACATGGGACAAATATAAACCCCAACTCTTACTTTATACCATATGTAAAAATGAACTCAAAATGAATAATAGACCCACAGATAAAAACAAAGATTACATGAGTATAAGAAGAAAAGTAGGAGAATATCATTTGACTTTGGTTTAAACAGATATTTCTTAAGTATGACACAAAAAAGCATGAAAAAAAAATTTTAAATTGGTAAATTGGACTTTATCAAAATTAGAAACCTTGTTATTTAAAATATACTAAGAAATTAAATAGGGAAACCACAAACTGGGAGAAGTGTTTGTAAAACATATATCTCACAGAAAACATACTCAGGATGTGTAAAGAACTACTATAAGTCAATAATAAGACAATCCAAGCCAAAACACTGGCAATATCACTACTTACCTATTAAACCAACTAAAAAAAATTTTTTTTCTTCAAGATTTTATTTATTTATTTGAGAGAGAATGAGTGAGAGAGAGCATGAGAGAGGAGAAGGTCAGAGGAGCTGGAAGCCCGATGCAGGACTCGATCCTGGAAGTCCGGGATCATGACCTGAGCCGAAGGCAGTCACTCAACCAACTGAGCCAGCCAGGCGCCCCTAAAAAATTTTTTTAAAGGTGACAATATCAAATGCTGGCAAAGATGCAGAGAAACTGCATTTCTTATACATTACTATTAGGACTGTAAAATGGTAGAGCCATTCTGGAGAAGTTTGGTAGTTTCTTGTGAAATTAGACATGTACTTACCATGCAACCGAGAAATTGCACCCTAGGGCATTTATACAAAAGAAAACCTATGTTTACATAAAAACTTGCACATGAATGTTCATAGCAGCTTTATAAGAAGCTAAACACTGGAACAACCCAAGTGTCTTTTCAATGAGTGAATGTTAAAACAGTGGTACATCCATCATTCTAAGTGATACTCCAGAGCAGTAAACTAGAACTGCCATTGATAGGCACGACTTGAGGGAATCTGAGGTGAATTTTTTTTTTTGAAGATTTTTATTTATTTATTTGACAGACAGAGATCACAAGTAGACAGAGACAGGCAGAGAGACAGAGGAAGGGAATCAGGCTCCCCGCTGAGCAGAAAGCCCAATGTGGGGCTCGATCCCAGGACCCTGGGATCATGACCTGAGCTGAAGACAGAGGCTTTAACCCACTGAGCCACCCAGGTGCCCCTCTGAGGTGAATTATGCTGAGTGAAAAAGCCCCTCTCAAAAGGTTGCATGCTGTAGGATTCTACTTATGTAATATTCTCAGAATGATAACAGTAGGAAGCTAGAGAACAGACTCGTTGCTGGACGACAGGGACAAAAAATGGAATGGTGGATAAAGACAAAGTGCATGAGGGAGTTCTTTCATAGTGACAGAACAGTTCTGTACCTTGATTGTGGTGGTGATTACAGGAATCCCTGCTGGGGTAAGAGCACATAGAACTTCACACTCATGCTTACACACACATCCACACACACACACACACACACACACACACACACCCTTAAAAAAAGCAGGTTTTATGAAAAGCCAAACTGAATAAAGTCTGTTAACAGTAATACCAATGTGAACGTCCAGGTTTGGGTCTGTCCTGCAGCTTCATAAGACGTGGCCGCTACAAGGCTGGGTGAGGGGTACATAGGACTAACACTACTTTTGCGACTTCCTGAAAGTCTACAATTATTTCAAAATAAAAAAGGTGTTTTTTAACAAGAAAAGGATCTACACACCTCTCCAAAGAATACATATAAATAGCAAATAAGCACCTCACAAAATGCTCAACATCATTAGTTATCCGGAAAATGCAAATTTAGGAAAATGCAAATTTAACCGCAATAAGAGATAACCACCATAAAGGCGCTGGGGTAGCTAAAATTAGAAAGAATAACAATACCAAGTATTGACAAGAATGTGGAAGTAACTTGATCTCTCACACACTGGGGGAATTATAACACCAGTTACACATAATTTGGAGTTATACTTTTACTCTTTATACTTACTCTTCTTAAACTTTATATATACAGTTTGTCAATTTCTTACAAAGAGAGGAAAACAAAGGTAACCCAGCAATCTAACTCATAGGCATTTACTCAAGAAAAATTAAAACAGCAGCAACCTCCTTGACCTCAGTTTCAGTAACTTTTTACTAAGCACGTCTCTGGAGGCAAGGGAGGCAAGGGAAACAAAAGCAAAAATAAACTGTTGGGACCTCATCAAGATAAGGAGCCTCTGCACGGTGAAGGAAACACTCCATGAAACTAAAAGGCAACCAATGGAATAGGAGAAGATATTTGCAAATGACATATCGGATTAAAAAACAAAAAATGATGGAGTGGCTGTTAATCTTTTCCTTGAGGATCTGACCTGGTCCTTATAGATAGTAGTCCCAGAGAGACAGGGATTACCTCTTTCCTGAGAGTTTGAGCAGAAGTCCTGGAGACAAGGACTTGATTAGTCCCACTTGAGTCATGTGCCCATCCCTGAACCAAACAGTGAGGCCAGAAGAACAGGGAACTCTGATTACTTTTATTTTAAATGGATTATGTGCCCATCCCTGTGATGAGGGATGAGGGTGAGTCAACTCTACTCAAATCGCATGGAAAGAGATCCCCACAAGCAGAGAAGTTCTGTTACAGGAAGTGGCGGGAAAGGCATAGTGTGTTAGATGAACAAAAATTCTAACTATACGAGTTCACTTCCAGTCTCTTCATAGCAGTCAGCCATTTTACTTTAAGTAATCTCTACATCCAACATAGGGCTCAAACTCATGACCCTGAGAGAAAGAATCGGATGCTCTACCAACTGAACCAGCCATATGCCCCTATTTTATTCTTTTTAAGTTAAATCTAAATCTCTGGCTTCAGATCTTTCTACAGCTTTCTATTACACTAAGAATAAAATTTAAAATCTTCCACAAGGCTGAAATGCCTTTATGCTCTAAGTCTACCTCACTAGAGTAAATTTTATGTTACTCTCTCTTCAATCTTTTTTTCCAAAAACCCAGCTGTTGTTGCTGTTGTTGTTCTTTGGGTTTTGTTTGTTTGTTAACACATCATGCTTCCTCACAATTCAGGTCCTTTCCACTGGCCTTTGATTCCCCTGGACACAACCATAGTATCTCCATCAAAGAACATCTAGTCATTTTTAGAGCTCAGCTCAGATGTTCCTTCCTTAATGAAGTTTTCCTGACTCCCCAGATCAGGACAAATTTCCCTAGTTAAACTCACTCATGGCACCTGCGCATCTCCTTTATAGCATGTGTCTCAACTGTAATTGCACAGTCATTAAGATAATTATTGCCTACTCTCTAATCTCTTCTGTTAGAATATAAACTCGATCAGAGCTGACACTTACCAAATCATTCGCCACTATAGTCCTAGCACCTAACCCGGTGTCTAGAAGAAAGAAAACACTCCATTTTCTCCTCAGTAAATGAATAAATTTTGTGAGGAACCAGAGGAAGCTAATAAATTTGGTTTTAGACAGACTGAATCTGAAATCATGACAAGGCAAGAAGTTAGAAAATTTATAATAGATAATTAGAAGTATAAAAATTTCATGGTGAATAGAGCCCAATATTCCACGGGAATAATGTCTTTCCAAAAAAAGAACAAATATCAAAATATCAAAAATGTATGTTGCTTCCCCAAGTGAATATTTATTGTGAATGGATGAATCTGGGAATACAAAAGTGCTGGTCCAGTCTAGAAGTATTTACTGTCTACATGACTAGTACTTCGCTTACAAGTTCATCCGAAACTAGAGTGCCAACCACAGCAGAAAAGGAAGGAAAAATATTGCATACAGAAATCTGAGGTAAGTTTAGTTTTATTTACACAAGCCATTCACCTTAGAGACTGAAGTCAGATTTAGAGATTCAAACAACCCCTTTAGTAATGAGTACATTTTCTACCATCCTTTCCCTTGGTAAACAGCTTTTAGAGACACTAACAGCAAAGAATATCTTTCTGAGAAGAGCCCAATGTTCTGTGTCTTTTTAAACATCCTCTTCTCCAGACCCACTCTCTGCTAAACACAAAGGTTTTACTTGTTTGAGGTTATTCTGAGCCTGAAGAGCACTTCTCAAGAGGGTAGTCTAAAGGGTGTTTCTGTATTTTCCTTCCTGAGGTGTGTGCAAAGAGAAGGAAAAAAAAGAAAAAAAAAAAACCTGCCATAGCTATACTCCCATTCAAAACAGTCCAAGAATATTTTTTCTTAATATTTAACAGTGAGTAGCTAGAGTCCTAGAACAGGGCTTTAATAATGAAAAATGGGACTGATGTTTTCAAAAAACCAATTCTGGTATAAAATACAGATATTTGGCTAATTTTTTTAAATATTAAATGTCTAAACCTAAAGGAAAAAATGATGGGGAGGAGAAAAAAAAGCACAAGAGAAAGGAAACAGCTGTGCTTTAATTTTACTCCAAAGTTCAACGAAACCCTTACTAAATTTATAGTTTATGTTGTCAGCAGTGAATGAAAAAAACTTAAGGAAAGAGAAGCAGATGAGAAACTCTTAGAAGAGAGGGGTTGGACTGAGAGGAAAGGAAAGGAAAGATGTGAGGACTTCTTTGAAGCTGAGTTTGGACTACAACGTCTTTTTGTAGCTTATCCTCCAAGAATTTTCTCCATACGCAAGCCACATGTGTTGCCTACTACATATCCAAAGAGTGGCAGGGGAATAAAGATTTAACATGAGGTGAGAAGTTTCTCAGCCACTTCTCCACTCACATGTTGAACTCTCCTCTTCTCCTTTCTGCTGAACCAAGACAGTGGGGAGCTCACAAGTGCCTAGAGGTTGGGCAACCACCTTAAGTACATTGTACCGTGTATAGCCTAAACGTTCAGCAATGGAGGGAAGGCAGGAAGTACCATGCTAATCAAGCTAGCCTAGGACTCGAGATTCTGTCCATCTCGTTTTTAAATGTACCTAGTGGTCCTTCATTTTTCCAAACCCTCCCTTTTTCTGCTTATTAATGCTTAAAATCCCAGACTTAAAAAGTAAATCGTATGAAGGAAAAGGCACATTTGGTTACATCATTAACAATGTGTATATCATTGACACTAGAGTCTGTTCAGAAAGCAAGTTTTGACATGTCTGTAAGGATAGGGAAGGAAGCAGTGAGGAAGGAAGACTTGTGAAGGGCCAAGAAAAAGGGCATAGAAGATCGGGCTAGGAGAAGGAGTCCAAGAGCTGGGCACTACCAAGGTGTGGCTATTCTCTAAGATGTCAATGTGACGGATAAGCAATAACGTCCCATTCACACATAATTAAAATATCCGGGTGGTAAACTAATTGCTATATAAAGAAGAGGCTTCCTATGGAACCTGTAATTACAGCCTTGACAAACAAAAAGATGAAATTTCTTCTGGTTTCACCCATTACAATAATGCTGACAGGGTTACATACATACGGCTATGGCTGAATTATGTGCCCCTGAAATTCATATGTTGAAGCCCTAACCCCCATTGTGATAGTTTTTGGAAATGGAACCTTTGGGAGGCAATTAGGGTTAGATGAGGTCGTGAGGGTAAGGTCTGAATCTGCTAGGATTATTATTCTTTAAGGAGAGATACCAGGGAGCTTGCTGCCTCTCTTTCTACCACATGAGGACACAGCACAAAAACAGCCCATCTGAAAGTCAGGAAGAGGACCCTCTCCAGGAACCAAACTGGCTGGCACCTTGACATTGGATTTCCCAGTCTCCAGGACTGGGAAAATTAGATTTCTGTGGCTTACATCTCCCATTCTATGGTATTTTGTTATGGCAGCCCAAGCTGACTAAGATAGATTTTGGTACCAAGAGTGGGATGATACTGTCACACCTAAAAATGGGGAAGCAGCTTTGGAACTGCTAACAGGTAGAGGCTGGAAGAGTTTTGAAGCACATGCTAAAGCTAGAGACATTGAAGGCAATTCTGGTGGCAGCTCAGAAAGACAAGAGGAGAGCGAGAGAGAAAGCTTCCATATTCTTAGAGAATACATAAATACTGGTCAACAGAATGTTGATATACATTAAAGGTCATTCTGGTAAGGTCTTAGATGGAATGAGGAACAGCTTCCTTATTGAGGAGCTACAGGAAAAGAGACCTTTGTTACAATGGGGCAAAAAATTTGCCTGAATTGTGTTTTATGTTTTGTAGGACAAAGAATTTATAAGCCATGAAACTGGCTATTTAGCCAACGAGGTTTCTAAACAGTGTTGAAGGAGCAACTTGGTTCTCCTGACTGCTTATAGTAAAATGCAAAAAGAAGGAGATGAATTGAAGAAGGAATCTAGGGCTTTAGAAAATTCAGTCTATCCATATTGCAAAAAAAGAGAGCAGTTGTTCTGAACAGAATCTAAGGGTATGGCTGAACAACCCTTAGATAAAAAGATCATGGGTGTGACTCATGGATTTAATCAGCCATCTTAGCAGAAACCAGGAATCGAAATGGGATTTTTACTGGCAAAAACATTGGCAGCAGAATGCGAATAGAAAAAAACAAAACAGAATGAGGGAAGGTTGTCAGACTTCCTAGATCCTATAGAACCAGACCATAGAGCTATTCCACTAAGAATGTGCACTGGTCTTCAAGAAAAGGGAAGAACGGCCCCAAAGGCAATTCAAAGATCATCAGGGTTACTTCTTCTCTTCCCAAAGACTGAGGCCACCACTTTGGTCAGGAGGCCACATGGCCTCTGCCAGAAGTCTTAGGAGTGTGACTATCCTGCAGAGCCATGGGCTTGGAGCCTTGAAAGCCAGCCTTGCCCAGTATAGCTTTAGGGATGGGACCACCATGTCCGTGGGTCCAAAATGAAGGACCCTGCCCCTGTGGGTCTGGACTTTCCAGCCTCTAGAACTGTGAAAATTAGAATTCTATTGTTTAAGTACCCAGCCTATGATATTTTTGTTATGTCAGCATGATAAGACTAATATACATATTAAAATGTATTATATAATATACTATGACTCATAAATTACCTCCATCCTACAGAAATAATAAGAATGTGTGTAAGAATGTTCATTGCAGCAGTTTATAATAGAAACAAAAAAAAAGGAACAACATTGTATTAGTTTCCTAGAGCTGCTATAACAAGGAACCACATGCTTACCTTAAAGAACAGAAATGTATTATCTCACAGTTCTGGAAGCTAGAAGTCTGATATCAAGGTATGATCAGGACCCTGCTTTCCTCTGAAACATGTAAGGGAATCCTTTGACTCTCCCTAACTTCTGGTGGCCTGCTGGCCATCACTAGCATTCCTTGGTTTGTTCATACAGTATTCTAACCCTCCCTCTTCACATGGTGTTCTCCCTGTGTTTCATATCATCTTCCCTCTGTACATGTGTCTCTGTGTCCAAATTTCCTCTTTTTTATAATGACACTAGTGATGTTGGGTTAGGACCTATCCCAGTAACCTCATTTTCACTTGATTACCTCTGTAAAGACTCTATAACCAAATAGGGTCACATTCTAAGGTACTGGTAGTTGGGATTTCCATGTATCTTCTGGTTGGGGAAGGACACCATTCGACCCATAACAACCAAAAAAAAAAAAATCCATCGATAGTGGAAATGGAATTCTATATCCCTATAATGGACCACCCTATAATCATAAAAAAGAGAGGGAGCTATTAAAGTTTTGTGTGTGTGTGTGTGTTTTGTTGTTGTTGTTTTTTTTTAAAGATTTTATTTATTTATTTGACAGATCACAAGTAGGCAGAGAGGCAGGCAGAGAGAGACAGGAGGAAGCAGGCTCCCCGCTGAGCAGAGAGCCCGATGCGGGGCTCGATCCCAGGAAGCTGGGATCATGAGCTGAGCCAAAGGCAGAGGCTTTAACCCATTGAGCCACCCAGGCACCCTATATGTTATATTTTGATATAATTGTAGAGTCACTTGCATTTTCAACAAATAATACAGAGATGTCATATACTCTACCCAGGTTTCCCCTTCCATAACATTTCAAAGAAATACTGTACAATGTCACAACCACAATATTGATAGAGTGGAAGTACAGATTATTTCCATTACCACAAGGATCCCTCAAGTTGTCCTTTTATAGCAACATCTTTTATTTCTCTTTTTTAAAGATTGTATTAATTTATTTGACAGACAGAGATCACAAGTAGGCAGAGAGGCAGGCAGAGAGAGAGGGAGAAGCAGACTCCCTGCTGAGCAGAGAGCCCGATGCGGGGCTCGATCCCAAAACCCTGAGATCATGACCTGAGCTGAAGGCAGAGGTTTAACCCACTGAGCCACCCAGAAATCCCACCACATGTATTTCTCTCCCACCCCCTTAGCCTCCTTAATCCCTGGCAAGCACTAATCTTTACTCCATTTCTATAATTTTGTCACTTCAAAAATTTTGTATAAATGGAATCCAACAGTAAGTAACCTTGGGATATAGCTTCATTTCACTCACTTAATTCTCTAGATTTTCATCCAAGCTAATGCATGTATTACTAGTTCATTGTTTTTCATTTCTGAGTAATATTCTATGGTATGAAGATACCACAGTTTGTTTAAACTTTCACCTGTGGAAAGATATCTTTAAGTATTTTCCAGTTTTAGACTGTTACAAATAAAGCTCCTATAAACTTCTGTCTAAGGTTTTCGTGTAAACATAACTTCTTGTTCTGGGATAAATACCCACAACTACAATTTGTGGGTCATACGGTCATTGCATGTTTAGTTTTTTAAAACACTGCCACATTGTTTTCCAGGGTAAATATAAATATATCACTTTATATTTCTACCAATAATATATGAGTAATCCAGTTACTTGGCATTTTCTCAAGTATTTGGCATTTTCTATTTTTTTATTTCAACCATTCTTATAAGTGTGTAATAATATGTCATTGTGGATTTAATTTGCATTTCCATAATGGCAAAAGATGTTGACCATTTTTAAATGTGCTTATTTATCATCTGTATGTCCTCTTCAGGGATATCTCTCTTCATGTCTTGTTAGAGTGTTTGTTCTTTTACTCACCTTCTTAGTAAGGTCTTTTTCAGGGGAACCTGGGTGGCTCAGTCAGTTAAACGTCCAGCTCTTGATTTTAGCTTGGGTCATGATCCCAGGGTCTTGAGATCAAGGCCCACGTTGGGCATGGAGCCTGCTTGAGATTTTCTCTCTCACACTCTGCTCCTCTCCCACCCCAGCTCACTCATGTGTGTGTGCTCTCTGCCTCAAAAAAATTTTTTTTACAAAACAAGGTCTTTGGCAGAGTAAATGTTTTTCATTTTAATGAGGTCCCTTTTATCAATTTTTCTTTTTATAAATTTTACTTTGGGTTTCAAGCCTAAGAACTCTTTGCCTAACCAAAGAGTTAAGAGCTAAGGGCTCTTTGATCACAAAGATCTTTTATTTTCTCCTGAAAAGCTTTATAGTTTTACATTTGACATTTACTTTGTGGTCCATTTTGAATTAATCTGTGTATAAGGTGTGAGACAATCAAGGCTCTCTCTCTCTCTCTCTCTCTCTTTTTTTTTTTTTTTTTTTTTTTTTTTTTTTTGCCTATGGATGTCCAATTGTCCAGTAGCATTTGTTGAGAAGGCTATCTTTCCGTAATCCAATTGCTTTTTCACATTTTTTAAAAATCAGTGAGGCACTTTCTAGTTTTCTTTTTCTGTTCCTTTGATCTATGTATCTATCCCTCCACAGAGTCTTGATTACTGTAGGTATAATAAGTTTCAAAATCAGGTAGACTGATTTCCCCCACTTTATTCTTCTTTTTCAAAATTGTTTTAGCTATTATTATTCCTTTGCTTTTCTATATAAATTTTAGAACAATTTGTATAAACCTTTAAGAATTCATTAGGAATTTTTACATGAATTGTTATATTTATTTTTTTTAAAGATTTTATTTATTTATTTGAGAGAGAGACAGAGAGAATGAGAGAGAGAAAGCATGAGAGGAGAGAGGTCAGAGGGAGACGCAGACTCTCTGCCAAGCAGGGAGCCCGATGTGGGACTCAATCCGGACTCCAGGATCATGACCTGAGCCAAAGGCAGTTGCTTAACCAACTGAGCTACCCAGGAGCCCCTATATGAAACATATAAAATTTATGTATTAATTTAGGGAGAATTGATATCTTCACTATGTTAGATCTTCCAATCCATGATCACAGTATGTTTCTCCATTTGGATCTTTCATTTCGTTCATCTGCATTGTGTAGGATGTAAGCTAAACATTAAAAAATCAATTGTATTTTTATATGCTAACAATGTTTTTATGTTTCTCTTATCTCTTGTGACCTTGCTAAACTCACTTATTAGTTACAGGAGTTGTTTTGAAGATTCCTTGGGATTTTATATGTAGATAGTCATGTCATCTACAAATAGGGACAGTTTTATGTCTTCTTGTCTAAACTGTATGCCTTTTATTTCCTTTTCTTGTCTTTTGCACTGGTTAGAACTTCTAGCAGTATCTTGGATAAGAATGGCAACACTAGACATCTTGGCTTTTTTACCCATCTTACAGAGGAAAGCATTCACTCTTCCACTATGAAGTATAATGTTAGCTGTAGGCTTTGTTTAGATGTTTGTAATCATATAGAAGACCTTCCTCTCTATACCCATTTTTCTCTCTCTCTCTGTGTGTGTGTGTGTGTTTGTATCATGAATGGGTTTTGAATTTTGCAAAATCACTTTTCTGTGTTGATTGATATAATGATGTGATTTTCTTTTTTACCATGTTAAAATTATGGATTGTATTGCTTGACTTTTCAATATTGAACCAGCCTTGCTTCCCTGAAATAAACCCACTTGGTCATGGTATGTAATTGCTTTTCTATATTGCTGAATTCTATTAGCTAATATTTTAGGGATTTTGCTTTTATATTCATAAGGGACATTGGTCTGTACCTTTCATTTTTGCATCTGTCACTTTGCCTGGGTTTGGTGTTAAGGTTAATATTAGTTTCATAAAATGAATTGGGAGGTATTCTCTCCTCTTCTTTTTTTTTTTTTTTTGGAAGAAGTGCATTACTTGTGTTAATTTTTCCTTTTTGAAAATTTGATAGAATTCCCCAATGAAACTATCCAAGCCTGGATATATCTTTGTTGGGAGTTTTTAATTAAAAGAACAATTTACTTAAATTTTTAAGGTTATTCACATTATTTCATTTTGGGTGGGTTGTGGCAGATCGTGTATTTTAAGAGTTCCAACTCCCTAAATGATCTCCAATAGCATCGCAGGCTGTGGTCTTATTATTGTTGTGTGATGGTGAAAGTCCTGACTCTGTAATAGGTCTTCTGAACACTAACCCAGTGGAAAGGGGTCGGGGAGACCTTTATTTCCAGGAAGGAGCTGAAGTCCAGTTGCCATTGAAACTGCAAGGGGTAGAGAAGTTACCTTACTACAAAAAAGCAAAGATGAAAGTCACAGCTTGGTGAGTCTAGAAAGCTAGATTCCCCAACTAAGCCTTTGTTGGCATAAGCAAAGTAGTATTTAGTTACAGGAGAGTGGTTATTTTCTAAATCTTGCTAGGCTATCTATCCCTTTCCTGATCCTTTGGCTGGATAAAACAGGCTTTTGTCAAAGTTGTTTTGTTTTTTGTGTTGATATTCACTGTTCCTGGGTTGCCAGGTTTTTCAATTCCAAGTCTAAGATACATGAAACAAAAAGAAAACCCAGAATACTTACCACTATGTTGTTCCTTGGGGTCTAAGGCCCCTAGTAAGTCTGCCTTCTTATCTCTATCTTTCACATCCTTATGTTTGTTTTATGTATTATATCCAAGGATTTCAATCATACACAGTGGGAGAAAGAGGGAAAAGGATGTCTATGCCATCTTCCTAAATATAGAAGCTGCCTTTTTACTTTTTACCTTATATAATAATTATTCTTTTGTATACCAACAAGTGATTTTTCAAGGTGTCAAACTACACAAAGAGGAAAGGACAATCTCTTTAATAAATGGTTTTGGGAAAACTGGATATTTGCATGCAAAAGAATAAAGTTGGACCATTACCTTACATCATATACAAAAATGAACTCAAAACGGATTAAAGACCTAAACATAAGATCTAAAACAATAAAATTCTTAGAAAAAAAGATAAGAGAAAGTCTTCAGCACATTGGACATGACAATTATTTCTTCAGATACGATTCTAAAAGCATCGGCAACAAGTGCAAAAAATAGATAAATGGGACTACAGCAAACTTAAAAATTTTTTTACATGAAGCCATGATAGTTGCTCACCCTCATCCCCAGCCTTCCTGAGGCCTGAGATGCTGGGGGGCAGGGGATTGCATTCTGGTATCTGGCTATTCTGCCCCCCCTACCCCCCACCCCCTACCCCCCCCACCCCCGACAGGAACATTTCAAGGAGTGCAAGAGCTACGGGAGTGGCCCTCCCCTCCCTGCCTTAAGCACTTCTGTTTTTGTGTGTGGTACTAAAAATTCTGGGCTGGGGGTGGATAGCAGGAGGAGGAGGAAGATAGGGAGGCAATTAAGTAGGTTTCCAAAGACAAAGGAGGGCCTGTTGAACCAACTTGCCCTGTGGAATTGAGGAGTCCTGGGTAGTAGTGGGTTAATTCCCTGGTGGCCCCAGGCACAGGACAAAGCAGGAAGCTTGGTATTGGAGGGGTGCCCTCTGTTCCTTACCCATTCTGGAAAATGTTACACAGTCATCTGTCAATAAAAATATAATTTAGATAATGTGCCATTTTTCACCTTCACTCAAATTTAACATGTATTCAGAATGTATTCGCAATGATTTAATTGACAAATTCTTATCTTAAATAGCTCAAAAATTGCTGTCATCATTATACTTATTCATTTTATCATTACTTATCTGCAGTTAATGATCTCTGGTTGGTTCCAAAAATCATGACACAACATTTTCAAAGGGTACTTCTCTATCATTCTTGCCTAAACCACAGCACAATTTTTAAAAAGCACTTAAATAATCTGATTGAACATTTAATTAAGTATTTGCTTTCTTAAATGAGTTTTGGAGATGTGCAATGGTTTTCAATTAGTACCTCAGACTGAGCTATCACTTGCTTTTAAAGACTGTATAAATTTTAGCACATTGCAGGCCCTTGAAAACCAGTGAAACAATTTGTTCCATCATTAAATAAATGTGAATTTAAGATTCTCTTGTCACAAACTGTGTGGTTATATTTATAATCAGTTCTTCTGAATAGCCAATAGTTTCTGAAAATGAGCAAACACAGGTATAGATCTGTACCCTTGGCCAAGTCCCTTAAACTATAAAAGATGCCAATTTCTCTCTCTCTCTCTCTCTCTCTCTCTTTTTTTTTTAAGAATTTATTTATTTCTCTGAGAGAGAATGAGAGAGAGAGAGAGAAAAAAAATAGAGACCATGAGAGGGGAGAGGGTCAGAGGGAGAAGCAGACTCCCACCAAGCATGGAGCCTAATGTGGGACCCGATCCTGGGACTCCAGGGTCATGACCTGAGCCAAAGACAGTTGCTCAACCAACTGAGTCACTCAGGTTCCCCCGGTTTCTCTTTAAAATAGGAAGAATAGGTGCTCCTGGCTAGCTCAGTAAGTACAGCATGTGACTCTTGATCTCAGGATTGTGAGTTCAAGCCCCACACCGGTTGTCAAGCTTACTTTAAAAAATACATAAATAAATAAAATAGGAATAATAATTTCATATTACTCTGTCTCACATTCTGTGTGTCTCAGAGTGAAAGTACATATAATATTGTGGGCAGAAAGTTTCCTTCCCTTCCCTACTTCTGTTTTAAGTTATCACTGAACAATCAAGAATCAGAGACTGATTTCCTTAAGGATATTTACCTAGAAAGGTAAAAATAGTAATTAACATTTCTTGGAGCCAGGAAACACACCTTAACCAAGTGATCAAGGGAAAGCTCACCAGTTAAAGACATATTGATATTATGCGTCCCCTGAAATGATACACAAGAGAAAAATATAAGGCCACTTTTGGGGTATTCATGTTAAAAATGCACAATCTCAATCTAATCTTGAGAAAATATCAAATAAACCCAAAATAGGAGACGTTCTTCAAAGTAACTGACCGGTACTTATCAGCATGTCAAGATCATTAAAGACAAGGAAAGAAAGAATTGTCATTGAAGAAAACTAAGGAGACAACAAAATTTGGTATGGAATCCTGGAATTTAAAAAAGGACATTAGGGGAAGAAGTGGTTCAGTTTGAATAAGTTTAGCTAATAGTATTATAGTAATGGTAGTTTCCTAGTTTTGATGATTATACAGTGGTTATATGAATTATTAACATTAGGGGAAGCCAGGTGAAGGGGTTCTCAGAACTCCTTATCTTTTATTTGCAACTCTTTTAAAATGATTCCCAATAAAAAGTTTAAAAAGAAATATCAGAAAACAAATTCTTAACTTTTTTTAAAAAGATTTTATTTATTTATTTGACAGAGAGAGTGTGTACACAAGCAGGGAGAGCAGCAGAAAGAGGGAGAAGCAGGTTCCCCACCTAGCAAGGAGCCCGATGTGAGACTTGATCCCAGCATCCTGGGATCATGAACTCAGCCAAAAGCAGCTGCTTAAGTGACTGAGGCATCCAGGCACACTTAGCAATTTTTTTTTTTAATAGTAAAGGAGGGAATGAGATCCCAACTGCTATCAATCAAATTGTGTTCTCCCCAAATTCGCATCTTGAAGCCATAAGCCCCAATGTGAGGTTACTTAGAGATGGGACCTTTGAGGAGTAATTAGGGAGTAATTAGAGTTTGATGAGGTTAGGAGGGTAAGGTTCTAATCCCATTTGATTAGTCCTGATAAGAAGAGGATGAGTGGGGCACCTGGGTGGCTCAGTGGGTTAAGCCGCTGCCTTCCGCTCAGGTCATGATCTCAGGGTCCTGGGATCGATCCCCGCATCGGGCTCTCTGCTCAGCAGGGAGTCTGCTTCTCCCTCTCTCTCTGCCTGCCTCTCTGCCTGCTTGTCATCTCTCTCTGTCAAATAAATAAATAAAATCTTTAAAAAAAAAAAAAAAAAGAAGAAGAAGAGGATGAGCACTCTCTCGGATTCTCCTTCTCTCTCTTTCCTCACTGTCCCCATCCGAAGTACGTACAGAAGAAGAGGTCATGTGAGCATCACCAAGAAGGCAGCCCTCTAAAGCCAGGAGAAGGGATTTCCCCAGAGCCGACCGAACGCACCCTGATCTGGCACTTCAAGCCTCCAGATCTGTGAGAAAATAAATCCCTGTTGTTTGCGCCGCCGAATATGGTATGCTGCTATGGCAGGCCAAGCTGACTAACTGGTGACTTTTTATACCAAAGTGTCTCTCACAATAGTTCAGCTCAAAAATCATGTTCTATAGATCTCAGTTATTTTCTAAGGTTTTTGCCATTTAGTAGATGTAGCTTTGTTCCTACTAAATAATGGAAACGTAATGGGCTCTAACTTATCACTCCTAGGCCTATTCTTTTTTTTTTTTTAATACTTTATTTATTTATTTGACAGAGAGAGATCACAAGTAGGCAGAGAGGCAGGCAGAGAGAGAGGGGGGGGAAGCAGGCTCCCTGCTGAGCAGAGAGCCCGATGCGGGGCTCGATCCCAGGACCCTGAGATCATGACCTGAGCCAAAGGCAGAGGCTTAATCCACTGAGCCACCCAGGCGCCCCTCCTAGGCCTATTCTTCATAAATAAATGGCCTTTTCTCTCACTTTTCTTCCCAGATCTATTCTCCGTCCTGCTCTTTGCTCCAGAAGAAGAATCTCTGTGATAGGAAACCCTCACCCCTACCTCGGTTGCTTGCCCTTCCGCTTTTAGTTGGCAGTGTTGATTCCTCCTGCTTATGCGTCACCTCACCCCTTCTGGCCCTGGCTGGTCCTTCACCAGCCGTACCTCTTGTTAGATGTCCTGTCCAAGATCACTGCTCTCATCAGCTCTGATAACACCCTTTCCTCTCCCACCCCTCAGATTTATGAAGGTAATGTCTTTCTGCTGTTACTAATCCCTGATGCCTGAACATCTCCTGTGGAGTCCCTTATTCCTTTAAGCCATTCACACCTCTGTAAATAATCATTTTAATAAACACTACTTTTAAAAAAATTCTGTGGTTATGCAAGATGAGTAAGTTCTGAAGATCTAATGTATAGCATGGTGTCTATAGTTAATGGATACTCTATTACATAGTTGAAATTTGCTAAGAAAACTGATCTTAAATGTTCTCACCACAGACACACACATCATGACTTTGTGAGGTGATGGATACGTTATTGGCTTGATTGTGGCAGTCATTTCCCAATATGTACATATATGAAACCATCACACTATATGCCCTAAAAGGGTATAATTTTTGTCAGTTATACCTCAATAAAGCTAGGGGGAAGACAATCCAAGCTGAGTATGCTGCCGCTTTTCTGCCAGAATTCGGATACACATAAGTTACTCAAAATCACTCAGGATTTTTAATATGCTCTTTCTTTTTTCTTTTTCCTATCTTCTTTTTTTTTTTTTTTTTGCCCCCTAAAGAGTCTCAGTTACTCTTAACACTTCTGGATTCAAGTCACATAAAACAATATCATGACTCCCACTTACTACCCTATAAAAAACATCATTTATTATGATCACTATATAGTTATTTTCAGATGATCTTTTATGGAAATTTGAAACTTCTACCCTACATTTTCCCTTTTAGGGAAAAGCCCTTTCAGAGAAATATCCAGTTCTAATGACAATCTCAGCTTTAAAATACAGCAAAAATTAAAATGTCTATTGAATAACCTAAACAGAGGCAATAAAGCCTAACGGTTCCCAGTACAGACGGCTTACTCTCTCTGTGCCTCAGTTTCTTCTTCTGCAAGTAGATAACAATAGCACCTACCTCACTGAGGTGTCACAAGGATCAAATGAGATTTTCTAACGTGAGCTCTTAGCATAATGTCTTACACATAGTGTATGCTCATTTTTGTTATTATTTTTTATTAAATAGGCATGCTTTTACCTATTTGTTGATAAGGTATAACCCAAGAGGAGGCAATATTCAGCCTAAAGTAGTATCAAATTACTTATCTAAAGATTTCACAGATCAGCAGTAGTTGTCTTCCCTGACTTCTTTCTTTTTTTTTTTTTTTGATATTTTATTTGTTTATTTATTTGACAGAGAGAGAGAGATAGAGAGAGACAGCTAGAGAAGGAACACAAGTAGGGGGGAGTGGGAGAGGGAGAAGAGCTAGGCAGGGAGCCTGAAGCTGGGCTTGATCCCAGGACCCTGGGATCATGGCCTAAGCTGAAGGGCTGAAGGCAGCCACTTAATGACTGAGCCACCCAGGTACCCTCCCTGACTTATTTCACTTAACATAATGCTCTCGGGTTTTATTCATATTGTCACAAATGGCAACCTTCTTTTTTTTTTTTTTTTTTTTTTTTTAAAGATTTTATTTATTTATTTGACAGAGAGAGAAATCACAAGTAGGCAGAGAGTCAGGCAGAGAGAGAGAGAGAAGCAGGCTCCCGCTGAGCAAAGAGCCCGATGCGGGGCTCGATCCCAGGACACTGAGATCATGACCTGAGCCGAAGGCAGCGGCTTAATCCACTGAGCCACCCAGGCGCCCCGGCAACCTTCTTTTTATGGCTGAATACTCCACTGTATATATATATACACCATATTTTCTTTATCCATTCATTCACTGTTGGACACTTAAGTCGTTTTCATGTTTTGGCTATTATGAATAATGCTGCAATTAACAGGAGGGTACAGATAAGTCTTTATTTTTTTTTAGATTTTATTAGAGAGAGTGAGCTAGAGAAAGAGAGAGGAAGAGAGAGTGAGCGAGAGAGAGAGGAAGAGAAAGAAGGAGCAGGATGAGGGGCAGAAGCAGGCTCCCCACTGAGCAGGGAGCCCCACCTAGGGGGCTTGATCCCTGGACTCCAGGATCATGACCTGAGCTGAACGTACTTTGCTGACTGAAGCACCCAGCCGCACCGAGGGTACAGATAACTCTAAAAGATAGTGACTGCATTTCATTCAGATATATACCCAGTAGTAGAATTGCTAGATCATATGGTAGTTCTATTTTAACACAGACTTCTTATAAGATTAAGTTCTGAGGATCTGTCATATAGCACAGTGACTACGGTGAACAATAGTGTATTGTGTACTTGAAAATTGCTAGAACAGTAGATTTTTTAAGTTCTCAGCGCATTCGTACACATGACAACTATGTGAGGTGAAGGATTTGTTAACTCACCTCAGTGTGGTAATCATTTCACAACACAGACACACACACACACACATCAAAATATCACACTGTACATCTTATTTATGTACAATTTTATTTGTCAATTATGTCTCAATAAAGCTGGAAAAACAAAACAAAACAGAAGATCTGCTAGAGCTCACTGGCACAATACAAAAGTGGATAATTACTTGGAAAATAGGAAAGAGAGAAAACAGTTTTTTCTCCTCAGAACCCCTTTGTGCACTTCCTTAACATAGGTAAACATCCACCAGAGCCTGGATATGATATGAAAGGTCTTTAGAACTCCTTGTTTCACGAAGAGAAGGGAGAAACTACTCAGTTGTTTGGAGAAAATCCAACCACAATCTCTCTTTGGGTAGAGGAATGGAGATAGCAGAGCAATCTTTAAAAATGTATCGATGGATTTTCTTCTCTGAAATTATCCTAGCTCAGGAATGAAAGGGAAGTTGTTCAAGATATCCATTTTAATTTTTGATGGCCTGATTTTCAGATATTTATGATAAAGAAACATACTTTATTTTCACCTTCATATTATTATAAAAGGGCTATGTACTTGTAATAAATTTTAAGATCCTGAATTGCATGAAGTAAAAACATGATAGTTGCCCTCTCAACACATACTTTTAAATTCAGAAGACTCTCCTCTACTTCCAACTTTGACCCTTAGTATATTGAAACAAGAATGAAAAAATCAAGAGGAATTAGAATATGCATTACTTTAAACGTAAATTAATTTAAAAGGCTAAGTTAAAAACTGTTCAAAATAATTCAGTTTCTATGAAAATTTAATTTTTATTCATTCAACAAATACGTGTTTTCATCACAGTCTTGGCTGAGTGGAATCTGGCTACTCCTGGGACCGTGTCTGCCTGACTATTCTCTCACCTTTACCTTTGACCTGAATTTATATAAATTGCCCTTTCAAGTCATTTCCCTTCTTTTGTTCCTGAAAAACTCCAGCTTTTATGAAGTTATCCCATGCAATGTAACGAGTGCCTACCCCTCCCCTCCTGTCTTCTCTGCTCCTGTCACCATTCCCAATGACTGCAACACCAAGGCGCTGTCCCTTTCAGCATGAAGCCTGCTCAGAAACCTGGCCTCCTCTCCAGGAAGCCTTTCATCCTCCACCTAACCCTCTCACTTCTCAAGTTGTAACTTCTCCTCAGTGTTACCAGTCATTACACCACCTCCCAAAAAGTTATCCCTCCCAATGCCTTTACTTAGACTCCATTTCAAAAATTCTTTTTTTTTTTTTAAGATTTTATTTATATATTTGACAGAGGTCACAAGTAGGCAGAGAGGCAGGCAGAGAGAGAGCGAGAGATGGGGAAGCAAGCTCCCCGCTACGCAGAGAGCCTGATGCGGGGCTCGATCCCAGAACCCTGGGATCATGACCTGAGCCGAAGGCAGAGGCTTTAACCCACTGAGCCACCCAGGCGCCCCTCCATTTCAAAAATTCTTTAGCCTCACTGAAAATTGATCCCTTGACCCTGCAAGTTTTCATTGCACAGTACCCTCCATGTCACTTTACTTCTCTCCACTTATTGTATATTTCTCTCCAATAAAATGTAAGCTCCCTGAGGACAAAAACCCACTTTTTCACTTTTATCTCTAGTGTCCAGGACAGAACCATGCCTGGTACAAAGAAAGTACTCAGTAAACATTTAATACATACATGAACGCCTCCTGTGGGCCAGGCATTTGGCAAGGATAAGGAATTCAAAAGAGCCTCTCCCTTCAAGAAGTTTAAACAAATGTATTTTATGCATATGTATTAGCGCATTCATCACAAATTTCAACTATTTTTACTTAAACCAACTACCTATTCCTACCTGATTTTGAAAATAATTTTACATTTCATTATTCCAGTGTTCTTAGAACACATTGGGAAGTCTCATACGAGAAAATCTTTTAGCGTTCCAAACATATCTTTTAGGTGTAAGAAGTAATAGCATAAGGCTTTTAAAACCCTAAAAATAATTAGCTCTTTTTAAAATCTATCAGATACAAATAATCTATCAATGCAAAAAACACTAGAAAGTGATGATGTTGGCAATATATATAAAAAATAGGACCGTATCCAGGTGCCAGGCATTTCACACTATTCTCACCTCTGACTCCAGTGAGAGTCCAAATGGCACCATTGTCCAAAACGGAACATTCCCCTACTCAAGACACATTTTTGCCATCTCCTGGAAAACTGTTGTAACAACTATATAAATCCATGATGATTACAATGTGAATGGCTCTCAGGAACGTTGCACAGTTCTACAGTTGAAACAGTATCTGTTCAAACCATTACTTCCAAAACTTACCGGATCGTAGAACCTTTCTTTTTTATTTATGCCATTCATACATATCATATGGAACTAACAATCTCTGATACATAATTTGGGAAGTACTGCTCTATCATACTCTAAGAAGTGGTTAGTATTGGCCCTTTGACTTTTATTTATTTTTACTTTATTTTTTTAAAGATTTTATTGATTTATCTGACAGAGAGAGAGATCACAAGCAGGCAGAGAGGGGCAGTGCGGTTGGGGGGAGCAGGCTCCCTGATGAGCAGAGAGCCCGATGTGGGACTTGATCCCAGGACCCTGAGACCATTATGACCTGAGCCGAAGGCAGAGGCTCAACCCCCTGAGCCACCCAGACTCCCATGACTTTTATTTTTAAGTTTATATATTTGCAGTATTTTCTGAGGGTTTGACCTGGAGTAGATCGTCTTCAGTTTGAAGGCCAGCTCTGAACCTAACTTTCAGCAACTTATGTAACCTCCCTGAAGATCAGTTACCTCATCTGTAAAACACAAATAGCAACAGTGCTAACCTTTTACGATAAGGATTACAAGAAACCTGGTTATGGTCCTTGGTAGACACTAAAATCTCATTAAATGGTAATCCTACTAATAGTATTCTTCAGGCCATCTGACATACAGAGCAAAATTACTTATAGGAAGTTGTGTTTGAACGAGGAAGCATAATTTTGAAAGAGTAACTGTAAAAGTCAACTGGATTTTCTGGTAAATTCTTTTTTATGAAAACAAAAGTAATTTTGACTTTAACCAGAATTTATGGGCTCCTAAGGAGACAACATACACAAAACTCAAGTCACGTGTCAATATGGAAAGACAACCCAAGTTTAATAAGCATGTATTTCATACTGTCATCAATAGTTAATGCACATACTCCCATACTCATGTCATGTGGTCATATAATCTCCCTGTCAGTGAGCAAGGGTACCGGCAGTACAGTTTTGAGACCATCCCTCAGTCCATGGATCAGAGAAGCCAGCATTGTACTCCACTGCAGATTAACTCATTAACCACGCCAGAATCTCAGGGATGTGCTGACCTAACTGCAGAGAAGCTGGGCCAGTTCATAAATCTTTTGTCCTGTACCCAATCTGCACTTAAGCCTTGACATTTTTACCAACTATGTGTGCATGATAGAGATGTGATGTGAACTTCTATAGATAGGACACTTTGTAATTATCACTAAATAAATGGGGAAGAAGGCAAACATATTGCCAGGAATATTCCTATGGCACCCACATCTATTTTCTACCTTTAGAACTGGCTTGAGGTGTGGTGACCACAGGGCCATCCGTGTGAAAAAAAAAAAAATACGGTTCCTGCATCATTAGCTGGGAAAAGGGAGCCCAACTCACAGAGCAGCTGGAGCACTTGGCTCTCCTGCAAACGTTCTGGATTGTTTGCCCCAGGCTTACACAAGCAGAGTCTCTCTCCAGCACTGGAGAGTACTTGAGCTTTTTCTAAATACATTTTTCAGCATAATAATAAACTCTATTTCCATTTCTGCCTCTGCAACTGAGAGAGAATTGAGAACCACAGAATAATCCGTGATCATTATCTCTATGTTTCCATAAAGGGTGGTAAAGTGCTTATTGTGAAGAACACAGCTGAAATGCCCATATTAGCATCTACAGCGGGAGACAGACACCTCCCTTATCTCTTCATTTGTGGTTTACCAGTTATCCTCTTACCTCCTACTGATTCAAAGCTGTACCAGCAGCTAACCCCTGATTGTAGTTCTTTCCTCAAGATGAGCAGCTCTAAAAAATGAGAGCCAATGGAAGTAGCAGCTGAGGTGTGCAGTTTTCAACTTACACAGTTACTTGGGGGCTTTTTAAAAATTTTTTTTCATTTGAGCATATTAACAAGGAAACCAATAAATGAATTAGCAAAAAAAAAATATGCCGTTTAAAAAACTTGAGGAAAAATACTGTATAAATGCAATATATATACAGATGTTACGATAAAATGACAGTCTTTATATTGAAAAAATGATGACCAAGAAGGCAGAGATTGTAAATGCATCCATATCTGACCTGGGAAATTAGCAACACTAATTAAGACGGAGGGAAACAAGTTGAGAAAGGCTGGTGTAAGATAATTGACAGTAGACTGTATCCAAATCAACTTTGGTGATTCATACTAAAATTATTGGAAAAAGTATTTCAATGATTAAGGCACATCTTTTTCTGACACTAGTACCTGTTAACGGAGAGAATAATAATTGTAAAGCAATCCATCTTTCGTTCCAATACGGATTTTAAAGCATAGACTGACTCCTAGTACTGTGGGCACACCCCAAGCGGTTTTTTTCAGGGGCGCTGCCCATAAACCATTTGGCAGCAGGGGGCGCTCTTCTGTTAGAATCCGAAATTCTTTTTTAAAAGCTTTTAAGGGTGACATTCACCAGAATCCGAGGAACTGTGGTTAGGTATTTTTTTTAATAAGAGTGTGTTTGGGCTCTGAGTTTTATTTAGGGGAGAAGGATGTCAAAGTGGAACGTTTATGAAATATCATTTAATGAGATCTTTAATGTTAGCCCATGCTTAGTCTCTTCTGAATAAATGTATTTGTGTAATTAATTCATTCCGCTAAAACTGAGGACCAAGTAGGTGTAAGATACCAACATATACTTCCAGCAGTCATCCCCGGATATTGCTACAGGAAGGTTTGGAACTTTAGAATGTGTTGTATGCACTTTAAGGGAAGAACATTTTTAAAACAAAATGAAGGAATTAAGTCACCATATTTAGTTCACTGAAATGTAAAGAATTCACTGTATGATAGATTCTACCTAAGATGTTTGGAAGGAACAGAGGAAAGTCTCTGTTCTCAGTTCACATCCTGAAGAGAGAAATGATTTTTGTAACATCCGATTATTAATATATGACAATATCTGCATATTTCTCGCATGATCTATGGCTTTTTCTGGACAGAATTTCCTGTGCCTCTCTACACTCCACAACATCGGATGGCTCCCTGGGTTTCCAATTATGGTCTCTTCCTCCTCCCCCTCTGACCTTCCTCACCACCAGCTCTCTCCCCAACGAACCAGCTCCTTGCAGGGTCAAGTTGCTGCGCATCGTCAATTACTACAAGAGATTCTCTTCTGCGAGAACTGCCTTGGGGAAAGTTTCCGCATCGCCGCTTTTTATTAGATAATTGGCGCATTTTTTTAAAACTTAGATTTAAACTAGGAGGAATCCTACATCTTGCATTTTCTGAACCCTCCTTGTTTCGTTTTCAGGGTCTTACTAGTGATCAAGCAAAAGCCATTTTTGAACACCCGAAGTCGCAAGTCATTGGACAGGACTCCAAATGCGTGTCCAGCACTCACGTGGTGCCTCTGCGAGCCACCCTGAGCCTTTGCTCGGGTTAAAACCCTTAACTTGGTGCCTTTTCTTTCCCTAGAAAAGAAAAAAAAAAAAAAAAAAAAAAAACAGGAAAAAGGACGGTTTTCGGTTTCCCAAAACTGATCCTTCTGAGAAGCAACTGGCAACCCGCACCGCAGCTGCATGACTCAAGACAAAAAGTACCCCAGTTCTAGGGACTCCGGACGCCACCGCAGCTCTGCACCGGTAGCCCAGCCGCGCGGCCGCCGCTCCGCTGGCTCCGCCCACCCGCGCGGCCCCTCGCCGCCGGCTGAGGAGGAGGGGCGCGCTAGGCAGAGGTCGCCGCCCGGTTGAGCAATCCGGCTATGCAAATAAGTAAGATTACGACAGCCAATGGGAAGCCGAGGCTGCCCTGACGCGCGCGCCCTGAGCCCGTAGTATTTATAGATCGTATTTAAAGAGCCCTTGGGAGTCTCCCCTGGCTCGGCTGGGCGGCGTTGGCGGTGGAGGCTGTTGAGGTGCCTTTAGCCGGGCGCGCGTGAGGTGGCCGAGCGGTCGCTGCCGGTCCCTTCCCAGTGGGGGTGTGGACGTGAGAGAGCGTCCGAGCACGTTCCGCGGTGGTTTTTACCCACTTCCCAGCCTCGGTTTCTGGAGAGGGGGGAGGAAATGCAGTTTCGGCAACAGTTTTACTCCAAACAAAGCAAGGGATGTGGAATCTCACAAAGGCTGGGGGACGAGAAGGGGGCAGAACGTCTGAACCGACCCCGCCCCGGCCCCACATTTGAGCCTCCAGCGGGTGCCGTTTCCTGGACCCGGGCTCTGCGACGTAGAGGCGGCCTTCCTGGGGGGAGGGGAGAACAATACGGCCTGAAAAGCCAAAAGTCGTGGAATTTGGAGGCGGGGTCATTGGACCAGTTCAAGTGTATTCGTGGAAAATAAATTGCAAGATAGTGGCCGTGATTATCTTGGCTTTCGGTCGATTGATCTAGAGACTTCCCGGCCAGCAAACTGCACACTGCAATGCGAAAGCAGGAAACTGGCATTACGTCAGAGAAGGGAAGAGACCCACACTGCAGCCCTTGCATCGGCAGGGCTGCCTTTCTTTCTTCCCCTCCCCAGTTTACCCCCTTAATTTCTTGGAAAGGTTTCGAGGGCCACGGGCTGGGGCGCTGGGTGCCCCGCTGTGTGGCGCTGAGGGGCTTCACGCAAAGGCAGGGAGGCGGAGGTGGGGGGCGTTTGGGGACTCTGCCTGGGTGCCCTGAGCTGCTACACGTCGCCTTCCCCGGCAAGCTCCTGAGAAGTCACAGCTCATTCCTTTCAAAGACGGCCCGGCGCTCAGATGGATTTCCTAAATTCCAGGAGCGGGTGGGGGGCCCGCACGGAGTGCTCAGCCGCTCTCCTCAGTCCAGCACGAGCTCGCGTCCACCCCGGGAAAGCAGGTGGCGTATGGGGAGAAGTCTCCACAAGGTAGAAATGGATGAACTCTCCACACCTTGTCAGAGATCTTATTTCTCAGGACCTGGTCGCGAGAAACCTGTTGTCTGCCCGGAGGCCCATCTTCTGGGGCCCTGCCACTGCTCTAGAAATCTCTTGAGGGACACGAAGCAAGAGCGTATTGCGAATGAGTACATTTTTGCCTCTTGGAAAGTTGAGTCTGACACTAGCCTCCCCTGCACGGCTGCTCCTTCCCTCCCCAGTTCAGGGTCCTAACAAGGTAACCTTAGCAACCAGTTCCAGGCTCCTGCCCCACTCCACCCCTGGGCAAAGCTTAACACAAAAAAAGGTGGTGACAATAGCTAATGATTATTGACTGTTCTGTTCTCTGCAGCTTGCTGAGCACTTGGTCAGACTTTTATCTCGCAAGAGTTGGATGAGGTGAGTATTATTACCCCCGTTTTACAGATAAGAAAACTGATTCCAAGAGTCCGGCGTCCACTAGCTCTGGGGATGGGAACGCTGGTCAGTCTAACTCCAAAGCCCACAGTTAACCTCTCTGGGCCAACTGTATGGGGGAAGGGAGACGACTGTGGTCTGGGAAGCTTCCAGGCTCACCTCGCCTCACTCCAAGAAGGCAAGGGCCTTTATTCATCCCTGATATCCTGTGAACCACAGTAAACCTAGTCCTGGTCGTGGGGCACCTGGCTGGCTTAGCTCGGATGTGACTCTTAATCTCAGGGTCAGGAGTTCTAGCCCCACGTTGGAAGTAAAGATCACTGAACAACAGCAACAGCAACAGCAACAGCAACAAAACAACCCAGACCTAGTCTTGGTTACACGGGGTGGGTGTCAAGTGGCAGGTTTAGCGAATTTAGTCCTTTTACGTAAAAGACTGTTGGAAAAACCCAAGTTACTTAAGCTAATTTTTCTCATTGCACTGTTTGCAACAGTATCTTATAAGCTGTTTAATGATTAACTTTATATAACGTCTCATTCTTAGCTCAGGCCACTGGATAATGTGAAATCCTTTTCTCCCCATTAAGCATATAGGGAACCTGAAGAACTGAGTGAGATTGCCATGCAAATTAGGATGGAGGCCGTGTTCAGAATGAGCAGATAGCCTAATTCAAGATCAGATGAGTCCTGTCTTTGTTTCCTCCATTGGTTGCCTTCTCCCTCTTCACTAATATTTTGGTGACAGAGCAGGGAAAGGAAATTGTGCTTTTGGAAGATTGTGATTAGTGTCTGGGAAGGAAAATCCAAATGAGGAAAGGTTTAGAGGGACGTGGTTGTACCTGTTCATACAATCACAACTGTGTACACAGGTGTACCTGGAAGATACTGCAGATTCAGCTCCAGATCACTGCCATAAAGCAAATGTCGGATGAATTTTTTTGGTTTCCCAGTGTACATACGAGTTATGTTTGCACTAAACTCTAGTCTATTAAGTGTGCAATAGCATTATGTCTAAACAGTAAAGTTTTTACATTTAACACCTTAATTTTGAAATACTTTATTGCTGGGGCGCCTGGCTGGCTCAGTCAGCAGAGGAGCACACAACTCTTGATCTCAGGGTTGTGAGTTCGAGCCCCACACTGGGTGTAAAGATTACTCAATAAAATAAATACTTTATTGTTGAAAATGCTTACTATCATCTGAGCTTTCAACAAGTCGTAATCAGTTGATCACAGATAACCATAACAAATATAATCATTAAAAAGTTTGAAATATTACAAGAACTAATGAAAATGTGAAACTTAGGCATGAAGTGAGTGTACGCTGTTGGAAAAACGGTGCCAAGGGAATTGCTTGATGCAGGGTTGCCATAAACCTCCAATTTGTAAAAAATGCAGTATCTGGCAAGTACAATAAAGCAAAGTGTAATAAAACAAGGTACGCCTGTAATAGAAATGAATGACTTGAAAGCCAAACAGCTTATGGAGGTTGAAACTCAATTCTGCTGCATCCCAGCTGGAAGACCTTAGATATGTGCAATGCGAGACCCTGTTTCCTCATCTGTGAAATGGAAGGTAACCTGCTACACATCCGCAGCTGGACAGCTTTGCTCCTCACAGTCTCCTCTGCTGCCTCATCTTCTTACTCTAGTTCTTTAAATCCTGCTATTAAAAGATCAAAATTCCTGTCTCAGCATAATCTTGTCTCACTCGACACACTCCCCCTAGATTTTACCCAGGCCACGGGCTACATTTTGGAGTCCTCCTCTCTTGCCCGTGTCTTTTTTCTGAGCTCTAGGTCTGTGTATCTAACTATATATACAAGTCCCCAGTTGGACACCTCAAACTTAAAAGTTCCAAACTGAGCTGGCCATGCTCTGTCTCCCAGCCACTTATGATAAAAGGTCTGCCGTGCCTTTGTATATCACACCCCAGGTGTTAAAGTTAAAACCTAGCTAATTCCTCTTCCCCTTAACCAGTACATGCCATTAATGGCCAACTCCTGCCGTGGGTCAAGCTGTTAGCTGCCTTCTGTCTACCAGCGCTGAAAACCTCCTTCGCTGTGCAGCCATATATCCTTCATCAGTCCCCTTCAGTGGCTTCCACTGCCCTCAGAATGAGCAGGGCATGGGTTACAAAGCCCCTTGGGACTAGGTCCAGACCTAGGGCTTGAGCTGTTCCTCTTGCTTGCACTCCACCATTCAGCCATTCTTAATTTTTTTTTAATTCTAATGACACCAAATTCTTCTGAGCTTTAGCATAAGCTACTCCTAGGATGCTGCCATCCCATGCCATCCCCTCCCCTTCCCTTCCTCTAACAGCTCCTACTACTCTCTCAGTTCTCACTGTATGCTCCTTCCTCTACAACTCTCTGACCTCCACTCACCTGCACTGTAGGTGCTCCTGAGCTTGCCCAATGAGCTGCTTTCCCATCACAGCATCTATACACTGTATGCTTAATGCCTTTAAACTTGGCTGAATCTGTGTTCTTATTCATGTGGAAGGGGGATACATCTGAATCATTCATAGTGCTCTGTCAGCTGGCACCCCAAAATCCCACCCACCCCTCCCACTCCCTGTCTGCCATGAGTGTGTTCTGAGCTGAAAATCACACCACCGTGAGCCCATGGCATTGATGATGTTATGCTGTGGCCCCCAAGTCAGGATGGAAGAAAGGTTGAGAATGGCTACATTAGATTGGCAGTGCCACAGGGAAAGGGGTGGTCTCTGTCTTGTCCATCTTTATCCCCTTCATGTCTGGCACAGTGTGAGGCACAGAGCAGAAAAATGCTCTGGAAGGAAGTACTTACGATTGATTGGGGATGTGAGAATTAGATAAAATATGTATATTGAGCCACCAGGATGTAATAGACATTGGGTAGATCTGGATTGTCTTTCCTTCCACTTGCTAAAATGAAGCTTAGGGCCCCTGGTTCATTTGATAGAGCATGTTACTCTTGATCTCAGGGTCATGTGTTCAAACCCCAAGCTAAGTGTGGAGCCTACTGAAAAAAAAAATAATAATAAGTAAATGAAGCTTAGGACACATTTATTGATGACCATGTGGTAAATGATAAGACACAAAGATGAATGAAAAGGAAAAGGAATTTATCTTTATTGATCCTGCCAACATCTTTCCCAAATGCTTTACGGTCATGATCTCTTCTAATAGCACAAATATTCTGGCAAGAGGCTCCTATCAGAAAGGTGACATAGACACATCTGAAGCCTCACAGAAAGCAATAATGGTAATGTCCATATTGTCAAATGGGAACACAGATGGGGAGGCTATTAAACTGCTGGCCTCTTAGAGGTAAGGGGCAGGTGAGGGAGACATAGAGAAATACTGACCTTCACGCTTAGGCCTTGAAAAATAAAGTAAGATAAACAGACCCACAAGAAGGGGAAGGGCACATCAAGTAGAGGAAACAGCAGTGGTGAAGGATTGCGCTAGGAATGTATCTACCAGGGGAAAGGTAAAAGGTGGTGTGATAGAAAGTGTGACAGCAGTGGGTAGAAAACAGGCTTAAAACTGAAGCTGGGCTGTTCCTGGAGGACTTGATGTGCTGTGATAAGGAATAGGGATTTTATTCTATAGGTAGTGGGGAGTCAGCTTCCCAGAACATGCTTTACCTAGAAGGAAAGTAACATGGTTAGACTTGTGTCTTTTAGAAAGTTAGCTGTATGGAGACCAGCCTGGAGACAAGGAGGTGAGTTCATGATCATGAAAGCCTACAGCAGTGGTTTTCAAACTGTGGGTTGCCACCCATAAGTGGATCTTGAAATAATTAGTGGGTCACAACCTATATTTAGAAAAAATAGATTTGAATAGAAAAATATCAGAATCTCATGTAATAAAGGTCAATGCTTCCTAAATTTTTTTTTTAATTTACTTGTGCATAACTTTCTAGGCAATTTGAATTTTTAATAAATTCACTTCTACAATAGATTTAAATAACCTTCAGAATGAACAAAGTGGATTTACTTAAAATTTAGCATGTTTAAGTGCCTATGTTTCAACATAGGCACCATTACTTTGGGTATAAAGCATGACAGTTCGAGGGCATTTAATATACAGAATTTATGACCTGGAAAATAAAAGAATTAAGGGGGGGTGGGAAATGAGTGGTAAATTAATTAGGTTTAAATCTTGATTAAGTTTACTCTTGGTTACAAATGATATCTTAGAAGTGGTTTTATTAAAAATGTGAACTACAGAATGCCTATCCTGGGTCAGAATGCAAAATGCATTTCTTACCATGGAGTCAGGCATCAAGAAAGCTTAAAAACCTTGACTTGGAAGTTTGAGGCAGTGGCTCTGGGGTGAGAGAGAAGGATCAAGATATCAGAGTAATTTCTGAGATACAGTTAAGACCAGTTCACCAACTGGATGTAGGAGTAAAGGAGAAGGAAATTAAGGATGATTCACAGGTTCCTAATTTGGGCCGCTGAGGCTATAGTTCAGTTCAGTTCAACCAATATCCCTTGATAGGAAGTACAGAAACAGACGAATGAGGAAGGCATGGTCGAGGCCCTTGAGGAACTCCATGTGGGTAAAAAAGACGTGTAAGCAGGGCACGTTAATAAAATGTGGTCACTACATTCATAAAAGTATTCACAAGATGCTACTCAAGCTCAGAGGAAGTCCAGGCTGGATCATCACAGAAATTTCCTGGAGGAGACATCTTTGAACTGAATTTTGAAGGAAGCATTAGTCAGCCAGCTAAGAAGGAAACAATCTAAAACCAGGGAGGTAGAATGTTTCTGTATAAGGAGTTGTGTGTACATAGGTGTGAATACGTGTGTGAGCCCATATTATAAGCAACTTGGTGTTACTAGAACACTGGGAAGTCAGAGATGCAGTTGGCAGGGGTAAAGAGATAGGTTATGAAAAGCTTTGATGGGCACCTGGGTGGCTCAGTGGATTGGGCCTCTGCCCTCGGCTTGGGTCATGAGCCCAGGGTCCTGGAATCGAGCCCCACATTGGGCTCTCTGCTCAGCAGGGAGCCTGCTTCTCCCTCTCTCTGCCTGCCTCCTGCCTGCTTGTGATCTGTATCTCTCTCTGTCAAATAAATAAAATCTTTTTAAAAAAAGAAAAAAAAGCTTTGTCTGTCATGCCAAGGAGCTCAGAGCTCTTGTATGAGATAAAGAGCCACTGAAGGGGTTTTTAAGAAGGTTAGTAACAAGGTCACAATAAGGAGATTGTGTTTTAGGCAGCCGGCTTTGGCATCATGTGGAAAAGGTCTTTATAGGGAACTGGATTAAAGATCAAGAGACTAGAAATGAGGACATTAAATTAGTCCAGGTGAGAGATGATGGCCTGAATTAGGGCAGTGAGAAAGGGATGAAGAGAAACAGATACAAATCGGCAAGGTACGGTCCCTAATTAGATATAGAGGACTCCAGTGGTCAGCATCTTCTTAGGAAAGCAGAATCCATGTCAGTGAGTTTCATGGAAGAAATTTAACATGGGGAACTATTTTTGAAGGTGTTAGAAAAATGAAAGGGTTAGTAAGTAGTAAACCATTGGAAAGCCTGCAATTAGGAAGAGCAGGACTACTGCTCCTAAGACTGGAGCAACCATAGAGGCAGGTCAGGTTATGTCACTAGAGCCCAGGAGCTGTGTTTGCCTAGAGGGAGCTGCACCATTAAAGAGACACAGTCAGAGGGAAGAAATGCCCTCCCCTGGCCGTGTTCTCTCCACTGGCCAAGCCCGACTAGGAGCTGGCTGCCAAGGGAGCCTGAGGAAGGTAGCTTGCCTTCTGTGGGAAGAGCAGGAAGGTAACACAATAGATCTGAGCATAAACCACAAATGAGCAAAGCATGAAGGTAAAGGAGAAAGAGTAGATTGATTCCTCCTGGTTATCTTGCCAGATTGAGGTGGGGTGGTAGAGTCAGAATCCAAGATTAGGAAACCAGGAAGATAGTAGGGGTGAGGAGGATGAGGGAGCAGAGACAGAGAAGGACTCAAATAATATAACCTAAAAACTCCCTCACTGGAGCGCCTGGGTAGCTCAGTCTGTTAAGATTAAGCGTCTGACTCTTGATTTTGGCTTAGATCATGATCTCAGGGTTGTGAGCTCAAACCCTGCATTGAGTTCCCTGCTTAGCAGGGAGTCTGCTTGGGATTCTCTCTCTCCGTCCCCCCGCCCCCAAATAATAAATAGATAAATCTTAAAAAAAAAAAAAAAAAAAAAAAAGAACAGTTCTAGGGTGCCTGGGTGGCTCAGTGGGTTAAAGCCTCTGCCTTCGGCTCAGGTCATGATCCCAGGGTCCTGGGATCGAGCCCCTCATCGGGCTCTCTGCTCAGTGGGGAGCCTGCTTCCCTTCCTCTCTGCCTGCCTCTCTGCCTACTTGTAATCTCTGTCTGTCAAGTAAATAAATAAAATCTTTTTAAAAAATAAATAAAATAAAAATAAAAAAAATAAAAGAACAGTTCTAATAAGTGTTCAGGACAGCTTTTAACTGTATCTTTTAACATAGGGGAAGAAATCTCTGTGCTCTGAAATGCACAAAATTTCTGCCCCCCCGCCCCGCCAGTACTTGAACCTTTCCCTAGGTCTCATTCATAATGTTGGTTTCCTAACATTAGGAAAACAGGAGAAAGTTATTGAATCCTTACCAAATACCACTCACTATATGGTTTACATAGAATTTGCACACAACAAATTACATACCCTACCTCATTTAATCCTTACAATAGTTTTATGAGGTTGAAATTCTTCTTCTTTTTTTACAGATAAGGAAACTGATGCAGAGGCAGGTCTGGTCCATCGTCTCCCTTCCTACCTAGGCCTCTCAACCAATAAGTGTGAGCTGGGACTGGGATTTTGGGCTGACTCCAAACCCATGCCCTTCACCTCTGTACTATAAAACCTCACAAACTCAAAAGTGTTTAAGTCCAAATAAATAAAATTGTGATAGTGTCATTGTGTCCATGTATATCCAGTTGCTCAGTAGTGAACATTTGATGGATTTTCTCATATCTTGTTCACTATAGATTTTAACAATTATCATGCTTTTGTTTCCCAAGCTGCAAACAGGAGTGTAATAGTCAGGACTCTTTGTAGAAGTGACAAAATTTTAAGTACACATAGGCCAGGAAAAAAAGGAGTTTATGGCTCCCTTCCCATAAAAAGTCCAGGGGTTGGTTTGTTTTCACCATTGCTGGATAGGCTCAAACATCACTACAGGAGTGTTTCTCCTCTTGATCTCTCTGCTCCAGCTCTGCTTAGGACTCATTCTCTTGCAGGCTGTCTCCTGGCAGCAAGGAAGGCAGTTTTCCACCATCCTAGGTTTACATGGATTTGCTAGCTGGTTGTCCCAGAAGAAGAGGTGGCCGCTCTTCTCCAAAACCCATGCTAATCTACAAGGCTCGGTTTAGACCCATAGCCACCTTGGACTAACCCCCATGCGCAGGGAAGGGGTTCCTCTGATTCTCAGGCCTGTGGTGGGTCAGGCAGAGCTGTGAAATTGGCTGTCCTATCAAGGTCCCATGGAGCTGAGGAGAGAGTACTTGTCCAGAGTGAGGCCTATAGAGCAGCAAATAAGCCACAGGTTTTTCAACGACAGGGAACATATGAAACTCTCATTTTGCCTGCTTATCCAAACAGAATCCTGGAACTATTTCAAAATCACTGGATAATTGTGCATTCTGTTCTTCTTTTGAACTAAAGAGACATTTCCTCACACCTTTTTTTTTCTTTTTCTTTTTGCGTTTTACTTGGAATTCTAAGCTTCTTTAAGAGGCAGAGTTAAAGCATCAAGGTTATATCCGTTTGCAAAAAACATCCGGAAGCTCTCTGACAACGCCATTTTCTACTCCTCACTCTCTCCCTTCCAGATTCCTCCCACATCTTCCCACAAGTATTCCGAATCATGACTCTCTAGAGAACTGCAGGTCTATCCCTTGATATATATGGCCCCCAGGGTGGTCCAAGATCTACGGCATTGTTCTGGCAATCATTCATGCTTTCTTTTGGAGGGCAGAGGGGAGAGGACTTGCAGGGTGGCAACTGAGGACCCTCATTTTATTATCAAAATATTTCAAAAACGTTTCAAAATAAGTGATTAGTGGCATTTGATAACAGCCTGCTGCTGTTTGGCCATCTTTAATCCTAGCCTGCTTTCTATTAGAAACCAGCCTAATGACCAAGGTCATTCTTTAAAACACTGAGTTTATGACAAGGCAGGTTCCTCACAGAAAGTACACAGGGACGCGAGAGCCAATAGTTTGTTTTTCCCTGTTGGCGTGGAGCCTAGGTTTAAGAATAAGTGTTACTACTGGAGATTCAAATCTGTCAGTACATGTTAAGTATGTCCTCTACAATTATTCATAAAACTTGCTGGAACTTGCTTATGCCAGCAAGCTTGATGCCTATGTGAAAATATCTGCAACTGGTACAGCATGCTGGCCTCCCCATTAATGGTATTCCCCATCAGAAATAATAGTGGGAGTATTTCTTCTCATCACTGAATATTTAGATATTAATCCGGCAATCCTCAGACACCACCGAAGTTCTATCATTTTTCTGGCATTTTTACATTGTGGGATTTAGTTGATCTGGCTAGCTATTTTGGAATCAAAAGGTAGAACCAGTTCTCAATTATATGACTGTTGTAGCAAACCTTAGGTTCCTATTTCTTTAATTCTATGCCATTACTGTCTGGATGGTTAGGACTTTTACCTGTATGTTGTCTATATTTTATTTTTATAGCCAAGAACGCTAAGTTACCCATTAAAACCATTTAGCCTTCTTAAGGCTAATAAAACCAGTTCCCTTCCTTACCATTTTTATGCCCTATTTTCTATCTTCTTAATCAGTCTTTGTACTATGCTCTGTTCCCTTTCTAGTTTCTGCACATTCTTAAAAAAAAAAAAAAAAAAGATGCCTTGGACTAGATGTAAGTTTCTAATATGGGTTTGACTAAATATATATATATATATATATATATATATATATATATACACATATATATAAATTTCTTCATGGTTTTTGTGTGTCATATTTCAGTTAGTATACTGTAGGATCATATCAGCACTTTTCAAGTAGCAGTTCTATATTGCTGACACATTCACAATGATATAATGTTATAACTTGAAAACCTAAGTGGTACTGTAAGACTTCCTTGTAATTATTTGAAGTTAAAGCATCATGAAAATTGTTATGGTGACTCTACCATTCAAGCGAAATATCCTTCAAAGCAGATGATCATCTTAGTCTAGTCTACATATTAAGGCTTTTTTTCATTCTAAAATTTCAAAATTTTCTTTAATAAGTTGTCTAACACCAATTAAGTAAATGGTTTCATAGTAAGATTTTACACATATCCTGTGTATAATTTTAGACCTCCAAGCAAAACTTTTCATGAAGGGTCTCCCCTTTTAATCCAGTACCATCAAATACTTGGGGTCTCCTCTTTTGGGGAGCACATTGACTTCTCACAGGCTTTCCTTGAGACTTTTCATAACTAAATAAAATGAGTAGATTTTCACAAAATTAGCATATTTTTGAAAGTTTCCATTCAAAAACATGACTCACTTATTTCCCTCCCTACCACTTCTAATTAATCATGTCTAAAATCAGTTTGAAAGAGTGTTATCAAAAGGAAGTTTTCATAAGTTAACAGGTTCTGGTCAATACTTTCTTATTTCCGGCAATGTTCATTGTGTATGCAACATGGAGCCTTCTCTTTGGGGTTCATTAGATTACAGATAGACAAAGAATCTCCATCTAAACCTACAATGTAAATTCATTCCTTTTAGCGAGGCTCGGGAGTCATTTTGGTCATTGTATTGATTGACAGTATAGTGCTATCATCCATTTAATTTTTGTCCACAGATGACTACAATCCATTTCATTTCTCTATTGGTCAGGGTTCATTTGCAGAGAATAAAATCTCCTCAAGCTTATTGAAGCAGGAAAGGATTTATTAGGGAGTATTAAATGACTTAGATCTTTGAAATGGCTGAAGAAACAGCCTTCAAGGTTTAGCTTTTAAAACAATTCACAAAACCACTCCACAGAACTGACCACCAAGGAAGCCATTGCCTCTGCTCTAACCCAGGAAGTTGCAGGCTCCAGAGCTGCACCATTAACCCCACGATCAGAAACCGAGCGCTACACTGCAGGCTTCAGAAGCACTTCACACTCATTTCTATCCAAACCAGCAAACCTGTGCCCCACACCCATGAAGCTAGAGACCAGAGAGCGGGGTGCTAGAGGAAAGGTCTGACAGTAAAGCCCAACACCCGCACACCTGTGCCTGCCAGCAGAGGCCAAGGTAGTAGCGTTTGTCCTCCCAGAAGTGCATCTCTTTGGTTGATCTTAAGTTGGCTCTGGGACCCAGCGGCAAGGAAGCCCGGGAACCTGTGCAGAATAGGGAGTCACATTAGAAGAGTGATGGAAAATAAGTCCAACACTAACCAGAAAAGCCATCACACCCAGAGTCGAGTGGTGTCTTCAGTTCATTGGAATGGAACGAAGTTCTTCCTCCAAGCTTTGAGTAATAAGTGGAAATGCTTTTTTTAAAAAATAAAATGACCATGACTTTCAAGGGTTAATTATAAATCAGTTTTGTTATCTATGTAGGGAGAAGCTGTTCTCAGTAACTCGTAATATAAATATATCTCCAAAAAGATTTTGAGGTCAGACTAAGTATTACAATAGCATACAACTCTCTGTGGTGACTTGGTGGCTCAATTTTGTCCTTGTGCAACAACATCTGAGCACATGCTGCGTGCGTTCCATTGAGGGCAGGACAGTAGAGATGGCAAATGAAGACACATACTGCATTGCCCCTTTCACCAAATGAGTCACATAATAGGACAAAATAGAAATAAACATGAAAAGATACATTTTTCCAATTAAAAGAAAACTAGGTTCAAATCTCTCTGATTTTATTATATGTGTGCCAATGCCATATATATATACATATATCGAGAAAATTATAATGTGGATATGTCTATTACCTCAGCAAGCAGTAAAGAAGTGTCTACATCAAGGGTACTAAGTCAAATGAATTCATTTTTAAAAAGAGAGAAGGGAGAGAGAGGTGAGAGAATGGCTGGCATTTAGTAGGCCATCAGTGAACTATAGCTTATTAAGTAGTTGTAATAATGAGAGCAATAGACGAATAGAGGACTGCAGTAAATTACTAATTAATAAATAATTAATAATCGGGTGATGGTGAAAGTAAGTACCCTGTAAAACCACTGATCATCTACATTATAGGAACTAATTTCACCTTAAAGAGTTTCTATTCAGACTGGTTTTAACAGCTTTTCCTCATCGAATTTTCTGCAATGAAGGTAAAAATTTGGGGGAAGTCATAAAACCTCCAGTAACGATACACTGAACCTTTGTTGGATATCATAGTGTATTCTCAGCATTACTTAGTCAACTCTAACAACATACTCTGGTCAAAATATGTAGTTAAATTTACTTTTTCTAATATATTTATTTATGTCAGATTTTGAATTATACTTTACTTATCTTAAAATTCATCCCTTTTAATTACAGTTCACTGGATTTGACAAATGCACAAAGTCATGTAACCACAATCAAAATACAGAACATTTCCATCAGCCCAGAAAGTTCCCTAGTGCACGTTTGGTCTCATCGCCCCTTCTCCCTTATCTCCTGGGAAGCGCTGATCTGTTTTCTGTCCTTACATTTTGCTTTTCTAGAACATGATATAAATGGAATCATGCAATAATAGTCTTTTCTTTCCGGCTTTTTTTTTTTTTATCATAAGTATTATATTTTGTTTTAAGTATATTTTCATTATACATGCTATATTTTTTAAATGAAATATACAGTTTGGCCTAGGATACTGGATAAACTTTTAATTAATTTGTAAATGTATAGATACAGATATAGATACAGTACCTTTAATTATCTTTGGCCTTTTACTTAAGAACTAAAACTTTCCCCCTCAAAAAACTTTTATATTATAGGCAGTCAACAAAATTTAATTAATAAGATTATTTAGTGGGTGTTGCAGTGCCAGGAGTAAAAAACCAAAATAAACAAACAAACAAAAATAGACTTGCATACTTTAGAGTCCTCAACTGTTCCATACATATAAGGTAACACATAGGAAAACAATTTCTTTGTAACCCATTGAAAGAATTAAAATGCAAAATACCTGGCATGCTTTGTTGTGGTTATAGTAAGGTCTATGAAAAGCGTGCCTTTTTCACTTGTAGGAGTTTCAGTTTTGCACCGTGCATTTGCCTTGATAGTAACTGCAAACAACTGTAGCTATTACCTCTTCAGTTCTGAAAGCAAGTTCAAAGTCTATCCAATTCGTTGTCAGAGCACGAGATGAAGCGTGTCTCCAAGATTAAATAAAGCCTCTTAAACGTGATTCTTGTTAGGTTTTTTTTTTTAGTGTACCATTGGAGTATCTTATAATTTGATTTCAGCTTTAGTTATGCCCATCGAACAGCTCAGCAGTAGGAGGAAAACAACACTTGAGCTGGACGCTTCTTTTGGTGACATTTTGCATATTGCTAATACTTTAACTGAATACTTTCAGTCATCAATGACAATTTTTAAGAACAGTCTTACTGTGATATGATTTGCATTTCTAGTATGAAATTCAGTGGTTTTTTAGTAAGTTTACAGAGCTGTAGGACCATCATCATAATTTAATTTTAGAACATTTTCATCACTCAAAAAAAGAACACTTGAACCCAATAGCTGTCACGCCTTAGCTCTAGCCCTAGGCAACCACTAATCTACTTTCTGAATGACAATGATTTTTAACTAGGTATGGTTTTTTGGGTTTTTTTTTTAACCCTGCAGCTAAAAAGGAACACTATTTTCATATTTACTCATGTTAAATTCTGTAATTTTAGACATGAACTTAAATACAATTCATTGTCACTTTTGTTACAATGCCTAGATCAATTTGAATTTTTCTAAAAAATAATTCTTTTTTTTAGAAAAATAGCTTTTTCTCATTCTCCCTTCTCTGCAATATTTAAAGCTCTTTCTTTGAATCTTTTGAACATGTAGCTAAAGGACAGTTGGAGTTCAGGAAGGCAAATATTAGCATGTGTGGTTCCAAAAACCCCTTCCTTTAGCAATTAACAAGGAGTTTATATAACTAAAAATATTTCAGTGGCGTGCACTTTCTCAACAAGTTACTTAGTGAAAGTAAACAAGAAAAAAAGAATTCCAAAATATATGAACAGCAGGACTTTTGTTAAGTGTTTTTTTTTTTGTTTTCTTTTCTTTTTGTTTCTGTTTTTTAAGGTGCAGGTCTATTTAGCATTTAAAGGAAAACCTGTTGGGTGGGGTGGGGGGATATTGCCCAACTGCTACTTTGTATTCTTTCACTAGCGACCTCAGCTGTTGCCTGAATTTTCACTACTGGTTTTCTAGTCTTTACTAGTTTTCTAGTTTTTACTAATTTTCTTTGCAACAAAGATCTCGTTGGCTGAAGAAAGATGTTCAATTATTAGTGCCTTAGAGATATGCCTTTCTCAGAATAGTAGCTTCAACAGGAAGAAGGAACCAGAAAACATTCCATTTGTGGTAATGTGGTCTAATTTGACATCTCAAAATTGACTTAGAATTTCAGAAGAAAATGTTGCTGTTAAGCGTACTGAGATATATTTGTTAAATTAATTTTTATTTTTTTATATATTAGTTATTTATTGCTCTGTAACAAATAACTCTCCGAAATTTAGCAGCTTAAAACAAAAAAATATTTCTTATTTTCCACAGTATTCATCCACAGGCCGGAATCAGGGGAAGGCTGGGCAGGGTGGTTCAGGCTCAGTGTTCTTGAGACATTTTCTCAGGTGCCTACTGAGACTGACCTCATGTAAAGGCTTCACTGGGGCTAAAAAGGTGGCCCCCTCGCACGGCTGGCACGTTGGTGTGGCTATTGGCAGGAGGCATTAGTTTCTTTCCACATATGCCTCTCCACAGAGCTGTTTGAATATCCATGACACGGCCTCTGACTTCTCCCGGAGTGAATAACCTGAGTGCACAAGGCACAGCTGCGGAGTCACCTAGCCTCGGAAACCATTACCTCTGTCTTACTTTATTGGTCACACAAAGCAGCCTTGATTCATTGTGGGAGAAGATTATGCAAGGGCATGAACACCACAGGGGTGAGAATCCCCGGGGCCCTTCTCGGAGCTTGGCTGCCACAGCTCAGGATAGAAAGCCGTGCAGATAATTGCACTACCGTGCAATTTGGTAGCCGTGCAGTACCAAACTCCAAAACCATTAACTCCTTCTCAAATATAAATATAAATTTTTACATGTAATATTACAGACAGAGAACAGCAGAGGCCTGATGAAAATACATACTGATTTCAGATTCCAAGGCAGTTAATCATCTATTTATTGAGAATGTGCTCAATGCCCATAACCAGACGAGGTGCTTATCTTAGGGGAGGTAGTTGTAGCGATAGAGAAGTCTCAGGATTTTATCAGAAGGATGTCTTTGGGAGTCTCCTGGGTGGCTAGAGGGTTAAGCGTCTGACTTCCGCTCCAGTTATGGTCTTGGGATCCTGGGATTGAGTCCTGAGTCTGGTTCCATGGTCTCCAGGGAGTCTGCTTGTCCTTCTCCCTCTGCCTCTCCCTTGCCCTGCTTGTGCTCTTTCTGTCTCTCAAATAAATACATAGAATCTTTAAAAATTAAAAAAAAAAAGAAAAAGCAGAATATTTTTGTAGTATGTTTTCAGAATGATGTTCTCTTGCCAAAAGTTAGGCAGAATTATGCCCGCACCTCTGAGTTCTTTTGGGAAATTCTGCTTTTCTGTTTCTCCTAAAAGAAAGTAGAATGCCACCAATTAGGAACAGGGAAATTTTGTCCTTTCATATTAACACAAGATACAATATGGCATGTCTCATTTTCACAGAGAAATCTCTTTCTTGCTGTGCTTTGTTTTAAATATTGGGATGCATCTCACATAAGTAGATACACTGGAATTTTCCTGTTTTCTAATTTTACTCACAAGGGACAAAAGTCTGGAAGGTCTGCACCAAACTGTTAAAGGAAAACATGTGATCAGTAATGGTTATCTGCTTTACACGGTTCTTTTCTGGAAACAGTAACCTTCTCTATCTGATAAGGCACTCCTCTTGCACTTGTCTGCAGTTCCAAATGGAAGCTACCACCATCTTTTCATTTCTCTCTCTCTCTCTCTCTGCCTGCAGGACTTTGCCACTTGAGCCTCTGGCCACTCTGCTTTCCTAACTAACCTCTTTTAACAGGAGGAGAAAGGCCTCTTCCCTCTCTGGTCACAAAATGATTCTTGAGCTGCTGGTGGCCAATTCCATTCCAAGCAGAAAAGAATCTGTCTGAGAGAATGAAGTTAACATTCAGAGAAAAGCAGGAATGAGACAGAGTTGGTCATGAGCTCCTGGTGTCAAGTCCAGAGGGCTAGCTCATATAACTTGCCTGCCAAAGCTCTGTTATATGAGCAAATAAATACCCCTATTTGTGTAAGACAGATCAAATTGGGTTTCTGAACTTACATCTACAAGCCCTGACCAGAACCTCTGGAGATGGGGTTGGGAGATTGTTCCGCTTTCAACTTTACACATTAATTGTACTAATCCGATTTTTTGGGGGTGGAGGTGGGGGGGGTAGTGCTGCAAATGATAGAAACTCTATTTGAGCTAGCATAAACAAAGAAGGAGTTTATTGGATCATGTTCCCAAATGTAGGAAGACCATGTGTGCTGCTGGCCTGAAGAATATCTAGAGTCAAGGATCTTAGTGCCATAAACAATTTCTGCTGGTTTTTTGTTTGTTTGTTTGTTTGTTTGTTTTCTGGACCTCAGCTATATTCCTCTTGAACTGCAGGCCTGTTTTTTTCACCCTGGGGGCAAGGCCATCACTGGCAGATGCTAGGCTCACATCTTCCCAGAAAGTTCTTCTTCCCTCATCTTGAATTAGCAAGAATCTCAGGAAAGAATTTTGATTGGCCAGGCTTGGGTCACATGTCCGTTCCTGCACCAATTACTGGGGTCCATAATGAAGGTAACTGTCATTACCCAAATTGGTTCACATATCCTCTTGATCCTATAGCCAGGGATGGGCAGGCATGTAAGAACATGGCCATTCCTGTCTAGAAGCAATGTCTAGAGTGGGAAAAAAAAGGAATTGTTTTTCAAAAGGGAGAGAAACTGGCTTGACAGGGTCACTGTGGAAGTCATTACCATAAATAGGGTGGTAGATGCTCAATTTTTGTGTCTATCACAATTCTATATTGTTCAATATATTTTATAACACATAGGTTAACACTTGGAAAAGATATTAACAATATTTATATTATATCCTTATTTAATTTTAATATTAAATGCTTTCTACCTAAAGTAATATCAAATTTATAAGAAACCTCAGAAATCATCTGGTTTGATTACTTCCAGTGCAAAGTACTTTTTTTTTTTTTAATTTAAATTCAAGTTTGTTAACATATACTGTAGTATTGGTTTCAGGAGTAAAATTTACTGATTAATCACTTACATTATACACCCAGCACTCATCCCGACAAGTGCCCTCCTTAATGTCCATCACCCACTTGACCCATTCTCCCACCCACTTCCCACCCAGCAACCCTCAGTTTGTTCTGTATAGTTAAGAGTCTCTTATGGTTTGCCTTCTCTCTGTTTTTATCTTAGTTTATTTTTCCTTTCCTTCCCTTATGTTCATCTGTTTTGTTTCTTAAAATTCCACATATGAGTGAAAGTGTATGGTATTTGTCTTTCTCTGACATTGTTTGCTTATCATACTACACTGTAGGTCCACCCTGTTGTTGCAAATGGCAAGATTTCATTCTTTTTGATTGAGGAGTAATAGTTCATTGTGTATATATACCATATCTTCCTTATCCACTCATCAGTTGGTGGATGTTGGGCTCTTTTCATAATTTGGCTATTGTTGATAGTGCTGTTATGAACATTGCACCCCTTCAAATCAGCATTGCAAAATACTCTCTTAAGTTGTCCTGGACATCTTCCTATCTGCAGTGATGTGAAAATACATTTCTCTTGGAAAACAAAAAATTAGAACATAACAGTTAAAGTACAAGTTGACTAAACTAGAAGCTGTTAATTGATCCACATTGATTACCTTGGAATAACAACTATCTATTGGCTTGCCTTTTCTTATTCAAAAATGAGAGTAATAATACTAATGCTATTAATGTTTTAAATACACCACAGGGGATGGGGAAGGCTCCAATATCTTAGAACCACAATCTACAAGTAGCAATTTTAATCATTTTCTTTGTACTGTTTTGAAAATAATATCCATTCTATTGAAGTATAAAATTAGCCTGAAATGATGAACAGTAACTTAAATTCAATTGGTACATTATTTTGTACTTACGGAACACCAGTTTGTTCCAGATCCCTTATAGGGTACAAAATGTGGTTAGTCTGTGTTCTCCTAGACTTTTGAGTCCTTCAGTAAAAATTCCAATTGCTGTTCAGAGACATTACAGTCTTTTGTCAGTGAAGAGCTTTTTCCTGAAGGAAACTAAAATTTTCAATGTGTAAGTGGTATTCATAATTGAGAATATTTGAAAGGATGTGGATTGGCTATATCTGTCATAAGTGTTTAGAAAAATATGACATTAAGTATAAAGGCACTAAGAAGGTAAAAACCAATATGAAAATAAATATAAAAAAGAGCAATTCATTATGTTTGTCCTGCTTGAATATTCAGGCAAAATAATGATTAATAATAACAGTAATTAATAATAATTCCCAATTTCTGTAGCTAGGTATGAAAAGCTGATTCATCCCCGAAATTTCAAAGGAACTTTTGTACATCTAAGCCAAGCTGCTTCGAAACTGGCCTGGGTCCAAGGTAAGGTGGATACTAGTTGGCTAAGGATTTGCCCAAATGTGCTCTTGTCACATGGTACAGTGAGAAGGATGTAAATTTCAATCCTGTTCCACCTATTGGCAGTGTGAATTTTGACCTTTCTTACCTAACCTTCATAGACTTCAGTTTCCACATTTGTGTGTAAACATATACATGTATATTTAAGTGTATAAAATAAATTTAAATATATTAAATACACATACATACATATATACACATATATATACATATAAATATACGTGTATATATATTCTATAACAGCAGCAATTAACTAATTGGCAAATTTGTGTGGGTTACATGAGATGACTCTGAGGTAGAGCTCCTGGCATGTGGTAGGCCTTCAATAGATATTAGCTGAATAGTATTTATATTATTCTGTTGTGAGATAGCCTTACATCCCTGCAGGATAATATGGTTTAAAGAGCAAACTATAGGACTGGGAAGATAGAGAGATCAGGAAAATTAATGGTTGGCTGAGCACTTGCTAAAGTAAAGGTTTCAGGCAGTCCTAATAGATCTTCCTTCCCATGGGTGGGGAAAGAGGGAGTTCACACTCTCTTGGGTATCTCTCTCTCTCTCTTTTTAAAATGTATTTCTTTGACAAAGAGAGAGAGAGCACACCAGCAGAATCAGAGGGAGCAGCAGAGGGAGAAGTAGGCTCCCCGCTGATCAGGGAGCCTGACGTGGGGCTCAATCCCAGGACCCTGGGATCATGACCTGAGCCGAAGGCAGACACTTAACCGACTAAGCCACCCAGGTGCCCCTCTCTTGGGTCTCTTTGCCTTGCTCATTCTATGCTGCCTGATGGTCTTCTGAATATGTCCCAAGTCCTTTGAAGTACAACCTATAAACCAGGGCTTAACCTGAATGGAGCCTGTCCTGGACTCCCCTGCCCCTCACCCAGACCCTTCAGGCTTCCTTCCTGCTTTGTCCCATCCAGCCAGCTGTGAGAAGGAGATACTACATAGCATGTTGATGATGTAATGCTTTAGTTGCTTCAGGTTTTTATTTTGAAATAACATTAAAACCAATAGGATGTGGAACTAAGTCTATAAAATTAATTATGGTTAATTAGCAGAATGATACATGTCCCAATGATTACAGATTGAAGGTTTAAAGAGAGAACTGTCATTTAGGGAGAGCTGGTGGGGATGCAGCTCCTTTAATCTAGCAGTACCTGGGCATGGTCATTGTTTTACAGAGAATTGGTCTCCAGCTTTGAAGAGTCAGCTCGGTGACCAAGGAACAAGGAGCCTAATATTGCTAACTAAACTGACAAGAGATTGCCATGTTAACAGAGCGACAAATTCTTCATTTAAATGAGAAATGTAGCTGACAAATGGAACAGAATCTCCAGTTCATTTGCTCAGTGCCTTCTCTCCTTTGGAGCAACCAAATGCAGAAGGGAGCTTATTGAGGAAAAGAAAGGGAATGCAGGAGCAAGCCAGTCTTGAGGGAGATTGCATCCAGGTCCAGGTGAGGCTCATGAAGCACACTTGTCCCTCACCAAGGGCATGAAGTCTTTCCTAACAAAGGTGCCGCGTTATTGCTTGTTGGACTCCCCTTTCCAAGGCTCCTTCTGTTCTTGTAAATGAAGTCTTTTTTCATTCATTTTATCTATATGGTTGTTAATATTTTGTCTTCCTCTATCATAATCACATCCATTCATACCTCCCTCAAATAATACTTTAAACGCTTGAGTAGGGTTTGTTTTGTACATTTCCCCCAACAAACTCCATTCTCAATTGCCAGCACTCTCTTGAGTTACTCTTACATATCACTACTATCACCTGTCCTTTATATTAGGAAAATAGTTTCCTAATTTCTAAGTTCTAGTCTAATAGTTTCTAGTTTCTAAGTTCTTAGAGAAACACCTTACTTTCCTCTATCAACGTTAGTAATAAGCTATGTTATGACTTTATTTCATCTTCAAGGCTCTGGAAGATGTAATTAGCTGATTTACGTCTATAAATTTTAGTGGAATCAAGTTTTGCCTTATAGATTCTGAGAGCTAAGTTGAATTGTACTGCACTTGGACAGATTAGCCATTCAGCAGCAGAATTGCTCGTTTAGGTGGCTGGAATCATTGATGTAAACAAATTTGCAGACAGTCTTGAGAACGCATCTGAATGACTTGGTACAAGATTATTTTCCATTTGTGACTGTATGTACGGGGGAGGTCTTGAAAATTCTGCTTGTCAGTAATAATCACCATCACAAAAAATTAAGTGGCTGTCTTCAAATGGTAGTCTACTCAAGATAAAAAGGATTCTGGGGGGAGTTCCTGGACACTCATCTGAAATTACCCCTTTACCAAAACAGATAGTTAAAAAAAAAAAAAAGAGCTCTATCAAAATGGGGAGTTTTTAAACATTACTGTAACATAAAAAAAGGAACAAACTTGCTTACATAAACTGTATAAATGTTGGAAATCAATGTGTACTGTACACTTGAGTAATCCAAAGTCCTCACATACCAATTATTACATAACAATGTAACAAAAATGCATTCCCCTCTTCTTGCTTATTATTACCCATGCTCTAAACTCCTTTTTTCCTTATTTCATTTGAATACCTAATTTTGGCCACCTACTTAAGATTCTTTCCTCCATATCTTAATTTGTAAATTAGAGATCTAGTAAAGCCTCACCGATCTCTCTCATGGTTCAGCTCAAGGTTTGTTAACCTTTCCCCAGGATCATTTAATCTCTCTCTACCTCACTACAAGATAATAGTTGTTTGAGGTGATTCTAGGCACGTCTATCAGAGAATCTTTAAGGCACACGAGATACCACGCGAACATCTCACTGTTTGACAAGTGAGAAATTGAATGCCAATAATAAGTGGTCATAATTAGTGACAACATAGTAGTTCCTGTGACAGAAGCATGGTAACGCATCCAACAATTCAAACTGTGTCCTAGTTTGGATGGAAGCTTCCTTAAAATACAGTCTACATAAATCAGTTATATCAAATAATGAACTGAATGCCTCTTTGAAGCATTTTTTTCCTTTTTTAACTTTAAATTACTATTATTATTAAATGTAGATTTAAATTATTAAATGATTCTTTTTAATTTCAAATTTTTTCCTTTGAAATAATTAAAATTTACCAAAATTTTCAAGAGTCATACAAATAAGTCCCATATACAACTTAGACAAATTCACCAATTTTTAAAACTCGCTACAGACACAATCGCTCTTTATTATTTTTTTAACCATTTAAGAGCACACAACATGCCCCTTTATCCCTTTCCTCTTCGGTGTATATTACCAAAGCACAGGGATACTCCTTCTATAGTCACAATACAGTAATTAGATGGAAGAAATTCAACATTACTAGAATACTTAAATCTGTAATCCGTGTTTGAATTTTGTCAATTTATTCAATAATGTATCACATTTTGATACGGGATTTTATATGGGATCTTGTGTTAGACTTCATTGCCATTTCTTCTTCATTCTCCTTTAATCTGAACCAGGTTCTCAGCCTTCTTTTGTCTCTCACGGCATTGACATTTTTGTTTTATAGCTTTTGCTTTATGAGATATTCCTCTGCTTGGGCTTGTTTGATGTTTCTTCATGATTAGATTCAGGTTGTGTATCATTACATAACTGATGTTACGTCCTTCTCTAGGTATCCACGGTAGACCCATGGTGCCACCTCCTCTCAGGGGCGATCTAATTTTGGTTATCTAGTCAGGGTGCAGACTTTTTCTCTCCTGCATAGTTACAGGGTTTCCTCCTTGTGACTAATATGCAATCTATGGGGTCACGTCTACTTTTTAGACCAGTGTTTGCACTCAATGTCAGGACCCTCATAGAATTAAAAAAAAAAATTTTTTTTCTAAATGTGTAATGATTCCTGCCATGTTTATGCCAAAAAAAATCCACGCGTAACAATGATATATATAACAGAGAGCCAGTAGGATGTAGTGATTGAGACTCTAGATTCCAGAGTGTGATGGCTCAGGTCTGAATCCCAATTCCACAACCTCCCCACTGGACGACTCTGGTAAGCTGCCTTATCTCCCAGTGCTTTAATTTTAGCATCTGTAAAATTTAGAAGATAAAAATACTCCCCTAGCTCATGGTGGTGTGGCATTTAGTTGCTAATATGTGTCTAGCACATAGCAATCACACAATAAATATTGGCTTTTCTATGTAATGCATCTTTCTACTTTCTATAAAATATATACCTTTTCAAAGCAATCTTTAAAAAAATACAGGATAGTAACTACAATCCAAATAATGAGGTAACACTTATAGATGCAGCTATATTCTTCTTCTGCTACCAGATCCAAAACATAAACTTAGCCAGATACAATTTTTTTAAATCCCTCCTGCAAGTGCTTTGACTGTCTTGTTCTTTTCTTGAACAAATTCACAACCAGCTCCTCCCATGTGCCAGGCACAGATGTATGACCGGGTGTACAGTGACAGCTCTTGCAGAAATCATGTTCTAGTAGACAGTGTACAATACACACAAGTAGTATACAAATTAAGGTAACTGCAGGTAGTATCAAGCATTCTGAGGAAAACAAAAGAGGGCAATGCAATTTGGGCTGGGCTGACAGCAGAGAAGCCTTTTGGTGACATATTTCATGTCTCTTCGTTGCTTATCTAACAAAAATTTTCATAGGCTTCTGACTTGAACTGAAACAAAATGGAACAAATTTTTCCTAGTACATTAAGCTTTCAATGAATAAGATAGGATCACAGTTAAATAATCTTTTTCAGCTTTGCAGAACATGTATCAGTTAAGCTGATCTTGAATAAGTGTTCTTCTTAATTGAAAATATGCCCTTTGTCATCATCTCCTATTAATTAAGCTGCTGATGCTGTTGATTATCTAGTTCTACTTAGAATCTAGTTGCATAAACATCTCTTTCCTTCCCTTAATGAATTTTCTATCCTAGCTTTTATAGATGCAAGCTACCCTTTCTTTCTTTCTTTTTTTTTTTTTGAAAGATTTTATTTATTTATTTGTCAGAGAGAGCATAAGCAGGGAGAGTGGCAGGGAGAGGGAGAAGCAGGCTCCCTGCTGAGCAAGGAGCCCAATGTGGGACTAGATCCCAGGACCCTGGCATCATGACCTGAACTGAAGGCAGACACTTAAACAACTGAGCCACCCAGGCGCCCCCAAGCTATCCTTTCAAATATGCTTCATGGTGTCCAAAAGTAAACAAAACATTGAAATGTACCTCACAGCATGCATCATCATTTCTTAATTTCTCCACAGTCTCTCATTTGCCTCCTCCAGTGCTACATTGGCCTCAGAGATTGTAATATTTTTGGATTATTTTTCGTGGCTTGCAAGATCTTTCTTAGGGTTCCTTATGTGAACACCCCACCCCCCCGCCCCAGACATGAGGTATTCTGGGCTTGAAAGTCAGACAGAATTTCATTTGAAACCGGATGTACCACTTATTGGCTGTGTGAATTTGGGAGGGTTGCTTACCTTCTCTGAACCTCATCTCTAAAAGGTAGGATAATTTGAAGTTGGGATGAAACTAGATTATGGATGTGAAAGTCTAATACAGTATTTTACCTGGATTTCAAGTTGTCCTCTTGCTCTCCTCATACGTCTTTTAACCCATATAGAACTGAGTCTCTTGAAGGAGTTCCTGAAGCTGGCCCTACTCTTCTCAGAATAGTTTCTTTTTTTTTTTTTTTTTAAAGATTTTATTTACTTATTTGAGAGAGAGACAGTGAGAGAGAGCATGAGCGAGGAGAAGGTCAGAGAGCGAAGCAGACTCCCCATGGAGCTGGGAGCCTGATGCGGGACTCGATCCCGGGACTCCGGGATCACGACCTGAGCCGAAGGCAGTCATCCAACCAACTGAGCCACCCAGGCGTTCTTACCCTGAGAGGACAGCAAATACCTGGATGGTGAGGCAAGTTCTCAAACTCCCTAAACAGGCTGGTCCAGGATTTCTTAACCTGGGAACCAGAGACCCATAATGCACAGGACCCCTGGGGTATGCCTGGTAAAGCTCAAAGGTGTAAAGGCACGGAAAAAAAAGCAAGCTCAGCCCATTCTGACCCGTGGGATCTGTGTCCTAGTTGGCATAGCAGACATTCTTCCCCTTCCTAGCTCTTCTCTATAAGGCATTCTGCCCCTACTTCTTGATGAAGCATTTATACGACATTGCTATTTAATTGTTAATAAGTTAAAATTTAATGGTTTCATTATAATCCTTACTTCACAGGATTGATGCGTTTATAGGTTGCATGTCTTTTTTTCTTTTTTCCTTTTCATTATTGTAATTGTGCATTAAGAGCCTGGCTCAATTAATTCAGTCTGCTTGGAGGTTGGGGAAAGAGAATGAGAACCAACGGAGAATTCTTTTTTTTTTTTTTTAATTTTATTTATTTATTTGAGAGAGACAGTGAGAGAGAGCATGAGAGGGGAGAAGGTCAGAGGGAGAAGCAGACTTTCTGTGGGACTGGGAGCCCAGTGTGGGACTCTATCATGGACTCTGGGATCATGACTTGAACCGAAGGCAATCCCTTAATCAACTGAGCCACCCAGGCACCCACTGACAGAGAATTCTTAATGCCCAGCTGCATATTTTTTAGAGACTAAAATTCAGCAAGAAATCATGGGATATGTTGGAAGTTTTGCGAAGTATTTATGGTAGCCTAAGGCGGCAGCTGGAATCATTTTCTTTTTGTTAAAACTAGATGTTTGGTTCTGATTACAAAAATAATACAATCTCAGAACTGGAAAAGTTGGAAAACAAGCAAAGTGATTATATAGTATTCCAGAACAGTAGCTCAGACAGTATTTGGCAAGAATGTGATCTGCTTCAGAATCTCCTGATGGCTTGTTAACTCTGCCCCTTCATGGACCCTCCAGAAGGACTAAATCAGTATCCCTGAGGCCAGGGATAAATGAACTTCACTAAATGAACTTCACATGTGACTCATCAGGTAGACGAAAGTCCTGCAACTAGGATCGTAACCTTATATTTAATTTCCTGCCCTTTAAGTACTAATTCCCCCGCCCCAAGTATATAAGAGCAGGTATGATTCTGAAAATGTCTATTTTGTAAAATGATCTGCAGGGCGCCTGGGGGGCTGAGTCAGTGGAGCTGTTGACTCTTGATTTGGCTTAAATCATGATCTCGGGGTCCTGGGATCCAACCCCAGGTCGGGTTCTGTTTGGGCATCTGCTTGAGATTCTCTCTCTCTTCCTCTTCCCCTGCCCCTCCCCTCTAAAACAAATAAATAAACCTTCAAAAATAAATAAATAAAAATAAAATGATCTGCAAGCTTCCATAAAAACAATTTACAAGTTTCTGGTGAATTAATGTGTTGCTAGACTGAAAAAAAAAAATAAAAACTTTCTATAATGGGGAGAGTACAAAGTGTAAGAAAAAACAATGATCAACTAGGAAATGAGGTGCCAATTTATACAAATTTGCCAACGAACCCCGCCTTTACTTACATGCAGTGGTGGTCAGGAATACCTAAGGTGTGCTGAATGAGAATGCTTGCAGTAGCTCTGGTTTGGGTCTGAGTTCCCATGGGCAGGTGTGAGACTAGTACTGGGTGCTCTCCTTCTGTTTGGGCGCAGAGGCAGAGAGAGTACCCCACCCCAGCCTGAGTCATCCACATTTTAGCAATCCCCCCAACCCCCTGTTTGTTTTTGGTTCTGTGGCCTTGAAAGAGGTCTGGCAACCGGGGATGAAGATTCTGCGAGTGCACAGTGGGCAGGCTTATACCTGGGCATGGCGTTGTCTCTGTGGATTTAGGACACTGTGTACAAGTCCGCTGTTTTGAACATCAGGACTCACCACAGACATGGCTGACTAATTCTGTCAACCATTCTTTTTCCAAGCAGAGCTGGATAAAGGAAAGTACTTAGAAAAGGAGCTTTGGGGTCAGATAGACCTGACTTCAAGTTCTGACCCCAACATTCCAAACTACGTGCCCTTAGGTCTCCATTTTCTCCTATGCAAAACAAGCCCAGTTTCTAGCAGATTAAGAGTTTAATGTCATAGTGTAGATTCAGAGCATGACACGTAGTGGTCTTAATAAATGATGCTATCATTATTATCTTTCCACCTAAACTTGGAATCCCTACTCAAATACACACCTGAGAAGGGTCAAAGCTTGGAACGAGGGGTAGCTTTCTTTAGTGGGGGAGGGGAGCCAGTCTGAAGGTGCTAGCCTCCTTGGGTGGCTGTACTCAGGTTGGGGATCTGTACCAGCTAACTGATGACTTCCCAGCACTGCCCAGATATTAGTAGACGAGTTGGAAGGAGAGCAAATCTGAGGCTCTAGGGCAAGCCCTAGGCAACTGTGCCAAACAGAAAATGTTGCTTTCTTTTTTACAATATATACATGGTTATTTTTATATAAAAATGATGGTTTTTCCATCCCCAAATCTTCACGTTAAATTGGTACTCTAGGAAGCTGCGCTATGTTTATCCTAAAGCCTCAAATGCCACTAGGTGAGTACATACACAGCAGTTAGAGAAGCAGCCATCTCAGGTCTAGAGAACAAAGCCCATATTCCTTCTTCAGGCCTTCAGGATCCACACGCTATTTACTTCTCCACCCTCTGAGCCTTCCACATGCCTCCCCACTCGTCAAACAGGGGCGGTCCTCCAGTGCCTCTTGCCTTTATTCCTGTGGTTCCACCCTGCCCGAAATGAAGGGCCCTCCTCCGCCTCTCCTCTTTCCTGCTTCCTCAGCACACTGACTCCCGCTCCCAGCTCCAGGGAAAAGATGCTTGTGGAAAACCTTCCCCTGCATCCCCAGACAGGTAACATGGCTCCCCACAGTGTGCCTGGCCTTGTATTGTTGCCACTCTCCCTAAAGAGACGGACTTAGTTTTATTCGTCTTTTTATCTTCTAGTGTAGGGGATACTTACTAAATATTCAATAAATAATTAAGGCCTTCATTGATTAACTGAAGGAAAAACAACTGGAAAAGATGCTGTTTTGAAAGACTCTTCTCTTCCTCATGCCCAGGATTGTCCTTTGTGAAAACAGGATAGAATGAGCCCAACATTTTAAAGGCACACATTCTGAATGGTATTAGCTCACATGCATTAATAAGGACCCTAGAAACCTGGTACAAACTCTGGCTTTGCATTAATGATATGACTTTATTATTCTTCCCTTTCATATTATGCATTTTTTAGGGAAAGACAACTTTTAAGTTAAAAGTTTGTGATTTTGCAAATGGATCAAGTGTTTGTAAAGTGAGGTAAGAGATGATTCGCTGAAACTGGTTTTTTGTTTTCGTATTTTTAGTTTGTCAGAGCAGGCTAACCTCAGTCCTCTGGTGATGTTTCTCAGAAGTTTTCCTCTTTAAATAGGTAGGTAGTAATATTAAAAAGCACACACACACACACAGACACACACATGAACACACAGCTGTTGAAAAGGTAAAGAAGCAAAGCCATTATAAGAATCCACTGCTCTGGGAATCTTGCTATATTTGGCTTTAAACAGACAATAAGCCCTGAAAATTGTTGGATGCAGCAGTTCCGTTCCTTTAATTGCAGATACTAGAAATAACAACAACCAAGAAAAAACAGGGAAGAAAATCTCCTCTCAGACTAGTTTGCTCATAAAATGTGTAACTGCTCTGGGAATTGGCCTGACCTTCTACCTACTATTATCTTAGCAATTCTATATACAGTGCCAGGGCATGAAATATCTTAAAGAGATACATAACAAGAATTGAAAGTTTATTTTTAACTTTCATCCCAATTCTTATTTATTAGGGCCCATTTGAGAATCCAGCTCAAGAGTTATTTGTTGAAATTCCTTTAGGTGTCGGGTCTGTGAATACTTAATACCTGATCTCTAGTAACTGACAATCTAATCAGAGAGAGATGAAAGAGATTCATACAATACAGCTCATTTGTTAAGTCTGAGGACCTAGGGCCTTCTCTAATTGACCTAATTAGTACATGCATTATCTTTATTAACAAAACTCTAGGTATATGTTCTTCTCAACAAATCTCAAATTCACTTGAAAATATGTATCTGTATAAGCCCTCATACACTGGGGTCTACAGAGGCAACAAGAAGGATGGGAATTTGAAATTGAATGTGATATATTTTTAACTGAGAACTGTATAAGGTTAATTTTTACTCACCATATAAGCTTTAAAAGAGATGTTTTTTATTTTAGGCAAAACCTGTAATAATTCTTTCCCACTAAAATGGATTATATACTTCTAACTTTTTTAAAAAAGGACAAATTTTAAACCATGAATAATTTCCTCAATATCTTGCCCCCGATTCAACCTCATTGAATTACTTAACATTTTCCAAAAAAATAGAAATTGTCAGCCTTTTTTAGGGATGTTTTCTGAAGTTACCTGTTAGTTGATAAGCAAGGAATTTTGAATAGAATTGTTTATCCCTATGTATGGGTCATTTCTAGGTGGTTCAGGATATTGTTGAATTTTAATTATGGGGTTTTTTTTTGTCTTGGTGAGCATCAAATGATAAACCTTCATGAACAAATATCACAGAGACCTCTGTGGTTGAAAGTTGATTAAAGAGAATTCACAATGTCCAGAAAGAGAGGTGCAAGGCTGGGATGTGAACACAGTCCAGTTCCTCACCCCTATAGCCCAGGACATGTAAGCACGTGGTAAGTGTTGAGGGAGGCTAGTAATCTACTTAGAAACTCAAGAGGAAAAAAAAAAAAAAAAAAACCAACACTGTGAAGTGGCTTAAGAAGTTATCACACACAAGAACTACCTCCACGGGGAGATTTTGCTTCCAGGAACTACTGAATGTAAATACTCCAGGAAGAAAATCAAAATACTTTTATGAGGTCTGATTTCCCTGCAGGAAAATAGCATTGGTGTTATTTAGCCAAGTCATTTATACTCTTGCACCTTTACAGAAAGATCTGCAGAGAGACAATTTGCTCATTGAAACTGTGATTCAAGCTTGACTTGCAAAATGGCTCTAATACCTATTCTCATAGTAACTGACCACACTTGGGTTAGAATCAGGCATTTGTATTCACACTTCTAGTTGTAGAAAGGAAAAGGAGAACTTTAAGACACTAATGAGGTAGTCTATTTCAAAGCTATATTTGAAATCATCTGCTACTCATGAAGTGGAATTATGACATTAGAAGCTAGACCTCCGGTAAATGAAATTACCAGTGAGTTATGAAAGATTTGGGGAAAAATCCTGATACTCTTGTCTTCCCATCATGTGTTGAACTTACTCTTAATGTAAAATTTCTCCTTCTCCACTTTACTCTTTCCATTAATCTTTTTGACAGCACAAGTGCTATCTTATTCACCAATGGATTTCCAGTGGTACTGCACTACCCAGTACATATTAAGTCTCTAAAAAAATAGTTGTTAAAGCAATATATGGACATCCATTAAATTAGTCTATTGACCAATGGATACACAGTACTATGTCATAGGTATGATGAAGCAGCCATGTTAGAAAGTTCTCTTTCTTCTAGAAGCCTAGATTTTTAGTACCGGTCTTTAAAATTAAGATAAATAGCAAATAATATTGTTGATACAATTTAAGCTATAGAGAGTGGTCTCAATGATGAAAAGCATTACAGTCGTTCCTTATACATTGCAAAGGGGGAAAGATGGTGCATTTAAACTTTTCATATGATTCCAAGATAATCTTGGAATCTCCGCACATTCATTTTTTATAATTGTAGGTGCCATTGGGTAGTTTCCTCGAGCATATCTTTACACTCTGGCCCAGCGGATTTTTAAAAAAATGTATATCTTCAAGTCTTCAAGGCTGTTCCTGGGAAAAAAAAATAAAGAAATAAGCACCTATGGATTTTCCAGTGTGCTCCCAGATGCTGTACTCGATGCTTTGTTTATTTCTTTATTTCATCAATCCTGTGACGTAGTTATTATGTTCCTATTTTAAGAGTAAGGAAATTGGTATTGTTATTTGTAACCTCTCAAGGAATGGGAAAAATCTAGTTGAATGATATGTATGGCACAACTGTGCTCAATTTTGAAATATAGTACTGGAAGGTATCTGGAACATGCAAAAAAGATCAAAACACTGCTCCCCAAAGAATAACCACCTATCCTGTCATCCACTGTGATAAAAATGCATGCAGTATAGTTCAATGTATCCCACAGGGTCTTTTAAATTAATTAGGTTGGAACTAGGAAATTTTACTCACTTGTGAGTAAGGTTCCTTCATCTTTGAGAACAAGTTTCCTATTTGGTTCACAGACAAATGCTGGAGTACCACTCCTCACTCCAACTCAATCCTTAGCATTCTTATCCCAAATTTATAAACCATATATATATATTCCAAATTTATACCTCCAACATGGACCTCTCTTGAGCCTAGACACAAGGATAAACTGACTGCTTGATGTTTCCCAACATGCCCCGTGTTGGTTCTTCATATTTTTTCCTCAAATCCTTTCCTGCAGTCTCCTTCTCTATCAACACCAAATCAATTGACAAAGCCATTCATAACTGGCACTCCATTACCTCTTTGAAGCGCTGCCTCCTTTGCTCACTCTGTCACAATCACAGGTCTTTCCTTGTCATTCCTTAAGCACACCTGCCAAGCTCCTACCTCAGGAGCTTTGCACTTGCAGTTCTCTATCTGGGATCCTTTTCCCCTAGATGACCCCATGGCTCCCCATCCCTCAGGTTCCTCACCATCCTCAAGTCAGTACATGAATGTCATCTGAATGAGACCTTCCCATCTAACACTGCAATTTCTCCCCTGCCTCCCAACATCGCCAGCACTCTACCTCTCCCTTCTTGCTTCACTTTTCTGTTTTGTACTTAGCACTAACTATGCACTTATTTTTTATTAAATGTAATTCATCGAATCTAAGGTGCCTTTGATAATAAGATGCAATATTATTTTTTGTATCTGTAAGAAAGAAAACAGCTGCCAATTACAAATGTAAGATGGTGTTGAATAAGCCACATTACAATTTCAGAAATGTTGAAACGTGAGAAACTGTGCATCTGAGGTTTCATGAAATAAGGTTTTTTCTTTACTGTATCTCTCTCTCACTAGAATGCAAACTCCATATGGATGTGGATTTTTTTAAAAGATTTTAATCATTTATTTGAGAGAGTGAGAGAAAGAGCACAATCAGAGGGGAGAGGCTGAAGCAGGCTCCCCACAGAGCAGGGAGCCCCAACCTAGGGGACTCAAACCTAGGACCCTAAGATCATGACCTTAGCTAAAGGCAGATGCTTAACCAACTGAGACACCCAGGAGCCCCTGGATGTGGATTTTTATCTGTTTGGTTCACTGCTGTATCATTTGGCACATGGTAGATAATAGATATTTATTGAATAAATATTGAAGAACTAATGAATAAATGAATAATTAGAAGCTTATATGAGCCAAGTATGACTTTTCTAATTGACTAGAAGATTGAAATCTAAAAAGAAATTTGGTCTGAATTTCCCGGTTTTCTTGAACCTGTAGCGACAGTGAGAGCCCAGTATTGCCAGGATTACTAGTATTCTTCAGTTGAATTTATGCAGACCATCCAATCTCACTGGAAGATTTTCCTGGAAAACTCTCAGGCCCCAAATGCTTCCTGCTAGTTCCGTATTACTCAGGTTCTCAGCTCAAGTGTTATGTCCTCAGAGATGAGCGCCAAGACTGCCCAATCCAGAAGAAGGAACGCATGCCCCCCACCATTCCCACCCACACCCCCTATCTTGCCCAACCTCACCCAGTCACTCTGTCTCATCACCATTTTGTGTTTTCTTCATAGCACATGTCACCATATGAAATTACAGTTGTCTCCCCTAAATCCCACTAAAACAGAATCCTATGAGAAAGGGACATCACATTATCTTGCTCCTCTCTGATGTCATCATGCCCAGAACAGTATCTGGAACACAGGAGCTGCTTAGTAATTATTTACTGAATAAATGAATATACGTGGAGTATTTAGGACCCCCCTCCACCAAATCTGCTTTACCCACCCAGACCTAACAAAGTACCAGAGAGTTTTATTATTGAAGTAATTTCTCTCAGTGAAGTTTTAAATACTCAGGAGAATCTGATTGTAAAGTATATGTGCTATTTGGCAAAGATCACTTTAGCTAAGGGGTACCTATTAGCAACCTAATAAGTACTGCCTTGTCAGATGAACAGATTCTTGTTTCATCCAAAACAAAGCCCTGAGGGCCAGAGACAGTTTGGTTAGAGAAAACAAGTGTGGTTCAGAGCAGGGATTGCGACAGTGAGGATTCTGAGGAGCTAGTTTCCTGAGGCCTGGATGGGAGGTAGGGAAGTTGGAATAACTAGATGACTGAATTTGACATCTTTAAAATTTTGTCTAGGACCTGACTCTGCCCCAGGGCTACTTACCCTCCTTCCTTTCCTTCTGCTTCTACTCTGTGAGGTTTCCTCAGCACCTTTTACTGGTCATCTCTGCTCATCCAAGAATAGTGTTAGTTCAATTTATTCCTAAGTATTTCATTTTTTTAAGGTATTGTAAATGTGGGGCATCTGCCTGGCTCAGTTGGTTGAGTGTCTGCCTTCGGCTCAGGTCAAGATCTCAGGGTCCTGGGATCCTGGGATCCTGGGATCAAGCCCCACGTTGGGTTTCCTGCTCAGTGAAGAGTCTGCTTCTCCCTGTCCCTCTCCCCCTGCTTGTGTGCTGTCTCTCGCCCACTCTCTCTCTCAAATGAATAAATAAAACCTTTTAAAAAGTTTTTTTTTTTAACATTTTATTTATTTATCAGAGAGAGAGGGGGAGAGAGCGAGCACAGGCAGACAGAATGGCAGGCAGAGGCAGAGGGAGAAGCAGGCTCCCCACTGAGCAAGGAGCCTGATGTGGGACTCAATCCCAGGACGCTGGGATCATGACCCGAGCCAAAGGCAGCTGCTTAACCAATTGAGCCACCCAGGCGTCCCTAAAAAGTTTTTTTTTTTAAAGATATTGTAAATGAGATCAATTGTTTTATTTATTTTTCAGAAAATTCACTGCTAGTGTATAGAAATGCTATTGAGTTTTGTATGTTAAATTTGTATCCTGCAACTTTAAGGAATTTGTTGATTAGATCTTTTGGTTGAGTTTTCAGAATTTTTGTCAATACTTAGCACATGAAATATGTTAGACACTACAGTAAGCCATTTACAGATACAGACTTATACTTAAAGGTTTAAAATATATGACAGAAAGTTCATGGGATATGATAATTTGACATATTTATAATCATATTAGTTGTCATTATTTTATTTAAATTTTTTAAGTAAACTCTGCACCCGATATGGGGCTTGAACTCAAAATCCCAAGATTAAGAATCACATGCTCTATTGACTGAGCCAGCCAGACACCCCACATTATTTGACATTAAAGCATCATAAAAATCAATTGTTTGGGCACATAAGAAACAAGTGAACAAATTAACTTATCATGAAGTTTGGCTAATTAAAATAGAGTCATATGGATAGCCTTTTTTTTTACCAGTAAAGAAAGGAAACACATTATTTTCCAATATCAGAAAACTATCTAAAATGAGAGAGTTTTAGGTAAAAAATATGCTACTATCTTTATGAAAGAAGTCCAACAGCACATATTTGCTATGCTTTCTGAAATAGCTTACACTTTTTAAAAAGTGTAACCAACAATTAATATCCAGGTAGATGCAAATTTAATTTAACATTCTTTTAAATAACTTGTAAATTAAGTGGAGAATCCATCCTGAGATCACTTTTTTGGTATCAGATATTTTAAGGAGGAAACAACGCCTTTGAAAGCATAGGTCATGGCTTAATGTTACTGAAAAACAGTAATACTGATCATTATAGGTAGAATTTAGTGTAGTAGAGCATTATCATTTCATAAATCTGTACAAAACATAAACTAAATTTTCCGTTATAAGCAAATAATCACACTGTTAAAAACAAAAAAAGAAAAAAATGGTTTCTATTTATTTTCATTCTTTTTCCAGAAAAAAAGAGACTACATTATTTGTACAATGCTATCTTGAGATCTAAAGCTTTTTTTTTCATGTCAACCTATAATCTTCTTTCTGTAGTTAAAACAAATTTTGTTTCATACTATCTCTAATGGAAAGAAAATGTGTTTAGCATGTAATTCATAGACGATCTCTTCCTGTATTGAAAGACTCTCAAATTCTGTACTTAATAGACTACCTGATGAATAAAAAAAAAAAAAAAAATCTCAGCTTCATTTGCTTTCATGTGGGGAGAGGAAGGGAGAAGTATATTGGAAGGACTCCAACCAGTATTTACAAAGCAAATTTAAACCCACTTTGTTTAGACATTTTGGTTTTCTCCAGTTTACATATTTCAGATCTTTAAACTTTATCCTGTGGGGCTTATTTCACAAACCCTTAATTAGTTTTGTGGTTCTTTCATAAAGTCATCTCAATTCTTTTTTTTTCCTACCTAATAATATGAAAACTTTACAACCAGTAGATTTCTCTAGAATCTCTGAATTCTAAACATGCATTTATATCCCCTAGAATCATTATGCCAATCAGCTTGCAAGTCAGAATGTGTCCCCTAGACCAAGATTGCTAAAAACTTGGTAGAATAAGAAGAATAAAACAAGAGAGTGAAAAGAAAGATTAAAAATGTGTTGTGGGAATAATGCTATGCATATTGTGGAGATAACTTAATTAGGGGCAGAGAATTCAAAACTTCAAACACAGACAACCCAAGAGTTACCAAATAACTAGACTTGTGTATTTGTATTAATCCTGTTTTAAAGGTCAAATTTTTTTTTATCTTTGAAGGATTTTGTGTGTAGTAAAGATGATTCAGAACTTTTTTTTTTTAAGATTTTATTTATTCATTTGACAGACAGAGATCACAAGTAGGCAGAAAGAGAGAGGGGGAAGCAGGCTCCCCGCTGAGCAGAGAGCCTTAAGGGGTGGGGGGGCTTGATCCCAGGATCCTGAGACCATGGCCTGAGCCGAAGGCAGAGGCTCAACCCACTGAACCACCCAGGTGCCCCGAGAACTTTTAAATTAAAGTTCTAACTTCTAACTTCTAGACAGTAGTTTTTTATTAAAGTGTTAAATTAAGCTTAAAAATAATATTCTACACCCCAAAATACTTCCAATCATATTTAAAGACCATCAGTTAATGTTTGATCTCACAGTTAAATGGTTGCTTTTGAACATTTTGAAGTCTATTTACAAATTTAAAATATTCATTTTCTTTTTTCATGCAATAATTGTCTGATTTAGCAAACAAAATCTTCCTGGTATCAAATAAACCATAAATCTAACAAAATAAACTCACAAGTGCAATGAACTTTAACTTAATTTTAACTTAAGTTATCCTAATAGGTATATCAACTTAATAAGATTTTAGCTTAAATTGCAAGCCTAAATCCATTACGTATTACATGTTATAAACTGTAACTAAGAAACTGATCTGTTGACTCTACTAGCCAAATTCCAAACATTGAAAGTACCAAAAATACAAAGTATGCACAGATTTCCTAACACAAGATATATTAATACCAAGAAAAATTTTCTAAATCTTTGAATTGAAAGATGCTTAGCCACTAATGAAGTTATTAAGTCATCCTTTAAAGTTTGGGGATTACCTCCCCATGTAACTTTTACATTGTATTTTCAGCTTGCTGAAGCTTCATAAGGACCAGCGGTACAGACTACAACAAAACTACAACAAAACTGGGTCCTTGTTTATGACACTGATGGAGCATACCAGCATCCTGAATCCCATTTTTAACCTCAAACAGAAGTAATCATTTAAAACAAAAAGTGGACATTTAGCAAAGGACCTTAGATTTGAGTCATTTCATGACCTAATGTTCAAGATAGATTAGAATTTGTGACACCCACTCTTGAAAATGCCTCATTGGGGGCACCTGGCTGACTCTGTAGGTAGAGCATATGACACTTGATCTTGGGATTGTGAGTTTGAGCTCCATGTTGGGTGCAGAGACTACTTAAAAATAAAAATCTTAAAAAAGAAAGAAAAAAAGAAAGAAAATGCCTCATTGAACCGGATTTTTGTATTTCTTTGGACTTTGAGATATTTAAATGTCTTTTTAGTCAAATGCTTGCATTCTTTTTATATATTTTTACAGTTTTAGAGCCATCCAACCTCTACAGATAACAAAATAATAATCTGTTAAGTTCTATCTATGTCTAACACATTTGTCTGGTTATTTTATCCTAGGTTCTAAGATCACCAAATGACACCTTACAAATCCCCTTCTAAAACTGTGTCCCAAAGAAATATTTATAGATGTGCAAAAGAATTTAACCACAGGGATTTCATCACCGAATTATTTTTAGTAGAAAATGACCTAAATGTCAAACAAAGTCTTTTTGTTATTTAAAAAATTCCATAAAGGCAGAAACCAAAGTTTGCCTATTTCTTGTGTCTGTTTTCATCGAGAATCTACCTTATGGCATTGCCCGTAGAAGATGAACAAACAACTGGATAGCCCCCTTGAACTTCCCTCTCTAGTGGTTTTAGCATTAGGATCACAGCTTGGGAGGACTTTATATTCCAGATCATCTCCATGGGCCTTTATTTAAAATGAACAATTGACATGTTCCGGGTCTTAGGTCAAGTGCTGTGCAAACTCACAGACTTAACCCTCTCTTTATAATAATAGAACATGGCCCAGAAGCTAGATCTGCCATTCCTCTGGAAGATGCAATTAAGAAAAGAAAGAAAAGAAAAGAACCTTCTTGATACCCTTTGTCACGTTTGTCTTTTAATGAGAGCAGAGGCTGTGGAAAGAGAGTGGCCCCAAACAACCTAAGAAATGCATCTGCTTTGTTGTCAATCATATCAAAATGCTTACCTTTCACAGAGCTGGTATGATAAACAGGGATTCCTTTTGTAATAAAGTAAAATAGACTTTAAAAAAAAAAAAGATTTTATGTATTTATTTGACACACACACACAGAGATCACAAGTAGGCAGAGAGACAGGCAGAGAGAGAGGAGGAAGCAAGCTCCCTGCTGAGCAGAGAGCCCAATGCGGGGCTCAATCCCAGGACCCTGAGATCATGACCTGAGCCGAAGGCAGAGGCTTAACCCACTGAGCCAACCAAGTGCCCCAAAATAGGCTTTTTAAAAAAAAGATTTTATTTATTCATTTGAGAGAGAGAGGGGCCACAATCGGGGGAGCAGCAGAAGGAGAGGGAGAAGCAGACTCCCCGCTGAGCAGGGTCCCTGATGCCAGATTCCATCACACAATCCTGGGATCATGACCTGAGCCAAAGGCAGTCACTTAACCAACTGAGCCACCCAGGTGCCCATAAAACAGGCTTTAAAATTATGCTTAAATTATTCTATAATCTGCTCTAAACCTTTTTCACCAATTGTCTGAACACTCTTGTTGCTCACTGGTGGGAGCACTGACACTATGGTAGTCTACACCACAGGCTCCAGAGGCTGAGGCTCTTGTAGACACTGTGCTGATACTCGTCATCTTTGAAAATTTCTATCTACACCACATTCAGGTAAACCTGGCAATTCCAAGTGCAAAGGGGGAGTCTAGAAAATATCCCAAAGCTTCAAGACAAGCCAGTCTGGCTCCTGGGAGCTTTGCTGCCCTCCTTGAAATGGAAACACTCATGAGTTTTCAAATTCAAGATCTCTCCTAAGTCTTCAAGTAAACGGGAAGTTCTGCTTTGCAAGATGAGGCGGACCAATAAGCAGGTAACACTGTGCGGACTATAAAAGGAGTCTAGACAATGTGACTGTCAAAGTTGGATGAAAGGGTAAGACTTACTGAAAAAACCAAAAGGTCAGCAGGCCTGAGGAAGGAAGAGTGACAAAGGAAGGAATCACAGGAGTTTACTACTGCCCACCCTGGGTGGAGTTGCTGGCAGTCATTACATCCTTGGCGGTAGTCCTGGAAGGCTTGCTGGAAGAGGTGGGGTTTTAGCAGCCACTTATCTCAAACACAGTTATCATAGAAATCCATGTGATAACAAATTTTGCCTCCCACCCCCCAAACTGTGAGATCCAGTAAGAAACTGAGGAAACAAATTTATTTCTGGGGTCTCACTGGGAACCTTAAAATATTTGAATTAATAGTACATTGGATTATTTTAGGATATGGTTGATAGTCTCCTCTATACCCAGTCTCCATTTCTTTTTTATTTTTTTTTTAAAGATTTTATTTATTTACTTGACAGTCAGAGATCACAAGTAGGCAGAGAGGCAGGCAGAGAGAGGAAGAGAAGCAGGCTCCCAGTGGAGCAGAAAGCCCAATGCGGGGCTCGATCCCAGGACCCTGGGATCATGACCAGAGCCAAAGGCAGAGGCTTTAACCCACTGAGCCACCCAGACACCCTCCCCCAGTCTCCATTTCAATCCCACCTCCACCCCAAGAGCTCCCCATCTCCCTCCACACTTTGATTTTCTTACTCCAGTGCCCCTACCTCAATTACTGTTTTGAAATTTAAGAACAGCGGTAGAAAATCATTGTGATACATGATACAGATATGGACATTTACAGAATGTGCAACAAGGTGTACTTAAAGGCAAACATCACCCATGATCTAATCCTGGCTCTGCTGGGCGGTCTGAGCCTATTTTGTCATAGTTAAAGTGAGAATCATAATGCACACTTGTCAACATTGCTGTCAGGGTGAAATGAGATCATGTCTGTGAAAGCACCAAGCCAATGCTCGACTTAACATGTGATTGGAAGATAAACTGGTATATTTTTCAAAATATGAAGATATGGCCAATAACAGATTTCTCTGTTATTTCTCATTTCTGGTCAAAGAACATTTCAGTCATAACAACCATATCCAGTTTAAACACAGAGTTAAGAACAATGTACTATCCACTTGACCATGAAAATGCAGAGATTTTGGATTTATGATCCTTCCATGTGGCTTGAGCATGTAGTCCTAAGTGAGATCAAAGAAAGGCTCCTTTTTCAAATTTTTTTAATTTTTTTTAAGATTTTATTTATTTATTTGACAGAGAGAGAGAGCACAAGCAGGGGGAGAGGTTGAGGCAGGGGGAGAGGCTGAGGGAGAGGGAGAAGCAGGCTCCCTGCAGAGCAGGGGAAGCCCCATATGGGACTCCATCCCAGGACTCTGGGACCATGACCCGAGCTGAAGGCAGAGGCTTAACCAACTGAGCCACCCAGGCGCCCCGAAAGTCTTCTTTCTAAACCTAGTTTCTTCCCTCCCACCTCATCCATCATCTACAGTCTGCTCACACACAGGTCTCACCTCTGCGAGGACCAGGCCTTTCTCAGCTGCTGTGGGCTACCTCAGCCTTCTGAGTACTCCTTTAATGCTTTCTAGCTGTGGAACTCCAACAGACGTTTGTCCATAAAGACATTTTCATCATGTAGTCTCCCGTTTTTGAGCACTTTGCTTTTGTCTAATTTTTATAACAACCCTGCAAAACAATCCCAATTTTACAAATGATGGCCAAAAGAGATTAGGGAACCGATGCCAGAGCTCAGATCTAAAGTGTGCAGTTTTTAAGGACAGCAATCTGTCTTCCAAATGCATTTATTATTCACTCATTTAGGTGTTTTAATTTGCAGGTTAATTAATTTGTGTCCCCATCCATAAACTATTCATGACAAGCCCGCTGAACAAAGGGCTTAGTTTGCAATGCTGCTCCCTCTGTTTCAGCCATCCGTGTAAGTTACAGACACCTGTTAGAGCTAATGCCCTCCAGTTCTTAGGTGCTGTCTTTGCGTATTTTCAGGACAAAGCTAGGAGTGCTAAATACACTCTCCACACCCTTATTAAGCTACTTGAATTGGCGAAAAAAAAAAAAAAGGAGACCCTAATGAGAACCCCAAATCATTGCTAGCCCTCAAAATTTGAACCCAAGGACCTAAGTCCAGGTATGTTAATATTGATTCAAGAAGTCCCGCTTGGTGTCACCAATTTTCCAAATGAAGGATTTGGGTTATTTGTTTTTCGTGACGAGGTGACCCAAGGCAGGGTTAACTCAAGTCCTTACTTCTCAAATGTTTTTTAAAAAATAAATTTGGAAGTTGATATTTAGTTATAGCCAAACACACTCAAAAGGTGGCAATGTTTTTTGTCACCCAGTTTTTTAAAAATAGCTTACCTACGTGTTAGTTGTTTAGACATTCGGATATTACTAAATATATTCTCTTACTAAAATGCTAACTGCCAAGATTCAGCCCACAGGCTTATTTTTATAGGCAAGTTACATATCCCTGAAAATTTATCGTAGAAATACACAATAACGCCTACATCCCCAAGGGCCAAAATCCACAAGCAGCTTCTACAGACCTATGTGCCACAGGAGGCAACAGTTTTTCCCAACCGAAAAGAACTCATAAAAAAATCTCAAAGGAAATGAAAACATCTTTTTAAAAACATGAAACATCAAACCATCTAGTCTCCTAAGAAGGGAAAACACAGGCTAAAAATACATCCCGTGTTCTTTCCAATCCTGTTTGTTATATTCATAAATAAAAATGTCCTCTATATTTTATTTCTGCATATATCATAAATATTTATTTATATTTATTCAACAGCACCAGGGCTGAAGGTTCCTGATAATATCACGCCTTTGACATTGGTACTCATGTGATTCAGTCCCTATGGACTTTGTTATTATCAACAAGAATTACTCCTGTGAATTTTACCTGGGGCTTAGAGAAATTGCATCAGCAGCCAACTATCAAACATTTAGCAAGTGTTTACAACAAGCAAGACACTGTGGTAGGCACTGTGGTCAAATTCAGAATAAAAGATGAAATTCTCTTCTTTGAAATGAGCGTTGAGTTGAACTGGGTATTATTACTATGTGTTTAATGCAGTAGAAACAGCTGATTTCTATAGACTTTTGAAGACTAAGCTGTGATAAAAACAAACAAACAAAAAACAAACTTCAGAAAATCTGAGCTAAAAACAATTGGTTGGTCAATATTTTGAGATCAGTCTTTGTAGTATGGGGCCTGTATTGATTCAGTACCCTGTGTATTGTTTAGAGTGGTTTTTGCCAAAATGCATTCTGGTTTAAACTGAGTGAAACAAAGTTAATGAGAAATCTCACAGCCTGTAATATGATCATGAGTTTCCCAAACCTATTCAACAATGGAAAGGGTTTTTTCCTACAGCACATTTACTAGCCTCTAATAGCACCTCCGTTTCTGTCCTTGTTTTCTCAGGAGTCTGGAAATTCAAGGAAATTTTTTAAAATTTTGTGCTTTCTTTTTGTTATCCAAGTATCTCTGGATCATTGGGACAACTACCTTCTATCTGAGTGATGTCATGTGTTTTCAGGGTCCTCATTTACATTTCTGTTTATGATTGGGTTCATAGCAAGCCAAATGACATCATGCTATGTTGCACAAGCAAAGATTTCCCAGTAATTTGAATAGAGGAAAGTGGCAGGAAAATTGAATCACTACCTTGAGCATAGTGTACAGGCTTGTTGAACTTAAGAGAAACTCTGCTCTGGTTGACAATTCATTATTCTAGAGTGGGAGTGTGATGTGTGTATGTCTGTATGCATTCCAACTTCGGACAATTAACATTAGCATAGTTAGAATTATAAAACCTTTACAAAATTGTCCTAATGATTGTGTTTTGCAGGACATTATTAAAATTATTAGCAGAACAAAATAATAAAGGAAGGTTAAAAATTAAAAAGAAAAGCTAACTGCAGGTCTAATGGGAATACATTCAAGCATTAATCATGTGGGAAAGCAAAGGAATCATGCAGACAAGTAGAGTAAAATCCACTAAAAGTCCTTCCATTACTTAACCTGACAGGTTAGTTTCAACAAAATAACATCAAATATCATATTAATATTGTAGGTTTACATGGTATTGGTTTAACTTGGCATTGATTTGTAAATTTGCTTTGGTTTGATTGTCATATGAGAGCCATAATAATTAGGAGTTTTACCCTTGTCTTTCATTTTTTAAAATTGAAGTAAAAAAGAACAGGGTTCAAATTTATCATTTAAATCCATCTGAGTCTGTCTTCTCACCTGGGCGATTTTCTCATTAACATCACCTTTCTCCCAGAGCCATTGATTAAAGGTACCTCAATCAATGCATGACACATAATAAGAGTTTGATAAATAGTAGTTGATTTTTCATCAGTAACAATATCAAAATTTGTCACTATTCTGGTTTTTTTATAGTTCCAGTTTGAAATTATATTTTTTACTAGACTGAGACAGTCAAGTTGGGCAACAAAGGTAATGAACCAAATAACAAGAGTGACTTAGATATTATATACTATTCTGTTTATAAGATAATAACAACATTCATTTATACAACAATAACATATACATTTACATCACCAAATATATACAAGCAGCCAAGTGTTAAAATCAGTATTTGGTGAAGCTGAAGCCTCATATCATCATTAGGATACAAAAATAAATTTGGGGTATTACTTTTTAAAACCTTTTTATTATTACAATTTTATTATTATCATTATTATTTTAAGTAAACTGTAAGCCCAATGTGGAGCTCAAACTCATGACCCTGAGATCAAGAGTTGCATGCTTAGGGATCCTGACTGGCTCAGTCAGTGGAGCATGCAAGGCTTGATCTTAGGGTCACGAGTTCAAGCCCCACTTTGGGTGTAGAACTTACTTGAAAATAAAGCCTTTCAAAAAAAAAAAAGTTGCATGCTTACAGTTTTATTATTAAAAATTAGATCAGTTTTCAAAGTTTGATATTGCAGTCAGGAACAATAATTTCTTAGCATAGTCATCTGTTAGATTATTCTAGATCCTACATTTGTGTCATTGGAAATATGCCCCATTTTGGGTGACATAACTCACTTTTTTGTGTGCAAAGCAGAAGATGTTTTTCAGTAACATGTTTTCTAGAAGAAAATTTGTACCTACGACTCACAGTGTATTTAAGTCTGAAAATCCTCTATCTTTACATAGCAAACTATAATGATCATTTAAACAAGTTTTTTGTGTAAATTTTTTTAATTCATGGACTCAAAACCAGAAGAAAGTGTCTTACTAAAACATTCCTATAAAGTCTATTGTTTTGAAATTTGAGTGCTGAGTACAGGGTATGTTTTGAGTACCTTATCTTTAAGATTATCTTCTTTCCTTCATACATTTTATCTTCAGCACGAATGTTATTGTACATTCTTTTAGAACTTTTTATCCTTGTGGAATTTATAGAAGGTAACATTGAATTTTTAAAATTCATCCTCACAAGGTATAAAAAAATCCCAAATAGAGACCTTCTTGGAAAATGGCCTAAATGGAACCGATTAGCTAAAAATTAAATACTATTCTAAAAGATGATTGTTGTTTAATGTTATGAATCTCAGTTCACAAAAAGACTATCAAGATTAGCATTACAGTATGATGTCAACAATATCTATCTCTATTTTTCTGTCTTACAACTTTTATGTTTCTGAACATTTATTTGTAAAACATTTGTTACCTTTCCTAAAGTTATCTAGTTAAAGTCTCTTCTAAAGCGGTCCATTATCCTTTACCTGCAGTTTAAAAAGCCAAAAGCTCTGAAGGGCACCTGGGTGGCACAGTCCGTTAGGCGACTGACTCCCAGTTCCAGCTCAGGTTGTGATCTCGGGGGCTCCACACACAACGGTTCCCTGTTGGGGAGGGGGCTCAGCGGGGAGTCTGCTTAAGACTCTCTCTCCCCCATGAGTGCACACATTCTCTCTCTCTCTCTCTTAAAAAAATAAACCTTTAAAAAAATCCAAAAGCTCTGAAAAATGAAAATATTTTACAGCCAGCTTTACAGCTTGGCCCCAAAATCTGTCTGATCTGATGTGAAACTCAGTACAAATATTCATACACTTTACTATGCAATAATATGTTTCTTTCTTTTGTTTCCCAGTCCCCCACTCCCAAGAAGAGTCAATAAATTTGGTGCATGTAATATATTACCTTCCTGAAATCTGAATATTTCTGAACTCTATAAGATATATGGGACAAAGGACTATAGACCTATATTTATAGTAACTCAATCTTTATTTCAAAACTCTTAGTAGTTAAGGGCCATTTGGGGTGCATAAAATTAGTAAGCCTACAATTATGATCAGTTATTGCAGCATTTTATTCTCAGAATAGTCAAAATGCACTTATGGGTCAACTGACAAGGTGTGAACAAAGCACACAAATGAACTTTTACTCTACTTTCTAAAATGCTTGTAATTTATAATATTTCTATAAATAAATATATTTTAAATTTCATATAAAATCTCATTTCTAGAAAGCTAATGTTACAAATATATAATATGTAAGCACGTAATCAGTTATATTTAAAAGTGGATATTCAGATATTAATATTAATTTGAAAAATGTAACTTGTTTGTATCACTGATACTACATTATGTCATAGGCATTCAGCTATTCTGACTTTCTAGAAGCCCAGTTTAAGTCTGAACCTGAAGTCAAAAAGTAAATTTTGGCTGAGCCCTGAAGTTGAAACCAGCCTTCAGTAGACACAGATTGTATATGTAGTTTCAAATTTTTCTGAAAATGCATTAGTACATATATATTTTGAAGTAACATTTAATACAGAATGAGCATTTTTAACACCAGTAATTACTTTCCAGAAATAAAATTATGGTGCTTTCATCTTCATTACTTTTTTAAGCACAAATTTACTGAAAAGCAAGATTCTTTTTCAACTAAGGGAAAGGATAAGACTATGTCTGGAGGAAGGAGAGTATATATGTGGGTGAGGGTAGGGGGTCCATGGATAAGAGGCTTCCTAGGGCTTAATTAAAGACCACGAGCTTTGCATATATACAGTCTACATTCAAAATATATATACAGTCTCTACTTTTTTCTAGCTGAATGATCTTGGGAAAACTATTTCCCAGATAGATGGCATCTTCATTTCTAAAATTGAGCCAATAAAAACTACCTTTCAGAGTTGTTAATAGGAGACAAGGTAATTTATGTGAATAAATAACACAGACCTTATCACTTAGTAAAACAGTTAAAAACTGTGTGACCTCCCTCTTTGGGGAAAAAGTTTTGAAAAGGTGAATGTGAGATGTGATTAAACCTCTGCTATGACCAAGGGAACTGAACGGCTAACCCGGGGTGCCTCCTCTTAGCCTTGGGCTAGTTCCTATGCCCATCCTGATAGGGGAATTCTCTGTAGGACAAACGAGCCTCAGCTCTTTGAGCTGAGCTGGTAACAGAGAGAAGTGATATTCTGATCAGTGCTTTTAGCCACATTGCGAGTGCATCATCCAGAAAGTTTTCAGTTCACCATCCCCCTCGCATGTTTTCTCCGGATTCTGCTCTTGTCTGTGTTCCTCAGAGAGCTGTGAGGGTTGAAGCAGAGCCGCTCCATGCCCGCCCTTTCTCTACAACCAGGAAATCCCCGAGACTAGTCCTATCTCTAGAAACACGGAGGACTGGGGGAGTGCTGTGCAGGAGCTGGGCTGGAATTCATCCCGTTCCACATGAAGTTCAGTCCCTGACCTACAGTTTGGAAGAACTAGAGATGTTGCTATTTATTGTTATCATCAACAGTGGTGTTATTGCTACTTACACTATACCAAGATGTTTCTTCTTGTCTTGAAATAGGGCAAATGAAGTACGAGGAACAATCATTAAAAGTCAAAGTACGTTTCCCATGTTCCTAGGATAATGCTTAGGAAGTGTAGCAGATGTCATTGGTCATCGAAGACAAAGCTTTCGTGATTTAACTATTATTTTCAGGTATCCGCCAAAAATCTTATTTCAGGTTCTTCACATGGGTATTTTTATGACAAGAGTTGCCGTGATGTCTTATTTTACCTATCTATTTATTTATTGTTTTGCTACAATGGTGTCCTCTTACAAATTTTTCAGTCTTTTTCATAGAATGTTAAATATATTTCGTAAGTGCTAGGAAAAACTGAGAACCATTTAAAGAGCTGGAAACCTACTGTATCTCATGCATGAGGCCAAAAAAGATAACAAGAAGTCAATAAAGGGAAATGAGAAACCATGCCTTCATGGACCATTCAACAATACGGCAGGAAAAGGTAAAAGAGAAGAGTTTGGATTATTTGCTCTTCTCACGTACCTTAGATGTTCCTCCAGCCCTTCAACATCAGCAGACCATTATTTGCATCTACTTTATTGAGGAAACAGAGATCTGGCAACATGGACTTCCTTCACTACGCTGCCTTCACCACAAATTTCCTTGGATCTTCGAATAGGAGAGGACTTACTTCCTCCAGGGAAGGCTCCTCCCCTACATAAACTCTCATTCTTTCCATCTTCTCTATGGCCTTGTGCCCTACAGTTATCCTTCCCTGAAGGTTCAGTCATCCTTGCTAGCTTGGCTTCTCCTCATCCTACAAGCATATTCTATTTTCCTCATCCTGGTGCAAATGTCTCACCTCTTTTCCTTCTTGTATTACCAAACCTTTACTTTTAAACCCAGGTCTGTTCCTTCCACTCTCCTAAAAAGGGTCCCAGTAGCCTTGCGCACACAGAAAAGTGGCCTTTTCTCTGTTGTTATCCTGTCTGACCTCAGTAGCATCTGACACTGTTGACCATCTACTTACTCCCTACGGAAATTCTCTTCCCTAAAGTCTCCGGCTCCCTTCCCTGACCTTTGGCCTCACTATCCTTCACAGACTACTTCTTCTCTTCTCTCCGGTAGAGGAAGTGTTGTGAAGGGTCTTCTGGATCCCCTTCATCCAGCTTTCTCTTTGTGCTGTCCTTTGAGAGCTTTTTAACTTTTTGCGCGTGATTCCAAAAGTTACGTTTCCAATCTTTTACCACCCCCCCTACAATGAATACTTATGTTTTCAGTCCTGACTTCTCTCCTCATTCAGCACCTGAATTTCCAACTGCCTGCTTTATGCCTCCATATCCTAAAACAATTTAAAATTTAAAATCAAAGCAAAAGGAGTCCTCTCATCTCTGAAACTTTCTTGCCTAGATTAATGCATTTCCAACCACTCAGAACATTTGGGAGTACATTCAGCTCCTTCTTTTCATTCCCTTCATGAACTTAATCAGTGATAAAAGACCAGACTTTGGAACCGAATTGACTCGGGTTGAATCCCTCTTCTGCTGCTTTCTAAAGCTGTGACCTCAGGCTAATTGCTTAATCTTCCTGAATTTCTTAATCTGAATTAATCAAGTATCCATATTTACTCAACTAGATGTTGCATCAATTAAATGTTTTACGAAGCACCTTGTACAGGCCTGACATATGTTCGACATGCAAATAATTTTCTACACTTTACTTTTTTTGGTTTGCTCCCAAATAGTGTCTACTCTCTTAGCATTTTCTCTATGTTGCTGACATTGTCAACATCTTATTTTCATGTTGCATTATCGCGTACCTATTTCATTGCAACTTTTTGAAAAATATTTTCTTGCCTGCATCATCTCCCAACCTCCTAGCCATCCTCCTTCCTATCACTGGGATTCTTCCTAGAGCACTGATATAGTACTGGGAGATGGCACATGGTACACAGAAGAGATTATAAGCACCCCATCTTGGTATTCAAGGACCAAAACTTGGTCCTTCCAACCTTTTAAAATCACTACTACAGGGATGCCTGGGTGGCTCATTCAGGTAATGACTTGCCTTTGGCTTAGGTCATGATCTCAGGGTCCTGGGGTCCATCGAGTCCTGTGGCAGGCTCCCTGCTCAGAGGGGAGTCTGCTTCTCCCTCTACCTGCCTCTCCCCTGCTTGTGCGCTCACTCTCTCTCTCTCTCTCTCTCTGACAAATAAATAAAATAAAATCTTCCAAAAATAATAAATAAATAAAATCACTACTACCTATGCAGGTCCCTGGGCCCAGTGCTTCAGTCCGACTGGACTCTTCCTTGCACATCCTTTACTTGGCCACCTCCTTCGCTTTGCTCACTCAGAGCTCTGTAGTGCTCAGCCAGGCCAGGCAGCCATAGAGCCTGTTGTTTTCGATTTAGTCGAACAGCACTAAGAGGACACCACCAGGAGGTGACTTTAATTTAATACAGAAATCTAAGGGCTTGGAAGGATTAACTCAGTTCTTATAACAACCTATGAATTAGATACTATTATAATCCTAATTCAGAAGGTTAGGAAACTGAAACACTAACAAGTTATGTCATGTGCCCAAGATAAAAATAAAGAGCTAAGAAGCAGCAGAGCCAATCTTCAAATACAGATGGTTAAAGATAGTTAAGAGTCTGTGCTCTTCAACTAATCACCATGCCATCTCTCCTAAATGTCTGCTGGGGCCTTGCCACGGTGAGCAGTTCTAACCAAGGTTAGCAGTCCGAGGGAGGCTCGACAAATGGGCAGGACAAAGATGTGAAGCCAAATGGATCAGAAATGACATACATGGATGTGTGAGAAGGTTCAAGGTTGACAGTTGCAAGATGAGCAGACAGGAATTACATAAGCAAAGTTCAGGGGTTCATGACTGCTTTGAATGCAGTGCCCGTGACTTCTGCTGCGGTCATGTCGGGAATGGCTCAGGGATCTGATGCAAGCATGTCTATCCTAATAGTCATTTGTGTGCCCCTCTCCCCATGAGACATGAGCCTCCAGAGAGGAGGACATGTGGTCCTCACATCTATCACTTCCACAGTGTCTGACCTAACCCATTTACTGAGTGGACCAACGTTTATCAGGTTCCTGTATGTGCTAGGGACAATATAGGGTTTAAGAGCATTTCAGGGCTCCTTCCATGCAGTTGCTTTGATTGGGTCTGTAAATTATATCTGTACAAGACATCTGATTACCAAGGGTTTTCTCCACGGTCTTTGCAGAAGATCTACAGATCACCTTAAAACAGCGGGCTATCTGGAAATGAATTAGGACCGAGGCTTAAAGACACCACTCCAGGGAGTTTTAATTAGAACTGCAAATGTATCATAGATTCTTTGCCATTTGGTGAATCAAACCTGATCCCAATAAAATTGCTACATGGCTCAATGACAGGCATCGTGCCTTCGCTTCTCTGTATTCCCTCTGGTGTCTTGCAGAGACTCTAAATATAGTAGGTTCGCTATGTCTGCTAGGTGATAAGTAATGCTAGTGAAAATTTTGTATCTGAACACTTTCTCTTTTTGTCTTTTGAAGATTAAAGGTGTTTTCCTTGGGGGAAAGTTGGCTGTTACAACATAGAAAAATCTGGGTTATTTGTCACAAGTCTCCAACTCTAGGATTTAACAAAAGCAGAAGAAGTTTGAGATAAATGTGTCTATTTTAAAAGCTTAGAAGTAAAGTTTATTCTGTTTATTATTGACTATCAACCTAGACACGCAATGTTTCGCTTCCACTTAGGACAAAAAAGAGGTATTTATGGCCATTTCCCCTAAATCGTGTAATTACAGGGATTTTGAAATTACTGGAACAACTGTCTGACCTTCAGACAGAACTATGCTTTCAAACTTCCCTGAGCAGCTGAGAATCTGTCCTGTTTTTAGATTCCTTTAGAGCAGATTGCACAACTATCACCAGTAACCTGTTGTGTTTAATGACTCGAGTCCTATTTCTAATCTCATCTTCTCTGTGACATTTCTTTCCCTTCTTCTCTTCAGTGGAGCTGAAGAACAACTGGGTAACTTTTGGTAATTACTTTGTAAAGTCATTTCTCTTAAGAAGAGACATGAGAAAATTTAGTATATGGACTTAGAGGAGTTATACACCTCTGCATGTGGGACGACCCTAGATAGTGAAGATGCTTATATGAATATAGAGAAGAGTTCCTTGGATATATGGTGGAACTGATCTTGGAGTACAAGCATTTGAGGTTGAGTCCCTGCTTTAACTCTTACTTATTATGTGGCTTTAATGGAATATAATATAATCTTTATGAGATTCAATTTCTTTATGTGTAAAACAGGATCATAATAACCCAACAGAGTGATGTTTCAGAAATTTCAGATGTTTCTGAAATACTGTGCATGTATGAAGCATGACTGTTTTGTCCTGGGTATAAACCCCAAGTCCTTTTCCATCTCAACAGCACCTTTAGAGAAGACATTATTCTTTATCCTCTATTAAAAAGACCTAAACCATGTTTCTTTTGGGTTGGGAACATAGCCATTGAACCTCAGTTCATTATGACTCAGTTATCTCAAAAGAAGAGGAACTTATACTCATGAGCCTACCTTCTTCATGAGGTTACAAGTTTTTTAGGGCAGGGATTCTACCTGCCCTACCTGCCCAGGGATTCTTATCAATCTTTATAGCCTCCGCTGTATGCCCAGAGTACATATTTAGCAAATATTTATTGGTTTCAAAAATTGTGTGATTGAATCACTTATAATACTTTAAATGTTAGCTGGTTACCTAAAGGGAAACTTGACATGGCAGTAAGTATTAGTAACTTCTTCCCATCTTCAAGTGTATAGAAAGATGTCTTCTTTCCCATCCTCCATATTTACCATTGTAGAGATCCTTAATATTGATAATATAGCATATCCAAAATCCTAGAAATTCTTCTTTGCCCTGAAACTGTATGGTTATCCTAAAAGAGAAAAATTTAAGGATTACACAAATTAGTAAATCAATTACTAGACAAAGAAGTGAGTAAGATATTTAAAAGGAGGCATGATTGAAAGAAGCAGTGAACATTTAAATGGCAAATATTTTATTCCAGGGACTTGGCTAAATCATTTGAAAATCTTAGGGCCAATTATGTGAACTCTGGAGACTGTAGGGAGGGTAGTTACAACTATGTGGGTGCTGGAAAAGAATATGTCTTTTCTTTACACAAGCTTCCAGAACTAGTTCTCATGAATGCCTAAAATATTTGGTGTGGTGTTTTATAAAGTCACATCAGGAGGGTTGTTTTTTCCCTCCCCTTTGCTTTAAGAGAAACTATTGTCCTCTTGAGCTTCTTTTCAAATACAATTTGTTTCATGTTGGTGAATGTTGTTGAATATTTGTAGCAACTTCATAAATTCCTTTAAATGTTTCAGTTTAGCTATGTGATTTAAACCTGTTCCATTTAAAAGGCAAACTTGCCAAAAGGGGCATACATGAGAAAATTTTAGCTTTTCCTCTTTTTTTTTTTTCCTTTTAGTTGACCTTGTTTAACAAAATAACTACTTGAGTCCACCTTCCACAGACTGGAGGAGGAGATAAATAAACACTTTCTCTCCTAATTGGAATTGCGCATCTCACACATTTGGCTTAGATGGGCTGATGGTCCAAGATCCCAGAGCCCACCAACAAGACAATGTTTTTGGGTGGGCACAGTGTGTTCATGGTACTTGAGCTACACAAGACCACCAAGAGCCAACTGCAGAAATTTCTGGTCAATTATAGAGACTAATTGCTACTCATCACAAATACAACCTTATTTCTCACAGTGCAATACTCCGTGCCCTTAATAGGAAATCCTCTTGCCATCCCAGGGACAGGGAATACTGATGCAGTTTACGTATGTGATTTGAATAACAGGTATTGTACAAAGGAAAGATAACATCCTGAGGGTTCCTCTTCACAGCAAGGGGTCCCTGTGATTAGAGCCTGTACTCCAGAACTTTCAAACTCTTTTGAATGTTCTAGATGCCTTTCCTATTCTTAGTGCAAACCAAGGAAATAAGCCAGAGTTACACCACGTGGCTGGAAATTAATTTGGAATCTAGGATGTTGTCTTAAATGTAACACCTATCCTAGTAGGAGAAATGATACAAAATGTCTTCTGTCAATATTTGTTGTAGCTGTTTTCTAATTTACTCTGGGAATTGCCCTTTCAGCATGAATGGAGTTGAGCTGAAATTACATCAATAATTAAAATAATTGATCATGGTGGTAGTTCTAAGAAAACAACTTCCAGTTTCTGCATGACATATGCAAATATTGGGTCACTGTGTTTGTTGAGAAAGGACAAACAGGTTAAGGCTGACAGAGGCAGAAAGGCAGTTCTTCAGCTTTGGAAGAAGTCTTTTTCTTAAGGGCAGACAATGTCTCTTGTGATGCAATCATGAGAAGAGAACACTCCAGAAGCAGAAAAACTATAGGGGTGGCTTCTAGGTAGGTAAAGAGAGCTCTGTCTTCATTCTGGCTAGACAATAGGAATCAAGGTGTTTGGGAAGTGGGCCCTACCAGCTGGAATTAACAAAAACCATTTCCAGGTGGATGCAAGCAAGTAGCTAGGAAGAATGGACCAGAACTTCAGAGTACAGTACACGACGAAAGTCTCTCAACTACCTTGTTAGTGATATTTTCTAAATTTGTTACTGTGTTAGCTTTCTTTGTAAGTACTCAACCTTTCCGTAAAAGCTTATTTGGTGGTTATAGATTTGGTAGGCCTTGAAATTATAAAGAGAAGAAATGGGTGAGAGTTTGGGAGATGCTATCACAAAGCTTTAACACCAGAGTAGTGGCAAAAAATAATAATCAGGAAGACACTCCCAAGAAGGAGAAGGAGAACTGTGTGACCCACTGCTTTAACCCTGTACACTGATCCTTAGAAGGTGCTGAATTTTACCAGATTAAGAAAAGTGATTTTACCCTGCAGGTGGGATTTGAGAACATAGCCTGTCTATGAATGAGATGTTTTCATAAGCCAGTGAGGTTACATAAACACAGAGAAGATTTGGGGACCAGCTTAAGGCATCCATGATACTTTGCATTTGAGTAAGTTTTACTTTATGACTAAATGCAGACATTTAGGAATAAAGAGTAGAAAAAAATCTACCATAACACTAGAATGCTTATTGTCAACAGCAAATATTTGTTGATAAGGAAAAAGCAAAGTAATAAGGTGAAGAGAGATCTCTCAGAAAAAAGGTTGAACTGACCGGCAGGAAGTTCATTGAGGGTTGGCCCTTTATGGCAAAGTTTCTAAGAATGCTGTAAGTCGGGAAGGGTAGCTGGCATTTGGGAGGTAGCCTCTAGATGGCCCCCAATGAGCCCCATTTTCTGGTACTCGCACCTTTGTGTAGTCCCCTCTTGCAATGCACCCAAGTTGGGCTGTGTGACACATAACATACAACAGAAAGTGATATGTTTCTTTTGAATTTAGCCTATGGAAAGATTTTGATTTCCATCTTGGGAAGTTTCTCTTTGTTTCTTTGTTTCTTTCTTTCTTTCTTTCTTTCTTATCTCTGTCTTTATCTTCCTTTATCTCTATTTCTCTCTCTCATACATCAGTTTCTCTGAGGGAAATCATGCCATGAGCAGCCCAGTGGAGTGGCCCATGTGATAAGGAACTGAAGCTACTTGTCAACAGCTACAGGAATGAGGCTGAAAGCAGATCCTGTAGCTCCAGTCAGGTCTTCAGAAACTGCAGCCCTGACTGTTACTGTAACTGCAACCTCACACAAGATCCTGATCCAGAATCATCCAGATAAGTCAGTCCAGATTCCTGACCCTCAAAAACTATGTGAGATAATAATGTTTGTTGTTTTAGGCTGCTAAATTCTGGGACAATTTGTTACACAATGAGAGATAATGAAGACGTCCATAAGAGAATGTTAAATAGGGAAGACAGATTCTGATCTCACCAACATCCCAGCTCATTCTCAGCACATCTTCTGATATGATGGGCTTTGGGTTGAACACTAGTCAAGGGATAAGAGGGTGGATTAGCTTGTCTTCATCAAATCTTCCACCAAAGTGGGGTGGAAATGCCTACTCTGGACAATAGAAATTCAACTGGAGAGGACCAAGTGGAGTCAACATCCAGGCAGAGAGAAGCTGTTGGGAATCTATTCAAGAGTGGGAGGAAGTACTTACTGACATGGAGGAGAAATGAGTTCCTAGAGAAACTTGCCTCCCACAAATCTTCTACCTCAAAGGGGAGAGAAGAATGACCATTCAAAACAAGAAGGGCTTTAACTTATTTTTCACCAGTGGAGTCAGAGATTGCTTGGGAAGGTGGGGGCCTAATAGCCAGGCATTCACCATGATCCTTTCCAAGTGATCTTTCTGCCTTCTGGAAAAAGGGAGAGCACAGAAGCCCGTGAACAACCTCTTACCAGAGGGAAACCTACCCAGGGAAGGAGACTTTAAAATCCCAACTCTGAGAAGTCATTCTCTTATTTTGATTGATCGAATTTCTATGTCAAATTTCCATGTGGTTGAGGTGAACAAAACAGCAAATTGGACTACTTGTTTTGTTCTAGGAAACCTATCCAGCTTAACAGAAGACCCCATGGAAATAGCGAGGGAAAAAAGTAACTTTAGAAAAAATCACCTGACAAAATCAACCCCAGCAGAAGGCTGTGGCATACTCTGGAAAACTAACACAACCATGGAACTGGTTGAGAGCAGGGCAGTTAGTGATTGGGTCCTGAGAGGTCCAGTGGATCCCAGGGAACTAGGAGTCATCATGGTAGTAGACTGTCTCTAAGATCTCAGTTAAAAGACACTTGCTATGCAATGTTCATAGCAGCAATGGCCACAGTCTCCAGACTGTGGAAGGAACCAAGATGCCCTACAACAGATGAATGGATAAAGAAGATATGGTCCATATATACAATGGAGTATTATGCCTCCATCAGAATGGATGAATACCCGACTTTTGTATCAACATGAATGGAACTGGAGGAGATTATGGTGACTGAAATAAGTCAAGCAGAGAGAGTCAATTATCATATGGGTTCACTTATTTGTGGAGCATAAGGAATAACATGGAGGACATTGGGTGAAGGAGAGGAGAAGTGAGTTGGGGGAAATCAGAGGAGGAGAGAACCACGAGAGACTGTGGTCTCTTAGAAACACTGAGGGTTTTGGCGGGGGTGGGGTGGGGATTGGGTGAACCTGGTGGTGGGTATTAAGGAGGGCACGAATTGCATGGAGCACTGGGTGTGGTGCATAAACAACAAATTTTGGAACACACACACACAAATTAAATTCAATTAATTTTTTTTAAAAAAGGCACTAGGTAAGGAAAGTCGCCCACACTGTGGGGAGAGGAGATAATCTCTCTGAACCCTTCACTCTTGGAGAGGCTGGTCAAACAGTGAGAGATGAATTGGAGCGAAGAGAAGGAAGACTTAAAGATTGAACTGTGAAGCAGATTACTCTGCCATCCCCATCTCCAAGCGAAGGCTATTCTGGCAAGAGATCAGGGAAATGGAGAATTTAGACACTAAATAATAATCTGTAGGCGATTCCAAGAAGGAAAGCAAATAATGGGAAAGATTTAGGGTTAAGTGACCTTCTCGCACCAAAATGTGAATTCTAGATTCATTTTTTAATTAGAGAAAGTGGCATCACATTACAGTACTTATTCTCTATTTTTCACATCTGCTAGCCAATAATTTACTTAGACTTCAGACAAAATAGTTGATTGTATTATAGAACAATATGAATGACACATGTTAAGTGGGAAATAAAAAAATAGGTTACAAACAGTATATGCAATGTAAATCCACTTTTGTTTTTTAAAAGTATAAGCATTATATAAAAAGATGCTCAAAAGCATTAATAATCAAGTTAATGCAAATTAAAACACAATGAGATATCACTGTAGATCTATTATAATGTTTTGTTGTTGTCGTCATTGTTACAATAGCAGATGCTGGCAACGATTAGAGCAACTAGAATGTTCACTCATTGCTGGTGTGAATACAAGCAAAAAACAGTTTGGCAGTTTTACTTTATAAAGGTTTTGTGGGGTTTTTTTTTTAAGTGTATAAAGTGAAGGGTATTTTTATACTTCATTTTTCAATAGCTTATAAAGCATGAAATTTTGCTTTATAAAGTTAAACGCATCTTGCAATCTGGTAATCTTACTCCTGAGTATTTACCGAAGAGAAATAGAAAAATGTATGTTCACACAAAAACTTGTCATATGTGTTTATAGTGACTTTATTCGTAGTTGCCAAAGCTCAAATGTTCTTCAGCAGACAAATGGATAAACTTAATATATCCAATAGCATATCACATAGCAATAAAAAAAAAACCCACAAACTACCAATATATGCACTAGCATGGAAAAGACTCAATCAGTAAAGTTAGGAGAATGAAGGCTATATACTGTATAATTCCATTTATAAGGCATTCTGGGAGGGCAAAGTATAGTGGCAAAGTATAGTGGCTGTCAGGGGCTGGATGGAAGGAGAGATTGACATGAAGGGGACACAAATAATTTTTGTGGGTTCTGTAAATATACTATATTTTGATTGATTGATACAGACTTTGCTAATGACCTGAATTTCATTTTTAAAACTTCCATTTTTATTATTATAATGATTACATATTTTATTTTATAAATACAAAGAAGTAGAAACTACAGTTCTGTAAATTTTAATAAATGCATGCAGTTGTGTAAATGCTACCTGAATCTAGCTTCCTAAATACCATCCTCCACTAAATAGAACAAGAGATCCCTGGGGAAAAAAAAAATGATTCCAAAGCTCAGGCAGGGAAAATACCAAATGAGCCTGGAATATCTCATTGTACCAGAAAATTCAGATTTGTTCAACAATGAAAGAATAATGGGACCCTATCAAAAGGACACAGGAGACATCTGTAGAGGGCTCCCCACTGACCAAATCTTGGACAATTTAGACATCAAAATAAATAATGGTAGCAATGAATTATACCCCATTGAATAAAATAGAAATCCATACACAAAAGAAAGCTCTCCTTCCTTACAGTAGAATGCCTACTCATTCAATATAGGAGAAATAAAAGAGTTTAAAAATCTTCAATGAAGGCTAAAACAAGTATGCCAAACATTGCTGAGCAATGATATATTTATATAGCTTCACAGTGGAGTCACCTAGAGGACACCACCCCAATCAAGTGATCAAAATTAATGTTATCAATAGTATGTGTCTTGATATATTGATACAAAAAGAAGGACATCCCATCACTTCTGTGATTTTCATGACCAAAATGCACAATTAAATATGAGGAAACAATGGACAAACACATACTGAGGACAGCCTACGACATAATAGCTATAGTCCTTAAAAATAACAGGGTTAAGAAAAACATAGAAAGGCCAGGGTATTATTTCAGTTTAGAGGAGACAAAGAGACAAGGCAACTACATGCAATGTCTACCTTTGGATTAGATCCTTAATTAGGGAAAAATAGAAATAAAGCATTATAGGAGCATTGATAAAATTCAAATATGAACTATGGATGAGATAATAGCACTTAATCTATGTTAAATGTCCTGATTTTGACAATGGGAAGTGTAACAAAGTATTTAGGAGGAAAGTTGACATGATGTCTCCAATTCATTCCTATATGCTTTAGAAAAAAAAAAAATGTATTCAGTGTAGATAGATAGAATGATAAGGCGAATAGAGAAATAGGTAAAAAATTAATGAGGCTGCATAAGGGCATATGGAAGATGTATGTATTATTGCAACTTTTGCAAGTTTAAAATTATGTCAGAATTGGCTATACAATATAATGTTAGGAATGTTCTGGAGTTGGTCTGTACCACTCACTTACTCCCAGTGAGCAAGCAGACATGCAACCGAGTTTTTTAGAACCACTTAGGGGAAGTTGCCAGAGTGTTTACAGGAACCCTAGGTGCTTCTTAAATCTGGTGGGATCTTTATCCAGCCATAGGTGGTATCATTTGTAGCTTTATATCCCTGTGAAGACTTGAGACCTATTTTCAACTGAGAACATGCTGGGTTACTGCTTTATTTATAGATCTGTCCCCCAAACTTTCCATGTATTTTGCTGTTCCAAAAGAGATTTTCTTAAGGTGATTTATTGGCTTAGTATATATACTCTCTACAAACCTAAATCCCCATTGCACTGTATTTTGCCTGGTCTTAAGTGTGTAGGACAGAAATGAGGCCAGAAGTTGTGTGGGAATATTAATCAGCTGTATGTGCATTAAACTTGTAGTATCTCCAAATATTCTTCTAGTCTGGGCTGAGGACATAAAGGGACATGTGGGAACTTTATGGACTTTTCTTATCCCTAAGTACATATCCCCAGTTCCTCCATACTCTTAAAGCTTTATCCTACCTCAAGCAATGAGGAAAGATAATGACTAAAATAAATTAAAATAAATAAAACTTATTTTAGTGACTAAAATAAGTAAATATAATTCTGCAGTAAAAATTGACATTCGCATGGTGTAATGGAGATATGGCAGAATTTGGTATCAAAATAACCGGATACAAGTTTTGGTAAACCACCCCATCTATCTGTTTCCTTTTCTTTATAACAGAACACAACTTCCAGTTTTGGGAGGTAACTAGAAAGTTCTTGTACAACAAAGAAAGCAAATGAAGGATGATAACCATAAAGGAAAAGATTGATAAATTGGACTACATAAAAATTAAGAATTGTTAATCAGAAGACATGATGAAAAAAGTGAAAGAGCAAGCCATAAACCAGGAAAAAAAATGTATCTTTAATAAAAATGACAAAGAATTTATATCCCAAATATATTAAGAACTCCTACCAATCAATAAGAAAAGACAGGTAAACCAATAGTTAAAAAAAAAAAAAAAAAAAAACAAGCAAGGGATTTCAACAGCTACTTAAGAAGAAAGAATACCCAAGTGGTAATAAATGTATGAAAAAGGGCTCAATCCCATTGGTAATAATCAAAGAAATGCAAATTAAAATAAGATAGTACTATATTTCCCCACCCTAAAGGGTAAAATTAAAGACCAAATAGCAATGTGCTAATGAGTTGCCAGAACAAGAATATCTATTTGTTACTGATGGAGATGTAAATTGATATAAACAAATGAAAACAATTTGACATTATCTAGTATGTACATTGTTTGCGACCCAACAATTCCACTACCTAATATATTTACCCTAACATATGCATATGCGCACTCCTGTACAGAAGTAGAAGAGAGTTCATAAAAGCATTATTTACATTACCCCAAACCTGGCAATGATCTAAATATTTATCGATAGTAAAGGGATAAATAAGTTGTGGGATATTCATTCAATGAAAATAATTCCTTAAAATGAAAATGAATGAACTAAAGCTGGAAACAATATCAATATATCTCCAAAACATTACCTTGAATGAGAGAAGCCAGGCTCCCAAGAAGACATAGAGTACATTCTATTTAAGTCAAGTTAAACAAACAAACAAACAAACATTACAGTGTTTGAGGATGCGTGTGTGGGTGGCAAAATTGTAAAGAAGAGCCAGGAAGTGTTGGTGCTTCCCCATGGGGTACAGGTTGGCGTGAGAATTGAGGAGGGCAGGGGGGGATCTGGGCATTCTGACAATGGTTCATGACTGGGAGGTGGCTCCACAGTTGATTGTCGTGATTCCTTGAGTTGTACATGTTTTGTGTAGTTTATTATATTCATCGTATTTCATAATAAAGAAATTAACTTTTATTTTAAAGGACTTAATCTATCAGCCCTGTCAACATCAAACATCTGTTATGAGTCAAGAAATGTAGGGCATTTTTAAAACTAGAAGTTACCATATGTCCATAGTATCATTATTTTTAGTAATAACAATAGGTAAATACTTATGAAGAACCAAAGAGCCATTCTTAGCAATGTAAGTATTCGAGTAGCATATCCTCAATTGAAAAATCACATTTCTAAGGGCATAATGGCTACTAGCTGAAAGCTCTGTTAAAATAAATTCATCCTGTCTAGACCAACTCAGCATCAAAAGTGAAAACAGATGACTTAGCTATTTCCTTTTCTTTTAAAAATATGGCTAATAATGCTCACTGATAGGGCTTTGGGGCTAAATTATGTGAAGATTAAGTAAAAAAGCTCAAGGTAAGAATTGAAAACCAAAGAGGAAAATTTTAATTGAAAATCTAGAAGAATTACAGAAAATGTTTCTTCTTGCTTCTTTTGTATAGCTGATGTTTATTTAAATAGTTACTATTTATTATTATTGATAACATCTATAATAAGATGAATAATAAAAATACTAATTATATATGCTGAATTTCAGAAAATGTTCACTTTGTGAACTTCGTGAGGCTCTTTTCTTCAGTTCTCTACACCCTACCATGTCTACAATCTGTTATCTATTATTATTAATGAATTATTAATACATTACTTTCATAATGCAATTCTCTCTTCAGTGATTTAGTGACATACATAAACACAGACCTTTTATGGAAGAAATTATTTGTATATCTCCTTGGAGTTGTATACTGTAACCCTTGGAATAATCCCCAACTTCCCCTTTTTCTCCCTCCACAACAAATCAATCACCTAGTCCTCCTGATCGTACTTTTGTTTTGTTTCTTAAAATATCTCTGGATTCTGTATTTTCTTCCTTTTCACTGGAAATGGGTTTAATGCTCTCCTATGAGTTATTAAAAGGACCTCCTCACTGGCTCTTCTGCTTCTAATCTCTCTTTCCCCAAATTCATTCTTCACATGAAACACTTTCCAAAATACAAGATTCGGGGACGCCTGGGTGGCTCAGTTGGTTAAGCGGCTGCCTTCGGCTCAGGTCATGATCCCAGCATCCTGGGATCGAGTCCCACATCAGGCTCCTTGCTCGGCAGGGAGCCTGCTTCTCCCTCTGCCTCTGCCTGCCATTCTGTCTGCCTGTGCTTGCTCGCTCTCCCTCTCTCTCTCTGACAAATAAATAAATAAATAAATAAAAATACAAGATTCGATCCTGTCAGTCCCTCTCTTTGAAATTTTGATGGCTTATTCAGCTTCTGGTTTCCTCTCTTGCACCCATCCCTCCCAGACATTCCCATGAACTCCAAGCATACCTAAAGCTATCATTACCCTGAACCTTGGGCAGTGTCCTAACCCAGACTTCCTGGCCTGGGTAAGCTTCCCATTTCTCTCCACTGGCACACAGTAGGAATTCAATAAGAGTTCATCAACTCTAGGGCTATTGCACCTGTATGGAAATACATCTGGCTCCCCCAGGCATTAAATTGTTTTCTGCTTTGCGCTCCCAAAGTGATTTTTTCCTATCTCGATCATTGCTTTCTATCTCTTTCTTCATTAAGACCAACAGCCCTATTTTATTGATCCTTTTTATTAGAACAGCACCTAGCATATTGTCAGTGTTCAATAACATGTAGCTCTTTCTTCTTCTTTTCTTTTCTAATCTTTAAGGACCATAAAAGCAATGGTAGCAAATGAATAAGGAAACTCCTTTGGGGGACCTATCGATGGCTGCTGCTAGAGGAGAAGGGACCCCTTCATTTCAGCCTTTCCATTGTTCAGATATTCAGTATGTAATAATGAGATGGTTCCTCTGTACTAGTCACTGTGCCAGGTACTGAGCCACACTGAGTCATAATCCTGTCGTCAGGACAGTCCACAGCTGGTGGGATAACGGAGCTATCAAGAGTGGGTCTGAGCACAGTAGCTTCCCGCTTGCCTTCACTCACAGCAGATGCCTGGAATATCCCATTCCAAAAGGATAAGCTTTTCTTTTTTTATCTTCGCCTTTAAAATAGCTCCTTTCATCCTTGATGCTCATAAAAGCATTTCTCAGCTCCTCTGTCACTTGACCTGAGGTTTTCCAAGTATCCCCCGAAGGATCTGATTTGAAAAGAGGCATCTTTGGTTGTGATGATGTGAAATTGATCCTCGGTCACGTGTTCTCCCTACTCAGACAGCGACAGTAACCACCATCCTATTAAGTGGCGCCAATTACGTTGGAGAGCCCATCATATGTCCTTGGTGTGAACTCGCCCCGTTTGAATGAAACCCTTCAGATTACAGGCCTTGCTGAGAGTAAATAATCACAGACCATCAAGTAAGCTTTCCTCTGCAATCAGTTCTAAGGGTGCATGGAGCAAGATATGATGCTAAAGTCTTCCTTTTGCTTAAGAAAATGACCTTCTTCTTTTCTGATGTAATTCATTTAATATTCTTTTAGCCCTAACAAAAATATTTTAAGGAAAGGTTATATGTTAATTATTAAACACACACATTAAATTCTCATCATCCAGACCAAGTTGAGAATAAAAGCCAAACATTCCAGTTAACTATATTTCTAGGTATGTCATTCATAGATGATCAACTTCCCAAGATTTAGAGTCCATAAAAATCCTGTAACATTATAAATATATGGATATAATTTAGCTTAGCCTCAAGGAAGCGTGAGTTAAGAGCCAACTTCAGATATTTCCTCACATGGCTTGAAATTCTCTTCATTTTGCCACTTTTCCTAAACTTAAACTGCATCCCGGTGTATTTCAGTGAATGAGTTCTGCATTGAGAATGTGGATGCTCCAAGGGGTCCAATTATTCTCAGCTCAGTAGGACTCAACATCAGATTGGTTGTCGCCTGGAAAAATCGTAGTGAAAATTAGCACCAGATAAATTTCCCCTTGAATCTAGCTGAAAACAGAGACAGTCCGATAAATGCAGTTTTAGTTAATAAGGAGCTAAAAGAAGCAGTAAATGTAGAGGGCGGAAGACTGCAAAGAGTAGGTTGGATGGTTTCTAATGAGGGGCTCTGGGTACCAAAGGAAAACATGAGAATATCCAGAACTCAGAGGAAAGGTTATTAAGTAAGTCGCTTTCAGCAGCAAGTGGCAGAAAACGTCAGATAAAAGTGGCTTACACAGAAGTCAGGTAGACCACAAAGAGTTCAGCTCCGTCTCCCTGCCATCTCTTGCCTTTCTCTGCATGTTGACCTCATCTTCACCCTTGAAGCCAGGCGGGCCTTCACAAGTCCAGGTGCCAATTCCAGATCCAGCACAACAATGTCCAGAGGAAGATGGCACTGTCCGTTCCCGAGGTGTCACGAGATGGCTTTCCCCAAAGTTCCTGGGCAAACTTGCCTAAGCTGCTGTACTGTTGAAATTAGGTCAGAAACAAGGGCCTGTGTTAGTCTCTGGCCAGGAGAGTGAGACTGTCACGATTGCTTCGGAAGCTAGAGATGGGGCCAGTATCGCTTCCAGCACCTAGCCCCTCGAGGAGGATGGAGCCCTAAACAAAAGCGGAGTTCTGTTAGCACAGAAAGAAAACCAAAACAATGACCAAGAAACCTAAATCTATAGCCTCATCAATCACCAAGAAAATTGGCAGCTAGCGTCTGCTACAAGTGGTGTAGAACACGCGTCTGTGAAGTGGAAGAGAGAGGAGAGACACAAGAGGGGAAGGCTCCCAACACACAGCTCGTGACCGTCAGGCTCTTCCCTGGAGCTCAACTCGGGCTTTCAACTCCTCTTTAATTAATATCCATTATCACCGTATGCCAGTCACAGCCACACCTGCCAGTAAGACCCACTAATAGAAGCACTCTACTAATGAATTATCTGGGTGGACTACCTAGGGCGTTATGCCTCCTTTTCCCCACCAAAGCTAGTATACAACAACTGTTTCTTGTACCAATGACTTCACAGACAAGATACAACAGGACCCCTGCAATTTCGTGAAGTGTTAATCTGATATATGCATGGATACCTAGTGTTTTATGATTTAATACGAAGAGGTGATTCTATGTTGCTTAATTTGCTATTTAATGCATGGTCATTAGTTCCATTTTTTAAAAAAGATTTTATTTATTTATTTGACAGACAGAGATCACAAGTAGGCAGAGAGGCAGGCAGAGAGGGGTGGGGGGAAGCAGGCTCCCTGCTGAGCAGAGAGCCCGATGTAGGGCTCAATTCCAGGACCTGGGATCATGACCTGAGCCGAAAGCAGAGGCTTTAACCCACTGAGCCACCCAGGCGCCCCAATAGTTCCATTTTCTAGTATTCTGGTATCGTATCTGGTATCATCCACTTACTTATTCAAATAATATTTATTATCTACATATTTTATGCCAAACATTAGTCAAAACTCCAAAAATACAAAGTTTGGTGAAAACAAAGAGTTCACATGAATGAATGGGTAAGGAGGCTTAGAAGATTTTTTAAGAGATATCCATATTTTAAAAATCATTCAAATGAAACCAGATCTTGTGAGAAGAAGGAGGGGAAAAAAAAAGCCAATTTTTCTTCAAAGGGAGAAATTGCCTGATGCATAAGTAATATTGTGTTTTAAGAATTATTTTCTTAAAAGCCTCTTGTGGATAGGAGTTTGCATTTTGGAGGAAGCTGTTGGGAAATATAAGGCTCCCTCAGTCTCTGTTGCCTTATCTCCATAGATGGTAAACAATGTGCCCAAACCGATGACATCATCTACCATTACACCTTTGTAAATAGTTATCTCATTATCAAATGTGACTGGAAAAACGAAAGGGGGAGAAACCCACAGATCTAAAAACAAAGCGTACATTTTAAAGAACTGTATTGGTGTTTCATAAAACGTAGGAATTTTGACTGCCAAGATCGTGGAGGCAGGAGCTATTTTTTAATAATTAGTTAATTTATGCAACTCCTTAGTGTTTCCCACAATATTTTATAAACATTTGCTTGAATATTTTTCACTGAGAATAATGGAAAGAATTCATATCTTAGGGCACCTTGGTAGCTCAGTCAGTTGGGCGGCAGACTCTTCATTTGGACTCAGGTCCTGGGATCGAGCCCCACGTTGGGCTCTGTGCTCAGTCGGAAGTCCACTTGAGGATTCTCTCTCACTGCCTCTCCCTCTGCGCCCCCCCTTCTCTCTTTCAAACAAGTAAATAAATAAATCTTTTAATAATTCTTTTATAAAAACAAAGAATTCATTTCTCACTGTCCAATTGTAAAACTTTCCTGTGAAGTCTGCGTCTTGCTTATTTTGGGGAAAATTCAAAGTAAGGCCCTAAGGGCTAGAAACAAAAGTACAATTTTGAAACTACTCTCAACCAAAAATGCATTCAAATGGCATCTTCTATTTATATGCAAAAATATTAAAGTTACCTGACATGAAAGCAGGATAAATTATGTAAACTCACAAGAAGTATAAGTGCATCCTTCATATCTGACTCAGTTCAACCCGATTTGATTAAACAAATGCTGTGCCAAAGCCCAGATGAAGGTTAATGAGGGCATGACTAAAGACACCGGCAGTGAGAATAGCAAGACAATTAAGCAATATTGCTGCACAGGATAAAATACAAGCTCCTCAGCAAGACATGAAAGGCGCTTCACAGTCTGGCTTGTGTGTGACTGATGGCCTTTCCTGCCTCATGTTTTGCCAAACTACCCCACATTCCACCATTGAACACCATCTGAGGTTCCCAACATCCTTCACACCTCCCTGTCTTTTACCTCAACACTTTATTTGGAATATTTTCAGGTTAATGTTTGAAGAATTTTATACTGGGCACCCAGATGTCCGCAACCTAAATTCTATCATTAATATTGTATTGTACTTATTTTATTATATATCCACCCATCCTATCTCTCTACACCTCTGTCCATCAGAGGAAATTGCAGTGACCAGTACTTTTCCCCCTAAGCACCTCAGCATGTATGTTCACTAATGAGAGATCAGTACTTACTTTTGACTGTTTATTTTCCTATGAGGTAAATTTACATACAGTAGTAAAATGTACAAATCTTAAGTATACCATTCACTGATTTTTTAAAGATTTTATTTATTTACATATATTTAGGGAGAGAATGAAAGAGCGAGCAGGGGGAAGTTTAGAGAGAGAGAATCTCAAGCAGACACCCCACTGAGCCTGGAGCCCACCACGGGGCTCCATCTCATAACCTTGAGATCACCAGCCCAGCTGAAATCAAGAGTCTGACACTCAACTGACTGAGTTACCCAACCACCACTGCCCCCCCATTCACTGATCTTTGACTAATGCCTATAATACAAACCCCATTGAGTTGTAGCACTTTACCATCATTCTAGGAATTTCCTCCACACTCTTTTCCAGTCTATTTCAGTCTGTCCTTCCAGAAGCAACCACCACTAAATTTTTTTTTCCTCCAGAGCTAAGATCAATTTTTCCTGTCATAGAACTTCATGTAAATAGACCTATCGAGTGTATACTCACCTCTTACTGTTTTTGAGTGTAGCTGAGTGTATAGTCGTTCATTTCTTTTTCTCTGCTGAGCAGTATTCCTCTGCATAGATATCTCACAGTTTGATTACCCACTTTTCTGATGTCAGAAACCTGGGCTATTTCCAGTATTTGGCTATCACAAATTAAAGTGCTATGAACATTCTTGGACAACACTTTCTTTAGACATATGTTTTCATTTTTCTTGGGTAAATATTAGTGGAACTGCTGGGTCATAAGGTAGGCATACATTTAACTTTGAAAGTTGTACTATAGGGACGCCTGGGTGGCTCAGTTGGTTGGACGACTGCCTTCGGCTCAGGTCATGATCCCGGAATCCCGGGATCGAGTCCCGCATCAGGCACCCAGCTCCATGGGGAGTCTGCTTCTCCCTCTGACTTTCTCCTCACTCATGCTCTTTCTCACTGTCTCTCTCTCAAATAAATAAGTTAAAAAAAAAAAGATTTTAAAAGTTGTACTATAAAGTTTTCTTTCCAAAGTAGTTGTACTGTTACACTTCTCTACCAACATATGTGTAAGAGTTCTGGTTGCTCACATACCTATCAGCGTTTGGTTAACGTTTTAACCATTTTTAATTTTAGATATATGCACACGTTCTGGGTGTATAGTGTCATCTCATAATTGTTTAGTTTGCATTTCTCTGTTGACTGATGATGTTGAGCCCTTTTTCATATGCTCACTGCATCTATCTAGACTTCCTTTTGTAATGTGTCCAAATAGTTGGCTTTTTAATTATCGAGTTATAGATCATTATGTATTTTGGTTACCAGTCCTTTCTCAGATGGGAGTTTTTAAAATGTTTTCTCTGTTACGTGGCTTACCTATTTCTTCTCCTAGAGGTATCTTTGATAATCAGAAGTTTGTCATCTCATGAAGTCTAGTTGATCAAGTTTTTCTTTTATAACAATTGCTCTCCATATCTTAAGAAACTTTCACCAAGTCACAAAGATATTCTTCTATGTCCTCCCTTGAAATCTTATGGGTTTAGCTTTTATATTTAGATCTATAATCTAACTGGATTTACTTTTTTGTGTACAGTATGAGGTAGAAATTAAGAATAATTTTTTTCCATATTGATGCATAATTACTGTAAAACCATTTGCTGAAAAGGATTTCTTTTTCCTATAGGATTGCCTTGGTACTTCACCAAAATCAAATGACCTTCTAAGTGTAGATTTCTTTTTGGGTTTTCAAATAGAACTATTATGTTCTATTGATCTTGTTGATATTTATGCCAGTGCCATAATTTACTGATTATTGTAGTTTTATGGTAAGTTTTGAAATCATGTGATATAAATGCTCCAATGCTTTTCAAATTTGCTGTGCACTCCAGATCCTTTGTGTTTCCACTTAATTTTAGAATCAGCTTGTTGATTTCTACAAAACAAAACAAAAAAAGACAACCTTTTGGAACTATAATTTGCATGGCCTTGATCTATATATCAATTTTGTACCATGTTCTTTCAAAAGAATTTTTTTTCTCAATGATTTTTGGTACTCTAGTCCTCCTGCCTGAAATATATTTTTCCTCATTTTTCTCATTTTCCAATACTTCCCCTGTTACGTCTTTCCAGTCAAGTTTCTCTGCAGGTAGAATTAGTTGCTTATTCCTTCTTTTGAGCCCCTATAACAACTAGTTATAAATAGAACGGTAGGACTTACCATATTATATTATGATTGTTTTTGCTTACATATATTTCTTCCAAACTACTCTGAAATGTCATGAGCAGGGACCAATATCTTATTCAGTTATTCCCCCTTACCTAGTATATCAACTGGCACATAGTAAACTATCCTTAAATGTTTATTCATTAAACTCTTTATTGTGTGTTTTACTATATACCAGAGTTTGCATCTTAACTGGGGACACAGAAAGAAACATGTATACAGATAAATGAATAAAATCAATGCAGATAATGCTAAATGATATAAAGACAGTAAAACCAGGAAAAGAGGTAGAGGTGATCAGGAGCATGGTGCAACTGCTTTACCTTGGATCGTCGCAGAAGGTCTCTCAGGAAGTCACATTTGAGCTGAGACATAAATGATAAAAATGGAGCTTCCATAAGGACTTTGGGGGGAAGAAACTTTCAGGCAGAAAGAACAGAAAATACAAAAGCCCTGAGGTGAAATCAAGCTTAGACCAAGGAAGGGACAATTATTGAGCAACAGTATGTCTAGCATAGAAGGGTGTCTGGGAAAGCTTCACAGAGCTGAGGCTTGAGAAAATGAGTAGGTGTTATTCCGTAAGAGAAGTCAGAGGGAAAATATTCTAGGCAGAGGGAAAATATTCTAGGCAGAGGGAAAATATTCTAGGCAGAGGGAACTATATATGGCAAGGAGAAATACACAGTCAAAGGGGAGAGTAGTAGGAGGTGACATTGTAGAGGTAGGCAGAATCCAGATAATGCAGGTCTGTGGACCTTAGAAAGTAGTTTGGATTTTATTCTGATTGCGGAGAAAAGTCATTATAGTCAGAAGTCAATATGGTATGTGTTGTGGAAGACCATTGTGGGTCCTAAGTAGCAAATAAGCATAGGGGGTGGGGCAAGATCTGAAGCTTTGAGACCAGATGGGAGACTATTGCAGTGAAGTGGGTGGGAGATAAGGAAAATTTGGACCATAGTTATCAGTGAAATGGATGAAAAATTGTCACTTCAGGCTATATTGAAGGTGTCACCGATAGGTCTTGAATATGAGACATGGAGAGAGTAGGATCAAGGATGAGTGCCACTTTTTCTGGCCTGGGTGTGTCATGGGACCATTTACTGAGATGAGGAGAAGTACTTTTGGGCAAGGGGAGTGGCAGGGGTGGGGGGAATGCAAGAGTCAGGAGTTCCACTGTGGGAATGTTAAATTTGAGATGCCTTTAGATATCCAAGAAGAGATGTCAAGTAGATGATTGGATATATGAGTCGGGAACTTAGAGGAAAGGTCAGAACTGGATGTACTTTGGAGTTGTAAGCATATGGCAGGTATCCAAGACCATAGACCTGGATGAGATCACTACAAAGAAAAAAAAGAGGACTGAGGAACAAAGGAGATTGGGAAAGAGCAACTGTTGTGAGAGGATAAAATCAGGAGCCTGTGATACCAAAGAAGCCTAGAGAAGGAAATGTTTCAACAGAGAATAATTGAGAGATCAAATGAAGTGATGGGTGGAAAGTTGGCCTGTAAGAACCTTGCAAAATGAAATTATTTGGTGACGTTCATAAAATCCATTTCAGTCCAGTGATATTCACAAAAGCCTGATCACAGTGGATTGAGGAGTGATTGTAAAGGAGAAAGAAGGAGGCAGATAACATGGACAACTTGAAGATTTTGTCCTGAAGGTGATCAAAGATCTCTGTAGCAGCCAGAGATGACTTGAAGTCAAAGAATGTGTTTTCATCATTTATTTTTTAACATAGATGACATTAAGTCATGTTTGTCTGCAGATGGAAATAACCCAGCCATGAGGGAGAAAATGATAGAAAAGGAGATACTTTGAAGCCAAGATGCTTAATATGTTCTAAATAAATGAATGTTGGAATGAATGAATGAACGAATGAGGTGATGAATGTGTTAATTAATTAGGTGGTAGGAATTTTTCATGATGTATATGTATGTCAAATGACTACCACGCACACTTTAAATATATTGCAATATTATTTGTCATTCATATCACAATAAAGCTGAAAAAAATTTTTATTAAATCTGATGACTACTTTTTTTTCTAAAAAAAGGCTTTTTTATAAAATAAGGCCGAAACTGAAGGATACTTTTTACCTACACAAGGAAGTGAGGAAACCCATCAAATACATATCCCCTAGACAAAATGCAATGATTTTTCTGCTCTTTTCCAACTCTTTTGTATCAGGCATAATTGTGAAGATCACTGTATTACTGATATTTAAAAATATACAGTCTTGAGGAGTTTGGATGGCTTAGTCCATAAAGCGTGTGACTCCTGATTTCAGCTCAGGTCGTTGTCTCAGGGTTGTGAGATGAGCCCGCCCTCAGACTGAACGCTCAGTGGGAAGTCTGCTGGAGATTCTCTCCCTCCCTCTCCTTCTGATCCTCCCCTGTCTCCCTCTCTTAAAAAAAAAAAAAAAAATACACACACACAATCTCTCATTAGTATATCTATCATTGCCATCTCAATTTGCTGTCAGTATTTCCCTGTTGGCATGGACTGAAATGCTATGAATTGCTAGCATTCACTAAAATGCTAATGGGACTGATTGAAAAAGTCCATCTTCATACATGACCCTGGAGAACTGAATGTCGGAGTATTTATTCTAAAAGATTGTATTAATATAAGTCACTTTTATTTTATAATTTAAAGCAGTTTGTGAACATACTAAACATGAATAAATGGCTACTTTCTATTTGATTTATGAACATATAAGCTGCAGAAATGTCCTTGTTAAAATGAGGAAGTGAAATGAGAGCACAAAATGAGGGCTTGGCCTCAAACAGAAGGGACATTTATCTCATCTTAAGAGGAAGGGAAGCAGAGTACTTGGGTACTAATGCAGGTATGATGATAATTTGGGTGGTGGAAAAACAAAATAAAATAAATTAAGGGGTGAAAAACTAGAAAGAGTCTCCTTAGGACTTGAGGATTGATTGGATGTTAGGAATGGAATGGGTTTGAAAAGCACTGAAAATTTCCAGAATTCTAGATAAATGAGGGCAGGGAGCAGGTGCTAAAAAGCATTGGTCTTTTTGTTCATTCATTCACTCATTCAACAAGAGGCAGCATGAACAACATGGACACCCAAGGAACTTCCAGTTGAGTTTACATACTAGTTCTTGACTCCATTTTCAATGAGACATTACCAGGAAATATATAACTAAATGTTGTTCTGGGGTCATGAATAAGAACGAAGGCTATTTGTTATTCCTGAGATGTGTTCTTTAGTTAAGGTAGCTTGAAATACTCTTTCTTATTATAATAATTGTTTTTTCGCGTGCCTGGGTGACTCAGTGAGTTAAGCCTCTGCCTTTGGCTCAGGTCATGATCTTAGGGTCCAGGGATCGAGCCCCACATCTGGCTCTCTGCTCAGCGGGGAGCCTGCTTCCTCCTCTCTCTTTGCCTGCCTCTCTGCCTACTTGTGATCTCTCTCTCTCTCTCTCTGTCAAAATAAACAACTAAAATCTTTAAAAAAAAAAAAAAAGAAGAAGAATTGCTTTTTATGGTGACTGCATCACAACATTTGAAGACAGACATCTTTCTCCTTAGTTAGAGGGTAGGTGCATTATTCTTTCCATAGGCTTTTTTTATACCCTATCCCCTGAACCCATATTTTGATTACATACTTTCTTTAGACAGGTTGATATGATCATTTAAGTTACTGCAGTATTCTAAATTGAGACACAATAGAGCTTAATGATTAAGAGTATGGACTCTGGAGCCAAATTGCCCAGATCTGAAGAATGGCTTCATCACACTTGACTTACCTTGGGAACATTACTTACCCTTTTTAGGCCTCAGTTTCCTCATCTGTAAAATGAGAATAATACATAGATCTTAAAAGCATTCAAATGAGTGCATGTGCAAGTGGTGAAATCTGGATAAGCTCAACTGATTATACAAATATCAACTTCTTGGTTTTGAATATTATACCGTAGATGTTTAAGATGTTAACACTGGGGGAATCTGAAGGAAGTGTGCATGGGACTTCTTTATACATTTCTTTGCAAATTTACATGAGTTTGTAATTATTTCAAAATAAAGTGTTAAAAAACGTGAATAGTAACATTACGTATTCATGGAGCTTTAAGAGGGTTAAATGATCTGATATGATTATGCAAAGTGCTTAGAATAGTATCTTGTATACATAAAGCATTACATAAATGTCAACCATCGTTTGAAGGTGATTTTCATTATATCTGCTCTGAATCATTTTTATAGTTTAACTCTCTGAGGTCAACCACACTTCTCTTATTTAACAGCTCCTGGGAGAACTATGCATAATATGAATATTACACATGTAATATATGTAGTATATTTACTATATATATAGTATACATGTATAGCAGCTAGTCTGGGATAGCACATGCCATTCAGTTGTTATGTCTTCTTAATCTCCTCCTGTCTGCAACAGTGCTTTGGTCCACGTTTATTTTTCATGATCTTGATACTTTTGAAGGGCACCAGTCAGGTATTCTGTAGAGCGTCCATACTTTGAAAGTAATCCACTAAGTCCAGCTCACACCCAAGGGGCAGGGAATTAAGCACCACCTCTTGCAGTGAGATTATTTAAATATATTATTTGCAGTTTCTTATAAAAAAGATTTTTGGCTTATCCCCAATTTATTTACTTTTTCAATCATGTATTTATATTAGTATGGACCTAATTAATAAATATTTAATAAATAATTAATAAATATTTATGTGATTCTTTGAATTATAAACCAATATGACTGTTACTAATTTTGTTGCTCAAATTGCTCCAGCTTTGGTCATTGGGATTGCTTTTGAGTTAACTCCTGTGTTCTGATATGCTCTCAACCTTTTTGTTTTTAGCCATTCTTTGAAAGCATAATAAATGGCAATGTACACTAAAATGAGTTATATACAAATAAAGTACATAGGCATCCCCTAGAACCTTAATTTGATTGGCAGTTACCTTTATTATGGCATTCAGTAATAAATACTTCCTGATATCACTGTTTTTAGTTAGTTAAACTTTTATTTTAGAAAGTGGGGTTTCTTAAAATATTTCATGTATTGTTCCACTAAGAAAAAAAAAAAAAGAAAAAGAAAAAAGAAAGAACTAGGAGACAACTGATAGAAATTTTATGTTCCCTATGCTTTTTAACTGTTTTCTCATACTCCGAAAAAGTGAGAAACCTGTTAAAAGAATCCTTTCATAATATTGTTTAGCCTATTAAAAATAATAGTATAGTAAACAGATCTGCTTAGAGTGAGGAAAGGCCTCATGATCTTGGTATCTTGTAGCTTTAGAAATTCTAGAGGAGCATTGCCAAGTGCTCTCATATTGCCTTTCTAAATATTTATATGAGGGGTGCTTGCAGAGGCTTTTCTGACCCATTAGGCATTCATGAACATGACTATACTGGCAGTAAGGCAATTTTCTGGAAAGAAATGCAAATATGATGAAGTTCTTTGTATTATCTACAGGTTAGTTCAGAAAGAAGCTGGGAAGCCGAGCTGCAAGAGGAACAAATGAGATTATTTGGAATCTTACAGAGTCAAGCAGATTTGTAATTTTAATATACTTTTTTTTAAAAAAGTAAACTAAAAACAAAATCTAAAACAAACAAAAAGTATCAAGTACATACTTGGTACTAGCCATTAGAACAGACACTTTTACCTTAGAGGGTAAACCTTTACCCAAGGTCATTTTTTTCAAGGATTTTGCTGCAAGTGACAGAAAATCCAAAGCTGAAGTGGCATATATAAAAGTGTAAATGTCTGAAGAACACCTGGGTGGCTTAGTGAGTTAAGTGTTTGCCTTGGGCTTAGGTCATGATCCCAGGGTCCTAGGATCGAGTCCCGTATCGGGCTCCTTGCTAGGTGGGCATCCTGCTCCTCCCTTTCCTTCTGCTGCTCCCCCTGCTTGTGCTTTCTCTCTCTCTCAAATAAACAAATAAAGTCTTTAAAAATTTTTAAGCAAAAAAATAAAGTGTAAATGTCTGTGAGCTGATATGGTGCTTCAAAGTATGCGTGGCCTTGACCTTGCAGTCCAAGATGGCAGCATAAGTGTTCTAAGCAGGAGAAAGGTAGAAGAGGCCAAAGAGGGCATACAAGCTGCTCTTTAGAAAGATTTCCTGAAGCTTCTCCATGACACACTTCTGTTTACCCATTAGTCAGGACTTAGGCATGTATTCATCTCTGGCTGCAATCAAATTACTCTGAAAATGTGGTAGTTCTTATCTAAGTGGCTTTGTGCCCAGCCAAGTTTTCTTCGTCTATAGAAGGGGAAGACAGATATTAGGGACAATTAGAAGTCTTGGCAGCAGGCATAAGTGACAAAGATGGGGTTTGAACTCAGAAACGTCTTGCCCTCGTATTCTTTCTAAAGCAGAATTGTTCACTGGGAACAAATATAGAAAATGTGTTGAACTAGAGCCACTTTTAGCACTATCAAGTTGACTGAAAGAAAGGAACATGCATGTGACAGAGAATGCAAAGAAACTGAAGAATTGTAAGCTGGTTTCACAGCTCCCTTGATAAGGGCAAAGGGCAATCTTGTTAAGTCTTCAGTTCCTCCTGGAAAAGAAGAACACTAGTTTGAGAACCAACTATCCATAATTCTGGATTAGGCCTGTACTGTCCAATACAGCAGTCACTGGCTCTATGTGGCTACTGAGCACTTGAAATGTGACTAGCTTGAGTTGAAATGTATTGTAAGTTTAATTTACATACATACTTAGTCCAACCAAAAACACGACATGTAGCTCAATAATTTGTATATTGATTACATGTTCAGAGTATAAAATTTTTGATACATTGAGTTAAATAAAATATGTTATTAATTTCATGTTGCTTTTTGCTTTTTTAAATTTAGCTATTAAATTTAAAATCATTTAAATTTAAAATGTGATTCACATTTGCAGATTGCCTTATATACCTGTTGGAAACCAGTTTACCTAGGAGATAAAGAATTGTCCTACAGCAGTCCTACCATTGAAACAGTTTTTTGGAAAATGGTCATAGGATCTGAGAACTTGTCTCTGAGTATTCTGGGGGGGAAAAAAAAAAAAAGATGTAGCAAATCTGGCTCAAATAAATGACCCCAGGGTCTTTTTCTCATCTTCAATGAAATGTGAATGATATTGACTATCCTCTGGATAACTTCTATGGACTCACTCCAACACTTGGATTGCACTGAGCCTCTCCAGTCCACATTTCTGAGACATATGGCCATTGTTATTATTAGATGAGGTGATTTATGGAGATTACTTTTTGAAAGGACCTCTGGTTTATTCACATCCATAAAGAGAAATACTTTTAGTTTAGACTCAGTAATAATAGCTGGTCAACATAGCCTACTTGAAGAATCTTGTGATTTTTTTTTTTATGATTTTTTAAAAATTTATTTGACAGAGATTGCAAGCAGGCGGAGTAGCAGGTATAGGCAGACAGAGAAGCAGACTCCCCATGGAGCAGGGAGCACAATGGGGGTCTCAATCCCAGGACCCTGGGATCATGACCTAAGCCGACTGAGCCACCCAGGTGACCCAAGAACCTCGTGATTTCTTAAAGATTACTGAAATTGAGTCCTCAAGCCCATTTTCAAGTTACACAGTAACTTAGTAAGTCTTTGGCTGGCTCAGAAGATATGATACAGCAATTAGTTGCTCTCTTGTTACACTTCTATCTATTTTTAGCTTCAAGTTTCCCTTCACAGTGATTGATCTGTACCTCCCAGGTGAAAGTTTAGTATTTTCTTGGTAGAAAAAGGAAGGAGGATTTTAGGAGTTCTGCATTTTCTGGTCCATTAATATTTTATCATACATTGTCAGCATTGAGTGTATCTGTTCCTTATTCTTCTATTCTAGAAATGTTATATAGACATTTATAATATCTTCTTACTCTAAATATTACATATACATAGGCAGACAAAGATATAGAACCAATATCTGTGTTCTTAGCATTTTCATCAAACTCATCTTATTCCAGATTTCAGATATTCTACTTGTCCAGTCTACCAATGTAATTATATTTCATTAACCTCACATTATTCAGCATCCACATTGTCCTTTTGAACTATCTGTAAGTTATACTGATATCAAATTAAAAGAATACGTAATCTATACCTTTAAAATAAGGCTTTGAAAGAGGATTTTGAATGACTTTCTTGTTCAACAAATGCTGTCCTTGTTGGCAAAAAATTAAAAAGTGTATTAATGATAAAAGTGAGTGGGGGCTCCTGGGTGGCTCAGTTGTTAAGCATCTGCTTTCGGCTCAGGTCATGATCCCAGGGTCCTGGGATCAAGTCCCCCATTGGGCTCCCTGCTCAGCAGGAAGCCTGCTTTTCCCTCTCCCACTCCCTCTGCTTGTAGACCCTCCCTTGCCCATCTCTCTTTCTGGCAAATAAATAAAATCTTAAAAAAAAAAAAGAAGTAAAAGAAAATAGTGGCAGTGAAGAGAGGCAGTTGTTGCCTACTCAGAGTGGAATAGTTTTTTTAAAAAGTGCCTAAGTGATTTTTTTAAGGTAAGTATCTTAAGATAATTAATTTTTTAAGTGATTTTATTTATTAATGTTATTTGTGAGAGAGAGAGAGCGCACATGCACATGAGTAGGGGGAGGGGCAGAGGGAGAGGAAGAGAGAGAGTCAAGCAGACTCCCCGCTGAGCATGGAAGGAGCTGATGTAGGGCTCAATCTCACAACCCCAAGACCATGAATCAAGATCAAGAGTTGGATGCTTAACTGACTGAACTACCCAGATACCCCAAGATATTTAATTTTTGTAGACCCCTATCATTCGATTGTCACCTAGATCTTCTCTTCTTCTCAGAACAGCACCATTTATTTTAAGAAAATTGTCTGCCTTGCACTCCAACCTGATGGTTCTAGTGTGAACAGCCAAGTGTAGTACCCAAACCAATGGCCTTAAAAATGACCACATGATGCCGAAGAGAGTCCTTCTGTAGGACTTTTGTAACTGAATTAGGGGAAGACAGAGTCAGTTCTTTGAAGAATGCAAAGGTAAAAGGGGTGTGTCTCACCATGTGATAGGTTTGAGAGCATACCACTGATACGCAGAGAGGAGCAGAGACTTGCAATAGACAGAGTTTTCAGGGGCTTGTGTATCTGATTTCATGAATATCTAAGGCACAGATACATCCCAATGACAATTCAGTTATGTGAACCAATAAATTCCCCTTTGCCTAAGTAAATTTGAGTTGTGTCTCTCAGTTGAGGACCAAAAAAGCCCTGGCTAATGCATTACCCTTTGGGTAGCCAGCCTACGAGATGACCCCCGATAATCTCAAACTCTAGGAGTTGCACTCTTGTGTAGTATCCTCAGAGACTCAACAGGAATAAGATCAATGAAGTATAGTGGATGGTGTGTGGCTACTATATATAGCTAAGGTCATAGAAAATATTGTCATCTCAGTCTTTCTGACTGCTTGCAAAGGACGAAGCCAGCTATCATGTTGTAAGGTCACCCAAGTAGTCTCAAGAAGAGGCCTACATGGAGAGGAACTAAGGCCACTTGTCAGTAGCCAGTGTCATCTTGTCACCATGTGAGTAAACCACCTTTGAAGCATATCCTACAGCCCCAGAAGAGCCTTCAGGTGACTGCAAACTCATGAGAGACCTGATTTGAAACCACCTACCGAGTCATACCCAAATCCCAGAGCCACAGAAACTATAAGAGGTTATTGTTTGGAGCCACTTGTTTGGGGGTAATTTATTAGCCTAAGCAAATATGTAACCTACATAAAATCAGACAACTCATACATTGTGAGGTATTGTTAAGAAGAGGGAGAAGCCTAATCCAATGATACGGTTCTTTCCCAAAGACATGGTCACTGACTTTGATAACCAGTACCTCCCTTACACACTTACCTGGGTTACATACATTAGCACGAACCATTATAAAAGCTAATATCTCAATATAGAAGAAAAATAGCAAATCAACTCATTTGAATTCCATTTCATGATCTGTTAGTTTAAATAAGATTCTATATTGACACTTACTTAAACATATTAAATCTCAGTTGCTGTTACTCATAGAAAAATAAATATTAACGTTGTAGATATTTAAACACATTTTCCCACTGCTTAATAGAATAAAGGTAAGACTTTCTTTCAGACAAATGAATAATTGAGGATTTCTGCTGCTATAATCTAAAGAGGACTCTAATCATCGGATTTTCTCATTGACTTCTCTATTAGAATACTGGATTTCTAGCTTAATGTAAATAATTTACAAATTCAATGCAAAGTTTTGGTTTGGATGTGATGTTTTTAAACTTGTTAAATAGCATCAAATTTTTGCTTTTTTCTACTTTTATTCTCTATGTTTTCTAGTTTCAATCATGATTATATACTTCAAAAAAAAAAAAAAAAACCTCTAGTTCAACTTCCTGTCCAAATGATAATCCAGCAGATGGTTCATTGGTCTCAATGGGAGGCAGAAGGTTGAGACCCAACAGATATTTGTTTGTGGCCCCAGCATTAACTGTGGTATGACTCCACACACCTTCTCTGCCTTACTTCCCCCATTTATCAAATAAATGCCTCAAACATGTACAGTCCTCAAATTCTATAAAATTGAGAAAGTCACCAAATATTGAGACCTCAATTATCCAACTTGTATATTGACAAGTCAAAAATAAAAAATAAAAACCATTAACATTTGTATGTGTAACAGGCAATAGGTCTTCAGTCACATTTGTTTTCTTGATATCTGGAGTTGCATTCTGTACAATTAATTTCACTGTTGGAAAGATTGTGAAAGGGAAACATTATCAATAAGGTAAAATTAAGGGGCGCCTGGGTGGCTCAGTGTTTTAGGCCTCTGCCTTTGGCTCAGGTCGTGGTCTCTGAGTCCTGGGATCAAGCACCGCATCGGGCTCTCTGCTCAGCTGGGAGCCTGCTTCCCCCCTCTCTGCCTGCCTCTCTGCCTATTTGGGATCTCTCTCTCTGTCAAATAAATAAATAAAATCTTTTAAAAAATAAGGTAAGATTAATGTTTTTAAATGCTGTTAAGAAAAAGTATATAGAAGCCAGGAATTAGTCATAATTATAAAAATGATAAGACCTTATGTTTGAAAAACAATATTTTCAAGGAATTATGGTTTAAATTATAACTGAATTACATATTAAATAATATGTGTGACTAATCTGATGGGATAATGTTTCTTCCTTATGTTCTCCCTAATTCCTTGATGGCACAATGCAAAGTTTCTGGAACACATGATTTTCACAATAGTATAATTTGGTATCTTTAATAGAATTTAAATATTTCGGATGCCTGGGTGGCTCAGTGGGTTAAGCCTCTGCCTTTGACTCAGGTTATGATCTCGGGGTACTGGGATCGAGCCCCGAATCAGGCTCTCTGCTTAGCGGGGAGCCTGCTTCTCCCATTCTCTCTGCCTGCCTCTCTGCCTACTTGTGATCTCTGTCTGTCAAATAAATAAATAAAATCTTAAAAAAAAAAAAGAATTTAAATATTTCTATAGCAGACTCTGGATGTAAACTTTTTTTAAAATTTTATTTATTTATTTGACAGAAATCACAAGTAGGCAGAGAAGCAGGCAGAGTGGGGGGGGGGCAGGCTCCCTGCTGAGCAGAGAGTCCGATGTGGGGCTCTATCCCAGAACCCTGAGATCACTACCGAGCAAAAGGCAGAGGCTTAACTCACTGAACCACCCAGGCACCCCTGGATGTAAATTCTTGGCCAACATTTTATTTATGAAGCTGCTGAAATATCCTCCTCAAGACCAGTAATGAAAGATTAAGTCATGACCAGCGGAGTTTTACTGTTCGGTGTTTGTTGGGGACGGGACCAAATGTTTACCTAGTTACAGTGATCCTGGTGCATGAACGCGCTGTGTTTCTGTGGACAGATCCGCACATCAGGCCTGGGAAGGAGCTCCCATTATCCCCATTTTCAAAACAAAGGAAGAAAAGCAAAAGAAGGTAATAATTTATCACATTTTGGACATAGCAATAAAGAGGAGGAACTGGGATTTGAACATATATCTCTAAAAATAGCTTTCAAACTTTTTGTCACGCTATGGAATCTTCAGGCAAAGCTTCTGTGCATGTGAAAAATATCCAACAGATAAACTGGATGCTCTGGCTTCGCTGCTTCACTTCTCTTCCTGCCTCTGATCACCAGCATGCCCCACACACCCCCCATAACACCCCCAGTTAGAAAACTACTGGGTGACACCATTATGCCTTCTTATTTGACTTTTTCTGTTTCTTAAGATTTTATTTATTTATTTGACAGACAGAGATCACAAGTAGGCAGAGAGGCAGGCAGAGAGAGAGGTGGGGAAGTAGGCTCCCTGCTGAGCAGAGAGCCCAATGCAGGGCTCTATCCCAGGACCCTGAGATCATGACCTGAGCCAAAGGCAGAGGCTTCAACCCGCTGAACCACCCAGGAGCCCTTATTTGACTTTTTCTAAAAGTAACAGTCCTCCATGTACCAAACCATTCTCTACTAACAAGAGTATTTGATAGACTAACACCCTTACGCAAGGTAATATTTGCCAAGCTTTAGATATTATTATGCAAGATAGATATGATGACGTTGATGTGATAATGGTGAGGAGAGAGTTTACTTTATATAAAAACTGTGCATTTGCTTAGTTCCAGAATTAAATAATAACATATGTGCAGGCCTTTTAAGGCACCTAGCCAGTTTCATTCCTCTCTCTCCTGAAAAGATTCAGAGTAATTCTTTGTGAGAGGTTCCCTAAGGTGTGTGAACCATGTGTTTTTGCCATGGACTCTGCCAATTCAACAGGGATTGACTTGACCTAAAGACTAAAGGCCTATGATGAAGTCTGGCACAAAAGAAGTGCCCTTTCTTCTCTCTTACAGAGTTTGAGTATAAAACATCCAGGGAGGGCCAGCACTGGGTAAATGCAGAAGTGGAAAGAAGGAAGACAGGAAACAGAAGCCATGAGTAAGCAAAGCCATGAGGCAGAGAGAAAGTGAGTGGAGTGTAGTCAGTAGCAGTAGTTGGAAAAATAAGCAGGTAGACAGAAACAGAGACAGAAGAGCTGAATCATGTGCATGGCAAGAAGCCAAGAGTTCCTGTAGGTCACCAAAGAGTAGCGTCTACTACTAGACTAGGGAGCTATTACTCAGTTGTTGCTGATGGACTGTAGCAAAAATCTAATTTTCCACAAGCCTGCCAGTGAGACCTTCACTTATCTTTCCTACTTCTTACGTCATATCTTTTTAAAGAAACCTATAGTAATTGAGCCAAGTGGTTATTTCTCTGTTCTTTGCACCCCAAAAGAATCTGATTAACAGAATATCGAAAGCTTGCATCGCTCCTGGAACATAACAGGAGCTCCATATGTTGTGGCTATTATTGTTTTAAAAGCAATAATTCAAGCAAAAGGAAAAACTGCGCACTAACACTCAAATCCAAGGGTCACAGTTGGTTTAGATTTGTAGTTTGGTAGCTGTATTTTCCTCCTACTTTAAAGTTTTTTGTTTTGTTTTGTTTTTTTTTAATTCTATGAGAGGGTCCAAATTGGATAAGTTAGGTGTGGAAATAAAACATATGTTCTAACAATTTGGGAGAGATGGATGAATCTCTTGGGATATGAGGTTTCACAAAATATTTCAAATTATTTTTCAGATATTATCAGCTTGGCAAAAACAAAATGATTTTCTAAAAGAATTTCCCTTTTCAACATTCAAATGGTCTCAAGGGAAATGTAATGTACATATTTCTAACTCATTTACTTAACTCAGTATTGTTTTATAGGAATTGATTGATGTTTGAAAATTCAGTAAGTTTTTTAACTAAGAGGTGTTTTTGGACAGTGAAACTGCCTTCTTAAAAAAAGAGTTGAATTAGATGTTTTCTTAAAAGGGTCTTGGAGCTTGGACTCAAACCTTACCAAATATTTTTCCTCCCTTTGTACACAGAAAAAATTAATCTCTGCAAAATCTCCTTTCTTTCCGCTATGAACAAAAAGACAGTAATTTCATTTAAGAAAATTAACAGGCAACATATTCATTTAAAAAAAAAGATTTAATTATTTGAGAGAGAGAGAGAGAGGGAGTGAGTGAGAACAGAAGGAGAAGGAGAGGGAGAAACCCAAGCAGACTCCCTACTGAGCTTGGAGCCCATTGTGGAGTGATCCCAGGACCCTTAGCTCCTGACCTGAGCAAAAATCAAGCATCGGCTGCTCAACCAAAACGAAACATACTCTTTTTTTTTTTTTAATTTTTTATTTTTTATATACATATATTTTTATCCCCAGGGCTATAGGTCTGTGAATCGCCAGTTTTACACACTTCACAGCACTCACCAAAGCACATACCCTCCCCAATGTCCATAACCCCACCCCCCTTCTCCCAACCCCCCTCCCCCCAGCAACCCTCAGTTTGTTTTGTGAGATTAAGAGTCACTTATGGTTTGTCTCCCTCCCAATCCCATCTTGAAAATGAAACATACTCTTAATCTAGGTGTTAAAAGGGAAGGAAAAAAGGGAAGAACAGAGAGAGAAGGAGGAAGAGAAGGAAAAAAGCCTACTGAGATGATAAAAGATTATAGGTTTCTGAACTAAATGACATGTAATCAACAAGCCACATTTTGTTATGGAATGCAATAAGTCTCAGAACTATCTGGCAAGCTCAGCTGGTGTAAAATTATACTTTCACTCTGTTCCCTCGGTACCCTATTTTTCTCCCATTCTCCCAATAGTCATCAGACTTTATTGAAATCACTTCATAATTGACTGCCTTTCCTCTGCACTGTATGCTACGTGAAGATAGAGTCCATTTCTGTCTGGTCCCCATTATTCCCAGAACCCAGGATAATACAAGTGCTCAAACTATTTGTTCAAGAAAACATTATAACACAGTATGTCTAAGGGTTAAAAGCACAAATTTTGGAATCAAACTCAGTGTCATTTTCAACATCTGAAGAATGGAAACAGTATCAGTGCTTGCCCCACTGAGTTGCCCTGAGGATTATGTGAGGAAATATGCGTATGGCTTCCAATATGGTGCTTGGCATTTTGTTAGTGCTCAAAAAATGTTTGCTATAAAAATAATCACTAGTAATTCCCATGGCAATGAATCTAAGTATTTTTCTTTGAAAAAAAATTTTTATAAAACCCAACTAAAGATAGATTTTTTAAAATACACATTGTGATTTAGTCACTCATATTTTAACAGCACAGCCCAAAGCATTGCTGGTGACACTCTCTTCGAACTTCTTTTTTCTCCAATTGGCTGGTTGGCCGTTCTCACCATTAGTGAGTCATTTGATCTTACTCATTTCTGGCTGAATTCAGTTGGATGAAGCATTGTAATTCTAGATTCTTCCAGCCTAATAAGTATGTCAATTGCCTAAGAGGATGGCCATGATTTAATGGTTACATAATCAAGAATTCCTAGAGTAAGATTTTTCTTTTTCCAACACTGGCATGACTCTGACCCTGAACAGAGTGTACTTGGGTCACTCTGGAGATGTGGCCACTGCCCAAGTGTCCCTTGGACAGATGACACAGAGATTGAAAGCCCATCAGTGACTGGCCTGTAAGTCCAGGAATGACATTAGCCTTCAGCTGAACCCAGTCACATGGCCAGAGGACAATAAGAGCTAGAATTTATTGAATGCCCACCAAGTGGGAGATGTTTTTAAAAATATCATTTCTAATTGTTACAACAGACCTATGAAAGCCTCCCTAATATTCCCCATTTTCCAGATAAGAAAACTGAGACTCAATTAGGTTAAATGAGTTGCTCAAATGTTCACGGATTTAAGGGGTATCTGCGTGGCTCAGTTGGTTAAGCATCCAACTCTTGATTTCAGCTCAACTCATGATCTCAGGGTCAAGATTCAGCTCTGAGTTGGCTTTGCACTCAGCACAGAGCCTGCTTAGGATTCTCTCTCTCTCTCTTTCTCTGCCCCTCCCCCACTCACAGAAGTGTTCTTTCTTTCTCTCTCTCCCCCCCCCCTTAAAAAAAAAAAGCTGCTGGATTGTACCATCTTCACAATTCTTATGTAAATCTAAAACTATTTTAAAATATGAAGTTAATTTTATTTTTTAAAAGATTGAGTTATTTGAGAGAGAGCATGGTGGGGAGGGGCAGGGAGAGAGAGAGAGAGAAGTCTCAAGCAGACTCCCCACTGAGCATGGGGCTCAGGTGATCTCAGGACCCTGAGATTATGACTTGAACTGAGATCAAGAGAAATCAAGAGCCCGACGCCTAACAGACTAAGCCACTCAGGTACCCCAAAATATAAGGTTTATTTAAAAAATAAAAAAGAAACATTTCCTTTGTAAATGGAAATCCTCAGAAGGAAATGTTGATTAAAAATATAAATTTCTAAAACATGGAATCTGGAAACAAAAAACAAAAGCAAAAACACTGGACCTGAGATTAAACCCAGTTCTGCCTTGAATTCATCGCAAAGAACCTAGCTAGCACTTGCATATGGGATTTATAAGACAGAAACCGTTAGGTGGATGGGGTCTTTTGTTTTACCACTGGGTGAGAATAGGAGTGTTGCTTGTCTTATTCATTGTTCTATCTTTGCCATTCAATCCAATGACTGGCATAAAATAGTGCACAATAAATGTGTATTAAATGAACGAGTACATGCCCCCTTTTCCTTGGTGGTCTCTGGGAAATGCAATGAGTAGATATCAGTAATTAATCAAACATGTCATTGGGCATTGTTTCCATTAAAGTCTTTAATCAGTAAGCTGTACAGGGACTTACTGTGTTAGGGGTAGAACTAGCTTTTTGAAGGGAACACAGTCTAAGGGTTGCTGGGATGCCCCCCGAGTCTCACCACCATACCTTTGCACACACATACCTTAGAATGCTTTCCATTCACTAGCCATACTGTCTGACTTGCACACTTTAAAAATTGCTCCATTAAGTCAATAAATGCTTTTTTATGGAAGGTGATAAGGAGAAAGTGTCTCACTGCATAGTTTCCCTTACTGGGGGAGCAACTCTAGTAAAAGGGATGGTGAAAACTTTTAAAAAGCCTGCTGGAGTCTAGGCAAGGAAGGCCAGAAAGCATGATTCTAGAGGATGGGGTGATGGCTGTGCACCAGTGGATGATGGGAGGCCTGGAAAACAGTGACTGAGTTCTCCACTTGGAGGCTTTCTAGGCAAGACAGCTGAGCACACTTCTGCCAGATTGCAAAGCCAACCTCAGGCAGCTCCATTATGGAACAGACGCTGGCAAACCGTTTGCATGGTTCCGCTCTTCTGTTCAGAATTCCATGAGATTAGGAGTCTCATCCGACACACCCCCTCATGCACACTGAGCATCTAACTTGGTATTCCTGCACAAAGTGGGTGCTCAGAAAATATCCATAGCTTGAGTAGGTAATGCCTGTTTTCTTTTACCATTTCCCTTCCTAATCACTTTGGGGAAAAAAATATGGATACAGGTAAAGAAACCCCCAACTGGCAACTTGAAAGACTGCAAAGCCTTTATAAGAGTAATTCTTATCCCTAACTCCCTTTGCACTTCACTTCTATTTTCAGAAGTCATGTGGGGTTTGATTATTTTATATATAACAAACTTGTTAATAAAATTTAAAAATAATTTTAAACTTTTAATTTCCCCACCTACTCGTTTTCAGCATTAATAGTTCACTGGACAACCTTCTAACCACTTAGCCAGATATTTATTTCTTATTGTAGAAACAGAATCATACAATTTGATAATCTAGTATTTCCACTGAATAATATATTGGGAATAAATGATAAGAAAAATACTTTTTTGTGCCAACTTTCTTAACAGCTATGTGACATTCCTAGGGGGCTATCCTGTATTTTATGCTAACAATATTTTTGCTAGTACAACTATGTTAAATATCTGTCATTACTTGTTTTTAAACATTGAGCAAATCTCTACTGAAGACTAAGGTTAGCAGGAGAGAACGACAATACAGAAAGCCGTTCACAACTGGATACTAGAGCTGGTAACTCTCAGAGTCCACAGGTGCAAGGCCCTTTGCAGAGGTCCCTAAGGGCCTGTAGTTCCTCTCTTACCTTAATCACGGGCTGCTGCCTTATGACACGGTTTCCTCACCCCATCCATCTTCTGATTTATCTTTAGATTTTTTTCAGAAGGCCTCATCTATTGTCTACCTACCCCTTCATCCTCCCTTTAACATTATTCCCAGTCAAAAAATGTAATCCTAGCAGGACAGAAAATTTTTCATCAAGTTAAGGAGAAAAACAGGTCAGGGTGATTTACCCAGTTATAACAAGTTCATCAGCTTCTGCCCTGCTCTTTTCGGCTTATACTCTTAGGTGATGCAAGGGAGCTTCCTGGTATCTCTTAAATTCCTTGTCCATGTCCTTCACTGCCCCATGTCTCCTCAGCCAGTGTCCTGAGTGCATCTTGCCTCGGTGCAGACCATGTGACAGTGACCCTGGGCCGCTCCTTCCCGTTCTGCGTGCCTGAGTCACCAGCTCCAACCTTTCCCTCTCTGCAGGTCCCACATTACCTGCCGATGGGCCCCACAGCAATGTGCCGCTGTTTTTCTAGCTTTAGGAATTCCACAGGCTATGTCTCCATGGAACACAGAGAAACAATTATTCAATTCAACAAGTATCTATGGAACACCAGATGCTGAACAATGCTGAGTTGGAACAGGGTCAGGGAGTAAAGACATTGAAGGGGTGACAGACATCAAAGCACAGAAAACACATAGGCAAGTAGGTCTGAGAAAGGCAATGCAACGCTGAACATCTTAGTGTATAAGCGACATGAGGGAGTTTTGTTGGTTGGTTTGGTTTTGTTCAGGTTTTGCACGGCTGTCTTCCCAGTACCTGAAGGAGCTACTAGCACGTAGTAGACATTTGATTCGTTAATTATTGGGTGAATGCAGACTCACATTCTAATAAAAGAGACAAAGACAGCACAGGAATATGTGTTTTTGTGGAGTCGTATATGGTAAAGGCAGCAAGTCCAGCCTAGAGGTGGTCTGAGAATTTGGTCTTCCCAGCTTCCCAAGGTTATGTAGGAAGACTGGGAGGGCGCTCAAACGAATACTTCTGTCTCCTGGCCAAATGGTTCTGCTCAAGAGACAAAATATTGAAGAGTCAAACTTTATTTTTCTCTGTTAGTTTCCCACTAGTGTGTAGCTGTAACTTGAGTTTTTCTTCATGGCTGGGTGCACATTTAGTATGCCTATTTCCATTTTATTGTGTATCATTAAAATCCAAATATAATTTTTTTTAAAGATTTTACCTATTTATTTGTCAGAGAAAGGGAGAGACCACAAGCAGCGGGAAGAGGCAGAGGGAGACAGAGAAGCAAGCTCCCCACTGAGTAAGGAGCCCAACGCAGGGCTCAATCCCAGGACCCTGGGTACATGACCTGAGCTGAAGGCAAGACACTTAACCGACTGAGCCACCCAGGCATCCCACCAAACATAAGTTCCTGTAACTAATTTTAATATAACCTTCCTTTTTATCACTGGAGTAGGCATTGTTCTTTCTGATTAAACATTAAAGTGAAATAGAGGAGAAGAGGAGAAATATCCCTGGAGTCCCCCAGGAACAGCAAAATCAGAAGGAGGGATTCTGTGGATTACTGAGTTACTAGAGGGACCTAGTTTCTAAAAACTGCGCCAAATACTTCAAGGGAAATTTTCCCATCACAGAACAAACTAGAAGTTAAAAGTAAAGTTACCAAAGCCTCTCACCACATCATTCTAATCTAAATATGTAAGTGAGACATTTGAGGGTCAGGCCCCATTACTAGCTGCACTTTGACTTCATGCTGTCATAAAATAATTAGTGTTCTACCTTGAAAATCCTTTGGCTGAGACCTAAAAAGAGAAAGTATTCCTTGAGGAAGGAAAATTATCTCCTAAAATGAAAGGAAAGTATCCTGTTGAACATTACTTTATGGGTCCTCGTTCCCAAGTAGACGCAGAAAAGGATTTTCTAGCAGAAATTTTCAACTACAAGAGTACCTCTGACTCTAAACATATTGTTAGCTTCCACGGATTCCTACAGGAGCAAGGCACAGATGGCTTATTATATTGAGATTCTTGGAGGACCCTCTGTATGTTGATGATATTAGTTTTATGCACACAAGTGACATAGCTTAATTTGCAAATGATAGACAATAAGAGCAGTTAGTAGTAAAATAGAATGCCATTTGGACTATTAACGTTTTCATTATGGAAAAGGCAGAGTGTGGGTAAAGTTTGGGGTAGATATGTTTATCTCTGTTAATGGTACGGATGCTTTGCAACAAAGACGTGCTGAATAGAAATTGAGGCCAGTGGTGGTCATACATTATGTATAATATTGAAGAGCTCAGGCCATGAAAGCCTGCATTTCCTGGTCAACAAAACATGTACAATAGAAACTACCTATATAATTTCACAAGTCAACTCAAGAGGTTAAAACTGATAGATAATAAATTGAGAAAGAACAGTCTAAAGAATTCATTGTGTTTTGTTTCTCCTGTAGACAAGCAAAATATCCATTTCTTTACATTGTTAATGCTTTAAACTAGAATCATTCTCCAAACAGGGCTGGTGCTGTTTCACAGATCCATATGATTTTTCTTACTATGCATGTAGCAGTCATTCCTTTCATTTTTCCAGTTCAAGTAGCAATGCTGCTAATGAAAAAATTTTAAACTAAATGTCTCAGAAAATGATTTTGTGTTTCTCTCTTCCAGTACTGAGGAAATCATGCAGGAAAAGCAAAGAAATCATTCTCTTTTGGGTTGAAAGCATTCATATTTGATAAGTGATTTGAAAGTAAAATGAGATTTTATATAAACATTTTACATTTTTTATGGGCTTATCTTTATTGATATTCTTTTCAGGAAAGAGTCATTACTAAAAGAAATATGAATGTATCAAAAATATATATATGACAAGGTATAGTTATTGATAATTTGCATTAGAGAAATAAAGAAACCTTGCAAAGTGAGTATGAGGAAGAAACTAGTGATAAAACACTTCCAGGAGAGTGGTATTAAAGATGAAAACCAAAAACATTTTCCTTTATGTGAATGTAGGACTGCTGCCTAGAAATACAATCCAAAAGATATAAAGGGGAAAAAACAAATTACTTGGGGGGGGGACAGAAAATTCACTAGTAAATCTCTATTTTCAGAATGCACTCTATAGCATCATATGGCCCCTCTGGATGGCTGCCAAGTCACTGGACCAGAAATGCGCTTATGGGATCTAAGGCCTGATCTTTGGTTCATATTCTTGCTCCACCCCTGAAATTCTTTTCTACTGCATTTAAACCATCAATTGACAATTAGCTCAGCATCGCTTATGTGTATAAGGGCCCTGGGCTCTAGCGAAATCTCATAAAACTGTTTATAACATATTCCACAACGGAGTAAAAAAGCAAACTGACAAACGACCCTCACCTTTAGCTTTATGCCCTTCTGGCTAGAACTATATGGAAAAAACAGTGCAACTATGTTGGTGTGGGTGCTGCTGAGAAGAGGGGTAGCACATAACCATCCGAGAGAATACCGGATCGCACTTTTCAGCATTTTGTAGGGAGGCATAGGATTTATACTCAGGGTATAGTCTTGGCACATATTAATGTATATTTATTGAGGACCTACTCTGTGGCAGGTACTAAGCCACTCACTGTGCATGGGGCAAAGAGGAACAGATTACGATGATGTCTTCAAGGGGTTTACAATAAGGAAGGGACCTGAATTATTACACAAACAGCGATCATGAAGGTAGGTCTGATATGAAACTTTGTCTGATATATTTATACACATCTTCAAAGAAAAATAGCTTGAAGATTTACTTTCTGTCTATGTTATGCATCCCAAGGCTTTAAAGATTCAACCTGAGACCAATACGCAAATCCAGAAATGGCCTGGAGCATAAGCCCTCGCCAAGACAGGACTCCAAAATTGCCAAATGCTTCACTAGCCCATTGACTAAGTTCACCTTCCAGAAGTGTGAGTGTGAAAGAGGCAGAGAGAGTAAGCTTGTTGGTAATATGGCTGAAGTTGAAGACGTAGAAATAGATGCTTACTACCTCACTGTGCTAGCAGAAAATCAGAATAAGGAGCAAGGATCGATGCACTCCTTGACTGGAAGGAATGGGAATGGACACCTGAGCAGAACGCTAGATTCCGTCTGAGCCCAGAGGGTCCCAAGCACGACTGTGCGCTAGAATCAGGTTCTGTTTACCATGGACTTGCCGGCTGAGGCGATGGTCTTTCCTGGGTGCCCTGGGTGTGCCTATTCCTCACACTCTGAGACGACCCCTCCCAGCACAACAAAACCTGGGAAGTTTAAAGGGCTCCACGAATAGCAGTAGAATCCTTCTTACGTTGGAGTTTTGGCATCTGACACTTAGAAGGCTCACAGATACCAGAATGAGTATTGTTGAGCGAGAGAAGTGGGCAAAGTACAAGGGGAGGTAAGAGAGGAAATTATCCCTTGCTGAGAGAATCAGAGACCAGCCTTCAGGAAGACAGTATCATTTGAGCAGAGCCTGCAAGTCAGAGGGTACCTCATGGGGAGGGAGGGGAGGGACTGACTGACTGACTTCCCAACACACTCCCTTAAAAGGGGATTTTAAGCTATTTTTCACTACTATGTTGTCTGGATAGTTTTTAAAGCTAGAATGCAAATACGCTGGCAAGAACGTAGTTGCGCTTTTTGAAAGTAATCACTTCCCCCTAACACCCAAGGGCTGGGTCTTACGCCTGGGGTTCTGTCCCTCCCCCTCTCCATTCAGAGAACTTGTCTTTGAGAAGGCAGGAGGGTTAGGGAGGGTGCGGATTCAGAAGTAAGAACTACAGGCAGCAGACAAAGTCTTAGTGGCAGGGCGGGGAGGGAAGCAGTTTATCTTCAAGTCAACACCAAAGGGAGAGTATTCATGGAAAATAAGGTTGGAAAAGTAGATCTGGATTTGAACTTTATTCTCTGGGTATTTATGCTGTAGACATTGATGATTTCTAAACAAGGAGCAGGGGTGGGGGAGGATGTCAGTGTTGTACTTCAAGAGGATTCATCTGAAAATAGTGTAGGAAGTGTATTTGAAGAGTCAGTGGGGGCAAGTTAGGAACCCAGTGCAGAAGTCTAGGCGAGAGGTAATAGGCATGCTGGTCAGTGTAAAAGTACACATACTTTTACAGCGTTACTATTCAGGATTGGTGCGAGTGTCTTGCATTTATATCCACCTTCATTATTTATTTATTACTCCTCTTTATGGTGTCAGTACCACGGCAATACTACACATCTTTCTTTAATTTACAGCAGTGGGATTGCGTACAAGATGCAAAATTCTGTAACAGCTTGTTTCTTCAACAGCACATAAGGAAAAACAATAACTATTCCACACATTGTTTACTATTTTGGGTAGAGATGTTACTGAAATCTAATCAGTCCCAACTTTTTTTTTTTTTTTTTTTTTACAAAGTAATTTTTCTTTTTTACTTCTCAGATATTTTGAGAATTCTTAGATTTGAAAAGCAATCGACTTTCGGATGTTGAGTTTTATAAGTTGATGTCTCAGGGGGTAACACTGCACCTGTCCGGGTTTTTAAAGTCACATCTGTCTCGCCATGTGTAATCATACGCATTGCAGCAGCCTGCCTCTGACTATCTAGAAGCAAGCTTGTGATGGTTTTCAAGTGTTCTGTTCGAGAAGTATTTGAGAAAGATGGCTCAACAGTCTATTGATAATAGCATCAGAGCTTTCCTTTCTTCTTTTGCTTTATTTTGTAGGATTTCTGATTTTCCTTAGAAAAAGAACCAGACCAGTGGATTCTCAATATTTTCCATCTGAGACAAATGATTGGAGCTAATCACAGTCATCATATACTCCCATGGGAACTAGCTGCAAATCCTACTCAAGAAAGCGTATGAACATTCGCTTCAGTTTGGGAAGCATGTGCTAGGGTTAAACCTGTACACAAATTAAAAATTTTAAAGTCAGGGATGCCTGGTGGCTCAGTCGGTTAAGCATCTGCCTTCGACTCAGGTCATGATCCCAGGGTCCTGGGATCCAGTCCTGCATCATGTTCCTTGCTCAGCGGGGAGCCTGCTTTTCCCTCTGCCTGCTGCTCCCTCTGCTTGTGCATGTGCTCTCTCTTTCTCTCTCTGACAAATAAATAAATTAATTTTAAAAAAATTTTAAAGTCAATTCAAGTACGAAAGACTTTAACATTAGTTAGAAATGACTTGTGGATATCCTCACCACTAAATACATCTCAACACCTTGCTAAGTTGAGAGCCCTTAGCCTTGATGATCTTGTCAACATCAAGTATTACTCAGTATCAGTAAAGCACACACACACACACACACACACACACACGACATACTGTCCCACTGTCCACACACGCATGTGCATTCTCAGTCCTAACTAGACAAGACTTTTCCTTTTTTAAACCTTTGTTTTCTGAACTTTGATTTTTCAAACTCCCTCAACAATTACACACAATTGGGATGCCTGGGTTGTTCAGTGGGTTAAGCCTCTGCCTTCGGCTCAGGTCATGATCCCAGGGTCCTGGGATTGAGTTCCGCATCAGGCTCCTTGCTCAGCGGGGAGTCTGCTTCTCTCTCTGCCTCTGCCTGCTTGTGCTCTCACTCTCTCTCCCCCTTTCTCCCTGATAAATAAATAAATAAAATAAAATCTTTTAAAAAAATCACATACAGTTGCACAGAATTTACTCTTTGATTTAGATACATTTATTTTTTAAAAGATTTTATTTATATATTTTTGCGAGAAAGAGAGAGAGTGTGTGCATGAGCCATGGAAATGGCAGGCAGAGGGAGAAGCAGGCTCCCTACTGAGCAGGGAGCCCGATGCGGGACTCGATCCCAGGACTCCAGGATCATGATCTGAGCCAAAAGCAGTCACTTAACCAACTGAGCCACCCAGGCACCCTCCCCTTAACTTTTTAAAATACAACCTGTGTCACATTCTGAAACCAGAAAAAAACAATTGAGTGGAGCATCCATTTGTCCTTATTTATTGATATAATAGTTTGTTTTCAGGATGGTGCTTTGGAAGTACATATTAATTATATTTTAGTATATTTTCTTGGGTTGCCAACATTCTTATCCTCCTGACACATGTCAAAGTTCATTTTAGGATTTCTGTAGTTTTTTATTCAACAAATACTTTTTGAGTCTCTACTCTGTGTTTGGTGATGGGAATTCACCAGTGAATAGAACAGACACCAATCTTAGCTCACGTATAGCTTAGTTTCTAGTTGGGGGAAGACAGACCGTGAACAAATAAATAAGTGAAACATATTGTGTGACAGATGGTGATCTGTGGAGAAAAGCAATGAAGATAAAGGAAAGAGAGTTCTGGAGTGGAAGTTGCCATTTTAAATAAGGTAGTCAGGGGCCTCAACTGAGAAAGAGGTGTTTCAGCAAAGAGCTGCAGGAAGTAGGAGAGTGAATCCTGTGGTTACCCGGGGAGAGCAGCCTTCCTGGTAGGAGGAACACTACCCGCTGTGGAAGCCCTGAGGTGACTGTGCGCCGGTCTGTCCAGGGAACAGGAGGCTGGTGTGGCATCAAAAGAGGGGGAGGAGCAGATGTAATTAAGATCCCTAATCACTTGACTGAATTAAAAGGGAAATTATAAAAGAGTGCCTAAAGGTAAGAATTCTACAAGAAGCAGACATTGCAGATGTGCTCTCCTGGGAGACTTGAAGCAAACTGTCCTGTTGTGGAGAGGGTCCTGGCAGGCTTCGCGGACGGTCTCCCCACCATAGCCACAAGAACTGGATTCTGCCAACAACAGTGAGCCTGGAAGAGGACCCCAGCTCCAGATAAGGTCACAGCCCTGGCTGACATCTTCACTGCTGTCTCGAGACCCTGGGAAAAGGATCCAGTTACTCTTGACCATGGAAACTGAGATAAGAAATGTTTATTATCTTAAGATGCTCAATCTATGGTAATTTGTTATGCAGCGACAGAAATTCATATAGCTAATAGAAAGTGACCAGAACTTGAAAGAGAATAGGAATAGCAGATGATAAAGAAGCAGCCACTACCCCTAGGGCTGAGACAGAGCACGGAAAAGCAGAGATGCTCTGCTTTCCTCTGGACGCCACAACAGGGACTGAGATCCAGACCTTATGGGAGAGGGCAGGAGGGCAGGTGTGGCTCACTGAAAAGCAGGGAAATTACTGTGGGCTCCACTGGTAGGACTTGCTGAAAACCTGCCTTGAGGAACTTGCTGGAAATCTGCCCTCTGGTATAAGAGTCATTCAACTACAGCCTGCAGCCTGGTCCACCACCTGTTTTTATATCATCTAGGAGCTAAGAATGGTTTTTGCATTTTAAATGATTGAAAAAAATCAAAAGAATATTTCCGGGTATGTGAAAGTTGCATGAAAAAAAAAAGCAAGTGTCTATCAATAAAGTTTTATTGGAGCACACACACACAAAGAGGAGGAAAATATATGATTAGGAAATTAGGGGGGCTCCTCATGGGTCATTTGGAGGGTTCTGCCTTTGAATGAGATGGGAAGTTATTGGAGGTTTTGAACAAAGGAGTGACAAGGTTTTATTGTGACTGACCTGAGCATCAGTGGATGGGATATGATATGAGTTTGAAGTTACTAAGGATGACTTCTAGAGAGCCAAGGTGTGTTATGGAGCTGAGGTAAGATTCAGTGTCGAGAAGTTTCACAGTTTTGGTTTTTTGGGTTGTTTTGTTTTGGTTAAAAAAAAAAAAAAAAAAGAAGGAAGAAAGGAGGGAAGGGGGAGAGAAGGGGGAGAGAGAGAGAAAAAGATCCAGTATTGTTGAGACACTGAGAGTAGAAACTTTGATTATAACATTCTCCATGCTCCTGAGGAGCCTGGTGCGTTAAAACAATCTGGAGAATATACACAGATGGTCCCCAGTTTACCGGGATTCAAGTTACAGTTATTTACTTCACATGGTGAGAAAGCCATACGCATTCAGTAGAAACTATACTTTGAATTTTGAATTTGGATCTTTTCCCAGGCTCGTGATATCCAGTGTGATGCTCTCTTGCCGTGCTGGGCCGCGGCCGCCACAGCTCCCAGTCAGCCCTGCGGTCAGGAGGGTCAACAACCAGTACACTGACAACTGTTCTGTACCTGTTCACCCGTTCTGTTTTTCACCCTCAGTACAGTAGTCAACAAATTACACAAGCTATTCAACACTGTGTTATAAAATAGGCTGTGTGTTAAACACAATTTTGCTCAAGTGTAGGCTGAGGTAAGTGGCTCCTGGCATGTTTAAGGCAGGCTAGGCTAAACTGTGGTGTTTGGTAGCTTGGGTATAATCAATGCATTTTTGACTTTCGATATTTTCAATTTATGATGGGGTGTGACCCCATCATAAGGAAGATTTGTGGTGTGTTTATAATCATAATAAAAACATGATAATTCTTTGTTTTTACTCAGCTTTTCTTCAAGCTGGGACAAGCCCTGCCGCCGTGTCAGTTAAACCATCTGCAAAATGTACAAAAATTGTATTTGGAAACATTCCCTTGGCATTCTGGGAAATTCAATTAAGTAATGTCTGTAAAGTACTTCAAGATCCTGAAGAACACAAAACTGACCTAAAAAAAGAATTTTCAATTATTGTGAGTAAGTACATTATTTGGGGCATCTGCTTTACCTTTATATGTTATCTTAGTGATAATTTTTCCCAAATACTGGTATCAATAGATACTGTCTAATAGGGACTCAGAGAGCCTGTTCTGAGACATAAAACAATAACTTTGGGAAAAAGCTAATTAGCACTCTGCTCTTTATTAAATGTGGCCCTGCTTTACTACCAAAAAAAATTTTAACAGAAGTTCTTTCAAATAGTAGTTCTCACAGTGTGGTCCTGGCACCCCTGAAAGTTCCAAGACCTTTTTAGGAGGTCTCCGAGGTCAAACATATTTAGAATAACACCAAGCCATTATTTTATTTTTTCATCTTCATTTCTCTTATGAGTGCATGGTAGAATTTTCTAGAGGCTGTTTCATTCTAAATAGATAGAAATCAGGAGGAGATGTGAGAATCTAGCTTCTTGTATTAAGTCAGACATTACAGAAATTTGCAAACATGTTAAAACAATGCTATTCTTCTCACTACTTTCCTTTAAAAGTATAAAGATATAGGAATATATCTATATAGATATATAGATATAGATATAGATATATAGGTTTATATATAAAGATATAGATATCTTCTTTAAAGATATAGGTTATCTTTATAAAAATGTTTTTTATGTTAACATGCAACAAGTTTATTGTTGTTATTTGAAATGAATAAAGAACTCCATAAATTATTTTGAAATTTTATTTATTTATTTGAAAGAGAGAGGATGAGAGGGGGGTAGGGTCAGAGGGAGAAGCAGACTCCCCACTGAGCAGGGAGCTCCATGCGGGAGTCCAGGATCATGATCTGAGCCAAAGGCAGTCACTTAAGCAATTGAGCCACCCAGACACCCCAAGGAACTCCTCTTTCACTGGACATTTGACAAGGAAAATAATCTTCAACTGAAACAAGAAGAATTTAGCAAAAAAAAAGTGACTTCTTTCAACTGAGGACCTACGGATACTAAATTAGAAGCCTAGTCCCAAAGGGTTAATGTCCCTAGACTCCAGAATTGATGTTATAAAATATATAATAATTGTGATTAAGGAGAAAAGACAGGAACTAGGAAATTCAGGCTTTTAATTGATCATGTGGCTCAGTTGTTTAAGCTGCCTCTGGCTCAGATAATGATCCCAGGGTCCTGGGATTGAGTCCCATGTTGTGTGGAAGTCTGCTTCTCCCTCTGCTCTTCCCCCCATTTGTTGTCTCAATCTCTCTGTCTCTCTCAAATAACTAACAAAATCTTAAAAAAAAAAAAATAGTAATCCAATGAGTACCCCCTTGGAGAGCTAGAAGAAAGCAATTAAGAAATAATAATCTGACTCTCAATATTTATTTATTTGAGAGAGAGAGAGTGAGCATGGGGTGCATGAGCCAGGGGAGGGGCAGAGGGTCTCAAGCAGACTGCATCAAGCATGGAGCCTGAGATGGGGCTCGATCTCACAACGCTGAGATCATGACCTGAGCCAAAGTCAACAGTCAGACACTTAACCAGTGTGCCACCCAGGTGCCCCTGACTTTTAGCATTCTTAAAAACAAAACAAGCATTAAATAAAGTTACTATTGCATTGGATAGATAGAAGCAAAAACAAGAGACTTAAATTGATTTGCAAAGACTTTACTTGAGTACATTATTTGTCCTATTGTTTTCTCTAGAGCGGCTTATCAGCAAATCTTAATATTAAGTAACTACTATGGCCTCAACTCTCCCTGGCTCATAAAATCTGAGAATTCAGTGGTCCCTAGCTCATAAAATTTATATTTCAGCAGAGGAAGAGACAAGCAGACAAATAAACTACCAAGATACTCTCAGGCACGGTGAGTGATGAAAGAGGCCATTGTGTTAAAGGGTGACTATTTGAAGGGTAGCAGTGAGGGAATAGGGCGGGGAGAGATGATGTAGACTGGGTGTTGGGGAATCTCCTACTGAAGTGGAGGTTTTAAGCTGACACCTGAAAGGCAGGAAGAGTCTTGCTGGGAGGATCATGCAAGGATAGGGCCCCTAAGAGGCTGGAAGCAAAAGGTGGCTAGTGTAGTGGGAGTTTAGAAAGGAGAAGGGTCCTACATGTTGTGGTCAGAAGGCACATGGAATAGCTTGCAGAAGTTTGAATTTTATTTTTGAGTGCAATGAAAAGCCTTCGAAGAGCTTGATCTAGTCACGCGACTCAGTTTGCATTTTGAAAAGGATCCTGGGTGAGCCTGTGTGGCTCAGGTGCTTAAGCAGCTGCCTTCTGCTTGGGTCGTGATCCCAGATCGAGCCCGGCTTCGGGCTCATTTTTCGGCAGGGAGCCTGCTTCTCCCTCTGCCTCTGCCTGCCACTCTGCCTGCTTGTACTCTCTCTCTGACAAACAAATAAAATAAAATCTTTAAAAAAAGGAAAGAAAATCAGACTGGCTGCTTCATTGCTTCATGGGAAATGGATTGCAGAGGAGCAAGAGAAGAAGCAAGGAGACCCGTGAGAGATGACTGTTTGCCTGAGACAGGGACGATGGATGGTGGTTTGGACTGGAGGTAGCAGTAAAGAAGGGGACAAGCAGACAGATATGGGAACCCTGTGCTCTTTGTTTAAAATCATGCATAACACTTGTCTGGCTTATAGGAGGAGTTTAACAAACAGTAGCTGTTATGTCACTGCTCTCTTCTTAAGCAAGAGGTTGCAGAGATTAACGAATTTGTTCTAGCTCACAGGACTAGTAAATTCATCTGGGCACTGTTCCCACTGTCACTGCTACTGTTAGACCAACCACAAAACGCCTTACCTGAGGTCTTTTTCCTTCCAATCTTTTCTGCATTTAGCTGCCATCCTGATCATCCTTGAACATTGCTTTCGTCATGTCTATCGTGCTGATAAAGCACATTATATGTATTCACGCAGTTATTGAGTAATGTCAGTGAACTAGGCTTGCAAGAGGGGCTGGTTCACACATGTAAGACAGAGGTTTTGCCTCTGGGATTTTAGAATTTACTTGGGGACACATGATGTATGACAATGAAATAATAAATCAAAAAGAGAATGGCATAATTAACAAAGCTTCCGTAAAGGATCTTGAAAGAGAGAGCATGTCAGTGAAGAGAGAGACTAAAAGACGCTAGGTGAAAAGAGAAGCAAAAACAACATTGCTGGGCGCCTGGGTGGCTCAGTGGGTTAAGCCGCTGCCTTCGGCTCAGGTCATGATCTCAGAGTCCTGGGATCGAGTCCCGCATCGGGTTCTCTGCTCAGCGGAGAGCCTGCTTCCCTCTCTCTCTCTCTGCCTGCCTCTCCATCTACTTGTGATTTCTCTCTGTCAAATAAATAAATAAAATCTTTAAGAAAAAAAAAAAAAAACAAAAAACAAAACAAAAAAAAAAAAACAACATTGCTGGTTCTGTGGCAGGGAGTGGGGACGTTCGTGAGAGAGCGTCTGCTCTGGGAAGGTAGAAGACAAAGTGGCAGGGCAGGATGGGGCCAGACCATGCATGGGCTCAAAAGCTGGACATCAAGGATTTGGACTTGATTCAGCTAGATATAAAGCGTTATTAAAGACCTCTAAGCAAGACTCGGTCGGAGTGAAGGCTTTGCTGGGACCGATGATCATTTCTCCCTCTAATTTCAAAGGTAATTATCATCATCTTTAGGTACCCATTAGGTACTTAGCTTGTAACCCTTTGCGCTTTAAAACTCTGTAATCTGTAGGGCTGAAACCTGTGTGGAATAGGTATGGAGTAAATGTTTGATGATGATGAAAGACATGTGTAAGGAAGATTAATTTGGCAACAGCATATGGCCTGAATTGGAAAGAAGAAAGCCAAGAGGTAGAGAAATCATGAGGACGTTGTTCTGGAAATATAGGCGTGAGGGAAGGAATGTGGAAGAAACAGATACGAGAAAATACTTAGGAAGTACAGTTCAAAGAAACTGGGCCAATTTGAATGTGGAGTGGCTTAAAAATTAATTTAAGTCTTCAAGTCCAAGTCTTTTGAAGAGCCATGATGCCACTCAGGTAAGATGGAAAAATCAGGAGAGGGAATTGTTTTGGGGGAATAAGGTGAAGAATATAGTTTTAGACAGGATCCAAGATGGTGACAGGACATTCATTTAGAAATGGCCTAGGAATCTGGCTAGGTGAGATTGAAGTGACTATGTAGAAACAGGACTGAAGTGTTGTTATAATTTTATTCTCTTCAGCAGGTATTCACAGAGGCACTACTATGTGCTAAGGGCTGTGGGTTGTGGAATTAAATGAGGCAGAGACCTTGAGGAATTCATGTAATGGGGGAAAACAGATGTGTGAAAGGGAATATAAAGTCTAATGTAGTAAGTGTCCAGAGGTTATATCCCGAGAAAGTGAATTAAATAGAACCTATTAGTGACACAAATTGCCCACTAGAGAAAACTGGAGAGTCTATGAAAGTATCCATAGGTAGCTTCTTCTGCTTAATTTTTCCTGCTCTGTGTCCCGTTACTCTGGTCACAAGTGTCTGGACTTTGGATTGGCCTCCAAGTGGAGGCAATCCTCTCTAAGCCAGGCATAAAGAAGATTGACCACCAATGAGGTGGCCCATCAGGAAAACTGTGTCCTGTAACAGCCCTTCTTATTGCATAGTGAATAACAGATACATGTCGATGCTCTTGCTTGGGATGTTTTAAATGTAAACGTAAACGTAAGTTGCAGAGAGCAGTTACTAGAAGCAGAGATGGCAATACAAGTTGGGACCGTACATGAGAAAGAGGCAGAGCGATGCTGATTGAGGAGAATGGCAAAAGTATTAGAGCATGGGCAATAGAGGGAATGAGCCGGGCACCAGAGCCTTGCAGGATCATAAGAACTGCCGTTGATTTCTGGAATCAACAGTAGTTCTGGCTGATGATGTGTTTTTCTAGTTTCCTTATTTCCTGAAAATAAATCCTCAGCATTCGCAGTGCTCTGAACATGTCCTGGCACTTTAGATCTCACAAGAGCCCAGCTAGCACAAAGGAATTTCTGTTGTTTGGGCTTTCATTATGTCTGCAGAAAAGAGTATCTTGTGAAGGATAGGTCAGTATGATCTTCATAAAGTATGATCAAAAGGACATTCACAAGGGCACGTGTGTCTGTGGCTGCCTTCCCAGAGAGTGTAGCAGTAGAGGGCAAAAACCTCAGTTACATCTTAGAGCAAACCTCAAATCCTCAAGTTTATACTTTTGTGCTACTCCTTCTCTCTTTTCCCAGCATAATCACAGTGTAGGTCTGGGGGCTTGTCCTTGGGGAGAGCAGAGAAATGGAGAGCTATGGAGACTATTCAGTGCAGGCACCAAGTTTAAAGAAGGAAACCCCAGAAGACAGTAGACAGGGTAGCTGCCCAGAGCCATGTGTCAAGATCAGAGTTTCTCAGTGTACAGAATGCAAACCACCAGTTTAGGATCACCTGATTTGTTAAAAATGAAGATTCCTAGATCACCTTGCCCCAGCTGAATAGAATCTCTAAGCGAGGGCCCTAGGAACTTGCATTTACGTAAGTATGCAAGGCGCTTCCCTTGGAGATCCGCCCCTATGAGCCCTGTGTCAAGGAAAGAGAGAGAATGCTTGTTTATGAGAAAGTACTCAGGACTGAAGGGTGGAAAAGTTTGGCACAACATACGCATACATTGCTGTAGGAGTGAAAAAGAAAGAGAAGGTGTGTGAGCTCAAGCTGAAGGATAGGGTGAGCAGAAGAGAGAGTGGGATGCAGGTTTGCTCTGGGAATCATGAGCTCAGATGATAATTGAGACCATGGAGATGGATTAGGTTTCTGCTAATGCCAGAATTTTAACAATCAGCATAAAAGTGCTATATAAAGCTCTCCCCTCCTCTTTATTATAGTCCTTGTAAGATTTATGGAGCACCAACTACAGGGAGAACATTGTATTAGCAGCTGTCAAAGAGAACAAGAGCTTATCATGTACTCGAAGTTGGACAAAATAAATCTGTAGTTTATATTTAAGAGCGACTACAAAGCAACATCCAAATAAGTGCAAATTCTTTCATTTAACAAAAACTCATTGTGTCCATTATATGCAGACACTTTCCTTGACTCCACAGGGTGTGGTTTATCAGAAGGTGACCTGGGTGAGTTTAAAGGCAGATTTTGAAAGAAAGTAAAAACAGATTACTGAGAGGTTAAGGCACTCTAAGCAAGGATTTAGAGTCACAGAGTTCAGAGAGAAGGTACATAACTTCATTCAACATTCCATAAATATTTATTAAGTACCCATTGTGTTGTAGACACTGGAAATATAGCAGTAAGTAATAGACAAAAATCCCTGCCCTCCTGGAGCTTAATATTCTGGTGGGAGAAAGACAAGAAAGCACAATAAATAAGTTATATAGCATATTAGAAAATGGTGTTTTGGAAAAAATAAAACAGGAAGAGAGGATTTGGCGGGGGGGCGGGGATAGATACAGTATCAAAGATGATCTTTTGGGAATAACTCATTGGAAGGAGATGTTTCTAAGTCTCCTATAATATTTGTAAGTGTCAGGAAGATTAATGACTATGTAGTGGACATACGTTCTGTTAGAGGCAGCAAGTGCAAATTCCCCCACAAGAAGCCTGCCTGGCATTTTCAAGAACAGCCAGGAACCTGTGTGTGTGTGTGTGTGTGTTTAAGTGAGGAAAGGGGTAATAGAATAGAGTTCAGAGACCAAAGGGGTGAGGGGTGTTACATAATCTGAGGCCATAGGCCTTGGAGATTTTTGCTTTTTCATTAAGTGGGATGGAAGCCACAGGCAGGATGGGAACCTCTAGAGCTGGGAGCAGAGGAGTGAACGTGATCTGACATGGATTCTTCAATTCAGCGGGATGAACTTGGGCCCAACTTTTCACCTGTCTAAATTTGTTTCCTCATCTGTAAAGTATTGGAAAGTATTCGTCCTAAGTTGTGATGATTAAATAAGATGATATGTTCAAAAGATTTAGCAACTACTTGACACAAAGTAGGGACATTCTTCTCTCTTCCCTGTCTTCCGCTTCCTCTCTTCTGTCTCTTCCACTTGGTACCAGGTGCTAGGACAGAAAGACCAGAATCTGGCTTGCGGGTGACAGCCCACCTAAGGGGTAGGAAGAAAAGGGTGACCATTGTTTTAAGGACTGTGTTAAGCGACATAGTTGGGATTTAATATAATCGATTGGGATTTAAATAATAGTTGGGATTATTAGGATTTAAAATAATCGTTTTATTCTGTTTTACCATGTGGACTAGAGAGACAGAACCGGAAATACTCAGGTAGTCCTATTAGATGCAGGTGCTGGTCTCCCCCCAGGCCTCAACCTTGAAAACTCACCCAAACAATTTACTTCTCTAGGTAGTTTATTAGACTCTGGGTTATGCTAGCAGTTTTAATTGTTCTGTTGTTAGACGTGTTAACTCCCTAAACGTTAACTGATTAATCTCGGTCTTCTAATTAATGTTTGAGTGATTCTCCTCAGGTCTAAACTATCAAGGGCACTTCTACTTAAACACAGTTTATCTTCTGTTTGTGCCCTCATGGGCAATAGGTACATTTGAGGTCGCTGTTTAGAATGACCTGCGATGACTTCAAAACATCCATAAACACAACAACAAAAAACAAGACAGAACTCCTCCCCGTTGAGATTAATGATGAAAGCCTGTGTCGCGTCTGTTTGGGCTTGGGGCTAGGTTCTCAACCCCCCGGAGCGTTAAGGCTGATAATCACCAAGCCGTGGTTTGAAAGCCCCTGGGTGGGGAACTCTCTGCCCGACGTCTCCGTAAGTCACCGAAGTCGCCTCCCACATTTGGTGACTGCTGTTTATTTACTTGCAGTAAATGACAGTAAATGAACGTGCACTAGTGCAGCCGACCCCGAAGAGCGGCGGATCTCCCGCGGCTTCTCCCAGGAGACCCGGAGGGGGTGCGGCAGGGTCGCTCCCGGAGTCCCTGGCGTGCGCGCAGCCCAGTGCCCCGCGGCCGGGGTGCGAGTCTGCGGCCGCGGGCTGGGCTCTGCGGCGAGAGTCCGGAGGCGGGCCGCCGCGTGGGTCCCGCGGTCCCTCCTCCCCGCCCCGCCGAGGCGCCGCCCAGACCCCCACCCCCTCCCGCTCCGCCGGCCCGGCTCCCCCACTCTACGCCGCCCGCCACCCGGTTCCCCAGCCAGCCCGGCCCCCGCGCCTCCTCCGCTGGCTCGGCCCGGCCCCCTTCTTCTCCCCGGCGGCGCTCGCAGGCTCGCTCTCTTCCCTCTTCCCACACCACCCTCAGCCGCTCCCTCCCCGCACGCCGGTCTGGAGAGGAATCGAGCGCCGCGCGCATCGATAGCTCTGCCCTCTGCGGCCGCCCGGCCCCGAACTCATCAGTGTGCTCGGAGCTCGATTTCCCTAGGCGGCGGCCGCGGCGGCGGAGGCACAGCGGCGGCGGCGGTGGCGGCGGCGGCGGTGGCGGCTGCCCGGCCAGTACTCCCGGCCCCCGCCATTTCGGACTGGGAGCGAGCGCGGCGCAGGCACTGAAGGCGGCGGCGGGGGCCAGAGGCTCGGCGGCTCCCAGGTGCGGGAGAGAGGTACGGAGCGGACCACCCCTCCTGGGCCCCTGCCCCGGTCCCGACCCTCCTCGCCGGCGCCGGGCGGGGCCGGCGGCGACTGAATGAATTAGGGGTCCCCGGAGGGGCGGGGAGGGGGTGCGGGCGCTGAGCCCCTGCGGGAGAGCGGACCGGGTGGGGGTGTCTGCAGGGGGAGGCGCGGGGACGCGGCGACGAGGGGAATGAGGAATGGGCGGTGCGGGGCTGGGGAGGGTGAGGCTAGAGGCGGCCGCCGCTAGTGCTGCTTCCTGGACGGGGAACCCCTTCCTTCCTCCTCCCCGAGAGCCTCGGCTGGAGGCGGCCGGGGAGAAACTCGCGGGCTGGGCGGGCTGCCCCTCGGGGCGGTCGGGTGCGGTGGAGGTTACTCCCGATGCGCTCCGATCTCCCCTCCCCCTCGTCCTCTCTCTCTCTCTCTCTCTCTCTCTCTCTCTCTTTTCTCTCTCTCCCTTCGCTCCCGCACCTCTTCCTCCCTTCCCAGCCCTCGGCTGCCTCGGTTACTGCCTTCTCTGCTGCATCTAGCATCCCTAGGACGAAGGTATAAACTTCTCCCTCGAGCGCAACTGGACGGGTAGTGGTCCTTTTCAGTGTGTAGGGGGGTATACGAGTAATAGGAGAGGTCACGTTTTGGAAGAGGCTAGGAAAGTGCTTAGAGACCACTGTTTGTGGTTATTGTGTTTGGAAAAAATGCATCTGCAGCCGAGTTCCTGACTGCTCCCCTCCCCCATGTATGGGCTGTGACATTGCTGTGGCCACAAAGGAGGAGGTGGAGGTAGAGATGGTGGTGGAAGAACAGGTGGCCAACACCCTACAACGTAAAGCCTGTGACTTAGTGAAAAGGAAAAAGTTAATCCCAGAAGGTCTGTTTTGCTTTGTCAAGTTAAAACACACCGAAAACCCGCAGAGCAGAAGCAGGGCTTTTTCCTTGCTAGTTGAGTGTAGACAGCAATAGCTAAAATTGTACTTAAAGTTTAATTTGCCTGTTCTTGTCCTTTCCCCTATCTCTTGTCTGTTACCTTTATCCTTACAAATTTGACCCTCCCATCCCAAGAGTTATTACAGTACTCCTAAATAGCATTTAAACGTTTTTTTTTTTCAAACTGACTAGCAAGAGGAGTTAATTGTAGCAGTCTTCCAGCCAACTGCCTGAAATACTCCTAAGCATGTGCATGCTTTAGCTGAAGTCCTAAGCTAGCCTTCTTAAATTTTGACATTTATCAAAATAAGGGTTAAAACAGAAAAGCATGTTCTTACAATATTCATGTTAAGTTTGTAATGTAAAAAAATTACAAAGAAATTACAAAGGGAGAAATTCTGTTCACAATCATCATCTCAGAATCAACCATATGAGTGATGTCACTCTTAGGTGACTAAGGTCCAAAATGCTGACTCGACCATGAGATAGACTATAGATATCAAATATGGTTGATACCATTATTATTTACTTTGATACTGTAGCCATGGACAGGCATACCTGATTTCAAGAGACCATAGATGAGAGGATAATTCAGTTTCATGAGAAAAGTGGTTTTCTTCTTCCCTTAACAGAATGTTGGGTTCTAGTCCCACTTTACCCCTCCATAGCTATTTTAGCTTTGGGTGAGGGAGCTCTTTCTGGTCTATGATCTTCAGTAAGACTCCTTGGGAACCCACTTCTCTTCAGTGGATTTAAATGTTAGTTGGTTTATAAAATCCAATTCAGGGATTTTTTTTTTTTTTTCCAGAAACAACAGCTGCATAAACAGGTAGACCAGAAGGTGTGTGTGTCTCAGAACTCACACAGTTAAGCTGTAATCTCGTATCTGTCCACAGTATCTCTTAGGCTAGCAAACTTTATAGTTGCAAGGACATCTTACACTCTTGAAAATTACTGAAGACCCACCCCTATATGGGGTATGTCAGTAGGTACCATAATACAAATTAAAACTGAGAATTTAAAAAATTGATTAATTCATTTAAAAATAGAAATAAGCCTATTACTTGATAACATAATAGCATTTTTATGAAAACTTGTTTTTCAAAACAAAAATTAGTGAGAATAGTGGCTTTGTTTCACATTTTTGCTTATCTCTTTAACTATATTGCTTAATAGAAGACATCTGCATTTCTGCTTCTGTGTTCACTCTATTGTGATCACATCTGGAAAACTCTACACTTATTAACAAATAAGAGTGGAAAGGGTAAATAACATTGCTGTAGTAATGCTATTATTAGTATTATTGATTTTGGCCTCTTGGACCCCCCAGGAATGCTGCTGGATTCCTGGACCATAGTTTGATAACTACTGTTCTAGGCTCCACAAATTGTTTTAGGGGCTGGGATAGGCAGGGAGCCAGAGTACATTTTGGTGTGATTCTCCTCATTGTTCCCCATTTCCTATGGCCTCTATTTGGAATAAAAGGTGGGAGCGATCAGGATAAGATACATGCTTGGAGAGGCTCCCAACGTGGCCTGGCAAATAGGGCTAGGTGGCACAGAATAGGCCAGGGGGCTGTAATGTAATAGTCTTTGATAGGACAGTTGTCTAGCCTGTTCTTTGTGAGAAGACTCAGGAATAGTGTAAGGAGGTAAGGGTTAGTATATTATCATTTGGAAAACCATATTACCTTTCTTTGGGGTGGGGGGGGATGCTATTTGGATTCTTGGTCTTCAGTTAATAGGATACGCATGCACTGTAGTGTTTATATTTGCACATTCATTAATTTAGAATAACTTATCCTGTAATTATTGTGTACTTAATGCCATTCTTTGTGCAGTTCTGTCCTTATTTTTAGTAATGTGGTTATTGGGGGAAAGAAGGTAAAATTTTAAAAAATCACTTTATTTCAAAACATTTGAAACAGCTGATTAAAAAATATTTTCTGTCTTGAGCAGTCAACCTTACAAGTTGCCAGTATTTATTGCAGTTGTTGAGAGACTGTACCAGAAGCAGAGAGTAAGTCACTGAGAAGTATTCACTTACAGCTTTTCGAAATCCCTCTCATTAAAAGCAGTGCATATCTTTAAATTTTATATAATTAAATTTTTTTTGGTGCAAAGTGTTTTTTTCAGCACTAACATAGGATTACATAGTGTGACAGATGATGAAATCATCCATACTGAATAGTTCAAAATTCTTAAAATTCTCTTAGTTTTTATACACCATTATTTTCCCCAGCAGATATTTTACAGATTGAAATGTTATCAAATCTGCTTTGGTGTCTTGGTTTTTATTTCTCCGCTACATAGTCCAGCTTTATCTGACAGTCTTCTCTTCACCCCCATCTGACTCTTGTTAACTGCAGGAGAACTACTGTGATGATGCTTTTAAAAAGTTTTCTGTAGCTGTTGGCCCTGACAAAGGCACTCAGCATATCCACTTGTAACTCTTAGGGGCCAGAGTCAACTAGGAATACTGTAGAGGTAGCTGTCAACAAGTTTTGTGTGGGTGTGTCCACAGGGTATAGACACTTGTACTGAGTGAAGTCATGGTATGTTCCTCTGAGAGCCATTAACTGCTACAGAGCCCCAGACTGGCTGTTCAGATAGACCAACCTGAATATACGATAAAAGAATTTTGTACTCTGAATGCGTTTTTCTCAAATGTTGATGGGGGAGTTCGTAAACGAAATGCAGTTCATTACAGTACTCGTCTATAGTCAACTGACGTTTTCATCACTGAATTTTGCAAAGCATTTTGGAATAATTTTTTTGTGTAAAGGTGAATTTGTGTTAAAAGGTTTTGATAGAGTGGGTTATATTAATTTCATGTTCTAATTTATATTAACCACATGTTCTAATTTAGTCACATTTTCATTATTTTTATTATAAGGCCTGCTGAAAATGACTGAATATAAACTTGTGGTAGTTGGAGCTGGTGGCGTAGGCAAGAGTGCCTTGACGATACAGCTAATTCAGAATCACTTTGTGGATGAGTATGATCCTACAATAGAGGTAAATTTTATTTTAATATTATGCATATTGATTTGTGCAGGCCCATTCTTTGGGTACAAAAAGGAGGTTTCTCTGATCATTTTTTACGACTACCCTTTACAAGCAATTATACTGAAAATGATATTACTAAGTTCTCTGAAATGTACTTGGGTCCCTTGGCTTTATTCTGAAGTTATATATGCAACTAGAGATACAGATAGCCCTTATTCTCACTAGAGTATTAAGATGTATAACATTCGTTCTGTGTTAGTATATGTGTTTTTTGATTGTAAGTGTATTTCAGAGTTTTGTGAGAGGGTAAAAATGTAAATTCACATCTTATCTAGACAGTCATTTAAGAAAATGGTCTTATGGTTAATAATGTTGCTTGCTTATTTGCTATTTTACTGTCACATTCATAAGTTAGAGTTGAATTGTACCAGTAAAATGTAATCATTTGGTGATTGGTTTGGTTTTTTTTTTAAACATTTAATTAGTAGCAATTTCCTGTTTTATTTTCACATTGAAGTAGGGGAGAACCTACAGCTACTTGATACATTTTAAAATCTCATTCTTTGTGTATTTTAATCTCTATCTATATCAGGTGGTATATAATGGTACCACTATCAATCCTTACCTTTGCTTTGCAGTCCTCTTTTAATTTACTCAAATGTTAGAATTTCTTTTATTACAGATTGATTAATGAATAATTTTTAAACTTTAATTTCATAAAAAATGGCCAAAGTAAAGGCCAACAGCAAAATGATAGAATAAAGGCCTGCGAGAGACCTTGAGTGGTCACATAATACTTTCTGCTGCCTTCTGACAGCACTGTACTTAAATTATCTCAAGCAGATAAGGATTTATTTAATCCTAAAGACCTGCAGGAGGGGATGGCACCTCACTGTCCTTGTTAACTCACTTCCAGAATGTAGTTATGAATGTATTTTATACATAATCTGAATATCCATATTAACTGTAACATCGGTGGAGATAGAAATAAATACAGCACCTGTCACTGAAATAGACTTATGTTGTTAGATTATTTCTTAGACTTCGTTACCCCAGGTTAAGCAGTCCTAATCCCTTAGTTTTTATTTTTTGGATCTGCAGATCATATCATTTTTTTAAATCAGCTCTGAAAAATTTCCCAGAACTTTCTCTGAGTCTCTCCTTGTGGAATCTAAAACAGGTTAAGATGCCCTGTTAAGGGACAATGCTGTATGATGTTTTCAAGAACACTTTGACTGTGTTGTGGTAGATTCTGAGGGCACTGGTGGCCATGGCAAGATATTTATGCAATTAGAATTTTGAGGATTGAGCAAACAGCTTCATAAGGAAATATCAAATATTTTGGTACTGCAGGAAAGAAAAGAAATAACACTTATTTGCAAAGATTTGATTTAAACTTAGCCAGCTTTTATTTGGCATGAGTAAAGGGGAAGAGTCTAACTGAAGTGGACCACCTGTACAATAATCTTTTATATTTTCTCTTGGCAAGGCAGTTCAGTGCTATATGATGGGGTTTTTTTTTTCCCCCTTTGAGGAGGATTAAATAGTTCACCCAACTCGAAAACCAAGGTTACTTGGCATAATCCATTTAAATCAGAAGTAAAAGGAAGTTTTAATAGAATTCAGGTTAAACACGGAAGTTTTCTTGGGATTTTGGAAGGTGATTTTAGCAGAAGTACTCTCCGTTTCTTTGAAAGTCCCAGGGATTCCATTTCACTTGGTTTCCTATGTGCTATAGGAGATAATGTGATCAAACATGTTAGGAAGTCTTTCTGTCTAACTTGCTAAAGTACAGTGTGGGTCTAAAATAAAGCCAAAAGTTAATCCTTTATTTTGAGTGAAGGTAGAAAAACTTTATAAATTCAAACCCCTAGCTCTGATTATGATTTCTGCCAGACCTGAAGACTTGACTCTGGGGAAAGCATCAGTTACCTGTGAACTTTGAAACTTAGACATTCCCTCACTAGTGCAGCCATCTGGGAAAAGCTGTCAGAGATCATCTCTTGTCTTCCAAATTACAGTGAGTCTTAGGGAGCTGACACATTAAATTCATGGTGTAGTTAAACTACAAGAAAGACAAGATAATTTAGTAGCTTATTTTAAATAAACAGTGGTTAAGCAAAAATGTTGACTTGATGTTTTTATAAAGAGTTTAAAAAGGAGATGTGGGGTATCACTATTGCTATTAGGTTTTGATTGGTGAGTAATGTAGGTCAGAGAGAAAATGAGGGAGCACATAGGCTGCACATTTGGAATTCTTACCAGTTTTCCTGCACTAAAACAAATGGGAAGGAATTTTTTTAAAAAATTAAAGAATATCATTTCTATAGTGGTTTAGAATTTATAAAAATTTACCTAGGAGATAGATAAGGAAGGTGGTCATTTTTTCTTTCATTTTATGGATAAAAATGGTCTCTGAGAGGTTGTAACTTGAGAATACTTAGCTAGTAAATAGTGGACTTTTAAGATTTCTGAGACCAAGTTAAGGGGAATTTCCACCTTGTATATACAACTTTAGAAATGAGAAATTAATCTTTAAGCTAGGAAGATATTTAATAATGGAGGCTGATTCAGATTTATCGATATACCAAAATTCGAACTTCCCTTCCTCTCCAGTGGCATCTTAATGGCAGAAATATGATATAAAATTAAACAGGTGTGATGCATAGATAGCGCATGCTTATATTTGAGGCTGTGCACATGATAACTTCTGTTTTGGAACATTTTACTTTTATCTTTCGTAAAGTTCACCAAAGAGTTCCAGAGATAATGAAGTATGTTGTTTGTGGTGCAAGAATATTAAAAAGTCAAAGTAATCTCCAAGCACAAAACCAGGCTAGAAATAATAGATACTTTTATAGTTTAGAGATCACTTGTTATTAAAACACATTCTCTGAAATGTGTTTTCCAAGATAAAATTTGGCAGAAGGAGAAAAATCTTGTTTTAAAAAAATGTAAGTAGTTACAGACATGGAGATCAGAGTGATCATCTGATCGATTAGGAAATAGATATTGTGTATCTACTAGATTTAATATGCTAGTAAAAATAGACACAGAAAGATGTATTTTTTTTTTTTTCAGGCTCCACTCCATTGACATTTGCATACTTCTGTTAATGTGACACTTATAATTCAGTCTAAGTATTATGCCCTTCAGTGAGTTTCCTACTCAGTAAGGATGATGGATTCTTGATTGGATTGATTTGCTCCATCTTTATTGCTCTGAGCTGTGGAGTATTTATTCAAGATTTATCAGTTTCTCTATCTTTTTACTTTTTCATGTTAATTATGGAATTTATTTTACTTGCTGAATAAGGTGTAATAGCTAGAACATTTTTAATATTAAGTCTTGAAGAATGGTGTGAGAAAAGCATTGTATAATGTTGAAAGCCATTATTTTTCTGGTTTTATGCTTATGTACCAGTAGTTATCAATGAGGGGTCGGTGGCTTTGTTTCCCAGGGGACATTTAGTAATATCTAGAGATATTTTTGGTTGTTACAGCTTCTAAAGGGAGTCTGCTACTGGCATCTGTGGAGGCAGGGATGCTGTTAAACTGCCCGCAGTACACAGGACCACTCCCACAACCAATGAGATGGCCTCAAATGGCAGTAGTGCTGAGGCTGAGACCCTCCTCTGTGTTATATAAAGCTTTAAACATCTCTGTCAACTTCAAGTCTCTGAATAAGGTTTATGCCAGATACTCTAACACAGCACAGATTTAAACTTTACCTTTTCTAAACTAATAGTATGTTATGTGAGCTTATTCTAGCCTTCTGTTAAAACATTGTTTTTAAAATAAGGTACACAGTAATTTTGTAAATGCATTTCTTAAGGCTTTGGCCAGCTCCACCCGCCCCCCCCCCTTCAAGTGAGTGCCCTCTACTGGTCAATTTATTTGCTTTTATAATAAATAATGAAATACCAAGTTTGGGTGTTTTCCTATTTAAATTGTGGGTATAATAAGTTTATAAATGTGTAAGTTTTATTTAAAAGTCTGATTTTATGTAACTTTTAAAAATCTGAAGTGTCAGTTTTATTCTCTGCTTATATTAAGATTCCTGTGTGGGCTAGTTAGGCCTAACTAATTAAATAGGTAGGTGAATATTTTTAACTAAGAAAGGAAATGTGGCAGTGAAGGAGAAAATAGGGTGGCTCTGTTGTTAACCCTGACTGAGATTACTTTGAGAAATAAAAAGTGACACTCTGACTCTGAATTTCTTAACATGTACACAGGAGCTATGCTATAGAGCTCAAAGCATTCTGATGTGCTACATGGGGTGTTAGCAAAGGGCCTATGGGAAAGTGGCAAATTGTGACAGTTAACATTGTGTAGATTTTTTTATATAGTACTGTAGAATAGTTGTGAACACATGATTTTTAGAATAAAGTAACACAAAATTCAGGCCCTGTATTTAGGTCAATCTAAAAGTAAGTATGTACTTAATAATAATAAGTGCTTATTTAGACCTGAATGTTAAAAATTATCCAACATGTTTTAGTCTTACTTGGATTTTTATAAATACAAAGCTTTACAAACATAGAAATGAAAGTTGGTGGTGGAAATAAGTGAAAGGAAAAAATGTTTTTATGATTTAGCATCTGTAAAGATTCTGGGTTTTTTTTAATACTTTTTTTTTAAGATTTTATTTATTTATTTGACAGAGAGAGATCACAAGTAGGCCGAGAGAGAGGGGAAAGCAGGCTCCCCGCTGAGCAGAGAGCCTGACGTGGGGCTTGATCCCAGGACCCAGAGATCATGATCTGAGCCAAAGGCAGCGGCTTAACCCACTGAGCCACCCAAGAGCCCCTCAGATTTGTTTTTGATATGGCCAGTGAATCCCTTTCAAACTAGCCTCTGTATTTTGACCTGTCTTCATCAGATTCTGAGCTCTTTCTTATTCTGTGGCACAGTGTGTTCCAGGTTCATATTGTACTTTCCCTATCTTCACCTGGGATTCAGCCATTTGTCCAAGGAGTCCCATTTCCTTTTAGTGGGGAATGGTAATGGTATTTAGAAATTAAGACCCAGATGTTAGAGGGGTGCCTGACTGCCTCAGTGGGTATGATTACTTAAAAAAAAAGAGACCTAAGTGTTAGATATGCTTATTGCTGCTGGGGTGTCCCTGCTTTTAGACCCTTTTCAGTGGACAAAACTGAGAAATATATTTTATTTAAAAATCATGAATTTCTTCTTCCTCACCATCCTCCATTATCTTTTTCTCCCATGGTGGAAACCCTAGTTCTACCTTGTATACATTTCATTGTTAAATATCAGACAGCTGTTGAAATAAAATGATGTCAGTCTTCAATCCTGGTTCTTGAAGTATTATCTTAAGTAATACAGATTAATTGAATTAACATTAGGTTAGCTTCCATATTTGTGGAATTGGGATTAAACATTTTTCTCCACTGACAAAAGTAGAGATCCTTTCCATTTTCAAAATATTCATAAACCACTTAGGAAAACACCTAGGAAAAGATTGAGCTCTTCAGGTACATGAAAATTAAGACATTATTAACAAAAATACAGGGAAACTTGGGGAAAGTATTTGTATCATATATTCATCAGGAAGCTCTCATATATAAGTTAGAAAAAAGCAAACATTCAAATGAAATAAAAAAGAGGCTAAGGATATAAATAGACAACCTATCCATCAAAAATAAATAAAACAGGTGACATACAAACATATAAAAGATACCTCAGTAATACAGAAATGCAAGTTCAAAACAGTAAAGACTTGCACTTTGATACTGGCTAAGTTTATAATGATAGGGGTGCTGACTGGGAGGGGTATGTAGGCAAGTATACTCTTTATGAGGTAGTGGAAGTGTACCTTCTTAGAGAATTTCTGGAGTTCAGTTTGGCAATATGTATCAAAATGTAAACTGCATGTTCTTTGACCAAGTAATTTTACTTCTAGGAATTTATCCCAAAGATTCCATTGGATAAGTGTTTAAGATATGTAATACATAGGAATGTTTCTTGCAGTGTTGTTTACAATTTTTGAAAATGGAAATAATCCACATGGCTACCAGTGGGTAAAGTAAATTATAGTATATCTGTACAAATTATATACTTGTCAAAAAGATTAGGTTGATCTATCTGTACTAACATTGAACAATACCCATTGTGAAGTGAAGCTGCATCATAGTACATTGTGTAGAGTGTAATTCTTTTCTATAAAAACTGTGAATATGTACATAAAATATGATAGCTCAGTCAGACTCATTCTCTGTAGTTTTGGGTTTTTAAAAATGAGTTTTTTGGTTTTAAAAAAACCAAAAATGAGTTTTTGGTTTTAAAAAATATATACGTTTTGAGAGGGAAAATTAAATACTCTTTTTTCGAGGGAGAAAAGTCCCTAACGTATTATCTACCATTTGATTGCTTCATATTTACTTTTTTCCCCCTTTTTAAAGCCTCAACAGATTGAACAGTGCAGAGGTATCTTGGATAAAGAATTTGGTATTTGGCCAATTAAAGAAGAGCTGAGAGAAATATAATGCAAAACATGAAGATTCTATTGGCATCTGTAATTATTAAGATTGGATCTATACTCGATCCTGCCTCACATTCTGACCTTGGCATCAAGTGATAATTTATGGCAGAATGCCACATGACTTCAGTGGTTACAGATGCATGCTTAATATATCTTTATTTTCAAAATCTGTTATGCAAATTTTCCTTGAGTTTATTCAGATTTTTGAACCAGTTTTCTCTCTTGCAAGTAGTCTTTTTTTTTTTTTTTTAAGATTTTATTTATTTATTTGGCAGAGAGAGAGAGCGCGCACACGTGCGAGCACAATCAGGGGGAGCAATAGGCAGAGAGAGAGGGAGAAGCAGGCCCCCTACCAAGCAAGGAGCCAGATGCAGGGCTGATTCCAGGACTGTGGGACCATGACCCGAGCTGAAAGCAGATGCTTAACCAACTGAGCCACCCAGGTGCCCCACTTGCAAGTAGTCTTAGGCTGAGATTCAACATTCTCATAATTTAAAGTATTCTTCATTTAGTAAAGAAATTTTTTAAAAAATTTGTTTTCTTTATTTTTACTATTAATGAATATCTTAATCAAAACTTCTGTCATGAGAACAAGCTCTTTTAACACCCTTGCTGCCTGACAAACAGAGATCCTTTGTAATCTTCAGAGCTTTAGCTCTCCTTCCTGGAGCTTGTCCAGCGCTATTATGTTTATTTTGAAATATGGTGATTGATTTTGCAAAAAGTAGTCCAAGGGTAGTTGTTCAATAATCTTACAAAGACAGGATACTACTGTTGCCATAGAGTTCATAGTAACCAGTGGCCTGGCTCCTAAACTTTTTGGGCCGTAAGGGCATGTGCAATGTAATATATAAAATCATATGGTTAACTTGTTATAGCACTTTTATAAAGGATTTTCATAGTCTTTAATACTAACCTGTATACAGAATTTTGTTTGGTATTATTTACTAGCTTTTACCACTGAAGGAACAATGCCTTACAGTACATGAGACATTAAGTAGTTTGCCTGCACTCACACCACAAGTAAGAGGAGTTCTGTGGCTGCCCATAGATTGAAGATTCAGGAGTCTATCTTTAGCCTAGATTACGGTCCTGAGCATGAGATCTGTATAGCAAGCTGCCTCCAGGTCATGTCCATCAGAACAATCCTACTAAACGTGGAATTCGACATACCCCAAATTGAACTCATCTTTTCCTCTACTCTTCCCCTTCTGTCCCTATGCCCAATCAGTAAACTACCATTAAAAAAATTGAGATATAATTCATATAGCATAAAATTCATCCTTTAAAAATATACAGTTAGTGATTTTTAGTATATCCATGAAGTTATAGAACCATAACATTTTTTTGTCACCTCGAAAAGAAGCCCCTTACCTATAAGCAGTCATTCCCTAGTCCCTTTTGCCAGCTCTTGGTAATGACTGTGTAATGTCTCTGCGGATTTGCCTATTCTGCATATTTCATATAACTGGAATCCTACAGTCTGTGTCTTCTCGTGTCTGGCTTCTTCCATGTAGGATAATGTTTTCAAGGTTCATCCTCACTATCACATAGTTCAATGTTTCATTCCTTTTTATGGTCAAATAATATTCTGTCATATGGATAATACCTTACTGAGTTTATCAATCAGTTCATGGGCATTTAGATTGTCTCCTCTTTCGGGCTATTTTGAATAATGTTGTTGTAAACATTTGTGTATACTTTTTTGTGTGAACATATATCTTCAATTCTTTTGGGTATATAACTAGAAATAGAATTGCTAAGTCGTGTGGTATCTTTATGTTTAACTTCTTGAGCAGCTCTCAGACTCTTCCACAGTGTTTGCAATATTTACATTCCCACCAGCAATATATGAAGTAGTTCTGCCAATTTTACCCAATAACTATTTCTCTAAACTAATGTTCTCTCCCTGTCTACTACTGTTGCTGCCTTCAGGTTCTGTCATTTCTTGTAATAGCTTCCTAATTCATCTTGCAGCCTCCAACCTGCTCCCTTTCTGTGATTTTTCATAATACTAACAGTGAATCTGGTAAATCTGATGTTTCCTTCCTACTTAAAAATCTTCCGGTAATTTAGTATAAGATGAAGTTTCAAATTCCTTAATGTGGCATAAAGACCCTCCGTAAGCTGACTTCTGCTTGATTGTCCGGTTTCACTTCTACTTACCTAAAATCCCTCTAAGTTAAAGTTTTACTGAACTTCTTGGTTCCATGTACTCAACATATGCTTCATGTTTTTATGCATTTTTTGGCTCCTTACTGCCAGGAGTGGCCCTCTCCTCACTGTGTTTCTGAACTCCTGTAAGCAAAGTTGATCTCTCCTTCCTGTTAGCTACCATTGTATTTAGTCCTGCATGTGGTGTTGCATTTATTTCATTATATTTTAATTATTTGTATACCATATCTCTTCTTCCAGACCTAGTTCTTTGAGGTCAGAAACTTTATAACTCCTGGCATAGTATATAACAGCTAGTAGATGTATAGTAAGTATTCCTAAGATGCAAGGGAGAATGGACTGAGTACGTGGGAATGAAGTACTAATAAGCTTGGGTTTAGATCTCCCAAAGTCCGTGTTTCTTTCCTCCTATAATTCTAACATACCTGGCTGTTATACATGATTCTAGCTGTTTTTGAAAACTAGCTGTCTACAACATCCTTTGATGGCTTACAACCAGTAGTGTGGAACATACCATTCTATGATGGATTCAAATAATTTTTTGGAAGAATAACAAAATACTTGAGCATTAAGAGAGTAAAAGTTTCTCATTTTTCCCTATAGGTGTTATTTATATTTAGCAGTACAATGAAAAGTACTTTTGGCACTTAATGCATTAAGAAAACCTAACAAACATCTCAAAAGTAAATCCTCAAATAATACTTTAGCTGACATTTTCAGCAGTCCTATTCATATTTACAAGAGTATCTGATGGAATCAGCAGCATGAAGATGGAGATTAAATGGGATAATGCTTGTAATATGCTTATTACAGCATCTGACAAACTTTTTGTTGTTTACTGTAGTATCTTCCCACATCAGGGTTTCACTGCCTGAGTTGAAAAGATGAACATTCTTAAGTAACTGTTAAAAGTATCTGTTAAAAGATGAACATTCTTAAGTAACTTGGTTACTATAAATTGTAAAAGAAAATTGACAAAGTGATGTCCTGGTCAACAAATTTATCTCATCTTGAATGATTTAGTCTTCATTTTCAAATTCCTTTAATGCGTCTACAGATACGTTTCTTCACATAAAACAACACTTAAAGGTGTGGGGGTTTTTTCCCAGTTAATTTACTTTTTTAGTAATCTCCAACCTAATGTGAGGCTTGAACTTATGGCCCCAGGATCAAGAGTCACATGCTCTTCTGACTGAGCCAACAGGTGCCCCCCCTTAAAGGTGTTTTAATAAAGTGGAAAACACTTTAAAAAATTATACAGGTCAGTGAAAAAAAGATGAAAATTCCAGGTGATGGGAATACATGTGGAAATACAGTAAAAAAAAGTAACATTACTAGTCCTCAAAGAAATGGATATTAAAATAATAAGAATTCTTAATAAGTTGACAAAATTTAAAGAAAAAAATATAAAATTATTGTTAGTGAGTGGTGACGAAATTGGTACATTCTTAATGTCGTATAGAAAATTAGTATAATGAACATTATGTATGCACCAACCAGCTTTTTCATATTCACATTCTGCAATATTTGGTGTAGATCCTTTTTCTTTTTCAAGATAAAAATTTAATACAGTTGAAAGCCCCTTTGTTCTCTGTAGTCTTACTCTCTTCCCAAAAATGTTTTTAAATTTTTCTCATGTTTTTATATTTCTACGTTAAAGGTTTCATATTCTATAAAACTTGCTTGAATACATTTGTTTAAATACTCTTAATATAATTTTAAAATTTACATCTTTATTGTTTTAATATCATTTATAGTATCTTAAACTTGTGCTTATTTTTGTAAGACTGTTGTAGTGTATGCATATATTTATGTTGAATGGGTTCATTCATTCATTCATCAGACAGTACCGGTTGCCTGTGGTATTCAGGACTTTACACATAGGGTGTACAGTGAGCAGAGCAGATGTGAGCCCAGCTATCAGGGAGTTCACAGCATAGTAGGGCGTATATGCTTAAACTGTAGGTACAGATAATTTTGTGAAGGAAATACAGAGGTGCTGAAGAAGACAGGGAAGTTCTTTGGATTTTATTTTTAGAAAGGAAGGGATGTTATTAGAACTTAAAGCAAGCGAGTGACATGGTCTAACCAGTGTTTAAAAACAGTCACTAGCTGCTCTGTGGAGAACATACCATAAGAGTAATAATGAAGATCTCTGTTGTAAGCACTTATAAGAAATTGCACGAGACAAAACAGTTGTCACGGATGAGGATGATGGTGGTGGTGGATGCTTGGATGTGAAGTGTATTTTGAAAATAGATAAATAGCATAAGATTGTGGGTCACTATTAAATGCTTATGTAATTTTTTCTTTGGAAGACATTTTAGGATGCCATGTTTAGTATATCTCTGTTATAACTATCATTTAAAAAAAAGGTAAACCATGTTTCTTCAGCATCGTTTACCAGAAGTAGCATTAGTTTCCAAGGCTATGAACATTTGTATGGTTCTTGATAAATGCTGTGATTGCTTTCCAGAAGGATTATGCCTGTTCATTATATCACCAGAAATGTTTGTGCTCTATCATGATTAAGTTTTGCCAGCATGGTGTATTTCTCTTAGAAAAGTTGTTTGTTGTTTTTAACCACTTCAACAAATTAAAAAACAGCACTTTAGCTAGGAGTAAAGAAAAATACATGGAATAACTTTCCTTCTAATAATGTTATACTGAATTAATTTAAGTGGCTTTAGCCTTTTTTTGGCAAAGGATGTTAAATAACCTATGTACCCGATCTGAAAGTTCATTCTGTTTGAAAGGCTGGAGATAATAACTAATTGGAAATTTAAGGTGTTGGGACTCCTGGCGGGCTCAGTTTGGTAGAACATGGGACTCTTGGTCTCAGGGTTCTCAGCTGGAGCCCTACACTGGGCATAGAGCTTACTTTAAGAAAAATAGTAATAATGTCTTGACCTTTTCTTGCTTCATTCTTACCTAGTTTCATTATACAATCTATGTGTATTTGAATTGGCTGGATTTTGATAATCCGTACTTTCTCAAAATGGCGATTTTTTTTTTTTAAAGATTTTATTTATTTGACAGACAGAGATCACAAGCAGCAGAGAGGCAGGCAGAGAGAGAGGAGGAAGCAGACTCCCTGCTGAGCAGAGAGCCCGATGCGGGGCTCGATCCCAGGACCCTGAGATCATGACCTGAGCTGAAGGCAGAGGCTTAACCCACTGAGCCACCCAGGCGCCTCGCGATTTTTTTTTTAAGTATAAAAAGAATAACATACTGAGATTACTTCAGATTTGTGAAGAGTTATTAGCTTAGAGCAGAGGTTGCCAAGCTTTTCTGCAGAGGACCACATTTTCTATAAAGGTCTTCATCACACAATCTTTGCTTTTTTTTTTTTTTTTTTCTAATGTTGATTTAAAAGCCCCCAAACTATTTTTAGTTTATGGGCCATGTAAAAACAGGTGGGCAGGATTTGGCCTGTGGCCAGTAGTTTGCTGAACCCTTGTTTAGACTCTAATCCTGGGAAGGAGTCTGCGTTGTTCTGAATTTTTTCTACTTCCATTTACTTCTTTTTTTTTTTTTTTTAAGATTTTTATTTATTTATTCGACAGAGACTGAGAGAGATCACAAGTAGGCGGAGAGGCAGGCAGAGAGAAAGGGGGAAGCAGGCTCCCTGCTGAGCAGATGCTGAGCAGAGAGCCCTATGTGCTGCTCGATCCCAGGACCCTGAGATCATGACCTGAGCGGAAGGCAGAGGCTTAACCCACTGAGTCACCCAGGCATCCCGACTTCCATTTACTTCTTTTCTTTCTTTCTTTCTTTTTCTCTATTTACTTCTTTTCTTATGGCTAACCAGAAGTTAGAACAAAATCTTTGTATGTCATTTTTGTTGTGCTTGCTTTCTGTTTTGTCACCACACCTGTTCTTTTCAAATTAAACTGTGCCATTTAATACGTTGTTATTATGCTTTTACCAGGTTGCACTGCCTTTTTATGTGGCTCAGTGATTGCACTTCTAAGGATGACTCTAGTTAGAATTCACTTTGGAAATACTGACTTTTTAACCTAAATCTGTTATTTCTAATCAGGGTATTCTATTTATTGCTCTTAGATTTAGATTATTTTTTTTCAGTAACTGAGTGTGTGACTCAGAACTTTGCTGGAATTGTTTTAGAGTTTAGAAGGGAAAAGATATTGGGAATGTAATGTACTGGTCAGTAGGGACTGTTTTCCCAGTTTCTCAGTTCCTTCATGGAAACATGTTATGAAATATACACAGAAAATACTAATATTCCACATTATATACTTTTGAAACACAACGTGGGAATTCATTGAGGTACATCTTGGAGGTATTATCTGTGGGTAGATGGTAAATAATCCCTGGGCTCCAGAAAGTATGGTCTTTAATTTCATTGATGGGAGAAAATCTTAGATGTAAAAACTAAGAAAACTAACAACTATAAGGTTAACTTAAGTTAGCATTGGTAAGTGAAGAATGTGAGGCAGCAGCAATAGGTAAAGAAAATCTTTGGTCTGTAGCCACATCTGGGTAATGAATGGATTGACTCTAAGACACTGTACTTTGCTCTCAATTCCTGCTCTTTTGTCATACTTCAAAAACACTGGTTTTCTTTTCTTTTTTTTTTTTTTTAAAGATTTTTATTTATTTGACAGAGATAGACAGCGAGAGAGGGAACACAAGGAGCGGGAGTGGGAGAGGGAGAAACAGGCCTCTTGTGGAGCAGGGAGCCCAACTTGGGGCTTGATCCCAGGACCCTGGGATCATGATCTCAGCCGAAGGCAGACACCTAACAACTGACCTATCCAGGCACCCCTGATTTTCCAATTTATAATATACAGGAGTTCTTCCAAGTAGTTAAGGGAATAGGTTAAAATAATAAAATGCTAATCAAGAACCTAGATGTCCATCAACAGATGAATGGATAAAGAAGATGTGGTATATAGGTATACAATGGAATACTATCTTACCATTTGTGACGATGTGGATGGAACTAGAGGGTATTATGCTGAGCAAAATAAGTCAGTCAGAGAAAGACAGTTATCATATGATCTCCCTGATATGAGGAAGTTGAGAGGCAAAGCAGGGGTTTTGGGGGCTAGGGAAGGAAAAATGAAACAAGATGGGATGGGGAGAGAGACCATAAGAGACTCAATCTCACAAAACAAACTGAGGGTTGCTGGGGGGAGTGGGGTAGGGAGAGGGTGGTTGGGTTATGGATATTGGGGAAGGTATATGCTATGGTGAGTGCTGTGAAGTGTGTGAACCTGGCTATTCACAGACCTGTACCCCTGGGCCTAATAATACATTATATGTTAATAAAAAATTAAAAATGAAATCTTAAAAATAAAATAAAATGCCAATAAATATTCAGATCTTTAGTAAAAAGCTTCTTTTTAGAAAATAAATAGATATCCTTCTTTTATAGACAGTTTGGAAAATTTAGTTTACTTTAAAAGGTAAGCATGAGATCATAGTCTAATATGGTAGTTTTTCACACTTTTAAAAATTAAAATTCTTAGAAAGTAATATGTTTAATATAGCATTAAGTACCCAAAAAATAAAAAGCAAGAGATAAGTTCCTTATTTCTTAAATTAACTATCTACCAAAAACTTCCCTTTTAACATTTTGATGTATATACCACCAGTTCTTAAGTATATATACTGATACATTTGTATAGATACATGTGTATATTTGGGATCATGCTACATATAAATCTTTGTGTTCTGTTGTAAAGATTTTTCAGATATTTTACCAAAACCATGGTTTTTAATTTATTTTTAATTTATTTAAAGATTTTTATTTATTTATTTGGCACAGAGAGACACAGTAAGCAGGGAGACACGAGCAGGGAGAGTGGGAAAGGGAAAAGCAGGTTTCCCACTGAGCAGGGAGCCCAGTATGGACCCTGGACCCTGTTTACCGACCTGAGCTGAAGCAGATGCCCAATGACTGAGCCCCACAGGCGCCCCCAAAAACGTGATTTTCAATGGCCATTCTTTTTTCTTAATGATAGAGTGGTCTATACGGTAATTCATGAACTAAGGGCACTTTAATACTACAGCCCACATGTGGAACAATTAGGAAGTGTCTTTGGTTTACATGCTATATCCATTTTCAGCCCTGCCTCTTATCCCATGACTTCACATTACACCATCCCTTTTCCTTATTTTTTGAGTCCTATTTTGGCAGAAAGTACATGAAGACTTCTAGGTGTAAGTATTAATCAAACGTTAGAGGAAAATCAGATTTTCATTTTAAGATTCTATAATGCTACCCACTCCCTTTCCTTTTATTCAGTCTTAGAGTTGCACAGTCTCTTTAAGATATCCATCTCTTTCTCCCTTCTTGCTCCCCCTTTTATAGAGGCCTCATAGAATTTGCAGATAAAACAATCATGCCCTCTAGAGTTATCCTAGTATCTCTCTGGCTGTTAGATATTGTTTCCAGGATTTCAGAAATGGATAAGGGCATTAAAATCCTCAGTATCGACCTTTCTCTTATATATTCTTCTGACTGTAAGTAAAATAGATGCATGGCAACTATTTGTAAATTGATTTTTCTTGTCATTCTAAATCATCCTGAATAATAGAGTTGCTAGAGCTATCCCATTTTTGGAGTAATTATTTTCTTTCATAGAGCATTTGTGTCTTTTTGTTAATAATATGAGTACTTGCATCATTTTTTTTTTTTGCGTAACACTTTCTTGTAAACCTTTTTTGAACTTGTAAGATATATACATTTATCTAATGTATCTTATATATCATTGCATCCATTCTTACATGTATAATTCAGTGGCATTAAGTAAATTCACAATGTTGAACAACCAGTAGCTCTATTTCCAAAACCTTTCCATCATCCCAAACTGAAACCTGTGTCCATTAAACAATAGCTCTCAAATCCCCTCTCTCTTAGTCCTAGGTAACCTCTATTATACATTTTTGTCTCCATGATTTTACCTATTTGAGGTACCTCACATAAGTGGAATTACAGATATTTGGCTTTTTGTGTTTCTGGCATAAAATTTGGAATGTTCTTCCATGTTATAACACATAGAATTTCATTCCTTTTTATAACATATAGAATTGCATTCCTTTTTATGGCTGAATAATATTCCACTGTGTATATGTGTATATGTATTTTTTATATATATAATATATATACATTCTGCATTTTGGCTATTCTAAAAAATGCTGCAGTGAACATTTATATACAAGTATCTGACTTCCTGCTTTCGGTTATTTTGGTTATATATGTAGGAACAGAATTGCTGGATCATATGGGAATTCTATATTTAACTTTTCAAGAAACTGCCAAACGGTTGTTTACACTGGCTGTATCATTTTACATTCCTACCAGCAATGTATAAAATTTCCAGTCTCTCCGCATCCTTGCTAACACTTGTCTTCCTTCTTTTTAAATTTTTTATTTTTAATAATAACCATCCTAATGGGTGTGAAATGGTAGCTCCTTGTGGTTTTGATTTGCATTTCCCTAATGATGTGTTGAGCATCTTTTCATGTGTGTAATTAGCCATTTATGTATCTCCTTTGGAGGAATCTGTTCGGGTCCTTTACCCAGTTTTGAATTGGGTTGTCTTTTTGTTGGTTTGCATATGACACCTTTTTAAAAGTAAAAGGTGCACCATAATAATCCTGACTATGTTTCTCCCTTCTCAGGATTCCTACAGGAAACAAGTAGTAATTGATGGAGAAACCTGTCTCTTGGATATTCTCGACACAGCAGGTCAAGAGGAGTACAGTGCAATGAGGGACCAGTACATGAGGACTGGGGAGGGCTTTCTTTGTGTATTTGCCATAAATAATACTAAATCATTTGAAGATATTCACCATTATAGGTGGGTTTAAATTGAATATAATAAAATGACATTGAGGAGTAATTACATCTTTCACTTAGTATGTCTTTGCTGCCTACCATGCATAAATTATCTAAACTGAATTTTAAAATATTAATGAGGTAGGTAATATATCCCTGTTTTACAAATAAAGTTCTCGAGGATTAGAGCAGTTGAGTAATTTGTTCCAGGTAGCATAGATAGTGGTGCTAGAATTGAACTCTAGGCTTGTTTGACTTCAAAACCTGTGCTCTTAACCACTGTACACTAGGGTCACAATGCTTTACGCTAGAGCCATCATAAAAATGAAAACCATCAACAAAAATATGAAAAGGTAATGGAGGTACCACTGAGATAGCCTTAAAAATAATCAGGTATAGTGTAGAATTTCTTGAAACTGGATAAACATTGGCTTTAGATAGTTAAGAAAAACAATCTCTGAAGTGTAAAAAAGATTGAAATATTAGAACAGTTACAGTTTGTAAAGAACAGGCAAATCTGCGTAAAATTGACTTTTTAAAATCATTAATAGTATTAAATATAATTTATATTCTATGTCTTTGAGGGTTTACAGTTTTCAAAAAAGTGTGTATTAAATATCCCATTCATTAGCTATGTTCTATAACAGTGAGTTAGCCTTGTTAAGAGGTGTAACATTCTAATACATTTCTTATAGCCCATTTTCTTTGTAGTCTATTAATAGAGAAAAAGAAATTTGAGTGGGTGACAGTATTCTTGTAGAATAGTAAATCGGTGTCAGTATGTTAAGCTATAAAGTTTTCTTAGCTTTTAAGTAGAGAAACTGGGAATTTGGACCAGTTCTGACTCTATTGCCTACCTTTTATTCCCTGCTGTACTTTTGAAATTCACCTAAAATTGTGAAATAATATAATTTTACCCCAAATTTAGAGTTTATGCACATCTTATTGAAAAAAATCAACATGTAGAAGGACTTTTAACAGAATAAACCTGTAATAATGTCAGCGTTACCCACATAGAAATCCGAGTCTTCCCACTTGGTGCTCTTTTTTTTTAAGAAACATGTATGAAAATTATGTCAGTATTGTAATCCATGTTTTTATAAAAACATCTTTAATTCTATACATGTACATTTAATAACATAGTATATGTTTCTAAGATTACAATTTTAAAAATTAGGCACAGCATATTTTTAGCCTAGAATTTTTTCAATATTTCCTGTTTTATCATTGTGACCTACCTGCATATGGACCTATTATATTGTAGTTTTACCATATTTTTGGTATTTTATCTTTTAAGAGACATAATAGACGGAGAAGCAAGGAAAATTTGGTGTGGTTGGAAACTAGGAATTACATTAAATGTCTTCTTTCAGCTATATTTTAGAAGACGGAATTATGGACAAATTTTGAAAGGTATATTTTGTTACTAATATCTCTGCTATAACTTTTTCTTTCTCCCCAGAGAACAAATAAAAAGAGTTAAAGACTCTGAAGATGTACCTATGGTCCTAGTAGGAAATAAATGTGATTTGCCTTCTAGAACAGTAGACACAAAACAGGCTCAGGACTTAGCAAGAAGTTATGGAATTCCTTTTATTGAAACATCAGCAAAGACAAGACAGGTAAGTAAAATTTTAATAAATATGAATCTATTCCCTGTAAACTATATCAGATAATTTAATTTATAATTTGCTGACATATATTCTGTTAACATCATTCTGAGGGTTGGAAGGCAAGAACATTCATAAATGTACATACCTGATTTTGTAACTGTTACATCATTTAATGTAACTTAATTTTTCTTTCCAGAATGCTAATATAGAAAATAAGACAATGTTTATTTGGTAAATGTTCTCTTAAGGATATGAAAGGGCAGCGTTTTTTAATCCAGTGTCCATGCTATTACTTTTGGCTTTGGTTTCTTTCCACATTGAATATTTCTCTTCAGCCCAGCACATCTTACATTAAGCATTCAAGAAATGTAGGGATTTTTTTTTAAACTGTTATATTTATAAGGTCAAAGAACAGGGGAACAAATACTGATTTCCTATTTTAGAAGTGTTTTGAAAAGTATTATGTCATGTGTTTCTAGATTAAGTTTTATTGTATTTGAAGAACTCTATTTTGGTAGAATTTTTTTTAAAATTTTTTTATTCACATATATTATTTGTTTCAGGGGTATAGGTCCGTGATTCATCAGTCTTACACAATTCACAACTCTTCACCACAACACATATCCTCCCCAGTGTCTGTCACCCAGCCACCACATCCCCCTATGCCCTTTTGGTAGAGTTTTTTTAAAGAAAGTTATATTTATTTTTGGAGAAAGTTTTCATTAAAGCAAAAGGATATTTAGAAAGCAAATAGGAATTCTCAGTTATTCATTTACTGTGTTCTGACAAAAATTAATGCCATATTAACTCTGAATTTTGTTTAAAAAATTATCTTTATTTTTAAAAGCAACTTTTTTTTCTAGGTAAAACAATTTCAGTTGACATTATTTAACCTATTTGTATGAAATGAGAGTTTAACATATAGAAAAAATTCTAGAAGGAATACATAATGATATGATAGAATATAATTTTCATACACTAAGAAATTGATCAATTTATATTCCATACAAGATGAACATTTATTTTGGACTTTGCTAGTTACATGTACCTGTGAACCCAGAAAACCAATTTTGTGGAATTTAACTTCTGTAATGCTAGGAGGTAAGAAAATTGATGAACAACTCGCTACATGTTTAAACTTATAAAAACAGGTATTCTGTAACTTTCACTGAATTTATAAAGGGGTAAAAATTTTAAAGTAAACCATCATTCAGCTAATGCTTATGTCTGTTTCACCAGTGGAAGACCGTATGCACTCCTTCCTGATTATACAAATTTGACACACACTGAAGAAACAATGAATTCTATTTTAAGTCCTTTTGGAGGGATTAAAACTGAATTTCTGTAGTTTGATTATAGTACAAGTATCTCATTCCAAAACCTGACTTATAGGTTAAAGAAAGAAGTTGGTATACAGTACTTCACTTTACTTTAGAGGAATTAAGATTTCATTCAAATCCATTCCCAGGTCCAAGAGACTGGGGAAAGTTTGGGTTTTGTCTTCTTTTTGCTTGTCTTGTATAACCAGACTGCTTGATTTCCCTTACAGAAGAGATACTCAGAAAACATGATTACAATATTTATAACTTTAATATAAAATACAAGGAACATTATTGAAAACATTTGTCAACATACTGCCTACTACTAAATCATACCAGTAACATTTTATTAATTTGCATTATTTGTAACTTTTAAAAAAAAAAAAAAGGAAAGAAAACTGAGGTTTTGCCTAATGTGGTAAAGTGTTGCAAATGGAACAGGGCTTCTTATACTTAATATGCATATGAATGGACTAGGCCTCTTACTCAAATCCAGATTCTAGTCAGAGGGTTCAGGTTGGGACCTGATCCTCCATTTTTAACAGGCTCTCAGGTGATGTTGATTTTGATACATGGATCATACTTGGGGTAGAAAGACAAAAGAAGACAGTAAAAAGGAGTTGTCTGTTATTCTGACAATGTTGCCCTCTATTTAAGAGCCTGAAATAGCTGTGTCTTCTTTTTTGTATAGTTGCTATCTAAGAAGTACTAGTTTATTCAGTGTTTGACATTAATGCTTTAATATACCACAGCATTCATAATAATCAGAAGATTACCTGGATTCCTTTTAAAGTAGATTTTGTAGGTTTTATACAGTTTTGGGGGAGGGTTGGGAAAGTAAATGTAGTATGTATGATATGGAAGTGGATTAATTTAAAATTGCTTTGTAGACATTTATGTAAATCATCTAATTAAAATATAGAATAATGTAAAGGAATACTTGTAGTACTTTATTTCTTCTAATGCTCAGCTTTTCTTAAAAGCTCTTTTATTTATATCTTTATATAATTGATTTTGCTAAGCTATAACTTAGATATTTTAGTTTCTGATCTTTGATTTCTTTTTATTTTATGGACTTGTTGATTTGCCTTTCAAAAGTTTATTCATCTTCTTCTGTTGAAATTAATTTGATATTTGCATGCTTTTGGAAGACTTTAAAGAGCTGTTCCAAGTAATTGTGGAGATTGTGATAAATACAAATTTTCATAAATTTTACATTGCCAGTTTTTGTGAAAATTTGAAGCCCTATTTTCTGCAGAGTGTTTTGTTACTTATCTGCTATTATTTCTTTGTTTTTTGAGCAAAACTAAATATGCATACTCTTGTTGAATTTTATCAGCAGTTACTTGTTTCATACCCTAAGTTTTAGTCTTGAGCATGAACTTAAAACCAAAACACCAAAAAGAATTATTTATATTAAGGTTGGTAGGGAAAAAAACATTCATTTAGAAGGAACAGACAATAAGTGTTTTTTTTTTTAAATTAAGATTTTATTTATTTGATAGCACACAAGTAGGGGGAGCAGAAGGCAGAGAGAGAGGGAGAAGCAGTCTTTCCGTTGAGCAGGGAACTGTATGTGGGGCTCAGTCCCATCATGATCGGAGCCTAAAGCAGATGCTTAACTGACTGAGCCCAAACTTTGGGGAGCACAAGTGCTATCTGTTGGAGTTTTCTTTTTTTTTCTTATGACCCTTTAAAAATGGAAAAATCAGTCTTAGCTTTTGGCCAGTACAAAAAAATAGGCTGTGGCTACATTTGGCTTGTGGGCTGTAGTGTGCTGATCCCTGATTCTCTGGGGAACTGTACTGTTTGATTAGATGCTAGAAGTTAGGTCAGACTTTTGACTTAAATTTTACAGGCTAACAGTAGTAATTTTAAAATAAAAGTTACATATTCTATGAAAGGGAAATAGTAGTTTTACTCTAGTACTTTTTAAGATAGGTTTGCAGAATATATATTTTATGAAATTACTTTGTAATTTTAAAAAGGCCATTATATGGGCTAAAATATAGTGAATTACATATTTTTTTTACAATATTTTAGTCCACATCTGAAAAGCCAGAGTAATTTTATTTTCTGCTAGTATGCTTTATGTGGCCCCTATGTTCCAAGTATATAAAGACCTTACCTACTTCACATTTATCTGGGTAGTTTAGTAATTGCCAGATTTTTCTGGCCTCATTGGGCAGTGCATGCAGTGTTGACAAAGACTATTGAAACCAAAACATTGACACCATGGTAATCAGCTGTGTGTTTTCCAGTCTCCTAAAATCAGAATTGGTGAGGGTTCAGGAAAGTGGATGACAAAAGCAGAATTCTAAGCATATCTGCTACTCCTAATTCAGCTTTTTTATTTTCTGGAGGTCTCAGTTTGAGCATTATATGTGAAAATTAGTTTTACAAATTTAAAAATGTTGAGTGATTAATTTCCTGGTTTTTGTTAATTTCTAGCTACTTAAAATTAGGTGTTAGAAGACCTCTATTACATTGTTTTGAAGCAAACCAAATAAAAAACCTCCTTATGTGCCATATTTCTGTTGGTTAGTAGTTGAGTTTATGTACAGGAGATAAATGTTTTGAACTTTAGCTTTTTTATGAGTTAAAAATAAAACAGTAACTGAGCACCTGCTGTGTGCGGCAAGCATGACCTCCCAAGTTAGCGGTAGTGCTGCAGTTCAGTGTACCTGACATGAGCTGTGGTTTGGCAAGGTTTCTTGAGAAATTCACCAATACAGAATTCTTTTAAAGAATGCATCTAGTATCTCCCATTCCTGTCTCCCAAGAAAAGGCTAGTAGTCTTGTATCTGCCTATATTGAAGTTTTGGAAGTGTTACTTCCTTGAAAGTGTTTTCAAGAATATTTTTTGTAATAAGCTTCTCAGTAGGAACTCGTTTAGAGTGAAATTGTTTAGTGAAAGCATTATAGGCACCAGAACGTAGTATGGTGCTATTTGCTGACCATTTCTTTTCTGGTATGGAATGCCCTATTTCCTTAGTCTCATAAGTGTGTTTTCACATAATAGCTGAGCTGAAATTATTACCAGATCTCTTGATTTAAAAACAGTTTACACATATGAACTTGTACACTTTTGTTCCTACATATTTTCAGTTCTGAAAATTTAGTAAGTGATGTTTAAAAATGAATATATGTGGCAATAAGCCATATTCTCAAGAATAAATCATTGAGTGCCAGTTAAGAGCTCAGCAGCTGGCTAAGAGGGTATTGAAAATCTGTTTCAGCTATACCTTGTCTTCAAAAATTACCTACACATTTTAGAGTTTGAAACCAGTGTTCTTCGGTAGTGCCAGTGGCTTAAGGTGCAAACAAGGATAAATAATGTTCTCTTGATGTCGTATGACTTTTAAAGCATATTATCAAGAAATGAGAAGTAATTTAAGTCTGAGAAAATATAGTAAATAACTGACTCTTTAAAATCTAATATAATTTCCTCTTAGTAAAAATAAGAAATGACCAGAGTCACTCTGGAAGAACTATTTCTCAGTGTTAATTATCTTAGCTACTCAGGTCCTAATGCTGAATTCTTGGTGGTGGGTAGTAATCGCTTCTTTTTAATTATTGGCCTCCATTCTCTCTCTGCATTGCTGGAAACAAAAATCATATATTCTGTACTGGTGATGGGGATGCACACAACACTTAAAAAGTAGACCCATTCAAACTGATTTTAGAAACAAATTACAATCAAAATTTGCTTCTCCTAAATTGGTGGAGGACCAAAACCCTGTCCTCTGCCCCTAGCATGTTTTACTACTTCTCTTACTGACCTTGTAACTTTTTTAAAAATAGGAATAAGAGTTTACATTCTTTAAAAATATGAGCTTTTACCTGGTTTGTTTTATTTGTGTGGGTGTGTTTGTGTGTATACACACATATTAAGTGTGTGTGTATATATGTATTTTTTAATTTCTTGCATTGATTTTTTTAATTGAAAGAGAGTCATTTATGAAAATATCTTACTATCTTAAATGCCATCTCATACTTTACATCTTACATGTTATTTAATGAGTTAAATTATTTATCTTATGTAATGACAATTTCTAATATATAATTTTTAAGGGCTTAAAAATAAACCCTTTCCTCTTGAGAATGATAAATACAAAATACTAAAAATTTGTATACAGGCACAAGTGGGTATCTAACTTGAAGTACCAATGTATTTAATAATTTCAGAAGATGGTTAGAAATCTTTATTTTATAGTTGACTTAGCTAGCTGGCTAGCTAGTTGAGTAAATTGATTCCATTAAAAAAGAGATGTAGATTTTTTTGGGCTATTACTAATTTTTATTAGATAGCCAAATAGAAATATATCACTGGATGGTTATAAATAACTTGAGATGTACATTTTAACATGTAAACAACATACTTATATGCCTATTAACTGAAACCTAATTTTATGAATTTTAAAGTTTACTTCAAAGGTAAGCTACTGAACTCTACTGAAGCAGTACTTAATATATTCTTGAGATTTATAAAAATTAATATGTCCTAAAGAACTGATGTGCTTTTTTCCCCCTTAACTATTATTAAACACAATGAATATGTGATGAACTTCGACATGCAAAAATTGAACCTTAACAATTGGTTTACTTCAGTTAATATTTAAATAGCTAATTCTCTGTGCCTGATTAAATTTAAAACTACAAACCATATTTTTTATATATATTAGCTTTCCTAGGTACTGGGCCCATTTTGTCACATTTGGTTCATAAAAGGACTAATGTTACCAATCCCAGAGAGTTAAAATATGCGAATTCCCATATTAAGTAATACGTTTTAAAAATTAAAAACAGATTAGGCTTAAAATTAAATGTATAATAAAATATACCAGCCTTTCTAAATACTTACATTTTCTTTTAGAAGAATAAACACAATTATTAATCTTTGAAATTAATCAGTACATGTAGATTAATATTTGTGTGTATTTATCTTTAGATGTAAGCTTCAACTTTTGGTGGTATGTTTTCTTAGACAAACTAGGAGCACAGTTAACTGACTACTATGTCCCCTTTGGCTACTGCTTACTTTTCTGGAATGGAAAAGACATTAAAAACTTAATGTCCATATGGCCATATATGATTGTGTTTGTCGTCATAGCTTTCTTACTATGGCATTAAGCAAATGTCCCTTTTCTCCCTTTAGAGTATTTAAATTAGAATAGAAGGTATAAAGCCATTGTAATTGGATCCTGTTCTAAAAATTATTTTTAAGACTTCTTTCAAATAAGAAAACAAAATGCATTACTACTATTTTGTGTGTGTACTTTAAACAATTCATGGTGTTTTCATATTATGATAAATAGCCCTCATGTAGCATTTTTATTTAAATAATATATTATTTAAATAAATAATTCCTTCCAGTCTCAGCTCCACTTGTGGGCTCTAAAAATTGACTGGACTGTGTTTTAATTGAATATAGAGCTCAAGATTCCAGTCTCTTGACCCAACTTTATTTTGAGATATTGTGTGTGTGTGTGTGTGTGTGTGTGTGTGTGTGTGTGTGTGTGTGTTTTAACTTTAAACATCCCTTTTGTACCATTTTTCTCCTCATTCCCCAGGTAGGGGAGGGTGGGAGAGGTAGGGCTGCTTATTTTTACTAAATCAAATAATTTAAATCTAACTTCAGGTTAAGCTTTGATTAATTCCATGATTAACAAACTAAAATGTTTGCATTAATTGATCCATAGATGCTAATATATCTGCTTAGGTTTTTCATAATCTCCCCTAATTGCTAATTAAAACTTTTTAAAAATTCTAATTCCATTATAAGAAATGATTTTAAAGAACAAACCAGGATTCAAGCCCATATTTTAAAGCTTCATCCTCAGTTTTATTCAATCTGATGTCTGTTTTAAAAAGAAATTCTCACGTAAAGGTCACAATTTCAAACTTCTTACACAAGGCTGTCCCAATAAATTAACATTACCAATGAAACAGACTTTAAAGAAGTTGTGTTTTACAATGCAGAGAGTGGAGGATGCTTTTTATACATTGGTGAGAGAGATCCGACAATACAGATTGAAAAAAATCAACAAAGAAGAAAAGACTCCTGGCTGTGTGAAAATTAAAAAATGCATTGTAATGTAATCTGGTAAGTTCAGCATATTAATTTTGGCAGAAAGCAGATGTCTTTCCAAGGTAACAAAGTAGCAACCACTTTAGAACTACCTAGGTATGGGTTCTGTATTAAAAGATAAGAAATTGGTAGTTTGTTTCTATAATTAGTTCACTTATTTTTAATCTCATGTGTATAAATTATAATTGATGCAGTTTTGATAGCTGTAGACTACATTTGTCATCGGGTGTAGAAAAAAAAAAAAGGAAACTGCGTAGAGTAGTAAGGTTGAGCGGTCCAGAAGGTGGGGAAGGGCCCTCTCAAAATGTATTCTTTCTTTTGGACATTCTGCAAGCAAATACTTGTTCTGCCTGTGTTCTCTAACTCAGTGGCATCAGCATCACTTTTTTATCCAAGAAACCTGGAAGTCTTGGGATGACTCTGACTTCCCTCTTTTGCACTCCCATTGGGAGGCAACCACAAATTCCGTTGATGTTACATTTTGACTTTTATCACAATGTTAGTTCAGGTTTCTATCATCTCTTGCTGGGACTGTTATATCCTCTTATTTGGTTTACCTGTTGCTGCCTTTATTCACAGTGCAGCTGGAGAGATACAATTAAAAGAAATGTCGTTCCCTTTCTTTATGTCCAGTCACTAACTTTCTGTTACCTATGGAATAAAATCTCAAACTTCATAGTATGTTATAGATTTTTTTTTAACATCTTCCTACCCTTCTAGCCTTTGGGCTTATCTCTAAAAAGTCCTTGAAGTTTTCTTTTGTTGGTTGGTTTTTTGTTGTTGTTGTTTTTTGTTTGTTTGTTTTTTGTTTTTTTTGTTGTTGTTTTTTTGGTTTGGTTTGGTTTGGTTTGGTTCTTACATAAATAAACACCATGTTATTTCTTGCCTTCCCTTGAGTCTTGGCTGTTGCTCTTGGTTGGAATGCCAGTACCTTTATCCATAGTCTTAATAATTAGCTAACATTTTTTTCATGATTCTTTATTCTCCAAGAATCTTTCTTTATAGCCCTAGACTAGGCATAGTGCCCTTCCTGTGTATTCCCAATATACTGTTCTTAACTGTTATATGCTTGCCATGTTAAATTGAAATAATCTCTTTTATGTTTGATTCCTATACAGTAGAATCGTAGCCAGAATCATGTATTTTTCAATCTTTGCGTGACCATGGCCTAACATGTGCTACCTGGCACATGGTAGCTGCCCATTTGAATTTATTGAGTGGAATTCTCAAGTTTCCTTTTTAAGATTTATTTCTTTTAGAGAGTGTGCGCGTGCACTTTGGTGGGAGAGAGAGACTTTATGCTTAGCATGGAAGCCTGACATGGGGCTCCGTTTCATGACCCTGAGATCATGACCTGAGCTCAAATCAAGAGTTGGACTCTTAACTGACTCTTTTTTTTTTTTTTTTTAAGATTTTATTTATTTTTTTAACATAGAGAAAGAACACACAAGTAGGCGGAGTGGCAGGCAGAGGGAGAGAGAAGCAGGCTTTTTGCTGAGCAAGGAGTCCGATGCGGGACTCGATCCTAGCACTCTAGGATCATAACCTGAGCCAAAGGCAGCCACGTAACCGACTGAGCCACCCAGGTGTCCCTCTTATCTGACTCTTAACTCTTAACTGACTGAGCCACCCAGGTGCCCCAGTATTCCTTTACCAACCAACTCATATTAAATTTGGTCTTGCTCAAAAAAGATTTCACTCAGTAGTTTTTACTATGTGGATTTAAGGTCTAAAGTAATCAGTGTATCTCCCAAAAGCATAAAATATACTGAATAATAGGTTCAGTCCCAAAAGACAGATGCTATACTAATCAGCTAACCTCAGAAGAATAAATAAAGCATGACTGGCATTAATTTTTATTGAGATTTATGAACTCTTAATATTTTTTGAGTATCATTGTATAGAGCAATATCTTAATTTAGAAGTTCTGGTAAAATTTAATATTGCAATGCAATTTGAAAAGTTAAACATTTTTAATAGTAGCCATGAACAGATTTAGGTGATGGATTTTTTTAGTTTTCTCCTCCTATTTTCTTACTAGTAGGTGATTTTTAAAGTTTAGAATATTTAAGAATTTAGAATAAAGTAAGTTTTGCTCTTTAACTTTTTTTAAAAACAAAGGTAGAAGCACATAGTCTTCTAAGATTTTTTATTTGTGACTATGTAGTGCGAGTGTCAAATAATTGGTGGGTATGATGAATTGAATCCTTGTTTCTTCTGGGCATGGATAGCATTTAAATTAAAAAGTGCACTTGGTAATACTTAAAATTTTAAGTAAAAGTATTTTTTCAAAATTATCTTCACAGTAATAAATATATACAAATTAGTTTTTCTTAGTTCTAAAATGGCTGGGTTTCAGCAAAATTACTGGGATAATGTTTTTGTCTTTCATGTGTATATGAAAATGACTACTTCCCATATGGAAAAAAGGAATTCAGTGCCCTGTTTTTACTAATTATAACCTATCCCTAATCATTGAAATTGTTTAATTTTTTAAAAAAGATTTTATTATTTATTTGACAGAAATCACAAGTAGGCAGAGAGGCAGACAGAGGGAGAAGGGGAAGCAGGCTCCCCGCTGAGCAGAGAGTCCGATGCAGGGCTTGATCCCAGGACCCTGAGATCATGACCTGAACTGAAGGCAGAGGCTTAACCCACTGAGCCACCCCGGCACCCCTGAAATTGTTTTTTAATAAGTTACATAAAAAAGAGTTCAGCATTGAGAAAGAATGCAATATTAACCTAAAGTATTTGTCAAAATCTTAGTGAAAGAAGGTAATGTTAACAATTCTGTTTTCATTGTCTCCTAAACACTTTTATCTTGTTTTCACCTCAGAATGTGTCTTCTCTATATCCGTATCATGGTTTTCATTTTATCTGCTTCACTATTTTATTATCATTGACATTTTTCTTTATTATAAAAACAATTGAAGTGGAATAGACTACATAAGCTTGTGTGTGGGATCAAAGGAAATTTGTGAAGGGTGGGGGAGTTGGACTAGATCCTCTTTTAAGATTCCATTACCATTCTAAGGATTTTTGATTATAAATTAGTTGGGTTTGCTGAGCTATAAAATAAGTATTCTTTATTGTATCAGTGGAAATTTCTCCTTTTTATATATTAAAAGGGCTAGCATGAAGGTTTTTCTATATTAAGTCTTGATTATATTGCTGATAAACTACATTTTATCACTTTTCCTCTCCCCTTCCGGTAAAGGAAAGGCAGGTGTGTGTCAGTAATGAATGTCAGAAAGTGGAGAAGATCAGTGAGTGCAGGTTGGGTGGTGTTGTTTTTTTTTTGTTTTTGTTTTGTTTTTTAAAGATTTTATTTATTCATTTGACAGATATCACAAGTAGGCAGAAAGGCAGGCAGAGAGAGAGGAAGGGAAGCAGGCTCCCTGCTGAGCAGAGAGCCCAATACGGGGCTCAATCCCAGGACCCTGGGATCATGACCTGAGCCGAAGCCAGAGGCTTTAACCCACTGAGCCACCCAGGCGCCCCGAGGTTGGGTGTTTTATTGGGGACTTTTTTCACTAGACTTCACACAAAAATTCTGGGTTTTATCCTAGAACTATTTATTTACTTATTAAAAGCTTTTATTTTTTTCAAGAGCTCTTTTGGGGGTGAGGGGCAGTAGGAGGGAGAGATATCCTCAGGTAGACTCCCTGCTGAGAGGAGAGCTCAGTGTGGGACTCATTTCCGGGACCCCAAGAGATGATGGCCTGAGCTGAAATCAAGAGTTGGATGCTTAACCGACTGAGCCATCCAGGCACCCCTTAGTGAGAGAGAGAGCACATGGGTGTGCAGGGGTGTGCTGGGGAAGGGCAGAGGGAGAGAATCTCAAGCATACTCTGCTCTCAGCATGGAGCTGGTAATGGGGCTTGATCTTGCGAGCCAGAATCAAGAATTGATTGCTTAACCGACTGAGCCACCCAGCACCCCTACAACTGTTTATTTAAACCTAAGCAAGCATGTCATTCCTACTCTGTGTTTCTTTAGAAATATTGATAATGTTCTTATTTTTAGATCTATTGTGAAAATTAGTTAAATGTAACTTGAATGAAAATGCCCTGAATTAATTTTATTATATTGAAATATTAGTTGTAAATTATCTTAGTAGCACAGTAAAGGAGAAATCCTATATCATTGTTAAATTTTTAAATTATGTTCAACATAATGTAACCTAATGAATGTATTTATATGAATATTTAACAGAAGTGGTTGAAATGAGAAAAAAACCAATTTTCATTGTTCTTAAAGTGGTTCAATCTAGACAACCTTATTTACTGGGTATTTGTTCTTAGGACTCCCTCTAGTGTCTGTTTAAAAGCATCATTAGGTTAACAGGCTTAAGAATAATTACTATTCTGTAGAACAGATTTTAAGATACATAGAGGATCATACTTTTAAAATTTTTTCTTGTTTTCTCCTTTTTTTAAAAATTTTGTTTTTATATTTAATCTACTTTTTAATGGGGTCATGACAGGAATTGACTTTTATAATCTTGTATAATTTCAGCATTGCAGGGTTAAAATCTCCAGTTCTGTTACCACTTTCAGAGTGTCATTTTCCACCTGAAAATTATTAGGTCAAAAATTATTCTGACTTGAAATCAGCCAGTACTTATTTATATACCTTGCTTTGATCATGAATAGATGTACCAAAATAACCAAATGGAAATTTCTTTGAAGAAATAGCATTTGCCTTTATATGGCAAACTCCTGGATACATACATAATATATTAAACAGAAACTAAAACAATAAGTAAAAGAGAATGTACTCCAAATTGGTGACTGTACCATCATTTAAATGATTAAACTCATTTCTCTACAAAATTAAGGTATTATATTTTTCAAACTATGGTGTCTTATCTTAGAGCCACTTGAAGTTTCAGTATGTTAAGTATATGAGTTGAAACTAATGTCTTAATATATATTATTTGAAAACTGAAAGGATATTTGAATACTGTTTACTTCCTGGGGATTATTTACATCTAATGGATTTAAGTAAGAATTGAACCCAGAGCTCAAATATTGTTACTGAATATTTATGAAAGTAATATATACTTGCATGGCTTATATCTAATATCTAGAAACTCTGGGATAATTAAGTGTAAATGTATATTTACACATAGAAAAACACAAAAATACATTTGGATTTTGGTGACCAAGGGTGCCAGTATGGACAGATGAGCAGCAAAGTAAGTTCTGGGAAAAAGTTATTTGTTCAGCTTATGTAAGATTGTGTACATTGATTGTCCTTGCCTTTTGTGAGAAATAGTGTTCCTAGTTATGATATTGATGAAATAGTCAGGAAGAAGACATTATAAGAATCCTAAAAGTCTGATACATATTCAGTTGCCTAAGGAGAGTTGTAAAGTGTCCTTATTCTTTATCAGTATTAGAGTTTCCAGTAGTCATAGTCCTTTCTGTTATCTGTACACCTCAAGCCATCATATATACCCACATTTTAATACTTGTTATGTGTTTCAGGGTGTTGATGATGCCTTCTATACATTAGTTCGAGAAATTCGAAAACATAAAGAAAAGATGAGCAAAGACGGTAAAAAGAAGAAAAAGAAGTCAAAGACAAAGTGTATAATTATGTAAATACAATTTGTACTTTTTTCTTAAGGCATACTTAAGTAAAAGTGGTAATTTTTGTACATTACACTAAATTATTAGCATTTGTTTTAGCATTACCTAATTTTCTGCTCCATCCAAACTGTTAGCTTTTATCTTGAATGCTTATTTTAAAATGACAGTGGAAACTTTTTTTTCCTCTAAGTGCCAGTATTCCCTGAGTTTTGGTTTTTGAACTAGCAATGCCTGTGAAAAAGAAACTGAATACCTGAGATTTCTGTCTTGGGGTTTTTGGTGCATGCAGTTGATTACTTCCTATTTTTCTTACCAATTGTGAACTTTGGTGTGAAACAAATTAATGAAGCTTTTGAATCATCCCTATTCTGTGTTTTATCTAGTCATATACATGGATTAATTACTAATTATAACTTCAGTTGAGATTTCATGATGGGTTTTACTGAAACATTGAGGGAACATGAATTTATGGACTTCTTATAGATTCATCTTACAGGTATAATGTCCTATAGTTTCAGTCACCCTTAATGAATGTAAAGTTACACTGTTCACAAAGGTTTTCTCCATCTTTTCACTGCTATTTGTCATAGTCACACTCCCAAAAATACTATATTTTTTCTATAAAAAGGGAAAAAATGGAAAAAAAATACAAGGCAATGGAAAATATTAAAAGGCATTTACTTTCCATATTAGATAAATTCCTCTAATACTCTAAATAGCTTTTCCTATTAAGGCAGACCCAGTATGTCATGAGGATTATAGCAACCATTTGGGGGCTATATTTACATGCTACTAAATTTTTGTATTAATTGAAAAATTTTTAACGTGTATAAAAATTCCCATAGGAATTAAATAGAGTCTCCCTGTGTCAGATTGCTCTTTCTTAGCATAACTTTAAATCTTTTCTTGATCTTCGGTCTTAGAAAATAGTTTTAATTCTGGTAGTGACATTAAAGATTATTTGGGCCAATTAGCTTTGGTAGATGTTAAAGAGACCAAGGTTGCAAGGCCAGGCCTTGTGTGAACCTTTGAGCTTAAGATTTCATGGTATGGACTGCATCCCTGTGGTCCCCAGTGTTGCCATGTGTTGGGTAGTGAAAAGTGAGAGCGAGGAGAGTTTGGATAAGATGCATCCTCACTATGTGGTAGTCCTGCAGACATATCAGGAACATCATTTTTGTTTAAAAAAAAAAAAACCACAATAGAATTTTTTTAAAAGCATTATTTCAAATAAGATTTTGGGGTAGGGGGTGGCAAGACTTTAATTTTTTTAAACAGTGATGTGAAAAAGTTTCCAAAGCTTTAGTATTGGTTAGTTCTCAACACTGGCTTAAGTAATATTTCATACACACTTTACAAGTATGGTCCATATTTAAGAATAACTAATGCTTAAATAATAAATTAATAACAGTGATTCTTTCAGTGCATTTAAAATGTATTTTTAAATATCTGAAGTGAGATGGTGTGTTGAGGTGAAAATATCACTGGACTAGGAAGAAGGTGACTTAGATTCTAGTTACGTGTCTTTTACAGCTTCAGTTTTGGGCAAATCACTTGCTATCCATTTCTTCATGTTAAAATAAGTCATCTCAAAGGCTATAGCTAGCATTACAACTATGTGATTTACATTCAGTTTACATAAGGATATATCTATTTGTCAGTGTCAGCACAATCTGTAACTTTTTACCTGTGTTTTACCTGTGTTCTAGCGCCAGTCTTAGACAAAGTTGTGCAAGAGGTGAAGTTTATTTTTGAGTTTCTGTTCTCCAGTAGCAGTACTCCTCTCCCATATTAGTGTCATCTTGCCTGCCTACCCTTCTATATGCCCCGTGACTTGATGCTTTTTCTTTTAATACTTCTAATTCCCCTAACCTCAAGATTTATTGCTGCTTTAGATATCTCCATGAAGGCTTCCCATCAAGTCACATTAGTCAGGCTCAACATAATCTGACAGTTACTGAGGTAGGGTTTGACCTAATAGCTAATTTTCAGGTGGTAGCTATAGCAATTTAATTTTGATCCTTTGAACATCATCTCTTTGCTACCTGGTCCACTAATGACTAAATAGGAAAAGTAGGAATTTTCATACCTGCTATGAAAAGACAGATCTTATCCAGTAGAATTTAATAAATTCATAAATACTGAAGGATTTCCTTAGATAATCTAAAACTAGGACTAGCCCTGGAAACAGTGATACATTCCATTATTTTCGTAAGTAAAATCTTACAGTGAAAAATACTTTAAAACTTAATATAAAGCTTACTTTTTACTGGAATTCATATGTCCACCCAATATTTGAGTGCCTATTGGATGCCAGGTACTACACAAGGCACTGGGGATATTACGGTATTTGCAGTGAGGGACATAATCCCTATCCTTAAGTAGTGCTGGTATTTTAGAGAGCGGTCTGTAATATCTTAGTGAGGCATTTGGCACATGACCCAGAGATAATATAATGCATATATTAGTTTTGCAAAGAAGTGATATGGTCTCTAAGGTTTCTTCCAGTTCTAAAATAATTGTTTTGCTCTGATTCCAATAAAGCTGTTTAATCAAGCTACTTTATATAAATCACTTTCCTTCATTATTTTAAAGGAGTAAACTTAACTATAATGTTTTTTATTTGGGATAATTATGTGATTTTCTTGGGACAGTTGCAGTACACTTTAAATCATATGTCAGATGATAACATTAAAATTCCCAAGTGTGTAATATTCTAGTTGGTCTCTTTGTATCATAATTAAAATAGACTTAAATATTGAATTCAAAAATAGTTTTATTTATCTGGGTATGAATAAACAGATGCCTGAACTAATTCACAGAAAAGGAAATAACTGTGTAAAAATCAGTCCAATTTCTGAAATGCTATGCTAAACTACATCTTTATGGAACATTATCTAGATAGGGTGTTAAGACTTTATATAGTACTTGCTCTTGTTTCTATACAAGAGAAAGAAATGGCCATACTTCAGGAATTGCAGTGCATAACTGAGGGATTTTTAGGACTCTTCAATTTTTTGATGTAGCTGGGCAGCTTTTTTAGGCAGTGGTAATTATCCTTTATTATGTGAATTTTGAATGGCTTGACAAAAGGTTTGTTTTTGTAGAGATTTTAAAAGGGGAGCGATAATCCTAGAAAGAAATATTATGTAATTATTACGGCCTTAAAGATAAGAACCCTTGGAGTTGAAAAAATTGCTAAAATTACATAGTTTTAGACATTAATTGTTTGTGGAAGAATGTAGCAGAAGTATGTAGTATAATTTGAGTGAATATTCCCAATTAGGAATTCTAGGTTCTATTTTAACTGAGTCACACTGCATAGGAATTTAGAACCTAACTTATAGGTTATCAAAATCTTTGCCACCATTGCACAATTTTGTCCTAATATATATAGAAACTTCGTGAGGCATGTTCAGTTGCAGTTTGCACAAGTTCATCTCATTTGTGTTCAGTGACTTTTTTCTTCTAATCATATTTTTCCAAACAATACACATTGTTTTTTGGTAGGCAATAAAAACTGTCATTTCCATTGTTAAAAAGTAATTTCTTGATAACTGTATTAATGGTTTTTAAAAAAGCCATCAGTTACTTTAAAACTGAATTTATATTTAATAACTTCTGTGTTAGTATTGGGTAGCATGAAATCTGCATTGAAAAATTGAACAGCATACAACTGGTAGCTGTAAATTCCTTCATAAAATGAAAATTATTTCTTCCTAAAGATATATTTACATCAGTTCTTGAAGAATAGTCATTAACAAGATTAATAATTCTTTTAGTTTAATAGTTTTAAGTGCCTGTTTGGGATGATGATAGGCAATTTAGATGAATTTAGGAACAAAGTTCCTACTTGCAGAAATGTCCATTACAAAGGGTCCCCCTCCCCATAGTGCTAAATGGGTTATGTAATGTTTTATCCAAAAGTTTCCAATTCCACTGTCTTGTGTTTTCATGTTGAAAATACTTTTGCATTTTTCCTTTGAGTGCCAATTTCTTACTAGTACTATTTCTTAATGTAACATGTTTACCTGGAATGTATTTTAACTATTTTTGTATAGTGTAAACTGAAACATGCACATTTTGTACATTGTGCTTTTTTTTGTGGGACATATGCAGTGTGATCCAGTTGTTTTCCATCATTTGGTTGCGCTGACCTAGGAATGTTGGTCATATCAAACATTAAATTTAAAAATGACCACTCTTTTAATTAAAATTAACTTTTAAATGTTTATAGGAGTATGTGCTGTGAAGTGATCTGAAATTTGTAATATTTTTGTCATGAACTGTACTGCTCCTAATTATTGTAATGTAATAAAAATAGTTATGGTGACTATGATCGTGTGTACTTCTTGACAGAAATTTGAAACATTTGCCTCAAAGTTGATATGGAATCATTTATAAGCCACACTATATTAGTGAATCTTTTGCAGCTTATGTGTTAGATATATTCTTTATTATTTGTGAAAGGTGCTGTGAACATTATTTTATAGGTTTAAGTGTTTGCTTAAAACCATTTTAGATTTAGGGTCCATTACTGTGTTAACTTATTTAGAAGTAGATGTAAAACAGATCTGCCTTTATGATGAAAGAACAGATTAACATTATTTATTACTTCTTATCAGTAAGGGTAATTGATACACAGGAGGTGATTTGTTTCAAGACTGAAAGGGAGCCAGCAGCAAAATTAGTAACGGAAGTTTTTTGTTTTTGTTTTTGTTTTTTAACGATTATTTATTTATTTGAGAGAGAGAGAGAGAGAGAGAGAGGGATCACAAGTAGGCAGAGAGAGGGGGGAGAGCCTGACACGGGGCTCAATCCCAGGACCCAGAGATCACGACCTGTGCCGAAGGCAGAGGTTTAACCCACTGACCCACCCAGGCACCCCAATAACGGAAGTTATTAAATAGGTATGTATATAATGCCAGTTACTGGCAGCCTACTTCAAGATCAGAAATAATCTTACTCCATACATATTATTTCTATAACTGCACTTAAATCATTACCATGTGCTATTTGTTTTGCAGTGAACCTTGAATGTGTGCTGTTAATGTACCAAATATGTTCAAAAATAAGGTGGTACTCCTTCAATAGTTACAGGAAATTAGTGGGCAAGAAATTATTTAGCTTAGTTAAATGGATTAAATGTCATTCTTTTGTCAGTAAAATGGAGAAAGAGGCCTAAGAGTAATAGGTAAAAAAATTTAGTAAGTTGAAATTAAGTACATTCAAAATTGGGTACTCGTTAATTTTTAATTGGTAGTTGGCTATATTGCTGATTTTGTATAAAAATTAACAAAGGGTTGTTGATAAAGCTTTGTGAACCAGAGTTGCTTATTTTAGTTCATTAAGGCAGCTCAGGTATTTTTTACATAATGTGTACATCTTGCCATTTTAAGTTGCAAATACTGTTATCTGGTGTACATAAAGAGCTGGCACTGAATTCCAGTCAAATTATAGTACTATAGATCAGTTAGTTTTGTTGGTATCTGAATAATAGCGTTGTTTCATCGCTCTGTATTTCCTAAGGAAGTATAAGGCTTCTAGCTCTTTCATTACAAATTCACCCCGTCCAATAAGTTCTTTGATCTTCTCTGGGTCCTTCACATCTTTGTTTTTTAGGAAAACATTCTTCAGACGCCTTTTAAAATAGTCTGCTCCTTTTGGATAGTCTCGTCCGAGATACAGCAGCTTAAAAAAGAAAGGTTAATATATTTCTAAATGATCTGTATCTCAGTAACATATGTATAAAACTGGCAACATAATTACTTACATTTTTATAAAGATTCAGTACTTCTCCTCTCAAAGAATTGGCCATTTTCATTTATTATGGAAAGTAGCCACTTTTATACATAACATACCTAAAGAAAAAGAAAAACCTTTGTAAATAACTGCACTGTAGCCCCCAAAAAGAATCAAAGATTTTACACATTGGGAAAAAATGGTAACTCTTTTTTTCATTCAATAAATACTTATTGAGCACTTAGGTTCCAAGTACTGGGACATAGCTATGAAATGTCAGGTAAAATACCTGCTCTCACAGAACTGACATCTCCTATGGGAGACATAATAAGCAAACAAGAGAATTATGAATTGTGTAAGTCCTATGAAGGAAAAGGCATAATGAGAGAAAATGAATTGTCAAAGATAGTTATGTAGGTGTACCTTCTTATACAGAGTGGAGTGAATTAGATTTGAATCCCAGTTGCATAATGTTACACAGGTTACTTAACCTTTATGAGCTTCAGTTTCCTTACTGTTGAAAGGAAGACTGTCCATGTTGCTCTCAAGGCAAGACCAGACTCATTTGGAGGAAACTGTAAAGAGGCCTAGTCATATCTAGACTGGTGCTACCTTAAGAAAGGCTGAAGAGTAGAAGCTGAGTGTGGGAGTCAAGTCAGTTCACAGCTAAAGGTAGATGGGCAATAGGAGTGGTAAAGAGACCAGTGAACAACCCCTAAGCGAGTCCATGTGTGACAAGCAGGCAACGTCCAGTGGAGTAAATTATGCTTTATGTGTGATTTGTTAGTGCTACTAGGGAAAGGTGGCTCCTTAAAGGCACCATGACAGTCTAAACATAAAAAATAATTCCCATTACCTGTTCCGGTTGTGGGGATTAAATCATAAAATTCCTAATACCGTAAGGATTTAGTTCATGATAGGCCCAGAGTAAATGTCTCTGTCTTGTATAAACTTCCTTAAAATTCTGTTATTCCTATTTTCCCAATGACCTAAGAAAACTTAGACTTTGTCCTTTATTGACAATTATTTCTGAAATTGTTTTGAATTTATTGAAATGTTTTGAAATTATTTTGAAATAATCTCAATCTTGCAGAAAAGTTGCAACATATTTCCTGAACAAGAATTTAAGGAATATACTTAAGAATTTGAGAATTGAGAATAAGTTGCTAACGTGATAAACAATCAGTGTGAGCACTTTGCAGTGCCATATAATATAATCCAAGAAACCTATATAATATTACATTTTCTAGTAGCCCATATTAAAAAATAAAAAAAAGTAATATATTTTGTTCATATCCAAAATATTATTTCAATGTGTCATGTTAGCTACATTTCAAGTGCTTATAAGTATCAGTGGCTTAGGTGCCACCATACTGGAGAGCACAGCTTCAGAGTATAGTTTCTGTGAACAATGACATTTTCCTACAAAACAGTACAACCATCAGAATCAGGAAGCTAACACTACTACATTACTACATGAAATCCACAACCCCTTCATGTTTTGGCAATCATCCCAAAGATGCCCTTTATAGCAGAAAGTTCAATCCAAGATTACACGTTGCATTTAGTTTTCATGTCTCTTTAGCCTTCAGTCTAAAACAATTCCTCAGGTTTCCTTGTCTTTCATGAACTCCATACTTGCGAAGATCACAGGCCATTTATTTTGTAGAATTGCTGGAGACTACCACAGATGTTTAAAGTGCTCAGAAATAACAGAGTAGCCTGGGAAGGGAAGCAAGGGACTGGAGAACAGGAAGGGATCAAAAGGCAGGAGGAAATCCTTGGGGATAATGGAGATGTTTATTATTGTGATTGTGATGATAGTTTTATAACTGTAAACACATCTCAAATTTATCAGATCGATTTATACTTTAACCTACTGTATGTCAATGATACCTCAGTAAAACTTTTTTATAAAAACTGGTGTAAATGTGCTGGCAAAATGTTAAGAGGAGGGCTGGTAGACAGTGAGGTACACATGGAAATAGAGATCTAAACCACAAGGCTGCTAGTTAGTGGTCAGGGTAGGTGGTTCAACCAGCCACCAGTCAAGCTGCATAAAACCGGTATGCCTCTCTGGGGTGGGAACCCTGGTTGTAAACGCTTATTTTAAATTTTTTAAAAATATACTTGAAAGACTCCTGCTTCCAGGATGGTAACTAAATGAAGTCCTTTTCATTTCTTGCTGAAGTTAATCATTAAGTCTGATTCTCTGACTTCTCTTTCTTAAGGGGGGAAAAAATCACATGTGAACAAATATTATTTCCATTCTATTCCTAATTCCCCACTTTACTAGTAGTTTTAAAGCTAATTCACATAGCAAACATACAGTGTAGCAGCACAATTCTTTCTTTTTTGAGCTTTCTTGCAATTTTCTGTTATTCTCCAAATTGCTTTTTCTGCTTTTGTCTGGATTGCTTCTGAGCTTTCTTCCCAAATCTTTTTTTTTTTCCATTTTTACAAGTGGAACCGTTAAAAAAAAAAAAAGAAGCAGCTTTTTAGAAGATTTGTATACATGGTTGCAACTTAATAGACTCTAAGCTTCAGTTAGGATGATCAGAGTGTACCCTTTGTTGGGGAACGTCTGCAGTCAGTCATTCCTCCTGGGCTGATCAGACTCGCCAGAGAAGAAACTTCCAGTCTGCTGAGAATTTGCCTATTCAATCTTAAGAAATGGAAGAAAAATGGGGGCCTTACATTCAGCATTACGTACACCAAATTTAATTTCTGTTTTCAGTATGGTTCTCATATACTTAGTATACCTGAGGACACCCCAATGCAGAGAATAGTATTATTTGGTCAGAAATATATCTCCATGCTTCTCTGGAGTGAGAGGTACAGTTCCTCTGGAGGTGTTTTTCAAATAGCTTTTACTTAATCTCTTTGATTTACTTCATTCTTCATTTCCAATTCCATTGACCCTGTTCCAGTGCCTTTTGAGAATTATGCAGTATAAACCGGGCTTCTGGTGTGTTGAGTCACACTCATTCATCTGGTCTGCAGCTTCTAAAATTTTACTGTTGTCATTTCTCTTCTCACATTTTTTTTTTTAAATATTTTATTTATTTATTTGACAGAGAGAGATCACAGGTAGGTAGAGAGGCTGGCAGAGAGAGAGAGAGGGAAGCAGGCTCCTCGCGGAGCAGAGAGCCCGATGTGGGACTCGATCCCAGGACCCTGAGATCACGACCTGAGCCGAAGGCAGCAGCTTAACCCACTGAGCCACCCAGGCGCCCCCTTCTCTTCTCACATTTTAAAATTTATTTTTATATCCCTTCACTGACGATCAGTGGAGTTTTGAAAGAGAATGAAATTAGTAGGGTACATTTAATTTATTTTCTATTAACCTAATTTCCATTTTAAAACTTTGTTGTTCTTGTTTGCTGAGAGCCAGTTTCCAGCATGGTTTAATCTTATTGAAGAATGGCTCTTAAGAATCACATGCTTTAAAAAATGATTCTAAATCTACGCAGACATACATTCAAATTGCAAATTATAGCCTGTTTAATCTTATGGCAAAGAACACAGTTTTAACTCAAAATTTATAATATGTAAAAGCTTAAATTGTCCTTTTAAGCTATTGCTTGTTTTTATAAACCGTACATAATAAAGGATTTACCCAGCAAAAAATGTAGCTGGTTTGACTAGGGTAAAATTGTCCTGATCTTTGATATGTTAATGTATAGAAATTAAGGCAGTTTGGTTTATGTTGACCTTCAGGCATTTAAGTTCTTTTTTTTTTTTTTAAAGACTATTTATTTATTTGACAGATAGGGAACACAAGCAGAGGGAGTGGGAGAGGGAGAAGCAGGCTTCCCAATAAACAGGGAGCCCAATGCAGGGCTCCATCCCAGAACCCTGGGATCATGACCTGAGCAGAAGGTCGATGCTTAATGACTGGCCACCCGGACACCCCCACGCATTTAAGTTTATTAGCCCTTGGGAGAAAAAGGTCTCCTTGGGCTCACCTGCTGAAGTTAAAAGTGCAGCAGGGAAGGCCACATGGGTGGCTCAGTGGGTTAAGCCTCTGCCTTTGGCTCAGGTCATGATCTCAGGGTCCTGGGACAGAGCCTCACATCAGGCTCTGCTCAGCGGGGAGCCTGCTCCCCCTGCCCCCGCCCCCCGCCTCTCTGCCTACTTGTGATCTCTGTCAAATAAATAAAATCTAAAAAAAAAAAAAAAAAAAGTGTAGCAGGGATCTGGGGCTTCTCCTTAACTGTACATGAAGTCATGGAGGTTACTGCTCTTTGTACAGAGCCAAGCTATTAGGGACTGAGAGGAGCCCTCTATCATTCTGAAAATGTGTGTGGTGGGCAAGGGGAAGGAGGTAAAATCCCCACTGACAGCTTTTTCCCCAAAGACTATGGGCTGAGGAGTTTAGACTTAAAGAACTCCAGTCCTGGGTTAACTAAGACTTGTCATTTTACTGGTGACCAAAGCTGCTGTTACTCAAGTCTTCCTCATGAAGTTCAGATGGCAATAAAAGCTGAAGGAAAATGGGCAAAGAAAGGCGGTGTAATGTTCCTATTTATTGGCTTCTGGTAGATTTTGACTTCAAACAGCTGATACACATTTCCCCAAACCAGTTAAGCCCCAAAATCTTCACATTAAAAAACTCTTTTAACATCAGCTCCAAAGGATATGTCATCAGAGAGGTAGGTGGCAAAAGACTTTTGCCTCCTGACTGGCATTTGGCTTGATGGAGGCATACCTAGGCGCCAGATTATAGAAGGGAGTTGAAAGGCGCTGGCTCTATGTTCAGAATGCTTGGATACTATGCCTGTCGGAAGGCGAAGAGAGAACAGGAAATCACCCTTACGCCTAGGCAGCTTGCAGGAGAAGTACTAGAGGAGAGCCAAACTCACTGTGTATTTTTACAGCACAGTCTAGTGTGTTCTCACACATCCCTAGCACTTCTCCTTCCTCAGAGGGAGGTGTCATAGAGCGAGAACTTCAAGGTCTTCTCCCCTAGAGGCCTACCGTTTTAAGGTAATGTGGGATTCCCATTAACACCACTGCATGCCCATCAATCCTGAGCTGACTGAGCTTTTACACCATAAACATTATTAGTGTGAAACACTAAATCAAAAAACTTCCATACCAGATGGGTTCAGAACTCTGTATGAAGTCGACATTAAGATTTTTTTTTTTCCTTGCTACCCAGGATTTGGGGATGCAATGTAATAACTGACAATCTGGATTTCTATCACAAGACTAGCTCCGTAATCCTTACCCACTACTATTTAATACATTTAGTCAGTACAGCTGGGAGAGAACCTTGTAAAATTAGAATTCAGAGATAAGAAATGGTGCCAATGATTTTAAAGTATTCGATGTTTTGTCAAGCTAAAACAGGAACATTAAATCACAGAATTGAGAAGGTGGAAGGAGCTTAATTTCTTAATGGCTTAATTTCTTCTAGTTTTTCTGCTGGTCTTAATTGCCAGCGTTTCTTCACGTGGGGAGGAGACAAATTCTGAAGGTTGCGCTATCCGGCTAGCAGTTAGCCTGTGACCTTGGTCTTAAAGAGTCTTACTGGGCCCCAGCGACCTTCAGCTGCAGGAAATCCTTTCTCCAGGAATCGTTGCAAGTCATTTCCAGTCCTTGTTTCGAGCTGCTCTTGGGGAAAACGGCACACACATAACTTGCACAGAAAGTAAACCGAACCATGTGCAGAGAGAAGAATCCAGAGGTCCTTAATTTCAAAATAACTAACCCTCTTGGCACCACCGCTTTCTCTAAATTGCCCATTGAGGCCCGTCCCCAGGCGGGCCTACGCTGTGGTGGCCCAGGCAGCCCACCCTGGTGCCAGTCACGTCACCCAGCCCCGTAACCCGCGTCTCCCTTCCCTCTGGAAACCCCTCACACGAAGATTCGCCCCAACACGCTCCCAGGGAGGAAGACAGACTGTCAACGTCAGAAGACGTTCCGAAACCCTACGCCACACCCGGTGGTCCCTGCCCAGACCGTACTTCATCACCTCCAGACCCCCGGATCTGGAAGACAGAATAAAACGTCCCAGCGCCTGCACTCACGCACTTTTCGGCATTCCACAGCCGTAAAGCCCTCCGACCGCTTCGACTCCCGGGTCTGTCAACAGCGAGGCGGGGCGGGCGTTGGTGCTAGGCAGCCAGTCAGAGGAGGGGGCGGGGCGCCTCACGGAAGAACCCCAGCGCGACTGCGCGGACCCGAATGCGAGGAGGTGCGCTCCTCCCTTGGGCGCAAGTGGGCGGGGCTTGTCGTCCCGACAACCCGGGAGCGTTCGTCCACACACTCTGAGCTCCGATTTGGTGGACCACCGCGGCACGGAGGCTGTGCTGGCTGCAGAATGGTGAGCAGGGCAAGTGGGGGCCCCAGGTGAAGGAGCCAGCAGCGATTCACTCGTGTAAAAATGATGTGTAGGAGCCTGACATATTTTAGAGGGGAGCAGGTGGATTTAAGAAAGAACCCTTACCGCGGTGGGAAATCGGCCTTCTGGTCCGTGGCCTTGCGGTCCGGGATCTCAGGGACAGACGGGAGTCACAAACCACTTTCTGCAAACGGGGGATGGCCAGTGCGGTCAAATGGTGTCCTAATCGCGCACTGTTTAAGAATTGGCCTCAACCTGGTAATTTCCAAGAACGATAGACCTTTCCATTAAATGGCTTTTTTCATTGGCAGGTTGGCGAAAATGTGTTTTTGTGCTTCCTCGGTAGTTAATTAAAAGCTGTTGTAATTTATTCTGCTTTGAAAAGTCATTTTATGTGGTCTTTTGTGGAAATATGAATTGTTTTGTGAGCCAAATTACTCAGCTTGCCTCGAATTTTTAAAATATAATGAAGCTGCTTGCTTTGTTTTAATGCACTCGTCAGCCCTTTTGTCTTTTTCCGGAACACAGACCAACCTGCCCCATGAGATGATCTCTGTTCCCATTTTCTTTTCTTTTCTTTTCTTTTTTTTTTAAGATTTTATTTATTTGACAGACAGAGATCACAAGTAGGAGAGAGGCTAGCAGAGAGAGATGGGGTAAGCAGGCTCCCCGCTGAGCAGAGAGCCCGATGCGGGGCTCAATCTCAGGACCCTGGGATCATGACCTGAGCTGAAGGCAGAGGCTTAACCTGCTGAGCCACCCAGATGCCCCTCTGCTCCCATTTTCTTAAATGTGACTTCCCTCTTTTGTGGTTAAAACCAAAGGAAGTAGAAAATGTATTTAATTATTTAATTCATTAAGGGGAAATACAGAGTGTATTCTTTGTGTCTGACACTAGGCTAGAAGTTGAGGATCTAAGTGAATATTACACCCCCTCCCTGCGATGGGAGACAGGCTAAACTAATAAGAATACAGATTTTTTACTGTAACAGTTGAAATGTCTGCAGTGGAGTACGATTAAGTTGGAAATGATAAAATTGGAGTGGGAAAGGGCACAGAAAGGGAAAAGCAATGCTTTTCAAACTGTATTTTAAAGTATGACTGAGTTTACCAGAATTGATGGAGAATGTTCATGTCAGGAAGAATAGGAAGTAAATGGACTTTAAGCCTAAAAACTGCTGATAAATTGAGGGAACAATAAGCCTCTATTTATTTTTCACTGGAACTTAAATTTCTTCTTATGCTTCTAGCAATGTTTATCAAAATGTCCCTGAACATTTGCTTCTGCTACATCTGGATTGCTGTTAGGTTGCAAATTCTAGGAACAGACTGGACACCAAATAAACCTACAGTATTAGTTTCCTAGGGCTGCCAAGTAACAAAGTAAACTAAGTGGCTTAAACTGTAGAAACTTACTGTTTCGCCATTCTAGTGGCTGATAAATCCAAGATCAAGAAGGTGTTTTCCAGGGCTCTGCTCCCTCTGCAGGTGCTAGGGAGGGATCTGTTCAGACCTCTTTCCTAGCTTCTGGTAGTTCCTTGGCTGTGGCAACATTACCCCCTTCTTTATGTGGTGGTCTTTCTGTGTGCATGTCTGTGTCCAAATTTCTCCTTTTTATAAGGACACCAGTCGCTTTGGAGTAGAGGTCATTCTATTCCATTATTATCTCATCTTAGTTTAACTAATTACATCAGTAACAACTCTAGTTCCAAATAAGGTAAAATTTGGAGGTACTGGGGGATAGGACGGGGATACAGTTTAATGCTTAATATCTACTGAATTGTGGTGGAGGGGGGAAGTGCCACAGGAATATGCATTTTTTTAACAAGCCCTCTGAACTTTGAGAACCACAGTTGACTCTTGAATAATGCTGGTCCACTTTGAACTGTAGGAATCCACTTATAGGCAGGTTTTTTGAATAAATAAAGTACAGGACTGTTAATGTATTCTTTTTCTTATTTTTCTTAGTATTTCTTTTCTCAAGCTTATTTTATTTCAAGAATATAGTATATAATACATATACAAAAATATGCATTAACTGTTTATGTTATCAGTAAGTCTTCTAGTCAACAATAGGCTATTAATAGTTAAGTTTTGGGGGGAGTCATAAGTTATATGTGGATTTTTGCCTACATGGGAGTCAGGACCCCAACCCCCACATCGTACAAGGGTCAACTGTACTGTATTACATGATACTCTTTTTATGTTTTGCAGGAGGCGTTAGGATAAGTACTAATCCCAAACCTACTTCACATAAGAAGCACTAGTGAGATGATAATTTGCCTATCTGAAAATATAACTTGAGAACAGGAACAATACTGTTTGCATATTTCTGTTTAATAGCACTTTTTTCAAGATGGGAGTATATTAACTATTAATTGATAGTAAATATGATAATAAAAATAGAACCCAACTGTAAAAATTATACGAGAGCGAAGTCTCTACTATTCCTCTTTATATCATTTCCACTGTCCCAGAGCATCCTGTGTGTAAATCGTTAATAAATATTTGCTGAATGAATTAATGAAATATATGTACTTTCAAGAAGATAAAATCTGCTTCATGTCACTTTCAACATTTATATTTAATACCGTGATAATCTTGTAGTTTGAACCAGTAATTTTTCCTGGAAAAGTCTTCAGAGATGGAATGTGTATAATCTTATAGTCACATGATCTCCTACAGAGTCCTTATCAGATATCTAATGGACACATGAGCCTAATCAAGAAATTACAAGTAGTGTTAACTGAAAAACACATGTAATGAGAAAGCTAATGGTAAATACTTATTGCAATATTGTGCTTTCCAAATTAATTTCCAAAGAATAGATCTGCTTTAAGATTCATTGCTTGAACAGAATCTTTTTATCATAGCTTTGCCTGCTTTAAATTAACTGATTCTTTTTTCTATAAAATCAGCAGTCTAATTTTACAGAAAGATTATTTATTTATGAGCTCATTTCCACACTTTCAAACTTGATATCATTGCCTATATTTAGTCAATCACTGTTCCTTGGAACCCTTTAGACCAGTATCTCCTTGACTGCTGCTCTGCGTTGTGGTAGGTCATTTCATTACAGATGGATCACTGAGTGACTGTCATAAGAAAGAGTGTAGGATTTTAAAAATGTATAATTTTAAAAAGATGCTTCAGTGGGTGAACTGTTTTTTTTTTTCCCTAGACCTGCTTGTAGTTTTGTCTAAATTCTTTTTTAAAAGACTTTATTTTGAGATCATTTTAGATTTACATGAAAGTTGCAAAGATGATGCAGAGAGTTTCCTATGGTTTTTACCCGGATACTCTTAATTTTCACATTTTATATAATATTGGTGCTTTTGTTAAAAATATCTGAGTTTTAAAATTTATCATTCCTCTTGTTTTCCCAACTTTCAGGGTCCCAAAGCAAAAAAGGTAGGTAGAAATTATTTTCTCAAAATAGATAGTTTTATAAGCACTGACATTGTATGACTAGAACTTTTAAATATTTTTCTAGTTAGTTTTATTATAGATTATAATAGAATTTACTAAGCTTACTTTTTAGATATTAATGCTATTTAAATCATGGGTAATCCTTTACAATACAGGACATACTTCAAATTTGACATAAAAAGATACTTCTGGTTTCAAGTCTTTAATTTTTACTTGTACCTAGATTCAAGGTTTTTTATTAGTTGTTCTCTAGAAAACGTTAGATTAGGAACCCCTTTTCTTTATTCTAGACAAACACAGAAATTTAATTACAAAACCTTAAGAGTGGACCCTAAGGTAATACATCTTTAAATGGATTGCATAGTAATGCATACTTGATGTTCTTTTATACTTTGTAGAAATTTGAATTGAATAAAGGATGTCTAGAATGCCTTCTTTTCTTTTTCACTTAGTAGATTTATACCTTAAAGCAGAGATTATAATCTCTTGACTGGCAAGCCAGGTTTAGTCACTAACAATATTTTGTTTGACCTGAAAAGTTTTTTCATTAGTTGCCAAATTATTTTCATCCAAAAATGTGATTCCCATCTATTCTTAAAAAAGGGGAAACCTATGATAACATTGGGCCTATAGTCCTGTAAGGCAGCAGTTGGCTAGACTGAGTAGCAGCCCCTCCCTTTAGAAATGCATAAACTCTTTTTTCAAGTTTGCCATGACCAGACCCCCTACTTTATTTACCTTCCTGATCCCAATAGGGATTTGGGGGGGGAGGGCCCTGGGTGGCTCAGTGTGTTAAAGCCTCTGCCTTCGGCTCAGGGTCCTGGGATCAAGCCCCGCATTGGGCTCTCTGCTCAACAGGGAGCCTGCTCCCCCACCCACCATCCTCCCTGCCCCTCTGCCTACTTGTGATCTCTGTCAAATAAATAAAATCTTTAAAAAAAAAATAGGGATTTGGGTTTGGAATGCTTGATTTAAGGCACATTTCTTAAAGTCACTTCTCTGTAAAATTTTCTACCATTCTTTCTTCCATAATAAGTTATGCTGTGTTCTTATAGCAACATTCATTTGTTCATATCTCAGTTATAACCCTTATATCATTTTAGTGTAATAATTTATAATTGTGAGCTGTCTGAGTCAGGAACATGTCACATTAATTTTTATGTTCATAGCATTTAGTGCAGTGCCTGGCACATAGTAGAAATTCAGTCAATTATTTGTCTAATGAATATGTGAAACCCATTTACCCTGCCAACATTTAAAAACATCTGGGCCCTTGACCATTTAAAGGAAATGCTTGTTTAAATGTGCATGCAATATTTATACAATTAAACATTTCTTTAAGAGATGCTTTTGAGTGCCTTCTGTGTTTGCTTCTCCCAGCCATTTGCACCCACTACCAACCTGAAACTACTTGAAGGGCTGTGAATGTAACTGAACAAATTTTATGAAGGCTCTGGACACATTCTCATGGAAGTATTGTGGAGGATTAGAATTATTTGTATGTGGATCTGTGATAGTTTATTGGTTTTTATGGATTTTCATTTTTGGTTTTAGATAGTGAAATCTTAAGATACATTGTTTTCAATGTGAAAACTCACTGTTCTAAATGACTTTGGTGCTTAATTATGTGAGCATGGGTGCTAAATAAATATTCCTGGATTATTTTGTTCAGAGTGTTGTATCCCTGAGAGAATGGTGATAGGAAGCCTATGAAATTTGAGATCAAACATAAGGAATAAATCACTCACTTGTAATTTATTCCATTCTTAAAGATTGTGGCTTGGGGATTGAGTCTGTAAGGGAATATATAGTAGAGTTAGAAAAGCATTGAAACATATATTTTATTCTTTCTGATTTGTCACAGATTTTTTTTTAAAAGATTTTATTTATTTATTTGACAGACGGAAATCACAAGTAGGCAGAGAAGCAGGCAGAGAGAGAGAGGAGGAAGCAGGCTCCCCGCTGAGCGGAGAGCCCGATGCGGGACTCGATCCCAGCACCCTGGGATCATGACCTGAGCTGAAGGCAGAGGCTTTAACCCACTGAGCCACCCAGGCGCCCCTGTCACAGATATTTTTTAAGGGAAAAGTAATAAATGCACATGGAACAAAATTAAAATAGCATAAAAGTGGAAAATTTCCTATTACTCAAGACTGGGAGAACTACTGCATATCTTTTCATAAATTGTTTAGGCTTTAAAAAGTACACATACATCCCTTTCCTCCCCACAGATGGGAGCATTCTGCACCTTCCCTTTATCATTTTAATGATATTGTATTTCATTAATTCTAGGATACTCAGCTTTTTATACTTTAACATTACTAAAATTGAGATGTGTCTTATAGTCAATATCATCTTACAATCATCGTCGTCCTGGATTGACATCCACTTCTTCCAGAGAGGATGTTTGCTTCTGTCATTCACACAGGTTTACTCATATGTGATGCTACTGTAAAGTGTCTGCTTGAGAGTTTTTGGACCAGTCTAATGGTATCAGTCAAACTGCAAATCCACATGAGCTGACTTGTGGATTAAATTTTCAAGACTTTTTTTCTTCTTTCTATTCCTTTTTAGGATTAAGATCTACAGGTTTTCTTGCTGTGTTTTTCTGTGTTATGGGTTCACTTCTCATTAGTCATGTATCTAGCTTTATGCAGGCATCTCCTTTGAGACTCCCATCTTGGGCATTCCCTTTCTTGGTAGTAATAATTTAAAGGTACTTCTTACATATGATGGCATCATAGATTGAATAGAAGTATGTCTTTGGATCTTTTAGTTTCAGCATGATGAGATCATGTCACTTCTTTTTACAGCTGCATCATGTTTCATTGAAAGTATGTATTATGATTTTTTATGTTGCCCCTCTTTTTTGCTATCACAAACAAGGTAAGAATGAAGATCATTGTATATAAATCCTTGCAGATTAAGGGACGAATACTTATTTCATTGATTTAGCAGTGTTCTAGATATTAAGAGAACAGTAGCAAGACACAGTCTTGATCTCCTGAAACTTACATTATTTCTTTATGTATACATATTTCTTTGTCTTACATTATTTCTTCATTTTTATATTCATTTATATTCATTTAATTTATACATATTTCTTTATCTTACATTATTTCTTCTTCTGAAACTTACATTATTTCTTTATCCACTTTATTGAGATATAATTGACATATAACATTGTATAAGTTTAAGGTATACAGTGTAACAATTTGACATACTTATATATTATGAAGTGATTACCAAACAAAATGTTAATTACACATCTATCATCTCACATAATTACCTTTATGTGTGTGTGTGGTAAAAACATTGATGATGAACTTAGTAATTCTTAAGTATACAATACAGTATTGTTAACTGTAGTCAGCATTCTGTACAGTAGATCTTCAGAACTTACTCATCTTGTAAATGGAAGTTTATACTCTTTAACAAATATTTGCCCATTTCCCCCAAGCCCTAGCCACAATCACCAGTTTATTCTGTTTCTGTGAGTTTAGCTTTTTTATAGTGTTTGTCTCTGGTTTATTTCACTTAGCATAATGCCCTTAAGGTTCATCTGTGTTGTCACAAATAGCAAGATTTTCTTCTTTTTTATGGCTGAATAATATTCCATTAATATATATTTATCCATTCATCTATGGATGGACACTTCATTTGTTTCCATGTTTTAACAGTGCACATGGGGGTGCAGATATCTTTTCAGGATCGTGGTTTCATTTTATAAAGCTTATATTCTATCTGGGGAGGTCAGGTGAGGTATATAATTTTAAATAGCTTTCAAAATACAGAGAACCAAGGAAGGGGTCAGTGAGAAATATGGGGTTGGAAATGGGTGGTGATGCTATGTCATATGGGGTGATTAAAGAAGTAAAGTTTGAGAAGAGACTTAGATGATGATTTTCTAAAAACACAAAGATTTTCTAAGGATGCCAGGACACAGATAGTTTTTTTTACAGTTTTGTGGAAATAAATTTCTAGATCATCTACTTCCATATTTCCCCTTTCCTGGGAAAAATCTGTCATGAAGTCCTCCCTTTTCACAATTACTCTCTTGCTTTCCAAAACCAAAGTGGATTTAAATCTTAGTGTTTCATTGCTGCAGGGCCTAGACTATGAAACTAAGGGACAATTCAAATACTATTGTTGGCAAAGCTCTCTCTTATCAAGGTACCAAGGGACTTTTTGTCTTTTGCTCTTTATAGTGAGATGTGGCATTACAGGTATTAAGATAGTCTGAATTTCTTACATATTGTAGTCTGAAGTTGTGGAACTAGTAATAATTTTTAGTGACGGTACCTCTGAGATTATTGTGCAATGATGTTGCAAAAAACCCTCTCACAGTGTATTGATAAAACTTTGACTCCAAAAAAATACTAATTTTTTAATGAAGAAAGATTAAGGGTATCACCAAAAATGTAAGTAAGCTTAATGTTTTCACTAAAGATGCCTGTAAAACTTTATATAGCTTATTAGTACTCATTGCAAAACCTAGGAAAATTGTACAAGACTACAGAAAAGGTACACTGTTAGATCTGTCACTGTTGGGACATCTGGGTGACTCAGTTAGGCATCTCCCTTCAGCTCAGGTCATGATCCTGGGGTCTTGGGATCGAGTTCTGCATTGGCTCCTTGTTTAGCAGGGAGCCTGCTTCTCCCTCCTCCGTCTGCCACTCCCCCTGCTTGTGCTCTTGTGCATGTGCTCACTCTCTCTCTCTGTTGTCACAGAGAGAATAAATAATTTTTTAAAAAATTTCTATAACTGCATTTACAGCAGTATTCTTTTTCAGAAATCACTGTGCTTAATAGAATACATGGAATAGCAGAAGACATTAATTAGATTGTAGGGGAAAATTACCTTATATGTTGATGAATACATAGATGATTCCAGTTGTTCCCAGCTAATAACTATCACTATCCTTCCAGTAAAGAAAATGGGATTATTAATGAAATTTTGATATTTGAATTCCTTTAGTAATAACTGTGAAGAGATTTTACAGAACTTAGAATACTTTTCTTTGAATTGACTTTGTTTGAATAGATTAAGAATGGTGCCCAAGTACCTCCCAGCATAGAACTATAAAGAATGGGCAAAGGGGAGAGGGACCTTATTGTTCATATCTGTACTCTAAGTCCTATTGTAATTTAGGCATATTATACATGCTGTCCCCAAATTACAATGGTTCTACTTGTGATTTTTCAAGTTAATGATATGATACATATTCAGTAGAAACCATTCTTTGAATTTGGATTTTTTTTTTTTAAAGATTTTATTTATTTAACAACAGAGATCACAGGTAGGCAGAGAGACAGGCAGAGAGAGAGGAGGAAGCAGGCTCCCTGCGGAGCAGAGAGCCCGATGTGGGGCTCGATCCCAGGACCCTGGGACTATGACCTGAGCTAAAAGCAGAGGCTTTAACCCACTGAGCCACCCTGGCACCCCTGAATTTGGAATTTTGGTCTTTTCCTGCACAGGTAATATGTGGTACAATACTCTTTCATGATACTGGGTAGCAGCAGTGAGCCACAGCTCCCAGCCAGCCCTCTCATCACAAGCTTAAGCCGCCAAAACACTTAGAACCCTTCTGCACCCATACAACCATTCTGTTTTCACTTTCAGACAATATTCAGTGCATGACTTAAGATAGTCAATACTTTATTATAAAATAAGCTTTGTGTTAGATGACTTTGTCCAATTGTAGGCCAACGTAAGTATTCTAAGCACTTTTAAGGTAGGGTAGGCTAAACTATGATGTTTGGCAGGCTAGTGTATTAAATGCATTTTTGCCTTACCATAGTTTCAACTTAAAATCGGTTGACTGAGATGTAACCCCATTACAAGGAAGATCTGTATTCACAGACAAGCTTCGGTTGCCTAAAATTTGCATCTTGATTTCTATGGAACGTTAAATGTTTACTCTAAATTATAAATGGTGTAAAGATCAGAACATTAAAATTGCATCTTTTTAAAACAATGTGAGGAAATGGAATCAATTCATACCTGGCTCATTGTAAAATGTAAGGTAGCTCATCATGAGGATGTCTATTAACACATTTAAAATGAAGTCAGGGGCACCTGGGTGGCTCAGATGTTAAGCTTCTGTCTTCAGTTCAGGTCATGATACCAGAGAACTGGGATTGAGCCCCACCTGGGGGGCCCTTTTCAGAGGGAAGCCTGCTTCTCCCTTTGCCCCTCCCCCTGCTTGTATTCCCTCTCATTCTCTCATTCTCTCTTTCTCTCTCTGTCAAATAAATTAATTAAATCTTTAAAAAAAAAGTGAAAGACTGTCTGACCATCTTAAGATTCCTTGACAGGATAAGTTTTAATGGAGTAACAGAAATGAAATGAAAGCCCGATTAGACTGGGCCATGCAGAAATTGGGAAAGTAGAAGCAGTAGGTAAGTCTTTTAGGAGATCTGATATAAAGGGTAACAGAATTAGAGCAAAAGATGGAAAGGGATGTGAAATCTAGGGAGGGCGAAATTTATGAATAACTAGAGGTATTGATTACAGGAGCCGGGTCTTATTAAATAGGCGATAAAAGTTAGGATCCAGTATAAAGGTAGCAGGTTCAGCCTTAAATAGCAGAAAGTACATACAGATCATACAGCATAAAGGGAGGGAAGGCAGACAAAGATATGTAGATAGGTTCAAAGATTTGGATGTGTAACTGACATTATTCTCAGAGTTTCCAATGGTATGAAAAATAAAGTCAACAGCTAAGAGTAGGAAAGAGGAGAGGATTTCGGAGGTTTGAAAAATGAGGAGCATGAAGCACTGGTAGGAATACTGGATGGCACAAAGTCTATTTAAAATTTGTGCTCATAAATTTGAGTTCATGTGTATTTTTCTCTGGCAGGGTTCAGCTGCTCATATTGCTAGTGCAGAATAAATAGAGAGCTGAGTTGAATTAGAACTGGGAATTTGCCAGCTGAGCTTCTTAGAGGGACAGGAAAATGGGGAAATGGAAATATATAAGTTAGTGATTATGGTGATAAGCTATGAAACCTAACCTGGGTAAAGAAGTGGAGCAATGAGTGGCTTAATGATCAATGAAGAAATGGTAGGGCTAATGGATTAGAGATTCCAATGGAGCATTCTGCACTAGGTAAGCCAAAAAAGAGAAGATGGTCATCAGAAGTCTGTATATTCCAAGGATTAACCACTCTACTGATTGCTAAATTGAGATAGTGCTCTTTTCTTTCTATACTTTCCCATAGGGAAAATGGAGAGGAGGTGGTTATCACCAAGATAGTTCTCATATTTGTATTCCATAGCTCTGATCTCTTTGCTAAATCTCAGTTCTCCAGGTTCCATGCCTACAATCATTGCCTGGATGCTCTTCTCGCACTTCACATTAATTAGATTTAAACTCCTTTCAGCGGTGTTTCATCCAAATTTACTTGTTCTGGACTACAGTTTTTCTTTTTTGACTATTCCCTAACTCATTCTTCTCCTTGCCTCAAATTTTAATCATCAAATTAAGTTAACTTATATAATATGTATTGTATCCATTCTCCTGTGTTTGTTACATTGTTATGATTTATTTATTTGACAGACAGATCAAAAGTAGGGAGAGAGGCAGGCAGAGAGAGGAGGAAGCAGGCTCCCCGCTGAGCAGAGAACCCAATGCGGGGCTCGATCCCAGGACCCTTGGATCATGATCTGAGCCAAAAGCACAGGCTTTAACCCACTGAGCCACCCCAGAGTCTCTAGTAACTTCTGTTAATAGTCACCCAAATAGTATCCTCTTCATAATCATTTTCTTCCTAATACAAAGTTAGTTTTCAAAATTATATTGTTAATAGCCGCAGCTCTTCTCAAAAACTTTTAGGGAGCTTGCACTTTTTTAGAATAATGTCCAACTTCTATAGCATAGGCTCAAGCCTTTTTTCCCATTTTCATTTCTATTACCTTTTCTTGGAATCTCCCCAGGGCCCATGAACTTGTTGGCCTTTCCAGGGCCATCCCATCTTCATATCTTATTGCTTACATTTCCCTCTTGAGATACCTTCCCCTCATATCTGAATGTTAAAATCTCTTGGGCACAGACTTAAATCCTACCTGCTCTATGATGTATTTTTAATCATTATAGACATGTAATAATAATATAACTATTTTTACATATATTTCATATCTATTTATATTATTATTATATCTATTTATATCTATTTTACATATATATTTTATTTTAATCCTTAAAAAATAAAATGAGGTCTTTTTTAAAAGATTTTATTTATTTATTTGAGAAACAGAGAATATGTGTGAGTGAAGGGAGGAAGAGAGAGAGAGAATTTGAAGCAGACCCTGAGCTGAGGACAGAACCCAATGCAGGGCTCAACTCACAGCCCTGGGATCATGACCTGAGCTGAAATCAAGAGTCAGACATTCAACCGACTGAGCCACCCAGGCACCCCAAAATGAGGTCTTATGTAGCACCATTTTAAAGATGTGGAAACTAGGAATGAGAAAATTATGTAAATTGCATATTAATTGCATAGCATTAATTGTATAGTAATTAAATTGGCACTGTCACTCTTGCGTTTAATAAATTTTATGCTTATTTTTCTTACTTGCTTCCATACTTTGTCCTCAGTGCATTGGGTCAAGGCTTTGTACATAATAAAGTCTTACTTGAATGAATGAAAGGCTGGATTCATGGAAGCAAAAGTGTTTTTCATAATTACTATTTGAGGGATATGTGTTTAAAAGTAATTTGGATACATGTTAATAGCCTTTTTTTATGTTGTGACATTTAAGTCTGGCAAGAAGAAGAGGAAAATCACCAAAGCTGAACGATTAAAGCAGCTACAAGAGGAGGAGGAAAGACGGCAAAAAGAGGAAGGTACAAAATACACAGTGTTACTATTTTCATATGCAGGGAATGTAACAGTAGGTTGGTATTTCTACATTCCAGTCAATATCTTTTTATTTTATTTTATTTTATTTTTTTATTTTTTATTTTTTTTTAAAGATTTTGTTTATTTATTTGACAGAGAGAAATCACAAGTAGATGGAGAGGCAGGCAGAGAGAGAGAGGGAAACAGGCTCCCTGCTGAGCAGAGAGCCCGATGCGGGCCTCGATCCCAGGACCCTGAGATCATGACCTGAGCCGAAGGCAGCGGCTTAACCCACTGAGCCACCCAGGCGCCCGTCAATATCTTTTTAAAAGAATTTTCAAAATTCTTCAATTTTTCAAATCTTATTTTTTTTTTTAAGATTTTATTTATTTATTTGAGACAGAGAGAGAGAGCATGAGAGGGGAGAAGGTCAGAGGGAGAAGCAGACTCCCCATGGAGCTGGGAGCCCAATGCAGGACTTGATCCCGGGACTCGAGGACCATGACCTGAGTTGAAGGCAGTCACTTAACCAACTGAGCCACCGGCGCCCAAATCTCATCTGTTTTGTAATAAATTTCTGCTGTTTAAAGGGTACCCAGAAAGTTCTGTTAGTATATACCAGTCACTTTCAGATATATCTTGAAGGGGAGTTGCCAGATAAAATACAAAATGCCCAGTTAAATTTCAATTTCAGATAAACAGTGGATAATTTGGGATAATTTGTCTCATGAGATATGGAACATACTTAAAAAAAAAAAAAGGGCAATTCCGTTATCTGAAATTCAAGTTCAAGTAAGCATGCTGTATTTTTATTTGCTAACTCTGGCAAACCAATTTTGAAGTCTTTGTATTTACTGATGAAATCAGAGGCATTGGTGCTAATTGTACAGTAAGAATTCTGATACATTCATTAAATATGGGAAGTAGACACTAACAAGAAATGTACAGAGCAGCCCAAGTTTTTATAGTTTAATAATGTTTATTTGCCCAATTTTACAAATTTTCATTTGTAAAAAAGAAAGTCAGTTAAAAATTCATAAAAATATCAGTTATTTAAAAAATACCAAAAAGTGATTTTAAAAATCTGAATATTTCAAGTGGTTGTAGCTTTTAGCATTGAGAACATGTGTGGATTCAAATTCAGGTTTTAAAATTCTGTCCTCAGGTTCCATGTTGATTTTTTGTGTGTAATCATAATGAATCCTTCTTAGGTGGCTCTTGATAAGAGTACATTATCAGAATCTAGATCTTGGGGAAAGTTTTTAAAAATTGGATTAAACTCATATTCTTCAACATATATTTCATATATTTTTAAAGGTTTTATTTATTTATTTGACAGAACACAAGTAGGTAGAGAGGCAGGCAGAGGGAGAGGGAGAAACAGGCTCTCCACTGAGCAGAGAGCCCAATGTGGGTCTCGATTCCAGGACCCCTGGATCATGACCTGAGCTGAAGGCAGCCTCTCAACCAACCAAGCCACCCAGGCGCCCCTCATATATTTTTTAATAAAGATTACAGTAGAAGAGAAGATTAGGGTAGTTTCTTCTGATGATGTAGATGTCACAGACTTATGGAAATCTGAAGGTTTTACCTCTCCTTAATTACCCATGATCAATCTGTCACTTTTTCTTGGTTAAAATTATTATTGGATATCTGTAAACTTTGGGGGGAAAGAGAAATATCATTATAGTTGTATTTTCTTGGCCAGGAAGTTTGAGTCATGTTGTTTTTTGAAAAAAAATCTAGCATTCATCTTATTTCTACCACATGATGTGGTTGTGACTTCTATAAAATATTCCACCACCCTTACATGTTGAAAATATTTTAAAATAGATTGATTTAGGGGTGCCTGGGTGGCTCAGTGGGTTAAAGCCTCTGCCTTCAGCTCAGGTCATGATCTCAGGGTCCTGGGATTGAGCCCCGCGTCGGGCTCTCTACTCCGTGGGGAGCCTGCTTCCTCCTCTCTCTCTCTCTACCTGCCTCTCTGCCTACTTGTGATCTCTGTCTGTGTGTCAAATAAATAAAATCTTTAAAAAAAAAAGATTGATTTAATCACTGAGAAAAGATTTTTTTTTGTTTTGTTTTTGGTTCTTTAGAGGAAGCCCGTGTGAAATATGAAAAAGAAGAAATGGAAAGGCTTGAAATACAACGGATTGAGAAAGAAAAATGGCATCAACTTGAAGCAAAAGTATATAAACATTAGTAATGTTATTTTTTTAAAGATTTGATTTATTTGTCAGAGAGAGAGAGAGTGCATGAGTAGGGGGAGTGGCAGACAGAGGGAGAAGCAGGCTCTCCGCTGAGCAAGGAGATGGATTCGGGGCTCAATCCCAAGACCCTGGGATCATGACCTGAGCCGTGGGCAGATGGTTAAGCAACTGAACCACCCAGGCATCCCTAATAATGTTATGAATGAAGACAAACTATGTGGCTATCAGATGTGTTTGGCCATGTAAAGTCACTCTCCCCCATACCTACCACTAGTGGTAGTGGTATAGGTTTTAGGCCTATATAAACTCGTTTAACTCATTAAATTCTACCAGAAAGTTAGTGAAATTATTACCCACATTTCACAGATAAGGAAATTGAGGAATAAGGAAAGCAAACAGTGGAGCCAGGACTTAGACATAAATAGCCTTGCTTCAGAGCCCTTGCTTGTAAGCCTTAAGTTATTTTTCTCAGTTTGTTTTATAGATGATTAAACAAAGACACCCCCTCCCCCACCCCCCAAACTCAAATTCTACCTCTCCTGTTTTAGTTTTACTTATCTTTTTCACCAGAATTTTTCAGATCAATAATTTCTCTGAGGAGAAACCTTATAAGTTAAAAATTGAAGACCCCAAAGGAGATTTATGTGGGTTTTGTCTATCAATATTTACCATATTAGAAATTTAAACTGAGAAATTGTAAGACACATTGTATTAACAGATTATTGTTAGAAATAAACATTAGTAAAAGTAAGTAAATATATTAACATTTTAAAAAAGAAAACACCTATAATTATATATATATTATTGATTTATAATTGATATACAAAATTATATTAGTTTAGGTATACAACATAGTGACCCAGTATTTGTATATATTGTGAAAAGATTATTACAATACTCTAACATCCATCACCACACATTATATATATTTTTTAAATTAGGGAAATAAGTGACATTGTTTATGTTTTTAATATCTCTTCGATGTCGGACTTAACAAAAGACAGCTGGATTCTCATACCGACTTCAGTATTCTGTTTCAGTGTGTTGTTTTGAAGAAACATCTGGCCTCACACAAATTCATAGTTGGAAAAAGGAGGAATATTAAAGCTTTTCAGTTAATTGTGAATATTCTTTTTGATACTATGCCAAAACTCAGTGTCATAGTTTCTCAGTATGGAATCTGAAATCATATTAATGAACTTTTCATGCTCTGTTACACTAAAACACTGATTTATCTTACCCTTTAAATAGATCTTATAACCATGTATGATTTTGCAATATCATGATTAATTGCTTAGAAGAATTTCATTTACTGAATTATTTCCTTCCAAATATTGACACATTTTTATTATTCATTATAAAAAATTGCATGCACTAGTGTCATCTCCAATCAAGTCAGAAAGGTTTTTAGGGAGAAAATGTCAAACAGTGGTAGGTGCAAGTTTTCTTAAAATTCGAATTCTTTTCCTTAAAGATTCATTTATTTGAGAGAGAGAGCAGGGAGGAAGGGTCGAGGGGGAGGGAAAGAGAGAATCTCAAGCAGACTCCCCACTGAGCACAGAGCCCCACGATGGAGGACCTGATCCCATGACCCGAGATCATGACCTGAGCCGAAACCAAGAGTCGGACACTCACCTGACTGAGCCCCCCTTTAAATTTTGAATTTTTATTTTATTTTATTTTTTTATTTTATTTTATATTTTATTTTTAGATTTATTTTATTTTTATTTGAAAACTTGAATTTTCACATTGGTAACAAATACTTATAGTTGTTTCTTGGAATTAACACGCTCAATTCATTCATTTTTGAGTGTCTGCCAAAATACTCTAATAATTGCACAAGTATTTATTTCTCAAAACAGTCTTGTTGTTTGATGTAGCAGAATTGCTCTATGCATACTTCCCATTTTATCACATAGAATAATCAAAAGACATATACTGATGAGTTCAAATTTAATAAAATTAATAATTTTCACTTTATCACATCATTCTTATGTGAAACTGGCTGTTTCCCACCCCACTCCCTCAAAGAATGTGACCCCTAGTACAGCTTGTGACTTGATTTGTGCTGAGGCACCAGCAATTTTATACCATTTTGTGCCATTAGTGCAAATGTATACACTACAGAAAAGGCGGTTACTGTTTTAGTATTATTACGAGGGCAGATTTGACTTCACAGATCCCCAGAGTCTTAGGGACCCACCAGAGTCTGCAGATCATTCACAAACCACTGTTTCAGATGAAACCTTTTGGAAATGACAGTTACACTCAAACTAACTTTAGTGTTCATTTTGAAACTAAATATTTTGTCAGTAAAGTTTAGATGCTATTTATGAAACATAAAGCTAAAATTTAAGAGCAGATCAATGTATTTATCCCCATGTAATAGGATCTAGAAAGGAGACATGAAGAACTTGAAGAACTTTGTTTATTAGAAGGGTGTTTTCCTGAAGCAGAAAAATTGAAACGAGATACAAGATTGCTTTCTCAGGTAAGACCTATTTATGTGTGTGAACTAATACTTTTGTACCACAAGAGGGAGTTATAGTCTGATATCCTTTTTAATGTTCCCCAGACTTAGAGTTTGTCTGTAATACATCTCTAATCTGACAAATCTCTCATATCGCATGTGGCAAAGTAAATTCACATAGCTTTGTAGAAAACTATTTGTCAATAGTAAGACCCTTGAAATTTTTAGATCTTTTGACTCTGGTTTAATTTTGGGGAATCTACACGAGAAAATTATTCCAAATTTAAGTAGAAAATTTTGAGTTTAAAGGAATCTAGTGTTGCTCAAAAGAGCATAACTTTGGAAACAGTAAAAATTATTATCCAGAAAAAAAGGAACAATTAATAATATGGCAAAAGATAATGGTGGCATAAATTTAAGCAAAAAATTGTTAAGGATAATATGATTACAAATGCAGAATTTGCATGTACTACAGAGTAAATGGAAGAACTCATACTAAAATGCCAGTGATTATTAACAACTAGTAACAGTCTGAAAAGTAGAAACTAGTCCGTGTTGGCTTTTATAAGTATAGAAGTTATATGATTAGAGAGGAAGGCAAAACAAAATCAACTCATAAATACTGTTTTAAAAATGTGACAAATAGTAGAATTGCTATTTATTTGAATTATGGAAACTTTTAAATCATTTTGATGAAAAGAATTTTGTTATTTTAGAGATATTTCAAATAAGCAATTGAAGTCATGTTTTTTGCCTAAATTGGAAAAACTAGATTATGAGAACTGATACTTTGAAAAAAGTTATTTAATCTTTGAATTTTCATCAGTCTGAACCTTTAGACATTTTTATTTCACAGTGGAAACACTACATTCAATGTGATGGGAGTCCTGATCCTTCAATATCCCCAGAAATTAATACTTTCATTAGCTTGTGGAAAGAGGAAACAAATGAGACACTTGAGGAAGTGATTGCAAAAAGCAAACTAGTGCTAAAGGTAGGTACTGAAATATTCTATAATTTTGAATTATTTAAATTATAAATTGTCTGATATTGACTCCAAAATAGGAATAAATTGAATAACCATAGTACTTGCCAATTAATAACACTACTGCTTACTTGGTTATGGAGAAAATTATTTGCTTATCTTTTCATTTTTTTAAATTTCTAAAATTCCTATTTTTACTTTTATTTTTGCCTCCTTAGATAAGATCATCATGACATAAATGGAAACATTATGTGTGTCTAATCCAAGCAGGAAAAAAAAAAAAAAAAACAGGTTGCATCCATTTATGTAGATAACTTGGGGGAAAAGTATATGATTTTATCCCGAGTTGAAATTTTCCACTAATCTATGTTTACTACAGATGTTTTTCAATGTTAACTATGTGCCAGGCACTTACTCTTGAAGGCATGAAAGTATAAAGACGAGTAAGAATATTGTACTTTCTACTTTGACAAATAGGATGGACAGGCTACCTGGAGGAACTTCCACTTTATTATGCACTTAAAAATGCTAAAAAAATTTTTTTAACGATATTTAAATTCATTGCCTACAGGTGCCTGGGTGGGTTAGTCGGTTAAGTGTCTGACTTGGTTTTAGCTGAGGTCATGATCTTAGGGATTCTAAGATTGAGTCCCACATTCTCTGCTCTGGGCCCAGCAGGGAGTCTACTTGAAGATTCTCTCCCTCTGTCCCTTTCCCCACTCTAGTGCTCTCTTTTGCATGCTGTCTCCCTCTCTCTCAAATAAATAAATAAATAAATTTTTTTTTAAAGATTTTATTTATTCATTTGAGAGAGAGTGAGAGAACACAAGCAGGGGGAGAGGCAGAGGAAGAGGGAGAAGCAGACTCCCCGCTGAGCTGGGAACCTGACCTGGGGCTTGATCCCAGGACCTGAAGATCGTGACCTGAGCCGAAAGCATCTGAGCCACCCAGGTACCCCAATAAATAAATATTTAAAAAAAACTCATTGCCAAGTTCAAAACAAAATAACGGAAAATCTTGGAGGCCATAAAACAATTCAGAGAAGTAGGCAAGTCTCAAAATCAGTGGCTTCACAGAGAAGCCACTTCTCCAGAGGCTTTCCTCTCTGTTAAGTTTTGGGTTAGCCTTGTTTTAAAGCACGTCAGGAAGCAATGCCTAGAGTATGTGAAAGCTGGCAAGTTGAATCAAAGATGCCTTATATGACTGGGAGCCTCCAAAAGTTATTGTGGATAAAAGAGAAAATACCTATTTGCAAAAGGAAATGATAGGAACTTGTTTGGCTCATCTTTAGCTTAGAGAAGGGGGAATAAGAAAATGATTCTTAATCGCAAATGAATCACAAGTCGATTGGGAGAATTTACCAGAATATAACAGAGAGATAAAGAGATGGAAAATATGAATGAGCAATTAACAGACATGTATGATAGAGGAAAAGAGGCTAAAATACATTGAAAATGAGTGTCAGAAGGAGATGCAGAAGAATGAGGGAATGACAATATTTCAAAGAGAAAACGGCTGACATTTTTCCAGAGTTGAGAGAAGATACAAACCCTCAGATTCAAGAAACCAATGAATCCCAAGTTAGGGTGAATAGAAAAATCCACACTAGACACACCTACAGAATAGTTGAAACTGGAAGGAATTCACTGCTCTTGGTCCTTTTATCCTCTAGTGCTTTTGTTACAGTTTCTCACCATCTTTTGTGTTTTTTTGTCAGTGTGGTTTCCTTCTTGTACATGTTATTATAGGATGGAGTAACTCCAGCGCGCCTGGGTGGCTCAGTGGGTTAAGCCTCTGCCTTCGGCTCGGGTCTTGATCTCAGGGTCCTGGGATCAAGTCCCATATCGGGGGTCTCTGCTCAGCGAGGAGCCTGCTTCCCCCCTTCTCTCTCTCTGCCTGCCTCTCTGCCTACTTGTGATCTCTCTCTGTCAAATAAATAAAATCTTTAAAAAAAAAAAAAAAAAAGATGGAGTAACTCCAGATTCTGTTAAGTTCGTAACACGCTTGCCTGATTTGATCTAGACACACTTATGAGACCCATTTTACATAGAAAGAGAGATTGTGACATGCTTAGAGTCTCCTATGAGATATCAGATGAGTCTTACTCTATCGATGGAGCCTTCCGTACACAGTGAGGTCTTCTTGCTATTGCACACCCTCTCTGCCACGTTGCCGTGGCATGATGCTGGTCTAAGAACCTGGTGCTCTGTAAGAGCCAGAAGAGAGTGGGAAGTAGCGGAAGTAGAGTTCATCAGTGATGAGCTGGAAGGGAAATCTTCCTAATGTGAGAGTGGGTTACAGAAGTGGAAATAACAAAGAGTAGGGAAAATGAGAAAAAGATAAGTAACAAAAGAAGAGATAGAAGGGGATGCCTGTGTGGCTGTCGGGTAAGTGTCTGCCTTCAGCTCAGGTCATGATCCCAGGGTTCTGGGATCGAGTCCTGCAATGAGCTTCTTGTGCAGTGAGGAGCCTGCTTCTCCCTCTGCCAGCTGCTTCCCCTGCTGCACACTCTCTGTCTCTCTCCCTCTCTCTGATAAATAAATAAATTCTTTTAAAAAAAAAACCAAAACACTTAAAAAAAGCAGGAGACAGAAGAGCATGATCCTAGCACTAGGAAACTAAAGTAGGCAGCACATGAGGAACAGAAAAGAATTAGATAGCATTGATGCCACGGTAAACATCAAGTTCTAAATGATCAAATGTATTTATTTGGCACACTCTTAAATAATACTATGCCAGGCTTTAGAAATAGTAACTTGCTGAATTCTTATAATAACTCTATGAGGTATTCACTATTATTCCCATTTCACAAATGAAGAAGGCACAGTGATGCACAGAGGCACGAAGATGTTCTATAACTTGCCCAAGATCACACTGTTAATGAGAAGTGGCTAGGATTGAAGTCCTGCATTCTGGCTTGAGTCCATACTGCCACTGAGCTGCCTCCCTTAATTTGGAATGTATGAGGTGTTTATTATGTGTCAGTGTTCAGAACTAAATCCTGCCACTTACTGGTTGTTCCTTGATCTTGCTGTGCCTCAGTTTCTTTCAGCACTATAAATATCTCTGCTCTCTTCTTGCTTGCTTGATTTTTTAAAAAAGATTTTATTTGACAGAGAGGAAGAGCACAAGCAGGGTGTGGCAGGGAGAGGGAGAAGTAGGAAGCTGCATGTGAGGCTTGATCCCAGGATGTTGAGATCATGATCTGAGCCAAAGACAAATTTTTACCTGCCTGAGCTACCCAGGCTACCTACTTGCATGGTTTCTGAGATGTTAAATGCAATTCTTGATTTTTGTTCCTCTAAAGGTAAGGTTTTTTCCCTCTGACTTCTGTGGGGATTTTTTTCTTTATCTTTGCTTTTTCTGAGTTTGGAAATGATGTGCCTAAGTGTCGTTTTTTAGGGCATTTATCCTGCTTGGTGTTCTCTGAGCTTCCTGAACCTGTGGTTTAGCATCAGACATTAATTTAGGAAATTCTCAATTATTATTATGTCAAATATTTCTTCTGTTCCTTTCTCTCTTTTTTTCTCCTTCCAGTATCTTCATTATGTGTATGTGACACCCTTTGTAGTTGTCCCACGGTCCCATGATATTTTGTTCTATTTTTTTACGTTGTTTTTTTAGGTTTTTGTTGTCTTTGCCATTTGGTTTTCAAGGATTCTATTGCTATGTCCTCTGGCTCAGAGATTCTTCCCTCAGCTGAGTCCAGTCTACTAATAAGCCCCCCAAAGGCATTTCCATTCCTGTTACAGTATCCTTTGATCTAGCGTCTCTTTCTGGTTCTTTCTCACGATTTCCGTCTCTCTCCTTTACAGTGCCCATCTATTCATGGATGCTGTCTGTTTTATCCAATAGAGCCCTCAGCATATTAATCATAGTTGTTTTAAATTCCTGGTCTGATAATTCCAACTTCCCTGCCATGTGTGGTTCTGATGCTTGCTTTGTCTTTTCAAATTATGGGTTTTGCCTTTTGGTATGACTTGTAATTTTCTCCTGATAGCTCAACATGATGTACTGGGTAAAAGGAGCTGCTGTAAACAGGCCTTTAGTAATGTGACTACGAGATAAGGTAGGGAGAGGGGAAGAATCCTACAGTCCTGAAAATAGGTCTCAGTCTTTCAGTAAAGTCCATGTCTCTGCATCTCTGCATGGTGAACTTCACGATTGTCTTTAATTTTTTTTATTCCCTTTTTGGTGGGAGGGAATGGCTAGAGCCAGCTAGAGTTGTGTATTTTCTTTGCCCCGGGTGAGTTAAGCTCTGATAAAATTCCTGCAGATTAGGCTCTAATTAGTTTCCCTTGAGCTCAGGCCTTGTTAGGCATTCCCTTTCCCCTCCCCCTGCTAGAAATAGGAGGGGATTTTGCTCCCATAGTTGTTATAGAACCCGGTGGAGTGTTTGGTGGTAAATCTAACAATATTATGGGCCCTCTCCCTTTCATGACTGTGTTCTCCTGGAGTTTTTGTTGTTTTTAAGATTTTTAATTTATGACAGAGAGAGAGAGAGAGGGACCACAAGCACCAGGGAGCTGGGGAGGGAGAAACAGGCTCCCTGCTGAGCAGGGAGCCAGATATGAGGAGGGATCCCAGGACGCTGGGATCAAGATCTGAGCCAGCCAAAGGCAGACGCTTAACGACTGAGCCACCCAGGCACCCCTTTTCTGGAGTTTTTAACTTTCAAGAGTTGTCTACACTGAGCTTCCAATAATTTGGCATTTACAGTTCAGACGTTCTTACTTGGCACTGGTTTCTGCAGTGGCTTTTGCTCCTGAATCTAGGTCTCTTCAGTCTTGAGGGCAGGTGTTTGCCCAGTTTCTTCCCCTCTTGTGGGTCAAAGAAGGGGTTTTTTTGATTTTTCAGTCTGTTGAGCTTTTTGTTTGTTAGGATGGGGTCAGATCTTCCAAACTCCTTACAGGTGAAACTTCAGTTTCCTTATCTATAAAAATAGGCACAATAACAATATCCAGCTCATAGAGTTATGATGAAGATAGAATGAATATGTATAAAGGTTTAGAACAGTTCCTGGCACGTAGTAAGTGTAGGAGAGGGAAAATTCTTCTACCCTTCAAGGTCTTTCAGCTGGACGGAGAATTCAATTCATATGAGACAGGTTAATGGGAGAAAAAAGACAGTTTTATTATGTGCACATGTGCACCCAGTAATGAAATTGAGACATGGGGCACCTGGGTGGCTCAGTGGGTTAAAGTCTCTGCCTTCGGCTCAGGTCATGATCCCAGGGTCCTGGGATCCAGCCCTGAATCTGGCTCTCTGTTCAGCAGGGAGCCTGCTTCCCCCTCTCTCTGCCTGCCTCTCTGCCTACTTGTGATCTCTGTCAAATAAATAAATAAATAAAATCTTAAAAAGAAAAAAAAGAAAGAAAGAAAGAAAGAACCAAGGCAGGCACATTTTAGACAAAGAAACATTAGATTTGTGAGGCATTTACAGGATAAGGAAAACAGGTGTTTGTGAGCTTGAATTAGGAACTCTAAGCAGAATTTGGGCTGAGGTAGTAGACTAGTAAAAAAGTAACAAGGTTTATTTCTACAGTTTTCTCTACTTGATAGCCCTTGCCTTTGGTAATAAAGATGCCTTTTCTTAGTACAGGGATTGGTGTTTTTTATATGGGAGATTTGTTTCCTCCTTTCAGGAGGACAGAAGAAGTCTAAGTGTCTTTGTACAGTTGACTCTCAAGTAGCTTCAGTTCAAAATGATCAGTGTTGGGCCTTTGTGGTTCATTTGGGGGTGGCCTTCCCTGGACTCCTACATAAACATTCAGTATATATTAGTAACTCTCTTATTGTCAGCCTCCTCCTCATTGTTGTTATACCATTATTTCTACTGTTCCATAGTCTTAGTTATCCAAGCTGCCCCTGCTCTATTAATTTGCTAATGAAAGCTCTGTTATGTGTAGTTGGGAATTCTTATAATGGAGTTTCTGGAGAAAATATTTTATTTTTCCATGATCTTAAATAACACAATGAATATAAGAAAATATTTTTATATGTTTTACTGATGATATATGATGTATGCCTCAATTCAAAAGTGATAGAACATTCCCTTTTTACTTTTTCTTTGACCATTTGTCAGAAGATTATTTTTATAGTAAGTTTTTACTTTGTTATTATTTATAGTTAATTGAGAAATTGAAATTAATTTTACTGGAAACGCCACCATATGATTTGGAAGATAAAAATATAAAACAGTACCAAGGATCAATTCTAGAACTCCAGGAGCTCCTTCATCTTAAGTTTAACATAGCCACAGAAATACTTCTCAGAGTAAGTGTGATTTTTTTTTCTCATTTTGCTTATAAATTACAATTAACTTTTTAAGAGTTAAAATTTTATACTATATGATAAAAAAAATCTAGCATCTTTTTAATTAAAAGGCTATGGAAAAGTCAGTTAAAAAATCAGTATAGTTGAAGTCCTGTTTTTCTTTAATATTTTATTTATTTATTTGAGAGAGAGAGAGCACGCACAGAGGGAGAGTGAGATGGGGAAGCAGACTCCTCGCTGAGCAGAAATGCCAGTGTGGGGCTCAATCCCAGGACCCTGAGATCATGACCTCAGCCAAAGGCGGATGCTTAACCGACTTTTTTTCTTATACTTGCTAAGGTTTAGTAGGATCACTATGAAAATAAATTCACAAAACTTTATATGCTAAATATTCACTACTCAAGATAAATTGACTAAGATCATAATTATTGGTAGTCAGTCTATTTTTCCCAAATATCTTATCATTAGTGATAATATTCGTATAACTAAAATCATCATTATACCTTGACAATTAATAATTCCATAATCTAATGTCCAGTCCCTATTTAAATTTTGGCTAATATCCTATCCCATGAATGTCTTCTATGGCTATTTTTGTTTTATTGTGTGCTCTTTAAATCAGAAAACAACCTAAAGTCACACATTTTTTGTGTGTGTCTTTTTATCTTTTGGTTTATGTTGGTCTCTGTATAGCCTTAGTAGAATATGTTCTAATTATGAAAAGAATTGCAAAATTGGCTTAAACTTTACTAAATTTATTATTGGTAGTAATATTTATAATGTAATTTTGGAACAGTTTTATTATAAGAAAAGCAAAGAAATGTATTATAATTTTTAATAATCAAGATTATTTTAAGAGAAAAAAGATAAAATATGTAAACTAAGAGATTAGAAGAAATACTGTAAGTTTTTTTTAAAGATTTTATTTATTTATTTGACAGACAGAGATCACAAGTAGGCAGAGAGGCAGACAGAGAGAGAGGGGGAAGCAGGCTTCCTGCTGAGCAGAGAGCCTGATGCGGGGCTTGATCCCAGGATCCTGAGATCATGACTTGAGCCTAAAGGCAGAGGCTCAACCCACTGAGCCACCCAGGGGCCCCAAATATTGTAATGTTTAATTTGAAATGGAAATACTACTATGAACCAGATTTCTTTCTAATCTGTAAAATGGAACCAGGTCTAATTGGGGTGAACAGCTGATTCCAGAACTGGAGCAGGGTAAGTGAAAGATGAGAATGAGTTATCTTGTGCTAGAAAGCAAATAAATGCTCAGAGACTAATGGAATTGTATCCAAAGGGACAGAACTAACTTAAAGGGGCTCCCTCTGGTCAAATTTGAAATTGTTTGAATATCAAAAAGAATAATTACAATTGATTATAGACCATTGACTAAATAAAAATCTGTGAGTCTAAAAGGATACTCCAGAAAAGCAAGTGAGAAAGTGGGATGGAGGGGAAGAACAGTTTATAGAAGAATGCCATCTGATAAATGGTGAAGGAATTGTCAGTTAGAAAATCACCATTTTTTTAATCCTCAATGTAATAAATGATAAGGGGCATTGTTTTTTTTTTTAGGGGCATTTTCACTTAATAATTAGGTGAAAAGTAGTTGAGGAGTGCATGATTCTCATGGTGCCAAAATATTAGACCACAGATTACTTACAGATTGGGGAAAAGTGTACTTCACAACTGGGAGATACTTACCATGTTAACCAAGCGATCAAGTCCACATTGTTAACAGTGGGACATCATATGCCTCCTGACAGGACGCATCGTGAAGAGTACAGCATAACCTACAATGCCTTCTTGCCAAAAATAATTAAACCTACCTAGACCTAACTTTCAAAGAAGTTACAAAAAATAAAGGGGACAGAAGAGCAAGCTAAGCAATACCATGAAGAATTAGATAAATTCACAATGTGGAATAGTTCTATAAGACTATCCTGAACACTTCAAAAGTTAATGTCACGGCTTGGGGGGAAGCATGCAGGATCAATTACTTTTTAAAACTTGGAAATAGGGCGCCTGGGTGGCTCAGTGGGTTAAGCCGCTGCCTTCGGCTCAGGTCATGATCTCAGGGTCCTGGGATCGAGTCCCGCATCGGGCTTTCTGCTCAGCAGGGAGCCTGCTTCCCTCTCTCTCTCTCTCTGCCTGCCTCTCCGTCTACTTGTGATTTCTGTCTGCCAAATAAATAAATAAATAAAATCTTTAAAAAAAAAATAAATAAATAAAACTTGGAAATAAATTCAATCTCCAGTACCCCAAAGTTTTTATATTGTGACAACTAAATACATACAATATTGACTTTGTTAAGCCATTTAAGAGAGTTAATATGCATCAAGCTGTATTACCTTATGAAAACGTACTTAAGAACTTCCTTAAATTGTGTGTTTCATCTTGGATATCAAGTATGGGACTAGTAAAACTTGACTCATTTGAATTTCATAAACTGGATAGTTTGTTTAATAAACTTGATAATACTCAGAAATAGACTAACTTTTGCAGTAGCATGATCTACATTTTAATGTACAAATAAAGAGGCATGTGTATAAAGTCATGATAATGTTAAAATCGAAAAGGGTAATATAATAGTAATCCTGGGAATATAGGAGCAACTTTAATCCTTAGACACAGTGAGAGAAACTAAGGGGAAAGGTGAAGCACATTTAATTAAGAAAATACATTTGTATCATTTAGAGAATAGAGAATTTTTTAAAAACAATTTTTTGTTATTTTGATACTTTTACCTAAATTACTCTTCTAAGTAACAAATCTAACACCTAAGTGATGAAATAACTCATCGAAGTTGCATAGTTTATGAGGACTCTCATCTTTTATAATGTTTTCTTTTTTCTCTTACAGCAGGCTAGTACATTAGCAGATCTGGACAGTGGAAATATGGAAAAAGTCATTCAAGATGAAAATGTTACTCTATATGTGTGGGCAAACCTCAAGAAGAATCCAAGGTATTCCCATGGGTGCTACTTATAGGTCAGAAGACATTGGGAATCGCCTCATGATGACCAGGGACTTGCCTGTTGCATACTAGCATGGTACACTTGGAAAAAACCTATGTTAGGAGGTCAGCCAGCTGAGGTTTGAATCTCAAACCTGCTATTTGTTTACCTTAGGCAAGTTATTTTCAGCTAATCACATCTTTCTGAGAAGTGATAGTGATAGTGATAAATCATGATCCCTTCTTCTGTTTAATCTTTAATATGTCAAAATTAATTGAGTTATAGTATGGCAGTGAGTTTTAGGAAAAAATTACCAAAGTAAAAGGAGGCCTAGGTGTTCTGGTCCCAACTCTGAAAACACTGGTCATATGACAATGGAAAGAATTGGGGTTTAATTTTGATATTTACTAACAGGAAGGAACAAAATATTTTCCAAATTATATTTGCTATGAAATACCCTGTCATTTAAATCTAATGAGACAATATAAAAATATAACCTTTTTCATTATAAAATGTGTTACATATAGAAGAGTAAAAACAATCTGTATACTTTTAAAAGGAAAAAAATGAATAACCCTGTATTAGCTACCCAGATTTAAGAAGAGAATTAGTTGGTGTCTTTTTACTCAGATAGTGAATAATAGAGGCTGAAACAGTTTTGTTTTATTTGAGAGTGATAGTGAGAGATATTTGCAGAGACGATGAGTTCAATGTTGGACCTGCTGAATTTGAAGTACTTATGAAATATGGAATACAACTGTCTGAAAGCATTGAAAAAAATCGAATTGGAGATATATTTTGAGGAGACATCATATAGATCACTAGTTCTTAACTTTGGGGAATCCTGGACTCTTGTGAACTTTATTACATATACTCATCATAGGTAAGGGCATTTTTGGACCTCTTAAAACCTATTCAAGGATGCCTCTTCTCCCCCTAACCCACCCCAGGAAACAGAACTCATGTTGAAAACTCCTGATAATGTGAGTTATGATTCACGCCATCAAAATAATATCCAAGAAGACTGTGTAGCGGGAAGAAGAAAGAGGGCCTGGATAGAGAGCAGAGTAATGTTAACATTTAAGGGATGGTTAGGCAGAAGGCCATACAGAGGAAACAGAGAAGGACCTGCCAGAGATGGAAGACAAGAGTATGGGGTCATAGATCCCAAGAGAGTGTTTTGGGAAGGATAACATTAGCAACTGGGTCCAAATGCTGCAAAGCAAGCAAGTATGCATCGGGACTCCAAATTTTGGCAAAATTCAAGTGGAGAGAAATACAGCTGAGGTATAAATTCTCAACAGACTTAGTTTCTTAGGGTCTCATCCTTTTTGTTAAAATTATTTACAGGTACAAAAGTGTCAGATTCTCTGAAACACAAATTGGATTTGAAATTCCAAGGATTTTGGCAACAAGTGACATTGCTCTCCGCCTCCTACATACTCACTATGACCATGTCACACCGCTGCGCCCTGTTCCAACATCATTACGAGAATATACTGCCACAGTCAATCACTTGGTCAAGGATGAAGTTAAGTATGAAGAAACAGCAATCGACAAAGAGCTCCAAGAAGAGGGTAAACAACAAGAAAATGAGTCTAACTCTGTTCATGAAGAACAAACAAAATTTGAAGAACAAAGTGGTAGTGAAGTACAAACGGTAGGACACATTTTTGAAACATACATATTTTCTTCATGTAATAGGTGTTACTAGATTCCCTTGGAGCATTCTTTTTTTTTTTTTTTTTTAAGATTTTATTTATTTATTTGACAGAGAGAATGGTCACAAATAGGCACAGAGGCAGGCAGAGAGAGAAGGGGAAGCACGCTCCCCGCTGAGCAGAGAGCCCCATGCTGGGCTTGATCCCAGGACCCTGAGATCATGACCTGAGCCGAAGGCAGAGGCTTAACCCACTGAGCCACCCAGGCGCCCCACCCTTGGAGCATTCTTAAGATTTTTTCCTAAACGGGCGCCTGGGTGGCTCAGTGGGTTAAAGCCTTTGCCTTCGGCTCAGGTCATGATCCCAGGGTCCTGGAATCAAGCCCTGCATCCCGCTCTCTGCTCAGCAGGGAGCCTGCTTACCCCATCTCTCTCTGCCAGCCTCTCTGCCTACTTGTGATCTCTGTCAAATAAATAAATAAAATCTTTAAAAAAAAAAAAAAAAGATTTTTTCCTAAACAACTAGAAGTCGTCTGAAAGCCACTTTCTTGTCAGTAGCTCAATTTTGAATGTGTTTATTTTCTTCTTGCCTTCTATTAATAGTCGCTATTCATAGTTGAGCCTGTTGCTTCAGCATCCTAAAGTTCAACACAGGAGTTGCTCAGTTATATTTTAGGGACAACTTAGAAGCAAATTTAATTTTTATATATTGTATTTCAAATTCACTTAAGGGAACTTGTAATTATATGGAAACTTGAGGTAAATACTTTCACAAACTAAAGGATTATCTTACTTTCTTAGGTTTTGTAAGAATTTTATGAAGTAAAAGTGATTTTCTTAAAGTATTGTACTACTCTGAAAAAGTTGACATCTTTAGAGATAACATATTTGGGTAATTTAATAATCATATTTCTTTAGTCGTTTTCTGTTCTTTCCTATTTCTAGAATTTCCAAGCTACTTAGTTACTATCTTAGAATTGTCTCTTTAGAATTTTTCAGAATTAAGAAGCCTTTTTGTTTGGCCATAAACAATCTGCATTTTGGGGGAGGGGTTAGGAGGAGAGTGGTTGGGTTATGGACACTGGGGAAGGTATGTGCTATGGTGAGTACTGTGAAGTGTATAAACCTGGTGATTCACAGACCTGAACCCCTGGGGCTAGTAATACATTATATGTTAATAAAAAATAAAAAATTATTATAAAAAACACTAGAATTTTATACCCAGGGCATTGAAAGGAATAAAAGTACAGAAAAATTTAAACACACACATACACACACACACACACACACACACACACAGAACAATCCCTGGCAAAGAGTAGATGCCTAATCAATATTTATTAAACACATGAAAAAATAAGCAAATATATAAATTAAATTTTTTTTTTTAAATCTGCATTTTAGGAAGGACCAGAAATAGGTTTTCCTACAAGTGCCTAAGACATGATATGTGTTGTTTTATTGGTTTATTTTCTTTAAACACAGGGAAGGGCTAAGAATTAGATTGAATGTAAATTTGAATATAGAATAGGAATTACTAAATATTCTTAGAATATGTGTGGTTGAAAAATTCCATTTTAAATATCACACCAGAATAAAAAATTATAGAGATTCTTTATTAATATAGAAAATAGATATGACACAATGATCAATACAAAGAATAGTATTTAGAATATGATTATGACCATGTAAAAATGAAAAGGAATAGAGGAGGAGAACCCAGAAACCTGTATACAGCTGATATTTTAGAGAGGTGGGAAATAATTTGCTGTTCAAAAATTTGTACTTAAAAAGAACATTCTTTGAGCAATCCAATAGCTTTTAAAATTAAAAAAAAATTTACCTCTCTAGCTTCACTAGATAGAGTTAACAATATTTATAGTTCTCCTGCCTTTTCTGAACATATTGGATGATTACTCTCCTCATCCCCCTTAAGTCAGGCATGACTAGGACTTGCTTTAGCTAATAAGATGTGCGTGGAAGGGGCATACTGATTTCTACGGGAGGAGGATAAAGAATGAGTAAATGGGCCCTGAACTTCACAATAATTGAATATGCAGTAAAAAACAAAATGAAAACCCATTACCTTAAAATTTGACAGGATTTATGGTTGAACATTCATGAAAACAGAACAAATTAAAAACAAGGTAACAAAATTATTGTATGAAAAAGGTGTCTAAAAATGTTTGACCTTGATCTGATTCAAAATATTGGATAATTTCTCCCCCTCAAGTTCCTTGATTATAATTAATATTTAATTGAAAACCCATCAACATTTTATTCAAGAATTTCACATTACTTGAAAATTGTGAAATAATGATTAGAAAACATAATTTGATAAGATTACATGAATTTACATGGCTAACACAATTCTTTCTTATGCACGTATGTCTGTTAAAAAGGCCTTATGCTGTGATGATTTATTATAATTCTCTTAACATTGGAAATAATTTTATATTAAAATATAAGCATATAAATTCACTGTAATACCAAATAGTACAATTATAGATTTTCCTCAAGGTCTGTCCTTTGGTACAGTTAAGTTGTTTCCTTTCGTCTCAACTAGGGAGGTCAAAGCTACCAAATTAAGCTTACCTCAGTTCAAATAGCTCTTACCAATGTGTGTGCATTTGGTTTTTCTATTTTTATTTAATGCTTTATTGAACAGTTTTAACTTATAGTGATAACTAAAGGTATACCAATGGCTAATGTTGATAATGCCACAAAGGTATGCCCAGGAAAAGTTTTCTACCCACTGGTAAAATGCATGTTTCATGGAATATTGAAGCTGTCCTCAAGTAGGTAATCTAGGAAACCCAGAATAAAGATGAGCCGGCAATGAGTGATATGGCAGAAGTTACTTTATTTTATGAAACTTCTCCACAGCCTGGGAAGTTTGACCTACAATTGTGTGGAGGGTAGACAGGGAAACCTAGCTGGAGGGAACTCTATTAATCAGGCGGTTTCAAATGAGAAAATGGCCCCCAAATGAGTAACATTAATTCACTTAGCGCCTGTTTTCAGGAACCCAAGCTCTTTTTTTTTTTTTTTAAAAGATTTTATTTATTTATTTGACAGAGATCACAAGTAGGCAGAGAGGCAGGTAGAGAGAGGAGGGGAGGAAGCAGGCTCCCTGCTGAGCAGAGAGCCCAATGCGGGGCTCGATCCCAGGACCCTGAGGTCATGACCTGAGCCGAAGGCAGAGGCTTTAACCCACTGAGCCACCCAGGCGCCCCCCGGAACCCAAACTCTTATCACACCGAACAGGCGTGTGTGTATAGATGCTTATGCGTATGTGATCTGTCATCCTTCCAAAACGCCCACAGCATTCTGAGAAAGTTTATATGAATGATGCTAAAGCATGTATGAGTTCCACAGAAGCAGAAGAATCCCGCAGTAATAGTTAAGTGTGCGAGGCAGGAGGGAAAAGCCATCTGCTGTGCTGAGGGAGGATTGGTGGGGCCGCATCAAGCCTGGGGAGCAGTAACCGCTTGGTGTGAAGAATCCCCCAGGCACTTGCTGTGCTATGCTGGGTAGGGAAGGAGAGAGAGCAGATTTGAACAGTGGTCACTCTTGCTACGAATTCTGAACAGTGTAAGCCACCTTTTGTAAGTGTGGGTAGCCTGCAGAAGGCAAAAATCACTGGATATATAAAGAGAATCAGCCGCTCAAAAGGGGAGGATGAAGATAATTTGGAATTGGGGGGGGCATAAAAGAAAGGGTAGAAAGGAGTAAGAGACTGAAAATCTGTATAAAAGAAGTTCCAGAGATTGAGAAGGGAAAGATGGGTTTAATATAATAATTGGCTTGAGATTTGAAATTAGTTTGGTTTTTTTTTTTTTAAGATTTTATGTATTTATTTGACAGAGAGAAATCACAAGTAGATGGAGAGGCAGGCAGAGAGAGAGAGAGGGAAGCAGGCTCCCTACTGAGCAGGAGCCCGATGCAGGACTCGATCCCAGGACTCTGAGATCATGACACGAGCTGAAGGCAGTGGCTTAACCCACTGAGCCACCCAGGCGCCCCTGAAATTAGTTTTTATTTGTATTTCACGCTATAGATTAAAAAAATAACATTGAAGTTTTAAATATAAAAACAAATTAATCAAAACTCAAAATGATAGAAATATATGAGGAGAACATAGGAAAATTATTTTATTGTCTTTATAAGATCTTATCAGTGCATCAAAATCAAGACCTAAAAGGAGATTCACTGGATTCAAACATTTGTATAGCCAAATAAAACTCTCTATGAAGAGAGTTGAAAGATAATGAAATGAGAAACTACTTAAACATATAAAACAAGAGGTTAATATTTTAATATAAAAGAGCTTTTACAAATTGGTAAGATAATTTCCTAATGTAAAATTAGAGGACTTGAAAAAGCAGATGAGAGGAGAAATGCAACTAGCCAATGAAGGAATGAAAAGATACCGAATCAAGTAAATGATCAAATTAGAAGCAGCATTATATACCCTGTCTTCTCAGGTTGAGCATGAGGGGTAGAAGGCATTTTCACATACTGTTGTTAGATATGTGAATTTGTACAAATCTTTCTGAAGGGCAGTTTGGTACCATGTAAATGTACCCAATAGTGATTTTAATCTTAGTAATTTATTATGAAATAATATCACAAGTAAATAAAAATGTGTTACAATGTTTATTGAGATTTTTATAGTAGCAAATATAGTTCACAGAGTAATTATCAAATAGTCAACAGTCAAATATTAGTAGCCATTCAAAATAATGATATAGTTTTTATGTACTTCTTTTAAATTCTAAAATTTTAAAGATTTTTATTTATTATTTATCAGAGAGAGAGAGAGAGGAAGCACAGGCAGACAGAATGGCAGGCAGAGGCAGAGGGAGAAACAGGCTCCCTGCTGAGCAAGGAGCCTGATGTGGGACTCGATCCCAGGACGCTGGGATCATGACCTGAGCGAAGGCAGCTGCTTAACCAACTGAGCCACCCAGACGTCCCTAAATTCTAAATTTTTATTGAGATAAAATTGACATACCTATTTTCAGGTGTACAACATATCATTTGATATCTTTACTATGAAATAATTACCACAATAAGTCTAGTTAATATCCATCATCACACATAGTTACAAATATTTTCTTGTGATGAGAACTTTTAAGATATCTCTTAGGAACTTTCAAATATACAATATGATATGAATTACAGTTATCATGCTGTACATTATATCCCCAGGATGCATTTTATACCTAGCCTTTTTTTTACCTTTTAGCCATCTTCATCCATTTTACTCACCTCCTGATCTCTGGTAAATCTCTGCGTTTGAGTTTGTTTTGTTTTGTTTAGCTTCCACATATAAGAGCTCATCCAATATTTGTCTTTCTCTGACTTATTTCACATAATGCCTTCAGGGTCCATCCATGTTGTCACAAATGGCAAGATTTCCTTTTTTATGGCTTAATAATGTTCCATTGTGTATATATACCATGTTTTCTTTTTTTTTTTTTTTTTAAGATTTTATTTATTTATTTGACAGATCACAAGTAGGCAGAGAGGTAGGCGCGGGGGTGGGGGGGTGACGGGAAACAGGCTTCCTGCCGAGCAGAGAGCCCGATGCGGGGCTCGATCCCAGGATGCCGGGATCACGACCCAAGCCAAGGCAGAGGCCCCAACCCACTGAGCCACCCAGGAGCCCCTATACCATGTTTTCTTCATCCAATCATCCATCAGTGGACATTTACATTGTGTCTTGACTATGATAGATAATGCTGTAGTGAACATGGCGGTGCATACATCTTTCCAAGTTAGTGTTTTTATTTACTTTGGATAAATACCCAAGAGTGGATCATATGGTAGTTCTATTTTTTAATTATTTTGAGGAAGCTCCAGACTGTTCTTCATAGTGACTGCACCAATTTACATTCCCACCAACAGTGCACAAGGGTTCCTTTTTCTCTGTTTCCTTGCCAATCCTTGTTATTATCTTTTTGAAAATAGTTATCCTAACAGGTAAGAGGTGATATCTCATTGTGGTTTTGATTTGCACAGCCATGATGACTGGTGATCTTGAGTACCTTTTCATGTACCCATTGGCCTCTTTCATGTACTTAAATGTCTTCTTCAGAAAAATGTCTACTTATTTTTATATTGCATTTTTTTTTACTATTGAGTTATGTAGATTCTATATACTTTGAATATTAACCCCTTATCAAATATATGATTTGCAAATATTTTCTTTCATTTGGTAAGTTGCCTTTTCATGTTGTTGATTCGTCTGTTCTACAGGAGCTTTTTAGTTTTATATAATCCCACTTATTCATATTTGCTTTTGTTGCCTTTGTTTTTTGGTCACCAAGACTAATGTTAAGGAGTTTACCACCTATGTTTTCTTCTAGGAGTTTTATGGTTTTAGATCTTATGTTCAAGTCTTTAATTCATTTTGAGATAATTTTTGTGTATGATGTAAAGTGTTCCAGTTTCATTCTTTTGCATATGTCCATCCAGTTTTCCTAGCACCATTTCATGAAGAAACTGGTCTTCTTTCATAGCATATTCCCAGGTACTTTTTGTAAATTAATTGACCAGGCATGCATGGTTTTATTTCTGGGCTCTATCCTGTTCTGTTGATACATGTGTTTGTTTTATGCCAATGTAATACTGTTTTAATTGCTATAGGTTTGTAATATAATTTCAGATCAGAATGTGTGATGCCTCAGCTTTGTTTTTCTTTCTCAGTATTGCCTTGGCTAAGCAGGGTCTTTTGTGATTCTATACAAATTTTAGGATCATTTGTTCTATTTCTATAAAAAAATGTCATTGGAACTTTGATAGCCATCACACTGAATCTGCAGATTGCTTTGGCTAGAATGGACTTGTTAACAATATTAATTCTTTCTCTCCATGAACATAGAACATCTTTTCATTTATTTGTATTTTTAATTTTTTTATCAGTGTTTTATAGTTTTCAATATATGGGTCTTTTGGTTCCTTTGTTAAATTTATTCCTGGTATTTTATTCTTTTTGATATAATTGTAATTGGATTATTTTCTTGATTTCTCTGATAGTTTATTTTTAGTGTATAGAAACATTACTGATATTTGTATGTTGAGTTTGTATCCTGCAACTTTACTGAATTTGTTGACAAGTTCTAACAGGTTTTTGGTGTAGTCCTTAGTGTTTTCTATGTATAATATCATGTCATCTGCAAATAGTGGTATTTTTACTTGTTCTTTTGCTTGACTAATTTCCCTGGCTAGGGCTTCCAATATTATGTTGAATAAAAGTGGTAAGAGTGGGCATCCTTGTCTTGTTCTTGGTCTTATACAAAAAGCTTTTCAGCTTTTCAGTGTTGGGTATGATGGTTGTGAGCTTGTCATATATGGCCTTCATTATGTTAAGGTACATTCCCTATATACCTACTTTGTTGAACGTTCTTTTCAAAATGGCTGTTGAATTTTGTCGAATGATTTTTCAGCATCTACTGAGATAATCATCTGATTCTTATCCTTCATCACATTGACTGACTTATGGATGTGAACCATTCTTGTATCCCTGTAATATCCTACTTAATCATAGTGTATGACCCTTTTAATGTATTGCTGGATTCCCTTTGCTAATATTTTGTTGAGGATTTTGCAGCTATGTTTATCAGGAATATTGACCTGTAATTTTCTTGTGGTGTTCTTGTTTGGCTTTGGTATCAGGATAATAGTGATCTTGTAAAATGAGTTTGGAAATATTCCATTTTATTGCATTGTTGGAAAGACAATTGAGAAGGATTATTATTAATTATTCTTTTAAATGTTTGGTAGAATTCATCAATGAAGCCATCTGGTCCTGGATTTTTGTTTGCTAGGAGATTTTTGATTACTTATTCAATTCCTTACTATAAATTGATTTGTTCATATTTTCTGTTTCTTTAAGATTCAGTCTTGGCAGGTTGTATGTTTCTAGGAACATCCATTTCTTCTGGGTTGTATATTTTGTTAGTGTGTAATTGTTCAAAGTAGTCTCTTATCCTTTGTATTTCTATGGTATCAGTTGTAATGTCTCCTCTTTCATTTCTGATTTTATTTATTTGTTTCTTGGTGAACCCAGCCAAAGTTTTGTTAATTTTGTTTATCTTCTTTAAAAAATAGCTCTTTGAAAAATGCCATTGGTATTTTGATCGGTATAGCATTGAAAAGTATAGATTGCCCTGGGCAGCATAGACATGTTAACAATGTTTATTCTTCTAATCCATGAGCATGGAGTGCTTTTCCATCTTTTTGTGTCTTCTTTCTTTCATAAGTGTTCTGTTGTTTCTAAACTATAAATGTTTTACCTCTTTGATTAGGTTTAATCCTAGGTATCTTATGGTATTTGGTGCTATTGTAAATGGAGTCGATTCCCTTATTTCTCTTTCTACACTGACATTGTTAGTGTATAGAAAAGCAGCTGATTTCTGTGCATTGATTTTGTATCCTGCCACATTACTGAATTGCTGTATTAGTTCTAGTAATTTGGTGGTGGAGTCTTTTGGGTTTTTCATGGAAAGTATCATGTCATCTGGGAAGAGAGAGAGTTTGACTTCTTCTTTGCCAATTTGAATACCTTTTATTTATTTTGTTCTCTGATTGCTGGTGCTAGGACTTCTGGTACTATGTTGAACAGTAATGGGAGAGTGGACATCCTTGTCGTGTTCCTGATCTTCTTTTCCCCATTGAGAATCATATTTGCTGTGAGTACTGGGTGTTATATGCAAATAATGAATCATGGAACACTACATCAAAAACCAGTGAAGTACTGTATGGTGACTAACATAACATAATAATGATAAAAAAATAAAATAATACATAAATTAATACAGCCAAATAAAATCTAAAAATAAAAAAAACTATTTCATTGATCTTTTCTAATGTTTTCTTAGTCTCTTCTTCATTTATTTCTATCCTACTCTTCATTATTTACTTCTAATTTTAGGCTTTATTTGTTCCTTTTCTAGTTCTTGGAGGTATAAAGTTAGGTTGTTTATTTGGAATCTTTCTTGTTTCTCGATATAGGCATTTATTGCTATGAACTTCTGTTTGATAACTCTTCTTGTTACATCCCATAGGTTTTGGTATGTTGTGTTTCTATATTTATTCATCTCAAGGTGTTTTTTAAAATTTCTCTATGATTTCTTCTTTGACCCATTGGTTATTTGGTAGCATGTTGTTTAAGCACCACATATTAGTGAATTTTCTGGTTTTCTTCTTATAATTGATTTCTAGTTTCATATTGTGGTTGGAGAAGATGCTTGATATAAAATCAGTTTTCTTATATTTATTAAGACTTATTTTCTGGCCTACTATATCATCCTTGGAGAATAGAATGTTCCATATGCTCTTGAGAAGAATGTGTATTCTGTTGCGTTTGGTTGGAATGACCTATAAATGTCTGTTAAATCCGCCTGATCCAACATATTATTTAAGGGCAATGTTTCCTTATTGGTTTCTGTCTGAGTGATCTAATAATTGATGAAAGTGGGGTATTAAAGTCCCCTACTATTATTGTATTGCTCTCTATTTCTCCCTTAGATCTGTTAATAATTGCTTTCTGTATTTAGGTGCTCCTATGTTGGGGACATAAATATTTATGTCATGTATTCTTGTTAGATTGGCCCCTTTGTCATTATGTAATGACCTTTGTCTCTTATTAGTCTTTATCTTAACGTCTTTGATAAAATTGCAGCTACCTTATCTTTCGTTTGGTTTCCCTTTGCATGAGTATTTCTTTCCATCCCTTCACACAGTGTATGTGTCTTTACATGCGAAGTGAATCTCTTTTAGGCAGCCAATAGATAGGTCTTCCTTTTTTTTTTTTTTAAAGATTTTATTTATTTATTTGACAGAGAGACAGTGAGAGAGAGCATGAGAGAGGAGAAAGTCAGAGGGAGAAACAGACTCCCCGTGGAGCAGGGAGCCCGATGCGGGACTCGATCCCAGAACTCTGGGATCATGACTTGAGCCGAAGGCAGTTGCCTAACCAACTGAGCCATCCAGGTGCCCAAGTCTTCCTTTTTTATGATTTAGTCATTCTATGTCTTTTGACTGGAGAGTTTAGCTGGTTCACATTTGAAGTAATTATTAATAGGTATTTACTTACTGACATTCTGTTCATTGTTTTTTAATTATTTTGTAATTCCTCTGTTTTTTCTTCTTTTCTTGCTCTCTTCCTTTTGATTGATTCCTTGATTTGTAGTGGTATGCTTTGATTCTTTTCTATCTTTTGTGTGTCTCTAATAAGTTGTGTGCTTTGTGGATACTGTGAGGCTTATGTAAGACAACATATTTATAACAATCTATTTTAAGTTGATAACAATTTAAGTTTGAACACATTCTGAAACTCTATTTTTTTTTAAGGTTTTATTTATTTATTTGACAGACAGAGATCACAAGCAGGCAGAGAGGCAGGCAGAGAGAGAGAGAGAAGGAAGCAGGCTCCCCACAGAGCAGAGAGCCCAATGTGGGGCTCGATCTCTCAGGATCCTGGGATCATGACCTGAGCCGAAGGCAGAGGCTTTAACCCACTGAGCCACCTAGGCGCCCCTGAAACTCTATTTTACTCCTACCATGTTTGATGGGTTTGATGTCACCATTTACATCTTTTTACTTGTGTATTCCTTAGGAAATTATTGTAGTTATAGTTATTTTTACTGCTTTTTTATTTTGACCTTTTTAGTAGCTTTATGAGAAGTTGACTCACCATCTTTACGCCATTAATTATTCTGAATTTTACTATATATTTACCTTTACCAGTGAGACTTATACTTTCATGTGTTTTCCTGTTACTAATTAGTACCCTTTTATTTCAATTTGAAGAAGTCACTTTAACATTTCTTATGTATAAGGCTGTTGTAGTGGTGATGAACTCTTACCTTTTGCTTGTCTGGAAAGCTCTTTATCTCTCCTCCAGTTCTGAATGATAACTTTGCCAGGTATTCTTCGTTGTCAGGGCTTTTTGTTTTTGTTTGTTTCTTTTAGCCTAATAAATTGTGGCATTCCCGTCTGGACTGCAAACTTTCTGCTGAAAAAAATTTGCTCACTGTTTTATGGGGGCTACCTTGTATGTCATGAAATATTTTTCGTTTGCTGCTTTTTAGATTCTTTCCTTGTCTTTTACTTTTGACACTTACAATGTGTCTTGGTGTGGATCTCTTTGCGTTCATCTTTTTTGGAACTTTCTGGGCTTTCTGAATCTGGATGTCCATTTTCTTCCCCAGGGTAGGGAAGTTTCCAGTCATTATTTCTTCTAATAAGTTTTCTACCCCCTTCTCTTTTCTCCTTCTGGGGCCCCTATAATGTGAGTGTTGGTCTGTATAATGTCTGTGAGTCTCTAAAGCTATCTCCACACTTTCTCACTCTCTCTTTCTCTACTCTGATTGGGTGAATTCTACTGCCCTGTCTTTGAGTCTATTAATTGTATTTTTCAGTTAATTTATTGTATTCTTTAGCTCTGTGATTTCTATTCCACACTCTTGTATGTTCTTTGTTGAAAATCTCACTTTGTTCATCCCTTTTCCTTCTGATGCTGGTGAGCATCTTTATGACCTTTGTTTTGAACCTTTATCAGATAAGCCACTTATCTCCAGTTCAGTAAGGTCTTCTCTGAGGTTTTATCTTGTTTTTTCCTTTAGAATATATTCCTTTGTTTCTTCATTTTACTTGACTCTCTGTGTTGGCTTCTGTGCATTAAACAGCCACCTACTCCCGTCTTGGAGTAGCTTCATGTAGCAGATAAAATGTATCTTTCAACCCTGCCCTAGCTCTTCATTGTCTTTTAATCTTTTGCGATTGTACAAAGCAGGCTCCTTTATTTTTAATGGCTCTCAGTAGCTGAGAATGCACCAAGATCCATCAGTTTCCGGAAGATGAGGATCTCAATCAGCACCTAGTTTCAGGCTAACTGGAAGCCAGGCCTTCAGGCAGCAGTATGCAAATATACATCTTTTGGGGGAGTACTGGAAGAAGGATATTTTTGACTGCTCCCTCTCTGAGCTAAGCCCTGGGGTGATAGCCAGTTAAGACTTTCTTTTCAACTGTTTTTTGATGAACTCATGAACACAAGCCCACTGGCCACCATCTCCAAGCAATCAAGAGGTGTCCCCTGGGCAGCAGCCACAAAACCCAGGGAATTAGATGCAAAACTCAGGGCACCAAGCATGTGTACTAACTCAGCTCTGCTGGATACTGGTGCTCTAGAGCGAGCAGAGAGGCCACCCATTGCAGTCTCTGGACAGGATTACAGTGGGCCCTTGGACCTGTTTTTAACTAGAAGCCTGCCCATCAGGCTATGGCTGTTTAGATAAGCTTAGTAGGCCTCTTTCACAAAAAGACTAAGCTCCTGGATCTGTTTCCTCTCTGCTGTGCCCTGGGGAAGGTGCCAGTTAAGAACTCTTTCTCTATTTGTTACAGCCTTATGGGACTCGTGTGTGAGCCCTATTGGTCACCAAAGCCAGGCAATCTAAAGGTGTCCCCTTGGGTGGCAGCTGCAAAAATCACACACAGAAAAAGGTTACAAGCTCCTTTCTGGGAGATACTGGCATCTGGAGCTAGACGGAGGGAGAATGCTGAGATAGTGCCCACTGGTTTCTGTTTTTGAAGAGTAATTCAGTAGGTCCCTAGATGTGTGTTAAATTAGATGCCTGGCCCTCAGGCCTATACTTTAAGATAAGCTAATAAGCCTCTTTCACAGAAAGTCAAGGTGATTTTCAGTCAGCTGCTTCTGCACTAGGCCCTGAGGCTGGTAAGTCTTGGACTGGAAACTTTTAGCTCTTTCTCAGCTTGCTATGGCCTTGTGGGTTTTGTGGACACAAGCCCCATCTGCTGTCAGAGCTAGGTATTTTAGGAGCTGGTCTCTCAATTGCAGGTTTTAAGAGTTAGGGTGCTAGATATGGGGTTCAAATACTTCAGTCCTCAGAGAGAAGATGATGTTTATGTATTCCTTCCCAATTGTGGGTCACTGCGGGGAGGTGGGATTCATGGCAAGGTTGTGTCTCAGCCTTTCCTACCCACTTTGATGTAGGGTTTTTTTCATCCACCCAATGTGTGGGAGTCACTCAGCTTGTTTTGGGCTCCCCCCAGCCCCAGAGGAAACTGTATGTAGCTGTAGTTTTAATGTGTCTGTGGGAGGAGGTGGTTTCAAGATCCTCCCACATCATCATCTCGAATGGGAACCTATATACTTTTATGTAGAAAGATACTGAAAATGTATTGTTAAGATACTTATTCAAGTTACAAAACCACATTAGCCATAGGATTCTATTTTGTGAGGGGATTTCTGTTACTTGTTAATGCATAGAGTAAAGTCTGGAAGCCTAGTCACCAAACAGCGGCTGTTTTGGTGGTCAGGTGTGGGGAGTGTGAGAAAAGTGAGATGATTGTATATTATCAGTGATTTAAAAATTTTTACACTTCTGTATTGTTTGAATTTACAATAAGCAAGTACTGAACCCACATACATTTTTTTCACACATTACTTTTCTAATAGAAAATGAAACAATGTATTTCCTTTTTTGATTCTAAAGAGAAATTCGTAGGACTCTGTGATAACCCCGTTTGCTATTTTGTCATTGGGAAATTCTCTTACACCCATTATGCTCGTCCACTGCACCTAATTTCTCTTTGTCTTTTTTTTTTTTTTTTTAAGATTTTGTTTATTTATTTGACAGAGATCACAAGTAGGCAGAGGCAGGCGGGTAGGCGGGGCGGCAGAGTGGGTGGGTGGGGGGACCAGGCTCCCTGCTGAGCAGAGAGCCTGATGCGGGGCTCCATCCCAGGACCCCAAGACCATGACCTTAGCCGAAGGCAGAGGCTTAACCCACTGAGCCACCCAGGCACCCCTCTCTTTGTCTTTAAAGACTTACCTTAAATTTTACCTCATAAAGTTTTCTCCTTCAGGCTAAATTAGATGTCTCTACTCCATTCTTATTCTGCTTAACCTTAAACAATAATTATGATCTTGAGGACAAGCATAGTCTTGACAGAGTTCATATTTACCATAAGCACAAGGCCTGGTACATGGTTGGGGTTCAGTGGACGTTTATTGAATGAATGATGAAATAAGTGAATGAATGTATGGTTAAGTGATTAAAAGTAGGCCCTGACTTAAGTCTGATTTGTTGTGAACAACCTACATAAAAAAACAGCCACCCGTATCAAGGAATCAACTACTATCCACATTTAAGTTATTCTGTATTAGAAATGCTTAAGACCCTTTAAATTACAGTTAAGTGGGTGGGAACCACTTAGCTATGTTTAGGCAATCTTCAAGCTTGTCAGGAGAGATTCTCTGGGACCCTGTCCTCAGCAGTTCTGATCCCTTGTGTTCTGACATAATACAAGTGGTGATAGGGAGGCTCCACTTCCACCACCACGCCTCAGGAAGTGCTCCTTGTAGTCCTTTTGGAACTTAGAATGAATTTGAAGCTAAATATATGAAGGACAGTTAGGTTTGTATTCCTTATAATCACAGCAGTATAGGGACTCTCATAACCCTAAATGTCATTCTCAACACTTGTGTTTGGCAAGTGTATTCTTAATTTTTTTAATTGGCACGTAAATTCATGAAATTTAACTTTTATGTATCTGTGTACATGTGTTTAAGTGTATGTATGAATTAGGGACTACCTGTAACATCAGTAGGAAAACTTAGAATATTTTGAATTTAGAGGAAGAGATTTCTTTATTTTTACAACTTTATTTTTTCATTTAGGGTAAACTGCTTACCTTTAAAATTTTAGTTTGGCATATTTTAATATAGATTTATCTCCCCTTTTTAATGAATTTGGAGGCTGGTTGCAAGACAAATTGTTGGTATAATAATGCAGCAATTAGGGGCGCCCGGGTGGCTCAGCTATTTAGGTGTCTGCCTTCGGCTCAGGTTGTGATTCCAGGTCCTGGGATTGAGTGCCATGTCGGGCTCCTTGCTCAGCAGGGAGCCTGCTTCTCCCTCTGCCTGTCTCTCCCGTTGCTTGTGCTTGCATGCTCTCTCTCTCTCTGACAAATAAATAAAATCTTTTTTAAAAAATGAAGGAATTACCCAAATACTTGAGATGCATGTGATATGTGATATGATCACACAAAAAAAGCATTTAGTACCTTGTTAAAAAAATTAATTCTCTTAGAAGATGAGCCAATTATTTTTCCCCTAGGTCTATTAAGAACTTCACCACTAGAGGGCTCTTAGTACCATATTTTAGTTAATTTAAATTTAATAATAACACAATAAAATTATAGGTATTGGGTAATCATCTTCCCAATTTATATATCTTAGAAACTTTTTAGAAAGGCCTAATTTAAATATCACGCATTTATGAGAAGTTTTTTTAAAAAGACAATAATCACCTTCAGAAATCTTGTAGTGATCTAAGGGGTATGCATGATATATGGGCCTTTGAACTTTTCAAAGTTCAAGTTAAAAATAGTCTTTGTCTTTAAGATACTCTAAAAAGATAGAAGATTTAACATAAATATGAGTGGATATATATAAAACATTACTAAGTACCTTCTATAAGAAACTCAACATGATCTTTATTTTCAATGAACTAAAATTAATGAGTGAACTAAATGAATGAACTAAAAATCTTATGGAGAACAGTAAATGAACTAAAAATCTTGTGGAGAATAGTAACAGTTACCATACATTCTGATATGTGCAACGAGAGAGATTATGGATGGAGTTAAGAGATCACATTTAATCCAAAAGAAAAACAGTGAAAAGAAGTCTTCTCTGATGAAGTAATATTTGAAGTAAATCTTTTGATAGGCATGGAGAAGTTTAGATGAGAAGGAAAGGAAATTTTTCTGGTTATGGAAAAAAGTGTAAAGATGTGAAATATCCTTAGAGATTCAGGTACTCCTTGGCATCATTATGGATAAATTAAAAATCCATGAGAATGACCCATGTAAAAATATAGCTTTAACATTCAAAGACCTTCAGCTTTCCACAGATCTGCTTCAGTGACCCATTTCCATGGTCATACCCTGGAACTTGTGCTTATTTCTTTACTCAACAATTTTTTTTAAAAAGATATTATTTATTTATTTGACAGAGAGAAATCACAAGTAGGCAGAGAGGCAGGCAGAGAGAGGGGGGAAGCAGGCCCCCTGCCAAGCAGAGAGCCCGATGTGGGGCTCGATCCCAGGACCTTGAGATCATGACCTGAGCCGAAGGCAGAGGCTTAACCCACTGAGCCACCCAGGCGCCCCTCAACAAATATTTTTTGAATGTCTACCTGTGTATGCAGATACTGTTCTTTCCTCAAAGGACAGTGATGAAAAGACAGATGAGATTCTTGCTCTCATGATTTATATACAAGTCATAGGAAACCAACAATAAATAAGAAAAACTGGAAAACAGGTAGTAATAAATGTCATGTACAGAATTAAACAGGATTATGGGAGTGACTGGTGGTAACTGGATTGGGTGGTTGGGGAGGGCTTGTATGATGAATTATTATTTAAGCTGAGAATGACTAGGAGGAATCAGCTATGTAATAGGGTAAAAATATTCTAGTCCGAGAGTACAATTACTACAAAGATCATGAGACAGAAATAAGTGCTAGGTAAGATGGCCAGTAGCCTGACATATGGTGGAAGAAGGCAAGTGGTATATGATGACATCAGAGAGGAAAGCAGAAGCCAGAAGAAGCAGGGCTTTGCAGGCCAGAGTAAGAAGTTAAGGTTTTATTGTAAATGCAGTGGGAAGCCATTAAGGGTTTGTAAGAGGGAGGGTGGCATGATGTGATTTATAGCTTTGCAAGGTTATTCTGGCTACTACGTAGAGAATGGATTGTGCGGGGCTAGAATAGAAGCCCCCAGCATCTGGTTAAATAGCAGTGGGGAGGCATTAGAAGCAGTGGTGCTTGGTCAAAGGTCGTAGTAAGAGAAATGGATATTTTAGGGACATGTTTTGCAGGTAAAATGAACAATCTTGTGGAGTTTTTATTTTGGGAAACTAAGCAGATGGTGGTACAGTTTACTGAGATGCATAGAAACGGGCTGACCTCGTTGAGAGTGACAGTGAAACAAAACTTTTATTTTGGGCATGGTACTTTGGGGACACACAAATGGAAATGTCAGGTAAGTTATGTGAGCCTGGAGCTCTGAGCAGTCAGGCCCAGCGCCATGTCCCCATGCACATTATGCCCTACACTTCTAGACTTGAGCAGTACTGAGGGTGGGCGTCCCGAAGAGCATCGCTAGCATTGATCTGGAAACCACTGGCCTGCTGGTGATATTAAAGCCACAGGAATAAATGAGACTTCAGCAGACTCAGGATATTCATTCTTAGCTTTTAGACAAAATAAAGCAAATGACACTGTTTTCAAAATTCATTTTAATTCCTTATGAAGAGCCAATTCCAACAATTTGTTCTGAAGCTCTAAATGTAAATCACCTTTTGATGAAAAAAAAAATGGACTTCAGGTCAATGAACTTCCTTTATATAGATGTTCTTTTGATGGACAATAGGATTCTAGACCAATTTGTATTGAGTGCTGATGTTTTGCAGCTCTGCAATATCAAGATCACCAACTGTACTGGTAATTGTTGATGTCAACATATACTTTCTCATCAACTACTTGCATGAGTTTTGTGGCTTTTGATTGGCTTAGCTCTGTTTTTACATTGAAATCTTTTATCCGTCTGGAATTTATTTTAGTGTAAAGTAGGAAGAATCTAAGTTTATTTCAAATCTTAACCAACTGTCTCAAAACACTTATCACATGAACGTAGGTTTTTCTTGCTGGTCTAAAATGCCAAATGCTAAACTCCCAAGTGGACCATGAGATCTATTTCTGGAAACTCTGTTTTGGTTCCACTGATCTTATTCATGATCCAGGTTGTTTTATATCAAATTCAAATTCTATATGTATTAAAAATTTTCCATTTTACAACATCTGTACATTAACTTACAATGAAAAATGCTAGGGTACTGTGAAGTTCTTCCCATATTATAAGCCAATTCCTGTATCTACTGAGCCCAGGTCTCACTGAAAAGTTATAGTTCAGCTCCCTTCTGTTTCATATTCTGTCAATGTTTCCAGGCAGTTTTTAGCACATATTGTTTTTATAGATTTATTACACGTTTAAATTTAGCACAATTCAAGTAAAAATTCCAGTTGGTAATTTTTTGAGACTTGACAGAACAGTGCTAAAGTTTATTTGGAGAAGGAAAAAAATCTATGGAAAATAGCCAGTTTTGTAAAAACGGTTATGATGAAACAGGACAAACATGATCATATGAAGAAAAAAGGGTTTTTTTCAGCTTCATAGCCAACTGACACAAGGAACTTCATAATGTATGAGACCAGGAAGGATTATATGGTCAGCAGGTGCAGTTTGGAGATGAAGGCTTTTGCAGGAGTGTGTTCTCCTGGTGCAGCTGCCAGGACAGCAAGACATTAGGGAGCAGTTAGCAAGATTAAGGAGCTTGCACTACCACGTAAACTGACACATTGCTTCCGGCATTAAGTGGTCTAGCTTCAGAAAAAAGTCAGTTGAGCTAAAACAGTAACATAAAATAGTAAAAATTCTGACTTAGGTGAAGTCAGTGTATTCAATACAAGATTATCCTATCATGTGATAAATTTGAGGCTGATAAATCCCTACTGTTGCATGCCGTGGTACTGTGGCTATCAAGGGAAGAGTTCCTTGGAAAAACCTACATTTTTAGATTTCCTGCAAGGCAAGAAACCAGTTTGGTCTAAACTCTAAAGAATTCTCAACTTTTTGAAGATGTGAATTTTGGCCCAATACCTTTGGTATTTTTAATGATCGTAATCCTTCCTGCAAGAAAGAAATGCAACTGGCTTTTTAATGATAATGTCAAAGGCCACCTGGATGTCCATGGGCACCTCAAATTCAGCACATTCACAATCGAATTCATTACTCTTCCCCAAACCTGTCCTTCCCTCCTTGTCTTTTCCTGATAACTATCACCAGGCACTTTATCACCGAAGCAGACACCTGAGAATCAGCCTTCACCTGTCCCTTATCATCTGTATCAAGTTACCATCCAAGCTATGTTGATTCTACCTCCATGTCATCTCCCATATGTGCTCCTTCTAATGAACCTGATCGCTTCTACCTTGAGTTAGACCCTGATCCTTTTGGGACTTCTTACTCTCCACTAAGGAATCCATTCATCAGCTGGCCACCAGAATACTCTGCAAATGCAAACTTCTTCACGCCACTTTCCCATTAAGTCCTCTCTAGGCTCCCTTTTACCCATAGGAGAAATTCTAGTCTTCAGAGTGTCATCTAAACTCTACACTCTGGCCCCTCTCTCCAGCTTCAGATTTTTACACCTTCTTAGTATGTCTCACCCCAACCATACCTGAGTACTTCAGGTGCTTGGAACCCTATTTTGCTTCATGCCTTTCTGCCCTCACTCACACTTGGAATTCTGTCCCGCCATTTTTTTTCAGGAAGCCTAATTATCTTTCAAGATTTAGTTCAAACTTTACCACTTTGGGGTAGCATTTCCTATTTTCACTCACTCATGCAATATTTTCCCCAACAGAATTAACTGTTCTTTATACTCCTGTTATGGACCCCCTGACTTTTTACTACAGTAGCCACAAAACTGTAGTGTAACTATTCCTTTACCTGCTTTCCTTAATAGACTGGGAGCACCTTGAGTCAGGGACCTTGTCGTTTTTTTGTTGTTTATTTCTAGTATCTGGCAATACCTGTACAATTTAGGCACTCTGTGAAAATTCTTTGAATGAATGAGTCTGTAAATGAGAAGTTTCCGAAGTGCACGGAATGGGTTGGCAGAGAAGGCAGTAGTGTAAAAGTGCTCAAGAAGATGACAGAGGGCAATACAGTGACAAGAATGATGGAAAAGATAATTTATTATTTTATAAAGATTTTATTTATTTGACAGAGATAAAAAGTAGGCAGAGAGGCAGGCAGAAGAGATGGGAAAGCAGGCTCCCCGCTGAGCTGAGAGCCTGATTTGGGGCTCGATCCCAGGACCCTGAGATCATGACCCAAGCCAAAGGCAGAGGCTTAACCCCCTGAGCCACCCAGGCACAGATTATTATGATAAATTATTAAGGGAGACTGGGCACTGAATGGTGGTTGAAGATGAGAGAGATGAAGGGATTAACTAGCTTCTGACTAAAATTCTGGTACAAGACTTTTCTAGTGCTCTAGAAGTACAGATAGTATAGGGGTCAAATGAAGTTTGCTGGATATTATCCAGTTTGCAAATATAAACACACATAAACCAAAGTTTTACAGTGTATACAGCCTTACTATATATAAAATTATTTACTTCTATTATTTTGACTCTTAAAATAGTAATTTCCCTAAGCTTCAGTTTCCTTTTTTGTGTAAAATGAAGATATAGCCATCTCTTAGGATTGTTTACAAGATGTGTTATTATGTCTGGCACACAGTTCAGTACCAAATATGTTGTTAGAGCAGGAATTTGAGACCCAAAATGGTTCAAGGATTTCCTCAAGGTTACAAATGTAAGTTAGTGGCAGATTTAGATATACATAAGGAGATCTTATGTCCTCCTATTGAAATACTCATTTTACTACTCTACAGTGTAGTATCTTATACCTTATTTGATGCATGGCATCTTTAATTTCCTTGAGAGGCTCACCCAAAAGCAGGCTTTGGAATTAGTCTATCAGAGAGCTGTTTGCCAAAATCAAGGAAAACCTAAAACTTGGCTAAAATCAAAATGCAAATATAAATAACATTTTTATAGCTTGCATTGCTTCCTAGTCGATTTTATACTTGAGGATTGTCATCAGAGAATCTGAGCAGTCTAGCTCCTGCCCTCGTGAGGTTCTGTGGAGATATGCTCTCATTTCCACTGAAATTTAAAATACTGTTTTTGAGTCCACTTTTTCTGCCAGAGCAAGTGTCAGTTTGGGGCCCAGAAACTGAGGTAGCAGGCATCTGAAGTGGGAACTGAAGTGGGGAGAGAATGAAGAGTGAATCTGGGCTGCAGCAGACACAGTCACCCTTCTGTCCTTGTGTTTTCTGTAGAGTTTTGTCCAGGAAGAATCTGAAGCCACAAAATGTGAACTGGAGATGAAATTATTAAGTGAAACAGTCTTATCAGGTATTCTTCTAAATTATGTTAGTAGAATTTAACTTTATTGGGATTTTCCAGCTTACAACAGAAACGCAGATGTTGCATTAAAAAGTTCAGATGTTGCAGAAATATATGTCACGTGAAAATTCTTCATAATCGCTCTTCAAAATAACCAGTATTAACAAAAATTTCTCCTGTTTGTATTTCTTCTCTTTGTAGCTCTCTTTTGATTTTTAATGAAACCATGAAATAGCATACAAATGTTTGAAAATTACTTTTTTATCAATAATAATTTGTAATTTTATATAGCATAGTCTATAGACATATATAGAACATAATGCATATTTTACTTTAATGAATATGTTCAACACTGTCCTAGGTCAGAACATATTAATAACCTTTTTAGTAGCTGTATAGTTTCATCCCAGTAATGGAACATTATTTAAATCTTTATTGATGGTAAGGTTATTTCTAATTTTTTATTATTACAAACAATGTTGTAATGAATATTCACAAATACGTGCATAACCATAAATTTCTCAACCCTTTTGTATTCAATCTTATCTTGAAAAATAACAATTGAAGAGAGTTTAAAAATGTCAAAGTGATAGTGATGTCTAATTTGCATATCTTTTAGTTTGAGATGTATGTAGATCACTTCCCAGGAACTTCTAAGGAATCAATTTCTATAGACTTTTTAGCATATTTTTCATAACATATTTCTTGTCTACTTCTTCACTTTTCCCAACACAATTTTGTTTCAGCAGCCAACTAGGTTTATATCTTCAAAATTTTTCTATAGCCCTGAGGAGGTTAATTTTCCTATTAGAATTAGGATACTAGAGTCAGTTCATGAACTTCTGCCAATAATACTGAGGTTTTCTATATGCTAATCCCCAAATAATATATATGTTAATCCCCTAATCATAAATGTCTGAATTTGGATACAGTATTCTTTTTCTTTCTTTTTAGGTAAATGGATTATTAACTACATAAATTTGAAATTAAAGTCAGCATTTTATTGAAGGTATACAAGGGAAAAAGAGCAATTGCTTAATTGGAATTTTATTTGCATATTGTCATTAATTTTCAGTGTCTGCTGTCCATGGGTTAAATTCAGTGACTTCTCAGTGTGCTTCCTTTAATGGGAGAGGAAAATTAAAATGATAAATAACAAGACTAACACTTCCTAAGTTTTACTGTATGTCTGACACCAGTTCTAAGCTTTTTACATGTATTAACTACAACTCCCCAAATTCAGTAGGTAGATATCAATATCTCTTTTGTAGAAGAAGGAGAGAAAAGACATGTTAATTAGCATATCTTGCATAAGGTTACATAGTAAGTAAGGAGTAGAACCTATAAGCAGTCTGATTTCCCTTATCTATCTACACTGGAAAGACTTTTGGTGGACAGGTGGGAATGGTCTTAGTGATACATGATTTAAAATATTCCCTTGATTGTACACTGAGAATTATGGAATTAGAGAATTTCCCCATAAAATTTCTATACAGAAGGGATTATCCAATACAGTTTTTCACTTTAAAGCCTCTGTCTCCCCCCCTTTTTTTTTTAATGAGCTGGACCTGTTTTTGTTGGAAAAAAAAAAGGTTAGCTTTAATATATGGATGAAAATTTTATGTTTTTCTCCATTTTACTTTCTTCTTTAAGATTTTTAGCCCCCTAATGTCCAGTTTAAAAACTTTAATTTGTCCGGTAACAAACTTTGTGTTAAGCCACTTTTCCTTATTTTATAATGAAGGGTAGCAAAATATGCCACCCCAAAATATGCCACTTTGGCATAAGGATATTTTAAGTTAAGGACAATTATAAAGATGCAGATGCAAGAAAAGCTGCCTACCCTCCCCCTATTTGCCTAAAAACAAGACATAAATTTCAAAGAGTGTCACTCCTCTCTCTACCAAGAGTGACAGTGGTTAATGCCCAGATTTAACTTCAGACCTATCAGCCCAGAGAGGAGACCAGAAGAATCTGCATAACGAACTTTACTAACTAGTCCTTTTCTCTACAGTCAGAAACCTGAAACTGGTTTCCTTTGTCTTGTCATTTCCCCACAAATTTGTTGTTCTTAGTTGAAGATGCTGTATAAGCCAGAGTTCTGAGCCACCTCTTAAGTTACTCATTTTTCCCTGGGTAATCTCCCATGTTTACATGAGGTATTCATATTAATAAATGAGTGGTTTATTTCCTCTTGTTCTGTCTTTTGTATAAAAGTTCAGCTGAGAACTCAGAAGGTAGAGGGAAAATTATTTTTCCTCCTCTTGTAATCCAGTGTATTTTTGAAGTTATTTTAATTATAACATGCTTATTAGATACACATTCTTTAAAAGTGTTGGTATATAAGCTATAAATGGAGCCCTCCCCTTTAGCCTATCATTATACATGCTTATTACTACTTTGAAGGTTAGCTTTGTGAATAGTTTTGAATTAACCACTTTTTGATGTTTTAGTAGCTAAATAAAAACTTCATTTCCAGAATTTTTTCCTCTCTCTCCTAATGCCAGATTGTTGCAATCTATTTAGAAACTGAATTAATCTGATTAATTTTAGCACAGTTTTTGCTGATAAAGAATGCTAATGAAAAGCCATATATCTTTGAAGACAATGAGGTTGATTTATGCCAATTCACAACCCTCGGTGGAGTGTACCACTTGGATATTTTGGAGCTTCCCCCGCAGTGTAAACCAATGAAAGGCTGGATGATTGTGGAAGTAGGTTGATTTTTTAATCAAATTTATGAGTAAAATTATTTCTCACACTTTTATCTTAAATGATCTAACATCTAATGAAATTTAATCTATTAAGGAAGCATAAAGGGAAAACTAATTTTAAATAGTGTTGAATTTATAAAATTTGAATCCAATATTAAAGGAAAGAACTCTAAAATAATATGAATTTTAAAACTATGATTCATACATGTTAATTGTAAACCTATAGCACTATATTTAGATTGTGCCAGTTTGCTCTTAATAATGATAGTCTATTTAAGATGCTGACAGACTTTTTCTGTAAAGGGCCAGATGGGGTATATTTTCAGCTTTGTGGGCATACCAGCTCTGTTGCAGCTTTCAGTACAGTAAGACAGCCAGATGTAAATGAAAACTTTATTTACAAAGACTGGTGGAGGACCAGATTTTTTTAGGGGCCATAGTTTGTGTACTCTGGTCTAGATCTGTGGTTCCTAACATGTGGTCCCTTGACCAAAAGCATTAACATCATCTGGGAATTTTCTAGAAATGCAAATTCAGGGGCCTCATTTTAGTTTTACTGAATCAGGAAGTCTAGGGATGAGGTTTTGCAGTCTGTGTATTAGCAAAACACACCTTAAAGTTTGAGAACCACTGGTCTGGATCCTTGGTGTATAAAGTGTGGTCCATGAGCCAGCAGGATCAGCATCAGCTAGAAATGCATAATCTGGTGCTTCTCCTCAGATCTGCTGAATCTGAGTGTTAAGAAGACCCTCAGGTGATTCATGTGCACATTTAAGTTTGAGAAGCACAGATCCAGGTGATGGCACTATTGCTGATGCACGTTCCACACTCTTAGTAAGGATGTCAGTGACAACAGTTGCTATATCATTTTTGAAGGACTTCCTCACTCCTGTTTCAGTAAATAGTAACATTTGCCCTGGTATTGACTTGGTTTATTTTAACTTACTTCATGGTAGCTTGTGTCCCAAATACACCCTGCTATATTGTCATAGCCCCTTTCTCCTTCTTTGTTCTCTAGCCTTTCTGAATTCTCCCCCTCCCTCTCGTTCGTTCTCCCCTTCCCTCTAATTCATTCTCCTCTCCTTGTCTCTCTCTCCTCCAGCATATCATTTACATAGACTATCAGCCACTTCTCACTCGCAGTTCTACCATTAAGAACCTTGGTACTTTCTCATCATGGAGTGGCATTTGTCAATTTTTATTTTCTTCCCCATTATCACCACTCTAAGGAGCCTTTGTAGGCATTTTCTTTCCTAGCCATCCACCCCATGAAATTTTAATACCATAGATATACAATGTATTTGTGTATGTACTAAATATATAGCTGTGCTTTACACCTAAAAGAGTATAATTTTTTTCATGCCCCCCCAAACTAATTTTCACCCCCTTGGGGATGATACTGCTATTCCTTTCCCATTCTCCCCACAAGTGAGAATGTATTTATTAGAGCATGCCTGGGGGAGATAACCTGGTCTGTAGCTACTTTGAACAGTCTATTTGAATCAGTTTTTCCTACCTCTGTGTTGCTTGAAGGACAGTGGGGAGTCAAAGAAAGGCATCCTTTGGTGAAGGTAGGCCTTCAAAATTCTTTATCAAGGCTGGGGTTTCTAAGAATTCACTCAAAGATCTTTTCTTGAATTTTGTTGGTGTCCTCATATCATCATTCCGTGTTCTCCATTGAGCTCAAAGTATCCTCTTTACAATTGTTTTTCTCTTTTGCAACAAAGAGGTCTTCTTCCTTTTATTCAAGTGTCTTTTCAATAATTTCCCACCTCCTCTAGAATTTTTTTTTTAATTTATTTGACAGAGATCACAGGTAGGCAGAGAGCCAGGCAGAGAGAGGGGGAAGCAGGCTCCCTGCTGAGCAGAGACCCCCCCCTCCCCCATGCAGGGCTCGATCCCAGGACCCTGGGATCATGACCTGAGCTGAAAGCAGAGGCTTTAACCCACTGAGCCACCCAGGCGCCCCCTCTTCTAGATTTTTAACCCATCCAGTTTTTCCTCTATTTTTAATCAGTCTTAATCTTCCCTACCCTTCCTTCCCTAGATCCTTCTCTGCTATGTTCAAATAATGGACAGATCTCCTCCATCCCAGAGAGATCTGCTGTTGACTTAATTTACTTTCTCTCTCCAGCTTTATTGAAATGTAATTGACATAAATCATTGTAAAAGTTTAAGGTGTACCAACGTGATGATTTTTTTTACTTTCATCCATTCGCTTCTATACTTCTCAAAAGTATGTTTATACTCCTTCCCCTCTTTACCTACACACCCTAACCAAGGTATTAGAATATGGGATTTAGAATCCTAGAGCTCTGTTTTTGAGTTGTAATGCCTCCTTGAAGTCATTTTGTAATCTTTGGCAAATTATTTGATTTCTTTAAGTCCCAGTTATTTCTGTTAAATATATGTTTTATAAGATTACTTGGAGGAATAAAATGATTAGTAAATCCCAACGTAGAACCTGGACCAGAGGAAGAGTCTGTGATTCAGATTTGGTGATTATTTTCCTCCTCAATCATTATCTTTTAATTTTGTTGTGAAATTTTGTTAGTAATCTTTAGTAAATGAGACTGATCTTCAATACTTAATAACTACATACAGTTTACTCAGCAATATTTACATCTTTACTTGTTACCAGTCAATGTCTAACTTGATATTATTTTGGTCGTTTTTAAAAGATACTCAAAGAAGGATTGCAGAAATATATATATCCTCCAGGAACTACGGAAGACGTTGAAACAGAAAATGCTTTCCCACCCATAGAGGTGACACTTGAGGTTCAGGAGAATGTAATCTTGTTTGAGGACCCTATGGTTGCAAGGTGGGATGCTGAAGGTACAGCAATACTGTAATCAACTTTGATAATTATGTAATGAAAAGAGCTCTAACACAAATCCTTAAAACAGAAACTACAGTGTGTAAACTCCGCATTTCTAATCTTATACATTTCTATGGCAACTCTAGTGTGTTTATTTTGTTTGCTCTTGATGGAAATGAATAGGGATTGGAGTTTATGCATTGAATGTTACAACTGTTAGTTCCTGAAGTCTTACATAAGTGAAAAACCTACTCTCTCCTGAAATGAGTACATAATTCAGATTGGGGTGATTAAAATTTATTTTAATGTTAATAACTTAGAAATTTCAAATCTTATTACAGACAAGTACTGGAGATAGGGAGTGGGCCATTAGGAAACCTGAGACAGATGAATACTAGCCACTTCCTGCCTCTTTATAACTTTTGATTGTTGAACCATGGGAAATTATTGGTTATCCAAAATGTGAAATAAATAACAAAATCAGAAGTACCAGCAGAGATACTAGCTAAGGATTTACTAATCATTAACAAATACCTCATTTGGGGTTGGCGGGCTCAATTTTGAGAAGTCTTGGTCTGGTAAATTAATGTATGCAGGTTTGAGGCTGCTAGAAGAAAGAAGTATAGCTTTACTTTTAATGTGAAGCATTTTATATTCATATTTGTGGAAGAATTTACTGAGTTTGTGACAGGTTCAGAACAGATCACAAAGGCACAGAGCTATTAATCCATTTATGTAGTCAAAGGAGCAGAGAATTTAGGAATTTCTCTACCAGAAAAGATAAGTGTTATGCAGTTTTAACTTTTTTTATGATGGCTACAGTAATCCACATTTTTGGTTGTGTATACCTAGGCACAAGATATTTATATTCTAGGGGCGCCTGGTTGGCTCAGTGGGTTAAGCCTCTGCCTTCAGCTCAGGTTCTCTGCTCAGCAGGGAGCCTGCTCCTCCCCCCCTCTCTCTCTGCCTGTCTCTGCCTACTTGTGATCTCTGTCAATCAAATAAATAAAATCTTTTTTAAAAAAGATATTTATATTCTAGATAAAAATTACGAATTCATAACAGTATAGTTCCATCAATACATTAAATTACAAAATCTGTCAAAATAAACAATTAGGTAATTTCTTCCCTTCATGTTGCTTTAGAAGTTTCATTTTTCCTTTAATGGTAATGTTTTTAAGTATTTACTCTGTTAAAAATTAGTCACACTAAGTTAGAATTGACAAGATAAGTTATCCCACATGATTCGGGGAAATATAATGTGTAAAATTTGTCTCTGACTACAGCAGTAGTATACAACTCCAGTAATTCTTCCCATGGGGAAACTTTTTTCCAGGAAATACTAAAAATTAGAGAATTTATTTGTAGGTGATACTTAATTTTTACCTTTAAAAAATTAATTTTATTACTGTAAAAATGAATTATGAATCCCTTACTTTGTCAACATAATTGTATGTATTATATTGAATTTCAGAGTTAAAAATAGTGAGTGGATCCCTCATGTGAGGAGAAAGCCATGTGGAGATGGATAAGTCATTCGAGGGAAGGGAATGACTCGTGTATTCCATAATTATGCTACACAATAAGAAATACAGGATAAATGGGACAGATTTCCTTCCTCTAGGAGTTTTCAAAGTTGTAGGGGAGGAAGACAAGGAAAAACTATCTAATATGACACAGAAAGGTGCTGTAATAGGTAGAAGTGTTATGGAGCAGCCCAGGGGGTCCACCTGGAGCATTAAGAAAGGCTTGTCTTGGTATAGAATGTTGAACCGAGCCTTAAGAGACTAAGAACATTGGCATGCAAGTGTTTGTGCGGACGTACATTCTCCTTTTTCTTGCGTATATACCTAGGAAGGAACTGCTGGGTTGAATGGTAAATTTATGTTTAACTTTTTAAGAAGCTGTCCAGTTGTTTTTCAAAGTAACTGTACTTTTTACATGCCTGCCAGTATTACAGGAGGTTTCCCACCTTTCACATCCTTGCTAACATTTGTGATCTTTTTTATTCTAGCCTTTCTAGTGAGTATGAAGTGGTATTTCAGGGGTTTATATTGTACTTCCCTAATAACATCATGTGGAACATCTTTTTGTACGTGTTTATTATCCTTTACTGGATTTTCTTCAGTGAAATGTTCATCCAGATCTTCTTCCCATTTTCAGATTGGGTTGTGTTTTATTATTAAGTTGTAAGAGACACAAAAGACCACCTACATATGATTGTATTTATATGAAAAGTCCAGAAAAGACATCTTTAGAGACAGGAAGTATATTAATGGCTGCCTGTGGCTAGAGGTGAGAATGGGAGTAATTAACTATAAAATGGACATGAGGGAACCTATGGAGAGAATAATAATGTTCTAAATTGGATTGTGGTAATGGTTGCACAACCGGGGGAATTTACGAAAATATATACTTAACACAGGTGAATTTTAAAGTTTTTTGGTGGTTTTTGTTTTGTTTTGTTTTGTTTTAAACAAGATGAGAGATTCTCTAAAGGATTGATTAGGAAGAAAGGACTGCGTGTGCAGAGGCTCAGTGGATGATGCTGTTGGGGGAGGGGGAAAGCATAGCTAAAACCAGGTGTCAGAAGTGCAAGGGGTGAAGCCAGAAACACGAGTCTTTATTCTGAAGGCCTTAGATACCATGCTGAGGAGTTCGGATTTGATCCTGTAGCCAGGAAGAACCTCCCAGCAAAAGTGGCTTTTTGTAGAGATTCTCTGCTGAATGTAAAAGATCAATTTATACACCTTTGCAGTTATTTGGGTCATTCCATTCATCTCATTTTTTGTATAGAAAAAATGAAACTGTTACTTTCTTCCTTATTATGCAGGTAAACATTGGCAAACTGATGGCATCAGCAATGTCTCTTACAAACCAGAAGACAGACTTGTAACATTCAGCCTAGAAACGCTTGGCCCTGTTACCTTGATTCAGGATGCTCATATTAACATGCCATTCCAGTCATGGGAACTAACACCACTTGATGTGGATCAAGTACTTTTGACTGTGACTACAGTATTTACTACGATTCAAATACAAATTAAGGTAAGTCACAGAGAGTAAGTCATATGAAAGAGGTAAACCGCTTGATGACAGTTAAAGTATGTCAAAGTAATCAGTCACTGGTGATTGACATATTGAAATGTTACAAGTGTATTTAAAATACACTTTGAGCCATAATTTCTAAATGAAATAGTGATTGGATAGGTAATAACATACAACAAGCAAAGTACAAACTTGCACCCTTTAGTAGAAATAGGCCACTTAGTGAAGCTACAAGCCTGTTGCAGTTTTTGATCCACTCTAAAGAGGCTTCCTCTTTCCAGAAGAGGAGGGTGGTTCTGTCCCACAGTGGATAGCACGTTGGACTTCTAAAACCAGAAGAGGACTGTGATCTCTGTATACCTTCAAATTGCCACTCTGCAAACTTTAAAACTGGGTAACTTTGATTACCTTAAATCTTATATTTGTAAAAAAAAAAACTATCCTTAAAAGTTGCAACATGACTAGCTATCAAATAGCTACTGTTATTCAATGTGACTAGTGTTCTTAGATCATAACTCCTACAATGGGAGGAGAACTGAGAGATCTTTCAGTCTCTTGACTGGTCAGATAAAAGCTCCAAAAAGTTGACCGATGGACTGGTTGAGGTAACAGAGACTTTATGACTGACTTCTCCGAGCTGGCCTAAAGCATATCTGTCTTGCGTACTTTTTTGTACAGAATGATATAGAGCTAAAACAAAACAAAACAAAAAACTAGTATGAAGAAGCTAAAGGCTGGAAATGGAATCATGATGTAATAATCTATCTTTCTTCTTGAAACTAGGAAAACCTCTGCCTGTTAGCGTCAATCACACTAAGTAACAAAAAGCATTTCTCTATTTTGGAAGGAAAATGGATGACTCCTATTTCTTTCATTTGTGCTTTGAAAGAAGCTGGATTGAATATCTTTCCTAGTGAACACTCTCATTTTTATGTTGTTATAAATTATAAGGTAAGAACAAATCTTTCCAAATTTAATGTAAAGGACATTTAGAGTGGTAGCCAGTCTTCAGTGTTATATAACTCTTCAGGTATGGCTTAGGTTTTCTGTATTCACTCACACAGAACTGATTGGAAGGAATAAATGGCAAGACCAGAAATCCAGAGTTCTCTCAAGTTTAATAATCTTTCCCAAGAAAGGAAGCCTCTAGTATGATCTTCATACTGACAAATGGACCATTATTCACATAGCTGGTCAGTTAGGGCAAAGGTAGTTAGAGCAACTTCCAATTTTCTTTCTTCTTCCAGGCTGGATATCTGTAAGATTTCCTAAAAGATTAAGTGCCTCAGAAGTTTCCCAAACATAACAAATTTGGTGAAATTAAACACATAAAAGGGCCACTGATAGAGAAAACCCACTTCCTTCCATTTCTTGGGAGAGGCTCCCTGTCTGCATACTGCTTCATGTTACTCATAAGGCTTTAGTTAAATAAGATCCTTCCATGTTTGTTTGTTTGTTTGTTTTAAAGAGTCTATTTATTTATTTGACAGAGAGACATCACAAGTAGATGGAGAGGCAGGCAGAGAGAGAGAGAGAGGGAAGCAGGCTCCCTGCTAAGCGGAGAGCCCGATGCGGGACTCGATCCCAGGACCCTGAGATCATGACCTGAACCGAAGGCAGCGGCTTAACCCACTGAGCCACCCAGGCGCCCAAGATCCTTCCATGTTAAACTGTGTTCCATGAGGATGAGGACTGTTCTTTCATCACCCATGATTCTAGTATCTAGCATACTCCTTGAATCAGATGTTTAGTTAATATTTACGATATACAAATGAGGCCAAAGTAGGCTCCAATCATGAAAGGTGTTCTTGGCTATAGAACTCTTCTGCACAAAACAGGTTAAAATATGCCAGAAAATGACAATATGGGTATATCTGAAAATAACATCATTAACTGTGTACTTATGTGTAGGGGGAAAAAAGCACCTTAGTTTTAGTAACTCAACTGCCAGTTACTCTACAAATGCTGCATGTAGTGTACTAGTCACCTCAGAATATTCAAGAATTTTTTTTCTGAACATTGTTTTAGATGCTTAAGATCCATTAGTGAATAAAACAAGGTTCCTGCCCTTGTGGAGCTTACATGCTAGCACAGGAAGGCAAAAATATACTAGATTATCTTATATTTTATATGAAAAAAAAAAAGGGAAGATCAGGAATCATAGGGCAACATACAATATCAAATAGTATTGGAAGAGGGGGCCTTCACCAAGAAAGTAGGATCTGAACCAAACTTGAAGGTGGGGAATTTAGCCAAGTGGAGCTGAGAGAGCAAAAAGAGAAACAAAGAAGGTCATAATGGGGTATATGTGGGGCATATGTGGGCGGGGGGATATCTGATCAGAGAGGCCCTTTGTAGGTCATTGTTAGGACTCTGGCTTCTCTTCTGAAAGGCAGCTCCATTGCCCTGTACTGTCAGAGTCATCATGTCATCTGACTTAGATTTTAAGTGGATTTTTCCGTGTTAAGAAGTGACTGTAGGAGGCCAAAGATGGAAGACTCGTTGAAAGGCTTTATGATCAACTTTGTTTTTATATTGACAGGATCCTTTGATAGAAATGAAAGCTTATCGGCAGCTGGCCCTGCTAAGTTCCGCTTTTGCATTTGGTTGGAGCAAGTGGAATATAGTATGTAGTTCAAATAAAGTTATAGTTAAGGTATAGTATACAAACCCCATAAAATTACTTTGTCCTTCCAAAGAAGATACTCAAAAGCTAAATGAATGTAGGCCATGGTTTCTCCTCTTGAAAAGGTTAAAAAAAAATTAACATTCAAATAGTTTTAAAACTTCACTTTTGTTTATTTTGTCAAAAATATAAAACCAAGCTATATAAAGGCTATACCTTCACTGTCCATTATGGTATCAAACACTCTGGACTTCAGGGTAGTGTCCTGACAGCTCTTTACATCAAAATGAGAACAAATGGAAGCTTTTTTCCTCTCAGAGACAGGCCTCCAATTGAACTTTCTGGCATATTTACTGCTGCCTGATAAAAAAAGATAGCGCAAGTGAGCCACCATATTTACTTGTATACTGTGTGTTTCTCCCACTCGAATATATGCTCCTGGAGGATAGGATTTTATTGTTGCAGTTGTTATTAATATGGTTTTTTCTTCTTTGTTGTTATATCTCCAGCACCTAGAACATTCCCTGGCACATACGAGCTACTCAAGAAATCTCTGTTGAATGAATACATACATACAAACATGGTTTAAGAGATCAGACACTAAAGAGTGTTTCTTTTACATTAGCAATTTTGGGGACCGAGTTCAAATTATACTCTGCCAAAATACCTATTAGAGGAACTATTAATGGATTTCTCTAATTTTCTTTTCCTGTAGCTGAAGGAACACCTTAGTGAAAAACCTATTCAGAAACCTAATTGGACCCTTTTAATGTTTAGTGGTGACAGAGCACAAAGGCTCAAGATCAATGAAAACAGTGAGACATTCTCTGAAGCCCTTAAAGAAGAAACTGAGTTTCATTCTACTTTATATCACATGGTTAAGGATTTTGCTTCCCAAAAAGCCATGGAAAAAGTTAGGAGCTCCAGCTGCCAGCTGATTGACTCTGTGTGCTATATGCTACTCTCGACCAGAGTGCTCAGCTATTCTTAATCCCTGCTGACAGATTTTATGCAGTATGAAAAGTCAAGCAACCCAGAGCAAAATCAGGCATTTCTTCAAAAGCAATGTAATGAGTGACTGTATTTCAAAAGGTTATTAAAATCTAATAAGCATTTTGTACTCAAATTTTATTTTTTAAAAAGTGGGGTTTTTTTCTTATGAATATTTGGCCCACTGAAAATGTTCACTTTTTACTCTATTTGAATAAATTTTAACAAGCAATATGGAATATCTCCTCCTCAAAAAGCTCACTAAAAATCATAGGCAGGCTTCTTCCCCATTGTATTTTAGTCAGAGAGGAACTCACAGAAAGAAGGGATGTTAAATATCTTGCAGTCCTTCTGAGACCCTGTGGTTCAACGCTATAATTTCCCAGCTAAAAATCACTAATTTACAAAGTTCAGATACTAAAACTTTAAAAATCAAGACACATACATTAAGATGTGCTAAGTCACACTGGTGGTGGTCCATTGTGTTGGAGTCCGGTGAATGGCCACAAGATTTGCTCTAGAGACATCCAGGAGTCCCCATCTGGTATGGGAGCAGCATCCACAGACTTCTGGAAGAATCGTCCTGTGAGGAAGCTCATCAAAGCTGCAAACAGCACAATGAATGCAGCAGAAAGCCAGAGTGCCTTATTCGCCTTTCTGAAGGAAGTCTTGAGGTTTGTTGCCCAGGCAGCTACTGTGTCATAACTGTAAGGAAAATACAAATTCAGAATTTGGCAATAGCAACATTTTGTTTTGCTATTTGTACTGTTGGCTCCTTTTGCCAACAGTACCAGACAAGTCGTCACTCTGCCCTACCTACCACAAACACTGCCTGGCAATAAGCTACGTAATGTGCCTGCTGTCTTGGTTTGGCCCACAATTTGCCCCACTTCCACCCCAATAATTTTTAGAATTAGAGAAATGACTTAAAGTTAAGAAATGCTATGGTGATGATCTGAAAATTAGGTGACTCGGCCATTATTTACCTCCTAACAAGAACATGTGAGTATCTCATTATTTCAGTCAGGTAAGGCAACTAACATTTTTGTGGAGCATGGTATGTGTGTATATACACATGCCACTTATTTCTCACCATACCTGGGATTTTTGCTATATTCAGTGTAAACTATTTTTAGTTTAAGAAATGAGACACAAAGAAAAGCTTATTATAACATCATCTATGTCTTAGCATTTTGCATGTTCTGCTGCTGTCAGCCCTATCTTTTAGGTGAAGAAATTGGTGCTTAAAAGTAGATGAACTTGCCTTAGGTCATCTGGCTCCAGAACCAAGTTCCTAAACCACCAGTTCAGGGATAACTCCTGTAGACCATGTGAAGTTTGTTTTTTTTCCTCTTAAATTTAACAGTTTGATAGGTCTTTTAGTACCTTGACTACGATTAATACTGTTAACCCTGCCTCATCTTTCCCCACTCCACAGAAATAGGATCATTAGCAAGCAGACAACTTACAGTGAAGAGCCATCCCATTTTGACGGATTATTTCTCTTTTCAGAAAGACTTGGCTTTCTTGTCCTTTCTGCTATTTCTTCTCCAGGTGGCTCTGAGTCATCTTTAGTTCTATAAATAAGTATTAAGTTTAAATGTTTGAAAGTATGGATAATATACCAGATTTATAAAAAATACTGCAAATTTTATTGTATTACTAAAGCGGCTCTCAAGTATTTGTTTTGCTTTAGAAAGATTTGATATATAATTCTAAAATCAAATCACTAAATTTTTATTTCTAGGAATTTAATTTTAAAAACTTGCTATATCTAGAAAAATGTGTTGTAGGAAGTTGGGATATTAGCCAAGGGGTGAGTAAAAAGGAGACATTTACAAAGAACATGTCGAAGTTCATCAATTATCACCACTAATAATTAACCAGTATTATTAACCTGTGATTTCTTTCTCTGCTTATGTGTGTAACCATACTTTAAAAAACAAAGGTGAATATTTCTTCCTCTGTTTTTATTAAACATATGGTAAAATTTCTCTCCTTTTATCACATAATACATTAACAGTGGATTTTATGCTAAACTGGAGTAACGTCATTGCTTCTTTAAAAATCTTAATTTTAAAAGTGTTTATTCAGTGAGCTGGGAAATAGAAATTGGATCAAATATATTTTAAATAAAATCATATTGTCTAAAGAGTTGTTCCTTTAACCTGAACAGAACTTGTTTCATTATCATGTTTACTGATGAATTCCTAGTTGGACTTGATTTTGAAATTCCAAGCTCATAATTCTCTCACTATTACCAAAGGCAAATGTTTCTCAAAGTCATTTTTTTTTTTCTCTTCTTGGACATCTACAGGGAATGTATGTGGCTGGTTTTAGTTTTTAAAGGAAACCTGGCCCAGGGTGCCTGCGTGACACAGTTGGTTTTAAGGTCTACTCCTGATTTTGGTTCAGGACATGATCTTGGGGTTGTGGGATTGAGCCCCACATTGGACTCCATGCTCAGTGGGAGTCGGCTTTTCCCTCTCCCTCTGCTCCTCCGCCTGCTTGCCTGCTCTCTTAAAAATAAATACATAAAATCTTTAAAAACCCCAAATCCTGAATTCTTGTAAGATTCTCAAGACTTCATTTTTTTGTTTGCTAAGACTTCTCAGTAGAAATCATGCCATATTAACCAAGAGCAAAAAATAGATTGTAATCCTTTGAAGAAAACCAATCTTTAACCCAGATCAGAAAAATCCATTATGTTAACTCTAAATCTGAAAAGGAGTTTCAATACATGTAGTAGGCTCCGAGGATTATTTCACTTCATTTATTTATTTTTTAAGATTTTATTTATTCATTTGCCAGAGCAAGAGTGAGCACAATCAGGGGAACCGGCAGACAGAGGGAGAGCTAGACTCCCTGCCGAGCTGGGAGCCCGATAGGGGGCTCAATCCCAGGACCCCAGAATCATGACCTGAGCTGAAGGCAGACGCCTAACTGACTGAGCCACCCAGGGGTCCCTCCTAGGATTATTTTAAAAAGAAACAAAACCTGAGGATAGGCACTACATCTTACTCATCTTTATACCATGAACAGACACCTCTCCAAAAAAGAAATACAAACAGCTAACAGACACATGAAAAAATGTTCCACATCACTAGCCAGTGGGAAATACAAGTCAAAACCACAATGAGATACCACCTTATTACCAGTTAGAATGGAAAAAACAAAACAGGAACCAACAAATGTTGGCAAGGATGTGGAGAAAGGGGAACCCTCCTACACTGTTGGTGGGAATGCAAGCTGGAACAGCCACTCTGGAAAACCGTGTGGAGGTTCCTTAAGATGTTAATAGAGCTACCCTACAACCCAGCAATTGCACTACTAGGTATTTACCCCAAAGATACAACATAGTGAAAAGAAGGGGCACGTGCACCCCAATGTTCATAGCAGCAATGTCCACAATAGCCAAACTGTGAAAGGAGCTAAGATATCCTTCAACAGACGAATGGATAAAGAACATGTGGTCCATATATACAATAGGAAATTACTCAGCCAACAGAATGGATGCACACATACACACCGAGTTTTACCTACTTGCGTTCACATTTTTCTTCTTCAGCATCTGCCCAGGAGTAGGTACTAATAAATCGATGTAATGAGGGACGATGTTCACTCTGCTTTGACCCCAAAATACGCCTAAGTAAAGATGATTATAGCCACTTGTCAAATACATCTGTAGCTATTGTCAATTTATTTCCTACTACCTGAATTATTACAAAAATTATGTTCTATTTTTGGTTGGCACATTCACATATTTCATAGTAAAATTCCATGATTATACACCTATTTTATAATTATTGTGCATATATACTCTGTGCAAATCAAGTGTCACTTTATTACTTATTGCCAGCATTTACTTCAGTCAGTTACAAAACAGTAGGGTTCCCAAAGAGCAACCAGAAAATGACACTTACCAGCTGCTTGATCGCCTACTGAATCGGTCATTTTCCATCCCAGCCACCTTTAAATTTCAGATGTTAGAGAAATAATGAAATACGAATTTAGTGAAGTTTATGTTTTTATACGAAAATGAATATGCTTTTGATGAAGAACACTTAGGAACTTGCTTACCATTCCTGCATTTCCAATATTTCTGGGCAAAGAGGCAATGGTCACCCTTCGGAGCGAAGATGGCTACCCAAAAAGGGCAGAAGTACATTAGAAAACTATTAGTAGTTTATCCTTGGATACAACACTAATGGATATCCTTGTACATACACATCCCTGCATTTGACCACCGTTAAGTTAACCTGTAGACATAGTTTGGTTATGTCCAAATTGCCTTTCAGAAATATTGTGCCAATTAATATTCTACCTTCTTCAACATTGGATGAGCATAATTTTTGCCAAATAAGGTTTCTTATTTAGTTTTCTGGTGACATTGAACACTTTGTTATGCAAATAATCATGTATCTATCTGCTCTGGGAACTCTATGATCTTTGCCCATATTAATTTTATTAATGATAATTCTGGCAGGAGTTTTTCATTGTTAATGCAGCCGAATCTTTCTTTTGCTGTCATTTCTTTTATGCTGTGGTATTCCCAACTCAGAGGAGATCAATGTGTACCTATTTTCTAGCTTTTTTTTTTTCATGGTTTCATTTTTTGCATTTAAGACATTTAAAGATGGGTGTGATATTTTGATAATGGATATGTTTATCAGCCTCAGATGTGCACGGGAAAATGTTACATACTACTATGATTCTTAAAGTTTAAGTACAACTTCAGGAAATAAAAAATATATTAAATGTAGGAAATAAGCTGAAGAAGCTTAAGGTGAATCTTTTTCTTAAGCCACCATTCCTAATTTTGTAGGTTAGCTGAGTAACAAGAATATCAAATTACAATCCAAGAAACTTGGGTTCTCACCATGGTTCTGCCACTACATGATCATAACTAATCACTTAACTTCTGGGAAAGTGATTTTCCTCATCTGTGAGAGAGAGGTTTGGATGGAATGATTTTTAAAGTCTCTCGCTCAAAAATTCTGTGAAATCCTGATTTTCGAACTGGCAAAACCTGCTGGTTGACTTTCAAGATCCCATTCCCCCCTTTTTATTTGGTGAAGAACTCCCTGATTTTCAGTTAGATATAAAACTCAGAATTCAAATGGATTTTCTTAGTCTCATTTTCAATCAAAAATGACAAGGAAATGTTATTTGGGACTTCTAGGAATTGTCATTAGAAGGAGAGGGAACACTTGTTTTTATGTCTTCCTTCTTCTTACAATGTGACTCAATGTAATGACCAGGACTTGTCGCTCCCCATACTGATGGAGCCACCTCAGACCATGAAGTGGAAGCAGAGGGCTGAGGTTGGTGAAGTGGCGGGAGGAGACTAGGTCCTCGGGATTCTGTGAAACCACACTACCGTTTTTGGACTGCCTATTTCCAACTCTAGTTTTACATGAGAGAGAAACTATCTGGCTTTCCTCTTGCTTCCAGACAAATGTAACTGATGTACAAATATAGTAAAAAGTATAAAAGCATACATACATAAACTTAAACACACACATGCAGATCTACATAAATATACATATGATTTACATTTAAAACCGTGTTGTTTCAAGTAATATTTTAAAACCATTTCATCCGAAACATTTGATAGACTGTTAAGTCAGCTGGTAATTACCTTGGCGTTTAGAGAAGATGAACGTTTTTTAATTTGGCAGTCATCTGAAAGGAAAAAACACATTTGCACATTTGAGGAATTACATAAGCAATTTATTGCAATGGTCTTAATTCTTTACAAAGAAAAGCAATAGAAATATTTAAGACCCTAGAAACTACCGAATGGTAAAAATATCTGGTTATCATTTGGTGATTCATAACAGTTGCCATCTTAACTGATGGCATACTGTCCTCTGTCACTGTCCACGTCTGCAATGCTTAGCCAGCACATAGGAGATGCTAAATGAATACATACTGAATAAATGAATCCAAAACTACAGAAGGTTATCAAATATGATTACTTTTCCTAGAAAAGGGAGTCATTAAAATAGTTCTCCTCAGAAAAGTTCACATTATTTAAAACTATTATAAGATTTATATAAACCCTATATTTTAAGGCATTTTCCATGGTCTCAGATGTCTCCTTATTTTCCAATCCATCTGCCAGCTTACTATGCCGGAGTCATTCCTTCTTCAAGAAATAGAAAATCATTGTTGATTAGAGTGGCTCATTTAACTCACTGTGCTTTGCTGTGTGTGTGGAGAAAGAGCCAATTCTAACATACCCTAAGTAGGAGAACATTAGAGGCAACTCAGTGGGTTGGATGAAATATATTCTCATCTCAACAGTCTAATTTAATGAATTTTTGGAGTCATTACCAAAGAGTCCTCTCTGTGTCCCAACCTGTTTCTAACTTAACATTTTACTTTACATTTACTTTACTTTACTTTCTACCTTAACATATACTTTATATAAACAGAAGGAATGAATTATTATTCTAACATAGCCTCAAGTGTTTTATACTAAAGACATAGTAAGAATTAACAAGAAAGAGAATGAAAGAGGAGAATCTCAGAAAAACATAACTGAGTCTATTAAGCTTTTATTACCTTCATCTTCGAGAGGGTTAAAAGACCTTTCATTTTGCAAAAGAACCTGTTTCAGTTCTTCTAACTCAGCATGCTCTTTGGCATACATTCTCTTCAGGTTTTCTACATGCTGAATCATCACCTCCACTGCTTTACTAACCCGGCTTTCCTAGTAGGAAAAAAAAAAAAATCTAAACTGAAAATATTCTTGATTTCTAGTTTAAAAATGGTTAGACACATACATCTATCTTCACTCCATCCCCAAATCTCACTAAAATGACAATGAAGGTTTTTAGTTGTTTGTTTTGTTTTTTTTTTTAAAGACGACACAGGACAAAAAGAACAGAAGAAGGTGTAATGAAATTTTGAAGGCCAGTTAGAAGGACTAGTGGAGAATGACCAAGATCTGAAAAAGGTGAACCCTAAGAAAAAGTAGGAAAAGCCTATGAGCAACCTGGGCTGCACCACAGAAAACCATTCAGGCTCAGGAATTAGTGGTGCCTCTGGGATTCAGCATGAAGACAGCTAGGGGAACAAAAGAAATGGTGGAAAACCTGCAGAAAAAGTGAGATCTGCAGATCTCCTCCCTTATTCGGGCCAACTGAGCAACTTTCCTTCCCCACTTTGCTGAAAGACTAAACACTGAATATCTAGAGAGAGAGAGAAAGAGCCTGCGGATTAGGCAGTAACAGCTGATGGTGAACAGATCATACAGAAAACAGATTTAGGCAAAAGTCTGTATACATATTGAATACTGAGACTCCTAGCCTGTTTTCTCCTTCCAACTTGCAAACACTGGTAGCCAGGCTTAGGCTCAGAGAGCAGGCAGTTGGAAGATTTTCCTCTGAGGACTCTATAATGTAGCAAGATAAAAGCCTTAAAACTCTTGACACCAAGGATATCCCAGTGAAACATCTCAAGTTGTGTGAAGCTCAGAGCCAATAAGAACCCTCCTCACCAACGTGCAGTCCCCAGGAGGAGAAAGAGCTCAGACATGCTGAATGTAGTAGATCAGCTAAGGAAAATGAGTAGGTTAAGACCATTTACAGTTTGCAGAGCAGCTGGGAGGAGAGAAATTGGAGACAGTGAGTACAATTCTGTTGAGGAAATTTGCTATAAATGGGAGCAGAGAAAGAGGAGATAAGGTCAAAGACTATTTTGCTTGTGTTTATGTTATCTTTCCCATCTTAAAAACAGCATATTTGTGTGTTCATGGGAATGATTCAATATAGTGGGGAAAAGTGAAGATGGAGGAAAGTAGGGAGAATCTGAGTCTAAGATTCTGAGTAAATTAGGAGGAATGGGTTCTGGTATACAGGCGAGACGGTTAGCCTTGGACAGGATTAGAGACAACTCATATTTTGTACTGGGAAGGGAGGAAAAGATGTTATTAGGTTTGGAACCTGTGGCCATTCCTTCTGAATGACCTAGTGCTTTCAGTGAGGCAGGAAGTAGTCATCATCTGACAGAAAAGATAGGAAAGGACATGATGATGGTTTGAAGAGAAAGGAGAAAGTATGAAATTGATATTTGGAAGAGGTTATTTGGATGATTGTCACTGGCTAATGCAATTAAGAGGGCGTTTTTTGCATTTTATTTGCGTATTCTGCTTTCTCTATATTAAACACGTACATCTTATGTGACACAAGTGTTTTTTTTTTTAACTTTTTCTTAGAAATGTAATCCATTATTTCAGGGAAAACAAATATTTCTAGTAATTTCATTGAGCTATAGAAATGAAGGCAGATTACCTGATTAATGGCTCCCAGCATCTCCGCCCTACTGGCCACTCGTGCAGTGCACTGACTAAGAAGTGTTATACTCTTCTCCAGCTTCTTAACTATTTCCTGGGCATGGTTGTCATCTTCACAAAGTGGTGTTAAAGACTGCACAGAAAGCAAAGTATTATAATATATCTAACCCAAGTATTCAGCAAGTGATTCCAACAATGACTATGTTGTAAATAGAGATGACAGTCACATCTCAATTATCTTGGTATAAAGTGAAAAGAAGTAGCAATGACCAATAATGAATGATACTGAAATATTAACATCTTTGTTGACTATCAAGCAGACCTATGCAAATGTTCCCAAAACCTTTTATATCTAATCTCAATCTCTTCCTTCCTTACTTCCCAAATTTGCCACTTCTTCATACATATGTATATCACTTTCCATAATTAACAGAATGGGACATACTTAATTGGTGATGGTAAAGAAATTATGCTTATGAGTGAGCTGAATGTATTATACGAAGAGCATGGTTTGAACTTTTAAGTAGTGAAAACATACTAGATGTAGGTATGGCTCTGACTATGCTATGTGCTCGTCCACTGATGACAAAGCATTACTCATCTGGCTAGATGCGGGGTATGCTTTCACTGCCTTATGAATATTTCTTTCAAACCTGTGCCCTTGATCCAAGATGATGGCCTTCCTGGTGGAGAACCATCCCTCCCACTAGGGTGGAGACAGAATTAAGACAGCAGTTTCGGAAGCAAACAAGCCACTGCTTATTAGCTGTGTGACCATGAGCAAATTTCTAAGACTTGCCCAAATCTAAAACACCATAAATTTTGTAGCATTTTAAAAAAGGAAAAGTAGAGGGCGCCTGGGTAGTACAGTCAGTTAAGCATCCAACTCTTGGTTTCAGCTGAAGGTGTGATCTCAGGGGCATGAGATTGCTCAAAGCAGACAAACGCTGTATGGTTTTTACTTCTATGAAGTGTCTGAAGTCGTCAGATTCATAGAAACAGAAAGCAAAATGGTGACCAGGCGATAAGAGGAGGAGAAAAGGGGGGTGTTTAATGGGTACAGAGTTTCAGTATGTAAGACAGAAAAGTTCTGGAGATCTGTTTTACAGCAATGTGAACATACCTAATACTACCCGAATGGTTCACTTAAGATGGTTAATATGGTAAATTTGATGTGACATGTTTTTTACAACAATAAAAAAAGAATATGGTTTCTCAAGTTTTATTTTTTTCCAAAAATAACCCTCTTAATTTTCCAACCCACCTCTATATTTATGGTGATTTCACAAAATGGAAAAATAGTGGTTGTTATCTGTGTACCTAGAGAGGGCTTGCCAATCATCTGACAAGACTAAAATCAATCACCATTGTCTTTTTTCAGTTAATTAAATGGAAATAGACTTTTGATTCTTGTCTTTGAAGCTTAAAATTGACATAATCTCCTATTGCTCAGTTTCCTGCATGATGACTGTTCTGCCTCAAAACTATTTGAACGTCCAGAGAAGGCAGGTGACTCACAATGACTTTAAAAGGCATTGGTTTTACTAGTGAGTCATTTATTTTAGCCTGATCCTGAATTCTTACTTCCTATTAATTTACATTTGAGTCAGGCAGGGCTTGGCACCTGTTGTTGGTTTTAGTCACACAAGTAAACTTGTATCTAATTTTGAAAACATTATTAACAATAGGATCATCACATGTGGAGTTCCCAAATGTTAGGATTCTCACCTCTAAGAGCTTTAAACAGTTAGTGATTTCTTTCTTCAAATTTTCTTCTGCCAAGTCTCGGGATCTTTCTTCAAGCTTTACTCTTTTCTCCAGGGTGAACCAGTCACACTTAAATCCCAAAGATAATCTGAGAAATTCGGCCTGTCATCAAAATAATGTGCGGGTGATGGGGAAAAAACTGGTTGTAGGGAAATATTTCAGTTTAATACCAGATTATGCAGAGTCTTTCTTTTTCCTCCCAACAGCATAACGCTGGCATGCCTTGGCTTTCCCCGCGCTTAGTCGCTGCCAAGCCACCCAGACACCAAATACAGCTTGGGTAAAAGTATAGAGTGATGATAGACAAGGGGGTCAGAAACACTTTTTTTTCTTTTTTTTTTTTTTTAACTTAAAGGGATAAAACTTACCTCCACCTCCTTCTCATTAGCAGAAGTGCTGTAGGAAAAGACAAAAAAATTTTTTCCAACATAATTCAACAGAAAAGCAAAAACTGTGAACATGCCATGTGAAGAACTTACTTGTCACTTTGTCTAAAGTTAACGGACTTCACAGTGGTTACAGGAAGAGAGGAAACAGCAGTGTCTATTAAAAGATAATAAAATAGTATTGGGTTACAAAGGTTCCTGGCTGAAGGCACATTCAATCAAATGTCTTCTCTCCATGACACAAAGGCATTTCCTTGAAGAATGTCTGAAATAATAACCAGTTAATAACATAACTTGCTTCAGAGCGCCTGGGTAGCTCAGTCACTTAAGTATCTGCCCCCGGCTTAGGTCACAATCCCAGGGTCCTGGGCTGGAGCCCTATTGAGAAGGGAGCCTGTTTCTCCTACCTCTGCTGCTCCCCCTACTTGTGCTGTCTCTCTGGCTCTTTCTCAAATACATAAATAAACTCTTTTAAACAAAATAATGCATTTGCTTCAATATAAGATAACGTTATGCTATGCTACTGGGATCATAAGGACATTAAAAATCATTGGCTCACACGTCCGCATGTGAAGAGTCTGAAACCTGAAAATAACTGGGTCCAGGAAGAGCCCAGGTGCTCTCTCTGCATTTGAATGTCTATCTGACTTATCTCAGGGCTAAATGCATACCTTCTTCTGTCTTCAGACCAAGGCTTGAACAGCCGCAGCAGGAGGAAGGGTCATTGTAGTAGTAAGGGTAATAGTCGTAGTACAGTATAATAACAGTAACAATGACAGCAACAGTAAGCAGGGTATCACCCATTTGCCACAAGTTGACTACACGCCAGTCCCCAAAGCTAGTATACTCTATATACATATTAATGATACTCTTCATGACAACTTCACAAAGAGGACAATACATTAGTTACTGAGAGTATTAAAGTTTAAAAAAAAACTGATATAAGTCCCAGCTTTGACTCTCATAGCTTTGTGACCTGGAACAAGTCACAGCTTCATCAAACCACCTACAAAACAAGGATGATATTTTTTTATAGTAGCTTTTAGAGAATTTTGCCAAGCATCTTTTCTAACTGCTTTATACCTAATTTGTTCAATCCTCAGAGCAAACCTGTGTTGGGTACTGTTATCATCTATAGTCCACAAGCTAGGAAACTGAATTGCAATTTACCTTACATAGGTATTTGGGGGAACGAATTAAATTATGTACATAATTTAGGGGGCACCCAGGTGGCTCAGTTGGTTAAATGTCTGCCTTTGGCTCTGGTCATGATCTCAGGGTCCTGGGAGCGAGCCCTGCATCAGTGGGGATTGGGGCGAGGTCCCTGCTCAGCAAGGAGTCTCTTTCTCCCTCTCCCTCTGCCTGCTGCTCCCCATGCTTGTGTTCTCTCTCTGTGTCAAATAAATAAAATCTTTAAAAAATAGGAATTTAGTCTAGAACTTAGCATATGATAGATTCTCAAAAAAAGGTTAATTTTTTAAACTCATCCTTTCCATTTCGCAGATGAGGAAGTAGACTCTCAGGTTAAATAACCTTCTGAAGTCATACCTAGTCAGAGAGTCACCCAATATAGTCTGGGTGACTTCAAAGTCCCAACTCTATCCACTACTCCATCCTGATGGAGGTGGAGTGGGGAAGAAAGCATACTAGCACTTATTCTTTAAATATTATTTACTTTCAGATCAGATAATTAAAAAGATCTCAAAGTAGAGCTTAGAATTTGCTACCAACGTTGGCAAGGTTCTTTGTTCACAATAACACAGGAGTTATTACAAGTCCTTGAGACTTAAAAGTTAATGCAACATAAATGTGGCTTTTCAAAAATGATATAAATTGAATCAAGAATCAATTTTATTGACTGATTTTACCTAGAGATGCATAATTATAGGTACGATATCTTGACTCAGAAAGATTTCACTCATAAAAATATAAGCAGAAACAAAAGTTCTCATGGGGGTTGGGAGAGAACATTCCTTACCTCTTGCAGCACATTCTTTTCTATGCTCATCTATTGTTACTGGTTCCTCTTTTGCTTCCTAAAATCATAAAGAGATTTTATTGCTGTAGGTAGCATGGAAATCCTTCATAACCAATCATGTTCCAACTTCCTGTCCTCTCCTAACCCTACTCTATCAACAACACTATGGTATTCAAAGAACTGAACTAGAGGTTAAAGAAGAAAGCAGGACTGGCTCTAAGGGGGTTTCCACTCTAGTTGAGGTACAAAAGGGAAACATATGAACAGCTATAAATGTGATACAAGCTACTGTAAGGCAAACTAGGACTGATTGCCACATAAATGAGATGTGAATAAATAAGGGCTCTACAGAGGGAGGGAGAGACACCACGGCTTGAGAAGCATGGAAAGTCTCTACAGACAAGGAACATGCTGGAACTTGGTGGAGTGGGAGGACTGGCTGGATAAAGAGGTAGGGGTGATCTAGGACATTCACCCCTCGCTTTCTAGATGGGCTCTTGGGGGACCTGTGGCAAAAATTGCAGGTATGTTATGTTAGGCTTTTACTCCATATAAGGTTGCTTATATGGAGTATAAGGTTTTAAGGTTGCTGACCAATTATCCTACAAATTTATCTATACAACAAGAATTATAATAAGAGGGTTATACTATACTGTCTAAGATAAATGAGAAAATAATAGGTATAAAATCATTTTTATGGTGATAATTATTCCACATTCTTAGAAATTTTTCCCGAAAAACAAGTCTAAGACAAATTTCCTTGGTAGGGCCATTGATACTATGTCATGTAATTTTTAGAGCATTGAAGGTACGATTTTTGAAAAATGTAACATGCAGTAATGCAGGTAAAACACTGCATCATTCTTATCAACATTTCAATATTAAGTTTACTGAATCCTCCCTCAACACCCGGACCTCTTCCAGATATGACATCTTCTTCCAATCCTATCCTTTAAGGCCACGATTCTTCTCGAAAGAATTGTCCACGGTTGCTGTTTCCAGTTTTTAGGCTTTCTTCTGTCTCTGTACCCAAGACTCCAAGAAAAACCTCCCTCTCCAGTTACCCGTGAACTCTCTATTGCCAAACTCAGTGGAAAAATTTCAGACGTTATCTTATTTGACTTCACTGTAGCATCTAAAATGATCTAGAATCCTCTCTGCCTTGAAGGTTTTTCTTTCCTTGGTTGTCACCTCCTGATGTCCTCCCATTGCTATAGTAGCTCCTTCTGAGTTTCCTCTGCCATCGCCTTCTTTTGTTAGATAATGGAATCAACAAGAGTCCATTATTTCCAGTGTGTTCTTCCTGCCTGCCAGCGTTCTTGGGAAATCTCATTCACGTCCTTGTTTTTTTGCGGATAGCTCACAAATGTGTGTCTGCTCCTAAAAGTCCTAGGAATGAGCTTATGAATATAGTTATGTAGCTATCTATATGACCTTCCAGAGTACTGATGTCTCATATCAACCTGAAACTTAAACTGATCTTATTTTACCTCCAAATTCTACTCTTCTTACTTCCTCCCTGTTCTCATGATATTCTATTCATTCTGTAGGATAAGCCATAAAAGCCCAAGTTTTCACATTTTTCCCATGCATCCCCAACCCCCATCATAGTTATCAGTTACCATGTACTCTAAATTCTGTCCCCTCAGTCTCTCCCAAATTATTCTTTTCTCTATCCACAGTAAATTCATACTATCTTCATGCCTTGCCTGAATTGTTGTGATAGTAACCTAACCAGTACCCCATCTCCATTACTAACCCATTATTTTTAAGTTTCTTTATTTCTATCTTGTTTTGAGATGAGAAGAAATTCTTTTTCTCAAAAGACTACCATGAACAGTTAGAGGAGCTTAGATATTCCTCTGTGTTTTACAAGGGGCAACCACTTTCGGCATGCTTACTGGCCAACACAACACTCTATATGCTTGATACTACAAGGAACAATTCCAAATCATATACCCAATCATTCCACTCCATTCAGACTAGAATGGTATAAAATTTTTATCTACCCTATTGCCCCAAATGTGTCTATGCCACAACCATCTCTCATAACTTGAGTTAGCTTTCATGAGTCTCTGTTTCTTAAAAGCAAATGTGCTTCACTAAAGCAATATTTATACACTGAGGGGAAAACAACAATACACACACACACACACACACACACACACACAAACCCCAATGATATTACTGCTACTACTAGTACTAATCCCTTTTAACAGAGAGGCACTGATACATAAACAAGATCCTGAAGAAACATGGAATTGGATCCATAGTCTACTAGTTACTTCTCAATAATTATAAATTCATACAAGTGACAATGCACCTTTAAGGAAAGGAACTTAACTTTTTCAAATGTTTAAAGCAGTTTTCCAAGTGCCTGGATAGCATCAATACTATTCACAAAGTACCTCCTCCATGAGACTTGTCTGGGCTCTTACCCCAAACATTTTTCCTTTAAATCACTAACCATACTAAGAAATTATTACTGAGTAACTGTATGTTTCTTCCCTTAATTAAAACATGTTCTCTTAACTAGAACATAACTTTAAAGTAAATATCACTGCTCTATTTAACCTTATTTATTAACACCTTTGTTTACTTAAAAGTCCTCTACTGATAGATACTGACCTTGTTTCCAGGAGACCTTTGATGAATAAATGAGTGAATGAGTGAACGAAAAAATAATGTGAAGTCAGGAGGTCCTAGCTCTGACTTTACTGTGTGACCTTGAACATGTCACAAGGCATCAACTTTCTTGTCTATAAAACATTAGAATAATTAAATTCTATTAACTTCATAATATTTTAGAAGGATGAGATAGTGCTTTTAAGAGTATTCTGCAAAGTTAGAGGGACAGTTCTACCACTGTAATATATCATTACCTTTACTGTTAACATACATATATTTCCTTACCAGATTTAACATGGTTTTGTCCTCACTCACAGAGCCTTGCTGTGCGATATTCTCAGGAGATGCACTTTTGCCTATGAGAAAAAGGGAACACACTAAACAGTTACCTGAGCAGTGACAAATAAAAGAGAAGGAAATAGTGAGGGTGACAATATGGACAGACTAGAAAATGTGAAAGACCTTAACATGTGACACAAATTATGTATCAAAAATTTTTAAATGTGCCCATGGACTAAAAATCAGGACTAGAACAGCTAAATTTCCCAAGGAAGCTAGCCATTTAAGATTTCTTAATAGAAATGAGTATCTGTATAAATAGCCTTCAAGTAATAGTTTTAAAAATCTTTCTTAAGGCTGCTGCTGCTTTTTTAAATCAAACACAGTACTAGTATATTTACAGAAGTTGGATGAAGGAAGGATGAACAATCGGCTTGCAAAACAGGTTTTTTTAAATCACAGATGTAAGGCTGATAACCAAGTATGACATCGTTCCAAAGCATGGTATCTTTCTAAAAAAAAGTCAAACTAAAAAACATAGGTACTTCTGGTTTATGCCATTCTTCTTTGTAATTTCCTTTTATTTTCGTGTACTTTATTTGTACTGCAATGTACTTGATAATGATTTTCCTCTTTACATGATCCATTGTCTTGAATTTTGTTCAGTACAGGCACAAAGGTCAGCAGCTATAAATAGGTTTTGTTTCATTTTAAGAAAAAGAAATAGTTCAGTATGTATTATATTTTTAAAATTTATAGGGAATTAAGAACAAAACGGTAACCACTTTCTTCAGAGATAAAATGCCTTTTCCCAATGAAAACTTTAATTTTTTTGTTAGCTTTTAAGACAGATAGATTCATATGGTCCATAAATTTTAGAGTGTAAAATGTTTTATGGTAAAAATTTACCCTCCCATCCATGTCTATAAGAAACTTAATTTCCCTCTCCATAAACAATGTTATTTAATTTTTGTCTAGCGTTTAGACTAGAGATACTTTATGCATACATAAAAACTTCTTATCCTTTTTATTTTCCCACAGACTTTTATAGGCAATATGTAGTGTTTTGCATTTGGGTTTTTTTTTTTTAAGAGACAATAATGCTTTGATATGCTTCTAAGAAAGTTTCCTTACATACATTTTATGGATGTATATTAGTACTCCATTACATGGAGATACCAATATATATTAACTAGGCTTCTTTTGATAATTAACTTGTCTCCAGTATTTTGTTATTATAGAAAATACTATAGTAAAGAAACTTACAAGTCATGGGAGTATTTAGATCTATAGGATAAAGTCCCAGAAACTAAACTGTTTTAGTTTAGTTTATATATCACAGGATATATATATTTAACATTTTGGTAGGTATTGGCAAATTCTCCTTCATATTAATTATAATAATTTACATTCCCTACGGAAATGTATGAGATTTCCTTTTTTGCCCTACAAGCTAACCAACAGAGTGTAATCAAAGTTTTGTATCTTTGTCTACATGACTGGTGAAAAATGATATCTTGTGTAGTTCTAATTAAAATTTCTCTTATTCATGGGGTGCCTGGGTGGCTCAGTGGGTTAAACCCTCTGCTTTCAGCTCAGGTCATGGTCCCAGGGTCCTGGGATCGAGCCCTGCATCGGGCTCTCTGCTCAGCAGGGAGCCTGCTTCCCTCTCTCTCTCTGCCTGCCTCTCTGCCTACTTGTGATCTCTGTCAAATAAATAAATAAAATTTAAAAAATAAATAAATAAAATTTCTTTTATTCAGTCTGAGCTAAAGTATGAAGATATTCTTCAGTTAAAATAAAGAATGGATTCTATTTCTATGATTTTACAACTCCTTTAGTCTAGTCTATATCTCAACTTACGAATGAATTTTCCTTGACTGATTTATTTTAGTGTGTGTGTGTGTGTACGGAAGCCTGTGCACTTGCCATCAGTATTTACTGTATGATGTCTCACTGGGAATGGTTGAGAGTAACTACCTGTTTTCAGACTCAAGGAGCAAAAAAGGATGTGACGTTTTATCTAGTTAATTCTTTTGCCCCCTGAGTGGACCATCACAAATTGGCCTGTTCTTTTAACTAAGCAGATTCTAATTAGGATTCTGAGAATTTTGGGGGTGGGGGGGGAGAAAGCATGATGGGCACAAGTGGAAGGGCAAAAAAGCAGAAGAAGAGGTGGGGAAAGGAGAGGGAATCTTAAGCAGGCTCCATGCTCAGGTCAGAGCCTGGTGCAGGATTTGATCTCATGACCCTGAGATCATTACCTAAGCCAAAATCAAGAGTCAGACACGTAACCCACTGAGCCACCCAGGTGCCCCAAGATTCTGAGAATTTCCTAAGCAAGTGATTGTACACCTAAGCCACAGTAGAAACCCAGTTGTAGCCAGTCAATCTTTGTCATTAGGAAATATTTAAGTCCTATTAAAATATATTGTAATTTTTGTTCTTTCCACAGAACTTGGGGAAAAAATGGGAACACTAGCATATATGAAGGCTACAATTACCTCTCGGACTTCTTTTCCCTTCTTTTCCCAATTTCTTTTTTAAATAAAATGTTACTGAACTATGAAGATAGCTGCTCCAGCAGCTTACAGATTTACTTACTTACTGCTTTGGAATGGAAACTATATTTGAATACTTCAGTAGCTTACCTGTGATCTTTATCATACCAGAAGCTGATCTTGTATCTTCCTCTTTCTCACAGAGTGATTTACAGTCAAGGTCACCAGAAGCCATATTCAAAATTTCTGACCCAGAATCTATGAACAGGAAGAAACTAACAGCATGAACACTATGCAAAAAAGTTATTTGCCTATGTTGTTTTCACTTGCATTCACCTCAGCAGGCCATAGGAACCAAGCTTATAGTTATAATACTAATGCTCTATTTTTATATCTTTTCCAAGTTCACTCACCACTTGAAGTTAGAGTACTCTCTGTGGACAAAGTATGTCCAGGAGATGACAGTGTGGAACATTCCCTGTCAAGAGTAGAGGAAATATTTTGGAGTGTCAAGTCCAAAGAGTTCCTTAAAAATTAACCAAATATACCTTCAAATGCACATACACAAAAAAGCAAACCTGGACTGTGGCAGGCTCTCAGAATACAAGTGGTCAACACCATTCTCCTAAAAAAAAAAAATTAAAAAAAAAAGGAAAAGGAAAAACAATTTCAACAATTTGACATTTTTCATTCCAGAAAGGTTGTTTTAAGCAAACATTTTCATACAATTTTAAATAGACCCATATTTATTGTGCTCTTTTAAAGAGGATATGGGAATGGGACGCTATAGGGCAGATTGATAAACATACTTTCTCCAAGTCGTACTTTCAAAAAAAAATCCAATTTTAAATATACTTACAAGTCCAATATTTAAAGAATACCTCATAAATTCTTGGGCAAAACAAATTCTAAACTTAAAGGGCAGATAGAGTTTATTTCATGAGCTTAAGTCAAGTTGTCTTTAAACAGAACATTCTATGTGAACATAACACAACATTTCTATTTATGGAAATATTCAACCTAAAACTTTTGACCTGATGATTTAAAAATGGTTTTCAATTTTCTAGCTAGACAAATAATACCTTTTAAACTTAATCTCATTCTCAAAGATCTGAAGGATCTTTCAGATCCTTATCTACATCAGCACCTATTACTTGGTGCTCAAACAGAGCTTAACAAAATCGTGGTCCCAGGCTGCCAGGGCAAGTGTTTGAAAGTCTTATTTGAACTTCTTAATCTTGATCAGAAGTTCCTAATTTAGAGAGAACTTTAGGACGTTAGGGTTGATTAGCACACTTACTAAATAATACAGTGGGAACATGCATTACTCTTTAATAGTATGTTTTTCTAATACGTCTATTTTCATCATTGGTTAATTTAATATTGAATTTAATATTGAAAATTGAAACCAACTGAACATATCAAAAATGTGCACAAACAACAAAGAGATGAAGACATTTACATATTCTATAACCCAGGAGAGAACTTATTAACAGCCGCAACCCAACAACAGGTTTAAATGGAGGAACACTGTGTATCACACACAGTATTTGGAATCTACCCCAGACTATATAGACTATCGCAACAGAAAAGTACAGGCTTAGTAACAGTTTGCAGAATACACAGTTATGCAATATAATGACAGCATTTAAAATGTACAAAAGCCCTTTTATATAGCATCCCATCTCATTCTCCCAACAACCTTAGAAAATGGGTTTTAGCAAGAAAATATTTACTTATTTCAGGTAAAGAAAGTAAAACCAGTGAATAAAATAATTTCCCAGGAGTATTCTGAATAGTGGAATCAGCCTCCAAACCCAGTTCGAACTAATACAGTGTCCTCTCCACTGTGAACAGAACTGTGTCTGAGACCCCATAACCCAGGCTGTTGGTGAGGCACAGACTTCCTAGTCACAGTCTTACACACTGGTACATGATTTAAACAGAAACGTTTAAGATGTTCAGAAGAATCCACAAATGTGCAAAGCAAGAATTTATACCTAATCCTACATATCAATGTTAGGCAATCTTCTCTGTTTTATTTCATTTTGTCTACGCTTTAAATGCCTTTGGGTCAGACCATGTGTGCTTAAAGCCCGTCACTACATCAGCTCAATTTAATTCATCAGCTTTCATCAAAACCTCACTTTGTCCCAGGAGCAGTGACAGAAGCTAGCCTGTCACACACACAAAACTACAGTCCTTGTCCCAGAGAGGTTTGTAAGCCAGTCAGGAAGACAAATACATAAAATCAAAAATTATAGGCAACACTCCATAGAGGAAAGTAATATGCACAGAACAGAAGGGGGTTATATTTGAATTATATTTTGAAAAGAAATTGTACCTCATAACTTACAGGTAAGTGATAACTCTATCATTAAAATATTTAAGAGATGCATTAGTAATTATATGCTTATTTAACTATATTCCAATATATATGTAAGAAATGAAGCTATAAAAAAGGAAAATATTAAATATCCTTCAGTTTCATCAAGTATCCTACATCATAAACATCAACAAGGATTCATTCCTTAACAATAATTTAAAAATCAGGCACACTTAACACCCTATAACATATAAAAATTTGATAATATATGGCTTGAAATGATACTTATTACTGTACTATAGTTAATACATATAATAATATTGCACTAATTAAAAACCTAAATTTGTTTTTTTAAAGGATTTTTATTTATTTATTTGACAGAGAGATCAAAAGTAGGCAGAGAAACAAGCAGAGAGATTGGGAGAAGCAGGCTCCCTGCTGAGCAGAGAGCCCATGTGGGGCTCAATCCCAGGACCCTGAGATCATGACCTGAGCCAAAAGCAGAGGCTTAACCCACTGCGTCCCCCAGGTACCCCAAAAAGTTAATTTTGTCTGAAAAAAACTAATTATAGCTATTAGGGTTACAGATACCTGTATCAGAACTTAAGAGATATAAAAGAGAATACAGTCACTTTCTATTTAATTAAACTGACTTCTAACATGGAGAGAAAGGAAACACATCATTTCTATAGACTTCAAAAAAATGTCTCATTTAAAATCAAAATACAGCAGAAATAGAGTTTACTTCCATTATATTATAAATTAGTCTTATTTGCTGTAATATTCTGTATAAGACTTTCTGTTCAGTACCTTTTATGTGAAACATTTGAGTGAGAAACTTTAATATAGATTAATAATTCTATAATTTTGGAGAAATGTCACATATTTAGTAGTTACACATTATTGTTCTGAAACAGTTGCTAGGTAAGCAATTGGATATTACTTCCAATCCGTTAGTCTTTATAAATCTCACTGATCAGGAAAAAAACCAATATACAACATATCTCAACCCCAGATTTTCATAAATTTGATCTAACAGCATTTTCTCCCTTCTTACAAGTGTAACTGGACAAAAGAAGTTTTTCAGATTTAGAACTATAGTTAATGAAATTGGAAATACAACTCCTCAGGGTATCTCTGCATATGGAGTGGGGGTGGGAAATAACTTGGCAAAATTTTCCACAACTGTGTCCTTTTTTTTCCCCAGCATCAAAAGTCACCACTATTCAAACCAGCATCCCAGACTCACAGGAAACCCTAACCCCCACACCGCTATCAAGACCTGGGCAAATCATGAAAAAGATAACCTGCTGGCTATATTTCAAAACCAAGCAAAGCTAAGAAGTTGACTAAGAACAAGAAAAAGAGTTCAGATGACAGACTTACTTACACGTAGAACACTGGCTCAAGTCAATGAGTCTCACACATGTCGAAAGCACAGAGCAGGAAGAATGTTCTTCCTGCGCAAGCCATTCAAATATCAACCTGCATAACATTTACATGAAAATCCAGGGTCCAGCCCATTTGCTTTTGACAGCGTCTACTGGAGGGTGCGGTAGCCAAGGTGCTCATGGAACAAACTGAAACATATTCTCCCATGGGCTGGGTCAGCAAACATAGGCCACACAGGCACATGTGCACACACGCACGCACACACACATGCACATCAGTATTATTTCAATATTCAGGTAGGAGAAGTTAAAGAATAATAAGAAATAGCTTTTAAGATATTCGTAAGGGTAATTACAGGCTTAGATAATTTCCTGGGGTTACTTCATTTTTGCTCTTCTAGATGAAATGTTTCTTCATCTGTAGATTTTATGATTAGAAACTCTTGCACTAATCTACACTCACCTTACCAATGTAATTTTTGCTGATAGGTCTATTGTAGATGATTGGTGCCGCTCAAACAAATTAATAGGATTCTCCGAGAAAAAAACTGCAAGTCCATAGGGTCCTATTTCATTCTAACTTTAAAAATGCCCTTGACTTGGGGCACCTGGGTAGCTCAGTGGGTTAAGCCTCTGCCTTCAGCTTGGGTCATGATCTCAGGGTCCTGGGATCCAGCCCCGCTTCAGGCTCTCTGCTCGGCAGGGAGCCTACTTCTCCCTCTCTCTCTGCCTGCTGCTCTGCCTACTTGTGATCTTTGTCTGTCAAATAAATGAAATCTTTAAAAACAAAAAAAATGCCCTGGACTCAGGGCCAGTTTTGGTGTTCTAAAAAGAGAAAGAATGTAAAATTGAATGCCAAAAGATCACAACTACTGTAACCTAAACAAAAGTAAAATTCCTCACAAGTTTTTTTTTTTTTTTTTTTAAATTTGTAACTAAAAGGACACCACACCCTCAGATCTACAGGACACACCTACCACAATGAGGTTCATCTCTAGTGCAGTTATCAGTCAACTTCTACAGGTCCCTATTTTGCAACAGGCAATGTTATTTATTCTCCAAGGTTATTAATGCCACACTACACACAGCCCGAGAGAACAGGACAGACAATGGCAGAAAATCTTCTGAGATATTTCAAAATTCATTCTGTCCTTTGTCTCATAAGTCGCCTCCTCCTAGTGATAGTCTATCTTAGACAAAAAACATGTAATAACACGAGGGACACCTCAAAGGGATAGCAATACACTTAATTTTTTTTTTTTTTGAACAGCCAAAGTAAAAACAGAGAAATTCATCTTCATATCTTCTGACTGAGATAAGGTATCTTTTTCCTCCTTCCCCTCCTCCTCCTCTTTTTTTTTCTTTTTTTAAGGTAGGCACCATGCCCAGTGTAGAGCCCAAAATGGGCTTGAACTAACCACCCTGAGATGAAGACCTGGGCTGAGATTAAGAGTTGAATACCCAACCAACTGAGCCACCCAGGCACCCCTCTTTTTTTTTTTTTAATTGATGTGTGGTTGACATTCAGTGCTATATTGGTTTCAGATATACAAGATTGGGATGTGACAGATCTGCACACTACATAACGCTCATGGCAAGGGATCTTCTGACCTTCACGATGCTGATCATTCTGATCCTGGAGGACAGTCACAGCTGCTATTTTCTGAGGGTTTACTGGGAACCAGGAACTTCACATACATACTATAAAGTGTCTTGGTGGGGTCAGATCTGAGACTGGAATAGGTGGACAGAAGAATCATTTTCATAATCAGTTTCGTAATCATAGAATTTTCATGAAGTTCCTGAATTTTTGGAGTTTTTGGGAACTCACACAGGTACCTAAGCACATGTCTAGTTTGGCACTTGGGTTGCTTGCTGTGCTGTTCAGACTCCACGGTGGAAGCAGTGATTAAGGCATAGATGACAGACTGTAAGGAGAGACAGCTGGGCCCTGGAGAGAAACTGCCAAGAGTGAGGAAGAGTTGAGGAAGTTGTGCTAAATGGACCACCAGGCCTAGCTCCTGAAGGGAGCCGCAGTACTGGAGGCAGTGGGAGGCTGCTGCTTACTGACCACGGTGCCTCCCAGCCTGCTGGATTATTTATGTGCCTTGAAATTCACTGAGAGGGAAATTTGAACAATCCCATCACAAGCAATCTACCCAGCACCACAGGAAGACCTGAAGGGAGAACTGATCTCTCTACCAGCCAGGGAGAGAAGATTCCCTAGGTGATCAGACACAGAGCTCCAAGGAGGTCAACATGGAGGGCCGGTGGGCAGGAGGGATCATGAACAAAGAAGACTGCAGAGATATGAGTGGTGGAACCAGCTTCTTTTCCCCACAATCTGTGGGGGAGATTACATCTCTTTCCCTGGGACCCACTACTTGGTGGGGCCTGGAGGACATTAGGAGTTATCAGTATATGTCCCTAGAGATCATTGGAAATGTTGAGAAGGGACCCCAGGGAGATGAAAGGCCTTCCTATTCAGCAGCAAGTGGGGAAATAGAATTAAGATTTGTCTTCTCTCTAAATATGGCCAAATTGGTTTGTCTTCAGTGGATTGGTTAGGCTAGAACTTAGCCATTGCAGATATGTATATGCATACATGTATTGTATGTATTGTGTGTTTGAAAACTCAAAAGAACCCTGAAAAGTAGTATCTGTTTCACAGGGGACACAGAGAGGTAAATTCAAAGAGGTTAGACTTGTCCAAGTTAACACAGCTAACAAGGAATGACGTCAGTCTTCAGTTCAGGCCTGCTTGATTCTAAAACCTATGCTATGTGGCTAAAAATTCTAAGTCATTAGTGGGAAAACTTTTAAATAACCTATGCTATGTGGCTAAAAATTCTAAGTCATTAGTGGGAAAACTTTTAAATAAAGACAAAAGTAACAGAACAGATTAAGTAACCTTTGTGTGCCTATTCTGCAGATTCAGCTCTTACTAACCTGTGACCAATCTAGTCTGTCACCCACTAAAACCACCCACTCATTGTTTTGATGCAAATCCCAGATATCAGACATTTCAGTCTGAATCTCTAAAAGACAAGGATTGGAATAATTTTCCTCTTTTCTCTCTACATTACAATATGAATTTTCTTGGTCAATAAAGGAACTTTTTATTTCCCAAGAATGTCCCAAACTGAGCCCCCAATATTTTTTTATTATGAAATGTTCTTCTTGAGACAATAATCTTATGAGAGTTCTTGGCTCACTCAGAAAGATCCTCTTCAGAATACAGATATTCACTTTTACCTCACCCTGTGCTTTCTGAAAAGGATGCTGGAATGCAGCTTCTTCTATGAATATGGGAGACGAATAAAAAATAAATCTCCAGTTCTCAAGAATGCCCCAAGAAAGGAGGCAGAAAACAATGGAGCAAGGTTGTCAACTCAACAATGTCCCCGAGTGCTCAATCTTGATGTTTTAAATAGGCCCTGGAGGGAGCACAAGAATACAAGAATAAGTATGTAAACAGGCATTCGGTAAGTATTAACAGGCAGCTACCACACACCAGATTTATGTCAAGTGCCAGATGTATATTGTTAATGGCCAGACAGAGGCACTCTCCACCAGGCTTCTAATCTCCTACAGAATAAATACAAGAAAACAAGGAATTACCAGGCAACCAGAGTATATAGGTGACAACAAGGAGGGCAAAGAGTTACTGGGACCTAAAAGGAGGAGGCAAACTCATTTTTTTCCCTGAGTGGGATAGTTGAGAAAGGGGGAAACAGGCCTGAGAGACGGGACTTCTCCACAGTTACACAGAGGTAGCAACAGGGAAAAACCTCATCATCTCTCAGCTTCTAATTATTCTGATTTCTACCTCTAGTCCAGAAGGACAGGAGATGCTTCACTGTAAACATTTCTTGCTACCACGACAAGGATTTATGGAAGAGCTAGTTTTGAACTGGGCCTCAACCCATTTCTCATAGAGTTTGAGAAACGGACAAGTGCATGTGTTCTGGGCAGAGAGAACAGTATAAGCAGGCTTTTGGAGTATATTCCGATGACAAACGCTACTCTGTTTCGCTGACCTGCAGGGACAACCACAAAACAATGGGAAAGGATGGAAAGGCAGGTTGTGACCAGATTAGACAGAGGCTCGAAGACCGAATCAAGCTGCTGCTTATGAAGGCTATTAATGGTGACAAAAACCCTATAGTTTGAAGACAAAGACTTAAGAAAATGCTATAATTTATGAGTCACTGGAGTAGCCACAGATTACGTTTTTTATAATTTTAAGCTCATATTCCATTCTAATTCCCTGCACTTATTAACAAAAATACTTAGAAAATGGTTTTCTTGGGAGAACTTCCTATTTGTTTAGAGATGGCTATGGGGAGTCCGTGGGGTAGGAAGTGAGGATCTGCTGAAGGGACAGGCATGAAAGAGGGACTCACACAGTGGCCGTGCTGCAGAGCAGACACCTGGGAAGGGAAATGTGAGAAGTGGTGCTTTCAGCCACCAAGTACAGCCAACGGACTAGTTCCTGGGGACTCTCGAAGAATGACACAGAAGACAGCATGAAAACCTCAGAGAGTGCATACATTTCCCCAGGGAAGGTTGACAGGAGTTTCTATTATGGTCTGTTAGCTCCTGTTTCTTAATAGTGTCAAGGCCACAGACAAAACCTGTCATACGTCCTAATGAGAGTGGATTAGGAGATCCTTTTAGATAGCACATTTCTTAGCCAAAAAACTACTTCTAAGGTAATTATGAGTAATTATTATGATCGAAAGGTCTAAGAGGGGCTGTGAGAAAGGTTTATCCTCTGAAGTGAGACAAACTTGACTTTGAACCCCATGTTTGCTAGTTACCTCTGGAGTGACCTTGGATAAGTTATTTAACCTCTCTGAACTTCAGTTGTCTCATCTATAAAAGCAGAAAATACCTACCAAAGTTGTGGAGAAGATTAATAACATGGCATGTGGACATGCTTTCCTACAAAGTGCCAGGTACACAACTAATACCTGTTTCTTCCCCCTTGTTGGTGAAATCAGTGCCAGATAAAAGGGGAATTACTAATAACCAAACATCCTATAAGCTTCCTAGTCCAACTTCCTTTATTAAACTTTATAAGAACTGCTAAGTAATAGCAAAATAGATTCATTTCCTTTTTCTTTCCTTTTCTTAGCTACTCAATAGGATGGGTACTAAGGAACAGAAAAATTTCAGATACACTTGAGAGAAATAATAAAAATAATTCACATAACTCAGTAGTAAAAAGGACCCCATTTTTTAAAATGGGTAAAGATCTGGGTAGACATAGGTCCAAAGATGTATACGTGGCTGACAAGAACACAAAAAGATGTTCAACGTCATTTGTTATTAGGTAAAAACATACCCAAACCATCAAAACTACTTCACACCTGTTAAGATGGCTATAATGTAAAAACAAAAACAAAAACAGGGGTGCCTGGGTGCCTCAATGGGTTAAAGCCTCTGCCTTCAGCTCAGGTCATGATCTCAGGGTCCTGGGATCGAGCCCTGCATCAGGAATCTCTGCTTAGCAGGGAGCCTGCTTCCCCCTCCCTCTCTGCCTGCCCCTCTGCCTCCTTGTGATCTCTGTCTGTCAAATAAATAAATAAAATCCTAAAAAACAAAAACAAAAACAGACAAATGTTGACAAGGATTTAGAGAAACTAGAATACTCTTACATTGCTTGTGGGAATGTAAAATGGGGTAAACACTTTGGAAATTTGTTTCGCAGGTCCTCAAAATGGTAGAGTTACCATATGATGTAGGAATTCTACTCCTAGGTATATACCCAAATGAATACCAATATGTGTACACAAAATCTTACACACTAACATTCATAGTAACATCATTCATGTAGCCAAAAAATGTTAACAACCCGAGTGCCCATCAACTGATGGGTGGATACAACAAAATGTGGTATATCCATACACTGGATACTATTCAGTCATAAAAAGGAATGAAGTACTGATACATGCTACAACATGGGGGAACCTTGAAAACACTATACCAAGTGAATGAAGCCTGTCGCAAGAGGTTACATATTATATTATTCCATTTATATGAGATATTCAGACTAGGCAAATGTGTAAGAGATAGAAAGTAGATTAGTGATTGTCTCAGACTGAGGTTGGGGATGGGGGGAATGGGGATAGATTGTCAATGAGCATGAGGCTTCTTTTTAGGATGATCAAAATGTTTTAAAATTAATTTTGGTGATAACTGTGTAATTCTGTGAATTTATTTAAAAACATTTATTGATCCAATTGTTTAATATGTGAATTATATCTCAATTAAGCAATGAAAGAAAAAGGAAGAAGGATGGGTTATTATATCCTGAAACAGAACTGTGGGCTCCATTTGATTGAGAAAATTATGGCCAGGCTTAGGTTGTAGACTGAGGGAGGCACTCCACACATACCTCCATAACCTGGAGAGTTTGCCTAAATGATATGTTATTCAGTATTACTCTTTTATATTATATATATTTTTTTATTTAGGTGGAGAAGTATGATTAGCACCTGACTGCAGCAATGAATACTCTATGAGCATTGCCCTACTTTGTGACTTTTTACAAAGTACAAGCACATCAAATATTACCTGGGCTTGGCTTCAATTCTTAGAGAGACAATAAGACCTGAGACGTCTCAGAGTCATGAGTGAATTTTAAGTCCCAAACCAGCCTGCTTCTTTAACAAAATCTTCAGTGTACTTCACCAAAAATCTCCTTTTGGCTTCCTTGAGTTTATACTACAGAAGGGACGGAAAGCCCCCAAATGGCTGAATTTTAATTTCTTGCCATCAAATGTTGGCATTTCTTAGGCATCTGTGTTTTGTGGTGTAAGATTCATACTTGCTGTAAGAGAGCCCATAATACTTCAAATACACACACACACACACACATCCCCCCTTAGAAGATGACCAGGATAACAGTAGTACTAAAAATAAAATAGAAATATAGTCAAATGCTCACTTCCATCTTTAGGTCATCATTCATCCTGATGCAACCGGAAAGATCTGATCCTAGGTAGGGGCCAACTTTAGGGCCTGGGCACCTGACAATAGAAAACAAAGTTCCTTACTAGAGAGAGAAAGACCGAGAATTTTGGCAGATATCAAATGCTTCCCTTCCCTGTCCCAACTTAACCAAATTTCTAATTAAGCTCATGGTTTTAGTAAGATATAAGGAAAGAGGCACCAACCTCCACCGTAGAGAAGTTGCAAACCATAGAGAAGCTAGCCAAAAATAAAAATAAAGAATTTGCAATTCAAAGTCTTGCTTCCTTATCCTTGATACAGAAAGGAAATTTCATGGGAGTGGACAGTGCGCACAAACTCCACTGACATTCTGAAATGTTTCCTAAGGAAGTTCAGTCTGCGTACTCAGAAAGGTGAGCACAGAGGAACTTGGGTAGAGGGTGGGTGTGGGGGCAGGGATTTGCAGAGGCTCATTAGCCTTGAGGAAGAAGGAATATGCTCAAAACCAACCGCTTAACTTAGCAATAGATAGTAGATTCCTAAAAACTGGGAAACATTCAGCTAGCCTAATTTGTCTTTTACATTTTAGAATGGACATTAGGGGATTCAAAGAACAAGAAAAGTCACTTCAAGAAAACTATAGAGATATCTTTGTTTTAAAATTGCAAATTTTCAGAAAGTCAGAAGTTCCATTTTAAGAACTCCATAATAAAGACATGATGCTCTCAGGATACAAAAGTCTAACTGAGGGGCGCCTGGGTGGCTCAGTGGGTTAAAGCCTCTGCCTTCGGCTCAGGTCATGATCTCAGGGTCCTGGGATCGAGCCCCGCATCGGGCTCTCTGCTCGGCAGGGAGCCGGCTTCCTCCTCTCTCTCTCTCTCTGCTTCTCAGCCTACTAGTGATCTCTGTCTGTCAAATAAATAAGTAAAATCTTAAAAAAAAAAAAAAAAAGAAGAAGTCTAACTGACTAAATGTCTAGGCAATCCCCCTGGGGCAAATAATAATCATAAGTTAATAAAAATAATAATAAAAAATGTCTAGGCAATAAAAAAAAGGCCACCTGTGAAGAACAGGGTAAGTATATTCTGCTCGTTTAACTTACTTGCGTCTTCTAGTCACATCCAAAGCTCCATCTTCTAATTCTCCATAGTTGGGCCTTTCACATGAAACCTGGATTCTTTTGGCTACACCTGAGAGAAGTGTCAATTCCAGTCTTGGAATTGCTGTGAGACTCTCTACATGCAAGACATCTGCAGAACAGCCAAGAATAAAACCAAAAATTTATTTCTGGTTTAAACTAGATAATAAATACACATTTATTTATTTATTTATTTATATTTATTTTTATATATAATAAATACGTGTTAATATATTTAATAATATATAAATTTTATATATATATAAATTATATGTGTGTATCTATGCATGTACGTATATATAAAGCAGAAGTCAACTCAATTCTATTAACCCTCCCCCTCCTTGATGCTTAGTTACATAAAGTGAAAATGCCATTTTTTTAAAGCAGAGTGGGGAAAGGGCAGAAAATAATTGCCTAAAAGCAGCTAGATGGGTTAACAATCTGCAGCCAGAGGGTAAAATACAGCCAGCTGCCTGTTTTTGTAAATAAAGTTCTCCTGTAACATAGACACACCCATTCATTCACTCCACGGCTGGGTGTGATACCAAGTAGTTGCTGCAGAAATCACACAGCCGCCAGAACCTGAAGGGTTTACTGTCTGCCCCTGACAGAAATGGCTTTACCAACTCCTGAAGACAAAATGGTCAGACATGGTGATGGGGACCCGTTAGAAACAAAGGAAATAGGGTAACAGACCACGTGTTTTGGAGGAAGCCATCTTAGGTGTCTTTTTCCGAGTGTAGGAAAGAGTAATAGGAAAAAACAGAGGCTTGGGAGTTCATCAGAAAGTTTTCATTCAAACGCTCGTTCTGCCACATACTAGTTGTGTGTTCTTGGATACGCACCTCAACCACTCTGAGCCTCAGCTTATTTGCTTGTGAAGTAACACGTGACCTTAGGCAAATTACTAAGTCAATATTCCTCTGCTTCCTTATCCTTCTTATCTTACATTAGCATCTTCTGGCAGCGATGTGGTGAGGATTAAATGAGGTAATAGTGACATTAAGAGCAGAGAACAGGCATCTGCAGGCACTGTAGGATTGTGATTGTGTTATTATTCCTAGGTTAGTGTGAGTAAAATATCTCTGTAAAGCCGTATGCTATTGATTGATACAAAGTGGCTGTTCCACTAGTCATGGTAGTAGTTTTCCCTTCTCTAGTTGAAATGATCCACAGATGAGTCTACTTGCTCTTTATTTCATCTTAACTTTATTTTGAAAACCATCCCATGTCTTTTGGTCATTTCAGAACCAGCCATTAACTTTTGCTTTCAGCCACATCTCGGCTGTGATGAGAGATGTCACCACCATGAGCATTTCCTAAGATGAAATTCATTCTCCTTGACCTGACACTGAGTCATAGTACACAATTTGTCCCACAACCTGCTCCAAACTTATATTCTATTGCATCACAACCAAACTCATTCTAAAAAAGACTTGTCCAGCTTCGATTCTTCTTCAAACACTTGAGGCTTTTGCATTCTTCTGTTTCATTTTGTCCTCCCCAGCTAAAACTCTTTTTCCATCCTTTTTGCAATTCCAGAAGCAACCCATCTTTTAAGGCCTGCTTCAACTCTCATTTCTTCTATGAAGCCTTCTTAGACTTCTCTGGGTCCATTGTAATCTCCCTGATAATCTGTGAGCTATTTTAGGATTTATTTTTTATTATAGAGAATATTATACAGAAATATGGGGCCTTGCACAGAGTAGGTGCTCCAACAGAAGTTGACTGAGAGAATTCAAGGATAAATATTTGAGTATTCAACAACTTTTCCTGTACAAATATAATTGTGATTAATGACTTTCCTTTTTTTTTTTTTAAAGATTTTATTTATTTATTTGTCAGAGAGAGTGAGCACAGGTAGATAGAGAGGCAGGCAGAGGCAGAGGGAGAAGCAGGCTCCCTGCTGAGCAAGGAGCCCGACGTGGGAAGGAGCCTGACGTGGGACTCGATCCCAGGACGCTGGGATCATGACCTGAGCCAAAGGCAGCTGCTTAACCAACTGAGCCACCCAGGCGTCCCATTTCAAAAAGAACCTCACCCTCAGTCATGCCTGATAGGGTCGGTGTAAGGGGGGCAGCTATCCATGCTTACCTAGCGGAGGTGTATACCAGCTCGTATATATGAAGGTCAGGAGTGTCTGATGTAGTCTTGCTTCTTGACCACTATATCGTTTATGGCAACACTGCTTCTGAACAGAAAATTAAATAGTATTAGCTATCTAAAGGGTATAACATATTTCATTATCATCTTCATCTCCAAAGGTAGAAAGAATATCACTGGTCTAAATAACCCTGTGAGAGAGGTCAAGAAGAACATAAAAGATCCCAAGTAATAAAACTTTCAACCTTTTGATCGAAAGCTATACCTTATGGGTAAAGTATAATTCTCATTAAAAATTACAGATCGATAGTTTAACAGAATTGTATCAATTCCCAATGATCGACACTGTCATATAAGCAAAAGCCTTGAGGATAAAGGTATGGGTGATGGGTAAGCTTAGTTATACAATACTTCTTCATGATACCACAATCAAAGAATTTAATGTATCACTGTATCGTAGTATTTACTGGCATTTTGTGCAAGCGTGTGACAAGGAAGAAGAATAGGAAGGAATGCCTGGGGGGCTCGGTTGGTTAACTGGGTTAAGTGTCCAACTCTTGATTTCAGCTCAGGCCATGGTCTCCAGGGTCATGAAATCAAGCCCTGTGTTGGGCTCGGAGACTGCTTAGGACTCTCTCACTCTGTCCCCCATCATCTGCTTGTATTCTCGCTCTCTCAAAAGAAAAAAAAAAAGTTAAAAAAAAAAAAAGTAGGTATTCATTGTTTCATCTCATAATCTCCCAAAAGTGGTCTGGCTTAGAATTCTAAGACTAGTAATACACACTGGGCTTCACTTGCCTTTTTGACATAGTAGTGATTCACGACGGGCACTTAACTTGTTTCAAAAAGCTTAAACTTACCAGTTTTTCTTTTTTTTTTTTTTTTTTTTTTAAAGATTTTATTTATTTATTTGACAGAGAGAAATCACAAGTAGATGGAAAGGCAGGCAGAGAGAGAGGGAAGCAGGCTCCCTGCTGAGCAGAGAGCCCGATGCGGGACTCGATCCCAGGACCCTGAGATCATGACCTGAGCCGAAGGCAGCGGCCTAACCCACTGAGCCACCCAGGTGCCCAAACTTACCAGTTTTTCTTGAAACGGTTGTTGAATTCCATCTGAGCAGGACAAGGGATCACAACGAGGAAATTCCTCATCTAAACAGCTCTGTCATGAGAAAATGGTGCAGCATATTCAAAGGCAGAATGACGACAGCATCAAGGATACAAAGCATATTAGACTTAAGAGAAGATACCATGCTACCTGAGGAGGGTGGCATTGGCTGGTTCTGTTAGGGGTTTAAGGAACAGGCTTGTAATGGTAAAGGCTTTGTTGCATTTTTCCCCTTGTTCTAGGAATGAAAGTCAAAGTTTGGGGACAGGAAATGCAATGGGTTTGTCACTGAAATCCTCAGGCAGAGGCCAAAGAAGGTTGTCTGGAGACAGGTCAGTGTAGTGAAAATGGTGCCTCTGAGAATCTCATAGCAATCAAATTGTGGTCTTAGGCCAAGAGGTAGAAACATACCTATCACAATTACATTATAGAAAATTGTATCGGTGTTCCTGGTAAGATTAAAGCATATTTAGATGTAGAGGTTTTTTCCACTTCAATTTACTGTAGGGGGCTTTTTAGGCACTCTGCCTGGCCTAATCTCCCACATGCATAATTTTTTTTTTTCTCTACTTAAACAGATGTGCCTGCATTATGCCTTGGGAACAGATACATGCAGACACCACCCTTCTTTCTTCCCTTCTCCAGTCCCTGCCCCCAGTGCCAACCTTACTGTTCCTTATGTTCCTCATTTATGAACAAAAAGGAGAAATTCACCAAGTAGCATAAGTGAAACATTGAACTCTACCATGGATATATTGAGATATCCAGACAGGAAGGAGTTAAAAGTTTAATTCAAATAGGAGGGGCGCCTGGGTGGCTCAGTTGATTAAGTGTCTACCTTTGGCTCCGGTCATGAATCCAGGGTCAAACCCTGAGCCAAACTCCTCGCTCAGCATGGAGCCTGCTTATCCCTCTCCCTCTCCCTCTCCCCCTGCTTGTGTGCTCTCTCTCTCTCTCAAATAAATAAAATCTTCTTAAACACACACACCAAAAAAATAAATAGAAGAAAAAAGATGCAGGAATCATCCCAGCCCATCTAACAGTACACATTCAAGAATATCAGAAAGGATGTGCCTAAGATGAAACACTGGCCCTTTGCTAATAGGTACAGTAAATTCTGAAATGCTTTCTCTTTGAAAGATGTTATTCGCAGCCATTCACAAACGAGATCCCCACTCTTGTTTTGTTAAATGCTTTCTCAGTGCAGAAGAGAACAAAGTCCACCAGAGCATTTTCTTCTAAGTTGGTTCTTTAATTTTATGATTAAAATGATTATCTATTATAAATCAGCTTCAAAACTTTACACAAATTGGACCTCTTCCCCGTAGTAAATAATATCACAAGACTTTTTTTTTTTTTTTACCTGAAATAACAAGCCATGGAGGTGTCCTTTAATTAACTTCTTTCTCAGTGACTCAGTTGTTGCTAGAAAGAGAATTCATAACCAGCTTAATAGGACAATTTGTAACCCCATTTTCCCTCAGTTCCTCTCATAAGCTTTTAAGAGCTTTAAATTTGGGGTCTGAAGAAGGGAGAGAGAAAGCAGTGACTTCTGAGAATGGCATTCTCAACTCATATCTGGTGGGAATGGAAGAGCAGAACAAAAGCTAGAGCAGCTAACCCATGATCCCCGCTGGGCATTCCAAATTCCCCTCCACAGATATGAGAGATGTCCTCTAGAAGTCAGAACAATTCCACCTTAACACAGTAATACACCTCAGAGGTCATTCAGTCCAACTGCAGAGAATGTAGAAATCCGCTCTCCCAGAAGCCTCTGCATGAGCTGTGAGTGAGGGATGGCAACCCCTAGAATCAAAGCCCTGTGATCCCAGAATCCTACGGATCGGTCTGAGATGACAAGAACACTGTTGCCCAGTGGATTTCAATGATAACTGGTTAGTCATGCTGGGATCAGACTCACAGGGTGAGGCTCAATTCAGTATAATTTTCATGAAATTAAAAATGTCTGTCTTTCTACTTCACTGAAATCTGCCTCCCAGTAACTTCCAATTTTTCATCTCTGGAGTAACAGAAATGAGGAGAAAAAAAAACCTTTTTAACTTTTTGAGTTACACAGGTACATATCACTTACCTGGCAATCTACACTCCTTAAAATATAGACAAGAACCAGAAAGTAGGCCCAAATCTTGTGCACCAAAATAGATGTTGATATTCATGGCCTTTATTCCTGTGGCAATTCCTCACACTTCCACTCATACAGTAGGCTTTGAATTAATACAGGATTCGCACAAGCTCTGACTGCCTTCTCAACCCACAGATGATTAAAAACAAAAATTACATGAGGGTAGGATGCTCTGCTAGATGGAGACATATTAATAGCTACCTTTTTTTTAAACACTAACAGCAAGGAAAATTAACAGCAAATACTCTGGTGTCCAAAACATACAGTTTTCTATCTCAATAGACTGAAGAAATTCTGAGCCATTAAAATAATACTAATATATGTGAAAAGTACATAATCTAACAAAATTTTTTCTAAGAAAAAAGGCTTAAAAATCTTCAATTATATTGAAAATTACCATGTAAAATTCTATTTTGTAAGAATTTTTTTTTGTAAAAATAACTTATTTCACAACTAAGCTTCACTTAGTGTTACTAAGCCCACTAGGAGGAAAATACTTCTTTAAATATTTCTAACACATTTAAGTAACTGATTTTTAATACTTAAAACTCTAGTAAAAGATTCAGTTTTAGAAAATTCTCGTTTAACTGCATTAAATAAATCCTTCTCCCGAACTACATCTAAGCAACAGCAACCAAACCTCTCAGAAGTGACCAACATTATGTTTGTGAAGGTTGTGTATCAACAAGACACTCTCTGTGGATTTCCAAATAGGCTTGTGTTTCGCAAGAAATAATGAATTAGTATAAGACCATCTAAATTGCTCATCTGCTTTCCCACCAGGCAATCTTGGGTTTTAGGACTAGTCCATCTCAAAACATTTAAATCGTAAACCTTGTTTTAACAGATGTTTTGTGCAACGTGTAGAAACTATTTCCATATGTTCCATGAGGCAAAATACATTGCCTTATGAGCCTAATTTGCATTCACCTTTGCATTCTTTTTTATGTGTTTGGAGTTGGACCTGCCATGTCTCTAGGACATTTAGATTTTACATGGAAACAAATGAAACAATGGCCACTATATCCCCTGCTGTTGCCATCTGCGATATAGGATGGGACTGGGTGTCTTGGATACACTGTCTTCAAAGGAAGCTGGGATAAAACAACTGTCCAAATGACTATGCAATGAGACTGTCAGGCAAAGGCCCTACAATTCATTAGCTGTTGATAATTAAAACTTTATCAGTGCAATAATAGTGCTATCAATGATGGTTGACAATTATGGAACGTGAACTTTTATAACACAATGGATGTGTTATGTTCTATAAAACTGTGTATTCAAAAAAAATTAAGTTTCACTGAATATCAGAGACCAGGAAAAAAATTCACAATACATATATCTGTCAAAGGACTTGTATCCAAAATATGTAAAGAAATTGTACAACCAATGACAGAAGGACAAATGTCCCAATTTAAAAATAGGCAAAAGATTTAGATATTTCAGGGGAGCCTGGATGGCTCAGCTGTTAAACATCTGACTTCGGCTCAAGTCATGATCCCAGTATCCCGGGATCGAGTCCCCTACCGGGCTCTTTGTTTAGTGTGGATCCTCCTACTTCTTCTCTAGCTCCCCTGTACTTGTATTCTCTCTCTTGCCTTCTCTGTCATAAATAAATAAAATCTTTAAAAAAAGAAAAAAAGACTTAACGACTTCACAAAGAAGATTTACAATAGTCAGTCAGCACAACAAATGAAAATCACAAGAAGATACCCAGAAGAGTGACAAAAATGGAAAGGAATGACACCACCAAGCACTGATGCTGTAGAGAAACCGGAACTCCCACACACTGCTGGTGGGAGTGTGAAATGTTACTGACCCTATGGAAAACTGGCAGTTTCTTAGTTACAGCTGCACTATGCCCTAACAACTCTGCTCGTAGATCTTTATCCCAGGTTAGGGAACAACATATGTCCACACAAAGACCCATATGCAGACGTTCATAACAGCTTGTTCCATAACAACCCCAAATTGCAAATAATTTAGATGTCCAATAATAGGAGAAAAGACAACCGAACTATGGAAGCATTCATACAAAGAAATATGACTCGATCATGAAAAAGGCATGCCACTAATAAACACAACATATTAAGATAAATATTATGAGGGAAAGAAGACAAAAACACAAAAGCACATATTTTATATCTCAATTCTAGAAGCTAAACTAACCCATCGGTGATAAAAATCAGATCAGAGCTTAAAAAATCAGACCTTATAGTGGTGGAGGTGGGGGAATGGCAGTGACTGGAAAGTAACACAAAGGGAACTTTGTGGGGTTACAGTTCTGCGTTTCAATGTGCATTTGTAAACAATATACTTCAGGTGGTGCCTGGGTGGCTCAGTCGGTTAGGCCTCTGCCTTCAGCCCAGGTCATGATCCCAGGGTCCCAGAAAAAGCCCTGTGTCAGGATCCCTACTCAGTGGGGAGCCTCTTCTCCCTCTCCCGCTCCCCCTGTTTTTGCTTTCTCTAATAAATAAATAAAATCTTTAAAAAAATGCACTTAAGATCTGAACAATTCATGATATGTTAATTATGCCTTGATTTTTTAAAAAAGAACAACTTATTTTTTAAAAAATGACAAGAACAAAAAAACAGGGTTTATGAGATGAACTCAGGTTAGGAAGAGATCATCAAAAATGTATATGCAACATGTAACCAGAGCACTTACAAACAAAATTATAAATTATTAGTACCTCAGAAGAGAACTTGGATCACGGAGATGTGCCTCTTAAAATGACCAAAGGCAGCCTCACAGGGTAACAGAAATGCACAATAACAAAAGCATGGAGATTCTGGTGACATTTAAATGGCACAGCGCTGGTGGGATGCTAAGGAAATGCAGATGGACGGGGAACTCAGGGAGTGGGATTGCTAAAGCGAACGCAGCGGGGAGTACCGTCTGCCACCAGCCAGAGCTCCGTAAGGCTGGGTGGCTCTTCTGTGGGGGAGGATGCCCAGGTGCAGACACTTGTTTGTAATTTTAAAATAAAGCTAAAAGAGCTCCTCCTGCTTGTCAGCAGCCAAGCCAAACACTCTCTCCTTCCGTGCTGAAGGTTCTAGTTCTCCCACCAAGCCAGACCCTATTCCTAGGAAAATCGTGAATGAAATGATACAACTTCCATACTGCACTCAGGTCATTACCCATTGCCTAAAGACGAATGAGAACGCACGCGGCAGAAACGTGCTCTAGTCGAACAGACTCTCCCGAGCACTAGCTATTGTTTCGCATTTGTTATTTATAAATTAACTACTGCGTTTTCTGGGAGCGGATACTGACACTCAGAGAGGTAAAGAGATTTGCCTAACTTTATCCAGTTTCGCTGGATACATCGAAACGTAATACAGAACATTGGTTCTGTTAGGAATCATTAGGCTATACTGCCTCCTAGATTATGTCATCCATTTCTGCTTCCTACATTTGGGAAAATTTAGGCCCCCATCCCATCAGAGTTGCTGTGCAAGAGATGGTTTGGGGTTGTTCCTTTGGTCCTCAACCCAACACCTATCTTTAAGCACCTCAACCCCCCTTTCTTGTCTCATGTCCCTCTTGTGTACTGACTGCTCAAGACACATGGCCATCTTCAAATCCCTGAGGCTCTTATCTGTCCCCTACCCCAACCGCTCCATGCTAAGGACAGCAAGTTAGAAGACAGCTCCCAGAGAGATCATCTAGGTGAAAGCCTTCTCTAAAGTTGATACAGATACCAGGTTCAGAGAAGGAGTTATGATATACAGGAGCTGCTCAGGCTCTCCCGCCAAGGAAATATTTATAGTTTCTAACGGTAATCAGTTCCCTCCTTGCTTATTAAATCAGGGACTCAATGAAGATTTCATGTTGGATGGGGTAAAAAGAGGATGAACTATAAAGAGGTGATAGTCTATACTAGATCAAGTGGAAAGTGTTTCATTCGATTCACTCTAATATGTTAGGTAAATGCCTTAGATCTAAGAAGACTTTTGGTTTCCTTTTCAAAACAAACATTCATTTATATACCCAGGATTGCCTTTGTTAACAAGATACTTAGATATATATGTAGGTAAGGAGCAGGAGAAAGAAAATATATAGGTAACCATTCAAGAAACCCAGCAGTTCTAAGGGCACGTGTCACGGAGGCTGGCATGTTCACTTATAAGCTCATACATCAGTCCAATCCTGGCGGCCCCTGAAAACTTAGACATTACTTTTTCAATATTAGGTTCAGGATTTCTATTCAAATATCATGAATAATTTCCTAGTTCCAGCTCATGAACCATCATTGACCTGAACATTTGGACACAATCACTGAATCCCCACCCAATTTGCTAAGGAACCATTCTTAGATGTGACAAAAATCCATTGCCTTAAACACTTAATAAATATAGTAAGCTAACTAGAAAGTTTCAGAAGAACTAAGTGGATTTAAGTATTTTTATTTTCTGACTCAGAATTCAAACGTCTGACTCAGAATTCAAACAGCATGTGGTGACAGTGGTAATGGTGGAATGTGCCAGGATGTGTTTATATGATAACTGTCCTACCTCACTGACATTTATTCACAGTCTATCTGGAAAATCTGCTCCGCAGAACATTTAAAAAATATGTGCCACCCAAATTTCCCTTGTTGCAAAGGTCGATTTTTAAGGGCATTGTTAGAAAAATCCTCATAAGCAAATGGTCTTCAGAACAAAATGCTGATGTGTATGCCTTCTATGGGCAGCAAAAGATACAAACAAGTAAAAGAAAAACAAAACAAACAAACAAAAAAAACCAGGCAGGTTGTGAGCAACTCAAGACAGAAAGGAGGCATCCACTCTACTTTATCCAGCCAGGAAAAAAATATATATATAAGCATACAACCCAGGATAGTTTTCGGTAATATTTGGACCAATGAAGTGGGAAGACAATAGCAACTTCATTATATCAAGAATGTATATTTTGGGATAAGTTACAAAAGTTGACTCTTCCAAGAAGGCACTGAAAGGAAATCAAAGGCGAGGGTGGGGTGGGGGGAGTAGGATGAGGAGATAAATTCTTAGTTTTATAAACTATCGGGGTATAATGTTGACTTAATCAAAGATAAATATAATTGAACCCAAAAAATTAGTCCTCTAAAAACAGTGTCTAAAGCAAACATACCATAAACCAAATCTGGAATGCCTTATTATTCGTGTCTCAACAAGAACACTTCTGATCACAAGGGAATCTTCTCCAGTGCCCTCTGAGCAATCATAAAATAATGTATAGATTATGTAATTTAAAGCCTTATACTGACAGAGTAAATTGGTACTTAAAATTATTGAATAATTACTATTACATTAGAACTAGCCAAGTCATTGAAACTTTTAAACAGCATTCTCAGATAGCAGTACGAACAGTACAATAAATCCAAAACAAACCCAGGTCTGAAAATCTCCTTCTCTAGCTTAGCTTAAGCTGATAATTCATTTGTTTGTTACCCAAATCAATAATTTTGTCTAAAAAGATCATCTAGGACAGCTAGAACGAGAAGCTGGCCAAATAAAAGCAATTGACTGATAAATGGTCAAATAAGCAAGCTTTATTTTGACCAAATTATGTTTCCAGAATAAAATTCACTACTGAGTAATCCGACATCTGTCATTTGACAATTGTCTTCTCACCTAAATCCCTAGTAAACACTTACTTTCAGGTAATACAGAAAAATGATCAATATTCCAATTTTTAAAGCAAAATATATATGTAAAGAGCACATTAAAATTTAAAAAAAGTTTTCACATATTTAATATTTTGATACACTGAATTTGTAAGTATTTTGCCCACCCCTAAAATTACTATGTAAAAGAAAATAGAGGGGCAGGTCCTTTCTACCACACAACGGGTACAAGGTAGCTAATAAAATCGGGGTAGGATAGGTAAGCCATTTGCGAGTTCAAATATCCCACGCATGTAAGATTTTTTCCTTCCTTGTTTACTTTTACAGATACTGAGAACTTTAGTTTTTAAAGAAGTAACAGTCATAGACAAATCCAGCTCATAATTTAAAAAGAAAAAAAAAACTGAAAGGGAAAGTTAGCCATTAACGCAGCCTACTTGGACACTAAGCAAGCCTTTCTGGAAGCCCACGATACTGCTTTCTGGAACCATTTTATTGTCATAAATGTGGGTATTAACACAGCAGCTGTCATCTACAAAAATGGCTATAGTCTTTTTGCCCCACCTCCGAGTGGACTGAATTGGGACATAACACATATTTGCTACTCACTTTTCAGTTTTCTCGTCTTCTGCTCAAGTGTCTGGCAAGTGTTCACCAATTCGGTATTTATAGCCTGGAGATTCCGTTGTTCCAAGATTGCTTCCTCTAATTCATGCAGCAAAGACTTCGCTTTGTCACCGGCTGAGTGGGCTGTCGGATCTCGATCCTCAACCTGGACACATACGGTTAATACTGGATTTTAGCAGGGTGGCGGGGAAAGAAAGCAATTGAGTGTCCCCTGGTATTATGCACACAAAACTGAAAATGTGCTTTTCTTCTCAGGGAAGTGATAAGCCTCTACTGAACTTCTGCAATTCTGTGTTTGCATGGGCTTTGTACACCGGAGCTATCTCTACAGCGGTAAAAGTCCTGATATGTCAAGTTGCCTCTTTCTGCAAAGATGCCTCTTTCCTCTGCAGGCTGTTGACACCGCCTCTTTTACAACTCCCCCTGTACTTCCTCCGCTCACTGCTGGTCGCCGGGGACTGAACTTCACAGTTCCTCTTCGGGTTTTTTTTTTTTTTTTTTTTTCTGTTCCTCCTCCATTTTTTACTTCGTGGTTTCAAGAACATCTGAGGAAACTTCCTCTTGAATATAAAGTAGTCACAGGCTACCCTACCTGCTCTGCTCTGTCCTCCGGCCATGGGCTGGTTCCTTGGACTTTCTTCCTAACAACAGCTTCCTGCTTGACAGCATCTCCTTGCACTGGTTCAAGCGCTTCTCTTTGATTCTGCCTGGAGTTTAAAAAAAAAAAAAAAAGTCCAAACCACAAGCTGTCAGTGACATTTCAACGGAGAGTCACCCCTGGGAAGTTGTGACAAATTAAAACTTAAAGCACTTCCTCAGAGATCAGAGGAAAAAGTGAAAGTATTTACATACATATACATGCTTAGCAAATAGGGAACTTTAATCAAAGCAATTGTATTGATCTGTTAGCCTGGTACCCTCACTTTACAGACCAGGGCATTTGGTCTTCTCTTTTACACTGGGATATTCAGTTTCCCACTGGCTACATTCATCATAGTAATTAGCATCAGTCACCAAGTGCTTAGAAGATGGTACGGAAATGAGGTCACTGTGACAGGTGCAGTATTTACATATCATAGCTAGCTAGCGGTTTCAGAAAAAGAAAGGAAAAGATGATGGAAAAGAAAAAAAAAAAGAAAGGAAATAAGAGTTTGGGGTCATGACCATGGCCTTTTCTCTTTAAGAGCTGTCAATCATGCTAAATTGTGAGCACAGGAAGGGCTGCCCCAAGCACAGATGGAATACTAGATGTTAGTATTTCTGAAAACTTGACTGAAAATTTGACCACTCCCTCCCTTTCTTCTTCACTCCAAATCTCTTAGTGTTGCTATGTTACCTCTCTTTCAAATCCAACTATAGTCCTCCAAAATTTATTAAAATGCACTTGCTCTCAGTTAGCTGATGAGATTATTTAAATCATGCTAGGTATCAATATATCAATGACTATCTGGAAACAACTTGACCTGAATAAGGGTCATATCTTTAGTTCAAAGGGATGACAAACTTCGGGAGCTTCAAAGCAATGAGGAAGACATTGTCAGATTTAGGCCTTGTGCATGCCTCTCAAACATTAACACAGTCAGATCTCTTGGTATATTGGCATAGATAGCCCTAACTATAAGACGAATCACATAAGAGACAAGGATGGTCATGCAGAATGCTTACCATCATGGTAAACTAGCAACCAAAGTCCTAAACAAAATAAAAAACTACCTAAACAAACAGCCTACGGAGCCCTTACAGCCAGTCTCTTGTTTTAAATATGGTAAGAACATTTAACATGAGATCGACCCCCTTAAAACACATTTAAGTGTATAATATCGTTAACTCTAGACACAATGTGGTACAGAAGATCTCTAGAATTTACTCATCTTGCATAACTGAAGCTTTATACCCGTTAAACTGCAAGTCTCCATTTCCCCCTCTTCTAGTCCCTGGAAACCACCATTCTACTTTCTGCTTCTCTGAGTCTGACTATTGTAGTTACCTCATGGAAGAAGTATCATGGCATATTTGTCCTTCTGTAACTGGTTAATTTCACTTAGCATAATATCCTCGATTTATCCATGTTGTCACATGTGACAAAATTTCCTTTTTTAAGGCTGAATAATATTCTACTGCGTGCGCGTGCGCACACACACACACACACATACACACACAAAATTATATTTTCTCTATTCATTTACCATTGATAAACATTTAGGCTGTGTCTACATCTTGGCTATTGTGAATAATGTGCAATAAACATGGATGTGTAAATGTCTCTTCAAAATTTTGCTGTGAATTCTTTTGCACATATATCCAGAAGTGGAACTGCTGGATCATATAGCAGTTCCATTTTTAATTTTTGAGGAAATTCCATACTGTACAGTACAAATTCCATACTGTGCAGTACAACTGCAGTTGTACTGTATTAAATTCCTACCAATAGAGTACAGAATTTTAATTATTTCTCTGGATCTCTGCCAACATTCGGTATCTTTTGGTGGTTATTTTTCTTCCTTTGGTTTTTAATAATAGCTTTCCCTAATAGGTGTGATTCGTTCATCATTGTGAATGACTCATTGTGCGTTTTATTTGCATTTCCTTGATGATAAATGATGTTGAGCATCTTTTCATATACCTGTTGGTCAACTTTATGTCTTCTTTGGAAAAAATGTCTATTCAAGTCCTTTCCTATTTTTAAATTGGGTTTTTGTTACTGAGTTGTTATAGTTTTTCATGCATTTTAAATATTAACCCCTTATTGGATATATGGTTTGCAAATATTTTCTTTCATTCCATAATATATCTTTTCTCTATTAATTCCTTTGCTGTTCAGAAACATTTAAGTCTGATGTAGACCCATTTATCTAACTTTTCTTTTGTTGTTTGTGCTTTTGATATCATAGCCAAGTCCAATGTCATAAAGATCTTCCCCCAAGTTTTCCTCTAGGAGTTTTACAGTTTTAGGTCTTATATTTAAGTCTTCAATCCATTTTGAGTTGATTTTTGTATATGGTATATAGCAAGGGTTCAACTTCATTCTTTTGCACATGACTATCCAACTTTTCCAACATCATTTGTTGAAAAGACTATCCTTTCTCCATTGTGTATTCTTGGCACCCTTATTTACAGATCAGCTGGCCATTTATGCATGGGTTTATCTCTGGGCACTATATTCTGTTCCACTGTCCTTAGGCCACACCATACTGTTTAATCTACTATAGCTTTGTAATACATTTTGAAATAAAAAAGTGTACTACCTCCAGCTTTGTGTTTCTTTTTCAAGATCGTTTTGGCTATTCAGGATCCTTTGCAGTTCCATGTGAATATTAGAATTATTTCTTTTTCTATTACTTTAAAAAAAGCGAGTAGGGGGAGCGCCTGGGTGGCTCAGTGGGTTAAAGCCTCTGCCTTCAGCTCAGGTCATGAACCCAGGGTCCTGGAATCAAGACCCACTTCGGGCTCTCTGCTCCACGGAGCCTGCTTCCTCCTCTCTCTCTTTCTGCCTACGTCTCTGCCTACTTGTGATCTCTGTCTGTCAAATAAATAAATAAATAAATCTTTAAAAATAAAAAAATGCCAGTAGGGTTTTGATCAGTATTGCACTAAATCTGTAGATGACTTTGGGTATCATGGACATTTTAACAATATTAAGTCTTCTAATCTAGGAACACAGGATGTCTTCACTAATTTGTATTTTCTTTAATTTCTTTCAGCAATGTCTTACAGTTTTTAATGCACAAGTCTTCACCTCCTTGATTAAGTTCATTCCTATTTTACCCTTATTGATGGTATTTTAAATGAGGTTATCTTTCCAATTTCCTTTTTGGATAGTCCATTGTTAGCGTACAAAAATGCCTCTGATTTTTATATGTTAATTTTGTATGTTGCAATTTTGCTGATTTTCTTGATTGGTTCTAACAACTTTTTGTGGAGTCTTTAGAGTTTTCTATATATAAGATCAAATCATCTACAAATACAGATGATTTTACTTCTTCCTTTCCAATGTGGATGTGTTTTATTTCCTTTTCGTGCTTAATTGCTCTGGCTAGGACTTTTTTGTTGCTGAGAAGTGGTGAGAGTGGACATGCTTGTCTTGGTTCTGATTTAAGAGAAAACACATTGAGTCTTTCATCATTAAGTATGATGGTAGGTTTGGTGTTTTTCATATAGAGCCTTTATTATGATGAGGTGATTTCTATTTCTAGTATTTTGAATATTTTTATCATGTTAAATCTTGTCAAATGCTTTTCTTCCTCAATTCAGATGATCATGTGATGTTTATCTTTCATTCTGTTAAGGCAGTTTATCACAATTTGTGTAGGCTGAACTATCCTTCCTGGCAGGGATAAATCTCACATGGTATGATCTTTTCAACACATGATTAAAGTTGGTTGCTAGTATTTTGTTGAGAATTTTTGCCCCTATACTCATCAGGGATATTGACTTGTCGTTTTCTTTGCTTGTAGTTCTTTGGTATTGGTGTCAGGATCGTACGGACCTCATAAAATGAATTGGGAAGTGGTCCCACCTTTATAGTTTTTTGAAAGATTCAAAAGTCTTCAATAATCTCTTACTATTAATCTTCCCTAGATCTTTGGCAAAATTCATCAGTGAAACCATCCAGTCCTGATCTTTTCTTTGTTGGGTTTTTGAATACTGCTTCAATCTCTTTACTATTTTTTGTTCTATTCAGATTTTCTTTTTCTCACTGGTTCAGTCTTGGTAGGTTGTATATTCCTAAATATTTATCTTCAAGGTTATCCAATTGTTGGTATATGACTCCTCATAGTGGTCTTTTATGACCCCCCCAACCCCTTCATTGTAGCATCAGTTGTAAATTTTCTTCTTTTGTTTCTGATCTTATTTGAATCTACTTTTTTTCCTAGTCTAGCTAAATGTTTGTCAATTATATCTTAAAAAAAAAAATTCAGGCTTTCAGGAAAGATGGCAGAAGAAGAGGATCCTAGGCTCACCTTGTCCCACAGGTACACCTAGATAGCACACACATCACTGTAAATAACTTAGAAAATGACCCAAAGCCTACCAGAACAGACTCTACACAGTTAAATATAAAAGAAGAGGCCATAGAATAAATGAAACAAGATGGGATTGGGAGGCAGACAAACCATAAGTGACTCTTAATCTCACAAAACAAACTGAGGGTTGCTGGGGGGAGGGGGGTTGGGAGAAGGGGGTGGGATTATGGACATTGGGGAGGGTATGTGCTTTGGTGAGTGCTGTGAAGTGTGTAAACCTGGTGATTCACAGACCTGTACCCCTGGGGATAAAAATATATGTTTATAAAAAATAAAAAATTAATTAAAAAAAAAAAAAAAAGAAGAGGCCATATTGAAGAGGGTAGCAAGGGTGGAGACATGGTCAGGAACCAAACTGACTCACAGGACTGTCTAAGGGAAGAAAGGATGCCATTGGCACAGAGAGGGGAGAGGAGCATACCCCACCACAGGCACCCCAGGCATGTCGGAGCCACACTGAGAAGATGAATCCCTATTGGGCTTTGAAACCCAGAGGGGCCTAATTTCACAAGTTCTTATAATCAGTGGAGTATAAAACCTTGAACTTTGAAAACCAGGTAGCTCAGCTCTGGGAGAGCTGGAGGGCAATAGGAAACTGAGTCCCCACACTTAAGGAGGCAGCACAACAAACAGTCCCACTGAGATACAGCATAGAAACACAGTTTGAAAAAAAAAAACCTGGGGTATACAAGAAGGAGATTTATTTACTAATCTCAGAGCAGGTGCTGGAGGGGTATGGATCTTTGTAAGATTCTACAAGAACAAAAGAGTTGGTGGGCACCATTTTCCTCTTCAAACCCCTCCCTACCCCCCAGCCCAATCTAGATACACAGACACCTGCAGGAACCAGCACAGAGCAAACACCCTCTGCCTAGTTTAAAAATAGTGCACCCCAACCTGCATTCTCCTGCAGATGCTCCCCCTCTATCCCGGGCTAGGCAGTGCACCCCACCCCTCCATTCTCCCACAGGCCTATCCCCCCAAAATATTCTTTGCAGGAGTCCATTCAAAGCAGTGCCACTAGCCTGACAGTGTGCAAGCAGAGCTGACAAGGGCCAACACTGCTCCAAACTGACTCCTTCCCTGGAGAGAGCGAAAGATAACCACACACACTAGCCTGACTGTGACCCTAGCAGTGGATTGGGGGTAGGTATCTGTCTGACTGCAGTCCTTGCTCACAATGAAAGCTTCTCATGGAACAACACAGGAAGAACACCCTGAAGTTTGGTGTTACTCCAGCTTTGGCAAAAGCCTGGTCTGACACAAATCAAGCCCAGAGTGGCCTGAGACTGGCCCATTAACAACACAGGAATCAAACTATGCCCACAACAGGCAAGGAGAGCCACTGCAGATGACTGGACTGAAGGCAAATGTGGCTCAGCCGTAATAGCAGTGTACACACAGCACACATACGAGACACCCCTGAAAGACCAAGTTCTGGTGAACAGGGGCATGGTTCAAAAGAGGTCCACAGGACCTCTTCTTCATAAGGCCACTAATTTCAAGAATAAGAGACATAGCTGACTTTCCTAAAACACAGAAATAGACACAGAGAGTTAGACAAAATGAGGAAATCACAAGACAGCTAAACAAAACAAAGATAAATAATATAAATGTTAGTAAATTTAAAGTAATGGTAATAAAGATATTCAAGGGACTGGAGAAAAGACTGGAGGATCTCAGTGAGACCCTTAACAAAGAGATAGAAAACATAAAAAAGAACAAATCAGAGATGTATAACTCAATAACTGAAATTTAAAATATAGTAGAGAAAAAATGGATCAGTGACCTGGAAGACAAAGTAGTGGAAAGCAATCTAGTTGAACAGGAGAAAGAAAAATAAATAATAATAAATTAAAATAGATTAAGGGAAAACAATGACATGATCAAGCATAACAACATTCATATTATAGGGATCCCAGAAGAAAAAAAAGAGAGCAGAGGAGGAAGAAAGATATATAGACAGACAGACAGATAGATAGATAGATAGATTTGAAGAAATAATAGCTGAAAACTTTTGAAGAAGGAAACACAAATCTAGATTCATCAGGCACAGGAAACCCCAAACAAAATCAACCCAAGCAGATCCACACCAAGACACATAGTAATTAACATGGCAAAAAATATAAATAAATAAAATTTTTTAAAAATGGCAAAAAGTAGTGACAAAGAGAGAATTTTAAAAACAGCAAAAGAAATAGCCGCATACAAGGGAAGCGCCATAAGGCTATCAGCTGATGTTTGAGCAGAAAACTTGACAGGCGAGAGGGTGTAGAATGATATGTTCAAAGTGCTGAAAGAAAAAACCTGCAACCAAGAATGTTCTACCCTTCAAGCTATCACTCAGAATAGAAGGAGAGATAAAGAGTATCCCAGGGGGGAAAGAAAATTAAAGGAATTTATAACTACTAAACCAGCCTGAGAAGAAATGTTAAAGGGGATTCTTTGAGTGGAAAAGAATGACCACAAGCAGGAATAAGAAAAATAGGATGCACTAAAATTATGTATATCTGTAAAAATCAGTCAAGGATTAACACACACAGGTGTAAAGTATAACATCAAATGCATAAATTCTGGGGGGAAGGGAGTAAAAATTTAATGCTTTTAGAATGGGTTCAAACTTAAACAACCATCGAATTACTTTAGACTGCTTATATGCAAAAGACTATATAGATAAACCTAATGGGAACCACAAATCAAAACCTGGTAATAGATATGCAAAAAAATAAAGAGGAAGGAATCCAAGCATATCACTAAAGAAAGTCAGCAAACTATGATAAAAGAGAACAAAAGAAAGAAACAAAACACTACAAAAACTACCATAAAACAACAATATAGCAATAAATATATGACTATCAACCAATTACTTTGAATGTAAATGGACTAAAGGCTCCAATAAAAAGATATAGGGAGACAGTATGGGTAGAAAATAAGACCCATCTATATGCTGCCTATAGGGGACTCATTTCAGGCCTAAAGACACAAGCAGACTGAAAGTGAATGGAGGGAAAGCATTCATCATGCAAATGGAAGTAAAAGAAAACCAGAGGAGCAATACTTATCAGACAAAATGGATTTTATTTTTTTTAATTTATTTAAGAGAGAGAGAGAGAGCAAGAACAGGGAGAAGGGCAGGGGTGAGGGAGAAGCAGACTCCCCACTGAGCAGGAAGCCTGACTCAGGGCTTTATCCTAGTACCCCTGGGATCATGACCTGAGCTGAAGACAGTCACTTAACCAACTGAGCCACCTAGACCCCAGACAAAATGGACTTTAAAACAAAGACTGTAACAAGAGAAAAAGATATTATGTAATCATAAAACAATTTGACAAGAAGATATAACAATTGTAGATATCTATGTACCCATCTTGGGAGTACCCAAATACATAAAGCAGCCCCCAAATACATAACAGATATAAAATAAATAACTGAAAGCAACACAATAGTAAGAGACTTTAATACTCCACTGACGTGGAAGGATAGATCATCCAAACAGAAAAATCAATAAGGAAAAATTGCTTTGAGTGACACATTGGACCAGATGGCTTTAACAGATAGATTCAGAACATTTCATCCTAAAACAGTAAAATACACATTCAAGTACACATAGAACATTCTCCAGAATAGGTCACATAAAGAGGCCACAAAACAAGCCTCAGTAAATTAAAAAAAAAAAAAAAAATAGGACCTCAAGTTATACCATGCATTTTTCCAGCCATAGCTTTATGAAACTAGAAATCAACAAGTAAAAATCTTGAAAGAACACAAATACACAAAAGTTAAATAACATGATACTAAACAATGAGTGGGTCAACAAAGAAATCAAAGAGGAAATAAAAATTATATGCAAACAAATGACAATGGAAACTAATGGTCAAAATCCTTGGGATGCAGCAAAAGCTGATCTAAGAGTGAAGTGTACAGAATACAGATGTACCTTAAGGAGCAAGAAAAATTACAAACAACTTTGTCATACACTTAAAGGAGCTAGAAAAAGAAGAGCAAATCCAAAAACCAGTAGAAGAAAGCAATTATACAGATTAGAGCAAAAATAAATGAAATGGGAAAAACAATAGAACAGATCAATGAAACCAGGAGCTGGTTCTTTGGAAAGAACAAAATCGATAAGGCTTTAGCCAGACTCATCAAAAAGAGAGAAAGAGAAAGAGGACTCAAACACACAAAATGAGAAATGAAAGAGGAGAAATAACAACATAGAAATATAAAGGATTTTAAGAGAATACTATAAAAATTATATGCCAAAAAATTGGACAAACTAAAAGAAATGGATAAATTCCTAGAAATATAAAACCCCCAAAACTGAATCAGAAAGAAATAGAAAATTTGAACATACCAGTTACCAGCAATGCAATTGCATCTATAATCATAATCATAATCATAATAAAACTCCCAACAACCAAAAGTCCAGGATCATATGGCTTCATAAGTGAATTTTACTGAACATTTAAAGAAGAGTTCTTACTAGGTATTTATTTATCCAAAGTATACAAAAATGCTGATTTGAAGGGGCACATGAACCCCAAAATTTATAGCAACATTATCAACAATAGCCAAATTATGGAAAGAGGCCAAATGTCCATCAACTGATGGATAAAGAAGATGTGGTATATACTTAAAATGGAATATTACTCGTCATCAAAAAGAATAAAATCTTGCCATGTGCAGCAACGTGGATAAAACTAGAATGTATTTTGCTAAGTGAAATAAGTCAGAGAAAGACAAATATATGATTTTACTGATATGTGGAATTTAACAAACAAAACAGATGAACATAGGGGAAGGGAAGGGAAAATGAAATAAGATAAAAACGGAGAGAGGGGCAAACCATAAGAGACTCTTAAATATAGCAAACTGAGGGTTGCTGGAATGGAAGTGGGTGTTAGGAAGTGGGCGATGGGCATTAGGGAGGACACTTGTTCCTATGAGCACTGGGTGTTATATGTAAGTGATCAATCACTGAATTCTACTAAATTCTACTCTTGAAACCAACACTACACTATATGTTAACTAATTTAAACTTAAATTAAAAAAACAAAAATAAAGAAGAGTTGATGCCTATTCTTCTCAAACTATTTTTAAAAAAGTAAAAAAGAAAGGAAAGTTTCTAAATTCATTCTATGTGGCCAGGATTAGCTGATACCAAAAACAGATAAAGACACCATTAAAAACAAAACAAAACAAAACTACAAGCCAATATCTCTGATGAGCATAGATGCAAAAATCCTCAATCATAATACTATCAAACAAACTTCAATAATACATTAAGTCATTCACCATGATTGAGTCAGATTTATTCCTGGCATGCAAGAATGACTGAATATTCACCAAACAACATGACACATAACATCAATGAGAGAAAGGATACAAACTATATGATCATTTCAATAGATGCAGAAAAAGCATTTGACAAAGTACAACATCCATTTACGACACAAATCTTCAACAAAGTAGGTTTAGAGGGAAGATATTTCAACTAATAAAGGCCATTTTGAAAAGGCCACTGGTAACATCATACTCAATGGTGAAAAACAGAGTTTTCCCCCTAAGATCAGGAATAAGTGAAGGATGTCCACTCTTACCACTTCTATTCAACATAGTACCCGAAGTCCTAGTCACAGCAATTAGGGGAAAAAAAAAAAAAAGAAATAAAAGAAATAAAGGCCTCCAAATTGATAAGAAAGAAATAAAACTATCACTATTTGTAGATGATATGGTACTATATATAAAAAACTCTAGAGACTCCACCAATGAATTCAGTAAAGTTGCAGAATATAAAATCAGGGCTGCCTGGATGGCTCAGAGGGCTAAAGCCTCTGCCTTCAGCTCAAGACATGATCCCAGCGTCCTGGGATTGAGCCCCGCATCGGGCTCTCTGCTCAGCAGGGAGCCTGTTTCCCTTCCTCTCTCTCTGCCTGCCTCTCCACCTACTTGTGATCTTTGTCAAATAAACAAATAAAATCTTTTAAAAAAAGAATATAAAATCAATACACAGGAATTTTCTGTGTTTCTATATACTAATAATGTAACAGAAAGAGAAATCAAGAGAACAATCTTGGGACGCCTGGATGGTTCAGTGGGTTAAGCCTCTGCCTTCGGCTGAGATCATGATCTCAGTCCTGGGATCGAGCCCCGCACAGAGCCTGCTTCCCCCTCCCCCTCTGCCTGCCTCTCTGCCTACTCGTGATCTCTATCTCTCTCTGTGTCAAATGAATAAATTTAAAAAAAAAATCTTAAAAAAAAAAAAAAGAAAAAAAAATCTCATTTATAATTGCACCAAAAATAACAAAGTACCTACGAATAAACATAACAAAGAAGGTGAAAGAACTTTACATTGAGAACTATAAAACACTGTTGAAAGAAACTGAGGACAACACAAACAAATGGAAAGAAAGCCCATGCTCATGGATTAGGAGAACAAATATTGTTAAAATGTCCATGTTACCCAAAGAAATCTACAGATTTAATAAAATCTCTACCAAAATACCAGAAGTATTTTTCATATAACTAGAACAAATAACCCTAGAGTATATAAAAAACCACAAAAGACACTAAATAGCGAAAGAAATCCTGAAACTAGTGGGATCACAATCCCAGATTTCAACATATATTACAAAGCTGTAGTAATCCAAACAGTATGGTGTCAGCACAAAAAGAAAGACACATCAATAGAACAGAAAGAAAGACACATCAATAGAATAGAACAGAAAAAAACCCACGCTTATACAGTCAATTAATCTATGACGAAGGAGGCAAGAATATGCAAGGGGAGAACACAGTCTCTTCAACAAATGGTGTTGGAGAACACTGGTGTTAGACAGCTACATGCAAAAGAATGAAACTATGGAGCACCTAGGTGGCTCAGTCAGTTAAGTGACTGACTTGATTTTGGCTTAGGTCATGATCTCAGAGTTGTGGGAACAAGCCCTGCGTTGGGCTCTGTGCTCAGCAAAGAGCCTGCTTGTCCCTCTCCATCAGCTCTCCCCACCACTTGTGCTCTTTCTCATGAATGAATGACTGAATGAAGGAATAAATGAATGAAACAAACTGGACCACTTTTTTACACTGCACAAAAATAAACTCAAAATGGATTCAAGACCTAAGTGTGAGACCTAAACCCGTAAACATCCCAGAAGACAGCACAGGAAGCAATTTCTCTGATATCAGTCACAGCAATATTTTTCTAGATCTGTCTCCTGAGGCAAGGGAAATAAAAGCAAAAATAAACTTTTGGGAGTATATCAAAATAAAAACCTGCACAACAAAGAAAAATAATCAACAAAACTAAAAGACAAATTATGGAACTGGAAAGATCTGCAAATGACATATCCAATAAAGGGTTAGTATCCAAAATATATAAGGAACTTATAGTGCTCACTTTGGCAACACATACACAAAATATATAAAGAACTTATAAAACACTCCAAAACAAATAATCCAATTAAAAATGGGCAGAAGACATGAACAAACATCTCTCCAAAGACATACAGATGGCCAACAGATGCATGACAAGATGCTCAACATCACTCATCATCAGAAAGATGTAAATCTAAGCCACAGTGAGATACCACTTCACATCTGTCAAAATGGTTAAAATAAAAAGCACAAGAAACAAGAAATGTTGGCAAGAATGTGGAGAGAAAAGAATCCTTGTGCACTGTTGGTAAGAATGCAGCCACTGTGGAAAATAGGATGGAGATTCCACAAAATATTAAAAATATAATTACTATATGATCCAATAATTCCACTACTGGGTATTTACACAAAGAATACAAGAATGTTAATTTGAAAAGATACATGCACCCCTGTGCTTATTGTAGCATTATTGACAATAGCCAAATTATGGAAGCAACCTAAGTATCCACTGATTGATGAATGGATAAAGATGATGTGGTATAATATGTGTAAGAGTGTGTGTGCACATGTGTGTCTGATGGAATATTACTCAGCCATAAAAAATAAAATCTTGCCATTTGCAATAACATGGATGGATCCAGATGGTGTAAGGCTAAAGGGACAGAGGTCCATCAGAGAAAAACAAATGCCACTTATATATGGAATTTATGAAACAAAACAAATGAACAAAGGAAAAAGAGACAAACACCCCCCCCCAAATATTCTTAAATATGGAGAACTAATGATTACCAAGGGTGAGTGGAGGGATGGGTGAAATAGGTAAAGAGATTACAAACACACACATCATGGTGAGAACTGAGAAATGAATAGAATTATTGAATCACTATATTGTACACCCAAAGCTAATATAACATTGTATGTTAACTATAGTGGAATTAAAATTATAAAGATATATAATGGTTAATAATATGTTAAATAAAATTTTCTAATTTAAAAAACCAACTTAATTTTACTGATTTTTTTGTTTTTCTATTCTTTATTTCTCCTTTATTATTTCCTTCTGTGTGCTAATTTCGCAATTAGTTTGTTCTTTTTCTGATTTCTTGAGCTACAATGTTGGTTTGTTAATTTGAGATCTTCCTTCTTTTTGATGTAGGCATTTGTCACTGTTAACTTCTCTCTCAGTATTGCTCTTGCTGCACGCCATTGGTTTTGGTATGTTGCTCTCAGTTTTGTCTCAGAATACTTTCTAATTTCCCTTTTAATTTCTTCTCTATGGTTTTTCAGCAGTGTGTTGTTTAATTTCTAAGTATTTGTGAATTTTTCCGGTTTTCCATCTGCTATTGATTTCTAGTTCTATTCCATTGTGGTTAAAAAAAATACTTAGTATTATTTCCATCTTTCAAATTTGTTAAAACTTGTTTTGTTACCTAACATATGATCCTGGAGTATGTTCCATGTGCACTTGAGAAAAATGTATGTTCTGTAGCTACAAGGTTGAATGTTCTGTATGTGTCTATTAGGTCCATCTGGTCTACAGTGTTCCAGTGTATTGTTTCCTTATTGACCTTATGTCTCAATGTTCTATCCATTATTGAAAGTCATATATTGAAGTCTCCTACCATTATATCGCTATTTCTTCCTTCTATTTTGTCAGTGTATGCTTTATATATTTAGGTACTCTGATATTGAGTGCATAAGTATTTATAATCATATCTTCCTAGTGAACTGGTCCTTTTATCCCTGTATAATGTCCTTTTGTCTCTTGTGACAATTTTTTATTTGAAGTCTATTTTCTCTGATATAGGTATACCCACCCTGACTCTCTTTTGGTTAGGTCAGGATTTGCCTGGAACAGCTTTTGGCCTCCCTTCACTTTCAGCCTATGCATGTCCTTAACTCTGAAGTGAGTCTCTTGTAGACAGCATATAGTTGGTTCTTGTTTTTTTTTTTTTAAAGATTTTTATTTATTTGACAGATCACAAGTAGGCAGAGAGGCAGGCAGAGAGAGAGAGGAGGGGGAGGCAGGCTCCCTGCTGAGCAGAGAGCCTGATGTGAGGCTTGATCCCCGGACCCTGGGATCATGACCTGAGGCAGAGGCTTTAACCACTGAGCCACCCAGGTGCCCCAATTGGTTCTTGTTTTTTAATCCATTGAGCCATTCTATGTCTTTTGATTAGAAAGTTTTATCTATTTACATTTAAAGTAATTGATAGAGAGGGATTTACCATGGCCATTTTTTTCATTGTTTTCTGTCCGTCCTGTTGTCCTTTTGTTTCTATTTCCACCCTTCTTGTTTTCTTCCATGTTTCTTTTAATTAACATTTTTGACTCATTTTTCTTTTGTGTATTTCTATATGGATTTTCTTCATGGTTACCATAGGGCTTACATAAAACTTAAGTCTATTTTAAAGCTGATATCAATTTAACTTCAATCACATACAATAACTACACTTTTACTTCTCTACTCCTTCCACTTTGTTATTGATATCACAATTTACAACTTGGTGTATAGTGTATCTTAACATATTTTTATAATAAACATATAATTTTTAAACTTTGATCCTAAATTAAAAGTGATTTGCCCACCACTTTTTTTTTTTCAATCAATTAATATTTATTATCTCATTTTGTTTCTGGGTTATCAGGAATCCAGAAGTGACTTGCTGGGAGGTTCTGACCAGGGTGTCTCATGCCCATCACTCTTACAGTATTACAGTATTCTGTATTTATCTATATATTTACCTTTACTAGCAAATTTTATACTTTAATATGTTTTCGTACTGTTGTTTAAAACCCTTTTGTTTCAATTTGAACTTCCTTTAGCAATTCTCCTAAGGCAGGTCTAGTGGTAGTGAACTCTTTCAGCTTTTGCTTATATGGGAAAGTCTTTATATCACCATGATTTTCAAGAGACAGTTTGCTGAAAATAGTGTTCTTGGTTGGTAGTCTTTTGCTTTTAAGACTTTGAATGTATCATCCCACTTTCTCATGAATTACAAGGTTTCTGCTGAGAAATCCACTGATTGTCTCATGGTCCTTCCCTTGTACACCACAAAATTTCTCTTGCTGTTTTCAAAATTCTTCATTTTTTACTTTTTTTTTTAAGGTTTTATTTGTTTGAGAGTAAGAAAGCTACAGAGAGAACACGAGCCAGGGGCAAGTGCTCACCTGGACTCCTATTAAACCGGTTCACCTAGGCTATTGAAATAGCTGCAGGATGCCTGGGTGGCTCAGTGGGTTAAGGGTTTGCCTTCAGTTCTGGTCACGATTCCAAGGTCCTGGGATTGAACCCCACATCACACAGGGCTCCCTGCTCCGTGGGGAGCCTCTTTCTCCCTCTGCCTGCTTCTCCTCCTGCCTGCTACTCCTCCTGCTTGTGCTCTTCTCTCTCTGTCAAATAAATAAAATCTTTAAAAAAAAAAAAAGTTTCTAACTCAGTGGCTTTTTTTGACCATGACCCAGCAAATATTTTATATTTCAACCAGGTACACACACACAGCTGAGTATTTTTATGAAATATCACTCTTACTATATGAAATACACTTTGATATTTTATATTTATTTTATTAAAATGACTCATAACCTGGTAAATTGATTTCAAGATCTCTTATTGGTGATCTGTTATTGAAGAAACTCTTTTCACTGGTGTTACTGTTTGCACTTTCTCCCTCTATAGACAATCCTCTACCAGCAGCTAGAATAATCTTTCAAAATATGTCATGTTACTTTCCTGTTTACAACCCTTTGATTGCTTCCCATCGACTCAGAATAAAATCCCAATCCTGAGCACCTGGGTGGCTCAGCGGGTTAAGCCTCTGCCTTCAGCTCAGGTCATAATCTCAGGGTACTGGGATCAAGACCCACATCGGGCTCTCTGCTCGGCAGGGAACCTGCTTCCTCCTCTCTCTGCGGGCCTCTCTGCCTACTTGTGATCTCTCTCTGTCAAATAAATAAATAAAATCTTTAAAAAAAAATCCCAATCCCTAAGCATGAACTGTGAGGCAGTGACTCTAACACCTACCTATATCTCTATATCATCCACTACCATTGCACTCACTCCACCCCAGCCACGCTGCCCTCTTGCAGCTGCTCAAGTATACCAAAGGGCTTAAAGCCTCAGGGCCTTTGCACTTGCTAATTCCTCTGTCTAGAACCCTTCCCAGATCATCTTTTAGCTTACTCTCTCACTTCACTTATAGGCCTTTCCTGGTCATTTTTCCTAAAATTAGCTTTCTGCCCCATCATTCTTGATCTTCTTATCCTCCTTTAATTTTTATATCACTTAACATTCCCTGACATTATATTATGTACTTATATATTAATTTGTTTACTATTTATGTCCCTTCATAGATACTAGTTTCATGGATGTGATTTTGGTCTTATTTAATTTTCTAGTACCTAGGAGGGAAAAAACTGGCAAAGAGCTGGGACTTGAATGTTGCACAAATGACATTTTTCTTTTCTCACTGAGACCTTCAAGAGCAGTTTTTTCTTTCACTGCCTCTCCTTGACTTAACTCAGTTCTTCCCATTCCTTAGCACTGGAGCCTATTTATCTTGCAACAAGAATGAAAGCCTTCTCCTTCTCAGCAAACAGCCCCTAAAAGTTTAATAAATATTTCCTACCTCATCTAAATGTAGAATACTTATTCTCATACCCACAAAATATTCCATATATTTAGATATATATAGATACACTTTTTAAGTAGGCTCTACACCCAGCATGGAGTCGTGCATGCTGAACTACAGCAAGTAGAAGGAACTCTGAAGAAGGAACTCTCAACTCTGCACAGGGCTTGAACTCATGACCCTGAAGTCAAGACCTGAGCTGAGATCAAGAGTTGGACACTTAACCCACTGAGGCACCCAGGCACCCCACTCCACGCATATTCTTATTCCTAGTTAAAACTGATAACTAAATCATTTTGTGTGTAGCCACCAAATGGTTTTATCTGTCTTAAATTATATCTAAAAGGCAAGGGCTTAACAATCCTTACAGTGATGAGTGGTATTTTGCCAAATGCCAGGTTTTAATGAATATTTTATTCAGTTTTAACAAGCAGATGGTGGGGGATTAATAGTTGAAAGAACACAGGTTTTGAAGTTGCACAGATCTAGGGCTGCTCCCAGCTGTCACTTAATCTCTCTTGGGTAACCTTGGGTGAGTCACTGAACATCTCTGGAGATAAAAGTATGTCAAATTTTTAGCACTACCTCCAACACAGTGAGGTCTCAACAAATTGCACCTACTGTTACTTAATTGGGTGCTTGTGTGTCTTGTAGAATAATACAGAAGATTCACTTGTTCAGAAAGGAGTCTAGTGCAGGCTCCCCTCCAAATAGTTCCTTGTTGCTAACTAGCAGAATTTCAACACTCCCTTTTGTGGAGATGGCATCCATGTAAGGAAGCTGCATATCCACTTAACCCACACCTTTACCACTATGGGGACGTCTAGGCTCCCTGCTTCTTAGGGAAAGCTGCAGCTCATGTTTTTGAGAGTTCCTTCTGGTATTAACTTGTCTCTGGTATGCAGGTTTCTTGGGGAGGGGGGCGGATAAAATAGTTTTTCTGGCTTTCTTCAAGCAACTTTTGTTTCTAACTACATTTTTAATTTTTTTTTAAGATTTTATTTACTTACTTGAGAAAGAAAGTGAGAGAGAATGAGAGAACACGAGGAGGAGGAAGGGCGGAGGGAGAAACAGATTCTCTGCTGAGCAGGGAGCCTGAAGTGGAACCTGATTCCAGGACTTGACCCTGAGACTCTGGGATCATGACCTGAGCTGCAGACACTTAACAGACTGAGCCACCCAGGTGCCCTAATTTTTCTTTTTTTAACTTTAATCAAATTCAATACACACCCATGTTCATTCACTCACTGAAAAAACATTACTTAAGCAAATGCTTAGTATGGTCCTAGCAGCTATATAAATACTGGTCAAGAAAAGATAAAATAGCTGTCCTTGTTTAATATGTTGTTTATAGAGTATACAAATTTTAAGAATTTCCCCATAAACATAAAAATTAAGGTTAGAGGAACAGTAAGATAGTAAATTATTTTACATTTAGAATCCTTTATTCTGATTTCTTTTCCTTGAGATTTAATTGACTAGTGCCTAATGCAATATATTATATACTAAGGCAGAAAATGAAGCCCAGTGGGACAGAAGTCAATAGACTCAGCAAATTCTTCCATTGATAAATCACTTCCTATACTTTCCATTAATAACTTCCAGGTCTTGATCAATTCACTTTATATACTTACGCCTCAGTCCTCTGTAAAAGAACAAGATTTTACTAAATGATCTTTAAAAGTCCTTTCTTGTTAAAAGAATTCTATATTCTGTAATTCTAACTTCCTTTTTTAGTGAAAATAACTCATTATACAGGGTTTCCAGAAATTTTAAAGTTCAGTATTTGCAATTTTGAATATATAAGTCAATTTCACACTATTTCAGAATTCAAAATTATCAGACAAAATGCCCTCTTTGAAAAAGTATCATGTGAAATCAATGTATACAACTTGGAAAAAGTAAACTGAATGCTATATGGTACAATCACAAATGTGTCATATATATAAAACATTGGTTTCTTACATATAAATGATCATTACCTGGAAAGAAATTCTTCTCTGAAATACAAGTATTCCATCCTGAATCTCTTCAAAATTTCTATTAATTTGACAAATTCTTTATCAAGAGATTCTTTGTGGTTTCCCAAGCTGTTCAGCATTAATATGCAAAGATTTAGTTTCTCCTCCATTATATACTTGAATTCCTGCAAGAAAATTACAAAAGAAACTCCGCTCTCCCACTGTTAAATATAAACAAATGACAGGCAAACAAAATGTTATGGTCATCCTGTCTTAATAGTATTCATGTTTATTAAACCCCCAAATTCTAATTGAACAGAAACCAATTCTCAATTGCCCCAAAATTGATTATTCTTTGACTGATTTTCTCATTTTAACAAGTACATATTGGGTACCTGTTATGTGCCTAAAACTGACTTTTTTTTTTTTAAATAAGTGGTCCCTGACCATTTATTTCATCAATCATCACAATTGGTTTAGAATAGGAGGAGATAAGGAGGTGCAATAAAAATCAGTTATTTGTTTATTAGCATGTTCAAAAGCAACTTTTTAAAAAGGGCTTGTTAAAGGGCTTTATATTAATATTCCAGAGTTCTCAGAGTTTGCTTCTTGCTTTAGCTTAATGTAGGAAGCTGATGGATGATAGAGGAAGTCGAGAAGTCGAGGTAAGCAACGGAAAAATAAAAGAAATTTCTTCATCTATGCTTCCTTTATAACAAAAAAATAACTAAGTTCTCATGTTCTCCCAATTTGGGGGATATTGGCAGAATTTCAGGAATAACATTCCTTTGCACAATAATCATTTTGTCAAATTTAGAGAATTTTAGTAGGTAAAGGAAATATCCAAGCTTCGACTAACAATTTTCACAGGATTCAAATAAAATACTTTATTAAATCCTTTTTATTGTCTCTTTAACATATCACATGTCCTTACTCTCACTTTCTTCCTGACATTCACAGACACTTTTACCCTCATATACAGTTGCTGTCACCCTCAAGTTCACACACTTATTATCACCCTCGCCCACACTTATCCTAACCTTCAGTCACACGCACTTACCTTTACCCTCCCCCTCTCATTCTTATTCTAACCCACATGCACATACCCACGCGCATCCCCAGACATACCTTCCATAGACATCCACAGACCGAGATAGAAAACTACAGTAAAGTCTTAGAAATGGTACTGCATATAATAAGAATTACCTGTGCTAAAAAAGCAGAATAAAGCTGAGGAAAATCACAAAATATGAAACACTTACAGTAAGCTTGTTGTCCCACTTTTCTTTCACAGTAATTTCTGAATCAGTTTCCCACTGTAGAGTGCTACCCATGATGGTTTCAACTTCGGAAACTTCTTCACGCTGAAAAAAATTCCACATGTTGAACTAGGAATTCAGGTGAAAGGCATAGGCCATATATAAGAAGTAATTTAGACCTAAGGTCTATTATATAGACAGTGAAGACACCATACAGAATTCCTTCTCATTTAATGCCACCCCATGACTTTCCTTTATTCCAGGATGTCACTATGTATAAATGTCCACTCTTGTAGTTCCATATATGCTGAATACATACAGAAGGAATCGTTTTTCAAAACAAAATGTACCCACTTTCATTCCCCTCTCAAATAGTAGGAAACACGCATTTTTGTGGACTTTGCTTCACCCATTAAACTAAATACTACCTTCTGTATGTTAGGCACTGTGAAAGGGACTGGAAATACCAACATGAATATGTTCACTGCATTCTCTGACCATCTTGTTTCCAGTCAAAAATCAAAATGGAGTAAGAGGTACTAGCTACTAGCCAGAAAGAAACAGTTTACTAGATACCACGTCTTCTCTGATCCTACAGATTAGCCTATAGGAAAAATAAGCCCAAACAATTCATATCTAATGATCAACCTGACTGAGGTTGAACTGACAGAGCCAGAACTAGAAGTCAAGCTCAAGGTTTTAGGAAAATCTTCTCTTTTCATAGGAGTGATTTGGGTCTCGACAACAAACCATAGATCAGTTATCTGCAGATATTCCTAGCCAGTGACTCGCCACTGTACATATGTTATACAATCCTGGCTTTTGAAGCCTAGCTGTGAATTCTACTCCTTTTTATTCAAGTTTTCTCAGTAACAGCATTTCTTGGTCCATCATCATATCCAGAGATGACAAACTGATTAAACTGCACTGTTGGGGTGCCTGGGTGGCTCAGGGGGTTAGGCCTCTGCCTTTGGCTCGGGTCATGGTCTCAGGGTCCTGGGATCAAGCCCCGCATCAGGCTCTCTGCTCAGCGGGGAGCCTGCTTCCTCCTCCCTCTCTGCCTGCCTCTCTGCCTACTTGTCATCTCTGTCAAACAAATACATAAAATCTTTTAAAAAAATAAAAAAATACACTTCACTGCCACTCAGTTTCATAATTGTTCTGAAACAATAATAAAATGTCCACAACTCTGTCATTCAAATAAAGAACAGTATTTTTATTTTATAAAAATGATGCTCATGAGTTAATCTAACTGTCCCCATCAAAGAGTTCTAAGAAGACTTACAAAATCTTCATACGTTACCAAACAATGGTTTACATTTCCTTTCTAGGGAAATGTAACAATCATTCTTTTTTTTTTTTTTAAGATTGTGTTTATTTATTTGACAGACAGAGATCACAAGTAGGCAAAGAGGCAGGCAGAGAAAGAGAGATGGGGAAGCAGGCTCCACGCTGAGAGGAGAGTCCAATGCGGGACTCGATTCCAGAACCCTGGGATCATGAACTGAGCTGAAGGCAGAGGCTTTAACCCACTGAGCCATCCAGGCATCCCACATTTATTCATTCTTAAGGAAAAGCATTTATCCAATAGGTAACATTTACATATGGGTAGTATAAACTGCTATGGTTTTAATTTTATGAAAATAGGGGAATGTAAAGAAATTCACAGAAAAAACAACTGTTGGGAAGGTGTTCAATAAATCCCACTGATAACAGATGGTTTCTTTGGTGTCTCCCTTCCTTTCATAAAAAACACTCTCAGATGATGTTTACCAAAGGCAATTTCTTATAGTTCTCTCAAAGCATCTGTCTCCTGTCATACTTTAGATATATGACAACAGCACATTTAACTTCCTTTTTGTTGTCTATTGGAAAACATTTATAGACCTCTTATTTCTAGACTCCAATTAGAAGGCAAACTTCCTAATCCATTAATGGGATAAACCTCAGAGTCAGAACTTCGCCAGCTGCTTAACCCCTGTTCAGAAGTTTAGAACTTCACAGGCGGGCATCTTGACATCATTATTATCGCAGAGGACTGCTGTGGCAGATTTGCCATCATTTCACTGAGTCTGGCAGTTTGGCTTGGTTTCAAAAACACAGTAAGATGATGAGTATTTGAAACAGAATGTCAGGAAAGCATAGCCCTCAGCAGAATGTCCAAGCCTGCCTGAGACAGCTTTAGATGAAGGCAGCATATGTTGCCCCAGCATCCTTGGCAGGAGAAATTCAAACAGCATTTGCCCCAAAGACATTTTTCCTCTCCTTTCAAGGTCATATCACAGCTGTCAAGAGGAGGACATTCTGACATAGCCATCATCCACAGACATGGAGAGCCCATCAAAATGGCGAAAAGAAAGCAATTTGCTAATAAAGCATTTCCTAACATAACAAGCACAAACTGGAAAGCACACAGGCATGAAAATAAAGTATTGGGGGGGGGATCCCCAACATTTCATTATCACAAAGGCTTTTGATTATTTCCTCCCATGTGTAAAAAACTGGTTCTACCTAACCAAGATTCAAGTAATAATTCACTTGCATTTTAAAATTAAACGAAAACATGAAAATTCTATTTTCTGTTTAGAATGCAATAATCAATACTGTTACATTGGGCTGCTACAATTACATTTTGGAGCAGAGAGATTTAATATTATTTCTAAGCATCTTTATTTTTGGCAGATACATTTGCTTTGGAGGTTTAGGAAAATGCTGAAAAATGGTTCATGGGGCTCCATTGTAACATTTTGGACCCCGGGCTGGGGATCAGCACAGGTACTTTCTCTTAAAATCAAGAATATAAAGATTTCTAAAGTCCGGATTCAATGAACACATGATCTTCTTCAACCTTAGTCTTGATCCTCATTATGGTTTTCAGCCATAACTTGAAAAAGATAAAGGTCTTCCCACCCCAACCCCAGGCTAAGAGACTTGGAATTGGATTCTAGAAATAATCAACAGATTCCTCAAAATGTCACAGGCACTCTTCAACAAGCTTGGGCCTTCACCTAATAGAGAGCTATTACATGTGGTCTCATTGTTTCAAGCTTTCCATTTGATGATAATTACCTACCTCTGCAGACTGGGCAAGAATGAGTTCACAATGTAAAGATTTTTCTTCTTCAGAGATGATTCTATTACACTCTCCACTAATATTCAACTGGATCCCATTTCTTGAAAAAACAAAAGCAATAGTCTAGTCTGGTTAGATGGGACTATAAGTCAGCAAAATGGGATTAATCACTAAACACAGTAGGCCCTCATGTGTGCCAAGGTTTGTAAAAGTTACTCAGCAAGAGAGAGAAATGACAGATAGTCTGTCCTCCAGGAGCTACATAGATTAGTTACTGACTCTATGTGGTTGGAAACAAGTAGGACATGCCTTTTTTTTTTTTTTTTTTAAAGACCTGGAGCCAATAATTAAAAATTAAAAAGCTTCACTGAAAATCTAGGGTTCTGGCTTTTCTTTAAAAAATCAGAAGATACAGCTATACTGGGTCCATATATATATTTTTAAAGATTTATTTACTTATTTGAGAGAGTGTGTGAGTGATTGAGCATGCACAAGCGGGGCTGGGGCAGAGGGAGAGGGAAAGAATTCCAAGTAGACTCCCTGCTGAGCTAGAACCCACAACCCCAAGATCATGACCTGATCTGAAATCAAGAGTCACATGCCCAACTGACTGAGCCACCCTGGGCCCCTATACTCTTGATTAGATGGCCTTCATAGGGCTAATTCATTTTTCTCAGTTGTCACTCTCATAAGTATGTGGACTTACCCCAGTGATTTTACTCCCTTTGGGATCTGTGTGGCTTCTGTAGATAACTGGACTAGCATATTTTGCATATTCAAAACAAAACTATTATAAGGTGATGTGTGTTAAGAGATAGGAACAGCATGTCATGCATGCACTCGAGAGGTTTTCTTAATTTCAAGGTAAGAGAAAAGCAAAGGAGAGTCATAGAAAACTTGAGGAGTTCTATTAGAGAATAGCAGAGAAAATATCACTTATGAAAGTACAAAAGAAAAGAATGTGGCATGTTCAAAGAATCATATATAACTCAGCAGGCCAATAATGTGGAATGGAGATACATGAGAGAAGGCTGGTGAGAAGTTGCTTTACTTACATAATAAGCTCCTGTTGCAAATGTTGTAACTCATGAGTCAGTTTGTTTTTAGCCCCTCGTAAATTCTGCAATCACATACAACATTAGGCTATGTATTGTACTTAGTGGGGGATTTACATTTCAACAATCCCACCTTGCAAACTTTGAGATTATTATGGTATACCTCTATAATGGTTCCATATTCTATAATGGTTGACTTAAGTTCTTCTATACTTAAATCCTTCTGAAAAGTAGAAGAGAGAAGAACAAATAAAGGAGTCTACCAAATCATATTATGTAGACTACTAATCAGAGCCACAGAAGAAGTATAAATGCCCAAAGATGGTAAGACCTTCTACCAATATTATTATTTGAAAACCAAGCCAGTCTGTGTTTATGATTAAAAACACACAAAGTATGGAACAGCAAGGCAGCTATACCTAACTTGTGCCATTATGCTTGTATTTGTCTGGTTCAAAGAAATCAAACTCTGAAGGGTAATTCTTAAGTTCAAGTCAAAATTGTATTTATTATCATGACGCATTTAAGGAAAAAATTTAGTCTACTTGCAAATGAATTATTAAGGCATCCATTTTTATCCAGTTCAAGGGATAATCTATAAAAATCACAGTGTGTAGGTCAATGTCTGACCTATAATTTTATCTCATGACTAGCATGGTATCTGACAAATGGGAAGTGCTCAATCAATACCTTAGAAACGTTGGGCATAAATGCAAAGTGGTGGGAAAACCTGAGTTATGGAGGAGGTGAGCAGCCACCACTACCACAATGTCACTGTATGGAGACAAAGAACACTCATGACAAAGAAAGTCAGTACAACATTCAGTAACCTCGTCCATGTCCACAATTCATATGACTCCTTTGAAACTTGATGACATTCAGAGAAAGGAAAAGAGAAACATGGCTTTTTATTTACTTCCCTGTCTTGGACTGTGGAAGTTTATTAACTTACACTGTGTCCTTCCTATGTCTCTTAAAGCCACCATAACCAGCATCTCTGTAGCCAGAATATTTTGTTATCACATAGACAATGATCACAGAATATAAAGATAAGAAGAATATTATCTATCTACCTACCTACCTATCAAATCAATCAAACTAGGTAGAAAATAATTGGGGGATACATTCTTTTTTTTCCCTAAGATAAATGACTGTACTTATTTGTGTTATTATGACTTAAAACTACATCACCATACCTAGCCAGTAACTGGTAAATTGGAAGACTGGTATTTATTACATAAATGGATGAATACCACCAGAATTTAGAGAGGATATGTTAAGACTTATCCAAGGTGGAGAAGTCAGTATTCTTCACTCAGAAGAACATTTTTGTGAATGTTCTTATATAAAGGAAAGTCTTGCCACAGGATAGTAGAATCAGGTACTTTAATAGGGGTGAAGTTATTCAAATGCATATCCATTATGATTTAGGGAGAGTTAGAAAATCCCATGGTACTTCATATGAACGAATGGTACCAACCTTCCGCAAGCTTGCATCTTTATTAAGCAAAGTGTTCTCATATGTATGTAACTGCATCTGAAAAGAGATAAATTTAGGGAAGGTCATTGAGACATTGCTTTGGTGAAATATAATGCCACTTAATTATTCCAATAGGGAGACATGTTTCTCAAGCACTTTTAATGGGCACGCATTTCCTACTTTAGAACAACTTCCTCATCAGCCTCCCAACAACCCGAGAGGACAAGGTTGTTGCCCTCACTTTACCAGTGAGGAAATCAAAGCTCCACACTATTAGGAGACTTGCCCAATGTCACACACAGTAAGGGTCAGACCTGAGGATAGAATATGAATCTTCAGCTCTAGCCAAGTGCTCGTCCCACGAGTCTACCATTCATATAACAAGAAGACCAACTGAATATTTTTTTTTTCAAAAATGAAAATGTGATAGGATAGGAGCACAGAGTCCATGTGAACATATAAGAAGACTCTTCCTCTTGGATAACAAGTACTGTAGAAACCCACAGATTATCTAGTAATATAACCTAGACTTGCCAAAATCTGATTAGCCAGATTGCAAGAAAAAAAAAAAAATACTCTTCCTCTTTAAAAAGCATAGCTTAAAAATGTTCAAGGTGTGTGTGTGTGTGTGTTTTTTTAGCAAAGTAAATATTAGAATACATCAGTTTATTCAAACCAAAAGCAAGCTTGTTGGCAAAGGCTTCTAAATATTATATATAGGGTGCCTGAGTGTCTCAGTAGTTAAGCGTCTGCCTTTGGCTCAGGTCATGATCCCAGGGTCCTAGGATTGAGTCCCACATCGGGCTCCCTGCTCAGCGGGGAGCCAGCTTTTCCCACTCCTACTCCCTCTGCTTGTGTTCCTTCTCTGTCAAATAAATAAATAAAATCTTTTTAAAAATTACATACATAAAATCTTTTTAAAAATTACACACACACACACACACACACACACACACACACAGTTGAATTGAAAACCTAGAAAAATAATCAGCATAGTCAGAAGTAGAACCATCATAAAATCATACATATTTGCTGCCCCTTTATAGTTTTAAAGGTTTTTTCACATAATCATTTCATTTGAGTTTTTACCAAGTTTTGGGATTAGGTAGAAAATATCACAGCCATTTAGTAGATGAGATAATTGAGACTTAGAGAGGTTAACTACTTGTTTGAGGTCATACAGATTTTAAGTAGAGAGGACAGGATTTGAACCGAGTAGAACTCTTTCTACTACTTGTTCATGGCAGTTGTTTTCCAGAAAGAGTTATTCTTAAAATAAAATTAATTTGAATGTCTAAACTATGAGATATGTAAATATGTCCTAATATATGCATATGTATACACACACATACACATGGAACTTAGGTATCTGCTAGGAAACTTGAGAACTCCACATACGTACATGAAATTTAAGTACATCATTTCACACATACACTACAACAAAAAGTATTTCTCAAAGAAACTATTAGATAATAAGTATGACAAAAATTCCTAAATTTATTAATATTCTTTAGTTTCCTAATAAGAATGTATGGAATATATAACAAAAATATACACTAAATATAGACTTTTTAGATGCAATATGGTTAAAAAATCATTTTTGTAGGCTATCATCCCTTAATTCAATGAAGGATAGATTTTTTTCTTCCCCCAATTCTCATTTTCTGCATTAAGAAGTCATAACAGCTGAATCTTTGCTGATTAAGGAATTTACAAAACTAGATACTCTTATATTAGAAATTGCCACTGCAATAAAAAATATAAATAGTTACAAGTGTTGGCAAGGATGTGGAGGGATCTGAGCCTTCATGCATAGCTGGTGGAAATATAAAATGGTACCAGGAGAGTGTGGAAGTTCCTAAAAAGGCACCTGGAGGCTCAGTCAGTTAAGCATCTGACTCTTGATTTTGGCTCTGGTCATGGTCTAAGGGTTGTGGGGTCAAGTCCTGTGTCAGGCTCCTCATTAGGCATGAAGCCTGCTTAGGATTCTCTGTCCATTTTCCTCTGTCCCTCACCCCACTCACATGTGCATACTCTTTCCAAAAAAAAAAATCAAACATAGAGCTATTATATGACCCAGTAGTTCCACTCCTAAATATATACTTAAAAGAAAATATTGATCGCCACAAAACCATATACACAAATTTCATAGCAGTATTATTCATAACAGTCAAAAAGTAGATACAGCCCTAATGCTCATCAACCAGAGAATTGATAAATAAAATGTGGCGTAGCCATACAATGACATATTTAATAATAAAAGGAAATAAGGTATTGATACATGCTATAACATGAATGAATTTTGAAAAACATTATACTTAGTGAGAGAAACCAATCACAAAAAACCATAGAGTATATATGATTCCATTTATATGCAATGTCCAGAACAAGGAAATATGTATTATAGAGACAAAAATTCTCTGGTGTGGTTGTCTAGGGTTGGTGGGGAATGGGGAATGACTGCTAAAGGGATTTCTTTTGGGATGATAAAAATGTTTTCAAATTGGGGCACCCGGGTGGCTCAGTGGTTTGGGCCTCTGCCTTCGGCTCGGGTCATGGTCTCAGGGTCCTGGGACCGGGCCCCACATTGGGCTCTCTGCTCCAAGGGAGCCTGCTTCCTCTTGTCTCTCTCTGCCTCCCTCTCTGCCTGCTTGTGATCTCTGTCTGTCAAATAAATAAATAAAATCTTTTTTAAAAGGTTTTTAAATTGGTTTGGTGATAGTTGCATATAAAACCACTGACTTACATACTTTATGTGGATTAATTCAATGGTATGTGTATTATATATCAATAAAGCCATTACATTTTTAAAAACCTGTTTTATACACTGGAATTCTGACATTTTAGGAACACAAATTTCAACTTTATAATCAAAGGTTATTTTGTCAATAAGTTACATACGCCTTCATAAAGTAATATTGGTTTGACAAAAGAAGATATTTTACCAGTATTTGGAAACTGCTTACTTGATGCTCTGTCTCAGTTTTAGACAATTCCTCAATCTTCTTTTCCAATTTATATATATCCATTATGTTCTTAGTATTCTGACATAAAAGAAGATAATATTCTTAGATTTAGAAAAAAAATAAAAGAACAAAGTTCTTTTTTAGGAAGTGGTATTTTCATTATTAACATCACAATCTATTTTAAACTAAGGAACAAAACTTTAGATTTTATTCAAAAGTAACAAGGTCCTTTTATCATGATCATCCAGGAATACCCTTGGGAATCCCTTCTTATCCTCCGTGGCCCCTTGGCCATGCACACTGCAGTCACATCTTAACCTTCAAACTTGTCACTCCCAACAAGTGTGACCCCTCCATTATTTTAATTGCAAACATCTCATTCTTCAGCCACTTTCTCTTTCCAGATTACTTCTTTGAGAGCCAACAAACCTTCAGGCTCCACTGAAGCCTGCTTTGGTCCTACCACCTTCTCATTATCCTTCCCCCTTCCTGTGAACTCAGTCCCCTCTTTCCTACAGCTTAAATTCTTCCATGGTCAATCATTATAATACCTCTCTTCCACTTCCCCTCCATTCCCTGGCTTCCCCCCTGCCTACCTCTTAGTATTTGCTTACGTTCTGCTTGCCACCCACTCCATGACAGCACCATTCCAGATAAACATTGTTAAAGAAAAATACAAATGAACCAACAGTTCACACATTCAATTCATAATTTTTAACTTCAATGTTGACTGGTGATCATTTCACACAACCCTAGTCCATTCATGTGGCCACTGACTTAAATTAGGGAATTACAAATTACACCAACTTCCCCACCCTACTCCACCCACACATGTCAACTCTAGCTGACCATCTGTTTGTAAATAAAGTTTTATTAGAACACAACCATGCCTGATTTTTTCATATTGTCTATGGCTGCTTTCATATGGCAATGGCACAAGTGAGTTACAACAAAGGCCTTTTAGCCAGGCAAGCCTAAAAATATCTACTATCAGATCCTTTACAGAAAGTTTACCAACTCCCAGCCCATTTCATCCCTTCTCTCTCCTGGAACTTCCAATACTCCCTCCAACTTCCTCACTATCAGCTGATGACTTCACTTTTATCTCATGGAGACCTTAGAAACCATCAGAAGAGTATTTCCATATCACCAGAACATATTGTAAATACATTTGGATATGTTATAAAGCATTTGATGATCTAACACTTCTTTCCACCTCCACACTCCACACACACTGCCTCAGTCAGCCCCCGGTAAATTTATGCCTGCATGTTACAAGAGCTCGTAATTGGTCTCTCACTTCTTCTCTTGTCCCATTACAGTTGATTTTAAATGCAGCAGCCAGAGTTATCTTGTCAAAATAAAATTTAGATCGCATTTCTCCTCAGCTCAAAACTGTCCAATGACTCCCATCTCAGTCAGTGGAAACAGCCAGAGTCCATGCACTGTCTAGATGAGATGCTGTCGGTCTGGTTCCCTGAAGCTCTACTATTCGTGCTTGTCACCTCTGCTCCAGCTACACATGCCTCACTGTGCCTCAGAAAGAGCAGGAAGGCTAAACCTGAGGGCTTAACAGCTTAGTTTCCTCTGCCTGGAACGCTCCTTCACTGATCAACTTCCTTTTGTTCTGATCAAATGATTAACTTCCTAGGGCTACTTTTCCCAACCACTCTAGTTTATATTGCACTGTCCCACAATTCTGTTGTCTGCTTTTCTTTCCTCCATAGCACTAATCACCACATAACACGCTAGTTCCTCATGGGCCTTTCTATGTGAGCTTATATCCTCAACATCTAGAAGAGCGCCTGGCTCACGAAGGTCTCCCAATTGGCTGTGTGTTGAATGAATGAATCAATAAATGAAAGAAACTATCCAAGCTATTGTGCTGTTACTTTTCACAGTGCATTAGATTTTAATCCCCTAAAGGAATCTCAGCTATTAGTGATATTTATGTGCTTTTTCTAATGCAAGTCAAGAGTTGCAATGCTCTCATGGTGAAGGGTTCCACATGTTCCTCCTTCTACCTCAGTTCTGTGTAATTTTTTTACACTAGTCAATCATCTTAAATTCAAGGAGAAAAATATCTTACACTGAGAGCTTAACTGCAAGGCACTAGTTTTATGAAAACCTGGTCTTGTTGCTACACCACGTTTAACTCTAATGCAGAGTTTCTTGACAATCTTTTAATTGTTGCTTTCCAACCCACTCTAAGAGTGCTTTAATGTCCAGTTGGCTCATGCACTTCATTACAGACTGTTCATCACAGCTTAATAAATACCCCTGATAAACTTATATAAAGCCCAATAAAAACTATACATAAACTTGACATTAAAAAGGTACTTAGAATTTTCCTCCAAAATAGTAGCTTACAAATAGCTCTGTTACCTGTTACTTCAATGCTTTAATGCTGTTGCTTAAAAAACTTAAGGCACAGAATTATTTCTTTAGACCTTTTACTAATATTTCCTAACGCATATGACGTTCGTATGATTTACCAAATGGTTTCATATGCATTACTTTAATCTCCAAAGTAACTGTAGGGAATAGGTATTATTACCCCAAAAAGATAACTGGTTTTTCCAAAGTCAGACTTTCAGACCCAGTGACTAGGTCTTCGACTCAAGACTTTTCCCAGCAGTAGAATAATAATGGAAAATTAATAATGTCTACACTTTCCTTCTTAATTTATATTTATAAGGTTAATTTCATTTTATCTTAAATCTAAATTTCTTAAACCCCATTCTTCCGTGGATAATTACAAAGGTAATAATGCACTTCTTTTCAGACATAAAAGTCCTATCCGCTCTTCTTCACTTGTAATTTGAAAAAGCAACGTGGTCTTTGGTTCATAGGAGCCTGAATATTCACATGATTTCTAATTAATCCAGAGTCAGAACTCACGCCTGTATGATTTCCATATGTTTATCTGTACCTGTGTTTAACAATTTGAGCATACCTCTTCTTGGAGAATCCGAATCTTAAGAATCAGAGCCCGGTTTTCTGTCTCCTGATTAAGAGGAAGGAATTAAAAAGTATTTAGAAGTTTATGAAAATATCGCATATTTACTACTACTGAAGACTACTGACATTCTTTCTCTCTATCAACTTTAAACATGGTATTGACATGACACAAGGGAGCTTAGTCTGGGAATATTCTCAATATGAAGCTAAGCCTTTGGCTTCTAGTTTCTTGGGATTTCTAAGAATTCACTCTTCTCTTTGACTCAATCTGACAGGGAGGGAAAGAGGAAAAACAAAAAAGGAATAGCCTGGCTTCTTTCGCTGCTCCTTTCCCACTGTCTGTTTACCACGGGTAGCATGAATTCATCTATTACGTGGTTTGCCCAAAGTTACTCAGCCATTGCAGTCAGGACCCGGATGCCGGCAGTCTGACTCGCAGGAGTGGCTACTCGCTCATTTCTCAACATTTCCTCCACAGGCAAGTTCCTCTGTGGTCCCAAATTGAGTCTTCCCTGTACTACATTCAGAGACACGCAGTCATCTGACACTGGAGGAGTCTAGTCCCTTCTAGTCTAGCCTGAGTAGCACATTGTGCTGCTGAGGCAAGAGCTAAACTAATCTGTGTTGGTTGTGGGAATGCCTTAGGCCTGGCGTCCCAGTCTCTTGTTCCTTACAGATCTAAGAAAGAACTAGTCTGAATGACAGTCATCTGACCCCACCATTGTTAGCAATGCTAGAATACTGCTGGAATATATCAGGATTTGAAAGATTATTACTAAGGCGCTAGATAAGAGTTTAACATTCTCAATTAAAAAACAACTACTTTTTTGGCAGTAAAGCTTAGTCTAAATAATGTTTTGCTCTAAAAATTTCAAGCCTGTGTTTATTTAGTGTAAGGACTGATTTATGGAGCTCCTTAATAATCTATAAGTACTAAGATAATGGATTTTTTTTAAAACCCGAGAACAAGGTGAAAATGTGGTGGAGAACTTTTTTTTTTTTTTTTTTAAGAAAATTCAAGTGGCTTTTGGTATCAGGTATTTATGAATTCACCTCTCAGCTCCAGGAGCATTCCAGAGATTTTCTAGATCTTCACAAACCACTGTGAATATGACTAATTTGTAAAGAATTTTAATCTTGGCTGAAAAGAAAAACAGTTTATCCTATTTGCCTTTGCTCTTCTAAGGTATTACCAATTCATTCATCAGCCCACTGACTTCTGATTTTTGCCTCCAAATAAACCCTCTTGGATTTCAGTTATGTAACCTATGTGCCAAATTCAAAGTACTTGAATGACTTACTAATTGTTTGTTCTGGGCTACAATCACCGTCTTCTGCTCTTCAGAAGCATTCATACCAATTTTCAGTTCCTCCAGCTCTTCTTCTAACAGATTTGTTCTCATAATAGCTTGGTGGGCACTGTTGTGGGAGGTGGGGGGGGGTGGCAATGAGCAAAACCTCAAATATAACCGTCAAAGATACAAAGTAAAGCCAAGGACTATTTTCGGACCCAAGCTGAAAACCACTAAAGGCTTAAACAGATGTCAACAATAGTAAAAATACACCCGTGATCTTTCATGGTCCTTAGAAAAGGAAGAGATTTGGGGGAAGTGTGGTGGGGAGAAGAAAGATAGAAGGAAACAAACATATTCTTGAGGATAAAGATTTGGAGTCTCCCTTTGAAATTCATCATTGGTTTCACCACATGGTTGGTTCTCTCCTTCAATTAAGATATACTATTTGGCTAATGTAATTCTATAAATATTATGAAATATTTTCTTACATAATGCAATGTAATTACATTATTAATTACATTAGTAATTAATGTAATAAAATTCTACAAATATTAAATAATACCATGTTCCAGGTGCTGTATGCCACAAAGAAGCCTATGATGGTAGCAAGAGACATAGTCCTTGCCCTTGTAGCAGTTAAATATTAGTAAAGGAGACAACCACTAGACAAATAAATCATTACAAATAGTGTCTGTGTATTTTACTTTAGAAGTTTATTATAGCATTGTTTACAATCCCAAACAACCTAAATGTCCAACAGCAAAAAACTCTATTAAATGAATTATGGTAATCCATATCATTGAATTGCTTATTAACATTCCCACTGGATTATAAACTGTTTTCTGAGCAGGAACTCAAAGAAGGTACCATTTTTTTCCTCACTCAGGAATTACATTGATCATTCAACAAATGATCATACAACAAAAGGTTGTACCAGGCATTATGTTAGGCCCCGAAGAAGACAAAAGTGAGTCCAATTATGAGAACTCTAACTTCCTGGAATTTATAGACTAAAAGGGTAAGCAGACAATCATAATTATAATATGGTGTGGTAAGAACCAAGACTAGAGTGAACCCAAGTTCTGTAGATACTGTGTAAAAGGCAGACAGCTCAGATAATGGGAAGGTGTGGAGGAGTGGGGAGAAAGAACAAACAGAGGCCCACTGAGGGGCTGCAAGCTGTAGGATATCGTGGGAGCCTAGAATGGAAAATAGGAGTAGAAGTAAGTAACAGAAACCCCATCAGGAAGGACTCTGCAAACTGAATTTCATCTTGAGGGTGATAGGGGGTCAATGGAAGTGTTTAAAGCAGGGGCATGATGTGGTCAGACTGGATTTAGGAAGAGCACTCCTGCCCCTGGAACATGAGTTTTGGAAAGGCAGGGAGACGAATCAGGAGGCTGTTGAGGGATCCGGGTGAAAGATAATGTGTAGTTGAACTAAGTTGTAGATTCATCTAAGACACAGATATTTTTTTAAAAATATTTTGAATATTTCAAATAAATAATAAATAAACCTATTGTGGAATGGAGAAAGCTTAAGGTAAGCAGTTCTTTTTTACTTATTTTAAGATAAGCTTGGAGGCTGGACTGGCTGGCCAAAAATGATGAGGGAAAGAATCCATGGTCAGAATGCTCTACTGTCTTTCCAGGTTAACTTAGAACTTTTCTGTTCAAAATTTTAGCACCTACATCTGTAACTGCAGGCTTTGTGAGAAACTTGTTGCTTTTTACCTGAAGCTCAGGCATCTCCTCACAATTCATTTTATCAATACTTGATACTATATATGTCCCCCAGGTCCTTTGTCCTTTTATATCTTAAGCTAAAGTCCTAACTTTTCTTATCATCTGACATCCTTATCATGTACCCTACAAGCATATTTTAAACCCGACTTGTCAATGAATCTCTCATAACATAGTTGTCCTTTAACCAACATGGCATTAGATGCACCAGCCCGCCCAAAATATCTATGTGTAATTTTTGATTCTCCAAAAACTAAACTACTGATAGCTTATTGTTGACCAGAAGCCTTACCAATAACACAAATAGTTGATTAACACATATTTCCTATGTTATATGTATTATATACTGTATCCTTGCAATAACGTTAGAGAAAATAAAATGTTATTAAGAAAGTCATAAGGAGGGACGCCTGCGTGGCTCAGTGGGTTAAAGCCTCTGCCTTCGGCTCAGGTCATGATCTCAGGGTCCTGGGATCGTGCTCTGTGCTCAGCAGGGAGCCTGCTTCCTCCTCTCTCTCTCTGCCTGCATCTCTGCCTACTGTGATCTCTGTCAAATAAATAAAATCTTTTAAAAAAAAATGAAAGTCATAAGGAAGAAAAAACATATTTACAATACAGTGCTGTATTTATTGAAGAAAATTCACGTGTAAGTGGACCAATATAGATCAAATCTGTTATTCAAGGGTCAACGGTACTTAGCATGGAAATTTGCATGGGTAAGAGTTCAGCTGAACCCCAGAATGCTTTGGAGAGATCCACAGTTAGGTCAACAGGCATATTGATCTTAAATAGACAGCACTGCTTCGAATGACATAAAGGATATCATTGCTAGAGAAGAACTGACAAACACTGCTGGCAAAAATCTAAAACAGTACAGCTGCTTTGGAAACAGTTCGGCCGTTCTTCAAAGTAAGGCACTAGACAGCAGCTTCACTTCTAGGTAATATACCTAGGAGAACTAAAAGCCTACGTTCACACAAAAACCTGTATACAAATGTTCACAGTAGCAGTATTTATAATAGCCAAAAAATGATAATACCCCCAAATATCCATCCTCTGAAGAATGGGTAGACAAAACTGTATGTCCATACAACAGAACACTATTAAGCCACAAAAAGGAAGGACGTCATTCCACATATGCTACATGGAACCTTGACAACATTTTGCTAAGTGAAAGAAACCAGACACAAAGGTCACATATTATATGGTTCCATTCCTGTGAAATGGTCAGTACAGGCAAATCCACAGACAGATTAGTGGTTGTCAGGGGCGGAGAGGGAGGGAAATGGGGAGTGACTGCTAACAGCTCTGTCTTTCCTTTTTGGAGTGATAAATTAGATCAATGTAACTGGCTGCACAACCTTGTGAATCTACTAAAAAACACTGAATTGCACACTCTAAAAGGGTAAATTTTTATACCATGTGCACTATTACCCAATTTAAAAAACAGACTTTTTTTAAAAAGAAGGGAAAAGAAGGGAAAGCTCCCAGCATACTCCACCCTTCTCAATGGTTCACCTTTTTATCTGATGGCGCAATTCAGTACAATCCTTTGATAACTGGCAGTTAGCGTCTTCCAAGGTTTCTAATGCTGATTTAAACTTATTATTTTCCTCCTCCAATTTCTGCTTGTTAGAATGCAGGTCTGCTACATAAGTCATCAAATCAGACACCTCTCTGTGGGTGAAAGAATGAATGAGAATCATCTCCAACATCTCCAATTCCTCCCAATCAAAACAAGGCATGTATCACTGTGCGACTTTCTATTTTATCCCTTTCCATCCTTGTAAGTGTAGTCCATTTATACAATAAATATTTATTCAAGCACTGTTACAGTAGCAGAGATTTTTCCAAAATTGCCAAATATTCAGCATCTGTCAGCTGTGAAGCCAGGTGCCACAGTTTTGTTTTGTTTTTTGGGTTTTTTTTTTTTAAGATTTTATTATTTGACAGAAATCACAAGCAGGCACAGAGGCAGACAGAGAAAGAGGAAGGGAAGCAGGCTCCCCGTTGAGCAGAGAGCCCGATGTGGGGCTTGATCCCAGGACCCCAGAATCACGACCCAAGCCAAAGGCAGAGGCTTTAACCCACTGAGCCACCCAGTCACCCCTGGGTGCCACAGTTTTGTTAATTCTTTTCCACTTTGCTTCTAACACTGGCCTCTGACTACAATGAAGTTTCCATTTCTGCCAGGGATATGATAGATTCTGAAATAAATTGACACATTGTTACTCTTTCAGCCAAGGGATCTTGGCAGGTTTTAATAGGCCTTTAACTAGGAAACAATTCCTAGACACTTATGTTTGCAGCCTGTAGTTCACAGTTTAGTATTCGTCTTTCCTAATAATTTCTACAGCATGTGAATGTTTGTGTCGCTCTCAACCCTGACATTAGATCACAGTCCCTTTGAGAGTCTAGACTGCGTGCTTCATGGAGTCCCAGGCCTTCTCTACCTTTTTGCCATTTTATCCCAAAGGTTTGGTCCATATTCCTACCAAACCTTTTTGCATGGACAAACCCAAAGGGGCAAAGAGAAAATAAGGGAGGGACAGAATTTCCTCTTGATATCTAAAACTTATACACATGTAGTGGAAAACAACTTTTCCCACTCATATCTGTAAGTCTATTAAAGAGGTGCTTTAAAAACAATCACCCAAAGTGCTTAAGGTCAGTGTCATAATTCTACCTCAGATGGAACTTGTTTTCCATGGAAAGCACATGAAGTTAATGTGAGAGAAGGATTTTATTAGGGAGGAAATGTTAATTCATATAATACTAGTCTTATATAAATCATGCTCCTGGTGAAATTTGTTCTAATGCAAATTGAGACAGAATAGTTAAATAAAAGACTGGCTAGCCACACACAAGCACACACACTAAGTGGCTTTATCATAAGTAAGACAGGCAGACCTATGAAATAAATGAGAAAAAGAAATAAGAAGTGCTTGAGAAAGCATTACAAATAAGAAGGCTTATGCGCTCGCTTTGGCAGCACGTATACCAATAAGAAGGCTTACAAGACTCCTTTACACGAATCTCCACTCAAAGCCTCGAAGCTCCGTGACGTAGGTTCTGTTTTATCTGTGGTCATCTTAACTGAAACACATACAAGAGGGTTTTATGAATAATCCATTTCTCTAAACCACAAGAAAGTGGCAGAACCAACAGGAAGAAACACATACATACTTGCTCTGCTTGGTTTTATACTGTCCCGTTCAAAACCGGAGTCATCCATCCTGCTGCCGGAACCTCTCATTCTGTCCCTGCTATCAAAGAACAAAACCACTGAGTCGGGATTCTTCACCAGCACAAAGCCCAGCTCATTTTTCAGATGTGCTCTGTAACTTTTCTGTTCAGGTATTTCTTTCTGGATTTTTTTTTTTAAGATTTTATTTATTTATTTGACAGACAGAGATTACAAGTAGGCAGAGTGTCAGGCAGAGAGAGGGGTAAGCAGGCTCCCTGCTGAGCAGAGAGCTCGATGTGGGACTCGATCCCAGGACCCTGAGATCACCTGAGCCGAAGGCAGAGGCTTTAACCCACTGAGCCATCCAGGTGCCCCTTTTTCTGGATTTTAAAACTATCTATTCATTCAGCAACTATTTGGAGTTCAACATTGTGCTTAGGTGGGGTGATAGAAAAGAAACTTAAGGCATTAACTCTATTTTCCATAACGTTTTTATCTAACCTGGAAAAAACAATGTGCCTGCAGAAGTAGGAAGGTAATGATGTGCAGCAGCTATGGTTGGCAAGGGGAGGCCTCAAGGGATTAGGACGGCAACATAGTTTGGAGTAATAAGTGAACATTTGCTGAGGTAACAAATTTAAAAAATTTTTAACCTTTAAAATTTACGTTCTTAAATTTAAAAATCTTAAAAATTGGGAATGAGGGCACCTGGGTAGCTCAGTGGGTTAAAGCCTCTGCCTTTGGCTCAGGTCATGATCCCAGGGTCCTGGGATCGAGCCTCACGTCAGGCTCTCTGCTCAGAGGGGAGCCTGCTTCCTCCTCTCTCTCTCTCTGCCTGCCTTTCTGCCTACTTGTGATCTCTGTCTGTCAAATAAATAAAATCTTTAAAAAAATAATTGGGAATGAAAAGGCATGAACAACTAATATCTCAGGATATATTCATGGTGTTAATCATTTTTCCTTCTCATGGAAAACCAAGTTGAACCTAGACAAATTGTACTTTGAGCACTGGCTCCTGAAACTGGGGAAAGCTCTCTATATTCCACTGTCCAGTACACAAATTCTCGCTCTAACCCTCAAAATAAACAGATTAAAGTTTCAGCCATTTCCTTTTTAAGAGTCCCTATACTATGATGTAAGTTTTACTTAATCTTTCTAAATGCCAACTACTTAGACTGTTTCTGGAACAGCTACAGAATTCTCTATATCTGTACTAACATCTCATTGCGTTTCAATGTGAGAGGTCTGTCAGAATAAATCACGTACCACTTTACTATTGATAGCTCTATATCATCCCCATTTGAGTTTCTGTTCTTCTATTTTCTGTTTATACTTCCCATGTTTTCTTCACTTTTGTTATAAAAATTGGTTTTTTTCTGTTGCCCTCACACTATTTTATAATGGATTAATTATTTTATTATACAAACCGAAGTATTACAGAAATATGGGAAAATGCAGGAGAAAATAACAATGTTGAAACCATCATGGAAAGGTAATCATTTCCAAATATCTTCTTCCCCACTTTCTTCATGCTTATTTTTCTTGATAAATATGGGTTTATAATGCATATATCTATTAATGGTCATACTTGAAATAAATATACATGAATATTTTCTCAAATGTTTATCTAATAATTTTGAATGATCATTCTAGTGGATGGAAGTATTATAATTTATTAATCTGACTATATTAAAATTTATAAGTTGTTTATATTTAGCACTATCAAAAACACACATATTAGGGATATGATTTCTTACTTTTCTTGAAGTTACATGATTAGCCCAAATACCTCACATAATTTTAATCACATAATTTCCTAAATCATTCTTGAAAAAACTATACAACTTGCACTACCACAATGTATGAAGGGAGACTTATTTCTCCACCTACCCTGACAACACGGGGTAGAGTCATTCTTTTAAAATTTTGCTAAACCGATGGGCAAAACTGGTATGCTATTTTTATTTGTATTTCTTTGATTACTAGTAAAATCAGATATTTTTATGTATTTATCTTGCTTTCATGATTAACTTGCTCTTGGCAAACAACATTTTGGTTATCTTTTCTTAAGTCATCTAGACATCCTAATCCCTACATGAAATCTAGTAAGTTTTGTCCCTTTTCAGGCTTGCAGTTTTATTTAAGAAAATTTCTAGTATAGAAAAGCTGGTAGATGGTGGCTGATTAAAAGCCAGAGAACTTAGGCGTCCTGTGAAAGAATGAAAAATTTCTCCAGGTTCCTCCAGAGAATGATAGCTGTATGGTATCAGGCATACTCTCCACCTTCATCGTTTTTCGCCCCAATTCTACAACTTTTTTCCTTTTCCCTTTAGTTTCCCTTTATCCTAGGCTTTCAAATTACATTCACTGCCTGAGTATCCCCCACTGACCTTTAAAGGGCACTCACTCTGAGTTTAAATGCATTTGAAGATTTGCCGTCATTATCAATAATCTGCTTGACTCCTATGTCAGTTCAATTCTTTGTGGCAACAAAATAATATGTGCTGCCTTTAATCACAATAAATGGATGTTACAAGGATTAACATAACTAATATAATATATTCTCAAAGCACGCTCATCCCTGCCATGTGTACACATACGCTCATCAACATCATTATCACTTGGAAATAGGCTAGAAATGCAAATTATCAGGCTTCACCGTAGACCTACAGAATCATGGTTGGGGGGGCAACAATCAGGCATGATAAATAGGTCAGGTGATTCCAGTGCATGCTACCGTGTGAGGAGCACTGGATTATCAAGGAGTACTTCCATCAACACAAAAAAACAGTGATTAGCATTAGCTGTAATCAGTTGTTAAAACAGAACCTGGATATTTATTCTGTTGGAACTATGATTATTATTTTTTAAAAGATTTATGTATTTGAGAGAGAGAGAGAGAGAGATCTTGGGGTGTGAGAACAGTGGGGAGAGGGAGAGGTGGAGGGAGTCTCAAGCAAACTCCACACTGAGTGCCGAGCTGGACATGGGCTCATCTCATGACCCTGAGATCATGACCCGAGCTGAAACTAAGAATTGGACACTCAACCGACTGTGCCACCCAAGCGCCCCAGTGATTACCATTTGATTCTACAGCAAGCCATCCATTCTTTCATGATGGCACGAAAAATTTCCAGGTCCACATGCAGGTCTCCCTTTTTAGGATCAAGTATGTTCCATAGCTCCTCAAGTCCACGATCTTCATGATTTTGACTACTTTCTTGTTTCAGATAATCTATTATTTTGGCAACTCCTACTGAACCTTAGGAAGAAAAGCAAATTAATTTTGAAAGATGTATTAAGATTATGCTTTAACAGTGAGGAGTGAAGTACTCAACTTTCTCAAGACACTTGAGCCCTGGAAACATGCCACAAAACCTTCACAGTCCTGCTGAGTTGGCATGGTAGAGGGGAGAGAGCCCTGGCCTTGGGCTGAAGTCTAACGGACCTGGTGTCCAATCTTGATGCTGGAATTTATCAGGTGTGTTGATTTGGGAGAATTTCTTAATCTCTTTAAGCCTCATTTTCCTAATCTGAGAGATGGGGATGATAAAATGTACCATACACAGTTGTTGTGAGGTTTAAATACACATGATATATACAATCAATAATCACCTGTGAGAGTAATCAAAAGTAATCAAAAGGTCACCTTATTTCTGTCTCCCCTTCTTTCCTTAAAAAGCTTTCAGTGAATATCAACAGCATCTTTCACAGAACTAGAATAATCCTAAAACTTGTATGGAACCACAAACAACCCCAAATAGCCAAAGCAATCTTAAAAAAGAAAAAGGCATCACAATTCTAGATTTCAAATATTACAAAGCTGTAGTCATCAAAACAGTATGGTACTGGCACAAAAATAGACACATAGGTTCATAAAACAGACTACAGAGCCCAGAAATAAACCCATGTTTAAGTGATCAATTAATCTGTGGCACAGGAGGCAAGAATATATAATGGAGAAAAGACAGTCTCTTCAATAAATGCTTCTGGGAAAGCCGGACAGCCACATGGAAAAGAATGAAACTAGACCACTTTTTTACACCAGAAACAAAAAATAAACTCAAAATGGATTAAAGACCAAATTGGTGAGATATAAAACCATAAACCTCGTAGGACATGTGGAGAAGATGGCAGAGTGGGAGGATCCCAAACTCACCTCATCCCATAGATAGATACACTGAGATAACAGCTACATCAGTGTAAACAATCCAGAAAATAACCTGAACACTGGCAGAACAGACTCTCCACAGTTAACTGTAGGAAAGAGGCCACATAAAAAAAGGCAGGAAGGGTAGAGACATGATTGGGAACCAGACTGACTCATAAGACTATCTAAAGGAAAGAGGGACACGAAAGGCACAGAGAAGAGAAAGGAGTACACCCCACACCAGGAATCCCAGGCATCGGGGATCTGCATTGAGAAGACGAATCCCCATAACATTTGGCTTTGAAAACCAGAGGGGCTTAAGTTTGCAAGTTCTTAAAATCAGTGGGGCTTAACATCTGGAACCTTAAAAAGCAAGAGGCATGGCTCTGGGAGAGCAGGAAGGGGATAGGAAATGGAATCCTGCCTTTAAGAGACAGCATAACAAACAACACTGCTGAGATGTGACAAAGAAGCAGCAATTTGAAAAGCACCTAGGATATATAGGAAGATTTATTTCCTAATTTTAGAACATGTGCAGAAGGGACAGGGACCAGTGGGAGACTCCTCCAAAAAAAAAAGTGCTGGCAAGCACTATCATTTCCCCCTGCCCAGCCTAGATATACGGACACCTGCAGGAACCTGCATAGTGTGAACACTTTCCACTGAGAATGTTAACAGTGACCCTGCCCCAGCATTCTCCTGTGGACCCACTCAATCCAACACACCTTCGGCAGAAATCCATCCACAGCAGTGCCCCATGCCTGGGAGGGTGCAAGAGTCCCAGTAGGGACCAGCACCACTCCAAACTGACACCTGCCCCAGGAAGGGGGAAAGGTAAGCATATACATCAGTTTGACTGTGGCCCCAAAAAAGGGCAGGGAGCAGACATCTGGTCTGACTATAGGATCCACTCACCAAGAAAGCTTCTCAGGGGATAACACAGGAAAGAGAGCCTTTCAGTTCTATGTGACCACAGCTCTGGCGAACAACCAGTCTGATCCAACTCAAGATAAAGGTGGCTCCAGAGTAGTCCACTAACCACACAGGGACCAAATCCTGCCCAAACAGGCAAGGAGAACCATTGCAGATGACTGGACTGAAGGCAAATGTGGCTCAGCCACAACTGTAGGGTGCGCACAAAACTCATAGGAGACACTCCTGAAGTGTCAGGTTCTGCTGAACAAGAGACATCACATTGCAGGACCCTACAGGACCTCAGCCTCATGAGGCCTCCTCTTTCAAGAACAAGAGATGCAGCTGAGTTTTCTAATACATGGAAACAGACAGAGAAAATCAAACAAAATAAGGTGACAGAGGAATATGTCCCAAATGAAAAAAGAGGGCAAAATCACAGCAAGAGAGCTGAATAAAACAGAGGTAAGGGATATGACAGAGAATTTAAAGTAATGGTAATAAAAATGCTCAACAGACTTGAGAAACGGGTGGAGGATCTCAGTAAGACCCTCAACAAAGAGATAGAAAACAACAACAACAAAAAGAACCAGTCAGAGACATGCCTGGGTGGCTCAGTAACTTAAGTATTGGACTCTGACCTCAGGTCAGGTCTTGATCTCAGAGTCATGAGTTCAAGCCTTCAATGGGTGTAGAGTCTATTAAAAAAAAAAAAGAATTAATCAGAGATAAATAATTCAATATTTGGAATTTAAAATGCACTATAGAGAATAAATAGTAGACTAGAGGAAACAGAAGAATGGAGATCAGCGACCTGGAGAGCAGAGTAGTGGGAAGAGATCTAGTTGAACAGGAGATAGAGAAAAGAATAATAATGAGTCTAGATTAAGGGAATTCAGTGACACCATCAAGTGTAATAATGTTGACATTAAAGAATCCTAGGAGAAGAGAGAAAAGGAGAAGAAAATTTATTTGAAGAAATAGTAGCTGAAAACTTTCCAACTTTGGGGAAGGAAACACAAATCCAAACCCAGGAGGCACATAGAGGGCACACAAAAAAAAAAAATCAACCCAAGCAGGTCTATACCAAGACACATAATCAAAATGGCAAAAAGTAGTGAATAAAGGGAACTTTAAAAGCAACAAAAGAGGGGCACCTTAGCGGCTCAGTCGGTAAGTGTCTGACTCTTGATTTCAGCTCGGATCATGATCCTGGGGCTGGGGGTGGGGGTGGTGTTTCCTGAGACTGAGTCCTCTATTGGCCACCATGCTCAGCAAGGATTCTGGTTGAGAATTCTCTCTCCCTCTGCCCCTCCTCTTCCTGTGTATGTTTTCTCTCCTTCTTTCTCTCAAATAAATAAATAAATCTTAAAAAAAAAAAAAATCAGCAAGAGAAAGAAAACAGTTACATACAAGGAAACCCCATAAGGCTCTCAGCTGATGTCTGAGCAGAAATTCTGCAGGCCAGAGGAGAGTGGCATGATATATATTCAAAGTGTCAAAATAAATAATAATAATAATAATTTTTTTAAAAAATGCAACCAAGAATACTCTATCCAGCAAGGTTATTATCATTCAGAAAAGAAGAACAGATAATGAGTTTCCCAAACAAAATGTAAAGGAATTCATGACCAATAACCAGCTTTATAACTAATGTTAAAGGGGATTCTGTGAGTGGAAAGTAGGATGCGCAAAAGCACTACGATTAAGTATATCTATAAAAATCAGTCAAGGAATTCACAAAATAAAAGTATGAAACTATATAGCAAAAATACAGGTGGCAGAGAAGTAAAACTTTGTGCTTTAAGACTGGATTCAAACTTAACTGGCCATCAATTTAATATAGTGTGCTAAATGTGTAAGATGTTATATATAAACCTAATGGTAATCACAAGTCAAAAACCTACAACAGATATACAAAAAAATAAAAAGAAAGGAATCCAAGCATATAACCAAAGAAAACCAATTTGGAAGGAGCCCAAATGTCCATTGACTAATGAATGGATAAAGAAGACATGGTGTATATATACACAATGGAATATTATTTAGTCATCAAAAAGAATGAAATCTTGCTATTTGCAATGACGTGGATGGAGCTAGAATGTATTATGCTAAGTGAAATAAGCCAGTCAGAGAAAGACAAAACATGATTTCACTCATATGTGGAATTTAAGAAACAAAACAGTGGAACTTACAAGAAGGGGGAATAAAAAGAAAAGGAAGCAAACCATAACAGACTTAAATATATAGAACTGAGGACTGATGAAGAGAGGTAGGCAAATAGGTGATGGGTATTAAGAAAAGAAGTTCTTATGTTGAGCACATGATGTTTTATGTAAGTGAGGAATCACTAAATTCTACTCCTGGAACCAATATTCTATGTTAACCAACTAGAATTTAAATAAAAATTGGGGGGAAAATTTTAAAAAGGTTAAAAAACCAAAAAAGGCTAAATAAAACATATAAACAGAAACAAATGTTAACCTCTTCCAGAGACACCCTCATAGACACACCCATAAATATAGTTTGACCACTATCTGGGCATCCTTTATTCTAATCAAGTTGACACACAAAATGAAGCATCATGCACTGTTGTAGCCATTTAAAAAAACACTAAAAGTAGCTAATATTTGGGGGAGTCATGGGCTTTCTATATCTGAGAAGAAATGCTCCTTTGTAGAATTTTTAAAGATATGTAATAGGTAGGCTCTGAGAGTGACCTTGGAAGGCTAACAAACACTTCTTATTGGAAACATATAGATTTGTGTACATTAAGATTTGTATAGATTAAGATAAATAGGCAAAAACTTCTGGAATGTCACAAGAACCAAGTACTCTAAGCTTCCACTTAGATTATGTTCTTTGTCTCAATGTAACATTTATTTGAAGCACAAATTTTGGTTCCTAAGATTCTATTCTATGCTGCAAATCATAATGCATGTCCTTATGGAAAGATAAAGATTGTATGATATGAAGAAAGAAAGAGAACCAGCAAATCATAAAAGAGAAGGCAAGAGAAGAAAGGAACAAAGAACTACAAAAACAATTATAAAGGTAACAAACTGGCAATAAGAACGTACTTATCAATTACTTTTTAAGATTTTATGTACTTATTTGACAGACAGAGATCATGAGTAGGCAGAGAGGCAGGCGGTGGGATGGGGTGGGGAGAACAGAGAGCTGAGCAGCTGAGCAGAGAGCCCAATGTGGGGCTTGATCCCAGGACCCTGGGATCATGACCTGAGCCGAAGGCAGAGACCTTGACCCACTGAGCCATCCAGGCACCCCATTATCAATTACTCTGAGTGCAAATGGACTAAATGTTCCAATCAAAAAACCAAGGTGACAGGGTGGATAAACAAACAAGAATCATTGATATGTGGCCTGCAAGAGACTCCTTTCAGACCTAAAGACACATGTAGATTAAAGATGAAGAGATGGAAAAGCATTTTCATGCATATGACAGTGAAAACAAAGCTGGGGTAGCAAATCTGTATCGGACAAAACAGACTGTAAAACAAAGACTATAACAAGAGACAAGGATACTGCTAGTGATAAAAAGAACAATACAAAAAGATATACCTCATTTACATCAATGGATAGATCATCTAGACAGAACGTCAAAAATGAAACAGTGGCTTTGAATGACACATTGGACCAGACGGATCTAATAGATATATTCAGAACATGCGATCCTGGTTGGCTCAATTGGTTAAGCAACTGCCTTCAGCTTGGGTCATGATCTCAGGGTCCTGGGATCGAGACCCATGTTGGGCTCCCTGCTCAGTGGCGAGTCTGCTTCTCCCTCCATCTCTGCACTGTTCATGCTCTCAATCTCTCTTTAAAAAAAAAAAAAAAAAAAAATCCCATCCTAAAACAGAAGAATTCATACACTTCTCAAGTGCACAAGAAATGTTTTCCAGAATAGATCACATGTTAGGCCACAAAACAAGTCTCTATAAACTAAAAAAAAAAAAAAAAAACAAGGGGCGCCTGGGTGGCTCAGTGGATTGAGCCGCTGCCTTAGGCTCAGGTCATGATCTCAGGGTCCTGGGATTGAGCCCCGCATCGGGCCCTCTGCTCAGCAGGGAGCCTGCTTCCCCCTCTGTCTCTGCCTGCCTCTCTGCCTACTTGTGATCTCTCTCTGTGTCAAATAAAATAAATAAAATCTTTAAAAAAAAAAAAACAAAAAAGTCATACCATGCATCTTTTCAGACCACAACAGTATGAAACTAGAAATCAAGCACAAGAAAAGAAAAATTAAAATTAAATTTTAATTAAAATTAAATTGAATTAAAATTAATTAACAAAATTTAATTAAATTTTAATTTAAAAAAATTAAAATTAAAGAGGTTAAATATCATGCTACTAAACGATGAGTGGTTCAACCAAGAAATCAAAGATAAAATAAAAAATACAGGGAGGCAAATTAAAATGGAACCACAATGAGCCCCAATCTTTGGAATATAGCCAAAGCTTTCGTACATAGGGAAGAAAAAGCACAAATAAAACACAAAACCAGTAGAAAAAGGAAATAATAAAGATTATAGCAGAAATAAAGAAAATAGAAACTAAAATAACAATTGAAGAGATCAATGAAACCAGGACCTGGTTCTGTGAAAAGATCAGCAAAGTTGATACATCTTCAGCCGGCTCCAGGGGTGCGGAGAAAAGAAAAGAGGGGAAGGGAAGGGAAAAGAGGAAGGAAGGGAAGGAGGGAAAGAAAGGAAGGAGGAAGAAGGTAGAAAGCAAGGAAGAAAGAAAGAGGGAGAGGGAAAAAAATCAACACAACAACAACAACAAAAAACAAAGACTAAGGATTACAAGAGAATATTATGAAAAGTTATATGCCAACAAACTCGACAAACTAGAAGAAAGGGATAAATTCCTAGAAACATACAACCATCAAAACTGAATCAGAAAAAAAAGTAGAAAATGTGGACATACCAATTACCAACAAGGTGATTTCATCTGTAATAAAACACACACAAAAAAACTCCCAACAAATAAAAGTTCAGACTCAGATGGCTTCACAGGTGAATGCTACCAAACATTTATGAGACTGACACACTTCCCACTGCGCTAAGAGGGTCACTCTACCAAACAATTAAAGAAGAGTTAATACTTACTCTTCTCATACTATCCGCCCCCACCACCAAAAAAAAAAAAAAAAAAAATTAGGAAAGAAGGAAAAGCTTCCAACTTCATTCTATGCAGCCAGGATTACCCTGAAACCAAAAACAGACACTACCAAAAAAGACAACTACTGACCACTATCTCTGATGACCATAAATGCAAAAATTCTAGCAAACTGAATCCAACAACACATTAAAAAGATCCTTCTTCATGATCAATTGGGATTTGCATTGCAAATATTGCAATGCAAATTAGATATTGGATATTGCATCCAGGATATCCTGGATGCAACTGTGGTTCAATATTTGCAAATCAATCAATATGATATGTTACATCAACATCCTGTTGTTGGAAGGATAAAAAACAATCATTTCAGTAGATGCAGAAGAAGTATTTGACAAAGTACAACATCATTCAGGATTAAAAAAAAAAAAACCTTCAATAAAGTAGGTTTAAAGGGAGCATACCTCAACATAATAAAGTTCAGATATGAAAAAGCCACAGCTAACATCTTACTTAATGGGGAAAAACTGAGAGCTTTTCCCCTAAGAGCAGAAACTAGGCAAGGGTGTCCACTCTCACCACTTTTATTCGTCATAGTACTAGAAGTCCTGGCCATAGCAATCAGAAAAGAGAAAGGAATAAAAGGCATCCAGATTGGTAAGGAAGAAGTAAAATATTTACTATTTGCAGAAGACATGAGACTAAAGAATACCCAAAGACTCCACCAAAAAGCTAGTAGAACAGATGAATTCAGTGAAGTTGCAGGATACAAAAATCAATATACAGAAATTCATTGTATTTCTATATATTAATAATGAAGCATAGAAAGAGAAATTAAGAAAACAATCTCATTTACAATTGCACCAATACCTAAAAATTAACTTAACCAAGTACTTGAAAAGCCTGTACTCTGAAAACTATATAAAACACTGTTGAAAGAAATTTAAGAGGACACAAATGAATAGAAAGATATTCCATGCTCATGGACTAGGAGAACAAATATTGTTAAAGTGTCCATACTACCCAAAGCAACCTATAGATTTAATACAATCTTTTTCAAAATACGAATTGCATTTTTCATGGAATTAGAAACAAATGATCCTAAAGTATGTATGGAACCACAAAAGACCACAAATTGTCAAAGCTATCTTGAAAAAGAAAGAACAAAACTGGAGGTATCACAATTCCAGATTTCAAGATATACTACAAAATTGTAGTAAGCAAAACAGTATGGTACTGGCACAAAAATAGACAAATACATAAACAGAAAATAAAAGAAAGCCTGGAAATAAACCCACACTTATATGGCCAATTAATCTTTGACAAAGGAGGCAAGAATATGAAACTGAAAAAAGACAGTCTTTAACAAATAGTATCAGGAAAAGCTGGTATTGGACAGCTACATGCCAATGAATGAAACTAGACCACTTTTTACATCATACACAAAAATAAACTCAAAATAGATTAGAGACCTTAATATGACTTCTCAAACTATTCTAAAAAAATAGAAATGGAAGGAAAACATCTACACTCATTCGAAAGGCCAGCACTACCCTGATTCCAAAAGCAAACAGAATCCACTAAAAAAAGGAATACAGGCCAATGTCCCTGATGAACACGAACACAAAAATTCTCAACAAAATACTAGAAAATCGAATCCAACAGTACATGAAAAGAATTATTCACTGCAATCAAGTGGGATTTATTTCTGAGTTGCAAGGGTGGTTCAGTACTTGCAAATTAATCAATGTGATATGCCACATTAATAAAGGATAAGAAGCATATAATCCTCTTAATAAATAGAAAAGAATTTGGCAAAGTTCAGCAACCATTCTTGAGAAAATCTCTCAACAAAGTAGGGATAGAGGGAATATACCTCAACATCATAAAGGCCATGTATAAAAACCCACAGCTAATATCACCCTTAATCAAGATAAAATTGAGAGCTTTTCTTTATGGTCAGGAAAAAGACAGGTAGGTCTACTCTCACCACTGTTATTTCACATAGTACCAGAAGTTCTAGCCTCAGCAATCAGACAACAAAAAGAAATAAAAGTCATCCAAATCAGCAAGGAAGAAGTCAAACTTTCATTATTTGCAGACAACATGATACTCTACATAGAAAATCCAAAAGGCTCTACCAAAAAATTGTTAGAACTGATACATGAAGTTGGTAAAGTCACAGGATGCAAAATCAATGTACAGATATCTGTTGCATTTCTGTACACAAATAATGAAGCAGCAGAAAAAGAAATCAAGGAATTAATCCCATTTATAATTGCACCAAAAACCATAAGATACCTAGGAATAAACCTAATCAAAGAATGAAAAGGTCTATACTCTGAAAACTATAGAACACTTACGAAAGATAATGAAGATGATACAAAGAAATGGAAAAACATTCCATGCTTCATGGATTGTAAGAACAAATATTATTAAATTTCTATAGTCTACAGAAATCTGTATGTTTAATGCAATCCCCATCAAAATACCACCAACACTTTTCATAGAACTAGAACAAACTATCCTAAAATTTGTATGGAACCATAAAAGACCCCAAATAGCCAAAGCAATCTTGGAAAAGCAGAGCAGAGGTGGAGTTATCACAATTCCAGACTTCAAGTAGTGATCAAGACAGTAAGGTACTGGCACAAAAAGACACATAGGTCAATAATGGAACAGAAACCCAGAAATGGACCCACAATAGTATGATCAACTAATCTTTGATGAAGCAGAAAACAATATCCAATGGGAAAAAGACAGTCTATTCAACAAATGGTGTTGGGAAAACTGGACAGCAACATGCAAAACAATGAAACTGGACCCCTTTTGTATGCCATACAAAAAATAAATTCAAAATTAATGAAAGACCTAAATGTGAGACAGGAAACCATCAAAATTCGAGGAACACAGGCAGTAACCTCTTTGACATTGACCATAACAACTTCTTCTTCTTCTTTTTTTTTTTTTTTTAGTTTTAACTGTGACCCGTTACTTTCAAAAAAAATTTTTTTAATTAATATATAATGTTTTATTAGCCCCAGCAATACAGGTCTGCGAATTGCCAGGTTTACACACTTCACAGCACTTCATCATAGCACACACCCTCCACAATGTCCATAAGAGGAACCCTCTTATACTGTTGGTGGAAATGCAGACTGATACAGCCACTCTGGAAGACAGTATGGAGGTGCCTCAAAAAATTAAAAATAGAACTACTCTAGTAATCCAGTAATTGCACTACTAGTTATTTACCCAAAAGTTACAAAAATACTGATTCAAAGGGATACATGTCACCTTGATATTTATATAGCAGCATTATCAACAATAGCCAAATTATGGAAAGAACCCAAATGTCCATCAGGTCATGAGTGGATAGGCAAGATGTGGTGTGTGTACACACACACACACCTGGAATATTAGCCATCATTCAAATGACAAATGAAATTTTGTCATTTTCAAAGACATGGATAGAGCTAGAGAGTATTATGCTAAGTGAAATGTTAGTCAGAGAAAGACAACTACCATTATGATTTCACTCATATGTGGAATTTAAGGAACAAAAAAGATGAACATTGTAGGGAAAAAAGAGAAAGAAAGACAAACCAAAAATAGACTCTTAACCTTAGAGAACAAACTAAGGGTTGCTAGAAGGGAGGTAGGTAGGAGATGGGTTAAATGAGTGATGGGGCTTAAGGAGGGCACTTGTTGTGATGAGCACTGGGTGTTGTATGTAAGTGATGAATCAATAAATTCTATACCTGAAAGGGGAAAAAAAACTGACCATAGAGAAATCCTCAATAAATCTCCAAAAGGAAGCAATATACATGAAATTAATTTCAATGAATAAAACTAGAAATTAAGGACAAAATGCAAAAAGAAAAGAAGAGAAAAAAGGAGAAAGAAAGAAAAACCAAGATCTATACATGGAATTTAGGGCACAAGGGAGAGAAGATACAAGATATTTACTGAAATAAGATGATCTTTTACTACTGGAATCACACATAATAAGAATATTTCAAGTCATAACTCTTGCCCGACATTTGTAGAAAAGATAGGGGAAAAAAACATTGTGTTGGTCTATATTATTTGGTTGCATCATTATATTTCATAAAATGGGCTTGATTTGCTATAAGTCCCATTATGTGTTCATGATTCAAAAATATAATTTCAGGTTCTATTGTATAAACAGGTGGATCATTGCAGGATCCTACAATATTGACAAATATAATTTCTCTGTATAGCAGTCAATATGAAGAGATAGTTCACATAAATGCAAAGACTAAAGAATCAACAGCAGATGTTGTAAATTACTACATAAAATAAAAATAAACATAGGAAATGAATTTGTATTTTTATTTTTTTTTTAATTTTTTTAAAGATTTTATTTATTTATTTGACAGACAGAGATCACAAGTAGGCAGAGAGGCAGGCAGAGAGAGAGGGAAGCAGGCTTCCTGCGGAGCAGAGAGCCCGATGCGGGGCTCGATCCCAGGACCCTGAGATCATGACCCGAGCCGAAGGCAGCAGCCCAAACCACTGAGCCACCCAGGCGCCCCAAAAAAGACTTAAATATGAGACCTGAAACCATAAAAATTCTAGAAGAGAACACAGGTAGTAATTTCTCTGACACAAGCTATACCAATATTTTTCTAGGTATTTCTCCTAAAGCAAAGGAAACAAAATCCAAAATAAACCATTGGGATTACATCAAAATGAACAGCTTCTGCACAGTGAAGGGAAAAAAAATCAAAACTCAAAGCCAAACTTCAAAATGGGAAGAGATATTTGCAAATAACATATCTCATAAAGGGTTAGTATCCAGATTATATGAAAAATGTATACAACTAAACACCAAAAGAAAAAACAAATAATCAGTTAAGAAAATGAGCAAAAGACCTACACAGATATTTCTCTAGAGAAGACATCCAGATAGCCAACAGATACATGAAAAGATGCTCAACATCACTCATTTTTCAGGGAAATGCAAATCAAAACCACAATGAGATATCACCTCATACCTGTCAGAATGACTAAAATGAAAAACACAAGAAAAAACAAGTGTTGACATGGATGTGGAGAAAAAGAAACTGTCATGTACTGTTGGTGAAAATGCTAACAGAACCATTCTGGAAAACAGTCTGGAGGTTCTTCAAAATGTTAAAAATAGAATTACCATATGATCCAATAATTCCACTACTGGGTATTTACTCAAAGAATATGAAAACACTAATTTGAAAGGGTATATGCACCCCTATGTTTATTGCAGCATTATTTACAATAGCCAAGACACAGAAGCAGCCCAAATATCCACTGACTGTTGAGTGGATAAAGACGAGGTGTGTATATATATGTACATACACATACACACACACGCACACACACCCCACATAGGAATGGGTTTGCATTTTAAAATGCATTATATATAGGGGCACCTGGGTGGCTCAGTGGCTTAAAGCCTCTGCCTTCAGCTCAGGTCATGATCTCAGGGTTCTGGGATCGAGCCCCGCATCGGGCTCTCTGCTCGGCAGCGAGCCTGCTTCCTCCTCTTTCCCTCTCTGCCTGCCTCTCTGCCTACTTATGATCTCTGTCAAATAAATAAATAATATCTTTTTATAAATAAATAAATAAAAATAAAATGCATTATATATATGCATAATGGAATATTACTCAGAATAAACATCTTGCCGTCTGTGACAACACAGTAGGTATTATGCCAAGTAAAATAAGTCAGACACAAATACTATATGATTTCACTTATATGTAGAACCTAAAACAATAGAACAGTAAGTTAACCAACGAAAAGCAGAAACAGATCCATAAATACAAAACAAGTGGAGAGGAGTGGGAGATATAGGCTCTCAGGTATAGAAAAAGTCACGGGGAGGGGTACCAGAAGGTAAAGCATCCAACTCTTGATCTTGGCTCAGGTCATGATCTCAGGGTTGTTGAACTGAGCCCTGTGGGGGCTCTGTGGGGCTCTGTGCTCAGCATGGAGTTTGCTGGAGATTCTCTCTCTCCCCCTCTCCGCCCCCACTGATTTATTCTCTCTCAAATAAATAAAATCTTAAAGAGAAAGTCAGGATAAAATGCACAATATAGGGAATATAGTCAGTAATATTATAATAATATTGTATGGTGACAGATGGTAGCTATACCTGGGGTGAGCACAGCATAACATAGATTTGTTGAATCACTATGTTGTACACCTGAAACTAATGTAATATTCTATATCAACAATACTTCAAAAATAATGTTAAAAATTTACTTCTGCTTATATTTTTCTCAGGTACAAAAAAAATGTTATTAGCTAAATATGAAAATGTGGGGGGGAAAACAAAGGCATTTAGCAAAGGTAGTTTCCTTTCTACCTGAGATGAAATTTCAGCCTCGAGTGTACTTTGAATCTTTTTTGGGTACACTGATGTGGAGAGCTCATTCTTAGATATAGTCAGTTCTACTCCCCACTCAGAAATTATGTTAGTAATTGACACACAAATGTTATTTAAGCAAAAGACATCTCTTTTACCTCTAACTGAAGCCTGCCTTGAGATATCTGCTCTGGGGGCAGAGTGGAGGCAGGGTGAAGATTCTTCCTTCAAGGAGGGAAATACAGACTATAAGAAAAGAAGTCTAGTTATCAGGGGAAAGAGTAGTTGTAAAGGAGAATGAATAACTTTAAAGAGAGTACAGCTAGTCCTCAATTTACAATGGTTTGATTTTTGAGTTCATAGCAGTCGTAAAACAATACATGTTCAGTAGAAATTGTACTTCAAATTCTGAATTTTGATCTTTTCCCTGATAGTGATATGCAATAGGATACCCTTTCATGATGCGAGACAGTAGCAGTGAGCTGCAACTCCCAGTCAGCCATGAGATCACAAAGGTAAAAACGAATATACTTAAAACAATTTTTTACCCACAGAACCATTGGTTTTCACTTTTGGTACAATATTCATCACATGAGATGAATATTTATTTATTTATTTATTTATTTTTATTTATTTAATTTACTTGACAGAGAAAGAGGTCGCAAGTAGGCAGAGAGGCAAGCAGAGGTGGGGGCCGGGGAAGCAGGCTCCCTGCTGAGCAGAGAGCCAGGTGTGGGCCTCGATCCCAGGTCCCTGGGATCATGACCTGAGCTGAAGGCAGAGGCTTAACCCACTGAGCCAACCAGGTGCCCCTCAATACTTTATTTTAAAATAAACTTTGAATTAAATAAGTCTGCCCAGCTGTAGGCTAATATAAGCGTTCTCCACACTTAAGATAAGCTAGAATAAGCCATGATGGTCATAGGTTAAGCGTATTAAATACATTTTTATTTTAGGGTACTTTCTATTTAGAGTGGATTTGTCAGGGTGTGACCCCATCATAAGTTGAAGAAGATCTGTATTAATTAATTTTAAAGATTTTATTTATTCATTTGACAGAGATCATAAGTAGGCAGAGAGGCAGGCAGAGTGAGAGTGGGGGAGGCAGGCTCCCCACTGAGCAGAGAGCCCAATGTGGGGCTCGATCCCAGGACCCTGAGATCATGACCTGAGCCGAAGGCAGAGGCTTTAACCCACTGAGCCACCCAGGTGCCCCAATCTGTATTAATTTAATGGCAAATGTCATGTGGCAGTATTAGGAGGTGCGTAAAGGGAAAACTTTAATACATTTAGAGAGAGGATTTTAATTCCTTTTATCTGTAGTAGAATTGAAAAGGGATCTGTGATGCCAACAAGAATATCTTTGTCTTATTTTCCTCCACTAAAACTCTAAGCCTTCTATTATATACCTCAAACTGAAAAGGCCTCCTGTCATGAATTTTTATGTGTCTACTTAACTGGGCCATGGGACGTCCAAATATTTGGTCAAGTGCTTATTCTGGAAGTTTCTGTAAAGGTATTTTTAGATGAAATGAACATTTAGATTGGTAGACTGTCCTTCCTAATAATGGTGAGCCGACTAGAACAAAAAGGTGGGCCTTCCTCTAAGTCACCCAATTCTTCCCGCCTGACTGCCTTTGTTTGAAGTGGTACATCAGCTTTCTTCCTGCTTTTAGACTCAAATGGAACCATCAGCTATTCTTCAGTCTTGAGACTGCCTCTGGACAGGATCTATGCCATAAATTTCCCTGGTTCTCACTGGGGAGAATTTGGAATTAGACTGGAACTAAACCATTAGCTCCTTAGGTCTCTAGCTTGCTGACTTACCAGGTGAATCTTGGGACTTGCCTGCCTCCTTGATCACGTCAGCCAATTCCTTATCTATCTACAAATCTATCTATCTATCTGTCTATCATCATCCATCTATCTACCCATGCATACACACACGGTTGCTTCTGTTTCTCTGAAGAACCCTGATTAGTATCTCCCTTCAGCGGAGCTTCCTTATTTTCTTTAGGGAAGTAGTTCCTTAAATCCTAAGCAGAAAAGCTTTCTGGAAATAAATAAGCACCAGTCATCCTACAATAAAATTAGGGGTGCATGGAAATGTTTTGTTGCAAGAGTATTCATAATGATGCTGCTTATAATCATAGAGGAAAAAGTAATATCAAGAGAAAAAGTAATATCCAATTGAGACAGACGATAAAGTAAAATATGATACATCTCCCAAAAGGCATAGTATATGATGAAAATTTGTGGACACAGATGAGCACTCAAAATTACTAAATGAGAAAAAGCAGATTATAAGAACAAGTCTGGAAATATTCCCATACACAACATACATACATGTTGTATGTATCTTAAGAAAAAAAGAATGACCCCAAAAATCTTAAACAATTTTCAGCATACTGTGGTAGTGAGGTATGCAGAATCCAGGGTGTCCCTTTTGACCCCTGACTCCTGATGCTTATACCCTAGTGTAGTTTCTTCCCCTTGAGAATGGGCATGACCTGTGTCTTGCTTCTAACCAAAGGAACATCACAAAGGTGATGGAATATACATGTATGTGATTATATGATTAAGGTACAGGAGATCACAGGTCTTGACACTTGGCTGGAGTCACTCACTCTCCTGCTGGCTTTAAAGAAGCAAGATGCCATGTTACAGGCTTTTTATGCTGAAAGGCCTTTACCTAAGGCAAGTACCTGTGGGAAACCTATCTGACAGCAAGAATCTGAAACTCTCGATCCTAGAACCACAAACAACTAAGTTCTGCTGCCCAAAGCAGGTCAGTCCCCTGTTGAGCCACAGATAAAACAGCTGCCCTAACCAACATCTTGGCTACAATTCCGAGTTCCTTAGCAGCTGTGTGTGGACTCTTCGTTCACAGAAGGTATGGGGTAATAATGTGCATTGTTTGAAGCTACCAAGTTTGTGGTAATTCAGCAAAGAGAAATAATACAAGGAATTCGAGCATTATTATTCTACAAGTGTTGTGTATATATTGAAGAATAAAACAAATGAGCATTTATATTGGTGTCACTGAAGACCAGGATTTTTTATGGGTGAGAAAGGAAATACAGATGCAGAAAGAGATAAGTAAAACCCTTATAGTACTAAATTTGCATCAGACAAAGTTGTTGAACTTGTAATGGATTTTATCTTCAAAAAAATGTACTCCCTAGGGGCGCTTGGGTGGCTCGGTGGGTTAAAGCCTCTCCCTTCGGCTCAGGTCGTGATCCCGGGGTCCTGGGATGGAGCCCCGCATCGGGCTCTCTGCTCAGTGGGGAGCCTGCTTCCTCTTCCCTCTCTGCCTGCCTCTCTGTCTACTTGTGACCTCTGTCTGTCAAAGGAATAGATAAAATCTTAAAAAAAAAAAAAAAAGTACTCCCTAGATCTGACTACTGAAAAGACCCATAATTAACATTCCCTTTCCTCCTGATTGTGGTCTCTATTATTTCTTATGAAAAAGAGGTATGGATACTTGAAGAAATAAATGATTCCAAGGTTGGGGCAGGAACTGGACAAGACCTGCCTAGAGACCTTTGTAATACCAGGGAAAATAAACTATTAAAAACAATGAGGACAGGGCACCTGGGTGGCTCAGTGGGTTAAAGCCTCTGCATTTGGCTCAGGTCATGATCTTGGGCCCTGGGATAGAGCCCTGCATTGGGCTCTCTGCTCAGCAGGGAGCCTGTTTCCTCCTCTCTCTATGCCTGCCTCTCTGCCTGCTTGTGGTCTCTGTCAAATAAATAAATAAAATCTTAAAAAAAGAAATTAAAAAAAAAACAAAACAAAACAATGAGGACATGTCAAAAGTATTAGTACCTGGGACAACTGGTTGTTACCAGGAAGTAGTGAAATGTTCAAAGAAAGATTGGAACATACCAAACAGATATAGGAACCACCTTAAAGAATATCTTGCTAACCAACTCAGGGACAATTTGAGCTTCACAACAAATAATGATAGTAACACATTACAAACCACTGGATATAAGAAGAATCCAGACCCTGGGGCTAATAATACACCATATGTTTATAAAAAAATAAAAATAAATTATTTAAAAAATAAGTAACAGAATAAAGGAAAATTAAAGAGGGATGTGTAAATCACAAACTATAAATATAACATGCATCTATGTTACATGTTATACTAATATCTAATATGACATGTAATATAATAGATATAGATATAGATATAGATATAGATATAGATATAGATATACACACAATATATATAAAGAAAAATTATCAAGGGCCTATTTATTTTTGAAATTTCAGACAGGTTTAAGATTCTCTCACATATAGCTTGCAAAAATTGCCAACTATTGTCACTATGTAACATACGAATCTTTGGAAAATGAACAGAAAACATTTTCTGTGTTTAAAAAAAAAAAAAGAAGAAGAAACCAGAACTCATAGTGATATTAACTTATCAGTCAGGAGGAAGGTAAAACCCTTACAATAGATTGATAAGTGAGGAATATAGAAACAATGAGGGAGCTAAAAAAATATTCTACTTGGCAACAATTATAGTAGTAATTGGTTAAGGCAAGAAATATCAATGGATGCCATGTTTCTAATTACAAATTCCAACATGCAGATTCCCCCCCACCCCCAACACACACACATCCAAGAAATTCTTGGATACAAAATCTTAGATACAATATTCTTGGATATTCTTGGATATCCAGTTCTTGAATACCAGCTGGGTGTCTTACAATTCAACTCAATTTAGACACTCTCTGTCTGTGATGGTATCAGATCCCATAGGACCCATCCTTAAACCTTCAGATGCCAATCCTAATTCCAGGATATCACCTGTGCTTCTTACCGACCTTCCATAGTATTGGATGCTCCCACGATCCCCTCCTTGAGTTCACTAGAGTGGCTCACAAAACTCAGAGAAACATTGTGCTTACCAGATCCCCAGTTAATTATAAAAGGATATAACTTAGGAACACCCAGATGGAAGAAATGCACAAGGCAAGGTATGGGGAAAGGGCACAGAGCTTCCAGCCTCTCCCTGGCACACCACTCTCTCCAAATCTTGACATGTTCAACAACTTGGATGCTCTCCAAACCCTCTCCTTTTGGGTTTTTATGGGGCATTATATAGCAAGTTTGGTTAAATCACTGGCCATTGATGATAGAACTCAAAATTCAGTCCCTCCCCCATCCTGAGATCAGGGAAGAAGGGCTTAAAGTTTCAACCTTTTAATCCTGCAGTTTCTCCTCTAGCAACCAGCACCCTGTCCTTAGGTGCAGCCCAAAACTCACCTCATTAGCATAACAAAAGACAGCTTTATTGCTCTTATCACTTAGGAAATTCCTAATGTTTTAGGAGCTCAGGGCCAGAAATGGCACAAAGCTGTATTTCTTATTATAAAGCACAATATCATAGATGCTAAAACTAGTAAATGAAAGTCTGATGAGGAATGGGATATCTACATAGATTTGAAGTATCTTACCATTAACTATTAATTATTAATTAACTTTGAAATGGGGAAATTTGGCAGACAGTCCACTAATCAAGTGATCAGGTTTTAAAATCCTGATATACTAAGAAAACTACAACATCAATTCTGTAGTGTGTCTGCGAAAATGTATAACTTGAATAAGAGAAAATATTCAACAGTCTACAAAGTAACTGGCTTATATTCTTCAACAATTTCAAGGTCATTAAAGACAAGGAAGTGAGACACTCCAGATGTAAGGAAACGGAAGAGCTGTGACAACTAAATACGAGGTGGGAACTGAACTGGAACCTGGACCAGAAAGCAAAAAAGCTGTAAAGTGTATGATTGGGACAACGGAGACTACATGAACACAGAACTTCAATGAAATCATAGTATTGCAATAATGCTAAAATCCCGATTTTGATCATTGTTCTGTAGTCTGGCAAATACATGACCTTGTTTATAGGAAATATGTGCTAATGTATGTAAGGGTAAGAAGACAGTATCTACAACCTCCTCAAGCGACTGGAAACACAATCAGGCTTTTATCCTGCTTCTCCTTCGGTAAAGAAAACAGAAGACAGCTGGATAGTTGACGAAGCAGAGTGGAGTTTCTTTTTATCAATTATTCCAGCTGATTAATTAAGAAGGAATGATAGACTATCACCATTTGGAACCCCCAATGAAAGAAGAGGTAGGCCTTATTAAAAAGAAAACCACAGGCCCAAACTGGTGTCCCTTAGGCTAAGTCCAAAACCAGAGCTCAGTATGTAAGCCAATCGCTGTTTCAATCTCCCCAGGAATGTAGTCTCAAGAGATCAATGGGGAATTTTCTGATGAATCTGCCTCATGGGCCCTCTCCATCCCCTAAAGGAAGAAGGGGTATAATCCACATTGTAAGACTCCACTAGCCTCCACCCCAATGCCTCCTAAATCCTCCCCACTGGTCCCAAGGGAAAAATCATCTTGCCTGGAAAAATCCTTTTCTTCTGCTAGTAATGTTCTTGCCCCATTCTCCTTATAAAAATCTTCTATTTTGTACATCTCTGAATTCCTTCCTACTTGCTAGATGGGATGCAGCCTGATTCATAAATCATTTAATAAAGCCAATTAGACCTTCAAATTTCCTCAGTTGAATTCTGTCTTTTAACGGATTTGGTGGCAGTCTAAGGATCCAAAGTGAACTTCTAGTAGTATTTGGGGATGAGAAGACAGACACACAGAACCCTCTGAATTTGCTGTTTTTCTTGTCATTTCCAAGGGCTGTAGGTAAATTCCTCTCAGTTCTCAGCTGTGCTCTGTTGTATTGGCACTCTCAATCTAATTGGCTTTTCTTTATAGGGCAGGTCAGCTTGTAGGAGCACACAGTGATACCCCAAGTTCAACTGACCCAATATATTTGCCCAGAGCCCTGCATGGCTCTGCCTAGAGCTTCATTGAGTTGGTGGTTCTGCCCAAAGCCCAACGGAGCTGGCAGAAGGGTCTACCCAGAGCCAAGCCCCTACACTTTCAGACCACAATTCCCATAATGGAAAACCAAGTTTCCACAGGAATTGTTGGTGTTGCACCCAGGGCTTTCTTGCGGCCTCCAGGCCACAGGAACATCTCTAGGTTACTACTTATACATTAAGGTGGACATGTTTATTTGCTTTATTGTGTATATAAAGGAGCAGGGATCTCAGAGGCCCAAAAGTTGCAAAACTTGGTAGGCATAATATCATTCTTAATGGGGAAAAAATGGAGAGCTTTTCCCCTATGGTCAGGAACACAGCAGGGCTGTCCACTATCACTACTGCTATTCAACATAGTACTAGAAGTCCTAGCCTCAGCAATCAAACAACAAAAAGAAATAAAAGGCATCTGAATCAGCAAAGAAGTAGTCAAACTCTCACTCTTTGCAGATGATAGGATACTTTATGTGGAAAATCCAAAATACTCTACTCCAAAACTGCTGGGACTCATACAGGAATTCAGTAAATGGTCAGAATATAAAGTCACGGCACAGAAATCAGTTGCATTTCTATACATCAACAGCAAGACAGAAGAAAGAGAAATTAAGGAGTTAATCCCATTTATAATTGCACCCAAAACCATAAGATATCTAGAAATAAAACCTAGCCAAAGAGGCAAAGATTCTGTACTCAGGAAAACTATAAAGTATTCATTAAAGAAACTGAGGAAGACACAAAGAAATGGAAAAATGTTCCATGCTCTTGGATTGGGAGAAGAAATACTGTGAGAATGTCTATGCTACCTAGAGCAATCTACACATTTAATGCAATCCCTATAAAAATACCAGCAACTTTTTTTTTCAAAGAAATGAAACAAATAATCCTAAAATTTATATGGAACCAGAAAAGATCCTGAATAGCCAGAGAATGTTGAAAAAGAACCAAAGTTGGCAGCATCACAATTCTAGACTTCAAGCTCTATAACAAAGCTGTAGTCATCAAGAGACACAAAGACCAATGGAAGAGAATAGAAGCCCAGAAAAAGACCCTCAACTCTATGGTTAACTATTCCTCAACAAAGCAAGAAAGAACATCCAATGGAAAAAAGACAGTCTCTTCAACAAATGGTGTTGGGAAAATTGGATAGCCACATACAGAACAATGAAATTGGACCATTTCCTTATACCACACACAAAAATAGACTCAAAATGGGTGAAAGACCTCAGTGAGAGACAGGAATCCATGAGAATCCTTGAGAACACAAGTACCAACTTCTTCGACCTCAGCTGCAGCAACTGCTTTCTAGAAACATCGCCAAAGGCAAGGGAAGCAAGGACAAAAATGAACTATTGGGATTTCATAAAGATAAAAAGCTTTTGCACAGCAAAGGAAATAGCCAACAAAACCAAAAGACAACCAACAGGATGGGAGAAGATATGTGCAAATGACATATCAGATAAAAGGCTAGTATCCAAAATCTATAAAGAACTTAAACTCAACACCCAAAGAATAATCCAATCAAGAAATGAGCAGAAGACATGAACAGACATTTCTGCAAAGAAAACAACCAAATGGCCAACAGACACATGAAAAAGTGCTCAACATCACCCAGCATCAGGGAAATACAAATCTAAATCACAGTGAAATACCATCTCATGCCAGTCAGAATGGCTAAAATTAACAAGTCAGGGAACAACAGATGTTGGCGAGGATGCGGAGAAAGGGGAACCCTCCTACACTGCTGATGGAATGCAAGCTGGTGCAGCCACTCTGGAAAACAGTATGGAGGTTCCTCAGAAAGTTGAAAATAGAACTATCCTATGACCCAGCAATTGCACTACTAGGAATTTACCTTAAAGATACAAATGTAGTGATCCGAAGGGGCACGTGCACCCAAATGTTTATAGCAGCAATGTCCACAATAGCCAAACTATGGAAAGAACCTAGATGTCCATCAACTGATAATGGATAAAGGATACACAATGGAATACTAAGCAGTCATTGAAGGAAAAAAACCCGAAATCTTGCCGTTTGCAATGAGGTGGATAGAACTAGAGAGTATTATGCTAAGCGAAATAAGTCAAAGACAATTATCATATGATCTCTCTGATATGAGGAATTTGAGGGGCAGGGCGGGGGGTCTTTGGGGAAAGGGAGGGAACAAAATGAAACAAGATGGGACCAGGGAAGAAGACAAACCAAAAGAGACTCTTAATTCTCAGGAAACAAACTGAGGGTTGCTGGGAAGTGGGGGAGGAGGGATAGAGTAGCTGGGTGATACACACTCGGGAGGGTATGTGTAAGCCTCATGATTCACAGACCTGTACCCCTGAAGCAAATAATACATTATATGTTAATTAAAAAAAATATTGGTAGGCATAGGTTGAGCATTTAAAGGCTGTTAGAGCACTAGTTACATCAAGAAGAATCCCATGACAGGATAAATTGGTCACAGAATGGGTTAGATTGACATTAGGTCACCCAAAAACCACAAGGAAATTTCCATGCAACAAGGTACACTATAAAACACACACAAAGCCCAACCCTGTGGCACATCTCTTTTAGGTATAGTCTGGCTCTAAGAAACCTACAGTCTTAAGTAACGGGATTTTTTTTTTTTTTTTTTAATATCCTTGCAGTTAGCTAATGGAATTCTTAAATGCTAGAGTCATGCATGCCACCTTCCTACACACCTGCTTATTCCAGAAACCTCAGTTATCTAGCAAAAACAGCAAAATCTCACTAAGCTTGTCTTGGGTTTTCTGGAACTTGGCTTGGTCACTGTCAGGTTGGGGGCTTCAAAATAAGGCCAGACAGAAATTGAGTTTCACTTCCTTTGCAAGTAGATATATGGCTGAACAGAAATGTGGGTTAACTCCATTTGCATCTAGGGTTCTACCAAACTCCTCCCAGCCCTCAAGGGTATTACAGCCTAGAAATAGAATGGCCAGTATGGGGAACCGTTCCAATTAGATCAGATCATTTTAAAAATGCCCTTTAAAGCAAGCGTTCCCAAATCAAACAGAATGGGATACCTGTTTTAATTGGCATGCAGAAGCCTCCAAAAGGTTTCAGAATTCCAAAGTAGTTCCACTGAAAGATTCATTACAAAAAGCTAACGAAAAAGAGACAATGGAAAAAAAAAAAAAAAAAAAGAGGCAATGTGGCTCAACTAAGACTATAAAACTGATGTAACTCTGGGTGCCTGGGTGGCTCAGTGGGTTGAGCCTCTGCCTTCAGCTCAGGTTGTGATCTCGGGGTCCTGGGATCGAGTCCTGCATTGGGCTCTCCGGCTGGCAGGGAGCCTGCCTCCCCCCCACCTGCCTCTTTGCCTACTTGTGATCTCTGTCGAATAAATAAAATCTTAAAAAAAAAAATTGATGTAATTCCTACTGCTCCCCTCTACCTTTGAGCATTCAGCCTAGTTATCCTCTGTCTAAACTGTCTTTCCACTCTTAAGAGACTATTAAATAGTAACATTTAAAACTAAGACCATTCAAGGGCACCTGGGTGGCTCGGTCGGTTGGTTAAGCATCTGTCTTTGGCTCGTCATGATCCCAGGGTCCTGGGATCGAGCCCCGAACTGGGCTGCCAGCTCAGGGGGGAGCCTGCTTCTCCTTCTGCCCCTCCTCCTGCTTGTGTTCTCTCCTTCTCTCTTTCTCAAAAATTAATAAAATCTTTAAAAATAAACCCATTCAAGACTACTGGAGATCCTCATCAGGCATCTTTCACTCCTTGGTCCAAGTCTGAACTAAGGGTCTTGGTTAAAGAATTTCCTAAACCCAGAGAAGATCCTCAAGACTCTTTGTAAATAGAACCGTTCCTCAGCCCAGTCAAAAGATGGAAATAAAAACTCCCCTCACTCCTTCCTTCCCAAATCCAGACCCATTGGTTATTGATCCTTTATCTCCTAGAGGTAACTATTTCCTTCTTGCTTGTATCATTTTATGTCCTAATGAAGTAGGAAAGTTGAAGGGACTCCATTTTAGAAAGGTTCTGTCTCTGCTCTTTTTCCGTTTGGCCCTATTCACTCATGTTCCATGTTTTGCCTCCTAACAAGCCAAAGAAGCGGTCTTCCCACTGCAAGGGGTGATGACGGATAGAAGCAGAAAGATGTTCACCTTTAGCCCGGAAGGCTGACCTATAGCCTGAATCGTCCTGATAAGGACCCAAAGCAGGGTGGTTGCTCCATTCGTAAGGGGTCTCATGACTGCCTGTACTTCTCAACAATAGTGAATATCGAGCTCAATGATGACCACCAGAGAAATCCTGCAAAAGTAGCTTTATGAGTAGAAATTGAAAGAAAACATTTATGATCTAACACTCCCTTCATGTCCTCTCTCCTTTAAGCGTTAAGCATATAAACAACCACAAGCTTCATAAAGTAAATGTGCTGCTCTTTCTGCCCACGGCCCCCGTGAGTCCTTGTCCCTTAAATAAACTTACTAAAAGTTGCTCCGTAAAGTGTCTCAAGAATTCTTTCTTCATTGTTGCCTCAATGATTCCGCAATAAGCAGAGGCCAGAAACTTAATCACTGAGTTTTGTCCTGGGCCCCAAACACCTGAAAACACTTAAGAGCCAGAGCAGGGGTGCCTGGGTGGCTCAGTCGTTAATCGTCTGCCTTCAGCTCAGGTCATGATCCCAGAGGCCTGGGATCCAGCCCAGCATGGGGCTTCTTGCTCAGCGGGAGCCTGCTTCTCCCTCTTCCCCTTCCCTGACTTTTGTTCCCTCTCTCACTGCATCTCTGTCAAATAAATAAAATCTTTAAGGAAAGAAGGAAGAAGGAAGGTGGGAAGAAGGAAGGAAGGGAGGAAGAAAGAAGAAGAGCTAGATCCTAAACATTTCCCAGGACATTAGCTCCAAACAAACCTCAGCTGACGCTGGCATCAACACCTTGTCTTCAGTATTTTATGGAATAACACCTACTGTTCACCTGACACTTGCCTTTACCTGGGCCCTACCCTGGGTTCCTGGAGGAACATGTACCCTAGACTCTCCTAATATAAACCCCTACAATGATGAGACTCGCTCTTCTCTCCTGCCTGAGTCTCCCAGACTCTGTCTACTATTATCTGTCACACTCTTCGGTGAGCTCCGTTTTCAGTTTCTCTGGCTCACATTTGATTTCTGTTCTGCATAAAGCCAAGGAATGGTCCTGGCTGGTCCATTTAGACCCTCCCTGGGTCCTGGGACTCAGCCTGCCCACATCACTAAGAATGTGGCTTGGCTTTCTGCCTGCCTGGGACATGCATGTTGTCAGTTCTTTCATTGCCTATGTTTGGGAGTGACTTGAAATCTTGTAAGGATAGTAACTTTTACATACTCTAAAATTAACAACTTTGAGCTAAATTTTGTCTATAAATTTGAGGTATATATTTCTAGTGAGGGATCACTGATTACACTGTAAGTAGTTCCAATTTTTGCAGCTGGTAAATCAGTTGATAAGTCTAAAAAAAAAGTCATGCAAGACACCGGTAAAATATGCACTTTTTTAAAAAAAGTCATGCAAGACACCGGTAAAATAGGTATAAAGAAATTCTAAAGAAAGAAAGAAAGAAAGAACCAACACCTAAACAGCCATCCTTATCCCACATCAGGCTGTATCCATCACACACGTAAACACAACTACACAGAGCACCGCACATAAACCATTTCCCTTTTGCTCACAATAGAAAGTACAGATGACTTGATGAGTACCACCAGACATTTCAGCAGATAATTTTCAACTTACCTCTGCATTCGGTGTCACATGCACAAAAAATACTAATTCTTCACAGGTGCTGCTAGTGCTCTAGGTTACATCTTCCTTTAACATTGTTTCCTAGCTTCCATCTTATTAGAAGTTTGCATATCCAGGCATTTTCTGTGCTATAATTGATTAATTTTTACAAAACATATTTCAATAGCGGCTCCCAAGACTGGTTATTTGACTTGACAATCCAAGCCAAAAACTGGTCTTGAAAATCTATTACTCATTTTTCCTTTTAATTTATAAGTTTTCTTAAAGGAGAACAGATTACAGAGAAGGCAAGCAGTTTTTGCGCTATAATATTAAAAGCATTCTATGAGAAAGTAACTAGTACAACATGAATAGAAATATTTTAGAGAAAATTAGAGGGAGTGGAAAAACTAGCTATGCAGAAAACTTGTCATCTTATATTGTTTTGCTTTTCAATGCCCATCATGTACAGGATTCTGTGATCAGTCCCCGAAAGAGAGTTCACAAAATCTGAATTAAAATTGGTCTGTAAAATACATTCTCTCCTGGCCTACCTTATTGTCTCTACAACGGAGCCTACACTTTCTTACATGTTTTACACTTACGTACGTGCACGTGCACGCACGCACACACACACACACACAGTTAACATGGTAGTCTTTAGGAAGCCATCTGGGAACCATATGAATTTTAAATTCCCTTACATCTATGTATTTCCATTGTGATGTTCTAATTTGCCCTAGAGAAAAAGTCTGTTTTCAGATCTGTAAAGAAATATCAATGATTATGATTATAAATACAGCCTGGAATTTCTATCAGATTTTTAACTAAAGGCATAGAAAATACATGGCACATGTAAGACTTTCTTTTAAGGAAAAAACAAAGAAAGGGTGAGTCTTGCTAGAAGGTGGCAGAGTAGGATCCTGAGCTCTCTTCCTCCCACAGACTCACCAAGGCAACAATTACAGTTGACCCTTAAGAAACATGGGTTTGAACTGCATGGGTCCACGTCTATATGGTTTTTTAAAAATAGATGTGGTACAATACCATAAATGTCTCTTTCTTGTGATGTCCTTAATAACTTTTTTTCTCTAGGTTATTTTATTGAAAGACTACAGTATATGATACATATAACATACAAAATATGCATTAATCATCTATTTACATTATTGTTAATGACCTGATACTGGCAGAGATCTTCCATAGCTAAAAGCATAAAGAGAAGGTCACATTAAGAGGGGGAAGAGAGGAGAGACACAGTCGACAACCAAACCTTTGGTGTGGGAACCCATATGGTGAAAGCAAGCCCCTATCATCTGGCTTTGAAAATCATCAAAACTTAACTCTGACGATCATAGAGGGCTACAGGAAACCAAATCTCTGCTCTTAAAGGGCCAGTGCTCTGCATCAGTTGGCCCAAGGCTCATCAGTTTGAAAAGTGTTTGGGATATACATAAAAGAGTACTAATTTTAGGACATGTGTCAATGAGTCAGGGACCTACAGGAGCTTTCTCTGGGATGAGGTGCATCCTTTCAGCTTAGCTAGTCTGACACTTGGAGATACCAGTTCTGACACTCTCCATCTACCTTGCTAGCTCCACTTGCCCTATGCAGGTATTCTCCTGCAGAACTGCCCCAGCAGGTGCCTCCCCAAATCAGCTCTGGACCCACCATATTGGAGGTGGGCAGGGCAGCCTCCCTTGGAACCTGTGTCTCTTCAGAGCAGCTACTGCCCTATCATACCAAGCAGGACTAGAGCCCCTTCAGAGGTACTTCTGGCCCCGAGAGTGGGGGAGCTAGCTGCATCTACCAGCATAGTGACAGTAATTATAGCTAGGCCTACCACTCAACCTTGCCAGAAGCCAGCCCAATCCACTAGTGCAACCTCAATAGCTGCAATGAAGACCCCATTCAGCTGCACCAGGAGCTAAACACACTCACCAGCATTCCTACAGTGATTGTAGCTAGGCCTCTCAGTCAGTTGTACCACAGGCAAAAAATGCTCATCAATGCACCTGCAGCAGTCAAAGTTGGACACCACAGACAGCCAGCCTGAGGATAACTGTGCCCACGAGCACATGTGCAGCAGCTGTAGACAGGCCATCCATTCAGCTGGGCTGGGAGCAAGCCCTGAAGCCATACTTCGCAGACAGCTGGGCTAAGGGCTGGCCCTTCCCACCAGAGGACCAGTAGCAGTCATGACCCAGTCACAAGAGGAATGCACACATAGCCCACACAAGGGGCGCCTCTGGAACACTTTGCGGACTAGCGGTGGGATTGCTACTGGGCCTCACAGGACATGTTCTGCATAAGACCCCTACTTTCAAGACTAGAAGATAGCTGACCTAATACATAGTAATGAATAGAGTGAGGCAAAATGAAGGGACAGAGGAATACGAACCATATGAAAGCAGACAAACCCCCAGAAAAAGAGCTAAATGAATTGGAAATAACCAATCTACCTGATAAAGAGTTCAAAGTAACAGTCATTAGATGCTCACCATCTAATTCAGTGATGAATTCAGTGAGAACTTCAACAAAGAGATAGAAAATATAAAAAAGAACTAGTTAGAGCTTAAGAATATAATAACAGATATAAAAATACACTAGAAGGAATCAACAGCAGATTTGATGGTGCAAAAGAATAGATCAGTGATCTGGAAGACAAGGTAGTGAAAAGCAACTAAGCTGAACAGAAAAAAGAACTTCAAAAAGTGAGGACAGGTTAAGGAAGTTCTTAGAAAACAGCAAGCATAACAACATACACATTATAGGGATCCCAGAAGGAGAAAAGAGAAGGGGGCAGAAAACATATTAGAGGAAATAATAGTTGGACATTTCCTTCTCCTAAGGACGGACACAGACATCCACGTTCAGGAAGCACAGAGAGCCCCAAACAAGAAGCCCAAGAAGACTGACAAGACACATAATAATTAAAATAGCAAAAATTAGAGATAAAGGAAAATCTGAAAAGCTGCAAGAGAAGATCTAACAAGTACAAGGGAAAACTTATGGGGCTATCAGCTGATTTTTCAGCAGAAACATTGCAGGCCAAAAGAGAGTGGCACCATATAATCAAAGTGCTGAAAGGGGTTAAAAATACAGCCAAGAATACTCTACATGGTGAGGTTATCATTCAGGATTGAGAGTTTCCAGACAAACAAAAGTTAAAGGAGTTCCTCACTACTAAGCCTATCCTTAAAAGAAATGTTAAAGGGACTTCAAATGGAAAAAGAAAAAGTCATAACTAGATATAAATTATAGAAGGAAAAATTTCACTGGTAAAAGCAAATATAGAGTGAAGATATTACATCATTTATAAAGCTAGTAGAAAGGTTAAAAAAGAAAAGTGGTAAAATCAGTTATACCTAAAAAAATTAGTGAAGAAATACCCAATATAATGAGATGTAAAATATGACATCATATATATAAAATGTGGGAGGGAGGGGAGTAAAACTGTGGTTCTTTTAGAATGTGTTTTAACTTCAGTGACCATCAACTTAACAGACAACTATATACATAAAGGTTATATATGAACCTCATGGTAACCACAAACCAAAAACCTATAATAGATACACAAAAATAAAGAGGAAGAAATCCAAGCACACTAAAGAAATTCTCTTCCCTGTGAAAGATGACTAAGCGGAAAGGAACAGAGAATAACTACAAAAACCATCAGAAAATGATAAACACAATGGCAATAAGTACATACCTATCAATAATTACTTTAAAAGTAAACAGATTAAATGCTCCAATCAAAAGACATAGGGTGAGTGAATAGATAAAAAACAAGACTCATCTATATGCTGTCTATAAGACACCCTAAACTAAAATGATAAAGACTGAAAGTGAAAGGGTAGAAATAGATATTTCATGCAAATAGGAAAAAAAAAAAAAAAAAACCCTGGAGTAGCAATACTTAGACAAAATACACTTTAAAACAGATTGAATGCCTTCGACTCAAGTCATAATCCCAGGGTCCTGGGATCAAGCCCCGCATCGGGCTTTCTGCTCAGCAGGGGGCCTGCTTACTCCTCTCTCTCTACCTGCCTCTCTGCCTACTTCTGATCTCTGTCAAGTAAATAAAATCTTTAAAAAAAAAAAAAAAAGATTGAAACAAAAAATAATCAAGGCCATTTACATAATGATAAAGGGATCAATTTAACAAGAGGATATAACAATTGTAAATATCTATGCACCCAACACAGGGCACCTAAATACAAAAAGCAACTATTAACAAACATGAAGAAAGAAATGGGACAGTAATACAGTAACAGTAGGAGACTTTAGCACACATCGATAGAAAGATCATCCAGACAGAAAATTAATAAGGAAACAGTGGCTTTAAATAACACCTATTATCAGATGGACTTAACAGATACAGAATATTCCATTCAAAATCAAAATACACATTCAAGTGCACATGGAATATTTTCCAAAATAGATGTCATTAGGCCACAAAATAAGTACCAGTAAATTTAAGACTGTACATCATACCAAACATCTTTCTCAACCACAGTACTATGAAACTATAAATCAATTATAAGAAAAAAAAAACCGGAAAAAACACAAAATACTTGGAGGCTAAACAGTATACTAGTATACAGCTTAAGGGTCACTGAGGAAGTCAAAGGAGAAATCGAGGAATACTTGGAGAAAAATGGAATTGGAAAACACAAAATCTTTGTTCAAAAGCTTTGAGACTCAGCAAAAACAGTTTTAAGAAAGAAGTTTATAGCAAGATGGGCTTACTTCAAGAAACAAGAAAAATATCGAATAAACAATCTAACTTTAGGGGCACCTGGGTGGCTCAGTGGGTTAAGTCTCTGCCTTCAGCTCAGAACATGATCCCAGGGTCCTGGGATCCAGCCCCGCATCCGGCTCTCTGCTCTGCAGGGAGCCTGCTTTCTCCTCTCTCTGTGCCTGCCTCTCTGATTACTCGTGATCTCTGTCAAATAAATAAATAAAATATTTAAAAACAAAACAATCTAACTTCACACCTAACAGAATTAGAGGCAAAAAATGGTAAGTCCAAAGATGGCCGAAGAAAGGAAATAGAAGTAGAGGAACAGAAAAATAAATGAAATAGAAACTTGAAAAAAAAAATAGAAAAGATCAATGAAACTAAGAGCTGGGTTTTTTGAAAAAATAAGCAAAACTGATAAGCTTTTAGCCAGACTTATAAAAAAAAAAAAAACCAAGACCCAGATCAGAAATGAAACAGAAGTTACAACTGATATCACAGAAATACAAAGGATTATAAAAGACTACAAGATGTTGTATACCAACAAATTAGATAAAGAAAATAAAAATTAAAAAAACAAACAAACAGATAAATTCCTAGAAACACACAATCTCCCAAAACTGAATCAGGAAGAAACAGAAAATCTGAACAGACCACTTACTAGTAATGAAATTGAAGCAGTAATAAAAAACTCCCAACAAACAGAAGTCCAGGAGCAGATGGCTTCATGGTTAATTCTATCAAACATTTAAAGAGTTAATACCGGGACGCCTGGGTGGCTCAGTTGGTTAAGCAGCTGCCTTTGGCTCAGGTCATAATCCTAGCATCCTGGGATCAAGTCCCACATCGAGCTTCTTGCTCGGCAGGGAGCCTGCTTCTCCCTCTGTCTCTGCCTGCCATTCTGTCTGCCTGTGCTCACTCTCTCTCCCTCTCTCTCTCTGACAAATAAATAAAATCTTAAATAAATAAATAAATAAATAAAGAGTTAATACCTATTCTTCTCAAACTATTCCAAAGAATATAAGAGAAAGAAAAGCTTCCAGTTCATGCTATGAGGATTGCATTACCCTAACACCAAAATCAGACAGACACTACAAAAAAGGAAACCATAGACTAATACTTCTGATGAACATAAATACAAATATCCTCAACAAGATATTACCAAATTGATCTCAATAGTAAATTAAAGGATCATTCACATAATCAAGTGGGATTTAGCTCATTGATGCAAGGATGATTCTATACACATCAATCAGTCCATGTGATACACCACATTAACAAAATTAAGGATTAAAACCATATGATTATCTTAATAGATGCAGGAAAAGCATTTGACAAAGTACAACATTATTCATGATTAAAAAAAAAAAGTCTCAAAAAAGTAGGTTTAGAGGGAGCATATCTCGATATAATGAAGGCCTTCTTGAAAAACCCAAAGCTAACATCACAGGCAATGGTGAAAAACTGAAAGCTTTTCCTCTAGGATCAGGTACAAGACAAGGGTGTCCACTCTCATCACTTGTATGCAATATAGAACTGGAAGTCCTAGCCACAGTCATCAGATAAGAAATAAAAGTCAGCCAGATTGGTAAGGAAAAAGTAAAACTGTCACTATTTCTAGAGGATGTCACACTGTATATAGAAAACCCTACAGACTACAGCAAAAACTCTTAGAAGTATAAATGAATTCAGTAATGTCTCAGGATACAAAATCAATATACAGAAATCTATTGCATTTCTACACACCAATAACAAAATAACAGAAATTAAGAAAACAATCCAATTTACAAATGTATCAAAAAGAATAATTTCCCTAGGAATAAAATTAAAGAGGCAGCATACCTGTAGTTTGAAAACTATAAGATATTGAGGAAAGAAATAAAAACAATACCAAAAAAGGGTAAGATATACCATCCTTATGGATTTTAAGAGTTAATATTGTTCAAATATCCATACTACTCAATGCAATCTATAAACTTAGAGTGATCTCTATCAAGGTACTACTACTTGTAAGGATAGCTAAAATTGACAACACAAGAAACAACAGGTGTGGTGAGGATGCAGAGATAGGGGAACCTCTTGCGCAGTTAGTGGGAATGTCAACTGCTGCAGCCACTCTGGAAAATAGAATAGAGGTTCTTCAAATCAGGATACATGCATCCTGATGTTTATGGCAGCATATCAATAACAGTCAAACTACAGAAAGAGCCCAAATGTCCATCAACTATTGAATGGATAAAGAACATGTGGTATATTTATATACAATGCAATATTATTCAGCCATCAAAAAGAATGAGCTCTTGCCATTTGCAACAACATAGATGGAGCTAGAATATATTACGCTAAGTGAAGTAAGCCAGACAGAGAAAGACAAATACCATATGCTCTCACTCGTAGGCGGAATTTAAGAAAGAAAACAGATGATCATATGGGAAGGGGAAAAAATAAGGAGAGAGGGAAATAAGCCATAAGAGATTCTTAGCTATAGGGAACAAACTGAGGGTCGATGGGGGAAGGTTTGTAGGTGGTGAGCTAGCTAGGTGATGAGTATTAAGGAGGGCACCTGTGACGATGAGCACTGGGTGTTGTAAGTGAGGATCACTGAATTCTACTCCAGAAACAATACTGCACTATAGGTTACCTACCTAAAATTTTTGAGAAGTATTTTTTTCAAAGAACTAGAACAAATACTAAAATTTATGTGGAACCACAAAAGATCTCAAATAACCAATGTTATCTTGAAAAAGAAGAACAAAACTGAAGACATCACAATCTCAGATTTCAAGTTCTATTACAAAGCTGTAGTAATCAAAACAGTATGGTACTGGCACAAAAACAGACACATAAATCACTAGAAGAATAGAAAGCCCAGAAATAAACCCATACTTACATTGTCAATTAGTCTATGAAAAAGGAGACATGAATGTATAATAAAGATATAGTCTATTCAGTAAATAATACTGGGGAAACTGGACAACTACATGGAAAAGAATGGAACTAGGCGAACTCCTTATATCATACACAAAAATAAACTTAAAATGGATTAAATATCAAAACGTAAAGGCTAAAACCATAAAATTCCTGAAAGAAAACATAGGCAGTAAACTCTTGAAAATTGACCTTAGCAATATTTTTCTGGAATCATTCTCCTCAGGATATGGAAACAAAGGGAAAAAAGTATTGGGACCGTATCAAACTAAGAAACTTTTGCACAGCTTAGAAAACTATCAATAAAATGAAAAGGCAATGAACTGAATAGGATAAGATATTTGTAAATGATATATCCAGTAGGAAGATAATATCCGAAATATATAAATAACAAACAACTCAACTCTAAAAAACCCAATAACCCAATTGAAAAATTGGGAGATGAACTGAATAGACATTTTCCCCAAAGACATACTGATGGTCAACAGACAGATGAAAAGATGCCTGACATCACTAACCATCAGGGATACATAAATCAGAACCACCATGAAATATCACCTCACACCAGTCAGTATTGAAAAGTCAAGAATAACAACTGTTGGTAAGGATATGGAAAAACGGAGCCCTTATAAACTATTGGTGGGATAGTAAACTGATCTAAATGTCTACTGATAAATGAATAATAGAGAACTGACATATTTACCCAGTGGAATATTACTCAGCCATAAAAAAGAATAAAATTTTGCCATTCGGGATAACATGGATAGACCTAGAGGGCATTATGCTAAGTGAAATAAATCAGACAAAAACAACATATACTTTATGTGTGGAATCTAAGAAACAAAATAAAACAAAAAGAAATTAGACTAAAAAAGTACAGAGAACAAATTGATGATTGCCAGAGGGGAGGTAGGTGACGGGATAGGTGAAGTGGATTAAGAGGTACAAACTTTCAGTTATAAAATAAGTAAGTCTTGAGGATGAAAAATACAACATAGGGAATATAGTCAATAATATTGTAATAACTTTGCATGGTGACAGACATTAACTACATTTACCATGGTGAGCACTTAATAAAGTATATAACTGTTGAATCATTATATTGTATACCTGAAATTAACAGGTCAACTATACATCTATTAAAAATTTTTAAAATAATTTAAAAAAATAAAAAAAATTCTTAATGTACTTCTCAGAGTTTTTTTTTTAAGTATTTTATTTTTATTTATTTGTCAGAGATAGCAGGCAGAGAAGCAGAGGGAGAAGCAGGCTCCCTGCTGTGCAGGGAGCCCGATGTGGGACTCGATCCCAGGACACGGGGATCATGACCTGAGCCAAAGGCAGCCGCTTAACCTACTGAGCCACCCAGGCGTCCCTAAAAATAAAATTTTTGAAAGAGAGAAAGAAGCATACTTAAAAAGGGAAAGATGGATGCTTTAATCCAAATTTTAATCATGTGGATTGGGTTTTGTTTTGTTTTGTTTTTTTTTAACTTGGGTATTCAGGAAGTGATATGCTTATTGCTTTATTGGAAGAACAAACATTAAAAGATTAATATTTACCAGCTTCATTTAGAGATAATTTTTTCACCACTGATTCCTGAGGAGTAAGACATTCAGAGTTTTTATCAGAGGTTGAATCAAAGTCAAGATTTGTTAAGGCATTAAAATGATTTTCACAATGCTTATTCAAATCCTTGGTAGAGAAGTGCTCCCCCTTCCTGGTCTGTGATGCCCAGGATGTAGAATTCTGACAGCTCTCAGATCTTGGCCTTGAGAGGTGTTCAGAACTGGTGAGAGGAACAGGATATGTGGCATTCTCAGGAGGGCGGAGATGAGAAAAGGATGGGGTTCTTGGAGACCTTACTTGAAGAGATGTAATGATGGCATCGTCTCTCGCGGTACTTGAGAAGAAAGTGTTGGGCGACGGAATAGGAGTGGTCGCCATGTTCTCTAGAACCTCTTCAATATCTTTCTTGGTGTTAATCTGCGGACTATCAAGACTGCTCGACTGGTATTTGAGAATCTGTCGAACTGGATCTGAAAGGTCTTCTCTCTTTTGGATGGCTCTGATTTTTCTACAGATGCTTTCCACTGGGTTATGCCGCTTGTCCGTGACCTTCCTCACAGCGGCCATTGTTGATCTTCCTCCAATCATGCCGGTGAAGTGGCTAAAGTGCAGGCAGAAGTAGACATGTTGTTGTTTTTCTTTAAGTTAGCACTGTCCTGACAATAATCTAGCAATGCTATTTAGTCCTAAATCAGCTGTGGAGGAATGAAGAGGTTTTTAAACAATTGGTTTAAACAACTTCCCATGTGTTTAATTGGCACTCGAATTTCCTGAAAATAACCACAGCCAACACACGCAAAGTATGTGCCATGTGCCAGGCATGGTACTATATTCTTTATATGTATCAACTCATTTCATTCTCAAAACAACCCTATGAAGTAGACATTACTATTATCTCCATTTCCAGGTAAAGAGAAAATAAGACACACCCAAAGTCACCCCAGATAAGTGCTGGAGCTGGATTTGATCCCAGGCAGTCCCACTCCAGAGGCTGGACTCCTAACCATATTGCTTTTCATTTATAATAATATGTCACATATGATGGTGATGGTGAAGTTGCTTACAGTTCCTGTTTGAGTAGTGTTCTGGTTCTCATGTAATGAGTACTACATATGCCCTGTGGAAAGAAGTCCAAAATTTTGCCTAGGCAAAGAGTTACAGTACTTTGAATAGTTACAAATACCTAGTTTCAAAGTGATGATTTTTAGGACCTTAAGATTTCCATTCATAGATCTTTCTTTAAAAATCCCCTCATAGAAAATGAACAAAAGGAAGAGAAATTTTAGAAGAACTATAATTGGAAGGGGTATTTGGAAAGACTGGTATTTAAAAGAGGACACTCAAAAATCCTCACAATCTGGCTTCAAGAGGACACAATTTACTTCAAGAGGACAGCTCCAGTCAATGAAGCTCCTACCAGCAGAATCCTTTACTAATCAGTCATGATCATAACCTTTGTGTTGCCACTTGACAATACCCTCCTTTCCATATACTCAAGGGTTATTTTTCAACGCCAAGCCTAAAACACATTCCTCTATGGCAATTCTGGAATTGGTATATACTCGTTGGAATCTACTCTTTCTGTTCTCTCCTAGGCTTTATAACTGCACAGCATGTTTGCCATTTAAACCTTGACTTCTATCCTTTGATTGTTTAAACTGTGTATGCATGTTGTTTCCTCAAAAACAATTTTAATTCTTGTATTAAAAAACCATGATGTGATTTTTTTTTTCTAGGTACACAATACATTGTTACAAGCATTACTGGTAATCCGCAGTCGTATATGATATACACAAATACCAGGCTTGTAGACGTTTCCCCCAGCTTTCGTGAGTGTAGACCCTCAACTCCTCACAGCTACCACATTTTCTGGAGAATTTCCCCTGGCCACATGGGAGCTGTTTTTCATCTCTCCACTGGGAGGTAGGAAGTGATGTAGAGGGAATGACAGAAGAGAGCAAAAAGTCTTATAAGACTGATCAGGTATCTACAAATGTTCTCAATATGAAAGAACTGGTTTTCCTTTCAAGAGTCAGAGAATGGAAGCACAGGTTGGGCATGAGGCTAATAGAAACCCTAAAACTGGAACTTCAAACTCTCAGATCCTGTCTACCCTCCTTCTTGGATACTAAGGTAGGAGGCTGAGCAAGCCCCAGGGAAAGGCTTTGCCTTGTGGGCATCTGTGACTGAGCCAGATTAATGTTTCTAGCATAGAAGACATGCATTTCTATTTGTAGTATGTAAGACATGCATTTCTACTTGTTTGTCTAAGGCATTTTTCTCCTTTTATCATCTGTTTGCAAAACTTCCATGACTCACCTAAGTGACCTCCACTCCATGGTTTATGAACTAGAGTACACTTAAGACCTTGGCTCTTCATGAGCTAATGAACATTCTCAAAATTGATTTGTTTTGCTTTTTCTAATATAAAGCAGAACATCAGAGTTCAAAAATATGTGATAAGGATTTCGAAATTTGGGCCACCTCCTCCATATATGGCCTGGAAACCTCTCCCGTCAGTCCCATCCAAACCTCTTTTTCAGTTTTAGATCTCAATAGAAGAGATTAGCTGCAATCTGCCATAACATTTAAAAGCACAAGTTGAACTTGCAATCTTTGAAAAAGCACTAACTGCAAATTAAAAACTGGAAGTTAATTACATTTGCAGGGTCAGCTGCTTGGAATCTCTCTCTCTCTCTCTCTTTTTTTTTTTAAGATTTATTTGGGAGAGAGGGCACACGAGTAAAAGGCAAAGGCAGAAGCAGACTCCCTGCCAAGCAGGGAGGCAGATGTGTGGCTCCATCCCAGGACCCGGAGATCATGACCTGAGCCGAAGGCAGATGCTTAACTGACTGAGCCACCCAGGCACCACTGGAGTCTCTTTTAGATGTATTTTCCTCTTTATTTCCCTCAGTTGATTGACTATTTACAGTGTAAAGATGGCACACTTATAGAAATCCCAAAGGGCAGTGTTCATTTTTTAAATTTGTTATTTTTAATAACCTCTACACCCAACGTGGGGCTCTAACTCACAACCCAGAGATCCAGAGTCACATGCTTTTCTGAGTCAGCCAGATGCCCCAAGAAATGCTTTTTTTTAAAATTCTCTGAACCTCAGTTGTACTCCATATCACTCAGACCTTTAGGCACTCAACCAATATTTATTAAGTACCTAGAAAGTGCTAATACCTCTGCTCCAGAGAGTATCTACTCTCCTAAGTCCTGTAGTCTGCAGGAAGTTCAGATACAAACCAGTAAGCTACTGGGAATACACATTAAATCCAGGATGTCCAAGAAAATCTGAATTTCAGGAGTGCCTGAGTGGCTCGGTGGGTTAAGCCTCTGCCTTCAACTCATGATCCCAGGGTCCTGGGATCAAGGCCCACATCAGGCTCCTTACTCAGTGGGGAGCCTCCCTCTCCCTGCCTGCTACTCCCCTTGCTTGTGCTGTCAAATAAAATCTTTTTAAAACAATCTGAATTTCAGATAAAGGGCTGATTTTTTTTTTTAATATATGTCACAAAAGTTGTGCAGGAAAAACTTATACTGGAAAATCATTTATCTGAAATTCAAATTTCACTGAGACTCTTGTATTTTTATTAGATAAATCTAGCAACCCTAAAGCCCAGAGAGAACTCTGTCATTACACACTGGGAAAGAAAAGTGCCAGGGGCTCTGGGAGCATATAAGAGGGGGTTATCCTATTTTGGGAGTGAGGATGGAAAAATTAAGGGCCTCTCTTTTGCATCTCGCAGTATGCATAATGCTATATTGTTTGCTAAGTCCGTGGTTATAAACAGAACACTGGGACTGCAAATCTGGGAATTTCCGTTTAGATTCACATTCACTGAATGTAAAATAATGTTAGAGATTTTCTAAACCAATTATTTCATGTGTTTTATTTCTCATTGATTGAACTGTGCCTCATTGTTCTTATTTCTAGAATCTGAGTCTCGTTATTGTTATTGCCTGAATTGCTTTAATATATACAGTAAACCTCTTCAGTCAACACTTTTCAACCACCTCCCTGATCCAAAGCAATGACTAAAAGCTTCTGAGGCCTGGAAACATCTATAAAACAATGTGATGGGGGGGGGGGGGCAGTGTTGCTGAGTGGCTCAGTTGGTTAAGTGTGGGCCTTTGGCTCAGGTCATGATCTCCAGGTTCCAGGATGGAGGCCTGAGGTCTGCGTCAGGCTCCCCAATCAGCAGGGAGTCTGCTTCTTCCTCTCCCTCTGCCCCTTCCCTGTGCTTGTGCTCTCTCTCTTAAAATGATAAAATCTTTAAAAAAAATTTTTTTTAAATGTGATTTCTTACCTAAAGTAAGTTTACTCATTATATATTTAATTTTCACCAGTGATGTAACTGCAGAGTTCTAGGCATTTATACTCTGAGATTTAACGAAATCTTCTACATTTGTCCTGACTTCCTAAAGGAGTCAGAATAAATTCACTATTTATGTACAGTATAGAGAATATTTCATTTTTTTAGGAATAGACAAACATAAGGGCATAATTTATATTTTTCAATATCCATATTCTTCAATCCCTAAGAAATAGTTGGATTTCTTTCCAAAAAAACAGAGATACAAAAGTAACATCCTTGAAAAAAGATTTGAGTTTAACTCAAAAGCTCTTTCGAAAGATTCCTGAATCAAACTCTAATTCAAAAGATTATGTTGACAATGTAATTATCTTACCTTTACTAACCATTTAAGTATTTTCTCCCTTTACTAACAATTATTTCTTGAACATTAAACTTCCAAACTTTAGATGAGGTAGACATATCTTAATAATCATCCAATACTTAATTATGAAATTTAGGCAAATATTTCACCCAAGTCCCAGTTGGAGATTTAAGGCATAACTCTTAAGTAAGGGAAAAAAATTTTTTACAAATATCTGTGTATGTATGTAGATAAACAAATTCCTTTTGCCAAAAGAGGCCTTCACTAACAGATGGCAGTAAACTCTTCATGGAGACAGAAGAAACAGTCACTGAGATGTTCCCAGGAAAGTTATCTTTAGTGAGCCTAGTACAAGGGCAGAACATGATTTTCGACTTAACCGGTAAATTTTATATTTGTCAAAATTACACTGTTTTTAGTCTCTTTGTGACTAATATGTAGTGTGATAAAATAACGCTTACTTTTTCTTGTCCTAAGATAGGTGATGGCAGCTGTTAGTCAAAATGATTTGCAAACCACAAGTCCCAGATTTAGTAATTGCTCAGCGAGTCTCATCAGCAAACCTGTTTGATTACTAATTAATGCAAGCTGGCACAGAACGGGACTCTCCCCTCCCACCATTCACTTAACCGTGTTATATTAAGCTCCTTGGCTGGGTCACACCAAACTTATTATAAACATCTCATACTGGAACAATTCCTGAAATAGCATAGTCACACATACGCTTCTAAAAACTCACTGGGCTCTTCTGTTTCACTGATCATATGAAGCCTGGTTTTCCTCTCAGAGACTAGGAGAGGACCTGAAATCTCTAAATGCAAGAATTCAGGTGATCCTCGGGGAGGGAGACAAACCACAAGAGACTCTTAATCTTAGGAAACAAACTGAGGGTTGCTGGGTAGTGGGGGGAAGGGATGGGTGGTGGGTTATGGACATTGGGGAGGGTATGTGCTATGGTGAGTGCTGTGAATTCTGTAAGACTGAGGATTCACACACCTGTATTCCTGAAGCAAATAATACAATATATGTTAATAAAAATATATATATAAAAAAAAAAACCTCAGGTGGTCCCATGTTCTTGGGGGTCTACAAAACCCATAACCGCTTTCCACTAACACACATACATGCCCAATGACTAAGGCTGGAAATGACAGTTCAGGAACTTAGGTATCTAAAAGGCCCCTCTGAAAACAATTCTAGGATTGGCTTGTGGTGAAAGCAGCATCTCTGGGGGGACCTAGCTTTATCACCACAAGCATAGGGAGTTTGGGGCAGGGGGTGAGGAGAAGACGGAGGCTGCCCCTGGGATGGCTTTTCCCTGCTTAGAAAAGGACTTTCTTGACCTTAAACGACTAAAAAAGGGCAGCATCGGCGAAAGTTTAGCTGTTTAGTTGGGGGAAAACTCACCACCTTATTTTCACTTTACCAGCACTCTAAGAACCGTCTTCTGAAAACAGACCGCAGAGCCGAGGCCCGGAGGAGCCGGGGAGGGGCCGGAGCTGATCCCGGCCGGCTTTATGGGGCAAGCGCAGAGACGAGCTTCAGCTGGAGGAGAGCGAAGCCTGCGATCAGCGGCACCTGCCGTCTTGGTCCACGCTGAGATCCTGGGAGCGGGAAGGGGAGGAGAGCCGGAAAGGAAGGGGGACCCTGCTTGGGCCAGAGCGAGGCCATTTGGGTGTGCTCCCCGCCCTGGTAATAAAATAAACATCACCCAGTACATACTGTCTGTAATCAGGATGGAAAAAAGTCACTTTCTAACTTAAATTCCTTACGTTTCTGTTGGGCCAAGTGCTGGATGGTTTTGTTGTTGCTGTTTTTAAGATTTTATTCATTTATTTGACAGACAGAGATCACAAGGAGGCAGAGAGGCAGGCAGAGAGAGAGGAAGCAGGCTCCTTGTTGAGCAGAGTCGGATGCAGGGCTCGATCCTAGGACCCTGGGATCATGACCTGAGCCGAAGGCAGAGGCTTTACCCACTGAGCCACCCAGGCGCCCTGGACAGGTTTACTAAAGACATCCTCGTGACCTCTTTTAAGGGACCGTCTCCAGCTGGGCGGACGCAGTATGACGACTACACAAAGTGCAATAATTAAGCAAAGAAATGCCCGAGCGGTTCGTTCAACCCCGCGGAGGGCAGCACCGGGAGAGGCCAGCGGGAGCTGAGAAGTGTTTTCCAAGTAGGTGGACTCCGCGGGTAGCGCTGGGTAAACAGAACCGGGAGGCAGGTGGGAGATTGCAGAAGACTGAAATGCCAAGTCCGCTTAGGGAAGATGCAGGCAGATTCAGACACGCAGGACATTTCTTTGGAAGGCCATTTCCCCTCCAAAGGGGAGGACAGACACCTTAAAAACAAAACAAACAAATAAGCAAACCAGCTTCAGGGTTCTCCACATACAATATGGACATCCTAACTGGAACATTTTGTTCTCAAGCTGTCCGCTTTGCTTACTGCCCCCCTGGGCTTCTCTAGCCAGACCCTGCCGTCCCTAATCACATGCTTCACAGCCTGGAGCACGGGTGATTTCCTACTTCTCTTCTATTTTCTCTCTTCCTCACCCCGCCTGGGGATCTCTGAAAATCTATTTTTGTGATATCTAGATTTTTATATTTGCTCCTTTTCCTGTGGGTCATTTTTTCTGTCCCTAGAGAAGAGGGAGACGTGTAGTAGTTCAGAGTTGGGGCTCTGGATTCAGATACCCTGAGTTCAAACCCCAGCTCTGCCCAATTGGTTTTGGGACCTCCAACAAATTACTGAACTCCGTGTTTCGGTTTATTTGCAAAATCAGCATAATGAATGACCTCCTAGGTTTGCTGCAGGGATGAAATGAGATAGCACATGTATGATGCACCTTCTGAAGCTCCTTTAACGTATTCAGATATTAAATGCACTCTTGGGATGCCTGGGTGACTCAGTAGGTTGGGCACCTGCCTTCAGCTCAGGTCATGATCCCAGGGTTCTGGGATGGAGCCCCACATCAGGCTCCTTACTCAGCAGGGAGCCTGCTTCTCCCTCTGCCTGTTGCTCCTCCTACTTGTGCTCTCTCTCTCTAAAATAAATAAAATCTTAAAAAAAAAAAAAAGTACTCTTAAAGCACAATAGAGTACCCAGAAAGAAATAACCAATTAAACCATTCCTTTCACTGACTTGCTCTGCTTAATTTCCCATAAAGTGAACTATCGTAACATCTATGCTTGTGACCGTCTTATCAATCCACAGATACCGAAACTAGCAACACCCAAAGAGATTTCCCTCCTAGTCATAAAGGAAGCCAGTGGTAGAGCCAAAAATAATATTAAATTTCTGAATCCACTAGACCATATCACCTGTCTGGCAAACTGTACTCTTACTTCTTGCTCCCGGAAGTGTATCACACCTGATGTTTCTCAAAGTAGCGAAAGGAAGAGCCTAAACTATAAATTCCAATGGATGTGCAATGAATTAGATGAATATATTGTTCCATTATTTATTTACTGTTTGCCTCATAGGATTCTAAGAGAATGTGCTCATATTGTGATCTCTGCCGTGGACAGCACAAGCTGGTGATGCCTGTGCCTGTCCCAAGGCAGCCAGAAACATGCAGTCTCCACCAAAACAGCTTCTCCCACCCAAACACGTGCTTTGTGAACAGAGGAACAGAGGAGAGAGTAGAAAGGGATAAAATGCAGACTCAACAACAACAAAAAGCAATAAAACAAAACCAAGACTGGATTACGGGTTTTGAATACTCTAGAGAGAGTTGATGACAGCATGGTGTTTACTTGCCAAGTCATATCCCCTTAAGGCACGCTGACCAGGCTGGGCCCCTGATGTTGCCAGACCTGAAAGTAACTGCCTGTCTTGTATCCGAGAACCACTGAGGGACACTGCAAGGAAATGCAATCTTATTTTACGTACATGAGAAAAAAAGAAAAGAAAAGAAGAAAAATTTTTCAAATAATGCATATCCCTTTTTTCTTCTTCATCTTCTTTTTTTTTTTTAATTTATGAGAGAGACAGAGAACACAAGCAGGGAGGAGGGGCAGATGGAGAGGGAGAAGCAGGCTCCCCACTGAACAGGGAGCTGGATGTGGGACTTGATCCCAGTCCCTTAACCGACTGAGTCACCCAGGTGCCCCGCATATCCCTTTCTAACTCAGTCTTTATGTAATGTTGGTAGACATTAGCCAGAAGCTCGGTCTCTGAGATTAACTCGGCTTAATCCAAGCGACTCACTTTGTCCAACCAAAAGTAGATTGGAGGGGGTGGAAGATGGGGGGGCACTATTAGAAGAAAGGAAAGAAAACTGTTTAATAGAAGACTCCTTCAGTATAGCCAAACATAACATGCACTTTATTTTTCAAAGCCCACTCTATGTAAAATGCACTATGTCTTATAATATACTCTGTAATGCTCTTATATTCTATGTGTCATCATCTTTAAATTTCTTTTAATTAAACTTCATTAAACAATATCAACGTCTTCAGGAAGCCAACTTTCGTAAAGATACTATCCTGGAAAGAAAAGGATTGGAAAGTAAGTGATCTATGGGTCCCGCTCTGAAGTGAACATTTTGAAAAAAAAATTGGTGATTCCTTTTTGGAGGGAAGTGGAAATAAAGCAAGGCTCTGAAGATACTATCAAGATGCATACTAGCTGAATGAAAATCATCTGCTGCCTTTCCACATCTATCCAGACGCAGAGCAGGAGTAACAATCCTCGTTTGGCTCTGTACTTCTGTACCTTCCGCTGGCTCTTACTGGGGATGGTAATGGCTTCCTAAAGCCATCATGCCAACACCTGGGGGTGCTCCCTTCTTCTACTGTTTCTCTTCACCCTGCCCACACCTTCATGGATGAAAATCTTTTCAGCTTCCCTTTTTAAAAAGTGCCTTCTGTTTGCTAAGGGACTTTGACTGATATACACGAAGAGATAATTTTGGTTTTCTTTTTTTTTTTTTAAGATTTTTATTTATTTATTTGATAGACAGAGAGAGATCACAAGCAGGCAGAGAGACAGGCAGAGAGAGAGGGGGGAAGCAGGCTCCCCGCTGAGCAGAGAGCCCAACGCGGGGCTTAATCCCAGGACCCTGAGATCATGACCTGAGCTGAAGGCAGAGGCTTAAACCACTGAGCCACCCAGGCGCCCCGATAATTTTGGTTTTCATATAAATTTCCAAAGCCCAAAATGGTTGTTATCCACATTACACAAAAGACACTTCTCTTGTTTTTCTTTTTTTTAAGCTGTTATTTGTTTATTTGAGAGAGAGTGGATGAGCTAGGGATACAGGCAGGGGGAGAAGGAGAAGGACAATCAGACTCTGCTGTGCGGGGACCCTGATGTGGGGCTCCATCCCAGGACCCTAGGATCATAACCTGAGCTGAAGGCAGAAGCTTCACTGACTGAGCCACTCAGGGGCTCCCATAGTACCTCTCTTAAAATATTTCGGTTTTGTTTTTAAACTCTGTGTAGCCTTTTGATTGGTTGTGTACATATAGATAATTGAAAGAAGGAAATTTGACTAAAAGAAAAAAAAAACCAACTTCTTCAACCTTGTTTTTGAAAATTTTGTTAGCTATTGCCAAATCGGTTTCCATAGAGATTATATCAATTTATCATCTCGCCAACAATCTGTGCGCCTGCTTTGTTCCCTACACTCTCATCACACACAATGTGTTGATCTTTGCCAATCTTATAGGTGAAATATGGCATTATGCCATTTTAATTTGCATTTCTCTACTTATGACAGTTTCATGTCTTAAAAGCCATTTATATTTTTATTACCTGTTTGTTTGTATTCCTTGGCCATTTGTCAATAGGGGCTTGATTTTTATAAATTTACAAAAGTTCTTTATATGTTAAGAAACTCATTTCTTTTTAACATGCATTAGCAATTTATTTGTACAACTGTCATTTCTATATTTGGTTTTTGCTATTTTTTGCCATGCAGACTTTTTTTTTAAAATACAGTCAAATTTCAACTTTTCCATGTGAATTCAGATCATGACCTGTTAACCTTAGGAAGGCCTTCCTGACTCCAAAATCACACACACACAAAAAAAAATTCTCATTTTTTTGGTAGTAATTTCATGATTGAATACATTTGAATTTATTGTGGTATTTAGGGAAATAGGATTTCACCTTCATTACTTTCAAAAGGCTACCAAATTTTTCTAGGAATTTAACCTACAGATATATTTGCACATATTTACAAATATAAATATAAGACTGTATTTATTATAATATTTTGTTTGGAATGGTAAAATGTGAAAACAGTCTTTTCATCCTTCAAAAAGATACTGGTTATATAAATCACAGTTCATTCACACATTAGAATAAAATACAGATGTTTAAAAGAAAGATATTTTATAAGCGCTAATATGGAATCCCAAAATTATATAGTCGTTATAAATCGATTCTTTTTTTTCCTTTTTTTTCTTTTTTAAAGATTTTATTTATTTGACAGACAGAGATCACAAGAAGGCAGAGAGGCAAGCAGAGAAAGGAGGAAGCAGGCTCCCTGCTGAGCAGAGAGCCCGATGCGGGGCTCAATCCCAGGACCCTCAGATCATGACCTGAGCCGAAGGCGAGGCTTAACCCACTGAGCCACCCAGGTGCCCCTAAAAATCGATTCTAAGATAAAGGACAGTACTTACATCATTTTTTTTAATTTTTTATTTTTTATAAACATATATTTTTATCCCCAGGGGTACAGGTCTGTGAATCACCAGGTTTACACACTTCACAGCACTCACCAAAGCACATACCCTCCCCAGTGTCCATAATCCCACCCCCCTCTCCCAACCGCCCTCCCCCCAGCAACCCTCAGTTTGTTTTGTGAGATTAAGAGTCACTTATGGTTTGTCTCCCTCCCAATCCCATCTTGTTTCATTGATTCTTCTCCTACCCACTTAAGCCCCCATGTTGCATCACCACTTCCTCATATCAGGGAGATCATATGATAGTTGTCTTTCTCTGCTTGACTTATTTCGCTAAGCATGATACGCTCTAGTTCCATCAATTGCACTACTGGGTATTTACCCTAAAGATACAAACGTAGTGATCCAAAGGGGCACGTGCACCCGAATGTTTATAGCAGCAATGTCCACAATAGCCAAACTATGGAAAGAACCTAGATGTCCATCAACAGATGAATGGATCAAGAAGATGTGGTATACTTACATCATTTTTTATTTTGATTAAATCATTTTGATTAAACATAAAACAAAACAAATAGACACATAAATACAGAAGAAACTAGAGACAATGATAACCTTGGAAAGGAAAATTGGCAGTTTAAGGAAGGGGTAGAAGAGAGATTTAATTACTTATACCATATCTATGTAAAATATTATCATTTTAAATAAATACTAAAAAATGTATAAAACAACAGACTTTTAAAATTCAAGTCATTATTTTTGGGTAGTTGATCCGTTACCTTTTCATGTAGATTTGTAAGATATTGTCATTTACAGTGTTGAAATCTGCTGATTTTATTTATTTATTTTTAAAGATTTTATTTATTTATTTGACAGGCAGAGATCACAAGCAGGCAGAGAGGCAGGCAGATAGAGAGGTGGAAGCAGGCTCCCTGCTGGGGAGATAGTCCGACACGGGGCTCGATTCCAGGACCCTGGGATCATGACCTGAGCCGAAGGCAGAGGCTTTAACCCACTGAGCCATCCAGGTGCCCCAGAAACCTGCTGATTTTAAAATCAGCAAAATTCTTTTTTAACATGTGTATGAAAATGTGGATCAGTAGCACCCTCTGCTGGTAATGAGTTGAAATTCAAGACCCAGATCATTAATAAACCTACCTAAGATTTCTCTTGTGCTCTACTTTGTGATTAGTTTCGAGTGCTCAAATATTATGTCATAAGAATGATAGCATTTTATATCACAACTTTTAAAAATCACTGTCAGAATTTGCTGAAGTTAAAAATAATCACACATTTTTGTAGTGGTCCATAATTCTAATGTTTTAAGTGTTGTGTGAGTGCAGAACTCCACTTTTCATATGGGAATATTGAAAATAAAATAAAAACTACTTTTAATAATAGTTATCACTAATTTGTATAAAAGTGAGCATGACTTTATGTTTGTCTTGTCAGTCTGTATATTTTCCTCATGTTCTCAGCATTATAATTAATTCATTTGACAAATATTGACGACTTTGTTTTCCAAGCATGTCTTAGTTCTGAGGATACACAATGAACAAAAAAGACAAACATCTTGCTTCATGGAACTTACTTCCTACCAATGGAGACATCAAGTTAACATAACTGACACAAATATACAGTATGTTACACTCTGATAAATATTGAACAACAACAAAATAATAATAATAATAATAAAGGGAATATGGTGAATGAGTTTGGAGAAAGGCTTGCAATTGTAGATGGTGAGCCACGGAAGAGCTCACCAGAAGGTTGACTTGAATAAAGACCTTTAGAAAGTGAAGGAGCTAGTCAGAGGAAATGCATCAAGGCAGAAAAGCAAGTACAAAGGTCCTGAGGCATAAATTGCCTGGCATGTTTGAAAAACAGCAAGGAGGTCACTGTAACTAAAGTGAAAAGAATAGAAAAGAATAGTAGGAAATGAGGTTATTGCATCAGTGGAAGAGAAAAATTATGTAGGGCCTTAGGATTATAGAAGGACATTAACTTCTACTGAGTGAGATGGGAAGTCAGTGGAAAGATTTTAAGGAGAGAGATAAGTGCTCTGCATAAATGTGTAAATTGCAAAGGGTCGAGGGTAGAAAGGGTGAGATTAGATTTTTATAACAATAATCCAGGCTAAGAAATGACAATAAGGAATCATAGGTAGACTTGAGTTTCTAAAATGGTGGAGGAATAGGAGACCATAGTTTTTTCTGGTCTCAGAAATTCAGCTAGATAGCTACCAAATCATTCCAAACACCTATGAACTCTATCAGAGAGCTAAGAAAAGAATTTCTGCAATTCCACAATTAGAAAATCAACCACTTTCTGCAAGGTAGGTGTGGAGAAGTGAATCCAAGGCAAAATATTGGAAGATAAACTGTGAGGAGCAGGAGTGTCTGGAAGCCAGCTATTGGAAAGTGATAAAGCAGCAGAGTGCAAAATCAGATCTTTCAGAAATCCGCTGTAATGAGAGGTTTTCTGTATGAAAGGCACTCAGGTGGCAAAGTGGGGCAGAATCCCAGATGGGACAGTGTGGTCTCAGGATCTCCAAGGTCACAGGAAGACTGGGGGTGCCTAGCATGATGGAGATTTCAAGCATTGGAGTGGGGAAGCTGGCTGCAATCATTGAGCCTAGGAATGGGCTCTGAGTTTAGGGTTGCCAGGTACCCCACATTGCAGCATGGTCAGGCAACTGCTCTCCAGGCAGGTGTCCAGCAAGTGGAAGAACTGATGAGACAACCCCTCCTCTGCCAGGAGGAGTGGTGCGGGTATGCACCATGGGAGTGTGCAGGGTTTGATAACTCAAAGTGGGTCCCATGCCTGAGATAGAAACACTGGGTCACTAGGCTGGGGGAGCATGAAGTGCTGATGGAGACCAGGGAGACATGGGGTCATGAACAGCTTTTCCTTCATTGACTGCTTTTCCCCTATGGAGCACTGAGGAGTGTGGGTGTGAACTTTTGACTCTAGGGCCAGAGATTGGGAGGCTGCCATTTTCATTCTCATCCTCTAAAGTGGCACAGAAAACCTTCAGGGACCAAAAGCCACACAGAGGAATCCTGAGCCACTTACACTGAGCCAGGCCCCCTGGCAAGGGCAGTGCAGTTCCACCTGGGGCAAAGATACCTGAGAATCAACACAACAGGCCCCTCTCCCAGAAGATCAACAAGAACTTACAATTAAAACCAAGTTTACCGACCACACAGAACTGCAATACTCCAGGGCTAAGGGAAAATAGTACATAGAATTCATGGTTTTGTTCTCATAATTCTTTAGTCTTTCAATTTTAATTTTTTTCTCTTTCCTTTTCAACCAATTTCTTATTTTGTCAATTCTTTTTTTAAGAATCTTTTTAAATTTTCATTTTTACAGTTACATTCTATTCTTTCATTGTACATAATTTTGTTTTTGTATATATAAAAGTTTTTCTTTCTTTATAATTTTGGAATGCAATTTCTTCTAACAGACAAAAGTACACCCAGAATCTAGTGTATTGCTCTGTTCTCATCACTGATCTGATTATATTCTCTATTCTTTAAAGTCTTTCTTAATTTTTATCTTTATAGTTACATTCTATCTTTTCATTGCATTTAATTTTATTTTTGCACACATAAATTATTCTTTCTTTACAATTTTGGGATCCAGTTTTCTAAAAAACACCAAAATACACACAGGATCCAGTGTATTGCTCTGTCCTGTTCACCTGATTATATTTTCTCTCTCTCTCTCTTTAAATTTTTACTTACTTACTTATTTGGTTTGGGGTCTCTTCTAATTTGTTTAGTAGGGATTGTTGTTGCCATTTCAGTATTTATTTTGTTCTCTCGTTCATCCATTCTTCTCTGGACAGAATGACAAATGGAAAAACTCACCTCAAAAAAGAGAGCAAGTGGCAGTACGGACTGCCAGGGACCTAATCAGTATGGGCATAAGTAAAACGTTAGAACTAGAGTTCAGAATACCAATAATAAAAATACTAGCTAGACTTGAAAAAAGCATAAGACACTAAAGAAGCCCTTTCTGGAGAAATAAAAGAACTAAAATCCAATCAAGTTGATATTGAAAAGGCTAATAATGAGGTACAATTAAAAAAAAAACGGAGGCTCTAACATCTAGGATAAATAAGGTAGAAGAGAGAAGTAGTGATATAGAAGACAAAATGATGGAGAATAAAGAGGCTGAGGAAAAGAGAGCTAAACGACTAGTGGATCATGAAGAGAGGATTCAAGAGATAAGTGATACTATAAAGAGAAACAATATCAGAATAATTGGGATCCCAGAAGAAGACAAAAAAGAGTGTGCAGAAGGTATATTGAAGCAAATTATAGCAAAGAACTTCCCTAAGCTGAGGAAGGAAACAGGCATTTAAGTCCAGGAGGCACAGAGAAAACCCCTCAAAAAAAAAAAAAAAAAAGAAAAAAAAGGGCCAGCACCTTGACATATAACAGTCAAGCTTGCCAATCTCAGAGACAAAGTGAAGACCCTGAAAGCACTCGGGACAAGAGGTCCTTAACCTACAAAGATAGAAACATTAGACTGGCAGCAGACCTATCCACAGAGACCTGGCAGGCCAGGAAGGATTGGCATGATATATTCAGGGTACCAAATGTGAAAAATATGCAGCCAAGAATATTTTATTCAGCAAGGTTGTCATTCAAAATAGGAGAGATAAAAAGCTACCAGGACCACCCCCCCCCCGCAAAAACAACAACAACAACAACAAAACCCCCCCCCCAAAAAAAAAACCCAAAACCTAGAAGAATCTGAACACTAAACCAGCCTTGCAAAAAATATTAAAGGGGATCCTTTAAGTGAAGAAAGAGAACAAAAGTAACATAGACCAGAAAGGAACTGAGATGATATACAGAAACAGTGACTTTATAGGTAATATGACGTCACTAAATTCATATCTTTTGACAGTTACTCTGAATATAAATGGACTAAATCCCCAATCAAAAGACACAGGATATCAGATTGGATAAAAAAGCAAGACCAAAACCCATAAGATACCTAGAAATAAAACCTAACCAAAGAGGCAAAGATTCTGTACTCAGAAAACTATAGAATGCCCATGAAAGAAATTGAGGAAGACAGAAAGAAATGGAAAAAGGTTCCATGCTCATGGATTGGAAGAACAAATATTATTAAAATGTTTATGCTACCTAAAGCAATCTACACATTCAATGCAAAATACCATCAACTTTTTTCACATTGCTGGAAAAAATAATCTTAAAATTTGTATGGAACCAGAAAAGATCCCCCATAGCCAAAAGAATGTTGAAAAAGAAAACCAAAGTGGTGCATCACAATTCTGGACTTCAAGCTCTATTACAAAGCTGTAATCATCAAGACAGTATGGTACTGGCACAAAAACAGACACGCAGATCAATGGAACAGAATAGAGAACCCAGAAATGGACCCTCAACTCTATGCCCAACTAATCTTAAATGAAGCAGGAAAGAATATCCAATGGAAAAAAGACAGTCTCTTCATCAAATGGTGTTGGAAAAAGTGGATAGCCACATGCAGAAGAATAAAACTGGACCAATTTCTTGCAGCATACACAAAAATAGACTCAAAATGGATGAAAGACCTAAATGTGAGACAGGAATCCATGAAAATCCTAGAGAACAGAGGTGGCAACCTCTTTTGGCCTCAGCTGCAGGAACTTCTTGCTAAACATGTCTCCAAAGGCAAAGGAAACAAAGGCAAAAATAAACTTTGGGACTTCATCAAGATAAAAATGTTTTGCACAGCAAAGAAAAAAGTTGTCAAAACCAAAAGACAACTGACAGAATGAGAGAAGATATTTGCAAATGTCTTATCAGATAAAGAAGGACTAGTATCCAAAATCTATAAAAAACTTATCAAACGCAACATCCAAAGAACAAATAATTCAATCAAGAAATGGGCAGAAGACATGAACAGATATTTCTCCAAAGAAGACATACAAATGGCCAACAGACATATGAAAAAGTGTTCCACATCACTCAGCATCAGGGAAATACAAATCAAAACCACAATGAGATACCAGCAAACACTGGTCAGACTGGTTAAAATTAATAAGTGAGGAAATGAGAGATGTTGACAAGAAAGGAGAATGCTCTTACACTGTCTGTTTGTGGGAATGCAAGCTAGTGCAGTCACACTGGAAAACAGTATGGAGGTTCCTCAAAAAGTTGAAAATAGATCTACCCTATGACCCAGCAATTGCACTGCTAGGAATTTACCCCAAAGATACAAATGTAGTGATTCAAAAGGGAACCTGCACCCCAATGTTTAGAGCAGCAATGTCCAAAATAGCCAAACCATGGAAAGAGCCCATCAACAGATGAATGGATAAAGAAGATATGGAATATATATACAATGGAATATTACTCAGCCATCAAAAGATGAAATCTTGCCATTTGCAACAACATAAATGGAAATAGAGAGTATTTTGCTAAGTGAAATAAGTTAATCAGAGAAAGACACTTATCATATGATCTCACTGATAAGTGGAATTGAAGAAACAAAACAGAGGATCATATGGGAAGGGAGGGGAAAAATAGAACATGATGGAATCAGAGAGGGACAAACCATAAGAGACTCTTAATCATAAGAAACAACCTGAGGGTTCTTAATCATAAGAAACAACCTCTCCTCCTGGAGAGGACAGGGGTAGAGGAATGGGGTAACTGGGTAATGGGCATTAAGGAGGGCATGTGATATAATGAGCACTGGGTATTATACAAGACTGAAGAATCACTGAACTCCACCTCTGATAATAGACTCTATGTTGATTAATTGAATTTAAATAAAAAACTAAACACAAACAAAAAAATTGTTGAATAATCTGTGAAAGAAATCATAGATAGGTAGATGATAGAAAGATGATAGATTGAGTTATGTGCTGCTAAAAAAGGCACGATATACTGGTCGACCCAGACCTACTGTGGGGTACAAGAGTATCAGAAGAGTGAAGAATGACTTCAGGATTTGGACTGAGCAACGGGAGGACTGTAGCTGTCATTAACTGAGATGGTTTAGAGGGAGGAAGGAATCTCAGAAGCTCAATTTCAGAATGTGGAGCTTGAGTTGTTACTAAATATTCAACTGGGGGTTGTCAAATAGGTGGTGGGTGTATGGTCTAGATTATGGGGAGATCAATTATGGATTACGGCTCACAGGTATAAATATGGGCATCCTCAGTATCAAGGCGGCATGGAAATCTTCAGGTTCCATTGAGATAGCCAGCCAGTGAAGGTAAGCAAAAGGGAGAAGTCTGACGCCTGAGCCTCAACATGTGTCAACTTGTAACAGCCAGTGTGAGGAGAGGAGGTAGGGCCAACAAAAGAGACTGAAAAGGAGCATGGGAAAGGTGGAAGGCAGAGAATGGAAAATCCAGTGAGTGCAGTGTCCTGGAAGCGAAGTTGGGGAAGGATTTCAAGGAAGAGAAATGGCTAGGAAATGACCTTTGATTAACCATAAGGGAGGAAGATATTGGTGACTTGACAAGAGAAATTTCATTATGATGTGTTCCAAAGTAAATGGTAGGAGAAAAATTAGAGTGTCTGAATATGGACACTGCTTTTTTTTTTTTTTCTTTTAAAGACTTTATTTATTAGAGAGAGAGAGCGAGAGAGCAGAAGCAGGGGGAGGGGCAGGGGGAGGAGAAGCAGACTCCCCACTGAGCAGGGAGCTGATGTGGGATGGGGAACATGACCTGAGATGAAGGCAGAGGCTTAACTGACTGAGCCACCCAGGCATACCTGGACACTGCCTTTTAAGCATTTGTTGTGACTTCTATACAACACTGTGCCTATAGTTAATGGGATGGTGCTGCGTACTTAAAAATACAGGAAGCTACCCTTGCCTGTGCCTGCCCCAGCCAATGGTTCTCCATTCACCTGTATCCAATGAGATGCACCATGCACAGAGATGAGAGAATTGGTGACCAGCCTGGGACTGGGGCTGCTGTGCCTAGCGCTGCTCCCTCCCATGCAGATCTATTCAAACCAACACCTGCTGTAACACTTTCAAGGAACTCCTACCAGAATACCTCCACTTTCATAAATCCAGCTAATGCCACCACCATGGCAACAGGGGGTGCTCTGCTGGCAACAGCCAGTCTCTCCATGATCTCCTTCTTCCTTCTACATCTCTCTGTGAAGAGACTCGGACCAAGAAACGTCTATACTTCTCCATCTTCTAAAGACAATCAGTGTTGTCTAGACAACCTGTGACAAGGGAAACAGGTCTTCAACAAAATCTGCTAATTCCATACCTTATTGTGTTGACACAGAAAATACGGAGGATCCCAAATCTGATTGGTTTGAAGAATATGTGAAGTGTCTAGCTAGGTGATGTTTTTTAAATCTACTGGAGTTTCATGTATAAGATGAAGAGACAACATCCAAGAATTGTTAAGAGATGATTTCTTTAAATGTCACTTAAGAAGTATGGACATATAAAATTCTACCTTGAAAATGAGAATAGATTTTATCTTAGCTAGATATAAAGGATGGGATGTGAACAGTTCCTGTTTTCATTTGGTTCATTAAATCTTTAAGGCCAGGTAACAGGTAATACAAAAAGCTTCCATGATTCTATTTATATGTAAACTAGAAGAAATTTCCAGGTGTGCTGTAAATCCTCAATGCATTGCTTTAGCTGTCCTAATTTAATGCATATGTACTCCAGATAAAGTTCTATATTGTTTAAAAAAATAATAAAATAAAATAAAAGTTTTACATTGTTAAGTCACTATTTCTTAGGAACTGAACTCTTTTCTCTGAGAATTGCATTTTTTAAAAAAATATTTATTTATTTATTTGACAGACAGAGATCACAAGTAGGCAGAGAGGCAGGCAGAGAGAGGAGGAAACAGGCTCCCTGTGAAGCAGAGAGCCTGATGTGGGGCTCGATCCCAGGACCCTGGGATCATGACCTGAGCCGAAGGCAGAGGCTTTAATCCACTGAGCCACCCAGGAGCCCCACTGAGAATGCGTTTGATTTTTCCTATAGTAACTGACATGTGCCAGGGCAATGATGGATTGGAATCTACCCTCGACTGAAGTATAATGAATATAATTTGCTGTATACTGATCACTTACTGCTATTCAACAAGAGGGCCAGATTTATTTAGCTAAACCGATTCCAAAGATTCGAAGTACACTGACCTCCAGGAATTTCAAAATGCTTTTTATTTCTGCAGATGCTGAATACTTTTTACAATTAAAAGAATGATCTTTTACAAAGGTAAAATTGACAAATCTTGAAATTATAAAGGCAAAACATGTGCAGGAACAAAATCTTAAATCAAGTATTCTGGAAGTGAAGACTGGAAGCTTGCTTACATTAAATTCCAAAAACTTTTATGCTCTTTTTGTAAATATATGCTTTTTAAAACTCTGAATCAGGATAGCCACATTTGGAACACTTCCTGTTAGTTAATATTTTTAGATAGAACCTGGTCCTAAGTCTAAAGTTTGTTGGATTCTGGAAAGTAAATCTTTTCACAACTGCCTCGATGCATGAAAAGCTTTTTAAAAAAAACACTAAAAGGACTTTTGTTTGCATAGTCATGCCCTGATGCTTAGATGTTCTAATCTCTTAATACAGCCACAGTAGTCTTGATAACCGAAATCCTTTTTTCCCATGTTTGGGAACCAACACCAGAACAACCATATCCAACAGATGTCAAGTTACTGTGTGTGTGAATGAACATTCTGTTTTGTTTCATACCTAAAGGCTGTACATCTATTTTGGATTATATATTGTGTTTGTGTAATTATGCTTTGATTCATAGTAACTTCTCACATTATAGAATCGTTCTGCATTGAACATAAACTATAAATAAAAAATTTCTGAAAGAGCAAAAAAAGAAAAAATACTGGAGGGTAGACTTCATGTAAAGTACTCTGATGACCCCCCCCTCAAAAAAAGGAGGGACACCTGGGTGGCTCAGTCGGTTAAGCCTTCAACTCTTGACCTCAGGGTTGTGAGTTTGAGCCCCACATTGGGTGTTAAAAATAAAATCTTTGAGGGCACCTGAATTGTGCATTCGGTTAAGCATCTGCCTTTGGCTCAGGTCATGATCCCAGGGTCCTGGGATGGAGACCTGCATCAGGCTCCTTGCTCAGATGGTCTGCCCACACACCCCTGCCCCCCACTCCTTCTCTCTCTCTCTTTCTCACATAAAATCTTAAAAAAAAAATAAAGAAAAGGGATATAAGGAAATATATATGTTTATTATCTTGATTATGGTGATGGTATCACAGGTACATTCATATGTCCGAACTCATCAAATTTTAAGTATTAAATATGTGAAGGGTTTGTATATTCACTATACATCAATAAGATGGCAAAAAAAGAAAAAGAAAAGAAAAAGAAAGGAGTTTGCTATAAAAGGAAGAAAAGAAATGGACACCACCAGCAGGAGAAACAGAGTCAAGGGAGCTCTGGGCTTTGCTGTTTTTTATAGGGGAGAGAAATAACGGCACATCTGCACATTTATGGGAATGATCCAGTCCAGAGGGGAAAAATGAGGCTGCAGAAGACAGAGCTGGGAATGGCATACCCATCCCTTACTCTGTGTCAGGGGGTAAGACCTAGGTCCTGGGGGCTTGGGCTTAGCTAGCTGCAGAGGCAGCCCATCCACAGGCCAAGGGAAGGAATTACATACGGGCACAGACACAGATAGGCAGGTACAGGGGAGAGATGGTGAATGTTTCTTCTGATTGCTCAGTGATCTTAGCAAAGCCAAAAAGGAGGGAGGGTCTCCTCTTTGAGGAGAGAGGAGAAAGTATAAAATAGCCTAGAGAGAGCGCGAGAGACTGCATTTGGGAAACACAACGAGGGTCGTGACTTATCTAACAAGTACTACTGAGATGTGAGAAAGAGTGAGCAGAGTTGAGAGGGCTGTAAATCAGTGACGCAACAACAAACTAGGTAGGGAGACTGAACTAGGTAGGGCGAAAACACAGGGACCTAAGGATGGGCATGAGGCACAAGGCAACTGGAGGAGGATCAGCAGGTAGAAGATCCCAGTGGGGTCAGAGAATGGTCAAGGTGGGGGCCGGAAAGGGTGAGCTCGAAAGTTAGAAGATGACACTCAAGTACAGAATCCAGAGCCTGAGATACGACAGGGCTGTGATGACTGGTAATGACAAGGCCAAGGGTATGGCCTGTGGAAGAGGGTTCTGGTAACTATGTAAGCCCAGAGTCTATTTTCTTTTTCCAAAGGGAGGGCTCAGATGGCATTGAGTGACAGGTGCTCTGTGTATCTGCCTTGTGTATCCTTCCAAAAAAAAGCCCTTGAGTGGTTCAGGTTTCCAGATTATACACTAGAAAGCCACAAAACACACAGAAGACCTTTTTAAATGGAAGAAGCTATTTCATTCCTCCCAAATGTGCAATCATAAATACTTGAACTAGAGCCCTATTTTGTTTGCAGGGCAAACATGTTTTTATTTCTCCTGCCTGGCAGGTAAAAATTAGTGTTAGCTTTGTGTTACATAAATATTGCACTCACTTTCTTGTTTTTATGTTATACAAAATGGAATCACTTATTCACCATGACTTTCCCCGCATAAAACGACTCATGAAGTAACTAGCACAGAGAGTTGAATAATAAATTAAATACTCAATGTGAAAACCTGGGCATGTTCTGCTTACCTAAATCAACAGATTTGGCTTTGACATATTACAGGAAAAATGCCATGTCTCAGACAAGAGCTTCTGCTCTTGAAAATCAGTGAGCAGGTATGAAACTGTTACAAAGGTAGAATGATCCTGACCGCTATAATATATGCCAGCTCTGAACAGGTCATAAGAGGAAGACATCATTACTGACACCTTTATTAAACCTCTTTCCTTTCTTTGTCCATTCATAGTCTACCATATCTTGCTGAGACAAAACTGGGCTAAATTTCCTGACACTCAACCAGGTGCTTTTTTTTTTTTTCTTTTTAAAATCAGCAATGACCACAGAGTGCTGAGATTTAGTCTTTTCACCGGTTGGGTCAGAAGGGGCTCACAGGGGTGCCTGGGTGGCTCAGTGGTTAAGCGTCTGCCTTCAGCTCAGGTCGTGATCCCGAGGTCCTGAGATCCAACCCCACAGTAGGCTCCCTGCTTGGCAGGAAGCTTGCTTCTCCCTCTCCTCCCATTTGTGTTCCCTCTCTTGTTGCAGCTATCTCTGTCAAATAAATAAATAGATAAATAAATAAATAAATAAATAAATAAATAAATAAAATCTTTAAAAAAAAGAAAGAAAGAAAGAAAGGTGCTCACAGGGCACACACAGATTCCTTGGCGTCTCTGCCAGGACAAGATGAGCTCAAAGTATGTCTGAGGTTCTGCGGACACCTGCAGGTGCCTGCTCACCTTACGTTATGCTAAATGCCAAACACAGGTGCGGAGAGGGCACTGTGGCAAAGGAAGAAAAAGAAAGCAAAATACCCTGTGACTTCATCACTGTTTGTGAAAAATCAGTAGTATGTTTTGTTTTATCTTGAAGGGAGCCTCTTTGGGTCAATCTTTGGATAAATTCTTTGCTTCTGAGTGAATCAACTGGGATAGAAACGTTCATTTATTTGAACAAACAGGACAGGATCACAAAGAAACACTGGTGACCCTCTCTATCGTATCTATGGCTTGGGCTTTCTTCCTTTCTTGAAAAACAACCCTCCTGCCCAAAGAGGCCGATTTCCTCAGAGTCTGCTTAGTTGCTTTTAGTGGGAGTGGGGTGGGTAATTTCATTCCTGTAGATTATGCTTAATAAAATCAAATTAAGCCTTTCGTGAGCATTTTCAGCTTCTCGTTTTGCTCATGTTCTCACCATCCTGCCCATCAAGGCCTTCTGACTGCACTTGGCTCCTTCTTCCGCTCTAAGTAAACCCCAAGACCGGCAATGCAGCGCAGTCCTACAGAGCAGGGACTCCATACCTGGATTGCCGGGGGCCTTCTCGAAACTCTGCCTCTTGGACAAGTGACTCAACCTCTCTATGACAGTTTCCTTATCTGAGAATTGAGCATACAACGGTACCAGTAAATTGGAAAATACACAGAAGACTGCCTCGCTCCTAGGAGGCATTCTGAAACTTAGTTATCTTATTGCCAAAAATATATCAGACACAATAGTAGTTTTCCTTAGCTTCTCTAGGTCTTAAACATTTTTATCAGTTATCTATGGCTGGGAAGCAAATCACTCAGGGTTTAGAGGCCCAGATCGATAAGCATTGATTATCTCATAGTCTCTGTGAGTCAGGAATCTGGGACCTTTACACTAGGTAGTTCTACTTCCAAGACCACTCACCTGATTACTGACAGGCTTCCATCCCTCTCCACATGGGCCTCTGAATGGGGTTGACTCAGCGTGGCAGTCGCCGTTCCCCAGGGTGAGCAATCCAAGAGAAAGAGAATCCCACACACATATCCTGACAGGAAGAGAGAGAGGCCAAAAATAGCATTAGTCTTTTAAACCTAATTTTGGAAGTGATGGTCCATCTCTTCCATCTCTATTCATTATCACCAAGTCACTAAATTGAGCCCGCACTTAGGATAAGAGATTACATATAGGCAAGAACCCCTTGGGATGGCTTACCATACCGCCGATTGTGAACGGATTTAGAAAGTGTCCCTAAAATCCACATAAGGCATTCAATAAGCTAATTTGCCAAGACCTGGTTGATGGAGGAGAGAGGATAGCAGAGAACCTGGCCTTTTGCAGACAGGGCTGATGACCACTGTGGGGTACCCACAAAACAGCAGGTCAACTGATCACCCCTGGAGATACAATTTAAACAAATTGGCATGTATATAATATTAAGCCAACTACACTGAAGTTTTATTCTGTTCTGTTTTGTTTTGATTTTGGGGGGAGGGAGTGGGGCAGAGGGAGAGGAAGAGAGAATCCCAAGTAGTCTCCACACACAGCATGGAGCCCAACACGGGGCTCAATCTCACACGGAGAGATCAGGACCTGAGCTGAAATCAAAAGTCGGATGCTTAATTGACTGAGCCACCCAGGTGCTCCAGCACTGGAAGTTTTTTAAAATAAATTACAGACTTTAAAATACCCTCCTGTAAGATTTTCTGCAAGTCCTACCAAAGTCCTACATCTACAAAACCCCCTAATTTAAAAAAAAAATGGCAATAAATAAAAGCATAAGGGAAAAAATCAAAAGCAAATGGTAGAGCTTACATATTTTTCTAACTTACGTGAGTCTCAAAATGGAAAATCCAGACAAGTGGAATGTCTGTGTTGAATCTCACTCACAAGCAGCTCAAAGCTTAAAGTATTTTGTTGACTTTATAAAGCTCCCTTTGGCAGTTTGAAAAGCTGGGGTGGCATTTCTGCTTCAGAGAGTTCTGAGGAGTTGGTCTTCCATCAGCTCTCAAATACAACTGAGGAAAAGGGAGGCATCCAAAACTGATAAAATGGGAGTAGCATGAAAATTTTCTAGAAGCTTAAAAACAAAGTTTTAAGTAAACGAAAGCATATTATACATGCTTTAATCGCAAATATATGGAAAAGTCTGAGTAATAAAATTTTGCTTTTTTTTTCAATTTCAATTATTTCCAAAACAAAACTAAAATTGGTAGTATTATCATTGCTGTTTTACCAATGATGATGCTGAAGCACAGAGAGGTTAAGCAACTTGCCCAGGGTCACACAGCTCATAAATTGTATATCTGGGATTTGAAACCAGGCAGTCTAGCTCCAGTGTCAGCCCTTTTAGCCTCCCTCCTCTGCTGCCAAGGAAGAGAGTAACAGAAGGAAATGAAATCAGGGAATTCTACATGGAAGAGGTGGCTTTTAAGCTAAGTACTTCCACAAGAACAGAATCCTGTCTAAGAGAGTCATTTCTTTTTTCCAAAATGGTGGGAAATGTCTGCATCAAGAGAAGGCCCACAACATTAGTGTTTTCTACTAATGTCACTACTGAGAGGGTTTATGGGAAATTTGGGAAGTCGGTGAAGAGCAAGATAACAGATTACAGCTGTTTACCATTATTGTTCTGGACATTATCTTCTTCTGGAAGGCAATCCCAAGGTCTTAATCAATACAAATTCCTATTTGCATTCTCAGTTTCAGGAGATAAGAACTATTTTCATATTATATACACATCTGTGTCAGAAAGTAAGTAGCCAGATTTTTCTGATACCAAACATCCTTTTTGTAATCAAATGCCACACTGTCAAAGAGAACTTTCTGTAATGATGAAATGTTCTGTATTTTGCTCTGTTCAAGACAGTTGCCACCAGCCACATGTGGTCATGAGACCCTTGAAATGTGGATCGTGGGACTGAAGACCTGATTTATTTTATTTTTTTATTTTAATTAACTTAAATTTAAATTTCAACAGCCACATATGGGCTGCATAGATAGTAATATGAATTCAAATTCTTCCCAAACCTCTCTGGGGTGGCCTCAGGAAATGGGTGGTGTCATAGACGGGTCTGTTGAGTTCTGAAGAACCACAGCTTTGTGGGCTAATCTAACAGACAGGATTTGTTTCGAGACTGGAAATGGCTTTCCATAGCCATTTCCTTAAGTTCAGGAAATATAAAGTTGGAAGATAACTGAATTCCAACTTCCGAGCTTTCTAGAGTGAATTTTATTTATTTATTTGTTTTATTAACACATAATGTATTATTTGCCCCAGAGGTACAGGTCTGTGATTCATCAGTCTTACACAATTCACAGCACTCACCATAGCACATATCTCCCCAGTGTCCATAACCCCACCACCCCATCCCTACCCCCCAACTCCCCAGCAGCCCTCAGTTTGTTTTGTGAGATTAAGTCTCTTACGGTTTTTCTCCCTCCCCATCCCATCTTGTTTCATTTCTACAGCGAATTTTAACTGCCCATTGACACTGAAAGTCCAAAGTGGAAAAGCTCTATTGAGGGGCGCCTGGGTGGCTCAGTTGATTAAGTATCTGACTCTTGATTTTGTCTCAGGTCATAATCTCAGGGTCCTAAGATCAAGTCCCAGGTCAGGCCCAATACTCACTGAGGAGTCTGCTTGAGATTCTCAGCCTTCCTCTCCCTCTGCCCCTCCCACTGTTCTCTCTCTCTCAAATAAATAAAATTATGCACACACACACACACACACATATGTATGATTATATAATTATAAATATCATATATAGTTTTTTTTTAAAGCTCTGTTTAGGAACACACGGGTGGCTCAGTTGGTTAAGTAGCTGCTTTCAGCTTGGGTCATGATCCCAGGCTCCTGGGATGGAGTCCCATTTGGGGCTCCCCGCTCAGCGAGGAGCCTGCTTCTTCCTCTCCCTTTGCCCCTCTGTGCTCCCCACCTGTGCTCTCTCTCTCTCTCTCTCTCTCTCAAATAAATGAATAAATCTTAAAAAAAAGAAAAAAGAAAAAATCTCTATTTAAAGCGCGCGCGTGTGTGTGTGCGTGTGCATGCACACGCACACACACACACGTAGTTTAATAAACAATTTTTTGAAATGCGATAGCCATGTAAAATAGAGGACAAGTTGTGCCTTAATTTTGAACTTTGGAGTTTGGAGGAGGTGTTCACTGTTGTGAAAAATGCATCATTTAAAGGTAACACGCTTGGTTCTGAGTGATCAGTCCACAGCTCAGGATCCGCCTGTGCTTGAAGCTGTCCTACTCGTGCAGAAACCACACGCAGGTGTGAGCGTCTGGCTCCACTGTGCCTTTCTGAAGAGTCGTGTCTGTGCATTTAAATATGGAAACACTGATTTTATTATAAATTACTTTCCCTTCTTTTCCTTTATCATGTGTGTTTGTTTAAATTACGTGTGTAGGTACATCACCTCATGCAAGGGTTTCATTTTAGGACAGTAAAGGGAGCATCATCATAAAATATTCGCAATAAAAAGGATACCTTGGGTTTCAAGTCTCCAGAGCCTTTGCGCTGGCGTGTGCTGGCCTGCTGCTGGTTTTGGTGGTTCTCGTGTCAACACTTCAAACACGTTGTCATCTTTGGAAACTCTCGCTGTCGGGCGGGCACAGCCTCCTTGGGAGTTTTCATTCACATGGAGCTGTTGGTCAGTTTACACCCTCTGTTTCTGCTCAGGGTACAAACCCTTGGGATGTGTGGGCATTTTGTAAAGATACATGTATTCCCCACGACCCCCTAACTTTTCTGAAGGTCATCTTGTAGCCAGAGGAGATAATAAATTTCATTGCCCACATTCAAGTACATATTTATGATCCAATTAGTCCAGGATTCATCTGAGGTGACAATGTTTAAGTTTTAATAACATATTCCTAAAGCTCATGTATTCTATGAGCTCGAAGTTTGATAAACACTGGTCTATCCAAATTTGACTGTAATCTTGATCACTGTGAGTAAGAGAGATCTACATAATAGAGACCGGATAAATCTGTGAAGAAAAATAACTATGACTTGATTTTTGTTTATTATATCCCAATCAATAGTCACATCATTTTAAACTATTTTTCTCTTTCTTCCTCCTTCCTTCTCTTCCTCCTTTCTTTCTCTCTCCTTCCTTCTCCTCCTCCTCTTCCCCCTCACCCTCCTCCACCTCTGCTCCTCCTCTTTCTCCTCCTCCTCCTCCTCTTATTATTTTGATCTTTGTCAGAATGGATATTTTCCTTCTTTCCTTTCCCAGAGTCCAGTTTGTAGTTGGGGTTCTGCATGCCATCTTCCACTGACTACAAAATACTTCGGTCTCTCCTATACTTCTTTGAATCAGCTTTATTCTCATGCTGGCTCCCTCATTCATGAATTAAATCAGTTTTTTGATTCATGCTTATTCTATATTTGTGCAGGAGTCATGTTATTAGCTTTTATTAGCAATCTATACTTGGAAAGTTTGGGAGGTCACGGAGATGTCCAAGTGGAGTCACTTGCTGGGACTAATTGAACTGCCTTAGAATTGCACCACATGGGTTGTTTAAACACAGTCATGTGTCAGTGGAATTTTCCTCTGCTGACTCTCTTCCTGTTTCCTTTTCTTCTTTTCATTCCGTATATTTGTTTTTTGTTTCTTTTCTTGGCCAAATCTGTTAATCTGTCCACATCTTGTCTAACTGGCATTTGAGGCCATTTCTCTTCATTGCTGGGTCCAGGAACTAGTGGGTAAAGGACAATTGTATGCTGGAAAATTTTTAACAATTGGTTCTTGGAGGTGGCATATGCTGATTTTCCAGTGTCTACTGATTTCTGTGGTACAAATACTTCCAATATGGCCAATGATAAGCTAGCAATGTGATGTCACCGAACACCAAGTTTACTAAGCACAATCTTGTAAGCCAGTGCAGCCAGTTGCAGTACAAAGCTGGTCATACTACTGAGCATATTCCCAAGTCATTAGAAAATAGTGGTTGGGCTACCTTCTAGCCTACAATATGGTCCAGAAAGTAGTGCGTAATGGACTTCAAAGCTGGTCAAGAGAGCCTGTGACACACATGGCTGATGATTTACTCCTCATTACTGGCAGTAATTATTGTAATGAGAATCTGGTTTTATCACCTGCTCCTTTGGTAATCTCTCTCATGAAGATGAGGATCAATTTTCTGTTGGGTGAAATGCGACAGACAGAGAATAGGGTCTGTTAGCCTGCTTTGTTTCTCTGTTCATCTATTTGTGGGCACAAATCAATTAAGAAAGTATTTTACATCCACTGGGAAGGAGAATAGCTCTTTGAAATCTAACCAGGGAGTTTAGTGTTTCTGTGTTGGCTTTTCACTTCTACCTGTGAATGAGAACTGAAAGTACAAATTCTCAGATGCCTGTATGTCTATCATTGAGAATAGTCTACCTCTTTTTGATGAAAGCTAAAATATTAATAAATTTGATTATAAAGCATTAATAAATTAGAATATATGTCTTTAAAAATAGGACCTGGAGCAATTTCTTAAAAGATTCAATCTGCCAAAACTCAATTAGAAGAAATAATGATATGAACAGGCCTATATCTATTTTTTGAAAACTGAACAAATAATTAATAACCTTCCTACATCCAGATGGGTTCACTGGTAAATTCTAACCAACATTTAAGGAATAAATTATACTAATTTTCTACAATCTCTTTTGGAGGATAGAAACAGAGGGAGTACTTCCTAACTCGTTCTATAAGGCCAGAATTACCCTACTACCAAAACCAAAGACATTACAAGAAAACTGCAAACCAATATCTTTTATGAAATAGATGCAAAAATCCTCAAAAAAATCAAATCAAATCCCAAAAAAGCCTAAAAAGAATTATATGCCACAACCAAGTGGTATTTATCCCAAGTATGTCAGGCTGGTACAATATTTGAAAATCAATTGATATAACCCATCATATTGACAGATGAAACAAGAAAAACCACATGATCATGTCAATAGAAGTATGAAAAATATTTGACAAAATCCAATTCCCATTCATAATAATAATAATAAAATCCTCTCAGGCAACTAGGAATAGAGGAGAACTTTCTCACCTTGATAAAGATTATCCTACAGATAATATTATAGTTAATGGTGAGAAACTTAAAGACTTCTCACCAAAATCAGGTACGAAGCAAGGATGTTGTCTCTCGCTATTCCTTTTCAACATTGTACTGGAAGATCTTGATAATACAGTAAGAAAAGAAAAAAGTTATACAGATTGAGAAAGAAGATAAAATCGTTTTTGTTCATAGATGACATGATCATTTATGTAGAAAATCCAAAAGCATCTATAAAAAAGTCCTGAAACTAAGTGATTATAAACAAGGCTTCAGGATACAAGGTTAATATTAAAAAGTCAATTGCTTTGAACCAATGTATACCAGCAATGAACAAGTAGAATTTGAAATTTTAAAATGTAATGCCATTTATATTAGCAGTCCAAAATGAAGTACTAAGGTATAAAATTAACAAAATATATACAAGATCTACCTAAGGAAAACTACAAAATTCTGATGAATAAAATCAAAGAACTAAAAGCAGTGGTCCCCTCATTCCACAGGAAATGCATTCCAAGGCCGCCCAGTGGATGTCTCAGACCACAGATAGAACCAAGCCCTACATATACTACATTTTTATTATATGATTATAACAATATGCTGTAATAAAAGTTATGTGAATGTACACTCTCTCAAAATACCTTATTGTATTTTACTCACCTTTCTTCTTGTGATGACGTCAGATAATAACATGCCTATATGATGAGATAAGAGGAATATGAGGCATTGTAATGTAACATTAGGCCTCTGTTAACCTTGTTTTATTTTTTTAACTTTTTTTATTATGGTCAATTAGCCAACATATAGTACATAATTAGTTTTTGATGTTATTAACCTTGTTTTAATCAAAATTTTAGAGGTGTAGTAGCTCTGGTAGACGAGAAAGTCTAGTTCAGTTGTGTCAAAGGGCAGTATGCATATAATGGCTCAGGCACTTACTAAAATGCAAAAGTTGTAGCCTTACCCCTACACTTCCCTCCCAGCAGTTCTGACTCAGCAGATCTGGGATGCAGCCTGGGGTAAGCATCTTTATAAAGAGTCAAGGGTATAACTGTGTAAATGAATGGCTTCCTTAAGAGTAAAAATAAAGATTATCCAGATCTTAGGGTGTTAGTCCTCATTTGAAGACCTAAGGAAATGACAAGATCTTAGAAGGAGAGAAACTTATGAACGATATTAGGAGGTCTTCAGGTGTTTTGAAACGAAGGGTCTGAGCAGGTGGTAAATGATAGTGTTGAGAAGCCGTATAGGAGAGTGACTTGGACCTAACTTGATTTAGGATTACCAGTAAATTGGTTTGACTAAAGCAGAGAATATTTGGGCAGGGATGATTTAGTGAAAAGTTGCTTTAGGTAATAGAAAACATCCTACAGAATCAAAAAACAAAACAAACATTAGATGGGAGAAATTGAAGGCAATAACAATAGCTAATGTTTACTGAACACTTAACTATGTGCTGGGAACATTCTAATTACTTTACATGTATTAGCTCTTTTGGTCCTCATGACAGCTGTAGGGTTCTTAATCCCCATTTCACAGGTAAAGAAAATAAGATCAAGACAGGTTAATATGTCCAGATGTCACACAGACACCAGTTAATGTCCAGCCAGGAGATGAAGGTTCGAAGTAAGGCATTCTAATGAGTGTTAAGAGCAGAAGACAAATTTGAGAAAAATTTGAGAAAAAAGAAAAAATATATAGAAATTAAAAATGATGAAATTGGTGGAGAGTGAAGGAAAGATAGGATCTGAAGTTGACTGGCAATTGTTTGGGCTAATAGTTAAAGAGTACTGTTACTAAGAAAGATAGGAAATGCAAGGAGTTTATGAAGCATGCAACATATGGTAGGCCTGTTTGTGTGTGTGTGCGTTTGTTGAGAAAAGGATTTGAGAGTAAATATAAGTTAATTATACATAAGATAAAAATTTCCTACTGAGTTGGAAATGCCTCTGGATCAAACACATGGGAATGTACATGAGAAATATGAGTAAAGTGTTCTTGAAGCAAGTGGCACTGCAGTATAGGTGTTGAAGGTAAGGAATGCTTTCAGTGGTAGTAATAAAATACCTGACCAATATGGACAAGACAGTAAAGACACTGAATTATATCATAAAACAGAAATTTTGAAGGTGGGTGATTCTGGACTTGGCAAGGGGGCTCAACAGCCCAGGCTCTCTCTCTGCTTTGCCATCTTCAATATAATTGGTTTTTGATCTTGGGTTTGTCACTCACGGTTGCAGGATGGCTGTTGGCAGATCCCTGAAACATACATCTATAAACAAAATTTAAAATTGGAGAAGGGAATGGAACGAGCCTGCTCTCCTTGCCTGATTTTTTTGTTGTTTTCTGATTAGAAGGTGTAATCATTCTTAGAAGCATTTAGATATTTCCCCTTAGGTCTTATTGATTAGAACTTGATTCCTTGGTCCTCCCTAGCTCAAGAGAGTATGGGAAAACAGGTATATTGAAAAGTAAAATGAGACTGTCATTGCTGCTTTAGATTAGTAATTATTCATCCCCCAGGACTAAGCATATCTGTGCCCCCACCCTAGGAAAAAAATCATGGTTTTGTTAGAAGAAGAAAGTTGGGGGAAAGAGAGGGAAGAAAATCTTTGGGTAGTTAACTAATACTATCAGCTGAAGAGGAGCTGAACTCACCTATGGAGAGCATTTAAAATAAATGGGGAAAAAGTTGGGACAAAGGGTGAAATCCTGAGGTAGAACAATATCTAAAGAGTTATTAAGAGGTAGAAGAGGACACAATAGGATTGAAAAGGCATAATGTGAAAATGTCTACTCTCATTTGAGAACCAAGGGTCTCTACAGCAAGTCTTTAGGAAAGTCTGTAAGAGGACAATAGTAGTTGAAATGGATCTTGAAGATTAGATATCATTGAGGCAAGCAAGCTGGGGGAAAAGAAATTCCAAGTAGTGTTATGTAAAAGCAATGATGGAAGATTTCTGGTGTGTGTAGGCACACAATATGCGCTCCAGTCCGGCTCATGTGAAGGCAAATGAGTGCATGTCACATTCTTTTTTTTTTTTTTTTTTAAGATTTTATTTATGTATTTATTTGACAGAGAGAGAGATCGCAAGTAGGCAAAGAGGCAGGCAGGGTGAGGGGGAAGCAGGCTCCCCACTGAGCAGAGAGCCTGATGAGGGACTCAGTCCCAGGACTGTGAGACCATGATCTGAACCAAAGGCAGAGGCTTAACTTACTGAGCCACCCAGACACCCCAACATTCTTTTGAATAGGGGGAAAATCAATCAGAATTGAGGGCTAGGAAGATTACTGATCACCTGTGTTGGGTGGATTGGGGCGAGGAGAAATTGAAGGCTGTTGGAAAGGCATAAGAGTAATTCAGGGGGAGGCATAACAAAATGACTAAAGTAGGGCATGAGAGCGGGGACAGAATGGGAAGACTAGGAGAGCATGTGGGGATAGAACTGAGAAATCTTGGTGATAGTTGGGTGTGGGAGGCTCATAGCTTTCTCTCCTACTTTAAATGCTATTCATGAAGACATGAACTGTATGAAAGTTTGGAGCCTGGATGATTGGGAGGATATTGATGGCATCAGCAGAAATAAGGAAGACAAGAGGATGATCAGGCTGAAGAGGGAAGATTATGTGCTTGAACGTGGACTAGTTGGGCTTGAAGTAACAGTGATGAACCAGATATGGGTCTTTGGAAATAAAGTTCTGGAGATCAGGAAAAACATTAGAATTAGAGGCTTAGTTTTGTAAAATCATCACACTAGATGTGACAGTTGAAATCACCTAGGGACAGAGCATAAATCAAGGAGATTTCAAGTCAGATACAGGTGGGATCACTATCTTGCCTAGAGCTAGAAGGCATGAGAAAAAAAAGAAAAAAGAGTTGGGATTATAATAAAGGAAAAAGGACCTGCTAGACAGACTGGAGAAATTCAGAATAGCACAGTATCATGGAAGGAAAGGTTTCAAGGAGAGAGTGGCCAGAGTTATGAGTTAGTTTGGAAGGTACCCTGAGAAGCTATAGAGAACTAGCGGGAAGATTTACAACATCCTTTCAACATAGATGAAAACTAACTTCTTTTTAAAGATCTGGAAGAGGTGTGCCTTCTGATTCAGTTGGTAGAGCATGCAACTCTCAATCTTGGGGTTGTAAGTTTGAGCCCAACATTGGGTATAGTATTATTCTAAAAAGTATTATAAAAAAAAAAAAATCTTTAAAAAAACAATATGGAAGAAAGGTTCCATAAATTCTCCTGAGATTTTTTTTTGTTTTTAATATTTTTTTAATTTTAAGTAAACTCAGTGCCACATGTGGGGTTTGAACTCATGATTACAAGATCAAGAGTCATACACTCCACCAAGTAAGCCAGCTAGGCACCCCAGAATTTTTTCTTGGTTAATAAGTGATGTGGTTTCAATATTCTAGAGTATCTTTTGTTGTATCTTCATTTTACACCCTTATTACTCACAGAAAATGAACAGCTGATACTTATTCTATGGTGGTTGGGGTTGAAGGATTTATAGGAGATACATGGGGTGTATAAGGACGCTCTAATGCTGGGCACTATACATGTATTAGCTCGTGTCTCTTAAAACATACTTCCAAATTAGCTATTCCCTTCCTTATATTAATGATTAAAAAAAACAATCTGCATTTCAGAGAGATTAAATAACTTGCTAAAGCTTGTATATTACAAATCAGTGCAACTGGAGATACAAATATATGTCTGGATCTAAACCCGTGTTTTCCCCTAATCTATGTCATTTGTTTGAAGATCATTTATTAAATAGCCCCTTGATCTTCTCTTAACTTAGTTTGGAGATTGCTGTAGGACTGGGCTTGGGTCTGATTTGAAGAAAAATCAAACTAAAAACAATGTGTGAAAGAGTTGTAAACATTAATCTTTTTTTTCCTCTTTAGCCAGAAATAGTTTACCCAAAGATTATTAAGTTACTTAGTGGCAGTTACTTAGTGGCAATGACTACTTCTTCCATGGTCAGTGGGAAGTCTTTGGGTTTTCACCTTTTCCCTCCTGGGTTACCACCACTCCTGGGCATAAGGAATCATCCAACTTGATTTTCTCCTATTTTTGATGAGGTAGCCAACTCTCTCTGATATAGTAAGTCTAATTTTACATGGGGATTAAGTACTAGAATATATATATATATATATATATATATTCTATAGAACATATAAAATACATGTGTACATATATTTCATGTGCATATGAAATATAAAAAAGATAAAACTTTGTAATATTTTTCATTTTGAGAAATAAAGAGGAATGATTTTGTCCCCCTAAATTTGTAAAGTAGAATTTTATGCTTTTTGACAGAAAGCATCATTACGTTCTGTTCATTCTTTTTCCCAAGTCCAAGGAACTAAGAACATTTGTGTTTCCCTTCCTCTAGATAAGATTTAATAAGATTCAGAAGAGAAATTATGCAAGTAGTTGTTATATAATTTTCATAATGATTACAACAGACCTTGTTCATAACAATGATGACAAAATGGAGCTCTGGGGCTCTGAAGTCAATCTCAAAGTTAGTGTCTCTGGGGACTGTTAAAATTCTGTCTTCCTCAAGTGCAGTTCCAGGCACTGCCTACTGGTAAAGATATGGAATACTTCAAGTTTTGAGAATTCAGCTGCCTTTAATATCTCTTAACTGTGACTTTCTTGAAGTGTAGTACTGCTGGCAGGTTATCAATCTTGGCTGAGGGGCACCTGGGAGGCTCAGTCGGTTGGGCATCTGCCTTAGGCTCAGGTCATGATCTCAAAGTCCTGGGATGGAGCCCTGCATGGAGCTCTCTGCTCAGTAGGGAGTTTGCTTCTCTTCTCCCTCTCCCCTGTTCATGCTTGCTCACTCTCTCTCTCTCTCTCTCTCTCTTCCTCCTTCTCTTTTGCTCTCAAATAAATAATTTTAAAAAACCAAAAAGAATCCCCCAAAATCTTGGTTGATGATGACCTTCTTCATTTGAAAAAAAAAAAAAAAAAGCATTTTTGGTGTCTCAGAGGGAGGCTTTAGGAGTTTACATGTATCAATGAGGGAGAATGTGGGACCCTCCTCTCAACATTGGAGAGCAGACATAGCCAGATCATTCTTATATCCTTCTGTGGATGTTAAGTCCCTAATTCCTCTTTCACTTTAAGTTTCTCTTAAAGCTCCTGATATCCCCTTTCTCCCTCTGTTGCTAACATTGAGTAAGGGACAGGCAGAGCTAGGTAGGGAGAGGCAGGTAGGGGGCTACATAATCAGGCTCACAGAAATCTCAGAAATGCTGAGGCCTAATGAAACCAGAGATAAAGGAACATAACCAGACCACCTGGTTTGTTTTATTAAATATCAGAGGTAAGATATTCAAAGGTGAAGTAATCATGGTGCTATCAGTGGGGACACCAAGATCTAAGTTCCCTGGTCAATTTTCTATAAAAGCCTCACCATAAAATCCCTCTGTGGCAACCCACTCGTGACCCTTTTCCCTCTAGAAAACTGTCTTTCTGTTCTCACCTTCCCTTAATAAACTAACACTTCACCCTTTTCTGTCTGTGAGATTCATTTTTCAGCCTCACAAGACAAGAATCCTGCAACATTTCTGGTTCATCCCACTTCATCCATTGGAAGATGAGGAATGTGGCCTCTGTCCTTATGTCCTGAGAGACTTATCTCCCTTGTTTAGTCCTCCTCTCTGATAAAACACGGAGCACCTCTTGGCCATGTAAGAGCGACCTGCTTGACCACTGGTCTTAAAGACTCAACATGGCAACTCAAGTAACAGGCTTCTGGGAACTACTCGGTCAAATCCCCCTTCCTTGTGGGAAGGGAGTGTTGGCCCCATCCTAAGCAGCTCACTTATTCTCTGATCTTATACTTTTTTTCTCAAATGGTTTCTCCTTTTCTCTGGGGATTCTGTGTTTGTACTTGGGCCTCATCTACTGATGGGTCATCAAGTATATAGGAGAAAGGAGGCTTTGGGGATTTACTGCCAAAAATAAGCCAAACATTTAATAGGGCTTTTGCTTACCAGAGCCTTGGTGTGAACAAAATGAATGAGGATTCCCTATGAGAACTCCAAGTTTGCACCCCTGACTATGGTTGAACTACCTAACATATTTCACTCAGTGCTAGTCCAGAGGAAGGGGGGGTCCTGGGTGCAGGTCAAGTGGCTATTCCTGCCAGGCAGACTTTCCAGCGTCCTGGGGGTGTTAAGCCACTCTCTCATTTTAGGTCAGATCACCAAAGGATGCCTTGGCTAAGGGACAGAGAGCTGATGTGCAGGGATGCCTTCATAGTCACTGTTCTATGACAGGTGCGGGGTAGTACCAGAACCATGAGATGGGAAAGAGGCTCTCCTTCACGTGGACTCCTCTGGACTCTGTACAGAAAAAATGGGTATTTTCCCCTTGTAAAAATTTTCTATCGTCTTCCATGGGTTAAAAATGGCCAGGCTCTTCAAGGCAAAGTAAAATAAGGCGTGACCTTGGTGGCACGACCTCCAAGGCAGGTCTCTTCTTCAGTTTCTAAGGACTCTCCCTTTGGGATGCCTTTTAATCCACTGGAAACAATTTGGATTGCAAAATTTAGCAGAAGACTGAGCTCTGGTAGCACTATGTGGCCTCAGTGGGATCTATCAGTTAGATCTCTTCTGCAGAAAACAGGGTTTTACTTCAGGACTCCGGCCTAAAGACCTCTTGCAGAGTATGTCTGCCCAAATGTGTCTGGCTAAAAATGGCCTTCTGACATATTAGGTGATAATTGCCCAAATAGGCTCCTCAGAATAAACCCAGATTGCTGCAGGAAACACAGGCCCTCCCTAACTAAGGAGGCACTGACTCTCTCCTCCTCACTGTTCCTCCTAAAGGATGTGAGGGTTTCTCCCTCATTCATTTCCTGGGTTAGTGGCTATAATTGGAACCAACTGTCTCTGATCAGTCTACCTCAGGATGGAGATGTTACAGAATATTCCCAGGCAGCTGCCAAAATTCCCTTTCTGTTGGGGCATGTTTTCTGTTTTCTCCGGCTGGACACAGACTGCCTAATTCCACTTGTTGTTGGAAAAACAAACCAACAAAAATCTGTGTCTGCTCATTTGTCCGCGGTGATAGGCTTTTGGGACCAGGAACAAACATTCTCTCTCCGCCTTCCAGCAGCCCTCTGCCTCTTCTGCCTTCTCCTCCCCGTTTCCGCAACACCCTGGATGCACCTACCTACACCACCCACCACAGACTCCCCCACGAGGGGGTCTCAGGTAAAAATGAACAATGGGAAACAAAATGACTTTTAACAAAGGATCCAGGTGGAATATAATTTGGTATTTAATCTAACTTAAGTTCATTGGTATCGCCCTCGCCCCGCAAGGACGACAAGGCGCCCTGGTTCGGATGCATCTTCTCTCTCTTCTCTCTCTTTATTTCCGCAAGTCTACACACTTATATACGCTTACATGACCAATCAGCGAGCAGGGTACAGGAGGGAGCGAATCAGGCTGTGCACCTAAACGAACAACTTCGCTAGCAACCAATGCTGTTTACTTCCTCTTTGGGCGTTCCGCTGAGTCTCACGAGGCAATCCTAACCTGGCAACTAGCCAGGCGCCATCTTTTAATGGCGGAGGCCGCCCTGGCCAGGGGCCTGCCTCCGACATCTCCCCCTTTTTTCTTTTATGGCAGGGATCGTGCCTGTCTTAGGTTGTCAGTGGCGGGGAATATCCTTACCCGTCATCAGACAGCAGATATCAATGATCTGCGTCCTGTCTTAGGTTGGTATATTTCCCCCACCAATCTTACCCATCATTGACTACCGATCCAGCATACTTAGCCACACTTGGGGGGGATGTTCCAGCCTTGATGGCTAACAAGGCCTGCACCATGGCTTGCTGTTGCTTATGTTGCTGTCGCCTCCAAATTTGCAGTTTCCTTACTAGCAGAATCAAGCCCACTACGAGGATTGTCATCAGACTAATTACGCTAGCCCATTGTTTCGTAAAGGTTAACACATCTTGCAATGTTTTGATTATCTCTGGGAGGGTTGCAAGCTCAACTCTGGTGTTATTTATCCTTGTTATGCCTAGTAGCAGGTGCTGAGTATAGTTTTGGAATTCTGCGGACTAATTCCCCCGCAAGTATTGGGAGAGCTGTCGGGAGACATTCTGTAAGTCACTCATATTAGTATAGGCTATGGGAGTTACACAAATTGCCGGAAGGGTACTATACATCCCAGTCCCAATAGGGCCCCCCACATGTCCACCTGTTCTTGAACCAAATCCACTCTCTGGTTGACTATCAGGATTCCTGCTTGCAGATGTGCATTGATCTGAGTCTGTGTTTGAAGGGCAGCCATCGTTCCTTCTGCAAGGGTGTTCACAGCTTCCGCAGTGGGTATAGTTGCAGCAAGCGAGACTGCTGCTGCCGTGGCAGCTGCTGTAGATATAGCCAATGCTGTCACAACGGCAGCTGTGATACCAAAATCTCTCTTCTTTCTGGATAGCACCACCGGTAACTTGTCCTCTGGAATGGAAACTGGGATAGGAACATGGGTAGGGATACGCATAATCACAGCCAGCTTGAAGGCCGTAACATTCCAGCACTGGGAAAGATAGCAATTCTTAGTGCAATTCAACGTATCATTCAGCTCGCTAGCATTTGTTATGAGGGAAAGGGAACGGTGGCCAGACGCATATGGGAGTGGGCTGATAAGTAATATTATTGGGACAAGACACATTAACTGTTGTCTCAAAGATACTAGAGTCATTTTGTTTATAAGAACAGTTGAGGAATTTGCCACCATTTAACATGGACACTGCTGAGATATCAGTACATGCTCCTAGCAAGTTACAGACCTGCCATGCATCAAAGGGAGAGGAGGGAATATGAGAGAAGAGTTAGTCACTGGTAAAGGATATAGCCATGCTTTAACCACTGCTCACAGCTCTCTGGCTTGAGTCTGCCACAGGAGGTGTAGCATCCCCAGAGTTATCATCAGCATCTTCAGCATCATGACTGGTGTTTGGAGGCAAGGCTGCACGCACCAGCCGCTCTGGGATCCAAATTGGAGCCTCCTTTTCCTGTGGAAGAACACATACAGACCCCCTACTCCATACTAACACTGGATCTGGTCCATTCCACTTTCCTGTGAGGATGTCCTTCCAAAGTACTAAAGGCTTAGGGGAAGCAGCAGCATCACTTGCATGTCTGTCTGCAGATGATTTACCCGTTTTGTCCAACGTTAAAAAATTCAAAATAAAGAGAATGGTGTTGAGCTTATCTTTAGGGGACCTGAAGGTGTCCCCTATTCCCCCTTTTTGTTTATAAAGGGCATTTTTTATTGTAAGATGCGCACGCTCCACAACACCCTGTCCTTGTGGGTTATAGGGTATTCCATGTATCGAGTCAATGTCAGGTTGTTGTAGGAGGGCTTTAAAGGGTTGTGGGCTATAGGCTGGACCATTATCTGTCTTTAATTGGTGTGGCTTTCCCCATGCCGCAAAAGCCTGTAGGCAATGGGCGATAACATCTCTGGATTTTCCCCCACCCCATGTACTGAGGCGAAAATTATTCCAGAGCAGGTATCTACAGAGACATGAACATATCTTAACTTTCCAAATTCTGAAACATGTGTGACATCCATTTGCCATATATGATTAGGTAACAAACCCTTAGGATTAACCCCCAAGGTCGGTGCAGGTAGTAAGATTATGCAATTTCTGCAGGAGACTACTATGTCCCGTGCCTGTGCTTTTGTTATGTTAAATTTGAGGCGAAGAGTCAAAACATCCTGTTTCTTCAAATCCTCCCCTAAATGGTCCCATTGAGGTTATGTTTAGCAAGCTTTCATCTAGGAACCATGGAGCTGCCTTTTCCACTGTATTCAAAAAGGCCCAAGCAGTTTTTGCTTTTAGTGGAGTTCCATTGGCTTTCAGCAGGTCTTCTAAAGACCCTTCCAACCGCACTTTAGATACTTCAGATCCCATTAAGAACACACAAACAGATGTGGACGTTAAAGACTCGCCGCTAAATTCCGCTCTAAGGCCGCCCCGCTTCTTATTGCGGACTTGCTAAATCCCGGCTCTAAGGCCGCCCCGCTTCTTACTGCAGACTCGCTAAATCCCGGCTCTAAGGCCGCCCCGCTTCTTATTGCGGACTTGTACAAGATTCCCACCACTTTGATCGTGGTCCCTTCCCCGCTTACCTGCGGTTTCAATAAGAAAATCCTGGCTCTATGGCCGCCCCGCTTCTTGTTGCGGTCTTGTACAAGTTTCCTACCACCTTTGTCGTGGTTTTACCCCGCTTACCTGCGGACTTCTCCCTTGCAAGGTTTTTCTATTTTTACTCCCCGCTTTACCGCGGAATTCCCACTTTTGAACGTGGCTAATGTCCCCGCTTACCTGCGGACCTTTACTCCCCGCTTTCCTGCGGATTACCTTGCAAGATTCCTTTATTTAGTTACCAGGTGCCGGCGCCATTTATTGCCCTCGCCCCGCAAGGACGACAAGACGCCCTGGTTCAGATGCATCTTCTCTTTTCTCTCTCTTTATTTCCGCAAGTCTACACACTTATATACGCTTACATGACCAATCAGTGAGCAGGGTACAGGAGGGAGCGAATCGGGCTGTGCACCTAAACGAACAACTTCACTAGCAACCAATGCTGTTTACTTCCTCTTTGGGCGTTCCGCTTAGTCTCACGAGGCAATCCTAACCTGGCAACTAGCCAGGCGCCATCTTTTAATGGCGGAGGCCGCCCTGGCCAGGGGCCTGCCTCCGACACATTGGTTTAAAGATTTTATTCATTTATTTGACAGAGAGAAATCACAAGTAGATGGAGAGGCAGGCAGAGAGAGAGAGAGAGGGAAGCAGGCTCTCTGCTGAGCAGAGAGCCCGATGCCGGACTCAATCCCAGGACCCTGAGATCATGACCTGAGCCGAAGGCAGCGGCTTAACCCACTGAGCCACCCAGGTGCCCCAAGTTCATTGGTTTAATGAAGATAGGTATGTCTTTAAAGTTATCAGTATTAAATGTGAAACTTTTATTCTACCAAGATTCACTGAAGGTCAAATAAGCTCATGTTATCTCTGTTGCAGTTTGTTAGCAAAAAGATGACTTAAAATCATGGATAATTGTCTGTCTTTAAGTTTTCATAGGTAATTGTTATGGTAGCTTTCAAAGTCTTTGGTAACCTGGAACTTTAAAATAAAGTTTTGCTTGGATGATAAGTAAGATTAAATTCACTGGACATTTGGGTCTTTTCCAAATAGGATAAAGTGCTAAAGCATTGATTACTGGACATAGGTTTGTGCTTTTTTTTTTTTTTTAATTTATTAGACAAAGAGAGAAAGAGCGAGCACAGGCAGACAGAATGGCAGGCAGAGGCAGAGGGAAAAGCAGGCTCCCTGCCGAGCAAGGAGCCCAATGTGGGACTCGATCCCAGGACGCTGGGATCATGACCTGAGCCGAAGGCAGCTGCCCAACCAACTGAGCCACCCAGGCGTCCCAGGTTTGTGCTTTTGACTTATTATTGCAAAGACACTAAAGATATTTGGGGTTGTTGGTAAACCTGCTTTTGTGCTTAAATAGTTCGTAAATTCGCCACCTAAAGAGTTCAGGTGTAACAGTTCACAGTTGGTTACTACTTAGTTTTCACTGGAGACTTAAGTTTCTAAGAGTTAAAATTCTGCTAAAGGGAATTAAGGCTGATGGAAATAAGGGAAGCAACTGTGTATGGAGAAAAGTGGGAGATATGTAAGAAAGATATAAGGAATGGGAGTGCATTTTTGTTGAAGGTAAAAAAAGGTAATTTTGCCCTAAATGCGATAGTTGTCTGGAAAGAAATGGCTTGGGATGAATGTAAACCTGAATGCAAAGGAAATTTGTAGAAGGTTTGGGAAGGGAATCTTTGGAAAGGAATTTTAGGTGTGATCAGGATGGACAAAGATTGAAGTTAATGGATTTTTTAAAGCACATTGCTATAAGACTGAGAGTCTGCTTTCTCTAGATTAAAAAGACAAAGTTTTCCTGAACTGTTGGTCTGTTCTTGATAAGAAAATGTAAAAAAAAGTTGTTTTCCTCTTTTCTTTCTCCAGAAAACCCAGTTTCTATGTTTTGCCTTTATTAGGTCTTTAATAATCCCTAATCCTATTTAGTCATGTGCTTTAAAACTTTCTAAGGTTTTGGGGTGCCTGGGTGGCTCAGTCGGTTGGTTGAATGTGTCTGTCTTTGGGTCAGGTCATGGTGTTAAAGAATTTTGTTTCTCTAGTGCCCATGGTTCTTGGTCACAGCACTTTGAACAATGAAGGGGTAGAGCAGATGAAGAGTGGTAGGCAGCAAAGCAAAGTTTACTGATGATACATTAGCCACCAAGGAAATTCAAATCAAAACCACATTGACATACCACCTCACACCAGTTAGAATGGCCAAAATTAACAAGGCAAGAAACAACAAATGTTGGAGAGGATGTGGAGAAAGGGGAACCCTCTTACACTGTTGGTGGGAATGCAACTTGGTGCAGCCAAGTTTGGAGAAGAGTGTGGAGACTCCTCAAAAAATTAAAAATATAGCTGCCCCATGACCCGGCAATTGCACTACTGGTTATTTATCCCAAAGATACAGATGTAGAGAAAAAAGGGCCATATGTATGCCAATGTTCATAGCAGCAATGGCCACAATCACCAAACTGTGGTAAGAGCAGAGATGCCCTGCAACAGATGAATGGATAAAGATGCGGTCCATATATGCAATGGAATATTACTCAGCTATCTGAAATGATGAATACCCAACTTTTACATCAACATTGCTGGGACTGGAGGAGATGATGCTGAGTGAAATAAGTCAAGCAGAGAAAGTCAATTATCATACGGTTTTGCTTACTTGTGGAACATAAAGAATAACATGGAGGACATTAGGAGAAGGAAAGGAAAAGCGAAAGGTGGGAAACTGGAGGGGGAGATGAACCATGAGAGACTATGGACTCTGAGAAACAAACTGAGGGTTTTAGACGGGAGGGGGGGTAAATGGATGGGTGAGCCTGGTGACGGGTATTAAGGAGGGCACGGATTGCCTGGAGCCCTGGGTGTTATATGCAAACAATGAATCTGGCAACACTATGTCAAAAACTAATGATGTATTGTATGGTGACTAACATAACACAATGAAAAAAAATTTTTTTGTTGATTTATATAAAAGCTTACTGATGATAGACATTGAGGAGGGCACAAGATGTAATGAGCACTGTGTATTGTATAAGACTGATGAATCACTGACCTCTACCTCAGAAACCAATAATACATTATATGCTAATTGAAATTAAATTTACTTTAAAAAAATTTACTTTAAAAAAAAAAAAAGTGAAGTTTATTGAGTGAAAGTATAAAGCTCCCAAAGGAGGAGACGTGAGAGGGGTGCTGATTTCCTATTACGTCCAGGGGTTTTATGGGCTCTTTGCCACGGCCTGCTTTAATCTGATTAATCCCCATGTGTCTGTCACCCAATCAGGTTTTTGTCTACGTGGGAATGTCTACCTTTCCAGGGTGGTGTAAGATCCCCTTAAGGGTGGTTTCCTCTTGGTGGTGGAGGGGGGCTTGTCTCTGCCTGCCTTTCTTCAGATTGGCCTTCATTCCTGGAATTGAGCTAGGCCTCGGGCTCCCTGTTCAGTAGGGAGTTGGCTTTCCTCTCCCACTGCCTCCCCCATGTGCATGCCTGCCCATGAATACATGCTCCCTCTCTCTCAAACAAATAAATAAAATCTTAAAAAAAAAAATCTTTCTAAATTTTAACAAACTTCCCCAAGATTTAAATTATAAATGAAGTCTTGTTGACTAATTAGGCTTGTTTATTTGGTATGTTGCCTTCCGGTATAAGGTCATCATCACCCAATATTTTGATTATTGAAGTGTAATGTGTCTTAGAAATACCTTAATTTCCTTGTCAATTGTATCATAATGACCTCAGATACAAAGTCCATTTCTGAGTTCTTGTTATTTATAATTGTTCTTACTTCTTGCAAAATCTCATCTTCAAGGAGATGACTGAAAGGAATTTTAGGATAAATATAGGGATTCAATATCTTTAAGATCATAAAACTAAAATGCATAAGAATTTCCAAAACTAAATGCTGCATTCAAAAAGAATGAGAATTAGTAACATGGGACTAAATGAACTAAAAAGATTATTATAGCTTTGTGACTCTTGCTTGAAACATTGCTGGATCTTTAATGTTCGCTCTTGCAGATTAAGGAAACTTTCTCTTAAGATATCTATGACTTGGGGCGCCTGGGTGGCTCAGTGGGTTAAACTTCTGCCTTCGGCTCAGGTGATGATCTCAGGGTCCTGGGATCGAGCCCCGCATCAGGCTCTCTGTTCAGCACGGAGCCTCTTCCATTCCTCTCTCTGTGCCTGCCTCTCTGCCTACTTGTGATCTCTGTCTGTGAGATAAATAAAATGTTTAAGGAAAAAAAAAAGAGATCTATGACTTGTAGAAATATGATAAAGTATTCCTTTTTGAACAAATTCAATCATTTAACTTTTCTCTCTACCTGAACCCTCTGAAATTTAAAAAGTCTCAGTAAGTATTCTTTCTTCCATGGCAATCAGTCATTTACATAAGTTCAGTCAATAATAATCTGTTCTCCCTGTAACAGGATATCCTTGTAAACATTGGTTATTTTTCCAAGGGTTTGACTGAAATGTCATATTTGAGAGAGACATGAATAGATTCAGATATGACCAGACAGCTTTAGGGAACTACGGTTGACTTTATGAAACATGGAGCCATAAATCTCCTTAGAGATGTTGGCCTGATCCCTTGCCTACAGAGCTCCTGGCAGACTCACCAGGTGAGCAAAGAATGTCACTTCCTGGCAGGTATAGGAACATCAGGATATACTGGGGACTTTGTGAAGAATTTCCCCAAACCTACAGGTATTGCAGGCATGTCTGATGGCAAGTACTTGGCTTTGCTTCTGGCCTAGAGACTCCACTAGAAGTTCAATCTAGATTCCTTATAAAAGTTCCAGCAAAGCAGACTTTATTTATTTATTTATTTATTGCAAAGCAGACTTTAAAAGAGCTACAGGGCTGGGGCCCCTGGGTGGCTCCGTTAAGCCTCTGCCTTCAGCTAAGTCATGATCCCAGTTTCAATGAATAAGGAGTCTGCTTCCTCCTCTGCCCCTCCCTCTGCTCATGTTCTCCCTTTCTCTCTTTGCCTCTCTCAAATAAATAAATAAAATAAGATAAAAACAAATCTATATGGCCAATTGCTCTTCTTGTTCAGCTTATGGATTAGGCCAGGTTTGTTTAAACTGGACTTGTTTTGCATGCAAATCAGTCCTGATTTGACTATCTCTGATTAAACATGAATAAATTTATGTTTCAATAACCCACCTTTGTGGATGTTAAATTCCAGTTCTGATTGTCTTTAAATGTTTGTTTTTGCCTGAACTAGACAACTTGAGGTCAGCTTCAAAAAAATTGCCCCAAAACTCTGTATAGAGAGTTTTTGTGCCTATTGCTCTATGGGCATTCAAGAGGATCCCTCAGCCTCCTTCAAGGGCCCTCCCACTTATTTATGTGAAACAATTAAAGATCTCTGGTTCTTAATAAGGGCATGTAATCCCCTTATTAGGTAACCCATATGATAAATTTAACCATTTTATGGACTATAATCTAGGTCACCTAGGCCTTTAAATGTACTACCTTCACACCTGAGATTATCAGTTTAACTCTAGGGATGCCCTTGACTCTTACACGGATTCACAGGATCAGATAATATGTTTTAAATGTTTTCCTTTAACATATTATCTTCCCCAAAAGGCCACAAGTTCTCCCCATTTCACTAACTTAAATGACCAATCAGAGAGGCAAAATAAACTTTTCCATCCAATTAGCTGTTAGCACCCTACTAGATGCTGGTGAATAGAGACTTGTCCTACCCGCCTCCTGATTACGACAACAATGTCATCCTCATGTCTGAAGGAGGAACCATAGCTTTTGCCTCCACCATCCAAGGAATTCCAGGCACGACAACAGGTTTACAATGGAAATAACTGAAACAGTTTGTATCTTCTTAGTTGAGCCTTAAATGACACCTCACAGATGTTAGATGTACTCAATGCAGAATTAAGTCAAGCCAGAGTGGGGCTTCTCCAGAACTGGGCGGCTACTGACTATCTACTACTGCTACATCATTTGGGGTGTGAGGAGGTTCCTCCCATGTGTTGTTTTAACATTACAGGTAACTCCTACAACGTGTCCCATTTCATAGAGGACATTTGGGATCAAGTGAGTAAAATACGGATGCCCATTGGTCTATTTAACAAACTTGGTGATTGGGGATCCTTATCTAAGGGCTATGATCATAATTTTGAGCCTACTACTTACTTTATGCACATCCTTTTGCATGTGGTGATGCATGTACCATTTACTGTCCATCACGACCCCTAGAGCCACACTGCAGGCCACTGGACCTACCTGTAAATAGATTCTAACTGCCACACAGCCGGCAGCCTCATTCAGTGGGAAGCAGCCAGAGAGGTTGTCCCATTCCCTAAGGGCAGTTAGAGTTATTACTGCAAAGGGGAGGAATGAGTAAGGGACAGGCCCGAGAGAGATAGGTGGGGGCTACATGCTCAGGCTTACAGAAATCCCAGAAATGCCGAGGATTAATGAAACCAGAAGTAAGGGAACATAACCAGACCACCTGGTTTGTCTTAAATATCAGAGATAAGATATTTGAGGGAGAAGTAACTGTGGCAATATCTTGGTGGTAACAAGAAGATTTAAGTTCCTTGGTCAGATTTCTATAAAAACCTGACCATAAAAGCCCTCTGTGGCAACCCACTGGAGACCTCTCTCCCTCTAGAGAGCTTTCTTTCTGTTCTCACCTTCTCTTAATAAATGACTTCACCCTTTTGTTTCTGTGAGATTCATTCTTTGGTTCTGCCAGACAAGAACCCTCTAACCCTGTAACAATATCAAAAGCATCCTTAGGAAGTCATTGACAGGCATGCTCTAGAATTTACTATTAATCCATTCAGGTCTATTGCCCTATCATGCTCTTTTCCCTTAACATGTGTTATTTTCTTATAAAACTTACTACTTACTACTTGATTTTAAAAAATAACATTTTTACAGAGATAGAATTCATGTATTATACAATTCATCTATTTAAAAGGTATTATACACTGGTTTTTAGTATGTTCACAGAGTTGTGCAACCAGTACCACAATCTAATTTTAGAACATTTTAATCACCCTCAAAAGAAACTCTGTACCCATTAGCAATCACTCCTCATTACCCCCTTTCCCTAGACTGGCAATGACCATCTGTTTTTCTGTCTCTGTGCATCTTTGTATTCTAGACATTTCAGAAGAATGGAATCATACAATATGTGGTCATTTGTGACTGTCTTATTTCATTTCATATAATGTTTTCAAGGTTAATGCATGTATGTTGGCATGTATCAGTAATTCATTTCTTTTATTGCTAAATAATATTTCATTGTATAAATCTATTCATTAGTGCATGGACATTTTGCTACCTGAATAAATGTTTATTTTGTTTCCCACACTAAAATATGAATTTAATGTGCCTAAGAACATTTTTTTTTACCACTTACTTTATGCCTAGAATCTTGCCCAGCATTGGAAATGTAATGAGATCAATACATTAGATGAATGATTTAATCATTCATTCACCTAACCAACATTTGCTTAGCGCTACGCCCCCCATTTGTGTTCAACATTGGGATCTGTTTTCAAGAATCTCATAATTTTATTAAGTATCACCTGTGCAAACAAGTACGTAAAAGAAAATGGATTTTAATAAAGGGTATAAACAAAGCCTAGTGCGTAGACAAAAGGTTCAGGTTTGCTTGAGAGACTCAGCAAGGACTTCCTAGCAAAGACAGAAGGTTGCCAGAGTGAACCATCAACCAGGACGGTATTTAGGCAACGTCGGGAGCCTAACCTGGAATGGAAAAGTAGCAGTGCTGGAACTCTCGTGCAGTGGGGAGGCATCCTACAGAGGATGAACTGGACCCGCAGGCAATGTTCAAATCAGAAATAATTCTATACACTCAAAGGATTCAGGATTCTTTTTCCAGAGCCAGATGGTGGCATCTGAGGATAGGCTGTATACGTGAAACAGTGGGAGAAAGGAAGACTGGAAAAATTTAAAAACCAGACACATGTTCTTTCCATTAGAAAGCAGGTTTAAAATGTTCTGGCTTTTGGTGATGGGAATCCACTGCACAATGCCGAGCAGCACGTGCGGGAAAGTTACTCCGGGGGCAGCGGGAAGCGAGGCGGGCAGGCAGCCGGCTAAGAAGGGAGTGGCAGTCAGGATCGCTTCCTCGCTCTCCTCGGCATCCCGACACTCGCAGGCAGTAACCGAGGGGCAACATGTGCAGACGTGTCGGAAACTCGGGCACCCCCGGAGCAGGCGGTGAGGGAGGCTGGAGCGGGCTCTGGGTCTGCCTCCCGCGCTGGGAGAGACTCTGCCGTCCGTCCGGGGGCGGTCTGGGGGAAACACAGCCTCCTCACTCTTCCTGCTGATGCAATCTGCGAGAGAGCCCGCGATCTCGGCCGCGGGAGGGCCCGGCTGCAGTCCCGCCCGCCACGTGTCGCCGCCACCCCGCGCGCTGCCCCGGGCATCCGTTCCCGCCGCCGCCGCCGCGCGCTCCACCCGCCCGCGCACCCCGCCCGCGCCTAGGACGCAGCCGGCTCGCCCTCCGCGCGGTCGCAGTGGTCCCCACGGCCCACGGAACCATGAAGGTAACTGCTTCCGATTGGGGCTGTGTTTTACAAAAACGCGTGTGTGCACTGAGCCTGCGAGTCCCCAGAGACCCGCAGTTGGCAGAAAGGGGACGGAAGAAAGACCACCGTGGTGTGTTTCCGCGCAAACGGGCTCGGTACCTTCTTTGTCCGTCCTCGCGGGTCGGGACCTTCCATTCTTTCCTTTTCAAACTTGCTCACAGGATGTGCCTCCTCAGGCTTTTTCACCGGGGCAGGGGTGAGCGGAGATGAAAGGCGGCTCGCAGCTCCCTCCCCTACCTGTTTCGAAGTTTGGAGAGGAAGAGGAAGCTTCTTTCAATGGGCAAGATGCACAGGAGGTGGGGGTTCGGGGGACGAGGTCTTGGGGTGTTTGTGGCGGCAAAGAGGGGTTTCCTGGAGGGTGTCTGTGATGAAGGAGGGAGGTGCCGAGCCAGGGGATGAGGGTGGGACAAGGGAAGGAAAGCTGCCTCATCGCTATATTAAAAGCAGAAGCCTTGTCTTTTGCTTGTGGAAATACAAGCTTCTACGAGCTACAAATCATATTAGCCTAAGGTCATTCTTTTATTAAACTGAGTGAGCAGTCCTAATGGTTTTCATTCTTATGCTAATCAAGGGTAATTAGCCTAGCTGCCTATTCTGATGGTTTGGGTGTAGGAAATACACCGGTGTCTTCCTGTTCATACACCTTGGAAAACTGCAATGACGTTAAAAACTGAAGACCAGCTCCCCCCCCCCCCTTTTTTTAAAGGAAAGTAAAGGATGAGCTGGGAGCCCTACCATCTAACTATCTTGGGAGGGGGCGCCTGGGCGGCTCAGGTCCCGATCCCCGGATGTTGGGATGGAGGACCGTGTGGGGTGAATGAATAAAAATGTCTTGGGAGGAAGAGATATGCAACCTGAACTTTTAGGAGAAATAAACCCACGTTTCCAGGTTTTGAAGGAGAAAGATTGAAGTAATCGTTCTCAACTGCACTTTCCTATCCATCCCCATTCACAATTCCACTTACAAGAAATAATATGTAAATGATGCCTCTCTCACCAAACAAAAATTTCTGCTAAGATTAATGGGGAACTGAGTGGAAACACTGTTTTTCGTTGAGATGAGATCATGCAAATGTGCTGTGGTGAAAAATTTAGCAGCCTTTCCTTACATAGTCAGATATTTTACTTCTGTCCTGCTCATTCCTGTCTAATTTCAACTGAAGAATACACTCTGGTCACATACAGGGTAGTGAGTAAAAGGAGAAAATTATGAGAATAAACACTCTTGTTTTTCCAGGTTTCCCTGTGCTATGTGGAGTTGTAGTTGATTATGCATTTTTGTAAATTCATGCCTGCCTTAATGTGAGTCCCAAAACCCCTTTTACAAGGTACTTTTTTTTTTTAACAAGGTACTTTTAACACAGGAAGTAGAAGATATATATCTTCAAGTAGTCTCATATCTCTTTTCTGATATTTCACTGAGATTGGGAATGAAAAGATTGTTTTCTAGGCATGATCTAAGAAGTACATGACGTTCCTTTAAGTTCGTTGTTGTTATGACAAACACTTTTCTACTTTCCTTTCACCTATTATTATTTTTTTAGATGTTATTTGCACTTGGCACCAAAATAGGCTCTGTCCTTCGCACATTTTCCAGACGTGGCTCCCTTCCCTGGGAGCATATATTTTAAGATGGACACATAAAGCATGGGCCACTGAATAAGAAAATTAGCATATACATTGAATAGAATGTGTATAAGAATAGTAAGTACATGTTATGATTGACTAAATTAATGTGGAGAATGAAGAGCCATATTTCTGAAGGGATAAAGACAAGAGAAGTCATTGTCAAGGATGTATAGTTAAGTGAAGGAAGTGAGAGGGCTTGACAGGCAGCGAGGGTAGAGAAGGCTGTTTGTGTGTGTGCAGAGGGCAGGGTATGGGGCCTGGCAGGGAGAGGGGTTTACTTTTCAGACACAGGATGTGGCCCCTCAGGCAAGGCTCAGGGATGCATGGCTAGTGCAGGAGGCATAACAAAAGGGCACTAGTAGAAACAGGTGCTGAGAAAAAAGGAAAAAGGGAGGGGAAAAAAAGACAAGAATTTAATTTGAACTTATATTTCATTTAGTGAGTTTCCATAATAGTCCATTTCATTTGATTTTAGAAGTACGGAAAGGAAAGAAAGAAAAATTTCCATTTGTATGCAAGAATTTCTTCTGCTTATTGAACCCTGAAAAGGTCTCGTGATTTGAAATGGGTTTAAAACCTTATGAAACTTGAAAATAGTCATTTGATAATTATAGAGATTTATGCGAAGAATGAAAAACAAGTTGTGGTTTTCTTCAGTAGTTGTGTTGCAAGGGCCTGTTTAGCCTGAGCAGCTCCATCCTGACCCTGCCCCCCACCCCCCCCAGGCCATCTCTTGCAGAGAACTTACTTAAAAAAACTAGTCCTGGAAACCAGTCCCAGGTAACAAAGCCCAAATACAAGGGCGGGTCAGACCAGGTGGAGGTATTCAATCAGTGAGGGTGCATTGTTTTCATAAATTTCACAAATTGTTCAACAATTTCACAAATTGTTTTCATAACTTTAGATTTTATTCCTTATTTCAGGTCAAAACTTTGAGTTATATAGGGGATGAGCAGTAACTGTCCCTCTACCCTTCTAGGTTCTTAGCTGAGACCCCCTTGTAATAAAACACAGACTAACAGGAGAAAAACGAACAAACATTTAATAACATGTGTACCTTCTATATACATCTAGGAAAAGTAACTTCCCAAAATGGCCCAAGCTACCATCTTAAATATCATCTTCAGCTAAAGACAAAGGAAAGAGGTTGGAGGTGTGGTGAGAGGGGGAGCCAGGCTTGTAAGTTTTCAGGCAAAGCTGAGTAAGTAAGGAATGGCTGCAGATTTATATCAGTACCTTCTCCATTGATGTGTTTTGACATTTAGTTATCCTTCTCTTCAGAGAAGACATACCCTGTACAGGAGTGGGAGTCTCCCCGAAAAGTGGACGTTTCCTTTACAAATGTAGATTTCCTTCAAATTCCACTTTGTTTTCAGAGATTGCCCTGTGTCTGACACTTCTCAAAAATAACCAGTCCAAGATAATTATTATGCCAAAGAGGCATATTTTTGGCATGGCATATTCTACTCCCCTTAAGCTTCTTATTTCTAATATTAAGATTCAAACCAGTGAAGTGAAGAGTTCGATAGTAGTGTTATTAACCTGAGAAGCCTGGGCTTGGGAGTAACAGTTTCTGTGCATCAATGAAAACTTGTTTCTAAACTGCCCATCTTTAGTGTTTGGGTTGGTCATATCTTTTGAGGTTTCATGTTGTCTGCTTCTTCAAATGACCTCTTCTCAGTGGGTGTAGGAAGATGGAAATTAAGAGCTTTCTTTTTTTCCCTTTAGGCTTGGCAACCACAATTCCTATAAATGACAGGTGCCACCGTAGGAAAACCCAGTGGAATGTTCATCCTTCTGCCTAAGCGGATTTGGTTATCATATGATGGAGAGAATCTAGGACCTTCTATGATAGACATTATTATCTGAGGCATCGTCTACTTTCTGTATAGTACTATAATTCTTGCTGAGCACAGGAGGAAACTGTCTGGTCTGCTCACTTTCCAGTTGTAAATGTGGGCAGTGTGTGTGTAACTTTATTCCCTCAACAGTTGTCCAAATGCTTTAAACACTGATGGGCTTTCCAAGCCTCTGTAGCCCATTTAGTAATGCATGTCTGTGTCCTTTCCGCTAATGCCTCTGACCTTGCATTTTGCTTAAATCAACTGAGATATAAATGTGAGGCACAACTCAAGGTTTTTAAGTGTTTCAAAATGAAGCATTTGGGATGCTCTGATTTACAAATATGACTTTGCAAATATCTGCAAACCTTTTAATCCTAAAATCTGGTCGGGTTCACCCCAGCAATGGTGAATGCAGAGCCAAAAGCAGAATCTATAACATCAGATTCAAGTGCCGATTGGACCTAGGCTTCTGATTAGTCCTCTCAAATCCACAAGCTGAAGAATATTACCTCTAGAAATTGAGCATTTTTATTTTATTTTAATTTAAGATTTTATTTATTTATTTGACAGACAGAGATTACAAGTAGGCAGAGAGGCAGATAGAGAGGAGGAGGCAGGCTCCCCACTGAGCAGAGAGGCCAAGGGGTGGGTGGGGGCTCCATCCCAGGACCCATTGATCATGATCTGAGCGGAAGGCAGAGACTTTAACCCCCTGAGCCACCCAGGCACCCTGAACATTTTTATTTTAAAGATAATTTAGAAATCAGATCACCATATTAATACAGCATAGCCCATCACATAAATGTTTTTCTCTTGTCATACTGGCTGTGCTTTTTTTGTGAGAGAAGCTATTTTGCAAAAACACTTCTTGTGTTTGGTGATTACTGGGAGAGAGAAAATCTTAAAAAGATATTCATGCTTCCCAACAATACAGGAAAAAAGTCAAAGAGAGAGAAAAGGGAAGACAAGTAAAAAAATAAAAATAGAGGAAATTTTAGTACCACAAGCAATAATCCAGGGAGTACTGGAAAACACATGATTCTTTGTCATTGAAAAATTGCCAAATACTTATGAAATCCAGCTAGTTGCCTTAACACTTGTCATGTCGTTCATCTGAAAAGAACCAGTTTATTAGATCTTTATTTTGATAGGTAGATCTGAAAATTTGATCAACTACATTTATAGTCTATCCTAATCCAAGAAATGCTTTTACTATTTTAACTGTAGATGGTTATTTGTCTTAGGAAGCACTAAGAAGCCTAGGATGTAATTAGAACATTCAAATTCTGTCTGACTCCCCGTTAGTCTAGACAGAAGGAGCACCTGTTGGGATGTTCTAGGCCAAACATGCCACAGATATCTCTTCCATGACCAGAAAGCTCTCCACACAGTTTGAGCATGAGGACAAGGATGGATTTGCACAGGGTGATCGCTGAGCAGCTGTTAGCATTCACCACCACTACAGTAAAGGATGATTTTGCCTAGTACATTTTATTGTAGCTGATTCAGATTCACAGTTATATTGTTTTGATTTTAGCACTAGATATTAATTCAGGAATCTGAAATCACAGTAAATGTGAATTTGAACTTTGAAGATAAAAAGTAGAGTTAAAATGGAGCTATAGAATTTATGGTGGAAGCATAATGCATCCCTCTGGGATTCCATGGTTTTCAACGCTGTGAATGTTATGTCTACTTGCAAGCTTAGTGCTGGCGTTTATAGAAGAAATGCATCCACGCTTGAAGAAGGACTTCTTTGCTTAAGTAAGATAATGATGCTTAGTATTTCTAAATGCCATAGAAATTATATAACATTGAATTGTAACCTCAGAACATTTCTGTTTTGCATTGCAACTATTATTAACCTCATTTTACAGACAAGAAAAATAAAGATCAGAATACTAGAATCGCTTAAGATCACAAAGAGCAGGGGTGCCTGGGTGGCTCCTGCCTTTGGCTCAGGTCGTGATCCCGGAGTCCTGGGATAGAGTCCCCTGTCCCGTGTCTGGCTCTGCGGGGAGTCTGCTTCTCCCTCTGACCTTTTCCCCTCTCATGCTCTCTCTCACTCTCTCTCTCTCTCAAATAAACAAATACAGTCTTTTAAAAAAATCACAAATAGCAGAGCACAATAGAAACTAGATATTTTGAGTCCCAGTCCAGCATGCTATCCACTTCTAGGATCTCTTGGGTCTGATAGCATGTTGGAAATCTTATGAAAAGTATAAACAATCTCTCCAGCAAAACATACAAATTGCACATAGGCATACAATTTTGAATCTCGGTTATTTGTTATTGAACCAGGACAGTGGAGTCCATGTAGCATGGGAAATTGAGGGAGAATACTGAAATGATCTAGTTATTTAGAGCACTAAAGACCTATTGGCTCTTGCCTCTGTAGTCAGCTGAAGTATGAGTATATATACATATGTCTGTGTGTGTGTGTGTGTGTGTGTGTGTGTATGCATTTATACATATAAACACCATCCTTTGAATACTGAAAAACCCCAAATAATCATCTGCCTATGACTCAAACAGAAAGGCAGTTTCCTTGTTTTTTAGAGGCATGTGAGCTATCAGTTTCTTATGTTTTATTTCATAAAAGATCTAAGGTGTATAGTGTAGGAAAGGAATACAAATTTTTTCCAATACCCTCTTAGGTTCTGTACCTGGGGGCATGCAAATTAGACTAACAAAAGATAGATTAACAAGAGAGGAACAAGTTTATGAGCTCCTGTAGCATACATGCACATGAGAGAAATTCAGTGATGAGTAACTCAAAAGGGTGGTTAGGACTTGCACTTATACAGCATCTTAATGAAGAATGATAAACTTGTAGAAAAGTAACATGGATAGGGGCATAGGTTTTAGGCTTCCAAGTGCATCAAACTGGGGGCAGTTGAATACCTTGGGGGAATCCAAGGAAGTCAGGATTGTTTGTGCAGGTCCATCTCACTGCTGACTTTCTGTCTTAATGCTGTAAAATTTTCTCAGAAGTATCTGCTTTTAGTCAGAGAAGGGAAGCTCCAGGAAGGCTTTTTTTCTGCATCTCTTGGATCTCAATTGCTGTTAGCTCAAGATAATCCTTATGTCAAAGGGGCATATTTTGATCTCTATAGTATTCATAGAATAGGACTTGACTTATAGAATCTGGATCCAAATAGCTTTGGTCGCAATCTAGTTTTGAAGTGTGTGCATGGTTGTTTGGTTAAACAGGGTTAATACATAATTTTTTAGTAGAGTTTAATAGTTTTGGGTGCCTTGTTTTCCTATTTCTTAGATATAATTCCCTACCTGTTAGTGCCTGTCAAAGGGGCAGGCCTACAAGTCCATGTTCCTACCAGGTGACCCCACCTCAGCCACAAGCTGATTGTAGGAAGGGTGTATATTTGACCCAGTGTCAACCATCTCTTACTTCTTATTCTCTCATCTCCCCCCATTCAATGATATCCTACCCTGTGGATTCTCTTTTCTCTATATCTATATGTTTTCTCTTTCCCATTGCTAATGGATTGATTTATGCTCTCGTTACTTCTTGCTTGAGTTATTTCTGGCTTCTCAACTGGTCTCAAGCTAATTTTCCTATGGCACTCTTTTAATTATGTCATTTGTTCTCTCAGAATACCTCTATGACTTGCCTATTGTCTACTGAATTTAGCTTCTAATCTGTTCTCCCATCACTTTGCCATCTGTGCACTCCTTTATTCATAATGGGGGATTTGCTGTAGCTCAGAATGAGCTCTTACATTTCCACATATTCCTTCCTAACCCCTCTCTCCCCATTTATGCCTCTCCCCGTCTGTTCCCTCCGGTGCGCCCCTCCCTATGTGGCTCACTCCCCAGGCACTTTTTGAGAACGGTGACCATTTTCCTAGGGAAATGAACATGAATGGAAGGTAAAAAGGTAAGAGTAGGGCCACATTTTGAAGTTAGGATATCTGATATCATACATACACTGATCACACCCTGCAGTCTCTCTGCACTCACCCTTCCTCTCCTCTGGCCTGAATCTTGCCCCATTGTTGCTGCTTTACAGGTAGTAGCTGAGTTAAATCATCTATGACTTCTAGCCTTCATAGGTCAGATTAATTGTAGTTTTTACCTCTTCCTTTTCAAAAAGCAGCTGCATCTTTCCATATCTGGATTTGTTTGGAGTCAAGCTTTAACTGACTCCCAAAAGATAAAGGTCTATAAACACATAGAGAACAGTAAGTATTTACGTGTTTTAATGCCTTTTGCCACTCCTTTTTTACAGAATGTCAGTGGTGAAACTGTGTAGATTGCAAATAGACTGTCAGTGTAAACAGACTATAAATATTTCTGGGAAAATGAATAACAGTACGAACTGAAGACCACAAAATTCCTAACAAATAAACCCAGCAATGCCACTCGGCTAAATCACTAGTTTTCATATTTCAGCAGTTTGTAATGGGAAACTCCCCTGTCATATCCCAAGGAACTGACTTCGAATATAGAAGAGAGTCATGTGTCTGGGAAGGTTAACCAATTCCAATACTGTTTAACATGTTCTTTTTTGTTGTTGCGAACAATGCAGTTCTTAAGCAATCTAATTAATGCATACACTGACAAACAAATCCAACAAAAGAGGCACTTAGAGGCAGTGTTCATTGAATACTGGAATTTTGAAAGAAAAAAATCTATTAGGTCATGTTCAGCATTTACTTCTGCCAAAGAAGGATTGTTCTTTCAAGTTTATTTTTCCAGCTTTCAATTCTATTCCACTTAAATACCAGGACTTTTCAAATCTTCTGTGGACAGTTCTCCTGCCTAGTGTATTCGCTGTGTAAAGTTTCCTGATAATTAACTTATTTCTTTTTCCTTTTGGTTATACTCATCCACCATTTATGCTTGGCTCTGCTGACTCATTTGCCACGAGTCTTTATGCTTTTTAAAAAAATATCATATAACATTATGTATGCTTTCATTGCTTGGTTTTAAGATACAGCGTCATTTTTTAAAAAAGATTTATGCATTTGAGAGAGAGAGAGAGTGTGAGTGAGTGCACCTGGTGGGGAGGGAGGGGCAGAGCCTGATGTTAGGCTTGATCTCATGACCCTGAGATCATGACCTGAGCCAAAACAGAGTTGGATGCCCAACTGACTAAGCCACCCAGGTGCCCCATAAAGTCCAATGTTATTAACTAAACTGGCATTTCTTTTCAGTAACATTAGTTAGGAATGTCAGTCATTCCGTGAATATGTAGATGAAGGGCGTCAGTGAGTTTTATGTGCGTTAATAATTTCATGCCTCTTAACATTAATGTCTTCAGTGTGGGTCAACCAGGCTCCTTCTTTCCTCTTGACCAATGTTCCGAGAACATTATTTACAGTAACCCATTAGTCTACCACTTTCTGTTAAAAGACAACATAGAAACTGGGATTGAGCGGTCATTTGCAACCATATGAACTTAATTATATAAGATAATTTTTAGTATGAAATTATGAGTTATTATTAACCCACTTATTTTTTAAAATAAATAAAATAATTAATGTTTAAAACATTATTTGTAGCCACCTGGGTGGCTCAGTGGGTTAAGTCTCTGCCTTCAGCTCAGGTCATGATCCCAGGGTCCTGGGATAAATAAAAAATAAATAAATAAATAAAATATTATTTGTAATATTTAATATTTGAAATAATACAGCTTAGAGATCATTCTTTGTCTATAGGATCACACAATTGGTATCTTAAATTCAAGTAAAATTTATTACATATGGTAACTGATATATAATGTTACATTTATTTCTTATTTATCTATTTAGTTGACAACATATATGAACAAGAGCAAAAAAAAATTTTTTTTTAAGATTTTATGTATTTATTTGACAGAGAGGGATCACAAGTAGGCAGAGAGGCAGGCAGAGAGAGGGTGGGAAGTAGGCTCCCCGCTGAGCAGAGAGCCTGATGTGGGGCTCGATCCCAGGACCCTGAGATCATGACCTGAGCCAAAGGCAGAGGCTTTAACCCACTGAGCCACCCAGGCACCCCGACAGCAAAAATTTTTTAAAAAGAATTGATATCCTTTTCAACCCTATATTAGTTTAATTTAACTTAAATTATCTATTTAAATGATCTATTTAAGCTAAGTTAAACTGTATAAACTGCTTTAGGATTGAAATATTTGGTTAATATGTTAATATATTTATATGATATATTTTAGGATATATTTGGTTAGGATATATTTTGGATATATATGGTTAATATGTTAATATATTTATATGATATATTTTATATGTGATTCACCAGCTTAACTGAGAGCCTTAAGTAATTTTGGTATAACAAGGAAAATAAGAATTCTGTCTTTTCTACTGAGGAAACATTTTCCAGTGAACACAGAGGAAAAACATGATCTTACTTTTAAAGTAATTTGATGATACATCCTTTGGGATAAATATAATCAAAATGTTTTACTAAATGATGGATCATTAGATTATTTTAAAAGTAAGATGAGGGGTGCTGTGTGGCTCAGTTGGTTAAATGTTTGACTCTTGATTTCGGCTTGGGCCATGATCTTGAGGTTGTGGGTCAAGACTCGGGCTTCATGCTCAGTACAGAGTCTGCCCAAGATTCTCTCCCTCTCCCTCTACCCTTACCTTCCCCACTACATGCGTGCTTCCTCCCTTTCTCTCTCAAAATAAATAAGTAAATAAATAAATAAAAGTAAGATCATACTTTTCTTCTCTGTTTGCTGGAAAATTTATTTTATTTTATTTACATTCAGCTAATTAACATAGAGTGTATTATTCGTTTCAGAGGTGGAGTTTAGTGATTCATCAGTTGCATATAACACCCAGTGCTTCTTACCTCATGTGCCCGCATGAAATAGATTTAATGGTTCAACATCATTATTAATATTTAGTTTAATTGGAAATGCCTTGTATTTCCTTGTAAACATTGTGAAATGATGTATGAACAAGAGTATTTATTGCAGCAATGTTTGTAATAACTAAAGATTAGAATTCACCCACATATTGATCAGGTGTAAAAAAGAATGAGGTTAAAAAAAAAAATCAGTGGAGAGAAGAATAAGCAGGCTCTCTATATATACAAGAGGAAAGGCTCCATGAGACTTTTCACTGTGCATGTTTACGTATTTGATTTTTGACATGAGTTTATTATATTCAAAATAGAAATGAAAAAAAAAGAAATGGAAATGCCTTGTAGTGGACTTAACTTGACTCAAAAGCCATTCTCAAGAAAATCTGAAATTTTGGGAAATTCAGAAATACTGGGTAATTCAGCATAATTCAGTTAAGACCAAGGATATATATCTTGACAAAATTTCAAAACTTGTATTTAATTTTAACTAACTGAAAATGCTTTATTGAGAAGGCAGGTTAAATACAGCGTGCACACCCGATTTTACAGGACCTGTTATATCAAGAGTACGCAAACTTTTTCAAACCTAAAATTTGTGTAATAGGGACAAGCAAACAATGATTGATTTGAGTTTCATTTGATTAAATACTTACATAACTCTTATTAAGGCTATTAGGCTTTGTACTAGGTTAATGGGCAAATGGAGATAATTCGAGCATTATGTTTACTTTTGAGAAATAACTATGCAGGGAGAGAAATGTATAAGAACAAATGCAATAAAGAATAATGGTTGCCACAAAGAAGTCTGCAAAAGGTACATACGTGCTTAACAAAGATGAGTCAGAGGAATCAGGGAAGGCTGTCCAGTGGAGAGGAGGTTTGAGCAGAACCACGCAAGAAGGCTAGATGGACAAGGAGGGGAGCGCATCTCAGGCCAATACACGTTCCACTTGTATCCAACCCCAGCCTTCCGGAAGTGGATTCAACCACGATTGACTTACCACAGAAGAATGTGAGGAAACATATGTCCAGCCTCCTGCCAGACCACTGGTAAACACAGAGAGCCCTGAGGACATCCTCCAACACCCTCCAGGGAACAAACTGTTGGAACTCATAACATTGGCAACCTGGCCACTAGTGACATGCGTCCTGTTACGCCTTTTTCACAGCGCCCACATCCACCTTCACTCGTTCTTGGTGCTCTTTGTTTTCTGTCTTGACTCAAGCCTCACTGGACCCTCCCACCCAAATTTGTCCATAATACCCTTTGCAGCTCAATATTAGTTGCAATCACCTTCCCTAAATATATCCTGCTCCTCCTGGCCTTAGGTAAGATCACTTGCCTACCAACCTCTAGTGGATGTTGCTCAATTTCTCTACCTTCTGCTCTCAGAATTAGAGGGGTGCTGATCTCCTTTCCTGTGCCCAATACTGTTTCCATGTCAGGCTCCCCTTGTAAAACCTCTCTCTGCTACTCACACCATCAGTCTGTGATACCCAATCTCTTCCCTGTAACTGTTACTGAAAGACAGCCTGGTCAATTTGCCCCCGTTGCTCACTGAAGATTTTAGCCTTGGTTCCTGCTTCTCTCTTACAACTACTTTAATTTCTCATCTCCTTGAACTTGCTACATTCCCCAGATGCCACCCCCACCTATGGCCATACCCTGGACTTTTGAATCACGCTAAATTACAAGTCCTGTGGGTTATTTTTGTCCAAGATATATCTGACATTTTTACAAATCTCCATTTGAGCTGCCGTGGGCCCAGTGCGAGCCACTGTCTTCTCTTCACTGAGTATGTTTCTCGCACACCTCCATCTCCCACCCCTAATCTGTTCTCCATAGAGTGGAGTAATGGCATCACTCATCTGCTTGGAAGAATTCCTGAGCCCCTACCTTATGCTTTGAATAAAACTCAAGGTTTCTGCTGTGCTTTAGAAGTCCCGGAGGAATTTAGCTCCTCTCTTTTTGTAGCCTCACCTTGTTACCCTTGTGGCAACCTCTTGTCATCCCCCCAAATTTCTCTTCGAGGCCTTTGCCCTTGCTAATGCCTCCACTCAAAAGGTTCTCCTCCTACTCCTCATCTAGCTAGCTAGCATCTTAATGCTCTGCCAGCCTCAGACTGAATGTTGCTACCTCAGAGACCCTCAGGGCCCCCTGTGATTCCCAGTCTTTCAGAGCACTAACTGCAATCTACAATTCTCATTGGCATGATTAGCATTGTGGTTTTGGGATTGATGTCTGACTCTCCCTCTAGATCATACATTTCTTGAAAGAAGGGAACATATTGCTTTTTATTACCATTCAACTCTACATATTCTGCTTCCTGGCCCATTATACATGGTTGGTGAGTGTGGTAGGCTGCAGAATGGCCCCTCAAAGATGTTCATGTCCGAATCCCCAGAAACTTCTCATTATAAAGGAGATTTTGCAGATGTGAATAAGTTACGGGTCTCGAGATGAGGAGGTTATCCTTAATTATCTGGGTGGGACCAGTGTAATCACAATGGGTCTTTACAAGAGGGAGCAGGATGGTCATGGTCAGAGGGAGATATGGTAATAGAAGCAGAGGGGTGTGTGGGGTGGAGTGGGGAGGAGAGAGAGGGGGAGTTAGATTTGCATATGCTTCACTGCTTGCTCTGAAGATGGAGGAGGAAGGGGCCATGAACCAAGGAAAGGAAGTGGCTTCTGTGGCTTCTTGAGGCTGGAAAGAGCCGGGAAATAGATTCTCATCCTATATCTTCCCAAAGGAATGCAGCCCTGCTAACACCTTGACCTAGAACTTGTGACCTCTGAAACTGTAAGATAATAAATTTTTCTTTTTTTAAGCCACAAAATTTGCAGTAATTTGTTACGCAACAATAGGAAATTTATACAGACTTTGGTACCTGAAAGTGGGGTGCTGCTATAACAAATATCTAAAAATGTGGATGAGGTTTTGAATTGACCATTGGGCACAGAACAGAAAAACTTTGAGGAGCATAATGGGGGGAACAAAAGGCCTAGATTGCCTTGAAATGGATTACTGGTTAAAATATGGAAATTAAAAGTGCTGCTGCTAAGGACATAGAAGAAAGTGAGGGCCATGGTAGAGAAAGTGAATATCTAACAAGTTATGGACTATTAGTAGAAACATGGATATTAAAGCATTGCTGATGAGGGCTCAGAAAACCTTGAGGAACATGTTCATGGAAACCAGAGGAAAGGGGATCCTTGTTATATCGTGGAAGAAAGCTTAATGGAATCATGTATTACAGTTATGTGGAAAGCAGAACTTGTATGTGATGAAGTTGGAAATGTAGTTGAGATTTTCCAAGCAAAATATTGACTTTTCCTCTTTTTTAAGATTTTATTTCTTTGAGAGAGTGAGCACGTGTGCACATGAGCAGGGGGAGGGGCATAGGGAGAAGCAGACCCCCCCACTGAGCAGGAAGCCTGATGCAAGCCTCTATCCTGGAACTCCAGGATCATGACCTGAGCCAAAGGCAGACACTTAACTGATGAAGCCATCTGGGTCCCCCCAAATACTGGCTTTTAAGCAATATATTTACCTCCTTGTTACCTCAGATACTGTAAAGCATTTATTGAACAAATAATTTAAGAGGGCCCACCATATAAGCATCAGGCGCTGCCGAAGGTCTTGAAGCCATGAGGATGAAGATTTGGCAAAGTCACTGCCCTCGTGGTCCTTGCAGGGAAAGTCATGTGCAGTGGTAGTTATAGACTGGGGCCGCACTACCTATGTGGACTGGATTTGCTCTTGAATGACCTTTGTTGGGTTATTTATGCCTCAGTTTCTCCATTTAAAAAATGGTGGTAATAATAGTACCTACCTCATAGAGATGCTGTGAGGGTTATATAGAATAACAAGTATAAGTACCTGATCCAAAATGAGTTTTACTTAAATATCACACTGTACCTTCATAGAGTGCCCAATACTTCAGTTAGTGGTGTCACAGGAAGAAAATAGGATGAAATTATGTTAAAGTGACAGAGTGGAGGGGAAGCTGGGACTAATTCCTACTGGCTGGTCAGGGGAATCTTCCCAGAGAAGGTGAACTCTGAGCCAAGAACTGAGTACCACACACACACACACACACACACACACACACACACACACAAACACTAAGGCGATCTTGAGGTAGAGTGTCCCATAGAGGGAGTAACAAATGACACTTACTGGGTTCTTAGACTTCTCTATTAGTTTGATATTAGACCTCCATGACGGATCCTCTAATTTTTTTAAAGTTTTATTTATTTATTTGTGAGAAAGAGAGAGATAAATCACAAGCTGGGGAGGAGGGGCAGAGGGAGAGGGAGTCTTAAGCAGACTCCTAGCTGAGCACAGAGCCTAATGTGGGGCTTGATCTCACCACCCTGAGATCGTGACCTGAGCTGAAACCAGGAGTCAGATGCTTAACTGACTGCACCATGGAGGCCCCAGTGCTGATAGGTACCTCCCCATTCCAAACAGACATGTTGGGTATATGCAAAGAATCTTCTACTAAACAATAGAAAAACCAATTCTATAATCTTTAGTTCCTTACTTGCCTCTAATTTATATTTAAAAGAAGTTTGGGGGTGTCTGTGTGGCTCAGTTGTTAGGTGGCTACCTTAGGCTCTGGTCATGATCCCAGGGTCCTGGGATCAAGCCCCACATTGGCCTCCCTGCTCAGTAGGAAGCCTGCTTCTCCTACCACTCCCCATGCTTGTGTTCCTTCTTTCACTGTCTCTTTCTCTGTGATAAATAAATAAAATCTTTAAAAAATAATAAATAAAAAGTCTGGAGAGGAGTGCCTGGGTGGCCCAGTCAGGTAAGTGTCTGCCTTCCCTTCAAGACATGATCCCAGAGGTCCTGGGATCCAGCCCCGAATCAGGCTCCCTGCTCAGCAGGGAGATACCTTCTCCCTCTGCCTCTGCCTGCTCTCCTCTCTCTCTCTCCCCCCCACCCCCAGTCTCATTCTCTCTCTCTCCCTTAAATAAATAAAATCTTTTAAAAAGTGGGCAAAAGAAGTCTGGAGATTGAGCAGGCAAAGAAGAAGAGTATTAGCTGGGAAAAAAAAAAAACCCTGTTACCCAAGCAAGTGTGCTTGCCATTTCCCCTTCTCTACCCCAGAGGAGGGAGGGGTGGTTTTTCCATCTCTCCAACACAATACTCTCCAAACAGTTTGTGCGGAGATTCCTAGGTTCCTTTGCCCTAAGGGTCTGGAGTGGAGCCTGGAGACTCTTGAGAGCCCTGGATTTGTGTTCCCTGGCCTGTTGGTGTTGAGGGAAATACCAGCCTCTGACTCTCCCCTGGGACAGTCCTGGCTGGCTGATGTTGCTTATGACAGAGAGTCAAGTAAGGATTTGCCATGGGGAGCCTGGGTGGCTCAGAGCGTTAAACCTCTGCCTTCAGCTCAGGTCAGGATCTCAGGGTCCTGGGATAGAGCCACACATCGGGCTCTCTGCTCAGCAGGGAGTCTGTTTCCTCCTCTCTCTCTGCCTGCCTGCCTCTCTGCCTATTTGTGATCTCTCTCTGTCAAATAAATAAATAAAATCTTAAAAAAAGAGAGAGAGATATCTAAAAGTGACTGGAAACAACTGGGTTAACATGATCTCATTAGGGAGGTAGATTCAAAAGTGGGTTTGAAGGGCAGGCATGAGAGAAAAATAACTCTCCCTCATTGCACTCTGTTAATGCTGTTCAGTAAATGGTTGTACTGATTTTCATCAAAACTCCCTGCTTCTGCCACATCTTTTAAAATCTCTGGTGCCTCTCTTCTGGGTGTTTCCGAGATTCTCTGAGAAAAATCAGCTTTTCAGCTGCGTCTCCTTCATTGAGCAATGTGGTTCAAGTTTCTACACAGTTAGTTATTTGTCTATGATCACCTTAAAAAATATTGCTGTTTCGATGAGTTTCTGGAAAGATGTGGAGAAGGTGCATTTGTTCAGTCTACCACGCTTAATTGGAATCCCAGGCAAATATTTTAAGGAGAAATGGTAACATTTTCGGTGATTTCAGTACTGATACTTATTTGTCTGTATAGATCACCTTGAACTCTCTTCTTTTTTCCCCTACAGTGGGATTTTTGGTCATTTTGTCATCATCAAAGAGCTGAAATTTAACTCAAAATGAATGCCTATTGTTTCAGAGAAGAATTTTAACAAGAGGATGAAGATTATAACTTAGATTTGAAATGGATGGGGTTTGGAAACTGCATATGGGTTTTGATTTTTCTGTCTCACATTTTATAGATGAGTGATAAGTTTTTGTTTATATGCATACCTATATATATTTTATATACATTGTATTTATATATTTGGACTCTTGGACACTTGTGTCTGGCTTCCTCTGACCTTCGCCCCATGGACCTTTTCCCTTTGCTGATTTTGCTGTGTGTTCTTGTTTATTCTGTAATAATTCTGAGCTGTGAGCACGGAGTCCTGTGAGTCAGCAGGTCACCAAACCTCTTCCAATTTTCTCCTCCGTAAAATAGGATTTATAGTAATCCTATCTTACCTTATAGTGTTGGGAGTATAAAATGTGTGTGGAACTAAGGGTCTGATGGAAGATACATCTGATAGAGGGTGGTTGTTATTACGAAGTGTGTTAACCATTCGTTAAAGAGCATCTTGTGTTTGTTGCTGTATGCTCATGCCTTTTTGTCAGGCGACAATGACCTACAAATGAATTAACTCTCAAATCTTTGATGACTCATTCGATTGGAACAACAGGTTCACAAGCCAGTTTATAAGGATTCCTGCTTCTTTCACTAAAATGTGTGTGTGTGTTCACTACCTCACAAGTATTAAATAATTTGGAACTTATTTTATTTTTATTTTTATTTTTATTTTTATTTTTTTAAGATTTTATTTATTTATTTGACAGACAGAGATCACAAGTAGGCAGAGAGGCAGGCAGAGAGAGGAAGGGAAGCAGGCTCCCTGCTGAGCAGAGAGCCCGATGGGGGGCTTGATCCCAGGACTCTGGGATCATGACCTGAGCTGAAGGCAGAGGCTTTAACCCACTGAGCCACCCAGGCGCCCCTGGAACTTATTTTATGGTCTGAATATATCCCCCCCCCCCAAAAAAAATGTCACATGCTGAATGTCACCCCCAAAGGGTATGGTATTAGGAAGTGGGGCTTTTGGGAAATGACTAATCCTTCATGACTAGGATTAATGCCTTACCAAAGAGGCTGTAGACAGATCCCTTGCCCCTTCCACCATGTGAGGACACTGAGAAGTCTGTAACACAGAAGAGGGCCCTCACCAGCCAGGACGGCACTGTGCTTCTGGATTTCCAGACTCGAGAACTGTGCAAAAGAAATTTCTGTTGTTTGTAAGCTCTCCGTCTGTGTATTCTGTTCCAGCAGCCCAGATAGACTAAGACACTTTTCCCTTGTTTTCCACCCTCTTCTCTTCATGTTTTCCTGTGATGTGTCCCTGGCAGTCTGCACAGTAAACACACATTCATGGCAGAAGGTTACGAAGTGGGGAAAGCGCATGGAGTGGATTTTGACAGAAACTCTGGAGATTCTCAAGTTGTGACTAATAGGAACTATTAAAACAAAATGTAACAAAGATATAGCATAAATCCACTCCTTCTACAATTATATTTCTCCTCATTTTAAATATTTTATTTATTGACTTAGAGAGAGAGAGAAAGAGCACGAGTGGGGGGAGGAGCAGAGGCAGAGCGAGAAGCAGGCTTCTGGTTGAGCAGGAAGTCTGATGCAGGACTCGATCCCAGGACCCTGGGATCATGACCTGAGCTGAAGGCAGATGCTTAACCCACTGGGTCACCCAGGTGCCTCTGTAGTTGTATTTCTTACAGAGTTTGTCCATTGGCTGTGTTGAGGTGAAGGGAATGCTACTGAATATCTCATTAAATAGACCGAAGATCTGTCAGGGAAGAGATAGCTCTTCGGATCAAGAAAGCAAAGCACTGAGAAGGCTTCGAGGCTGGGATGGAACATGCCTCAATGCCACAAGGACCATACTGCGTGGCAGCTGACAGAGAGTACAAATTAGACTCCAGGCAGAATCCCAGAGGCAACTGGCTCTGTGGCTCCAGATTTAGAACAGCCTCATACTCAAGGAGTCCTTCGTTCGTGAGAACTGTGCATTCATGCCTGCGTATGTAAACACCATGGGGGGAGACTGAAGGCTTCATAGTGAAACCTGGCCTGCCCCCCTTGTCTGCCAGCCATTGGGGCAGCGCCCAGAATCGCCCCGTTCACTGTCTGTCAGGCCCCAGAGGGCTGGAATATGCTCCAGAAGGGCACCTTTCTTCCAGTTCCTCCTGCTCCAACCTGTGTCATACCTTCTCAGGAGGATGATAACACCTCTGACTTCTTGAATCCAGTGCCTTAAAAAGACTCCCCATTGCCTGTAAAATAAACTGTTGGCATAGATGTTCTTTAATAATCCTCACACGACCTGCCCCAAATAATTCTCATTAATCTTTCTTATCTTCTACGTCACGCAGTTTCCTGTGACTAAACCATACTTCCTCTCCTCTGTACAGCTGTCTGCTTTAAAGAGCTGTGTGGTGATGCTGCACTGCAACATAGACCTGTTATAGGCTATTTTATTTGGTCAGAAATAATTTATGACCAATAGGCTATTATTCTGATGTTTTGAAGTAGCTGGAATCACCACAGCAAAAAACACCAGGTAAACATAAAACACAAATGCTAACACTTTTAAAACTGCCTATTTCTTATGACAGAAGATAGATTGGTAGAGAGAAGTGCAGTTCTTTACTGTTGAGCCTGTTTTTACACAACAGGTGATTGCAGCATTTAAAGTCATAACTTCTGCTTTTACTTTCATTCAAATGCACAAGCTGAATTGCTATTTAAAAGCCATCTGTGGTGGGATGCCTGGGTGGCTCAGTTGGTTAAGCCTCTGCCTTCAGCTCAGGTCATGATCCCAGGATCCTAGGATATAGTCCCGCATCTGGCTCCTTGCTCAGTGGGGAGCCTGCTTCTCTCTTTGCCTCTGCTTGCCCCTCTGCCTGCTTGTTCTCTCTCTCTCTCTCTCTCTGACAAATAAATAAATAAAATCTTTAAAAAAAAAAAAAAGAATAAAAGCCATCTGTGGCAAAACATTTGCATATTAGAAGCCTTAGGATATGTCTCTTTTGTAAATTGAGACTGTCATTTATTGGGCTTATTACTTATACTGGGGAGAAAAATGTTTGCCATCATCATTAGTGAGAAAGAGCTTCCATACCAATTTTTTTAAGTAGAGACTTTTTTGAGGAGGTGAGTTTTAAGTCACTTGAGGACTATACCAGATCCAAACAGTAAAGGATTTCCAGTAGAAGATTACTCCAGTAATCTGAAGAAAGGCAAACAAACAAACAAACAAAAATACTGGCTCTCCTAGTACAATGGAAGAAGGTCTGGCCACACTGAGTGGTTGGTTCGCCAAGAAGATTTATGGAGCATCTAAGGTCAAACCACCACTTCTCAACCAGGCAGCAGGGTTTTCAGGAAGCCATGCCACGAGGTTTGGTTTATAGACAAATGAAGTATCTATGGAGCCTTTCTTCTCTCTAAAATTATAAATAGTTCCAGTTTCACAGATGCCAAATTTTCTCTAAATCCCCTCAGATTCATACTGATGAATCTTCACTGTAATTATTAATTATAACTACCATTAATTGAGAATTCACTGGGTGCTGGCATGGGCTTTGCGTGAATTTCTCAGTCAGTGTTCATGAATAGCATTTCACAAATGGAGAAACTGAGGCACAGAGAGGTGCAGTAACTAGACCCAGCTTGCCAAACTATGAAATCTGGCAATGTTACCCCAGACTCTATGTGCTTCACTGCTGTATTATAGGGTCTCTTTATAAGCTTGGTAACCTTCCGTTAGAATGAAGAAACAACTGTGACAGACTCTATTCAATGGTTTGCAAAATGCTCTCACTTACATAGTTCATTTTTACCTCTGCAGGGAAGGTATCTGAGGTTCAAAGATACAAACGTGAGGTTTAGAGGCATCAAGGACACATCTCTCTAGATAATGGAGCTGGAGCTTGAAACAAAGTCTTGTAATGAACTCAGAACTCATGGCTTAGTAAGACTCAGAAAAAAGTTCCAAGGGGACTACACAGAAACTAGAGGGGATTAGCAAAATATCTTATTAATAGATACAGGCAGTTTTAGCAAATAGGGTTCAGTATATCTATGACACAGAGCCTGAACAAATCACCTCACTGAAAATCTGTTTTTGATTCTTCTATGCCTAATGCAATAGAGTTTATATAGGTACCAGTTTTCTGTTCTCCTTCTCCCTCTCTCCCCGTGTGTGTGTGTGTGTAATATAGCATTTTGTTTATCAATTTTTTTTGATTACCACAATAAGTTTAGCTGACATCCATCATATCAATTTTTACTTTAAATAAAAACGTGGTGGATTTATATATTCAAGCAGTTTATTCAGAAAATATTTTTTGAGGTTCTCACATTGGCCTTGTTATGTGTTAAGTATTGGAAATCCAAAAGACCGGCGTCTGGGTGGCTCAGTTATTAAGCGTCTTCTTTTGGGCTCAGGTCATGATCTCACCGTCCCGGGATCGAGCCCCCACATCAGGCTCCTTGCTCCGTGGGGCGTCTGCTCCCTCTCCCTCTGTCCCCCCTCCTGACCCCACTCATGCTCTCTCTCTCTCTCTCTCTCCCCCCAATAGATAAAATCTTAAAAGAAAAAAGAATGAAAGGAAGGAAGAAAGAAAGACACAATGAAGTCGGTGCCCAGACAGGCGGGTACTGGTGTGCAAACAAGCAGGGCAGTAATCTAGCATTACAACTACTCTAGCAAGTATAAGGCTGAACTAGCATCTCCAACCTCCAATCACAGCCCTGGGGATGCAGGAGGACTTCCCGAAGCAGCATGCAAGTTAGGAAGCGAATCGATTCCCAGGTTCCTAACCTTCTTTAAGTCTTTCCCAGTTCCATCCTGCAGGTGCACATTTAAGGAGGAAGCATCTTGCTGGTTCTCTTTGCTACCTGCCATTACATAACAGCCCTTCTCCGACTCTACAAAGAAAAAGCTTTTCTTTCATTCACTCTGAATTGTCTGGCAAGCCACCAGAACATAAAGAAATCAGATGGTTCACGTTATAGTGTCAGAAAAACCTTGTCTAATCAAGTCACCATAAACCCACTACCAGGCTTCCTGTCTGCCTTACTGCTGCTTCTCTCCCACTCGGGGTGGAGGATGGCATTAGAAACCAGAAGTTTTGGTGTGCATTGACATAGTCTCCGTTCAGACTATGTTAAAGATGGAAGCAGCAGGGGCAATGTCATTTTGGTTAAAAATCTTGCCTCTTCCGTGCCTTGACTCTGGTTTGTGAATCATCAAGGCTGGAGAGGAACACTGAAGAGAGTGGGTCCTTATTTCATCCAGGTGACAGACGCATGGCAGGCCTCCAGGCTTGATCTCTCCATGTTAAAATTAGAGTATTTGAGGTTTATTTTAAAAAGCAGATCAGGAATGACAAATCTGTGGGTTGTGCCCTTGCACTACTGTCAGCAGGAGAAAGCTTAGTAGACTCTCTTCCCATCTGTGTCTCTGTTGCATATTTAGAATGTTCTCAAAGGGGTATTAAGTACTCTGTTTACTTCTGATGGAGAACGGCATATCTAAGAGCAAAAGAGATGTAGCTAAGAGAAGTTGGCATTTTATGTTTTCTTGAAGATATGTTACACTCACAGGAAAAGCATTTTCTTCTTTTCTTTTTTATATTTTTTAAAGATGTTATGTATTTATTTGACAGAGACCACAAGCAGGGGAGCAGCAGGGTGAGGGAAAGGGAGAAGCGGCTCCCCACTGAGGAGGGAGCCTGACAGGGGGCTCGATCCCAGGACTCTGGGATCATGACCTGAGCTGAAGGCAGACACTTAACCGACTGAGCCCCCCAGGTGCCCCAGGAAAAGCATTTCCATTAACTTTTTCCAAAAGATTAGTGTATCCCCAAATACCACATTTTCCTTTGTGCTTATCTTTTGCTCAGTGTCAATCATCAACCACATCTCATCCCCCGCCCCCCCGACCATTTACCACATAATTAAAACCAGTTTATCTTAGTGGTCATATATTGTGGGTTCCACTGTAAATAATGCACTTAACAACCATGAGTAAAACTTAATACATCTAGGTTGTAGCCCAGAGCCTTTTCTTCTTGCTGTTAATTTCCTCCAAGTTGATTAACCTGGACTCTTACCAACACAACAGCTACTTATGGGCTGGTGTAAAACAAAATGTTCTCTAAAGCAATCCAGGATATAATACTCTGGATTTTAAAAAACCAGCCTCATTTAATTAGGATTAATTTCTCCCTCTCAGAGTTCATACGTGATTCTATTTTGGTAAGAAGCAAAATTAAAAGCTTACTTATTTCTGAATGTGAAATGCTATTTCTAGACTAGATTCTATCTGGAATCCTCAGGTGTCTGTTCCTCTCTGTCCATCTGTCACTTCTGTTTAGGGTACTGCACGGTGACCCAGAGTTTGCCATGCTTCTGTGTGCAGGTTTCTTCTGTGTGCAGAGGAAAATGAAAAGTGCAAATGAGGGTGAGGGGAAGGTCAGGAAGGGAGAGATGAAGAAAGAACCTCGAGGGGCAGCTGCAGAAGGTGCAGACCCCCATACGTAGACTGAGCTCAGCGCTGAGCACAGTGAGCCCAATGGTTTCATTTATAAGAGAGAGAGCGAGCACAGGCAGACAGAATGGCAGGCAGAGGCAGAGGGAGAAGCAGGCTCCCTGCCGAGCAAGGAGCCCGATGTGGGACTCGATCCCAGGACGCTGGGATCATGACCTGAGCTGAAGGCAGCTGCTCAACCAACTGAGCCACCCAGTTGTCCCGAGCCCAATGGTTTCAAAGTGGAGTGTGTGCACCCAGGTTCTGCAACAAAGAACACTGGGTGCTGGAAGCATTGGTTATATATGAGTTTTCTTTACTAGGTCAGAAAAATTGCTTGTATTGAACTCACAGGGGTTGACTTGGGCACCATGTGCTCCGCCTGGGTATCAGTTGATCACATGTCCTGAGCTTTCCTCGGGGAGCGGAGGGACAGCTTTACCTCTCCCAAGGGGCCACCTGTGCAGCCTTCTGCATTTGCCCTCTCTCAGCAGGCTGTGGTTGTGGCACTTGATGTGAACTAGGTTAAGAAGATTTATAGATTATGCCAGCCAGTATTAATTGATAATCCTTGCAAAAAGGAAAACTGGCCTTAAAAGATATCTGCAGGGTGCCTGGGTGGCTCAGTGGGTTAAGCCGCTGCCTTCGGCTCAGGTCATGATCTCAGGGTCCTGGGATCGAGTCCTGCATTGAGCTCTCTGCTTGGCAGGGAGCCTGCTTCCTCCTCTCTCTCTCTCTGCCTGCCTCTCTGCCTACTTGTGATCTCTCTCTGTCAAGTAAATAAATAAAAATCTTTAAAAAAAAAAAAAGATATCTGCAAACAAAACAAACACAAACAAAAAATTAAAAGCATAAAGTCAGAATAAAGAAAATATTGGGAACGTAAAAACAAGGATCAAACAAAAATAAGACAGCTAATATTTTTTCAGTTATTACAAGTTCTCCATTATTCATGTTCCAAGATAAAAATATTAATGATTTAGTGGTGCCTGGGTGGCTCCGTCGTTAAGCTTCTACCTTCGGCTCAGGTCATGATCCCAGGGTCCTGGGATCAAGTCCCGCATCAGGCTCCCTGTTCAGCCTGCTTCTCCTTCTCCCACTCCCCCTGCTTGTGTTCCCTCTTTCATTGTCTCTCTCTGGCAAATAAATAAATGAAAATCTTTCAAAATGTATATTATGATGTAATCAGAACTGATAGCAGTGGGCCATAGAATTTTGGTGTCATCAAGACTGTTTAAAAGGGATTTATATCTACTGTCATTAATGATTACTTGGGTCTTGTGTATATTGGGCCTTTAGCCAAGGATGGAATAAGAAAACAACTGTAACTTAAAAGACGTTTTAAAATGTGAATTATTTCATGATTATGTCATCTTTTTTACAACTATTTGTGTGTATGACTTATTATGTATTAGGTTATTTTCATAAATAGCTAAGCAAACATGTTAGACTTGTATGCTGCTTTGGTTAACATTGCCATGTAACCAAACAACCCAAGGGTTTGTGGCTTAAAACAGCAATGTACTATTATCTTTCATGATCTGTGGGTCATCTGGGCTCAACAAGGTACTTTTAACCTGGGGTTTCTTGCGTGGTTTCAGTCAGACTTCTGGAAGCTCTGCGGGGCTGGATGTTCAAGATAGAACTCATGTGGCTGGCAGTGGATGTTGAATGTTGGCTGGGAGCTCATCTGGGTTTTTGTGAGCCCACGCATGGTCTCTCCATGGGATTCGAGCTTTCTACAGAATGGTGTCTGGATTCCAAATGGGGGAGACACAAATGCCTTCCAAGAGAAAGGAAGCAGAAGCTGCCAGGTCAATGAAAGTATGCCCCTAAAAATGGAACATGTTACTTCTACATTTGTGCCATATTCTGTTGGTCAAAACAATCACAGGGCCTACGAGATTCAAAAGGGGAGGGAAAATAAGCCATCCCATGATGGGGTTGGGCAGAAGAGTATATATAACAGAAGATAATATTATGGCCATCCTTGAAAAATACAGTCTGCCATAAATGCTAATGTTTTTCCTGATGGGGTGTATAATCATAACATTTGGACTCCTGGAATAACTCAGAATTATAGGTAAGATCACAGACTTTGTGGTCAAACCGACTCACCTAGAGTTCTCTGATCTTGGGGAATTTAGCTGACCTCTCTGAAAAATTGAGAAAATAGAATCTATGGGATGGGGTGGGAACACTTTTGAATATTAGGTAAGAAAATGTATACACAAAGTGTCCAGAATATCATAACTGGCTGGATCAGTAGCAGATATTATTATGGTTTTGGGTTGGGGAGTGACTGGTTTAGAAAAAGCTTTTCAGAGCAAGCATTCAGATGATAGCCTGGAGGATGTATCAGATAGAGAAGGTGGAAGATCAAGGGTGGGGCCAAGGGGACCACTGGGGAGACCACCATCAGGTGAGGACCATCAGGGAAGGAGAGAAGCAGGAGAAGAAATGTGCAGGCAGAAGTCTCAGTATGAATTAGTGACTCACTGAATGGGGTGAGAAAGGGAAGGGAAACATCTAGAGCTACGCTTTTTTGCTTTTGAGATTGAGGTTTCCTAGACAGTAAGTAAATTTTATTAAGAATCTGGTCTCATAAAATCATCGAGTAATGGAACATCATTGTGTGAAAGTCATATTTTTTGTTTTTGTTTTGTAAATCACTTCCTTTTATTGGTAAAATTATTGTTCAAAGTAGAAAGCATGACATTAAAGATGTCATATCATTATATTTCAAATAAAGTTAGTTAGCTGTTATGGGTTGAATTGAGTCCCCCCAGACGATATGCTGAAATCCTAAACTACCTGTGAATGTGATCTTATTTGAAAATAGGGTCTTTTCAGATGTAATCAAGTTAGAGTGAAGTAAAGCTAAAATAGGAGGGGCCCTTAATCCAGTATGACTTGTGTCCTTACGAGAAGAGGGAAATAGAGACACCTACAATCTCCCCTCAGAGACTAAAGTGCTGCAGCTGTGCGCCAAGCAACACCTGGGGTTACCAGAAGCTGGAAGGGAGGGAGGGGAGAATTTTCCATTTCAGGTTTTAAAGGAAGCCAGGCCCTGCCCACATCTAGCCCCCAGAACCGCAAGACAGTGTGCATGTGTTTAAAAATTTATTTATTTATTTTGGACGGGAGGGGCAGAGGGAAAGGGAGAGAGACACTCAAGCAGACTCTGCACTGAGCGTGAAGCCTAATTTGGGCCTCCATCTTTCAACCGGCAAGATCATGGCTGGCGCTGAAACCAGGAGTCCGATGCTTAACCAACTGAGCCACCCAGGTGCCCCCTTATCTGTGGTTTTAAGCCAGCCAGTTTATGGCACTTTGTTACCACAGCCCTAAGAAACAGATATAGTAACTATGTATATATACTACAATGTTGTATTCATTTTACTTGGTTAAAGGGGTGTGGCATTAAATAAGCCCAACTAATCCTTTTGTCAAGATTTCTTTCCCATTCACCTTTCCAGAGATGTGAGGTGGGGCTTTCTCAGGACAGCTAAAAGCTGTGACTCGTCTCTCTGTGCCTTCCAAATGGCAAGCAGAAACTTGTAAATCATAGGTATGCAATTTGTTTGAGAACCAAACTGGGCCTTTTAAAAATATTTCATTAAAAAACAAAAAGAAACAGGGGTGCCTGGGTGGCTCCGTGGGTTAAGCCTCTGCCTTCGGCTCAGGTCATGATCTTAGGGGTCCTGGGATCAAGCCCTGGATCGGGCTCTCTGCTCAGCAGGGAGCCTGCTTCCTCCCACTCTCTGCCTGCCTCTCTGCCTACTTGTGATCTCTGTCAAATAAATAAATCTTAAAAAAAGAAACAAAAAGAAACAATGAGGGTGCCTAGATGGCTTGGTCAGTTGAGCATTGACTCTTGGTTTTAGCTTAAGTCATGATCTTAGTATCATGAAACCAAGCCCCGAATTAGGCTCTGAATTCAGTGCAGAGTCTACTTGGGGTTCTCTCTCTCTCTCTCTCTCCCCTCTTCCCCACCATACTCTGTCACTCTAAAATAAATAAATAAATCTTTGGGTAAAAAAATCCCTCAAAGGGCTAAATACGTATTTTTAAGCCCCCCCCCATATAATATTGTTCTGATCATTAATATAATCAAAGAGCTACCTTTAAGTGACAAAGAATCGTGATTTTTAAAAATTAAAAGTAGAAATGTAACAGTAGCTAATGCTTATTGAGCAATACCAAGATGCTAAGTATTGCTGGGTCCTTTATACACATCTTCATGCTGAATCTCATCACTGCCTTATTCCTCTGATTTTACATGTGAGACTCAAAACAGGTAATTTGCCAAAGGTCATACAGCTGATAATTGATAGAACCAGGGTACCAACCCTCCACTAGGACCAAATACATGACCATACTAAAGTCTCCACTGAGATGAGAGCCACATGTGGCTAATAAAATATAAAAGAAAATTAATTAAAATTAAGCAAAATTAAAAATTCAGTACCTTGGCACACTAACCACATTTCAATGCTCTGTAGCCCCATATGGCTTGGTATAGGTAGAGAACATTTTCATCGTTGTAGAAAGTTCTATTGGGAAGCACTGGTCCAGTCCCTTAACAGCATACATTGAAAACCCAGTTAAAGGGAGAGAAGGAATAGTAGAAGGAAGAGAACAGAGGAAAGAGAAAGATTTAGGGTGAGGGAGAGACTTTTAGTGAAGAAAGAAGCCTACGGTCTAGAAGTCAAGTGGGCTCTGAGGACATTTTTAGTCTGTTATAATGTAAATGTTGGCAGTGGAAATTCCAAAGCATATTAAAATATACTTTTTAAAAATTAGAGAGCTACAGTATAACAGATAAATCTCAACTGTGTGCCTGGCATTGAGTGAGGGAGGACTTCTAGGTTGACAAATAGGCATAAGTTACCATCATAAAAATTAGAGCAACAATAATCAAATAATTAAAGTACGGCAGTTATTTTGAAGTGGAAAAAAATTCTATGGAAATAGATAGCAGAAGAGCCCATGATAACCTTGATAGGGTTCAGGGGTGCCTCCCTGAGGACAAAGTGCCATATAAACTGAGAAAGGATTAGACAACCATCCAATGGCAGGGGGGCTTTTTTAAAGCAGATGGCCAGCTACAAGAAGTCCTGGTGTGAAGAAGGACTCAAACAGTTAAATGTGTGGCTGGAGAGAGGGAGAGCAGCAAAAGGTGAGCCAGGGAGTTAGTTGGGGCAGGAATCATAATTTGGGATGGTGGAAGAGCTTGTTAAAATATTTGTCATAAGAGTGATGAGTGAGGATTTTTTAGCCTACAAGGGATATGTTCAGATTTGCATCTGGAGAGGATTTCTGTACATGCTAAGGATGCTTTAAAAGGAAGCAAGGCTTAAGATGAGGAAGCAAGGCTTAAGATGGGGAGGCTGCTTGGAAGCTATTTGGTACTGGGATGGCAGAAATAGGTCTGGAGAAATGGCGACTGTCAGGATATATGGAGCTAGAATGTATAGATATTGGCAATCACTTGGTTGTGTTTGAAGGACAACCTTCAGGTTTCTAGTTAGGGCAACTGCCTTGGGTCGGAGTCTGCAACCTACAACCAACTGGCCAATCTGCTCTGTCTTATTTTTGTAAATACAGTTTTATGGGAACCCAGCCATGCCCATTCTTCTACATACTGCCTATGGTTGCTTTGAAATACATTGACAGATCTGAGTAATTGCAGCAAAGACCCCATAGCCCTAGGGAAAGGCTAATGTATTTACTATCTGGCCCTTTAAGAAAATGCCAACTGAGATAAATGATCATTATTTTCATTTATTGAGGTATTAACACTTACTAAACAATGTTCTAAATAATTTTCATATGGTATGTATGTTATGATACTCCATCCCAACTGGCAAACATGAAGTGTTACTATTGTCCCATTTACTATTGTCCCATTTATAGAGGCATGGATGTAACATTTTCACTCATACCCATAGCATCAGTTACCAGCTCCATGCCACGGGACTCCTCAAATGTTGACTTCTAAACCAGACTTCTCATCTGAACTTCAGACAAGCATATCTCCAACAGCTAGATGATGAGATGCCCCAAAACTCAGTATGCCCCAAACCAGATTCCTGCTTATCCCCTCAAACCACATCGTCTTTCAGTGTTCCATTTTTCTTAGTGAATATCACCAACCAGAAGAGCAAGCCAGAATCGAACGAGCCTTTCTTGGCACTTCTCTCTCCCTGTTCCTTCTCTTGTCAATTCTATTGAAAGATTGCTGAAATCTGGCTGCTTCTTTTCAACTGGGTCACCTACCACCTGCCAAGTCCATCTTATTAATAGGGTCATCATTTATGTGGGTTCTGTAATAGCTTTCTTATAAACCCATTTCACTCCACCCAGACCCTCCTCCAGTCTTCAAACTGCAGCCAGAGTGTGCTTTCTATCTTGTCCGCTTCTACCTCCATCTCTCACCTAATCTAACCTTTCCATGGCTTTGCTTGTTCTTAGGATTCCCATCAGTTTTTATTGTGTTTTCATGTTGTTTCACTGTTTTTGATTTACTCTACAGATAATGGATAGGAAAGCAAAAATCATTCTTTTTTTTTTTTTAAGATTTTATTTATTTGACAGATCACAAGTAGGCAGAGAGGCAGGCAGAGAGGGAGAGGGGAAACCATACTCCCTGCCGAGCAGAGAGCCCAATGCAATGCGATGTGGGGCTTGATCCCAGGACTCAGGGATCCCGACCTGAGCTGAAGGCAGAGGCTTAAGCCACTGTGCCACCCAGGAGCCCCGCAAAAATCATTCTTGTCAATACACGTGAAATAAATTCTGAGGGTCAAGGTTCAGTTAATTTAGCTTCTCAATAGTGGAAGAAGCTAGTTTTATGTCCATCGCAAATTGATGTCACTGTTTCTGACTCAGAAATGTGTCTGTTCTTCGAGTAAGTTTTAACATCTGCCTGGTAACTTCATTACAGGAATTAATACAAGACTACAGACTATAATACAAGTTCATTTTATATGTATGTGACAGTCATGCTTTTACCTTTATCAGAGAAATCATCCTTTAACTTTATGAGGCACTATGCGTGGTTGGCTCTCTGCCAATGCTCCCAGCCTCCCCCTGAACCCTCTGCTTTCTCCACTCCAGCCCTGGCTCTCTTTTGTTTCCTGTAAGCACCATGTTCCTTCTCCCCTCAGAGATGTCCTTTCCTGGAATTCACTTTCACCCCAGATGTTTTTTCATCCTTTCTTGTAGTAAATATGTTTTATCCGTCAGGTCTCTAATTAAGAATCCCTGGCTGGAAAGCCTTTCCAGACCTTTCTAAGCAGTATACATTCCATTATTAGAGGCTGGTAAAACACAGGTGGTGCTTGTTACTTTTGCAGTTTTACATTGTAGAATTTATTGTTGCTTTTCAACAAAGTAACATTTTTCTAGATGGCTGCAGGCATTGCATGATAATGGGATGGAGGTAGGCTCACACTGCATCCCAGCACCTAGAGCCTTTGCCTTCACAAATTTTACCTACAAAATAAATATCTTATATTTTTGGCTGTAAATACTTACTGCTCAGGAGAGTGGTGGACTGACAAAATATGTTTTTGAGAGCCATTACCACATAGGGTCAGCCATGAAAATGCACAGGAAGCATGGGGCACCTGGGTGGCTCAGTGGGTTAAAGCCTCTGCCTTTGGATCAGGTCATAATCCCAGGAGCCTGGGATCTAGCCCCACATCAGCCCCACATGGGGTTCTCTGCTCAGCAGGAAGCATACTCCCCCCCCCCCGCCCCCCCCCGCCTCTCTGCCTACTTATGATCTCTCTCTCTGTCAAATAAATAAATTTTTAAAAAGAAAGAAAGAAAATGTACAGGAAGCAAAACCATTGGGCTGAGCAAAATGAAGCCTATTAGGAGTCTTGTTCAGGTGGAACAACTGGACAGGAATCCAGCTGCAGCCACTTGAAGTGGGAAGAAGTAGAAGCAGTTAATACAGATGCCCTTGCGCAAAGTTTGGCTCTGACAAGATGAGAGGTACAAGTGGCACTGTGGTAATTCTTTAATAACCTCATTCTTGTATTATATATGCTTTCTTGACTGAAAAGCAAGGATTTACAAGTAATATGTAAAATAGCCAGAAAACTGGAGCTGTGTAGTATCTACCTTTAAAACAATTATAGGCTTTTAATACATGTCTGGTGTAGTCCATTAAATCAAGCTTTTGAATGCAAATCAATTGTTAATTTTTCAGCCAAGGGTTTCTTATTTTTAGGCATGGGGACAAGGTTGGAAAATGGCAGCCTTAGAGTTTAGTCTGTACTTTCTATTTTTAATTTGATTTTAAATTTCTTCAAAGAGACTGGTTTCCAGGGACCTGTGACCTGCCTGGGCTATATGGTCTCTGGAGCTTCATAAGAGGCTTTTCTATGCCTTTTATGAAAGGAAAGGAGGAAGGGAGAAATGAATGTCTTGTGCGTTGATAAGATTAGAGCTATATTGTCGAGAAGGCTGTATGAAATCAATTCTAAAACCAGACCAGATTTAACCGCACTTACCCAGAATAAATGGCCCTCCTCCTTTCCAAGAATAAATCAGCCTAAGTCACCACTTCCTATTAGTTTTGAAGCCCAGAAAAGCTCATAACTTAGGCTGACGTTGCCCTAAGAGAACACAGCAGAGGAGGCAGTAGCTTCCTTTTCCCTTTCAAAGGTCGCTTTATCAGCTCCCTTTATAAATATTGCGCCCACGGGCTTACATCAGAAAGCTCGATTCGATTGGGGAGCTCTCCATAGTCTATTTTTGCCTGAAAACGCTGAATAGGGTGGGTCTAAGTAGCACCGAGGTCTCGGGGCAGAAGGAGCTCGTAGAGATATGACTGAGCCTGGGAGCCCCGCAACAAATCCACTCGAGTAGGTGGTGCAAAGAAATCGAAGACCCAGATTCACGTTTTCCTTCATCAGTTTGCGCGTGCGGGTGGGTGGGAGGTGAGAGCAGTGCCCAGCTGCCAGTCCTGAGCTGCAAACTGCCTTTAGTCGGTTTGTGCAAGGAAACTCTCCCCTAATGTAAATTAATTTCCCCCAAGGTGGCCTTCGCCCTTGGCCGAGGGGCATTTCCGGGCCGCTTACCCAGAGGTTGTTTGGTAAATAAGCACGCTCATGAAGTGTCTGCATTTGGAAAGGCGCTCGCCTGCGGCGCGCGTTCCCGTGCCCCAGCCCGGGACCAGGTGGCGGGGACGAGGGCTTTGGTTTTCCCCACTGAACAGAGAGAAGGACCCGACCGGTGGAGGCTCCTCCTCCAGGGATGCTGGAGGGACTGCGTCGTTCCCTGCGCCTCGCCCTGGCGCGGGGCCCCCGGCGGTGGCAGCCCGCGCCGCGCAGTCCGTGCGCCGGGGCTTGGCCGCGCCGCCCGCATTCGCATCCAGCCGCGCGCTGCGTGCCGCCGCCGCTCTCCGCAGCCCCGCGCTCCCGGAGGCTCCCCATGGCCAGCCCGACCCGCGCCGCTGCAGCCCTCGCCCGTCAGGTACCTGAACCCGGGCGTTTGTGGAAGGGGGGCGGAATGGACCCGGGGTCTCCGAAGCCAGCCGGCCTGGTCCGGCGCAGTGCTGGCGTTTCCTGCATCATCCTGCTTCGCCGCGCATCGCCGTTGTCTCCACCCAGCTGTTTCTTCCTTCTCCAGCCCTAAGCGAAATCTAGACCTCCAGCCCGCGAACTCCGCTTTGGAGAGGCCCCTGCCCGGCAGGTCTAACGGCCAGCCGGTGACCCGCTGTGGAACGCGGCGCGGACAGCCACCGGGAACGCGAGGGTCGCCATGGAAGTCGCTTTGGGGGAGGAGGGGGAAGCGGAATTTCTGGGTGGCCAGAACCGAGAGCCACATCCTCCGTGCTTTCACCACCTCAAAATATTTTGACCGCAGCCTTCTGCCTCCTTGGATGCCTCCCCTCCCCACCCCCTCACGTAGCTATTTAGCAGATTAGCATTTTTTATTTTTTTCTTTTCTTTTTAAAGGTCTGCACCTTTCCCCAATTCGTCCCACTTCCATTGTTTTCTTAAGTATCTTTTATATTACTGCCTAATTCCCTGAGGTTTTGTCCTTAACCTGTGAGGTTTGGTGTCCACGCGCCTGCATTGCAGGACCCTGTCCTTGGAGAAAATGGTTCATTCTCGTCCTCATCCCTTTTCTAGTCTTGCTATTGTGCGCGAGTGATTGACAAGACCACGAGGCTGAGCGCGCCCAGGAGATTTTTCTATAAATGGCTTAAAACCCTAGTCTAGACTATTTACTCGGATATAAGGGGGGACAATTACCTTCTTGTTCTTTGCTGGTGAACCTTTGCTCTGTGGGGCGACCCTGGAATTTAACCGGTCTGCCCTAAGCCAGCGGTGGAGGACGGAAACAGCTGCGTCGTCGGGAAGGGTAGTAAGTGAAGGACAACACTCCCAGGACGCTCTCCTTTGGTGCCTGGGTGCTTGAGCCTCCTTTCCCTGTTGGCTCGGGTACCTGAGCGGAGCCCGCGGTGTGATGGTAAGCGATCCTGATTACCCCAGGCCGCAGTTACCCAGCTGGCTTTACTTAATGACTTTAATTCTTCTTTAAGGACTTCAATAACGGATGCTCCCCAGAATGTACTGGAGAAACGGGATCAAAGGAGGTGGTGGGGTCTTTCAGGGTAAGTTATCTGCCAGAGTGAAACAGCAGTCAACTGAATAAATCTATTTCTTGTTGAGATTTGGGCAATTTTCACCTGTGGGTTATATGGTATTTTAGGTATGCTGCCATGCATTTTAAATTCCATTCCTGGGGGGGGCGGTATCATTTGGGGAGCATTAATATCTTCACATCTAAAATTCCTAGGCAGTTGTTTATTTCATTTCATGAGTCATAACTTTTTCTTGGAGAACAATTAATTTGTAAATATTCACCTAGAGGTTTATCTGATCGTATCAATAAGTATAACCCTTCACTAGTGGAAAAAGTTACACTTGACCATTTTTCTCTTTAAAGCAACACCTAACATTTTACAGTAAATGTGTTGTACTTCTTCACTTTCTTTATGAATTATGGGGTTTATATATTAAGTAATCTCATATAACTTTCCAGGAGACTAATAAGGAGAAAATGAGAAAGAATCGTGTAAAAGCACTTTGAAAATCATAAAATTCAAAAATAGGGTGTATTATTATTTTCTGTATGAATCATTATCTCCACCCCACCCCACCCCACAGCTTTCCACCAACCAGGGAGGGTTTTTCTTCTCTTTATGTCTCCCTCTACTCTCCTGCCTATTTCAGTCACTGTCAATTGTCATCCGTAGCACAGAGTGTCCTAATGATCTCACATCCTGGCAGGGTTCAGAGAGGGAGTGGAAACTTGACTCATCAATTTCCCACACATCCAGCTCTTACTATGTGGTAGGCATTGGAAATCTGAGGATAAATTCAAGATAAGGTCTGTGCTCTCAGGATTAAAAATAATAATAATAAGCAATAGATGATAGATAAGAATATAGTAATTTCCTTACTATGATAAGTTTCTGAGTTTTATTTGTCCATAATATTTCTAGTCTTTTAAAAATAATATCCTCTATAGCCTTTTTTAAAAAAATTACTTTTTTTTTTAAGATTCTATTTATTAATTTGACAGAGATCCACAGAAGTAGGCAGAGAGAGAGAGGAGGAAGCAGGCTCCCCACAGAGCAGAAAGCCCAACATGGGACTCGATCCCAGGACCCCGGGATCATGACCTGAGCCAAAAGCCGAGGCTTTAACCCACTGAGCTACCCAGGTGCCCCTCCTTTATAGCCTTATAGCTAATGTAGTCTACTCATCTAGTTTATTAAGACCAAGTTCAGATACACTCTGGGGACTTAGATATTGAGATATGGATTCTAGCAAGAATGAGATAAAACAGACTATTTTTGATAATCTCTCAACATTATTTTATATAGTAGGTATATTCCTCAAAGGGTATATAGACGAATGTGATTTTTTTTCCCCAAAAGGCCTTTATATTTTTATACATAGAGAATTTTTATGAAGTTAAAATTAATTCATAGTGTTAGTTAGGGTTTCTGGGTGGCGCAGTCCGTTGAGCGTTGGACTCAGGTCCTGATCATGGTTTCAGCTCAGGTCATGATCTCATGGTGGTGGTTGGGGATAAGGGTCCACTGAGCCCTGCACTGGGCTAGAGCTCAGCGGGGAATCCATCCGCTGGAGTTTCTTCCTCTCTCTCTCTCTCTCATATAAATCTTTTAAAAAATTAGTGCTTAATATAAATAATCTATTTGTTGAATTTAGATTTCTGTATATTAGGTTTTAGGTAAAAGGGGAGTGTACTGACATTCTGCACTTGTATTTACATATTAAAACATGCTGTAATGGTGATTGTATTCACAGTGCATATGTAATGAGGCAAAGGAAAAATGAAATTGATAATTTGGGAGGGAAATGGTGGGTTTTATAGGACCATTGTTGCTTTTGACAAAAAGCAAAGGTTTTTTTTTCCTTTATTTTCTCCATTTGTATTTTTAAGTTGCCTTTTGAGTTTCTCATTGAGTTTTCATATTGCATCCCTTCCCCCATCTTGATACAACTGAGGCTGCAGTTTCCCAACAAGTCCCAAAATTGAGATGCCTTATTACTGGGGAATCCTACAGAATCTTTCTATGGACTCGAGAGCCTTCTGTGTTTCAAAGAGACCAGCTGTCTGTTTCTTCCACTTTCCCCTCCTCAGTAGCTCTCCACAGAGTGTGACACTCTAAATCTGTAATTCTCCCCTTTCTATTAGACTAGATTTGATCTTCTTAAGGATTTATTTGTTTATTTGAGAGAGAGCATGACCAAGCAAGCTGGGTGAGGGACAGAGGGAAGGGAGAGAGAATCCACAAGCAGAACACCACCTGCCCCACTCAATTGACTGAGCCAGCCACCCAGGCACCCCTCTATTAGATTTTAAAAGATTATCTCTAATGAACTTAGCACCTAACGCTTTCCAAATAGAGTCAGAAAAATGCACTTATTGTCGACCAAAGTTATGCATTTTCTGATACACTTGTAATACAGAGATAGCTTTTAAATATTTACGTATTGTGTCCAGTGCAGAGAAGTACAGATACGATTTTGAGTGGTGAACAAGAGATGTGGCCCGAATGCTGGCTAACACAAGCCCTCGGGTGCAACCGGGTCACATCAGCCTGCTCTAGGCTTCCCCATTTCAGAGCAGATGGGACCCAAGCATGAATTTTGAGTTCAGAAGTTGCTGTTTTTAATATGCTTTGTTTTTGTCAATTATTTCTTGTCGTTTCACAATCCAGTCATTGTGGTCTTCCAGATTCTTCCACAAGCATATGGCCAGAAACATCCTGACTTTGAAGTCATCAGAGAACAAGGAGCATCAGAAGGAGACAGATTAATTATGTAGGAGAAAGTGTCGTTTTACAAATACTGTTATTTTTATCCATCTTTGGAAAGCAAATGCAGAAAAAGGTTTCTAAACAGTGACTGAAAACTGTTTGCAAAATGTGTTTTTTGTATGCCAAACAAAGATTTATTTCCCCCTTAGAACTAGATTTCACATGTACTCAAAACTAGTCACAAACCTTCAGCTAATATTGCTTATTTTTGAATTTCATTCAGTTTACTGGTTGTTTTTTAATATTCTTAGGTAATTTCTCTTGGAGCTCAGGTTAAAAGCTGTTAGTTTCAGTTTCTAGAATTAGAGAAGTTTTGTTTTCCTTTTTGTTTTGGTGGGGTTTTTGTTTGTTTGTTTGTTTGTGTTTGTTTGTTGTGGGTTTTTTTGAGAGAGCACATGCACATTGGGGAAGGTTGACTAGGCAGGCAAAGAGAGAGGGGGAGAGAAGATCTTAAACCGGCTCCACCGTCAGCCTGATGGGTATCCATCACATGGTCTCAAGATCACGCCTGGAGCCAAAATCAAGAGTCAGATGTTTAACTGAGTCACCCAGGCCTCCCAGAAGTTGTTTTAAATGACAGAAATTAGACTTCTTGATGAAATTCTGAAGGCACTCAGTTGTGTATTACTTTGAAAAACTGCATATAGGGCAATCCTTATTTACAAATTAGAAAATCAGAGGGTTGCTATTCCTATCGTTAATAAGTCACATCTTACAAAAGGATGTAGTAGCTTACTAAAATAGATTACCTGGTAATTTAATCATTTGTATTCAGTTTCCAGGAACTTAAGTAATAGTATCAAGTTATAATTACAAGAACACTAAGTCCAGCATAAAAATACCTTGTTCTTTATCTTTGCCATTAATTAACTTGATCTCACAGGGTCATTGGATCACTGTGAGTGGTGGGTAGTCCTAGAGGTATTTTAAGGACAGTTCAGAAAAGTAAAAATTATATACTGGGCTACTGGGCCATAATCATTCTTAAAGTTGGTTCTTTAAGGATTTGTATTAACAAAAGGGTCTTTTATGATATACAGCAAGTACATAAGATTTTTATAGAAACTACAGCAGTCTGTTTTGTTGAGAGGTCCAGACCATGAAGATCAATCCATGTTTAGCAAAAAAAAAAAAAAAAAAAAAAAAATTTAAGATTTTATTTATTTATTTCACGGACAGAGATCACAAGTAGGCAGAGAGGCAGGCAGAGAGAGAGGCGGAAGCAGGCTCCCCACTAAGCAGAGAGCCTGATGTGGGGCTTGATTCCAGGACCCTGAGATCATGACCTGAGCCAAAGGCACAGGCTTAACCCACTGAGCCACCCAGGTGTCCCAATGTTTAGCAAAATTTAGAACACAATTATTAGCACATATTTGATGTTTGTAATAGTTACTGTGCTAAATGAGAGTCCAGCATAATCTAAAGAAATGACTCCCTTTTCCAATTGTTCAAATTAACTAAAAGATTTTATAGAGCCAAACCAAACATTCTGGGGGTGGGGATGTCTATATAGAGGGCTTGTCTGAGCAACTGCTAGGCAGTTGGAAAAGCTGAGGATACCACCAGACTGATGGGCCAGATGGGGCATTATATACTTCCTGCAGGAGGACGTTTCCACACTTCCTCCAGGAGGACGAAAGGAGTGTGATAAACTGGCTACACCATATGTCTGGTGTGACAGGTGGAGGAAATGATAGGGAAGAAAAAAAGAGGTGACGGTGGGAAGGCATCTTTGGCAAGTTTAGTCCTTCCATGTTAAACAGAGGCATGTAGACAAGAATGCTTAAGTACTGGTCAGCGTTCAGCCGCTGGGTCAGTGTGTACCCCTAGTACAGCCCACCCAAGTTCCTTACTGACTTGATGTTCCTTGATGCTGTTTGCAGTTCTCCTGCTTTGCTAGCCTCCCTTGCAGCTAGATAGCATGACACATGTCTGACCGATAAGGCATATGGGAATTCCTGGGGAATGCGATTAGAGGGAACAGACTTGGCTGCTGTTATTCTTTCCCTCCCCTATCTTTGGACCTTGAAAATCATGAAAGCTGAAGCTACAGCTATAATAAGCTTTCTTTTGATTCTGAGGAGAAGGCTCAGAAAATCAAAGGGCCTTGAGATGCTGGGCTACCGCCAGGCTTGGCTCCTCCAGACTGATGTGAGAAAACCAACTCCTCTTTCTGTGCTTGACTTACTTGCAACTGAACTCATGGCTGAGTGATAAGTAGACGGTTAATGCAGGACATTAGTGAGAGGTAGAATTGACACAAGAAGTTAGTGCCATACGTGGGGTACTTGATTTTGCAGCTAAATTTGATTTGGACTTCTCTGTAGTCATTCAGCTCCTCATGGACACTGAAGATGATGATCAAGCATGTGATTATGTTCCGAGATGACAGGGAAAAGATACAGGATAGTTGCTATGAAGGGATGGTAGAAACTGAGAAATCAGACTTTTTTTTTTAGATTTTATTTATTTATTTATTTGACAGAGATCACAAGTAGGCAGAGAGGCAGGCAGAGAGAGAGGAGGAAGCAGGCTCCCTGCTGAGCTGAAAGCCCAATGCGGGGCTTGATCCCAGGACCCTGGGATCATGACCTGAGCCGAAGGCAGAGGCTTTAACCCACTGAGCCACCCAGGCGCCCCAGAAATCAGACTTATTAAAGAGATTCTTGAAAGTATGCATGTCTCAATTACTGATGGGGAAGCTGAGGGCTGGGAGAATGTTGTGGAGAATGGTATATTATCTTGAAAGTAATGAAGATGTAAAGGACATATAGGAAGACATGCACAATGGATTTTTATTGGAGGTCATGTCTGGGAAGTGGGAACATAGTGGCCAGGGCTACTAGTTAAAAATGTTAGTGATTTATTTTTTGAATGTTGGGAATTTTATACTTTTCATTTTTCTTCGCTTTACAGTAGAATTTAAAAATAAACATGCATTCCTCTTATTAGATGAATTAAGGATTAAGAAGGAAAGATGTAGAATGTAATATGATATCAGAAATAGGGATCAAGTTTTGGTGGAAACATGTGCCCTATTTTAGATACATTCAGTCTGAGATAACTAAGGTCCTGTGATTATGAAATAAAAATGTATGCCTTTTGGTAAGAATTCACAAATGAGACTTAAATCTCCTAAGTGGATCTCAGCCTTTCCAGTGCCTTGGAATCTCCTGGAGAGCCTTCAGTGAAAATTGATGTGAAGTCCCACTCCTGAGTTCCTTTCATTTTTTTCCTGGAGCTTTTGTGCATCTTGGCTACAGCATGGGCAGTGAGTGACATTTCCTTAAACAAACAAACAAAAAAACTTCCCAAGTGAACCAATTCAGCAGCCAGTGTTGGAAACCATTGTTCCTCTCCGTTGCTAAAATCTTCAAGGGAGATAGTGTAGCATGGTGAGCCCTGACGGACCAGTTAGAATGTTGTGGGTAAGTTTGAAGAAACAACCAGCCACTCCCCTGCCCTTTCCCTGTGAGGTTCTGGTTCAGTTCTGGAATGGAGTGTGGTTTAGTGTTTCTAAAAAGCTTCGTATTTAAATCCAATGTATAGCCAGGGCCGAGGATCTCTGATGCAGAGGAGGAAATGTAGAGGCTTAAGGAAAAAATTCAGTGTTACCCAGATTTTTGTATTTTGCCACTGTCAAACTATCTTTCTCCCCTTTCCTGCTTTGCTCCTTCATATTTTTAAAAAATTAAGGAAGAATGGTAGCCATACCTCTAGTATTATTCCTGATGGCTCCTTCAAATTGCCTGGAGTAAAGGTAAACTAGGGTTGTTTTAATTGTTAGCAGCCTCTTTGGTAAAGGTTCCTGGGGAAATAAGGAAGATGGGGTACAGTCTTTTTTTTTTTTTTTCAAAGCTTATTTATGAAAGAGCGTATGTGCAAGTGGGGAGTGAGGAAGAGGGAGAGAGAGAATCCTCAAGTAGACTCCTTACAGATCCTAATGTGGGGCTTGATCCCAGGACCTCGACCAAAATCATGACCTGAGCCAAAATCCAGTCAGACACTCGACTGACGGGACTGACGGAGCCACCAAGGTGCCTCAAGACAGGGTACTCTCTTAATTGCACGGAGTCAGAACCCATGGAGAACTGGAATGTTGGTCAGTATAGCATGAAGTAACTAGTTTTCTTGGCCCAGAGCTTTCCACTGTTCCAGCAGCCACAGTGCCTCTGTGACATCTTCTGCCACTCCATTTTCCCCACATTTCCTGAATTCCTGCCGCACTGAGCCTTCCCGGTTCTTTGAACATGCCAAGTGTATTCCCCTCTCAAGACCTGGGCCCTTGCTTCCTCTGCCTCAAACACTTAGCCTCTAGATATCTACATGGCCTACCTTCTTTTTTCATTCAAGTCTCTGCTCAAAGGACACCTCATCAGAGAGGTCATTCCCAACCCTTTCACCAAAAATGGGTTTTTCTTCCTTACACTATCCTTCTAAGCAGCTTTCATTTGCTTCATAGCACTAATCACCTCTTTACCTCTCTTTATCCACTTAATTCTTTATACTGTTTCCCTGCACTAAGAGAACAGGACTTTACTTGTTTTCCTCCCAGAGATTCCTTTGGGCCTGTAACAATGGGTACACAGTAGCTCAGCAAATAATAGATGGGGTGAGTAATACTTGCTCACAGCGGCTGCTTCCTGTCTGTCCATGGCTGATGTTGAATTTGCTGAGAAGGAGGGACTGAGCCACAGGCATCTTTGCATCTCTTGTGCTTGCTTAGTGCAGTGCCTGAATCATTGTGCTGGTGCAGTCAGTGTTCATTGAGTGAATAAAAAGGCAAAATACTAAGAATAATAAAGCAGATATGGAAGAAAGAGCAAGAGAAGGAAAAATTAAAAAGCTGTTTTATATGAGGCCATAGTCTTGTTTTTAAATACTATGTAGATTGTTATTGATAGAAAGTATATATTCCATGGCCTATTGGTTTCATGGCAGGTGGTTATTTATTGGAGAGTATAGAAATCCTGAAAGCTATAAGTATCATGTATAGTTGATTTCTTGATTATCTCATGGGAGAATGGGTTAGCTAATGACAGAAATAACAGAGAAGGTGATCTTTATTTTACTTTTGAAGAACCATACAAAGTATTCATTCTGTCCATTCTGTCATTAGGGGGAAAGGCTGAGGTCTGTTGCCTTTGCAATATCGAAGACATACCCCAGCTTCAGCGAGCAGGAGAAACTCACGTCTTCTACTCACACTCTCACTTCTCCCTCTTTACCGACTCTCACCTTTCTGTTCTGGGTCTTACTGTTTTCCCCTGTTACTGAGAAGTTTTTATTAGTAGTTTTAATAGGTGAAAATTTGCATTGTTTATGTAACTCTAGTGATATGGTTACAGATTTTTCTTAGCCCAAGGCTAAGAAAAGCCACTAAAAAAGCCAACTAAAGCCAAGTCCCGAGTGCTTCGTTGTGCAAGAGCACTGTGAAACCATTCATGTAATGAAATGTTTATGTTAGAATCTCACTCACTTTAAACCCTGGCCATCTTCTGCGGATGAGCCTGTCATCCCTCAGGGAGTACCTGAAATCAGCCGGATGTTATTTTCAGCATTTAAGATGTACTGTATTGTGTGTGTGAGGCACTGTGCTAGGGTTAGAGATTTCACTGGAATATCTACTCAGTTCTTGTCCAAACAGTCTAGAGGGACTGGCAGACTTTTTAATGGGTCAAATAATAAATAGTTAGGCTTGAGGACCATAATTTCTGACATGATTCATGGACGATGCCATTGTTAAAGCTAAAAGAACAGTGTGACTGTATTCCAATAAAACTTTTATTTACAAAATAGACCAGAAGGCTGCATTTAACCTTCTGGTGAAATTTGCCCAATATCCTATTTGGGGGATGAGGTCTAGAGGATAAAGGGAGAGAAATGGGATTCAGGGAACAAAATAATTGAGCTGGAGTGTATCCCTTTAAATAAATTCTTTTTCTGCACTCAATAAAGGGTTTTAAGTTAATTTACTTGGATTAAATAGTGGTAAAAGAAAGTCCATTTGCCTCCAAATTTGGCATTTTATTGGCATATTCCAAAGTAACATTACTAAACCTGAAAATTACAGTAATATGTTATCTCTAGTGCCTTAGGCTTCCCTGTAATGTGAGCTTTTTTGTTATTTTAGAATACATTCAGCTGAATATTATAAAAATGAAACTGATTATATTCATAATATATCAAGTGACTGAGGCATGTGTAAGGCAGTAAATTAATCAGAAGCGATTGGATTTTTGTTTAATTTTTATGTATTTGTTTATTTTTTTAAGAGCATGTGCACAAGGCAGGGAAGGGGAAAGGGAGAGAGGGAATCTTAAACAGGCCCCCTGCCCAACCCGGAGCTCACACGGGGCTCAATCTCATGACCCCGAGATCATAACCCAAGCTGAAATCAAGAGTCAGATGCTTAACCGACTGAGCCACCCAGGTGCCCCTGGGATTGTTTTAATATAAGGATAAGAGCTGATGATCTAAAGGAAACTTCTGTACTTGATTTTGGGGGGCAATGAGTACTCTTATGGAGTTGGACCTTCCTTACAACCTGTTAACAAGTTGAACCTGTCCCTGGTTAATATTGTTTTTACTGATCAAAAAGCTCCTTCCCCTATAGTTTGTTGGCTGACTACAGCTCTTGTGAAGTTCGAGATGGTACTGTGATTGGGGTGTGTGTGTTTGGCCATGTGTAATGTGCAAGCTTGGCTTTGTGGGGAGTTGGTGTAATGGTGCTGTGTGAAGTTGTTTCCTATTACTCTTATTTTTCTTGCTTTCAATAAGAGGTCTTTTGTTCACTGTTTCCTCAACACAGAATAGAGGATTTGATTTATATCTTGGTGTACATTCTCTACTTCTCTGTTTTCAAAGAGGAAAACATTTGTTTCATTCTCTTCCTTTCTTCTATGATGTGCCCAGGGGGTTTTGAAGGCTTGTGCCAAGAATTCTTTGAGGGAGCTGGAGTACAACCATCACTAAGAGATTCGATTCTTAATGACTTTAATTTTAGTTTAACAAATCATTATGAGTATTGCTGTCATTATTCTAGAAGACACCCCTTCCCTCATTCCTGAAGGCTTGATACAAGTCCTGTGGTGAGAACGAGGAAGGCATGTGTTCTTCTTTTTCCATCATTTTACGCGTTCTGCTATTTTGTCCCTGTTTCTAAATATCACTGGTCTTTATTTATTAGTCTGTGTACAGTAGAGATTTCAAACAGCAAGCCAGATTCTGAATGCCAACAAGATTTGTTTGGCTCACGTAGTGTTGTTAAATTTCTGAGTTCGTTGCCAGCATTTGAAAGTCAACTGATTTCACTTTTTTGTAGCCAGTGACCTAAATTTTGTCTTTTCACCCTCTGTATTATGCAGCCAGGGGATGTCCAGTAACTTTTCTTTAATGATGCCAATTTTTCTTCCTCAGGCGAAAGATCTCATAATCACACCAGCCTCCATTTTAAAGGAAAAACCAGACCCAAGTACTCTGGTGTTTGGAACTGTGTTCACGGATCACATGTTGACGGTGGAGTGGTCCTTAGAGTGTGGATGGGAGAAACCATGTATCAAGCCTCTTCAGAACCTGTCCTTGCACCCCGGCTCCTCCGCTTTCCACTACGCTGTGGAGGTAAGTACAAAGAAATCAGGGATTTCTTGTGCTGGGCCTTTGCTGTGAGTATGACGTAGCTCTTCCATATAAACTAGCTTTGGGGCAGGATGGGCTTTCTCAGATTTACTCAAGGAAATCATAAATGTCTTCAAAACTTTTTCCATAGACCGTTGGACTGAAGGTACGTCTTAACTCATCTTTTGGATAGTCTTGAACTTTTCATTATATCAATAAAAAAATCATTTGCAGCAAATGCAAGGATGGTAGATAAGAAAATTCGCACTCAAGGGCGCCTGGGTGGCTCAGTGGGTTAAGCCGCTGCCTTTGGCTCAGGTCATGGTTTCAGGGTCCTGGGATCGAGTTCTGCATCGGGTTCTCTGTTCAGCAGAGAACCTGCTTTCCTTCCTCTCTCTCTGCCTACTTGTGATCTCTCTCTTCCTCTGTCAAATAAATAAATAAAATCTTTTTTTTAAAAAAAAGTTCGCACTCAAAAATCCAGGACTGTTAACATTTTACTGAGTCCCTTGTCAGATATCCGGTGTCATTGAATACAGTATTACAGTTCGGTCTTAGGGCTTCCTGCATGTTTTTAGGACCAGCATTAACATGTAGGGTATACGTGTTAAGAGCCTTCAAGCATGAGTGAAATAATTATAAGCATAAAATCCTAAATATGTTGAGAATATGTTCTCTAGCCCTTGTCAGGATACACACTAAGATCCACAATACACTCCTCATTCCCTTCACTTGCATTTTATTTTACTCGTTTTCAATGTGTTGGACATCTTTCCCAGAATATTGGGGTACTGGAAATAAGCAGTGACCTACCTATTAAGGGAGTAAAAGTAGTAGATATTCCCAACAATAATGGTAAAATTACTTGTGGTTATTAAACTCCAGCAATGTGCTCTGCACCTTATGTGGGTCATTTCATTTAATTATTTTAAGTGAGAAAACAGTTAAAGCATTCAGGTTCTATAGTCAGACTTCCTGGCTCAGATTCTTTCTCTGTTGCTCCATAGGGAGCTCTATGACTTGGGAAGCTTATTTAAAATCACTTTGTGCTTCCAATTTCTTTACCTAGAAAATTGAGGTAGGGATAATACTTACCTCCGAGTAAGTATTTGCCATATCCCTTCTTACCTAGAAAATTGAGGTAGGAGCTTAGGAGGATAAGGTAAGGTAATTTGTTTAAGTATATACAGCCGTTCTTGGGGCATAATGAGAGCCCAGCTGTTAGCTATTGTTGTTAACCCTTAAAGCAGCCTTCTCTCTTATAATAGCAGGTTCAGAAAAGTGAAGTTTCTCAGCCAAGATAACACAGCATTAGGGGAGGAGACAGGGTTCCAATGCTGAGTACTACTCCCTGTGACATCACTCCTATACATAGACACTAAAATTATGAAGAGGCCTGTCCAATTAACGTGTTTAAAATTATAAACTTGGGGGCGCCTGTGTGGCTCAGTGGGTTAAGCCTCTGCCTTCGGCTCAGGTCATGATCTCAGGGTCCTGGGATCAAGTCCCGCATTGGGCTCTCTGCTCAGCAGGGAGCCTGCTTCCCCCTTTCTCTCTGCCTGCCTCTCTGCCTACTTGTGATCTCTCTGTCAAATAAATAAATAAAATCTTAAAAATAAAATAAAATAAAACAAAATTATAAACTTGAATAAGTTGGAAACCTCTTCGATGCCCAGATGTCTTCAGAGGATGTTGTGTCTTTAGTTTCCATCCCTAGCTCTATGTCCTCACTATCAACTTGGATGAGCTCTTTCGTTATTTGCTCCAAGCCTCAGTCTCTTCAACTATAAACTAAGAGTGGTAGCCTCGCCTTTGCCTGTGTCACAGGGTATAATAAAGGGAATTGAAAGAAGGGATATGGCAAATCTTAGGGCATGGTCTCAAACGTAGCACATGTCCTTTCCTCAGAGTTTTTGATTTACACCAACTTCCCATGCCATGTTCATGCCCCCCTCTCCAGGGACCACACTTTGAGAACTGGAAGTACACGAGAAAGGATTAATGTGATTTTTTTTTTTTTAAGATTTTATTTATTCTTTGACAGAGAAACACACATCAAGAGAGTGAACACAAACAGGGACAGTGGGAGAGGGAGAAGCAGGATCCCCACTGAGCAGGGAGCCCGATGCAGGGCTAAATTCCAGGACCCTGGGATCTTGACCGGAGCCAAAGGCAGATGCCTAACGACTGAGCCACCCAAGCATCCCAGGATTAAAGTGATTTTTGAAAGCTAAAAGCAATATTGAGGGCCACTGGCTTTTGAAAACTTGTTGGAAATCTAATTAGTTAGAATGCTAGTTTGCTTGGTTTTACCAATTTAGATTTTTGTGACCAGGATAGTTAAAAAAAATTTTTTTTTTAATTAATATTCTCCTTTGTTAAATTGAAAACTTTTCTACACTCTTTTTTAAAATTTTTTTTAAAAAATTATTTATTTATCCAACAGAGATCACAAGTAAGCAGAGAGGCAGGCGGGGCGGTGTTGGGGAGCAGAGAACTGGATGCGGGGCTTGATCCCAGGACCCTGGGATCATGACCTGAGCCGAAGGCAGAGGCTTTAATCTACTGAGCCACCCAGGTGCCCCAAACTTTTCTACATTCTTACTGTTTCACTTACAATATGGATACAAAAAGTATTTTGCATGAACTGGATCATATATTACACCAGTTGTCGATTCAGTGTAACAGATTAATGGCTTAAAACAGAAACCATCATTTTCTTTTTCTCTTCCATGCTTCTGGGGGTTGAATAGGATGGTGTAAGTGGTTCTCGCTTGGGGCTCTCACATGCAGTTTCTGTCAGTGAGTGACTGGGGTTGGAGTCCACTTGCCTGGGTGGGGAAAATCAGAAGGATGGGGGTGAAAGCTGAGGCTCTGCCTGCATCCCTCTTTCTCCATGTGGTCTCTCGAGTATGGTGGCTTCAGAATAGTCAGACTCGGTACATGGCACCATGGGCTCTAAGCTGTGTGTCTCAAGACACTGAGCCCACATGGAAGCTCTAGTTCTTTTTATGTCCTAACTCCCCAATCACACAGTGTGACTTCTGTCATAACTATTACCATGGCCATCATAAAGACCTTCTTATGTTCAAAAGAAGGGGATCCACCTTTCTTGACGAGGAACATCGAGGTTCTAGAAGTGCTGGTAGGACTGAAAATATTGTGTGACTGTTTTTGGAAATACAGCCTGTGACATGTATCAGTGATAAATGGGGAGGTAGAGAATGCATTTACTTTGCTTTTTGTAGATTGGGCTCTTGGGTTTAGCAAACAAAAATATTAGGAAATTGTCATAGGGATTTAGAAAGTGTGATTGCCTTGCGCAGAGAAACTGAATCCTGGAATTTTCTGAGGCATGTTCATTTTATTTCCTATTTACTTGCCTGTGCAATGGAGGTTGAGTGTCTACTCAGTTCCCTGGGAGTGCAGTGTGCTTAGGACAGGATGGTGAGCAAACTGCCCTCAGTATGTACTTTTTTTATCTTTTAACCCCCACTAATAGGCAGATAGTTTATCCCAAAAATTTTCTTCCCAAATGTGTTTGAAACATTCACGTTTTAGGCTTTTTCACAGGTCTACTCTTTCTCTTATACTGACGCACTTATGGACACTACATTATTGGACACCACCCAATTTTTAAGTTCACTAATAGTTGTATTGTTTTAACCCAAAAGTGAATAAGAGCAGACCTCTTAAAAGTTCTCCTCCTTTCATAAACCCTGTTGATGATAGTATCCATTTTATCTTGAGATCTCCAACTACATGTCGTTTTTATTAATTATGAAAGTATTCTTTATTTATTTTTATTTTATTTTATTTTATTTATTTTTTATTTTTTTAATTTTATTTATTTATTTGACAGACAGAAATCGTAAGTAGGCAGAGAGGCAGGCAGAGAGAGAGAGGAGGAAGCAGGCTCCCTGCTGAGCAGAGAGCCCGATGCGGGGCTTGATCCCAGGACCCTGGGATCACGACCCGAGCCGAAGGCAGCGGCTTAACCACTGAGCCACCCAGGCGCCCCTATTTTTATTTTTTAAAGATTTTATTTATTTGATAGAGCACAAGCAAGGGGCAGCTGCAGGCAGAGGGAGAGGGAGAAACAGACTCCCTGCTGAGCATTGAGCCAGATGTGGGGCTCCATCTGGGACCCTGGGATCATGACCTAACCCAAAGGCAGATGCTTAACTGACTGAGCCACCCAGGTGCCCCAAGAAAGTATTTTTTAATAGATACATATGTGAAGATTTCAAATAGCAAAATAAGAACCATGACTAGAGAACTTGGATAAAATAGGAAACTTGATAATAGTTCGTTTTCAGGTTGAGACAGTCAAAACACAATTTGACAAAAAGTGGGTAAAGTATGTACTATTATTTAATGAATATTTACAAATGAGTGCTTTAGATTTTATATATCTCTAACACTATAGTTTTGCCTCTTTTTGAAATTGTGTGTCAATGGAAATTGTATGTGTGTGTGTGCTCAGGCACACACACACTGGTATTATTTGAGCTCAATATTATGTAAGAACTATTCATCCAGGACCAACGTGAGCATCAGTAGGGTCTGGGACAAAAGTGCAAATAGAAATCTGGGGTTCACCCACTCTCTCTGCCTGTCCTAGCTCCATCCTATGCCACAAGAAGCCTCACACACATATGTGTAGATACCTATACCATGTGCGAATAGATGACCCTTGGCCATCCGTTGGTCTTAAGCCTGGGCACACCAGTATTAGCTACCTGTTTTCAGTAGGGTGGGCCTAAGGAGAGTCATTCAGGCTCTGAAAATGAGATCAGAGCCATTTGGACAGGGAATTCAGGGAAGTGGGTCCTTGGAGCCTGGTCTAAAAAGATGGAATTCAGGATTTAGGTGACTGCTTGCCCCAAGGAAAGGTCACATCACAGCTGGAGGAAGGCAGAGGTGAGAGGCTGTCTAAAGTGGGCTCAGGGCAGAGGCCCAAGTTGCTTGGGTCCAAGTGTGGTAGGGACCACATCCAGATACTCCTGTAACAACAGTATGCCATTATGTGAATATATTCAGTCAATTTTTTAAAAGATTTTATCCATTTATTTGACACAGAGAGAGAAATTACAAGTAGGCACAGAGGCAGGCAGAGAGAAGCAGAGGGAAGCAGGCTCCCTGCTGAGCAGAGAGCCCAATGCAGGGCTCGATCCCAGGACCCTGAGATCATGACCTGAGCTGAAGGCAGAAGCTTAACCCAGTGAGCCACCCAGGCGCCTCTATTCAGTCTATTTTTGATGGACATTTGGGCATTTTTTTTCTGCGAACATCCCTATACATAGTATGCTGGTGTACTTGTTCGTAAATTTCTTTAAGCCATTCTCAAAGTGTGGTTCACAGGCCCCTAGGCCCCCTTTCAAGGGGTTACCAAAGTTAAAAGATTTCACTTTTTTTTTTTTTTAAAGATTTTATTTATTTGTTAGAGAGAGAGAGACAGAGCGCAAGCACAGGCAGACAGAGTGGCAGGCTAGAGGCAGAGGGAGAAGCAGGCTCCCTGCCAAGCAAGGAGCCTGATGTGGGACTCAATTCCAGGACGCTGGGATCCTGACCTGAGCCGAAGGCAGCCGCTTAACCAACTGAGCCACCCAGGCGTCCCAAAAGACTTCACATTAATACCAAGACTGTGTTTTTCTTTTTCATTGTGTGTTGACATTTACAGTAAGACTGACACCAACTTCTGCTAGTTAGCCATTTTACTCTTTACTACCAAGTGTGAATGTATAAAGAATGTCTGCTTTGCTGAAGAATGTTCTTGGTGAAGTGGTGATAATTATTTTATTAAATTTTGAGTAAATGGCATTTTAATCTGTGTGATGAAATAGCATCTTTGCCTAAAGCACTTCTACATCCTTAAATACTACAGTTGTCTCAAGGAATAGTAGTTGTGTGATCCACGTGTATGTGTGTGTGCCATGCATGCCCATGTTGTGATCCGAACCGGCTCCTTTTTTCACCCAGAACCAGTTTACTTGAAAGGACAAAGTATAGTTATTCAGACTTGGGCATTTGCAGGTGTCTTCTTGAAAATGAACAAAATGAGTCTGTAACTTCAAGCAAAACAGTGGACCGTGTTTGTTGCCATTGGTCAAATTCTAGCTTGCTTTTTTTTTTTTTTTTTTTTTTTTTAAGTTTTCATCTGTTTATGGCAGACAGAGATCACAAGTATGCAGAGAGAGAGGGTGAACCACGCCGGCTCCCCTCGGAACAGAGAACCCGATGCGGGGCTCCATCCCAGGACCCCCAGACCATGACCTGAGCCAAAGGCAGAGGCCCAACCCACTGAGCTACCCAGGGCCCCCTCAAATTCTAGCTTTCAAGTAAAAATTAGGATTTTGGAAAATTTGTATCCACCATCGCTAGCTTGAGCCTTTCCACTATTAAAGAATTTTTTGATGATGTTAGTGGTAATATTAACAGATTTTTTAAAATATGTTTTATGGAAAAGGTGTTAAACTTTGGAAGATCTGCATAACTTGAACTAACATTTTCCAAATAACCATTTTGTGACATTACAAATTTATGCATGAGTTGAGATCCATTCAGACTGCCAGACAGACTGACTTTTGATGTGTCAGTTTGGCTAGTCTGAACTGCAACCCCCAGAATCTTTCAGTCTCCTTTTAGTTAGAATACCGACAAGACATTCCTTTGTGAGTGTTGGAGGTTAGAGGGAGGCATGACCATTTCATGGCATACACATAACCTTCTCCTAAGTGTTCAGTCAAGTACTGATCTAGGTGCGGTGGTGAAGGAATTTTGCAGATGTGATTGAAGTCCCTAATCAGTTGACTTAAAATTAATCAAAAGGGAAATTATCCTGGGTAAACCTTAGGACACATAGATAGACCCAGCTTTCTTTTCCTCTGTCTCTCCCTTTCTGATCGCCGCTGCCACTCGTGCCTGCAGGTCCCAGCCTGCTTGTCATTTCTGTCCCCGACGGCCTGTCTCACAGATTTTGGACTTGCTTAGCCAGCCACCACATTCACATTGCCCAATTTCTTACAGCAAATCTGGTAATAACATAGGTATCTCCTGTTCTGCTTCTTTTGTTGAACTCTGATACACTATTTTAATAAATTAACAGAGTATAAAAAGCTCATTGATAGGGCTTCAAATTCCTCAGTGCAACTAATCTTCAAGGAACCACCACTTGTCAACGTTTGAAGTGGGATCAGAGAAGAACAACCAGTTACCTGAAAAGGCTATCAAAAATACTCTTCCTTTTCTCAACCGCGTGTCTGTGTGATTTTGGAATTTTCTTTGTGTACTTCAGCCAAAACAGTATACTGCAAGGGCAAAAGCAGGTTATAAGAATCCAGTTGTCTTTCATTAAGTCACCTATGAAAGATTTGCAATAATGAAAAACTGTCACACTTAACAATAATCCTTTTGGAAAATATAGATAGTCTTCATTAAAATATGTTAACGTGTCATAGTTTATTACTGTTAAATTTAATGGTTCACTTCTAATTTCTAATATGGTAATTATAGAATAACTGCACATAAAAAGCTTTCGGGGGTCTTTATAAGTCTTAGAAGTTTGTGCTTGATCTTAGCCAAAAGGCCAAGAAGTGATAATAATTTTTAAAAGTTTAAAGACATCCTGATGCCAAAAGATTTGACAAATACTAGGTAAGGATATACCGAGGAATAGCACTACCAGTCATCAGTTGTATCTTTAATTTTCTGTAGTGATTTTAACCATTTTATACCCACAAGCCATGAATAAGCATTTTTATTGTTCCAAAACCTGACCAACTCTTAATATAATCAGATTTTAAAATTTTAGCAACTTTCATGTAATGGCATCTCATTATTGTGATATTAATTTCCAGTATTCTAAGAGGTTGAACACCTTTTCATAGGGTTACTAAAGCAATTGGATATCTCCTATTTAGAGTGCCTGTTCAGATCTTTTGCTCACTTTTCTATTGTCTTTTTGATTTGTGGAAGTAATTTGGGAGTATCTTAGGTATCTTCTTCTAAGGTCTCTTACTTTTTTTTATAATTTTTTGATGACAAGAAATACATTTAAATCTTAAGTGGAATTTATCAATCCTTGCTTTATATTTGGTAGTTTGGGAATCTTGTCTAAAGATTCTTTTCCTAACCTCATATCATAATGGCATCTTTCTGTATTATTGATTTTGTCTTTCAAAGGAAGATCTTTACTCCTAGAAGCTGGTTTTTATATAAGTAGGGGTCCAATTTGTTTTTTTTTTTCTCCCAGTGGATACCCTGTTGAATAGCACCATTTAAAAGGGACTGTTCTTTGGGGCACCTGGCTGGTATAGACGGTTAAGGGACCGACTGGTTTCAGCTTAGGTGGGTGAGCTCAGTGTCATAAGATCAAGGATGGTATCCGGTTCCATGCTCAGTGCAGTTTGGGATTCTGTCTCCCTCTCCCTCTCTCCCTGCTCCCACACATAAATAAATAAATCTTTTTTTTTTTTTTTTTTTTAAGTACTGTTCTTTTTTCTCTCCTTTTTTCCCTGCCTCCTCTATCACATTTGTATGGGTCTGCTTCTGGATCTCCATTTTCATTGCATAGTCTATCTGGATCTCTCTTCCGTTCTGTTGTTTTACTTGTCTATCTGCACAAATGTCACACTGTCTTGATTTCCAGTGTATGGAGTCTTGATGTCTGCCTAGGACAAGTCCTGCTGTCCCTCTCAGGACTGCTTTGCATCTTCTCAGCCGTTTGCTTTTCCGTATCACTCTTAAACTCTGTTTATCAAGTCAGTCAACTTTTGTAATTTAGTTTGTTCAAAGAAAATAAAATGCCCTGACCTGATTTTCAGTTGGATTACATGGAGTATATAAATCAGTTTGGGAGAATCAGTATCTTGATGATATTGAGTCTTTGGATCCAGGAGTGTGCAGTAGCTTTCTACATTTAGTTAGGCCTCCAATGACTTGATAAGGTTTTATGTTGTCCTTATGGATCTTCTCTTCTTTTAGGCCCTCCCCGCCCCCAAATAGTCCTCTCTTAAGTCTATCATAAATAGTGTTTTTATTTTCTGTTACATAGGAATATAATTTTGCATTTGGTTACCTTGCCTAACCAAATAATTTCAAAGGAGGATGTTGGTTTTTCTGGATTTTCTACATATTTAATCTTATCTATGTTTTATAATCTGTGACAAGTGTTTTTTTTCTTTTCAACCCAATGCTTTTTACATGATTATTTATTTGATATATTTGACTTATTATGCTTGTATAGTATTGAGTTAAAGTAGTCACAGCAGGCAATTTGTGATGTCTCACTCTGAAAAGGAAGGCTTTAAATTTTATCATTAAGCACAATATTTGCTGCAAGTTCATTGTAGATATTCTTTATCAATTACCAAAGTTTCCTTCTTAGTTATCTAGGAAACTTAGAAAAAAAAAATCTCAAAAGAATGTTCAGTTTTATCAGTTGCATTTACCACATCTAATGAGATGATCATATCGCTTTTTTCTTCATCAAGGCTATGAATATAATGAATCTCATTAATTGATTTTTCTAAATGTTAAATCAACCTCTGTTCCTGAGATAAGTCCAACTTTGTCATGCTGTGTTATCCCTTAGTATGTTTTGCATCTGTGCTGCTTAATGAGAGTATTATATAATTTTTACATATACTTGAACCCACATCAGGTGCCTACAATTTTAAAATTAAAGTGAAGTAAATGAAGCAATTAGAACCCTATGAAGTCACTTTCTTTAAGTTCTGATAAAATTTAATTTAAAACTAATTTTGTAACTACTGATTTTGTTTTATATTTACTAATTAAAATTTATTAATTTTGGGGAGCCTGGGCGGTTCAGTGGGTTAAGCCTCTGCCTTCAGCTCAGGTCGTGGTCTTAGGGTCCTGGGATCGAGCCTCACATCGGGCTCTCTGCTCAGCAGGGAGCCTGCTTCCTCCTCTCTCTCTGCCTACCTCTCTGCCTACTTGTGATCTCTGTCAAATAAATAAATAAAAACTTAATAAAATAAATAAAATTTATTAATTTTCTTAAAATAAAATTTAATTTTGTTTTATATTTACTAACAATATAACGTCACCAGCTTTACTTTAGAAAGTATGTATGACATTTTGCTAGCTATGTCTTTTTGCTTCTGGTATGTTTCAGATGTTCTCAACTGAGTCCAAAATCTGACAACCTTCTCTTTTAACTGAAGCTTTACCCCTGTTCCATTTAATAAGTTAAATATTTGCCCTTAAATCTAATCTAGTGCTTTGAAATTGTGCTACATGATTTAGATTTTTCTCACGTGAGCTGAGCTTTGAGACTATAAGCTTGTAAGGGCCCAGCTGTCCTTCAGTTCAATAAATTTTCTAAATTCCATTATTTTTCTTCTTTGACTCATACTTTACTTAGTGATGAGTTTCTTCCTTGCCAAAATGTTGACATTTTGTCATCCTATTTCCGATCCTGATTTCTGGTTTCTGGTTGGGAAATGTGTGAAAAGAGCATGCATTTTGCAGGTGCTGTGTGCAGGGTTCTCTCTGTCCACTAGCTTAGTTTGTTGTTCCTGTTGTTCACATTGTCCATATCTTTGCTGAGTTTCAGCCTGTTTGTTCTATCAGTTATCTAAAGAACCGGTGTTAAGATTTCCCACTAAAATTATTGGTTTTTCTCTTTTCTCTGTGTTTATCCATATTCAGCTACTTCAGAGTCTTTTAACATCTCTGCCCAATGGTTCTTCTGGCCTTGGCGTTTTGAGGCAATGCCCTGCCCCTACCATGGGATGGCCTTGAGTTGCTGGGCTTCCGTGATTTGGGGGACTAAACCAGCCCAGGTCACATCTAGATTACCTACGATCCAGAGTTTGAATGAGCCAGATTAAATGAAAGGAGGCGCATGTGTTTAGGGCGCAAGAGTGGGTTCTTTGCTTCCCTGTTCATTAACTGGGCAGTTAGCCCACGTTGTGTGATTGGCGACATGCTCTCCCCACCTCCATGGAGGTGTTATTTGGCAGTACGGGTCCTGCTAAAGAAAGGGTAACTTTGAATTCCCATAAGAATTTGGTACGAAAAGAGTTTGTTTTTAGTCTAGCTACAATAACCAGCCTGTCAACTGTTGTCTAGATTTAGAAATCTTTGGTCAACATCGAGACCTTGGCATGATGAAGAAGATGTGTGCCCATAGAAAAGCCAGTCTTTTTTTTTTTTTTTTTTTTTTTTAATTTGACAGACAGAGATCACAAGTAGGCAGAGAGGCAGGCAGAGAGAGAGAGGAGGAAGCAGGCTCCTCGCTGAGCAGAGAGCCCAACGCAGGGCTCGATCCCAGGATGCTGGGATCACGACCTGAGCTGAATGCAGAGGCTTTAACCCACTGAGCCACCCAAGCGCCCCAGAAAGCCAGTCTTTTAAATACAGAGATTGTTTTCATTTTGTTATCCCCTAAGATTTATTTCTCCTGTTATCTTTAGTTGTTTGAAGGACTGAAGGCATTTCGAGGAGTAGATAATAAAATTCGACTGTTTCGGCCAGACCTCAACATGGATAGAATGCACCGATCTGCTGTGAGGGCCACTCTGCCGGTATGTAAATTTAGGAGTTTCTTTTGTGTTTCTCCAGATGTGATGAGTCACTGTGATTTTACCACAAAACAAATCCTTTCTGAATACAGTTGATCCTTGAGCAAGGCAGGGGTTAGGAGCACTGACCCCAAGCCATTGAAAATCTCCCCAAAACTTAACCACTGTTAACTTACTTAACTTACTGTTGACTAGGAAGCCTTTTCAAAACATACACAGTTAATCAACACATATATTATGTATTATACGTATTGTAGACTTGATTCTTGTAACAAAGTGAGCTGGAGAAAAGGAAGTGTGATTAAGGAAATCATACTGGAGTGAAAATATGTTTATAGAAACTATACATAAAAAAAAAAAGCCACATGCAAATGGACCTATGCAGTTCAGATCCATGTTGTTCAAGGTTCAACTATAGTTAGATCAATATTCAGTACAAACCATGAGAGTCCTTAAGGTACTTCTCATCTACTTTGTAATGAATGAGGTAAAAATACAAGGAAATAACCAATACCACCTGGCAGTTCCACGATCTGTTTCTTCATAAATGTCCATGGGGGGTTGGAAGAAAAATATACCTCAAACTAAAATAAATAAAATGTGAAGATCCTATGAAATTATAATATGTGAAATGGGAAATAGGGTGTGCCACACAGGTATTTTAGGAGTATTTTTGCTCAATTGCTTGGGACACTAGCAAGTTTGCAATGATTTAATTATTTTGATATTTTAGCCCAAGCTTTCTTTTTTATTAAGAAAATGATATCAAAGTAGATTGTTATGGCCATTGGTGACTGTCTATAACATCGTTAAACAGCAGAATTGATTATATGGTGGGTTGGATTTAGGTCCTATGGCTCACATCTAGGTAAGAGGTGTCTTCAGTTACTGCCCTTCCCTGATACATGACCAGGTTGCCTTTCTGAACTGTAGGAGTCTTTTTCTTCTTTTGCAAATTCTGCATACCTAACGTTCAGGAGCCCAGCCCAAGCTGTACTTTGAAGAAGCCCAAGTAACTACTCCATTTTAGCAGGATCTTCCTTCTCCTTCCTATTTTTGTAACCCATGCTTCACTCACCTCCTTCAGGGGCCATAATATAGTGCCAGAAGGGAAATGAAGGTACATTCTTTGGACTAGTTTCACTCTTGTGCCACGACAGACAAATTACCAGGAAATACTTTAAAGCGGGGGCAGCAGGAAAGGGAATTAACATCTGTTGGACCTCAGCTCTGCCATAAACTGTGTTATGTGGTTTTACATTCCTTCTCTGTTTAATCATAACAGTAACCCTCCAGAAGGTATGTGTTTAAAAAAAAAAAAAAAAAGTATGTGTTGTGTGTTTTAGTAGCACGTTTGTACCTAGAAGAAATCTCAAGCCTCAAGAGCTTAAATGACTGGCCTAAAGTCACAGGGTAAAGGGACAGGGCAAGAAATTGGGTGCAAGATTTTTTAATTCCTAGTCAAGTTCTGTTGTCACTAAATCTTCAGTGACTCAGAGTGACGATATGTCCTGTATGATTGGCAATCCTGAATTCTATATTCTTATGCTGCGGTTGCTGTTCTAAGTTCTCATTTAAGTAGGCAGTTCTAAATGTCATGAGTTCTACTTAGATATGTATTTCTGAGTCATTTCAACCCTGGATAACCCGTGACCTACATCTCTGAAAGTATGTTTCTTTGCCCTGTTAAGTGAGTAGAAACTAACTTATTTTAGAAGCTGTCACCCATCTAATATATGAAAACATTTTCCTCCTTAGAAATAAACTTCTCTTTGCCTTTGCCCATTTTTCTCTTGGGTTATCTGTGTTTTTCTTACTCATTTTCAGAATATCTTAACAGATTCAAGTTATGATACTTGGTTAGTTAGGGGTTATGAGTAACTTCACCCAATTTGTTGCTTCTCAGCATGGAGTCTGTGTAAGGACTCCCTCTCTCTCTGCCCCACCCTGCCACTCTAGTGCGTGCTGTGCTATTTCAAATAAATAAATAAATAAATCTTTTTTTTTTTTTTCTTAAGATTTTATTTATCCATTTGACAGAGAGATCGCAAGTAGGCACGGGGGTAGGGGGAAGCGGTCTCACTGCCAAGCAGAGAGCCGATGCGGGGCTTGAGATCATGACCTGAGCTGAAGGCAGAAACTTAACCCACTGAGCCACTCAAGCGTCCCTAAATAAATAATTTTTTTTTTAAAGATTGTATTTATTTATTTATTTGACAGATCACAAGTAGACAGAGATGCAGGCAGAGAGAGAGGGAGAAGCAGGCTTCCCACTGAACAGAGAGCCCGATGCAGGGCTCGATCCCAGGACCCTGAGCTCATGCCCTGAGCTGAAGGCAGAGGCTAAACCCTCTGAGCCACCCAGGCACCCCTAAATACATAAATCTTAAAGACGAAAAAAGCAAAACTCTTTTCTACCTTAAGGTGACAGAGGTATTTTTTTGATTTTTACTTTATAAAAGTCTTAATGTTTTATCATATTTAAATGTATAATCCAACTATAATTGGTATTTGCTATGGTAAGAGATAGGGATCCACTATTTTATCTCCTCCATGAAGATAATCTATCATCCCATCACAATTTTAGAGAAAAAAATCAGGAAAAAAATTGGTTATATTATTACTTCTTTTTTTTTTTTTAACATTCTAAAGCTTTCATGAGGATCATTTCTTATAGCTACAATGTAGGAAAATCTCACTCTTCATTATGTTTTCCATTCCTTCAGGTATTTGACAAGGAAGAGCTTTTAGAGTGTATTAAAGAGCTTGTGAAATTGGATCAAGAATGGGTCCCCCATTCAACATCTGCTAGTCTGTATATTCGTCCCACGTTCATCGGAACTGAGGTACAAACTGACTCCCTGTTTCTGGGTGGGCAGCTTATCATCATTTCTTCATGTGAGAAACTTCTGGGATATAATTTGATAGCCCCCAATAACATAAATGACTCCTTTCTCCTGATTATCAAAACCAGGTATCAGCAAACATTTTCTTTAAAGGGCCAGATGGTAAATATATCAGGCTTTGTGGGCCATATAGTTTCTGTCACAACAACTCAATTCCAACATTGTGGTACAGAAGCAGCCATAGTTACCAATGTAGATGAGTCAAGGAATGAGCAATAAGCAAGGCTGTTTGTCTTCCCTTACTCAAGATTCACCAGTATTTCCTTATATTTTCCTGAGTTTCCTCAGAGTAATTCTTCAGTGTAATGTCTCTTCTCTTGGCAGCAGTTCTCCAAGGTGGAAGTGGTAATGATTTTGAAATTTGGAGGAGGGAGAGCTGCTGCTTTTAATTTTCATTTTCCTGAAATCTTGGGATTACCAAGGAGTGGGAATAGAAGTCCCTCTTCCCCCACAGGAAATGTTGAAAATGAAGTTCACACAATGGGTGTTAGGGAAGGACCTTGAGAGCTAGAGTCTTAGCTTTACACATCAGGATGATAAGATCTGCTGGTAGGTCACAGTCTACTGGTTGGTGCCCTTGCAAAAGGAGGACATGCCTGGAGAAGCTAAGGCCACTTGGATGGGTGTCCTGTAAAGACCCTATTACTTGTCTCCTTCCTCTTCTAGGCAGCTGTGGTCTTATGGAGAGTGGGTGGTGTGGAGGGATAATGGAGGGGGCGAAGATTGAGTGTGGGTAGCAAATGAAGGGGCTGTGGCATATGAGATTTTTAGGAATAGGGAGAAGATGACACTTTTGCTGTAGTCTAGGCATTCTGCTCTCTGCTAGGTAATTATATGCTTACCAGTTTCTCTATTCTGGCATCTGAATGCCAGAAGTATGGAAATATATAAGGCCATGGAAAAAATACCTAAGTGGTTCTGTGGCATCCTTTGGATGCCTTTTGAAAGACTATTATGAATCCAGACAATGAATTTCATGAAGTCCAGTCTCCCTAACAAATTTGGAAGAATTGGGACAATAACAAAAGTTATCTACTCCTTATGTCTCTGACATTTTAGTATTAATAAAGTCTATTTTTAATTTTATATTTTATTTACATATTTTATTTTTAGTGTTTATATTTTAGGATAGGAAGAAACAGTTTTTAAAAGTTTGTCGAAACATTGTTACTACTCTGGAAGCACTGTCTTGTGTTTATTCTGAAGTACTTCCCCACTCTAAGATCTGATTCTTCTATTCTGAGTTTGTTGAAAGTTTTGTTATGAATGTATGTTAGATATTGTTGATGGCTTTTTCTAAATGTCTTGACAGGATTATGTGTTTTTGTCCCTTATTCTAAATTATATTTGTTATATTCGGTTTTTTGGTGTTAAAACAACCTTGCATTCCTGGACTAAATCCTACTTAGCTACCCTGAATAATTCATATTAAATCTTGTATTCAGTTTGTAAGCATTTTGTTAAGAATTTTTGTCAATGCTCCTAAAAGGTATTGGTCTATAGTTTCCTAGTGTATTTTGTTCTGCGATTTAGTAAATTGTTCAGAGTTCCAGAATCCTATAACCTAGAGTTAGACAAGTTTATAAATCTGATTTTATAGTCTAGCCTGTTGTCACAATAATCCTCTCTATTGGTGATCTTCAAATTTTTGCATTTGAATCACCCAAGTTTGTTTGTTTGACTGATGATTGATTAATTGGCTGGGGAGGGAGAGGGAGAAACACAATCTTAACCAGGCTCAACCCCAAGTCGGAGCCTGACACAGGGCTCTGTCTCTAAAACCTGAGATCATTCCCTGAGTCAACATCAAGTCAGATGCTTAACTGACTACTGACAGCCATCTAGGTGCCCCCACCCTGTTTTATTTTTTTTTTCATTTATTTTTTTATTTTTTAAAGATTTTATTTATTTGACTCAGAGTGATCACAAGTAGGCAGAGAGGCAGAGAGAGAGGGGGAAGCCGACTCCCTGCTGAGCAGAGAGCCCGATGTGGGCCTTGATGCCAGGACCCTGAGATCATGTCCTGAGCTGAAGGCAGAGGCTTAACCCACTGAGACACCCAGGCACCCCCAGGTATTTTTTTAAATATACATCTTGACCCCAATCCACAGAGATACTCATTAAGTAGATCAGAATGGTGTTTCTGATGCCGGGCGGAATTTAGGAACCTCAGTGACAAAAGCCTGGCCAAGTAGTTCTCTCCCACTGGACTATCAACTTACCTACTTGATCGTGCTTTGGATCTCAGAATCAAGAATTTTTCAAAATCTGCTTTACAAGTAGTAAGTTAAGAATTGAAGGAAATAACTGCTATCCTGTGTAGGTCAATATTATTTATATTTGGTTGATATATTTATACATATACTTATATCAATATTTACATTATAAATATAAATGTGTTTATAAATACATATAAGTGTATATACAGGCAGAAAAGACAATCACCTGTAATTCAGAAATGAGCATAATACAAATAATGTTCAGTAAAACATTGGATTTAAACATTTATACTCCACACAGATATCTTACAGTCTAGTCTGGTAAATTACCACACACTGACTTTTCATGGTGGATGTATTTGGTAAGTGAGGTGCTGGCTCGAGGATTAGGCCCAGTGGCTTCCAGTCCACTGCGACTCTTTCATCAGGGATGACTAACTTTTGCTGGCCTTTTTATGTTGCTCGATTTCATGATGGCTCTGCCTTGTCACTGGCTTCACCGAATAATTGCAGACTCACCTCTGTATCGGTTATCTGATGTTTTGGTCTTGTCTTCTGCTGGCTAACATCCACATAATTTTTGTTTCCAGTTCTTTTCATGGTTAGATGAATTGTTAAGTGGGTCTTCGATCCAGGAGGTGTTTTGACTTCTTTGAATGAGCAAATAAATATATGTTGGGGTAATTTATTAAGTGATCTCACCCTGCCTTAATCTCGTGTGCCCAGTGTCTAGTCCTGGGTGTGGTAGTCCCCTGTGAGTGTCGAATAGTCAGTGTTCTACAACCCACTCATCTGTATTGAGCTCCAGCCCAGAGCCAAATAATTTAAGTCTGTGGAGCCAAGATCAGAGACCCTGCATTTAAGCAAACGTTCCAGGGATTTCTTTACTACTTTCAAGAGTATCACCATCTCAAGCCTTGGGAAAGAATTAAGTATATGGCTAGCAGTCTTTAAAGCTTTATTTGCTCCTGGGATGGCCAACTGGCACCAGGTAGAAATATTTACATCTTTGAAAGCTCAGCTTCGTCCCAAGGGCACGGTGTCGTTTTCACTTTCAGGGACCATGATACAACAGTCCAGTGTTAATTATTCCTTCTTATGCCCAGTTTGATTCAGCAGCCATGTGATAAGAGAGTGGTTCTCCTATCAGCTTACGAATTTCATTATGTTTGCAAAGTGTTCTGCTTCTTCACATGTTTATCATTAACTGACCCTTCATTTTTACTGACTTACATAGGTAATACCTACATATGAATGTTTTTGTGCAGTTCTTCATATGTCTTCCAGACTTATTCGATAATAATTGAGTCTATTACTAAAAGCTTGTTAGATTTAGGATTATGATAAACAGAATAGTATTTTATTGGGACATTTATAATTATCTATTAGTATATAACTACTGGGTAGAGCTTGCCAGTAAAATATACCAGGCTGCCAATGGGTAGAAATTTTTTTAAAAAAATTTTTTCCCATGAAGTTCATATTACTAAACAAAATGCTGAACATTAATACATAAACCTCTTGGGAAAAGTTTAGAGAGTAAAATCATTCACGTTACCAAAAGATTTCTCATTAAAAAAAGAATTTGAACATCCCTTTACTATCTTCTAAAATGTTTTTTTATAGGGAGTTAAAAACTTAAACAGAAACTAAAAGCTGGAGTGCCTCAGACTACTGCGGATTATGTGTCAATTGGAAATTAAGATAAAATCTGAAAGCCTACTATTTAAATAAAGAACATTTACACGAACAATTTCTAGATTTTCATTTTATCGGTCAAGAAGTTAAAATTACATGGCTATCAGAATCAGTACAGGATACTGAGCAGCCTTACCTCTAAAGAAGCTGGGTTTTGCTGATTTTAACATCTGTTTTATCCAGCTTCACTCTGTTTAGTAATTCCAAGCAGGTACAGCTATATGAACGTACAAACAGACACAGGCTTTATTTCCTTAGTGATTCTAATAAGGTACAAGTGCTTTGACCACAGTCTATAACAAAATAGGCACAACCATGAATTCTGAAATCCCATGTGATCATGGCGTTCAGCCTTTCACCTTTCCAGTTTTTCTCAGTGTCCTCTCATCCCACCGGAGATGATTAGAGAGGTGACAGAGTGAGGCTGCACTGGATAGTAGCAGGGCTGAGGATCTGTGTGACGGGGAAGAATCAAGTCTGATGGTGGAGCGACAGCCCACTCAGCCCCTTTGACCAGGTCCCAGGCTTAGGCCACAGATCTGCAAGCCACCAGCAGACTTGGCTTTTTCAGCTGTTCTCCTAGACAGACTGTCTTTGGCTCATGCAGAAGGGGAGGAATCCCTCATATTCAGTTAACTCATATACCTCTTCTTTTTTTTTAAATATATATATATATTTAAAGATTTTATTTATTTATTTGACAGAGCACAAGTAGGCAGAGCGGCAGACAGAGGGAGAGGCAGAAAGACTCCATGCTAAGCAGAGAGATGGATACGGGGCTCCCTGGGATCATGACTGAGCCATCCAGGCACCCCTTAACTCCTACTTCTACACTCAGAGCACCCCTACGTAAATCTCTGGAGCTGAGCCCCACTAGTCTGCTTTGGTTAATTGCAGCTTCGGATGCCCAGAATACAATCTGAACAGTGCAGAGCATTTTCAGTCACTTCACATAAACAGTTTCCCCATTCACAACTTCTGGAAATCTTTCAGAATGACATTTTCATTAGCGCTCCCATTTATAAAACTCCCGCTGCCAAATGGTCCAACCCTTGATTTCTGGTTCACTTCATGGGAAGCTTAAGGACATAAATTTCATAGACCTGTCTTTCTTTTACTTTTATCACCTTGTAAAATCTTCATATTACACATATAATGTAACCTATAATTGTAACTGTTCCCATGAAAAGAATTTCCTTTATTCACTGCCCTTACTTATGCGTATATATATTGTATCTTACAATCATTTCTCTTCACAATTAGCCTCTATAAATGAAAGAATGTGAACAGATTTTAAAACTAAGGGGTGCCTGGGTGGCTCAGTGGGTTGAGCCTCTGTTATGATCCTATAACTTGTCTTTTGTCTACAATTTATTATTTTTTTTTAATTTTTATTTATTTGACAGAGAGAGAAATCACAAGTAGGCTGAGAGGCAGGCAGAGAGAGAGAGGGGGGAGGAAGCAGGCTCCCTGCGGAGCAGAGAGCCCGACATGGGGCTCGATCCCAGGACCCTGGGATCATGACCTGAGCCGAAGGCAGAGGCTTTAACCCACGGAGCCACCCAGGCACCCCTGTCTACAATTTAATGCATTCTATCGCAATCATATTTGAGATACACACACATACATACATATACACACACATATACATACGCATTGATTCCACTGCTTATAAACAATATTAAATTCTCATTTGTATAACTCCGTTAACATGCTTCAGATCAACAGCCCCATCTAAGTATCTTCAAACCTGGAGTTTGGTTTTCGAGGTCCAGCTTATTTGCATTAATTATAGCCTATGAAATGCAGCTTGTTCTCACCAGCTACCATCCACTCCTACCAATGGACAGCCTCTTGAGGCTGTTCTGGTCTGTGTCACCATTATCATGGGGATGATTTCTGTGGTTGTCTTCATTTTTACCCTCCACTGCGATGCAGCTCTTCCTGCCTCTCAGTTCATGGCACTTCCCATCACGGGCTCTGAGGTCCCACCGTTTGGTTCCTTATTTCCTTCCATCTTCATTCCCTACTCTCATCCCATCTTCTCACCACCCCCTGGCAATCATCTCATGCCTTGAAAGGATATTCTTTTGGTCTGTGTGTGTGTTTTCGGTATCTCTTATTTGTATTTTCTAGAAATGGTTTTGTTCCACTGATCTCCCATTTCTGAACGTTTTCCCAAGGCATGTTGTTTCTCATTTCTGTGCAGGTTACTATGTGTCTATCCAGTCCATCACTTCTAAGTGCTGGAAAGTTCTCCATGCTGGACACCTGCCCCACCTGTGCCAGGTCCCTAACTGGGATTCCATTTCCCTGTCAGCTGATCCAATACTGCAGCGAGAAGTTGACAACATAGAACCCAGGAAATTCTTGAGTTAGTGTTTCCCAGCAAGATGCCCTTGGCCCATCTTACTTTCCCAGTCTGGGAAAGTTCTGCTGCTTTTTAGGGAAGTCCTCATTCTTTTTGATGAAATGCAGTCACTTGTTGGACACTGTCACCAACCCCTGCCATTATGAAGCTCTCCTAAGTCTCAGGCACGGTGCTTGGTGCTTTCTGTGCACTGGCAAACCCTGAGAGTAGGAGCTCCTGGTGGCATTTCAGAGATGAGGAAACTGAGCCCCAAAGTGATGAAATAAGAAGCCTGTGCACTCAGTCTCTCTGCCATGGAGCTGGGTCTAGGGAAACAGTGCTGAGCAAATGTGACATTTCTGCTCTCTGGGAAATCCATGTCTGGTGCTGCAGTCACTTTTCATAATAGAAACTCATGAAATGACTGTGTACTGCTAGAGGGAGGTCTGTGCTGTGGAGAAATGGGGTGTAGCTCAATAACAGTGGTTAGTGTGGAAATATAATGGATGGGGCTACTAATGTCTTTCCTGTCTTGTTCTCATATCAGTCCACCTTTGTGTCTATTTCCTTTCCTTCTCTGAGCCAGCAGCTTTCCTGCTTTTAATTACATTTGACCTAATCACTCCAGATATTATAATGTGTCATATATTCTGTATTATATAACACACACTATCACACAAAACACACCTTTGTTATATAACACACTCCTACGATCTTACGTTCAGTTACCATACTTCCAAGTTGAGGGATATCAGTTTTCACATGCAAATTTGCCAATCTGTTTCTAGGATTTTATTTAAAAAAAAATTTTAGGGATACCTGGTTGGCTCAGTCAGTTAAGCTTCTGCCTTCAGCTCAGGTCATGATCCCAGGGTCCTGAGATCAAGTCCCCACATCAGGTTCCTTGTTCAGCAGGGAGCCTACTTCTCCCTCTGCCAGCCACTCCCCCTGCTTGTGTTCTCTTGCTCTCTCTCTCTCTCTCTCTCTCTCTGATAGGTAGATAGATAGACTTTTTAAATTCAGTTAAATCTCTCAGGCATAGTGCATAATGATCCAATCAATTCTTGCATATATTGCAAATTGACCACCGCAGTAAGTCTGGTGAACAACCATTGCCATCCATAGTTTAAAAATTTTTTTTCTTATGATGAGAACTTGAAAGATTTACTCTCTTAGCAACTTTCATATGTACAATACAGTGTTATTAACTATAGTCACCATGCTGTTTGTTACAACCCCAGGACTTATTTTATACCGTTTGTACATTTTGATCTTCTTTACCCATTTCTCCCACACCCTGCCCCTGCCTCTGGTAACCACCAATCTGTTCTCTGCATCTACAAGCTTGTTTTATGTGTGTTTACATTTTTGTTTTAGATTCTGAATATAAATGAGATCATTTATTTCATTGCGCATAGTGCCCTCAGGGACCATCCATGTTGTTGCAAGGCTGCGTTCCTTCTTTATTCATGGTGAAGTAGTATTCCATTGTATCTGTAGACCACATTTTCTTTCTTCTTTTTTTTAAATTTAATTTTATTTTTTCAGTGTTCCAAGATTCATTGTTTATGCACCATACCCAGTGCTCCATGCAGTCCGTGCGTGCCCTCCTCAATACCCACCCCCAGGCTCACCCACCCACCTGCTCCCCCTCCTCTCTAAAACCCCGTTTGTTTCTTAGAGGCCACAGTCTCTCATGGTTCTTCTCCTCCTCTGATTTCCCCCAATTCACTTTCCTTTCCTTCTCCTAATGTTCTCCATGCTATTCTTCATGTTCCACAAGTAAGCGAAACCATATGATAATTGACTTTCTCTGCTTGACTTACTTCACTCAGCATAATCTCCTCTAGTCCCAGCTATGTTGATGTAAAAATTGGGTAGTCATCATTTCGGATGGCTGAGTAATATTCCATTGCATATATGGACCACATCTTTATCCATTCATCTGTTGACCACATCTTTATCCATTCATCTTGGTTCTTTCCACAGTTTGGCAACTGTGGCTATTGCTGCTATGAACATTGGGATACAGATGGCCCTTCTTTTCACTACATCTGTATCTCTGGGGTAAATACCCAGTAGTGCAATTGCAGGGTCCTAGGATAGCTCTATTTTTAATTTCTTAAGTAATCCCACACTGTTTTCCAAAGTGGCTGCACCAACTTGCATTCCACCAACAGTTTGAGAGGGTTCCCCTTTCTCCACATACTCTCCAACACATGTTGTTTCCTGCCTTGTTAATTTTGGCCATTCTAACTGGTATAAGGTGGTATCTCAATGTGGTTTTGATTTTAATCTCCCTGATGGCTTATGATGATGAACATTTTTTCATGTGTCTGCTAGCCATTTGTATGTCTTCTTTGGAGAAGTGTCTGTTCATGGTTTCTGCCCATTTTTTGATTACCTGTTTTTTTGGGTGTTGAGTTTGATGAGTTCTTTATAGATCTTGGATATCAGCCCTTTGTCTGTAGTGTTATTTACAAATATCTTCTCCCATTCTGTGCGTTGCCTCTTAGTTTTGTTCACTGTTTCCTTTGCTGTGCAGGAGCTTTTTATCTTGATGAAGTCCCAAAAGTTCATTTTCGCTTTTGTTCCTTTCCTTTTGTTTTCCATTTTCTTTATCCATTCATCCTTCAGTGGACATTTAGATTGTTTCTGTATGTTGGCTATTGTAAATCCTGTGCAGTAAGCCCAGAGTTGCATTTATCTTTTGGAGTTAGTGTTTTTGTTTTCTTTGGATAAGGACCCAGAAATTGCTGGATCATATGGTATTTCTATTTTTAATTTGCCTGGGAGTCTCCATACTGTTTTCCAGAGAGACTGAGCCAATTTAATTGCCTACCAACAGTACACAGGGGTATTTTTCTGAGATGTTAAAGGAGCTATTTGGGGGAGGGAAAACTATCTGGTAACAAACTCAAATAGTACCAAAGGCATGTAAAGGTAAGGAAACTTCCTTTCACTCTCATTCTGATCTAGAGTTCCACCATTTGCCTCCTTCCAAACAATTCCTGTGACCTTTTTTTATATCCTTCTAGAGGCCCATATTCTTACCTCTACTTGCATACATGTGTTTGTACATTAACCATTAGGCTCTTTTTTCAAAACTGGCAATAATTCTTTGCTCAGGTTCCCAGAATCAAAGATTTTTACACACACATTCACACACATAGTTTAAAGAAAAGAATTAAATATGAAAATGTATGCACTTAACTCCCAGTTAACATTAGAATATGACTAGTACAGTTAGGAGTAGAAAGTGACTAGTACAATTGAAACCTTTTGTATATCTTTCTCTGTTGATTTCCCTTCCCTCCCTAGAATCAATTAACCATGGTGTGCTATGTAGTTCTTTCTTTATTTTCTCTCCTCCTTTTACTTCCTGCCCCCAAATACAGGATTGTCTTATTACAGATGGACAATTGGCGTGTTTCTAACTTTTGGCTCTTATAAATAAAGCCTCTGGGGCACATCCTTGTATGTGTCTTATAATTGACCTATGTACTTGCTTCTCTTTGGTATTTACTTAGGAGTTAAATTGAATAGAAGGATATATGTGTTTTGCTTTACTAGATACTGCAAAACAGAGTTCCAGATTGCTTTTACCAGTTTATTTTCCCACCAACAATGTATGAAAATTCTATTTGCTTCATATCCTTGCTGACACCGGTAGTATCGTGTTAATTTTATCCACTCCGATATATGAGTCTTACCTTCTTGTAGTTTTAATTTTTATTTCCCTGAGGGCAAATTATGTTGAGTACCTTTTCATATGTTTGTTGTGTATTGAAAATCCTTTTGGGAAATATCTTTGCCAGTCCTTTGCCGTTAAAAAAATTCATTTGTCTTTTCAATTTTTTTAGAGTCTTTGTATATTCTAGGTGTAAATTCTTTGTCAGAGATACATTTCACAAGTAGTAACTTTCCATTCTGTGACACATCCTTTATCAGATCAATGTATTGCAAATAGCGTTCCAGTCTGTGGCTTGTTTTTTCGGCTAGTCTTGCTTTTTCACTCTCTTACTGGTATCTTTTAGAAAACAGCAGTACTGGGTCGCCTGGGTGGCTCAGTCAGTTAAGCATCTGACCCTTAGTTTCAACTCAGGTCATGACATCAGGGTCGTGGGATTGAGCCCCATGTCGGGTTCTGTGCTTGGCACAGAGTCTCTTTGAGGTTCTGTCTCTGCCCCTCCCCCACTGTATAAAATAAATATTTTTTTAAAAAGTGTTTCTTTTTAATGTAATCAAATCTATTTATTTATTTATTTATTTCGTGGCTTCTGTGTGTTTTAAAGAAATTCTTCCTTACTCCATGGTCATACTTCTGTTTTAGAGTTGTGCTTTTCCATTTAGATGAAATCCATTTGGAAGTGAACTTTGTATGAGGGAGTCAATTTTATTTTTATCCATATGGATACCACATTATTCTATTACTGTTTTTTGAGTGGTCTATCCTTTCTTCCCTGATTGACAGTGCCAGCTGTTCAATATTAAGGCTCCATAGAAGAAGACTATTTTTGGCTCCCCAGCTGTACCTTCTCTCTCTCTCTCTCTCTCTTTCTCTCTCTCTCTCTCTATATATATATATATTTGTATTTTTGTCTGTCTCTTATTTAAATGGCAGCCATACTATGAACAATTTTGTTTGTATTATTGTTTTTGCATTTACAATTTGTCTTAGAGATTCTTCCACGTCAGTACATACAGATTTATCTCTATTTTACCCATTTTCTTAGCTGTAAGATATTCCTTCATACATACGTATCTTTTAATTGAATACAGGATGCCATAAATTATAAGTTACCCATTATTTTATGCACTGAAATGGAAAAAAACATCGCTAAACTATGATGCAGTACTCTGCTGACAATCCTGACTCACTCATGAATTAATCATACCAGGCTTTTATTATTATTTTTTTTAATCTGTGTTTCCAGAAGACATCTGCAATTCTTCCTGCCATCATTTGCGCTGCTTGGCTTGTGATAGGCATTTTTATTTTTGCATGTAGCTTAATAACAGAAACTAACACAGCTTTATCTTCATATGGATTTCTTCCTCCCAGAGGTTCCATGAGAAGACTGGATGTTGCTTTGCAGGAAAATATTCAGTTGCATTTTTTCAGTGTTACTACAAATGTTTGTTTGACTGATATCAAATATATGTCCTGCTCCTGTCTTTGCACTTTCTGTTCAGTGATTTCTCTTTTCAATGCCAAGTCATATTGTAACTTTTTAAAGACATTTTAAATGGCAAACTCAGCATGTATGGCATCACCAATGCCCATAAGCCACTGGAAGTACCATCAGTATGAATAGCTAATTCCAAGTCTGGTAATGCCAGCTTTCCCATGAGTGCTACTTGGCCAATAGCAGTTGTAAAATGCTGAGTCTGGATTTCAGACATGTTAAATGTGAGAAAAAATTGATATCTTAGAATCAATGAAATACAGTAGCATAATTTATGCAAAGAGTGTCCTATTCATCACCCATATGTTGATAGAACAAACATAAGAAGTATCATTAGTAAATTGAATAAAATGAGACCATTAAATTTGGGAATCTTAAAAATGCAGGCTTTCTACAAGGAATTTAGGTTGTAGACAAATTCCCTAGTTCACATGAAGACATATATTCAAGGAAGTTTATTGCAATTCCCAAATTTTCTGACAGATTGGATGTGAATGTGAAAGGAGATAGGTCAAGTTTTCCTTTGGGCCAGAGCAACTGAATAGTGACAATTTGTTGGGATGCGGAAGTGTGAGGGACAACGTTTTTCTTCCGTATTTGTTGGAGCGATGATGGGTAGAGTCTAGAGTTCAGTTTTGGGCATGGTAACTTGATAAACTTGAGTTATCTAGTAAGTGGGCAGATCTACAAGTCTGAAATTTGGGGGAGAGTTTGGAATTTAAGTAACCTTCTTAGTGTTTAACATATAACGCCTTTAGAGTCAAGGGAATATGTGAAGTTATTAAGAGTAGAAATCTAGATACTAGTGAAAAGAAGGTGAGAACCAAGCCCTGCAGCATTAAGAAGAAGGAGAGATAAAAAGGAATCAGCTGAGAAGTCTGAGAAGGAACAGCCTGTAAAGTCGAAAGAAAAACAAGAAGTCTTGGTATACCAGAAGCCAAGTAAGGCACATGGAAGTAATGATCAGTTGTGGTAGATCCTGCCCACAGGACCAGAAAGGTGAGGCCCAAGAATTGACTATTGGATTTGGCAACATGAAGGTCCTTGGTAAGATGGTTGTCCTGGAGTGGGACATGTGGTAAAGGGAATGTGTTTGTTTTAGATGGGAGCTACTACTACATATTTCTAAACTGATGGAATGATCCAGAGGAAAGAGAAATTGATTGTTTAAAAACTAAAAAAATTTCCCATGCTCTACTTCTTCATGATTCTACTTCTGAGGGTGACAGTTCAGGCAGGCAGTGATGTGTGACTAGATGAAGGGGACAGAAGTAGAGCACATCCGTTTGCTCCACTGCATCACACAATGTCCCACAGGATTTGGGACATTATAACCTCCTCTCTCCCCTTTCTCTCTTGAATCTATAACATTCTGACTTTTGACCACCCCCCCACCCTCACCAACTCCCACTGAAATATGCTTGTCAAGATCACCAAGGACCTTCACATTGCCATAGCCAGGAGTCAGTTCTTGGGGCTCCCTTGAGTGTACCGTTCAGCTCACTTAGGATCTCACTTGGTCGGCTGGGTTGAGACTTGCCTATTTGGAGAGCATCTTCATTGCCAATGTCAACTCCCTGTATTGGTCTGAGTGACTCTATTCCAGGCCCATTGTGTCCTTGGCCCAGTCAACTGAACCAAATTAGATGGAATCACAAAGTCAAAGTCTGAGTGCTGAGTCTAGGTAGTGAGGAGATCCTGGTTTTGAGCCCATTTTTGATACAAGAAAAATGCTTCTGAGCATTTTCCTGTCCTCTAAAGAAAGGGGTCAGCAAACTTTTCCTATGAAGTCAGGCAGCTACTCATGTCTGCCTTTGTGGCACAGAACCTCAATAGACAACCCATGAATGCATGAATGCATGTATTCCAATAAGACTTTAAAAAACAGGAAGTAGGCTGAAGTTTGCTGACCTCTGATCTAGTCATTTCAGAAAGGGAAATGAAGCATGGTGTTTCTAAGAGTGACTCATTCTGGCTCTTCCTGGGTACTTCCCTATCAAGTTTTCTTGACCACTTGTTTAATAATCCATGCTAAAATTTCTGTTTAGGGTTGATTTCAGATATACCAAGCTGTATTTCCCGGATGCTGGTATAGGAATCCTGTCTTTCCCCCAAGTGCTCATTCGCCACAATTCCAGCACTAAGTGTTGAGTGTCGTTTCCGTGGTCCCGTCTACAGTCCTCCTAATGTCGCCTTCAGGCTTTGTGTTTTGGTAAATACTGAATTTATTTACCACTATTACTGTTAGAAATGAGTAGTATAAAAACAAAAATAATTGCTGTTTGTTGGATGGTTGAAAAAGAGGAGGTTCTGGGTGCTTTCCACAGTTTATCTAATTTACCCCCTTACATTGATGCTATATGCAGTCATTATGACTGTATTTATATAACCTTAGACAGGCATTTGTTCTTTTTTCCTTATCCTAAGTTTTCTCTTAACTATGTGCTTTCTAAATTTTAAGGTCAATCTTATTTAAAACCTACAGAAGAGTGTATCCTTTCATTTTGTCAAGTGTTAAATATATACTGTCTTTTATAGCAAGCCTCAGAATATTCTGGACTTTAGCTTCCCTCATGGTGTTCTTTGAATGTCCACATATGAATTCGGTTAGTTTAAGAAATAAGGCAGGAGACAAAGGAACATTTTCTCTGTAGTATCAATGCAACATAGGAAGTTTAGTATCTTTTTTTTTTTAATCAAAGTAATTCAGATTTGGCAAATAAGTTATCTAAGTTGTTTTCATAGCTCCTCTCTGTAAACAACTTCTTATGATGTAGTAAACCTGGTATAACAAGGCACAGTATTCTGTGTAGGGGATGGAGATGGCCTTGCACATCACTGATTTTGCAGATTAGCAAGAGGTAGAGAATTACAGAAACATTTGTAAGCAAGTGTGATGGACATTTTATCTAAATGCACGGAAGTGCAGGGTACTGTGATAGCATGTAACACGAGTACCTGACTTTGTAAAGAGGGCTTATTTTCTGAAATGACATTTAAATTAAGATTGGAGGGTTTGTATTACTTAGGAAGGAGAGGGGATGTCTTAGTGGGCTGCCGTGACAGAACACCATGGAGTGAATGTCTTAAACACTACAGTTTGTTTCTGGAGGCTGGAAGGGAAAGATCAAACTGCCATCAGGGGTTAGTTTCTGGTAACAGATCCCCATAGAGGTCTACCTCGCTGTGTCCCCACAGAGCCTTCTGTGTTGGGGGGGGGGGAGTGTGTTGGGGATCGAGTAAAGAACTCATATTCTAATGTCTCTTTCACTTCTTAGAAGGACAACAGCCTTGTTGAATTAGGGCCTCACCCTTTTGACCTTGTTTGACTTTAATGACCTCCTTAAAAGCTTTAGTTCCAAAAGTAGTCACATTGGGGGTTGGGGCTTAAAATTGGGGGTAGGCACATTTCAGTCCATAACCGGGAGAAGGAGAGTGGTCCAGGGGGAGTAGTTCAGGAAGACATTGTAGAGGCAGGAAAGTGAGGGGGTTTGAGCATGAGGTACGTAGAGTGTGAGGGCCATGCTGAAGGCTGAGATAGAAGCAAGAGATGTCTCAGCTTGAACTCTTTCCAGAGTAAGAAATCTTGGGTACTTCTTGTTTTAAACTTTGATATCACAAAGAGAGCTCTGGGTTAAGAGTAGAAGATCTAGAGCTTAATAATTGAGACCTTGGGCAAATTGTTTGGAGCCTCAGTTTCTTCAACATAAAAATAGAAATTAAAACCCTTAACTTCCTGGCTTCTTGGATTAGATGAGGCAATAACTGAAATGTCTTAGAAACCAAAAACTATACAATTATTGAGGATTTTTTAATCATTCACCAAGCCAACTAATTTTTCCTACAAAAACTACACGAATTTATTATCCCTCTGTTTTGTAACTCACACACTGAAGGCCTTGCCTGGACCCGTGGTCCTCTCCATATCTCTTCTCCTGCCCCTCAGCCCAGTATTCTTCACTGTTTCCTCCTCTAAAACAAATTAGGCTCTTTTTAGAATTAAAAAAAAAAAAAAAGCCATGCCACTGTTTTTGAAAAATGTTCTTGTTATTCCCAATTATCTTATTTTTTTCTGTCCTGTGTTTGTCTTAAACAGACAAATGCTTAAACAGAATTATTCTCAAGCCTCCACACGCTGCTGTGCTTCTCAGCCCCTGGGACACTTTCTGCCATCATTCACATAACCTCTGAAATTCTGCCTTTTTATGTACTAATTTTCTGACTGACTCAGAAGTGGTGATTTTCCCTGGAATTCGTCACTTTATTTTCCATCACACCCAAGGGTCTTGTTATTTTGTGCAGAATATATATGTACTTAATACTTTTGTATATGTGTTTGTGAGGTATAATAAAAAGATGAGTATTTTTTCATACACATCAGAATTTCAACTTAAGTCAATGTGGTCCCTTGAGAAGTGACATACTTTGCATCCATGAGATTTTATATTCCTCATTTCCCATGGCTTTTATTATTTTTTTTTAAAGCCCTCAATTCCTTATATATTGAAATAATCTGGAAATTAGAAAAAAGAATAAAAAATGTTCATAAGGAAATGAGACTTATTGAAACAGTTTCACAGCTTATCAGATGTTCTTATTTTCTCTTTACTTATGTGGCTTTTGCTTTATTCAAACGGAAGCCTGACTGGGTCATTATAGAAGTATGTTTCTTAGCATTTAATGAATATTATAGAAGAAATTGCTCTTAATTATAGCAGTAGCACAGAATTTAAATTGCTTTCCAGGATAGAAGGGAGAATTAAGACAAAACAGATAATGGTTCCTGAGGCTAGAAACAGATAGTCCCCAAGCTCCCTTCCTAATGCAGTTACCTACCTATTTTCAGTCTTGAAGCAGTGTGGGCATTTGCAGTAAAGTCACAGAGTTCTTTTCATGAGAAGACAATCAATATAAGTAATCACTTAAGGATGAAGGTGACCAAGCTGTGATCGACACTAGTACCTGAAGTACTTGTGGAAAACAAAACAAAACAAACAAACAAACAAAAAACATGAGTTGGCTTTGCTTAAATTTCAGAAAATAAAATGTTAGTACACATAAACACATTATCTCTCAGCATTGAAAACTTCTCATCTATAATTTACTGCTTGCTAATAATAAAAGTGTTACTTGAAGGTTTATTGATTTTTTTTTCCCCCCAGAAAGAGATTTCATGCCTAAGATTATTCCATTTTTCCATCTGTGCTCTCTATACCACCACCTAGTGGAGAAAATGCAAGTTTACTGTCAATTAAAGTCAGGAAGAAAATGAGTAAGATGAAATTTATCCCACATTTCCATGATGATGAGGTATTGCTTCTAGTGTAACGCAGGTTGTGAAAAATACATGAATTAAGAGTGACAAAAGTTCAGACATTTGTGTGGTTTCTAATAAAATGCTTATCAGTTTGTCCACAAATAAACTATTTTATTCAGAAACTGAGAGGATAGATAAAGTACTGAGGTTTTGTGCTGCAGATTGGATTTCTAAGTTGTGTTGGGAAGTTTCTCATTATTACTCAATAGGAGGGTCCAAAACCTTTTCTTTTTAAGTATTAAGCTTCAAAGCTCCTCTGATATGAATGTATCATTGTATTTACTTAACTGATAGGCACATAAAAGTGTGGAGATAAGTTAGTCAATTTTTATCAAAGCTGGGAAGAAAGACAGGTATGTATTATTATTCTGAAGTTTTTTGGGGCAAATGAAGCTTTGAGGCTCTTCCCTCTTTACTGGTAGGGGAGTCCTGTTCAGTCCCAACTAAGAACAAATCCAAACAAGTGAAAAAACAAAACCCATTGTTGCTTGCTGACTCTGGCCATCCAAGCCTTTCTCGGTCTCTTGTTCACATGGAATACAAATGGAATCATCTTCCCACTTTCTGAGAATTACATGCCTTTCAGAGGACATCAGTGTGCACATATACAAATGCATTTTTTATGCCTATGAATATTTTACTTACCCGAGTTTTGATGATCTGGGCATAAAGTAGGGCATAAAGCCCCTAGGTAGTGGAAGGGAGGCAGAATAAAATTCAGAAAAAAAAAAAACAAAAACCAAAAACCAAAAAAAAACCCGGGAACCACTTTAGTCCGTTCATCAGGCAAACAAAACGGTCATACACGGTCAGCTGGAGTTGAGTCCCTTCTTAATTCTTACCATGACAGACTCTTAACCACCATGTAGGTGTAGGCAGACACTACGCTGCTGAAGACTGGACGTAGCATTTTTTCATCCTGAGACTGTCAGTGTAATAGTCCTGTGCTCGTTTTCTTATTCCCAAGGATCTTGAATCACATAGAATAGAGCAGTGGTCTCTTTTGCCTTTATAATACATAACCTCAAAGCTTTCAGTCTTTCTGTTTTCCTCCTTAGGAAACAACTCAATAATTACTTATAACTGTTTTGTGCTGGAGACAACATAGTTTTGTGTGGTTGGCTTATGCTTTCCCAGTGTTTGTGGGGAAAGACCATGTTCTATCTTTGTCATTCATGACTCAAGTTCCTCAGTCCTTCATCCTCTGGCTTTTTGGGGAATCTCCATCTCATCTGGTATCTTCGCCTTCTGTGAAGCTCCCCTCTTGCCGTCTCCTGTCTGTGACCATGGGGTATAGTAATGGCACACTCACCTATACCCACCACCTGTCCCCCACACCCACCCCGGCATGTCTTGAAGCGGTTAGTAATCTGTGAACACAGAAGGGGAAGTTAGAAAAGCAAATATTGCATTTCCTCTCTGGAGACGAAAATCATGTTTGGGTTCTTCCCTTTTTCAATTCCTAGTCAATGCAAGGTGTTATAAAACTGGTTGTCAAAAACATATTTCTCCTCTCAAGGCCCTCCTCACAAAAAGTTGTGATAAATTTCTTTTTCCCCTAAAACTGTAACTCAGAAGGCAAAGCAAAATGGATCCTTCCTCAGCACTCTGGCTTTTGTGTTTCGTTCTTAAAAGATTATCTGGCTTTGTGTAACTCAACTTGAGAAGTAACAGCCCCCGTACTTAGCCCCTCTGGGAGAGAGTTACAGATCTGTTCTAGACTTTAAGACGGGTATCTCCATTTACATTAACAGTTGTGTGTACTTTTACTCCATCACAGCCTTCTCTTGGAGTCAAGAAGCCTACCAAAGCCCTGATCTTTGTAATCTTGAGCCCAGTGGGGCCTTATTTTTCAAGTGGAACCTTTAAGCCAGTGTCCCTTTGGGCCAATCCGAAGTACGTGAGAGCCTGGAAAGGTGGGACTGGGGACTGCAAGATGGGAGGGTAAGTGAATCTGTTTCTGATGAAAGTTAAGAGTCCCTCACAACCCTTCAGTTATCACCATCTCAAATCAGCCCAAGTACATATGTTAATATTCAAATTGAAATGCCCTTTTTCTGTTTTGTGTTTATTCTTCAGTGTTAAATTGTGCTAGTTCAGGGACGCCTGGGTGGCTCGGTTGGTTAAGATCTGCCTTCGCCTCGGGTCATGATCCCAGGGTCCTGGGATCGAGCCCCATGTCTGGTTCCCCACTCAGCAGAAAGTCAGCTTCTCCCTCTTCCTCTGCTGTTCTCCATGCTTGTGCTCTCTCTCTCTCAAATAAAATCTTTTATAAAAAAATTGCGCTCATTCAAAGGATAACCTGTGACGCTTTATAAGGGAGAACCACCGAGTGTTACACAGGAGCAAGAACTAAGACAAGTAAAGTGGGAATAGCACGAATGCTTTGAATTCACTGCCCCTGGAGGCTGGTGCTCTGGCTGCCGGCGGACAGGTGGCCTGAGAGAGCGTCTGCTGCTGGGGCCGAGGCTCTCCGCCGGCTCCAAGGAGTCCTGTCTGGGGAAGGTGCCCGCTTCACTCAAGTGCTGTCTTCATTGCCACAGATTGTAGCTGTACCTGCTGCCAGCTGGCTGAGGGACAGCCCTGCTTTGGCTCTGTCAGGCCAGTCTCATTGGCCATATGTAGCTGGCTGGAAATAAAAGAGCATTTGAAAAGTGTTAGACAATTTCAGGGGTGGACTTGGCCGTGAGCAGAGAATGCCCCTCTGGGTGAGCCTGAATAGCCAGATTCACCCCGGGGGGCTCTTCCTTTTGTGTACACTGAGACAGCAGTAGGCCTGGGAGGTGACGCCGTGGCGACTTCCGGGCTTAGGGAAAACACGCAGACTCAGGGAGGCCTGGGAGTGTCTGGCGATGTATGGCTAGGATGTGAGAGAGATGTTGACAGCTGGGTTTGAACCCTCTGTTGTCCCTCTGTTTTTTGTGTTTTGTTTTTGTTTTTGTTTTTGTTTCTGCCAAAAAGAAAAAAAAAAAGGTTAGAAAATTTGGGGTCCTGTCCTCCCTGCATTTTTAGCAGCTGCATTCTCTCAGTAGCCAGAGAAATCCTAACGAAGTCCGTTAAACCAAGAAGTCCCTTTCTTTTCCTTTTAGCGTGGAGCACTCCTTCCTGATGGTGGGCTATGCTAGTCAGGTTGAAACAACTTCTTTGGGGTGTTTTCTTGATGTCTTTTTCACCTGTTCAGACTTCTTCACACAGCATAGGCACCCCTGACACCACACGTATCACTTTGTGAGAACCTCCCCTAGAATTTACCTTACAGTCAATCCATCTTTGATGAAGAGGTCCTAATAAGCTCCTTTTTCCTCTTTGGATTTAGCTTTCTAGCTCCCCCTACCTGCCCAGGGTAAAGGTAACATGGGGGTGTTGAGAATTGCAGGGAAATTTAGTTTTAGTGTTGGGGACAGTTTGTAACTTTTTATGAAGATGATATAATGCAGTATGAACAGAATCCATGATCACTAGAGGCCAATTAAAAACTGTCCTTTTCTCTGTGCAGCACGAAGAGTGAACCCTACTGTTACTATGGGCTTCAGTTAATATTAGCGAATCAGTGTTGGCTCATCAGTCCTGACAAGTGTATACGAATGTGAGAGGTTAACAAGGGAAACTGAAGTGGGAGAGAAGACATGGGGGAACTCTTTTTGCTCACTTTCGCTGTAAACCTAAAACTGCTATAAAAAAATAAACTCTCTTATAAAAAAAAATTAGTACTTGGACTCATTAGGCTCAGGTGGGCCATGATCAGTGGAAGTTGGCATGAAACCTCTTAGAGAAGAGAATATTGGGTCTTATAAATAAAGCAGGAATGACAAGCGGGAAGGCAATAACCCAAAGGGGGGTCTTTTAACCGAAGACGTGCAAGGGGAACATAGGATTCTTCATTTAGTATCAACCTATTTAGTTGGCAAAGACATTTGGCAGCCCCCTTAGATTTTATTATTGCTTCTTTTCTAAACCAATTAATTCAACAATTACCTTCCAAGTTTTTTAGCACCTCTGTAGTCAGTTGACATTTATTAAATAGCTATTGATTTTCCTCAGCTCAAGAAAATTTCTGCCTTCCCAGTTAACCTAAGGAAGAAAGAGAAGGATTTTTTATTTTTTTTTAAAGATTTTATTTATTTATCTGACAGAGAGAGAGACAGTAAGAGAGGGAACACAAGCAGGGGGAGTAGGAGAGGGAGAAGCAGGCTTCCCACCAAGCAGGGAGTCCAATGGTGGGACTCGATCCCAGGACCCTGGGATCTTGACCCGAGCCGAAGGCAGACACTTAACAATTGAGCGACCCAGGTGCCCTGGATTTTCTTTTTATTCTAAGATTACTCCACTTCTTTGAAGCCATCAGAGATAATGTTATTCCTTTATATCTAAATATGCATAAGTGAGAGAAGTAATACAATGTCACGCAGCTGAAGGAAAGTTCTAGCACCATGGTTCTCAACTATGGTTACAGATTAAAATCAGCTTTAACTACTCCTCTGGGTTCCATGGCTAGAACCTAAGTAAGCATCGGAATTTTTTTTTAAATTTTATTTAAATTCGAGTTAGTTAACATATAGTGTATTACTGGTTTCAGGGGTAGATTTCGGTGATTCATCAGTTGCATATAACACCCTGTGCTCCTTTTGTCAAGTGCCCCCCTTAACATCCATCACCCAGTTACCACATATCCCCCCACACCTCCCCCCAGCAACCCTCAGTTTGTTCTCTATAGTTAAGACTCTCTTAGGCTTCATCTTCCTCTCTAAAATCTTATTTTATTTTCCTTCCCTTCCCCTATGTTCATCAGCTTTGTTTCTTAAATTCCACATAAGACTGAAATCCTACGGTATTAGTCTTTCTCTGACTGACTTATTTCACTTAGCATAATACTTCTAGCTCCACCCACGTCATTGTAAATAGCAAGATTTTGTTCCTTTTGATGGCTGTGTAATATTCCTGTGTCTGTCTCTCTGTGTGTGTGCGCGCGCGCGGGCACCACATCTTCTTTATCCTCAATCAGTGGATATCTAGGCTCTTTCCATAATTTGGCTATTGTGGATATTGCTGCTGTCAATACTTGTGTGCATGTGCCCCTTCAAATCACTATTTTTGTATTCTTTGGATAAATACCTAATAGTGTAATTGCTGGATTATAGGGTAGTTCTATGAGCATCAGAGTTTTTTAATGTGAAAACAAAGTTTAGAAACACTGAGTTAGAGGAAGGTCTTTCACCATTGGAACATCTTTATTCCCGATTTCTTAGTTTCCTTCTTAATATGGAAAGAATTGGCCCTGCCCCCACTCTATCTTAATTAATTAATTAGCAAATTAATTAATTTTTACTTTAATTTTACCCACCCAGATGCCCCGAAGAGTTATTTTTTTTTTAAGGATTTATTTATTTGTTTGTTTATTTGAGAGCGAGGAAGAGAGCATGGGGTGGGGTGAGGAGGTAGATAGTCAGACGGAGAAGCAGACTCCCTGCTGAGATCTGGGCCTCCAGGATCATAACCGGAGCCAAAGGCAGTCACTTAGCCAACGGAACCACCCAGGTGCCCTAGAAGAGATATTTTTTTGAAAAACTTGATTTTATTACGCTATAAGAGGCTCACATGAGCTGTTTCTGAGCTTTTATTGTTATTGCTTCATTTTTTCCAAATAGCCCATGCAGTGTATAAAGTATTCATATTTGCCAGATGAATCCATTAAGGCAAAAATATGAACTGACTCACTTAAGTGCACACATAGCCAAATAGTAGAAGTTCAAGAGCTGTACTAAAGTCCACTGGCCCCAATCCCATGCTCTTTCTATTGGACTCCTGCTGAAGTTTCATTTATCCTACATTATTGAAAAGTATTCATAATTTTAACTCCACTGTTGCTTATTTACCATTAATTCTGAATCTGGGTGGTCCAGCTTTTTATAGTTATCAAACAAAACCTATATAAAGCATTATATACTCTCTAGATTGGCTGCTAATTTTCATTTTATTATCTGCATTTTGAAAGTTTTTTTTTTTTTTTTTAAGATTTATTTGTTTTGGGGCGCCTGGGTGGCTCCGTGGGTTAAAGCCTCTGCCTTCAGCTCGGGTCATGATCCCAGGGTCCTGGGATCAAGCCCCGCATCGGGCTCTCTGCTCGGCAGGGAGTCTGCTTCCCTTTCTCTCTGCCTGCCTCTCTGCCTTCTTGTGATCTCTGTCTGTCAAACAAATAAAATCTTAAAAAAAAAAAGATTTATTTATTTTTGCAAGACAGAGAATGAGCACGAACAGTGGGAGAAGTGAAGGGGGAGAGAATCCCAAGCAGACTCTGCACTGGGTTTGGAGCCCCATGTGGGGCTCGATCCCGTGATCCTGAGATTACGAGATAATGACCTGTGCCAAAATGAAGTCAGATGCTCAACTGACTGGGCCAACTAGGTGCCCCATTTTGAAATTCTTTTAATGAATCTTACATGACTTTGATGTGAATGACCCATGTAGCCATATAATGTAAGGCCTATTTCCCATAGGTTTTCTATAATGTTTTAGTTATTTGTCAATATTCTTGGAGTTGCAAATCAGAAAACCAACTCAAAGGGTGCCTGGCTCGCTCAGTCAGTGAAACCTGTGACTCTTGATCTTGGGCTTGTGGGTTCAGGCCTCACAGAGGGTGTAGAGATTACTTAAAAAGAAAAAAGAAAAAAAAAGAAACAGACTCAAACCATCTTAAGCAGGAAATTAATTGAGGGGCTCATGTACGTAGGATGGCAGCGGTGGACCCACTAGGGGCTCAGATCATTGTTGCCAAGTCTCTTTTGCCCTTGTGTATGTCCTGCTCACCCGCTATCCTTCTACCCAGTCTGTTTCTCTCTCTCTTGCCCTTCCTTCTGGTTCTTTCCTCCCTCCATCTCTTGTGGGAGCTTCTGCCTGTACGTTAGCCTTGGGCTCTCCTTTTTCAGATGCCTTCTCCTGTGAAGGGTAGTTATCGTGAACACAATAGATGCCAAGCTTATGTCAGAGCAAACAGGCTGCCATTACCCCCAAAGGGTAAAATAACAGCTTTCAGTTTCCCTACATTAAAATGAATGAGTGAATCACTCAAAAAAGGGCTTATATGAGCAGCTACATGCCCACCCTTTAATTCAGTTGTGTAGGGCAAGGTATAATGACTTCCAGTCAACCCAAGCAGAATGATTTGGCTCCAAAGGAGGGCCCAAAGAGAATATAGTGGGATGAAAATGGCAGACAGCCACAGTGAATGGGGCTCTAGTGCTTAACTGATACTTTCAATTAGATATTTTGATCTCGACCAAATGTAAAAGAGGCACTTTAAAAGGCCTAGGTGGATATTTTGTGGACGCTGACGTTAATGCTTTGTAGTAGTTACTGTAGTATTTTGTTTCCACGTGCTTGGGGTGGGGGACGTCATAATCCAAGGGTAGGTTTAGGTTTCCTTTCCAAGCCCTCGACTACCATGTGGTAGTTCTTCTCAAACTTGTTTGCTAATATCCTGTGAAAACCGAGGAAAGTGAATTACACAACCAGGGGCTTAGGGAGGCAAGCAAACATCATAGTTATTTGAGGACTCTTACGTATTATCTAAAACATTCATCCACATGTTGTAATAAACTCCATAACTTTCTCATTCAAGTTTGATGAAAGATAACAAATTTAATAAAATATTGTTAAACTAAACTGTTATTCTAGGAAGATGTGTTATCTTTCTTTGATTTTGAATAATCTAGGATAAATAGTGCAGGTTGAACAAAATGGGCTTTTGGAATACGTTTGGTTAAAATCAGGATTTTTAACATTTTGTCCCACCCTTTGGAGAATATAGACATTGGGCGTTCGCTGTCTCTTGGATATTATCGAAAGGTCTCTGTTAAGAGAGCACAATTTGGTGCTTTGCTACTTCATGTAATTTGATACACGTTTGGCTAACGTACAGTACTGGTGTGAGGTTTCCATGAAATAACCCACAGATAATTTCTTGGAAGTTGAAGAAATACCTAAGAACTTTTAACTGTTACCATTAACTTGGCTATCTACCTTTGTCCTCAATATCTCTACTTTTCAATTTAGGATGCCACAATTTTGCTCTGTTCTTTCTCTGTCGCTCATGTGAGTGCAGTTAAATCATTTAGTCTGTCGAATGAGTTTCCTTTAATGTTATGCAGTTAACTAGAGAATATACACGCACACACATATAAAAGGCATGGTGCACTGACTTCATCTGTATACAAATTAAAGACCTGAGGATTTTAGTAGGGAAGATTGCATAAGAAGGGTGGTATATTCACAGTCAATATGTTTTCTCTTTCTGAAAAGGAATTACGGCTCATCCCTTTTTGCCCAATGTGAAGCCGCGGATCACGGCTGTCAGCAGGTTCTGTGGCTCTACGGAGAAGATAATCAGATAACTGAAGTTGGAACTATGAATCTTTTTCTTTACTGGATAAATGAAGATGGAGGTAATTCACTCCGATTTCAGCTCTTTGCAATTTGTCAATCATTTTAAATGAGGCAAGAGAAAAAGGAACGAGGACCTTAGAATAAGGAATAAGTAGCATGAGCCCAAAGGCTAAGAACTACTGTGCTTTTGTTGTTCAAGTAGAAATGAGTGTAAATTCACAGAACTGAGAAGTTTTGTTTGGGGGTTTGGGCTCTAGAGATGTCAACTTAAGGAACTTAAGGAATTTAATCTCCGTGCTTTGAAGATGTATTGCCTTATTCCCTCTGCTGTCTTCTTACCCATTTTTCTATCCAAAATCCCTTGCGTTTGGAGATCAGTCTCAGGTCAATTCAATGGCCATTCATCATGTGCTATAAGCTGGAAATGTTGTAGTTATAAGCATAGTCTGCTGATTCTACTGATAGGACATTTAGTGTATTTTCTTGCTAAAAGTCATGTAACAGTTGTTGCCCTTTCTGCATATTTTGATAATATATCAGGTTACTCTGGAGCTCAATTTGATTAAAACACACTATTTTTAAGGGCACATTGGTCCATTTTGGGAATTGTACTTAGATCCTAGTTCATTCAAGACTGTTAATATGTGTCTACTATAAAAATCTGTATTTCTTCATTGCCTTAAATATCCTGAATGCTCAGTGTCTTTCTTTTCTATTTTTTCAGTTAGTTGGCAGAGACCATAGGGGTTTAGCAAAATGTTGACAATGTCTGTGGTATTGGATGAAATGACCAATAATGGGGGACAGTACATATATATGCATTTATTTCCATTAGAATTTTAATAGTCATAGAAGTTTAAAAACATCTTTTTAGGTTTATTTAAGTTCTTAGGCTGTTCTTTTCACAGTACTGAGTATAGAGACTAGAGATATAAGTTTCCAAATACTTGTAAAGTCTGAGTATTCATTTCAATTAAAATTTTTAGTGAACTTTTTCTTTTAAAGTAGCTACAGTAACTTCTATTGCTCTTTTGGTTTTTGGCTACTTATAGAGGAAAATGGTGATTCAGATGTGGCTGACTTCAGAGCTATGCACTAATTTGAGCATTAGTTGCAGAGACTAATAAGATGAGCCTTATATTCCAGTCAGTTGTAGAATAAACAGGTGTGGTGAGTACACCTTGTCCTTGGGTTGGCCATCGGTAATCCTTGACATTTGAAAAGCCAGATGCAGATCATGCTGATTCTTCCATTTCTATTCTTTGTACTTGGCACTGTTTAGAAACAAAATTTATACTGGAATATTTGTGATTTCTAAATTTGAGTCATTGCAAATGACATATTTCGAAAGCTATGCTTGAAAGATGACAGCCAGTGTTACACTCTGTATTTAGGAGAAAATATATTGATTCAACTCCTTTCTACCTGCCCACTCCCACCTCCAAACCTCCTTCCCCCAAAAAAAACCACACAACCCTTAAAAAAAAAAACAACATCATACAGAAGTGGTAACATCATTATTTATGGATGGGAGATGTCAGGATTTAAGTACAGTCTGAATCAGAGCTACACGATTTAAAACAGAAACACTAGAAACTTGTCCTGGTGAAAAATTACCCGTTATCCAAACAACAATCATGAACCATTTCCACCATGGCTTTTAAAGGTCAGAATAGACATGAGTGAATTTGTCTTTCGGCTCTTAGAAAATATATCAGATCTTAGAAGTTAACTGTTATGGTTGCCTGAGATGGCTTTAGTTTTAATGCTTTTTCAACTTGTGGGTGTTCACCTAACAGAGCAAATAAAATTTGAAATAAGGAGAAAAAAAGTACAGTAAATGTTTGGACAATACCACGAGAGAAGTCAATAGAATGTCAGGAATGACCTTTGGGCTAAAAACAAAAGACGACACTAAAAGAACTCTATAGTACCTTTGATTTATACCATGTAACTTTTGGAAAATTCAAAGAATAATGAGTTGAAAATCAACAAAATAATATTGATTTTCACAAACTTTACCCCTCGGAGGTCTGAGTAGAGTCCTTTCAGTAAAAACCTGCCATCTTTCTATGAGCACACTCACTGCCCCTTTTGGACAAGACGGCTGCCCCAGAAAGGTATACCAAGTAAATAATCTGTCCTCATAGCCCAGTGCTGTGAACTGTAGCTATCCGTGGTACTGGGCCTGTAACTCATGTGGTTTTGATTCTAGTAACAGTGACCCTGCGAACAAGATCACACAGCACTGATTCTCTGCCTCACTGTGTCGCTGAGTAATCTACCAAACATGCTTACTATTCACAGCTGGAACAAACCATTTTACCTTGCCCTCGTCTCTGGAGCTACCCTGAAAATAAGACCCAGTTGTGTGGCTGAGTTTAGAGTTAGTTGGGAGAATGATCATGGCAGTGAATATTGCCACGGTCTGCGTGGGCCCCATGAGCCTTCTTAGACATCAGGCATTTGTAGACTTTGTTTGTGGCGCCCTCCTTCCTCAGATGTGTGCATGGCTTGCTCCCTGCTCTCCAGTCTTTCTCAGTAAGACTTTCCTCAAGCATCTTAATAAATGGCAGGTTCCCTCCCCTATCACTCCTGGCATTTCCCTCTGCCTTCCCTCTTTTCTTTCCTTTTTTTTTTTTTTCCTCCATAGTCTCATGTATATTTAACATAATACTTGTTTGCGTCTACCTATTAGAAAATAAACAGGAATTATGTCCGTTCTGTTCACTTTTATACGCACGGTGCACAGATAAGACAACTGCAGAGGGTAGGCCTTCAATATATTATTTGTTGAATAAATAATCCTTGTGCTGACAGTGTTTGGGCACTACAAACCCTATACAAACTATAATTTAAAAAAAATAATGAATTTTTTATTAGAAATTGACTTTGGGATGTCACAGATGATATCTGCCGTTACTGCTTCTAAATTCTTCATCTCCTACCAATGATTTCTTTGTCAAAAACAAGTTGTATTTGTAGGCTCTGTTTTCCTCATGTTGGGCAATCTGGAGCCAGTTCTGGCTCTTGTAAGCATGTTTGTGGTTGCAGAGGAAAATGAATATTTCTCACCCAAATGTTGTCATGTCATCATCTCTGTCTGGCAACCAGAGAAACAGATGTTCTGTGCCTTGACCTTAGGCTAGTAGTTGCAGTTTTGGGTGTTAAGTATATTTCACAGAACTGCACTTGCCCATCCAAGGCCTCTGTTTTTATTTAACTTTATGTAGTCTTAGAGCTCAGCAAGCTTTAGGAAAGGTCCAGTTCGGAGGCGCTGGAAGTGTGTTTGTCTCTCGGTGTGGGGTCTGCGCGCACACACGCACACACACACATACACACAGATCCCCACATTTATGTGTCCAGCTAGCTAGCTATCGCAACACACAGGTTTATTTTGAGATCAACACTTCTAAACATGACAAAAAGTAGCCCTAAGACCATTGCCAAGAACAAATTTTCTCCTTTCCAGAAAGTGGTTTTCAGCAGATGATTTTTAGAAACAAACTTCCAAAAAATCATACTGCTGTCTCCTAGGAAAAAAGGGTTATTCATTCATTCATTTATTTATTTTTTAATGCGGAAACACTTATTACGTACCACACTGGGCCAGGCACAGCACCAAGTTCGGGGGACACAGGCATGAAGGTAGGGTTTTGGTCTTTCAGACAGCTTCTTTGTTGGGGACGTCTGGGGGAGCCACAGGGGAGTAGGGGAGCCCCGACCACAGGATACTAAAAGAAAAGACAGCGGCCCCAGTGTTGGGACACGTAAGCTCTGATCCTGACTCTCCCCCGGTGTCACCAATCTTGCAACTCATTTATGTTTAGAGAGCCTCTCTCTTTTTCTGGAAAGTAAGGATTGCATGAGGTGATTTCTGAAGTCCTTTTAGCTACTTAAACTGGCTTGGGGGAGCTTACGGAAACCACTGTGATTTCTACAGTTCTTGCTACCTGGCAATCCTTTCAAGCATATGCTGTTTATTGCTCTGCAAGTAAATGATAAGCAGCATATCTGTTACAAGGTTCAACATCTTTATAGAGTGGTGATTTAAGGCTTAAATTCCGCCCCCCCCCCCCCAGATTAGACTCCTGGGTGCCAGATGTGGGGAGGAGAAGGGGAAGTTGAGTACCAGACTTTTCCTGTAAGGAGAGCTTGTGCGGTTGTCGGATCCCACAGACAGATCATCATACCAGCCCCCGTGTTGGTTAGTAATGCATGTGATCCTTCTCACAGTACTACAGTGTCAGCCTTGGCTCTCCATGAATCACACTTGGACTTATGTTTTGATCTTTTGGATTTCTTGCTTTCCTCTCTTTTTCTTTGTTAGCCACATCCATGCTTGAGCCTACCCTGAGGGCATTAACATTTGAGTCACAGAGGTATGAAGTCAGTATCTCTCCCTCTTTGATGTGGATACCGCTCCAGGTTTGAAAATCATTATAGATAGGGATATCTCTAAAGGGCAGTGTAGAAACAGTGACCAGCCTGAAGAGGCAAACGTACTTCCTGTCCTCCACGGGAGTCTCAGATGGTTTGGTAATGATCAGTGTTCCTGTATCCAATCTAATCTAGGTACACGATCCTAATCACTAACCAGCGTTAATCCACGGAGGTAAATTTTGACTTCAGAAGGTTCCTCTTACTGTTTGGAAGTGGAACATCTTCTCAGGTTTTACTAGGCAAGGATACATTGAAGATGATTCGATGAGTGGCTTTATTTCCTTTTTCTTCCTCCTCCTCTTTTTTTTTTTTTTTTTTTTTTTAAATAAAGATTTACCTGGAGTGCGAATTGATTTGGAAAGTTAGGTAATGCAGACTGGTAACATCATCTTCATGTTTATTATCAGCAAAGTTGTGAGAAACAGTTTTTTTTAAGTGGCTGTTAATATAAGGCATGGCTAATGTCGTTCAAGTTTGAAAATATTCCAATTTCTAATTGACAGAAGAAGAACTGGCAACTCCTCCACTAGATGGCATCATTCTTCCAGGAGTGACGAGGCAGAGCATTCTGGACCTGGCACGCAAGTGGGTGGGTGCCTTTGACAGGAACAACTTTATAAGCATGAAACAAAAATCAATCGAAATAAGCCCAGCTTCGTGTCGAAATAATATTCTGTCGTTCCATCCAGTGTTATCTAATCTTTAAATCTGAACTTGAGCCGAAATAACTCTTCCAGATGGACTGTCTTGGCAACACCGCTAAATAAGTATTGTCTGTAGGAAGGGCGGAGAGAAAGCAGTTTGGCGAGTTATCCTAGTGAGGAAGTCTTCTAGTACTAATCTCACACTCTTTGCCAGGTGTCTCCTACCAGCTCACCTGGTTTATACTCCACGTGCTACCATTTTGCCCATCCTAAACTTCTCACATCTGAGTGTGTTGTTTCTAGTCGGCAGCGATTTCTAGTTCTTCCCTTCCTCTATTTATTCCAATGTAACCATGCTAGTCAGAGAAATTAAAGAATTTTACTGACATATAAATGTTTACTAACATCACATTATTAGTTTGGCTGCCTTTTTTTCCCCTTCCTTCCTGCCCCCTGTCCTCCCCAATTCACATACATGCTTATTTTAAAGTCAAAACACTCAAGCAAATGTAGTTGTTTTCAGTAGAGCTTCTCATCCATGTGACACAGGCAAGCACGTTAAGCCATTTGGTATTGAAATGACATTTATAACATACTCAAGATGAATGTTGGAAGAGTTGGTTATCTGGCAAAGGTTCTTGGATGGAACTTTTGACCCATGTGTTACAGTGGTCTCCAAGGGACATGAAAAGACTTTGAGCGCACTGTGGTCAAACAGTATTAATAGCACAAATGTTTGGGAACGCACGTATTATCTAGGAGAGGACTAGCATAGTTTTTCTGGAAAAAGCTTTGGAAGTAGAGGAAATGTGCTATAAATAATTCTACAAAACTCTGAAGTAGACAAGACCCAACTGCCACATGCCGGCTGGCACATTGGGCATGACATTTGCAAACTGTTGGTGTCATTTCAAGCAGCTTGCCCTGTCCTAAATATGTTTGCAGTTGGAAAGATGTATTTTCGAAGCTCAGTAATTTTTGTTTTATTAAAGAAAAAAAGTCAACCACGTACAGAAGGTTTGATGACAAGCTGCAAGTGGAAATGCTTTCCCACACTAATGATTTGCTAGCTCGAAAAATAGGTCATTATGGAGGAAGTTTTTCCTTGACTCCTCAGCTGTAATTTATTTTAAAAGCTATTTGAAAACAGTGAGACATAAATGCCAAGAGGCATGTGGGGGGTTACCATTACTTGCCAGACAGGGGAAATTGTCCAAAGATAAGTAAGGGTGAGCAGAGTAAAAACAATTCTGTTTATTTACAAGAGATTTTTTTCTTCTTTTCCAGAACACAGAGCTCATCTTGTTTTCAGTTAACTTGGCTGATTTTCTGGAATTTATTTATTTATTTATTTACCTTTGAACAACATAATTGCAATTGCAGACTGAGATAAATTGAAACTTGCAAAAAGCCATATTTCTATTGCAGACATATTTTCCTACCCTTTCAAATCATACTTACAGCATGATACCTTCTTCTTCTAATGTTTTAAATCTTGCCAAGGGCTGTGATTTTCATTTTTATCGTGGATCTGTAAGTTTTTAAAAATACTCTCATCTTATTAAAAAAGAAAGCAACAGAGAATATTTTTTTTAAATAAGATGAGACAGGCTTTGAACTTTAACCATTAACATAAAAGAATGAGAATGAAACAGATTGAAGAATGAGTATTAAACAGATCGTTTAAGCAGATAGCTTAAAAACATCAGGTGTTTTTTTTTTTTTCCATTTCCTATCTTCAAGCAAATAAAAGTTCAAATGGTTCGGCAGAAGCTGATGAGGTTATACCAATAATTCAGTGATGAAATCTGACCTAAGGAGATACTAAAGACAGGAAGAGGATTTCTGCTATAAAGTCAACTGAATCAGTGAATTTAGGAAGAAAGGAAATATACAGTGTAATTTCTTAAAGTCCAAATATACTTTCTATGTTTTAAAATAATGAAATATTTCAGATAGTGAAACTCAGTCTATGTTTTTACTCCATGAAAGACCCAGTAGAGATAGGAGGAATTTTGGAGCCAGTCAGATCGGACCTGAGTTCAAGTTCAGTTTCTGCGCTTAAGTAACTGTGTGGATTTAGGGATGTCATCTAGCCTCTCCTTGAACCTAAGTTTCCTTATCCTTGAAATGGGGATGATAATACCCCCCTTAAAAGTGAGAGAATTTGGCACACAGTGGGTGCTCAATAAATGGTAGCAGTAATTACTAATATTATATGATACATTCTTTTTTTTTTTTTAAAGATTTTATTTATTTATTTGACAGAGAGAGATCACAGTAGACAGAGAGGCAGGCAGAGAGAGAGAGAGGGAAGCAGGCTCCCTGCTGAGCAGGGAGCCCGATGCAGGACTCGATCCCAGGACCCTGAGATCATGACCCGAGCCGAAGGCAGCGGCTCAACCCACTGAGCCACCCAGGTGTCCCTATATGATACATTCTTTTATGCTAAATAGGGTTCAAGACACTCTTAACATAGAGCGCACCCTAATTAGCATTGGGGGTGCCTTATCTTGTGAGACTTCAGTCTTGACAACAAATAAAAGACTAAGAAACCTGGCCTGTATAAGCATATACCATGTATTTTATAGTGATAGTCTTATTTTATTCTCTCTGATCATCTCATTTAGAAATGCTGTGACCTCAAGTAGGTAGCTCAACACCTCCGTGTGTTTACATGGTAGTGGTGCTCCCCTCAGCTTTCCCTCACAGGACGAGTCTCACATTTGTGTTTAGTCAGAATATAATGTAGGAAGGTAAGTACCACTAGGGTTCTTTTTTTTTTTTTTTTTTTTTGCATACCTTTTCCTTGAAAATATTAATATTTTTATTTTTTATATTCCAAACAGGGTGAATTTAAGGTGTCAGAGAGGTACCTCACCATGGATGACTTGACAACAGCCCTGGAGGGGAACAGGGTGAGGGAGATGTTTGGCTCTGGTACAGCCTGCGTTGTTTGCCCAGTTTCTGATATACTGTACAAGGGTGAGGTAAGACTATTTCTTCACCTCCTGTCATTTCCAAGCATTTGCTTATAATTTAAGCCTTTAAATGTGTAAATGAAACGCTAGTTGGACCCAAGATGCAAAGGATTTTTTTTTTCTTAATATGACTTGGCAGTTTGTCCCAAGAAACCTATATTACCAAATTACTTACTCTCATCTTTCCAGTGATCTTGTGTGCACGCCAATCTTGGGGGGAGTCAGCTTCGTCCTCAGACAAGTATCACATCTGTCTTATGTCAGTGTAGGGATTGGAAATGTGCCAGTAAGTTACACTCTTATTTCTTTGTAATAGCTCACTAAAAAAGTTCTACGGGTAGTTAGGTTTCAATTTCTGGCTTCCAAAAGGACTTCCAAACTACTGGAGGAGTAAATAGGCATTTGAGGGTGCCTGGGTGGCTCAGTGGGTTAAAGCCTCTGCCTTCGACTCAGGTCATGATCCCAGGGTCCTGGGATCGAGCCCCACATCGGGCTCTCTGCTGCACGGGGAGCCTGCTTCCCCCCCACTTCTCTGCCTGCCTCTCTGCCTACTTGTGGTCTCTGTCAAATAAATAAATAAAATCTTTAAAAAAAAAAAAAGGAAATTCATTTGAATGATCAACTCCTACATTTATTATTATTATTATCTCTGCTATTGTCATTACTACTCAGACTATTTTATGAAAAATTTTCATTTGGCAAAGTTGGCACACATGATAAAATCCTCCAAAAGGAACTCATTCATTTAGTTGGAAGAAATTTTCTCCTCCCAATAAATTTAGTATGATTTAGTATGTGGTATTTTCATTCTTGGGGGGATTATGGGTTTTGGGGTTTGGGGTTTTTTTTTGTTTTGTTTTGGGTTTTTTGCTTCCCCTTTATGACAAAGCTCCAATATTTTTTTAAAATTTTAAAAGATTTTATTTATTTGAGAGAGAGAGAGAACACAAGCAGGGTGAGGGGCAGAGATAGAAGCAGACTACCTACTGAGCAGGGAGCCCGATGTGGGGCTCAATCCCAGGACTCCAGGACCATGGCTGGAGCTGAAGGCAGACATTTAACCGACTGAGCCACCCAGGCACCCTGAGCTCTGATATTTAACATCATCGTCTTATAGCTTAAATGCATGTGGGTATTATTCTTAAGTGTGAATTGGCTTAAATTAGTCATATTAAAAATAAATTAATAAATAAAAATAAATTTGGTTTTTAAATTTAGTGTAATTATTTTTCCTTAAAAGAAAGGATTTTCTTTTCTGATTTTAGTGGTGGCTGCTTCATTGCTTGAAATTTTCAAACGTGATTGTGAGGAATGACTTTTGACATGATTCCATCTATAGATTAATCGTTTCAATGGAGAAGTATTGAATTATTATGTATCAATACTTACACGGATTATAAAGCTACTGTTTCACATTTTATTATGGTAGTATCTAGGTACATGCATCATTGGCCTGCTTTTTTAATAAACTTAAGTTGTCATTAAGTCAGATTTTTTTTAAGTCCAATTATTTCACCTCTAGAAATAAGAAGTTGATAAAGTTCAATGCATTTTTAATAGATTTGTGTCCAAGGGCATTCATAGCTAACAGGTACATCTAATTATCCTGTTATCCCAAAAAGTATAAGAAGAAAAGTGGCAGCATGGGCTCTGTGTGTTAAAATCAGACTATCAAAAGCCTGTAAGCCAGTAAGGGCAGGAATGGGCATGACTCAAATATAAATTAGGAGCATGAAATCTCTCAGCACCCAATGTAACCATGCTGTCCAGCATTGTGAAGGTTGTGGCCCTTGGAGGTCTGACCTTGAACAGACATAGGTTTAGTCTTTTGTGAAGGCATAGACTTGCTTCAATTTATGTTCCCGCAATGATTTGCTTTAATTTGTGGCAAAATATTTTTGAGTTCTCATCCCCTGCTGGAAGGGTTAGATGAGGAGGCCACTCATTCATCCTACAGGTTCTCAGAATCCTGAAAGGAATAGGATTCTTTATGTCTCCCCACTATTTTCGGTTCTCCTAGTTTCTCTTTGGTTCCTCACATCAGCCTAAAGACTGGCATATAAACCAGTTGTGCCCTAAAATCCCTTGGTAGACAAGAAACAACCTGTAATTGGCTAGTTTGTTTTTTTTCTAATTCAGAGTAAAAAAGAGTCTTTGGCATAAGGAGGTAGTCACGTTATCATGGTGCCATTCCTTATCTCAGTGGATATTGGATACAGTAGAATTGCTGAGTGTCTTACTTACTGGCACCGTCCACATGGATATCCTCAAGTTATACTGCATGTGGTTTTCTTTCGTAGACCATACACATCCCAACTATGGAGAATGGCCCAAAGCTTGCAAGTCGGATCTTGGACAAATTGACAGATATTCAGGTAAGGGCTTTCTCTTAAAATGTCATCTTATTTCAACCAGATCTTAAAGCCAAATCATGTATCAGTGGGAAGAAGAGAGTAGTAAGCACTGCCATTTGGGGTTAACAAATTAAGTTTGTAGAATTAAAGCACAGAAGAGGGACACCTGGGTGGCTCAGTTGGTTAAGCAGCTGCCTTCGGCTCAGGTCATGATCCCAGTGTCCTGGGATCGAGTCCCACATCGGGCTCCTTGCTCGGCAGGGAGCCTGCTTCTCCCTCTGCCTCTGCCTCTGCCTGCCTCTCTGTCCGCCTGTGCTCGCTCGCTCTCTCTCCCTCTATCCCTGACAAATAAATAAATAAAATCTTAAAAAAAAAAAAAAAAGAAAGCACAGAAGAAAACAATCGCCTGTGCTTCCAATGCTGAAATATAACCATTGTTAATTTTCGATGTCTCAACTTTCAGTATTTTATGTTTATATAGTTTTAGATAATTTTTCTGACAAAATAGCGTCATACATGATTTTGTCACCTGCACTTTTTTTTCCACCTAGTAAATCATTTGCTTTTTCATATCAATAAATTTCTCAGTTCCTTGTATAAAATGTAATTGAATTCCACTATATGGATGCACCACAACTTTTAAAGAGGTATTATTATTGAACATTTATGCTGTTGACAGTTTTAAACTGTTATGAACAGTGCAGTCTTTGATCATTTCCTTAGGATAAGTTCATGAGATTTTAACTGTTGGGTCAAAGTGTGTGTGTGTGTGTGTGTATTTTTAATACTGTTAACCTTGTTCTGTTTATGTTTTTCTGAGCAACAGTTTACAGTAGTGTCTCATTAGACAGTTAAGCCTATTTCCAGGCAGGCATATCAAGAACCAGGTAGTGAATGCTGGGTCATATAAAAGAGACTTTTTTGTAATTTGCGAACACCTTACAAGTTGTTGAAGGTTTCTCTTGAGCCCAGATAGCATCACTGCCACTCACTGAACATAGCCAGGGGAAGCTGAGATTTATACTGAAATGTGAAATAAAGTTTGATAATTTGGGTGACAGTCAACAGTGCCAGGGCTTCAGCATAAAATTTATGTTAGTTGGCAAAGCAGCAGACCCCTCCAGAGTGAGGTCCTAGGATAGTGATAAAAATGGTATTTTTGGAAGACTTACTCAGCAACATTTATGCAAAATTAATAATATTAAAAGGTAAGAATGATTGTGGTTTTTGAATTAATGAACTATCGCTCTTCCCCTCTTCTGTGAAGGCTATTAAAATGAATCTTCCATAAATGAAATAAAAGAATATCTTAATATTAGGAGACATATAATTTACCGAGTTGTTTTTTTACTCTTGTATAGAGAGATAATTTGGAAGGAATTAAGTACAAATTTAATGAAAAATACTTAGATGTTTTAGTTATCTTTTTTTTTTACAGTTATCTGAGTAAATCTGATGAAAATAGTTAGCTATTAGTGTTTTCATCAAATAAAAAACATAAGTAGAACAAAAAAGTTTATAATTGGCTGTACTACAGAAGCATTTATCCACAACAGAAGTTGAAAGATTTTTAAGAGGGGAGGTAGTGTCACTATGGTGATAAGAAAAGATCACTTTGGAAAATTTTCTGGAACAAGTTGTATATAAGACAATGTTTCATTCTACTGAAATTAATACACAAAACAAGAGATTTCAGAGTCCCCTCTTAGAGATGATATGGGATACGAAAAGTTACTTAATTTGATTCGGTTTAAAGGATTATAAGAAAAGGAAAAGAAGTTGACTAGGATGAGGCGAAAATCAAGCTGTATTAAACTTGAATTGGAAGAAAGATCTAAGCAGAGGTGTTTGATGGACGTAGTCATGAAGCTTTAGCTAAGGCAGGCAAAAGTGGAAGTGTGTGTCATGCCCAGTGAGATCGTGACAAAATATATGCATCCAAACCCTAAAGTATAAGGAAGCGAGAAGCCCAAAGACATATTTTGGGGGCAAGATGACAAGCCATTACAAAAGTTCTCAGAGGATTTTTAAAGTAAGATTAGGCCTGAAATGAATGTTCTAATTCGTTCAGTAAATATATGTGTGGAGCAAACATTATGCAAGAGGCTCTTGTAGGTACTGGTGATGTAATAGTGATAAAAGGGATAAAAAAAATTAGAGATGTCTAAGCTATAGAAAGACAAATATTCAGCTTAAATGGGAAACCACATGAATATGTTTAAAAATAAAAGATATATATGAAGCGAGAAAGAGAAGAAACAACATTTTCCTCTTACCTGTATATATTCTCTATAATACCTGTGGCTGAGAAGAAATTAATAGGAGCACCTGGGTGGCTCAGTCATTAAGTATCTGCCTTCAGCTCAGGTCATGATCCCGGGGTCCTAACATCGAGCCCCGCATCAGGCTCCTAGATCAGCGAGAAGCCTGCTTCTCCCTCTCCCACTCCCTCTCCCCTGGCTTATGTTCCCTCTCTCACTGTCTCTCTCTCTCTCTCTGTCGAATAAATAAATAAAATCTTAAAAAAGAAATTAATAATTTCTCTTTTTACCCTAGGTAGTAAAGTATAGTGGTAATAACACTAAAAACTAATGATACACTCAGAGCTCCTTAGGAACAAGGAAAGAAAGGGATACATAAAGTAATACAATGATTCTAAATTAAACCACAGACCAGAAGGACCAACTCTTCTCCAAATTGTTAAGTAACAAAGGACCATCCATTCAGAACCTAAGACCACATCCTTTTTCAATTATTTTATGCCTGTGAGCATGGAACCTAAAGTTTCAAAAGTATCCTCTTATAAGATGGCAAATTGGTGCTATCAACGAAGCTACGGGTATCTGTTTCTCTCCCAGAAAAATAACTTAAGAGATTATTGAGGAGAAAAGCATAGAATTGTATCATGTTTTACTTTTGATCTCTTTGACATTACATGGAAACGTGGCCATTTCCTACAAAGTGCTCTGGTAAATTGAAGAAGAGGAGAAAAACAACAACCAAAAAACCCTCAAGATTCTTGCCACTGTGACCTGGGGTGGGGTGGGGGGGTAGGGGGAAATTCCTCTTAACCACAGATTTGTTTTTCATTTAACTTGTGTATTTCTGTATCTGAGTTAGAACCTCTGAGGTTAAGCATTCATTGCATTTGGCTAATTTTCCATATAATTCCATGGGTTTTAGATTGCCCTAAAATACCTCTTGTGAGAGGAGCATTTCAAATGACAGTCTCTTTTTTTCTTTTTTTAAGCAACAAACAAAAACACATTTGTGTTACTTATTTTTTTTTAATCTTGAAATCTATATATTTTTTTAATTTTTTATTTTTTTCAGTGTTCCAAGATTCATTGTTTATGCACCTCACCCAGGGCTCCATGTACGTTCTCTCCTTAGTACCCACCACCAGGCCCTCCCAACTCCCCACTCCAAAACCCTCAGTTTGTTTCTCAGTGTTCACAGTCTCTCATGGTTTGTCTCATGGTACTTAACCAGACTTAAACTTGGAGAACATGAGCCATATTGCCAATATCTCTTTTCTCTCCCATGCCTCTTGGCTAGTCTGATTTCTCACCATCATATTCACCTATGTGCCTGACATTTGGGGTCTTCTCTGTTCTCCAATATGCTCTGCTCTCGGCTGCTTCTTCCCGCCTTCCTCTACCTTCTACAGTCTTCCCACTTGAGAAGTTATTGGTTGTCCTTCAAGACACAGATCCTTGAGGAACCTTTAAAATCTCTTTTGAACAACATCCCTCTGCCCCAGTACAAACACCTATTCATCCATTCAAATATTACTTCTTCCTCCAGCTTCCAGAGCAACTGGAATGATCACATATGGCCTTTAATTTATATTTAACTAGTCACACACTTGTCTTTGTTCCAGGTTGTTTCAGTGTAAGCACTGTTTTATTTCCTTCTCGTAACCCCGATATTCAGTGCGGGGCCTGGGCTACCGTACGGACTCAGGGGTGCTTCTGGCATCGATGAATGAAGGAATGAACAAGTGAGAGATATACCAGACAAATACTGAAGAACAGAAATGTGTTGCTCTTGTATATTAACACATTCTGAGGAGAGGTGGGAGGAAGGTCTTGATTGACATCAAATTACTTTTTCAAGAGAACTTTCAGAGGTCCTGATTTTAGATTTTTTTTTAAGTGAAATACACATACCAAGACTGCTATCAGGATCAGACACAAGCTGGACGCTGGGTCTTAGGTATCAGGACGGTATGTTCCCGTAATTACCAGTGCTGCTCTTGAGGGTTTAGAAGGTGGGGAGTAGGGATTGCAAAGACCTGAGAGGTGAGGTCCTAAGTCGGTAAGGAAGAGGAAAGCCCAGTGAGATAGGAGCAGGCTCTATCTGGAGGCCACCAGACGGAACTTCTTTCAAAAATCTGTTTTCCCCATTAGTGACTACAGCTTTGTGGAATAAGTGACCATTTAGTGGTCTTGCATTTTTTTTTGTTTTCAGTGGAACAGCGTGATAGTTTTTAGTTCCATCCCCATCACTTGCCCTTGCTGATGTCCTGAGTTGTCCTCCTCTTTGTATGCATACTAAGCGAACAGGGCCTGATTGCCTTGATGACTCATCCCTTGACCAGCTTCCCAGCCCCTCCTTGTTCCCGAATACACACTTATCCATGTTCCAGGATTACAGAGCTTTGCAGGCCACTGAACAGGATTTAGAACAAGAATAGCAAATTGTTACCTGGGGGGTAGCCCCCATTATATTTTTATTGGCATCGCAGAGAGTAAATGCGTGACACATAGATCACCCTTTCAAGTTGCTCAGAACTTTCTGTTGAAGGTAAAAGGCATTTTAGCAAAGGCCATCTACTTATTTGCCATATGTATGTTGAATGGGAAGTAACGAACGTGTTGTTAGTCGTGTTTTGGTGTAATGTTCTTCCTGGAATTCATGAAAGGTGAAATTTCTGCACATCACATAGTTAGGATCAGAATGTCACCCCGCAGGCTCAGTCTGATTTGCCGTGTTGCTTTAACTTCATCTTGGATTCCAGTGAACAAAGTCAAGTCAGTGTGACTTAGAGTAGACCTGCCAAATGTTCAAGGTGTTGACCTGTACTGTGGTTTTATAATCACCCTGACGATACAATAAGGACAGCCTTGCCCAGGCAGGCATATGTGTTTTTTTCTCCCCCTCTGGACACCTACTTCTGAGAAAAGAAGATAATTTTTATTTTTTTTTAAGATTTTATTTATTTATTTGACAGAGAGAGATCACAAGTAGGCAGAGAGGCAGGCAGAGAAAGAGAGGGGAAAGCAGGCTCCCTGCTGAGCAGAGAGCCCGATGCGGGGCTCAATCCCAGGACCCTGAGATCATGACCTGAGCTGAAGGCAGAGGCTTAACCCACTGAGCCACCCAGGTGCCCCAAGATAATTTCTATTTCTACTAAAATTTGTCTCCTCTGCTTTTGACTTATTTTGCTTTGAAAAATTAAATTGAATAATTTATCATCCAAATGAAAAGTTTGATTGCTAACTGCCTAGGTGTAGATATTATAAATGACCTGTATTATCACCTCTTGGATGCATCTCAGAATGCTGTAATTTTACATAAAAGCATAAATTACAGGAGGCAAGGGGTAAATCTTAGTATGATTATGTAGGTTCTTGGAGTGATATGACCTGTGACTCATTGTAATCAAAATTGATTTTTGACTGTTTATAAAACTAAAACAAGTAATTGGAAGCAAGTTTACTTTAACTGATGAGATTCAAGATGAAATTATGGTGGGCATGAATCACGGTAATATAGATCTGCTAAAGTGTCAATATGATGACACTCAATTGTTATTAACGGCGTAAGTGTCTAATGTATTAATAGGAATCCAAGTACGAGAAATAAAACATATTTTGATCCTAGCTTAAATCATGTTGGCACCATTTATCAATCAAGCAGAATTTGGGAATGTTTTATCCAGCGTTCATCATGAATCAGCAGTTCATAGTGGGAAGCCGCACTCTTTAAGCAACTCTTTCTCATAGGGATTCAGCAAGTCACTTAGAGTCATTGGGCTTCCTTCATTCTTCTTTTTCTGTATACCAGAAGATTGTAAGTAGACCCATTCTTGGCTTCCAGGATTTTTACCAACAGATTCTGCTCTTTGAGGTCTCTAAAGGTCTTCAAGAGGAACATAGCACATAGAGTGTGTAACATAGAAGAAATAGCATCAAACAGAGGCAAGAGCCCTGGGCTTATGATTTAGAGTTTTCTAGAGCCATTTTAATGTCATTATATGTAAAATGAGAACATTTGCTTAAAAAGTTCATTGCTCTTCACACTTGGTATTTTTTTAAGACTTTATTGTTATGTATTTATTTGTGAGAGAGGGAGAGAGAGAGGAGAGTCTGAGTGGGGGACCAGCAGGGGGAGAGGGACATGCAGACTCGTGCACTGGGCCCAGAGCAACACAGGGCTCAGTCTCACAACCCTGAGATTGTGACCTGAGCCGAAATCAAGAGTCAGACCCTTAACTGACTGAACTGCCCAGCAGCCCCACACTTGATTTTTAAGCAGCAGGATTTTCTACAAAAGAAATATTTCCTGGAATCCCAATATACAAAGCCAATCAAAGTGGAATTGTTCTGAAGTAAAAATCCAGAGCCCTGCTTATTTGACTCATCCCCTGCATTTTATTTATTTATTTATTTATTTAAAAAGTTTCACTTTTGAGTGATCTCTACAACCAATATGAGGCTTAAGACCCCAAGATCAAGGATCACATGCTCTACAGACTGAGCCAGGTGCCCCAAATCCCCTGCACTTTAGAGGATCATTAAAGTTCTTCCCAATTCAGAACTTCAAATGTTTTGTATGAATTTCAATGAACTTATATTAGGACTGAAAGCCCAGTTCATGTGAAAAGGGGACATCATGTGAGTGATTTAGGCAAGCATGTGGTGGCAGACATAAAGGCTTGCTACTCTGGGTGGTGGGGAGAGATGCTCCAAGTCCGTCTCCACACACGTGGCTGTGTGAACATGTGGTGGGAATTCCAGAGAGTAGCCAAGAACACAGAATTTGGTGTGAGAGAGACCTTTGGCTAGAGTCCGGGCTCTACCATTTGCTAATTGCCTGAGTAGGTTTTTTAATCTCCCTAATACAGTTTTCTTATCCATAAAATGAGATTGATAGTCGCACCTACTCTCTGCAGTTGCCATGAGCATAAATTTAGTATTAAGTCTATAAAGCTCTAGCGAAATAAGTCAATCGGAGAAAGACAACTATCCTATGATCTCCCTGATATGAGGAAGTGGAGAGGCAACATGGGAGGGTTAGGAGGGTAGGAGAAGAATGAATGAAACAAGATGGGATTGGGAGGGAGACAAACCATAAGTGTCTCTTAATCTCACAAAACAAACTGAGGATTGTAGGGGGAGGGGTGTTGGGAGAACGGGATGGGGTTACGGCCATTGGGGAGGGTATGTGCTATAGTGAGGCTGTGAAGTGTGTAAACCTGACGATTCACAGACCTCTACCCCTGGCGATAAAAATACATTATATGTTTATAAAAATTAAAAAAAAAAAAAGAATGACATTTAGGATCACAGGCAGAGGGAGTAACAAGCTGAACTAAAAATAGAATTTTTGTTTTTTTAAGTAAAGAGACAGTTATTACCTCTAAAAAGCAAGAGTATAGGGTGAAGTAGAGGTAAATTTTTACTTTTCAGATTCCATTATTGGTAGAGTTTGTGTTTGAATGTTATTTTTATAGCTATTATAAAGATAAAGGAGTGGGAACCCAATGATTACACAATATTCATAGTCGCATAGCTGTTCGAAACCTGTTAACTGTGTAATTTGTTTACTTAAATTTGGTGTAGTAGACCAGATCATCATTACATTCAAATCAAGTTTACACAAAATAAATAGTATTAAAATGAAGCATAGAAAAAGATTTACAACTATAGTCAAAGTTCTATTTGTTTTTAAAGTATTCAATACAATAAAATTCCATTTCAGTTAAAAAAAAAAAAAAAAAGTCTATAAAGCTCTTGGCACCATTGCCTTTCCAGGCAGTACTTGCTCAAAGAGTGAGAGTTCATTTACACACAGGGGTGTTGAAATGAATGCATGAAGGAAAGAACAAATGAATCAAAACTATCTTTCTACTTCTGACATCGGGAATATCTTCATTTATTTCAGTTTTAAGTATATGAAAATTCAGGTCTGTGAAAGCGAATCACTTGCTAATGCAAATAATCAAATTCTGATTGCGATGTAGTTCCATAACTTTTGAAGGAATCAGAAAAATTGGAATGTTAACATAACACAAACAACTTTAATTTCGAGAACAGAGCTGCTGTTCAGAGCCACAGGGCTTGTCCAAATAATATTTTCCTCCGTGAACACAAAACACTCTTAAGAAAGGGGCTTTTAGAGCAGTGACTCTCAATCTTAGCGTCAGAATCACCTGGAAGTGTTGGTTGAAGCCTGGTTGCTGGGACCCACCCCCAGACTTTTCTGAGTCAGTGAAGTCTGAGCTTGGGTTTAAAACAAGTTTCCTGGTGATACTGATGCTCCTGGTCTATGGGATACACTTGGAGCATCACTTCTTCGGAGTCAAGAGGACAGGAATTAAATTTAACTCAGCTACTTTATTTGGACAGCAGAAGCTAAATATGGAATGGTAATAAAAAGGCATTACTTCAAGACCTATACCAGCTATAAGTTCTGAGTTTAAAAATTTGTGATTCTTTCCACATATCTGATGCTTTCTCTCTAATCCTATTTTTAATGTGAATATGCTTTTAATGTTCAAAACAGGAGCATACCCGTTGTACAATGTTGGTGGTATTAATGAGTTGGCAAGCGATTTCTGCACTGTTAGCTTTTGCACTTAAACATGTTTTCTTGCTTTTTTGTTATAGTACGGAAGAGAAGAGAGCGACTGGACAATCATAGTGTCCTGAATGGAAAATACAGGATATCGTCTGTGTGCTGTTGAGACAGACTGTTGCAGCTGAATTACGACAGATTTCTTTAGTTACCTGTTTTTAGTTGTGCATAGTGTAGTTTGTATTGTCGGTGTTACCTGGGTGATTGTTTCCTCATGCTAGAGAAGACGAATTGCAATCAAGAGCTATTTTGTAAACTTGGTAGCAGAAGCTTACTTTACCTTCTCTTGGAAAGATGATCATGTAAGCCATATAGCATAGAATTTTCCTCAATAATCGTAGTGCCTCCCTTAATACTTTACTCAGATACACCTGTATTTGTTTATTCCTTAGCATAAGTTACATTTTCCTCAACCAAATGAGTTTGTGTTTGAAAACTGATCTGAGTAAATTTCATGGGTAACATTTCCTATGATGTATCTTCATCTTCAGAAAATGGTTCGGTTTTTGGTGTTTTTTTGTTGTTGTTTGTTTGTTTTTTATAATTAAGACTTCAAAAAACTGGTTCTCTGCCCTTCACATTTTTTTTGCAGCCCCCCACCCCACAATGTCCATCTCAAGGTAAATCTCTCCCCTTCTTCCTGATGTTGTCACAGTCTGCTCCAAGTTCTCCTTGTGCAGAGGCAAGACCTGTGCACATTTCCACCATTGCCCTTTCTGCAGTGTGTTGTAATTGGCTGTTTGTCAGGCTCCAGCACAAGACGGAGGGTCTTGTGTCTGAGAGATCTTTGTGGTCCCCTGCCTGGCACATAATAGATACTCATTAAATAATGAATAACATTTAGCTTCTATAGAAGTGTACCACCTTTGTTTCTATATTATGAAACCTCTTTATTAGAATTCATGGTTGATTCTGACATTGTGCACACGTACCTCATATTTGCTTTATTTTCCAGGGACTACTAAGTCATTAGAGATACTCAAAGGCCTAGCTTGTTGGAGGGCTTATTTTGTATTTGAAAACTGTCTTGAAATTGAAATAACAGCTCCAGCAAGGTCATGCTATCATACCAACCAAATGGAAATGACATTTGTTAGGTGTTAAGTACAAAATAAATCCTCATCTCTAGCTTTTCGGTAGAAAGCAAAGAGGTATACTTTGCTTTTTTAGGTGTTCATTTCTGTTGAATGGGGATTGGATGATCACGTGATTAGGGCGCAGGGAGAGCAATTCTAGATGTTATTTTCCTCATTTAGGAGTTGTGAGTTAGAATTGATTCCTGGTTTATCTAGGGGAAAGTCAGATCTTGCTAGAAAACATTTACCCTTGGAAGGTCAACTCTCAGACATTATATTCTGGTTTCCCTCAGTTCTAATAACTTTCATCTCGCTGATCATATTTCATTCTCTTTTCAGAGGAAGGGAAAAAAAAACATTCTAAAAGTTTGATGTGTTAGAAAAATTTCCTTAAGGCATTTAGCGGAACATAGCAAATGGGGCTTTGATTCTTTTCCAAGACTTTTGGCCATAGGGTCCTTTTAGATAGGAATGGTAAAATGAAAATTAGGAAAGTATAAGATAAAAAGGAATAGTAAAAATATCTTTTGGGGGGCTTTTAATTGGTGAACTGAAATCTTGGAAGAGTCTGTTCTTTTCAGGCCTCAAGTACTTTAACTGTCCTCTACACACATTCACTGAATTCTAAGGGTATGCACTTGCCTTGGCTAAATCCCGTGACCTCATTTTTAACTGAGTAATCCAGAAAAGACTTAAAGGTAATTCTAACCTGTCAAGTAGCACTTAATAACTAGACTCACATTTCTATGACAAACGGAAATCATTTGTTTGCCATAAATACATTTTATACTTTGCATCTCTAAATTTAGTATGGCAACACATGTCCGTCGTAGAAGTTAGAGAACAATATGTCTTGACATTATGTCTCTATAATTTCTTTCATCAAACCTTAAGAGCATTTTAAGCCCTTTCTACCAGATGGAGTGAAAACGAAGATATACATTTTAAAAAACTGGAGGTCTCCTAAAACAGAGAACACAATCTGCCATTCTCTTTTAAGTAATAAGACAGAAAATTGACCTTGACACTAACTTGTTAAATAGATTTAAAAGGAACATCTGCACATCTTTTTTCCTTGTGCACTATTTGTTTAATTGCAGTGGATTAATACAGCAAGAGTGACACATTATAACTAGGCAATTATCCATTCTTCAAGACTTAGTTATCCTAACACTAATTGATCATTTATGGCGTAAGATAGTCTAGCATTAGGAACATGTGAGGCTAATCTGCTCAAAAAGATCAACAAATTAATATTGTTGCTGATATTTGCATAATTGGCTGCAATTATTTAATGTTTAATTGGGTTGATCAAATGAGATTCAACAATTCACATGTGCATGAATATAAACAGAACTGGTGGCACTTAGAATGATAATGATTAACTTATTTTGCATGTTCTCTTCCTCCCACTTTTTTTTTCTTTCAGTTTTTACATTTCAGACCAAGTTTGTCAGCTTTTTCCTAAACACATGGGTAGAAACCAGGATTTTAAAATGAAGTGTTCAGACATAAACAAAACTTGGGCATTTCCTAAAGAGACTTGCTCTTAGAAATGTTCTCGGTTACAGTGATTTATTAAGGATTCCATTCATGACGCACCCAAAGAACCAGCCACTGCAAGGGTATGCGGCTCACTCTCTGGGACCTGCAACCCGCAGGAATGAATACACTAATACCTGTTTTTACCTTTGCTTTCAAAAACACAAAGGAAGAAAAAAAGGGAAAGAAATAAGAGAAAACTTGTTAGGTAATCATGGGTTTTGTTTTGTTTTTATTTTGTTTTGTTTGGTAAATACCCTCTATTCTTTTCTCAAAATATTACCATTTTTAAAAAAAAAAAAAAAAGGTCACCCACGGTGGCAGCAAGATAGCACAGCATAACACCACCTACATGACATGCAGAGTCAACGCTCCCAGAGTTAGGAGAAGCCTACGTTAGATGCCATAAATTAACTTCTTCATTGTATCCATTTTATCGCTTGATGTGATTGTACCTAAACGAGGGGTCTCACTTTCCTCACATCAGCACTCTTGAACACTTGAGGTGATTAGTGAGTGTATCTTGGTGGAAAGAATGGTAGGAGCCTCTTCATTAAGGTGGTAGGATCAGCTCCCTCCACTTTAGGGGAGATGAGCTATAAAATCAGGCACCAGAATAAGTTTATGCTCCCCATTCCCACTCAGCACTCAGTCACTGTGTTCTTTTTCCTTACAAAATTCCTGTTTGAAAGTATATGTTCAGTTTACCATTATGATTGGGAAAATGTATTTTAAGCAGAAAGTGACAATGCTTGTCCACTTTATCTTTTCTAAAACATTTAAGGCAATCCGGATTCATTAGAGAAACTAAAGCGAAGGGCTTTAGAGACACATTGTAAGCATCCCCTATTTCATGTTCTGATGCTAAAAGCGATCAAAGAATTCTTTGTAATGTGGATTTCTTCTTATGTGGCTATGCAGAAGCTTAAGTTATAAATAGTAATGCTCACAAATAGTTTTCGTGGATACTTTATAACAGCTGTCACTTTGTTTTACCACAAATAGAATTTGTTCACCTATTTTCCAGGTATCTCCCCCCAAAGGAGACAAAGAGTACCAGCTATTTGATAAGCATTACTTATGACAAACATCATAAACATTATAGTTCATTTGGTCAATTAGTTGGATAAATGTTGTATACCCACAAATTTGAATCTAACATAACTAGAACTAGGGATTAGGAAGTTAGTTTTAGAAAATAAATAGCACATAGACATTATATTCATGGAGTTGATACTCTACTACTTAAGCAAATTTTTAGATTAAAAAAAATATTTAATGCAGTTAGGTAGTAAGGAGATGACAACCAGAACACATCTCTCTCTCATCAAGAAATCACAATGAACTTTTTCATTTCATTTTTTTAAAGGAAATTTGTCCCTATTTTCATTCCTTCCTTCCTTCTAGTGTGAAACTACTCAGTGGGGTTAGTATTTAGAGGTTATTTAGCCACTGCCTACATGGTGTGAATTCCCTCTTGGTTTACTGCTTACTGCCAACCTATCTAGTGCCTTTGTTAACTACCTTCTTTGGAGTGTTAACTTGTCGTAGTTCATCTGACAAAAGATCTCCTTAAATTAGAGCATTTTTTCTTGTCTTAAACTCAAAGTCTGGTATTATTGAAATAAAATATTCCTAGGATGTGTTTTTCTGGAAAATATCTATAATGAATCAAACTGTTTAGAGTGTTAGCTTGAAAATGATGAATCCAGCTACTCAGAAAAATCACAGGTGGAAGAGTAATATAACAATGATTTTTCATGGTTTGAGGTTTTAAAAGAAAGACCATTTAAGGTATTGCAATGAGATTATCATATTCGTCATTGCCAAAACACACTTTAAGAAATTTAAGGCTAGAAGAGAGTGATTTTTCTCTTCCGCATACATACTCTATGACAGGACTTCTCAGATATTAATTTGGGGAGGCTTGATTTTAAAAAGTCAACAAGATATAATAGCATTTGTGGGTAAATAATTCCCTGGGATTAAATATAAGTAAATATATTTGGATTAGTGAATGGTAAAGGCATGAAATTCAGTATTGGAAATGAACCAGTCTTTAAAATCTGGTGAGTAAAATGACAGAAGTCTTAAGCAATCGTATTCTGTCTGGAGCTATATTTTTCCTACCACCATAGACCTTGTTATTAAGGCCTGGAACTTGGGTTGCACAATGTCCAGTTTCCAGAATCCACTGGTGGGACGGTAAGAATTGACGATAAACTGTGGTATGAGAATGAATTGAAATCCGGTTTCATTGATGGATTTCTCTGCACATCCATTTCACAATGGCTAGGTTGCCTGTTACTAAATTAGGGGGAAGAAACTTTTAGTTAGAGATGTCAGAAGAAGAACTCAAGGTAGAGGAAGGATTAGGAGGGGGATCAAACTTGCTTCAGTGTTGTCCAGAGAACCTTTTCCTCATTCTGCCAACCATAGTCACCTTCAACTTTCAACATAGGTGCCAAATACAAATAGTGCCAATGAGGAAGGGGCTAAATAGAGTGGCTAGTTCCTCAGACATTAGAATTAGGCCTTGATCTTGAGGTAATAATCTGATGCTCTTGTTACATGGAAACCACTTTACTACAAATTTAGGTAAGACTTTATTGTATAATTGCAACCATCTGTAAGATCTATTGTGTCATTTCTTCAACGATTTAAGATTTGTGAAGCTTCTTGAGACTGAAAAAATAAGTACAAGGAGTAGATTGTGCCTTTTGCCCTGCCCCCTTCCCCCGCCTTAAAAATACAATTTCCCACCATCCCATTTTCCTTGGTGAAGGTTAACTGATTTGGAAATCAGTTGAATATTGACATTTAGTTTTAAATTAAAATCATGTTGCAGTTTCCCCAAGTTGATTTCACAGTGGTCATTAAAGTCATTCTCAGGGTTAACGCAGGAATGCAAGTATCTGCCTCAATTTTTACTTCATTGATAACTTTTTGAAGAGTGCAGGAATTCTCTCAACTGTATGACTGTGTAAGTAGATTTTGAATGAACTCTTACGAATAAGCTAGCTAATCTGGATGTATCTATAAATTCTGCAGATGTTTCCCTGGTGACCTCTGAGAATGAATGATGGTTCTGTAGTGGACTCAAGTAGCTAATAAACGGAGCCTAACCCACTGTTGTGAAGAATTTGCACTTGCTTGATAGTGGTGGCTGAGAGAAAATAAGTAGTTTGAGGAAGTAGTTTTTAAATCAGAAGTTACAGATAGAAACAGGAGTGTATCAGCTTAACTATGGAATTTTTAGAATGTGTTCTCGTGCGTCTAAATCTAATTGCAATGAAAACGCCCAGGCTTTCAGTCTCTCAAATTTCTCTAGTTGTGTAGTAATTCTTGAAATCCTCTTTAAGGAAAATCAAGGAGAACGCTTTGTAAAGAAGGCTTGGCCTTCTGGAAGAACTGTTTACAGGTTGTGTGAAAGGACTTAAACTCATTGAAAGTGTAGTGGAAATGTGGAGAACAATGTGGGTAAAGGAAACTACCTCACTCTTCGAAGGTTTTGTAGAAGCACAATTAAACCTCCTAAAACGGCTTTGTCACATATGAACCATCTGGTGTGAAAGAGCTCTATATTTGTAGTGTCTAAAGAACCTGGGATAATTGTATTTTGCTGGCAATAGACACATTATTGTTTGCAGATTCCTCATCAAATCTTTAATTACACACTTGTTTCTGCCATCAATAAAACAACTTAAAAGAATCCTGTTTGTGTAGTCTCTTGAAATCAGCATTTGTTGGATGCATGAAACATAGCGCTTAATTACCATTTCCGTAATGTTCCAAGGCTTTTGGTCATGGGATGTAAATGTAGTAGTGTATTTTTAAACCAAAATGGCGTTGAGAGTGGGAGAAGAATTGAGCACACCAGAAAGACCCAAAACCATACACCTGGAGAGAATTTAAATAGATCTGTTTTCAAATATCTGGATAGAAATACTTTTAAGAATTGTCCTTTTCTCTGAGTATGGGTCTGTCTTTAGTAAAGTTTAGCTTTGTCTTAACTTTTACATGGAATAAGGGGACTAGATTGCTTCTTCCTATTCACTGCCCTAATGAATCTCTCAGTGATACAACACTCCTGTACGTGGCTCACCAGCCTTAGAATTAAAAACACAGTATAAAGTGAAAGGCATTCCATCAAAACTCAAGGAACATGGACGATGCATCCTTTTAGTCAAACTGGACCCTTATAAACTGCCCTCAAATGCACATATCTGAGAGAATGAAGCCAAATGCATTCTGAGGGTCACATATACTCATTTTTTTGTCATTTGGCCCAATGATTGCCAAGTACAGCAAAACCCAAGGTTTTTCATCGAGTTACTATAGACTGATTTAAAAGTGTCAAAGTGCTCAGTGACCCTCTTCTCCCAACCTTGTCAACCTGTGAACATATTAGCCTTTTTCAAGGATTACATGCAGAGTGTGGAAGGTCCAGGTGAAGGTTATTAGTCAAGGCCTCCTACAGCATCAATGTGCAAATCCCACAAGAGTGACAAAGATAGATCTGTCATTCCTGAGGGTGATGGCATACATTCACTGGAGCTTATAGGATTTATCAGTTGAGACAGCAGTCTCCTTCAGGGGACAAAGCATCTCTTCCACATCAGTTTACTAACAAGCCAAAAAAAAACAACCAAAAAAAGGCTTGGAGGAACGGGAATTTTTCAATCTTCATAATTATTTTTCTACTAAGCTGATTTAATTTGATTGTAAACATATTTTTAAAATCAAGCATCTCGAGTCCACCACATGGCCTGGCATAGCTGCCATCATACCATGATGACTGCTCTTTAGATGACATGTGCTCTGGTAGCCTGACTTCATTTATAATGGCGATGACTTGCAGGATCACAGTCTTGTAACCAAAAGACCCACAGCCAAGACGGAGACGCTTCTTATGTGTATGTTAGAACAATCACCAGGCTTACTCTCTAGTTATGTCTGTATGCCACTGGGACCATGTTGACTGAAATCCATGGTCGTTCTCTCCGAAGTCACTAAGTCTCTGTGGTCACTACATCAACAGGATTTTTCTATGAGAGTAACTCGTGAAAAAAGTTCAGGTTTACAAGAATCAGGCAGAAAGTATCCCAAGTACAGTGTAGAACTGTAAGCAGAACTGATTCAATTATGAAGAGCCATTAAACTGCATTTGTTTTATATTTTGTTTTTAAAGATTTATTTATTTGAGAGAGAGAGAGTGAGAGCGAGAGCGAGAGCGAGCAGGGGCAAGGGGAAAGGGAGAGGGAATCCCAAGCAGGGTCCCACTGAGCATGGAGCCTGACTTGGGGCTCCATCCCAGCCTCCTGGGATCATGACCTGAGCAGAAGCCCAGAGTTGGATGCACAACAGATTAAGCCACCTCAGTTTCCCTAAACTGTATTTTCTTTAAAGATAGCTACAATAATCTAGTAAACATTTCTTAATATTCATGATAATGATAAACGGGGGTGGGAAATGGATACTTTTAATCTCTGTCTTCTTTCAAACCATGGCTGGAGGTAACAAAACCTCTTTCTTTTTTTAAAGATTTTATTTATTTATTTGACAAGAGAGAGAGCACAAGCAGGGGGAGAAGCAGGCTCCCCACTGAGCAGGGAGCCTGATGCAGGACTTGATCTCAGGACCCTGGGATCATGACCTGAGCCAAAGTCTGACACCCAAGGGGCTGAGCCACCCAGGCACCCTTAGGAGTTTCCTCTTCTAAGAAAGAAAACCATGTGTTGTATTATTCCCTTTTGACACAGGTATCTAATCCAAGGCATGCCTAGCATTCAGAAAATCATTAATTGAGTGAGGCATCAACATTAGCCTGCTCTAATTGCAAACGGTGCTTAGGAAAAAGTAAGAATTTCAGGACAAGTGACGTTGGGCAATCCAAACTAACTAAATGAGGGCAGATATCTCAAGTGAAATTTCAGACATCAGTGAGGGAAATAAAATATTGTTAGTTTAGCATTTCTGGCCTGAATTTGTGCCCAGAGAATGCAATGTGTCCAAAAGTAGATGGAAAGAACTCCCTTTCTGGTATAATTCTGGTATAATTGGGGGATGGGGTTATTTTGACAGATAGACAGCCTTATCATGATAAAAATCAGCCTCATAGATTTTTCTAGCTGTATGGCTACAGAGATCATCACAAGTCTTCTGGACTTTACACAGCAGGGCAACCAGGGTCAACCCCACACTTACTGATGCTTTAACTGCCGCACTTAATTTAAGAGTCATCTTTTATAGTCATTTGGACTTTTATTTCCCTATCTTCCCAATGTATTAAAGTTATATTTTGCAAGACAGTCTCTGTAAACTCCTGAATAAAGAGAATAAATAGGTCCGCTTCTCCAGTGAGATTTGACAAGGCAATTTAAAAGGCATTAAGAGGCCAGATGAGGTTAAGTGATGGGGGCAGGGATCATGCAAAATAGCTCCCCACCAGTTTGGTTGCTCTCACAGAGGAGAAGGTGATTTCATATTTCATATGAGAAGGAACAGTATTTTTCTTGGGCTTGCTTTTGTCATAATCGTGAGGTTAACATTTGCGTTTTTTGCAAGGGTATCCCCACCCTCCAACCCCTAAGTCTAAAGCAAACTTTCTTTAATGGCAATAGTCCTGCTGATACTATTTAACCTGATACTATTTAGCCATTATTCTTGAAGGCATAGCCTTTAGTCAAGTGTAGGCACTTGAAGGCATAGCCTTTAGTCAAGTGTACGAAGGCTGCAGACAGCTCTGCCTTTAAGCCTCCCCTTTCATCTAGGTGGCTATGAGAACTTGTAATTATTTATGCCAAGGTTTGCCTCTCCCACTTGACTAGTAACTCTTCAAAGGATTACGCCTTCTCCTATCTTCCTAGAGAACAAAATCTTTAATCAGACATAAGCAGGATGTACTAAGCACCCTGCATCGTGCCTCCCATCCAGTGGGCAGCTTCACACCTTCCTTCCTCAAAGCACCACTTAGTTCCAAGGTTGAAGACTTCTTGTCTGAGGGCTAAATCTCACCCAACTCCCGAGTTCAATAGGTCTGATAGTGCATTCACAGCTGAGGTTCAGGGGCATGAAATCAGCTTTGCTGCCCTAATCCCAGCATCTGGTGTCCGTTGGAGGAGCCCCTGATCCCAGCCAACTTTCCTCCTAACTCTCCACCTGTGTGTCCGTTCATCCTGGTGAACTGGATTTCCGCCCTGGTATGGTTCTTCTCTGTTATAGTCACCTTGCTCACAGCCTCAGCCTGTTTGACCAGGCCCAGCTACCATCTCAAACCTGGACTTTTGTCTTTTCCCTTCCCAACACAGATGAATCCAGTTGCCATAGGGGCTGACACCTTTGGAAGAAAATCACTGCCTCCTGGCTCAATTATGGTTATTGCTGGACCCCATCAACACCACTAACTCTTTGTTATGAAAAATGGCCTTGATTCGCCCTGAGTTTGCCATAACCCCTCGGGCGTGGTGATTTGGGCTGATCCCACTTCCTCCAGAGGCTAGAGGCTTGCCTGGCCCTGCTTTGTCTGCCAGCTTGCTCTTGAGGTCTCAACTTGCAAAAGCTCCCTTCTTGCCCCGAAGAGACATAACCATTTAGCATTGAAAATCATCCTAGCTTCCTGTTGCCTGGGCTTAATTTAATCTAATTTAATTTAATTTTTTCAGAGAGTGTCTTGTAAAATCTAAAATAGCAACTGCCAGATGAGTTTAGAAGTTATCTAAAGCCTTGCTACTCAAAAGCAAGAGCATCATTACCAGACCACCAGCAGCATCAGCATTTCCTAGGCCCTTGCTGGAAACACAGACTCTTGGGGGGCCTGGGTGGCTCGTCATTAAGCTTCTTCTGCCTTCAGTTCAGGTCATGATCCCAGGGTCCGGAGATCAAGGCCCACATCGGGCTCTCTGCTCCGTGGGAAGCCTGCTTCCCTCTCCTACTTCCCTTGCTTGTGTTCCTTCTCTTGCTGTGTCTCTCTCTGTCAAATAAATAAGATCTTTAAAAAAAAAAAAAAAATGCAGGCTCTCAGGCCTTTCCACAGACCTATGGAATCAGAAGCTGCATTTTAACAAAATGATTCATCTGCATGTTCAAATCCAAAAGCCCCAATCTAAACACTTCTCAGGGAACACAGCCACATCAAATGGAGGTACTACTAAGAAATCATTGTGAGGTCAGAAACAAGACTCATTTAACAGGCAGAGTCAATTTTATAAAAAAGACATTCATTCTGAAGAAGGGATTTTTTCCATCCCTGTTCTCAAGGTAGCCTTCAGTTTGCTCAAAACCCAACATATGCAGGTCTGATTATGAAATGTGCCTCCCAAATTGCTAATTCCTTCTGACTTTTTTCCTGGCACTTCCTTTCTGTCTCGGCCTCAAGTGAGTAAATTATCATGGTGGTCTCTGTGAAAATTACCGCACAGGAAACAACAGGAGACTCTTAATTACTGAATTCCTGCACACTATTTATTCTTTATATTTAGAGCCATTGGAGAGCCTCTGGGCATATATACACAATTAAAAAGATAAACAAGATTCCCAGCCAAGTTGCAGCTGTTCTTAACTTTCTTGGAATACTAAGCCAGATAAGTGCTTCCTTTTATATGAAGGTAAGTTCTCTGCCAGTGACGGTTGGCTGATAACCTGAGGGACTCAAGGGTTCTTGCGAGGGACTGCAGGTACAGTGCTTGGCCTGAGTGAGCCCAGGGAGTTATCTTTCCCCAGTTCTGAGTCTAGGTTTCCTAGAATCCTCAATTAGGATGTTGAGAATCAAGTCAGTTAGGGTTAGCTCTTACCAGAAACGTGATTCCTTGTTATATTTGTAGACCAGAAGTAATTCTTAGATTGGGCTGGACTGCATCTAAATCAGCAAGATATGAGGAATTTATTCCTTTATAACTATCGCCAGAACAGGAAAAGCAGCTGGCCCTTTTTGGAGATCATTCTAGTGTCTAAAGTGTTAAGATTTTTTTTTCTCTCAAGTCTAAGTCCTTTTTGATGCCAAAGACATTTTTGTATTCTATCTACAGACAGGCATCTACAAACTGGAAAAAATCTAAGTTTCCCCATATAACATCCTTCCATATGATATAAGATTATTATTCAGCTAGCAACCATTTTTGCTTCCCAAGGTGAGATTCTAACTTTCCTCTTTGGATCTCATTTTTGCTCTTCAACGTTTGTGCCTCTTCTATGAAGCATCTGGAAGCTCTCTGCTTCTTTCCCCCTTCAGTCTCTGCACCTGGACAACGAGCTTTAGTAATGTTCTTGTCAGTTGAGAGGACACAGTTCTTTTAAGTGGCGTTCCTTTCCTTTTGTACTTCCTGATATGATGCTGCTCTTCCCACATTGCTTTCCTTCTTCTAGGAAACCAAGTGCAGTTACTTCAGTGACTTTTTCACTTTGGTCTTGGTGGTTATCCTAATCATTGTCCGTTAGCATCCTTGTTTAAGATACTTCCTCCAGTTTGTCCATAAATATCATTTTTGAGGTGTACTTCTAACTCAGAGATGTTCTTTTTTCACAAAGATGAAATTTAATGCCACCAGTGACTAAACAAAAAGGAAACTCAAGGAAGTTGTTTAATGCTGGGCACAGACTGAAGTCAAGAGTTCTGGATCTGAGAGTCTTACTCCCGTGTCCTCCACCAGCTCCACTGGCTACATGATCGCAAACAGATTAACTCTTTTAAAAAGAAGGGCTTCCAGTAGTGGACCCCTAAAGTCCCTTCTTGCTCTAAGCCTCCTCAATTGTGAGAAATCTGTCATTGAAGGACTTGGTCTTTGCCATGATCTTTTCCATTCCTTCCCTTCTTAATTTCTCTATTTTAAGAGCTTCCTTGTTTAAGAAATGAGTCTTAGGAGCGACTCTGAAGGTAATGATCTACTTAAAAGAATACGCTTAAGAAATACACAAAATCCAAAACATTAAAGACACGAATACTTTATCATTCTTGCATCCATATCACGACCTCAATAAGTAAGTTATTACCAGGAAAGTTTAATCTTCTGGATATCGTCTCATCTATAGCAATTCCCTCTCTAACCCTAGGGTCCCCTTTCTTTAAGATTGTCACATAGTTTTTAATGTAAGTTTAAGTCATAATGTTACTCCTACAAAAAATAGTATATTCAAGCCTAATCTCTAATAATAAAATAAATAGGTTGTATATACATGTAGAAGATGGAAAACGTGGGGAGCAAGGTACGATACTTACGTTTTATCCTCTGCATATCAACAAATAGATTTCCTCTGTTGCTGACTCTTTATTTACATACATAGGACTCTACCAACAGTACTAATTCCAGGAAAAGTATTGTTTTTAAACAAAGTGATGGGGTCTTGTTTAGTTTTGTTTTTTTTTAAAAAAAGAGTTATTCTCGGTGTCTTTCACAAAAAGGCCTAGGGCCATTTATGAAAAGGACAAATATAATGCCATTATTTAAAAATTAATTACAAAGGAGAAAACAAGTTTAAAGGCAAATATGAGGGGTGCCTGTATGACTGCCTTCGGCTCAGGTCGTGATCCTGAGGTCCTGGAATCAAGTCCTGCATCGGGCTCCCTGCTTAGTGGGGAGCCTGCTTCCCCCACTCTCTCTGCTGCTCTGCCTGCTTGTGCTCTCTCACTCTCTCTGTCAAATAAATAAATAAAATCTTTAAAAAGGATAAAGGCAAATATGAAAATGTATTAGCTCTTGGGACTAATCCAAAGTTTGTGACCTGATTCTGTGCAAAATCAACAGATTCTACCTGATTTACAAGTGGAAACATACCGATGCTTCAGAGGAAGACAAAGAGTTTTTTAGTTCCTAAAACAATCAAAGTTATAAAAAAACAACCAAATATGCTTATAAGAGATACAGTTTTAATTACCTTCCTTGAGTTACAGTGACTGTAACAAAGAGAGAACCATAAAGCAATTCATTGGCTGATTTGCTTCCTCCTATGACATTAGAGCTTATCCTAGACCTTCAGGGTCACTCACATGTAGTTGAAACACTCAATGCTAAATTCTTAAAGGTCACCAAAGTGCATTGTGTTCTTAAACTCCTATGTGTCAGTAAAAGGAAATAGGCAGTACGGTAATAATTAGAACCATTCACAAATATTCTGGTTTTCTTCCTTCTGGTTCCCTGTTAAGACTGCAATTTCCTAGCCCACTGAAATTAAACTTGGTCAGTGACTTGCTTCAGCCAATAAAATGTGAGTGGAAGTGACACATGTCACCTCTGAGTGGAAGCATTTAATTGGTGGTGCCCAACTACAAACTTCCTTTTTCCTACTTTGGTGATTTTGGGATCATGGGTTAGCATGTGGCCTCTGTCATCCTGGCTCCCTGAGAGACCAAAGTAAGCAGAGACCCCTGCTGACCCATGTTGGACATGTTGCAGGAATGAGAAGTAAACCTGGATGGAGATACTGAGATCTGAGGGTTGTATATTATCATAGTTCAACAACCTCCCTCTTCATTGTTATAGAACAAAGAAATCCCTTAAAATACATTTATTTGATTATTCTGTTAAGTTAGGTTTTATTTCTTGAGGCTAGGTATGCCCCTTTCTTCCCACTGATGAGTGCTGAAAAGGCTGCTTACTGTGTCTATAAAGGGATATATATCACCACCTGTTTAGCCATAAATATGACTGACTTCTTGTTTCCTATGAAAATAATCCACGCATGAACTCTGCATGAAAATGACTCCAGCAATACACACTGACACTTTGGGAAGATCTCATGACTAGTCCCATGGGAACTAGTTGACTAGTTAAAGGAGAATAGCAGATCATTAAATCCCAAATCTAGAGGGTCAAGTGACAACAAAGTCAGATAGAAGGAAGTTGGCTGTGTCAGCCTCTAAGATACCCGGCATCTGCCATTGACATAGACTGCTTCCTGCACTCCTTTCTTAGAGGCACAGAACACTTTTCGGTGATAAAAGAAAGTCAGGGAGAAGGTATTCACATGAAGCATTTTTAATTATCTGTTAATTGGATGAAATGGCAATTAAAGTGCCTAAAGGCCATATGCATATTCATAGATTGTCTTCAAAGGGTACAATTACCAAAGACGATGAAACAGATTATGAGTTAATATTGGATTGTGATTTGGGGCGGAGGAAGGTGAGGCATGTTTGGATCTCCTCCTCCAAATAGCTGCTAAGATTAATTTGTCTCTCTGGTTTTATATGATATGGTGCGGTGGTAAGATTTGCCTGAGAGCATAGCATGTTTGTCAAAGGAACAAGTTCCAGACTGGGTAGTCACTGGCAATTGTCCTGATTGCTGTATGCGTACGAACCTCTTGAGGTGCAAGATAAATAGCTTACTCCATATAAAAGTTTAGATAATATTTTCCGTGATGTTCCTGTCTGATAGTATTTCCACCAGAAATAAGTATTTCTGCTTGTGGTAAGGATTAAATATAATATTCCCTTTGTGAATTTCGACAGGAACATAAAAACAATATTTTTTAAAGCAGTAGCAAAATTTTCTTTCAGAGCTCCAAAAAGGGTATGGAAAAGAGATCTGGGAATACCGTGGTGAAATCCTCCCTCTGCCCTGAGGAGTATTTTGACATTTAAATTTAATGTTCAAGTGACAATGCAGGAAGCAGAAGTTCAAATTCCACAGGGCCCAGGAATGGATGGGAATTGCAGACACTTTATTCTGTCTGCCCTTGCTCTGCTCAGCTGGTGAGGTTGGAGCAGGGAGAAGATGTAGAAGGGGAAAAAGTTACCCATATCCCCAGGACACCCTCTAAGTGCTTGAATTTTTGTCACTATTTTCCTGCCACTTCAGATAATGTAAGGCAGCTGGTGAAATATACATGATCAGTGAACACAGTCTGGAGACTTCCAACAACAAAGTATTTCCACTAACTTTATTGAGTCCATCGGTAAGAGCCACTGACTTTCTAAAAACTGTATTTTAAATTAATAAACTTTCTTTTTTAGAGCTGTATTGAGTTTATAAAAAAATTAAGGTTCAGAGAGTTCCCAGGTACTTCTTCCTCCCCTCAGTCTCCCATTATTAATATGTCGTGTAGTGTGGTGCACTTGTTACAATTGATGAACCAATATTGATACATTTTTATGAACTCAAGTCTATACTTGGTGTTCACGTTCTGTGTTGTGTGGTTTTATGGGTTTGACAAGTGCATAATATCATGTATCTATCATATAGTATTATATGGAATACGTTCACAGTCCTAAAAATCCCCTGTGAGGGACAGTGGTTGTATGGCTATTTTAGAAGCACATTCCCTTGGAACAGTCTAGTTCCACCAGGCTATATGTTTTGTACCAAGAAGTGCTCTTAAATTATGAGACACGTGGCATGACAGTCAAGTACACTGGCCCTGCTCTGCCACTGCGGAGTCATTTAGCCTTTCTCATCTGTGAAATGGGGATAAGAACTGTACTCAGTGGGTATTGAATGAGATTATACAGGCAGAGGACCTAGAATGGTGCCCGGCAGATAGCAGGAACTCCACACGTTTTAGCTGAAATGACTATTTAAAAATGAATATAGGTACACAACCAATACACACACACACACACGTACAAGCTAAGGTAGGAAAATATGAATAAACTCAGTGGGATTTAATCAATATCCTAGTTGTGATAGAATCCTTCAGTTTTGTAACATAGTATTTATGACTGGGAGAAATTTTTTACATACTACATGTAAAATATACACTATGTGACTCTACAATCATCAATAATAATAATAATAGTTATTATTATTATTTCAGTTTAGGATAATTAAACCAGGGACAGGGGGGCAGTGTTGGAGGTGTTGCCGAAGATCTATAAGGATGTTAGAGATAAAGCAACAGCTATGCGGGATGATCGATCACACTCTGACTGGGAGCCAAAACTGTCTGTTTTGGCTTTGGACCTTTGGGAAAAGTTGGAGAAACTTAAATATGGAATGGGAATTAAATGCTCTCAGGAAATGTTCTTCTTTATTTTTGTTAGGTGTGGTCTAGGTATTGTGGTTATAGAAGGGGGAAAAAATGAATTTAGTTCCTCAACTCTCCACGGCCTTATGCTACAGTATGCGACAAGCTGATTATTAGGAAACCTCCTAACACAACTCTTCACTTTAGGGTTATAACCACAGCCACACTTGCAGTGTCTGCTCGAATTTTCTAGGAGAGAAACTCAATAAGCCAGAGCAGATCATTATTTTGCTCAAGACCTAAGCCTTCAGATACAGCAAACAAAAAGTCTTTCTCTAAGAGGGTGACTGGCTCTCCAGGACACATTCTCAACAGGGGATTATTAATCATACATCATGTACAGGCTTTCTCCCAAAATGAACTACCCAGATATGAAACAGAACAACAGGCTCTTACTGAGCCTTCGGCTTCCTTGAATTTAAATGCCACCAATGTATTGCCAACAGGAGACATGAATGAGTAATTATTGCTCAACACAGCCATGGCCTGCGTATTTTAGACAGCTTCCTTTCGACTTGACTTTAGCAGAGGCGTTTCATGTCCCTGTTTGTAAAACACTTTGTTCACACCAACAGCTCTATCTTGGGAGTTTCCTCATTGTCCAGGTTTCTAGTTCTTGCAATTCATGCAAGCATTTCCAAGTACAGAAGTTTGGAAAGTTTTTGGAAGTAGGAAGTTTTCACCTTCTGAAGATACACTGTTTAGAAGTTTCAGATAACGAACTGCTCTAGGTCTGCTTCAGAGAACTGTGAAAACACATGCATTTTTTTTTCACTAAACAGCTTTTGTCAACCAGGCTCCTCTCTCCTTGATCATTTCTGACAAAGTTACCAGCATGAACATGCTTGTGGTATTCCTGCAACTGTTACATTAAACCAAAATTTTAAGGGTCCTTTGAATTCAAATGTAAGAATAAGCTCCTGTGAGATTTGTTCACTGAGTGTGTGTGTGTGTCTGTGTGTGTGTCTATTCCCATTTTAAGAGTTATAATACATGTTTTTAAATGTATGCTTTGCAGATCAGATATTTATGATAAGTACCATCCCCCTCGTTGTCCCAGTAGCAGCTCTGAACTCTCATGGAGTCACTTTTAATAGAGTAAATGAAACAGTTAAATCACAGACAAGTAACCTGAGCCACTGAATTCAGCTTTTCTCTTGGTTGGTATTGTTTCTTTAGTCAGCTTTAAGTATATATCATGGGTTATTCCTCCTTTATTCACAATGATAAAATTGTCTCATGCATTAAAATTGTTTTTATTGGGACGCTTGGGTGGTTCAGTCGGTTAAGCCTCTGCTTTCAGTTCAGGTCATAATCCCAGGGTCCTGGGATCGAATCCCACATCTGGCTCCTTGCTCAGTGGGGAGCCTGCCTCCCACTCTGCCTGCTTGTACTTTCTCTCTCTCTCTGACAAATAAATAAATAAAATCTTTTTAAAACATAAAAATAAAATAAAATAAAATAGTTTTTATTTTCATTTTTTCCCCCCATCCTGAGAATGAGGATGTCTTTGTTTAGGTGATAGTTTAACCATCACTATTTTCCTTCTTGCAACAAAAAATGGGGAGAGTAGGGAATTGTAAGCAAGTAATTTCTAAGTCCTTTTTGGATTCCATGTTCTATGAATCAACTCAGTGTTAGTCCAGAATAATACCCAGAAAATGATCACATCTAATTATCTATTTAAAAATTATAATTTCTATCCTCCAAACTACCTTTCTCAACTTGAAATGTCCCAGTTGGTTTAGCTTTCCCAAGATTTAAATTTTTCCCGGCACAAAGTTAAAGTTATTTTGGTAAATTGTAACTTGCTTTACCTTGAAACCTATTGGAGCTTGAAGACAAATATTTTCTGGTAAATAAAATATCATTTTTCCTATGAGTAAGTGGGCATGGAACATTACTTTGAGAGAAGGAAAAAGTACAACTTACAACTATATTAAGTTAAAAAAGATTTTAATAAATTGCCAAATGATAGCACTAGTTATGCTAAGAAAAATATGGTTCTTTAAGGTAAATCTATCTTCGGAAGATGAAAATGAGGAAAATAGCACTATAGTTTACTCTTAGATCCTTTCCTTGAAGGCACAATTTGAGTGGTTTCCCTACACACACACACACACACACACACACACACACACACACACCCCTCCCATAGTATCACTTAGACACTAAATATCTGGATTAAAATGTATGAATAGACAGACAGATGATAGATAGATATAACCTAATAGAGTGTCATTTATAACCTAATAGAGTTTTAAAATTATGGACCAAGGAAGTTACACCTCCATATAAACAAACAAATAAATATTTTAAAAATATATAAACTGGTTTGTTTCTCTTCCTTCAATATTGACCCTTATGACTTTAATTGAAATCCTTGCTCTCATTTATCCTTTGCTATAGCTGTATGACAGTTGGTCATACCTGAGGGTCTCTCATCATGAAATGTCACTAAGTGTTCCTAGATTTGTTTAGTTTGGTTTTGTATGTAAGCTCCCAAAAGCTTGTACTTTTCAGCATGGTCCTAAAAAGTACCTTGTTGACCCCTGCTATAGCTTATCTCACAACTCAATAGTTTGGGCTTTTTAAAGCCCAAAATAAAAGCTCAATATAAAAGAGTAACTTTGTTCTCTTCAAAGAGCAAAATCTGTCCTCATACAAAATCAGGCCTTTAGTAGAGAAATAGGCATTCTTCAATGTGAAGACAAATGATGAACAATTCTATGGAGTTTCTGTGCCTTCCTCCAATAAGAGTCTAAATTAATATTTTGAAGACTTACCAGGTAACTCTGTTATTTTCACTTTCATCTTGTCCTTACTTTGGCTTTTCCAAAATAATCTAATTTTTACTGCTTGAGTAGCGTGAGTATACATTTCCTGATAAAACGCACTTTCCAACTCTTACTCATTTCACTTAACATTTAAAACTTGTCTTATCTCCAGCTATTAGAGTGGTCCTCATTGGTTTTGGCTGCCAGAATCACTTCGGGTTATTCTTTACATCAGAATTTGCATAAGGTATTTTGTTGCTGTTGTTGAAGTAGACACAAATTACTTTTTTTACTTTCAAAAAGCCATGTAAGCCTTTTCTTTCTCTCTTAAATTAGATTTGAGGTCTGACTTGTTTTTACCCAATACAAAGGAATATTGCTCTTGCTGTATATTTTCATGGCTCTTAATCAGTGATTTATCTCAACATCCTTTTTCTACCTTTCAAGCCCTACTCCTTGACGTAAGTCCCTGAGAATTCTTACAATCTAATAAACAGATTAGATGTCTTTTCTTCAAGAAACTAATAATTGTCTGACAAATAAATAAATAAAATCTTAAAAAAAGAAAGAAAGAAAGAAAGAAACTAATAATTGTATACAAGAAAGAAGGCTCGGGAAAGTCAGATATTTCCTGAGCTTGGGAATGTTGGGAATGGGTAGAATTAATTTGGGAATGCTTCTTAGATGTTGTGGCTTCTCTACTGTAGTTTAGGAATATAGTTGGACAGATAACTTCCCAGAGATTTCTCACTTCCTCATACCATTAGAATACTTCTTTAGCCAGTTTTCTATATTTATCAATTTTGACTTTCCAGCCCTACTATGACACTGGGGGGGAACAGATAAGATTATAGCTGTGCAGTGCATACAGGGACCCTCTACTTAAAAGGTGTGCATATTTTTTCCTCTTTTGGGAAAAGCAGAGAGGTTCAGAAGATGTAGTTTTATCAATGTGATTTGGTAAGTTCATGTGAGTTGAGACGAACTCTCTTCTTCCTAGGTTTGAATGAGAGGTGATTAAGACAAAGGAACTGAACATCTGAGCAGCAGATGTTCCATGTGCAATTCTCAGCCGTAAACCAGGGAACACAGAAGGTGTCACATGCAACACACAGAGGCGGTGAGAATGAACAAATGGGCGCCAGGGTGGGCAGAGAGCGATGAAGCAACAGGGAACGAAGAGGCAGGGCCAAGTGTGGGAGGAGAACATCTCCATAACGTGGTTGATGGATTGTGAAAAGGAGGCACTTTTTATGTTTACTTAATTTGGGTCTGGTTAGGTGCTAACCTAATTACTGTTTACTTCCATGCAAAATGAGAGTACATCCTTGCACAGAATGTTTGCCTAATGTCCATAAGTCACAAGTCTTATGGATAAATATTCCCAACAGGAAGTATTTTCTCTAGTGGGTTTTCACTGAGGCACTGTTAGAGATATTTGGGGGTTCACTTATAAAAATTAAAATATTCTGTCTTGGGCATTCTTCTCTTCCTGCGTCTCCTAAGGCCCATACCATTTTCTTGAATTGTTTTTGAGTACCCTTTGCATACCAGGTGGCAGACAAGTCCAGAGCTTATCAGCGTATTAGCTCTCTCCTCATGGCCTTAATTTTGCCTCATTTTTTTTAATGAGTAACTGGTTTATGAGGGAGTTTTAGAAGTATTTTTAATTAAATACCAAGAGCATTGATTAATTTCTAGAGGCAGAAAAATGGGACCTATTTGACTATTCTTAAGGAAAGATTAAGGATGGTTTGGTTTTTCCTTTTGTATGGTTTTTATTTTTGTCTATACTTTGCAATATATACAGGGAATTCATCATTTCTCAAGGGGATTTAAGTGCCAATTAACTTGATTGCCAATTTAACATGACTTTGTGAATTCTGGGTATATTTCTAAAATGTACATAGTACTATATATGGGTAAATACATCGGTCCTCTTCCAAAGGGGATGAGATATCATCTAACTTGATTTTGTTTAGAATATGGACCAGAGACAGACAAAGGTTTGGACTTACTTTAAAAAGTCATGGTATAATGTCTCTCTCATTTCCAAACATGACTGTTTTGGTGTGTATTTGTGTAATGATGGTACAGAGTGGATAGGGCATAGGGGAGTGAGTTACGTTGGTACCAATTACACTTGGTCAAGAATCATCAACTCATATCTCAAGTGGCCCGAGGCAATGTTGCTATAACATTTTCTCAAAATGGACTTCTCTTTGCCTGAGAAGAGTAAAATAATATAGTGTAAGTTAGCTGAGGAAATTACTAAGTGCTCATGAGCCCTGAGAGAAATCAGGTCATCTTCTCACTACAGAAATCAGGTAGTAAGCCCTTACGAAACTTAGTACGGTATTTCTTGCTTTTCAATTATTTTCTTGCCAGACTTTTGTGGCATTCATGTGTGTGGTAGGGAATGTGTAAATATCCAGCTGTGGCAAATTCTGGACTCTTAGTAGCCTAGTAAGAACCAGCAGGAGGAGAGAACACAGTGGGTGACTAAGCAGAGTCAGAGACAGTGAAATATGGGCAACAGACATGGGTACACTAGGTTGTATGTTAGCAATCAGCCTCACCACTGTCTGCTTTTAAATTCTTCTCCTGCAAGGAAGAACTCTGAAAATACAATTCTCAGAACCCCTTTCCAATATGTTTTTTTTTTTTAAAGATTTTATTTATTTATTTGACAGACAGAGATCACAAGCAGGCAGAGAGGCAGGCAGAAAAGAGAGGAGGAAGCAGGCTCCCTGCTGAGCAGAGAGCCCGACACGGGGCTCGATCCCAGGACCCTGAGATCATGACCTGAGCCAAAGGCAGTGGCTTAACCCACTGAGCCACCCAGGTGCCCCTCCAATATGTTTTTAAGTTAGGTTCTGCTAAATGACAGACATTTATATGAGATCTGAAGGGTGCAGAAAGGAGAGCCATTATTCTCCTGCGGCAGCTGAGATCAACCATGGTGGCTTCTGGGATCCCCCTAGGAGTTACCCACGGCTAAGTGAACAAGCACGAATTCAAACTCAGGAATGGAACCCTTGGAAGGGAGCCCTTGGTTTTTGTTTGTTTTGAGAGCAAGCAAGAGAGTGAGAGAGAGAGCGTGGGCAGGGGGAGGGGGAGGGCAGAGGGAGAAGCAGACCCCCTACTGAACAAGGAGTTGGTCACAGGACTCCATGCAAGGACCTCAGGATTATGACCCCAGCTGAACGCAGACGCTTAACTGACTGAGCTGCCCAGGCGCCCAGGGGACCCTTGTTTTTAGCCACTCTCTGTAGTGACTGCTGCACAGGGGAGATGAGATGCTACTCTGCTCTCTTTGAGGGCACCTGTGTTTTCTTTTCATTTTACCAAATCCTCAGGCCAAGTTTCGATCATCCTGTACTGTAAACCTTTAACCTTTTTTGATTACCACCATTTATCACATCAACCTATAACACGATCTACTTTATGAGACACCCAAAGAGGTACATTATTTGTAGAATTTATCCAATAGCCTGAGCTTAAAGAGCTTGTACTGGATGGCTTTATTAGCACTTCCTAAACCTCCTTCGCATCACAATCCCTGGAGCACATTTCAACAATAAATATTCCCACATCTTATATCAGACCTACTGAATGAGAGTTTCTGCGGCTGGAACCTGGACATCTGCATTTTCAACAGGCTCCCCCAGATGATAATCATGCATTCAGGTAGGTATGATCTCCAAACTGTGATCTGAAGAAACTCAGGTTTCAATAGAGGAGAAATTTATTAGATGAAGTTCTCCAAGCCTACTTCAAAACACCAACTCATTTTTAGCTTGGTTATAAATTGAGGTTCTACTGGATTTTATTTGCTGAAAGAGTTCCACTGCTTTTTCTTTTCTTTTTTTTTTTTTCTTCCAAAGAGCTCTCCTCAATTGTATATATTTTGCTGTCTAATTTCTCAGCAGCCACATGAAGTTCCAAATGCTTTTCTTTTGCAGCTCACCAGGACACTTTTTCCATTTTGCATTCCATCTCCTCCTGATTCTCATAGACAACTAGAATTGAGCTGTAAATACTCTCAATTAGACATACGCTCCTCTACTTTTCCCTCAGCACTGAAATCATTGCTTGCATATAATTACAAAATGGAAACACAGGGAAAAAAACCTCTATCATTTTTCTTTGAACAGATTTCCATATATCTACGTGACCTTGTTTGTTTGTCATTTATATTAATATATTCTGAAAGCAAAAGAAGTATTTAATTTGCTTGACATAATATTCATGATCTGAGCCAGGTGTACTTAAAAGCTGCGATCACTATGTTAAAGTAATTGTTTCTGCCATTTAATGAAACTGTTATGTTTTATCCTCCCTTGTTGAATGACCATGGACTGTACCCCCAAGATTCTATGTTGTTACTCTAAGGAATTAAGGAGGAGAAGAGACTGAATAATACCAAATACCAATTCCTTATGATGGCCAGAGGTGTATTTCAAAGCACAGACCAATAACATCACGTTCATATATAATACACAGGATATTTCAGAATTTTTGCCTAAAAATTATACAAACTCCAAATAAAATATGTATGATTTTGAAATTATTATACATATTTGAATCACTTTCACGTCTATCTATATGTTTCTGAGAAAACTGCAGACACCCTAAAGTGTTTTAACTTCTCCAATGTTGCACCTGTTGCCACCCTCCCTTTCTCTGTGCACCAAACCTATGCCTCGTACCTGACATCTGTGAACTGTTATGCAAAGCACTTAACATGCATCGCCTCAAACTATCCTCAATATAAGGATGGGTCGTAGCTATCATGTCTGTTCCCATTGTACAGATAAGGAAGCTGAGGCCTAAAGATGTTAAGAAACTTTCTCCAGACCACACTGCTAGGAAGCAAAGGAAGTTGGATGTCCAGTCCAGCTTCTAACTCTAGAAACCACTTTGTCTTCCAGGATGCTATTTGGCCCAGCCCTCTAGAGAAAGGAATGTCAAAGTTCGGCTCACCAACCATTAGCTGGGTCTCTTTTCACCTCTGTCTTTTTCCTTTTTCCTCCTTTTGAAGTTCAGAAGGGGTCATGCTCTGTGGGGCAAGTGCTATCTTTATCACTTTGGCAGATATATGTACTTGGGAGATATATCAGTTATGTTAACTCTACAAGCTTCAGGTCTTCTGAATAAATGGGCACACCAACTTTGCAGGGGTGTAGTGAAGATTACATGAAATCATACATATGGCCGTGCTATATCTGGGGGCTCACCAATGCACGTGCAATAGATGCCAGCTTGTCTTCCTGCCTCCCTTCCTCTTTTTGTCTTTGTTATTAGCTCTGCAACACAAACACACAGACGCAAAAAACCCAAGTGCCTTTTTTTTTCTATGTTCTTTGACTCTCCATGACTGGAGGTATCTCAGAAATGAATGACTCCTTGACTGAAAGTTGTGACTAGAATTCCAGCCATCTGGGCAACTGGCTTGACCATGTAATTCCTCTCCACTCTCCAATTCTATGATTCCATGGCAAATAACTGAGCAAAACATGTCATTTTATTTTTTATTGAGGTATCGTTGACAATACGGTGTTGCATTAGTCTCAGGTATAGAGCATATGGATTCAACAATTCCATATGTTATGCTACACTCTCCACAAGTGTAGCTAGGACTCATCACCATACAGTGCTATTAAGTACCATTGACGATATTCCCTATGTTGTCTTTCATCCTCCTCACTTATTTATGCCATAGCTGGAAGCCCATACTTCCCTTCACCTGCCTTCACTCCCCTTCACCCTTTTGCGCATCCCCCATTCTCCCCGCTTCTGACACCTTCAGTTGGTTCTGGGTCCGTTTCTGCTTCCTGTTTGCTCATCTGTTTTTTACATTCCACATAAACGTGAAATCATATGGTATTGGTCTTCGACTTATTTCACTTACTCTAATACCCTGTAGGTCCATCCATGTTGTCACAAATGGCATTTTATATTTCACTTTCCATTTTTAAAAATTTGCTTAAAAATCTTTTTTTTTTTAATTTTTTTTTTTTTAAAATACCGGGAGGGAGGGAGAAAAGAAAGCAGCCCTGTCCTGGCTCTCTTCGGCGGTAGCTTCCCGTTCCATGGCTTAAGAAAGACTGAGGGAAAATAAGGCGTTTGGAAAAGACCCGGTGTAGCTGCTTTGTATGTTGCGTCGGGTAGAGGGCTGAAGGCAGGTCTGAAGGTCCCTCACACCCTCCATCTTGCCTCCGACTTTGTCCTGGAACCGGGGGCGGGGAAGGCGCTGTTTGTGTTCCCGCTCCGAGGGATTGCGGAGGGCCACGCAGGGGGAGGGCGGGAGGGGCAGAAAGAGCTACCCCCGCCCTCTGCGAGCTCGCAAAGGTGGCAAGCAGCAGACTGTGGCGGTCTGGTCGCCTGGACTCCGCTCTGAGGCCGTCTGGGGGCAAACTCCCGGTAGGAGACTTCATATGGGATTTTATTCTTAATGTTTAAAAAAGATTTTATTTATTTGTTTGGGAGGGAGAGAGACAGCGCAAGCCAGAGGGGAGAAGCAGAGGGAGAGGGAGAAGCAGGCTTCTGCCCAGCATGGAGGCCTGTGCAGGGCTGGATCCCAGGACCCTGAGATCAGGGCCGGAGCCGAAGGCAGACACAAAATTGACCCAGCCACTCAGGCGTTCCTTCTTCTTCTTCTTCTTCTTATTTTAATTTACTTAGAGAGAGAGAGAGAGAGAGAGAGAGAGAGCGCGTGTGCAGAGGGGCGCGCACGTGGGGGAGGGGCTGAAGGAGAGGGAGAGAGAGTTTCAAGCCCACTCGGTGCAGCGTGGGGACAGGGTGGGGGTGGGGGGCCTCTATGGCACCACCTGAGCCCAAACCAAGAGTTGTCGCTTAACCAACTGTGCCACCCAGGCGCCCCTCCTCCTGCACTTTTATTGTCATTTAGGGCTTTGGCTTTCTTCCCTGGATTCTTTGTATCTCCCCAGTGGCAGGACAGGAGAACTTGGGGGATCCCTGGGGAACTATTTAAGGACTAGAACCTGAAGCTGTTTGTATCGCTTCTCACATTTCATCACCCAAAATGTAGTGCCATAATCATTGCTACCTGTAGAAGAGGCAGGAGGAAATGTAATCCAGCTGTGAGTCCGGGAGGCAGGGGAAACAGATTTTGCTGAATATCCAGCAGTTTTTGCCATAGGTTATTTGCAGTTTTTTGCTGTTGTAAACATCTGTGAGATGAACACCGCTTTATTTCAGTCTTGGTTCACATTCTTAAACTTTTCCTTAGATTACATTATTTGCAATGGAGATTTTGGGTCAAAGACGTATTTAAGACGTGTTTTAGCATTTGATATAGTCAACGGCCCCTCTGAAACGGCCCCTCTGAAAAGCTGGATTAATTTGATGTACATTAAAATTACTTAGGGAGCTTAGGGGGCTTTTAAAAATCCCAACGCCCAGGTTGCATTGCAGGGCAATCAAAGAATTTTCTGGGGGTGAGAGCTGGACATGAGTGTTTTAAAAAAAATCTCCAGGTGGTTCCAGTGAATAGCAAAGTTTGGGAACCACTGCCTTAGGGATTTCAGAGAAGAACATTGAAGTTCCCTACATGGCTGACAGAATGCCGGTCTAGGACCAACAACAACAGGGCCATCACATGTCACAAAAGCAGACTTTTAGCTTGCATAAACCTATTATTTGGAGTCTCAGTTATATCCACCAAACTCACATATTAACTAATAAACATGGGTCACTGTCATTGAAACTGATGGTATTTAACAGAAAAAGAGAGAATCTTTTATTCCCACTAGTGTTATATAACTGAGATAATTTCTCCATATCCCTGTCATCAAGTATGCTGTGTAGAATCCTAGTCAATTAGACACGAGCATTAGTTTCTTCAGCTGTAAAATGGTATCTGTCCTACAGGATTGATTTCATTATGCAGTTAGATGGTTGTGAACATTATAAATTATAAATTCTGTATGCATTCTAGTTGTTTTGCAGATCTGAGAGACCTTGAAGTTACATTAGTTTTCAAGTCCTTTTAAAAACTCAGTGCCTTTGTTTTTTTACCAAATTTGAGGAATTATAAAAAGAAACCGCTATATTCCCACATGTCCATTCTTCCTATCCCAAATGTGAGGAACATCAAGGACATCCCAGAGTGAATGTGGCTAGAACAAACGATTTTGTAGGTATTTCCTTCCTGCCAGAAATCTTGAAGTGATCAGCACTAGTGATAAATCAATGAGGACCATGAACAGTGTTGTTGGCCAAAAGCTGTCTTCTATTTCCAGTGGCCACCAGGGTCTCTAGCGGGAGAAGGAATGGGTTCAAGATGGAGCATGTCTCCTGAGCATTCCTCTAGCACCTGAACTTTGCTTCTTCCAGATTAGTCATGAAATGCCAGCAGCATCCTGAGTGTCCACCAGCTCATGTGTCTCTATTACTGTTCTAAACGTAATCAAACCAAATGCTCAGTATTCATCATCAAAGTTGTCTATCACTAAGCTATAAATAGCATTACTATAGAAAATAAATAATCATCACAAGTGGCATTGCAGTACTGTAAGGTAGATTAGATGGGAAAGTTATCTGTACTTCCTGAAAGAGACATCCTAAGCAGAACCCCTCAACAGAACAGAGATCATTGAAAATCAGTGACATTTTTTGAAAGTGTTAATATTTGTAGATGTGTGTTTGCCTCTGTGTACACACATGCACTGGTGACCAGATCAAAGGGTGGGATGGAGTGAAAGGCAAAGGTTAGGTGTTGGAAGAACAGATGAAATAAGGAATGGCCCTTCCCCTAAGGAATATTAAACTTAGTTGGAATGTTCTAAAAAGATGGCCATTTTAAGAATGCCTACCTAATAAGCATTAGTAAGAGAAAATGAACAATTATAGCCTGGGTTCATAAACGCTAAAATGATAACACTGACAAATGTTGCAAACATTAGAATGCGGCCTTTCTGCCCTCTGCCCCCAATATAAATAGTAGTGTATCACTGCCAACATAATGACTCCACTGAAAGGCGTAAGACTTAAATTTTGGATGTTTGCACAAGGATTTAATTAATGCTCCATCAGGCCTTGTGGTAAATAGAATAATGCCCCCCCCCAAAGGTGACTGGGTCCTATTACCTGGAACCTGTGAATATATTATTTTGCATTAAAAAATGGGGAATTTGCAGGTGTTGTTCAGGTTAAGGACCTTCAAGTATGGAGATTATTGGGGATAGATTGGGTGGGCGCCTCCAACTTACTCACGTGAGTTCTTAAAAGCAGAGCATGTTTCCAGTTTAAAGTCAGAATCATAGGCTGATGTGACTACAAAAGAATGGTCAGAAAGAATGGAAGAATGCTGGCATTGATGAGGAAGGAAGAGAGTTATGAGCCAAGGAATGTTGCTGCTTCTAAAAGCTCTATCCCTTACAATCTAGAAAAGACAACAAAATGGGGAGATTCTCCCCTATGAAGAAATATTATCCTGCTAATCCATTGATTTTATCCCAGTGAGACCTGTTGCAGACTCCTAACCTACAAAACACAAAGATTAACTTTGCGTTGTTTTGAGCCAATGCATTTATGATACTGTTACAGTAGTAATAGAAAACTTAAACAAACCCTCTTTTTAAGAATCCTACCTCCAGAATGCTTTTCCCCTCTATTTATCATACAGTTGTTTTGCTCTTGAGCAATAGATGGTGCTAAGTATCCATGTTTCCAGTGTTGTCAGCCAGCTCCTCCAATTTAAATAATTAGGACCATATGATAACTGTTGACACAGTTACTTGTGAAAGTCTACAAATCACATTGTTTCACATTCAGAAAACCTTCAGCAGAGTAGGCAGGAATACCAGGATGTTGGAGACTTGGTTGCTATTATTCAAAAATAACTACTTATTAAAAACCCAAAGAACAATGGAACATTTTCTCTTTGCCACATTCACTTGCTTACATCCCCTTAAGAATATTAAGATGTGAACTCCATCTCCCCCTGTGCGCTTTCAAAAAGTGAGCACCCTGAGGCCACAGAGTATATGAAAGTGAATTTGAGATTAGGAACTACAAGGACAAGATGTCTACAAAAGGAGTTTTGTTGCTGTTCATTTTTTCATCTGTGGTGTGGTACAACACCTAAGAAAAGGCCGTGAAAGATGCCATTCAAATTTTTTCTCACAAATTATTGCACTTAAATGTATTAGTGCTGACTCTGAACAAATGCAACATTATTTATATTTAGTTCCTAGTGGATGAGATTATATCCGTTTGACTGCTTTTTGATAGACTAAAGTACAGGTATATATAGATTTTTGATATTTGATTATTATGATTTTTAAAAGCGTGATCTGTGCTATGATAATATTTTGGACCACAGTTCTATATTCAATTCTCTTCAGTCTAATTGGAAGCAATGGGTGGTTGACATATTGGGTTTGATGACAAGTGTTGTATAATCTAGTTTATCACCACTCAAGGAAACCTTTTATAAGAGGAGAAAGGGTGCATTCTGGGGTGTTTAGGGAGCCGTGTGTTTGGAAAAGATTTAGGAGCACTCGATGATCTCAGTATCAATACAATCACTACTTTCATCCCTTTCCTTTTCTAAATAGTAAATTAAATATACTTATTTTCTGAAGATAAGCAAACACATCCCTGATGGATGAATATCTTTCAACTGAGAGTGAAAGCAGGAAATACATACTCTCTCAGAAAAACCACATACTCGTGGGAACTGAATGTTGAATGCTCTGAAATTCTGAGACCATCGACCAGCAACAGATAATGACGGAAATGTCAAGGGGACAACATATAATGTCAAGGAGACATCTCATTTCTGTTTAGGTAAATAACTTCTAATCTTCTCTAAGCACAGTTCAAGACTTTATCTATTTGAAAGTCTCCTCCATCACACAAGAGCCAGTCCCAGGAAGGCTTCTCTCCTATTTTAGGTAAAACTGAGGAGCCAAGGGAAAGACAGTATATTTGCACAGTGACTAAATACCCCAAGCCACTTTTTATTCTGAGTACTATTGTTTTCTGCTTGGGCTCTTGAATTAACAAAATTAAAGAAATGTTTAAAGGGATTAAATCAGGTAATTGGAAAGTAATAGAAGTCATCAAGGGTAATGCAAATGAAAATATTCTTTAAAAATTAAAGTTAATTTTAAAAAATCTAAGGAAGAAAAGAAAAGAGGAAAGAAAAAAAAAATAAGGAAGGGGGAAGCCAGAGTTGTGATTTCCAGTTGAGGAACCAGGGAATTGGTGGTAGTTTTAACTTTTAGCAGTGTCATAAAACATAAGAACAGGGGCATCTGGGTGGCTCAGTGCGTTAAGCCTCTGCCTTCAGCTCAGGTCATGATCTCAGGGTCCTGGGATCAAGCCCTGCATGGGGTTCTCTGCTCATCGGGGAGCCTGCTTCCCCTTCTCTCTCTGCCTGCTCTGTGCCTACTTGTGACCTCTCTCTCTGTCAAATAAATAAATAAAATCTTTTAAAAAAATAAAACACAAGAACTTTTTATTATAGATCCAAAGTCATGGGCAAAAGATTCTCACAACCTAATATTAGGAATTTATAGTAATTATTCACATTGTATTTATATACTTCTTAGGAATGGGGTGAGTGATTGTGTGTGGCAAGGAGGAGGGGTGGCCTAGCGTGGGTGGGCTGCGGGTACAGAGATAAGAAGGTGGATGTTGAGGCTGGTGGCCAAGAGAGGTTTTAATAATCAGTTTTGGCTAAGACTGACTTAAATGACCAGCAGAGGGACTCCAAAGTTCACTCATCGAACTGTACTACAGGCAAGAACCGCTTTAGAAGTTTCGGATTTATGAATACATCATGCCAAATAGTTAAAATATAGATGAAGTACAGCAATAAGTATTAGTCATTAATTCAGAGGAAGAAACTCAGATGCTTAAAATTGAGAACTTTCAAAGACCATCAGTGGGCATGACCCTAGTAATTGATATGAAAGATTTGTTAAATAGCTAAACTTAGTCCATGTTCCCTGCTAACTATTTAAGACACTGGTAGGCAGGCACTGTTTTATTTCACTACATTTCCAGTGTCTCTGTTCTGCCAGAAGGTGTTGCTATAATATAGCTGGGCTTGGAGGACAAAGTAATGTGGAATGAAATGTGGTCAGACTGGATAAAAATGTAAACCATATAAGTATATAGAATTCAGGCACAAAGATATCCATTATATGGGGAAAAGAGGGCTTTACTGTAGTATGTGTCCCCGCTATAAATAGCTCGGCAAAATGTAAACATGAAATATTTCCCTAGTGATATTTGCAGTCGTATAAACAGTAGCCCTACTTTTCTTTTCATTAACTCTCATTTCTTAATAAAGGGACTTCTGTAGGGTGAAATTTGGGCAAAAATAGCAATGATCTGTAACTTTTTTGTAACAGGGTGTAGCATACATGGAATAAAAACGGGAATTTAAAACCAGCAGGGTTTTTTTTTTTTTTTTTTTAACAAACACAGCTTTGCTTTAATGTATAAAGTCCCATATGTTACAGAAACAAGCACAGTGGGTGCATGAAGGAAGACAAATTAACAAAGGATTGAAGAAACTGGAATACAGTCTTCTTTAAAAAAAAAAAAAAAGTTAGGATTTCTTCCAATATTGGTAAACAAAACTCAAATGGAATACTCCTTCTAAAAATCTCATGCAGTCAAAACTGATTTTTTAAAGTTTTAAAACTGATTATTAAAATAGATGTCTTTTAACTGAGTTAAAATGTATTCTTACTCACTTAATCCAGATAATATTAATTTTGCTCTCAAAATTCAGACCACTGTACCTAATTTCTTTTATGAAGACATTTATGCCATGCAAGGCAAAATAAGTCAAGTATTTTAAATATGGGACTGCAGTTAACCCCAAGTTAACTCAGCAAAGATGAACACACCAGAAATAAACTAAGACACACAGATAATCCAGCCTCTTGTAAAAGACGAGGTATCAACTTTCCTCCCCTCTGACTTTTTTTTAACCAAATTGGTAAAAATGGATCAATGGCATTTGTTGTGAATGTCCTGTCCACCTTGTTTTGCTCAATTTATACTCCACTTCTATTGAAATTCGGTCAGTGTATGATTCTGTGCAGAAAGTTTCCCTGAACCCAAGGGCCAGACAAGGTACCTTGTCTGTATCACAGGGCACCCTGCACCTAATTCCGCCATTGCACTTATTGTGTTAAAAGCGAGGCCAGGCCTTATTGGTCGAATGGTTACTTAGCACCATGCCTGTAAGTTGGATAAATGTCTATGGGACTGAACTGAAATGAATTAAGACTAGATAGTCCTAAAATAGTTCTTCAGCCGTAAGTTTTGGGTTTCGTTCAATCCCAATTGTAATGGCCTCTACAGAGCTCTGTGGGAAATTGAGAATACTGTTCCTTAAAAAGAAGCATGACAGATGCTACAGGGGTAGGCCTGGTTAGAGGGGTCTGCATCCAGATGTGTTTGAACATTGTACTGTGAATCAAGGGGCTACCCAGGAGTTAGCAGGGTTGTGTCTAGGGTTTGGGATTTCCTTACTGATTTCTTCTTTACGGGGGACTAGAAAGGGGGGGAAAACAATCAGGACCAATCCCCAGGTTTTCAAGTTCTGAGAGTTCTGTGGAAGAACTGTGGAAGTGCAAAACACATTCTGAGAAGAAATTTATTACGTTTTTAAATCTTAGGTATATAAGTGACAGGAGATATAGGGTGGTACTCACATTATGATTCAAGAATGATAGGCAAAATACCCATAAAATCGCCATAATAGTTTTTGGAAGACTGAAATGAAGTAATTATGAGACTTTAGTATAATATCTTTTTCTAATCAAAATCAGAGATATCAGAGATGTCATTTATTATTTTAAATGTTTTACTTTTTCCATTTTTTTTTTTTTGGTCTAAGTACATTAGTTTTCCTTCTTATATGGCTATATTTGAGCATCTTTGTTTTTTTTTTAATTGAGGTTTAATTGACATACAACATAATATTAGTTTCAATACAAATAATGGTTCAATATATGTATATATTGCGAAATGTTCAACACAATATGGTGAGCCTCTTGTTTTTTATCATCACTTCTGATGTATAATGGACTCTTGATTAATACAGAAAAAGTTTTAGCCCAATTCTAAGTCATAAAGCATTTTAAAAGGTGATATTTGTTTCTTTTTCATAAGTAGCCATTTTCTATTTTATATGAATGAGTTAAAAATTATTGAACTATTGTATATTCTCATGATAGCTTTGGTTGACCCAAAAAGAAACTCAATAGTGGAATTGAGTCTATTTGGGAAGAAATAAATTGCTTATTTTAAGGTTATTTTCTAACTATTTCTAGGCACTTAAGTAGTGGTGAACCAATAATCTGAACAATAAGGAAGCAATATTTCTCTCCATGTCAAGATTGGATCCTTAAACTGAGGCAGCAGTCAAAGGAACAGCTTTTTTTTTATATACGAAAGACATTAGCAACCAACTAAGTTTATGCAGTGCATAGTGAGATGGAGTTTTATTGTATCTTTATTTGAGACCTATATTTAGCAATTAAGATTGTGATATCTGGTGGAACACTATGTATTTATTAGATTAAGTAAAGAACAAAAACCTAAAGATTAAGGCAGATCTGCACCTAACCTTATATTAGGTAGTCGTGAATTATGTTTCATCAATTGCATACTGAATGCCTACTCTGTGCCAGGCGCTGTTCCAGGCCTTTGTGATACATGTGTAAGCCAGACAAAGAAACCAGACTTTGTGGAGCTCACGTTCTAGCAGAGGAGTCAGGGGTAGAAGCCCAAGTGGCAGGAGCAGGGTGAGCCACAGGGAGAGGGAAATAGGAAATAAGGTCAAAGGTGTTTGTGGGGGCATGATCATGTGGGCCTTATAGGCCATTGTAAGTATTTTGATTTAATTCTGAGCAAGATGAGAGCATGGGAAAGCTTGAGTAGAGGAGTGATGTGATCTGGCTGCTGTATAGACTGTAAACAGCAGCAGGCTTGTTAGGAGGCTGTTAGTAATCCAGATGAGAGGTCCTGATGGCTTGGACCAGTGTGATAGCTGTGGAGATGCTAAGAAGTGTTTGCATTCTGGGGGTGCCTGGGTGGCTCAGTTGGTTAAGCGTCTGATGCTAGATTTCAGCTCAGGTCATGACCTCAGGGTTGTGAGATCGAGCCCTGTACTGGGCTCCATGATGAGCGCGAAGGCTGCTTATGCCTCTCTTTCTCCCTCTCCCACTACTCCCCATCCCTGCTTGTTTGTGCACACTCTCCCTCTCTCATTAAAAAAAAAAAAAAAAAAAAAAAAGTTTGCATTCTGGATGTATTTTGAAGGCAGAGCTAATAGGATTTCCAAATTAGATAAGATCTGAGAGAGACAGAGAGTTCAGGGTAATGCTAAGATTTTCATCCTGATCAGCTGGAATAGAAGGAACATGTTGAGGGGAAAGGAAAGAGTTGATGACAATAAGTACAAACAACTCTTCTGAGTGGTGTTAGTAAAGAAAGGAGCAAAGAAATGGCATGCTAATCACAGGAGATAGGCAGTCAGGAGAACATTATTTTGGATGGGTGAAATAACAGCATGTTGATAGGTCCATGGGGATGATACAGTAGGGAGGGAAATTTTAATGATGCAGGAGAAAGGGGAGAATTTCTGCAGTAATGTCCTTAGTAGGATAGAGGGACTGGGATCCAGTGTCCCAGTGGAGGGTTGACTTTAATAGGAGAGTAGACAGTGCCTCTATGGTGACTGGCAGGAAGGCAGCAGATGTAACTGAGGCAGGACTAGAACTCAAATAGAGGTCTGTCAGACTCGGAGCTCGAGCTTTACCCACTATGCTATAAGAAAGAAAGAAAAAAAGTAGAGCTAATCATGGCATTGAACTACTTGCTCAGATGATTTATGTCCCCTTCATAATTCGAGAAACACAGAGCAGCATCAGGATGTGTTGGAAAGCATAAGCGTTGTAAGACCTCATCTGCCCCTCTATTGGGTGTGTGATTTATCATTTGTAAGGTGAGGGTCATATTACCTGTGGTACCCTTATTCCAGGCTTGTTTTGAGAATCAAATGAAACTATGTACAGGGAAGTGCTCCAAGTTGTAAAGAACTGTACAAATCATGCTCTGATATTCAAGGTATTAACTGTCCCATGTCCTTTGCACTTCCTTTTCCCTCTGTCTGGAATATTCTTTCCCTATATCTCCCTTCATTTTATCCTTCTTATTTTAGTTTAGAGAGGTCTTTGACCACACTAAGGTCTTCTTCCTAGATCCCGCACTGACTTAGTCATTTTCTTTCTTTCTTTCCTTCTTTCCTTTTTTTTTTTTTTTTAAAGATTTTATTTGTTGATTTGACAGAGATCACAAGCAGACAGAGAGGCAGGCAAAGAGAGAGAGAGGAAAGCAGGCTCCCTGCTGAGCAGAGAGCCCGATGCGGGACTCGATCCCAGGACCGTGAGATCATGACCTGAGCCGAAGGCAGCGGCTTAACCCACTGAGCCACCCAGGCGCCCATCTTTCTTTCTTTTTTTTAAAGATTTTATTTTTCTTATTTGGCAGACAGAGATCACAAGTAGGCAGAGAGGCAGGCAGAGAGAGAGGAGGAAGCAGGCTCCCTGCTGAGCTGAAAGCCCGATGCGGAGCTTGATCCCAGGACCCTGGGATCGTGACCTGAGCCGAAGGCAGAGGCTCTAACCCTCTGAGCCACCCAGGCGCCCCCGATTTAGTCATTTTCTTTCCCGTTGTTATATTTTAGTGTAAAATATAACACTCATCCATGTTTTAAATCATCTTATATAATTATTTGTTTTATGTATCCGTATATATTGTCTTTCCCTGCTGAAACCTAGACTCCAGAGAAGGGCATTCTTGTTCACCACTTTTTCCCCCGAGCCTAGAATGGTGCTTTGCACATAGTGAGTCCTCAGGACATACCTATTTCAGTGAATGATTGAACAGTATCATTCCAGTTGGAGATAACTTTCCAAGATAAAGTATCAATTTAAAGGAAACACTGAAGAGTTGTTACCATTTTAAGTTTCATTATTTAGCTGCACAGCAACAACGAATGACTCCAATTTGGTGTAAGCTTCCAAAATAGTTTCCTGACAGTTCTATACTGTGATTTCCCTCCAGGAGAAGAATCTTTTTTGATGTGCTTAACAGCTGTATTAATTCCTCACTGTGACGAACATGAGAGAGTTGTAGCAAATTGCGTGTCTTAGGAGATATTCAATAAATATTAAGCAAAGAAAGGAGAGCTGTCTCTTATCTTAATAGAGTTTGAATCTCCTTTCTTAGAGCAGGTTAATGCCCTTTAGTTGTTTTACTTGATTATATGCTAAGTTGTAAGAGAATGGGATATGTACTCACAAGGGAGGTAAACTCAGAGTCTGGGCCCAAGATACCGTGGGCTATCTCCTTTCTGAAAGTGCTTTCAGAGATAGTCTTTGGACTTCCTACTCTTTACCCAGAGATCATGTGATTGTGTATGACTTTTACTATCTGTGTGAATGATACTTTCAAGAATGGGAGGATTATATGCTGTGGTCATTTAGGCTTTGCTTTCAAAGATCCAGTTTTATTTTTGTTTTTTTTTTATTGTGGTGGGGCTAGTATGTACCACCACACATCAGAAATGACTGCAGAAAGATTAACACACAGCTCTTGCTAATGGATAGACAGGTAAGTAAGGTAGGAATTGACCAGGACATTTAATAATAGATAACTGTCCAGGGATAAATATGAATTGTGAAAGGACGGTGGTCTAGCTTTTACTCCCTAATGTTTCTTTACTTCTTATGTTAATTGATGTTGTGTGACTTGTGGTTACTTTTTGTAGCAGAAAAAAAAAATTCTTATTCCAAATACTGTAGATACCTTGCATGCCTTCATTTCTTCTCTTCCCCCTTTCCTCTTTCCTTTCCTTCCTTCATTCCTTCTTTTTTCCTTCTTCCCTCCCTTCTAGTCTTTCTCAAATGCTCTTTCTGCATAATGAGGCCTTTCAAGGAGCCTATAGTCCATTCTTCCTAGAATTTGCCAAAGAGAGAATAAATCTAAAGTAATAGAAAGCTTACTTTGCCTACATTTCTGTTAGAAAGGGATTTCCATCATCTGTTTGCTTCTCTGTGTGAGCATCAGAGCCCTGTGTGCAGCTGCAGAGATAAATACTGTGAGTTATGCCGCGGAATAGACTCTGTCCATGATGATGGCCCATCAAGCAACCATGTGAGCAAAAATCGATCATTTTCCTTTTCTTTCCTACCTAGGGCATCAGAGTCTAAAAAGGTAGAAATTCTCATTGAGTTATCTTAGTTTACCAAGAAGATATTTGCAGGGAAGTCCATGTGGACTTGAAGCAATGAAAATCAAGTTCACTTTCTCTTGGAACTATAAAATACAACTGCCTCATCGTCCATCAGCCATATTTCTCACCCTTGGTACAGCCTATCTGAACCCTGTCTCTCAGGTTATAACTGTTTTCCCACTTTCCTTACTAGACTATGGGTATCTTAGTTGCTTTTGAATTCCAAGGGCATATATAGGGTGGATCATGTACCAAGTGGTGAGTAAGTGGTTGAGCAGTGGATGGATCAGTGAATCAATGAATGAATTACATTGGCGTATATACTTACTATTGAATTGTGTTCAATTCCATGCTTTTCTTCCTTCCTTTCTATCATTCATTCTTGCTTGCTTGCTTGCCTTTTTTTTTTTTTTTTTTTTTTTAAAGCTCAGGCTGTCCCTATGCCTTAAGATTGCATACCCTTTGCTGCTTCCTCCATGGCTTGACCTGGAAAACTCTGTACTGCCCTGTAGCAGAGGGTGGTACTCGAAAGGTGCAGGTTACAGACCCAGTCACATCAGGAAGGCTGCTAAAAATGTAGGTGTATGACCACCAACACTTAGTTAAACATTCTAGAAACGTACCAGTACAGTTACATAGAACCTTAGTATTTTCAAATTGCCTTTACTCACAAAGAAAGGGGTTTAAGTTGAGGTGTATGGCAATATGAATGACGTATTCTTATGGAAACACTGTGTTAGTTCCTGATGACTTCTCCTTCATTTTCAAGAAGAAAAAGTAAAGTCATGGGCCCCTGGGTGGCTCAGTGGTTAAGCCGCTGCCTTCGGCTCAGGTCATGATCTCACGGTCCTGGGATCGAGTCCCGCATCAGGCTCTCTGCTTAGCAGGGAGCCTGCTTCCTCCTCTCTCTCTCTCTCTGCCTGCCTCTCTGCCTACTTGTGATTTCTCTCTGTCAAATAAATAAATAAAATCTTAAAAAAAAAAAAAGACAGAAAAAGTAAAGTCAGAACAATTTATGTAATTCTTCTTGGACCAATCAGTTGTAGTTGATGCCAAGGACGCTTGGTTTTTGGTGATGGAGTCAAACTGTTAGAACACGGAATGGGTGGGATTCAGTAGAGTTTACCATGTCACCGTTTCTGTTTCATCCTCTGGGTTGTAGAAGGGTCATTACTTGGACACTGCATGAAACCTGGGCAGGCTCGAAGAAACTGGTAGATGAATGGCAGTAGTAAGGCTATGCTTTTTCTTGTCATTAAGTCTCAGTTTGGGTACAGACTCTGCATTTTAAAATAGAAGAGGGCAAAAACAGATATAGGACTAATCTGTAACGAAGTCACAGAACACACACAATATGTTCATAACTGGACCATGAATGTATTGCCGGGTCTTGGCAACAGGAGGCCAATCTGTTTCACCACTAGATCTTTCACATTCAGAGGATGTAGGGGTGGACACATCACTGGCCATAGAAGGAATAAAAATAATGATGTTAAGTTTTTAAAAGAGAATATATTGTAAACTGTGACTTCCTCATGGCTTTTGAAAGAGGGTTTTGTTTACTTATCACCCCTGTCCAAACAAAATAAAGTCCAAGCCAGTGAGGATGAGGAGGGAAGGCTTGCATGAACAGTACAGCTTTTCTTGAACTTCAGTAGAGCAAAGCAATCTGGATCTCCCCACCAAAGTCAGTACTTAAGTCTTTCTCATAAAATTTAGAGAAGGCCCTAATTCATTCAGTGCAGTTTATAAGATTAATTGAAGGATGATGAATCATAGAATCTGGCACAGTACGTCCTGGGGAATAGCTCAATGAGTATAAATTAAAATTCTATCGCATGACTAAGAGTTAAAAGTCAGTGGCTAATATCTGTTTATTCTCCTCCTTTTTTCAGTTTTACCTCGAAATAACAGCAATAATGTTTATATCCACCTTTTCCAAGGACAAATGATCAGTAAGGGAAAGAGTGTTCAAATATATGTATTTCCCCAATTTGGATATAAGTACTTTTTATCTTTAGGAGAGCCTTAATTATGGTCGTGGTTTTTTAAGCAGTGATTTCTGAAGTCCTCTAGGACAGCATACCCTGTGTACCAGAGACTTAATCAGATTTGCAGGGAAGATAATCTTATGTTAATGTGGCTCATATAGCCACAGTTATCCAGGTTACTGAATGAGCCTACCCTTTTCTTCTGCCTGAGAAGTAGGGCAGACTGTCTTTGTTACATGGCTCCCCTTGAGTCTTATGGTGAGTGGGATAACTAAGTGAGCTAAACACTTAAACATCCCCTAAGCCCCGTGTGCTGAAATACAGTTTTGTGGACCTTGGCAGTGACATTCACTTACAGTCAACTCCTGATTGGTCATGTGAGTGGGGAGTATTGAGGATTAATATGAGAATTATTTTATTTTTCCCCCACTCAATTTCCTTTTTTTAATTAAAGGTTTTATTTTTATTTATTTATTTGACATATAGAGACAAAGAGCCCAAGGTTGGGGGGAAAAGGGGGAATGGCAAGAGATTGAGAAGCAGGCTCCCTGCTGAGCAAGGAGCATGATATGGGCTCCATCCCAGGGCCCAGGGATCATGATCTGAGTTGAAGGCAGATGCTTAACTGACTGAGCCACCCCAGTGCCCCTCCACTCAAGATCCTTAATCAGAGAGAAGAATATATTGAATTCTAGAGCATGATTCAAAATAGCTACCAAAAGAGAAAACATTTTTTTTTTTTTTGCTTAGTACATGAGAACTGTGCTTTTCAGTCTGTCATATATCTGTTGGCAGTTCAGTATCTAAACAAATATTTAGTTCATTGTAAAGTGCAAATGCAGTTCAAGTCCATTCCAACCAGATAGCTCTCCTTAAGTCCAAAAGCAGAGCCTGAGACAAGGATTTGGACTAGTTTATATGGTAGGCAAGAGAGTAGGAAGAGTGAGACAGGAAGGAGAAAAGCTGCTTGCTCCTCAGAATTATTCTTCTGAAGCACAGGGAGCTGGGGCACTTAGCCCTTGTTAGTTGCAGATTTTTCTCAAGGGCATTAACTTCCCTTCACTTGTGGATCTGCCTTGCTCGCATCTTGGTCAAGTTCCTGAGGCTTGGGAAAGGGCTTGAGACATAAAAATGAGAGATATGGTGGGCCCTTAGGCCAGGATGCCTTTAGCTTGCATGAGGACTGTCCTTCATTGTTGCAGGTGAAATCCAAGGTGATGTCAGAGGATATGTTGTGAAACAGTAAAAGTATGTACTTCATCCTCCTGTGTAGAATTTTTTGAGCCACAGTTCAAAAATAAAATACTTTTTAACTTATTTTTCTCAATGAATGTTCTAGTAAAATTGGTGCACCAGGGAGCATGTTTATTGTGTGGTGTTGAATAGTAGTGACATACCTATTTAGAAGCCCAGCAGTAAATGCTAATTTGGGAATCATGGTAGGAGATACACAACTTGTCTAGGTGGGGATGGGCAGCCCTCTGTGGCTTCAAAAGAAAAGAAGGTAGCTTCGCACTTCTTTTTCATCTGTTCCTGTAGCTTCTCCAGATTTCATTAATCTCTCTGTGTTAGCTTCTACTGTAGAATGGAGTCATTATATTTTCTTTATGTAGTAGTCACAGAACTCTGAGGTGCTTGAGACACAACTGTGCATCACACAGCTCATAGAACAGCAGAAGATTGGCCCACACTTTAATGGCCCACACTTTAATTCCAAGCCCAGTGCCTTTTCTGTTAACTAGAGCAATCCCAGAGAGGCAGATATTGGTTGAAAGTTGTGTCTAGATGCAGATATGTTAGATCAAATAGCGTGTTACACACATTACAATTTATTGACAGGCTGCAGAGCTATGCTAAGAAAAAAGAACCAAGTGTACTGGGGTGGCTCAGTCAGTTATGTGTCTGCCTGGGATTAGGTCATGATCCTGGAGTCCCAGGACGAGTCCTACATCAGGCTTCCTGCTTAGGGGGGCTCTGCTTCTTCCTCTGACCCTCCCCTCTCTTGTGCTCTCTCTCAAATAAATAAATAAAATATTTAAACAAAAAAACAAAACAAAACAAACAAACAAACAAAAAAGGATAGAGAACCCAGGAAATGAGTCCCAAGAAAGGAGTTGGGTCTGATTTCTATCACTTAAGGGCAGAAGAAAAAACATTTGCTGAGTACTTGCTCTACAGAAAGCATTAACCCAAGTCTTTTATATACAATTGCAGCAGTTAAGTTTTATAAAGTTGCTGTGAACATTGAATTTGTGAATATTGAATAATTGCTCCTAGGGGAAATACAAGGTTAGGTTCCTATAAGCCTCCGGTCACAATATTTTTGTCAATTGGTAAATATATAACCTTGTTTTATGTATGTTTCCGTTTAAAGATGTCTTATTTAATATACATCATTGATCCACTAAGATGGAACTCATGGCCAACAGCACTATAACTCATGCCCGAATGAAGCTTCTAACACATGTATTTTCTTGTGAGGCACATCAGAGCCTTCTTGTGTTTAGGAACACTAGACGTCACTTTAGCACTACACTTGGGTGGAAGGGAGTTATAAATGGTGAAATCACAACAAAACCCACATGAATGCAAAAAACAATGGCATTAAATAGGCCGTGAAAAGGACAGTTGTTTATAGTAAGAGAGCTAAAATGGAGAAAGCAGAGCATTGCTGTTTTGCATCTCAGCTGTGAACACTTGCTTCAGGTGACTTACAATTTGTGTTGCTCTGTGCATGTCTATAAATGACCACAGAAACACCATGAGTATTGATTTTGGTGTTGTAAATACATTTTAATGAGTCAGGAAAGTCACAAATAATGAGGATTCACAATAGTGAACCCACAAATGATGAGGATCGATTATGCTCATCCCATTTAATCTTTACAAAAACTCTGGGCATTATATTGCCTTTCCCCAGGTTTATAGGAGAATAAGGTCCATTAATTAGCCCCAACACAAAGCTACTGTGGACAATGGGAATATTATACCTATTGTATGTTTTCTTTCAGCTCAAATAGTTCAATAGGTATCTTAAATATAGTGTCTCTTTCAAAAACGTAAGCACAATCCTACTGTCATACCTAAAGTACCTGGCAGTTCCTTATTATATATATAAAAAAAAAGAGTGTTAAAATTTCTCTAGTTGTTTTATAAATAATTCTTTACAGTTGGCTTGAGTCAGGATCCAATAGGGTCCACATGTTGTTTGGAAGATGTGTCTCTTACTTGTCTTTTATCCCATAAGTTCTGCCTCTTTCTTTTTTCCCCTCCCTTGCAATTTAGTAATTGAAAAAGTGTTATTTTTCTATTTCCATTTTTTCACTAATAGCAATGCTCATAAAAGACTGGAGGCTCAACTTCAGTAATTATGAAAGATCCTAACATAGTTAACATGCACACCTGTTTTCTGATTTGCTGTTTGTTTTCAGCTTTCCATTCTACTTTTATTGCCCCTTCATTAAGCTTCTTTCAATCCATTTATATTTTTCCATCTTATTATATTGCATGTATTATTGTAAACCAGCTCAAAAAAATTTTTTTGCACGTACGAGGATATTCCTATCAATATATTGTATATGGAAACAAACCTGAGTGCTTCTCTTTTTCTATTCTGCTTATTCTGTATTGCTGAGTTTTATTTTCCCCCAGACTCACGTGGTAAACAGGTATGCTAATAGTATTTGCTATCCTCTCACAGTTGCATTGCAGAGAAAGGAGGTGATATATGGGCCTGACACACATAATTAAATAATAAATGCTTGCTGAATGAATGTGTAAATGAATGATTAAATACAAATGCTTCTGAAACTGTAAAAATGCTATATAAATGTTGTTAAAAATTATAAATGACTGAATGAAACAGCCTGAACAGAGGAAAGAGAATTCTCTCTCAGGCGAAGATTTTTATTGCTCACTTGTAAAGCTAACTTTATTAATAAAGTGGATTATTTAAGGCTTTGGTTTCTTTCCTCTCTCTTCCTACCTCTCTGGCCATTTCCCTGCCCATTAGTACTAATAGGAGAGGATGAGCAGAGAAAGGAGGTGAAAGATCAGCTTGATTTGACTTTTTGTTTGAGGACCCAGAAGTTATATTAGGGAAGACGTATAAATGTATGGAGATTGTTTGTTGTTGTTCTTGTTGAATGTCAATTATTTATTTATTTTTGTCCTAGACACTAAAATGTAAACTCCATGAAGGCAGGAATTTTATCATTTTGTTTACTGCTCTATTCCCTTACCTAAAATAGGACCTAATTAATGATGCATAATAAATATTTGTTAAATAAATACCCATATATCACTGTTGTATTGACTAGAATTAGACCTGGTTCTTTTTTTTTTTTTTTAATATTTTATTGATTTATTTAACAGAGAGAGACAGAGAGATCACAAGTAGACAGAGAGGCAGGCGGGGGCGGGGAGGGAAACAGGCTCTCCACTGAGCAGAGAGCCCAATGTGGGGCTCGATCCCGGGACCCTGAGATCATGACCTGAGCCGAAGGCAGAGGCTTAACCCACTGAGCCACCCAGGTGCCCCAGACCTGGTTTTTAAATGCTGTCTTAGCCGGTCCAGGCTGCTATAACAAAATCCCATAGATTGGGTGGCTTAAACAAAATGCATTTATTTCTCACAGTTCTGGAGTCTGGGAAGTCCAAGATGAAGGTATGGCAGATTCAGTGTCTAGTGAGAGTCTCTTCTTCCTTATTTGAAAATGGCCATCTTCTCATTTTATCAGTATATGGTAGGGAGCAGAGAGAGGAACAAACTCTTGTGTCTCTTCTTATCAGGGCACTAATCCCATTCATGAGGGCTCCACCCTCATGATCTAATTACCCACCAAGGGTCTCATCTTCTAATACCATCACATTGGGTGATAGGATTTCAATATTTGAATTTGGGGGAGACACAAACATCCAGTCCATATCAAATGCAATGAACAGCCTACCTTCCCTGCTAAGAGAAATGGTGCCAGTCAAGTCTACCTTCCCTGCTAAGAGAAATGTTCACATCTGTGGTTCTCTCTACTGAGAAGGATGCTTTGAACTTTTTCTTAAGCAGGGGTGGCCATCTTTTATGCCTTAGATCTCCTCTGTCTTCCATCTAGACAATCCAGAGATAGGTACCTGAACCAAAATTAGCCAAATCCATGGGATTGCTTGCCAGTGAGACATGAAATGGTGGTCTGGCACAAAATTTCTGCCTAAAGGAGACTGATGGTAGGCCAACCATGAAGGACAAAGAAAAACTAAAGCTTTGAGTAAATCAGTTTTGTGTATGCAGAAGCCATCAGAAATGGAGCCATAATATGGGGGGGAAACAGCATTTATTCTGGGGTGACAATTTGGGTTGGTAATGACAAGTGGAGGAAGTAAAGGCAGAGAAAGGTTGTGTGAATTACAGCAAGGCTTTGATAAACCTCTGTGCTTTAGAGGGGGTCTTGGGTCAGATTCCCTGGGAACAGACTCTGAGATGATTTGTATACAGGAGGTTTACTGAGGGCAGTTCTCTGGGAAATCATCTATAAGGGAGAAAGGAAAGCAGTGTTAAGGTGAGAGAGAGAGAGAGAGAGACTGAACTCAGATGCGGTGGCATCAGGGCCGCTTTGGATCCAGTGGAAGCTCTGGAGCTGGGATGGCCCATCAAAGTTACACCTAAGTGAGGTAGGAGGAAGAGCCTTTGACCCATCCCATAGACCAGTCCTTGCCTGGGGGCTGCTTCCTAAGAAGCTGTGTAACTTTGAATATGGTGGCTCCTTTTGCCAAGGGTGATTCCTGGAGAGGGACTCTCTCAGCGATCAGTCACCAATGCAGAAGGTGTGGGGAATGAGAACTTCAGTCCTAAAAGGGCGGTCTGGGCAGTGAATGCTGCTATCCACAGTAAGAAGTGATAAAATAATTCAATTTTTAGAGCTAAGACCATTTTTGTTTTTAAATTATGCCTTCATCTCTGTGAATCCCAGGCACATGATTGTTTTTGGATCCCCCAAAGATTCAGTTTTTGAATATACGTATCCATACAACTTCTCCTCCCATTTCTGAGGGTAACTTTATCTCTTACCTAACATAAGGAGAGAATCCTATCTACTAAGCAGTTTGGGGAAGAGCATGGACATTAAAGTCTTAAGGCTGGAAGAATACAATTAATCAGCTTTAATATTAATAGACCCACTAATGTTAAATCAATATTGAACTTTCCTATTTATGAATGAATTCGCTGAAATCTATGAATCCGGTACCTACATAATGGATATTGATTCTTTCTTTATGAGAATTTCAGAGTGTGGAATATCCATGAGGGCAAGGTTTGGATTAAGTTCTGTGAGTAAAAGAGATCATTCTGAGACAGTTGCCAACTCCCTGAAGGTACACAGGGACTGAAGCAATAATGTGAGTTTAGGAGAGGGCTGTCAGCATGGTTTCTTGGCATACGGATGACCTTTGGATCCGGGAGGAACCAGACATGACTTCTGGCTCTGCCACTCTGTTTCCTTGTGTGAGCCCCCGAACCTCTGGAAGTCCCCAGTCTTCGTTTCTAAAATCGAGATCACAATCCATTACTCTAAGCAATGTTGTGAGAGCTAAATGAAATTACATGTTAGTCTCCCAAGATAGTGGTCCCCTTGTAGTAGCCAGTCTTTACATGGCAGCCATTGTTTTGTGTTTCTTGCTGTCAGTCCTTACTGACAGCCTGGAGTCCTGATTCATCTTGTTAGTGGTTGAATGCAGTTAAAACTCATGGAATTGATTCTTGTCCTGCAACCAGATTCCAGGGGCTTTAGAGTTGCCTTGGGAATATATAGTGGGAGGGGACTAGGACTGAACTAGAGTCTTGACTTAAGCCATACCCTTCCTGTAAATCAAACCCAGCTCAGGAATTTCCTTGTCTGGAGCCATCTCTTAACCAGTGGATCAGACCGAGGGCCTCTGCCAATGGGTCAACTATAGGAGGATTTAGCTAATTTAGCATCATGTATGGCATATGGTAGGTGTTTGATACATATGGGCTCTCCTTTCGCTCTTTTAGTACAGGTACATTTCTTGAACTCTTCAGAATCCCAGGAAGATGCCTTGAGATTTCACTGAACTCACAGAGAGTTCTTCAAAGCAGGATACCAGTGATTGATGGAAATTCCATAAATCGTTGGCTTCTAAAGTTTCCCTGCTGGGCCCTCCAGGTGCTAAATTATTACAGTCCCATAGTCAGAGCTGGATCCCATGGAGTGGGAACTTCTGTCGCAAGTTCAGCTCCAGGGAATAATATTTCTGGTTTTAGGTCAGTCCTGTAACAAAAACTGCAACACCCCCAGCAGAATGTGGTGGCAAACAGTGGCACCCCGGGGGGCCATTCCAACTGCCTGCTTTCAGGTCTGTGGTCTCCAAGCACAAAAAAATAATCCTGAATTAGATGTGTTCTTATAATCTAGGGAAGGCCTTTAAAAAATGTTGGAACAAATAGTGTCCCAAATTGGTTCCATAATTAAGGTATGCAGAGCTCGGCTTCAAAGATCCCTTACGTCTGTTTTAAGGGATGCTGTTAGTGAGCAGATAATTGTATATAGTAGCTGTAGAGCCATTAGAGGAGCTTAATCTACACAGAAAGCTTTGGATATTAGGTGCTTCTGGGACATCGCTTCTACAGTAATGTCTCATCTGCAGATATTACCCCAAATGTGCACTTTTCTCCATTATATTTTATTTTTTAAAGCCAGAGAGTTTGCATTTGGGTACAGTTTTGTAACAGGATGAATAGGTACCCAAAAGATACTTTGATTGCTACAAAAGGTAAAAACATAATGAGAAAACTAATAAAGATTGCAAGGATACAGTTCTCCTGACCTGCTAAACTTGTGTGTGGAGTGGAGAAGCAGTCCCAGGACGGCCCCAGAGAGGGCACATTATATTTGGTTTGGAGCCAACCACGTGTCAGCCACTGTTTTAGGGCCCATATCTTATTCTCGAGAATTCAGGACTGTAGGAGGTGCAAAATTCAAAATGAATCTAGGAGTTTTGTTTTTGCTAAGGGTTTTGGTGGAGAACAGATTAAACAAACATGGGACTATGGCTAAGAGAAAAAGATTGAGGACAAGTATTCCTTCTGGACAGTCAGCTTCCTGTTTGTGTCAACCAAAAGTCTTTCTCCCCGATTTGTAATAAATAAGCTCTTGAAAGTAATAATTCTCAGACATCTGGGGCGTAAAACCATACCACCTCAAACGGTGACAGGTTTAATGAGAAAAAGAATCCACATTCCTTGCTCAGCCACTTTAAGTAGTATAGGAATTACTATTATTATTGTTGTTGTTGTTGTTGTTATTTATTATTTTTAGTGCCTGCTCACGTCCAAGTTCCCCTCACCTTCAACGCACATACACACTTTCAACTTTTACGGTCTAATCTCTTGCATAACGGCTCATATACAAAGACTTGGTTAAAAAAAAAAAAAACCCTTCTCCCAGCCTGTTGCAATATTTATAAAGCCCTTGGCTTTTTAACACACTGTGAGAAGGGCTTAGTAAAACAAAGGGCATCACAATTTATTGTTTTAAGATTATTGATTCAATAAATTAACAATAATTTCCATGAAGGGTAGGAACCCCGGTGCCATAAAAGTTTATTTATTCCTACTTTAACTAGCATTGATTAGAGTATTCAAATCATGCCAGTGCTCTATAATCACTCTTTATAGGTGAAATGCCCTCTGCTGTGCAGGAGACAGTAAAATAAACATTCAACCAGAAGTGACAATGGCTCCTTTAAAAACCAGAAACACTAGATTTTTTTTTTTTTTTCAAGAGGGAAGGAACAGTTCAGATAGTGCTTTTAGCACGTGCTGTGTGCATGTTGGGCCCTGCTCCCTGATCCGTTGCAAGGACATAGTTTTAAGAGGGTATTGCCATTATTAGCAAGCAAGTAGGATCTAAATGGTGACATTCATAGCCCATCCTTCACACCAACAGATTGTATTGTGGTTGTTGTTGGGCTTTGAAGCATCATTCTATATTGCGTTCAACAACTAGGTGGTTTTTTTGTTTGTTTGTTTCCATGCAAGTATTGTTTTAGCTCTTTTGTTCCTGAAGCAGTGACTAACCGTGCAGGGTGACTTGGTGAGGGCATTGTAAAACTGCTAATAACTTGAATAAACAGGCACTGCCTTTTATTCCACAGCCACAGGGCAGACTAGTTTGCAATAACTATATGAATAGATGAGAACAATGGGCAGGCTCACTCCTCAGGCACCATAGACCTGCTCTTGGGTTTCTCTTGTCCTCAGGATCAGTTCTTCTTCATAGCCCACCGATAGGACAGGGTCAGGTTTCCCTTTCACATAGTCACCCATGCTGTTTCTCTCTTTCTTTGACATCTGTTTAACATGTTTTATTTTTGAACTTTCATGCTATATTTTCCTCTGGAATTTCTTTTCTTTTCCACCAACAAGAAATCTCTTACTGCAATATGATTTAGAATTGGGCAGTGGCAGTAATTAATACAATGAAACGAAATAAAATACAATAAAGCTCTTAGTAACCAAAGGCTTATGATTTACATAGACTTTAAATGATGGTTGGTGTTAAATTGTTTCTCAGAATGCAACTCAGGAATTTGAAGTTGTCAGATTAACTGCTGTATTTACTGGTCTGTTTGATTAGGTGAGCATAGTTTATATTCCCTCTTGGAAACCTAAATAGCAACCATTTCCTACCAAAACAGCACTGAGAACAAAGGCCCCATTCACAGGGCAGTGGGCATTGCTCTATAGGCCTTTGTATCTGAAACAACATGGTTACTAAGGACTTCGAAAGGAAAAGGTGCAACTAATTTTTTAAATGTACACGTAATAGGCAGAAAAAGAATCACATAGCACAGCAAACAAATATATTCTATCAAAAATGAATGGAGTGTTTTTTCTACTTCTGGCCTTGTCTCCAAGGCTGTAATAAAAAAGTATTGTGGTCATTTTTGAGGGACAACAGAAAAGCAACATTGGCAGGAGTAATCTGGTCTCATCATTTTAAACACTCCCAGGATTGATTAACATAATTGCAGTCTATAACCATCTCTTTGAGAACCTTCCATAGACCAGGCTCTGTAGTGGACATTGGGGCCATAAAAGCCAGTAAATTCCCTCTCTTCCTTTCTCCTTAGCCCTGTAGCTTACATTCTAGAATTTGGACAGTATTATGACATTGATTATTTCAGTGACAAAGATGGGGGATAGAAGGATGGCTTCTTGGGGATGATGACCCTTAAGCTGAGTCCTAAAGTCGGGGGTTGAGACAGCAATTCCAGGTAAAGGTGATTACACCAGCAAAGGTTGGGGAATACAGGATTTTCTACAGGAAGGTTTCTTCAGGAAGCTACAAGAGATTCCTGATACTGAATCACCAGTACTAGGTTAGGACTGAAAGAAGATGAAGAGGAAGGAGAAAGCTGGATCCACATGTGTGCTAAATAGTTTGGAATGGATCCTGTAGGAGACTGTGAGCCTTTGAAGGGTACAGAGGAAGATAAAGCTGGCCAGTGTACAGTTTCAACTCCAAATTGATTAATCAGTCAGTTGTATGTTTAGGGTCCCAAAGCGAATCCCATCACACTGATAATATATATTCTCTTGACCCGCCTTTCCTACCCCCCACCACCGGTCATTGTCTACAGTGTTTGAATGCACCAGATAGCCACTCAGTATTTTACTTGTCTTAGAAAGTTAATGTATCGTGCATTGAGAGAAGTCATTTGTCATCCACAAAGGTACACACCAATCATTCAAAAGGATAAATATGTGATAACTCCAAGTCCTTAGCATTGGGAGAATGTAGCTGTGTGGTGTTTAAAGGAGACTCAGAAGCATCCCTCAAGGTCATAGGTCAAATTTGCATAATGAAAGTTTTCAAAAATTTGTTAAATACTTCCTAGCCTCCTCCGTTTCAGCTGCCATATTCTGGGTGTTATTTTCCCATTCAGCTGCATCGAGATGAAGGAGATACTTGAGCAAAGCAAATGGTCTTATGGCGACCTATATTGGAAAAACACATTTCCTTTGCATATCTGCTATGTCATTCAGATGTAAAATATTTAACGTTTGATCCCAGACTGATCACACCAGCTAGTATAGTGGCTTGGCAGGACAGCTGTGTGCATCTTCCAAGATTACCAAGTTTTTAACCTCTTGAGTTGAATCGTCCCTCTACAGCAGGAGAACTACACAAAGGGTGGAATGGGAAGTTGGTCTGTTGATGGGGATGGACTCGATGGACCTCTGTCTCATAGTACTCACCACTTCTGTGAGGGTAAGAGTCATCCCAGGGGCTCATTAAGGATGCAGATTATTAGACATGCCCTCTGTAAGTTTTGGTTTAGTGGGTCTGGTTTGGGTCAGGAATCTGTTTGTGTCAAGCACTCCAGGTGTTCCCGATCTTCAGGGAACTTTGGGAAACATTGCAAAAATGATTAAGTAAATTGAGCAAAACAGCATTCTTCAGCTCACCATATATTATTTAAGCTCTCAGAGGAATGCTGTAATATAGAACCTTACTGAGCATCAAAATAATGAGGAAATAGTTGGGGTTGCACATTCTATAATTTTGCAAGCCACTTTAGTAGGAGGAATGACGACAATATAAAAAGCAACTGTGCCAAATTTTTTATTGGGTCTCCAGATTGCTTTACTAAAGTAAGCACCGCCAATTAGGTTGGGATAAAAAAGTTGTGGGTCAGGCTATATTTTCCTCTCATTACAAAGTGAAATAAATTTGTTATTGGTACTGTACTTAAGAAAAATAAATCCTTTGTTCCTTCCAAATATACTTTATTACATGCTTATGACAGTGAAGGTCCTCTTTTGGGTCTGTGGTACCCATCATGGAATCTTCCTTACTTACGCCATCTCTCCAGACAATCCTATAAAAATCAAATTCATTTAGGGCAGAAAAACATGCTTTCCAGGAATGGTTTTCAAACTGTTGGGATTCCAGCCACTGGACATTTTGCCCAAACCCCAGTATATAAATGAGTAGAAGCAGCTATGTTTTCAGCAGGGGCTGGAGAAGTGGGGGGCTGGGAGAGGTCTCCATTGTCTTCCCACCTCTCAAATCAGCACTTAACAAATGCACCAGCGTCCCATGGTAGGAGAGGAGAGGTCAAGGAGAGGATAACAAAGAGTTGACGTTACATGAAAAAGTACATTTTGGTAGCTTCTGACACACCTTCACAGACAGGGCATAACAGAATTGGAAAAAGGATGGTAGGTAGCTTTGGTTCACTCAGTCAGCACAGTGCCTACCCCATGCCAGATACTAACGAAAGGTCTGTTGTAACGCATTGCTGTCATATGCTATGAGAGAAATTTTCAAAGTTTATCCTTTCGAAAAGAATGATTACGACTTTAGTAAAGCACCTAGGATCTGTGGATGGAAATGGAAGGGAATGTTTCTGCTCAATTAATAAAATGTGCATGCACTTTCAGAATCATGTCCCACCAGTAACAGTGATAACCTGACTTGGTGTGTGGGCAGCCTCTGGTGTGCAGCAAGATGGGCTGGGATTAGAAGGCAGGGCTGTTTCTGTTTAACTTGCTTTCCACAGGGATGCCTGCAGGTGGGCACTCCACAAAAGCTGCCAGTCTTAGTATCCAGAGATGTGGTTGTGATCAGCCATCATATTATTAAATTATTCATCTCATATTAAGTGACCACAATTTCAACATTGGCTTCTCTTGATAGATGTACAATTCATATAGACCATTGGAACTATATTCAGGGCGTGCTGTGATTTCATTTGCAGTGCCACTCATAGTGGAAAAAATATGCCACACTTTTTTAAGCAAACAGGCTTCTTTTCACAGTGGAAGAGAATACTGTTAAACAGAGGAAACACAATATCCCTTTTCATAGCAAGAGATCAAATGTCTGCAGAAGAGTTTAATTTATACTTCTCCATGTGCCAGAGCCCATTCTGAGACATAGCAGCATTTCAGTACTTTCAATCAGGTCATAGTTTCCACCCTGAATGACTTCATCCCTTTTAAAATAGAATAAATGGAATTCCACATTATACTATGGGTAGGGATTATAGGAAATTAAAAGACATATAGTGCTCAGCACACTGAATAATTGTGACATTGAGCTGGGAAAATAACACTTAGGCAGCAAGTCCTTCTTGGGTATTAGTTGTTAGATTTTGCTCCCGCTTTCCAGGAGAGCAGAAGAGAAGTATTGCAGCTTGGGCCAGGGAGGAAATTCTGTACCGTGCTTGCTCGGAGTTGTTCCTTTTGAAAATACGTGTGAGCATTCAGTTGGATCAGAGGTGGGACTTGACTTCATTGTCCTCCAGCCCTGCTGTCTGACTCTCTTCTGGATTTTAGTTTTTTGGTTTTAGCGCTTTGGCGATGGGGACGATGCTGAATGAAGGTCAATGGCCTGCATCTGGGGTTGGATGCCGTTCAAGCGGGTGGGAGGAGTCCTGCTCGGCCGAAAGGGAGCTCTGACGTTAACGTTAACGTATGAGCGTGTGCTCTGCGAACGCCCTAAAATGTAACTATCCTAGATGAGCTGAGTTGTTACTATAAAAACTAGAATTTGTTGGTTCATACAGAAACCCCCTAGAAGAAAAAGCTATGATGGTCGAAAGTAAGAGGTAGGCAGAGTCCCCTCTGGAGGACTTTTTCTTCACAACGTACTTTTTGGCTGACTTTTGACCTTATTTAATAGGGTTTTGTAAGTGAAGTAATCTGATGTGTTTCCTGAACAAACGAGTATACACACCAGACCTGCCTGCCACGGGTATATTACACATAAGCCTTCTGTTGATGAGTGATGAAAATACAATATTTTCATTCTGTTGTGCTCTCTTTACAATCACGTTTGTGGCATTAAATGGTTGCGGCGTTAAGATTTGCACGCCTTTTAAAAAGAGCCCAGTGAGCAGTCCTTCCCTTTGGGAAGATTACTGCTGGAAGAATGGGGGTTCTGAGAGAGAGTGAGCACAAATCCATTGCAGGTGAGCTAGCACAATTTAATCACATAATATATTTATAATACATCCCTAGGAATTCATGTTTGCTTTGAATCTGCCTACCAGATAGGCCACAAGGAGATAGAAATGACTTACAGTGGTTTCTAGTGCCTAGAGCTGAGTGTATGCTATGCTTCTGTTCACACATAATCGACAAACAAAGGAGGGGTGCAGCTGCTCAAAAAAGAGTTGAAGGGAGGGCGATGTACAGGTGGGAGTTTTTAAATCTTGACACACTGATAAGATTTCAACGCGGCTTCAAAGCTCGTTCAGGAAAATGACCTACATTGCCAGTATTTCTTTGAAAATCCTAATCTGTTGCTAAAACAGAGCAAACCGAGTTCTCTTTTGTGAACTTGAGTAAACACATTCTTCATCACCATCAAAGATGTGGCAAGAAGAGGGAAGGACCTGCCTTTGTGATTCAAGAGTCCTCAACAAGTATTCTGTGAATATTTGTGGGTACAGTCATATCTTTCAAAGAACAACCCAAACCAAATACTTCTGGTAATCTCTAGGCTTTTAATATGTGACAAAGCAGGGTAATGGGTTCAGGCGTGTTATTTGGAGCTTTTCTGTGCGTGTAGTACCAGATCAATAGCTACACTTGCTCTTCTGGGGCACCTGCTTATGGAATGAGTTCAGAATATTGGAGAAATAAGCATTACACAAACAGATGGGGAAACTAAAGCAATGAAAAGCTCTTGACCTGGCCAGAGTCAATACGCATGGTCAATAGAGGAGCGGGGAGCAGAGAGCTTGCATTGTGGAGTTCTTTGTTAGGATCCCATTTACAGACTCCGAAGCCTTCGAGTTGGTGAGAAGGGTGATCAGGATGAGTTTTAAGGCCAGAGAGACTAATGTGTTCCACCTCAGAGAACAGGTTCTCTCCATTTACCCGTATTACAATCATTCTTACTCTTCGTGCAAGTTTGAAACAGGAATAATGGGCCTCAGTCTTATTAGCAGTGTCTGTGGTACTCTTAAGTAATGGGAAGCAAATTGAAAAGGGGTTGGTGGTAGAAACAGTATAAGTCAGAGTTCCCCAGAGAAACAGGATGAATAAGAGAAAGATGGGGGCGGGGGGCGGGAGGGAGTGTGTGTGTGTGTGTGTGTGTGTGTGTGTGGCGAGAGAAAGATTTGTTTTCAGAAATATGTTTATGCCCGGGTTGCCTGGGTGGCTCAGTGGGTTAAAGCCTCTGCCTTCAGGTCAGGTCATGATCCCAGCATCCTGGGATCAAGTCCCTGCATGGGGCTCTCTGCTCGGCAGGGAGCCTGCTTCCCCCTCTCTCTCTGCTTGCTTCTCTGCCTACTTGTGATCTCTCTCTGTGTCAAATAAATTAAAAAAAAAAAAAAAGGAAAAGAAATATGCTCACGCAGCTGTGGAGGCCAAGAAGTCCAAAATCTGCAAGTAGGCTAGCATGCTAGAGACCCAGAAAAGAGGTGATCCTGCACTTTGAGGCCAAAGGTAGTCTTCTGTCAGAGCCCCCTTTGCTTTGGGGATACATCTTTTTCTATTAAAGCCTTTGACTGATTGGAGGGAGCCTATCCACTTTATGGAGGGTAATCTGGTTTACTCAGACAGAGTCTACTAATTTAGATGTTACTCTCATCTTTAAAAACCTCCATGGAAACATTTAGAGTAACGTTTAACTACATATCCGAGCATGATGGCCCAGCCAAGTTGACACATAAAATTAACAATCGCAGAAACAGGGTAATGAGAGATGCCGAGGAATGTGGGATGTCAGAGACCAGGCTGTGGGGACAGCACCCTGATCTGATCACACAGGACATAGGCAGATATATTCTCTGATGGCAACAGATACTTTTCCTCTTTATCGATGTTGGGGGGAAGTTTTCTGAAAGTCATTTGGAGTAAATTTCATACCCAAAAGGAAGTAATATCATGGGGAAAAGGAATGCTGTAAAATTATCATCAGTGAATATTGACATGCTCTCATATAGCACATAAACAAAAATATAAATCCACAAAGCGTTGACCCCAAATTTGCAGTAAGTCAGCCACATCCAAATGAAGTGAAAAAATAAAATTCAAATACATATTCAAAACATATAAAAATCCACTAACAAATATATAATTGAGCTTCTACTATAATGTGACGCGTTATCAGGTTCTGATTGATCATTCCCTTTGATAAGGCTGGCAAAGTTTCAAATTTTTTTTTTAGTGTTGGAGGTCATTATTTCAACAAACCCCACAGCTAAGTAACTAACGCTAACGAAGTAAGGAGATCACTGTATGTACGTTGTCTATCATCTTTATACCGAAGGATGCATGTGCCGCAGTCATTATCTCCATTGCCTGTGTTGTATATGCTTACATAGACATGTTCTTTTCTCTTTTTCCTGTACACATATACATCCATATACAAATGCATGAGGATATGCACTTTATTTCTATTGTGATAATACCAATCGACTTCTTTTGTAGTGCCTACTGTGTGCTAGGCCCTGTACTAATCTCTAGGAATGGAGTAAGGAATGTGATGGCCATGATTTATTTTGTGTACAAATTGGAGCTTATACTCTGGTGAGATAGACAGACACAAAAAGTAAACAGACAAGAAAATAGTTACAGTTAGTGTTTAAGTGTTATGAAGATAAGGGAAAGAAGCTGATAATAGAAAATGAGGGACATACTTTAAATACAGAGTTCAAGAAGGAAATCTCAGAGGTGATATTTAGCTTGAAGTAGAGAGCGTGAGAGTTTCCCAGGCAGACAAAACAGTCATTTGAAGCATTGGCAGAAGGAAAGACCTGGTACATTTAAAAAAGGTAGTTACTAGAGTGGTCCCTTCATACTAAGAGCAGGGGCAGTTTGAGTTGAGACTGTGGGAAAGTCAGGAGGACCTCAGGCCGAGATAAGGGCTTTGGATTTTATTCTAAGAGCGATGGGAAGACACCAAAGCTGTGGGCTAACATGAGACAAAATTTACATTTTAATAATGTAATGACCTATTGCTGCTGTATTGAGCATGGCTTGGTAAGGGGTAAGTATGAAAGAGGTGAGATCAGTTGAACTTCAAATAATCCATTTAATGAGATGACAGTGTACTACTGTAAAGTGAGGGCAGAAAAGATATAGAAAAACAAACTGATTAATATGTATTTTTGGAGATAGATTTGACAAGACTTGCTGTTGTATGGATGTACAGCATGACGAAATGGAAAAATCAAAGATGACACCTCCATTTCTCACTTGAGCAGCTGACTGATTGATGGTGCCAGTTACTGAGAAGGAGAAGACTGGGACTTAAGATGAGGCAACAGGTTTGGGGAGGAAATCAGGAATTCCATTTTGGATTTATTAAGTTCGAAATGTTTATAAGATATCCTGTTGAAGTAAGCAATGTTGTATGTGGGTATGAAGCTCAGAAGTGAGGTATCATTTTAAAGTCATCAGAATTAAAATGGTATTTAAACCCATGGAAATGATGAACTATCCTAGTAGATCAAGATAAGGGGCTTCCCGTTTCAGCCTTGAGTTTTATTTAGAGATTAATTACAGGAGATGAATCCAGCAAAAGAAAGTAGGAATGAATAGCCAGAGATAAAAAGCAAGTCAAAACAATGTGCTGTTTCAAAAACAAAGGAAAGAGGTCATTTCACAACAACTGCAGTATTTATCTATAACAAATACTGCTGCAAAACTGCATTTATTGTTTCTTATATTAAACTTATGAGAGAAATTATAAAAACAAACAAACAAACAAACAAAAACCAACTGCATATATTGAGGATAGTTAAGAAACCTTTGAATTGGGAATCAGGGAGGAGGTCATTAAATGATGGTGACATGTGGTAATGCCCCTCCTTCAAAAGTACTTAGAGCAGGAATCAAATTGCAGAGAATTAAAGTATAAATGCAGGGGTGGGGGTTGTGAGCAAATAGAGAACAATGTACATAGGTCATTCTTTTGAGAAATTCAGGTGTCCGGAACAGAAAAATGGGGGATAATTGCAAGAAAGAGGTGATTGCATTAATGGTAGATACCAAACATCTATATTTTCCAATAGCATTGATTTCTGTTGCATACAAAAGTATAGTTGCAAGAACCAAGAAGTAACATTTGAAATTAAAGAAGAGAAGGAAGCAAGAGCGCACAAAGATAAATTGAATGGTAATATGTAAAATGGGAAAAACCTAGAGTAAACACTCTAATATTCTTTTCCTTTTCTAACTCAAAGCCATTCTAATCAGATTGTTCAAGGCCTAATAGAATAACTCAACCCATGAAATGATCTAATGTCATTGTAGTGTAACCTTTCAGGGAAAGAGAGACCATTGTTGAGAAAGTAACTCAATCACAGTATTTTTTTTTTAATGTAAATGTATCTTTAATTTCCTGATTCTTTCCTTCTGAATTTGGAATGCCCAGTTGATTTGCCTCAAGAGGCATCGATGGCAGAAAAAAATCTCTCTGCAATCTCTGTAAAAACCAGCCCACTGTAGCTTGTGGCATTCTGGATCTGAGACTTTCTTGATTTCATATGCTGATTTTAAAATAACTATTAGATAAAAGTTCGGTCTCTAAACTCAGTTCAGTTGATGTAACATTTCTTTATTTAAAACTGAACTTGGTCCTTCATTGGGATAAGTGGCAAAAAACAAACTCAAGTCAATTCAGGGTCTCCTTCACTTGCCTTGGGACTGTCTTTAAGATCAGGAAGGATTATGTAGTGCCAAAATGTGGGCATGGAAGGGGACACATGTTCCTCTTGTTTGCAGTTTACTCATGTGGCCTTCTGCTGAGGCACCCTCATTGCTATCTGGCCTTTGGTCATTAGTTCACAAAGAGTACTACTCTAAACTTCATTCCCCTTTTAGGCCAGTGCAATATCTGAGCTTCTCTTGGATACCAGGAAACATTCCACTAATACCATATAATTTGAACTATAACAAACTCAATGAGGCTGTCTCATTGCCAAGTGCCTGGACACCTGTATAGATCTTTCTGCACTGGAGTCTTGGGCTATAGGAAACAGAAAACAGGTTTGTTTCTGTTCTCACATTCCTCAAATCTAGCTGGGTATTTCAACCCACTTCCTCCTAAGAGTTGACCTGTGTTTAGGAGGCAGACAAACCAGGAGGCCTGTTTAGTACTCTACATTGAAAGCCCTGCATTTCAGATTTCTCTCTTTTCTGAGTCAGAAAAATATTCATTTAGTTTGAGTGCAGGGTAGCCTGGTTCTTTCTCTTCCAGCTCTGTGGTTTTTGGCCTCATCTAAACTTTGTAACTATTTAAAAACAACTTTATTGAGATGTGATTCCAAGACCATACAACTCATCCATTTTCGGTGGACAATTCAGTGGTTTTTAGTATATTTATAGAGTTATACAACTACCACCACAATTTATAACCTAGACGTTTGAAACTTTCCAAAGCCAAGGGTTTTATTCGTTTTTTAAGTCTTTGTATTACCTTTCCTGAGGCATTGGAAAGGTGCCTGAATGAGGAAAAAAAATAAGCAGTAAAAGAAACTGTGAGCGGGGAAAACTTGTTAATATATGAAAATATTAATCTGCCACGGTATGCATGAGTGTTGAAGGTCCACAGTTGGAGTTTGTGGTGTTCTTCGGTGTGGTAGAGCTATGTGTGTAACAAGCATGTAGAACTCTGCATACAACATGAGTTGGTTTGTTTGCAGAAGATCTTCACCTTTCTCTGCCTTTGCTCTTTCCATCTTTAAGTTTGTAAATATTTTTAGATGAATCACCTAAATTCAGAAAATGAAATGACACAATGAAGCTATCATTAGGACATTTTTTTCCACCTGCATATTTCCATAAGATTATCCCTAGTTGTATCTCATATGGCATTTATTCCAAATTAAAATTTAGCTGTTTTTTTGTTTTTTTTGTTTGTTTGTTTGTTCCCCCCCCCCCCCACATCCGTGTGTTGCCACCAAGCTAGAAGAGCATTTTGGCTTGGGGCAAGTTTTGCCTCTGTGATAAGGATTTGTGAGGGTACACTGATTTAAAGCACAGTCTGACTTCAGGAGCACACGAGTCGTGAATCCACACATGTGTTGAAAGATATGCCTGAAAATGCAACTCAGTGTTTTTCAGCTAAGCAATTTCATGCCATGTCTCAATCATGAAGAGTCATGGCAGGAAAGCTTGGCCCTACTTCTACAGTTTGTTAATTTTCATTGATATAGGCAAATCCGAATATATGGTATATCTAGGTTACTTGATGATATAAAGCAAAAAACTGAAGTCTTGTCACAAAATTTTTGCTTCCCTGGTCTCCCATCAATATGCAGCTAACAAAAAGAAAGGAAAAAGCAGCTCCCTTTTCATGGAGCTCCTGATGTATGCATTTCTTATTTTACTTGAGAAAGGGAGATGGAGAAAGAAGTAAAAATAAATCTTGAAAAAACTGTCAACCTATCGATTAGCATTTTCTTGGATCCTAAAGAAACTCTGGCCACATTCAGTGTGTGTGTGTGTGTGTGTGTGTGTGTGTGTGTGTGTGTGTGTGTGTGTGTTGCTTTTACCAAAGGTGGAGGCCAACATTGCAGGTAAAATATTTTGCTCTTTGTTTTGCCAATATTTGTTCCTTATGCCTGTTGTGCCTCTCTGTCATATCTCAGGATAGAAATTCCCTTATGAGTAACATGATTAGAAATGCAATGAGCGCTATTAAATGTATTTGAATACAGGCAGCAAAACTGCCATGCAGCCCATCTCAGGAGACTGCCCAAAATATTATGTGTGCTCACGAATGAATCCTGCTCACACCCAGTCTCTTCATTTGGGCTCTCATTGTGTCCTGCCTTTCACATCTAACTCCTTCCATGTAAGTTTAGCCTCTTGGTCCCCCAACACCCTGACTCCTAAACTTACGCCAACATCAGGAAGCAAGCAAAGGTAAAAAAGGTGAGGGGTGAGAGCGAAGAATAAGACAGCCCAGGAAGGAAGGGACCAAGCAATGGAATGAGAAACCAAGGGAAAGCAGAGGTTTGAAACACTTATTTCCTGTAGTCTGTTTGGAGACAGGCCTCCAACATACGTAACTACTCTGTCACTGTGGCTCTGACACCGAGGGTTCAGCTTTCACAGTGAACACAATTGCCAATTCACAAATATCACAATTATATGTGATATTTGATGACCTTCTAATAGGGGCAGCCAGGATTCTATTTTTTATAAGCCCCCCCCGCAATGGAAAAATCTAGATGCTAAGTTGAAACCTTCTCAAGAGCAAAAATTGAATAATAAACTTCTAGTTAGATACTTCTAACGTTTATTGGTCGCTGACTGTGCTCTGTACCAGAATAGAATGACCCGCTAACTCTACTATTATCTCATTTAATCCTGACAACAGTTATATAAGGACTGCTCTGTCATTACCCCCATTTCACAGCTAAGCAGCCCAGGGTCCCAGAGATGGAGGTTTATGCCCAAAGTCACACAGTCACTCAGAGGCTCTCACGCCTCTACTCTTTCCCCATTGCCCCCTTCACCACTTCATAGCTTGCTGCTTCTCATCCTGAAGAATTAAAGAAAAAGAAAAAAGGCATAGTCCTTTCAGTTAGGGGTATTATAGAATGAGCAGTATAAACTCCTGCAATGGAATATTTTTGAAGAAGATTTTAATTATTTATTTGTCAGAGAGAGAGAGAGAAAGAGTGAGTGCACAAGCTGGGGGAGCAGCAGAAGAAGAGGGAGATGCAGTTTCCCTGCTGAGTAGGGAGCCCGATCTAGGATTTGATCCTAGGACCCTGCGATCTTGACCTGAGCCAAAGGCAGACACTTAACCTACTGAGCTACCCAGGCATCCCTGGAATGGAATTTTTTTTTTTTAAAGATTTTTATTTATTTATTTGACAGACAGAGATTATAAGTAGGTAGAGAGGCAGGCAGAGAGACAGAGGGGGGAAGCAGGCTCCCTGCTGAGCAGAGAGCCCAACGTGGGGCTGGATCCCGGGACGCTGGGATCATGACCTGAGCTGAAGGCAGAGGCTTTAACCCACTGAGCCACCCAGGTGCCCCTGGAATGGAATATTTTTTAAAGTTCCCAATTAATTTTCCATTTATCCGACACTCGAGTGCTACATGGAAACCCACGAGTGTGACCAGTGAAGTCTTCTGTTGGGAGAAACAGCAGAGCCACTGTCCTGCGTCCACCTGCCAATCCCTGCGAGCGTGGCACAGTCCCATTAGAGCCTGTGTGCGGCCAGGGACAAGCCTTTTGAAATCAAAGCCCTCTTCCCTGCCTATATCTGGCCCTCTTGTGAGGTGTTAGTACCACATAGCTTCATTATTTATTTACAAATTGCTCCTTGCCCCCAACCAGCAAACTCCCAGACTTCAGTAGCTTTGGGGCAGCTGAAAACTGTATATGTATCTCCAAAGATATCATAAAAATGTGGGTAACTGAGGTTGAAAGTGTGTACACATGCACACACATACTTCACCTTATGAAAGTAATCTCTTATGAGTGTCAGATGGTTACTGGCCAAGAGAAACAGAAATGAGGAGGTATCCAGGACAGATAAAACTGAGCTGATTACAATGGAAACATTTATATGCATTTACTGAAAAATACTCAGGCCACTGAATATTTTTTCCTTTTTATTAAAGTGCGATATCTATGCAAGAAAGTGTATAAATCATGAACATACAGCTTGACAAACTTTCACAAAGTGAACATACCAGTGTAACTGGTGCCCAGATTAAGAAAGCAAACATTACCAGAGCCCAAAACCCTCCCTCTCCCCCCCCCCCCAGTCACTGTCTATCCCAAAGCAATCACTCTCTTGACTTCTAACCCATAGATTATTTCTGTTTATTTTTGAACTCTACCTAAATGGAATCATACAGTATAAACTTTTTGTGTGTGCCTGCTTTCTTTGGCTCAACATTATGTCTATGTATTTGTATGGAGCAATACTTTGTTCATTCTTATTTTATAGTATTTCATTTGTAAATAGACACCTCAACTTTTTCTATTGTTCATAGGCCCTTGGAGAGTTTTCAGTTTGAGGCTATTATGAATAGGGCTGCTAGGACGGTCTTGTACATGTCTTTTGGTAAACATATGTTTCCACTTCTGCAGGGAAGGCCATAAATGTTAAAAACAGATTTCTTACCTATTTTATACTATTTTCTGGGTAATATTTATCACATGCATTTCTGACTGTTACTAAAGCAATACAATTATATTTTTCTCTTTTTAATCTTGCCTCCTTCTGAACTTTGTTTTCCCTCTTCTTGAACTTTATTTCTTCCTAAAACAAAACTGACCTCAGACATTGGAAAAATCTAAAATCCATAGCTCCAAGCTCATCATCTGAGGATGTAAGAATGAGTGTGTTGTTTTAAATTACTTTTCATCATGGGCCATGCTGCCTTCAAAGGTCAGGCCTTCATCCCTTGTGTGTTCTGTGGGAGTACACGGTGCATGTGACCAAAAGTAGAGTCCTTTCCAACAAAATTCAGAAACATTTCTCGTCTTCTCACAAAAGTTTTTTTCCTAAGGTAAAAGAATCTACATTTGATTCTCTGAATCTAGCTCATTTTAATATGAGCCATTTTTGTATGCAAAGGACTGCTGACACCAGCAAGTTTTATAGTACTGATTACTATGGAAACATTTATCTATAAATATAAAATCCTTTAAAGCTTAGCCTTTTATCTTTATAGAAAAAGGCCTGTTTATGTCACTTCTAAGATTCCAGCTTTAATGTAGACATGAGTTATTCTAATGCCAAACAAGATAACCTCAGTGTTGGAGCCGTGCGAGCTTTAAAAAGTGGAATTTGTGCTAAAACTATTATTTTTTGATAAAATATTAATAATGAAATAAAAATATTTAAAGAAGCTCACTTAAACCTATAGCTCTGGTTTGTTAACTTCTCTTATTGAATTTAATATTATGAATATGTCTCCTATTTTTTTCTCTTCTAATGCTTTATTCCCCTTCATTGTTTGGGTGTGTGTATGTGGGTTTATGTGTTTGTGTTTGTTGTAATGACAGCCAACATGGAAGTAATTCATTCATTAACCTTTTCCATGACACATTTATGGATTTTTCTTCTTCAAAGTTCATGTACAGACATGATGATCTAATATCTTTGTGTTATTATCACTTCCTTTCTTTTTCTTCTTTTACTAAAAAATATCACTTTAAATAATTAGGAGTTTACAGGAAGAAAATGCTGCAAAATGGGGTGGGGGGAGCAATTGCCATAAAACTCAAGGCCAGGCCAGCGATTCTGTGTTTCCGGCTTCATTCTGGGGATAGGTAAGTGAATTGAGATGGAAGTAGGAGATGCTTGGCTCTCTTTCCTTCTGGGCACATCTTCACCTGACCAAGTTAATTACTATCTTCACATTTCTTTCCATACAAATGTGAAAATCCAGGAATTACAAAGTCTTGCCGATAAAAAGCATGTCTCCCTCTACCTCCACACAAATATCTAAATTTGCCATCTTTATTTCTCAGATATCTTCATGCCTCAAATCTGCCTCTAACCCAACAATGTCAAGTCATGCCCAAATCAGAGCAGTCCAATTAGTTAAAGCCTTCTTTTTTTTTTTTTTTTTTTTTTTTTTTTTTAAAGATTTTATTTATTTATTTGACAGAGAGAAATCACATGCAGGCAGAGAGGCAGGCAGAGAGAGAGAGGGAAGCAGGCTCCCCGCTGAGCAGAGAGCCCGATGCGGGACTCGATCCCAGGACCCCGAGATCATGACCTGAGCCGAAGGCAGCGGCTTAACCCACTGAGCCACCCAGGCGCCCCTAGTTAAAGCCTTCTGAGACACTTCAAAATCTCCATTCTCTAACTGAAACCCTAATTCTTAAAAAGTTATAATACAACAAAATATATAATTGTCGGGCTTTCAAGCAGTGATTTATCAGTGCAGTTGTGCAGAACCCTAGAAATGATAGAAATAAAGAGGAGACGGGGAGAGAGACACCGAGGTACAGGAGAAAGCCGTGTTCTGCAATCTTGCACGCCTACCAGCTGTCACTGAGGAGTTAGAGTGCTACATGACAGACCCCAGAGGAGCTGCTTCTCATCATGGCTCCCAGGATGGGAATGAGATGCCAAAAAAGTGTGGCCTTCACAACAGACCCAATTAACTTTTTAATTGCCAGACTCTACTTATTTATCTTGGCAGGATACATTATAGGTTTAAAAAAATTTCTTTGAGACACCATCAGTTTAGGCATTTTAGATGTTGTCAGACCAACTTCATTGCTAGATAAATCTTCAGTCTGAAGGAAGTAGGAGCCCATTGACAGAATCTAGGGGGAAATTATGGCAACATGGAATTGTAGAATCACAAGACTGGAAGAGGGCCAGAGACTTATCTATTCTGACCACCCCTGTCTTAGCTGTAATGTTTTAGACACAAAGGGAAAGAACACATTTAATAGACACTAAACAATGAAGGCCACAGAGTCAAATCTCTTTTCATCATCTGCCTTTGATCTCTCCTATTTCCTAGTTTTGAGCACTAGGACAGGGATTCCACCATGCAATATTTGTCTCGTGCTGCAGATAACGACACATATGGGCTCTGTGTTGCTATGAAGTGGCCCAGAAGGGGCTGACTCTGAAAGAATTGTGACCTAAAGAATGCTCGTTGGCATCCTCCTACCTTCCCTGTACCTCCGTGACCTTTCCCCTGATACCCCCCCCTTCCCTACTGCACACCAAGATTTGCATTGCCTCAGGCTTAATCCAGTCCTGAGATCTCCACATATTACATAGAAATAATAATTTTATGTACTTCTCATGGTTGAGATTACATGAAATAATGGCTATGGTGTTTTTAGTCCCACATCCAGTATCTATTAAGGCCTCAACAAAGGATAGTTTTTATTATTTTTGCTAACTGCTAAGGAGGTAACCCCTATAAGGGTATGTAGAATGCACCCTATGACTTGAGGACAGGAAAAGCCAGTAATGGATGGGATGAGAACTTGTCAGCAATGAGCTGTCTACTCAACAGTTACTCATGTGGCATCTACTGGGTACCAAGCCCTCTGCTTCAGAGCTGGGAATAGAAGATTAAAAAACATTCACTTTTCTTCACTTCCTGGAGCAAACGGCCCAATGAAAGAAACCGGCCATGAGTGATAACCACCCAAGTATTTGTATAATTACAGGTGTAATAAGGGCAACAAAAGAAAAAAAAGGGGGACATGAGTATACATCATATGGTATACATCACTGTTTTCAAAAGTGAAGATCAGAGAAGCCTTTCTGACAAGACGTAGGCAGTTGACTTAGGCAAAGAAGGGCGGGGGGGGGGCGGTTTGAGCAGATGCTCCCTGGCAGCAGAGGTGGTAGTTCCCCTTGGGAGACTGGCCTTGGGTAAAGTGGAAGAAATTATGCAGGGAAGAAATTGGCCTGTGTAGAGTGACCGACCGGCTTTCCTCCCCTACCCAGCCCTCACTCTCTATCCTTCCATGGCCAGGAGCTCCAGTTTCATGCTACAGGGACTCTCAGGTTGAATTGCAGAGGACCGGGACACTTTTCCTCCTCACACAGCAGACAACTGGTCTCCCTTTCATCCCTCACTTGAAGAGACACAGGATGTGGTCTCCTGGTATGGGCCCACCCCAATGCCTCCTTGGCTTCTGAGATCAAGATTTGACCTGAAAACACCTCTCATACCCAAACCATGAGAAACTGCAAGGTTTGCTAAACCTGATAGGAACTTGACTTTCTTGTTATTTTTTAACTGAACTGGGAACTGAAATTAAACCATTTCAAACAAAACCTAGGGAACTTGTTGGAGCCATACCTAAGCTCATGTGGTTTTAAAAAAAAAAAACAAAACAAAACTAATAAACCAGAACTAAATCAGAACAATGAAATATTTTATAACCTGAACCTAAATAATTATTTCATTTAGTTTGAGCACCCATCCTGAAGAAATATCAATTGCGGGGCAATTGAAAGATTTTCATGGTTGGATTCACGGCAATCAGAATCATGCTACTAGTTGTTTGAGAAGTTTGGGAATTAACTTTCATTTTTCTGAAGAAGTTTTTGGCAAGGAATATGTATATTTTGTTGTCAGTCTAGGAATTCTACGGTTCCCTCTGTAATTTTCAAGAGCCTCTACTTCCTCTAAGAACGCAAACATCAAGAATTAGGCAAAAGTTGAAAAATAAAAATTCAAGTTTTCGTTCCTTCTCAGTGCACCTTCTTGCTTTCCATAAGAATTGTGTTTTGTTTTAGATCTGGCAAAGGAAAAGGGATTTGCGAGTATTTTATTTTTAGTCAAAAGATTCTTTTATGTGAGGAGACATGGAAAAACCAGATATGTGGCAGCATAGTGATATGCAGAAAAATTTTGACTGAAAACATGAAGTCCATTTGAGAAAGCAGTGACTGACAATGACCACCCTCTGGGTCTAGACACTACAGTGAGTAACATCTTCTCCCTTCAGTGCCCTAAGAGCTGGTTTCACAGGGTCAGTGATTTCCACTTAATGTTTCTTCGTTTGTGAGGCATTTCATAACTTGCCTTCAGGTTTTACACGCTGAGTCCTGAGTAAAAGCATGCAATTTCCCCCTCATTTAAGCTTCAGTTGACTGAGCCATAGAGCTTAATGATGACCTCTCAATTAGTAATGCTAACAAAGAAATTTCAAGTTGAGTTACTCTGCATTTCTAGTGATCTAAACTAGTTTTTGACTTTGGAGCTATGTGGCATTCTGTGTGGGATCTTTCACAGATGAATTTAGATTCAACTGCAAGTAACGAAACCAGTTACACAAACACAATTCTGCCAGACCCCCTCCCCAGAAAAGTCCCTTATGTTGAAAGGAAAAATCATATTTTTGAGTCCATTAAGTTCTAGAATTTTAAAATATTTTACCATTTAATCCTCATAATAATGCTGTGACATGAATTTTGTTTTCCCAGTTTTTCAGATATGGAAACCGAACTTGCTTTAGGTGCAGTAACTCTTTGCATATCACACAGCTCATGCGGGGGGGAGAGCCAAGATTTGGCATGTTTTTCTGATCCCACAGTTTATTTTTTATGATGCCATATACTCAAATGACAGCATAAATAGCACGGAATGCCTTTTATCGAAAGTTTGCCACCATTGTGACTGGGGCCTCCATCTAGAATGTGGTGTCGCCACAGCACCTTGTGTCCGTTTGGTTTGGAGGGCCTGTAAGCTTGGACTTAGATTTGCTCTGTCATTATCTTCTGTGCTAGAGAGGACTAGACTGCTAAGGCTTATTCCAAAAAAGTGTCCTCCTTACTCCCTCCCTCTAGTTTGAACTCTTAAACTTGTGGCAGTGACACAGGGGTGGCTACCTAGATGGAGACATCTGTGTCCTGGGGCAGGGAACTCTGAGGCTTCTCCCGCTTTGTTCCCAGGCATCTCTGAACTATGCCATCTGCTTATTGTTAAACCTGATGAGCCATCACTTTCTGGTTCTTTTTTTTTTCTCCATCTCTGAAATGGGGCCCATATTTCGTAGGTCTTATTGCATCTCGGTGATGTGGTGAGCTTTAGGTAGTCAGTCTCTGAAGTCTTTGAACATCTTGGATGGGAACAAAGTGCTAAATAAATCTAACATTTTATTTTAAAAGTTCTCTGGGAAGTTAATTAAATGCATAACTCTAACATAATAATCTCATGGCAGTCTTTGTTCACTTACATTAATGAATTGAAAATTTTTATAGATGATTTTTTAAAAAGACTTTATTTATTTATTTGCAAGAGAGAGAGAGACAGAGAGCCCAAGAGAGAGCATGAGCAGGTGGAAGGGCAGAGGGAGAGGGAGAAGCAGGCTCCCTGCTCAGCAGGAACTCAATCCCAGGACCCCAGGATCATGACCTAAGTCGAAGGCAGACACTTAACGGACTGAGCCACCCAGGCACCCCAAAATAGATGATTAACATCAATTTCACAAACTCAAAACTAGAAGAACTTCATTATTTTCATTTCTAACCTTTGTTATTAATGTTTGTAAGTCCAAAGTTATAGTGACTGCAATGCAAAGTTCCCAGCCTTAGTCATGTTTGTTTAAATCTTCCTTCAGAGACTTTAAAGTTACTACCTGTTTGAGATGAGTAAACTGGGAAGACCATTTTTGCTCCTGCTAGTATGAAGGTGGGGACATTTACATTAAACTATCTTTTTTTTTTTTTAAAGATTTTATTTATTTATTTGACAGAGAACACAAGTAGGCAGAGAGGCAGGCAGAGAGAGAGGAGGAAGCAGGCTCCCTGCTGAGCAGAGAGCCCGATGCGGGACTCGATCCCAGGACCCTGAGATCATGACCTGAGCCGAAGGCAGCGGCTCAACCCACTGAGCCACCCAGGCGCCCACATTAAACTATCTTGAAGGATTTTCTGCATACATTGATATGAATTGTTATTTTGTTAAAATGTCTTAATTTTTTTTAAAGATTTTTTTTTTTTTATGTTTTTAAAGTAATCTCCACACTCAGCGTGGGGCTTGAACTCACAAACCCAAAATTAAGAGTCACATTCTCTACCAACTAAGCCCCCACGTGCCGCTCTCTTTAAGTATTTTAGATGTAGCTTTTGAACTATAACTCTGAGGCAACCAAGAGAATGGGCTACCCCACCACCACTGCTCACAAACATGCAAACATATTAATTGCACTGGAACATGGAGGAGGCAAGGTCTCATTAACTCAGTAAAATGTATGTAATGTAAGTAATAGCATTGCCTTTCATTTGGGGTTGCCAGGTACTTTTCCAACATCACATCCCCATTAAGAACAAGCCAGTTGAGAAAGTACAAAGAGTTGTTTTTAAATATAGTCCTGAACTCCAACTTACACACCCTGTCCCATGCCAGTCAATGAACTTCTGAAGTTCAGAGATACGTGGTAATGAGACAGGAAAATAAAAAAAAAAAAGATAGTGACTTACACGTGTCACATACTCAATAAAAGTTTTTTAAATTAAACTGAATTAAACAGTGACCAAACTAATCCAGATTAAGACATTCCATCCTTTAGCAGTTTCATTTTTTGTTATTGTTGATTTTGGACTCACTTCAGAGAAAAAGAACAAAGTATCCTTTTAGGAACTTGTTTTTTAAAGTCTATTTTTTTTTTAATCAAATGTGGAGGCTGGAAGGGTTTGAAATTATGCTCCTATTGCCTTCTGCTCAACAAATGACAAATCACCTGATGAGAAATTGATCAAAACCACACACAGACACACAAAAAAACCCACACACAAAACCAAACCCCCCTCTTTATCGTGCTTCCTCTCTTCCTCTTTTTACATCTTTCTCCTCCACTGCAACATATCACTTCTAGTCTTTATGGAAAAAACTTCTTTCTTTTGAAATAATAGTTTTGGCTCCTATCTTAGGTAGGAGAAACATAAAAGACTTTATATTTTCCAGTGAAGTTATCTTCAAGAGATGAAAATTTAGTGGCCAACTTTGCTGGAATTGGTGGTGGTACACGGTCGGTAGTAAGTCCTTGAGCCTCAGTTTCCTCATCTGTAAAATAAAGGACTTAGAATAAAGTCTGTTCATGCCCTAACATTCAGTGAGGCTAGCTCAAGATTGTGAAACCCCAAAAGGCTGAAGTTCAAAGGCCTCCCCAGGGAAAAATACGCAGAGGAAATGCCACTTGGTATCCACAGATGCTGCACTCCTAGAAGGGAATTGTTGGGGTATTGTTTATTATTGGAACGAAGACTGTGAGATTTGAGAAATCTCGGAGAGATCTTAGGTCATATCTACATAGTCATGTATTTTAAATAGCAGAATAGGATTTTTCGTTGTTATTGTTAATATGTGTGTTTGTAGTGCCATTGGTCTACTGTGTAACAGCAAATCTACTATTTGGCTGACAGGTTCATTTTTCAATTGATTAGATGACATTGTGTGGACATAACCTTAGAACCTACCTAATTAAGATTTGCTTTATACAAAAAACTGAACTTTTAGTTTATCCTTCTCTCTTTATCACCTAAGAATCTTGGACTGTAGAAATGTACCCTGGAGATTTAGTCCACTCCCATCATTTCCTCCTAGTTGAAAAACCTGTCAAGAAAGAGAAATGGGACTTAGATTTTCTTTTGTACCACTTTTATACTTGATTTGTCCTTTTTTGTTGTTTTTTTTTTAAGATTTTATTTATTTGACAGAGAGAGAGATCACAAGTAGGCAGAGAGGCAGGCAGAGAGAGAGGGGGAAGCACGATCCCTGCGGAGCAGAGAGCCCCATGCGGGGCTTGATCCCAGGATCCTGAGATCATGACCTGAGCCGAAGGCAGAGGCTTAACCCACTGAGCCACCCAGGTGCCCTGATTTGGCTTAATTAAAAGAAAGAAAGAAAGAAAGAAAGAAAGAAAGAAAGAAAAGAGATTTATTGCTTCATTTCAGAGAGAGTGAGCAAGTGGGAGGGGGAGGGGCAGAGGGAGAGGGAGAATCTTGAAGCAGAGTACGGAGCCTAGCTCAGAGCGAGATCCCAGGACCCTGAGATTGTGGCCTGAGCTGAAGTGAAGAGTCGGCTCCTTAACGGACTGAGCCACCCAGGTGCCCCTACTTTTATACTTGATTTTGCAGGCGACTCTGGCAACATGTCTTAAGTTTTTCTGACTATAATAGTGGGAGATTTTTTATATTCACAGAACTGTCAGATTGAAAACAAACATTCTTGTTTTAGAAAAATTAAATTCTTCATGGTAAGACGTTTCAGTTGAAGCTTTCTGATCATATATTCTAAAAGTTAACTTTATCTATATATCATCTATCTATTATTTATCATCTATTGCATTGTGGAAATGAAATATCACTTGTTTTTTTAAGATGTCTACTAGTAGGCACCCAACACACGTAGTTCCTTCTTTCCTGCAGCCCACTCATGCCCTATCATCTACAAATGAGTGTATTCTGTCCCTGCCTTCAGCTGAAACCATAAAGAGACCTCTCTGGTTCTAAGCATCATCATAAAGACAGCAGCTAGTGTTTAGAAAATACTTCCGTGGTGGTAGGCAGAGAAATGTATTGTGAATTGATCTTATTTCTCAGATAACTTAGGGCTTCATTTTGCCTTGTTGGCATGTGCAGTGATTGTGGCTTGCACAAAATTTAGCCTGCATTTCTTGATTCATGTGAAATATGTAACGGTTAGTTGAAGAGTTGGAGTATAAATAGAAAACTGTTTTATTTTGCCAAACTCTGCTTTTCACTGTACTATAGCAATTTCCCCCTTCCAATTCCTAATAGCAGCCTGGACATATCATATAATTTACTGATCAATTATAGGTGTTAAAATTAGTCCAGACCCATTTAAGATTTCAACCTCATAACCAATTCAAAGTTCCTTCTCTCCTCATTGCAGCCTAGATTCTGAAGGAAGGAGTTTTAAGTAGAGAGGAATGCATGGTGTGGTCTTGGATAGCTCCCTCCTCCCTCTTCCAAGTTAGTTCTTGAGATTTGCATGCAGTAAATGAAAGAAAGAAGAAATCATTTCACCGCAGTGCTCTCTCCGTGAGGTTTACTGTCCATACCCTCCCTTTCTCTTCAGTCATTTTCCTGTATCGACTGTGGGAGGAGGGGTTGTGCTGTTGATTGTTGGTGAGAAGGCCAGATCTGTCGCTCCCAATACACCTGACTCCACTTGTTGGGAGCCGAATAGCAGGTGTCTCTGGACCGAAGGGTATTTTATGATCTTACCCTGAGCTTTGAACCTTAACTACAATTCTGTACAAGAAAACAGTCCTTCCCACTCAACATCCTACTAGAAGAGCAAAGTAATTCCTGAGACAAATCTATGTTTATGTGTACCCTGTGTGTGTCTATGTGTGTGTTTGCAGTGGATCATCTGTAGGATAAAAGGATATGATTGAAATGCTTGATGAGAATCTGTTACGGAGGATTTTATTACATATGAGGGAAAGTACAAGGTCTGCGCATTCATTGGGTTTCCTTAGCAGAGCATTTCCTGTAGTACTTAGCTTTTGATTCTCAATCTACCCCCCTCCACACACACACAAACACACACAAACATTACACACTCACTCCAAACTGTTCCTTCCCTGGTTTTTCCCATTCAGAAAATAATTCCACCGTGCATGATGAATGACCATAGCCACAGGTTTTTAGAGATGCAGCAGTAACATCAAGTTCACTGAACTTAAAGAGCATTCAGGGGCCATATTTGATGCCCACCCCATTGGCTACTTAGATGTGGTTGTTTTACCATAATGGATAAGAGAGGCATATATATGTATATTGAGCTATGTACATATATATATTTTTGGGGGGGGTTTTTTTTAAAGATTTTATTTATTTATGATGGAGAGAGAGATCACAAGCAGGCAGAGGGGCAGGCAGAGAGAGAGGGAGAAGCAGGCTCCCCGCTGAGCAGAGAGCCCGATGCGGGGCTCAATCCCAGGACCCCGAGATCATGGCCTGAGTCGAAGGCAGAGGCTCAACCCACTGAGCCACCCAGGCGCCCCTGTATATATATATTTTTTCACCATTTGATATATCACCATTTGTCTTTGAACAAATATTCACATTTTATATTAAAAATAGAGACACTGAAAATCAAGAGAAGAGCCATTTTTAATTCTGGTGTAGTTAACATATAGTGTTATATTAGTTTCAGGTGTGCAATATAGTGATTCAACAGTTCCCTGTATTCCTCAGTGCTCATCAAGATAAGTGTACTTTTTTTTTTTTAAAGATTTTATTTACTTATTTGACACAGAGAGAGAGATCCCAAGTAGGCAGAGAGGCAGGCAGAGAGAAAGGGGGAAGCAGGCTCCCCGCTGAGCAGAGAGCCCGATTCGGGGCTCGATCCCAGGACCCTGAGATCATGACCTGAGCCGAAGGCAGAGGCTTTAACCCACTGAGCCACCCAGGTGCCCCAAAGTAAGTGTACTTTTAATCCCCTTCACTATTTCACCCATCCTCCCACCCCCTCCCCTCTGGTAACCATCTATTTGTTCTCACTTTATTTTCCATTTTCAGTTACTGATATGGCAGGCATCAAATCCAGAAGGTTAAAGGATCCCAGGTGACAAAAATATTACAAGTAGGCTCAAGGAAACCATTGTTTAAAGAAATTTTGTGTTGTTTTGTTGTAGTAGAACAAACATTAAAAGAAAGTGTATATTTAAGAGATAGTTTGAACATAGAACTTGGGCTAATATATCCCATATTGAATTCAATTTGAATCAGCAGATATTTATTAATCTTATTATGGGCAAAGTTCTAATGCTTTACTCTCTGGGAAAAATGAGTTACTAGGCTTAAAGATGGTTTACAGACTGCCTTTTTTGATTATCTGAAAGAAATATATTTTTGTTATAACTCAGTTATGGAAAGGGAAAAGATTTATATGAGACATCTGTAAACCTGTTTCTTCTACAAAATTTTTCAAAATCTCTAAGCAGTAGTATTTTATTTCTATTCTACTGAAAAAAAGTTAAGTGACTCAATTAGCAATCGTACTATCTTAACTTGTCAGAGTAACTTCTTAAGATTGATCTTTCAAATAAAAACAAATGTTTATTGAAACTTTTCTTAAAATTGGAGCCCTAGATTGTGTCAGTAGTTTAACAGTCAGAAGTAATAAAAAAAAAAAATATTTGGACTTTCCAAATTTACTACATAACTCATCTTTAAAACCTGGTCAAGAGTATAGTTGAGAATTCAGTCTCACTGAATCTTCCAGCCACTCTAGGCCTTTGGTTTCTGCATAGGGATGTAGAAGCAGTGTGCGTCTAGTGACTATCCACTATCATTTTTGTTGTGCTTTTTCTGGCGTTTTCCTCTAAGTATGTCTTACAGTCATCCTGTATTCTGGCTGCTAAAACCAGGTGTGATAATGAAGGCTAAATATTACCCTATTATTACTCTTTCTTTTCCTTTTGTTTTGCCTCCCTTTACTTATCCCTCTATAAACACATCAAATTATCATTATTTCTGGGTAATGATTCTAATTAGATGGAGAGAAGGAATTGTTTTGATTACCTTGAAGTATGAATGACCACTGGAGCACTTTTGTTTACAAGTCAATCTTTTAAACCTAAAATGAGGAAGCTCAAACGGTGAGTTCTCAAGCAACAGAACAAGATAAGTTTTAAATCTAATTCGAAGAGGAAAACTGTATTTCATTAGCATTTTTTCCCTTGCCATTTTACTTACCTTAATGAAATGTTTCTTTCTATCTTAAAAGTTTTTCTAGACATCAATAGAAAACACACATTAAGTACAATCTATTCAAATTCTTTATATCTTTTTTTTTAAAAAGATTTTATTTATTTATTTGACAGACAGAGATCACAAGTAGGCAGAGAGGCAGGCAGAGAGAGAGGAAGGGAAGCAGGCTCCCTGCTGAACAGAGAGCCCGACGTGGGGCTCGATCCCAGGACCCTGGGACCATGACCTGAGCCAAAGGCAGAGGTATCAACCCACTGAGCCACCCAGGCGCCCCAAATTCTTACATCTTTACATAGAGTTTTAAATGTGTCTGGTGTGAAGAACTGTGGGAACTTTGAGTTTACCTTTTTTTTTTTTTAAGATTTTATTTGTTTATTTGACATAAAGAGAGAATGCAAGCAGGCAGAGGGTCAGACAGTGGGGAGAGAGAAGCAGGCTCATCACTGAGCAGGGAGCCCGACATAGGACTCAATCCCAGGACCCTGGATCATGACCTGAGCTGAAGGTGGATGCTTAACCGACTAAGCCATCCAAGTGCCCCACATCTGAGTTTACCTTACTTGCAAGCTAACAAATTAGCCTGTCACAGTTTCATAGATGCTGGTAGAAGACTCTTGGGTTAGAGACGAAGGACAGTTACTCTTCACAGCAACAACAGAAGCCAGACCATCAGCATTTTTGCTTTAGCTTCCTGAACCTCACTTCCCACAGACTGATGCCAAGAGGGCCAGATGACACCTTCAGCTCAGTGGGTTGTAGCCCACACATAGAAAACTTGGATCTTTAAAAATGGGCAGTAAATATTTATGTTCTTTGTTCTGGAGGGAGACATTAACTTTCATCTACAGAGCTCATGGCTCTAGTAAACACATTTCTTTTTTTTTTTTTTTTTTGCTGTACCAAAATCCCTATTTCAAGTGGCAAGGCCACTTACATCATTACTGGTACCTTCTATTTCAAATATAGGCACCCCTTGACTCTGCAGTCACAGACATATTGGTCTTCAGCTGGAGCTGCAGGGTTTACATTCCCTAGGTGTCTCGGGCTTGACCTGCCCACCATCAGCCTTCTGTGAGGATTTGCCTTACTTTGGGGAAATGGCTGGCTTTTCCTAAGAAAACATCTTTAATTCTTGCTCAAATTCACTCTAAGGGCTAGGGGAATTTTTCGAAGCAACAATATTGACCACGAGAATTTATGTAGATTTCTTGGGTCAGTTTCACCCTCTCTAGGTCATCTTCAACAGCAATGTAAAGTCACCCAGGGCAAAAAGAACCCAATTCTCCTGGGCATCTGTCTCAGGGGAAATCTCCCTGAAAAGGCCAGAGATCGATTTTATCAGTCAGAACATATCACTAAAAGCTCTGAGACATTTACTGTCATTTCCAAATGGTTTTAATGTCATGATAGGAGAGTATGGGCTTTCTGATGGCCAACTGTTGCCATTCTTCCTTGACAGATTTTAGGGAACCTGCCCTCGTAGATCCTAAGCATAGTAGGCCAGGTTTTGATGATGTGCCTGGTTTCTACCCATATGATCAAAACTTTTCCCTCCTTTCATGCTCAGTGTAGGTGTTACATCTATACAATGTTTGTCTGAAAGAGGGCACCCTGGGATGAGTCTTATTGCTGTTTTATTACAGTATGGAAGATCTGAGGCTGACCACTCATAAGAAAAGAAGTTCTCTCCCACCCCCCAACTAGAAGAGCATTAACAGTAAGCTGGGCAACATTTGGGCAGGTCTTTTTGAACTACTTCCTGTATGTAGTCTTCCACCACTTTCTAAATGCCTCTTCATTTACAGGCAGTAAAGAGAAGGAACATTTATTGCCCCATATACCATACAATTTGGCAGCATATTCACTACTGAGCATATGACCATATGTACTCCTTTGGGTCCCTTTGCTTGGCCTGTGACACCTCCACCCTCCCTCTTCTGTGAAGCCACCTCTCATTCAGCCTCCCACCCTCATCTCTGAAACTGCCAAGCATTGTGAAGGGCCTGGGATTTTACCCCACTTGCAAGTGAACTGATTAGCCTACCACTGTATCATAGATGCTGGTAGAAACACAAGACAGACCTCTCGGTCAGAGACAGAGAATGATTTGTTATTTATCTTAATAGAAGTAGTCAGAGTGTTGGATTTTTTTTTTTTTTCCTTTTTTTGGTGCCAGTTCCTCTAGGTCTGATATGCACAGGTTGGTGTGAAGAAGGTCAAGACGATACTTATATACACAGTAGGTTGTGTCACAGGAGAGGAATTCTGGGCTTAGGGAACCAAAATGTTTTATAATAGTAAGCAAACTTGCTGTTTGCTCTGAAGAGAAATACTGTTTCTTTCTTTCTTTCTTTCTTTCTTTTTTTTTTTTTTGAAGATTTATTTATTTATTTATTTGAGAGAGAGAGAGTGTGTGTGTGTGTGTGTGTGCATGCATGCACACTTGGGGAAGGGCAGAAGGAGAGAGAATCTCAAGCAGACTCCCTGCCAAGTGGGGAACCTCATATGGGGCTCAGTCTCACCCTGAGATCAAGACCTGAGCCGAAATCAAGAGTTAGATGCTTAACTGACTGCACCATCCAGATGCCCAGAGAAACTGTTTCTATATTCAAAGCCTATTAGGGGTGCAAACTTACTTGAAAAGATAGTCTGGAACAAAAGTCAGTCAGTGCTTCCAGGATATGCAGATGGTAGAGTATTGTTTCCCCGTACGTGGAAGGAAGGGGAAATGGTACAACCATGTTTCATGGTTGTAAAGACCCACCTGAAAACAGTAGCACAAGAAAACGAGCCTTAGAAACATTAATAATTGTGTTTTCACCTCCTTTTTGATAGTTGGAAAGTATATTTTGATAATATATTTAGTAGTTTATCAATTATTTATGTTACAGTTACAGGTTTATGAAAGAAATGCACTGAGATTTCTGACAGTTTTCACACGAAACATTCTCACGAACTGTCAGTCTTTCTAATGAGGGAGATAAGATCATAACTTTTTAGTGAATGAGTCTGGACTCAACCCATTTTAGTGTATTGCTTAGATTGTAAAGAACCATTGAACTTCACAACGAAAGTGCCATCAATAGATGTGCGCTGAGGTATTGAATTGGGTCTGTAGGGCAGTGATGGCACTCTGAGTCTTTTATTTCCCTCTTAACGAACACGATAGATTACAATTTTATTTGTCAATTATAAGGTCAATTATACCTTAATAAAACTGAAAAAAAAAAGAAACATGATAGAACTTTGCCTTACTAATAAAAAGGAGCAACACTTTTTTCCTCACCCTGAGTCCTCAAACATGTATATGTTTCCATTCAGAAGGGGGTTCCCAATGGCTGGATAGATTGTATAAGATTTGGATAATGGCTAAGTGTACAGCCGTCATTTGTTTGATGGGTAGGTTGATTTCATGCACACCCTAGCCATGTTGATTATAGGAAATTTTCCATTGCTGGGGTAAATTGAATCCTACAGTACTAATTGACTTTGGGACTTTCAAGTTTGGACATTTGTAGTTACAGTGTAAACTTGGGCAAGTTATGTGAGCTCTGAGACTGTTTTTTTTCTTTTTCTTTCTCTATAAAAACAGAGGGTAGAAAACTCAATCTGAGCAAACTTATGATGTCCCTTGGGATAAAATTTTAAAAAAGTATTTTTTTTTAAAATCGGTGTATAGTACATAGTATACAATTTGTTTTCAATTACAGGTCTGTCCCCTTCTTTCTTTCTTTTTTTTTTTTTTTTAAAGATTTTATTTATTTGACAGACAGAGGTCACAAGTAGGCAGAGAGGCAGGCAGAGAGAGAGGAGGAAGCAGGCTCCCCACCGAGCAGAGAGCCTGATGCAGGGCTCGATCCCAGGACCCCGGGATTGTGACCTGAGCCGAAGGCAGAAGCTTTAACCCACCCAGACGCCCCTGTCCCCTTCTTTCTGATGGGGTTTGACTACATATGGATAGAGGGTCCTCATTCTTCACTGTCATGTTATTCATTGGTTCACAGATTTCTCATTGATCTAGGAACAGAAATTAATTCTCCCAGAAGGGCCTTGCTTTCTACTGGAGAACGTTTCTCTACTCACTTACTTGCTATTCTGTTATCATGACCCCCAGGATCGTAACCATGTTGAATAATGAAGACTCACTATGTAGACACCAGACAAGTCCTGGGATCGATTCCATGTGAGAGCTCCTAACAGAGGGGAGTGTGTCAAAAAGCTAAAGAACAGATTTGAAAAGCCTAAAATCCTTAGAATCTCAGCTTCAGATCCTGGCAAGATTGAATTAGCTTTTTTTCCTCTGGAGTAGTTAAACTTAGTTTCATGTGTTTTGTCTGAGTACTGCGTGTGGGAGTGGGAATCTATATCATTCAGATGGAAGCTTTCATCTGTTTCAAGCCTGTATGTATATTAAAACAGCCATGAAATTTTATATGTGCTCAAAGCCTAAAAATATCAGCGCAGACCTTAAGAGAATCAGACAGTGGGCTGAAGAAAGATTTAATATTCAGTACTTCTCCTTTCTATTTCTTTTTGCATCATTTTTATAAAAAGTTAGGTTGATGGGAGCTCTAAAAACGTACTTTGAAAACTGGCAATTGTTCACTTAATGCATTGCATTAAGATGACAATTACAAACACTTTAAAATAAAACAAAATCAGAACCTTTTCCTCAATAGCAGGGTTTTAGGGCCCAATTTGTCCAAATGAAAGCCTTAAATCTTTTTATTTAGCTTCTTGAAAAAAAATAAATAAATATAACCAAAACCTGTTCCAGTAGTGTTGTCAACATAATCTTGAGTTTCTTTAGTCTAAACACACATAAAGCAGGAGTAGGGAGTAGGGATGTTTCAGAGGGACAAACGTTCTCCAGTAGAAAGCAAGGCCCTTCCGGGAGAATTAATTTCTGTTCTGTGGATGAGAGTCTATCCTGAAAATGGGTATATTGGAGTCTTACCATTGAGGTCATGTTCTAGTTCCCCAGGCTTCTGTATCACTGGTACTTTTTAAGTAATTTATCAGGTTCAGGCTGCCTTTTTTTTTTTTTTCTTCCTATAGAGCATTGCTTTATTAAGTACAGCTGAATGCATGTTTTTGTCAGAACAGGATTCCAGTATGCTGGAGAGCCACTTTTTCCATCCAAGACATCCTAAAGCCATCTCCACATGAATCTTATGCTCCCAGACCAGTTGCCTCATGCATAAGGAACTATAGATATGTCACTGAACACATCTCCTCCTTTGCTCCATGATCTTGGGAAAAACATGCCTTTACTGCACTCAACCCCATAACCCCCATTTCTTTCCCTTCTATCTACTCCTCCCCATGAAAGTAAGAGCTAGAGCATATAATACCTATTTTTGGTAAATGTCATGGTTTTTCACATCACTAAGCATGAAAATTTTTCTCTAAATATTTGAATTACTTCATTTATAGTCAAGGACACTTTCTCAAAATGAACCTTTTAAAGCCAACCAATTTGAATATACATCTGGGTTTGAGCCCAAGAGAGGCAGAAACACTATAGCTAATCAGACTAATTTGTATTACTATTCTTATCTGGTGGTCTCACTTTGAGGAAACCACAAGGATATCATTTTGGGAAGTCACAGCTTTATGGGAGGGGTCATGTTAGAGGTGTTGGATCTTTTGGTGGTCAATAATTGTATAAAACACAACATAAAGCTGTGATTAAAGATATTTAGTGCACTCTTCTTTTTTGACACATTTGCTTTTTCAGAGCAGGAATTTTAAATTATGACAATTTGGAAAGAATCAGTTTGGAAAGAATCCCCCTGCCCCCCCAAATTAAAAAAAAACACATTAAATTTATGGATTAGGAAAAACTGGGGCCGAGGTGTTGTCTATGAAATTTTTGAGTTTTGTTGTGTTGAGCAAATTAGATACCAATATGGTCTCGATTCCTTCTCTATAAAATAAGGAACTGGGTTAAATCAGAGTTCTCAAAATGTGTACTTTATTTATTTATTTTTTTTAAATTTGACACAGAGAGATCACAAGTAGACAGGCAGCCAGAGAGAGAGAGGGAAGCAGGCTCCCCACTGAGCACAGGGCCTGATGCGGGCTCAATCACAGGACCCCGAGACCATGATCCGAGCTGAAGGCAGAGGCTCAACCCGCTGAGCTACCCAGGCACCCCTCAAAATGTGTACTTTTAGACTTGTGCAATTATCTGCAGAAGTAAAATTATAAAATAAATTGAAAAATGCTGCATACTGTATCCTCCAAATTTTTTTAAAAATTTTATTTATTTATTTGACAGAGACAGAGATCGCAAGTAGGCAGAGAGGCAGGCAGAGAGAGAGAGGAGTAAGCAGGCTCCCCACTGAGCAGAGAGCTTGATGCGGGGTTTGATCCCAGGACCCTGAGATCATGACCTGAGCTGAAAGCAGAGGCTTTAACCCACTGAGCCACCCAGGCACCCCTGTATCCTCCAAATTTATACTAGCACATTAAAGGGTGTGAAAGGTTCTTTGGTTAAAGACCCCAGCTGAGTTTTGGTTCAGTATTTTCCAAAAAATTTTTTCTAGTGGCACATCATAGTATCTTTTGGGAATAGAATATAACAAATATCTTCTGGAAACTCTGGATTCAATAATCTCTAAAACCCTTTCCAGCTAGCATTCAATTATACTACTCTGCTTTTGTTATTTTTTGTATTTTGCCAGTAAGAGGTTTTTTCTTTGTTGGCTTTTGGTAATACTCAGATAAAGAATAACAAGAGATGAAATAATTTGGTTGCCTAAGGATTCATTAGAATGAGTCATTGGTCCCTCTACTTCATTTAAGGTACTTTCCAGTATTCAAGTTTATGATTCTAAGACTCTAATTTGAGACCAGGGACAATTCTTCCCTATAAGAATAATTAATTTTACTTTTTACCTTCTCAATAGTCTTATGTTCCTACAACCATTAGCCTGCACAAATGTTTATTTTTCCCCCAAATTATTATACCAAGACAGTGATAGATTTATCTATGAGCAGTGGAGACATTTTGTAGTCTCATGACTAGTACTTTCAATGTTTCAGAAAAATTATGTTTCTCTTTACATAATATCTTTAAATTTTAAGCTACATATTGGTACAAGTTCACACAGGGATTATAATTTTCCTAGGACACTACATCAGAGTCTGTGTGTGGTTGGTTTTATTATTTATTGTTTGAATGTATTTTTGTCTAAACAACCTATATCTTCTGTTCAGACAAATGAAAAGGAAAGAGTGCATGTATACATCTGTAAGAAGATGTTCAAGGTCGTTTATAAAGAAGATTATTTTTGTTTTAAAACATATCTTCATCTCATACAGTTTATTTCTTTTATCAGAGTAGTTCAAGATGCATTGCATTTTGGTATCAAAGGCTTCCAGTAGTTCTAGCATCAAAAATTAAGCACATGTTTTATTTACTGTTAAAAAAAAATTGCTGGAAATCTTTCTAATTACTCCTCTTAACTGGTCACTGTTTCTCTAGTTATACATCAAGGATGGTAAAATACTCCCAGTACCCACAAGGTGGCATGGCTTTCTTGTGCAATTCAGTTTCATTTGTTTTATTACTGCTTTAGCTGCTGCTATATTTTTGATTCTACTCTTTTATTAAAGTTTTGAATTGCACTTTTTGGTTTTATTTTTCCTCACTTGCAGCCAGTGTACAGGGCTTGAATTTTTAGAATGAGACATATTTTTCACAAACAGAGATATTCAGGTAAAACTCTCCAGACTTTTCTATTGTTTTAGTACACTCGGGAGCTGAATTTAAATCATTTGACTTTGAATAATGCCTTGTGCCCTATAAATACTAGGCATTCAATAAGTATTTGTTGTGGAATTTAATGACTTGTCTTATTGAAAAAAGCTTTCAGATACTTGGTATTATTAGAGTAATTTGTGGATACTTTTTATCATTCTACTTGCAGGTGAAAAAAATCTCCCTCCACTGTCCAGGAAACACTGTCATTTTATGTTGCAGATTAGGGTAAAATTTCCACCCTTTCTCAATTGCAAAAAAAAAAAAGCATGGTTGATTCAGTTTATCCATCTACTCTTCCTTCGTAAATATTAGTGGATGCACCCTGCCCTGTCCTCATGGGTAAAGAGCATAGGAGAATGAGTAGGGCGTAGATAAGTGGGTAAATATATAATTCAATAGGGTAATAGTCACTTTCATTCATTCCACAAATATTTATTGTTTACTGTGTGCCAGATGTTGTGAGATGGTGAATAGTGAATAAAAGAGTCAGAAATCTTACCTTAGAATGGGGAAGACAAACAACGAACTAAAACGAGAGAAGTGAAATACATAGTATGTTCAATGCTATGCACCAAAGAGAAACAACAAAACAGAGAAAGAGCTAGTGGGATTAAGAGTTATTATACTCTCAGTGTTTTAAAAAAGATTTGATTTATTTATTTGCGAGAGTGAGGAGAGAGAGAGAACGTGAGGGGAGAAAGGGAGAGGGAAAACAGACACTCCCTGTTGAGCAGGGCGTTGATGACATGGGGCTCAATCCCAGGACCCTGGGATCAAGACTGGAGCTGAAGGCAGATGCTGAACCGATCGAGCCACCCAGGCGCCCCTGTACTCTTAATGTGAGTCGTCGGAGAAGGCAGTCGACTTTGCAGAAAGACCTGCAGAAGGTACAGAAGTGCAAAGACTGCATGGTGGGAGTAGGCTGCTGCTTTAACCTGTACCACCACAGAGCCTTGTATGAAATGAGATGGGGGCACAGGGGAATGAGGGGCTCCTCAGGGGAAGTGAAAGAGGTTTTTGTAGAGGAAGGCAAATTCACGGCAGACAAAGTGGAGACAAAGGCACTCCGGGTGGAGAGAACAACAGGAGCATAGTCATAGAGGTGTGAAAGTGAAAGATGTATTTGCCTGGGAAGCGAGAGAAGGCAGCAATAAATGGGGCCAACATGCCGCAGTCATATATGTACAACTCTATTTTATATCTACTTGAGAGGAAAAACAGTGATTTTACCAGTCTTATTTTGGGAAAAATAAAATAGCTCCAAGTTTTAACTAAGGCAAATCTTGAAAAAAAAAATAAAATAAAATAAACTGACCCTTATACATGCAGTGTAATCTTAACCTGTAATTTGGATCTGTTTTTTCCTCCAAAAAATTTATATTCCTTGTCATTGGGATCAGGAAACTTTGAGGTCAGAATGCCTAAGAGGACAGATAGTAGAAGTTTGAGCACCCTATATTTTTTAGATGTCAGTTTTCCTTTTGCGATAAGGCCCCCAGGATGCAGTGTCTACCTTGGAATGCACTAAATTTTATATATCTGAGATCTCTGCAATAGATAGTGTAAGTCTCTTTTATGAGAGGTTTCACCAGAGGGAGAGCTCAAGTGATTATATCTGATGGCTTTTTCTAGGTTTTAAACCTTTAGCTGGGATCAGATATGGGGATGGAAAAATATCCCTTGCTTGTTTTAGAGAAACAGAATCTGACACATGCAACTGTAACAACTATAGTTCTTTTTTTTTTTTAAGATTTTATTTATTTATTTGACAGACAGAGATCACAAGGAGGCAGAGAGGCAGGCAGAGAGGCAGGCAGAGGGAGCAGGGGAAGCAGGCTCCCTATCTATCTACTACTGCCATTATGTTTCCTTTCTTTTTTTTAAGTAGGAATGTTTTTATTTTTACTTATTTTTCATTTTTTAAAGTTTTTATTTAAATTCCAGTTCATTAACATACAGTGTCATATTAGTTTCGTGTATACAATATAGAGTCAATATAGAGAGTACAATATAGTGCATCAAGATTTCCATGCAACACCCAGTGCTCATCCCAACAAGTGCCCTTCTTTTTTTTTTTTTTTTTTAAGATTTTATTTTATTTGACAGAGAGAAATCACAAGCAGGCAGAGAGGCAGGCAGAGAGAGAGGAGGAAGCAGGCTCCCTGCTGAGCAGAGAGCCCGATGCGGGCCTCGATCCCAGGACCCTGAGATCATGACCTGAGCCGAAGGCAGCAGCTTAACCCACTGAGCCACCCAGGCGCCCTCAACAAGTGCCCTTCTTAATCCCCATCACCTGTTTAACCCATCCCCTACCCACCTCTCCTCTGGTAACCATCAGTTTGTTCTCTATAGTTAGGAGTATGTTTCCTGGGGCACCTGGGTGGCTCAGTTGGTTCAGTGTCTACCTTCAGCTTAGATCATGATCTTCGGGTCCTGAAATTGAGCCCCACATCACACTGGCTCCCTGCTCAGTGGGAATTCTGCTTCTCCCTCCCACGACCCCTCCCCCTGCTTGTGCTTTCTCTTGCTCTCTTTCCTGCTCTGTCAAATAAATAAATGAAATCTTTAAAAAAAAAAAAAGTCTGTTTCTTGGTTTGCCCCTCTCTCCCTCTCTTTTTTCCTCTTTTGTTCATTTGTTTTGTTTCTTAAATTCCACATATGAGTGAGATTCTATGATATTAGTCATTCTCTGACTTATTTTGCTTAGCATAATACTCTCTAGCACCATCCACGTCATTGCAAATGAAAATTTTTCATTCTTCTCTGTGGCTGAGCAATGTTTCATTCTATATCTATATACCACATCTTTATCTATTCATCAATGGACAGTTGGGTTGTTACCATTACTTGGCTATTGTAGATAAAGCCATTTTAAACAGTGGAGTACATGTATCCCTTTGAAATAGTATTTTTGTATTCTTTAGGTAAAGCTAGTAAGGTGATGCTGGATCGTAGGGTAGCTCTATTTTTAACTTTTTTTTTTTTTTTTTTTTTTGGACAGACAGAGATCCCAAGTAGGCAGAGAGGCAGGCAGAGAAAGAGGTGGAAGCAGGCTCCCTGCTGAGCAGAGAGCCCGATGCGGGGCTCAATCCCAGGACCCTGACATCATGACCCGAGCTGAAGGCAGAGGCTTAACCCACTGAGCCACCCAGGCACCCCTATTTTTAACTTTTTGAGGAACCTCCATACTGTTCTCCAGAATGGCTGCGCCCGTTTGCATTCCCACCAATAGCACAAGAGGGTTCCACTTTCTCCACATCCTCACCCACACCTGTTGTTTCTTTTATAATTCTTTCTTACTTTCTTTCTTTGAGATAAAACAATGGGTTTGAATCTCAGGTGTTCAAGCTACATTTATTTTTCTAAAATTCAACTTAATTTCTACTTTCAGATATCATTTGGCTGGCATGGCAGAAAACTTCGGGACTTTTTTGGTGGTACCCTTTCTTCCTGAAGTTGTGGTAAGTGTTTGATGGTCATGATGAAGTTTAAGGCCCTGTGTGGGATGGTATCTGCTCCACACAGATTGCCATAGAGAAACTGCCAACTATCTATCCATATGGCACCTTCCAGCCTGTGGCTCACTTGCTGGTTTAGTGACACCCGTGGAGGTGAGAACTTGTTACTGCTTCCCTGTCATAGTAGAGCCACGGGTCTACGGGTCCTTGCTAGGCCACTCTTTATCCCATGTCCATGAATGCAAATTTCCTGCCGGGGATCACGTTCTCTCTCCCGGGCTCTGCTCTGGACAGTCTCAACCACTGTCTTCTGAATAGGGCTAACTTGTCTGTTCTGCCTCTTCTCCCTGTAATCCAGAAGAAACGATTTTGAAGTCTAGAAAGGAAATCTTTCTGCCTTTGTGTTTTCTCTACAAGCTGGCCTATGCTACAAATCATCAATATTCTTCTAAGAGTTAGGCTCTTAGAAACCAGGTATAGGAAAATCAGAGGGTGTTTTCTGCCCCAGGCCCCAAGCAGTTCTGAGCCAGCAGCCGGAGATGGATTCTCTGCTCTAACCGGTGGAGGGAAAGAGAGAAATACCACAGGAAGAAAAAAGTTATTATTTCACAAATACTCACATGATTTCATACACATAGAGGCTGTGTTCATAGTGAAAGTATTTATTCATATCTGGATGTGTGTTTTTTTGTGGGAAGGCAAGGTTACTGGTCTCTGCTGGGCAATCTCAGGCAACTCCTTTAACATTTTAGAGCATTCGTTTCCTAATAGATAAACAGTGGATGCTAAGGCTGCAATTCCTAACTGGGAGATTGTTGTGAGGAGTAAATGAGGCAATTGTATGAACATGGTTAATCATTATGCATGTATACACACTTCTACAGCACGAAGAGCACATTTCTGGCTTTAGTTCAAATTTTGTATTCAGAATCTCTAGTAACCTATGTTCTCAAAAGCAGTAGACCTAGTAATGAAACAAAACAAATTATTAGACTTATCAGATAAAATATTCGTTCACGTTCTTTTTTCTCAGAAGAGGAGGAAATTTCCCTACTGCTATAGATCCTCCCTCTTTGCCCAAACCACACATCTTTTCCATTCTGCCCATTTCTTTCTCAACACAAGTGGCAGCTTTGCGAGGGCATTGTTTTGTCCTCATCTCTGAGAATGTTGGAGAATGCTCAGGGCTGAAGCCTGCGATGATGCTTGGAGGTTTCTGTGCCAGCCTTGGTCGAGTGGAAGAGATGGGGTCAGGGGCTTGCACCTGCCTCGTGACTTAGCACGGCACTGAGGACCAGCCAGCTTCCACATTACTGTTCCTCAAATGATAAGACCCTAAAAACCGAGGTTTAGGACATCCGAATGGATGTCCACACAAAGAAGCTGTAGGAGTCGGGCAACAAAAGAGAGCCTGGCGTCCCAGGCGTGCTGGCTACCACTTTCCTTCCTGGCCCTGGCCCTGTCTGTGCTTCCCCTGTCCTCCAACCCATCCTTGTGCATACATACACGACCTGAGTCCTGTGACCTAGAACAAATAGATAAACATTTTCAGGGACTGTTACCCCCATGCTTATGAATAGGGTACATTTCAGTTTAGTCTTTTTTTTATTCTCCTGACACTATTTAATCATTTTTCCCTTACACCATTTCTCTGAGAAAGAGAGACATCAGATTTAGGTACATTATTTTCACATAGAAAAATAGCAATAACTGTCATTTATCGAGCACTTACTATATACCCAGCATTGTGCTAATCACTTTACGTTCATTATATCATTTGTCCCCTATGACAAACCTCTAAGGTAAGAATTGTCATTTCCTTATGTTGTTTCTAGGTGAGGAAACTAACGCTTAGCCAAATGTGGCTTGTTCTGAGGTCACACAGTAAGTGGCAAAATTACCACTTTGAACCCAGATGATGTGACTCTAGAGTTTATGCTCTTAAACACGGCAGTATCTGGATAAGGGAACTGAGGTACCACAGGAACTCATTCAAGGTTCTCACGTGAAGATCTGATCATAAAAATATTTTCTCTTGCTCTTCCATCCAATACTGCAAATGCGCTGCAAACCCGGAAAGACAAACTCATGCAGGAGCACATTGCACAGTCATCTTCCAGCAAATCACGGAGCCCTGGTTTCTCCGTGGTGAATGAGGTCATGCTGCCAGGGTTTCCTGATCAACTGCCTCTACTCTTTGTCTACTGTGCTGTCCTGCAGGGCTGATTCCGTAGGACCTAAAACTTACACTCTTTAGAGGAACCACTTTTAAAGATACAGAATTATGGATGCAAAGTTATGAACATTTATGTATTTATTATGAGAAATAAAGTCATATCAAATAATAAATTTGTCAGGAAGCTGACAAGTACCACAAATACCCTAAAATCAATAGACATAATATTTTTCTTAATAAAGTGCCTGAAAATCTCTATAACACTTTGTCTTCACATCTTTTCCCCTACATAATTGGATTGCTTTCATATAACAATGAAAAAATAATTTGGTTATTTCTTTAGGATGGTTGATTGATTTTTTAAAAATTAATAGCTGAGATACACAAAACATCATTTACTTCATAGATGTACTCCAGTTGGTGTTACTATAGGGTTGTACCATACAAACATGGGAGTTTTAACATTCTATTTCATAAAATTCATATCAAAAATTAAAAGATGTGTAGTGCATTTGTAGTTGTATACACAACATTATCAAGTATGTTCTTGACATAAGAGAACTATAGTTATGACCGAGTTCTATCAAGGAGAACTCAGTAGCCTACTTATATTTACATGTTACAGAATTGTTTACAGACTAACTTCTGATTTCATGTATTTGAAACATTGGCTATCCTTTCCTTTCCACATATTTCCAGGTCTGGGTGTGATGGGACATATTTGTATCACAATATAACCTCCCACCTTATACCTTCATGATCAACACCAGGAAAGTCAGTACAGTGGACAGCAGGAAACCTGGAATGCAATACTACACTGTGATTGCTGGCAGAACCCCGACTATGCATAGATGTGCAGACTTCATTAGTATATCCTACTGACGCAAAAAAGTATGCATCCATAACCCAACCTCACCTTTGCTAGATCTGAGAAAACACCATCTGACCAGAAGAAAATAGGATAGAAAATTAGAGTAGAAAGAGACTTCTCCCTTACCAAAGTGACTTTGGTTAATACCTCATTTTTTCCAAATGTTAGCAAAACTCACAGCCATGTAAATATATTTCTACAGCCTCTTCCAGAGCCTTGACTATAAGCTGAAAAAGTACATAAAGGGCCCTGAAGCTTAAGATTCATGAGCCTTGTTGGGCAAAGGAAGGCTTTCCATCCATTATAATACTCTTTTTCTGTGTATGAGACACATGAGTGTACTTCCATTTTGGATCATATATAATTATCAATGCTTCAAAGTCCTTTGTAACAAAAGCTTGACTGCTTAAGATTTATTTGCCCTTAGTCTATCATTAGCTATAGATGTATATTTTACATATCTTGAGGTTAGGAACATAGATAGCTTCACAAGACCTTTAAGATTCTCGATTTATTTCTTTGACCCTAGATTTAAAAAAAAAACAGAGGCAGAGTTGGAATTTGGCAAGCAGACAACCACAGTCACAATTATAATACAGTTTAATTATGACATAAAAATGCAATGAGTCACAGTGGGATACCAACCTAACTTATTAAAAAGTGAAAAAAATGTTAACCAGTAGTTTTGTTTTTCTCCACAAACAACTGGCTTAATTTTCACACATTGGATAAATCCATACGGTTCCTCATCTGTAAGGAACATAATCCTATCCCTTCTAGACTGTAAGTTTAATGGAACAGAAATCATGTCTATTTAGCTTACTCTTACATCCTCAATTCCCAGAGTATCAATAAACATGTGATAGCATGGAAATATTTGGTAAATGAATCAACTTAAAAGCTATCAGTTATTCATTTTCTGCTCTGGCATACAGTAATACAAATTTCCTGTTACTGTTGTAACAAATTACTACAAACTCTGGCTTAAGACAACACAAGTTTGTTAGCTTATTAATTCTGGAAGTCAGGTCCAAAATGAATTTTATGGAGGCAAAAATCAAGGTGTCAGCAGGGGTGCATTCCTTCTGGAGCTTCCAGGGGAGAAATATTGCCTTTTCTGGCTTCTAGAAGCCTCTTGCTTTCCTTGACTCATGGCTTCTTCCTTCATCTTCAAAGCACATCACTCCAACCTATGATTCTCTTGTCCAGTTTCCTTTTTCTGACTCTGATCCTACTGTCTCCCTCTTATAAGGATTCTTGTGATCTCATTACGCCAACTGACATAATTCAGGAAAATCTCCCCATCTCAAAATCCTTAATCCCATATGCAACTTTCTTTTTGCTATGTAAAGTAGAATATTCACAGGTTCTAGAGATTAGAATGTAGACACCTCTGGAAGATTATTTTGTCTACCATATGCACAAAGATAGAATATTTGTGTTTAGGAGTAATTACTGGAACCCACAGAGTTTAGACTTTCTGACTTCTGGGCTCCTGTGCTTGATCGAAACAATACCTTCATTATAGTGGAAGTTTTCAAAAAGCTTTTTAGTGTGCAGGGAGATTTACTGGACACAAAGACCACAAAAAGGTTTATATTCATACCAAGAAATAGTATAGATGTTGGGAAACTGGCTCTTTGGAAAGGCTCTCTGTTTTAGCAATTTACAGTCCAGAGAAGTAGATGAATCATATGTGCTTGATTCTCACACCACACTCCCTTCTCAGTGCTTTCCTTGTTGTTTATTCAATTCTGGGAGAAACTCAGTATGCTTTATTAGTAAGGACTTACTCCCTTTTCTCCATTGTGTCTCTTCTTCCCTATATGAGTTACACAGAAACTAACTTGACTCAAGTGATAAGATTAAGATATTTGTTTAATGATGCTTCTCAGAGAGCTAATAGCAACTTAATTTAAAAGGGCATTTGATTATAACTGAAAATGTTTTCAGAATATGGGTTGCAGACTGCCTCAACGTGAACTAATAGGCAGCAGAATTCTTGACACATTCTAGGTGCTTGATAAATATTTCTGAACTAATTACACACTTATCGATACTGAAGGGTATATGAGGATCAGTTCAGTTCCATAGAGCAGCTGACTTCTTGCAGATAGCTTGGCTGTGGGATATAGCAGTGGCTCTGAAGTTACAAATTCCACAATTAAATGGTGAAAAGTTAGAAGCAAGAAGGAAACGGTCTCAGAGTCTAGTGAGCACCTTGTGGACAATAGACATGAAAAAAACTTTTCAAACGTGGCGTCTACCATTGCACATTGAAACATCACAGTATCAGTTCCCAAGCCTGACTCAATAAAGTGCCACCATTGAGTCATCTGACCACTTCCCGGGTTTTCCCCCTTGAAGCCTTCACACCCAGGGTCTGCTTGTACCCCACCCCGAAAGGCGATGATCTCAACGGGGTTCATTAACTAAAGCCTTGACAGACCCAGCTTATGTAATGGTCCCTGTGGAGACCAGCATCCCATCTCTGGAGACTGACATTGAGGAAGGTTTAAAGAACAGCAATTAGTTGGGAATTTTCTCCTACGTGTCATCTGTGAGAACCATCTGACCTCACAAGCAGGACTGTCTGTGGTGAGAAAGGGTGGTATGTGCCTTACAGGAAATGCAAAAATGACTTCAGGGTGTTACACAGATGAGTAGCCAGAGAGTAAAGCCTAATGCTGGAATCTTGCTTCAGATTTTTAGAGTAGAAAGAAATGTGGGGAAATCGAGGGGAAGACAGGTCACTGACGAAGGGTGGAGTTGATGGCACATTCTGAGGGAAAAGGCGCTCCTGTGGCCTTGTTCATTGAGCAGATGTGTATCTAGTACTCCTTATGGGGAGAGCCAGCATGCTGGCCCTTCCTCCGTACCCCTACTTCTCTTGCTGCCAGCTCTCTTTTTGTTGTTCCCAATTTGAATATTTTTCGTACTCAGAGCTGTATAAACTTCTCTTCATCACCAGATTCTTTGATCTATGAACAATAGCAGCCCTTTGAATAGCAGAATAGGAATATTTGTTTCATAATTTTACTTTTTCCGAGACTTTGAGCATCACCAAGTCAGGAGAATTTAAAGTTAAGAGTTCCCATGGTTTGACCACACCCTGACCTCTTTTTGGTTCTCCTGTTTCCTTTTCATAGTGTTTTTATTTTTTACCCAATTTGGTCACACTCTTTTGAGGCTAATTATATACTGGCCTTGCAATCTTCACAAGATTTGCACATGACAAGTTCTGATTTGCTTGTTAGTCAGTGAAGGCAATCTTCAAAATGAAGCTTCATAAATAACCAAAAGGAAGATTTTATACTCAACAGTAAAGCTAATTTATACTTACAAGGATTTTTCCATGATGCATTATACAGTGTTAGGCATAATATTTTAATCTCCTACACTTTAACACACATTTCAGCCATCCTGACTTTGATTGACCTATAGCATCTGGATGCCTCATACTGTATTGTGAGGCAGGCAGCCCTGCAGCATATTATGGGCTGTAGTGTGTTATTATGCCATCTCTTCAGACTCTCCCCCTTTCTCTTACACACACATACATGTGCAGACCTACTTAGGTGCTTGTATTCAGTGGTCCTCAAACTTCAGTGACATTTCTCTCTCTCTGTTATCCATGACTTGTTCTGTGAGTGGAACAAAAGCAACTCCTTTCATTTCTGAGAAACTCTGAAGATGTGTTTCTATAGATAGCAACACATGCTGACATCCTGAATACAGGCTAATTTTTCCTAGGGGGTCTCTCAGCACTCAAAATAAAGTTTCATGAATGACCGGACCACTAAGTAACCTATTCGGAGGAAGCGTATTGTAATAAACAAGGTGCATAGAGAGCTGGGTTATAGAAATAGTTCAACTACTAATTAGTATTGTGACCTTCAGGAGATCGTTTAACCTTTCTGAACCTCTCAGATAGACTATTTGCTGTTCTATCTACTTCCCAGATTATGGGGACAAAAATAGGACAGTGCGTGTGAAAACTGCTTGGACAATGTAATCTTCTACACAGACAATTTTTATTTATTTTTTAATAATCTTTTTTAAAAAAAGATTATTTTTAAGTAATCTCTACACCCAGTATGGGGCTTGAACTCCCAATCCAGAGATCAAGAGTCATGTGCTCTACCAACAGAACCAGCCAGGCGCCTCAGTGCACACCACTTTTAAAGTCAACTTTTTCTTAGTTTGTAGCGCTGCTTTCGAATGAAAACTGTTTCTTCTGTGCTTAAATATATCTGTTGCAAAACCATTTTAAAAAAGACGATTTGTAAACTTTCAAGACAATCATGCTTATTAAAATAAACGATATGAGCCACGCTATATTAGGCACCACAAAATCCTTTGTTTATATTCCAAGATTCAAATTCAGGCCCCTCGTATGACACACAAAACTCCTCACCTCCACACCTAATCAGACTTGGACATTTTACAAAATACTGACAACTCGCAATGGCTTTAAGGATTCCTATCTTTCCAGGTGGACAGAGACTTAGCTTTTCATCTGATTTCCTGTGTACACAACCAATTAAGAGATTAAAAGGACATACCAATTGTAAAATGTGTTATTTACTGACACTGGCAGTGTGTTGGCACTGTGTTTTGACTGCACTGACAGGAGCGTATTTATAGGAAAGAATTCTACCTAGATTCTTTTGTTCAGCTCATTACAATTGATTTGTTACTGGTATAAACTCAGGGTTATTATAATAATTAGCACAGACATTAATGTAAGAAAATAGTGTTTTCCAGCTAAAGTAATATTCAAATGCAAGCCTGGTTTTCCTCCACTGTTAAGTGAAGTTCTTACAGTGCCCTGATACCAAGGAGCTTCTTGATGCTCTGTGTCGAGCTGGGGTCCCTTTACTTTTATTCTTTTCTGGTTTCCCTGTTGAATCTTTCCAGGTCACAATGGCACGTAGCTTGTATCGTTCCATGCCAGTGAAGGGCCAGACACTCTCACATAAGTCAAAGGCAGGATTTGAAGAGTGCAGGTGTTCAGAAGCTCGCACGCCATGCCCTGTTTGACGGTGGGATTCATTACGGCTTATGGAAGGATAGCAGCACTTGAAGGACTCACATGGCAGAAACACATTTGCAGCTTGCTGCCAAGCCATACAGATGTGGAGGGAATGTTTAAACTCATCTAATAGAGACATGTTCAAGACCACCTGAGCCACCTCTGTGGCTCTTGTCTCTGGTTTGTTAGAGCCACAGGCTTACACACCTGCCGAGAAGTGTACACCCCTCTAGGCCTTTGTAAAATGCATCTGTGTGCAACTTTTGATAGCTTTTACAAAACATGCAATTACTGCTCAGAGTAAGCTCCCTTCAGCTGCTTTCTAGTCAAGGGAAGTAGGTGTAAACATTTCTCAGCGGGCTGGAATTCCAAATGCCACTTGGATCCCGGGCTTCGGGCCTTTTTATATTGTCTGTGCATGTATTCCAGGCATGCTCCAGCTGAGATGGTTAGGGTTCAAAGGACATGAAGTTTAGCAAAATCAGTTTTGTGCTAAAAATTCACCTTTGTAGTAATTTGGGGAATGGTGATTTGAAGTAAGCAATAATAAATCGTTCAGTTGTGGTGAACCAAATATGGCAATATGCTTTGATATTCCTATTTAAGCACTATCAGTTGCCTTTTTATGTACAAAAGTCATAAATAAAGAGATTTGGGGGAATGCTATGTTGCGTTGCAAACTTATTCACTCTTGGCTTTTGAAATGGAAGGAAATGGTGTTGAAGTGGTTGCATGACAGCCTTGGGGTGAAGGGAATGACAAGACTTCACCCAAGCTCCTTCTCCCATTGCCTGAGGCCTGAGACCCTGGAACACCAGCACTACTATTCCAGGGCACTCTCCTGCCAAGCTGGCCTTCGAACTGAGGGACCCTTGGCCTTTCAGAGAGTCAGAGACTTTGGAGTTGCAAATCGAATTCTTCACACTCGGCCATCTCAGAAACATCATTTTCAGAAAAGTTGAGCAGGAACAATGGCAGCTATTTCATGTTAATTCATTTTGGTCTGTGGTCAGTTAATTCTTTACCAGCTTCCCCTAGTGCTGGAGTCTTTTAGGTCCATGCATCCTTTCTTCTGTTGTGTAACCCTCTTTTCTCCTTCACCCTCCGGATCAGGCTCTGCCTTTTCTCAGATGCTCCCTCATGGGCCTTCCTTTCCCGCAGGGGCTGCTCTGTGGTGACGCCATAGTTATATATTTGCCCTCAGGCCAGAGGATGCAAAGTGCACCCTCTTCTCTTTCCATCCTTCCAGGAGGTCCGAGCCAGCAGTGTCCTCCCAGTGCAATTCTCACAGATCGTTCTTCCGGAAACCGTAAAGAGCAGTGACTGTACCTGGTAGCCACAGTAAATGATCACAAATGTTCAGAAGTGCTCAGGGGGGGTGCCTGGGTGGCTCAGTGGGTGAAAGCCTCTGCCTTCGGCTCCGGTCATGGTCCCGGGGTTCTGGGATCGAGCCCCGTGTTGGGCTCTCTGCTTAGCGGGGAGCCTGCTTCCCCCTCTCTCTGTCTCTGCCTCTGCCTCTCTGCCCACTTGTGGTCTCTGTCTGTCAAATAAATAAATAAAATCTTAAAAAAAAAAAAAGTGCTCAGGGACTTCAGCTCAGGAAAGAGCTGGATGCTATTGTTTAGGGATGCTATTGTTTAGGGATGCTATTGTTTACTCTTTCCTTTCTTTCATTCCCTCTTTACTTCCTTCCTCTGTTCTTTTCACCTTTCCTTCCAAAGTGGTGATTAAGTTCCTTCTCTGTGCCGGTAAGATACACATTTAAATGAAGTGATTTTCCTTGAGTTTAATAAAGAGGAAAGGTGTGGGCTGAGGTAAGGATACTCACAAGGTAGAGTGCAGAACTCTCGGTCTTGGTAACTGTGGGGCACCATTCCCACTCCCTGCCCAGAAGAGGAGTCCAAAGGGGCTGCTACCACTGAGAAAGGAAAGCTGTACGGAGAGGACCTCCTGAAAGGAACCATGGTCTCAGCGAGAGGTGCAAAACCAATTCACAGCAACCTGGATTATTTTCAGATCTTACTGTCTTTTAACTTCCAGCCCCAGCAGGGAACTCCCATAGGTCTACACGACTGGCAGCCAAATACAAGAAAACCTTTGGGCTTTGGCAGGCACGAAGCTAGGAGGGGGTGAAAAGTGGCGGTGTGGGGACAAACTGAGGATATGCAGCCCCGCTGGTCACTGGAGCACACCTGGTGACTTAAACATGACAGAGGCAAAGCTCTGCTACTCAGGAATTTTACATCCTTGGTGGGGGCAATAGAAAACATAATGGGAGATGACAGTATGGGCACAAAGAGAGGGGACTTAAACAAGATTGGAAACTGCAGTGGCAGGGATGGGGGAAGGGGAACAAGGCTGAGGAGCATTGTCTTCGAAGGCTTCTTAGATGAAGCATGGTCTTGGCTAAGTCTATAGTAGAGTGCAGGTAGAGAAGGATGGGAAAACGTTAGAGCTGATGGCAAGCAGCATGCATGAAGGCCAAGAACTGAGACTAATGGTATGGTTGCAAACACTAAACCATGTAATAGAAATGACAAGTGGTTGTAGATGGAGCTGGAAGAGAGGAAAAGGACCAGGAGCTTGAACTTTAGACAATAGACATCCATTGCCATTATCTTCGAGGCAGGAGACACAACCAAAAGTCATTTTAAGGAGATGATACTGCGGGCAATGTATGTGCTGTCTGAAGTGAGTTCAGATTGAAGCCTGGAGCCAAGTTCGGGGTGTAATATGGTAAATTAGTGCAGTGGTTCTCAAAGAGAGGAGCATTCAGAGCATGTTTGTCCAAAAGCCTCAGTCCAGCTCCATCCACTCTGGCTTCCCTTTCCTGAGTACACGAAATGCGTATATTCCTTCCCTAGCGTAAGCTCTCTTATTCCTGACCCTGCTAAGAAGGATTGTGCCTTTCCATCTGCAGAGTCTTCAGAACTAACTTCTTCCTGCCCATGCCTCTTTCTCTGTAAAGTCTGGGCAAACACCTTCCTCGGGGCCTCCCAAAGAACTCAGTCAACACCTATCTTGTAACATTTATTTTGTTACAATGAAACAGCCTGTTTATGTCTCTATCTTACCCACTGCAAGTGAAGTTTCTTGGAGACTGAAACCTCATTCTATTTACTTTTGTATCTGCAGTCTTTGACCCACAGTAGGTTTTCAATATGTATTTAATAAATTGAGTTGAACTGAACTTCTGACCTTCCTTCTTGTCTAAGCTCCCAATTTTTGGAAGGATGGAGTTGGGAGAGACGCCAGCGAAACTGGCCAGATTCACTGAATCTATACTGGGGCTTGAAGTTGTGACAGATGATACAACCCAGTCACCATCGCATCTGAATTTACACCCAGATACTTGGCTTCTCTAAATTTCTCTTTACCCTAGAGATGTTGTTGTTGTTTGTTTGTTTGTTTTTCTTTACAAAGACCCAAGAGCAGCATTGAATGAGATGGTATTTTGGAGAAATTTGCAAGCTATAGGAGACATACAATAATAATTTCTTGTATATCTAGCTATATGTATTTAAGAGTTAAGTTATTGTTTACCTAGTTAAAATAGGCCCACATATGAAAATAGGAAATACTTCAAAAACATACCAGTGAAGTCAAGCAAAGTCTCCAGTGAAACCTGAAGGCTGGGTGTTACATATCTGTCACATTCTTCTACTCTTCTATCCTAAGAAAATCCTTAAGAAAAGATAAGATGAAAGAATTCAAATAGCAGGGCCTGGCAACCCTAAGGGACACAGATGATAGTAGTAGAAGTACTAGAAGGTTGTACCACAGGGAGAGAATTGCTAGGAAGGTAAAGGAAAATTACAATAGTCACAATATACAGAGCTAGATGGTTTATCTATAGTAACTTTTTTTTTTTTTTGGACTGTAAACTGCTATTTCTTTTTTTTTTTAATTTTTAATTTTTTATTAACATATCATGTATTATTAGCCCCAGGGGTACAGGTCTATGCTATCTTTAATACTCATGATAATCTTGTAGGCTAGGTATAGTTCTTACCTCCATTTCATAGATAGGTTTGCTGATGTTTAAAGCAGTTCTTTTGTGCAACAGACATTTACTGCCTCCTGACTAGGTGCCAGGCACTGTTTCCAAAGCTACCTAGCAGATCTGGCTTCTGAACCCTCATCTGTCCTGAGTCAAAAGACTGATCTTTTCACTACACAGTGTTCCTTTCCCAACTCACTTTGTTGTATCTTTGGAGCAATATTTCCCTGAAGCCATTCTATTAGTTTGGGAACAACATTTCCTTAAATCTGTTGTATTAGCACACCAGTTACTTTTTGGAGCGCTGTGTCACTATAATGTGTGTGCTATGATAAAGTTCAGACTTCTAGGGTTCCCAGAGCATCTAATCTAGACCATCATGCTTGCTAAAGCTGCACACAATCCACTGCAGCCTTGAGCGCAGTTTTCTGTGTGGGCAGAGTGCATATGCGACGGCTTTCAGTGGGAGAGATTTAATTCTCAACACTTTTACTTCTGTTGTTACTGGGATTTTAATATGTCTTGAGTTTTGATAGAGAGATTACAAAATACATGTTAGTTATTTCTGTAACAAATACAGGAACGATGGATGCCTGAATAAACTTTTCTTCCCTTCATACTATAAAACCCCACATCTCCCCTTCATGGCTATTTGTGGTCTGCTTCAGGGCAACTCATAAGAAAAATAGATTTCCTTCTCACACGTCCCCCAGGTTATTGCTTGAATGGGGACCCCCATGACTGGAGGTCACTAGCTTCGACTTATGCTCCATGCTATTTTCAAAGGTGGCTGAGGAAAGGGTAGGGAAAGGTCACAATGCCGACCACTGCATTCTTAGCAGCAGGCCAGTTGCAGGCCATACTAGAAAGAACATTTCAAAAGCACATAGCAACATATTAGGTTTGATGGCATCAAAAATGCCTCTCCTTCCTCTGGGTCTCCATCCTCCCACACCCCTATTCTACCTGCAAAGAGAACTTTCTGCGAACAATGCATGGTTTGTTTGGGGGTATTTTTTTTGTTTTGTTTTTTTTTGTTTTTTGAAGCTGTAGTTGGAGAGTTGTATTAATGACTGTGTTTGTTTAAAAAAAAAATGATGGGGGACGAAGAACTGATTGTCAGGAAAATTAAGTAGTTGGCAGAATATGTGTTCAGTAACCCAGCTGTCTTCGGATGTCCCTGTACAGCTTGCTTCAGACACCTTTTTACTTTAGAATTAATCTCCTGGACCAGTGTTTCAGGAACTCCATATCTTGTCCCCACTGTTTTACTTCTTTTTCTCTCCCTTTCCAACATGATCTCTTTCTTACTCAGAAAGTTACCTTGTCTCAAACTTATGCCTTTAAGTTGTCACAGTTTCTGTGGAGTTCCTTGATCAAAAAAAATCTACTTATGAAAATAACAGCTATATATTTTTTTTCTGTGTTACTGGTATTTTTGAATATTTGCTGTGTGGAAGACAGCATGGTAAGCAATTTCCATGCGTCATCTCATTTAGTCCTCAGAACAACTACACTGTCACAAAATTCAGCCATTCATTCATTCAATCGGTTACTCAAACAATATGCCCCAAGTTTCTACTGTATGTAAGGTGGTGTTCCGGGCCCTGGGAATATAGTATTTAATAAGACACTGGTTTGATTCAGTTTAAAGTCTAGACAAGGGAACCGATGACAAACAAGAAGATAAATAAGATTATTTCGGATAGTGATAAGTGGCATCAAGAAAGTAGGATAGTGCAGTAAAAAAGAACATTAAGTAGAATGATGAGGAAAAACTTCTCTGGGCCTATAATTTTGAAGTTCAGACCTAGATGATAGAAAAGTTAGACATACAGATATCTGGGAGAAGAACATTCTAGAAAAAGGGAACAATGCAGATACATAAACTAAGAAAACAGGAAGAATGTGGCTGGACCATAGTGAGCAAAGGACAGAGTATGAAATTTGGGGATGAGATTATAGCTGAGGTGAGCGTTTGTAAAATTCTGTGGGCAATAGAAGGAGTTTGTACTAAATTCTGAGGATTAGAAAAGGGGAGTAGCATGATATGGTTTATAATTTTAAAAGATCATCATAGAGAATGGATTGTCGGGACCCACGATTATGAGTAGAAATGGTAACAGGACAAATTAAAAAAGAACAATTTAATAGTCCAGAAGAAAGGTGATGGTGAGTGAGATGTTAGTGGTGTACATGAAAATGATTAAATATTCAGGACAGATGCAGAAGAAGTTTTGGAGGTAAAGCTACTAGGTATTAGGAAGAATGTAGACAAGGATGATGAGAAGAGAAATGAAAGGTGACTCATAGTTTTTAGTTTGGGCAGTTAGGTTATATCATGACTGAACTGGAGATGAGTGGGGGCAAGAGTTGGAGGTTTTTGTTTTCTGGTTGTTGGGTTTTTTTTTTGTTGGTGGTGGTCTTTTGGATTTTCTTGGATGGGGGATTGAGTTGAGGAGAATCCAGAGTCTTGCTTGACATGCCTTTTAGATATCCAACAAAGATGCCAATATGGATATGATTCTAATACCCAGGAGAGTAGTCAGAGTTGTACATATAAACTTGGAAGTTGTTAGCCAGGATCAATACATGTTGGAATTTGCTGATTGGAAGAAATGTTACAGGGTTCAAGGAAGGAATTCTTTAATTTGCTTTGAAAGAGGTAAGATGGCTTCATAGAAGTACTGCCATGTTGTCTTGGTAGATTCTAAAGTACAAAGTTAGGAACAAGAAAGGGCAAGTGTTACAAAATATTTAGGATAGATTCTTCAGACAGGAGTGGAATGAGGAAGGGCATGGAAGGGTAAAACAATATTGGTATGCTTGTGAAATTACAGTGAGATAGTCATGGCTGAGCACTGTTTGGAGACAGAGAATGATAAAGTGAGAAATGAGATTATCTAGGCATTAGTAATAGCTAATTATTAAATTTTTTTTAAGATTTTATTTTTTATTTATTGGACGGAGAGAGATCACAAGTAGGCAGAGAGGCAGGCAGAGAGAGAAAGAGGAGGAAGCAGGCTCCCCGCTGAGCAGAGAGCCTGATGCGGGGCTCGATCCCAGGACCCTGAGATCATGACCCGAGCTGAAGGCAGCGGCTTAACCCACTGAGCCACCCAGGCGCCCCATTAATAGCTAATTATTATATACAACAATTATTTCTTTGAAATTTCAGAAACCCAATGATATGTATACTATTACCTCATTTTACAGATATGGGAATTGATGCATTGGGTTTTTAAGTAATTTGCTCTAGATCACAATGTTGGTTGAATTGGAATTTGAATCCAGGCAAACTGGATTCAAATCCAGGAAAACTTGTCACCAATCCTAGCCCTCCAATGCCACACTGTATGCCTATTATGCAGTTCTAAGATGTTTGGGCTTTGATTTCTAGGAAATGGAGGTCTGGTGAAACTCCTGTGTCCTCACTTCCATAGAACCTCATGGTTCCTAGGGTAGAATTTAGTCATTTTCTGGATAGAATTCAAGGGATCTATGAATTTGAATGGGAAAAAAATTACACAAATGTCTAGCTGTACCATAGCACTTCCTCAAATTAACAAGCCTCAAAAACACTTGTGGTTGAGATGTTTTCACATCACATCAGATTTGTTGCAGGTATCCTGAAATATCATTTACACCCATTGATACTCAAAATTACCATAGTTATTAGACCTGCTGTTAGATCTCATTATTTAATGCATTAATGAAGACACACATTTTATCACAAACTTGTTTTTTAAATTTTGATAACTGCCTTTTGTTATCCTTGGAGTTAGTTTTGTAATCTTTTACCCTTAAAGTCATTTTTAGGAGAGGGAATCCAATCAGGCTTTCCAGATTGCCAAAGAAATCAAGGTACACACATTTTAAAAGTTTAAAAACTGATCTAGTCCAAATTCCCATCTAATGTAGGAAATGTCCTTTGTTCTGTTACTCAGAGGCAATTGTGGAGAATTTAATATTTCCAGTGATTGGGGGGTGCACTCTCCAATAAATGAATAATTTTTGTTTCTTTAACGCTCAACTTAAAAAAAAAAAAAGATATTGGAAGTAATAACTGCATAGTTCAGCTTTCTCCCACCTCCCTCTTTATAAAATGGCCCTTCCCTCCTGAACTGTGTTCCTTTAAAAAATGTGAACTATTTCTGTCTGGTTTCTTTGAAATCTGTTTTCCTGAAGGCCAGGGTATATTGCTACCTCTTCCCAGAATTCCCACCCCTCACTCTTACAAATCTTCAAAATATCGGGATAATCATCTCACAGTTTCCTATCACTGACACATCCCCATCTAGTCCTTCCCTGAAATTCATAATTAAATTGAATTCCAGTTCTTATTGCTTCCTCAACCATCTGAAAGATGAAACTATGAATAGAGCAAGTCAAGAATTCATCAGATACATGCTTTTAGCAAAATGGAACTTTCAACAGCTGTCTCGATAAAGCCCCATCCCTCCCTCCATCACTTCTGGATGCTGTGTCTTTGCCAGCATTATTGGCTGAATTCAGAAAACACCACACATCTCCTCTCTTTGGCCATTTAGCGTAAAGCTTACTCCCACAACAGTATCAATTCTGTTTCTCTCCTTTTCTCATCAGTGGCCAAATGGTCTCCACCATAGTCCTCCACTTCATTTCATGAATTTTCATACAGGTGCACGCCTTCCTGACAAGTTAGATCTATTTCTTTTGAAAAAGTATATCTTTCCACTGCCACCTTCCAGTTGGCAATTGTCTCCTTCTTCCCATCAAGTCACAGTGATTTCTGTTTTTCTTGGCTGCCACTGTAAATTTGCAGAAAGGAAAGAATTTGCAGTTCCTGGGGACTATCTATGCTGCGTTGGGTGTAACCACAGAGTTAGAAAGGACCGCTGCAGGCACCACTCAAAGGAAACTTGGCAACAGAAATCCACTTCCCATCCCCTTACCACAGCTGTGAATGCCATTGTCAAGCAATTTATATTGAACTTTAAAAAAGTGTTTAAAGACAGAAAACTGTAGTGGGAGTTGGTACAGTCAGTGCTGTTTTTACACTTCTCATTTGTTCTTTGGTGTCTGAGATATAAGTTCACTCAAAAGAAAATGTTAAGAACCAGTTTTACTCCAAATGCCAAAAGAACAGCACTCTTAGTTATTTTCTGACTATAGAGGACTAGAATATTACATAAAAGGAATTCATCAATACTACTTCTTTCTCTTCCCCAAATGTTTTGTTTCCATTTCTAAGGCTGGGATCAAATCTTTCAGGAAAAAAGTAAGGAAATTGTGATGCCTGAGTGGCTTAGGTGGTTAAGCGTCTGCCTTTGGCTCAGATCATGATCTCAAGAACCTGGGATTGAGTCCCACCTTGGGCTCCCTGCTCAGTGGGGAGCCTACTTCTCCCTCTGCATGCTGCTCCCCCTGCTTGTGCACTCCCTCTCTCTCTCTCTTTCTGACAAATAAATAAAATCTTTAAAAAAATATAAGAAAATTGAAAGGTAAAAATACAAAGTACCCAGTTTTGAAGTCTCTTACCCTAGGTATATATACATTTTTTCATAGAAGTAATAACATTTCACCGTTTTTTTTTTTTAAGAGCCCAGTGTGGGGCTTGAACTCATAACCCTGAGATCAGGCCTGAGCTGAGGTCAAGAGTCAAACACATAGTGACTGAGCCACCCAGGCACCCCATGTTTCATAATAATTTTGAGGTTACATTTCCAGAGAACAAATCCATGTATAATGTAATTACATTCTGTATGCATTTTTTTTTAAAGAAACTGGGATAAAACCATAATTTTTAGAAGTTAGAAGCCCAAAGCAATAAGAGCTTGGTTGACTGAGAATGTCTATGTGCCTGGGATGTTTGGAGCACAGAAGGTAAATAAACCTGCTACAGTGCTTACTGTCACTATTGAATAAAACTTCGTGATAGCCCATTTAAAAGAGCGTAGGAAGTGGAAGCCCAGTAATGATCACAGAATGAATGTTGAATAAGCTATTACTCTGACGTAATACCTTTCCTTCTTGAGAAGTCTGTCTTCTGACCATTCCCTTTGTATCTCAGGCATTAGTTCTTCAACCATATAATCTTTCTTTCTTAGTTGTTCATATTCCCCAAATTTCTACCTCTGGGTTTCTTCTCTTCTCAGCGACATGCCCCTCATGGGCACACTTGTTCCATGGCTTCACTTATCAAGGGGGATGCAGAAAGTGAGCAACTGTATCAACTACAGCAGGAAGATTCCCGAAGGATGAAAAATACCCGCCCAAATTGGCAGATGGGGAGTTATTTATGATAAGAGTTCTGTAAAGTTGTGGGTCAGATGATCCAGTGATTAAGGAGAATGGGGGAAGAGAAAATGTGGATTATTTTCAATTGAGAGAGATTTGGAAGAGAGGAATATGTCAGTCTATTGAAAGAAGAGATTTTTTTGTTTATTCCATTTTTAGGATGGGAGGTATTTGAGCATATTTATAGGCTGAATGTAGGAGCCAATTATGGGGGAGGCTAAACATGAGGGAGTGAGAGAATTAATGGAGTAAAGTCCCAGAGGAGTTACATCCCCAGGATCAGAGGACAGATGGAGGGGTGGGCCTTGAACAATAGGAGCCCCCCATCCTCTGAGACTAGAGAAAAGAGATCAAGATGTGTGAATGTGAGTATATTTATACACGTGTAGGGGGACAATTGGGACAACTATGCCAGGCTATTTCCATTTTATAAATAAGAGGCATGGTTTTTCTGCTGAAAGCAAAAGAAATCTCAGTACCCCCCCCATTTGAAAGGGACTGGTATTTGAAATAAAGAGACCATAAATAAGAATATGTAGGGTTCATACATGACACTGAGGAACCAGTTGAAGCTAAGAAGAATAAATTTCTAGTGGCTCAGATCTGCATGCCGATTTCCTTTTTTCCCCTCCAGAGGTGCTTTTCGACTAAATATAGGAGGAAAAAAACCAAAACAAACAAACTCCAGTTATTGACCTAGCGTTTCCCTAAGAAGAATTTGGTACAAGGGGAGTGCACTGAAAGAGACCAGTTTAAATGATTATCACATATCCAAGGAGTAAGGATACTAGAACACTTGAAAAGCATTTATATTTCGTGTAATGCTCCCACTTCAGCACCTACTTTATAGCTTGATGAGTTTTACCAAATGTTTACTCTCACGTAATCTTCGCCACACCTGAGATATAGAACAGTATAAGTCCAAGATTATTATTTTGGCATTTACCCACATATTTATTACTTTCAGCATTCTTCATTCCTTTGTGTAGATCTGTTACCATATAGTGTTATTTTCCTTGACTTAACTATCTTTAACATTTCTTTGTTGTACATTTCTGACAAAAGCTCTCAGGTTTTCCTTTGCTGAAAACATTTTTATTTTGCCTTCATTTTTTGAAGAATATTTTCCCTGGATTTAGAATGCTGGGAGGGAAGTCTTTTGGGTTCCTGTTTTCCTTTGAACACTCCAAAGATGTTGTTTCATTATCTTCGGACTTGCGAACTTCTGCCAAGAAATTCATGGTTGGTCTTCATCTTTATTCCTTTATTCAGACCCTCTTTATGTCAGAATATACAAATAGTATTTCTCTTTCTCTAGCTGCTTTTAAGATTTTCCTTTTTTTCCCTGGATTTCAGCAATTTGATTGTGATGCACCTTGGTGTGCTTTCTTTGTGTTTACAGTATCTGGTACTTGTTATATTTCCCAAAACTGTAAGTTAATAGTTTTCACCAAATATGAAAAATCTGGCTATCCTATATTCAAATATTTTTCTGTCCCTTCCACCCAACACACACACACTTCTGAGACGCTAATTGCACATAAGTTAGGCCACTTAATATCATCCTACAAGTCACTGAGGCTCTGTTAAATTTTTTTCAGGCTTTTTTTCTCCTTTTCATGTTTCATTCTGAAGCTCTGTTGATTTGTCTTCTGGCTCACTGACTTCTTACTCTGTAGTTCCTAATCTGCTGTTAAGTTTTTGACAGCAAATTTTTCATTTCAGGTATTGTATTTTTCATCTCTAGATGTTTTATTTCCTTCTTTTAATACCATCCATTGCTATGTTATATTTATCTTTTCCTTAAGTATTTTACTATATTTATAATAGCTTTTTGAACATCCTTGTCTGCTTATTTCATCATGTTGGCCAGTTCTGGGTATGTTTCTATTGACTAATTTTCTTCTGGTTGTGGGTCACATTTTCCTCTTGCTTTATGTGTTGAGTACTTGTCTTTTAGGTACTATTTTGAATTCTGTATTGTTGCATTTCTGGATTCTTTTCTTCCGTTAAAGAGTGTTAGACTGTGTTCTATAAGGCAGTAAAGTTCTTCCTGGTGAGCTTGATCCTTTCAAGATTTCATGTTTCTCTGTTTTTAGAGTTGCCTCTTCTCTAGGGCTAGAATACTCCTACATCTGTTGTGAGATCTCTGAAAGTCCTGGTTTCAACTCCATTTGAGTACTGAGAATTGCTTTTGTCTGTTTATTTTTGTTTTCCCAGCCTTATGGAGTTTCACCCTAAACATCCATAGCTTATATTCGGCAACAGACTCAAGGAGACTCACATCCCCCGAAAGAGTTCTGGAACTATTTCTCAGTACTCTCTTTTACTATCTGATTCTCTAATTCACAAATACCACTTGCCTCATCCTCCTCAAACTCCAGTGTCTATCTTCTTAGCTCAGCAAGACCACTGTGCTCTGTTTGGACTTGCCTTCCCTGCGTACATCATTGTCCAGAAAGTATCTTTAGCCAGAAAGCCAAGGCAGTCACTGGGCTCATCTCATTTGTTTCCCTTCTCTCAATGATCACAGTCCTGCCCTGCCTATTATCCAGTGTTTGAAAACTGTTTTTTCAGAGATTTGTCCATAGTTGCTCATGATGGGAGAGTAGATATGGTCTCATGACTTGCATAAAAAGTCTCAGTACATGACATTTTTGAAGAAACTATTTTGACACAGCTCGTTGAACTGACAAAATGTTAAATTATCAAAATTATACATTATTGCAGTTACCTAAATATTACTAACAAGAAGAAACAGACATCTCCCCATCCTGGACATTCTCCTACCATATGGTTTATCAAGAGTAAGATGCCAATGCCTTGAAAAATGGAGTTGAGGGCGTGCCTGGGTAGCTCAGTCAGTTAAGCGTCTGACTTTTGGTGTCAGCTCAGGTCATGATTTTGCAGTTATAAAGTGGAGCCTTGCACTCAGCTTCGCACTTAGTATGGAGTCTGCTTCAGATTCTTTCTCCCTCTCCATTCCTCTCTGCCCGTACCTGCTCACACACATACTCTTTCTCCCTCTCTCTCACAAATAAATAAATAATAGCTAAAAGGAAAAAGAAAAATGAAGTGGGGACCGTCGATAGTGTGAAGAATGGAGTAGAATTTAAGCAATATCTAGCTGATCAAACCAGATTTTTTTTTTAAGATTTTACATATTTATTTGACAGACAGAGATCACAAGTAGGCAGAGAGACAGGCAGAGAGGTGGGGGGAAAGCAGGCTCCCTGCTGAGCAGAGAGCCTGGTGTGGGGGTTGATCCCAGGACTTTGGGATCATGATCTGAGCTGAAGGCAAAGGCTTTAACCCACTGAGACACCCAGGCATCCCTGATCAAACCAGATTTAATCAAGTTATTTCTTTTCCAGTTTTGCTCATTTAAGGAAGTGTCATCAATCTCTCTGAGCCTTTTTTTAAATTAAAATATAAAAACATACTGTAAAATTTCTCTTTTTAAAAAAGTATGCAATTCAGTGGTTCTTAATATATTCACAGAGTTGTTCAACCATCACCACTATCTAATTATGGAACATTCATCACCCCAAAAATAAACCCCATACCCATTAGTAGTCATTCTCCATTTTTCCTCTAGAAACTACCAATCCACTTTCCATCTTAATGGATTTGCCTATGTTGGGCTTTTCAGATAAATGAAATCATACAGTATCTGACCTTTTATGCCCAGATCCTTTCATTTATCACAATGTTTTCAGAGTTCTTCCATGTTGGAGCGTGTTTAAGTACTTCATTCCTTTTTATGGCTGAAAAAATATGCCATTATATGGATATACTACATTTTGTTTGCACATTTATCTATTGATAGACCTTTGGATTGCTCCTAGTTTTTTATTTTGAATGATGTTGCTATAAACTTTCATGTATAAGTTTCTGTGTGGTGATCAGTTTTCATTTCTTTTAGGAGTGGAATTGCTGAGTCGTATGGTAATTCCATGTTTAATTTTTGAGAAACTGCCAAACTTTTTTGAAATGACTGCACAATTTTACCTTCCCACGAGTGAGCAATGTATGAGAGTTCCGGTTTCTCTAAATGCTTTCCAACATCATTATTGTCCTTCTTACCATTCTGGTGAGTGTGAAATGGTATCTCATAAATGTTTTAATTTACATTTCACTAATGACTAATGATGTTGAACATCTTTTCATTGGTCATTTCTATATCTTTGGAGAGAGGTCCATTTAAATTCATTGCCAATTTTTTAATTGGGTTGTCTTTTTATTGTTGAGTTGTAAGAATATTTTGTGTATTCTGTATACTAGTTACTTATCAGATATAAGATTTGTAAATATTTTCTCCCATTCTGTGGGATGCCTTTTTACTTCGTTAGTGGTGTCCTCTGAAGCACAAAAGTTTTACATTTTAGTGAAATTTTATTTATCTAATTGTTTTCCTTTGTTGCTTGTGTTTTTTCCTTTTTTGGTCATATTTAAGAAACTATTGCCTAAGTGAATGTAATGAAGATTTGTGCCTAGGTTTCCTTCTAAGAATTTTATACTTTTAGCTCTTACATGTTAGTTTTTGACCCATTTTAAGTTACTTTTTATATGTGATGTGAGGTATTCTAAGAATTTTATATGTGATATGAGGTATTCTCAGAATTTTGAATGTTCTACATTGCTGTAGGTATTTTGAATAGTCTATATCTTAAATACTCTGAGTTATCTCATAAAGTAATGAAGACACTACTTTCAGTTAATACATAGGCCTATTTGTGTAATAGTCAATTTTATTTTCCTCTCTCTTAAAAATATAAAGAATAAAAAACTGTATTTTTTTAAGCTTTCCCCTTTTGGCATTTTTCTTTTTGGGGTATATACTAAATAGTAGATCTGGTTGTAATATGTTTCTTAGTCTCCACTACAGTACTCTATTGGAAGACAGATGTGATAATATTTTTAGAACCTTGCTCTAGAAGATCATTACCAAATATATTTTTTTCTAGATGTAAAGGTTATTTTTATACCTATAAAAGTCAAATAATTGAAATGGAAACCCCAGACCCTCTTAGTCAGGGTAGATGCTAAGGAAGAAGAGAGTCCTTAGTGTCTGCTTTAAATATTACTTGGAATTTTTTTTAAAGAATGAATTATTTTAAATTTGCTCTTTTACCATGGTTACATCAGTAGCTTTGTGGAAATATCCTTCATTAGCAATAAGACTTTCTTTAAATGTTTTTTATGTAACTCACAGCAAATGACTTCAGTATATTCCAAAAATGGACATATCATTCTATATTTAATTATTTTCTTTTTGTTTTAAAATTTTTTGCTTTAAGTGGGTTCTAAATTGATTTATCTTGCTTGAGTTTGTCTAATATTTGGGTTAGCTCTAGCTCAGCTTATTGGCTAAATCCGTAATAGTGTGTTTTCCTCTCTCTTGTGGTTAATTTTTAATACTCTTTATAATAAGTAACTATTATATACCCAAAGGATATTTGGTTGTATTAAAGGAGCCATTTATAAAAAGTTGTTATTTCTCTAAATGTGAGTTTCTATATGGTTTCATTTAATCATTTGTATTCTCAGTTTCCAAAGTGAACTAAATGGAAAATTTTATTTAAAAGTGGGTATTTTAGCCTAAAAGAACAAAAATTATTTGTGTACTTGGCAAAAAGACATAAAGATACTGTTTATCTGGATGAGGCAGCAACTGGTGAATGTAAGATAGTGGTTTTTTGAAAGTTTTATCAACATGCCTTTCATTGTTCTCTCATACTTTCTGTCAGGCTCTCCTGTGACATTAACCTTGACACTGGTCTCTGATCCACCGTACAAATCGTGGGTTCTGGGACCGATTGCCCTGTGAAACTACCCCAGTAGAAAGAAAGTAATGTAAATGCCTAAGAGATGGAAAGGAAAGAGTAAATAAATACTTAAGCTCTCAACTTAAAATGTGCAGGACATTTGCTTATTTGCTTTGTCAATATTAGAGAATTTCATGTTACAGGATATTAGCTGAGTTTGAGAGGCCTTAAAAGGCCCAAGTAAGATATTAAAATCAGTTAATATTTAAGAATCTGTAAGAGCCTTTTCCCTTATTTTTCAAGGCATATGCTAATCATCAGCTGGAATCAAGAATTTCCTCTTATGGAGTACTATTCCATAGTTAAGTAAAAGATAGGATTTCCTTTGAAGTATATGATCACTGCTTATTATAGAAGAACTGACGAGGCATTCATTATTATTATTATTTTTTTTACCATGTAGAAACTTGATTTAATGGTTCATAAAGATGACATTTTTTAAGCTATTGTATTGAATATAGTGTTTCCCTAGGACTATATTTTTGTTCACTCTTGGTATAGCATCCATTATTTTATTTAACCAGTCAACTCTTTAATTTAATTCAAATTCTCATTCACTGAATAAATTTGCTCAGTGAGCATTTATTGAGTAGTAAAACCAGCAGCAGGACTGGTTCCATGTTACTCCCTGAGAGAGAGAGAGAGACCCTTGGGTTATTTCAGGGCTTAACAAGGAATTTGATAAGGGTATAATGGGCCACTGTATTCAAAACATAGATTTTTATGAACTCCTATACTGTATCTTTGTATTCCCTGTTATACTATAGGCATTCAATTACATTTTTGTCAAATTGAATCAAATAGAATCCTAGAATGTTGGACTTGGAAATGTGTCTAAACAGCTAATAGAGGTGCCCCAGGGATTGCCAAAAGGTAGGGTGATGAGGCAGATTCCTGGGAGTTCCCTACTTATATTTAACTAGAATGTCCTTTCTTTTATCTATTGGACTTCTGCATAAAGTGTCATTTTATAAAAATGTGTCTACTGCTAAAAAATATTAGAAAGTCATTGATAATTCAATTGTCTCCTTTACAAGTGAGGCTGTAAATATTGTACCATAATTTAAATGAATTACAAAATTTTTTAAAGATTTTATTTATTTATTTGACAGAGATACAAGTAGGCAGAGAAGCAGGCAGAGAGAGAGGGAAGCAAGCTCCCTGTTGAGCAGAGAGCCCGATGTGGGTCTCAATCCCAGGATCCAGAGATCATGACCTGAGCCGAAGGCAGAGGCTTAATCCACTGAGCCACCCAGGTGCCCCTGAATTACGAATTTTTTAATTGTTCTGAACAACAGATATGGTTTAGATCATGTCCCCTACCCTGTCTTTCTCCCCCCCCGCCCATGGAGTGTGTGTGTTGGGGGGCTTATTATTTAAAAGAGAAAAAGTGTGGGAGCCCAATAGCCTAAAAATAATTTTCTCAAGAAATGATGAAGCAATAAAGTACAAAAGCCTTTGAAGATCTCTAGCAAGCTATGTCAGTGTCTGTAATGTGAAGCTGCTTGAGGTCTCTTCAGTGCTGTGTGCCCTCACACTGTGAATGAATTCATTAAAACAATGCAGAATTCATCTGGGGCAGGAAAATAAGGAAACTAATTTTTAAATGACTAAAGACTGAGAATACGATTCTCTCTTAATTTCTCTGGCCTAACGGAGAACACATACATATGCTAACAGCTCATCTCTAACATTAAAAATAAGTTAGAACTGACAACATGCACAATCGCATCAAGGCTTGTCAATTAAAAATCAACCCAAGAAAGATGTTTTGGTATTACTGAGACTGTCTGCGTCCATCGAAAGTTAAAGGAGATCCAGAGAGCAAAGCATTGATTAATGTTGAAATCTCTGTTTTAAAGAAAGCAAAGTTGCCTCTTTCAGGTAACTTGGCATTGGTATCAGCTGCCTTCAGGGAGATACTTCCAGGTGATCAATCTGATCATGTGACATACACTTAAATTTTGGATACCCAAGGTGTAAGCCAACAAGATGGATTCAGATATATGAGAGCTAAATGTCATGAGAGGTATATCTCTCCTTTTCAAAGCAGAAAATTATAGAAAACACTGGAGTAAGTGTTTTTCCTACAACTGAGACTGGATTTTTTAATTTTTTTTTTAAGTCCAGAGAATGGAATGCAACTCTCTGATGGACTTTTCATCTTCAATTTTTCAAGACTATTTCCTAAGCTGAAAATTTCAAAGGCATGATTGAGAATAAATGTTATTTACAAATTCCAGAAGCCTGTGAGCTACCTTTTCTTTACAAAATGACCATATTGACCCCAACTGAGTATTTTGAGCTCATGTGTCTCTCAAAAATGTAGATGAAATAAATTTTGGAGAGGTCAGCTGAGGCCACATGATGGTTTAAAAACACAGTACAGATGTAATGAAATGAAGGCAGTCTTCATGATGCATTGGGACATGATAGGCCAACCAGGCCATTTTAGTATGAAAAAGTCAGGACAGTAAAGGGCAGCGGTTGGGTAGCCTACCAAACCAGAGGAGGTGGCAACCACAAGCAACTGTCATTAGTCTTTCGTAGACAGAAAGAGAATGGCTGCAAAGTTGGCAAGGAAGGAGAAATAGGGAGCGAGGAAAGGATGGCGCATTGCAGCCACAGAACAAGGCATTGTGAGGCAGGATGGGGAGAAAGGCGAAGAACAGGTGCATGGCCAGGAATGGGGAAGCTGAACTGTGAAACGAGGGATTCGAATATATAAGACACAGAACATTTATCCAGATGGAACTGAGGAATGGAAGCCATAGGTGAATGAGGAAGGGGATGAATCAATGTAGACCCTCTCCCTGTACTGTGTTCTGTCACAGGAGAGGGGAAACTGATATGAGGGAATTGCTTCATAGAATGAAAAAGAAATGATCACCTGTGCAAGGTATTTGTTTAAGAGTCTCAAATGAGTGCTTTACATGGCTTGCTAAGAGAAGCCATCTCGTCCTTGTTTCTTAAATACCTTCTAATTCTATTTAGTGCATGACTATTCCCCAAAGAACAATGCACCTTTGTTTGCAGAACCATCATCTTTAAATTTCTTGTTAAGATCAGTTTGAGTTTTATTTTGTACCCTCCTCTAAAGTGATCCTTTTGTTTATAACATTGCATAGACCTATAACAAAGCCTAAAGCAAAACAAGGTCTACTGTACTCTTTCAAATTCTGCTTTCTACAGAGGCAGCTACTTTCGGCAGAGTGTAGCTCTCCATTTCTAAATCCCATGCTTATACACTGTTGCACTTCTGTTGCACACACACACATTGCCTGGAAAAAGAATAGGCATTTTTTCCCATATGAACTGTAGACTTGCCCTTCGAGCTCTCACTGGATGGTAATCCACTGAACAACTAGAAAGAACACTACCCCGGTTTCTCCAAGAGTTCTTTTGATGTGTGGCACTGGCCCAAATAGATCCAAAAATCAGTTTGAGCAGAATTTAATGCTCGTAAACCTGGACCCTGGACACAAGTCTCCAGCTTTTCTGGAAGAAATTTTAGATACTACTTGCTAATTTGGATGGTGTTATTGTTATTCAGAGTTCATCCTTCTAATTTGAGTCACATCTGTGACTGCATAGCTGAACTGGGAGCCTCAGCATTAAGCTCTATCTTCATTTGCTCAGGGGACACATGGTGTGTGTAGGAGCCATCATGCTTTGTTTTTACAAATCAAACTCTTAATTAATTACTGAACATACTGCAATTCACTAATCAAGCTGTATTTTTTGAGACATTTCTGACTGATAAATATCTAGTCATCTGGCTTTGCAATATATCCTCTTGTCCTTGCTTTAGACAAAAATGGTGGGAGTCATCAGAAATGTTTCTTTTTATATGTGATTTGTTCTTCATTGTGCGTGAGGTTGGAAGAAAACAATTTCCCATAGAACTTTGTATTCTTCTGGTCCACATTAAGAGGCAGTGTTTTTAAGTCAAAGGGGGCACTGTTTGCAAAACCATAAAAGACTCGGGTTCAGATTCTGGCTTTCCCATTTCCATCTGATTGAACTCTAAATCTCTGTTTCTTATTTGTAATATTTGTTTTGAAAATGAAATGAGAAAAAACAACAACAACACATAAAGCGCCTACTACTTTACTGTCAGTGAAGTATACAATCATTCATTCTCTCCCACAGATATTTATGGAGCACCTACAATTTCCTAGGCTCTTAACCTGGACAAGACAACCGTGGGCAGGATAGACATAGTACCTCTTGACATGAAGCTTATACTCTGGGGGAGGGGGATACATGATAAACCAGAAACAAGTGACATAATTGCATGTATCTTATAATAGCTCTTTATTTTTAATGAATTATTGTGTATATATTTTCATTTTCCACTAGATGGGAAGTTTTGTGAGGACATTATCTTATACCCTTTTCAGTATTACCATCACTGCTGTACATTTTAGGAAACATATCTCTGTTTGGTCAATTAGTGAACAAGTGTAAACGAAGAATAGTATAGAGCAAAGGCTAAGAACAATGAATGCCCTGCCCTCCTATTTCCTGGGTTCCAGTCATGGTACAGCCAGTCTCTGTGCCTCACTTCTCCCACAGAAAAAAATGTGGATGACAAATACCTGCATAATATCGTGTTCATGCAGATTCAAGGAGTGGTTTCACATAGAATATTTAAGGACAATGGCATATGGCAAGCGCTCAATAAATGTTAGCTGTTTTTCTTTAACTAGAGAGCTACTTCTCAATCTGAACTCTATAAACAAATGGGAGTTCTTGGGAATGCACCCAGAAGTCTTCTATTTTGTGTACGAATTTTAGATTTTGTACTTTCATCTTGACAAAATTAAAAAAAAAATATATTAAAGTTAGCTTATTTTGTAGTAGCTGCCAAGCAGTTTCAGTGCCCATTTGCCCTTACACCTAAAGTTGTTCAAAGTGGTCCTGTGACATGACAGTGTTTGACCTTTAGTTTCTCAAACTGGGATACCATATTTTAGGGAGTTTAAAATTTCTCAATATTGAAAAATACTATTTTGAAAGATTTTATGTATTTATTTTTCGGAAAGAGAGAGAGCGCACAAGTAGGGTGGGGTGGGGGAGCGGCAGGCAGAGGGAGAAGCAGGCTCCCTGCTGAGCAAGGAGCCTGATAAGGGACTTGGGACTGGATCCCAAGGACCCTGAGATCATGACCTGGTCCAAAGGCAGATGCTTAACCGACTGGGCCACTCAGTTGTCCCTGTAGAATGCTATTTTATAGCATCAAACACTTGTGTATCATAGACCATAACGTAAATGGTTACAATGCACAAATCATGTCACTGAACACACACACACTATGGTCATCATTCATGACACTTCTTAATTCTTTTGGGTTCTCTGCCTTCAGGGCACATGGTACATGGTAGGATTTAATTTCATGGCCTTGTTTGTGTTTGGATGTTGAGGGGGACCTGTGACTCCTTCTGCCCACTGAGTGGTGAGCAGAATTGGCATGTGTTACTTCTTTTTTTTTTTTTTTGACGTGTTGCTTCTGTGCCAGGGTGTTTAATTACTGGTTCAAGACCTTCCAGAACCCACTTTTTCAAGTTTTAGCTGTTCATTGGCTGCAACCCTGAGCCTCCCTGCCAACTTACATTGGACACATAACGTGCATGAGAAATGAGGTATTCGTTGATTTAAACTGTTGAGATTTGCACATTGTCACCATCACGTTCTGACTAGTAGGTACCCTAATTGCACCTATTGTGTCTAAGACATGATGATACTTGCTGTGTAAATCAAAAGTCAGTCAGTTTCCCGGCACAGCCTTTCCTCTAAGTCTATCCCCTGCAAGATGATATTCTGAGAGCTCCGATAACATAAGCCTTCTATTATCTTAAACTTTCACTCAATTTGTTGTTCCTTCAGGTTCGGGTTACTCTCCTTCATCGATGAAGACAGTAATAAAATACTTACACAGGGACGCCTGGGTGGCTCAGTTGGTTGGACGACTGCCTTCGGCTCAGGTCATGATCCCGGAGTCCCGGGATCGAGTCCCGCCTTGGTCTCCCAGCTCCACGGGGAGTCTGCTTCTCTCTCTGACCTTCTCCTCGTTCATGTTCTCTCTCACTGTCTCTCTCTCAAATAAATAAATAAATAAATAAATAAATAAATAAATAAAATAAAATACTTACACAAATATCTACCCTTCTCTCCAGATGCTATGTAAATAGTAAGGATTTAGGCCTTTTCCCCAAAAGATGCAGAGAGCTGCATGGCAGTATTGCTTGGCAAGATCGTCTCTCCCAGCCAGATGTGCTACTCCTAGGGCTGGATCTCTGTGGAGTGGCCTACCAGTGGTTCCTAGCAGCAGCTTGAGCCAGATCCAGAGAGCAGTGGTTTCTGTTAATAGTGGTTCCTTGATACTCTGCTTCCTGCTCGTGGTTCTCAGTAAAGCCTCAGAGATCCTTCAGAAGTCATATTTGCTTCTATTGCTCTCAGTCAGTCATAAGACCCAACTGAGTCCACTGGGGCCAATTTGATGTTCTTTAAAAGATCTTTTAAAGAATTACCTATAGTCTTGCTCTGGCAGCAAGCTTAGGTCCAGTAAGCTAGTGGGAAAAGCAAATGGTCTTTTTGCCTTTATTATCATGCAGTCTAATAACATCTCTACTCTGCCCTATATTGAAACAAGGGCCCAATGTCCTATAGGCTTTTCCTTTTCTCCAAGTTAATTGTCCAATTCCCTCACAGATATTCTTCCAAGGGGTTGGAGTGTATATCCCAACGTTTTCTTGTGGCAGGACCTGAAATCAAAGAAAGATTTGATCACAACCAGAAAATGTACTTCATAAACCACCCCCTCCCATATGTTCAGTCCAGATTAGGTACTTTAAAAAATTTCCCCCAAGACATAAATAAAAAGAAGTCTAGCTCATATTTAAAACTCCAAAGCATGAATTTTGAAGTGAGATACTTTCTCTTTTAGCAACATTTAGACCTTATGCAACATTGATTAATACATTCAAGCATTTTTTTTTCAGTATATGCAAATAAACCACCCTATTGAACAAAGGGGGGAAAGTGGAAAGAAAGAAGACTGGAGCATTTTATGGGAACATGATCATGAAGGATTTGTAAGGTATGTCAAAAAGTTTGGATCTATCCTAAGGACAATGGGAAGCCATTAAAAAATTGGTGGGTGGGTAATATGGTAAGATTTGCATTTTCAAATAATCGTTCTGGCTATGGCAAGATGGTGGGGTCAAGACTGGGAGTGAAGATAGAAATGAGGATGTTTCAAACATCCAGATGAGAGAGGATGGTGGCTTAAGACTTGAAGAGCAAGAAGGAGTTTTAGTATGGAGGCACTAAATTGGCAGTCAGCCTAGACATCCGCATTGAAGCCCCATAAGAGGTTGATAACACAAGGATCATATGGGGAGAACAGGATTAAGAACAGAAGCAAGAAGAACATTGATCTTTAAGGGCCTTGTAGGAAAAGAACTGTGAAGGAAACTAAGAAGTATCAGAAGACAGATACACTAGGAGAATGAGGTATCACAGAGCATAAGAGCTTATTTCAAAAACTAGTGGTATTAAAAGCTTCCAGATCGCTTCTCGGCCTTTTGGCTAAGATCAAGTGTAGTATCTGTTCTTATCAGTTTAATATCTGATACGTCCTCTATCCGAGGACAATATATTAAATGGATTTTTGGAGCAGGGAGATGGAATAGGAGCTTGCTCCATCCACTCCACGCATCGACCTGGTATTGCAGTACTTCCAGGTGCACCCCCCTTGGGGGCAAAAAAAAAAAAAAGCTTCCATATACTGGGGACCAAAATCTTTCTATTAGATTTCATAACTAGAAGGTTTCTGTTGGAACAAACAGTGTCAGTGGACCATGGTAGGAAAAAAAATCATGTTGTGGTCCGTTGATAAGAAAAGAAATGTAAGTAAATGAAGAGAATACATATAAATAATTCTTTCAAGAAACTTGCCTTTGAAAGAAAAAAAAGAGAATAGGTGGAAGGAGATATAGGCTAAAGGAATTTTTCTTTGGTTTTAAAGCTAGTATAAGGAGACTACAAAAAGGGAAAGGTAGAAGCCCTAGAGGAAGCAGATAGAAGGGTTTTTTATTTTTATTTTCATATTTTTTAAAGTTTTTGTTTAAATTTCAGTTAGTTAGTATAAAGTATAATATTAGTTTCGGGTGTACAATTTAATGATTCAGCCCTTCCATACAGCGCCCAGCGCTCATCACGGCAAGTGCCCTCGTCACTCCCCATCACCTACTTAACCCGTCCTCCTCCCCTCCTCGCATCTGGTAACCATCAGTTCATTCTCTATAGCTGAGTCTGTTTCTTGATTTGTCTTTTTTTTTTTCCTCCCTCTCTCTCTCTTTTTCCAGAATCAGTATTTTTATATTTGGATAAATACCTATCAGTGTGATTGCTGGATCATAGGGTAGTTCTATTGTTAACTTTTTGAGGACCCTCCGTACTGTTTTCCAGAGTGACTGCTCTAGTTTGCATTCCCACCAACAGTGCAGGAAGGTAGATGAAAGGGTTCTGTTAAAGAGACAAGAAGGAATGGGATACAGGGCTTGGGTCGAGAAAAAAAAAATTCAGATATTAAGAACATCTCTTCTATTGTAACTAGACAGAAGCAGAAAGAATGGCTATGAAAACAGCTAAATATCTAGATTTTGTAGTTGTGCAGTTAAGGGAGTTCTCATGTCTTGGCTATTTTCCTTTTATGGTTGGAAGGCAGATCCTCTGTTGATTTTGAGCGGGGAGGTTGAGACTGGAAATTTGGAGAGGGACAATGGAGAATCTTTGAAATTACTATTGTAAAGAATTAGAGCTGATGATGAAAATATAAAAGGCTTCTTTTCCAATATGGAAATGGTTATTGCTCACAGTTGGGAGGTTAAATGAGATGATATATGGAAACTTATACAAGATTGGCCTAACATGACTCAATAAATAGTAACATCACCGTTTTCCTTCTCCTGTTTTATACCACAATAAGACTTCTAGCTTTTATGTAGACCTCCAGCTCTTCCTTGTAACACTTTCATCTCTTTTGTTTCTCTTATTTCCTCCTTCACTCCACTTCCAGGCTCTTGCTTTTATCTCTTCACTTTCATCTTTTTCAACCCTTTCTGCTTAGTAGTTTTACATAATGCCTTCTTGATACTATCCCTCCTAAGATGGCCTGGCCCTAGCATATCTCTTTCTGATTCTTCCCCTATAGGACAGCTCCTCACCTCTGTCTTGAGCTTATCACCAGAATTCAAACAATACTGAGTCTAGGAAAATCCACGAGCATTCTGTAGTTTACCAAAGCTTATTTGCAAGTGAAATCATAATAACAACTATTCCTAATCATATAATTCTATGAAGATAAATAGATTAGAGGATCAGATTTAATCCTTTATAATATAGGCATACCTTGGAGATATTGTGGGCATTTCCAGACCACCATAATAAAGTGAATATTGCAATAAAGTGAGCCAAATGAGTTTTTGGCTTCATGGTGCATATGAAAGTTATGTTTACACCATATTGTGGTCTATTAAATGTATAATAGCATAATTTTTTAAAAAGACAGTATACATAGCTTAATTAAAAAGTACTTTATTGCTTAAAAATGCTAACCATCATCTAAGCTTTCAGAGTCCTAATCCTTTTGCTTGTGGAGAGTCTTGCCTCGATGCTGATGGCTGTGAACTGATCAGGGTGGTGGTTGCTGAAGGTTGGAGTGGCTGTGACAATTTCTTAAAATAAGACAACAGTGAAGTTTTCTGCATTGATGGACTCTTTCTTTCACAAACAGCTTGTCTGTAAGCAAGGAATGCTGTTTGATAGCATTTAACTCAAAGTAGACCTTCTTCCAAGATTGAAAGCAATCCTTTCAAACCCTGCTTCTGCTTTGGCAACTAGGTTGATATAATATTCTAAATCCTTCCTTGTCTTTTCAATAATCTGCATAGCATCTTCACCAGGAGTAGATTCCCTCTCAAGAAGCCACTCTGTTCATCCATAAGAAGCAGCTTCTCATCCATTAAAGTTTCGTCCTGAGATGGCCGCAGCACAGGCTCTATTTCTTCAGGTTCCACTTCTAATTCTGGTTCCTTTGCTATTTCCGCCTCACCTGAAGTTACTTCTTCCACTGAAGTCTTGAACTTCTCCAAATCATCCATGAGTGTTGGAATTCTTCCAAATTCCAAATTCCTGCCAATGTTGACATCTTGACCTCTTCCCATGAATCAGGAATGTTCTTAATGGCATCTAGAGTGGTGAATCCTTTCCAGGTTTTTGTATTACTTTGCCTATATCCATCAGAGGAATCACTATTCATGGCAGCAATAGCCTTAGAAAATGCATTTGTAAATAATAATGCTTAAAGGGGCAACTGGGTGGCTCAGTGGGTTAAGCCTCTGGCTTCGGCTCAAGTCATGATCTCAGGGTCCCGGGATTGAGGCCCGCATTGGGCTCTCTGCTCAGCGGGAAGCCTGCTTTCTCCTCTCTTTCTCTATGCCTGCCTCTCTGCATACTTGTGATCTCTCTCTCTGTTTCAAATAAATAAAAATAACATCTTTAAAAAAATAATAATAATAATAATAATTCTTAAAGTTTGAAATTACCCCTTGATCTATGGGCTGCAAAGTGGATGCTGTGTTATCAGGCATGAAAACAACATTCATCTCATTGGGCATCTCCATCAGAGCTCTTGGGTGACCAGGTGCATTGTTACTGGGCAGTCATACTTGAATCTTTTCTTTTGAGAAGTAGGTCTCAATAGTGGGCTTAAAATATACTTGGTAAACTGTGTTGTAAACAGATGTGTTGTCTTCCACTCAGGTTCTTTTCTTCCTATGATAGAGCATAGGAGAGTAGATTTAGCATAATTCTAAGAGCTCTAGTATTTTCAGAATTGTAAATGAGTACTAGCTTCAACTTAGGGTCATCAACTGCATTAGCTTCTAATAAGAGAGGCACATGTCCTTTGAAGCTTTGAAGCCAGACACTGACTTCTGCTTTCTAGCTTTGAAAGTCGAAGCTGGCATCTTCTTCCAATAGAAGGTTGTTCTGTCTACACTGAAAATCTTTTGGATAACTTGCTGTAGCTTCTACATCAGTATTTGCTGCTTCATCTTGCACTTTTTTTTTCACTTTATACTTTTCTGTTATTGCGACAGCTTCTTTCCTTAAACCACAGGAACCAACCTCGGCTAGCTTCCAACTTTTGTTCTGCAGATTCTTTACCTCTTTCAGCCTTCATAGAATTGAAGGGTGTTAGGTCCTTATTCTGAGTTAGGTTTTGGTGTAAGGTAATGTTCTAGCTTCTTTGATCTTCTATGCAGACTCTAAATCTTTCTTCATATCGGTAATAAGCTGTTTTGCTTTCTTATCACTCCTGTGTTCAATGACGTAGCATTTCTAATTTCCCTCAAGAACTTTTCCTTTGCATTCATAACTTCGCTAACTGTTTCGTGCAAGAAGCCTACATTTTGGCCAGTCTGGGCTTTTGACATGCCTTTCTCACTGAGCTTAATCATTTCTAGTGTTTGATTTAAATGGAGAGTCGTGCAACTCTTCCTTTCTCTTGAATACTTAGAGGCCATTGTAGGGTTATTACATGACCTAATTTCAATATTCTTGTGTCTCAAGGAATAGGGAGGCCCAAGGAAGGTGGGGGAGAGATGGGGAACTGTCCGTCAGTAGAGCAGTCAACTTATTAAGTTAAGTATCTTCTATGGGTGTGGTTTTTGGAGTCTCAGAACAATTATAATAGTAACATCACAGATCACTGATCACAGATCACCCTAACAAACATAATAATAATGAAAAAGTTTGAAATATTGCAAGATTGCCAAAATGTAACACAGAGACATGAAGCGAGCAAATACTGTTGAACAAATGGCACCAAAAAACTTGCTCACAAGGCAGGGTTGCTACAAACCTTTGATTTATAACACAACACGATACCTGCAAAGTACGATAAAGTAAAGTGCAATAAAACAAGCTATGACTCTACAATGAAGCTGAAAGCCTTAGAGATGTTTATGGTTCTAGCATGGAAAATGAGGTTGTTATTTTGTCTTCTACATATTTGCTGTTGCTATTCCATATCTTAGGTCAATCTATCTTTAAAAACCTCTTTTTTGTAACGAAACAAAACTGGTGTCCTTAATCCTGTCTCTTACACTGTTTGAGCTGCTGTCAGAGAAACCTCTGCCCATTTGTCTGGTGCCTTTCTCCCGAACTTGGGCTCTTAGCTTTAGCTCATGACCTCCTCTCCGTGCTCTGTGACTGGAATCCTGGGATGTTTGTAGTCTGAGAAGCTCGGGCAACCATCCTGCCTATCTCAGTTCCTTCTCCTCATTTATTATATGGCTAAGCTTTTCCGTCTCCCACACTCAGGGCCCACTCATGAGCTCCTCACCTGTGAATGATAGGAAACGAAACAATTTATAAATGACAGTGAAAATGCCCATAATAGATGATTACTGCTGATCCAGAACAATATTTCATTAGGTTGTACATAGAGCAAACCCTAAAATTCATACGGTGCACACCTTGGCTGTTCTTTTGGGGATATCGAGTTAGTGTTTCAATTTGATTATTAAGGCAGTACAGCTTCATCTCTGTTCACTGCACAGGAAATCTTGGGAAACTCCGTTATAACTTCCAAAGTAGGCAAGGCATGTTTTTGAAATCTAGCAGAGGGCACGTGGAGACATGCCAGCAAGATCAGCAGCTTCTCTGTCCCGGTGAAGTTTGTTTGGGAGAAACTGAGGACACAGGTACAAAATGGCAGAGTGAATTTTTTTTCCTGACCAACAGTGCTGCTCGTTAGCAGTTTGAAAGGACGCCTAGATCCAAAATAGTATTAAACAAGTGTTTCTTCAATATGAGATCATTATGTTTCTCTTCTAAATCCAAATACTAATTGCAACCTTGCTGTGAGCGTACAATATTAAGGCCATCATAGCCATGGCAACAGAACGGAGCTCAAAGTGCAGTCCTATCTGCACAGTGTCTCTGGTCGTCTGGGCGGCAGACAAGCACTTTCTTACAACATCTCTAATGTTCAACTCCAAAGAGGGGATTGCATTGCATACCTTTAGGCAGTTTTGCCATACAGGTTCTGTTATCTTTGAACATTTTGTGTATCTCTATAATTAATTTCAATACAGGATGGCTTGTTAATCCATAGACGAAAATACAAGCACAAATTAAAATTTCAACAGGCACTTTACAATGGCCATTTACATTTCAAAATTAAGCCCATAATAAAACTTTTGTGTACTTATAATTGGACTGATTTTTAACACCCAATGATAAACATCTATGTAAATAGCCTCCCAAAGATTTTACACTTAAGAAAAAAAGCACTTTAAATGAGCTGCTTAAAGTCACCTTCTCTGCTTTGCCTGATAATTGTAATGCAAAATAATAAACAGCACAGGGCAGGAGTACAACACTTCTAGGATGATAGGGTGCCATTTATATGAAGATAATTAGGCATTTAAAACCTACCAATACCAATTTTAAAACCTACCAATTAAAAAAAAAAAAAACAGTGTGCTTACAGTAAACTCATTGAAATAAATTTCCATTTGCCTTTGCTGTGCTTTCATTACAAATATGACCACAGCTTGTACAGCTCCAAGGACTCTGCTTTTATGTGTAGGAAGTGAGGTGCAGATTAGGAGTTCACAACCCAACCTATCTTTCTGTAAAAACAAAGAAGTATTTTGTAGAGATTTGCTGTAAACATATGAACCATATGCCATTGTTAAAAAAGAAAGGAAACAGTTGTGTTGGCGGAAAGACTTGTTACTATTAGAAAGACTGATGCTTGAACAGAACTCCATACTCGCGTTCTCCTGGATTATGCTGAGAAGAGCGAAGGAGACAGTGGGATCTGCTATCAGCGTTCAGGGGCAGGTGCATGTGGGCTGTGCTGTCATAGTTAATGAAACAAAATTTGTTTCCTCAAGAATTTACCTGAATAGACTGAACTGTGAAAGCAAGAAAGAGGCCCCAGTGGCTTTCCCAGGAAGATAAAATGTATCATTTAGACTGCAAGAAGATGTTAACACTTGAGCAGTGAAGAAATTCCTAACACAATAGCCAAACTGTGGAAAGAGCCAAGATACCTTTCAACAGATGAATGGATTATGATGCGGCCCACACATACAATGGAATCTTACTCAGCCATCAGAAAGGATGCATACTCAACTTTTGCATCAACATGGAAGGAAATGGGGGAGTTATGCTAAATGAAATAAGTCAAGCAGAGAAGGTCAATTATCCTATGGTTTCACTTATTTGTGGAACATAAAGAATAGAATGGAGGACAGTAGGAAAAGGAAGGGAAAAATGAAGGGGGGGATCAGAGGGGAAGGCGGACCATGAGAGATTATGGACTCCAAGAATCAGTCTGAGGGTTTCAGAGGGAAGAGGGGTAAGGAGATGGGTTAGCCCTGTGATGGGTGTTAAGAAGGGTACATATTGCTTGGAGCACTAGATGTTATATGCAAATGATGAATCATGGAATACTACATCAAAAACTAATGATGTACTGTATGGTGAATAACATAACACAATAAAAAAAAAAGAAATTCCTAACAGATTGGTGAGTAGATAATTTTTACTATTTTTAGTGCTGCATTCATTCATTCCTTCACTCCTTCCATTATCAAACATTTATTAGTCACCTACTTAAGTATTATACTACAAGCTGATAATTCAAATTAGAATTCAGCTCTCAAAGCGATGAAACACATGTTTAAACAAGTAATTTCAGTAAAACAGGGAAAAATTAAGAGTGAGTCCTATACAAGGTGTAATGGAAGCAGAAAGGAGAAAATGCCTTAATGTGCTATAGAGAAAGATTTCATTGTAAGTGATGTTTGAACTGCATTTTGAAGGGTAAGCGGGTGTTTGTTGGAGAATGAAGAGGAAAATAGGTAGAAAAGTCTGGGAAGGGCTTTAGAAGCTGGAGACACCAAGCTGTTAAATTTTCATGCCAGCAAGTAGTTATCTCTAAAACATAGAATGTTCACATGAAGGACAATCAGTGTTTCCCTATTTATCTTTCCATTAGGTCTTATTTCTTCAATGTGGTCTACAAAACCCATCAGACAAGGTTGAGGATGGTGGGGATTCTTGACTTAAATAATCGCAAAACTCAGGAGAATTAGTTTAGGCATTGCTGAATTTAAGAGCTCAGAAGAATCTGTCTCTATCTTTTAATCTGCCTTCCTCATTGTTGGTTCTGCTCTCAAGGTTATACTCTATGAGCCCTAGCAAACGCAGCAGAAATTTGCATTTGTGTAAGGAATGATTTTTCCCAAAGGAAGAACTGGGATGTTGATCCTGAATTGTTCACCGATTTCCTAGAACCATTTATTGAATAGGCAAAACCGTTTTCTATATACCAAAAAACTTTTGCAATTAAAAAAAAAGAAAGAAAGAAAATGTTATTATAAAGAGGAAAGTGGCCACTTGTTTTCCTCAGTGATTTTTTTTTTTCAAATATACACACATGTAGGCTTTTAACACTGTAAAAAAAATCACCATCAGGCATGAAGATGGGAGAAATTGACATTTTCTTTCACTGTGCTTCTCAATGCCACATGCTTTGCCTTGGCCTTTTCTGTTATTTTTAAAATTAATGCATACCAAGTGATAAATAATATATCAGACAAATAAAGAAGTAAATCTTGACATACTGAAAAAAACTGAACTATTTCTGCAAGCCAAAATATTTGGATATTAAAAATGCTGTAAATATTAATTTAGCAGGAAATAATAAATGGATCCTAGCATGATTTACTTAAGTTATTTTTACATATCCTCATAATTATTCTCCAAAAGAGGAAAATATGGGACAAATTAGAAGTGGAAATTTTATTACAATGTTAATAATAGTTCATATTTAATTGAGATCACATCTTTAATCTTATCTTTCTCCCACCAATGGCTCGTTTTTATTCTTATTATCTTGTTTTCAGTACAGAATTATCACCCACTGCTTTTCAATTACAGAGATGCCCATATTGATTCTACTCTTGATTTTAAATCACAACTGAAAAATTACTCATTTAGTTCTCTAAAGCTGTATTCTGTAGCTAGTTTAAGCTCTTTTAAAAAAATTATGTGGACTCAAAATACAGAAAGATAAAACTCATAAACAGAACTGTTCAGTTATATAAAGCTATTGGGAAACAGACTTTAAATTATTTTAACTCAAATCACTATTAAAATGTAAGAAGACAAATAGTAATCAAAAATGTCATCACCATATGGAGGAAAACTTGATGTCAGTCACAGCATTTATAAAGAACAGGTGGCGCTTAAGCAATCAAAAAACCCTTATGGAATTATACAAATGTAACCTAAATTCCATAGATCTGTAGTAAAGTGATGTACATAAATTAGACAAAAGATCTTTCATTAACACATACATTCTAAGTTGCTTGACTGTGATTTCCAAAGTTTCAGAAGGAACAAAAATATTCTCCTGCACATCACATTGTTTACTTCTACATTTTCTAAGGAAATAATTGCATCCTTTGTTTCCTCTGAAAAACTGGGATTTTTACTTATTTTAAGAGGAAACCACATCTCTGAAACCACCATAGGTGTTCCATTACCTTCTGTCCGGAGGGTCTGGCAACAGGAATGGGGGCAGGAGATGGATACTGTGTTCAGTCTGGTCTTGCAGTTCATCAGCTGGGTCATTTGGAGTCTGACAAATCCAAAAGTATCCAGCCATTGCTTGTGTTGTCCAGAGAAGATGTTCTGAATCCCCTCAGTCTGAGAGCAGTGCTGAGTGTGCAAATCCTAAACCAGAACCAATTTTTCTGAACTCAAATTTTACGCAATTCATAGAAAGCCATTTGGGGGATAAAGAAAGCTTTTTGGAGCAAGTGAAAATGTTGAAGCAAAGCGATAACTTCAAAATGTTTTGAGGAAGAGCAGATTGATATTTTGAGCTGTGCTTTTGTAGTACTCTCGTAAGAAAATGTCTTTATACTTTGGCATTTTCAAATAATATTGGTGGTGATGCCCATTGATAATTGGAATAAAACTCTCATTCTGAAAAAACATCCTGAGGTTGTATTTCATTTGAGGTCTCCTATCTGACTTGAAGAGAGCCATTAGTGGCTGCAGATTTTCCACTGTTAATAGGTGAGCCTTGTAATTACCTCCAAAAGGAAATTCCCCTTTCTGAGTTCCTCCATATTAATCTAATTTCTGGAATCGACTGAGCAGTGCAAAATCCCAGATGGCGGACTAGAGCGCTACTGACTCAGTTTGTTTCACATTTTTATTCAGAATTCACACAAATGTCAATTTCCACTAGTTTTTTTTTTCTTTAATATGAGAAGAAATTCAAGGTTAAACTTTTTGAAGAAAATAAATTGAGTTTATTTCAACTCCACAGATATACCGTGCAGAACTCAGGCATAGAGATCACTACTAAGCTGCTTTCATTTTTTATGCATTTTATTGCCATTACGTCCACTTTCTTTTTAGACTACATTAAAAATATGTTATTTGATTTTGAACCACCTGATTTCTTGATACTTCTCTGTGCTTAAATTTTGATACACCCAACCATAGATTTACAAAGTAGTTGGTATCACTAAAAGTTGTGGAATCAAAAGATAAAGTTATAGGTTCGGTTGTTCCCTACATACAAAATCACTTTAATGATAAGGCATAATTTGTATTAGCATTTCTACATACTCATTCTTCTAGCACTTACTCTATACCTCTCTTGGGATGCTAGCCACTTTCTATTTGAGTTCGTGTACATTTGCATACCTCCAAATGAACTTCTCCTAGTCCCTTGCGAAAAGCATTGGGACCTTGCTTATGTCTCTGCTCTCTACACTGTTTCTCACAGCACCTGGTATGAAGTAAACTCAGTAAGGATCTGTTGAATAAATGAAAGAAAGGATGAGGGAAAGTGTATTACGTTAATCTTCTGATCATTTCTCTAGGGTTCTATTTTTAAAAATTTATCAAATCAGATACAACAATTTCTTCAGTAGTGAGTGGATGCGTTATTCAGCTTCTGATTTGGGGAGAAAACTGAATATTAGTATTTGGGTAAAAATTCTCATATCAGAAATATCTTTATTCATATTTCTAGATTTATTTAGGTGGATTCAGCTTTAACTAATTTTTTTAGTTGGTAAAAGGAGTATACTACTTCCTACCTAATATATTCATAGTAAGTGAGGAGATAAGAGCTGTTTCTAAATTATATCAAGCATCTTTAAATACCATTTATGGTGAAGGAAAGATTTGCTTTCCATTTTTTCAGCATATTCTAGGGCACACTGAGTTGTTAAAATATAAAGAAATAAATACAAATATATAAATACAAATTATATAAAACAAATACAGGAAAAATCAGAGATATGAATATATATTCTCCCATGGAAACATGTAACAAAAGCAATAATAATGCTGATATTTATTTAGAGCATATAGTCATTCAGGATGCACTGTGCTAAGTGCTTTATGTGCAGTTTCCAACTTAATCCCAACAATGACCTGATGCCACAGGTAGTATTGTTTTTCCAGGTAAGAACAATGAGGTTTAGAGAGATTAAATAACATGTCCAAAGGTGATAGGTGATGAGCTGCAGAAAAAGGATTCCAAACCAGGTATACTTGATCCAGTGCCTTCATTCTTCACTTTTCTGTATGGTCCCTGTTTGTGAAGCTGATGAAAACACATTAGTGTGATCAGTGGAGGAATCGTAGCCAATCAAAGACACCTGTGTTTATTTTCTATGTTAAATCTTTTCTTCCTTCCTTCACTCAGAAACGTGGGGCAGTCAGTACCAGTCAGGTGCTGGTGAAATTTCAAATAAAAATCTCTCTCTGGAAATGGACACTGAGGTTAGAGATTTAAGTGTCACCTCCTACCCAGAGGATGTAGAGCTGGTGCTCTCCTAGAAGAAGCAGGAAGAATTTGAATCAATCTGCAAAATAACCTCTTTCTGGGAATCAGGGGGTCTTCCCCCACTGGGTTCAAAGGGCTTCCCTCTCCTTTGTTGTGCAATTTCTAAAGCATTGTGCGATACATAAAGAAAAGACCAAGAACATATCATTGCCTTGGAAACTGCTATGGAATTTGACAGACTGTAGGTTGTTCTGAGCAAATGTTCTGTTGCTGCGCAGAGTCCATGCCGTAGCAATGACTGGCAAAGTGGCTGAGTGCTCGACTGCTAATCTTGATGTCAACTTAACTTGTCATCCCTGCCCTAAGGATAGGGCGGGAAGTTTGTCTTGTGCTTTCTTTAAATAAGGACTTTTGAACTATTTCATTCCCATACTGTCAATGATGAAATAAAAAGATAAGAGCTGAAGACAAAACGCAGCTCTCTGGATTCGTTACCCTGAGCTCATGGAGATGGGAATGTGCAACCTATATTTTCAATAAATGAATTCTTACTGCATCATCTTGGGAAACTAGACTGATTCTTTTCTTTAATATCATTTTTTAAAACTTTTTATTTTTTTATTAACATGTAATGTATTTTTTCTAAAAGTAATTGTGACTCTTATGCCACGTTTATGAGAGCAAAAAGGTAAGGGGAGAAAACCTGGATGCAGCATGCCACTCACTGAAGTCCTTTCTAATAAATGGAAAAATAAAACCATGTATAAAATAGGAGGGAAAAAAGTAAGAAATGAAGGTTGGAAGCCAGTCCTTGGGAGTTGTTTACCAAGAAGCAAATGTGACTCTGGCTGGTTGTAACATTTTATTTATTTGTTTGTTGGTGGAAGCATCGAGAATAAAAATAAAAGTGATCCTTTTGTGATCCTGTTTGGGCCGTGACAGATTCCTTCAGCATTGCCATAGTAACTGAAAGAAGTGCATTTATGAATAGACTCAGATTTCTAAGGCTTGAGTTTCCTGCCAAGAAGAGCACACAGGGTGGAGAAAACAGAGGAAAGTCAAGGCAAAGGGAAAGAAAACAGATTGAGGTGTTGATTTCCAAGCGCTCTCATTCGGAGAGCGTGGGCACATACCAGGTCGAGACACTCTTACCTTTCTGGACTCTCTTCTTCTCCTAAGATTTTGAGATGTAGAGTTAGTCCTCTTTCAGCAGAATAAGTTTAGGTGATTTCTGCAGCTCTTTTTGATGCCAGGAAAGGGAAAACAATACTCTGGATTACCAAAATTTATGCATAAGAGGACGGAGAATTTGCTCCAACATGGTTAGAAAAGGTCATGGAATAGAGACAGCAAACACCAATGCCCGTTGGACCAAGAGAGTCAAATGCACACTTAATAAGTGAAATGACCTCGACTAAGGAAAAAGCCCCCAGCCATCTTGTCTGACTTGTCATTTTGCTGAGTGCCTTGGGAAATACCTCTCTAAATAATAATAGCAACAACAATGAAAGAGCGGGGGTAAAATGGAAACGGACACTCGCTTCTGTCGGGGAGAACAGAGAGTGGTGGGGACAACGTGGTGGCCGGCACAGGCCTCGGATGGGCAGCCACTGTGCGATTCCAGCTAGTTTCTGGCAAGAAGGAATGAGAACTCAGTGTTGCCAGATCTTCCTATTTTTCAAGAGAAGCTGGAAGTCGAGATTGTGTGCAGTCTTCTGATATTTTAGTTATGCTCAAAGATTTTAAAATACCATTAAGCCAAACAAAATATGCCTAGAAATTACATTTAGCTCCTAGATGAACAGTCCCTGACTTCCAGAGTCTGACTCTAAATTCATAGCTGTGTCTCTGGAGCATAAGCCAAGGGTAACAAGGAAGTGGCCAGAGATGAGAGAGGTCCAGGAGATGGAGATGGACAGAGGGATGGTGTCTTACGAAGCCTGGAAGAACTGTGACCAAACTGAAGGAGAGGCGCTACCAGTCACCAGAGCTTGAGGTAGAAAACAGATGCTTTGGGCTTCACATTTTAATATTCAGTATTTGTCCAGCACCTGATCTGTGTCAGAAAATGGCTGAACAGGAAGTTTTCTTAGGTCACTTGATTCTCCATGATATATACATATTATATATAATATACTAATAACATTAGTATAGTACTATAGGCATATAGCCTATTTGTTTATAGTTGCTTTTTAAAGGCATTTTATTTTTCCCATATTTAAATTCTACATTAATGTAGTCATACTTTACATGTTTTTCTAACTTGTTTGGTGGGGTTCAACAATACAATACTTTTTTCAAGCTTTTATTTTCAATCTAGTTAGCTAAAATTCAGTGTTATATTAGTTTCAGGTGTACAATACAGTGATTCAACAATCCCATACATCACCCTGTGCTCATCATGACAAGTGCCCTCCTTAGTCCCCATCACCTATTCAGCCCATCCCCCTACACCGCCTCCCCTCTGGTAACTGTAGAGAATGGTTTGTTCTCTACAGCTGAGTCTGTTTTTTGGTTTCTTTCTCCCTCTCTGTTTTTCCCCTTTGCTCATTTGTTTTGTTTCTTAAATTCCACATATAAGGGTCCCTGGGTGGCTCAGTCAGTTAAGGATTTGCCTTTGGCTCAGGTCATGATCCTGGGGACCTGGGATTGAGCCCCGCATCACACTCCCTGCTCAGCAGGGAGTCTGCTTCTCCCTCTGCCACTGCTGTTCCCATTGCTCGTGCTCTCTCTCTGTGTCAAATAAATAAATAAAATCTTGAAAAAAAAATTAATTCCACATAAAAATGAGGTCATAGGGTATTTGTCTTTCTCTCACTGACTTATTTTCACTTAGCATAATACTCTCTCGCTCCATCAATGTTGTTGCAAATGGCAAGATTTCGTCCTTTTTATGCCTGAGTAATATTCCACTCTGTGTGTGTGTGTGTGTGTGTGTGTGTGTGTGTGTGTGTATCATCAGTTCATCAATTGATACACACCTGGGCTACTTCCATAACTCAGCTGTTATAAATAATGCTACTATGAACATCAGGGTGCATGTATCCCTTTGAATGGGGTAAGTACCCTGGAGTGTGACTGCTAGATTATAGAGTAGTTCTATTTTTAGCTTCTTGAGGAAGCTCCATACTGTTTTCCAGAGTGGCTATATCAGTTTGCATTCCTGCTGATACTATAAGAGGGTTCCCCTTTCTCCACATCCTCACCAACTTCTCTTCTTTCTTGTATCTTTGATTTTAGCCATTCTGACACCTGTGAGGTGATATCTCATTGTAGTTTTGATTTGCATTTACCTGATGGTAAGTGATGATGAGCATTTTTTCATGTGTCTGCTGGCCATCTGAATGTCTTCTTTTGAGAAGTGTCTGTGCATGTGTTCTGCCCATTTTTTAATTGAATTATTTGTTTTTTGGGGTGTTGAGTTTTATATAAGTTGTCTGTATATGTTGGATACTAACCCTTTATCAGATAGGTCATTTGCAAATATCTTCTCCCATTCTGTAGTTTACCTTTAAGTTTTCTTAAAGATTTTGTTTATTTATTTTAAATATTTTTTTGAAATAAAGATTTTAAAGATTTTATTTATTATTTGAGAAGGAGAAAGAACATGAGTGGCAGAAGGAAAGGGACAAGGAGATTCCCTGCTGAGTGTGGAGCCCAGTACAGAGCTCGTGGACCCTGAGATCGTGACCTGAGCAGGAGTCACTTCACCAACTGAGCCCCCTCAGGTGCCCCTGTGTGTTTCTGGTTTTTGTTTGTTTTTTTTTTTACTGTTGTGAACTATGTTGTTATGAATATTTTTCACCCATGCTTCCTATATTAGTCTGGGCTCTCCAGAGAAACAGAGGCAATAGGGTAACTATATATCTATATGTATATATCCAGAAATAGAGATGGGTTTATGGTAAGGAATTGGCTTATGCAATTATGGAGACTGTCAAGTCCCAAGATCTGCTATCTGCAAGCTGGAGACCCAGGAGGGTCAATGTGTAGTTCTGGTTTGAAAGCTGGCAGGTATAAGACCCAAGAAAAACCAATCATGTTGGACAAAAACAGTGTCTTAACTCAAACAGACAGATAGAAGGAGTTCCCTTCTACTTTCTGGAGGGTCAACCGTTTTGTTCCTTTTAGGCCTTCAGTTGATTAGAGGAGGGCCTTCCACATTAGGGAAGGCAGTGTGCTTTACTCAGTCCGATCTACCAATTCAGATGTCAATCTCATCCCCATACACCCTCACATACACACGCCTTGAATAATGGTTAGCCTGGTACCTATAGCCCAGTCAAGCTAACACATAAAATTAACCATTGTACTTTCTGATCCACTTGCGTGAGATTTCCTCCAGGAAATATATAGGGGAATATAATCGCAGAATCATAGAGTACATGCCCAATACACTTCAATTTGTTTTCAAAGTGGTTGTACCAATGTACATTTTTTACTAGAAATCTATGAGAGTTGCCTTTGCTCCACATATTTGCCAACCTTTTTTTTTCCAGCCTTTTTGACAATGTGGTGACTGTGAAGTAGAATCCTACTGTGATTTTGATATGTTTATGCATAAAAAATAGAAAAATAAACAAAATAAAAATAAAAAATAGAAAAATACCAGCAGAATATGTCCAAAAAATGTAAAACAAAGGAAATAATAAAGATGTGGGTAGAAATCAGTACCATATATATATAGATATATATATATATATCTATATATATATATCTTCTAGCCAACATGATACCAGAGTCCCTCACCAGCAGATAAGGCAAGGAAGAAAAGAAAAAAAAGATTCATATTGTTAAGGAAAATAATTGCTATTATTCACATATGATTTTATTGTTTACATAGAAAACCTAAAAGACTCACGGATAACTTATTAAAATTAATAAGAGAGTTTGGCAAATCTTCTAAATGTAAAATTAACATGAAAGTGAATTCTTTTTATTATTTATATAAAAATACCTAGAAAATGCAGTGAAATAAGAAACTACTTAGAATAGTAACAAATTTGTAAGCCATAAAGGAAAAAATCTAAAAAAAGTTCAAAAATTTTAAGTAGATAAAATTTAAATTTTATTTTAAACTATTAAATGAGATCTAAATAGTACAGAGACACATCACGTTCTTAGATAGGGAGACTTAATATTCAGTGTATGGGTTCAGTATTATTCCAATCAAATACTTAACAGTTTTTCATAAAACTTGGTACACTGATTCTAAAATGCATATATAAGAGCAAAGGGTCAAGAAGAGCCAAAACACTTTTAAAAAAAATTTTTTAGAGATTTTATTTATTCATTTGACAGACAGAGATCATAAGTAGTCAGAGAGGCAGGGAGATAGGAGGATGCAGACTCCCCGCTGAGCAGAGAGCCTGATGTGGGCTTGATACCAGGACCCTGAGACCATGACCTGAGCCGAAGGCAGAGGCTTTAACCCACTGAGCCACCCAGGCACACTGAACCAAAACACTTTTAAAATTACTTTCTCTCCCAGAAATAAGAACTTATTATTACTGAATGTTTAGCATAGTCTCCACTCTGGCTGGCTAAAACTAAGTGTCTCCTTGGGGCGCGTGGGTGGCTCAGTGGGTTAAAGCCTCTGCCTTTGGCTCAGGTCATGATCCCAGGGTCCTGGGATCAAGCCCCACTTCTGGCTCCCAGCCTGCTTCCTCCTCTTTCTCTCTGCCTGCCTCTCTGCCTACTTGTGATCTGTCTGTCAAATAAATAAATAAAAAATCTTTAAAAAAAAAATTAAAAACAAAAACCTAAGTGTCTTGTAGATGTATTCTAGCTCTGAAAACATTCCGGTCTGAACTCCCCAGTAGTTACCTTTTCCTGGCCTCCCACCCATCCTATGCATATGCAATTTAATATTCAGTCATAGACTTACAGATCTGTACGTGTATTTCTGGAATTCTTTGTCTACTTAACTACTCTCTGGTACTCTGTCCATCAAATTCCAGCTTTTTTCATCTATCTATCAATCTCTGTCTTTCGAACTCAGAGAGACTACCGGGCTCTTCTTAGGCTCCCCCTTTCTGTACTGTCTCTGGAAAGTACATCTAGATAGAAAGCTTGGAAAGCTCACCTTGTTTATAACCTTCCTCTCAGGGATCTAGTCCTGCATTGCCTGCTGTCCAATATCTGAAAACAGGTTCAAATATTTTGCCCTGTTTTTTAGTTGTATATGGAAGGAGATTTAATATGATACTAGTTAGTCCATGATGACCAGACTCCCATGACTCTGTTGTTGTTGTTTTTAAGATTTTATTTATTTATTTTGAGAGAGAGAGAGCTTGTGAGCAGAGGAGACGGGCAAAGGGAGAGGGAGAAGTAGACTCCCCACTGAGCAGGGAGACTGATGTGGAGCTCTATCCCATGACCCTGTGGTCAGGACCTGAGCCAAAGGCTGATGCTTAACCTACTGAGCCACCCAGGTGCCCTCGTGACTCCTTTTGACACAAACCTAGAAATACAAAAATTTCTTTGCTAGTTGGTATGAGAAGATATCCCAGGTTAATCTTGTACATTTTGGGCGGCAGATCTGGCAGCAGTTTTTTTCCCTAAGAAGCCCTGGTTCCTTTTATGGGAAATGGTATCTGAAGACCACAATCAGAATGCTGGAGAAATTTATAACTACTAAGTTGTTTTTTGTTTCTGGATTCTTGCAGTTGCCAGAGCAAAAATTTATCTAGATCTGTATCTACAGATACAGCTACGTATAGATATACAATGAATTCACACTATTCTCTCTTGAGCCCAGTCGGTCAGGCTTTCACACTTCTTCTCTACCAACACTTACATTATCAAGATCACCAATGTCTTTCTGTTTTTTAAATCCCATCATCGATTCTCAGTCTTCACTTTTTCAATGTAACAGAAACTTTTGACACAGTTGATTGCTTTCCCTCCTCTTTGAAATACTTTGTTCCCTTATCTTCCAGGACACATCATTTTCTACTCAGCATCTCCTCTTGGATAGCCCAAAGGCATCTCATAGATAACTTGTCCAAACCCAGACTCTTGATTTATCGTCTGAAATTTTCTCCTTACATTGTCTTCTTTATCTCAGTAAATCGTAAGTCTGTCCCTTGGGTGTCTCAGGTCAAAACCTTGGAATAAGCCTTGACTCATCACTTTCATCCAGACCTTCAGAAATCTGTCCATGAAATCTAATCCTCTTGGCTTCACCTTCAAAATATATCTATGGTTTGACCATCTCTCACTACCCCCATGACTACAATTCTTGTAGAAATCACCATTATTTCCTCAAGTAAATGATTGCAATAATCTCCAAACTTGTCTCTGCATTCCCTACTTATCCCTTAGACATAGGCAGGAGTAGCTCATTAAAATGTAAGTCTCCATAGCGCCACTCAATCTTCAACATCTTCCACTCCTTACTGATTAAAACATTATCAAAATGACCCATAAGACTTTGCATATATCATCTCTTCTGACTTTTCCTTCTTTTACTGTCCCCTTACTTACTCTACACAGCTACACTGTCCTTGCTATTTCTTGAGCATGCCAAGGGTGCTACTATATTAAGAGTTTGTACTTGCTATTCCCCACCTGGAATATTCTTCTCCCAGATATTTTCATGGCTTACTTCCTCCTCTTTAGCATTTAGCACTTGTGATTACCTATACTTTACTTATTAATAGGTTTATTATATATATTCTTTGTCAGTTGGACTCTTAAATTCCATGAGGGAAAGAAAAATGCCTAAAATACTGCAGGAATTTAATAAAGATTTTGTTTAAAGAATGAATAAGCAAATATTTATTGAATACCTACTGTGTGGCAGAGGCTTTGCTACTTGCTAGCACATCTGTATGGCGTATAATCCCTGCCCTCAAGAGAAGTGAGAGACTAATGACTAATTTCCTTATAAAGCTTCTGACAATAGCCTCACACTTCCATGCACCTACTCTATTGTTATTCCCATACATTGCTTAAAATTTTATGCATGAGTACCCTTGATCTATGATGGCCCTTTGACCTTTGAGAAAGCCATGTTCTAGAAATAGTCTAGAGGGCCAACTCTGAGAGAGCCAAACTGGGAACTGATGCCACCTCTCTTTGTGGCTTTGGGCAAATATAAGAACCTTTCTGCTTCTGTTTCCCCAGCTGTAAAATAGGATTAATAGTTCCTGCTTCACAGGAGTCTTTTGAGGATTCTTTCATTCATGTAGTAATATTTATTGAAAATGGTAAGTGCTAAGTGGTATTATGCCTAATTAATTAGGTCCTCATCTCCCTGGTGTGGGTTATGGTGTCTGGCTGGTCATTAATAAAATATGCTGGAAGCTTTGCAAATTTTCCTTTCAGAGCTCTCCTGATGGCTGCATAAGCAGTGCACGGATTGGGCATCCAACCTTGTAGTTAAATACATACAGCTGTTTGAGTTCTAGCATGCCCACATTTATTTAGTTCTCAGACAATATGAAATTGGAAGGTGCTGAAAGCACCAGTTAAGAAAGAGAAATACTACAAAGGATCCTAGGGTGGTTAGTAATAAAGCCAGGAAACAAAACCAAGTCTCAATTTGGATTTGCCAGATAATACCAATGGGAATCCTAACACCTCCTCTGAAAAATTCAAGTGGGAGTGAGATAATAGTGAAATAATAAGCAATATTATAAGGTGTCACAGATGACATTATGGAGGAAATTATATAAGATGTAAGGTAAAACATCGATAATAGGTGATACTTACACTGTTGTTGTATCACCTCACAAGAGATCCTTTTTTCTGAGACACACTTATGATAAAACTGTGAAATCTAAGTTCCACAGAAGGCAGAGTATGTGTGCTCTTATTTTATAATCAGGTGCAATCCCAGAGGGAAGGAACGAGGAATAAGCAGAGTAAAGCAGATGGCTATTGCTACATGTAATTGACTACTCATTACATGGGGCCATGTCCTTCTGGCCCTTCTGAGAAAGACAGCAAGGTTGTGAGATGTCAGGACTTACACCACGTATCCATTCAAACACTCCCATCTCTCTGAGTCATCTCTTCCTTCTGAACTATGCCAAAGAAGGTCTAGTGCCTTGACTATTGCCCATCATCGCATCCAAGTTTCAAGGGACCATACTAATAAACTATGAGGGCTGGTTCCAGAAGTCTTTGACTGAACATTGACTCCCAAGTGGCTCCATCAATAAAATCTTCCCTGTCCAGCCTTACACTTCACCCCTCCAAATCCTTTCTCTCTCCCTGATTGAGAACAAATTATCTTAGTGTTGGAAAGCTGCACTGAGATTATTTAATAGAACCTCCTTACCTAGTGGGAGAAATCTTTCTGATATACTATTCAAAGACAGTCACTGACTCACTGTTTGCATAACTCAGTGACAAGGTATTCATCTCATAAGGAAACCCGTTTCCTTTTTCCATTTTTCCTATTAGGAAATTTTTTATATTAAGCAAAAATCAATCCACTTATCATTTCAAACCATCTTCTCACTGTTATCTTTACTATTCTTTATTTGGCCTCCCTCCAGCTTCAAATATTATGTCAGAATTTTCTTTTCCCTTAGAATTCTATCCACCTGCAGCTTCTGTGATAGTTGATTTTTTTTTTTTCTTCTCTATCTACGACTGTTTTTTAATCAGGTCTCTATAGCAGTTTCTCTTCCTCAAGTTGTCCCTTAAATGACCATATTTCCTGAACTGCTGCTTTGGGCATCTGATTTTTTTCCTTCAATACATAAGTCCAGTGTGTCCTTATATAAATCTCTGACTTCAACTAACACCTCCTAATTATCTTTTTCTAACCCAGAACCCTCAGGAAACTCAAGCACTGTAATTTCAGTTCTCTGTTGACCACCTTTGCTTGGATGTCTCATAGGTCCTTCAAACTGAATGTGTCTCAAACAGAACTCATCTTCTTTTCCTTCCCAACACATTTAGGAAAATGTGTTTTTTTTTGTTTTCTTTTGTTTTGTTTTCTTATCTTAGTAGATGGGATTATCAGGCAATCATCTACCCAAGCCAAATAGCTAGGGAAAAAAATCTAGATGTTTTTCTTCCCTCACCAGTCTGGCCTTCCTGTAAACCTCCAGAGGTTTCTACATCCTTAAAAATATTTTACTCAATTTAAGTCAATGCTCACCTTTTGTTAACAGACGTTTAGGAGTAAATTTCCATTTTTTCCTCAAAAAGTATTTTTCAAGTCAGTGTCCAAGAGATAGGTATCTCTGGCCATTGATCTGTCTTATCATCACTCCTGTATTGCTTGAACTAACCCAGACCTCTTACTTAACCCCTATCCTCTAAGCCTCCATTCCTCCAAGATTGAGCAGCAGAAAGAGCAACTTTTAAGATATCATCAAGCAATTCTGGAAGTATTTCCTGTGCCTCTTTTGCCATATGTGAAATATCTACCTCTTACCAAAGAATACGCCTTTCCCTGCAATTCTTCATCTACCCTGCAGTTCTCTCTCATTACCTCTGGGTTCAGCAACTCCACCATATTCTTGGTTCCTAGCACTAAAATTTGAACATAGTTGAAACGCAATAAATATTTTACCTATCCCACTGCTGCTGCCTTAATTCAGGTGTTTATCACTATGGATTGGATTATAGCTATATATTGATTAGTATTAAGTACAGTTGATTCTTATTATTTGTGCATTTCATATTTGAAAATTCTCCTACTTGCTTATATTTATTAATAACCCCAAAAATCAATATTTGCAGGTTTTTGGAGTCATTCCTGGACATGCTCAGAGTGGTAAAAAAAAATTTGAGTCCCACAGCAAGTGTGTTCCCAGATAAGGTCAAACAAGGCAATATTTTCCTTCTCGTTTCAGTTCTCATATTGTAAACAAGTATCCTTTTGGCAGTCTGTTTAGTGCTACATTTTTTGCATTTTTTTCTGTCTTTTTTTTTTTTTTTTTTTTTTTTTTTTTTTTTGGTGAGTCTGCTGTTTAAAATCAGTAGCAACTATAGTGCTGAAGAGCTGTCTAATGTTCCCAAGTGTAAGAAGGCTGAATGTGCTTTATGGGGGAAAATACGTGTATTAGATAAAAATTGTTTAGGCATGAATTACAGTGCTGTTGATCATAATTTCCATGTTAATGAATCAACAACCTCCAGAGAAAGATGATCTATACATGAGGCACTCCAGAAAGTGCTAAAGTAATATGTATAGTACATTATGAAGTTTTGGGAAAATGGCTAAATTTGTGGATTCATAGAATGACGACTGATTTTTTTTAGAGCATAATGGACAGCAATGTTGTGAGGCTGAAAGCCAGTGAAGTTCATGGTCATGCTGTTCAGAGTCATGAAAATGTTAAACCTTTCTCAGCTAGAAATATTGTATATAACTAAGTATTTATAAGACACATAGTGAGATATATATAACATTATATCTATATCTATATAATAAAGCATCTTTAAACATAAAGCAAAGTTATGTATTGGCCCGTTGATGAAAATACTGTGACGAGAGGCTTGCAGGAACCCAGTACTTCCACTAATTCAGTGTTTGCACGTCCTTAAAGAGCATAAGTACAACAATTGATGAGAATTGACTGATCCTCCTAATGGGTACTACCTAACACCTCTGGCCTGGCCTCACTGTTCTTGGGGGAGATTTCTAAAACTAAAATATAATCCTGTCATTGCCCAGTTTTAAATGCTTCAAGGCTCCATATAGATTTCAGGATAAAGTTCAAATTCCTTAGTTTAGAATATAAATCAGGCCACATTCCCTATCAGTGCTCCACACATGTCCTTTTTTCCAATTGCCAGAATTACTTGGTTTTCACCAATTCTTCTCTGCTCTCTTGATTTTCCCATACATTCACACATGATGTTCTCTATACCTAATGCCCTTACTTTTCCCCCTTATTTTTAGCTAGTTAATGCCTATTCTTCTTTCTAATCCTATCTCAAGTGCACTTTTCTCTAGGACCTTCACTGACCTCCATTGTCTGATCAAGATGCCTTTTCTCTGTGCCCTAGGAATACCTCTAAAATGGCACCATACTATGATGCTTGCTTTTTCTTGTCTGTCTCTCCCACTACACTAAAAAGCCTTTCAGAGCAGGAGTCATGTCTTTTAGAATTTTTTCTTCCTAGTACCAAGGACAGTGCCTGCCATATTTAGCATATAGCAAAAGCTAAATATGTATGTATTTGTTCAGTGAATTCAGAATGAATGAATGATTGACTAGTTTCATGAAATCTACCCCCTTTAAATATTTGAAGAACTTTCAGGCTAAACATTCTAAGTTCTTACAGCTCTTTCTCAATGGACATGTTATCCAGAACTTTTCCCATGTCTTATCAACAGGATACATCCTGGGTCACATTCCAGTTATTCAAAAGTTCATTTTAAACTGTAATACATCTATATGAGATATGGTATGAAGCATATAGAGTATAATGATCTTTTATTTCCTTTGATTAATATATACTAAGTATAAATGAATGAATGAGTGAGTACTAATGCAGCCTTAAGATTTCTTTCTCCTGGGGTGCCTGGGTGGCTCAGTGGGTTGAAGCTCTGCCTTTGGCTCAGGTCATGATCCCAGGGTCCTGGGATCGAGCCCTGCACTGGGCTCTCTGCTCAGCAGGGAGCCTACCTCCCCCGCCCATCTCTGCCTGCCTCTCTGCCTACTTGTGATCTATCAAATAAGTAAATAAAATCTTAAAAAAAAAAAAAAGATTTCCTTTTCCTCTGCCTTCTTCTTGTTCATATATTATACTGCTCATTCCTATTGAAGTTGCTGTCAATTAAAATCCCTATGTCTTTTTTTCATATATATATATAGCTGATAAACCACATCTCCTCAGTACATATTTAGAAAGATTATATTTTTTTATTCTAAACACAGGATTTATCTTTTCCTCCCTGTCTAGTTTTACCCAGCTAGTTTTGGCCCATAGTTAATACCTTATACATACTTTTAAGTATTATTATTTTTCATAAAGCATTAGCTATCCTTCTGAATTCCATGCCATGTATCTTTACCCAAATCATGTATAATAACATTAAACAGGCCCAAGGACTGTGAACTTGGTTTTATACCTGAGGTTTATTAAAATTCTTGTAGTACAGGTGTTTACTTATTTAGAAATCCTCCTAAGCATATTATCCACTGGCCCCAAATTCACATATATAGTTCCCAATGGAAGATGAGCCGTGTAATGGAAGGGTACAGGTTTAGAGAAGATCTGTATTCAAACCCCGCCTTCACCTCTTACTAGCTGACAATGCAGGCCAATAACGTAATCACTCTGAGCCTCACTTTCCCCATCTGTAATTTGAAGATAACATACCAACAAAAGAGTTTTGTAAGCATTAGAAATAATGAACACAAAATGCTTGCCACAATGTGTCTCATATAGAAGACTTAGAAAATTGACAATCATTTATAAATGGCTAAAAGGAAAGATTGGTTAAATGCCCTCCGGAAATCCAGATGTCTACAGCATCATATTGAACTTCAGTTGGTAAGCATAGCAAAGGAAACTAAAAGACTTTAGCATTCGGTCTGTGCGATATTGATCAGTTTTTGCTACTTCAAGTAGTACAAAGATTCCTTTTAGCACAAAAATTGTAGGTTGAGTTAATTTTCTGCTCTGATCCAATTGATTATTGTTCATTACCCCAAAAAATAGTCCAGAGAAAAGGATGAACTTTGCCCTACATTATTAACACATGACAATGACCAGGGATAGTGCACATTTTATCTTCCATTTTCCCTGTCTCCCATGCCACCCCCCCTTCTTTTTACTGTGCTTCTTTTCTTTAGGTCATTATTAATCCCACTCCCTTCCCTTATCTTGCTCTTAATAAAATCCAACAGGCATCTTGATGTGCTCTGCTCTCAGCAAACCCATACTGTTCCCCAAGGTTTGCCACACTCTACTCTATGGACTTTCCAAAGAGCTTTTTAATGAAATTCATGAATACTTTCCCAGGGATTATTGGTTAGCCCAGCATTCTCTTGTGTTTACAATATACCGTTTTCCACTTGTAGAAAATCAGGACATTTACCTATTTCAGTCTTTTGCCCTCACATTTCTTCTCCGTGAATACTCAGCAGCCACTGCTGACAGTGTTTCTAAGATCACACCTGTAAATTCTCCTGGTTCCCAGGGAATAATTTTGTTGAATCTGGGGACTTGAATTTATTTGAAACAGCTAGGAGCTCTCTCTTCATCTCTTCAGCTAATTTGGGCATTATTTACCTCTTAACCGTGTTTGTTCTACTCTTTTCAGTTTGGAGATCATTTTCCTGGATAGAGAAAATAGAAGCAAATTAGGAGATGAGTAGTTTTTTCTTGCTGTAATCTGTTAGCATAATGAGATGAAAATCAAACACTGAACCCGTTTTTACCTTGTTCCTTCTTCACTCTGCGATAGCTTTAAAGGTTTTTTTGCCGTGGTGTTTGGCTATTTTACACACTCAAACTTACCCTGAGATTCAGTTTTATTGATAAAATTCTCCAGCTTGGGGTGCCGGGGTGAATCAGTCAGTTAAGCAATTCACTCTTGATTTCGGCTCTGGTTGTGATCTCAGGTCCTGGGATTGACCTCCATGCGGGGCTCCCCACTCAGTGGGGAGTCTGCTCAGGATTCTCTTTCCTTCTGCTCCTCTCCCTGTTCTCTTTCTCTAAAATAAATAAATAAATCTTTTAAAACGTTCTCGAACTTAACTTTTTCTGTTTGTTTTTTTTGTTTGTTTGTTTGTTTTTGGTTATATGTCCTCCTTACCTTTTACGTATGACCCCAACAGAACTCCCCAAGTGGCCTAAAGAGTTTCGTTGGTTCTCTACCTTCTTTTTATCCTAATTTTGAGATCATCTAAAATTAAATTTGAGATGCTTATATTTAAACTTGCTCCCATCCCCCCCCCCCAACTGAGCCATGGAAAAGACGGTCTGTGGTAGAGCCCCCACCCTGAGGTTAAGCTGCCTCAAAGACAAGTCTTGTAAGTTAGTGTGGCAAGCTTTCTAGAAGTCTATTTAGTGTGAGACTGCAGAGGTTTGTGGCAGAGAATGCCTCTGAGGAGATGGGAGACAGACGTGTCAGTTGGCCCAATAACAAAACCTCTGATGAAACAGATTCTGTGCAGGAAAGGAAGAATGATTTTGAATATGATGTATGGTGGTGGCTGTCACTTGATTCATCCCTGTCCTTATCTAGTTCTTAGGGAGAGACAGGATTCTTAGCTGGGGCTATCAGATTTATAGATAAACTTGGCTCACACTCCCAATTCCATGAATGAGAAAATCCAAATGTCTCTTTTTGATTTCTAAATTCCCAGAATTGGGTCATTTTCTGAATACACCAAGTGTGTGTGTGTGTCTTTGTGTGTGTGTGTGTGTGTGTGTGTGTGTTGGGGGAGTAGTTGCGGATTCTGAAATCTTATGCAAGTAGTTTAGAGGCCAGATCCAGGGAAATACGAGTTATTATCACTTATGTGATGCGTTTAAATTCACAGTGTTGTGAATCTGTGGTGGGGTGAGTTCTGTTTTTTTCTTTAACCTTTCTGAAAGTACTCAAGGATAAAGACTCTCTCTACACACACAAACACACACCTAAATAATAAGAAACTATAGCACACAGTAGGTACTTGATAAATATTTCAGATTCAATAGAACCATTCAAATGGAGGCCATAAGTATATCTGACATTACTTTATTTGGTTGTTATGAATTCTAAAATGATAAAATTCGTTTCTCCCAAATTCTTGTGATGCCCACCTGACCAAGTAGCTCTCCCTTGTATTCAGAATTAATTTCAGATGCAGCTCCCTCTGTCACTACCTCCTCTTTCTGTGAAATGACACAGTCAGCAGGCAAGCCAAGAAATTATCAGACATTTCACTTTTAGCAGAATGATTTTCCTAGCAGCTCCCTTGATCATTGAAGTCTCCCAATACCACTACATTTGATCTCCTTGCCAGTTATGTCATGTGGGTTAGAATTACATTCAGAATCGCAGAAGTTAACATAATGTATCAGAATTAGAAAGATTTTTATTTGTTCCTATTTTCTTTTTAATCCTATTATATCAAAACATCTTCACAGAAATACAGACATTTTTGTATGCAATCCTATAAAATATTAGCTGTTCCAAAGGAAATGTCCAGCTCTCTATCCTGTACATTTCTACCATAGCTTTAACCAGGATATAAGCTTCATAGTGGAAGAAATGTGTTATCTTCAAGGGCTTTTGTTGGTTTCCCTAATTTACTCAAGCCCAAAGATATTATATAAATGGAATTTTGTCCTTCACCACAATCCCTCCTTCCCTGCCGGACAAATTTAAGACCCATCAGAGCTAAGTGGCAAGATGTCCTTGGCAACGTCTTCTTTATACTTCCTTTAAACTTGTACTCACCCTTGTACATATTTCTATTACAAGATTTTTCACCCTATTTCATAGTACTTTTATGTTAGGCAAAAAAAAAAAAAAAAAAAGCATGTAAATAATTCTAGCCTTTTCTCCACTCCTGGCTGCCAAAGAGATTACTGGCCTAGCCAGATCTGTTTCTTCCCTTACTCCTAGCATTCTCTTGGGCAGGTTTACAGCAGAATCAGGAGATAAGAATGTTTTGAAGCAAAATTTCATGGAGGGTCCAGTTGGGGGTGGGAAAAGGAAGAAACATTTGGGGAGTTTGGAAGAAAAGCAGAGGCAGCTGCAGTGAGAATAAAATGATGAGAAAAGGATTTTTAAAAGATAAGTTCTACTTCATTTCTTAGGGTTAAAGATATATAAGTTGACTTACTTTAAAAGTACTTTTTTAGTTGTCTGACTAGGCTTTTATAACTACTGTCAGATTGGACCACATAAGCACAGGGAATCCAAAGAGTTACAGTTTGTTTACTCATCTCTGATCCTTTCTGTAAGTTCTTTGGAACTCACTGTGCCATTAACTTCTGTATTCCCAGTTCTTAGCCTATAATAGTGTTTAATAAATATTTGTGGAACTGAAAACTAGAAGGGTTTTATTTAACAAATAAAGAAGTCAGGAGGTCACCCAAATCTGTATAGTTGAGCTCTTTAGCAAACGAGAAGTGCTTCAACTTTTAATGGCATCGACACTTAATTAAAAATTTCTCTTTAATGCCATTTTGTTGCCAATTATAGTAGAAAAATAAAAGGGGATCTTTTAAGGTGATCCAACACTATGCCACAATGAGCAATTACAATAGATTGAGGGAGAGATATGAGACCCTCTGATCCTACGGCCAGTTAAATATAATTGTTAAACGTAACTGCTCTATGACGTACTGCTCCCTCCAGAAGTGGTTCTGTTACATAAATGGTCTTTACAGTAGGTTCAGTAGAGGTCCTAATCAGTAAAAAGTTGGAGAGAGTGCCTCTCTCCCCCAAAATGTAATTAAAATATTTTTTTAATTACTAAACTGAAAAACAAAAGGAATAATAACAAAGTTCCGATTTTTTTTCCCTGTGATATATATTTAAAATTTAAGAAACTACCAGGGATAAAAATCTTTCACAAGTTTATTTTCTTATTTTTTTGATCTAGCTTTCCTAGAACCCTCCTTATAATTTTTTCTGAACTAAAGGTGGCAAATGTTCATCATAAAACTAACTTTTTACCATCCTCTTATTAATGAAGGAATGTTGAAAGTTTGTAGTGATGAGAAACATATGTATTTCAGTTTGGGGGACTTAAACACTTTCTTAGGTAAGGAATTTTGAAATTTGGAGAGCCCAAAGCAGGCTTTTTTCAAATGCTATCTAACTCTATTTTCAGAAAAATAATCTAGACTTTTAGACTCCCATTCTAGCATTCAGTTTTACCCAGTATTTTAATACAATCCCAATTTTTCCAGAGGAAAAATGTAACAAAACTTGTGGTATGTCTTCTTTGATGTTTTTCTTTATGTATAGTGAGAAGAGAAACTATTATCACTCAGGTATTTATTGAGTCTCTATTCTAAATTGAGAATTACATGAGGTATCATGAGAAATGAAAAAAAAAAATAAAGAAATAAAAAACATTGTTCCTGCCAGCTCTGAAAGTATTGCATTGTAGCTATTGATTATAGAAAAACTGCAGTGGTTTGGAGGCTAGAAATAATAATAATTATGCTAAAGATCATTAATTATAATAATCATAATACAAACTCTGATTTGTATTGCACTCCGGAGTTTATAAGAACATCATCTCATTTACCCCCACAGTCCTATGTAAATTGTTATTTCTTCCATTTAAGTGGTGAGGAAATAGGCTCCAGTTGTCTCGAGGTAGCAAAATGTTTGAGAAGCATACTAATCAATTCTTATCTGTACAGTAGAGCCAACATGAGGGAAAATGCTTAAAAATGAGAATTCTTATAGTAAGTTAAACACAGAAAAACTTGTAACTTAATATTGAAAAGTTGTAATGTAGAAGAAAGTTGAATGTCTTTGAGCATACAATATTAAAATGATAGAGTGATCAACAAAAAGAGGAACCCCTCATTTAATTTTTTAACATCTCTCTTGTTGTGATGGCGTACAATAAGTCGTGCATGTTTAAAATGATGACAAATGTCAACTTGGTTTAATATGGCAATCATTTCATAATACATACAAATATTGAATCATTATGTTGCACAGCTGAAACTAATACAGTGTTATACATCAATAGTGCCTCAATTAAAAGAAAATAAAGTGTATGATTTGATGAGCTTTTATATATATACACCTGTGAAAACATCACCAGAGTCAAGATGATGAACTTATCCATCATCCCTGAAGTTTCCTCCTGCCCCTTTGTAGTTTCTCTTTTCTGCCCCTTCCCACCCCCTTCCCCCTTTTCTGAGGCAATCCCTGGTCTGTATTCTGTCACTATAGATTAGCTTGCCTTTTCTATGATTTCATAGAAATGCAACGACATGCTGTATATTCTTTTATTTCCACTGGCTCATTTTACTCAGCATAATGATTTTGTGATTTGTCCATGCTGTAGCTTTTATGAGTAGTCCATTTCTTTTTATTGACGAGTAGTGTTTTCTAAGATAGATAAAACACAGTTTGTTTATCTATTCACCTGTTGATGAACTTGTGTGTTGTTTCCACATTTCGGGTATTATAAATAGAGCTGGAACATTTGTCTGTAAGTCTTTATATGGACATAGACTTTCATTTCTCTTGGGTAAATCTCTAGAATAGAATGGCTGCATTAACTTTTTAATAGGCTGCCAAACTGTTTTTCAAAAAGATTGTGTACCACTTTCCAAAGGAAGTACATTTACATTTCCACCAGCATTACATTTGAGTAACAATTTCTCTGTATCCTCATCAACACTTGATGTGGTCGGTCTTTTTAATTTTAGCCATTGTAATAAGTATTTAATAGTATCTTACTGTGATTTTAATTTGTTTCTCTAAGAAGTAAAGAAATCATGTTTTCTTCTGTTTATTTGACATCTATTTATCGCCTTTGGTGAAGTGTGTTTAAATCTTTAGCCGTTTTTATGGTTGTTTTCTTATTAATGACATATCAATTCTTTATATATTCTGAACACAGGATATATAATTGAAAATATTTTAGCTATATAATTTGAAAATATTTTCTTCCGGTCTATGCCTTGATTTTTCATCCTATTAACAGTATCTTTGAAAGAGCAGAAGTTTTTAATTTTGATGTAGGAAATTTATCAGTTTTTTCTTTTCAGGATTGTGCTTTTGGTGTCGTAGCTAAGAAATATTTGCCTAATTCAAATTCCCATCTCTAGGTTGGAAAGGTTTTCCATACATGTTCTTCTAGTCGTTTTATAATTTTAGATTTTATACTTAGGTCTATAATCCATTCTGCGTTAATTTTTTTGTATCACCCAGACTTAAATTTTCCAATTCAATTGTAGGATAGTTTGCCAAGAACAGTTGTGTAAACTGTTCTATTGGAGTCATTTTCAGTACATCTGGAAAAGGTATTAAGGAATTGACTAAGAAAACAGCTCTGCATGTGCAGAAGATGGTACCAATTGGTTATGCTTTCTATTGTTCCATTTCCCTAATTTTCTGATTATTTGCTTACTTTTCTAAAACAGTTTTGATCATATCAAGGAGGGTAAAAATGCCTAACATTTACAAGTTGATGAATTTTCCATAATCTAAGGGAACTGGATATTATTTTCATGCATGTTTTAACTGCTACTCATTTAGCTCTTTAAAAATATAAGAACACAACTTTCTCCCAAATGCACTAGCAATTCCGTGCATCTCCTTTGAGTAGCCTATTCTTGCTATTTTTGTGAAGCTCTAACTGATGTCTGGGGTGATATTTTAGGGTTTTCTTTAATTCATTTACTCCATTTCTTGAGAAGATTCTCTTGAGTGCTAACCTTTATCTTGGGTTTTAGCTGAGAGATAATATCATTTCAAAAAATGATAACTTACTGTCATACCCATTGTTTCACATAGATTTCTTCTTTATAATTTTATCTTTATAATTAAATGTTTAACTGGGTGAAAGATAGGCAACCAGAGTTCTATTTAGATTAATAACTAATGTTGTCTTATTCAAAATTAAGGTCATGAATCTTCGAAAGTCCTAGAGTGTTTATTTTTTTTGAAAAGTATCTCAAAGTCCAAGTTCTGTAGAGCTAGCTTGTGTGTAACCATTCAGGGTTACATGTACTTAGGAGAAAGATGACCCCTCCCATCTCTAGGGTTTTCCCCTCTCCTTTGTAATTCTCTGCCTTGAACATACCTTAAGGTGTCCATACAGGCCTTGAAATTGAAACATTCAGTCTTACCCCAACTAATACTTATACTTGAAAAATGAATTGTTTGATTTTTTTGAAAGCAAGATAACACAAAATGAAATATGAATTAGGAGACTGTAGGAGAAAAACTTTAAACTTATATATATATATTAACTATTTATGTACATCCGGGATTGCCAAAGTAGTATTCAGTAATTATTTTTTCAATTGAAGTTATTTGCCAAACTAAATTTATTTAATTAAATAATTTTAGTTTGGCAAATAACTTCACAGTCTTAAAGGACAGTAAAAGAATCAATTCATGTCCATTGCTTATATTTCTTACATTTATCTCCTCCCCAGATCTTAGTCCTTAAATTCTCTTGTGTTCCTTTTGCTAATCTCCCTCCCAAGATTCCAGGCTCCTCAATCCCAACTTTACAAATAACATGAGTTTAACTTTCCGCCTTCCTCTTTTTCTCTCCATTTTCCTGCCCATCTCTAATTCTTGACTCCTCTTACTTTGCTCAGATTCTGTATAATAGCATTCTGACCGAGACAGACTCATCTTAGAGGCTGGGGACAGGGATTGACCTGGGATGTCAGAATTCTCTTTACATTGGGGGAAAATCTAATAACCCTCTAATATTAATACATTCCATCCCTTCACAAGTACTAAAGATTATTTTATTAGAGCTCTGGGAACAGAATTCCTAAGAGTCAAAGATGTGAGGTGTTTAACTCTTGATCTAGATTGTAAAGTGTAGAGCACAGATGCTAAAGCCTTAAACACCTGGGTCCAGATCCCACTTCTGTAGTTGGGAAAGTCAACCCCAGTGAGTTTTAGTTTCCTCATATGTAAAGTATAAAAAAAAAATTATAGCCTCTGACTAATATATGTGACAGTAAAGATAATGCTTAGCAAATTTCCTGGTACTTGGTAAGAGCTCTATTGGTGTTATTATTATTGTTGTGGCTAAGATACTTCCGGAGGGTTATTCCCCTTCACACTTCTATGAATAATGGAGCAGATGGTAATGATAGTTATTAAAGTCTAACTACAACACACAGTCTTGGTGTCTATGTTGGGGTGAAAATAAGTTCCTTCTAATTAATTAAGAAAGTCTACTAAAGGGACGCCTGGGTGGTTCAGTTTGTTAAGCAGTGGACTCTTAGTTTCTGCTCAGGTCATGATCTCCCAGTAGTGGGGTTGAGACCTGAGTCAGGCTTCACATTCAGTGAGGAGACTGTTTGAGATTCTCTCTCTCCTCTCCCTCTGCCCTCTTCCCTCTCTCTCTCTCAAAAAAAAAAAAAAAAACTACTAAAATTTCAAATGAACAATGGAACAAATGATTCACAACATAAGGAACTTAGGTTAATTCGTGCAAAGCGAAGCCAAATTAGATGAATAATATCATATCCATTATGTTATAATATTGTTTTAATACCCCCCCCAGTCTGGCCAGAAAGTTCTTCATAATTTTGACAATAGTAAAAACTTAAGTATAAATAGTAAGACCTTCGATCCTGTGTGTTACCAGCATGCCATGTGAAACATAGTATGTCATGTTCTGTTTTTCTCAACCGAATAACTCCCAATTCTCTATTATTTTTTCTTTATAGCTTTTGTTTTTCACCTATGCACTCACACTGCTAACTAAAATCATCAAAGTAGGACTTTTTAAAAAGATTTATTTATTTATTTAGAGAGAAAGAGAACATGTGAGCAGAGAGAAGGGTAGAGGGAGACAGAGGGAGAGAGAGAACCTCAAGAAGATGCCATGCTGAGCGCAGAGCCTGATGCAGGGCTTGATCCCATGACCCTGAGATCATGACCTTAGCTGAACTACTGAGTCAGTGGTTTAACCATCCAAACCACCCAGGCACCCCTCAAACTGGCCTTTTATTTTTAAATTTTCTGGTGCCTTATGTAATGTTCAGAAAGAAGTCAGATTCCTAGTGCCTCAGTTTACATTTATAAAATATGTGCATAGTAAGAACTACTTTATGGTTATACTATACCTGAGTCTTGCAGTCCATGAAAATGAACTTTTAAACTTTTGGTGAAATGCACCATAAATGGCAAAACATATTTGATCTTCTAGTTGTTATTGGTGAAATCAGAACAGCCTCAAAATCACAAACAGTAATTTGTTTCCAGAGTGGCAAGTAAGGCTTCTATTGCATACATTAAAGTCTGTTATTCAAGAGAAACATAAAGTAAATCTTGTGTGAGCTGAGTCGATTTTTGTCTTACCACACAAAAAGGCAGCTGGATAAAGAAGATGACCTTTGTTAAAAGGAAAAAATCTTCAATACCTGGTGTTCACTGCCAGTGGGTGTTCTAGTGTTGGCTCTTAAAAGAAGCAGGAATCCTATTGTCATTTCTTCTAGCTTTAATGATGAAATTTACTTTCAAGTTTGTGTTTAGTCTCAGGCTATAAAAGTTCAGTACCTCCCCAGCACTTGATTCTGGGTCATTTCTTGGGGACCCTCACCATACTCTGAGACAAAATAAGTGGCTACAGATAAAAAAGCTCCAAGCTTCAGCACTCAGTGCTGAAACTGGTACAAGGCTGTTAATAGCAACCAAATTGATTTTGAACTTCGGGAGATTTGCCTTCCTCCTGACTCCCAAAGCTTGGCTCTGACTTAGATTAAAGCTCTTTCTATTTAAATAGAGGCTGTACTGTAGGAGAAGATGGGAGAGAGAAATAAATTATGAATTACGAAGGCACAAATATGCATGCAAAAGCAATGAGAGGCATTGAGGGACAAGTATAATTTATAAACCATTCCTAGATATTGAGCCTATATTATTCTTGAGCATATTAGCACGATATTACAGTTGGGTTGACCCAGCTTATTAGTAATTGAAGGCAAATGAATACCCTTAGTCTGATAAAACATCCATGATTCTAAATGACTGTATTTCAGGAAGGAAAATGGATTGTTTAGCTTGCAAAATTTTGCCCACTGAGGACATAAGTGTTCTGGGACCTACAGAATATTTAACTAAAAATCTTTTCTATGGCTTTTAGTAGATCAATTATGGCTTCTCATCAAGAAAACATTGGTGAACCCTGATTGGTATACTGCATCCTCTCTCTCAGGTCCTCTTTATCCCCCCTGACACATTGTGGAATTAACACCATAACAAATGATTCAACAGTCTTATGAGAGTCAGTATGTATTGGTTCACCAGTCCCTTTCATCTATTTCATCCATCCCCCTACCCACCTCCCCTCTGGAAACCATCACTTAATCTCTATAGCTGAGAGTCTGTTTATTAATTTGTCTCTTTTTTTCTTTTGTTCATTTGTTTTGTTTCTGAAATTCAACATGGAAGATCATATATTATTTGTCTTTCTCCAACTGATTTATTTCAGTTAGCATAATACTCTCTAGCTCCATCCATGTTGTTGCAAATGGCAAGATTTCATTCTTTTTATGGCTGAATAATATTCCATTGTTTGTGTGTGTGTGTGTGTGTATAGTCAATTCACGAATCAGTAGACACTTGGACTGCTTCCCTGCCTTGGCTACTGGTAAATAATGTTGCTTTAAATATCAGGGTGCGTGTATCCCTTTGAATTAGTGTTTCAGGTAAGTACCCAGGAGTGTGACTGCTAGATTATAGAGTAGTTCTATTTTTAACTTCTTGAGGGAGCTCCATACTGTTTTCCACAGTGAGTATACTAGGTTGCATTCCCACCAACAGTGGACCAGTGTTTCTTTTTCCCCACATCCTGGCCAACACCTGTTGTTTCTTGTGTTGTTGATTTTAACCATTCTGATACATGTGAGGTAATATCTCATTGCAGTTTTGATTTGCATTTACTTGGCGGTAAGTGATGATGAACATGTTCTCATATGTCTGTTGGCCATTTGAATGTTTGCTTTGAGGAAATGTCTGTGCATGTCTTCTGCCCATTTTTTAATTGAATTATTTGCTTTTGGAATATTGAGTTTTATAAGTTCTTTATATATTTTGAATACTAATCCTTTATAGGATATGTCATTTGCAAATATCTTCTCCCATTTAGTAAGTTGTGTTTTACTTTTGTTAGTTGTTTCCTTGGCTGTACAAAAGCTTTTGATTTTGTTATAGTCCCAAGTTTATTTTTGCTTTTGTTTCCCTTGCCCCAGGAGACATATCTAGAAAGTGTAGCTATGGCTGATGTCAGAGAAATTACTGCCTGTGTTCTCTTCTACAAGTTTTATGATTTTAGGTATCACATTTGGGTCTTTCATGCATTTTTAGTTTATTTTTGTGTATGGCATTAAAAAAAAGTGGTCCAGTTTGCATGTAGCTGTCCAGTTTCCCAACATCATTTATTGAAGAGTCTTTCTTTTTCCCATCGCATATTCTTTCCTCCTTTGTTGGTGATTACTTGACCATATAATCATGGGTTTACTTCTGGGCTCTCTATTTTGTTCTAGTGATCTATATGTGTATTTGTGCCAGTAACACACTGTTCTGATTAATACATCTTTGTAGTATATCTTGAAGCCTGCAATTGTGATACCTCAGGTTTTGTTCTTTTTAAAGACTGCATTGGCTCTTGTGTGGTTCCATACAATTTTTAGGATTATTTGCTCTCATTCTGTGAAAAATGCTGTTAGCATTTTAATAGGGATTGCATTCAATCTGTAGATTGCTTTCTGTAGTATATATATATATATATATATATTTTTTTTTTTTTTTCACCTCCACAGGAACTTTATTCACTCCTCTAGTAGGGAAGAGGTTATGGGCCCCTCTTGGGAGGCACAGACTCTGTGCTGCTGGGGTCGTTCTCAGAGTCATCCTTGGGTCTTGGCACAGGCTGGAACTTGAGCAAGACAGGCGGGGTGAAGATGGAGGCCTTCACAGGAGAGAGTGGTGTCTCTTCGGTCTTGGGGGAGCCACTACAAGCCGAGGTCCAGGGGAAGTCAGGGCAGTGGAGCTTGTGTGCACTGCTTCCAGCCAGGTACGAGAAATGGAAGCCTCCGGGATTGAGGACCAAGGGGGTCAGATCAACCATGTGTCTCTTTGGGTTCGATGATAGGCCAGCCCAGTTCAGTTTCACTTCTGACCTTGCAACCTCCAACTTCTCCATCGACTTGCTGGGCAGTGGAGGGAAAGGACCAAAGACCCTAGGCATAGTGTAGACGGGAGGCGATGGGGCCACCACGGAGGCCATGGTGGTGGCGGGTGACGGCAGTGGGGGAGGTGGCAGCAGGGCTGGTGGCAGGCATGGGGAGGTTGATCGGTCTCTCAAGAGGATGGGTTCTGGTTTCTTCAGTTTTGGCTTTCTTTTCTTCTTCTTGGCATCCTGGGAGTAGAGGTGCACGCGGTGGATCCCCCTCTTCAGCTGCTCTAGGCGCTGGTGCATCTCCAGGGTACCCATGCTGTTGCAACAATTCAGCTCCCCTTGAACTGCACAGAAGAACTTGGCCCAGAGGAAGGAGAGGAGCCCGCGCCCCTGGTACTCGGCCAGCTTGCCCTTGCGCACCACCCTCTCGGCCAGCGCGGGGTTGCGGTCGATGCTGCGGAAGAGGCGGCGCAGCGCGCGCTCCGTGTAGGTGGCCGCCTGCCTCTCGAAGTCCTCCTCGGAGATGAGCTGACAGAAGGTCACACTCTGGGGTAACTCGCTGTCGAACTCGTCCAGGACCTCCATCCCAGAGGGGCTGCAGGCGGCCCGGGCGGCCTGCTCGCTGCCCCACAGCCGCCGCTCGGACGCAGCCTCCCTCCGCGTGCAGCCGCCACCGTGTAGTATAGATATTTTAACAGTATTTGTTTTCCCAGTCCATGAGCATGGAAAAGATTTCCATTTGTTTATGTTTTCTTAAATTTATTTTGTCAGTGTTTTACAGTGGTTTTTTTAAAAGATTTTATTTATTTATTTGACAGAGATCACATGTAGGCAGAGAGACAGGCAGAGACAGAGAGAGGGAGAAGCAGGATCCCCGCTGAGCAGAGAGCCCAATGCGGGGCTAGATCCTAGGACCCCAGGATCACGACCTGAGTCAAAGGCAGAGGTTTTAACCCACTGAGCCACCCAGGCGCCCCTATAGTTGTTGTTTGTTTGTTTGTTTGTTTGTTTTAAAGAACTGAAAACAGGTTGTATTAAAAAAAATTTTTTTTAATTTATGACAGAGATAGTGAGAGAGGAAACACAGCGCAGGGAGTTGGAGAGAGAGAAGCTGGCTCCCTTCTGAGCAGGGAGTCCGACATGGGGCTCAATCCCAGGACACTGGGATCATGACCTGAGCTGAAGGCAGATGCTTAGCAAGTGAGCCACCCAGGTACCCTGAAAACAGGTTCTTTTTTAAAAAAAGATTTTATTTATTTGTTTGACAGAAAGAGAGAGAGGGGAGGAGCAGGGGGAGGGGTAGGGAGGGGCAGAGACACAAACAGGCTCCCTGCTGAGCATGGAGCCTGAGGTGGTACTCAATCCCCGGATGCTGGGATCATGACCTGGGCTGACGGGCAAATGCTTAACTTATTGACCCACCCAGTGTTTTATGGTTTTAAAAGTATACGTATTTCATGTCCTTGGTTACACTTATACCTAGGTATTTTATTATTTTGGGTGTAATTGTAAATAGGATTGTTTTCTTTATCTCTCTTTTTGCTACTTCATTATTATAGAAATGCAGTGGATTTCTGGATATTGATTTTGTGTCCTGTAACCTTACCTAATTCATTTATTAGTTCAAAGTGTTTTTGGTGTAATCTTTATAGTTTTCTATATATAATATTATATTACCTGAAAATAGTGAACGTTTTACTTCTTCCTTACCAATTTGCCTTTTCTTCCTTTTTCTCATCTGTTGGCTGTGGGTAGGACTTCTGGTACTCTGCTGAATAGAAGTGAAAATGGACATCCATGTCTTGTTCTGATCTTAGGGGGAAAGCTCATAGTTTTTTCACTATTGAGTATGATGTTGGTTGTGGGTTTTGCATATATGGTCTTTATTATGTTGAGGTTCCCTTAAAGCCTACTTTGTTAAGGTTTTTTATTGTGAATGTATGCCATACTTTGTCAAATGCCTTTTCTGCATCTATTGAAATGATCATAAGGTTTTTTAATCCTTTCTCTTGTTGATGTGATGTTTCACTTTGAGTGATTTGCATATGTTGACCCACCCTTGCACCCTAGGAATAAATCCCACTTGATCATGTTGAATGATTTTTTAAATGTATTGTTGGATTTTGTTTGTAAGATTTTGTTTACGGATTTTTGCATCTGTGTTCATCAGACATATTGGCCTGTTTGTTCTCTTTTCTTGAAGTGTCTCATTGCCCAGTATCAGGGTAATGCTGGCCTCATAGAATGAATTTGGAAGATATCTCTGTTACTGTATTTTTTGGTATAGTTTGAGAAGAATAGACCTTAACTCTTCTTTAAATGGTTTGGTAAACCTCATTGGCTACGATACTGCCACTGCGCAAAGCTTGTTGGGATTTTTTGATTACTGATTCAATTACATTGCTGGAAATCAGTGTTCAAATTTTCTAGTTCTTCCTGATTTAGTTTTGGGAGGTTACATGTTTCTAGGAATTTGCCCATTTCTTCTAGGTGTTCAATTTATTGGCATACAATTTTTCATAGTATTCTCTTATAATTTTTATACCTCTGTGGTATTGGTTTTAATTTCTCCTTTTTCATTTCTGAATTTGTTCATTTGAGTCCTCTCTGTCCTTCTCTGGATTAGTGTGGCTAAAGGTTTATCAATTTTGTTTTAATCTTTTCACAGAACCAGCTCCTGCTTTTATTGATATGTTCAGTTTTTTTAACTTCTTCTTCATCAGTTACTGCTCTAATCTTTATTATTTCATTCCTTCTACTGATTTGGGTTTTGTTTGTTCTTCTTTTTCTAGCTCCTTTAAGGTGTAAGGTTAAATCGTTTATTTGAGATTTTTCTTGCTTCTTGAGGCAGGCCTGTATTGCTATAAACTTCCTTCTTAGGAGTCTTTTGCTGTATCACCAAGATTTTGGACCATTTTGTTTTCATTTTCATTTATCTCCAAATATTCTTTATTTCCTTTTTGATTTCTTGGTTGGCCATTCATTGCTTAGTAGTATGCTATTTAACCTCCTTATATGTGTGTTCTTTCCAGATTATTTCTTGTTGATTTCTATGGTCAGAAAAAATGTATTGTGTGATTTCAATCTTTTTTAATTGTTGAGACTTGTTTTGTGGCCTAATATGTGATCTGTTCTGGAGAATGTTCCACGTACATTTGAAAGAAAGTGTATTCTACTGTTTTAAGATGGAATGTTGTGAATATATCTGTTACATCCATCTGGTCCAATGTGTCATTCAAAGCCACTATGTTATTGTTAACTTTCTGTCTGGATGATCTATCCATTGATATAAGTAAGGTGTAAAGACCCTACTATTATTATTATTATGATCAGATACTTCCTTTATGTTTGTTATTAGCTGCTTTATTTATTTGGGTGCTCCTATATTGGATGCATACATTACATTTGTTATATCTTCTTGTTGGATTGTTCCCTTTATGATTATGTAGTGTGCTTCCTTGTCTCTTGTTACAGTCTTTGTTTTAAAGTCTATTTTGTCCAATATAAATACTGCTACCCCAGTTTTCTTTTCACATCCATTTGCATGATAAATGTTTCTCCATCTCTTTACTTTCAACCTACAAGTGTCCTTAGGTCTGAAACGAGTCTTTTGAAAACAGCATATAGATAGGTCTTGCTTTTTTATCCATTCTGTCATCATATGTCTTTTGATTGGAATGTTTTGTCTATTTACATTCAAAGTATTATTGATATATATGTACTTACTGTCATTTTATTACTCAGTTCACAGTTGTTTTTGTAGTTCTTTTCTGTTCCTTTCCTCTGTTGCTCTCTTCTTTCATGGTTTGTTTGATCTGTTTAATGATATTCCTGGATTCCTTTCTGTTTATTTTTTACACATCTATTGTTTGATTTTTGATTACCATTAAGCTTGTGTATAACATCTTATGCAGAAAGCAGTCTGTTTTAAGTTGATGGTCGTTAATATTTGAATTCATTTTTTACTTCTTACTCTCTGACATTTTAGGTATATGGTGTCATACATGACATCCTTTTATTTTGTGAATATTTCAACCAATCTTTTATGCTTATACTTATTTTTAATGCTTTTGTATTTCCTACTTTTTTCACTCCTACTTATGGCCTTTACTTTCCACTCACAGTCCCCCTTAACATTCTTAGAGGACTGGTTAAGTGGTCATGAATTCCTTAAACTTTTGTTTTTCTGGAAAACTATAGCTCTCCTTCTATTTTGAATGATAGCTTTGCTGAATAAAGTATTGTTGGCTGCAGGTATTTCTCTTTCAGCACTTAGAATGAGCTACACTCTTCTGACTTTCAAAGTTTCTGCTGAAAAATCAGCAGATAGTCTTTTGCAGTTTCCCTTGTATGTAAGAGTTTTCTTTTTTTCTTGCTGCTTTTAAAATTCTCTTTATCACTACTTTTTGCCATTTTCATTACTACATATCTTGGTGTAGACCTCCTTACATTGATTTTGTTGGGGGCTCTTTGTGCCTCCTGGATCTGGATTTCTGTTTCCTGCCCCAGATTTGGGAAGTTTTCAGCTATTATTTCTTCAAATAGCTTCAGTTCCCCCTGTTCTCTCTCTTTTCTTTCTGTGGTCCCTATAAATGCGGATGTTTTTACTCTTGATACTGTCCCTGAGTTCCCTAAGTCTATTTTCATTTTGTATTATTTTTTTCCTCTCTCTCCTGTTCAGCTGGATTGCTTTCCATTACTGTGTCCTCTAGATCTCTGACTTGTTTCTCTCCTTCCTCTAGTTTACTATGTATTTCATTTAGTGCATTTTTTATTCCCCAGTTACTGAGTTCTTCATCTCTAATTAGTCTATATGTTTTCTCATTCTTTGTGGAGGATCTCACTGAGGTCCTCCAGTCTCTTCTCCAGTCCTTGATTATTTTTACGACCATCACTTTAAATTCTCTCTCAGGCATAGTACTGATCTCTGTTGCATTTAGGTCTCTTGCTGTGATTTTGTCCTGTTATTTAATTTGGAACATACTCCTCTGTCTCCTCACTTTATCTAACTCCTGAATTAGGAAATTCAGGTATGTCCCCTGCTCTTTTTATTTTTTTAAGATTTTATTTATTTGACAGACAGAGATCTCAAGTAGGCAGAGAGGGAGGCAGAGAGAGAGGAGGAAGCAGGCTTCCCACTGAGCAGAGAGCCTGATGTGGGGCTCAATTCCAGGACCCTGAGATCATGACCTGAGCCGAAGACAGAGGCTTTAACCCACTGAGCCACCCAGACGCCACATGTCTCCTGTTCTTAAAAATAGTGGCCTTACAAAGAAGAGGTCTTGTAGTGTCCTATAGTGCAATACCCCTGTTCACCAGAATCTGGTGCTTCAGAGGTATTTCCTGTGTGTCTTGAATGCACCCTAAACCACTTTTGCCTTTAGTCCAGTTATCTGCAATGGCACTCTTTGTCTATTGTGGACAGGGTTTAGCCTCTGTATTGTTAGTAGGCCAGTCTGAGGCCACCTTGAGTTTGGATTGAGTCAGATAGGACTTTTCCAGAGATATAGTTGCACAGAACTGCAGGGCACTCTTCCTGTGTTGTCCTATGAGAAGTTTTCATTGGTGGTCAGCTCCTGTGGTAAGACCAGATGTCTGCCTCATGCCCGATGCTAGGGTCTCAGTAGGACTGGTATATGTAGTTATCTTCCCCTCTTCTCAGGGCAGGAATCACTTTGAAGTAGTGCTGGCCCTACTAGGGCTGCTTGCACATTGCCAGTCTTGTAACACCACTTTGGATGGGCTCCTTCCATGAGCATATTGGAGGAGTCAAGTCTCCAAGGGAACACAGGGGAGGGCACACGATTAGCAAGTTAAGTAGAACATGTTGACAATGCACTGGTTCTTCTGGGTGTGTGTGTGTCTAAGCTGGAGGGTTGGGGAGAGAGATAGCACCCACTAGTTTCGTTATTCCTAAAGAAGTCTTCCAATCATCCCTGCCCCTCTGGCACACACTCTGAGATTAGAAAAAAAAATCTTCCTTTGGTATACCCCAGGCATTTTTCAAATTGCTACTTCTTTGCTTTATCTGCAGGGGCTGTTTACTATGCTATCTCCATTTCCTCTCTGCCTCCTGGATTTCTCATGAGTCGCTGATTTTTAAACTTTCAGGTATCAAATCCCGCTGATTGTAAGAACTTACAAAAGTCAAGCCCTCTAATTTTCAAAGCCACACATTATGGGGATTCATCTCCCTACCACTCCCAGCATTCCCCGCCCCCCCCCCCCCCACCAACTGCTTCCAGTGGGTTCCTCATGCCTGGGTTGCTTGCCATGGAGTTTTGCTCCTCTCCTCTCTCTGTTTCCATGGAGTCACTATTCCTCCTATGGATAGTCCTGCAGGTCTGTTTAGCTCCAGACCATGTTTCTGCCCCTCCTACCCTTCAATATAGCCTCTTTTCTACATTTAGCTGTGAAGCCTGTTCTGCTCGTCTTTAGGTCATTTTCTGGGTTATTTATACCTATGTGGGTGTAATTGAGTTGTATCCCACGGACAAAGTCATCTTAAGGTCCTCCTACTTTGCCTTCTTCCCAGAAAATCGACAATTTGGAAAACCGTTTTGGCATTTAAACTGAACTTCAATGTGAGCACAATTTTTCAGTACAGGTCAGAAAATAAGCAATTGATAAAACATGATAATGATAAGACTATACATCAGATTTTAAATTTTGGCAACAAAATATATTGTTTTAAATGTAAATGAGTAATTAAAAATATATGCATATTGAAAAAAGTTAAAATACACAAAAGTACTTAAACTGAAACTCAAAGATCTCCATCACTTATGTTCCAAATTATCCTATTCTTCCCCCAGCCCCATTTCTCAGTTCCCTTCACAAGATGGAAATTCTATTACCAGTGTGGTATATATCCTTTTAATGGTATTTATATACATATATGTGTATATGTTTGTACATACATTTAAGTAAAGACTGTTTTGCTCATAAATGTGATTATATCATTCTATAATTTTATTTTCTCACTAATAAGCCTAAAAGATTGCTAAGTGTCAGAGTATATTTATTTTCATCCTTTCTGGTACATTGTATTCTGTATTATAAATGTACTGTAATTTTCCTAATCACTTCTCTTGATCTGATTACTTATATGGCTTGTTACTTTTCACTGCTATAAGCTATGCTGAAATGAACATCTTTGCACATTCACATCTGCATACATATTTATGTATTTCTATAGGATAGATTCTTAAAGTGGAGTATTTAGATTTCAAAATACCACCAAAGATCTATGCAAAATGCTGTACCAATTTACCTAGCATATATGTATGCTAGGGTCCATTTCTGTCTTATCAATACTAAATAATATAATTCTTAAAAATTTATGACACTTTGAGATTTTACATATATATATAAAATCTTATCTATACTTACTTGAATTTGTATAATTATGCATTGTAATTTATTTTATAAATTATGTAGGTACATATTTTTCTCATTTTATATACATACGCATGCACACCCACAAATGTGACTTGTTTACATGTTTTCTTTCCTCATTTTTCTACCTAATTGTCCTTTTACTATTGGTAAAACTAATATTACTATTACCTATTCTTTTTTTTCTTACCTATTCTTGACATTGTCTCTTCTTTGCAAATTCGTAGATCAGTTTTTTAAGTACTATAACAAATTCTGCTATACCTTTTGTGTTCTTTATTAACCAATGTTTGTAATAATCACTGAAATTTTATCCTTTCTTACATGGCATTAAAAATATTCTTTAAAAAATTATTTAGGGGTTCTTGTCTGGCTCAGTCAATACAGCATGTGACTCTTGATGATGGGGTCATGACTTTGAGCCCGGTGTTGGGTGTAGCGGTTACATAAAATCTTAAAGAAATTATTTATACTTTAAAGTAACTTTATGACTCCTACATACTCTTTATTAACAGCTTTTTAATAAGATCCAGAAAAACATTTATCACTTACCTTAAGATCATTTGTATTACTAGAAGGATTTTCAGTGGCAAATAGACGTTATTTTTGAAAGCATAGCAAAACCATCTACTAATAATTCCTCCGCCTAAAGAGTTTTAAACTTTTGAGAAATAACATCACCAATATAGCCTCTCAAATCTGATTGTGTGTCAAGTAAGTGGGAACATCTAAGTGAATTAATCATTTAATAATAAATAGATTGTATGTTTGATCACTGATATTTTTCTTAAAGTGAATAGGAGACTATATACTCCTATATGAAGCCGTGAAAAAGTACAGTATTAATATCAGTATTTTGCCTAATTTGGCACATAAGGAGATTCCTTACACTGTTCTTTAAAAGACAATGGAGAGGAGGAGAATTCCAAGATAACTGGTTCCATCATATTATACATTTTAAATGCATCATGGATTCAGATAATATTTATAATTTTGCTGGTCCCCAAATATCCCTACATAGCCCAATATCTATATACTATATCCTCATAGCAAACCACACACATGCATGCATTTTTTTAATTGACAGAGATTTACAGATGGACATATACATATATACATATATCAACACACAAATATATATGCTTCGCCACATGCATGTGCATACATTGGAAAGAGTAGAGCAAACAAACAAAACAAATAAGCAAAAACAAAACAGAAAAAGAAGATACATGAAGAAAAAATTGAGGAGTGAGCCATGGGTGCACAGGGAAGGAGAACATGGGAGAGAATGGATATACTTGGAAAAGGTAGGGAGTGGTGGCAAGAAAACTGTAGAGCAGTGGTATATTTTAACACAAAATGCAACTACATCAGCAACTATGGTGTCTGACCTAGATTTGCTTGACCTTGCAGATATAGGATTTTGAGAAAGTCCATATGTTTCTCTAAAATTGCATCTGGAATGAACTGATTAAGGTTATGAGAATTTCTTCATTTGGCTAAGAATAAATTCACATGTTTGCTTTAAATAGGTATAATATACATACCAAATATGAAATGGAATTGTTTTAGAACATTGTTCTATATATATGTGCTAGTAGAAAGATGATATATCTCTTGGGAAGAGAACATAGTGTACAGCATCTAATGTCAGAGAATCATATCTAAATTTTCATACTTCCAAGTGTTTTTTTCGTTATTGTTGTTAAGAAGAAAAAAAATGCTTTGATCAATGTTGCCTACAATGCAGAAAAGGGCACTTAGTTGGGAAATATTGATATCACTTGAATGATGGGCTTTTAAACATTTAACTCACTATTTATATATGATAGAACCTCATTTTGGATACCTGTGAGCAGAGTGCTTTTGAGTTAATGCAGCCAGATCTATAGATAGTTATACTAGAGGAAGCTGTGCTTCTGGGATATGTGTTGTGGGAAATGTGCTTCCTGATATATTCATGAAAGGTTAAGCATCAAACAAGTGAGTAAATCCAAATTAAGGGGCATCCTTTGGCTAAATACTAAATTTTATCTTCCTAAAAATAAATTCTGTTGATATAGCAAATTGCATCAGGAGTTAATGAAGTGATGAATGACCATCATACTACCATCCATAATTCATTTTGCCTTTTTCCCAACAAAAACAAAGAGAATGGGGGTAACTTGTGAAGATGATAAATTAAGTGATTTATAACAATGCCTCAAGAATTAATTACTATATAATCTCCTTACTAGTTTTCTTCCCACTCCCACCCATTATATATTATTTCTCAGAAATGTAGAATTACCAAGACATGCTCTTTGCCAATGCACAGGACAAACAGATTTACTTTGATCCTCCTCATTCTTCACTTAAGGGGTGCTAGAATCTTCTCAGATCTTTAACAGTATGGCAGGCCCTAGTGCACAACCCCTAGTTAGATTTAGGTATGATATACAGAGATGTAATATACATTTAGGTAGAATATATATAACTAAAGATACACAGGTTGGAAAGGAAGAAATAAAACTGTATCTGTTTGCAAATGACATTAGTGTCTATGTAGAAAATCTGAAGAATCGACAAAAAACTCCTGTAACCAATAAACAAACATGGCAACTTTGCAACATCAAGGTTAATATACAAAAGTCAGTTGCTTTTCCTTTCTTTCTTTTTTTTTTTTGTCAGTTGCTTTTCTATAGAATAGCACAAGTAAGTGGAATTTGAAATTAAAAACATGGTATCATTTACATTAACACCAAGAAAAATAAAAGACTTACATATAAATCTGACAGATTATGTAAAGATCTGTGTAAGGAAAGCTATGAAACCGAAGTTTTAAGAGTGTGAAGAGTGTGAAGTATGAGTTCTATGTGAAGAACTTATTAACTGGAGAGATTTTTCCATGTTTATGGGTAGGAAGACTCAATATTATCAAGATAGTATTTATTCCCAACTTGATCTATCACTTTAACACTATCCCAATTAAAATCCCAGCAAGTTATTTTAAGACTAGGGACAAACTGATTCTGAAGTTTAAATGGAGAGGCAAACGACCCAGAATAGCTAACTCAACGTTGAACTAGAAGAACAAAGTTAGAAGACTAACACTACCCAACTTCAAGATTTAGTACATAGCTACAGTAATCAAAACAGTGTAATTGGTGAAAGAATAAAATAATGGAAAAGAACTGAGAGTCCAGAAGTGGACTCACATACATATAACCAAATGATATTTGACAAAGGAGCAAAGATAATACAATGGGAAAAATACCTTTTTCAACAGATGTGGCAGGAACAACTGGCTATCCACATACAAAAATTGAACTGGCCACAGACCCTATATCTTTCACAAAAATTAGCTCAGAATGGATCGTAGACCTAATGTAAAATGCAGAAGTACAAAAACTCCTAGAAGATAATGCAGGGGAAAAATCTAGATAACCATTTGTATTTGGATATGACAATGACTTTTTAAATATAACACCAAAGGTACAATCTGTGGGAGAAATAATTGAGAACCTGGACTTATTAACATTAAAAACTTGTGCTCTGTGAAAGACACTGTCAAGAGAAAAGACAAGCCACAGACTGGGAAAAAAACATTTGCAAAAGTCATATCTGATAAAGGACTGTTACCTAAAACATACAAAGAATTCTTAAAACTCTACAGTAAGAAAATTTAACAATCCAATTTAAAAAAGGTCAAAGGTCTTAACTGACTTCTCACCAAAGAAGATACACAGATGGCAAATAAGCATATGAAAAGATGTTCCACTTCTTATGTGCTCAGGGAAATTAAAACAATGAGATACTACTACAACTACATATCCATCAGAATGGCCAAAATCCAGAACGCTGAGAAGACCCAGTTCTGGTAAGGATGTGAAACAAGGGAAACTCTCATTCATTGCAAATGTGAGTGCCAAAAAGTACAGCCACTTTGGAAGACAGTTTGGCAGTTTTTCACAAAACTAAGTATGCTCTTATGTGTTCCTGCAGTCATGTTCCTTGGTATTTGCCCAGTGGAACTGAAAATTTGTGTTCACACAAAACTAAGAATACAGATGTTTATAACATCTTTATTCATAATTGCCAAAACTGGGAAGCAACCAAGATACCCTTCATTGGTGAGTAGATAAATCAACCACTGTAGGCACTGAAATGATTATCAAGCCATGAAAGGATAGGGAGGAAGCTTTAATGCAAATACTAAGTGAAAGAAGCCAATCTGAAAAGGTTACGTGCTATAAAATTTCAACTACGTAACATTCTGGAAAAAGCAAAAAGGAGATAGTAAAAAGGTCAGAGGTTGCCATGAGTTAGAGCGAGGGAAGGATAAAGAGGCAGAGCACAGAGGATTTTTAGGCTAATGAAACTATTCTGCATGGTACTATAATGGTAGATACATGTCATTTGTCAAAACCCATAGAATGTACCACACCAAGAGTGAACCTAGAATGTAGATCATTCTGTTGAGGGCAAAAGTGATGTGGTCTAAATATACAGTCTCTGTTGGTAATTTGAACTCTGAAATTTTTAGAATTCCTAAAGGAGTAACTTGATAGATCATTCCCCAAGCCAGTATCCCTAAAAGCATTTTCTTCTGCCAGGCTTTGATAGGCACAGGGTAAAACAGTCAAGGTGTTTTCTCTAGCAAGAACTTGGAGTAATGGTTCCTTCATTGCTGATCTGCAACAGATCCTTTGGATAGCACATAAGCAAGTAGTAAAGTTAATCTTGTATTATGAAAATTAGGAAGTCTAACAGGTTCTATTCTTGCCTGAATAAGAGAAAACTCCACTTGCACTTGTACCCAGTATAAGGATTTTCCCCACAACGTGTTCACCGGAGACCACAGCACTGCATTCTTTTCACACAGCAAGGATTATTAAAGCAGAAGAATTTTAATATGTTTTATGAAGTGGCCCTAGGCATCAGTCTAGCCATAGAATAGCTTCAGAATTCCCATAAAAGAGTTCTACATAACATAGGCCCCTGCTATGCTATCAGACAATAATTGTAGACAGTAAGGCTACATCACTAAATAAATTAACCTGCTTCACAGTTTTATTTATTTATCTCCAGTACATTAAAGATTAACTGCTAACATTATGTTTGTTAGATAATAATTGTTATAGCCCTTCTTGATAATAAATGCATATTAAATTTATTTCTCTTTCTTTTAATAGCATTTCTGGTTAATCTCTACCTTACCATATTCATACTATGCAGTATGGCAAATCCTTAATTCAACTAAATTGTATTAATAGACAATGGTTCTCCATGCAATTATTCAGAACACAATCTCCTGATGATGTACAAAGTTAAGAAAAATTCTGTGGAATGACCTTCAAAACTAGATTTGGTCTCAAACTGCTTTTGCAAATTTTTGCCCATGTTTTTTTCCCTCCTTCTTATCCTTCTGGCAACCAAATTGGACCCAACCCTGTTTCTGAACAGAATTTTTCCCATTGGTCATTGGCTTTTCTCCTTTTGCCCATGCTCCTTTTGTTACATTTGTATGTCGGATGTATGTATCCTTTAAATTAATTATTAGTTCTTAAAACATTTTCTGATACCTCTAATTAAATGGGAAATCTCTTTTATATTTTAAATGCCTTGTACCTATCCCTATAAAATTAACATTTTGATTTATCCTTAACATTTATATACTTCCAGTGATACTGTAAGCTCTATTAGAATAGGAATTATATTTTGCTTGCCTTTCCACCAGTGATATTTTATACAAAGTAAAATCTTAATATATATTAGAAGTGAAATGAATTAAATTTGACATATTTCCCTGATTTGGCTTCCATTTATATGTAACTTTTTCTGTTGCCTTGAGGAATAGTATTTACACTGTACAAACTTAAAAATAAATACAGAATTTGGCATTTCCCTCTCCTTTCTCTCTTCCGGTGATTAATATCTGAAGATGTTAATCCTTGTGAAGCTAAAACTTTGTCGGTGTCCTTGGAAGTCGAAGTCATTTGAAAGATGTTCCAGGGGGCGCCTGGGTGGCTCTGCGGGTTAAGCCTTTGCCTTGGGCTCAGGTCATGATCTCAGGGTCCTGGGATTGAGCCCTGCATCAGGCTCTCTGCTTGCTTGTCTGCCTACTTGTGATCTCTCTCTGTCAAATAAATAAATAAAATCTTTAAAAAAAAAAAAAAAAGTAAGATATTCCAAACATATGACTGTCTTTCTTTACTATTGGAAATAGATTTGAGGTTCAGAAGGGTATTATCTCCATTTAGAAAAAGTGATATATTAGGAACCAAGTATTTAAGTTAGAATAGTCTAGTGTAAATAGTCTAGTGTAAAAACAATTCCTTTTTCCTTCCCTGTAGCATTCTCATTTCTGATAAATTACAAAGTTTCTGCTTTTGAATTTGTCCAAATACATGTAATCTTTTCCTCTTAGAGCAATAGATTGAATTTGTCTAAATGTTTCTAAGTAATAGTTCCATGTACTTGGTCTTATTGTGGCAGAAGTAGATAACTACTAATTACAGATGTTGCTATTGTTATGTTCCAAAAAAAAAAAAAAAAAAAGAGAGAGAGAGAGAGAAAGAAAGAAAAAGAACCCCTCTGTTTTAAAATTTGCTTGGACTGAATGCATGGACTCCATTTCCTGAAGTGTAGAGTGATACAGCCTGCTACATAAATAATGAAAGTTACTGTAAAACCTGTGTCCCGCTAACACTCCCTTGATATTAAACAAGGGCAGTTCTGTCTTTTAAAATACTAACCCGTTTATTCTTATAACATTCAATCTCTTCTAGGAATTTCAACTGCTTTTGAATTTATAGATTGTTTCGGATTATTCACAGTAAGTGGCCTGTTTCTCCTGGAGTTTCTTTGAATTGAGAAGCCCCCCGGGGAGGCCAGAAGAGAAGAGAAAGGAAACAAGCCTGACTCACCGTAGTCTAGTTAGTTTACAGTTTAAAGTAAGTAATCGAGCCGTGTGACCAGCAGCGTGACCTTCAACTAGTAAGTGCTCCTTATGGACTTACAGTTAGGAGCCTTTTAATTTGTGCTCTAATCTTATCCAATATAAGGCTTAATTAATCCCTCTGTCGTTTTGCAGCCTAACTTAGAATAATCATACTAACAAACTCCGGAGATGCTATGTCAATTTAATTAATCCATGCTCTACTAAATTTCAGCATTCAAGTATGTTAATGTTAACTGATTGATCCTGCGGTGTTTTTTGTTGTTGTTGTTGTGTTTTGGTGGTGATTTTATACACACACACACACACACACACACACACACACAAACACATACATCTGATTACATCATTTTCAGTGAATCACAAAATTTCACTCTGACATGGTTTTATTCTTTATTTTTAAAAGACAAAGTGCTGAAAAGTTTAGAATAATGTTCTTTTTCCCTTTGCTCACAATGAAACTAATGTGAAAGAAGAAATACAATTTTACCTTAGATAATTATATTAACTAATGGCCAGTTAGTATAAAAATATTAAGTCCCAGGCATTCAAATGGGAAGAATTTCGTCTTCACTCAGCTCTAGAGGCTTGTGCTCAGGTTCGTTGGAAGGAAATTGGTTATAATGTCATGTTGTAGGAGTGTCTACTAATTTTACATAGAATTACCTGGGTATAAGTAATTCTGCTGTAGAGACAGAAAAATAATAATGTATGAGTATCAAAGCTTTAGGATTATTTATTCTTCATTTTCTCCAGGTTAAGTAACAGTCTGTGTTTATGATCTGTGTACCTCAGGGGAGATTAGTAATATTTATTGAATACTTTCAAAGTGCTTGGAAATGATGGTCAGAGAAGAATAAGAGAACATGATCCCTGTGTTCCAATGTCTGTATTAAAAGGAAACAAGATCTTTTGAGGCTGCTCCAGGTATGTTCACTTAATTTAATTTTGTTTCTATAAATAGATATATGTAGATTTATAATTCTGCATATTGAATCAGGGTTTGTTTGTTCGTTTTTTTTGTTTGTTTGTTTAAATATAATCTTCAAACCTGCTTTACAGTAGTATTCTGTCTGTCCAAGCAGATAACCTTCAGATTTGAGAATCCAGTGATGGAAAGTCTTTTCAAGGTACACAGAACACCTGCTTCTATCACAGTTTTACTGGTTCTGAGAGGTGTCGTGAGCATGAAAAGAAATCATGAGATTGTCCTAATTTGCTTCAGAAAACAATCTTGAACCAAGTGAGCCACCCATCTCACATTTCTGAAAGTCAGCAATTGTTTTGGAGCCGCTAGACGTGGGGCCCCTCCTCGGGTAAGTGGTTGATAAGCACCTGTCAGGTGGATGAGTTGCTTCCTGCTGGCTTTTATGTGGTGGCTTCCTCTCTCACTACAATCCATTGTGGTGATGACCATGGCTGTCTCCACTTCTCCACGAGAAACTGCTTGAGCGATAGCAACCAAAGTTGGGAGAGGAGTAAAGTTAGAACCACTTTCTCCAAAAGGCAGCCAACTATGGGACATCTGCTAGGGTTTCATGGACTCCTTCTCAAGTCAAAATGCATCTTATAAAACTAAAGTATTTTAAGAGTACAGGGATGTATGCTTGGGTGTAGATTCCCTTCTCACCCTCTGGGGATGGAGCTGCTCTGTCTCCCTTCCTACTTCTAATAGGAGAGATTTAGCTATATATTGCAAAATGTCTCTATAAGGAGTACTCCCACTTCTTCTAGTCCGAACCCTCACTGATAGGCTATGGATGTTGAACAAGATGAAGGGGACAAGGCTGAATGGGATCCCCAAAGATTTAGCTTTCATAAATGAGACTTAAGTCAGTACATCTCTAAGAGTATCTTCTATTTGAGATAATAGCATTTTCCCTCAATGGATGAAGAAGGACACATTTTAAACCTTCTTTGGGCTCTAGTCAACTTTAACTAAAAAGACATTTATCCTATAATTTTTTTTTTTTTCAGCTAGGGTCTTCTTGTATTTTCACTAAATGGCATTGGCTGTGGGTACTTCCCTAAGCTCTGTAACAGGTATTGGGGAACAAACACTTAGGTATAGAGTGAAGTTTTATGATCAGGATAAACTTTTTGAAGGGGAATAAGCACATGAAGAAACCACCTAGGGGCAGACTTCAGGAATCTAGGTATGAGGTGTCTGGGGACCTGGAAGTAGCATTATCAGAAGAGGCTGGTTTAAGCAGCACATTAAGCAAGTAACAGAATCAGCAGAGGGCAAGTGCTGTGATGAGAGGACTGAAGATTCAAAATGGACTCCAAACCACACAAAAAAGTTCATTCAAAGTGGATCATAAGCATAGAGGCAAAACCTAAAACTACAAACATAGGGGAGAGTTTTTCAGATCTTAAATTAGGCAAGATGTCTTAAGTGGGACACAATTATCACAAACCATAAAGGAAAATTCGATACATTGGATTTCATCAATTAAAATCTTTGTTCTTTGAAAGATATTGTTAAAAAACTGAAAGATTAAGTTGCAGACTGGGAGAAAATTTTTTAAAATTATATGTCTGTTTAAGAAACTAACGGGCAGAGTACACGAAGAATTCTTTCTTTTTAAATTGAAGTATAGTTGACACACAGTTTACATTAGTTTCAGGTGTACAACATAGCCATTTGACAAGTCTGCACATTACCCTGTGCTCACCACAACATAGCTATCATCTGTCTTCTACAATAATATTATAATTTCAATCTTAATAAGAAGACAACCCATTTTTTTAAAATAAAGAATAGATTTGCATAAACATTCCCACTAAGGAAAATATGCCAATGAAAAAGAAGCACATGAAAGACACTCAATGTTATTATTTATTAAGGAAGTTAAAACCACACGGAGATACCACTGCATACCAATTAAAATGACTCAACTGACAATGACTGACCATATTAAGTGTTGGCAGAAATGCAGAGCAACTTTCACACATAGTTGGTGGGAAGGTAAAATGGTACAATCAAAAGGCAGTTGCTGGGCGCCTGGGTGGCTCAGTGGGTTAAGCCGCTGCCTTCGGCTCAGGTCATGATCTCGGGGTCCTGGGATCGAGTCCCGCATCGGGCTCTCTGCTCAGCAGGGAGCCTGCTTCCCTCTCTCTCTCTCTCTCTCTGCGCCAGCCTCTCTACCTACCTGTGATCTCTGTCTGTCAAATAAATAAATAAAATTTTTAAAAAAAAAAAAAAAAAAAAAAAAAAAAGGCAGTTGCTTATAAAGTTAAGTATATACTTAATGTACAAACCGATAATCCCACATCTAAGTTTTTCCTGAAGAGAATTGGAAACATATGATTGCACAAAAACTTGAATATGAATATTTATAACAGCTTTATTCATAGTGACCAGAAACTTGAAACAACCAGGTTCATGAGCTGGTGAATAGATAAACAAATTATGTTATATTTATACAATGGGATGGTATTTAGTAACAAAAGGGAACAAACTACAAATCTATAAAACATGGGTGAAAAAAGCCAGGCATATAAAAAACTATATGCTGTAAGATACCATTTCTCTGAAATTTCAGAAAAGGCAAAACTATAGTGAAAGAAAAAAAAAAAGGTACCACCATGAGTCAGGCCATTAGTGCAAGGGGCATGAGGGGAATTTGAGAATTATGAAAATGTTCTATATCTCAGTTATGGTGGTGGTTATATGACTATATTAATTGGTCAAAACTTTCCAAAGTATACACTTAAAATTCATTAACTTTACAGCATAGGAAATTATATTTAAATAAATCTGATTTTAAAAACTAACTTATAGTTACTGAATTTGAAAACAAACCAGTAAAGAAAAGAATTACAAAGACCAGTAAAGACATCGTCATGCTTTAACTTGAGGGAGTTCACCTACTGGAGAAAAAATATCATTTTCTCAACTAACTAAAAGGACGATTTTGGACAAATAGCTTAACCTCTATAACCCCTAGTTGTCCCCAGACATAAAGTGAGGAGAGTAAACATAGTGACCTTTCTTTATATCTCTGAAATTGACAAAAGGTTTAGGTGGGGTTTTTTTTGTTTTTTTGTTTGTTTGTTTGTTTGTTTGTTTTTTGTCAAGGATAACCACTTTTGAAGAACGTTTAATCAAGAATTTTGGTTCCATTTTATCAGGCTATATTAATGAAATTGAAAAAGGAAACTCTGATTTATGTAGTTTGACAGTATTTCAAAACAAGTTGAAATGGAAAGTTTGAATAAGCAAATACAGGAAAGAAAGTGGCTCCCTAAATAAAGTTTTCATATAAAAAATTCCTCTGATGTACCTCTATTTGCACAAGACTGTTTTAACAGTTCTGAGAATTAGTCACTGTCAACACAGACCAGTGGAGTTTAGGGTATCAAAAACACATGGAGTTATTAAGTGGTAGACTTGAAAATATCCATTGGTGCTTGTCATTAAGAAAAAAAGAAACAATAGATGAAGTGTTAAAATGGTGGAAATATAACAGGGAAACCTTGTGTTTTAAGAACCACAATACTGAAATAACTTCAAGGGCTTGGCTTACACTCAAACAGGAAATTGACCAAATCAACATTTGGCTTGAGATAATGACGTGATAAAAGGAGCAGAGGAGAGAGCACAACTGTGCAGGAGAAGGAGGCAGTGGAAGTTCTAAGCTACAAGGCTGTTTCTGAAAGTGTTTTTAATTAAACCTCTCCATTCACTGTTCTTGAAACCTAAGTACAATACCGAAACCTCAATACAATTCCTTTGGGAACAGGTATAATGAAAAGAAAAATAATAAAATAAAAAAGGACAAAAGGAAGGAAGGAATGGAGGGAAGGTGGGAGAGTAACAAATTAGACCAGCAAAAAGCATGTCCATCTTTTCTAGAACAAATTCTATACTGTTTTTCCTTATTGATGGTCCTATTTCAGATAGTAAAAAGCAATTACGAAAACAAACCTATTGTGGAAGCAGAGGTGGAAGGGAAAGTGGGCACAAAAACAGCTAAAAATGAATGCTGGCTGTGTCCTAATCCCTGCCTCCCCAATCTCTCTGACTAGGATTTAAGCTTAGTTCAGATACAGAACCTGGTAATAGGAACTTGATAATAGGAGGCAAAGCCTGGTAGCAAGACCCACAACGAAACCATATGAAGCACTTAGCCAATGAAGTCAACCAACAAAAGTTGAAAAAGTAGATGAGGAGTTAAATCAACGGAGGCTTAGAGCCCAATATAGATTAAATAGGTAAGCACAGTCAGCCTAGGAATGGACTAATAAGGCTTTCAAAAGTTATACGAAGCACATGAAAGTGTTCTCTTTTTCTCTCTTCTCATCCCTCTCTCTTCCCATAATTATTTATTTCCTTATCCTTAATATGAAACAGAATTGACACAAATAGGAAACACAGCAGGGCTCTAAATAGCATAGGGTATTTTAGTTTGTATACTGGGAAGTCTTTGAGGTAATAAATAATAATAGTTAACATTTACAAATGTAAATGTTTACAAAAGTAACAGAATACTTTCTATGTGTCTGACATTGTCTTAGCACTTTACAAAACAAAACAAAGCAAAAAAAAAAATTTTGTAAGGTAAGTGCTGTTATCATCCCCGTTTTATAATGACATAGTTTAAGTGACTTACCAGATGTCATAGAACTTAAGAGGAGAGAGGCAGAGTAAGAATTAAAGCCCAAGAAATCTGGTTCCAACTATGATTAACAACCACAGGCCAATGGAATAGCCTGAGAGGGATCCAGAGCAATAATGAAAACCACCTCCTAGAATGGAGATGATCCCTGAAAGAACAGACCCAAATACAGGTGTAAGGAGGAAGTTCAGTCTTGTGGGTAGAGCATGGTGTCCAGAGGGTGTGGTGATATTTAACAGGTGGTGGTACAGTCCAGCAGTCAGACCCAAAGACGTACGGCCTGGGTTGGGGGTGTTCCAACAGAACGAGCAAGAGCATTGGGAGGAAATTCAGATAAGCATTTGTCTGTAGGGCCCCTGGCAACCTTTTCAGGATGGCCTCTGTTCTAGAAGTAAAAATACTAGAAATGGCGTCAAGATAGAAGACAAGAGTGGAACCCAGTTAACCTTATTGATGAGATTGAAGACATCACCATGTTGGCGCCAAGGCTCAACCTCCCTTGGGCTGCTCATAGCCCATGACTGAGTATAGTAGTGATACCAAGGCAGACCATGTCCTTGGGGGATATGGGAGTCTTTGACAGGCTGCTTTGGTTTGAAAAAACCTTGCCTAACTTTCTGTAGATGGCATAGTAAGCTTCTACGCAACACTTTTTCTTTCTCCACTATCAGTTGTGATCTGACAAGAGCCCCCACCCCCACTGCTTTCCTCCTCATTTCTTTTTATAGATGTTTCCCCTAATAAAATCCTTGCACCTTAATACAGTCTGGGCTTCTGCCTCTTGTAAGACCGAGACAAAGAAAAATATCTTACATTTGTATCATACTTTACAATTTACAAAGCACTTTTACATATTTTTGCTCATTTGACCTATCAAGAGTTTTGCAAGGTAGGCAGGGTAGGTACAATTATACCCATTTTTCATGTTTGGAAATTGAGGATCGGAGGGCTCCAGTGCTGTTGATTGGTGTGCAGCCTATAAAACGGCTCTTGACAATCCCTGCCTCCTGGTTCCCCTCCCCTTGTGAGTAGACTGGACTACTGACTGACTCCTAATGAACAGAATACGACACAACTAATGGATTGTCACTTTGCACATTAGATTATAAAAGACCACAGCTTCCATCTCAAGTGCTCTGCCTTGCTTTCTTTTGAATCATTTGCCCTGATGGAAAATAGCTGCCATGTAGTTAAAGCAATCCCATGGGGATATTCAGGGGACCTAGGCCTGCCAACCACCATGTGAATTTGGAAATAGATCCTCCCTCTTTACCCCCAGTCAAACCGATGGCTGGGACCACAGCTCAGACAAACAGCTTGACTGCAGCCGCATTGACAGACCTTTAGCCAGAGAAACCACCTAAGGCACACTGGATTCTTGATCCACAGAAACTGTGACATAATAATTGTTTATTAAACATTTATTTTAAATATAAAACTTCTACACATAAAAGTTTGGGGATAATTTTTAAGTGGCAGAAGAAAACTAATATAGTGTCCAAAGTTCAACATGAGTAAGCAGCAGAACACACCATTGAAACTTACCCCAAAGCTTTGTCTGGCTGTGTCGTACTCTTTCATCTCTACCCTACTTTGCGGTACTACCATTCTCCTTCCTTTCTCCCTTTCTCCCTTTCTCTCTTCCTCCCTTCCTCCCTCCCTTCCTTCCTTCCTGCCTTCCTTCCTTCCTTTAAAGATTTTTTTTATTTATTTGACAGAAAGAAGGAGCACAAGCAGGGGGAGCTGCAGGCAGAGGAAGGGGAAGCAGGTTCCCTGCTAAGTGGAGAACCCGATGACATGGGGCTCCATCCCAGGACCCTGGGATCATGACCTTAGCTGAAGGCAGATGCTTAACGTACTGAGCCACCCAGGTACCCCTCCATTCTTTCAACAAACAAACTTGAATCACTAGTGTTTTTGTTTATCTTTTCTTGTTTTGTTTTATGGTATGGCCTATTAAGCATTTTTGCTATGATAACCAACAACCCCCAAATTTCAGTGGCCTTCAACATCGAACATTTATTCTTGGTTCATGGGTCTGTCAGTTGGCTGTGACTCTGCTAGACAGACCCTTCCCAGGTCTGTTCATGTCTGTTCTATATATCCTCACATCCCAGTAAAGAACCAAAGCTACAGGGGCTGTCTTTGTCTAGAAATGCTGTTTTCATGGCAGAGACAGGAATACAAGAGGCCAAATTAAATCATCTAAATATGTTTATAGTTTCTGATCAGAAGTATTATACATCATGTCCATTCACATTCCATTGGCCAAAGCCAATCATTTAGCCAGACCAACAGTGTGACGGAACAGTGCATGCTGCCTGGAAGGGCATGAGAAGTTACAAGGCAAAGAACACGAATTTATATTACATGGGAGCTATAGGTGGGAATAATAATACAATCTCCTACCTATGACAGTGGATGGTTATGAATTTAGGTTATATCAATGGATGAAAAATTACTACCTAGAAATTTTAAAAATTAAAGTTTAAAGTGTAATAAATTAGTCCCTAAGAGTACATAATGAAAACACCAACATTCACTGAAACCATTGAACAGAAGGATAAAAAGCACTAGAATGTCATTTGGAAAAGGAATTGGCAAAGTAGCCACATTCAAAGTGAGTGACTATGGTTCAGTCATGATATCTTTTCAGTTATAACATTTAGAGATGGAAAATTGAATTCTTTTCAGTACTACTCTCACTTAAGAGGTGTTTTCTACTCTGTTTTTTAAATGGGCATGAAGTCCCATGGCGGAAACATGTGAGACCCCTTGCTTGTTCCATGAAATGTTTACCATACCCTATCAAACCTGAATTGGCCAGGAACATTATTAGAATTTCTTAAAAGTTGTTAGCACTATCCCTTGAAGGAAAAAAGAAAAAGAAAAAAAAAGGTGATGCAAATCTTCTTCTTCTTCTTTTTTTTTTTTTTTTAACAACCAAACGTTCCGGTAATGATTTTCCACTCTTTGCCTATCTTAATGCTTTAAATAGATTCTAGGTTAAAAATATCTGCTAAAATAAAATAAGAAATAGGCAGCTAGCAAATTAGGAAGTAGGCAAAGCTAATTAAAATAATTCTAAAGATTACTGAAGGCACAGCCCTACTAGACTTCTTTTTACAAGAAATGTCAATGTTTCAACCTTTTCTAGAGAGTGTTTTCAAAGCTGATTTTGAGATTAACTTCAAGGTCACTGTCACACATTCGAACAACAATATCACAGCAATGATATGTGTTAATGTCTAGCTGTCCTGCTTATGCTCTGAATAAAAAGTGACCTAATAAGTACAGTGGCCTGAGAGGGACAAAGTGGGACAAAGTAAGGGTTTGAGGAACAAGTGCAAAAATATTCTACTACGGGGCGCCTGGGTGGCTCAGTGGGTTAAAGCCTCTGCCTTCGGCTCGGGTCATGATCCCAGGGTTCTGGGATCGAGCCCTGCGTCAGGCTCTCTGCTCAGTAGGGAGTCTGCTTCCTCCTCTCTCTCTCTCTCTCTCTGCCTGCTTGTGATCTCTGTCAAATAAATAAATAAATAAAATCTTTAAAAATATATATATTCTGCTACAAAGGGATAGCACTAGGAAGAAGACATACACAGAGTGAGTTCTGAGAGAGATGAACATTTCCAGGTTTGCATGAGCTTAATTTCCAACTTCAAAGTCAAAGTTTAAACCATCATTTTTTAGACCACCATTAATTAACTAATTAATTAATTAATGGTAAGAAGAATTGGGGAGTTCAGTTCTGTTAGCTCCTTACAGCCTCTAGTGCTTTCAGAGCTAGTTCATCTGGGTGCAAAAATACTTCTATGCAGTCTACCTGTTTATGCCCAAAGGTATAAAATTGCAGTATGGTTTTTAAGTCCATTTAGCAATGTCCTAAAACTACATGAAAATATTATTCCTTGATTGTTTGTTAATCTGGGTTGGTCTTTTTTTTTTTAATCTCTTCTCTGTGTCCTTCCCCAAGTTACTGAATTCCCTAATTTTTTTATATTTTATTTCCTCCCATGATTTTTACTTTTTTACATTCCTTCTCTCTCTTTCTCTAAATACACACACACACACACACACACACACACACACACACAGTTTCTCACACTTAACTAGCCATAAAAACTGAAAAACTTTTTTATTTGTTTTACTTATCAGTAAATTAGGCTCTTTTTTAAAAATATAAATTTGTAATGCATATAACTGAATTTTCTCTTTAAATATTTTTTTTCTTATTTGTATACCTTATTTTTAATGTTATAAAGGGCCCGATCAGTAGATTTCAACATAAAAAAATGCCTCCTACGTTGAGCATTGGAATGTTGACACTAAGGACCACTCATAGATGTCACTACAAGCAGTACTTAAACACTGAACTTTTTATTAGATGAGCCCCATGTTAAATGAAATTAAATATGTCCTACTGAATATTCAAGTCCATAAAAAGCCACATAACTTGCTACGTTTAAAAAAAAAAAAAAACTTGAAGGGTGCCTGGGTAGCTCAGTTGGTTAAGCATCTGACTCCATTTCTGCTCAGGTTATGATCTCAGGGTTGTGGGATCAAGCCCCATGTAGGGCTTTGCACTTCGCACAGAGTCTTGCTTGTCCGTCTCCCTATGCCCCTCTCCCGCAGCTCTCTCTCACTCTTTCTCAAATAAATAAATAAATAAATAAAATCATTTTTTTAAAAATTAATGTTTGAATAACAATCTAGAACCATTTTTAAATAGGTAAGTCCATATCGTGTTTTTGGAATCTTTAATACATATATCTATATTACAAATACACAAACTGTAGGGGTTGGAGTACACAAACTCTAGGCCTTAATGTGTTTGTAAAACAAGATCACTAACTTAAATGCACTTCAAGTTCTATTAATTTATTTTATTTACATAGTTTCTGCAATTCATCAAACCATCTTTAGCAAGTCACATGAACTTCAATTACTTCCGCAAGCTTTGTCATAGGAAGAATTATAAGAAAACCTCAGATCTAAAAACTGCATAGGTTAAGTAAAATGGTATACATTTTTTTAAGATTTTATCTATTTATTTGACACAGAGGTATCACAAGTAGGTAGAGAGGCAGGCAGAGAGAGAGGGGGAAGCAGGCTGCCTGCTGAGCAGAGAGCCCAGTGTGGGGCTCTATCCCAGGACCCTGAGATCACGACCTGAGCTGAAGGCAGAGGCCCCAACCCACTGAGCCACCCAGGTGCCCCAAAATGGTATACATTTTTAAAAGATATCTAAAATATATTGAGAAATTATATTCTGATATTTATGGTTATGATTTCATTAATTAATATCTTGTTCTACTTGAAGATACAAAAATTGTAATTCACCCAGTTCTATTAAACACATTTAAAATACAAATAAATATAAATAATGTAGTGCTATATACTTTGTGAGTTACAAGACCCACATGATATCATGTTTACGCTTCATACTTGTGTACTCTTTTTTGTTTTTTTAAATGGAAAATCTAACTCATCCATGTTTGGATACTAATATTACATACATAGATTTTTATAAATATATGAACTTATTTTTAATCAACAAGTAATAACAACTACACAGTCCCCAAGAAATTCCATTAAAATCTGACATAACAGGAAAATTTCACTCACATTCTACAGTGAATCAGAACACTTAGAGCTCTTTCCATTCTCTTGACAGTGTTTCCTGTTGTTGGCCAGATGCATAGCCACAAGCAGAAGTTACCAAAAACTCTGAGAAAAGTCATTGTTGAAAAGAGCTAGTAGGTAAGTCATTCTCCTGCAATGTCTAGACACAAATTCAGAATTAGAGGGATTCTGAGGCATGGAATCTCAGGCTATCCATTAGAACTATGTTTCCAAATATTTATTATGCATCTATTCACTGCTGATTACAAGAAACATTACTTCAATGTTTAAATGAAAGCAATAAAAATCAGTGACCATGAACCTTATAATTTATTTCTATGTACAGTGCCACCAGCAGCCCTTGAAATTTGGTTCCAGTTTTAGTCAAGGCCCTGTCCTCAATGCCTAACTGAAGCAACTGAAGTCCAAATTAAATCATATTGACGGTCCCTATGCAACTTGGCAAATCTAATAGAGCCTCCTGGTGTGCTGTGTAGACATGAGACAAAACCAGCATTCACATTCAACCTGACGTTTAGGTTGCCTATTAAAAGAAGGGCGATAGAGAATAAAGCCATATTTTAGGCCCAGATAGTGATACTGAATTAATACTACCCACTGTACAGAATTTTCTTTTCTTGTAATATAATTTCTTTTCACCAATAGCTGTTAAATAGTGGGTGACAACCAAAATGAGGGCTACTGTTAAAAGGAACCAATCTTATTGGTGGATGATTGTGTTTATCATATGACTTAAAGTTGTAAGCGGAGGCCCTTGCTCTCAAAATTCAGTTTCCACTATTGTCTGAAATCTATCAGTAATAATTCCTTCCACTGGAGTACAGAATACTTTTTCATGTGGCTGTTTTTCAGTGGAGATAATTTGGGGAGTGATGGCCAAATTAAATACCCCAGATCTTGGAAAGAATGAATTTATCAGGTATTGTATTCATTCATCAATATTTTTCATGCTTTCACTTATCTCATTGATTCCTACAACTGAAATTTAGGGAGTACCTTCTTCATGCCAAGCACTCCTCTAGGTGATGGAAATCTTGAGTCGCCCTTGAGTAGCTCAGCCCCAGTTGGCGGAGCTGGTGAGAGGACCCAAAGGCAGGAAAGAGGCACAGAAAAAGGAAAAGAGATTCGCCAAATCTGACTCTGCTACTTCATAGTTTTGCCTAAAGCTGGTGCTGGTCGTGCCCACAGGTGTCCAACCCCAACCACAACTGATGAAGTGTGCAAAAGCTGCCTTGAAAAAGGGAAGTTGACTTCAGAAATACAGGATTCCCTAGAGTCTATGATTTCATTGGTTAAGAATAAGTTTTCCTTAGCATTTAAAAAATGTTATATGCTAAATGCTTTAGTGGCAGGATCCAATTACTCTCCCAAAGAAACTGCTCAACATATTAAGATGCATATGTTCTGCAGATCTAAAATTGAAAACTTTAGCTTCCTGATCAAGCCAACTCCCCTATTTTTATAAATGGTAATAGACATAAGAAACCACAAAGTCACCTTTGACTATATATTCCAATCTTCCTTCTCAACTCCCATTTTGTATTTTTGGCCATATTCCTTTCATTCTTTGACAATCCCTTCCTTTTTCCCTATGTTCCACCTCAATCTCAGCTAAAGTGTCAACAACTGAATGGATCTCTCTGCCTTCAGTCTTTCCTTCCCTTGTATCTATACTGAAAACTGTCATTATGACACTATTTTGATCATATCGTTCCTGCCTTTGATGCAGTGTAAAGTCTTCTAAAATTTAGCCTCAGGCCCTTGTTGTACCTCAATTACAATTTGTGCTACAGCAGACCTCTAACCCTGCTAAGCTTCAGATTAAATCTAAACTCTTTAACTTCATATTAAATTTGTCCTCAAACATCCTACGTGTAACCACACATCTTAAGGCTTCTATTTCAGTGGAAAGGTTTACTCACCATTCCTTAACCTTCCACATTTTTCCACTTCCATATATTTACTCATAATGGTTTATCCACACACAGAGAGACAGAGAGAGAGAAAGAGAGAGAACTATAGATTTGAGTTTTGTGCTGCTTCTGACCATTCTTAGAACTCGTAGGAGTATGATTTTCAACTGTAAAATGAAGTTGTATAATACACAATTCCCAATCTTACAGAGTTTTATGAGAATCAAGGGAACTAATATTGATTTTTATTTATTTTTTTATGATCTATTTTTTATTTTTTTATAAACATATAATGTATTATTAGCCCCAGGGGTACAGGTCTGTGAATCACCAGGTTTACACACTTCACAGCACTCACCATAGCACACACCCTCCCCAATGTCCATAACCCCACCATCCTCTCCCCCCACCGCAGCAACCCTCAGTTTGTTTTGTGAGATTAAGAGTCTTTTATAGTTTATCTCCCTCCCGATCCCATCTTGTTTCACTTATTCTTTTCCTACCCCCAAACCCCCCACATTGCATCTCCACTTCCTCATATCAGGAAGATCATATGATAATTGTCTTTCTCCAATTGACTTATTTCGCTAAGCATAGTACCCTCTAGTTCCATCCACGTCGTTGCAAATGGCAGGATTTCATTTCTTTTGATGGCTGCATAGTATCCGATTGTATATATATACCACATCTTCTTTATCCATTCATCTGTTGATGGACATCTAGGTTCTTTCCATAGTTTGGCTATTGTGGACATTGCTGCTATAAACATTTGGGTGCATGTGCCCCTTCGGACCACTACGTTTGTATCTTTATGGTAAATACCCAGTAGTGCAATTGCTGGGTTGTAGGGTAGCTCTATTTTTAACTTTTTGAGGAACCTCCATGCTGTTGTCCAGAGTGGTTGCACCAGCTTGCATTCCCACCAACAGTGTACGAGGGGAAACTAATATTATTGACTCCTTGTTATGTACCAAACACTTTGCTAGGTTTTTTTTTCTTAAACATTTTATTTATTTGAGAGAGAGCATGTGCAAGAGAGAGCACAAGCAGGGGGAGCAGCAGAGGGAGAGGGAGAAGAAGGCTCTCTGCTGAGCAGGGATTCCTATGCGGGCTTGATTCCAGGGCCCCGGGATCATGACCTGAGCTAAAGGCCGATGCTTAACTGACTGAGCCACCCAGGCACTGCCTTTGCTACGTTTTTGTTTTTTTTTTTTAAGATCTTATTTATTTATTTGATAGAGAGAGATCACAAGTAGGCAGAAAGGGAGGCAGAGAGAAGGGGGAAAGCAGACTTCCTGCTAAGGAGAGAGCCTGATGTAGGGCTCGATCCCAGGACCCTGAGATCATGACCTGAGCCAAAGGCAGAAGCTTAACGCACTGAGCCACCTAGGAGCCCCTGCTAATTTTAGTAAGGTAATGTTGTTATCTTTTTTTTTTTTTTAGATTTATTTATTTATTTTGGAGAGAGAGAACATTGGTGGGGAGGGGTACAGGGAGAGGGAGACAAGCAGACTCCCTGCTGAATGCTGAGCTGGAAGCAGGCCTGTATCCCAGGACCTGGAGATTATGACCCGAGCCAAAAGCAAGAGATGGACACTCAACTGACTGAGCCACACAGGCACCCCAAGGTAACAGTTTATCTTACTAAAATTTTCCAAGAATTATGTGAAATAGGTAGGTCTTATTTTTACTTTGTAGATAAGGAAAATGAAGCAATAATTTGTATATAAATACTTTGAAAGCTGAGAAACAACTATAAAAATGTGGGTTTAAAAAAAAAAATCTACTTGTGACCTGCTGTTAAATGTTCTATTTTATGAAATTTTAGTATTTCCTCCAACTACATTTTAAGTTATTTAAAAGCAAAAATGACTTTATGTATTTCTTTATAATCTCTCCTGATAGTTGCTAGAGTTAGTAATTGCTTTGTAAATATTTTCAGATTTATTTTGATATATAGCTTATGGTGATAGTTGGTGGAGGATTTTACCTTTCCATCAGAGGAGCTTACAGTCTTCTTTTCTCTATTTTTGCCTATTTGGCAGCCACATCCATGGTAATAAAGGGGCTATGGAGGGGTTACCAAGGATAAAAGATAAACCTCACTTATGTGGGCTGCCTCAGGGTGGATATATATAAGTAGAAATAAAATTTGTCTTGTTTGCAAATATTTCAAAATACATTTAAAGAAGCAATCAAATATGACCTAGTAAAGGGGACATTATTAAGAGTAATTCAAAGCCATTTGCTACATGTTTTTAAAAGATCTATTAGGGATATGGTAACTGAGGATAACTTCACTTTACTAGTGATAAATGTAATGAACAATAAATTCAGAGACACTGGCTTTGAAACCTGGCTTTGATGATTTAAATAGACAAAGTAAAACTAGTTTATACTTGAGTAGGTGTATGTTTATTCTGTTTACCTGATGTTAAAATCAACTATCAAAGCAGATTGAATGACCTTAAGTCTTCGTATTTGAGCAGAACTTAATGGACCATTTGCTAATACCTCAATTCCAGAAAATAAACCAGCCCCAAATCTGTGTGTGTCTGGTATATATGTCATATATTATGCTACTCAACTTTAAAGAAAAATGAGTCTTTTTGTGGAAAATTTTAAATGAGGGGTGCTGGCTGGCTCAGTTGCTGCAGCATGTGGCTCTTGATCTCAGGGTCGTGAGTTCAAGCCCCATGTTGGGCATAGAGCTTACATAAAAATAAATAAATATTTTTAAAAAGAAAAATTTAAATACTAAGTTCCATACAACTTTCTATATAAACAAAGATGCTGGAGTCAAAAGGCTGGCTCATTCAACTGAACAGAAAAAATGTACTTTAGGTAAACCTGTGATTAAAACTTCCAGGTTAAAAAAATAAGGTGAATTTCATTTATGCTATTTTTTTCTTTTTCTGACTATAAAAAACATGTTTTACGGTGCTTTATTCATTAGAAGTGGACATTTTAAGATGGCACCTCTAAACCTATTCTTCTCAATATGAAACAGAATGCCTGTCATGATCTGCATGTCCTTTATTGCACTGTTTTAGATTCCAAATACCGTTATACATCTTAATATAAGAAATATGGGTGACATAGCACCTTTTCCAAGACAATATGCTTGAAATGAAGTTATGAGTAGGGAAATTAATCCATCAACCTATTAGATGATGACGGTTTAAGAAAGCCCAGTCCTTTTTCCACCCATCAAGGCTATGTGTTTTGCCATCATCCACTAGAGGGGGTAATGTTCTTCCATCCTAAAAGAACATGGAATTATCCCAACAAGATTTAAATGCACACAGTGACCTTATTTCTTTTGAAACCAGGTTAATTAAATAATATAATGTAATGGATGCCAAAAATATCAATGAAAGTTGCTTCAAAAACATTTTGACACAAGGTTCAGAAATAGTTATTGTTCTTGTCCATTCTAACATTTTGCAAAAACTGTAGTTGTAAAGAGGGGTGAATTTGTTTTAGTTGAGAGGAAAATTTACATAATGTAATACTTTCTATGACCATTCCAAAAAGTGCTATATGTACTTCTACTGTGTACTTTTTCATGTGATTCATTTCAATTAGAGTTGACCATTGGATTGTTTATCTGGTTTAGCAAGGAGGCAAATCATCTATCTTTTAAGGGTATATTTAAGAAATAATGGGGAAATTAAATAGATTTATAGAAGTTTATACTAAATATCATAAATACATGAATTAGGCATGGTGTAACATGATTGAATTGTGATACAGGGTTTAGAATACTTGAAGATCAATAACATATACTGGTTTGTTTTTACATATAAAATTGTCACTGTTTATCATGATAATGATTTTCTTTTAATAAATTCCAAGTCAATAAGACAAAAATGTTTTTTTTCTTCAAACCTTCTGAAAAATAGTTAGAATTGCAGAATAGCCAATCATATTTGGTTGTTAAAAGATAATCAAAATAATTGGTTAGAAATAACCAGTTGCCAAACTGATGAGATGTCATAATTATAATTAACTGTGCTATTAGGTCAGTTGTTTAGTTATTTCTATGAATAAGAAAAAGCCTAATCAAAATGCAGAATAATTAGTGCAGTTGAAAAGAAGAGATATAATTTGTGAAAAGCAAGTATATTACATCAACCGTATTTTTCGTAATTCTAATCATTTTCTAAAATAAAATATATTTCTAGTTCCTGGAGATTATTCCCCTGGAATAATAGCTGCTGTAGTGGTTTCAAATGGTGGCTGAATACCAGATTCACCATACAACTTCTGAAAATATTCATTCCCAGAGCCCCGCTGCAGGAATGCTGATTCAGTAGGTCTGGAGTGGGATCCCAGCATGGGGACTTTCAAAAAAAAAATCTCCATATTCTGATCTGCAGGCCTGGTTGAGCATCACTGCGCTGCACAAGGAGTTAATCATACCTGACTAGGTTTTTCTCCTTTCTTTCTGACCCCTAGAAGTATAGTATTAAAAAGTCTTTAGAGGCAAAAGAAGAAAATCATAGTGAATTATTAGACTTTTTGCAGGAGAATCTCCTATTGTTTGAATGAGAGTAAAGGCCTCCAAGTACCTATGTGTGATAGTAAATTCCACATTATAGTGCAAATAAACATGCTTTTGAAGTCCTGTATTGTTTCTTAGTAATTTGTGCTGCCTGGAGATCTTCCAAATACAGCTAACAAAAGCTTGTAGAAAGGACTTAGAGCATCATGGAAAAATTTTTGCTATAGACAAGAACAAATATTTACAAACAATAATTCCAAATAGACCCAAACCCTATAAATAATGACTGTGTTCTTGTAAATATATTACCATAAAAATACAGTTATTTTAAAAGAAAGCAATATATTTATCTACTGTATACATTAAAACAAATTATAGTAAGGTCACATCTCAAATAGAAATTTTTATAATAACTGGGAAGTTAAATTATATGCATCTAATAAGAATTTGGCCTGTTTCATGATGCAGTATGTGCCACCTATAATTTATTTTACTATAAATAGGGTTTTCTCTGTATAATAGAGATAGCTTTTATTAATTTACAGTACATAACTTTAATCAATATAAGAACAAACTTACTGTAAAAGAGGAAAAGACTGAATTTTTTTCTCTTAGAGAGTCCCTTCCACCTCATTTTTTAGGACTTGCTGAAAAGGCACTGGAGTTACAAATACCAAAGGGGCGTAGCTCACAGGCCAGTGGAAGGAAGCTCACAGGCCAATAGAAGGAATTAACATGTGTCCAAACAGCTGCAATGTAGAAGCACATTCTGCATATATTAAAAGCATTGAGAGCTATGAGTGCCCAGAAGAAAAAGTATCCAACTTTCCCTGTAAGAAGTCCAGAGGTGGTGAAGATGGTAGTTGTGGACTATCGCCGAAGAGTCACATATAGTTCAAGATGCATTCATTTATTCATTTCATCAAGATGTGGGGAGTAGTTGCTCCACACAGACACAGCATTTTCCTTCAAAAAGCAGATAATCCCTAGGAGATTTGTCCAAAATTAGCCAAGAAACAATGGAGAGTACAATGGATGACGTGTGGAGGTGCTATGGAGAGCTTAAAGAAGGAAAGATCATCAAGAAGTACATGGCACTAAATGTACTTTGAAGTCTAGGTAAGACTGGAGAAAAGAAAAGTATCAGAAGGCAGAGGCAGGAAAGCATGGGGAAGACCTGGGGTTGCTTTGTTTCTCTGGTTTGCTTAGAGAGTGCATTTCATCCCTTAAGCCCATATCTCATCCTCCACTCCAGACACAGTTCCTGAGCTGTTCCACTCAGATCAGTACTTGAACTTGTGCTAGACTTATAATTGGAAACAGTTAAACATTTTAGTTATATGCTATTTTGTGTTGTTTTCTAATTATTTATTACATTTTTTAACTTCTTAACCCTTTACATTCTTTTTGAATTCTTTGTGACAGGGATTGATTTTATACACATGTGATAGCTTTCTCATTGTTTAGCATACTCTTCAGACACACAGTTTGGATATTTATTAGTGATAATATGACTAAATGTAGTAGTGGTTGGCTTGCTGGGGAAAATATAGGAAACCCAGGTAAATTTGACTTTCAGATACACACAAAAATTTAGAATAACAACACTGATGGGGATTATTTATACTAAGAATCATTTATTGTTTCACTGAAACTGAAAACCAAATTGAACTGTATATGTACATACTTTCTCCCCCACCCCCAAATCTGGCAGCCCTAGTTGTGGTGTATTTTTTATAGCTTTGTCAACATTTTCAACGTACTATCAATTTCTGACCTTTCATCTGAGAATAAACTCACTTATTTTGTTGTTTGGAAGTTGGTTCTCCCCTGAACAAGTGAACTGCATAAAATAAGAAGAATGAAAGAAAAAAGATATTTTTTAACCAAAAACTAATGACTAAAGATGAAGGAAGGGACAAAATCCAGTGACTGCATCAGAGTGGATGAACATGAGAGCCCAGAGATGATATAGAAGAAAAGGTGTGATACAGATTGAAGGAGAAAGTAATCTGAAGATACAGATAGGAGGAAGAGATGGGAAATAAGAAAGTTAAAAACAGGAAGGGACAGGAGAGGTCAATTTATTTATTTTTTTAAATGCACAGAAGAGGAATAAAAGAATGAAAAGAGATAAAATGTTGAGAATAAAAAGTTGATGGAAAGGAATAGAAGAAAAGCAGGAGATGAAGAAATAGAATAAGGATTGAGAAGTTCTGTGGAATCATAGAAGCCTTCCTCCTCCCTTCTCCCTAGGTTCACAAGTGGGATCTGGTGCTACTGTCACCAGTCATCCTGGGGGCACAGAGAGAAGGTTTCATATTGCCCTTCTCAGCTAGCCAAGGTTGAGAAGCCAACCACCAGTTCCAGGGAACAGTTCCAGGGAAAGGCAAGGCAAGTGGAGTGAGAGAAGTAGACAGGCTTCACAGGGTAGAGAAAGGGCACATGGGCGTGTACACACACACAGGATTGGAAAACAGCCTCATTATTGGTTAGTGGGATGGTGTGGTAAAGGTAAGTTCTGTGGAAAGAATATGGGCTAGGAATAAACGTCTCTTAAAAGTCAATTAATATTCTATCCAATGGGTTATTTTCCACCCTGACAAAGAAGGAAACTTTGCAATGTGCAACAACATGGATGAACATTGAGTACGTTATGCTAAGTGAAAAAGCCTGTCACAGAAAAACAAATATTGCATGATTTTACTCATATGATGTATATAAAATAGTCAAATTCATAAAATCAAAGAATGGAATAACCACTGCCAGAGGCTAAGGAAGGGAGTTACTAATAACAGGCACAAGGTTTCAGTTATGCAAGGTGAGTCAGTTGTAGAAATCTGCCGAACAACATAGTAGAGTCAGTCATACCTTATGTGCACTTAAATATTTGTTCAGAGAGTAGATCTCTTAAGAAAATAGAATTAAAATATTGTATACCATGAAATTGTAGGCTGTGAGGAAAAATGTAAAACTGGTGATGATTGGTATTTATATGATAGTTTTTCTGAATTCTTCCAGACAGCTTTTGTCTTCCCAAAGATCTCAGTAAGAATGTAGAATAATGAGTGTCATCTCACTGGCTTTTTGTAGACTCCAAGATTTATCTTCCCTTCCAATAGGAAGTGTTGAGACATTAACCAACCATGAAACAGACATAGGTGAGTAACACTTTTAATTCATCTACTTCAAAATCCCATGACATTAACCCAGAATCCTAGATAACCACTTGATGGACAATTCAAAAACCAAGGACTTGCTTCCTCAACTAGTTCTCTGCCTAGTTCAGTGGCTTCCTAGTCACACCACACTGATAAATGGGATGAAATTTTGGAAAGCTAGAATACAATAAAAATAAATTTTCCTTTAACTGTGATTATTAACATAATAATACATGTGTGGGAGGGACAGAGTGGGGGGTTCACAGAAAAGTCCTATTGTTTTGTTTCCAAGACTAAAGAAGAACAAAGAAAATCTGCCCCAATAGCCCAAGTTTATTTTCAGTTCAACTTCAAAGAAGGAAAACCTGCTTTTCTAGGGAACTGCAGGAGGGCTGCTCTACTGTCCTGCCTTGAAAACCTGTCTCCCACATAAATCAGCTGTGTTGACATAGAGCATTTCCCTGTAAGAAAACCACAATTTCTTCTCTATTTCCTGCTTATCTTTCATGCATGGCACTAATCAAACCTAGATATGTATTTTTATACATTATTCATTGTATGTTCAAAAAATAAGATTGAAGGAGGTGTTAATCTAGAGTCTGGTCTCTAGAAGCAAGCCAGAGGGCTCTATCTTGTCCAGTCCATCTTTTTCTTTTGTCAGAGACTTAGATGAAAACATAAAGGAATGTTTATCAAATTTGCTTTTGATGAGAATTTTCAGAGTTAAGAAAATTCCATGTATGGTGGTATTAAGGTCTGCAAAGACAAAAACTCCAAGATGTGCCAGGAAGGGGCAAATCTAACATGAAACTTAATATGGGCAAATTTGAAACTCAAGACTTGAGTTTCTTTCTTGTTTCTGTCTGTCTCTTCCCCGCCCCCTCACACACACACACACACACACGCATTCCTATAGGCTGGCTTATGGGCACTTACATGACAAAGATTCGTGGATTTGATCTCAATAAAAGCTGGCAGTAGGATGTGACTGCTGAGAAAGCTAATGTACTATTGAGTGTGGTAATAGACTTATGATGGTTTGAATGAGGGAAGTGATTGTCTTGCTCTGGGAGCTGACTGAAACAATCCTGGTGTGTTGCATTCAGCTCCGAGAAACCGGGAAACACAGACAAATTAGACTATATTCAGAGAGGAATAGTCCTTGGATGAGAAAACTTGAAACAGATTTCTGTGAGTTTCATCTGAAGGTGCTGAGAATATTAACCTAGAGAAGAGAAGGTTCTTGGGCAAAGGTAGTTAGCTTCAAATTATTCATCAGATATCCGAAAGGGTATGGTGCAGAAAAGAAATCAGACATGTTCTCATGAATGGCAGTGTTAGAGCTAGTAAGTTGATGTTATGAGGAAGAGAGAAATATTTGCTGTCTGAACCTAAAGTGGTTGTTTTAGAGAAGTCTCCAGTTGGGGAATTCAAGGATAGGCTGGAAAACCACTGGGTTGGATGCTAAAGAATTCAACTTCAGAAACATAAATGTATCAGATAATATTTAAGGCCTGGGAAACAGTATAATATAGCCAGTATAGTTACATTCTCTGAAAAAGAAATCAGATCCAACATTTGGAGTCTATTTGATACTGACAAAATATAAAACTTTTTTCCCTAATCTCTTCATCTGTAAAATAAAAATAATAGAAATTAAATCAGGATTACTGGGAAGATTAAATAAGAAATACATATACAGTGATTAGTACAGAATAATTATTTAAGAAACAATGTTTTGTTTTATTTTAAGATTTAAGTCTGTTCCAGCTCTGGTGGTTGGGAATCATTTGTAACAAAATTTCTTTGACTTAGACAATCTTCGCATCATGTCCTCTTTCAATATTCTCTACTGCTACTATGCTTGGTTATCTATTCATCCATCACCCATCCATCCATCCATCCATCCATCCATCCATCCATCTATGACTTATCAGCTGCGGTCATCTGTCTCTCCCACTTACATTATACAGAAGCTTGAAGAAGCCCAAGGACTCATTCACACTCTGCTGGCTGACGTTGTAGTATAGTTATAACCTATTTAGTACTTAAAAAGTTTTTATTTCTTGTAAGTATTAGTGTTACCTTGGGAAAATGCAGGAGCATCCCATATGTCTTGATATCAACCTTGTGACATACTCCTCACATGTAATTTCACACCATTAATTAACATAGAGTTTTTAAAAATCATTGCCTCTGATGTGGTCTATTAAAACATAAAGAGAACTACATGGAGGAGCTAGAACTCTCAAAAGGTGATTACAAGCTAAGACAACGGAGAGATGATGCACTCAGGCTAGTGGGCAAGGAAGGAGTACAAAGAGTTTGGGTCACAGGGCATCCTAGCATTCAAGAAAAAATATTTATGTGTATATATGTATATGTATTTAGATGTAGATAATTGTGTGTGTGTGTGTGTGTGTGTGTGTGTGTGTGTGCCCTGGTTGGGGGAGTTTTGCACTTGGTTTAACTATTGGAGTACTAAAATTCTCAATAATTTTTGAACATAGAGCACATATTTTCCTTTTGTACAGGGTCCCACCAATTAGTTACATGTGTGTTTGTGTGATCTTAGAAGCAAAGGGATCTTGCCATTTGTCTAATTTTAACATTTCTTCCCACCCCCATTCTTTATACTTCATATTTTCTATAATATGGATATCTCATTATTGGTTTTGCTTTCATTTTTCGCTTTAAAAATAATACCAGTTGTGGATATTTGATATACATATTTTTAGTTATTTTGTAATTAATATAGATGAATATATATTTGTTTATTATTTTTATATATGTGAGATCATGCAATAAATATTAACTCTTGATAACTTACATTAGAGATCTTTAGATTTATGCACATATTGGCTCTCATTGTTTTTGAAGATTACTAGTAGTAGATTCGCAGGCCATCCCTTGGTTCTTGCAGTACCAAACCAGAAGAATTGGATTATTTATCTGGACCAGAAGAGCTGGATTATTTTAATGCAATAGGTACTCTCCTGTTATTTCTGCATATTTGGGACTTCAGCTGTCCTATGTTTATCCTCTTCCTTCTGGTTTTTGAAGATTATTCTTAATAGAAAGATGGAAACAATGTAGAATGATGTCATTCTCTCTTCACATTCTCATTTGTCAGAATTACATTAATTATCTTGCAAGAGATCTAATAATTCTTTCTTTTAATTTTTCTTCCCAGTAGCTAAAAATATTTGGTTGCTTAACAATTTCTTTTCTTTCCCAATAATCTCAGCTTATTCCAGGCTTTCAATTTTACTGATACTATTTTAACAAATTTGCGTCATTCTTTCATATTATTCTTTCTTTTAAAAAAGATTTTATTTATTTATTTGGCAGAGAGAGAAATCACAAGTAGGCAGAGAGGCAGGCAGAGAGAGAGAAGGAAACGGGCTCCCTGCTGAGCAGAGAGCCGGATGCAGGACTCAATCCCAGGACCCTAAGATCATGACCTGAGCCGAAGGCAGAGGCTTTAACCCACTGAGCCACCTGGGTGCCTCCATATTATTCTTCTTTAAAAGTTTTATTTAAATTTGAGACAGTTAACATAAATGTAATACTAGTTTCAGGTGTACAATATAGTGATTCAACACTTTGATACAATACCTGGTGCTCTTCAGAAGTGCACTATACTCCTTACTCACTATCACCTATCTTGCCCATCTCCCCACCCAACCCCCCTCTGGTAACCATCAGTCTTTTGTATTATTCTTGTCTCACTTCTTTTGTGATCTATGCTTATATGCTTCAAATCTGAGCTCATTATAGTTCCCTGGGTTACATTATATTCCTCCCCTGCTTTATCCTCATTAAAATGATTAAGGTAATACTAATTAAGGCAATGTTGTAGCGAATTCTTCTATCCAACCCACACCCATACATCTTGTTAGAATCGCTGATAATTGATCATAAGCATATGTTCTTTGATCTTTTAAAAAATCATGTTTTAATTCTTACTCACATACCCAAAATAAGCATAAATTAGGTTTTGAGGAGGTATTTGTAGAATAGGCATGTATAAAAGAACTACATGTGTCTAACTCAGAGCAGATTCTAGGTAGTCTGGCATTAGTACTAGTGTTAGCAGAATTAATGAATACATATATACATGAATTTAAGACCAGAACCATACAATATTTGGTCCTTTAGGTAGATATATAATTAGGTAAACTTTTTAGTTGTTATTGTAGACTTGCTTTCTTATATGGTTCCTTTCTTACATTTCAACTTTGATCAACCTGTAGAGTAAAATACTAAATTAAATGTGAAATTCTTACACTTTTGAAAAGAACATAATTCTTTTTATAGATTGTTAGATACAATTTCCTGATATTTTATTGAGGATTTTTGTGTCTGTTCAATGGAGATATTGGTCTGGTTACTTGTAATATCTTTTTTTTTTTTAAGATTTTATTTATTTATTTGACAGAGAGAAAGAGCTCACCAGTAGGCAGAGTGAGGGGGAAGCAGGCTCCTGCTGAGCAGAGAGCCCGATGCGGGGGCTCAGTGTAGGGTTCGATGCCAGGACCCTGAGATCATGACCTGAGTTGAAGGCAGAGGCTTAACCATTGAGACACCCAGGCACCCCTTAATAGCTTTATCTGGTTTTAGAATTAAGGTAATGTTGGTCTTATAGGATGAGTTGGGAAGTGTTTACTCTGCTTTTCTTTTCTGGAGATTGTAGAGATTTTGGTCTGTCTTCTTCCTTCAATGGTTAGTAGAAGTTGCCAATTAAACCATCAAGCCTTGTGCTTTCTTTTTTGGAAGGTCAACCATTGATTAACTTCTTTAGTAGATCAGGTATTCCATGCTTCTTATGTGTGTTTTGGCAGTTTGTTGTCTTTCATGGAATTTGTTCATACCCAAAATAAGGTATCACTCATGTTATCTGATTTATAGGTATATATTTGCTATTGGTATTTATTATCTTTTTATTGTTCATGAGATCAGTAGTGATGATCCTTCTTTCTTTTCTCATACTGATAATTTGTATCCCTTCTTCATTATTCTTGTTAGCCAGGAGAGACGTTTATCAATATTAATAATCTTTTCAAAGAATCAGTCTTTGTTTTTTTTGCTTTTCTCTATTGTTTTCTGTTTTCAATTTCATTTGTTTCTGCACTAATCTTTGTTTTTTTTTTTCCCCTGCTTGCTTTAGACTTAATTTTCTCTTCTCTAACTTCCTGAGGTAAACTAAAGTATTAATTTTTAGATTTTTCTTTTATAATATATGCATTAAGTACTGTGAATTTCGCTCTAAGTATAACTTTTGCAACATCCCACAAATTTTAGCAACTTTTTAAATTTTTTTTTAACCGGAGTAGAGTTGACACATAATGTTATATTAGTTGCAGGTATACAACATAGTGATTCAACAACTCTTAGTTAGGCTTTGCTCACCACAAGTGAAGCTACCATTTGTTACCATACAATTCTATTACAGTATCTTGACTATATTCCATTTTGTATCTTTCAGCCCCATGACTTATTTATTTCATAACTGGAAGCCTGTATCTCCCAAACCCCTTCACTCATTTTGCTCATTTACCCATTCCCATCCCCTCTGACAGCTATTAGTTTGTTCTCTGTATTTATAGGTCTGTTTCTGCTTTTTTGTTTTTTGCTTATTTATTCATTTGTTTTGTTTTTTAGATTTCACATGTAAGTGAAATCTCATTATATTTGTCTTTCTCTGATTTGTTTCACTGAGCATAATATCCACTAAGTCCGGGGCACCTGGGTGGCTCAGTGGGTTAAAGCCTCTGCCTTCGGCTCAGGTCATGATCTCAGGGTCCTGGGATCGAGCCCTGCATCGGGCTCTCTGCTCAGTGGGGAGCATGCTTTCTCCTCTCTCTCTGCCTGCCACTCTGTCTACTTGTGATCTCTCTCTGTCAAATAAATAAAATCTTAAAAAAAAAAAAATCCACTAAGTCCATCCATGTTGTAAATGGCAAGATTGCATTCTTTTTCATGAATGAGGAAATATTTTTTGTATATATCTACCATGTCTTCTTCTTTCATCTGTCAGTAGATACTTGGGTTGTTTCTGTGTATTAGCTATTGTAAATAATGCTGTAATAAATAATTTTAATAAATTTTTGTTTTAGTTTAAATTTAAGTTTAAATTTTGTTTTAGTTTAAATTTTCATTTAGTTTAAAATATTTTTAAATTTTCCTTGAAACTTCTTTGACTTATGGGTTATCTACAAGTGTCTTATTTAACATTTATATTTCCAAATATTTGGGGATTTTCCAGCTATCTTTCCTCTTTCTGATTTCTACTGTAATTAAACTGTGGTCTGAGGATGTACTTTATATAAATTTCATATTTTTAAATTCGTTCAGATGTGTTTTATAGTCAAAATGTGGTCTATCTTGTTGAATGCTTCCTAGGATTTTAAAAATTAATTTTAAAGATGAGGCAATGAATTCCTCAGTTTTTATTTGTCTCAGAAAGTATTTATGTCTCTTTCTTAGGCTTGAGAAGAATGTATATTCTGCTGGATTGTTGGATGGAATATTTTATAAGTGGCAGTTAGATTAATTTGATTGATAATGCTATTCAGGTCATCTATATCCTTGCCGATTTTCTGCCTGCTAGAATAATCAATGACGGAGGGAAGGTGAAGTTTGCAACTATAATAGTGGATTTGTCTAATTCTTCCTTTAGTTGTAACAGTTTTTGCCTCATGTATTTTGATATTCTGTTGTTAAGTGCTTACATATTTAGGATGATTATGTTTTCTTTGAAAATTGACCCCTTTATCATTATATGGTGCCCTTCTTTATTCCTGAACATCTTGCTTGTTCTGGAGTTGGCTCTGTCTGAAATTAATGTAGCTACTCTAGTTTTCTTTCATTCATTCTTTTTTTTTTTCTCTAAGATTTATTTACTTATTTTAGAGAGACAGCATGAGCAGGGGGAGGAGCAGAGGGAGGGAGAGAGAGAGAGAGAGAGAGAGAGAAGCAGACTTCTCACTGAGTACAGGGCCCAGCGTGGGGCTTGATCCCTTGACATCCAGATCATGATTTGAGCCCAAATCAAGAGTTGGATGCCTAACCAACTGAGACATCCCAGCACACCTCCAGTTTTCTTTTGACTAATTTTAGCATTGTATGTCTTTCTCCATTCCTTTACTCTTAATCTGAATCTTTATATTTAAGTTGGTTTTCTTGTAGATAATATGCAGTTTCATATATATATCTATATGTCTATATATATATATATATGTTCAATTGATATATTTAGACCATTCCCATTTAATAAATTATTGATGAGATTGGATTAATTTCTATATCTGTAACTTATTTCTTTGTTGCATTTGTCCTTGTTCCTTTTCCCCCTTTTTTTCCTGAATTCTTTAGTTTAATCAAGCATTATATGTGATTCCATTTTATCTTCTCTATCAATTACACTGTTTTTAAAATTTTTTATTAACATATAATGTATTATTAGCCCCAGGGGTACAGGTTGTGAATCGCCAGGTTTATACACTTCACAGCACTTACCATAGCACATACCTTCCATTTTTAAAAATTTTTAATGGTTTTCTCTAGGCCTTAAGATGTGTGTTAAACTGGGGTGCCTGGATGGCTCTGTGGGTTATTCCTCTGCCTTTGGCTCAGGTCATGGTCTCAGGGTCCTGGGATCAGGCCCCACATTGTGCTCTCTGCTCATCGAGGAGCCTGCTTCCCCATCTCTCTCTGCCTGCCTCTCTGCCTACTTGTGATCTCTCTCTCTCTCTGTCAAATAAATAAATAAAATCTTAAAAAAAAAGAGATATATGTTAAACTAATTTAAATTCACCTTCAAATAACATAATACCACTTCATATGTAGTACAGGTCCCTTAGAATAGTCTTTCTAATTCTTCCCTCAGTCCCTTGTGACATTGCTCATTTCATTTATCCATCTACTCTAATCACCCAATACATTGTTACTATTATTACTTTATACAAACAATTACTTATTAAAACCAAGAGTAAAGAAATAAAATCCTTTATTTTACTTTCATTTATTCCTTCTTTCTCTTCCTTTCTTTATCTAGATCCAAGTTTCTTACATGTATCACCTTCCTTTTGCTCGAAGAATTTCTGGTAACATTTCTTTTAGGTCATGTCGGGTGGCAATGAATTCCTCAGTTTTTGTCTCAGAAAGTATTTATGTCTCTCACTTTTCTTTTTTTTTTTTTTTAAATATTTTATTTATTTATTCGACAGAGAGATCACAAGTAGGCAGAGAGGCAGGCAGAGAGAGAGGAAGAGAAGCAGGCCCCCTGCTGAGCAGAGAGCCCGATGCGGGGCTTGATCCCAAGACCCTGGGATCATGACCTGAGCTGAAGGCAGAGGCTTTAACCCACTGAGCCACCCAGGCGCCCCTATGTCTCTCACTTTTGAAGGATAAATCTGGTAAAGGTTAAATTTGGCTGGATGTAGAATTCTAGAATGGTAAACTTTTTTTCTTTCAATGCTTTTAAATTTTCACTTCATTTTCTTCTTGCCTGCTTGGTTTTTTTGAGAAGTTCACTATAATTCTTATAGTTGTGCTTCCATAAGTAAGGTTTATTTTTTCCCCTCTGGCTTCTTTCAAGATTTTCTCTTTGGCTTTGGTTTCCTGAAGTTTGAATATGGCTTGCCTAGGTATGGATTTGTTTGTTTGTTTGTTTAATATTTATTCTGCTTGGTGCTATCTATATGTCCTAGATTTATGGTTTGATGTCTATTAAATTTCTGAAGCTGCCATAACAAATTACCACAAACTGGATTTCTGATAACAGAAATTTATTCTCTCACAGTTCTGGAAGCTAGAAATCTGAAATCAAGGTATCAATAGGGCCATGCTCCTTCTGAAAACTGTAAGGAAGAATAATTTCTTCTTCCTAGCTTCTGGGAATTGCTAGCAATCTTTGGCATTCTGTGGCATGGGGCTACATCTCTTCAGTTTCTGCCTCTGTCTTTATGAGGCCATTTTTCCTCTAAGTATGTCTGTGTCTTCATATGAACTTCTTACAGAGTATTCATTGGATTTTGTGGCCACCCAAATTCAGTATTATCTCCTCTTGAGTAATTCCACCCACCAAGACTCTATTTACTTTTTTTTTTTTTTTAAGATTTATTTATTTATTTGACAGATAGAGATCACAAGTAGGCAGAGGGGCAGGCAGAGAGAGAGAGAGTGAGAGAGAGAGAGAGAGGAGGAGGAAACAGGCTCCCTGCCGAGCAGAGAGCCAGATGTGTGAATGATCCCAGTACCCTGGAACCATGACCCGAGCAGAAGGCAGAGGCTTTAACCCACTGAGCCACCCAGGTGCCCCAAGACTCTTTTTCCAAATAAGGTCACATTCTGTGGTTCCGGATGGAAATGAACTTTGAGGGAACACTATTCAACCCAGTACAGTGTCCATAATTAGTTTTGAAAAGTTATTGGCCAATATTCCTTCAAATATTTCTTTTGCCTTTCTTTTCTTTCTGGTGTCTAATTATGCGTATATAACCCCTTTTGAAATGATCCCTTGGTTCTTAGATGCTCTGTTGATTTTCATTTTTTTTTTTTTCTCTTTGAGTTTCAGTTTGGCAAATTTCTGTTGACCTAGGGTAAAACTCACTGATTTTTCCCTAAGCCATTGCAATTACTTTTGAGCCCATCAAAGGCATTTTTCATTTCTGTTACAGTGTATTGGGATTTCTAACATATTCTTTTGATTCTTTCTTATATTTCCCACCTTCCTATTTACATTACCCATCTGTTCTTGCATGTTGTCTACTTTTTTCTATTAAAAATGTTAGTCATAGTTACATTAATTACTATCTGATAATTCCAACATTTCTAATATCTGAATCTGATTATGATGATTTCTTTTTCTCTTCAGACTGTTTTTTCTTGGATTTGGCAGGGCTCGTAATGTTGTTGTTGAAAGCTGGTTATGTTGTTTCAGATATTAGAGACTGGGGTAAATAGGGCTTTCCTGTGAGGATTTCTATTAATATGGCTAGGACTCAGGCTGTAGCTGTAGCTTTTTGCTGTAGCTCTTAAGTGTTGAAGGCTTTGAATTCCTCTAGTGTCCTTGTTTTTACCTCCCCTCCTGACTTTGGGTGTCCCTAAATATTCCTTCTCAAAGAGAGTCTATGTCTTGGAATTCTTTCAGGCTACATCCACTGTTACTGTACTGAAGCCCTGCTGTGGTGATGGTAAGTATAGTGGGGGTGGGGAACTTTCTATAATCTGATGAAGTCTCAGTCTTTTAGTGGGCCTGTGTCTTGAGGCTGGGCTGTGACCTTCACCAATATTTCTCCTGTGGTATAGATTTTCCTCCCTGTTCCCTAGTTCCTTCCTTGGCTGCCAGGGCTCTGATCTGTTTTCTTAAAGCCCTGTTGACTATGTTTCCCCACTCTGAGGTGAAACAGCTGAGATAAGAAGACTAGAGTGGCTGGCTAGGAGGAATGCCCTTCCTCCAGCTAGGATAAAGCTCTGGTAAAGTCTTTTCCCCTGGAGAGTAGACCTTTGTTATGGAGAATGCTCTGAGTGGATTATTTTACAATGACTACTTATCTTGTCCCCTCCCTCCCTCCCCCTCCAGGAGCTATGAGACAGTGGATCTTTATAATGACACCTTGATGGGGTTCCTGGAGTTAAAGTCCACCAAAGCAAGGTGGGGGCTATTTAAGATAGCAGTTTCTCATTCTCATACTAGTTCATCATTGACAGCCTCCAGGAGTTCATCAAAATTACCATTTCAGTGTTCCTACAAGCCAATGGCTCCAGCATCTTCTGATCCAGGTAAACAGATCTTGACTGTGACTTTCAGGATGTGCTTGTCTTTGGAGTGGTGGTTACCCTGTGATCTCAGTTCTCTGATGGGTCTAAGAAAAGTCACCGAATTTTTGTTTGCATAGCCTTGTCTTAAGGATGTTTGGAATGATGACTTCTAAGTCTCTTACATGTCAGAGTGGAAACCAGGAATCCATTTGGAATATACTTAATAATTTGTTCATAGTCTAAATTTCTGTTTTGCTTATTTGTAATAAGAAATTTTGAAATCTTGAAAAATATAAAATAAAAATTTTAAATTTCCTTGACATAGTGGGTCTTTTTTTTTTTTTTTTTCTTTTTGGGATACTAATGCACACCATCAAGGTATGTTGTTGTTTTTTACATTTCCCAGGATTTCTATGAGGCAGATATTAGTTGTGTGGCCTTGGAAAAGTTAACTTTCCTGTCTGTGCCCTAGTTTTCTCATTAGTCATATAGACTATAAATAGTACTTTCTTTTAGGATTATTATGGAGATTAAATGAGATAATGTATATATGCATACTTAGCCCAGTAAATACTTGACATAAAGATGTTCTCAATAAATGTGAATTTCTTATTAACACTTTTGTTATCAGTCTTATTCTTCAGGCAGAGCAAATGAAGTGAATTTTTTTTAAACAAACCGATTCTCACTTCTAGATTATTTTAGAATTTTCTGCAATTTGAGCTGCAGCTGGTGGTATAGATGTGAGAGCTGCAGGCTTGACCACCCTGGAACTTGGTCAGATGAAGTGCCATCATCCTAATTGTGTGCAGGGCCCACAGTTCACTGCATTAGCTCCTCTGAGCTCTCCTGTCCCCTCCCACATGCAGGCAGCATAATTCAGCATACACAATAGCTTTGGATCAATCCAACATGAAAGTGGCCCCTGAAGAAAGGCACGAAATATTCTTTGCTAGTCCCCTGCAAAGTTTTAAAATTTGAAAAATGAGAAGGAGCTCTTTAGTCTTTAATTATGATAGAAATGCTATATTTTAAAAGATTTCAACTGATTTATTTTAATTTTCTTTTCTTACAAAGTCATCCTCTTTTCTCAATTTTGCTAGGATTATATTATACTGAGGTATTGGTGATAGAAGGAAGATGGGGTGAACAATTTCAAAAAGGGTCTTGCATGATTCAGAACTGCATAACCATAAGCTCATTTCTAAAACTCCATTTACAGCAGGGGCCAAGGCTGGAAGTTCTGACAATACCATAGGGGAGCATTCTCCCTGGAAAACTGTGGCATTGAATGATGATGAACACTAGTGCAAACCAGGGCACATTTAAAGAAATTCAACTTTAAAAAGATGCCTGAATCTTAAGAAATCTCTGCATGAACTTTCAATAGTCAGGTTTTCTCTATTTATATGTAGAAGAGAGAAGAAATCTAGCCCCTATGTCATAATTTCTTATCATTTGTGTTACATTTAATTATTTGAGTCTATTTTACTTGGTTTATAATGCTATCATTTTCTCCCTCCTGAAATTATGGTAAATTTTTATACACATGCAAATGTTTTAGTATTTAATGCTTTTATAGTATTAGTGGGACCCTTGATGGGACAGTAAATATTTGTTTAGTCCCATTCCTAGTAAGTTCCAATCTAATAGTATATCAAAGACTGTTTCCTAATCTTTCTTTTAATATAGAGAAGAATGGAATTCTATTTCTTCTTTATTGTTTCAGTAAGTATATAGCATCTTTAATTTTGACAAATTATTTTTTAAATCCAATAGCACTTGGTATAATCATCTTTGAAGGCTACAATGTTTGTAATCATCTTCTCATTGGACCCTTATAACAACACATGAACAAGGAAGGGCAAGCAGCTTTTGCTAGAATTCTGATATAACCAAATCTACATGCTTATCTAGAACTGTGGGATACCAAGGCAGTCCTCTAAGAATGGTTTTTACATAAGGTTCTGGTATTTCCTTGTAAGTTGGGTAAAGGATTTTATATCCTTTGTTTCTGGGATTCTCATTCCTGAAGGGAAAAAGACAAGAGTTTACTGCTAATCTCTGATACCGGGCAAGTGTAAGGATGGCTGGATGCAGGGTACTCCAGAAAGCCGGGAAGTGACCCTGAAGTAGGAGAGAAAAATGACATCAGTCACCATTTAGGAAGGTATTTCCTAATTAAAACTAATTCCTACTCCAAAGTAATTCCTTCAATCAATCTCTATTATTCTACATCCTTTTATGTTCTTTAAAGCACTTACCACTCTCTGAGACTTTTGGTCATTTCCTTCTTAGCATATGTCTTACTCCTATAGAACTTGTGATTTTGTAGGGACGGGGACCTGGTCTTTTTTGGCTATCACTGAATCCGCAGCATCTAGAATAACACTGACAAACAGGAGGAGCTCCATAAATATTTCTCTCTGTGATATTAGTTGCAGGTCTCATATGAATAAGCTTAAGAGTAATGTTCCTAAATGAGCTGTACCCTGTTCATATAAGAGTACATGCAGGCTGCTATGACAAAAATGTTATAGGATGAGTGCCTTAACAACAGATGTTTATTTCTCACAGTTCTGGAGGCTACGAAGTCCAAGATCAAGGCATCAGCAGGTTTGATACCTGATGCAGACCTGTTTCATGATTCGCGGATAGTAGTCTTGATGTATTCTCACATGATAGAAGGAGTGAGAGAGCTCTCTCTCTGAGGTTTTTTGTGTAAATCTCATGCATGAGTCCCACCTCCCAATACCATTGCACTGGAGGTTAGGATTTAAACATATGCATTTTGAGGGGACACAAACATTCAGTCTGTTACAGGGAGCTTGCTCTGATTCCTATATTGGCTACTATACTTTTGCATATGACAGAAACTGAACTTGAACCAATTGAAGCAAAATGAAATTCATTTCTGTTGGATAGATACTAGAGTGGATCAAAATTGGAAGAACCAAAAAAGTGGACAGAGAAATGAAAGTGGTTCAGATGACCTTTCAGGTTAGAATACTGGCTTCAAATGCCCTGAGAACGTTCTCAGTCTCTTCATTCTCTCAGACTGCCACCATATACTTGGATTTTTGGCTAAAAGCAGCTCCCGAGCTTAAATTCTCACAGATGAGGCCTGAGGGGAAAAAGGGCTATTCCTCCTAGCTACACCTGTCTCCAAGGAAGTGGTACAAGAGAGAAAAAAGACCATATAACTAAAGCAGTGAAAGACTGACTCATCTAGAGAACGGAGAGCAGTTCCCAGAAGATGAGAAGGATGCTGGACCCAAAGAATATGTTTACTTAGTAACTGTACTCAGTTCCAAGTAACATAAAATAGCAAAATCATGGAGTAAAAATAAAGGTTTTATTTGCCTCACGTAAATGAGAAACCCAGAGGCAGGCAGTCAAAGGTACTTGAGAAACTTCTAAATCACTTCTAGAACCTAAATTACTTATTTATTTCTTCTAAGCCATCCTTAGTATGTACTCATCATTCTTGGTCACAAAACGGCTGCTCTAACCATGAATACCATGCTTGTGTTCCAGGTCATTCTAGTCAGCAATGTGCTGTGACACTTGATTTGACCCTACATTGTTTTGTTTAAGCCTCATGAGCAGTGTTACCAGCTAGTTGCAGTCTTGATTTAAAGCATGACATAAGCCAAGGAAGGTAGGGCACCAGGAGAAGCATATGAATTTATGTCAGTCAGAATGAAACAGGGTTTTGTCAGTGTGCGTGTTTGTATATATTTGAGAGGAGTCAGATTTGAAGCTGCTCTTGACGGCACCATGTGCAGCAGAATAGTTTGGAGCCAACCAAGTCCACATGAGTTTTTCTGTTTTCATAGCGCATAGATGGGAATGATGAGACAGCAGTGGGTCAGTTTGCCGGGAGACTGTGGTACTGGATGCAGGAGAGAAGGAGAGCATTAATTGTTTTCCACTCCAACTTTAGTGCCTCCTCAGGTATGAGGAGTGCCCTCTCCAAGTGCTGAGATTGTTGTTCTTCTCCCATAGTTATGAAATTGATGTATCCACCCCAGGATAACATCACCTTTCTTTAATCAGCTCTGACTTGGACCAGACCTTTTGCTTAAAAGGGTAAGGTACATGTGAGACAAGGCATTTTTACAAAACTTACAGAGACCCATAATGTCCTTCATTTTGACCCACATGGGCCATGAAGGAGAGCTCATGTATGAAACCAAGTGGTCATCATCCTTTTGATTTGGAACTTTGTCAGTCTTGAGAGATATTCTGAGTGATTGAACCAGAATTATGTTCAGTACCCTACAGCCACTTTTGTCAGGACTATGAGCCAAAGAGTAAGCTAAACAGAATGGTGCAGGATTCATTTTTCAGGAAGGAAAGACTGGACATGCCCAAGAATGGTCAGTGTTGGATGCTGTGCATATGGTGGGTTTGGATGGTGGGTGAAGAACCTTGAGTTTGGAGACTCACTGCTTTTAGAACAAGCCCAAAGTAAGCTAACTCTTTGGTTTTTTTGTTTTTTTTTTTGTTTTGTTTTTTTGTTTTTTTTAAGATTTTATTTATTTATTTGACAGACAGAGATCACAGGTAGGCAGAGAGGCAGGCAGAGAGAGAGGAGGAAGCAGGCCCCCTGCTAAGCAGAGAGCCTGATGCGGGGCTGATCCCAGGACTCTGGGATCATGACCTGAGCCTAAGGCAGAGGCTTAACCCACTGAGCCACCCAGGCGCCCCAGCTAACTCTTTGTTTTGGAGGGAGACATTATTTCATCTTTTACAGTTTGCTTGTTGTAGATATAACCCTGAGAAATGGCCTGGGTAAAGAGTAGGCATTGCATTCTTAGCCTGTTTTGCGTGACATATGAGAGGAAGAAAGACCAGGGAGGAGTGTCTCTTACAATAGAAACTGTAAGAAACAACCTCTGAAACTTATTTCTGTCTTGGCCAATGGGAAGCATGGTTTAACATTACTCAGTTTTCTTGAGAAGAGAACCCCCCACTAAGGAAAATTTTCTGTTTGGTCTTGATACGAGTAATAATAACTGGGCTTCTCCCTAACAGTTGGATATATGGAAAGGGATCCTTTTTCTTCCTTCTTGTCTGTTGGAGAGGCTAAAATCAAATATGTGCAATCTCTGGCACAAGGAGGTCTTTGATAAATCATGTGAATGAAGGCTCCAGAACTAAAAAGTGGGATGTGTATTTTATGGGGGACTCACTCCTGGTTCCATTTTTTCCCTGCCTCTTTATCCCTTTATCTCATTTTTCTTACTTTTATTTAAATCTGGATCAAAGATCCATACCTTTTATTTTTTGTAAGCTGGAATTCACATCTAGGTCTATGAATTCTGGTGCCCTATATGGTATCTAGTTCTATTCTCTTTGAAGTTGGAAAATAACTGGTTAATATTTTTATCTTAAGCAATTTGTGGAGAAAGTTACTCAGTCTGTCTCCTCTGTCACTACCATGTTGTTTCTGTTTCCAGTGGTTTAGTCAGTTTTGTTATTTCTCTCTGTACTCCAGACTCGCATGTTTTATACACGTAGACCCAGACCCTCAGATGTTAATTTGAGACTTCTCATCTTTTTTTAAGCCAACATGTTCAGACCTTTTAGCTATGTATATTACCAATAACCATATTAAAGCTATTTTTTTTTCCCCACACAAGCAATACCACAGTCACTATGTCCATTGTTCTTCATCCTGTTTGGACAAATCATCTCATTTCTTTTACTTCTTTTTGGACTGAAAATTTACGAGGACTTGTATGTTATAATTCCCTGCTATAGGCAGACAGAAAAATACATTGTTCATCCTAGCTATGCCCAGGTAAACACTCAGAATTCAGAAGCTGCCTAGAAGTATCAAATGTTTTTATTATATAAATGCTTGATCACTTGTTTATGCAACAAAAATTAAAAGCTGAAAAATGAATGGACATATTGCATAATCAAAGAAGGGTTTAAAAAAACTGCAAGTGGTGTGACCAAATCTGACTACTGAGGTAGTGATCCAGTTGATTACTCTGTCCTGGAGCAAAGTTACCTGGAAAGCAGACATTTTGAGAACACAAAACAATGTGCAATAATTTAACATTTTCTTTTTAAAATCAACCTGTGAATTAAATTCTAAGTTTGTGTAAGTGTATCACCATCAATGAAAAGATGGGGGTAGATGTCCCAGATACCTAGATATTTAACTTATATTTACTCTCTTCAAATAATTTACTGGGATTTCAGTAAGAAGGGCATTTTTTTTTTTTAGTGATTGTTTAAGCCATCCTCTTCATTTTATGTGCTTTTGTTGACCTTTCATTTTGTCCATTCTTTCACTCTCTACCATATTTCATGTAACGTATAATGCAATTGGTAATACAGTACCAAAAATTTGAAAAGAAGTTACAAAAATAAGAGTCATCACGAATTCAGAGACCCAAATATCTAAACCCTACTGAGACTCAAGCTTGATATTTTATTGCCTTGTTTGACAATGAGTTCTTTTACTAAGTTAGCAAAATATATCTGTCATTATCCTTTTCCTTATAAGTAACACCATGGATCTCATTGTAGGTAAACCTCTATATATTCATGACTCAAATTTTGTAGCGGTAGAGAACACAGAATATACTGTGAAAGCTGGGCCTGAAAGAAATCCACATATTTAAAAGCAAGCAATCAAACAAACAAACACTACTTTTACATGTTTAAATCCCCTCATACTGTATGCTTATTATTTAAAATTAAAGGACAGAAGTCATATTGAGAAACAGTAAATTAAGAGACAAGATGTGGAGACTACAACTATTTCACTTGAATAGAACCAACCTCATTCTTTTTTTTTTTTTCTGGCAGGAAAGGAAAATTTAACAATCAGAATAATGAACGGGCTTCAGTAATGGGGGCAATGCAACTGTTCTTTTGGCTGTGTAAAGTATCTGGGTTTTATACATTTCTTCCCCTTCTCAAAACTGTGGCTGAAATTTTTAAAAAGTTTATTCTAAATACTTTCCAAAATGAGAAAACTTAAAAAATGAGAATTCACTTTTTAAAATTTATTTATTCATTTATTTTAGAGAATTCACTTTTAAATATATATGCTACATCACATTTCAGTCAACTTCCGGCAGCAAAACCAGTGTTGGCAGTTTTACCAACTGTTTGTAACCAGTTCAGTTGGGTCTGGCTCTCAGTTGTTAATATAGTACTACTGATCTTAATTTGTAGGACCACAAGGGAATGTTTAAATAAAAGAACACTCGATTTCATAGTAGTTTTTAAATGAAAACATATGTATCTGTAATAGGGCTCTAAAATTTTTTTCAGTAAGTACTTAATGTGTGGCATCTGCTAGGTATAGTGTGTCTCTTTCAGTTTTTCTGAGGAGACACATCAAACTCAGTAAAATTAATATTTTAGATGTTGGTATCTTGGGAGTTATCAGAATTAAGAATGCCCAGAGAAGGAAGATTGTTGTTCAGTTAATTTTCCTTTCATACATAATCCTTTATATTGTATTTAGGGCGAGAAGAAGAGGAAGAGAAGAACACCTCAAGATACCTTTTCAAAGAAGAAAAGGTTGACTTGAAGAAGTTCACTTCTAAAATTTGATATGCACAGTGTGTTTGGTGGGACAGGGAAAACATAGACATGGGATTAATCACTTGTGTACTTGGGATTCTTCTTTTTTTTAAAGATTTTATTTATTTATTTGACAGACAGAGATCACAGGTAGGCAGAGAGGCAGGCAAGCAGGCTCCCTGAAATGGGCTCGATCCCAGGACCCTGGGATAATGACCTGAGCTGAAGGCAGAGGCTTTAATTCACTGAGCCACCCAGGTGTCCCTATTTGGGATTCTTTTTTTATTTTTATTTTTATTTTTATTTATTTATTTGATAGAGAGAGATCACAAGTAGGCAGAGAGGCAGGCAGAGAGAGAGGGGGAAGCAGGCTGCCCGCCGAGCAGAGAGCCCGATGCGGGACTCAGTCCCAGGACCCTGAGATCATGACCTGAGCTGAAGGCAGAGGCTTAAACCACTGAGCCACCCAGGCGCCCCCCTATTTGGGATTCTTATCCAATACTTCAAGTTCCTTTGAGTAGTTGCAGTGTTTCAGTCTATAGTCACTAAACTTAAATTACCATTTTATAATACACTCTTATTAATGGAGTGAGGATTGATAATAATTTTTAAAAATTGATAATAACCATTAAAATGATGTTACATTTTAGGTGTCTTGCATCACCCACATTTCCCTCCACTTCTCAGGCCACAGATTTTCATGTTTATTAGTATCCCTCTCATCTTCTTTAGGATTCCCAAGTACTATGTCTTTGCTATTTTTAACATAAATGACCAAATAAATCCAAGATGAACTTCGTGCAAATCAGCTAGGGTCAAATATTGTATCTTCCTAATATGTATTAGCACCCCCTCAATATCTCTAAATATGTTAGGGGGATTAAGATTGCCTCAAACATTTTTAAAGATCTTGAATACATTGGACAAAAATAAAGCCCTCTCCTATCAAGGATATTTCTAGAATATGGGAATATAGACTGATATAAATCTCAGTTGATTTGTCTTAAAAATTTCCCCATATTTTGAGAGCCATATATAATATATATCTGTACTTGAATACACATATATATTGTGTGTGTACACTTTGATTTGAGTCCAGGCTCCATCACTTGCTAAGTGTATAAGCTTCGACAAGTTATATAATGTCTCTGTGACTCAGTTTCCTTATTTGTAAAATAATATAATAAAATTAGGTACCTCATGGGGTGGTTGTGAGGATTAAACCACCTCATGAGGTGGTTGTGAGTTCATGCATGAAAAGCACTTTAGAACATGCCTGTAAAGTTACCGGGATTCAGAAACTTGAGTCATTATTATAATATGTATCATATGAATATATACTTATGCATATATAATATAGAATTGCCTAGTCTACATAATAAGATGATTTTATGTATTTATATACATTGCTAAATGCATTTTATTTGTAACATGTAGTATATGTTTATATTCCATATATGGCACATTTTGATTTTCTTGAAAATTTCAGGTATCTAGTGAACAATATGAGAATACCAACGTAGCTTATGTCTGGACTATACATAGTGTAAATTTGGCATTTTAAATGTACCCACTTAATGAATTAATATTTCTCGCTGAAAACTGGCTCTAATACACGTGTGAGTGGCATCAAGGTGAAGTGGAAGAGCACAGGTTTAAAGCAGGAGCACTAGGAATGACACAACGGCTTAGAAGCCATATGATTTCAGGCAAGTCACTTAACCTCTCTGAGCTTTAGTTTTTTCATCTGCAAAACAGGGATGCAATTTCTTGCACATTTGTAGTGAGAAGTAGAAGTACATAAAAGAAGTCCTTGGCCAAGAGTCCGGCACATAGTAAATGCTTGATAAATGGAAACACTGATCTTTAATGTGTCAGTCCCACTTCAAACGTGGCTATTTTTTTAAAGCCCAACACAAACAAACATCGCACTGGAAGTGTTTGATCAGCTATGCTGTTGCTATATGATGATCACGAGGTAGTCTTAGGGCATGTGGTTCCAATAACCATAATGGAATTTCTGCTGCCTGGTGGAGCAAAAGGGAAGAGGTTGGTGTAACTCAGGTTTCGTCAGTATCTTAAACCAGGCAGCTTGCAACTTTGCCCCTTCTCTGGCTCTGCCCAGCCTCACCTCTCCTGCCAGTAAAAAGCCCCAGAAGCAGTTACACTGAAAAAGCTGTAAGAATCTGAAACCCGGAGTGCTGGTAGCACTCTGCTTGGTGGGGTTAGGCCATGTAGGCATGTTTGTCACCCAATGGCCGGAGACCCAGGGGAAAAAGACTCACTCTGTCCCTTTATTTTCACTGAGTCTGAGAGAAGTGGTTTAAAACCTCAGGCAGTTCACTGTAAATGGCAATTTATTTTCAAATGTTACATATTTTCATATAATTGGTAGTAAGGGTCCATTGCTTTTTTGCAGTTGGGCCTGATTCACCTCTTGCACCTTATATTAGGATCTGGGTCTGACATAGTAATAGCTAATTGTGAAAAGCAACTACATATGTACTGTGAAAGTAAACCATTTAATGTATGCCAAGAATACCTTAGAATAAAAATAATGCTTAATAGTTCAAGGGGTAGTGCCATTATTGATAAATTCTTATGAATTCCTATTACTGGGTCTGACATGAAGCTTGCATGATATAAGAAATGTGAGGAAAGGTGGCATATAGGAAAGGTGTTTCATGCACACGTGCAGAGAATTTTTTTCACACAGTTGGTGAAGCCACATTGATCCAGCAGTTTGAATGTTATTATTATCCCTGGTCTCTCTCATTAAAGACTTAAGAAAACATAGTAAAATTGTTTAAGGATACACATTTAGAATGTCATATCCAGAGCTATATCCAAATAGCAAATGATTACACTGCGTATAAATTCGAGGCAGATGATAATTTGGAGTCCCCGTGAAAGCCCCGAGTTTATTTGATTGTTCTCTTAATTACTGGGCTCTATGCTATCAAATATTTGTGGAAGAGGAAGCTTTTCTTTGTGGGAATGGATAATAACTATGCTTACACTTTGAAAATTTTGCCTTGAGTTATTAAGATTTGCATTTCTCACTTTTGTTCCAAGGAAAGGTGTTTTGCCATTTTTAGAAAGCAGGTACCAAATAATCAATCATCAAACACCCCAGAAAGTTTCCACTCCAGACAAGTGCAAAATCTCAGGTATTAGCAATCCACCTCCAGAAACAAATCTAGGAAGGGTGGAAACGTGGAGAAAGGATATATCACTTTTCTAGGTGAATATATTGTGATTGGTATGTGTTGCGTGCATTAAGAAACTGTATTTGCTTACTAGCTGCCATTTAGAAACCAGCCAGAAAAAGTCTGAGAGAGACCGCACAGACAGGCAAGCCATAAGCCTCCCTCCCATGCTGCTTCAGTGCCCTGCTCTTCCAGGCGCGTGAAGAATAAACAGACTGTGGTCATTGATCTCCTGGTGGTGTTGTTGCACTCTGGGAAATGCTGGGGGGTGCCCAGGGACGCGGCTTAGTCAATGGATGCGCATCTGAAGAAAAGCAGCGAGAGGAGGAAAGAGAACATGCAAATCGGCCAGAGAAGAGGAAGGGAAAAGCAAGAAAAAGAAACGTGTTGCTCGTATTGTGTCTTAATCTCTTACCCGCTGCCGCCCTCGTGACATCTCCCCTCTTGGACGCCAGGTCTAGGGAGATCACTCGGGACCCCAGAGTCCCCCCGCCCCCCGTCCACCCTAGTGTGAGATTTAATAGGGTTCTTCTTTTTTCTTTTTTTCCTTTTTTTTTTTTTTTTTTACCCCTGGCAACCCGGCAGCTGTTCTAAGTCAATGAAAGTAAGATTGGAAGAGATAAGCGCTGGAGCAGCCTGGGAGCTGTCAGAGCACACACTTAGATCAGCCCCACAGCTTCGGCCCCGAGCATTACCTACGGAGTTTCTTCCCGTGGTGATGTCACTCTGAGGGTCTCTCCCTCTCTTGCCTTCACGCGCTGTCTCCAGTGTCGCTGGACTCCAAAGCCCAGCGCCCAGCCTTTCCCCCCTAAACATCATTCTTTGGTTCTTGGGCATCGGGTCACTTGGGTTCACCCCCACAAAACAAAACCAGTTCAATCACCCGGAGGCAGGGGTGAGAGCGCCTCAAAACTTTTCTCCCCCCGCACCCCAAGGAGTGGGTGGGCTCAAAGTGCCGGCGGCGGGACCCGCGGGCGGGCGCACAGCCGGGCTCGGGGAGGTAGTGGTCGCTTTAAACACCGAACCCCTCGCGGCTCCAGCCTTCGCGCCGGGCAAACGGCGGCTCGCCTCCCAGAAGGTTCCGCGGACGCCCGCAGGCCCCCACACGCACCCCCATGTACGAGCTTTACTGTGTGCAAACGGGGGTGAGGGTTAAGTAGGGGCCCAGGTAATGGTTCCAGGGCAGCGGGTGAGGTTCCAGCGCAGGGAAGAAGTTGACAAAGGGGACCTGACTAAACAGGAATGCGTATTTATAGATGCGAGCTCCGCCGAGATCCGGAGATAGCCCACTCTCCTTGCCTCCTTCCCCTCCTGCCATTCCATTTTATCGCTCCTTTAAGTGGAGGGCAGATTTTTTTTTTTTTTTTTAAACATTCCTGCACCGTGTGGTTAATCACCGCGTTATTTACAATCTAGTTACTCTGCAGCAGACGGGGAAGCAAACTCTGGGGCTCCTTGGCTTCGGATGGACAGAGAGGGCGGCCAGGCGGCGAGCTGCAGGAAGGAGGTCAGGGTGGGTTTACGGGAGCTCGGGTGCGACCTGGAGGGAGTCGGAGCCCCCGGCGCCGCCCCCGCGCCCGCGCCCGCCCCCGCCGCACCCCCCGGGGCGGGCGCCGGGCCGCGGTGACCGCCGGCTGGTGCGCTGCCCTCGCCTCCCCCATTGTTCCTACTGTCTTTTTGCCTTTTGTTATTTGCACTCGCATTGTGTTGTTTGTCTCTGAAGCCGCCTCATGACCAGCAAAGGGATTTCACCTCGTCCTTGAGAGCCACACGGGGAGCGAGAGCGAGCGAGCGAGAGCCGGGGGGGAGAGGGACACGCGCGCGCGCACACACACAGACACACACACACACACACACAGACACACACACACACACACACAGAGTGAAAAAGGCGAGCCACCAAAACCCATCTTCAGTCTCCTCCCGGGGGCCCCCAGCCCGCCACTGTGCCACTTTGCATCCCACGCCAGAGGAGACATTAAGGAGACCCGGTAAGGTGCGTGAATCGCAGCGTTTTAACTTTGTTGTTCGTCCCGATGTTGTTGTGGGCAGACCTCCAAGGCGCAGAGCTCCCCTCAGCCGCTCGCCGTGCCCGCCACTCAGCACTCGCTCCCGGCTCCAGCTGGAGAGCCGGCTGAGGAGGGAGGGGGCCGCCACCGGAGTTTCCTCAAGTACGGAGGGAGGGGGACTGGGCTGGGGGTGAGGGGGAGGCGGGAGGCGGCTCGAGACTCGAGGTGGCCCTGTCATCCTCGGGGGGCGGCCGGCCGGGAGGGGGGGGGACCCCGGAGCGTGGGCTTGGCCCCCGTTCAGGAAATGGGATAACTTTGGAGATGTGTTGGGGAGCCTGCGCGCCGCTGCCGGTATTGTTTTGGAAGTGGTGGCGGTGGAGGTGGTGATGCGAGATGAGGGCAGGAGTGCAGGGGAAAGCCGGGGCGAGCCTGTGCATCTCGGCTCACGCTCCAGCCGCAGACCCTCAAAGTTGGACAAAGCTCTTCACCTTTCCTGCAGTATAACCGTGGCCCCCAGCCCACCCCGCAATCTTAATATCCCCCCTTTTCGTCTTTTTGTTTCGCTTTCTGCAATCCCTCTCCCTACTCGTCCTCCTCTCTCCCGCCCGGAATTTTCGGAGACAAGTCTCATCCTTCAGAATTCTAGGGATTCCAGCGACCGGAAGCTTTAATTTTCCTTGCAACTACTTTCCTCCCCCCACCCCCCTCAGTGTACGAAGCGAAACCGCTCACGTGTTGTGTCACTCTAAGCGCGGGTTTGGGAAATCTCGCTTGCACTTTGGGCTACGGTCATCAGCCAGGAAAAGAGGTTATACGACTTGAAATCAGGCTGGATCTGGAAATGTTTGTGTTTGATAGTAGCAGTTTCTTGAGAATTGATCTGCTGGCATCGGGTGCACAGGGAGGACTTTGACATATTTTAATAGTCATTTTCCGTACACTTTGCAAAGCGAGTATATTAATACATAGATTGACCCTGGTGACTGTCTGAAGACGCTGGCCCCCGTGACTAAAATCAGAGTGCGGTGCCTGTGAATTCATTTTGATGTCTTCCCTTCTCAACTAAAGCAGGTCAAAATGAGGAATTCTGTGAGTATTCAGAGCCATAGTCTCAGTGTCAGCCAACCCAGGCACTCTGGGTGGCAGTCAACTGTACTTCTTCAGAAAAGTTTAGGGGATTTGTTCTATCCCACTTGAGAGCCTCACAATATCCAGATATCCAAAGTAGTTTGTCAAGAAAGGCATGAGCCGATTTCCCCAGAGACTGCCTTGAGGCTCAGCACAGTTCTTCAGTCCAGGGCAAGACCAAGGGAGATCTGTGGGATTTTGGGTAATAAGTGTGGGAATCTGCAAAGGGACTAGACAGAGTGATTTGTTTCCTTGCTGCTCATAAATAATGGCCTCTAGTATCCTTAAAAAAAAAAAAAAAAAGAAAAAAAAAAAGCCCACGCAAACAAAACAGGCCAATGAAGTAGGCGCGTGGGAGATTTGTAGGCAGTGGACATTTGAATCAGAAGAAAACACAGCAGAGTTTTTGATCAGGATTACAGGAGTGAGGCTCGATTGCCAAGAGTGATTAGGTTAAGGGCCAGATGGTTTTAAAGTATACAGAAATGTTTTTTAAGTTTGACTTTTACAGAACGAAAAGGAGGACGATTTCTTAGAGTCTTTACAGAGCTGCAAAATTTTGATCTAATTTTGAAGGAATTCAGCTTTATGTGAACTGTTGTTAGCTCTGATAGGGAAAGAATCTGGTTTCAAATGTAGATACATGGAACAAAGTTTCTGGGGGGTGCTTCTTCCCGATTTAAATATAGCTTCCAGGCTGAAGCCTAGATAAATTCAGTCACAATGACATAAAATCAAAAGTACTTACACTGAAAGTTCTCTTCGGCATTGTGCAAAGTTCTCCTGCAAATTATGTCATCAACTGTTTATTCCTCAGAACTGTGTTAGATAAAAATCATAAGCATCACTTAAAACTGATGCAATACAGCTTTAAATCCTCAGACTAGTAGGGATTGCTTTTGTTTGCCTAAAAGGTAGATCTTTCATCACATGAGTTGTTTAAAAACATTTAATTGTGGGGGTGGGAAGGGATGTGCATAATTATTTAGTTATTTGTGTTAATTATATAGTAGCATACTTGCTTGGAAATTTTTTTTTCTTTCCAGTGGTCTTCTAACAATCTTGTACATGAAGAATTAATAGAGTTTTTGTTTGCTTGTGGGGATTTAAAAAATCCCTTTCTGTAGCCTTTTGGAATGGGCAATATTGAAGCAATCTGAGATAGACTTGAAAGAGTAAACTTAGTACAGAAAAAAAGAGCTTTAACTCTTAACAGAGAAACTCTGTATTAGTTTTGTTGTTGAGCTTAAACAGTTCTGGTTGAATGGCATGTTATATACAGCGTTCAAAACTCTCAAACTTATTTGGTAAATAACCAGGCATTTGAGATTCAGTGGTTATTTCAAGTTAACTTAGTTCTATACATGTAAATGCACATCCTGTTTAGACTGACACATGACTTTGTGAAGGAAAAAAAATGAATATATGCTTATAAAGATGTTATCTGCGGAGTGTATGGAGTAAATAGTAAATAACAAAAGAGTGAAGTTTATACTCAGGTATGATGGCTTTTTTTGGGGGGGGCCCTTCTGGGGAGTAAGACATGAGCTATAGGGAAAGTTTAAAATTTCATTTTCCAGTTAAAAGAATGGATTTGAATGCTTGAATAATTTTTTTTAAAGCAAATGAAAACTATGATTAAAAAAGCATACTGTCTTCTTGAAAAAACACTACTCATTTACTAAGTGACAGGCAGTCATTGTTTTGAAGTCATGTTCAGATTGTATAAAAAAGCAATATATAGGGCAGGATAAAACTTGTTTTTAGTGATCTCCTAAAGTACACAGGATTTCAAATAACTCAGAGTTCTAAGGTTGAATACTATTTAGATTTCCATCAGGTAAAATTGTGATGTGATTGATTGGCATACCCTGGATGTTCTACCCAATATCCAATCACCTGCAGTGGTAAAAATGCTATAATTAGAGTTTTGAGAGTAACCTAGAAAATTTATTTGTCTAGGCCTGAAGTCAATGCATTCCCTCACACACTCGTCACAATTTTTTTAGCCTGAGAAATGGAGGCTTATTTTAAAGGCAAAGAAAGTGCTTGGCTGTTTCAAATAAACTATATCCTGAACCTAGATTTGTAGATAGTTAATAAAATAAAAGTCCAATTTTGTTCCAAACATTGTTTAAAACACCAATTTGTAAATTGTCTACATTTGGTTTTCATATGTTAATGATTTGGGATCTGAAACTTCTTTCAGAAAGGCATTTTGGTTTATCTTAAAAAACACCATACAAAACTGTCTAAACAACTCTGTAAATAAACTGTTCCAAATGCCTCAATTTGATGAATGAATTAAAGAATTATAGTTCTTAATCCAATTATGATCAGTCTTGTTATTCCATTTCCCATTTGGGGGAGCTTGGGGAGTGGGAATGGTAAATGATTCTCAAATGTGAGTAGGGTCTTTGTTGTTTATTTTCTGTGTGTGATGTAACATAAATAATTACTCATACCTAACAGGAGAAAGATTTTAGATGTAGAAAAGTTATTTAATGATTTTCAATTAAACCAGGAATTCATTTGAATGAAAAGTTGCTTTTAATGGAAGAGTCAAACAAAATTTTTAAGAATACAAAGCAAGGATCTAACCTTTTGCTTAAAACTAATGGATTTTTATATTTCAAAGGGGAGAAATGGAGCACTTACGGCTCAGTAGTGGGACAGATATTTAGGCACTCTTAGTTGCTTTTAGCTGGGCCATGTTGGGACATTTCTGTGGTGCTTTTTTTTTTTTTTTAAAGATTTTATTTATTTATTTGGCAGTGAGAGAGAGAACATGAGCTGGGGTAGTGGGAGAGGTAGAAGCAGGCTCCCCGTGGAGCAGGGAGCCTCATGCGGGACTTGATCCCAGGACCCTGGGATCATGACCTAAGCCGAAGGCAGGTGCCTAATGATTGAGCCACCAGGTACCCCTCTGTGGTGCTAACCTAACTTTGTTCAGTTTGTGTTTAAACTTTACTTTGTTTATAAAGTTTAAACTTTACCATGTTCAATTTCCTTGTGCTTAAAATTCAGGGGAATATGCTTTTGGGGTTGTTTCCTCCAAATTCCTACCCCTTTAACTGCCTACATGGGTGCTTTTGAATGCTCTCTATCAGGGCCCTGAACCGTAGGATGGGCCCTTGATAACATCCTGGTTTGCTTTGCAGGACCCTTCTGAATTCCTGCCCCATTTGACCAATTTAACCTCTGGCTCATAAGCTAATTAATTCAAAAGTGTTAATAGCTCATGATGGTTTAATTCTCTAGATGTGGTTATTATTATTATTACTGTTATTGTTGCAGTCTATTATGGCTGTTTAATTCCTTTGAGAAAGAGTTGGGGAGATTACAGGTATAAAGTGAAACTGCCAGAGGAGATATTTATGAAGATAGGGATTTTTTTCAGTACTACTCAAATCATACCTTATAGGCAAGTAATTAGTCTGCTTACTGGTGAGAATGTTGGGCAGAAATATTGATAAAAGTAGGGGGGAAATGAATGTATATAAGGACTATATTAAATAATCATCTTTAAAAATTGAACCTTAAAAATAAACAAACCCAGGGGGAAAAAAATGTATCTCTAGGAGAGGTGGTATTGAATTCTATAGGTACAGGTCCACCCATTCTTTATTGTTTAAAGTTCATTGTAAATTAAAAAGGAAAAGAAAAACCTGATTCTATCTTTGATGCTCAATTACTTGTCATTCAGTTATTTTGTGATTATATGCCATCACGTGTCCAAAGGGGACAAATAATGCAGCCATCAAAGGGATGGAAGGGCTCTGGCTTGACCTCCAGTTGAATTCCCTGGAAGCTCAGGGGTATTGTGTTGTCACATGCAGCCCCAAATAAAGTCTTAGATGTAGGGATCTCAGGAAGGAACTGGGATGCAAGAGGCAATCCCACTCACTTTGGGGAGCTTCTCAGTTTAGGTCTACGTATAATTCTTCCAAGACTTCGCTTGGAGTTCCGAGTGTTCAGTGCTCTGCCCTGTTTACTCAGCTCCAAAGCTGGAGATTATAATGCTTTCTCTTATACAGATACTGCATGGATTACATTGGATACTGTGTATCAGATTCTTAGCATAGCATTTGTCATGAACTAGGTGCTTAGTACATGTTAGCTACAATCTTCTGTCCTAGTTAAGTCTTTTTGGTCATTAATAATGTTTGAAGCTTAATTTTGTACTTGCTTTGGACTTATTTGAGTCCAAGAAGAAAAATATATCACTTCCCTGAGGCTGAGATCAACACTTTAAAATAGTGATTCAGTTAACGTCTATATATGATCTCTGACAATGTGGTTTTATTAAGATGCTGTATTTGGTACAAGTGTGAATTCTATCTTTTATTCATAGAAATGTTCTTTCAGTAATTAACATTTTATCCTACATAATAGGTGAAGGCAAACAAAAACTCTAGGACCTCACTATAGATCTCTCTTCTTGTTATCCTTTCTGATTTCCCATTACAGATACACACTAGTGAAAGTTTATTGTGACTTTATCCATAGATAGTTATCTGCCTCTGAGTAAGATGGAGTTATAGTACATGTAGACAGAGATTCCACTTGGGAAAAGAAATAAATCTGACTTTGTAATGTTTGCCCTTTGGAGTCAGCTGTTCCTTCAAAGAGAACCTCCTAGACTTGTTTATGTTGGGTACAAGGAAAAAGGCACAATAAATATATGATTACCTGTGTGAAGAGATGATGTGTAGTAATGTGGAAAAATTAGTGGATGTTTCTTCTTCCAGTGATAGGGAAAATTTCTCTGTAAGTATCGGCTTCCTTTGCTATCCGAAAGTAGAGCATTCCAGTGAAACCTTTCATGAGCTGAAATGGTGTAAAGTGAAGAAGCAATTACCTTTTTATAAAAGCAGAAATCTTCTTTGGATTAGTGAAAACAGGTACTAATGTAGGTGTTTCATAAAAGCAAAATGGTGTAATGCCAACTTTTGGGTAGTGGGGTAGGGGAAACCTATGCAAGTGACCAAAGATAAAGGAAATGCTTTTTTAAAAAGCAAATAAATAACTTAGGTATTGCATTGATTTGGATCCCTCAAGAAGCAGATGACAGGAGGTGATTAGACATGTACTAAGAGGGCAGAAAGCTGGGAGAGTCTTTCAATTGTGATGCTGGCTTGACACTTATGGAAGGAGAGACAGAAGGGAGGAGAAAGCTCTACTGTCACGCAGTCCAGGACAGGTTTGTCCCAGCAGATGAGAGTCAGCCATTGGAAGAGTCCTCTGTCCCCGGTCTGTGTTCAGTCACTGGATGGGAACAGCCCCCTTGAAGCATGGCCTTGGTGCACAACTGTTGCTAGAGACACGGGGGCAGCAGGTGGGCACTGAGTCCATTCTGATCCTGCAAGGGGAGATCTGAGTGATACAGTTGTGGTTTGGCCATCTAGCCCAGGAGTTAGTAGCAGTAGCTCTGGTCAAGTGGGCTTGTTGCTAAAAAAAGACCAGGCAATTTCTTGACGCTCTTGGATACTTTATTTTTCTGCACTGCAAAATGAGCATAATGATAATATCACCTTGCAGAATCACATTAAATGAGGTTGTATGAAATTATATGTAAGTCCATAGTATGGTGTATAGCATAGAGGAACTGCTCAGTGTATACGGTAGTCCTGAACTTATGCATGGGGGATACATTCCAAGACTTCCTGTGGATGCCTGAAACTATGGAGAGTTCTTTTTTTTAAGATTTTATTTATTTATTTGACAGAGAGATAGAGAGGTCAAGTAGGCAGAGGGAGAGGAAGAAGCAGGCTCTCCACTTAGTAGGGAGTCCTATGCGGGACTCTATCCCAGGACTCTGGGATCATGACCTGAGCCAAAATCCAGTCTGGCACTCAACAGACTGAACCACCTGGGAGCCCCCCGTGGAGAGTTCTGAATGCTATATATGCTCTGTTTTTTCCTATGCATTCATACATACCTATCATAAAGCTTCATTTACTAATGAGATGCAGTCAGAGATTAACAAAAATAACTAATAATCACAAAGCAACTATAACAATATACTGTAACAGAATTTATGGGAATGTGGTCTCTCTCTCTCTCTCTCACTATTTCTTTTCATACCGCACTCACCCATCTTGTAATGGTGTGAGATGATAAAATGTCTGCATGATGGGATGAAGTGAGGTGAGTGATGTAGGTGTTGTGACGGGGCGTCAGTTTACCACTGATCTGACCAGAAGGAGGAGGGTCATCTGCGTTCTGGAGCATGGATGACCTCGGGTAAGTGAAACCACAGATGGGAGGGGGTTATATATTGGTTTCTTTTTAATGTACTCATCACATGCAACTGAGTGGTATATAGCTGAATGTATCAGGTGAGAGTAAATATAGTTGAACAATAGATACTGCATGTGATTAGAAGTCATTGTTTTTGCAACAAAACGTCCTTAATGTTTGCCTTTAATAAATACCTCCGTTTATTACTCCATGCCTCAAATCCTTCTTTCTATCAGCTTATAAACCACACCGCAGATAGAACAACTGACCTTGGCCATCTTCAGGTAATTTGCCCTAAAGCGTGAGGTAGGCAGAATGCTCTCTTCATTTCCTTACCCCTCTAGGCTTCCTATTCAGCTGAGAAGCAACTTGCACTGGAAGTCTGCATTTTATCTTGAGCCTCAAACACCTTGCAAGTCTTTGCTCCCCTCTGTTACTGTTCCTAAACCAACTTGCCGCACCACAAAGCACTGAACTCAAGTGGCCCTCGGTGCTGGCTCCTGCTGTGATGAGTCACAGAGCGACCAGCACTTTGTTGCGTTAGATTTGATCACTGCCATGAGCAGTCCTTCGATTGTCAGCTAAGAGACCCTTCAGGGAGTTGTCCCTTAATAGAAAGTCTCTTTTCTTCCCTCCTGTTGTAACTTTAAATTAAAAGAAACTGTAGAGGAGCGGGTGGCATTGCAGCAGTTCATTCTTCTACCCACTGGGAGAACGACATCTGAGAAAAGACGTTATTGGACTGAGAATTGAGTTGTTGCTATTTTTTCGGGCCAGCATGGGGGGGGGGCATGGTGGTGGAGGACGAAGACCATGTCGTTTAGACTCAGGCTGAGTCTCAGTAATGCAATGGAGAGCAGTCCTTCTGTGTGTGCCAGTGAGCATTTTTTGGATATAATACACTGAGTTAGGGTCTTAATTTCTAGTGCGAGTCACAGGACCACTGGTATTTCACCCTTACTTTTTGGGTGGTTCTCTGAATTCTAGTGTGGGAAACTGGCACCGGGACAACTCCAGAGTCCAAGGAGGATGGGAGGCAGGAAAAGAGAGCTAATTTTTGACACATTCCTCAAACAAGTGACCCCTCTAGGGAATCTGTGCCCAGGATAAAGACTGCTTACTGTGAGCCTGTTGGCAGAGTTTCCCCCCAGTAGTGAGCACTGGTTACTTTAATGTTAAAAAGGCTGATGAACTTAACATTTGCAAGAGGAAAAGAGATGTTGGTACTTCTGATGCTGTGTTTTCTAGAAGCTGTTTCTCACTAAATTTCTGATTTAATTCTCTGCTGTCCCGGGCTTTATACCCTCCATAAGTGCTGGTCCATTCTCACCCTGGGTTAGGGCCTGGCCCCAAGTCCGGTGTCTGCTGAAATTTCCTGGTGTAATTCATGGCTACTAAAAGCGGAAGTTGTTTGATGTGTGACGGAAGTTTGCATGTGAGTTCTGGCCATGCTTGGTGTTACTATGCAGCATCGGCTGTCTTTCCCCTGTATCTGGCACATTCAGTCTCATTAATTTACTCTTGCACTGGGAACTGCTTTTGAACAAGTGCATACTATTTCTTATAATTCGGTGTTGACATTTCTTTCTTTCAGCCTCACTCCACTGTACCTTCACTACTAGAAGGACAGTAGTGCCTTTTCTACATTGCATCAGAAATGCAGTGATAATTTTAACACATACTAAATAGACAGACAGATCTGCCCATATGTAGAGATCCTTAATGCTCCCACTATTTACTTCCAGGAACTTACTCAGAACGCCCCTGCCTGCAAATGCTCTCCCCTCCCTGCTTCTTTTCCCCCCATCACTGTCTATTGGGATTTTCTTAACCTTTCTCTTACCACAAAGTCTTTATTCTCCTGGCACCACTGACCGCTCTGCACTGTGAGTCTCACTGGATGGAGTGAGATGTGCGAGGTGTGCCTGCCTGCATTGCTACCTGGTTTGAAAGGGGTAACTCAGAGGGTGACCAATGCTTCTCATTAGAAGGGAAACTCCATGAGGGTGGCATGTTGTGTCTGTCCGTGGCGTAGTCACAATGCCTGGAATGGAGCAGCAGAACAGATGATACCTGAGCTGACATATCTTGCAAAGTGAGCTTCAGGACAGTCCTGCAGGACATGGAAGTGGGAAAACCAACAGCCCTTAAGCACTGACCTGTTGCAGGCACGGTGCTAGGCACTTTATGTGCATAGTCTCCTCTAATTCCCGCAGCCCTCCTATTAGGTGAATAGTATCCCCTTTTCATGGATGGATGAACAGACTCCAGTGGGTCAGGTGGCGGCCTTTTCTTTTTTCTCCAGCAAGGGAGCAGGAGAGTCATGGCCTGAATTTCAGTTTATTTGACTCTGCTACTTATATTCTTTCCCTCATACTGTGGCCAACATGCTGGTGTGGGGGCACTTGCCATCCCTGCCTGTCCCTCACAGGGGATAGTTGGGAGGCACAGGTGAGAAGTCACAGAAAGTGATCCCTGGAATGCCCAGTAAATCCTAAATGATGGCTATTATTACTGAGTACCCACTGATTCATTTATTAACAAAAAGATATGTATTGAGCACACAGATGCATGTTGTTTGCACTTAATAGGAAGTATTTTATGACTTGAAGTAGAGATGAATACTTAAAAACTGACATCAAAGGAAATGATGGAACAGTATTTCTCAAAGGTGATCACTCAGTCACCTAGTTGAAAACCATCAACTATCTGGGATATTGTTAAAAATCTACCTTTCTGGCCCCTACTCAGACAGGGAATCTGAATCTCTATGGTTGTAGCCCCCAAACCCTGCATTCTTTTTTTTTTTTTTTTTTTTTTAAGATTTTATTTCTTTATTTGACAGACAGAGATCACAAGTAAGCAGAGAAGCAGACTCCCTGCTGAGCAGAGAGCTCAGTGGGGGGCTTCAACCCAGGACCCTGAGATCATGACCTGAGCCGAAGGCAAAGGCTTAACCCACTAAGCCATCCAGGCACCCCCCACACACCCTACATTCTTAACAAGGATGATTGGCAATTCTTTTGCACATAAACATTTGGGAACCAGTGATAAAAAAGAAGTACTGACTTAGCTTGGTACTAAGCTATAGATACAGCGTTTGGAATTAAAGTAAGATGCTCGGGGAATACGGGCTGTGCCAAGATAAAGCACAATCAGTCACTAGAGTTTTAGGCTTTTTTTTTTTTTTTTTTTTGGATGATGTGGTTTTTGGGAGTTTTGAAATAAAATAAAAAATACCCTTAGTAAATTTGAATATATAGAACATTAGCATGCTTAAAGTCAAGGGTGAGGAGACCTGTCCCAAAATGGGTTGGAGTTAGGAAAATGGTGGCAGTTATGTGCCTTCTCAGCTTGGAAAGAACTTTCCAAAAGAGCCAATCTAAAATGGCTGAATAAACTGAAGACCGGAGATTGATTTATTTATCCAGCTCTGTATCCCAAATATTTAAAACAGTGCTTAGAACATAGTAGGTGATTCGAGACTTTTGTTTAATGAATTAATAAAAACAGACAGAGGAAGAGAGTCATATGTGTAAAATAGTTTAGAATAGTTTGATTACGATTATTGTGAAGAAAGAAGTCAAAAAGTGTATGCTGAAAAGGAATCCTAGTGAGATAAGACAAGGACAAGGTTTTGATTAGACAAATATGGTCCTTAACAGGAGAATGCCTTCATACAAACAAATAAACAATGCAAAAACAAACCTGAGATTTGTATGGGATTAAATCATCGGGCTACTGTTGGTGTGTATTTTCTCGGGAGCTGCGATTACTACCTGAGGACAGGGGCCAAGTCTGTTTTGTTCTCCCTATGATCATAGTACTCACTAAATATTTATTGAACAAATGACAAATGGACTGGAAAACAAAGCTTTTAAATGACACAAAAATGTCTTGTAAGAAAGAGGGGAAAAAAATCTTTACAAGGGCTAATCAATAGATTGGTCATCATGAACATAGCAGATCTTCATAGGACTGCGTGTTCTCAGTCTGCTAGAGTTTAATGAAGTCTCCATCTGATTGTTTGCATTTCACCAAACACTGCCTTTCCTTCGGTGCCACTTTCATTTTACTGTTTCAAAAATTATCTATTTGATTAGTATTTGTTGAATAGTTCAGTCCGTGAATGAAGAGTCCTGACGTGGGCCCAGAAGGGGAGGTGGGTGATTGAAAGCAGAGGAAGAAGAGGGTTGTCCTCATTCCCTTAGAATGATCAGAGTGACATGGGATCCACATAACTTTGAGTAGCGCATTTGCTATCGAGCTCAAGGCTGGTTGCTGGGATCTTGAGGGGAAGGATGTTTGCTGAGGTAATGGCTGCAAAGGTGGGTTCAGCATTGTTAGAGGAGGCAACCATTCCTTTGATCTGGAAAGTGAGGCCAGAAATGTATTGCGGGAAAGATGGTAAAAAGTAATCCTAAACCTAACAGGAGTTTCAGTGGAAAAATGGCTCTAATTCAAGCAGTGTAATGTTAACATCAGTGTGCATCTATCTCATGGCTCAAGCCCCGCATACTGCTTTGGAAATAAAAGGAGATTGTGTAAAGAATTAGCAATACAAGGCATTTTTAAGTGCTTTATTGCAGAGGCCTGTGATACTCTGTGAAATCTATGCAGGCTTTTTCTTCCTGCTGTGCTTAATTTCAGAATCTGATGCTATTACCTATCCTTGGAGAAAAAAAAAAAACCACTCTCTGTTAACTCTTAAAAACCGAGTTTAACGTTGCACTTGCTTTCAACCTAATCTTTCTGACATTTCTTGGGAAGATAGAAGTGGTGTATTTAGCCACAGGTTTGCCTTCAAGTTTAGTACATAGGATAGCTTCTAGGGGGCAGCACTGGAGTAAGGGCAAATTGAAAATAGATGTTGAAAGCGTAAGTTTAGAAAGGGCTCAAGCAGCTTTAAGAACAAGTTCCCTGAAAGAGTCGGCATAGATTGCGTTTGGCTTGAATCCGGACCTGAAGCCAGAGAGGTAAATGGGTTATGCAGAAGATCAGGCAGAAGAAGGCAGGACAGGAGTTGACTCTTTTCAATACAGGTGGCTATCTTGGGGGACACGAAGACATGTCCACCAATAATAAGTTCCCTGGCAGGCCATCACTGTGCCCTTTCTTCTGTCTAGCTTGAAATAACCGTTGACCTTGATTGATTGTTTACTATTGCCAGGCATTGTGCTAAGCAGTTTATTTTTATTTTTATTGATTCTTCCTAGTACTTCTCTAATTTAGATGCAAATGTTGCCCCATTATACAGGTAACATTGAGTTTGCCCAAAAGTAGCATAGCTTGGGTAGTGGTGGAGCTGAGACTTGAACCCAGAGTGGTCGATTCTGAAGCCTGAGCTCTTACCTATGGTACTACGGGAAGTGTATTTTAAGTCCTGTTGAATCATCCCTCAAAATGACTTATTTTCCCCTTTCTTTATAGATGCACTTCTGTTATTCAAAGATAGGCTTTTTTCAGCTTATTTCTGACCTGTGGCAAAGTTCCACAAACTAGTGTCTCTCCTTACAATCTGCTGTGTTTACCAAGTTGGGTCAATCTTCCCAGTCTTCCTGACATACTGTTTAAATCATGCAGCCCCTTTCTCAAAAATTCAAAGTGCCTGAGTCCTCTACATGGATGGGACCTAGACTCTTAAGTCTGTATTTTGATGGTCTTATAATCTATCTCCACATCCTGTATCTTTTCAGGCTCATATTCAAACTTCTCCCTTTGAGAATAATTCGTTTCTGATTTGGATTCAAGTGAACACAATTTCCCAGATGATTCCCAAACAATCTGCAACGCGTCAGCCTTATCAACTTTTCTCAGAATGCTCACACCAGAGGCCATCTCATTGCATAAAAAGCCACAGCTCACACCTGAACTCTGTCTTACTCAGAGAAGTCTTCCAGAGTTGCTTTTCTCTCTGCTTCAAATTTGCTCATCAATTGACTTCTCTCGGTTCATGATCCGCTTGTCTATATTTCTGCTTTCTCCTTTTGTTTTGTCCCTTTATTCATTCAGCAATCAAACATTTATTGAACACTTACTATGAACCAGATACCATATGAAATGTCAGTGATGTATGATGTAGGCATACACCTTCTACACAAGCAGTTTCAGTCTATTAGGGAAGATAAACCTTTCTTTATCAATTACCTGCATTTGTGATTTCAAGTTGTGTCACTCTATTTCACAGAAGTATATGCATTCTATAAGAGAAATGTGTGTTATATTTAGGGGACCCCATCAGAGGAGGCTGCCATGAGGAAGTCACATTTGAAGAATGACTAACAAGGTAAAGAGGACAGTACAAAAAACTTTTAAGACAAGAGGGGCAGCATGTGCTGAGAATTCAAAGAGGGGGAGGGGTATGTTCTTGCAATTAGAAAGCCACCGGAGCTGGAGCCAAGTGACTGAGAAATGAGGCCCTAGAAGTAGGTTGGGATCAGATCATTAAACCTGATGCTCCGTGTTAGAAAGTTGAGTTCTTATAAAATGGGGGATGAGAACCTCACTGAATAGTTTTAGGCAAAAAACCAATAAAATTTGTGGTGATAGTGTATAGACTGAACTTAAGAGAGGCTATTGGTGTTATTTACACAAGAGAAAAATGGTGGCTTGGAATTTGGACTCTAGCAGTAAGTAGTGTTAGAGATGGAGACAAGAGGAAATACTTCAGGGGGAAAAAACATGGAAAATCACCCAATTTCAGGTGCTTTGTAAACTCTGCCTTCCAATCCCATTCCAGTATCTTACTGGGATAGTGCCTCTGGCAATTACCCATTTGTTTCCATGTTTCAAAGGTTCAGAAACGAGATGCAGGAGACTGTGTGTCTCCTGAGACCTCCCCTGACTGGATCTGTACCCGTTGTAACCCTTGACTATTCAGGCAGAGAGATTTGACACATGTAGTGCCTGCTGTCTGCATCTACGTGTATGCCTTCATGTTTCTATGTGTTCTGTGTGTTCCTTTTGTATGTATCATCCCTTCATTTAGAGTTCCTGAAACCCTACCCATCTCTTAATTTCCAAATTAAAATTTACTTTTTCATAGCATCCTCAAAGAATATACTGACCGGAGTTCTCTCCTTCTGATCTTCTGTTATTTACATCTATAACCACTTTTATGACTTAATTATATATTGTACCATATTGTAAGCATGTTGTGAACATGTCTTATCCTTTGAGATATAATTGTGAGTTTGTGCTTTGGAATGTAGATTCTGTAGTTCATTATTATACCCCTGTTTTGGATCCTCATTTACCTCTCTTGAGCTGGGTAATTTACTTAACCTCTCTCAGTCTGTGATTCCTCATCTGCAAAATGGGGATAATTATATCAATAAGCAGTTGTGAGGAATCAACGAGAGAATGGATACAAAGTACTTAAAGCAATCCTTGGCACATAATGAGCTTTACCATATGATGACATTTTATAGTTATAAATGTTATTCTTTGAAATCAGAAACCTGTATCTTATTACTACTTTTGTCTACTTGGAGCTCAGTAAATATTTATTGAATTCAGATTTGAATTTAAGTATCTTCTTGCAAGGGGATACAAATATAAATAAATCTTGGTTCTTATCTGTAAGAATCTTGATTTGGTAGGGGAGCTAGTAACATAAACTGGTATTTTTATTATCAGTGTGATAGGTGTAGTGATAGACTATTTTGAGAGCACAGAAGAGAGGTTGGGAAATTTTCTAAGTGAAATAATGTATGAGTTGGGTATTTCATTAATCAATTAAATACATTAAATACATATTACCATAATGTATGTACGTTGTGTAAACTCCAAGTTCTATAATAAAATAGTACTCCTGTCTTAGTAAGGATCATGCCTATTCTGATGCTACCACTTTTAACTCTGTATTTTTTTTTCTTTTTTTTTTAGAGATCGAGGCGGGTGTAGGAAGGGCAGAGGGAGAGACAGAGGGAGAATCTTAAGCAGGCTCTGCACCTAGTTTGGAGCCTGACACCAATGTGAGGCTTTATCTCACAATGCTGAGATCATGACCTGAGCCAAAATCAAGTCAGACCTTAACCAGCTGAGTTACCCAGGTGTCCCACAAGTCTCTATTTCTTGCTTTATTCCCTCCCCCCTTTTTAAGAAAGATTTTATTTATTTATTTGGCAGAGAGAGGGAGAACGAGCACAAGCAGGGGGAATGGGAGAGAGAGAAGCAGGCCATGGGGCTCGATCTCAGGATCCTGGGTTCATAACCTGAGTTGAAGGCAGACACATAACCTACTGAGCTAACCGAGGTGCCCCACAAGTCTCTATTTTTAAATCAAGTGTTTGCACCTTATTTTTCGTATCTAAAAAAAGTTATTTATCTATCTATTTCTTAGTATTCGGCTTTGTTATTCTACTCTTCCTCTACCTTGCCTTACGAAAACCACACATGTTCCTTTTCCCTTTTTTCCAATGTAATTTCATCCTTTCTTTTTGTGTGTGTAGAGGGGGTTAAATCAGTTCAGGAAACAGTTACATTGACTATGTAAATGTTATTTATCTGAGAATATCATCTGCTTATTACTTTTATGCTTTATACAACTTCTTTGGTTTTCTTGGAGTTAAGGATGATCTATATTCAAACCTAAAGTCTTACTAGGATTGTCTCATGTTTACCGGCATTCCTATCAAGGCTTAAAACAGGTGTGTGGCACATCCAGGGTGGGTTTTAGGGGCAGTCAGCCTCGGTGGCAAGGACCATTTTATTACTATCATAATTTAGAATTGTTGGAGCCAGATGATAATAAAAAGCCCACTGACTCTTAGTTATATTATACTTCTTAAAATTTCTGCAGACGCCACACCCCTTTATTGCCAGCGCTTGGGCACACTGCTCCCAGCAACATACACTTTGTAACACTCTGACCTGAGCTAAGTAGGGCAGGGAGTGGTGCTGGGAAGGGAGGAGGGTATTCTAAGCAGGCAGTGGAACATAAGTAAAAAAGCGAGGAGCGAGGAGGTGAGAAATGGCATGTTGCGTTTGTGAAATTACAGATAGTTCTGTGTCAGTAGAACATGGTAAGGACCGGCTCAGATGAGGTCGTGATTGTTGACGGTGGTCAGATCAGGGTGATCTTTTTATCATAGACTGCTATGCACCAGATTCTGTCTTGTTGGCCATGGGGGTCCTTATAGCATTGAGTAACATGGTCAGCTTCGCTTCTGTATGGAGTAATAAATGGCATGTTAGCCAAAAAAATGGATATCTGGCTCCTTAAGTCAGCAGTTAAAATGAGATCTTTGCATATTTGGTGAGATGTTAATTCTTTAGGGGTACCCCATCAGTAAAATTTTTAGAGTACACAGTTCTCCAGAATGTGTGTGTATGTGCACACACATTCGTAATTTATGTACATGTGTTGTACTTTAGCTAATATTCAGGTCACAATAAACATTCAGAGCAAGGTTCTGTTTAAATGACAATAGAAGTAACAGTGGGAGTACATCAGAGTTCCCTGGACACCAACTGTGACATGTAATATGTATGCAGTGGGTTTACTGGGAGGGCTTTGGAGGGGCTGAGAGATGCAGGATGGGTCTTAGGAGATGTTGACTGTGTCACACCTGATGCTTCAGCTAGTCTATGGGAAGCTCTGGAACTGGGTGGCTTCTTAGAGAGGTCCTGAACTGAGGCAAGGGGGCCAGGCCTCTGTAGTGTCACACTGGTTTTGGATGTGGGCCAGGGAATGGAACATTCCTTAGGAAGGGCCTTAGAATTGAGTCTTCAGCAACCAGTACTCCTGGCAGCTGCAAAATATGGGCCACCAGGTAGCATCCCACAGCATCCACTAAACACAGCTTTCCAGATAATTTTTTTTCCTCTATTTTTTTTTTTTAAATTCTTAGAGATTGTCCTTGAAATATGGCTAAAAAAGAACTAGCACTGGTTTAAGATATACAGTTTTGCCATCTTCCTGTGTTCATTTATATTTACATTATTAGTATTACTTGAAAATCCCTAGATTTTTGTTTCATTTTGTAAGAAGTCTTAAAAAAAAAAAGATTTATTTATTGATTGATTTATCTGAGAGGATGGTGGAGGGGGGAGGGAGAAAGGGAGAAGATCTTCAAGAAGACTCCCTGCTGAGCCTGGAGCCTCAAGGCCTAATCTCATGACTTTGAGATTATGACCTGAGCTGAAATGAAGAGTCAGGTGCTTAACCAACTGAGCCACCCAGGCGTCCGTTATAGGAAGTCTTTTTGAAACACTTGTCCACTTTATGAGGATTAAGTTAGCTAAAAATTAGAGAATATAAAAATTAGACAATATAAATTTACATTTCCCAAACCACATGAGATTATAATGTGATAAAATGATAAAAGAAAATAGAATGGCATTAACATGGACTTCCTTCTGTTGTGAAATGAGGGTCCCTGTGGCAATCTATTAATAATTAGATGAAAACATAAAATCATACAGAAAACAGTATGGCATTTCCTTTAAAAATTAGGAATAGAATTACCATATGATACAGTAATTCTACTATTGGGCATTTACCCAAAGAAAATGAAAACACTGATTTGGAATGATATACTTACCACTATGTTTATTTCAGCATTATTTACAATAACCACGGTATAGAAGCAACCCAAGTGTCAATCAACAGATGAATGGACAAAGAAGAGGTGGTATATGTACACAATGGAATATTACTCAGCTATAACAAAAAAATGGGATCTTGCCTTTTATGACCATATGGATGGACCTAGGGGATATTATGCTAAGTGAAATAAGTCACACAAAGAAAGACAAATACTGTATGATTTCATTTATATGTGGGATCTAAGAAACAAAACAAACACAAACCAAAAAATGAAAAACAAAAATAGAGCCATAAATAGAGAATAAACTGATAGTTGTCAGAGGGGTGGGCAAAATGGGTGAAAGGGAAGAAAATAAATAAAATTGTGTGGATCATCTTGAACTTCTAGCTTTGGATAAAAGTTATTTTTGGATTGAGGCCAAGGGAACATTTTGATTGGACGTAGGACAGCTGACTGTATATAGACATGTGATGGTGGTAGTGGTGTTTCTGTGCATTGCTTAGAGAGCAGGAATTCTCGCCCCATATGTGAACAAGAGTATAAGCCTAGGTTTTTCAGGTTTCCAGATGGGCATCTAATTCACTAGTCTCCTAATTTTTTTAGGTCATTTATATGCACCATCAATAAAAGGATTATTATTTTACTAGTGGTAAATGTCCAAAAATAGAAATTAAAAGGGATGAGATAAAGAGGGAATAAATAATATTTATAGAACAACTAATATAAATAGATGTAATTTTTTTCTAGCATGCCAGTATATTATTGTTTTTTTGCCTCCACTTTGTAGACTTCTGAGCTCGGTTTCTAGAGAATAAGTTAATCACTAAATGGGGAGAAATTGTACTGGAGACAAATTTTGACTATTTTTTTGAGTAACCATGTTACTATTTAAGTGAGATCATATGAACTCCAAGTATTAAAAAATAGATCAGATTTTAGAGTACAGTTGTGATGCTTTAAAATATTTTAAAACTCAGGGAGGGACTGTGTGTGTGCATATTTGTGTGTGTAAGCTAGGGTCATAATGACTTAGCATTTCTTCTTGATTAATAATTCCTCATAATTACACCCATAATATATATTGTATGACTTTTTTTTAATTTACTAAAGGTGGCAGAAAAAATTAAAGGCATTTGGCAAGGATTTTAAGTGCAGAATTTGTGTAGATTTTTTGAGCTTTATTCTAATTTTATGAAGTAAAGAGAACATTAGTGGTTATTAAAAACAATTTGCCTTTATTTTTTCCAAAATATTTAATTTCATGCCACTAAAAACATTTGCCCTCATATTTTATTAGCTGTGTAATATTTAATGAATCTACCCAATTACAATAAGAAGTAGAATGACATAAACAGATTTGGCATTAAGCAGCAATTAAAGTGATTAGAGTGGGTGTGTGTGGGTGTGCAGAGAAGACTTTTTAGGGTGCCATGGCCAATAGTTTGTTTCACAGAAGGATGGGAGCACATTGATTACTCTGGTAACCTGGTGAATGTAGCTTACCTAAGAAAGTTGTGCTATGGTATTAGTGATAACTTCTATGGAGTACATTATGGCTGAAAAGCATAGGGATTTATAAGGAGATTTTATAGGGTAGCTTGATTTATTCTGGAAATCATAGGTGGCTTCCAGGAGGAAGAGACATTTTGGCTGGGATATGAAGAGGGTAAGGGGAAGCAACTAGATGGAGGAGGTGTGGGTGAATATGGAATATGGAACGGCACGTACAGACTGACGTGGGCTACAGCTTGGAAAGCTGAGGAATTAAGGAGACCAGAGTGGCTGGGGTACAAAAAAGAAGGGCAAGTGTTTCAAAAAATGAAGCTGGAGGAGGAGAGTCTTGCAGGTGCTGCTAAGGATCTGGAGTTTGTATCAAAAAAGCAAAGGCAAATTAAATGTTTCAGATTTGCATTTTAAAAAGATCACTCTGGGGGCTGCTGGGTGGCTCAGCTGGTTGGGCATCTGCCTTTGGCTGGAGTCATGGTCCCAGGGTCCTGGGATCAAGTCCTGCGTGGGGCTCCCTGCTCAGGGGGAGTCTGCTTCTCCCTCTCCCTCTCTGCTCTGCCCCTGCTCTCTTTCTCTCTCTCTCTCTCTCACTGTCAAATAAATAAAAACAATCTTTTAAAAAAATTAAAAAAAAATTAAAAGATCATTCTGGCTGTTGTTTGGAAGGTGGAATGGATGGGGCCGCATTTATGTAGTGATTAGGTAGTCTAAATAGAAATGTCCCTGTCCCCAAGATTATTCATTCTACCATTTTGGGGGGGGCTCATTCTGCTATATAACGAAATAAGTCCTTGAAATACTTGATGAAAAACAGAACCTAAATTTATCACAGGTGTAAATCTTTTCAATACTCAGGAAGACTTGGACCTGTATTTTCTATAGTGCACTTTGCTTACCATTGTCTCCCTTTATATTTGTATTTATATTCATGATTTCAGCACAATGTATTTTCAAGACAGTAGAAAAAAAAGGAAAAGTCACTCTTTGAAGCTTGTACCATGCTATTGAATTTCTTTGAAAGGACAACAAGTGTGTTTATTTTATCACTATCGGCCTAAAAATTAACCATGAAACATCATTCTCCACTTTTAAACTATGTCTAACAAAGAAATGCTTTATTGCAACTTCATCAATAATTCAAATGCAACTTAAAAGAAAGTAGGGCAGCATAAGGAAAAAGAGCACACTTGTTCCATAATTGAGTCGATTAAATAATGTTGAGTCCCATTGTCATCTTTATATTGATGAAACAACTTTTATAAATACAAAGTCTAATAAGTAAGACCTCAGAATTATGAGGCAATGTCATAGACATTTCTGTATTTTTTTCTATTATAGAAGACAAGTAGCAAAAGCAACCTTTACTAGTGTGCAGTAAGGAAGGAACAGTTTTTGAAAAGTGCTCTTATTGGGATTTTAGTAGTTTTCAAGCCTGTGCAGTAATAGCCAAAGCTATTTTGAAACTGTGCATACATTAGTGTTCTGGTGCAGCATGATACAATAATGTGTGAAAAAGTATACGATCACACCTTGTTTAAATTTGCAGTTTTTGTGCATAATCCCACAGTGAGCTCTTGTTAGGTTTTGACTGTGTATAGGAGAGAAAAAAGTTTATGGAAGCCCACAGATTGGGGTTGGATGTAAACATCTGACTGTGGAAATAAGAGTTTTTGTTCTTTATTGAAGGATCAAGAGTTAAGTTTATGTTGTATATAATATTTTGCAAATCAACCTACAGTTAGTTTTACCCAGAGGAAGCTTTAGAAAGTACATATATAACCATCCTAATGAAAATGCATATCTGCTTATTTCATATCTGCAGAGTATGAGTGAAATAGACCGAGTCTGATTTTTAAAAACAACAATTGTGCTATCATTTATGCATTCATATTAATGTTGTTTTTCAAAATTGTCACCCAGAGAAGCAAAACCCTGATTCCAATGATGCCCTTGTTCAAAACATTTTGGAAAACTTCCTCTCAGAATTGTCTTTTGAATCATTTGCAAGCCTGACTAAAGCATCCATCTCATTACTTTCTATTCGTATTTTATACCAAGATTCATCATCCTTTTTTTATTCACCAGAGTTGGCTATAAATGTCTCTCTGAAATGATGAAAATGGCTAAAATTGACTTTCAAATTATGAAATTTGTCACCATTGAGGATATTTCGAAGTGTGTATGCATGTGTGTGTGTGTGTGTTACAGACTTAGAAAGCACTTTCAGAAGGTGGTAGAAATACTGTGGCTGATGGCTGATTTTTAGGGTGAGTGGTGTTCTAAGGGGAGCCCTATGAAGGGAAAGCACATGAGGATGACATGGTATGTTTGTATAAAAACCAGTCACATTACTTTTTAATGACATTGGATGTTAGTTTTTACAATGTATACAAAGAAAAATGCAAATGATGTCTTTTGGAATGCAAGGCCAAATACCTTACACAATTAGTAGCATATTTTATTATTAAGACAATTAAAGGATTAAAGCAACTACAATACTAATCCTCTGTTGGCAGATTCTTCAGATAATGGTCCCTATGTGGGAATGTCTCTGTATAATTTTATTTAAGTACTACCATTCACTGTCTTATCTGTAAACATGTGTGTTTTTATTAGCATCTTACATAATTCATACTTATTTTCATGTCATTTAAAGGTACTATTTGGTAGCCTTTGAAATTTTCATTTTAGTTGACCTCTTCACATAAATAATTGACTCAGTTTTTGAAACTATTAGTGCTTGTTTTCTTAACCATCACTAAAGAACCCGGTTACATGTGCTTGAAATATAAAATAATTGAATTCCAGACGTTTTCTTAATTTAAGAAATTTGTGGCCATTTGGTACCACTCACACGATGTTACGTGTTGAATGATTTATGAATAAAATAAAAATGAAGTAGTAATGTACATATGCAGACATTCACCACTTACCCCCATTTGCACATCTTTATTGTGTTCTTTCTCAAATGGGGAGGAAATGAAAGAAACAATTGCCAGAGAGACTCAGTTGAGTAGTTTTTATTTTCTGAATATTAGAGTTGTAATTAGTGCTGTTTAATAGGATAGAAAACAATTCAAATGAATTTTTCTGTGATCGGTTTTTGTGACACTGTACCCTATTGCCCCTGACTTCCAGCTCTGGGCATTAATGATAGGGATCAAATGCCTATTTCAAGAATGTCATCGGTTGCTCTTCAAAAATTGATAGATTTCAGTGGGAAGCTGTGTTCAAATATGACGGTCTCGTATTCACTTTTGCGCTGCTTTCTGGTATAGCTAACTAAGAAGACAATAAAGTCTTCTTGTTTAAGTGGGTATGTTTCGTATGTAAATTTTGTAGTCTGATTTGTGTTGTACTGATTGCTTTAGCTATGATAACATTTCTTCTTTACTGGTTTCGTAGTACTAAATGGGTTTTCTTTACCCGAATGCTTTTATCCTTGACTTCCCTAAAAATTTTAAAGCACAGAGTTTATCCAGGAATTGTTCTAGACTAATAGTTACTTCCCTCTTATTAAACATCTTAGATTGTATTAATGAAATTGAGTGCTATTTTGTTTTTGCAGAAAAGCTAGTTTATCGAAAAGGGGGAGCAGTTTTGAGGTACTAAATCAAACTGAATGAATTGTATGACACCTTTAATTCTTTGGTAGCTTTACCTATTAACTGTCATGGATTTTTCACAGATGTTGTTCTTGAAACTCTACTGAAGGAAAGTGTAATATTGTGATAATGTTAATTTGCAATATGATTATTAACTGAAAATTTAAAAAATCTGTAATGGATTAGAAAATAAAATCCCAGTAGCTTTTTTGTTCCCCAGTAAGAAGAGTAGATTCAGAAAGCTTGTATTATAAATGTAGCATAGTAGTGCTTACCAAAAGTTAGGAGTTTTATTCTTGTAGGAGTTAGGCTAGTAAGTAATGTTTATATAATCCTGATAAACATTTCTCCATGACCGAATTTTGAGTGGAAAACTTTGTTTCCTAAAAGGCTGTATGTGGAAGAAAAAAAAAGAGAAGAAAAATAGGGCCTATCCCGTTTGTGAGTAGTGTGTGTGTGTGTGTGTGTGTGTGTGTGTGTGTGTGTGTTTAGATAGAGTTTAATACCAACTAATGCCAACATCTGGCAAAGAGATGGAGAGCTGGGAATTTGCTGCTTGAAACCCTGGGACAAAGTGTTCTGATCTGACCAGCAAACATAGCTGTGGACTTGAACTGGAATCTTCAGGGGCAGAAACGTCTTAAGTGTCTGGAAAATTGGCCTGTTGAGTCACCATGAAGGCACTAAAACAAAACTAATTTTAAGCAGGTCAAAGTTCAGTGATTCCCTCTGGAATTCAAACTTTTTTTAAGAGTCTCATGTTTAAGTGAAAAGGGTCAAAGTTGATGCACTGTTACAATGTTTTGAATGCTTTCCCTTAAGAACAGCCACCCAAGCCGGGATTAGCATGAGGAACTGCAAGGCTGGCACTTCAGCGTCTGGGTTAAAAATATTTTAAAGCAGTAAATGCAGTCAGTACAGAGAGATCCCTGGGAGCCTTTCTATTCAAAAATGTGTGAGCTCAGGGCAGCGACTGCAATGTAATTTAGGGCAGTGTATGCTTCATAGCTTTGGAGAATATTGCTTCCCACTAATGTTCCATCGGAGGATGGTAGGATAGTAGTAATTTTAGAAGGTAGTATTCCTGTTTGTCTTACATCGAAAACTTCAGAATAAATAAAGGGACCTATCAACTGAGCAAGAAATGTAACTATGGAAAAGTACCAATGAATCTAAATTTGAACTGAACAGATACAAAATCAGCATGGGTGTAGGAATATTTTTAAGGAGGAGGCTGCAGCAAAAGCGACTTCCCAGGGAATGGACCTCACAGGTATGTACCATGTGTGACACATAGACCGCAGAAACTTTTGAGAGAGGGCCTTGTCTACAGTGTGGTGCTTTAGGTATGACCTGATGTCATGCTGTTAGATATTTGAATTGAGGGATTATTTTAAAAAATGGAAACACAGGGGATTTAATTTCAGTAGCTGGAATTCAGATGATATCTGAATATCCCGAGGATGCCACGCAATTAGCTAGTCGGAAATCCTTGAATGAGATTGTATTGGGATCATATGATGGCCTCACTGTGAAGTGAGTGATTCCAGGACTTTTGATGTTAGAATATTATATTCTGCAGCTTATTGTGATTGACTAGACTTTTTCTGAGGCTGAAGATCCTGTTGCTGACTAGGATGAGACTTAAACAACATTCTTAGACATTGAAAAGAAATTATTATTTTATGGGTTATGTCTAGGAAAGGGGAGAAGAACATTTACTCTGTGTTCAAATTTAGCAGCTCAGCTAAAAGCTCTGGCGTAGCTAAGAAATTTGGCTGGTATCCATAGTCTCCTAAACTCCTTATAAAACTTTGGTTGTTCTTATTAGCTATTTTTTTTTCCCCATGGTACCAGTTACAGAATAACTCTGTTACTTTTCACCATAAACCTGTGATACTCACTTTGAAGAAGCTTTACTTATTCAGTTACTTATTCAGTAAGTATCAGTTATTCTAATTTGAGAAATTACATTTTGCACCGTGTTTACTGTGTCTCAAGAGATATGAACTCAGTCATGTCTGTTTATTTTAATGAGATAAGTCAGGCACGTGTGATAATTTTTACCAAAATGCAGAATAAAAATGCATGAAAAAGAAGGAAACGCTGAGTTATTATTGTATGACATGTTGACTCTTATACAGTTTTTAATAAGAAAGGGATTTGAGCTAGACTGAAAGATGAGAAGATGTCATGCATGTTCTATGTGGCCCCTTAGGTTACAGGTTAATAGAAAGCAGTCTTTGATTGGATTCTTGAACTCAGTTATGTTTATAATTATTAATACTGTGAATCCTGCTTATTTTAATGTAGTGATGAAGAAAGAAAAATAAGAGAATCAAATATTAACAAGGGTTAAATTAGAAAAGCTCAAATGCCAAATGTTTTCACAAACTGGTGCTAGGATGCTGGTGCTGGGATAGTTTTAGAGTCAGTTCTTAGATTTCTTTGAATCTTAATTATGGACCAGAATTTTAAATTTCTGTGCAAGGGATTCCAAAAACAAAATTTATTTACCATCTGAACTGTATGAGGAAATCATTTAGAAGCCTCAGTATGTTCAATATTCCAATTTATTTTAACTCCACGTGACGAGTTAATAGTTTTATCACAAGTAACCTTTAAAAAAAAAAAAATGGTCGTAGCTCTGAACTTTTGCCCCTCTGTGTGTCTTTGCAAGGAGAGCTTTCAAAGAGAAGAGTCTTAAAGCTGTCTGATAGTAAAATATCCTGATCCATTTTCGTTTCCCTCCATCTCCAGGCTCTGTGAGCTGTTAAACTTAGGCTAGCTGACTGCTGGCTCTCCATGCTGTGCTGATCCTTTTGTTTAACTGGCATTTCTCGTAGCTTCCCCACTTAAACTAGCTATCAGAATCCTATAGGTCAACCAGATAGTTTGCCTTATCGCAAGCTCACCTGAAACATCTTTTGAGGTAGGGCCTGTGATTTCATGACAAATAGTCACCTCAGTGGGGAGCTGCAGAGCTCACCTCTATCTTCCAAGGGTTCACCATAACCTATAATAATAATTTGGTGACACAAAATGCTTCTTTTTATGCATTACCTATTTCCAGAGGCCTAATTTAGGTTTGTATCAAAATGGATCTCACAAACAGTACAGCTTCCCGCTGAGAAGCAAAGTGCTACTGAGCGACTTTCTGTGATTCTTTTGGTGGCCTCTGGGAGGGGCGAGGAAACGCTGGGGGAGTGAAGCAATTGTCGGTGGCTGCTCCAGGAGCTGGGACAAACCCTGGTGCAGAGTGGTTTTCAAAGGCAGAATAGCTTTATGGAATTGTCGTATCAGGAACAGAACTTTGTTCTCTCACCCTTGCGACGACGAGGCACATTTTGGAATGAGTCAAACAGCAGAAGTGGTTACAACACATACCTTATTTTTCTGTATGATTTTCATACTTCATGCTCTAGCAACAACGACAGCGCTTACCCAGGTGTAAATACACACATAATAATACAGCACTGGGAAAGTTTTAAACTTGAAGTGTCCGTTGAGAGTCTTAACTCCTCATCCCAGAATCCCGGGTCATCCCAGGGTCAGTCCAGTCGGAAAAGCAAGCAAAGTTAATCTGTCAGTGTGTCCCATCTTTAACCATTTTTAAATCACCTAGTATCTACCCCAAATATGCTAGGCTCCTTTATTGTCCTAGTTCTTTTCACAAAAGAAAGCATGTACAAATTTATCATTTCTTTCTTTCTTTCTTTCTTTCTTTTTTTTTTTTTTACTTAACTATACCCAGGAGTATTTGTACTTTAAATAGAAACGTATGAAGGGTTGTTTTTCATAAACATTTACTAGACTTAGAATTTCTGGCTCTTTTGGTCGTTGGGGATGGGAAAATATAGCAATATTATTTTGCAGAAGGGGTCTTCCAGCGAGCCCTCCCTTCACACCATCGAGGCGAAATTGCCATTAGAACTTCTGGGAACTGATTTGAGCCCGAATATGGATGGTAAATGACCTGCGGTTTACAATTCCGCGATGGGGATTTCTCTACTTTGCCACACTTTAGGTTCCGCGGCAGCTTCCGGAGGCAGCCATTTGCCTTGACCGTGCCCGGTTCTTGCACCTGGAGCAGGGGTGGGAAAACATCAAGGAGCCAGGCAGATGGTCAAGAACTCCATCCCCAGAACTTGAACTCCTGCTCCCACTTCGGCTTTTTGCTCTTGCATGTTTTCTGAGAGGGAGGGTTTTTCTTGGCCTGCTGCTTCCCCAAGTGGCCGGCCTTTGCCTCTTCACTGTTCTCGGGGGATGTGTTCCCAGAGTGCCCATTTCCCACCCGCCCCTGGGAGCACTGCAAAGGAGCAGCTGTCCTTGCCCTCCCACTCCTACTCCAAGGGGAGGCTTGGGTGCACAAGCTTCTGTCACATCCTTAATTTGTGCATCTCAGGCACAGCTTGCTCAGCTCTACATTTTTGGCTCAGCGAACACGTTGAACGTGTCTGTATAGGTGTTCGTCTTTGGGTACACCCATCTGGGGATAAAAGACGTGGTTTCTCTTTTCAAGGACTCCGTTGTTAAGAGTATTTAATGGCTACTGGGGGAAAAAAGACCCCACTGATTTTTAATGTCCTTCAAGTGACATGCTTATGGCATTCTTTTCGATTCTTTATAAAGCTGTGTAAAAACTGGAGTTTTAAGGATTTTTTTTACCCTAAAGACTGCTTTCAGACACATTATATCTATTTCCTTATTTAATTGGGTATAATTCCTTTTGTAAGCGTTTCTCATTCAAAGCAGGAGGACTTTCTACCACCATGGTCTAAGAGTTTGGTCACTTTCCTTTGGGATTGCTTAGATCTTCCTTGTAATAGCAGCTCCCTGATGAAAACCAGAGAAAAGAAATAACATCAAACCCCCAACTGCAGCTTTTGTCCCATTTAAATTGCAATAGATAATTTTGAAAAACTGTAAGTGGGGTGATGATGTAAGATGGACTTTTAGTTCTCCTTTCAAAGTTTTCTTCTAATTTTTGTGCTTATTTCAAAAGCTTTACCTAGAATGAGAGTGCATTCATGTTGTTTAATGTCCTTTGTTTTCATGGTATTGTTTTTTATAATGATTGGTGGATAGAAATGTGCCAGGGCCATGCTTTGGGATCTGAGCCTCCTTTGGACCCCATAGGATGTCAATGGACTCATTAGGACTTAGCCAAGTTTTATGCATTATTCATAATATACATTCACAGCGTGCGCACTAACGACTGTCTCCTGTGTCTGCTTAGTCAGAACCATTTGCATGCTGTATTATGGAACCATAATACAGAATGCATTTAGCCACATTTTCTGTATTATCCTTAATACATATTGTCATCATATTCTGTTATGGGGTATGTGGTGAATGTGTTTAAACAATAGCATGCACTTGTGCATTATGATTCCATAAAAACAAATGTATAATAAAAGTCTTGATGGAAGTAATTATTGCATATGTGCAATAATAGTTTCTAAAAAAGCCTTCATATTATTTCTAGTTTGCTTTTATTGTTTGATTATCTAGTTATTTGTTTTATGTTGTTTTATGCCTGCTGGACTGATGTCCTGAAATTTTTTAATTTTAAAAACAACATACCTTCTTTATCCCTCTCGTATCTTCCCTCATTAGTTTCCCTTAATGAGTATTTAAAAATATAATATTTAAAAGAGACTCGATGATTAGGAAAAGCATGTTTCCTAACTACCAATTGAAGATCTGTAGGGTATTTGTTATAAAGAGCCTGTGCTCCTTGTAGCAGTAAGAACTGTGTTATATATGTGAGAAATCAACATCGAATTATTAATATCGAATTATCTTCCATATCCAGGATCTAGAGGTTCTGAGTTCTAAAGTCAGCAGTGACTACATTTAAAGGGTTGGCACTTTATCTTTTTATCTTGGACATCTTGCTTGCAAAATGGAAATGACCACTGTTTAATTGCAGTAGAATATCGATTCATTATGTCTTTTTTTTTTAATGTTGATTTGGAATAGACAGAAAAAAAAAAAACCCTAGAAATATATCTCTGTGTCACATGTGTGAAAGAAAAAGGAATTTATATAAAACTTTAAAATGATAACTTATTGAAAAGTTATGCTATAATGGAAATCTTAATTGCACAATATAGTAAAAGGATTCAATGGAGTTGTTAAGTCTTTTGTGAGCATTACTGGTGGTTTTTCAGTAGTTCGAAATCATCTTAGCTACTAGTGAACTCATGTTGGAATGTTCACTTTGAAAACTGTAATTCATTTAGTGTCCTCCAAATCTAGTGCTTTTACAAATGACCACTTTTAATTTCATTATGAAACCATTTAAGGACTAATTGGGAGTTAGAACATATAGAAGATGCTAGTTTTAGTTGGAAGGGCCATTAGTCTTTTTATTGATCACGACTTTTAATAGTAATCTGTTTTACTCATAGTCTTATGAAATTTATCTGTTTTTCTGGACATTATTGGTGAATTTATTTCAGACAAACAATCTCACTGAAACTTTGAAGTGTACCCATGGTAGTTGTAAGCCACCCTTCTCATCTCCTCTTTTCTGCAAGTTTGTTACTATGCATCCATAAAATGGCTCTTTCAATACCTTATTATTCTTTGGGAATCTAAAGAAATTCTTTGGGAATCTAAACTTGGGGTGTATATGTGGCTCAGTTGGCTAAGTGTCTGCCTTTGGGTCAAGTCATAATCCTGAGGTCCTGAGATCAAACCCCATGTTGGACCTGCTTCTCCTTCTTCCTCTGCACCCCCCTATGTTAGCTCTCTCTCTTAAAATAAATAAATAAATAAATATTTAAAAAATTAAAGGCTATATAAACTTGATACAAAATCTGACTAATACCTTTTCTGTCTATCTCAATGTACTATTCTTTATTTCTGCCATGGCTTTTATGGTTGGGGTCATGTGTACATGTTGAGAAGTCAATAGATAGGCTCTCTTGGTTCTAGATATAATTCCAAATATGATAGATTGAATTACAAGTAGCCAGACCTCAAAATAGGACAGAGGAAGATATACTACTGACCCAAATCTAGATATTCTGGTTGTCTGGAGTAATATGAATTTGTCAAATGAAGAGAGATAAATTGAGAATTAGAGAGGTAGTTAAAGGGATACACCCCCTTGAATGAAGGTTTTTTTTCATACAGGGAGGGAAAAGACCTTAGTGACTTCTGCCTTAAGCTATATTCTTTCTACTTTCATTTGATATTTCCTCCCAGTAGGCTTACTTAACAAAGTTGATCACTTTGTTCAACTTTTATTGTCAGTTTAAATATTTCCTCTGCCCAAAAAGTCTTCAGGTTAATTCTGGCTTCCCCCCCAGCCCTCACATTTTTAAAGAAACTCTTGATCCTCTGTGTATATGTCTGGATGAAATAGAATACCTAAAATGTTTTGTTTGTATTTTTACTTACTAAGACACATTTATAAATCAGATGACTAGAAACGGCTTCAGGTTAGAGACTATGGACTCTGAAAAACAATCTGAGGGTTTTGAAGGGACGGGGGGTGGGAGGTTGGGGTACCAGGTGGTGGGTATTATAGAGGGCATGGATTGCATGGAGCACGGGGTGTGGTACAAAAATAATGAATACTGTTATGCTGGAAATAAAAATAAAAAAAAAATACAAAAAAAAAATTTTTTTTAAATTTTATTTATTTATTTGACACAGAGAGAGGTCACGAGTAGGTAGAGAGGCAGGAAGAGGAGAGAGCGAGGGGGAAGCAGGCTTCCTGCTGAGCAGAGAGCCCAATTTGGGGTTCGATCCCAGGACCCTGAGATCATGACCTGAGCCCAAGGCAGAGGCTTAACCCACTGAACCACCCAGGCGCCCCACGACTTCAGTTTTTTAAAAACAGAAAATTTTATATAAAAGAGTGTTGGATCTAATTCAGCGTGGTCCCTTTCAAAGCTGTACACATCTTTCGGTGACTCTGAAATTGCTCAGAATGTTCCAGGAGCACCTCCGTTGGAGCGTCATAGAACCTGCAGCATACTCTCTTGATTACCTCAGTGTGCAAACTTTTTAACTTGGAAGAGAGGCGTTCTATTTCGAAAGAGTCAAAAGATATATCCAAGCCAAGCCTGGTTAATAAAACAGGCAGGTAGTCAAAAGGGGACTGGGTATGGGGACTCGTACAAATTGTAGCACTCAAGTGACAGATCTGTTTCCTTGGGTCAGTCAGTCATTGGAGGAGTAGAGAAGTGTTAAGCTCCAAAAGTGTTTTAAGCAATAGTAGTAACAGGGACATGAGTACATACTTTCTTAAGTTTGATTACTTGAAGGACCATACCTATTTTCTTGTGAAGGTTTAAAATAGATTTAAAATAGGTTACATTAATTTATGTTATACTTTGCATAATCACAACGTATTTCAAGGCTTTTTGTGTTCGTCTATTATAAGAGACGTACAAAAATGTGTCCATTTTTATAGCTTGGTGTGTGTCTGCTCTTTCCAAATTATGAAAAATGCAGTCTTTCAAAACCATTAATTCTGAGCTAAGATAAGGTGTTCAAATGGAAAAATAATATGTCTTTTTGGCTTTTCAGATTATAATTCAATATTTCCAGGGTCTAAATATTTTAAATGTAGATTTTTTTTTCTGCTTGATATTAGTCAGTGATTGCCTCAATTTTCATAACAATAAAATTTATTTCAGGGAGTTTCTTCATCCGAGTTTATTTTTTGGCTCTTTAAGACCTGTTTGGCCACTTGCAGACTGGTGCAGTTGCTTGCAAAGAGACCATTCTGTCGGTTAACAGTAAGAAACATACACAGTCATATATACACAAGAATTTCATAACTAACCTACATAGTAACAGATTTTAAAAGACTATCATTTTGGAGATTTATAATAATAAAGTAATTGTTCACCAGCTCATATCATTTTCATGTTTGAGGGATTTCAGATATGACCATGTCCAAATCCCTGATACCCGCAAAGTTCCTTGGAACATTCCACCATCAGGAATAATGTTAGAAGTGTTGATACAGGGGCACCTGGGTGGCTCAGTGGGTTGAGCCGCTGCCTTCAGCTCGGGTCATGATCTTGGGGTCCTGGGATCGAGTCCCGCATTGGGCTCTCTGCTCGGCAGGGAGCCTGCTTCCTCCTCTCTCTCTCTCTCTGCCTGCCTCTCTGCCTACTTGTGATCTCTCTCTGTCAAATAAATAAATTAAAAAAATCTTAAAAAAAAAAAAAGAAGTGTTGATACAAGCAAAAGTAGCTTCAACAAAGAATGTTGAATTAAGAGAAAATAGCTGAGTACTATTTTATCTTATTGCAGATAATTTGGAAACTCAAATGATTTAGGGAATTGCCATTTGTTGTGGAGGATTAAGAAATAGAGTAAATTTTCCTGTGAGGTCACTACTGGGGAAAATTCAAATTAATGTATATACTAAAAATAAGGTTTGGATTAGTGTGAGTTAGCCATCAATTTCTTTAAGTTTGAATTAAGTTTGATTTGGCTTTGTAAGTAATCCTTGTTACCTCCATAATAATATCATGAGTTTACCATAGACAAATTTTGGGGAGTACAATGGGATCTTAGCGATTTTAATCGATTTTAACAGTTTTCTTTATCTCAGTATTTCTATGTAAATTTCAGTTACAGATTTTCGGTTTAAATTTTAAGACATTGCTCTTTAACCCACTCTCTATGCTTGTATATTGCTATCCCAGTCTCTAGTCCAGAGAAGAGAATCCACTTGTTATTTAGCTAAATTGGGAAGTTTATCCTTCCTCTATTTCTACCTTTCTCCCTTTGTCCTTCCTTTATTCCCTTTCTGTTTTTCTTGTCCTTTAAATCCCTAACTTAGCTCTTAATGCATATTGGATATTGAGTGGAGAAGGGCAATAAAATTTGCTTTTCTAGGAAAGTTCTATGTATTATTCTTTCAAGACTATTCCTAGTTTTTAATGGCTTAAATATCTGTGCCCATTAGTCCTGTAAGAAACCCCACCCAGTTTTGTATTGCTGCTCCAGAAACAGCCTGGGCAGAGAGAGAATCTGAAGCCATCATCTGGGTTCTTGTCTCAGGACACTTAATTTCTCTGAACTTCCCTTTCTTCATCTGTAAGGTTGGGTTTAACTCATAGGATTTTTTTGTGAGCATTAAAATGAGTCCCTTACATGAATGCATTTTGTAAACTTTAACATTCCAAAAGATTTGAGCTGTTCTTTCATTGATTTGGTGAAATGCTGAGCACCAGGGCAGCTAGGCTTACAATTATTTTTGTTGATGGGTTTATGATCTTTTTAATATGCCATATACCTTTTGATAAAGTTCAAACTTTATCGTTTTCAGCTGGAATGGCACTAGTCCTACAAGTTATAACCCCTGGAAAAAAAAACAGCACAAGGTCTGCTTTTGGGTTATATTCATTTTGGTTGTTGTACAGTTTGGAGTAAGGTTTCTGATGGTACCCCTGAGTGTTGACAGTACCTCTTGTGACCTCTATACTTGAACTCTCCTAAGATTCTGCTTCTTGTTTTCTTTTTCTTTTTCTTGACTAATGTAAATATAAATTTTTGTTCAAGCCTAGGGGATGATGTGTATATTTTCTTTTTGTTAATAGGTATGTGGTATATAAATCAAGTATTTATAACTCATTATTTTGATAACATGCTACAGAAATCCCAGTAGCCATGTTTAATATTTGTTTTAGGAAATTTGCCACTGCAGACAAATTTATTTTAGACTGACTTCTCTGAAGAATACTGAATTAAATGGTGGGGGAAAAAACCCAACGTGGTAAAGTAATGTGATATATTATCTGAGTTCATGGGAGCCATTTGTAATCTTTTCTCAGAAGGTTTTTTTTTTTTTTTTTAAATTCTCTCTGTATTTATTGCTTGTTTGTGTTCTCTATATAGTAACTGGTCTCTAGACGTGGGCTTGTACTGATGAATTATAATTCCAAGTGAAGTGACAGATACAAGTATTTCTGGGTGTGGAACCTCCATTCTGACTTTATGCAAGTCACTTGATCTCTTTTTTTCTTCATTCTTTTTCTTTCCTAGCTTGTGAAGGAAACAGTTACAATGTATTTTGCAAGACTTCTCAGAGGCCTAAATGAGATAATGTAGGTAAGAGCTCAAACGTTCTGTCATTGCATACCAATACTAGCTATCAAAATACTGAGTATTTGCCTACTAAAAAAAGAAATTATAAATGCCCAGCCTTTGAGGAGTGTTTTGCAAAATTTTCTTCAAGATTTTAAGTTGGTCAGCAGAAATAGAATTTTAGAACTGGGACATCTTTAATTCTTACTCCAAATCCTCTGGAAGAAATTGAGGGTCACATAAATAAGTAGGAGAATTGATCTCAGAACCCAGATCTCCTGACTGGCTGGCTGGGCTGTAATGCCCACCCTGAAAACAGCTGGGTGCACCGTCGGCCTCCTTTGGTGTTAAGATGTCTTTCAAATGAGAGTGATATAAGAGCAGTAGCATTCACCCTTCTCTCAGAAAAGAAGGACTCTAGAGAGGAATTTTCCTTTTGCTTTCTTTTTCCCCTTGTGGTTATTGACAAAGCTTGGGATCATGTTGAAACTTGTTGCAACCACCAGGAAACTCTTTCAACTTTTAATAGTTATCACCCTGCTCCTAATTAACAAGTAGCAAACATGATTATGCTCCAGTAAGTTGGGAAAGACTTATCAGACTTTAATATTTAGATGAGGAAAAGACCTCCAGCCATGGGTAAAAAAAAAAAAAAAAAAAAATCCCTGTTGATATTTTCCATAAAAGGGGACGTACAGTTCAGAACCAGCAGAGCCAACTCTGCCACTCTGTGTAAATGCAATCCTGAGACGTGGCTAGGAAGAGAGCATGTTAGTCACGGCTTATATTAACACACAGCGTCCTCTTGAATTCATTGGCTTTCTTCTTATGAAAATGCTGCATAAGGAGCCATAAGGAGGTTATTCTTTCTTTATGTTTGCCCTGAAATAAAACAAAAATAACACAAATTATTAAACTTGCATTTAGAGAAGGGTGTGATGAGGATAGCTTTTTGTAAATGAATGTTTTGCTACTGGCATCCATTTGAATCGAATAAGTAATGTGCCCTAAAGGGAAAGTAACTTTAAAAACCATATAAACATAATTCACCATTTCTAAAATAATTGATACTTACACTTATTACAACTGGTGGTGACTCACTCTCTCTCTCTCAAAAAAAAGCTCTTTTTCATAAGAAATAAGTAGGACACTCAGCTCCCCTGAGAAACTAGTTGGTTAAGTGCTTGTGTCTATGTTCCTCAATCTGCTCCAAGGTGAAGAGTTGGACCTAGATGTTGAGTATGGTCCAGGGTAATATGACTTGAGTTACTTGCAGAATATCAGAAAATTTCTTTTACTTTATTTAGATTATATTTAGTGGCATTTAAAGAGACAAAAATAATCTACAATAGAGAAAACAAAAAGAAATACAGAAGTAGATTTCCTATTACTGATAGTGTGTTTTGGTGGAATTTGGAAACAGAATTATTGTCTTGGTGACATAACTAGAGGTTAATTCAAGGCATGTCACCAAAGAGGTTGTAACTCGTTTCAGGGTTCTTGTATATAGTCTCAGCAACGAATATAGCCCATGAGTTCATCACTCAGGTTCTTCCTAGATGCCATGCATTATTTTTGACATTGAGGCTAAAGCAGTGAGCAAAGTGGACAGTGCTTGCTCTCAAGGAGCTTACCATCTAGTGAGCATGATAGAAAATAAACTATTAATAAAGAAATATGATACTTTATAAAGAAGAAGAAGAAATAGCATCATATGGTCAAGAATAGTTCCTGGGGTCTGCTTTGGTTGGGGTAATCAGGGAAGAAGATGACATTTGAGTTGAAATCTGAATGATAAGAAGGAAGAATCTGTGTGATGATCCAGGAGAACAGATTTTGTGGGGAAAGTACTAACTTTTGCTGGGCCCCAGTGGTGGAGGAGAGCCTGGCTTGCTGTGGCAGGGAGAGCCCACTTTTCTACTTTTTTCTTACGCTCATTACACTTTTCATGCGTCCTCTCCCACCCACAATCTCAGCTCATGACCTTGTATCCCATTTCTTCTAGAAGGTTAAGTGAACAAGAGGAGGATTCTCACAATTTCTACCACGGTAGCTACGGCCCCACTGGTGTATACTCTGCCTTCTCCTCTTTCCTGTGTATAAAGTGTCACGTTGTTATTAAAGGCTCACTCTTCGACCTGTGCACAAGATCCTACAGTCTGTTCCCTCTGGCTGGCTCCTATATGACTTCTCTCGTATCCTTTATGTCTCCTGCATCATCAATCAGTTTCTTTCTGTTTGCTAGGTCTTCCCCTCGACCTATCAATTTGTTGTTTCTTCTATTTTAGGAGGAAAAACACTCTTTTGGTGTCACTCTTCCCTAGTGACTCCACATTTGTCTCTGTTTAAAGAATTCCTTGAAAAAGTTGCATATATTTTTTCCTCCAAATTGTTCCCTCTCTTTTTCTCTTGAAAGCACACAGGCATTTATTTGCCTTCATCATGACACTGAAACTACTCTTGGTTTAAGTCAACAGTGCCCTCCATGTTGCTATACCATTGATCGCTTGTTAGTCCTCCCCTTAATTGTCCCATCGGTGACATTAGAAACTCTTGTTTACTCTTCTTGCCTCATAGCACATTTTTAACTTGACTTCTATTTCTTGATTTTTCTTGTACATACTAGCTGCTGCCTCTCTGTTCTTTATTTGGTCCATCTTCATCACTGTAATCTCTCAACATTGGCGTGCCCCAGGGCTTAATTCTTGGACCTCTTCTCATTTATATCAAAACAAAAAACTCTGTTCATCCAGTCTAATGGCTCTAAATGTCATATGTACCCTGGTGACTTCTAAATGTATATCTGGACACCAGAACTCTCCTGAACTTTAAACCCCTATATCCAACTGCCTACTTGACAGCTGTCACTAAATGTCTAATAGGCAATTTAATATAATAGGTACAAAAATGAACTCCTGCTTTCCCCCTGCTTCTCCTAGGGTGTTTTCTATCTCAGTTATGGCAATTAACATTCTTAAAGATTTTATCTATTTACCTGACAGAGAGGGAGATAGAAGGAGAGGGAGAAGCAGGCAGGGAGTCCAACACCGGGCTCGATCCCAGGCCCCTCTGATCATGATCTGAGCTGAAGACAGATGCTTAACTGACTGAACCACCCAGGGGCCCCCGCAACTAACATTCTTTAAGCTGCCCCGGTGAAATCCTTGAAATCACCCTAATGCTGCTCTTTCTTTAATATTCTAGTCTCTTGGGAATCTTATCTTTTCTACCTTCAAAATATATCCAAATTCTTTTTTTTTTTTTAAAGATTTTGTTTATTTATTTATTTGACAGACAGAGATCACAAGTAGGCAGAGAGGCAGGCAGAGAGAGAGGAGGAAGCAGGCTCTCCGCCGAGCAGAGAGCCCGATGTGGGGCTCCATCCCAGGACTCCGGGATCATGACCTGAGCCGAAGGCAGAGGCTTTAACCCACTGAGCCACCCAGGCGCCCCAAAATATATCCAAATTCTGACTGCTTCTTCCAACTTCTTTAGCTACCACTTGAGTTCAAGCTATGGTCATCTCTCATCTAGATTATTTTGGCAGCCTCCTAACTGGTGTCCCTGCTAACACCATTGCCCATCTCTAGCCAATTTTTAAGAGACAGTCCGAGTGACCAGTTGAAAATGTGGATAGATCATGTTTTTCCTCTGTTCAAAGCCTTAATGTTCCATTTCTCTCATGGATCAATAGCCACGATATTCCTGTGGCCTACAAGGCTGTCACAATTTGTTATTGCCCTTCCTTTTGAACCTCATAGCCTAATTTCTTCTCTTTTGTTTCATCTGGTCCTCATTCTTCAAACTCTCCCCCCCACCCCCCCCACGGGGCACTTTGGCACTTGGTGCTCTTTCTCCAAATACCTGCATGCCTTGCTCGCTCTCTTTTAGGTCTTCACTCAAATATATTTTTTTAGTGAGTCCTTCTCTCACCACCCTGTCTCAACATTCACCAGCCTTTCCACGCATCCTCAAGAACTCACTTACCCCCCTTCCCTTTCTCAGCTACCTGGTTGATTTTTCTCTGTACCTCTAATTACCATTTCAAATTTACTATCCATTTTCTTAGTTTTCTTGCCTCCCTCAACTAGAAGGTCAGCTCACTGAGGAGAGAAATATTTGCATGTTCTGTTCATTGCTGTATGCCCAGTACTTCCAAGTGCTTAGTAAATAAAAATGTATGAATGAAGGATTGAATGTAAAAGTGTATGAACTAGAGAAAGATGAAGGTAGCAAAAGTTATATAGTGATTTAATGAGATGTAATTTCATTTCTAGGGTTCTAGGATGCAATGCCATGTTTAATTTTCTGGCTCAGAACTGTTTCCTGGGCATAAAACCAGTATAACTTTGAAAGAATAAAGATTTTTAGATCCTCACTTGGAAGTATAATGATCATGCAAATCCTACATACTCATACCTTATTCAAGGAAGTTAGAAAATACATAAATGGGCTATAGAAGATTGCTGTATAGGATTGCAGAAATTTTGTTTCCTAAATATTAATACAAATATCATGTTAGGGAAGTAAAACAATTTAAAGTAATGGTTTTTAAAAAAACTTACAGGTGTAAAAGAGAAGCATATGGTTGAACAGAGATTGCCAATGAAATTGACAGATGATTAACATTCATTAAAACTTTTAATTAACACCTTTTGGAAAATTCTATAAAATGATACTGTATGTAAATCACTATGTGTGATATCTTTGAGCATTCTCTTACCTGTTTTACAGAAGGGAAAAAATGGATCACAAAACCGCTTATGATACAATTTTCCGTAGCCCTAGGTTTGTTTTGAGTGTTATCTGCTTGTGTCAATCATGCCAATTTGAGCTGCCAATATTCTAAATATATTTGGCTGAGATAGAAGTGATTCTCTGTATATCCTGGAGGAAAGAAAAGCTACCTTTTAGTTTCTTATTCCTTCTTTTTCCCCAGGCATTTTCTGATTGAGTAACTATAGGAGAATTTGAGCTTTCACAGGGAGTTTTCCAAGGTGATTTAAAATCACGTTTGTTTAAAATCTGGTTAATAAAATTTATGATCAATAAGTCATATATAAAATAACACTAAAGTTTTTCTGACGACTTCAAGACACTACACTTTATTCTATATATTGAAACTGTATTTTCTCTTTACTGTTTGTGGTACAATGGGAGTGGTTTTCTACTTGAAAATAGTGGTAGTTGGTATTAGTAAGACGTCCAAATGTTTGCAGAAGTACAGTTACTATCGGATTGTCTTATTAATTTTTAAATTAATTTGAATTCTGATAAATGGACAGCTTTTTAGTGTTTTGCTGAGAGAATTATGGTACAAATATAGGCTTACCTGCCTATTGCTAATTTTTAAACCTTTGGGGGAGGGTGGTAAAAAGCATAGAAATATGTGTTTTTTTTTTTTTTTGACAGAAAACATTTGTTAATTGATAACATGTTTGGCCAGGGTTAAACATTTATTGGTAGTCCAGAGTCATCATTAAGGATATGAATTATTGTTCCAAGCTGTCACCTCTTGAGACCCTCTAGGACTGCCCAGGGTATATGACTCTCTTTTTTTCTGTCGGCTTATAATGATTGCATGAAACTTCCTCTGCTTCTCTCTTTTGCTACTTTCTCCATCTTCCCATTTCCCCAGCCTCTCTTCTCTCTGCATTTCTCCACTGAGTTTTCCATGCTTCTAGACTTAGTGCCTGTTGACTTGGCCGTCAGATCCACACTTAGCAAGTGATGGCCCTCTAGGGGGAAGCAGGCTCCCTGCTGAGCAGAGAGCCCAATGTGGGGCTCTATCCCAGGACCCTGAGCTCATGACCTGAGCTGAAGCCAGAGGCTTAACCCAGTTATAATATGCCTGCTTTCGAAAGCTAATGTGTATTTTAGGTTCAGTATTTAAAATTCTTTAGAATAATTTTTTATTTTCTTGTTTATTATTTAGTATTAAGATTTTAAATCATTCTATGGATTAATTTAAGGAGTTATCACATTGCAAGTAAACATAAAAGCTTTAAAGATACAAAAGAACAAATTTATATTATTATTTTTATCTTTTCTAGTGTTAGGAGCCTAAATGTTTTGAAGCTGAAACATAAAGAATAGAGGAAGAAACAAAAAATTGTACTGAAAATACCAATTAAGCATGAATGTTGCCTGATTTATAATTCCATGTACAGAGATTATAAAGAAGAAATATAGCTCACGAAGGATGAGATGCTCTAAAATTGTAATTCTATGTAATTGAGAATAATCCTGCTGAGAAAGAAAAGAAGTTAAATAAAAGTGTAACTATATCAGGAGCCCTTTGATAAGCTCAGAATTTAAAGGGGTAAGTATCAAAGATTGAAAGGTACAGAGTGAGGGCTTATTAAGAAAAGCAGGAACTTGAGGAGAGTTAATGATCATGGCCATTCATTCATTCTACAAACATTTATTGGGAACATTTTCTTTGCCACATTATCTTGTTTGACTGTGAGTACTAAAATATAATAAGATCTTAGTTCTCAAAAATCTACTGTGGTAACATTGGCTTTAATGTTAATAATTGACATAGTAGAGGAAGAACTTTTCAACTCTTGTTTTCAAACTGAAAGGCTGGGAATTCAGTATACTTCTTGGTTTTGGCTCCAGTCATTGGATCTCAGTGTTGTGAGATCCAATCCAACATCTGGCTCTGCACTCAGTGGGGAGTCTCCTTGATGATTCTCTCCCTCTGCTCCTCACTTCAATTAAATAAATAAATATTAAAAAAAAAAAGAGAGAGAGAGAGAGAGAATGGAATAAGAGCTTCTTACATTGAATTAAAATCTTCAGTCCAGATGTATGTATATTTGAATTTAGGGAAGAACTTGCACGTATAGTTGTGGGAAAAAAAAAATGTTGGGTAATGGGTAAATGATAGAATGAGATATTTAAGTAGATTTTTGGTAGAAAGAACAACTGAACTCATAGATAAATGATTAATGGATTATTGTTATTGGGACTATAGTCACTGACCTTGCCCTTGTCTTTGGATATTTATTGACAACTTCAGTAAACGTGCGCTCACCAGATCTGTAGGTGACAAATATCTTGGAGTGATAACTTACACATTTGATCACATAATCAGGATTCAATGTTCAGATAAATGTAAAAGTAGTATATAAGGCTAAAATGGTTGAGATTCTTAAGAGTGGTTCCTTGGAAAAAAATAATGTGGAATTTAAGCCAAAGGTTTGATGGTTGTATTGAAAGAAATCATTGGCTTTTTCAAGGCCCCATTGATAAACTTGAGGAGAATCAGAGGCCCACATAGGGACATTGAAACCGTCTTAAAATATTTGAGGATCTGACATGTAGAAGAGATAGTAGGTTGGCTTTATGTTGCTCTCAAAAAAATACCAACAATTAAATGAAAATCATTTTAGCACCACGAAATGGGAAGGCTCCAAAAAACTGGAGTTGCCCAACAATGGAGAGGACTGCCTTATAAAGTAGTGAAAAAGTCTTTTTATAGAGAAGGAGGTGGACCATTTATGTTAGGATAAGAGTTGTGTTAGAAAATTTCTAAGGTTTCCTATCTTTAAAATTGTATAGTTCTATAATTTCACAAACTTGTCATGACAATTTGAGAAGATAACAGGAATTTATTTGCTCCAGGGGAAATAGGCGTATGAGTGGGGCATTTTTTTTTTTTTTAAGCAGATGAAACTCAGTGGCAATTCTGAAAACTATAATTAAAGTTAGAATAGGGACTAGCTCTAGGAAATGTTCTAGCATTTTCCTTCAAACATTCCTATGCTGTTCTCAGATAAATACAAAAGTATGTAAAATCATAATGGTCTGAATTTGACCCCTAATTTACCAGAGAGGAAAGGCATAGGCATATACTGGAAATCGTTTTATTATCCCCTAGTATTCTGGTTCTCCTTTGATGAGAAGAAATGCATGCCAGGTTACAGACAAGAGATTTCTTTTGGAAAAGCAACAGTCCTTGCCTTTGTATTGAGTTAAAGACAGGTTTCACCTGTAAGAAGTAACCATATTGGATCCGTAAGTGCCTAAGAAAATACAAAACACCACTTTGAATGTTCCTCAAATTAATCTCATTAGCCCTACTTGATTTTTGTTGTTGTTTTTTCCTATCAAGTTAACATAAAAAACTTTGGGTGGATTATAGAGTGCTTGTTTGAACAGATTCTAGTTGAGTTTAGACATAACTTTGTATACCTCGGATCCTGGATGCGGAAAAGACCTGAAAAATAACTTAATTTGAAGTTCCTGATTTTATAGATGCAGAAATTGAGTTCTAGAGTGATTGAGTTGCTCGAGGCAATTTCATTTGATTAGAAACAAAGTTAAGGTTAGAACCTAACCCTTAATGACTTCCATGGAAGTCACATCTCTTTCTATTTTATCATTCTCTTTACCTCTTCTTTTAAACTATGCTGCAGATATGCAGTGTGTCAAAATACAAAAGGAAAAGAAAAAGGAGCATATATCCACATTGTTTTCATTAAGTTAAAGGTGTTATATTTAAGTCTCAAGTATTTTTCAGTTTTATTAAACTTTGATCTCTGGAAATAAAATAAGAGTCAGTTGTTAAACTTCTGTTCTGGTGGAAACGGGAGGAATGGAGGTAGGATTTTGTGGTTAATTTCAAAAAGGATTTAGAGCTTATGACAGTTTTAGCAACTTTTCTAAATTATGTAGATTACTATTCCAACAGTAGAGAGATCAAGTATCAGTATTTTAGGACAGCTTTTAAACCGGGCAAATCTGAGACATCTGAACAGAATATCACTTTTCCTAGACTTGATTCAAGTTGCTGAACTTCTGGCAGAGAGGAAGGTCAGCATGCTTGAATAGTTTGCTGCAAAGTTTTCAAGAGTTAAAAATATTTTTTAATGATTCTTTGTTCTTCCTTGTGATTGGAATATAGACTTAAGTAGTGGTACTTCATTGTCTTAAGCAATAACTGACTCAATATTGGATTTAATCATGATAATGGATAGTCATTTAAAATGTATTGCGGTGATAATTTCAATGTGTTTTTTATTGAGCAAGTTCATAAATGAATATCTCACTCACTAAAATTTATGATAAAAATCAGAGGTGATCCATAAACATTTATTGAATGGATTCCATTAAAATTTTGAAAATGAACTCAACTGTTATATTTAGAAATAATCAAATCAATGCAATTTGATGTGACTAAATAATTTTTGGCAGTTCCTGATCATTTATTTCCAGGTTCATGCCATGTAAATTGACATACATATTTCACATAATCATGGAAACTTGGGTATTGTGGAGAAAGATGTATGAGTAGGTTAAGTGGGCGGTAGATAGATAATCAAATTATAGTTAATTTAGAAAATTAAAAAGTATATGAATTTTAAAAATTCAGATATTTGAAAGCAAAAATCCACAGAGAAATAATTGTTCTGTTTAATGTGACTTCAGGAAGGAGGAGTAAGAGCAAAGTGAGGGAGGTGGTTTAGAGATTTTTTTCTTTGCAACAAAGTAGTTATAGTAATTTATAACATGTCTTCTATATACCCAGCCTATTCCAATAAAGTGTAAGTCACATTCCGTCATCCTACAGGATTTTGCTTTCTTTGGGAGTAGAGACAAGGCAAGATGCTTACGTATGGTATGAAACAGTTTGTTATTACTGCCTAAGATCTGTGTGATTGTGAAAATAACGTGGAGTATCCTCTAAAGATTGTCCTTTCTTGGCTTCTCTTCTTTCAATTCCTTTTCCAGCCAGGAACACTTAGTTGCTGTTCAGCATGAGTACTCCTATCCTGGGACTAACTCCTGATCAAGATTCATGTGTGTAAGAAATTCTGGTTGGGGCCAGATCCTCACCTCAAAAACATGCTAGCACCTCACATGTGTTCTTTCTCTACAGATCTGTGATTTAGAATCCCCTGATTTCAATCCTGGTTAATCATCAGAATCACCTGTAGAATTTTAACATTCAGGCACTGTCAGAATCTCTGGGGCTGTTACCGAGGCCAGTGTATTTTTAAAAGACACATACATGTGTTTCTGATAACTTTTAACTATCCAACTTCTGTTGCCAGGGGTCTGCATCCTATTTTCTTATCTACCTGGTCTTCCTGCCTGGTTTTTCTCTTCCTGCCTGTATAATGACTCCTCCAAAGGGTGTTTAATTTCATTTGTCTTAATCAGCATTTGGGGACATAACTCTTTTAAGATCATTAAAAATTTGAAAATTGGAACCAGTTGATTGAATTGTAGAGAACCAGACCCAGTTAAAATTCTCTGTCATATGGGGGCACCTAGGTGGCTTGGTCGGTTAAACGTCAGATTCTTGGTCTCAGCTCAGTTCTCTGTCATATGCATAGCCTCTGTTCTGGTCAAGGAATATATATTTATCCACTTCATCATCAATGTGTGGAATATCATTTTTTTTTTTGTATTTTTATTCCATGTTTCGGAATTGCTTCCAAAACACAGTGTGCTCACCTGTGTGTTGATTGTTGATAGCAAGATGAACAAATGTCTATTTTGAGCATGAAAATACACTTGTTTTCTGTAGCTACCTGATTGCGAGATTAATTTGAGAAAAGTGATTCCACTCTATTTGAATAATTTCTCTGATGTAGTAAACATAAAACTTTTTATTCAGACAACAACTTTCTTCTTATTTATTCTTAAAATGGTTTGCAAAACCATTAATACAGATTAAGTGAAAAGAAATCAGATCATTTTTTTAAACTAAATTTTGTGGTCGATATTCTCAACGTATAACAATAAAATAAGATTGGGAATGTCAGATTCATTGTCTGGGCTTTATGACTGTAAATGGATTTCTGATTCCAACAGTAAAGTACAATCTGTTTGACATGATTTACATATTTAGTGTAGATAGATGAAGTTAACGGATTTGCTTCAGTAACATGAACTAATTTTCTAGTTATTTGCTGGGACAAGAGCATGACAACCATGTAGAAGTGCAGATCAAATAAAAGTGAGGGCCCCTTTATAGCTGACTGACAAGAGGCCAGCACCTTCTGCAAGTGCGTCTATCTAACTTCCCATAGGTTGGGAGGCTCAGTATTATGTGCTCCCATGATTACTTAGTGGGCTAGTGACATTTTGCCCATCACTATTAATTAGTCTTTATCCCCAAAGAGAATTTTAGGAACTTACCTTAATAGGTATTTTTTATATTTGTGAAGTGTTGGCATAAATAAATTCTGGTCCTGACAGGTCTCCTCATCTGTCATCTTTTATTTGTTACCATAAATGTCACGGTCATTTTTATGTTCATAGAAGGTCTATAACTTTCTCCCTGAAGCAGTTTAGAGACCACTTATGGAAAAAAAACGTGGGAGAGGAATTGAGGATGAAGCAAAGTAAAGAGTGAGTAGAGCACAAGTCCAGCATAAAATGTAATGGATCTCAAAGTGGGTACTTGGCTCTTACTATCTTCGGAACACTTTAAACCAAAGGATTTGCTTTTGTAGAATTTTAGAATTGAATGTAACCTTAGAGATAATATAGTTCATAGGCTTCATTTTAAAAATAAGGAAAGAATAGAAAGGTTAAATGACATGGTCATGGTCACACAGATAGTGGTATTGTCTACTGACTGGCCATCATGCTGCTACTTATCTTTATTTTTAGGAGGAGAAAAGTAGGTCATTCGCCTCAGAGATTCAGGAAGGCTAAGATCATCAGTACCTCGATTTTGCCCAGTGAATGGACAATTTGTTTTTGTGGCTGTGTGGTCTCTGTCCTCCTTCTCCGCTGCACCTTATTATTTATTTCCTTCAGGGGACCTCTTTATGCTTTCATGCTTTAGTATTGGGCCTTCAGAGTTCTGCCCTGAGCTCACTGATGTGTGTGCTCTTCATGCTCTTCTTAGACAATCTTATATACGATTTGTTTAGTATTTCTTAAGAGCCCCACACCATGATAGATACCGTACTAGATGCTAGGTGGGACAGACACACCTGGATCATGGAGTAGAATGTTCTTGTCCATTCTTGGAGTTTTAGTTGATGTCTGTATTCTGAAGATTCTCAAATCCATAGCTCTGGTTGTGACTGATGCTCTGAGCTGTACATGTGTAACTAGCTCAGATGTCCCAGAGAAACCTCAAATTTGACATACTTAATCTGGACTTTATCATTTCCTCCCTCCCCCTTTCTTCTGAATATACTTTTCCTTCTGAATTCCATATCTCAACATCAAAGTCACTTAGCCACTCCTTCAGAAAGTTGAAAGTCACCTTTTGATTCTTGTTCTTTCTTTTCGTTCCAGCGACTAATTCCTGGCCCCTGTATCTTACTCCTACTCTCTTTTATTCCTTTGTTATCCCTTCTCTTTAGTTTTCCAGCAGGCTCCTGACTGGACTTCATTTCTCCAAGTCTGCTTTCCTGAAATCCACTCTACACAGGGTTGTTGGAGTGATGGTTTAGACTAGAGTATAATCTAACCACATCAGTCTCTCTTTAAAACTGTTGCTTGGTTTCCCATATTCTACAGGGTCAAGCCCAAGCTCCATAGCATGGCACTCAAGGTCATCTGTGACCTGAGTCTACCTTGTGCTGCTGTTTCTTGAGTCATGTTGTTTCTTGAATCAGAGCTTTCTTATGCCATCTTCTCTGCCTGGTGAATAATACTCCAACTCATGCCTCCTTGCTCTTATCACTTGGTCAAACTTAAAAAATGTATTATAAAAATTTTCAGATAATTACAAGAGGAAAGGTAAAAGCGCAGTGAATTCCTGTATTCAACACTGGTTGGTTCATTTATTCTTCCCCACTTTTTTTCTCATTTGCAGAAGTATTTAAATGGAAATCCAAGATACCATACAATTTTACCCCTACTTCAGTAAGCACCTTCAAAAGTATGAATGTATCCTATATAACAACAGTGTCACTATCAAACTAACAAAATTAGTAATAATTCCTTGGAATCATCTAATTCCCTGTACATAATAAAAATTTCCAAGTAGTTGTGAAAAATATTTTACGATTAGATTGTTTGAATCATGATCCACGTGATACCACAGATTAAATTTGGTTAAGTCTCTAATTCCTTTTTAATAAAAAACAGCAGTTTCCACTCCTCTCTTCTATTAATGTTATTTTCTTGCAGAATCCAGGTCAGTTGTCAAATAGAATGTTCTACAGTCTATATTTATTTATTTGTCTTCTGTGGTGTTACTTAACTTGTTTCTATATCCACTGTAGAACTATATCCAACTGTTTCTCTATCAAAAAGAAAATACTAAGGATAGGAAATATTTCCTATACAAGGAAATTAGTTGTAGTGGCTTGATTCGATTCAATTTCCATTATCTATCTGCCTACCTATCTATCTTATATCTATCTTTCTTTCTTTCGTTTAGGATGTTAAGATGGATCAGGGAGTTCAAGTGGTGACAGCTTCATCCCTCCCTTGTAAAAGTCACCATCAATCATTGTGCAACAAATGGTTTAATCCATTGATGATTACTGCCTAAATCAATTATGTCATTAAGGGTTGCAAAATATTAATTGTATAATTCTGTAATTTCTTCCACATGTACTAGCTGGGACTCTTCTCTAAAGAAGAATTTTACTTCATCACCAAGAGCATTTGAAATACAGATTGTGTAGGAGAGGATGGAAAAAAATACTAGTTCTTTCACTTTGATTACCTGGCTAAATTTTAATCATCCTTCAAGGCTCGGTTTAGGAAATTGTGTCTATAGGAAGACATTGTTAATCTTGCGGAGCTAAAGTAAATGTTACTTTTCCCTTCCATGAAATTCCATATTGACTTCTGCCCTTAGTTTTCTTGTGTTGTATTGAAAGTATCATTCTTTATAACTGGAAATTCATTTCACTGTAGATGATTTACTTAAAGCAATGCTACTGAAAGCAATTTGGTAGAAGAAAAACTGCCCAGATGATTTTTTCAAAATCATTATTGCCTCTCATTTTTCTCTGAGGCAGTTTTTTTTTTTTTTTTTTTAAGTTGAAGTATAGTTGACACACAATATTACATTAGTTTCAGGTGTACAACATAACAGTTTGACAAGTCTATACATTATACCTACCACAAAGTGTAGCTACCACCTGTCAGCATACAATACTATTATAGTAGTATTGTCTACATTCCCTATGTTACACATCTTTTATCCCCATAATGTATTTATTTCATAATTTGAAACCTCTATCTCCCATTCACATCTTTTATCCCCATAATCTATTTATTTCATAATTTGAAACCTCTATCTCCCATTCACCTGCACCCTTTTTTGCTCATCCCTCCAACCCACTCCCCTCTGGTACACCAGTTTGTTCTCTGTATTTATGGGTCTGTTTTCTGCTTGTTTTTGTTTTTGTTTTTTTGTTCACTTTTTTTTTTTTTTAGATTCCACACATGAGTGAATCATATGGTATTTGTCTTTTTCCGTTTAATTATTTCACTTACAGTAATACTTTCATAGGTCTATCCATTTTGTCACAATTGGCAAGATACTCTGTTTTATGACTAATATTCTATGCACACACACACATACATGCACACGCACACACACACACATACACACACACCCCACGTCTTCTTCCTTCATCTACCAATGGACATTTAGGTTGCTTTCATAGCTTGGCTATTGTAAATAATGCTGCAATAAACATAAGAGTGCATATAACTTTCTGAATTAGTTTTTTTTTTTAAGATTTTATTTATTTATTTGACAGACAGAGATTACAAGTAGGCAGAGAGACAGGCAGAGAGAGAGAAGGAAGCAGGCTCCCCGCTGAGCGGAGAGCCCGATGTAGGGCTGGATCCCAGGACCCGGGACCATCATGACCTGAGCCGAAGGCAGAGACTTTAACCCACTGAGCCACCCAGGCGTCCCTGAATTAGTGTTTTTTGTTTGTTTTGGGTAAATATGCAGTAGTAAATTTACTGCATTATATAGTATTTCTATATCTAATATTTTGAGGAACCTCCATACTGTTTTCCACAGTGGTTGCACCAATTTACATTCTTGCCAACAGTGCATGAAGGTTCGCTTTTCTTGACATCTTTGCCAACACTTGTTATTTATTGTATTTTTGATGCTTTTTGATTCTGACAGGTGTGAGGTGCTATCTCATTGTGGTTTTTATTTGCATTTCCCTGATGAAGGGGGATGTTGAGTATCTTTTCCATGTGTCTGTTGGCTATCTGTATGTGTTTTTTGGGAAAATGTCTATTCAGATCCTCTGCCCATTTTTAAATTAGATGATGATGATGATGATGATTGGTGCTGAGTTATACCAGTTCTTTATATATTTTGGATATTTACGTCTTACCAGATGTGTCATTTGCAAATATCTTTTCCCAGTCAGCAGGTTGCCTCTCTATTTTGTTGATGGTTTTCTTTGCTGTGCAAAAGCTTTTTATTTTGGTATAGTTCCAATAGTTTATTTTTGTTTTTGTCTCCCTTGCCTGAGGAGACATATTTAGAAAAATATTGCTAAGGTTGATGTCAAAGGGATTCTACCTATGTTCTTCTCTAGCTGTTTTATAGTTTGAGGTCTGACATAGGTCCTTAATATATTTTGTGTTTACTTTTGTATATAACATAAGAAAGTGATCCAGTTTCATTCTTTTGCATGTGTTGTCCAGTTTTTCTCACACCATTTATTGAAGAGACCATCTCTTCTCCATTGTATATTCTTACCTCTTTTGTTGTAGATGAATGGGCTGTATAAGCATGGGTTTCCTTCTGGGCTCTCTATTCTGTTCCATTTATCTCTGTATCTGTTTTTGTGCCAGCACTATACTGTTTTGATTACTGTAGCTTTGTGGTATATCTCCAAATCTGGGATTGTGATACCTTCAGCTTTGTTCTTTTTTCTCAAGATTGCTTTGGCTACTTGGGGTCTTCTGTGGCTCCATACAAATGTTAGTATTATTTGTTTTTGTTCTGTGAAAAATGCTCTTGATATTTTGATAGGGAGTGCTTTGAATCTGTAGATCGTTTCTCTGAGGCAATTTGGTAAGCTTGTATACATCTTGGAACATTTTTGTTCATTTTCATATTTAAAAATGTTTTATTTTGAGTTGGTTGTCGGCTAGCTGTGCTTGCTTCTTAGATTTGAAAGAGTTAAGAGTTGAAAACAATAGAAATGTTCTAAAATGGGACGCTACTTAAGTTATGGTATCCCAAGCAGTGAACTAGTATATAGCTATTAAAAATACCATAAAAAATGTAACTATTAGCACATAAAAATCATTATCTTCTACTATGAAGTGACAGAAAAAGATTACAAAAAATACGCTCTGGTCCTATTAGTATTCTTGGTCACATTTGGAAGTCTTGCTACATTTTTATTATCATTGTTATTATTGTTCTGCTATTAATACAGCAAACACAGTCTGGAGTCAAATTACTCTTAAAATTTCCATAAATTCTCATAAAAATGTGGGATGGTAGGCACGCTATGAGGAACAATCAGGCAGCTGTACTGTTCGGAGAGTACTAGACTCACATTTACGTTAGCTTGGGTGTGAAGGGCTCTGGGCGGATGGCAGGCAGGAGAGCAGCAAGTATGCCTGATACTTTTCCCTCTCTTGGCAAACAGAGGATGTGGATGGACACACGTGAGGGTGTAGCAGTGTCTCTCTGAACAGGCTGGACTTTGGGCCCCCAGAGGCAGAATAAGTTTTCTACATGAATAAATTATAAATACTTGTGGTCTAAAAAGGGCCATTAAAGTTATATTTGGGGGCATTGTCCTAATGAAATCATAGTTAATAAAAACTGTATCCAGGAAAAATTATGACTCACATTAAAGGGAAAAATGACATACAAATGACCTTTGTAAATGCCATCATTCTGAGGTGGGTGCTTCTGTATTCTGTTTACGCCTTGAATAGGAGCTCTTAAGCTACAGTGCGTGGGTGACATTCAGGGGTATATGGATTCTATAAAATTGTGTGTAAAATTCTAGGTCTATGTACATTTTGGGGGGAAATTAATTGTAGCCTTTATCAGATTCTCAAATGTGTCCATTCATCAAAATACAGCCATTAGTTTTTGTGTCCAGAACTGGAATAAAACAGATCTTTATGCTTTTGGAATTTTGGAAACATCTGCCTGATGTGAAATTTGGTTAGTGGGTTAGCCTATGAATGTATCATAAGACATATTCTGAGCTCTCATAACTTCCCGTTATGGTGTGAATCAGAAGTATTTACATAAGAGAACTATCCCAACAAACCCCAATATTATATCCTTTCATTTGCACATGAAATATATACACATTTAGAAAATGTATTTTATGCAATATATGAATTTGTGAAATATGAAATGAAATGAAAATGTGAAATATGAAATGAAATGAAATATGAAATGAAATAATATGAAATGAAAATATGAAAAATATGAAATTGTTCTTGAAACAATTGAACTGCTTTAATACCCAACTTTTGAAAAAAAATTTATTTATTTATCTGACAGAGAGACACACAGTAAGAGAGGGAACACAAGCAGGGGGAGTGGGAGAGGAAGAAGCAGGCTCCCCACTGAGCAGGGAGCCCAATGTGGGGCTCAATCCCAGGACCCTGGGATCATGACCTGAGCCGAAGGCAGACGCCCAACAACTGAGCCACCCAGGTGCTCCATCACCCCAACTTTTTGTTGTTGTTGTTTTACTAGTTCTGAGCTTTCCAATGAATAATAGGTAGCTCTTTATTTTCTTATATATTACTTTCTTTTTTATTTATTTAATTTTTAAAAGATTTTATTTATTTGATAGACAGAGATCACAAGTAGGCAGAGAGGCAGGCAGAGAGAGAGAGAGAGAGGAGGAAGCAGGCTCCCTGCTGAGCAGAGAGCCCGATGCGGGGCTTGATCCCAGGACCCCGAGATCATGACCTGAGCCGAAGGCAGAGGCTTTAACCACTGAGCCACCCAGGCTTTACTTTAAATATCCATAGGAACTAAACAGATGTGGTAAGAAAAATACCTCACTAATTCAGGGACCTGGAAGATAGAAATCAAGAGATCTGTCCTCTGGAAATGGACCAAGGAGGCATGGATAGGCCTAGCCAGAAGTGTCAGGGAGTCAAAGCTCATAGGCGAGATGTATAGAATTTAAGTTAGGGGTTTTTATGACAGAAGGAAGTGGGAAAGTCTTTTAGTGCTTTAATCTCATGGTGAGTTATGTGAGTCATGTGTTGGTACCATTCTGTAATAAATGAACTGATCTGTAATAAATGAACTTACCTCATACTGTTTTTTGATGACTAAATTAGTAAATATATATGAAATGCTTAGAATAAAGTGTAGTAAATATGTGCCTCAACTGGGCTGGGGGAAAATAGGAAATGCTAAGAACATAGTGGTGTCTGTTTGGAGGAGAAATGATCTGCCCTCTGCTTGCTGCTTCTTACCTCCCACAGATACCCAACCCTTGGTCTTCCAGGTATAGGAGTGATACAATTTTAATCTTAATGACATGTTATTAGGACAGTATTTTACGTAAAAATTGTTGGACTCGTGGTGCCTGTGTGTTTGAGAAATTGTGTAATAATTGCCTGTGAAATAAAGAAAAAATCTGCTTTTGATCCACTTGGCTGGTTGGTTGCCTCAGATGTTGATGAACTTAGCTGTGTAACAGTGGTGTGACAGCATGAGTAGTTTCTTGTTATTAGAGCACCTGTTTTCTCTGGGTGTGTTTACAAAATTCTTATGGTTAGGCTTATCTACCTCATGGCTAAATATGGATGTATTTAAAAGAAGTTCATGCTAAAAGCATGATGCATATTGACTCTTCTTACTTTTTAAAAATTGTTACATAATTCAATAACATCTTAGGAAACTACCACTTTTTACTTATTTTTAATTTTCATGACATCTGTTCTCTTATATTGATTTTATTCCTCCAACGAGTTTCCACTTCACTGTCTCTGTTGTTTCTACGGCTTTTTTCTTTGTTCCAGATATAACTCGAGGTTTTGCACATTGCAAGTTTTTTGTTCAAGCTCGATACAGATATTATACAGGTATTGATCTAATTTAGCAGTTTGAGCAGTTGTTTCTGAAGCTTACAAAACAAAAACAAAAACAAAAAAACAAGTAGGCATAATGAGTTTTTTTTTTTTGTCTTATCTAGATTTAGGCATAGATTTATGACATATTCAACTCTCAAAAGTCTTCTACTAATGCTACAAGTGAATCCTAAAGGCTCCTACAAAGATTCTGGTTTTTTGTTTCTCCTTATCTCTTTTGCCTCCTCTATATGCACAATTTGCAACCCCCAGGATCGAGAGGTAATACTTTAAATAGTTTTGATCTTTTTTTCCTCACCTGCACCTCATCTTATCTTAGATGCAGCATGAAAAAAAAAAAAAAGTGAGAGCAGCCAGGGTGGTTGGAAATATTGTAATTGCACCTTGTTTGGATTAGCTTGAGGCTCAGTTTGCTAGGCTCTTTAATCTGCTCATCAAGGTAGATATGAAGTCAAAAAAGATCAGGCTTTGTTTTAAAAAAAAGAGAAAAGTAGAGTAAAAGTTCACATCATTAGCCATTGTGAGCAAAAGGGAGGAGGAATGTTTATTTACACAATTTATTTTCTTAGTTCTCTATTATTTTTGCATTTGACATCAATTTTGAAAACATGGTAGATATTTTGAAAATAATGTACATATACTTTACATTTTAAGTTAGTCATGAAGGAGACTGTGGCATGCTTGTATTTGTGTGGAATATTATTAATTCTTAAATAGTTACATTTGCATGTTTGTTGATAACTATTTTCTTTCTTTTTTTTCCTTTTTGCCCAACGTGGGGCTTGAACTCAGGGCCCCAAGATCCAGTCGCGTGCTCTACTGACTGAGCCAGCCAGGTGCCCCTGTTGATAGTTATCAATTTTTAGTTTAAAATTTTACTTTTTAAATTTACAATTTTTATTTTTAAAAATATACCTGCAAATTAGGTATAGTTTTAAATGAAGATCCTTTCAGTGACCTGTAATTTTTAATTTTTTTTTAAAAATCCACACTTTTTTTTGAAGACATCATTTTCAAGACCTCAAAGTCTGTCCAGGGGTTGATATTTAGAAGACTAACGATTTAGTCCTGTAAAAATAAGCACAATGGGCCTGCTGACATGGCCTAGAGTCTGATAAATTCATAGCTTAAAGACACAAGTGTGTGTGTCTTCAATTATTAAACTGTGCCATAATGATCAGAATAGCCCTAAAATAAAATTAGGCTATAAAGTGGCTAAATTAACTCAACTAGTTATTAATTAAATTAAAAAGACTGCTTTGAAGCAAAGCCACAGGGAAACAGCCCTGGAATTAAAGAAAATAAAACATTTACTGTATGTTCCTCTGTAATTTAATTGGAGAAGACTTTCAATTTCTAATTTGGGGGAACTCTAAATGTTGTTGTTCAATCTTGATGACTATTTACTTAGACCTTGGTGGTCCTACAGTGAGTTTTATTAGCTTCATTTTAGAGTCCCTCATACTATCCCCTCTTCCTTTTGACCCATGACTTTTTAAAAACTGGTTTTGAAATGACTTTAGACTTACAGAAAATTTAATACAGAGTTTACTTGCACCCTTCATCCAGCTTTTGCTAATCTTAATGACTTAGATAACTGTAGTATAATAATCAAAACCAGGAAATTAACAGTGATACAATACTATTACTAAATATAGACCTTATTCTAATTTCACTAATTTTCTTACTAATGGTATTTTTCTGATCCAAGACCCAACCCAGAATCTCACATTGCATTTAGTTGTTGGATCTCCATAGTGTTCTGTAAGACATGACAATTCTTCAGCTTTTCCTTTTCTCTCATGACCTTGAACTTTGATAAGTAATGGTCACATATTTTGTTAAAAGTGTCTTGATTTGGGTTGATTTCCCATAATCAGATGGAGGGTATGCATTTTTGGCTAGAATACCACAGAAGCCATGTGTTTTTCTCAGGACATCTCATGACGGGACACATTTTGTTTTATGACACTATGTTTATGTTACTCTTGATTACTTCGTTAAGGTGCTATCTGATGCGTTTATCCCCTGTAAATTTATTCTTTTTTTTTTTTTTTTTTTTTAGTGAATTAATAAATATCTTGGGAGAAGTACAAGAGACTGTGAAAATGTTGTTTTCTTCTTCAAATTTTGCTCACTAATTTTAGTGTCCACCAGTGGATCTTGCTTGCAACAGTTTTTACTGTGGTGTTCTATTGGTAATTTTGTATTTCCTGCTTTTTCCTTATATTTACTTGGATCTTCTCTATGAGGAAGAACTATTCCTTCTTCTTCATTTATTTATATATTCGGTGATTAATTTTTATCAAAACTTTCTTAATTCTATCATTTTGGACTCATGGATATTTATTTTTATTTTATGGTTTGTGGTCTAATAATATCTTTTTTATTTCTCAAATCGTTTCTCCTTTGGCCATTGGGAACACATCAGGTTGATTCCTGTATCTTTTTGAGATACCCTTACCCCCTCCTTTTTTTAAAGCATTTTCTTATTTTTTTGGTATAATGGGATGTTCTGGGCTCACCTTATATTTTTCCTGCTTCATTGTTGGTGTCAGCTACATCAAAGAATCCCCTTCCTTGTAGCTATTTGCCACTGGAGAATGGTATTTAGAAACTAAGATCTTGCCCCATGAATTTATAAAGAAGAACTGTGTTTTTAAGAGGTTATATAAACAGAAATAAATATTAAATAGATCAATCAGGGTATTTAGAAATGTGTAGCTGCAGCCAAGAAAGTTGTTTCCAATATTAGGTCTTGGGAACCTGTAGAAGGTAAAGAATTTTTTTCAGGATATGGAGACATTGGAGAGAATTGCATATGTACATTTTCCCCAAGAATACCTAGAATCGCTTACAGTAATCGTTACAAACAATCCATCCATTTCTTTCTTTCCGTCCCCCTCTCTCTTTCCTTCCTTCCTTCTTCCTCCCTCCATCCTTCCCTCTCTCTTCTTCTTTCTTCTCTTCTCTTCTCTTTTCTTCTTTTCTTTCTTTTTTCTTCCCCATATTAAGTAAGAATTATACTGTGCCAGTGAAGAAATGTATTTGTTTTCACTAGTACTTGAAAGAATGAAACATGTAACAAAAGCAAAAGCAAAATGTAATCTGTCTATTGAAGTGAACGCTTATGTTAAAAGTCTTGTGTATGCTGGTTTGGGTTGTGGGAAGGGAGAGAGCTTGTTCATGCGTTCTTCCCTGTACTAGATCTTCCCAATTGAAGGGGGACCCAACGGTATGTATCTTGCTCCTATTTGGGCCCCTCCTCCCTGACAATGAAGTGGGCATCTCTCTTCTGAAAAACAGTGCAGACTCATCAAGATCACAACCTTAGTGCTACAACTGCTCTTAATGAGGTGCTGTGTATGAATTAATTAAATCAGTTTGCCCCTCATGTGGCTAGCTCTGTTTAGTGTTTGTCTGGTTGACTAATTTATGAGGATAAAATTATGGTAGAGACTCTGCCTTGCTTGTTTTCATCAAAGAGATGGGCTAATTTGTAATGAAACTTTATCAATCAGATCATGCTGTTGGTCCACCCTCCAAGTTCTGACTAATGAATTAAGGCTGTTTGAGTTCTTTCATAAACGCACATCCTGTTGCTGCCGAGGGGGAAGGGTGTGTTGGCTCTAGATTGATTGTAAGATGGATTGCTGCTTTTTTAGCAAATAGATCACCAACATTTCTGTTTTCTTGGAATGTTAATGGCACTATTATTATCTTTCTTTTTTATGTAGGGTATGAATTTGAAGGGGAAAGTGTGTAAAAATGCTGGCTTATATTTGTTTGGAAGAAACCAAAGATTGTGCATTTCATATTGGGGCAGCAGTAGCTAAGAACTCCCAACAATGGGAGAAGGAATAATAGTACAGCCGGCAGAGAAATGGAGAATTTTGAAAGGCAATATTCTTCAATGTTGGGAAAGTAATGAAAGGTCAAAATGAAGCTCAATAGAAAAGCCATTATGAAAGGAAGAGGGAGAATTTGGCTTTTATGTTGCTGTCAGGATTTGGGACTTGTTTTCTTTTTATTCTGACAAAACTCTTTTGGGTTTTTTTTTTTTTTCTCTTCAACTCAAACAGTTTATACAACTGTTATTTTAAACTTTCTTGTGTTTACATCATTGTGTCTTTTAAAAAGAAACTTTTTTTTTCCCAATTTTTTTATCTGGGAATTTTTAAGGACAAAGCCACTGTTTGTAAGATACACACACTCACACATGTATGTATAGGGTTGGAAAAAGCGTGACTATTTCTGTTTTCACTGCCTGACTAAGAAATAAATAAGCACAGGATAATTCCAGAATACATTGTAAGTGACTCCATTATAAGTCTGTATATATTGTATTGTGTGATTGTTTTGGAAGTGCATATTACTTCTTAGTCACTGATTCGTTAATTTATAAAACACCATATAAAGATATTTTACAAATACTAAAATGATGTAAAGTTCCATGTCAGACAGCAAGTCAATGGCAGAAGTGGATTTAGGATTTCAAGTTCTGACTTCTGTCCTGTCATCAGGCCACTAATCTGCTTGATTTTCTGAAAGAATTTGAAGCCTGAGGAAAGAAGATGCCAGAGACACATTTCCAAGGGGATGAGTCACTTTGGGTGGTTTGATATAATAAAATCTGTGTTTATTTTGCAAAAGGCTTTTGAACAGATATTAGAGAAACAAATTTCATCATTATGTTCAACTTTATACTTCATAACATTGTACTTTCTGTTCCAATAGTTAACAGCACTAAGTTCATAGTTCTCTTCCTGTTCTCTCTTGGGAGTCTTCTATTTAATAAAAATAAAAAAAAAAAAAAAAAGCAAAGATATTTAGTGTTTTATCAGAGTGTCTTAAAATGTTATTAGTATCCTTTGCCTGGACTATTAAATTAGCCTTTAATCTTTCTAATGCTATGCTATGCTAAGCTTTGCCATGTCACTTCCTTGCTGAGAAATGTTCGGTGGCTCTCTACTACCCAGAGAATTTTTTCCTCCCAACATTGAAGACCCTTCATGATATTAATTCAATCTGCTTTTTAAATATTTGAATGTATACCATCCAAACTAGACTATTCCATATTTCTTGAATATGTTCCAGATTTCTCTCCTCTGTTTATTTGCTTGTGGTATTTCCTTTCCTGGCAGTGTCCATTGCCTCATCTTTGCTGAACTATGATATCCCTGTTAAAATCCATGTCTCGTGACTTTGTGAAATCTTTCTTGTTCAGGAGACTTAGAACAGGGCTCTTTGTCTTCTGGGCCTTGTGTTCTCGATGAGGCTGGGGTTGCAGACCATAAACAATTCAATAAAATTTAAAAATACTGAATTTCTGAAGCCAGTTCATGCTGTGTGAATGCAGGGAGGTAATCGTAATAGAACTGTGCTTGGGTGAGAGGGAGGAGAGTGTAGGCCAGATCAGGTTGAGTGGTTCAGAGTGAGCCTTTTGGAGAGGTGGTATTGGGCTGTGACTTGAATGCAAAGAAGGAAGCAGCCATGGGAAGATCTGGGAGAGGAGGGAAAAGGCACAAAGGTTCTGAGGCAGGAGAAATCTTGGTGTGTTTCAAGAATAAGAGAGACCTCAGGTGTGTGCAGCACACTGAGCCCCGCGGGGAGGGGGTAGTAGTAAGAGACACCCTGAAAGAGGTGGGGATAGGCCAGTTCATGCAGAGATTTGTGAACTAGTGTTTGGTGTGTGTTGACTTTAAGAGCTCGGTAAAGATTTAGGCACAAGAATGTGATGATCTGATTCTTTGCAATTGATTTCATTTATTTCAGTTATTTGTACAGTCTTTTTAAGTAATGGATTTTAAGCTCTTTTTGGGCAGAGATTATGGGTTAGTCAATTTTGTTCATAGATAAAAGGCAGTCAGTAAATATTTGTCAAATTGTTGAATGAATGAAGCTGGGGGGATCCTGAAAAGTTATTGCTGCCTGTGTTTGGAATTAATATTTTACTGAAGCAGAACGAATCAAGATCACACTCAGCTCTTTACTGTTGGCCATGCTCATGCTCCTTTGAGGAAGATAGGGTTGGAAAGAGTGTGAGTTCATTTGATAGGGGCAGGGACGCAAAGGGGCAAAGAACGTGACTTGGAGTCAGGTTGTCTGAGTTGGAATCTCGGCTCTATCACCGACTTGCTGGATCTTTGAAAGGTTACTTAATCTCTCTTAGACTTTGTTTCCAACACCAGTAAAATGGTGATAGTAATATTACTTACCTTATTACTTTAGCATGAGTCTTGACAGAGATCATCCCTCTGAAACACCGAAAATGATGCTTGGCATATGACAAGGGGATGATAAATTAATTCCTAAACATTGGGACAAAGGCTCTGCATGGTGTCTTTGCCAGAAGGCTCTTACTCAAATTCTTTCAGGCTCTCAAACCAATCCTTGACCTCGTCTAGTAGTTTAGGATGATTGTATTGGTAGTCTATAAGGTGAAACACAGGAACTTGGTTTTTAAAAAAGAAACAGACTCAATCAAAGCCTGCTACTTTTTTTTTTCTTTCTTGTGGCAGGTAGAAATATGTCTTCGACAAATAGTATTTTGGAGAAAGGGATTCCAGCAATTTTGTAAACATTGACAATCTAAATATGTCTTATTAATTCCTTTATAACTGAGTCAACTACGAAATTTTATTGAGAAGCTCTAGCCTTAAGGCTTTAACCCTGATGGTGCCATGTTCTATAACTTCTGTGGTCATCTGTGCCCATAGATATTCTCTGCAGTGGCATCAATGAGTTATCTTCAGTGTCTTTTCTAAAGGACTGTGTTATAGGTAAGATAGTTTCCTCCAGTATGAGGTCCAGAACAGCTCTGTGTCATAACAAATTCCATGCTCAGTGGTGCTTGTAGAAACCACAACTAGTGGAGAGATGAGCTTTTGTATTTTGGGAGGAAGCCAGGAGAACTTGTATATTCATAAAGAACAAGGTGCAAAGTAATAAACTCAGTCTATGTTCTTTAGCTAAATGGTGTCTCAGAAGTTTGATTTTAGGCAAGCCCAGATTACACTAGCACATTCTTTGGGTGCTCTTTTCTTTTATTCTCATTAATACACTAGAATTTTGGATTGGAAAGCCTGGTATAAACTAATGGTGGAATTCAGACTGGAGCTCTTGGAGGGTGTGGTTTATTGTTCCTTTTCCAACTCTTAAATAATTCTGAACATTTTAACCAGCCAAATAGAAAAATCCCTTAAGGCTTTTTGTACAGTTGTTTTGTTTCTCTTCTGCTACTCCCAGTAACATTACATAAGTTACCTGGAAATTGTGAGGCTTGGGTACACTGAACCAGACAGGGAAAATTCCTGGAATTCTCACTTCTTCAGACATAAGAGTGAAGCTGGTTAATTTTTAGATGATAAGGAAGGATCTGGGAGAAATATTAAAAGTGAATGATACTTTTTCTGATTATTGTTCTTTTCCATATAGTTAAAGCCAGAAAGGATAGAGGGAAACCATGTCTTTCAGGATTTGTGGCTCAGTTTGGCTTTTTCAAAAAGTTGGAGTAAACTTTAAGTAACCTCTCCATATTTAGGCATTACTCTTCTTTTAGGTATTTTTGCCTGTGTAAGAGTTGCTTGAAAAATGAGCAGAAGTTGCAATTATTAAGATTCTGGAATTCTACTACCTCTCCATCTCCCCCCCAGAACACTTTTTGGGTCAAGGATTATGGAGATGATTATGCTTCAACTTCAACTCTGGTTATGACATTAGACTGTTTCAAGTTTGTTCTCTCTTGAACAGTTTAGATCATTGTGGCATATGCAACTGAATTTATTGTCATAGACTAAAGTTACGGGATCCACTTCATGTTTATCTTCAAATATAGTTTAAAAGCCTAGAATGATTTATAACACTTAGAAATTCTCCAGAGTCAAATCCCAACTTCATCTTTGGCTTTGCCAGGAAAGGACTCTCTTGGAACTTTGCTTTAAATGTAGGTCTGTGTTCCTTGCCATACCACACCCTCCCCAATGCCATGGTTCCTTTGACTTTCATTCTCAAATCTGGTTACGTCAGTTAATAAGCAGTTATTCATGAATAGTGCAATATCAGATTTTAGTGTGTCATGAGATACACTTAACAACTTAAGACACTTTCTTTAATCAAGTCCTTGAACCTAAACTAGAAATGACTTGCATCTTTTTTATGTTGTTCTGGAAATTAACCTCAAAGTAACCATTGTTCTCGAATGTTCACTCAAGCTGAAAAGAAATCAGCATCTAGATTCATTATTGGTTGATATTCTGTAATGAAACCTGGTTAAATTCTCTGGAATTATATTCCCAAGGACCATTTTGTGAATTATCTTTTCTGAATAACCTTCCCAGAACTTTAATTACCTTTTGGGCTCATTGATAGTTCTAAGTGGGAAAAGAAAAAGGAATAAGAACAAGAGGGTTTCTGATATTTCCTTCAAATCTTGTGATTCCGTACCTAATTATACTAACTTCCCTTCATTAGATGAAGTTCCCAATATACTGGGGTCATGTTTTATTAATATTGGGTCCATATTCTGGTACCCACAGCAACACTTAGTAGATAGTCATTGAATGACTAAAGCACTCAGATACTTGTTTTTAATTGTAGTTAAATTGAACAAGAACTCAATTTCACTGTTTCTTGAATAAATGTCTGGTTGTAGCTAGATATCCTTAACTTGACAATGGTTCCTTGAAAACAAGATGAATTTTAACTCTTCTGTTAACAACTTTATAACAAAAGTAGCTACTGACAGTTGACTAGCAGTGAGTGTTCTAAGCTGCCATACTATCCTGGTATCACAGAATAAATTAATTTTCAAAGCAAGGATGATATAATATGCAATAAGTAGATTCAGAGTTAATGGTACTCTACTCATTTACATTTGGAGACAAATTTGTTGAATTATGTAAATAATTAAATTTATACTTATTTCTGTAAGCAGTCCTGTTTTTTTGGCATTTGCTTTCATTATGTTATTGAGGGAAAGAATGACCAATTTTGTTTTATACTCTCATGCCTTTTTTCATTTCATTTAGCATTTATGTTTTACAGGAAATTGTGATACATTAGAACAGTCTCACCATAGATTTCTGTTATACTTGGAATGCTATGCATTGCACTATAAAGTACAGCATTAAAATAAAAAAGAAAAAATTTTTCTGGAAAGGACATTATTCCAGGTACCAGTTTAGATGGGGTGGTTGATGTTGGGAGGGCTAGATCCTCATCTGAATTCAGTCACTGATTTATGGTATAACTTCAGGTAAGTTTCATAACCTTTCCATGTCTTTGTTTTCTCCATAAACCTATGATAATAATAATCTATGCTATCTGTTTCAGATAGTGTTTGTGAGGATAAAATGAAATAATAAATGTGAAGCACTTTGAAACTTTCAAGGCTATTATTATCTACTTTCATTTTTATTAGATGGCCTGGATTAGAAAACATATTCCAGTTCCTTGCCTTGGCAATTGATCTACAGGGAGCCGTAAAACCATCTCACAATTATCTTGCCTTTATATACTTTATTAATGCAAGAGGAGCTAGGTATATATTTTTTATTACCCTGCCTTGTCTTGTCTGCTATAGGGGGGAAGAGATGGGTATGGAGTTCCTTCCTTATCTAGGCGTTCCATTCATACATTCTACACATTAGTATGGTTTATCCTGACATTTTTCTTTCTTTTTTTTTTTTTAAAGCATGAAAACCTTGAAGTTATTTTCATTGTGGGCAGGGGATCTCAATATTATTTTTAAAGAGCTTATATCAATGTTGTAGTTATTTCACAGCAGCCAATACATTCTATATTTGAGGTAGTTACCAATTGGTATAAGTACTTCTGCATTTAAAGAGGGTTGAATTGTATCATTACTGACACTGATTTTTTTTTAATGAACTTTTTATTTCAGAAGAGTTTTAGATTTACAGAAAAGTTCCAGTATAAAGAGTTGTCTTATACCCCATCACCCGTAATTTCCTCTATTATTAACATCTTATATTAGTAAGGCACTTTAGTTACCTTATGATTGATGAAGTAGTATTGTTACATTATTATTAACTAATGTCCATAATTTATTCTGAAATCCTTAGTTTTTCCTTAATATTCTTTTGTTGTTGTTGTTGTTCAGGATCCCATTCAGGATATCATATTACATTTAATATCATATTTCTTAGGTTTCTCTTGGCTGTGACTGTTTCTTAGACTTTCCTTGTTTTTGATGATCTTGACAAATCTGAGTACTGTTCACACTGACTTTTAGCTAGAAATTTCAAGCTTGCTCATTAGAAGAAAATGATGAGACCCACCCCCTCACTCCCCAGATAAAGCCCCAGAGTGGAGAAGAATATAATGTATTGGGAAATGTAGGATAAGCAAGACTCACAAAGACCTAGCAAGGAACTCTAACAAGAGATTGGATTCCTTTGGAACACCATGCTCTTTTGGCAAACCAGCATGTAAAGTAGCTAAAAGCATTGAACACTGAGAAAAACTGTGTTCTATTATCAATTGTACTCATGGCAGGTACAGTATTTTACTTAATGAAGCAGAGAGGGGGAAATAACTCATCAAAAGACTTGAATGGCATTCATATATATTTGAATTTTCTTATTTCAACATATTCTTTCTTAAAATTTTTTTTAGTACACACATAAAACTTTACATCTTAAATCTAACATCTGAGACTTTGTGTATAGTAATACATCTAAAGTATTTTTGCAGCCCATTCTGTCATAAAGGGCCAATTTTCATCCAAACTATCAAGAACAAAATGTAGAACTATCACTTGTAGACTCTAAGAAGAGATTCAGTTGTGGTAACATTGTTTAGCATCACTTGCCAGTGACAAAGTGGCCTTAAGTATTTATTAAAATCCTGAGTCTCTGTTTCTATTAATACTTGAGGGGATTGAATCATTGACTTTTCAAAGCAACTTCACCGAAGTCTGTGAAATGATTGCTTGTCATCATTTAAGGATCATTACTGGTCTGTACCTTATGGCCTAGAACCTGTTTTTCACTTACCTCTAGTTGTCCAGAGATAGACGTACCAGAGTATACAGTTTATTTTAATTTAGGCAAGATATTTCCACCAGGAAAAATGTTGTTATCTGTGCTTTGTAGCAAAGAGGATGAGACTTTCCAGGGACATTTAAATTGAGGGAATGAGGCTCCACAGTCAATCTGAAGGCACTTATTTCCTCTATTACCTGGATTTTAGTTAGTTACCAAAATCAACAGCTCTCTCAGGTGTTGACCTTTCGTTGGTGGTACATTTGCACTTTCAGTCGTGGAGCCCTCTTTAACCAGTTTGAAATGTCTGAAGCTAACAGGCTAAATATGAAGGGGAGACAGACGGTAGTTTTTCCTTCCTCTTTGGATTAGTTTGAGCTTAAGAATTTCAGTATGAGCAAAAATTTGGTCAACGTGTGTGTCTGCTTTAGCTCTTGCTTTAACCAAAGCCATTTCTACTTCGTTGCCTCAACGCAATTAAATGAAGTGAAGATGTTGAGTTCCTAATTCAGCAAATGCATTCTGAACATGTAGTGACTTGCTGGCTCTTAATTTACCTTAAGAAAAAGATTTTTAATAGGAGCGCCAAACAGCAAATCTCTACTATGGTGAAAGGCAAAGCAGTTTCTCATGCCATGAGGGAAAAACAGTTCAAGGAGGGTGGACTGAGTTCCATTACATACCTACTTTTAGAGTGAGTGTTAATTGCGCAGGACAGCCCTGGATTTTGAAATGTGATCCCAGTGTGTATCAGAACTTCATACCTCCATCCCTTTGTCCCCTCCATCTGTCCGTATTCCCATTGTTCTCCTTTATGGTCAATTTAATATGCTTTGGTTACTAGTGTACTCCAAAGGACTTTTGTGTTTCTCTGCTTTCTGACTGAAATATTATTTCTAAAATTCAGGACCCAAGATTTATCAGTTTGTATTGTGTGGGGGGGTACATGTGTGTGTGTGTGTGTGTGTGTGTGTGTGTGTGTGTATATATATATATATATATATATATATATATATATATATATATAAAACAGCAGCATGTGACTCTAGTGAATATTGCTTTGGAGATGGGTATATGTTCAGGGTAACCGCTATTAGTAGAATAAAGGAGGCTAAAATACCCTGGCAAAGGCTAAAAGGCTATTTAGGTGCTGCCACAGCCTGGAGAAATTTCCATGTAAGGGCCCAATTCAAGTCAGAGTTACAGATCACTTGCCTTGGGTTTTACCACAAATGTACATCAGAGAACCCACCATACAGAGTCATCTGTAATTTCCCCATTAACTAGTCACTTCACTTCAAGTGCACACAAGCCAGCATGAATGGCTACCACCCAGGCAGCAGCTCCCGCATGAAGAGAGAAGGAAAGAAAAAGATGGTGGGTTTTCGTTGGTTGGTTAGTTTATCTTGATTGGCTTTGGGATGGGAAAACAATAGGGCCAGGCTTGTCTTCTCTCTTATTTCGAATGTGGCAGCTCTTTTGGTATTTTGTTATTTTTAAAATCTTTTGTGAGAGGGTGATATCATTTTTTTGCTCTCTGTTTTAGAAAGTTGGTGCTAATGTTTAAGCTATAATAGGCATAAAGGAATATTAGAGTATCACGCTCCGAGTAACTTAGCAAATGAGCAATCGACAATAAAAAGGAAATGGGAGAGTTTCTCCATGCCCGTTTTGGATATTTATATGGATTTTGAAGCTCTTCATGTGCCTCCAACCCACCCACACAACACCATTAAAAAAAATATGGTGTGTGTATCAAATACAGCCTGAATTTCCATGAAAGCATTCCAAAAGAAACTGTGAGTTGCCCATGTAACCAATTTTTCCCTGAATTTTCCTGTGTAAGTGGAAAAAAATAGCTGTTCAGGTTTTAGCCACACTTGGGCATACTGGCTTCATACCTGTTTCAAAATGTGCTTGCAGAGTATGAAGGGTCATCTTTAAAGACTAGGCTACATAAAAAAAGACAACAGGCCAATTTACTTTATTAAATAGAAGGAAGATGCTACTAAAAGTGCTCTAAAAAGTAATCTACCTTTTTCCTTTTTCACCCCCTGGAATGTTCAATGCCCATCTCACAAACAGTCTTGGGAAACCACAGTACGAAATTAAAGGAAGCAGTTCTTTTCTTTAGTTAAGAACTCCATACAAGTTCAAACTAAGCTCTGAATGTGTTCTAGGTGCCCTGGATACTTTTTTCCCCCTCTGTATATTGATAGAATATGTAACCCAAAGAAAACTGTGCTGTAGGACAAATGGTCTCTTCTCTATTCATTGCAGTGTCTGTTCTCTGCTACTGTTTTGCCACCCAAATGTGACAAAGTGTCGTGTTGAATGTATGAAATCTGCCGTTAAGCTGAAGGAAGACTCATGAACGCCAGGGAGGTTTGCAGTTAGGGCTCAGACATCAGTTTTGCCATCTGTCTCTGTGGGCAGTATAAAGGGAACTTGAATCTAGGTGTCTCCATGCATCACATTAAAAGTTAGAAAACGTTTTGTGTGTATTTGTGGGTTATTTTTCATAGGCAGAAAAACCCAATGTGTGGTTAGCAGAACGTGAGGGAAAAATCATCCCCAGCTGATCTGGAAGAAAAAATGAAACAATACACCCCTCTATCTCTACCAGAGGTTTCTTTTCTATTAAGAGGTGTCCCAACTCCTTTTCGGGGTGGCAAAAAATATGGCCAACTTGTCTCCTGAAAATGGATAAATAATAGTTGGCTAGATGAATCTTTTTCATCATCTGAGTTTTACTGAATATCTGGGAGCAAGAATCCCTAAAAGCTTGCAGCTCTTTGGAAGCATGAAGGTTTTTTTTATCAAGTGGTATGGCCTATGACCTTCTCTGTCAACCTTATTTCCTTTCCTCTCTATTTATCTTCCCTCATACCCTTACTGTTCTGAAGGAGGCATGCTCTGGCTAGGCCTTGTTGGGTTTCTGCAGGTATTGTGTGGGATGTCTAAACAGCTTTGCAGAAACCCACTAGATCCAGGAAAAGGGACCCCCCCCCCCCCGCCTGCCGCCAACAGATTTTTGTCACATGTGTCTCTCTCCCACAATCTCCCTCTTATTTGACAAATGTAGGCTTGGAAACTTGCCCCTTTTCTGTTCCACATTCAACTTTGATACCTGGTCTGATGACTGATCAAGTATAGTGGGATCTATAAAGCAGGAAATGATTCTAATAGCTCTATCAATGGTATTTAGGAAAATAGAGTTGAAGTAACTAGAAATCAGAGTACAAACATCACTGCTTCCTTCTTTAAGAGATTTGGACATCTGTGTTGGCATAAAAAGGTCATTTTGGGCTTGAGGGGTTTCACATGGCTCCTTTAAGTTAGACCTTCAATGTAAACTATTTTCAACACTTGCCGTGAAGAACAAATGACCTTTAGTTACTTGCCCAGAAGACAAGTGAAACATTAACACAATAAATACAGTTTGCTGGGATCTTATCCCATCCTTACTTTAACTTTCTATTAGAATATTCTAAAAACATAGAATCCTTGAAATCCCCTTGGATTAAAATTAATTTGTGATACTTCTTGAATTCTTTGGACAGTTTGTAATAATGCCACTTAATGGAAATCACCTAAGATTACCTATATGCTTCAGAACACATGCTGGACTTAGTTATGTACAGTAGATGGACTTAAAAGGGGTGTGGGTAGACTGGCATCGGGATTACAGCATGATTTTTAAGTGTTGGCAGGTCTTACTTGTGGCAAAATAAAAAGATTTACTATTGAACATCTTCAAAATTGAATGTAACATTTCTAATTAGATCTAACTCTAGTTGTAGTCATATTGTAGGTCTTTTTGTAACTTATTGGTCAGTCATGCCTTGCATCTAGAACATGCATCTGTACTAGGAATTTGGCAACTCTTTGTAGCAAATGAATAATAGGACAGGGCCTATAGAGTAAGTGGTTGAGGAATTTTTTTTTAACCTTAAGTAAAAGCAAACATTTTAAGTCATGCTTGAATAGGTCCATAACAAATCACTGAATTATCTGCATTTTTTCCCTCTTTAAAGTCCACACCTTTGACAGGTTGACAAAATAAAAACTAAATATTTTAGTTTTGCTCCAGGGAAGTAAACCTTATTTAGTTTTCCTCTACTGTGTTTCAGTGGGAGATAAAGGTGTTGTTCCCTGATCCTGCTATGGGAGAAGGATAAGGGCCAAACTGCTATTAATCTTCTAAGCTTTGGTATGACATGTAATGAATCCTAATGTCATTCAGACTCTAAAACTGTATTGAAAATTTTCCCTTTTGGTAACAAAGAAGAAAAAGAGGCCACCGGTAGTCCCCCTTTATCCCCAGTGTTGCTTTCCTTGGCTTCAGTCACCCTTGGTCAACCAATGTCTCAAAACCCATGATCTTCCTAAGGTATCAGCAGATGTCAGTCATAGCCTAACACTATTGTCACAATGTCTGTGTCATTTATCTCACTTCATTTCATCACATAGACATTTTATCATGTGATAGCATCACAAGAAGTGTGAGTATAGTACAGTAAGGTGTCTTAAAAAAGAGATTATATTCCCGTAACTTTATAGTCTATTGTTAAATTTGTTCTATTTTATTATTGTTGTTAATCTCTTACTGTGTTGAACTTATAAATTTAACTTTATTGTAAGTTTGTATGTATAAGAGAAAACAGTGTGTATAAGGTTCAGTACTATCTGTGGTTTCACGTACCCAGTGGGGTCTTGGAACATATCCTCCTTGGACAGGGGGCCCACTGTAGTATGAACCTGATGGATTTAGGCATTTATTCATCTCCTGGCAGCTAATTCTTTAGTGAAGAGACAATAGAAGTTGTAATGATGATAGCCTATTTGAATGGGACCCCGAGGGAGGGAGACAAACTATAAGTGACTCTTAATCTCACAAAACAAACTGAGGGTTGCTGGGGGGAGGGGGCTTGGGAGAAGGGGGTGGGATTATGGACATTGGGGAGGGTATGTGCTTTGGTGAGTGCTGTGAAGTGAAGTGTGTAAACCTGGTGATTCACAGACCTGTACCCCTGGGGATAAAAATATATGTTTATAAAAAATAAAAAATTAAAAAAAAATAAATATTCATTGTCTTTCCTTGGGTGAAATATCTCTAATACTAGAATGTCAGTAATTACAGAGGTAATTTTTGTGGCTTTGGGGTCACTTTCTGTTTTGAATGGAGTATTAAGGAAGCTTGTGTGTGTGTGTGTGTGTGTGTGTGTGTGTGTGTGTGTTTTAAAAGATTTATTTGTTTATTTTAGAGAGAGAGTATGCATGTGGGGGGACGGGCAGAGGGTAAGGGTGAGAGAGAATCTTGAAGGTGACTCCTCACTGAACACTGACCACCGCCCCTCCCCACCCCCAGTGCCAATGCCAGGGCTCCATCCCAGAATCCTGGGATCATGACCCGAGCTGAAATCAAGAGAATAACTGACTGAAGCCATCCAGGCACTCCAGTCTACATGTTTTTAAATGAAGAAATGGGCCATGGGAAGTACTCAAAGAAATATTAAGGAAGCATTTGGGCAATCCAGCCACCTCAAACACTTGTTTATATCCCTTTTAATGAATATTCATAAAATATTCTGTTTTGTGCAGACTTCTCATGTATAAAGTCTCCTTGTAGTATTTACCTTTTGATTTTTGCAAAAGGAACATTGCAACTATTTAGAGAATGCCGGTTGGGTTTTGAAAGTTAAAATATTATAAACATAAAATATATAAAAACATAATATTATAAAACATAAAAAATAAAGAGAGTTTATCCCCCAGTTTTTTAAATTTAAATTTTATTTTCAGGTAAATGAAGCAAGATATAAATCTTCCTTTGGTTCTAATTCCAAATTATTTGGAAATCTACAGTCTTTTCAAGGAATAATTCATGGTCTTCTCTTACTTGTTGGGGTATAGGGAGCGAGGTTGGTCAATAATAAGTTTTGGTCAGTTTTTTTTTTTTATCAGCCTCTGATTTTAGCAAATGCCTGTGGCATGGAAGTTTGTTTAATGTTCTTTTCTAAGTGACATACAGACAACTATCTCCAATTTTCATTCATTTTCTCTAGATGCCCAAGTCATCCTCCAAGATGTTTTGTGTTTCTTTTGTTAATTAAAAAAAAAAAAAAAAGGCAGTCTTGGTGGAGGTGTTGTATTTTGATATCAGCAAGGCATTTTTGATGGTATTGAAACCTGTGACATTAGAGTCAAAGAATGCTGATTACATGCCTTCTGGTGTCTTGCCAGAGGGCTCTATCCCTTACTATGGTGTATAACTCACTCTCTCAGTGAGCACCTTGCTGGTAAGAAGATCATATTTGAAGAGCCTTCAGGATTAGAATAAATTAACAGTATGTTGTTTAATAGTATCAGAGTTCAATCTCGGCAGGATGGAATAGGTCATTGCTACTGGGATCAATATTACAGTTTTTACCACAGGATATAGTAAAGAAGTGATTTTCTCATATTGCAAGGGAAAGGTTAATGGCTTTAGGGGCTCAGTGTGGGTTAACATTGTTGTATTGTTAAGATTATTTGGGCTGACCCCCCCCAAACAAGTTTGGTATTGGGTTGCACTGACAGAAGTTGAGCATCTGTTCAAGGGCAGTAATACTGATAAGGAAGTGCAACTACTCTACAACATTTTAGGAGTCTTATTGTTAACTAATTTTAAGTCACACCTTAAAAGTATTACAGGTGATCTCAACCAGAATGATGAGGGGACTTGAGGAAGAGACAGGAGAATAAGGGCTCCAGGGTCAAGGTGGCTACCAAAGGCAAAAGATCTTTGGAGGCAAGTGTATTTAGATTTCTTTCTTGTTCTGCCATGATGGAGAAGGCAGTGAGGGAGAGCCCAGTCAAAGGAAGAGCCTTTTCTTACAACAGCTTCAGACTGAAGTGGGCTTTCATTAGAGCTAGTGGGCTTCCTGTTAGGCTATTATCTGTTAGGCTGTTAGAGAAGAAACTACATTTGGTAAGGTTGGAGTGGGTCACTTCTCAGTCTCCTTTAGGTTCTGCAATTGTTGAGTTCTGAGATTATTTATTGAAAGTGGTATGGATTTTCAGTTAATCCATTATATATGTTGTATCCCAAGATAATTACAAAAATTGGAAGGCCCTGAGAAAAAATTATTATTAGGAGGCATGTAGTGGATATGTATAAAATGTAGTGATTATGTATATAAAATCATCATGATAATAGTTGCTTGAAACACTCACATTTTTGACAGGTAGAGAAGGGAAGACCAGGGGAGGGGTGACAAAAAACATTTAATCATATTAGCCAAAGAGGTCTTAGAATAGGAAAGTATATAAGTAATAGTTGCCAATTATTGATACCAACTGTATATTAGACATTTTTGGTGGGTACTTTTAGATACATCTTTCTAGCCATCATAACAAATGGGAAAGGTACTTGTGAGACGTGTTCTTCAGATGAATAAACGGAGTGAGTGCCAAATGGTTGCCACGTAACAAGCCAATGGCAGAGATTCAGCAAAGACTTTCTGGTCCAGTCTGCTTGTTTTCTACATTACTAAAAAGCCTTGCTAACAGTTTGGACCATGCTGTGGCTTTAATGCGAATTCTGAACTGCTCATATCCCCATCTGAACTACTGCTAAAGTTATTTTTTAAATAGCCTCCAAGATTGGAGTCTTGATTATGAGGGCTAGAAAATCTTGGAATCATTCATACAAGTTTAGAGTCAAGCACCCCCAAATGTTATTTTATTAGCTAGCCCCTGTTTTTATTATTATTTGTTGGGATTTTGTGTTCACATTTTTCAGTCTTCATTCTGCTGTGATATATTATTAGTGTTTCATTGAATAACTTGTATTTTTTTCCCTTTCATTATTTCACTTGAAGTCATCTCAATTTGGGGGGGGGGGTACAGACTGTTTCCCCAGTACCTAAATGCTCTTGTTCCCTTTTCCATCTGTCAGAATCTTGTGAATCCTCCTTTAAATTCCAGTTCCTGAATTTGCTTTGAATCTTTCTTTCCCTTAGAGCTTCTCATCTCTCTGAACACAAAAGCATATGTTCTTCCTCATAGGTTTTTAAAATTATCTTTAATAAAGGGTCTTATGTTCTCTATTTTTTTCATTTGTTTATGTTTTCTTTTCTATCTTCAGATTTCAACTTTTTAGATTCAGTCTTATATAAAACAATGGCTTGAAATGAGTAAAAATTAATGATGACTATAATCATTTGATGGGAGGTGTCTGGGTGGCTCAGTCAGGTAAGTGTCTAACTCTTGGTTTCAGCTCAGATCATGATCTTGGGTTTGTGAGATTGAGCCCCACATTGGGCTCTGAACTTGTGCAGAATCTGCTAGAGATTCTCTCCCTCTTCCTCCCCTTCTGTTCCTTTCCTACTGTGTGCTCTCTCTCTCTCAAATAAATAAATCTTTATAAAAAAATCATTTCATGCGGAGAATGCTGTGCATTTTGGGGGAAGAATCTGAATATTCACTGGAAACTGAATTCACAAATCATTTTGACACAGTAGATTTTTAAAAGGAAAACAAAGACCACCAGTTATTCTTCATGCACAATGTTAGTTCCCACTGTGAAAATGTAATTCAGTTTCTTTAGGAGAATTATTTTATCACAAAGCATTTTGTAATAATAAGTAATCCCAAAACACATAGATATATACATATATGGCCACACACAACTCCTCTGTAGTGTAAAATTCTGAATGTGCTCAGCTGTGATCATTTCTTTTATAGAAGAAGAAAGCAACAAATGCAACATTCCTAATTAATATGATTTAAAACATTGTCACCTAGCAAAAGGCAGGGTGATTCAAGATTATCTCCAGTAAAGCATCTTATTTCTGTAACTCATTTTTAATTAAGAAAACATGGTCCTTGTCCTCAGGATGTTTGAATCAAAATTAAGAAGAGGAAAAGTCTTTAGTTAAATGCTACCTTCGTACTAACCCAAATGGAAACAAAGACAAGGACCAAAAAATATTAATGAGTTGATGGGATTGACTTATGAGAAAAGATTAAAAGAACTAAATATGTATAATGTGGATAATGATTACTATGGTAAGAGACACGATAAATAGCCAAATTTACTCCTTTGTTAGGTTTTGGGGACCAAGGACTCTTCATCCAGGCAGGGTGATTTTATCAAAATACAAATTTCATACATTTCTTGCAGATCTTTAAAGTCAGCAGCATCTTGCAACTCTTTTAAGTCAGCAGCATTTACAAACTTGAAATGTAGTGGACAATACAAATATAATAAATCCAAGCCTTTGTGACATAATATATAGGTGATTAAATACTTTCCTTACATAAAGAATGATTTTCTTTATTAAAGTATGGTTGATGTAGAATATTTTATTAGTTTTAAGTGTACAGCATGGTGATTCACCATTTATGTAAACATTATTAAGTGATTGCCAGGATAAATCTAGTTTGTCATCTGTCACCCACAAGGTGGTTACATGTTATTAACTATATTCCCTATGCTGTACATTGTTTCCCCTTGTCTGATTTATTTTATAACTGCAAATTTGTATCTTTTAATACCCTTCCCCTATTTTGCCAACCTTCCCTTCCTCCTCTTTGACAATCACCAGATTGTTCTGTTTATTTATGAGTCTGTTTCTGGGTTTTAGTTTTTTGTTTGTTTTTTTGTTGTTGTTGTTTTTATTTTTTAGATTCCACATATAAGTGAAATTACACAATATTTGTCTTTCTCTTTCTGACTTATTTCACTGAGCATAATACCCTCTAGGTTCATCCATGTTATTGTAAATGACAAGATTTCATTCTTATTTATGGCTGTGTATTATTCCATTGTCTCTGTGTGTGTGATATATATATATATATATATCACACACATCCATACATTATATATATATATATATACATATGTGTATACACACACACACATACACACACTAGACCTTTTTTTAATTGAACTATAGTTGGCATATAATGTTATTTCAGTTTCTGGTGTTCTACATAATGATTTGACAATTCCATACATTAAACAATTCCCACCATGGTGAGTGTAGTTACTATCACCACCCAGAATTATTACAATATTATTGACAATATTTCCTATGCTGTACTTTTCTTTTTAAGATTTTATTTATTTATTTGACAGAGATCACAAGTAGGCAGAGAAACAGGCAGAGAGAGAGGGGGAAGTAGGCTCCCTGCTGAGCAGAGAGCCCGATGTGGGGCTCAATCCCAAGACCCTGGGCTCATGACCTAAGCTGAAGGCAATAGCTTTAACCCACTGAGACACCCTGGCACCCCACTATGCTGTACTTTTCATCCTGTGACTTACTTATTTTGTAACTGGAAGTTTGTGCATCGTAACCCTCATTATCTATCTTGCCTATCTCCCCCAATCCCATCCTCTCTGATAACCATCAGGTTGTTCTCTGTATTTATGAACGTTTCTGTTTTTGTTTGTTTATTTGTTTTGTTTTTTAGATTCCACATAAATATGAAATCGTATGGTATTTGTCTTTGTCTGACTTGTTTCCCTTATCATAATACCTTCCATGTTGCTGTGAATTACAAAATTTCATTCTATTTAAAAAAATTTTTTCATTCTGTTTTATGGCTGAGTAATATTTCTGTATATAAATACCACATCTTTATCTATCAGTGGACACTTAGGTTGCTCCTCTATCAAGGCTATTATAAATAATGTTGCAGTGAGCATAGGGGTACATGTATCTTTTTGAATTACTGTTTTTTTTTTTTTTTCCTTTGGATTACTACCTGGAAGTGGTATTGCAGGATCATATGTTCTATTTTTAATTTTTTTGAGGAACCTCTGTACTGCTTTCTATAGTGGCTGCACAAATTTATATTCCCACCAGTAGTGTACAAGGATACCTTTTCTCCACATCTCATCATCACTTGTTCTTGTCTTTTTGGTAATAGCCATTCCAACAGGTGTGAAGTGATATCTCATTGTAGGGTATTTATTTATTTATTTATTTATTTATTTATTTTAGAGAGAGAACACAAGCAGGAGGGGCACAGGGAGAAGGAGAGAGACTATCAAGCTAACTCTGTACTGAGTGCAGAGCTAGACATGAGACTTGGTTTCACGACCCTGAGATCATGATCTGAGCTGAAACCAAGGGTCAGATGTCTAATCAACTGTGCCACCCAGGAACCCCTCTCATCATAGTTTTTGATTTGCATTTCCCTGATAATTAATGATGTTGATCACCTTTTTATATACCTGTTGGCCATCTGTATGTCATCTTTGAAGAAATGTGTATTCGGATCCTCTGCCTATTTTTAAATTGTATTGTTTATTTATTTATTTGTTTATTTATTAAAGATTTTATTTATTTATTTGACAGAGATTACAAGTAGGCAGAGAGGCAGGCAGAGAGAGTGAGAGGGAAGCAGGCTCCCTGCTGAGCAGAGAGCCCGATGCGGCGGGGCTCGATCCCAGGACCCTGGGATTATGACCCGAGCCGAAGGCAGCAGCTTAATCCACTGAGCCACCCAGGTGCCCCTGGATTGTTTATTTTTTAAATATTGAGTTATGTGTGTCCTTTATATATTTTAGATATTAATTCCTTATTGGTTGTATCATTTGCAAATATCTTCTCCCATTCAGCAGGTTTCCTTTTTGGTTTATTAATGGTTTCCTTCACTGTGTAAAAGCTTTTTAGTTTGATGTAGTCCCCTTTGTTTGTTTGCTTACTTATTTTTTGTTGCCTTTGCTTGAAGAGACAGATCCATAAAAATATTGCTTAGACTGATGTCCAAGAATTTACTGCTTCTGTTTTCTTGTAGTTTTTTGGTTTCCAGTGTTACATTTAAGTCTTCAATCTATTTTGAATTTATTTTTGTGTAATGTGTAAGAAAATAGTTCAGTTTCATTCTTCTGCATGTAGTTGTCCAGTTTCTCCAGCAGGATTTACCAAAGAGACTGTCTTTTTCCCATTGCATATTCTTGCCTCTTCCATCAAAGATTAATTGACCATATAAGCATAGGTTTATTTCTGGATTCTTTTTCTTATTTCCTGTTCCATTGATCTGTGTGTCTGTTTTTATGCCAATACCATACTGTTTTGATTACTATAGCTTTTAGTAGACAGAGAAATTTTTTTTTTTTAATTTAATAAAAGCACTTTGAGGACTTCATGTGTTGTTTGGAGACAGAACTAATGAAGAAAATGAACAAGATTGCTTGTAAAATGAGCTTTGTGTGCGGAGCTTAAAATATGGACGTGCTTAGAAAACCAATTTATAGCCAACTTAAACTCATTATGGCCAAATTATCATTACCTAATAGCTAAACAAAAATGTAGATAATGTAGATGTTGATCCTATAAGCCTACTGCCATTCAGATAAAGTGGCTTATGTGGGAAAATAGCTGTTAAAAGAAGTTGAAAGACCCTGTAGATGACTATTAATGCATCTGTGAAACAAAGGACTTCCTCTACCATTGGCAACTGGAATAATGGTAAAGTACAGAAGTACTCATCTGCTTTTCAGTTTTGATTAAGAAGACTGCCCCCATGATTAGCATCTCATCTAAGAGGAACTTATGTGCTTTTAAATAACTGAAATAAAGTGACAAAGAATGGGGATGCCCAAAATGGGGTTTCGTTTCTGTGGTGAGTGATTCAGAAAAGCCCCAAAGAACTTTCACTGAAAGAGAAAATTGTTCTAGAACTAAGTTAATTTCACCTGGTGTTTTCACTTTCTAGAAAATTCTACATGTTGTTATTTTCTTTTGTTCTGGGTAAAAGAAAAAGAAACATCATCATCAATACAATTTTATTTTTTTAAGATTTTATTTATTTATTTATTTATTTGACAGACATAGATCACAAGTAGGCAGAGAGGCAGGCGGAGAGAGAGAGAGAAAGGGAAGCAGGCCCCCTGCTGAACAGAGAGCCTGATGCGGGGCTCGATCCCAGGACCCTGGGATCACGACCTGAGCTGAAGGCAGAGGCTTTAACCCACTGAGCCACCCAGGCGCCCCTACAATTTTATTTTTGATGATTAGAAAAGTCTTATCCTTTTTATTTTATTTAATTTTTTAAAAGATTTTATTTATTTATTTGACAGAGAGATCACAAGTAGGCAGAGAGGCAGGCAGAGGGAGAGAGGGGGAAACAGGCTCCCTGCTGAGCAGAGAGCCTGATGCAAGGCTCGATCCCAGGACCCTGGGATCATGATCTGAGCTGAAAGCAGAGGCTTTAACCCACTGAGCCACCCAGGCACCTAGAGTCTTATGCTTTTTAAAGGAAAATTAAGTAATCTGTCTACAATGTCTCTCTTACTAGTCAATGAACTGAGGAAGTAAGTAGCATTGTAACTGAATTTGAATTGTCTTAAACCTTGTTTCAACTTTGCATTTTCATTGTGGTTCTCAGTATTTTCCCTCTAGCTGATACACTGGTAGCCCTGGAAATATATTTATGTATATGTATATTTATGTGTGTAAATATGTTTATATATTTACACATATGCCCACCAAGGAGCAAAAACATCCAAAATTGATTTTCCATTGAAGAATAAACATTGACATAAGTAACATCTATCAGTGAGATAATTTAGAGCAACCTTTTATTCACAATACACTCACTGTAACTTTTCAAGTGTGCCAATACAACATGTCAATTATCCACATTCATGTCATTTTCTGTGCTCTTTGTGGTCTTTTGAAGACACATTATAAATTTAAAACATAGTATAAAATGGAATCACATGAATGAAAAATTTATTTTAAAATATACATTTTCTAGAATAAAGAAGTTTGGAATGTCTACCTTTTCTATATACTTGATTCATAAATACACTGTTTGTAGAAGGGTTGGATAGACTGAAATTGAATTTCAGTGAAAAACTGTGAAGATTTTTATTCCTTAGGAGATCTAACATTCCATCCACCCTGATCAAGGATTTCTTACATCTTCACTCTGATATATATTGATATGTATAATAGGAATAGTAGTGGGTAGAATGTCATTTCTGGTAATGCTGTGTGTCAGCATTTCAAAGACTGAAAAATCTATGAGTAAAATTGTTCTTAATATGTTATCATTGCCAAATGAAAGCTGGTCTGATTTCCCCATTCTCTCCTCTAGGGAATTATACTTATCTTTCATTCTGTGTCAGGAGAAACTGTCATTTAAGGGCAATTTTTGTTCCTATGCTGGCATATTTCTTTTGTTTATGTTCTTTCTTTTCCCATATGGGAATCTTTCTCAGCATGTGAGTGTACAGCTTATCCATGCATAAATGGCAGCATTTCTTCTTCTTCTGTTGTCTTAGGAGTTGTTGCTGTTTGAGAGTTGCTGCGTAGGATGGATACTGAGGGGAATGACAATTTTCTTCTAATGTCTGAAGTTAAACATAGTTCTTATGTTCATGTTTTGTTTTGCTACTTAAGATCTCTCAACCTAAGGCTTTTGATGGTTATATAAAGTACTATGAGTATACAATATCAAGAGTTCTCTCAGATCACATTCAGTTTAACAAAGGGGATTTTAAGAATTAATTTCAAAATTTTTGAATTTGGTCAAAGGGTCCCATTCTGTAAGCAGATAATCCGGACTGTACTGAGATTCTTGAGGGTACATGGAAGCTCAGCGTTAAGAAAAGAGTATGGCACCATGGTTTAGAATGTAGGATCTAGGACCATAACTTGGGCAAGTTAGTTAGCTAGTTAGTAAGCTGTGTCTTTGTACTTCAAGTGCCCTCGTCTAAAAATAGTAATTGTATAGCTCTCAGAATTAAACAAGTTAATATTGTCCACATTCTTATAATTCTGCCTGCAGGAGGTATCCAATAAGCATTAGTTACGACGATTTTTTTAATTTTCCAGCACCTAGCACAGATCTATCTCATATTAGGTGGTCACATAATAAGTAATATATGCAAAATTGAATAAATACCTGGATAATGCCTTGTCATTTAACAGTGTATAATTCTGTAGAACTTCTGTTTCATTTAAAATATCTTTATTCAGATTATAATATGTGCAAGTATTATCTTAAGTACTTCAGAGTTGGAGATATATTACACATGTTATTGAAGAAGTGTGTGGTCTTAGGGTAAGTTCTTTAACCTCCCTCTAGGGAGATTAAAGAACTGTTGCAACAAGTAAATGAGACCCTACATACAGAAATGCATATGTAGAGTGCTTGGCTAGTGTCTAATTGCAGTAAATACTTAGATGTTAACATATTCTGTAGTATGGGAGGTAAAACATGCATAAAACAAATATGCAGGGTGGGAAATGACATGTGTAATAAGATTAAAGTGTTAGTTGTGCATATTTCTACCAGGGCAGGAGTAGGAGGTGGAGAGGAGTAGTTAGGGAAAGTTAGGAGGAGTTGACATTTGACTTGTATATTGAAGAATGCGTGGTATTTAGACATCCTCTGTGCAGAGAGTTGGCATTTCAGGTAGAGGGAACAACTCTGAAGACTCTCCTAATGGGAACAGTTGCAAAGTTCATACTATATGTATGTCCATACTATATCAATACGGAAGATAATAAGCAATAGAGTTGGGGAGGTAGATTGGAACCAGGTAGTAGAAGTCCTCGAACAGGTTGGATATTCTTTTTTTTTTTTTTTTTTTTCCAGGTTGGATATTCTTTGTCAGGCATTTGTTTAAGATTTCTAAGCAGAGAAATCATGTGATCAAACGTTTTCTGAATTCATTCCAGAGAGTTTCATTTTGCATTTATAGATAGGATGGGATGGAGATGGAGATATTGGAAGCAAAAACATTTGTCAGGGAGGTGTATTGGAACAGAACTTTCATCCTGGAGCGAGCAAGGGATAATGAAGTCTTGAGGTAGTATGTGAGAATGCAGTGGAAGGAGCAGATAGCAAGAGACATTACACTGGAAGAATTGGCAAGACTTGGCGGCTGGAGGTGGAAGGTTAGAGGAGGGATGGATAGTGCTCCAGAGCTTCTAGTTTTAGCTAAGTAAGAGGATGCTGCTGCCATTAACAGAAATGGGGAACACAGGACACGGAACAGGTTGAACAGGAATAGGAACAGTAACAAGCTCTGAGCTCTGTTTAGAATTTATTGAGCTTGAGATATTGGCTTCCATCCTGGCCATCTGGGTGGAGGGGTCTTTCTTTAAGTAGGTGGGAAAGAATACGATTCTTTTTATAAACCATGAAATCTGTGGATGGTCGGTAAATATTGCAGAGTTCTGATAAAATTATTGAGTTACAGCATTATTTAAGAATGCCTTGGTTTCTTTCCTTTATTTTAAGAAAATAATGAGAGAAGTACAAACAGAAAGATGTAAAGGTGTTCCCCAGTGCTTTTAATGGATAAATAGAAATCTGTTCCTTTACGAACTTAGGATTTTGATATCAAATACCATAAATTGTGTTTAAATAGTGACGAGACTTTATGATATGACAGGTGAAAGAATAAAATTCAAGATTAATTCTAGCATCCTACTAGTAATTTAAAAAACTCTTTCAATATACTATCAAAAACATTGCTTAGGGTATGACAAAATAAATAATCCTCAATTCTGGATTCAATTTAGGTGTTGGATAAATTCACTTTTTATGCTTAATTATATTTATTTTGACAGTTTTGTGGATTTCTTGTAGAGTTTGCTGCTTTTTAGTCTCCCTATAATCAATTTGATAAGTTAATAAAGTATATGATTCTTGGGCAAATTATTTAACTGGTAGCTTCCAATTAAAGGTAACATTATTTAGCTGGTTTTTTATTCATTTGTTTTAATAGGCTTCGAGAGAAAGACAAACTGTACTGATCAATTAGAATCTAGTATACTGTACTTCTATCTAAATGATTAGTACTTGTATCAAGATGTAAAGAAGTGGGCTCCTGGGTGGCTCAGTGGGTTAAGCCTCTGCCTTCTGCTCAGGTCGCAATCTCAGGGTCCTGGGATTGAGCCCTACATCAGGCTTTTAGCTCAGCAGGGAGCCTGCTTCCCTTCCTCTCTCTCTACCTGCTGCTCTGCCTACTTGTAGTCTCTCTCTCTGTCAAGTAAATAAATAAATAAAAATTTAAAAAAATGTAAAGAAGTATAAATACGAATACTTAACAGAGAACAGTGTCTACCAAGCTCTTCAATTTACAATAGTCTGTGCTGCAAGTATGACAATACTCATCTCATTCTAAAGAGAACCTGAAACCCGGGGAATTAAGGGATTTACCTATTTAAAAGTAGTTTCTTATAATTAAACCAAGATGGTCATTCATGTACAGTAGTGAAGAATATATCTTTTCAGTTTGTGTCCTTCATAGTGAAGGCATTTAATGTTTCTAAAAACTCCTAAACAGGGGTCATTTTCAACATTCTGGTGGTGACATTGTGATTGTGTATGTGGGTCATAATGCTCTTTCACTAAATCTAATATGTAGCAATATATAAAAAATATTTGAATCTCCATTCTAGAAGTTAAGCGTGAGTACACAATTAGAAATGATATCGGGAGGCTGTCAGACCATTAATTCCGGAATGTTTAACTTTATTTTCGAAATATGTCCTGAAATTTTCCTCCGATTGGAATTCTTATTCTTGTCAATCACTGACTCTCAGACTAGATCTTCAGTGTCATTTTAGTCCATCTCTATGGTAGAGATTTACTTTGGAACCTCACTGTGGTGAGGGACCAGACAAAGTATGAATAGGATACTGTCTCTGCCCTCACGGAACTCCCAGTTTGTTGAGGGAGGCCAGCACCTGGAGACTCGAGCAGTGCTACGTGATCACTGCGAAGAGAGAAGACAGAAGCAGAGACAGCTGCGAGAGCCTTTCTGGAGTCCCAGCCCTTTCAGCTGTCCAACTTCCTCTTGAACAATTATCACAATGGTTGGTTCACCATTTAGATCCACCATTTCTTCCGTGGGTCAGTGTTGATTGTTAAAAGGCTCCTTTGCTTGATTTTGTTTTGCTCTAATGGTTGACCAAAAATTGACCACCTTAGGACATCTATTTATGGGTCCTACTTGAATTCTTCACAACATAACTGCACTCTACACCAGTGTTTTGCAAACTATATGTGATGAGGACCGGTTTTGGCTTTTTTTTTTTTTTTTTTCATCCTTACTTCTAATCTGTCATGGATGGATGCTGTTACAAAACACAGTGGGAATGGTTTTGGAAAATGGAAAGAAAACCAAACATATAAAATCCAAGCACTGATTTTTTCGTTATGAGATTCAACAGACATAAAAGGACCCTGTCAAGTTGTTACAAATGTTTCTGTGTCTTACTCTGAGATGCCGTACCCCTCTCCATACAAACCAGTGACAAACAGTTGAAGGGGCCGTCAGTGATCCTAAGAGCATATAATGGCCAGCATTATTACTCAGCACGTTAAGCTGATTTCCAGAAGGATGATAGTAAAATTTCCTCATCTGTTTCTAATTAAAGTTTAGAATTAGCCTGTTCATTTTCCTCTAATAAAATGCATTTTTTCTGTACTGTATGAAACCTAGTCTTCCTCTTGCCGGGACTCATTGTTCTAGTACAGTGATAATACACAGGATGGTCAGAGCCAAGAAAACAAGGAGAGGTGATAGTATTGGTCCTCACAGTGACTTTAGAATGTCTCTTGCTCCTTTCCATTGTCACCTTCAGCTCCGTTTATAAACATTTTCGTGTACTTACTTTTTTGCATGATACTGTGCTAGGTGCTGGGGATATATAGATGAACAGCATGTGATTCCTACCTCAAAGTGCTCACATTCTTGTGGGAGAGATTCTGACCCACTTCTGTTTTACATATGTTTAGTACACTAAGTTTTGATATACTCGTACAAGTGGTATAAAATAAATGTTATTAACTTGATAGTTTGTTGACTTTTACTTTTTCATTTCAAATGAATTGTAAATTTTTTTAAAAATAGTTTATTTATTTATTTGAGAGAAAGAGAGAAGGAAGAGTGGGAAGGGGCAGGGGAGAGAAAGAGAGAAGCAGACTCCCTGCTAAGCAGGAAGTCTGACATGAGGCTCTGTCCCAGGACCTGGAGATCATGACCCAAGCCAAAGACAGCCACTCAACCGACTGAGCCACCCAGGTGCCCCTGTAAATTTTTTTTTTTTTTTTTTTTTTAGATTTTATTTATTTATTTGACAGACAGAGATTACAAATAGGCAGAGAGGCAGGCAGAGAGTGGGGTGGGGAAGCAGGCTCCCTGCCGAGCAGAGAGCAGGATGTGATCCTAGGACCCTGGGATTATGACCTGAGGGGAAGGCAGAGGCTTAACCCACTGAGCCACCCAGGCGCCTCTGCTGTAAAATTTTTTAATGTAGATATAGAGTAAAGCCCATGGTGATATAAAATTATTAAAAATCATTGAAAATTGGGGCTCCTGGCTGGCTTCTGCCTTCTGCTCAGGTCGTGATCCTGGGTTGCTGGGATTGAGCCCCACATCAGGCTCCCGGCTCAGCGGGGAGCCTGCTTCTCCCTCTGCCTCTGCCCTCTCCTCCTGCTCTCCTGTGTGTGCGTAGGCATGCGCACTGTCTCTCTCCCTCTCACAGAGAGATAACTAAATCTTTTAAAAGATCATTTAAAATTATGGTGATTATGATGTAGTGGTCATCTAGATTTTTCTTAGAGACCAAATTTTCCCCATGACAGCTATCAGGACTTAAAATGATATTACATTGGGTGTATCATCCAGATGGAGTTATTCAAACATGATATTAAGGCACCAAATGTAGGCAACCAGTTTTCTTGGATTTTAAGCCAAGTTATTTTTGTTAGGTAAGTCATTCTAGTGGGGCTCTAATTAATAAATCTTGTTAAACCAAGCATCTAAGGCAAAATTAAATATATAGTATTATTATTTATGAACAAAAATATATATACAAATTCATTGTTTCATTTCACATTTAAAAATGACCCTTCAAATGTGGTGACTTCATTTCATCCATGTTTACTTGATATCCTTCAGTCATTTAGTCCTTAAGAAGAAAAGAATTAATAACAAGCTTTATACTAACAAAACATATTTATGCAAATGTTTCTTGAAAGTGTAATATGCTCTCTCTACCTTTCTTGGATACATTTTTGATTAATCAGGCATTTGACTATCTACTAAATGGTCTTCTTGTTTTCCTGAGTGTTGCTTTAGTTTTCGTCTCTTATGTATCCACCTAGCAGTCAGATACATAGAATAGCCTGATAAATTAGCATTAAAATCAGTTTACTCCCTCGTCAGGTTGTCACTCCAGAATCTCAGATATTAGAAAATATGTTAGGATATTTGATGAGGATCAGAGAGGCTAGACCTTTGTGGACTGCTTCCTGACTGAGGGCCAACTCTAATTATTTGTGGAAAGCTCAGTCTTACATCTGTACTTAGACTCTTAAAGGGGAAGATCATTTGGATTTGTTCACGAGTGATTGGACTATATAGGTTTTTGTTGTTTGATCTGGAAAAGAAAACCTACACTTGATCTTCGCCAAAAGGCCGAGAAGCGATGGAAAAGAAAACCTAAAAGAAAAAAATATGCTCCCAAGGTTTTGTGAGATTTAAATATTTAAATTTAAATAGCCAAGCTTCATAGATGTAGATGGTTGAGAACACTAGTCGGTTAAGTCTGTTGCAGGGAATTTCCTGGTGTACTTCTGTGGGGTCTGGAGTTGAAGCCGTGGTGTAACAGAGCTGGCTCTTGGAGGCTGGTGTGAGTTCAACGTGAGCCAGTTGCCTGCATCCCTTACCAACTCTATGTTCAGTGACTTCATGGTGGGGTGGTAAGCTTGAAATCAGCCCTCAGTGGTTATTTTACCATGAAATTTGCAAATGCTGCAAGTCAAGGCTTTTTCTTCTCTCTTTTTTTTTCCTCCTGGAGAGTTGATTGTTAAACACCCACCAGCGCGGCATTGGTTTCAGCTTTAACTTTATTATGAAAGCCGGTATGCTGATCATATTGGCTTAGTTTTAAAAGTGGGTCCCCCAGGGGCACCTGGGTGGCTCAGTGGGTTAAAGCCTCTGCCTTCGGCTCAGGTCATGATCGAGCCCCACATTGAGTCCCACTTCCTGCTCTCTGCTCAGCGGGTGAGCCTGCTTCCTCCTCTCTCTCTCTCTCTCTGCCTGCTTCTCTGAGTACTTGTGATCTCTGTCAAATAAATAAATAAAATCTTAAAAAAAAAAAGTGGGTCCCCCAGAAACTTTGAAAAGGTTCCCTATGCATGTTACAGAGGGAAACAGGGACATAAAGATTAATAGAAAGATGAATGCCTTTGAGTAGTTAATATTCTGTGAGTAACAAAAGGGGAAAAATTCTTGATAGAGGTTGAAATCAGATGATGATTTTTTTTTTAAAGATTTTATTTATTTATTTGACAGACAGATCACAAGTAGGCAGAGGGGCAGGCAGAGAGAGAGGAGGAAGCAGGCTCCCTCCGGAGCAGAAAGCCCGATGCAGACCCTGAGATCACGACCTGAGCCGAAGGCAGAGGCTTAACTCACTGAGCCACCCAGGTGCCCCAGATGATGATTTTTTATTGTAATTTCATATGCTTTTTAATATAAGAAAGCTCCTCTCTTATGTACCGCAGAATGAGAAAGATCTTCTCTTATGTACTGTTCTATTGGTTATATATAAAAATAAATCACCATTCGTGACATAGAAGGTACAGTTTTCAAATTATGTTATTTTATTTGTGGCTTATGTTACATCATTTATAATATGTATGAATACATATAGCAATGACTACTTAGCATATTGTTTCCTAATTAAAATAAGGTATTGTTTCTGATAATGTTCTTATTGAAGGCTCTGGCAAATGAAGCTTTCTCTAAGTGTCCCTGGGAATTGCTTTGACAGGCTAGGGAGATGAAAAGTCAGCATGTACACAAACTCAACTGTTGGTGTATAAATCAAAATAGATCCAAGTACAATCATCTATATTAACGACCATTTGGGACCCTTAGAAAACACAGGCCACCAATCAAGGGGTCCGTTCGTTTGGACACCAAATTCAAGTAAAATATCTGGAACTCAGTAAACCAGTGCATGGTTTCTCTTCTGAACCTGTAGTTACACCACGTCCCGTCCTCTTCTAGCAATGATGCGAGGGTAGAAGGGATGAGTTGTCCACAATCAGGGGTTTTCATCTAATTAGCATTATCAGGCCTGCTACTTACTGCTTACTGCATTATAAACTGAGGTACGATCCTTTGCGAGGGGAAACGATGAAAGGGTGGGTAGTTACAGGTCACGCAATTCTCAATTCCCTTTAACCTTTCTGAGCGACTAATTCCCTTTGCTTCACGGGGCTGTCAATCCAGAGATCAACCCCCAACTTCCTCCGGGTTCCTTTCACACACACTTTGCTTATCTGTTGGAGTGGCGTTTGTCTGATCTTTCCTTTTGCATGTTTTTACTTTTAAGATCTTCTCTTTCTTATGTAAAAAAGGCAATTAGACTCGTATCTGTTTATTTTAAACAAAATGGCTGTTAATTAGTGTGATCAAAAACCCTGCCATTGTAGACTATGGGTTCCACTTTGTAGTTGCACTAAATTGAGTAGGGTTTGGTGCCAGTTGACATGATAACAACTCAAAGTCTGGCTTTTTAAAAATTAATGAACAAACACATTTATGAGGCTTTGTTTTGTCTGGTTTAGATCTATAGGCTCTGAATGCATCAGAGTTCTTATTTTTTACTGACTAATGTTGTGGCTTATTAAAAGTACATAAAGTCATTGAAAAACTTTTTTTTTTTTTTGCTAACTTAATATAATTGATGTGTGGAAGCCACGCCATTTTCATTTAATTGGTTCTCTTTTGATTTTATAAGTTAGAGCACAAAGTCTGTTTATTTATTCCATTAGTAACACACGCTAACATTTGTTTTTATTAAATTGTCAACTCATCAGACTCTAGAATCATCTTAAATGTTAGCCTCCTGAACAACCCCCCCCACCACGCCCCACATTTAACATTTAGAAAAAACAAGCAGACTCCGGGTATTTATTTAATATAAACAACTTTAAGAGCATGGGTCAGTATGACATAACTCAATTTCATACATCTTAAATATCGTCAGTACTTTACAGTGATAACTAATATTCAGAATAATGATGATGGTAGTATTATAAAGAGTCTCCTTTACAGAAGGATTATCTTCATGATACATTACATCTAAGGTAGAGAGCTATATCAACATATATTGAGGATTTAGACAAAGATAAATTTCTACTTCTGTAGTCAGAAAAATCAAAATAAAATATAATTCACCAGAACAGCTCAGCTCTAACATTCTGGTTAACTGAAATTTAAAAGAGTATCAAAAGGCCCAGTTCTCTGGATGTGTGTAAACTTTTTGAATTGTGTTAAAATAGGAGAACCTGTCCTAACCTAACTTCTGCTAGATGTCTGGGAAAACTTTGGATTTACAACATATGCCTCAGATCATCTATAAAACCACAATAAATCCTGAGTTTTGATTGACTACTTTGAAGAAAAAAAGATGCTTATTTGTGAATGGTAATGGATCAAAGTGTCTCACTAAAGTTATTTAGAGTTGAAAATCTAGTAATTATAGTTTATTTAATTTTTATAGGATTCCAGGAAGTATTCTGTACTCAATAATTAATTAATCCTTGCATTCATCTATATATGAAAACTTTTAACCTTTAGAGTAACCCTGCAAGCCAGGGTTTTGCATACGCATCACAACTGAGTAGAAACTGAGGCTCTGAAAGCTTATGTATCTTGCTAAAGTTCACTTAGCTGGTAAATGACTCAGATCATTCTGACTCCAAATGCTTCCCATGATACTGTTTCCTATTACTTGTCAATAATAGGTTGTTTTGAAAAAGCAATATTTTATTTTGTGAGGAAATCACATCATCATCCTACTTCTTTATGTTTAATTTCCCAAGCTAAAAAAGAGAGAATTCCCTCATTTCTTGAGCTCCGGCTGTTTGGAATCCTTTATCAGATACCCTTATGAATGGAAAGCTGTTCTTAATGGATTTAAGTGTTTCAGTGATCTTCATCACTTATCCTGGAAGGTTCCTGCCTTAATCTGTCCTCACTGTTGAACATTCTTTCTTGGTATTTAGCCTAAATTTACTTCTCTTGATTATACTCATTACTTCTAGTTACCTCCCTTATTGTGGATGTGTCAGTAATGATCTATCTTTAGCCAACTGGCCTTTGTTTACAGTTCTTCCCACAAGATTGAAGCTGATGTTGTAATGATGCTTAGAGATGATATAATATAGATGTGGGTAATTGGGCAATCAAATTCAAAGTACATTCTAAACCTAGAATTAGTAGGAAAGTAATAAATGGCACTCAGTGTTGGTTTTCTACATCGTCTGTACTTTGGTTTGCATTTAAGAACATCTGTACTTGATACTTTAAGCTCATTCACATATAGTTATTTTGTATGGCTTATAATATTAGTGAATTCTAGCCTAATTAATAGCTGAGAAGTTTATTGTACATATATTATTTGATATGGCACTGATCTTTTATTTTTTATTATTTGCAGAAAATCAGCATCTCATACAATCTAACCTTTGATCATATTTGCTTACTGCTTCCTGCCCTCAAGTCCTTGATTTCCATTTCCTTTTCAGTAGTAATGAGACAAATTATCAAACAAGCTCATTTGAGGAAACTCCAGTTGTAATCAGTTAGTTGATGGAGGAAGAGATTTTTGGAATGCAGCATTTATCCTCCCCTGTGGATACCCAGTGTAGTAATTTAAAGCTTAGTGTAGTATATTGAGCACCCACAAAGTGAGCTTTACAAAGTAAAACCAGATTTCTTCATTCCACAGAGAATAGGTATTTATTCATAAGCTCTCTGTGTCTGGGGATTTTGGTTTGGTTTTGTTTAACATTTTCATAATGTGCTAACCTGGGGCACCACTTTTTGTGCCTTTCTACCAGAATTGAAGGTCTAAAGGCATGACTTAAACAAAAGGCATCACAGAGTTGTGAACCTAGAACATAAGCACACAGGGGGGAGAAATTCAACCCAGAAAGAACCATAAAAAGAGGAGAAGCTCAATGGAGAACCCTAAAATGTAAATCAGGAACCAAAGCAGAAATAAAGAAAGGGCAGGCTACAGCATTTAGGGAAGAAGCAGACCAGACATTGTGAAGTTCAATAGGGAAAAAATTCATCTTCCCGGAAGACCAAGAGAGTGGAAGCACAGGAAAATAAATAGGAATATTCAAAATAAAACAGTTAAAGCCATAGACATAACACAGACTTAAAACCCGGAGAGACTAGGCGTATAGGAAGTAATAAAACAACAACAGTGGGAATAGGAGAGGACATCTCCAGAGCTGTTCTGTGGGGCTTTGTCTGACCAAACCCTTCTGACCTGAATGCCTATGCGAGTTCTGGAGTCTCTGAAGGCTGGGAGTAGTCTTACGCATTTCTAATATAGGGGCCAGGCCTGGGAAGTCAATAAATCTTAGTAGATAGTCACATCTCTAAAAACTAACACTAGCATGGTACCTACTATGTTCTAAATACCTCATATATATGAACTAACTTAATCTTCACAATAACCTGATGAATGTTGTACACCATGGCTACATCCCCATTTTACAGATGAAGAGCAGATACCAGAAAAATTAGATAAATTGCTCAAATTTATTGGGCAATTGCAAGGCACTTGGTCCAGGGCCCATGCTGGGATTCACAGTACTGCCATAGCCCTGTCCAGTGTGTCACCAAATCCTGATAACTTCAGCTCTTAAATATCTGTGAAGTGTGCTTCCTCACCAACCAGTTGTCAGAATCTCAATGACTGCTGTGCCCTCAGCTTCCAGGGTTGTTCCACTGTAAACCTCTCTCTATCATTACCACCATTTCTGCAGCCCGGTATTTTCCATAGGCTAAACACTTCATCAAATAGAGAGTCAGAAAAGGATTATCTTTCACGTACTTCTTATTTTAGTTTTCATGTCAGCATGACTCCTTTTGAAAGCACCTGTGTTACTAGCCCTTTCTGCTGGTTATGAGACTAGGGCAAGTGATTAAACTCTACACTTCAGGCTTTTCATGTATGAGGTAGGGCTAATGAGAGTTCCCACCTCATGGGATTTTTATTAATGTATGTAAAGTAATTAGAGGTGTGTCTGTATAGAAGAGGTTCTCAAGAAACATTAAGTCTTCTTGGAAGTAGCAGTGGTTGTAAAAGACAAAGCAAACACAAACTCTACCTATACCCAAATGGGAAATACCGATACATATGTACTTATATACACACATCATATAAGCATGTATAAACACATGCACATAAGTATATTTTTGCAAGTATACATTTTTCCCTTATTTCCCACGGTATAGATTTCACGTTCTATCAGAGGGAAGCGAAAAATCTAGATATCTTATCTGAAATAGATAAGATGTACATGGCTGCCAAGTAGTTAACCCTATTGGTCAACTCACTTTTAAACGTATGAAATTTAAGATGAGTTCTTAAAATATTTTTCCTTAAAAAAAAAAAACAATAAATATGGAAGCAAATTTAAAGAGAAGCATTCAGTTTCAGTGGCGTGAATGAGGAGGGAAAGGTGTGTGTTTCTGGTTGTGTAAGGAAAAAATAGCTGAAGAGTATAGATTTCAGTGTTCCAAAATAAAAAAAAATGATGCCTGATCAGGGCTGGAAGCTTCAGATCAAAAGGGCGATTTTAGAAAATTGTGGTGAGTGAATGAGGGCACCAGTTTATTGAAGAAATCAATTTGCTATCTTAACCAATGGCACCAGCACCATCCCTATAATCTCTGAAAATAGATAGACACTTTGCGGTTCACCAATCCGTAGATCACATCTGCTTCCTTACACCTGGCAAGCTTACACCCTTTTCGAATACGATAGTATCTCAGGAGCTTTGTGGGTTTATGAAGCCACAAGTTTATTAGTTAGATAAAATCTCTAAGCGTTTAGAAGTTTAAAACTGTGTTGTCAAACCTATTTCAGTTATAATGGCAATTTCCAAAGTAAATATGACACAGTAACTTTTAAATCTTGTCATTCTGTTTCCTTGAATGTGTGATTTGTGATAATCTATGGCAGGGTTTCCTGTCTTTGTTTTCAAATTTAGCTATACATAAATAGTAGCAATTGAAATACTGAAACTTAGAATCTACGATTGGTAAATTGTATACCTCTAGTTACCCCAAATAATTTTTGGTTTTTTTGGATAAAGGTGGGCCAGAAAATTTAAAGGGAAGTCAAATATGGCTTTATTGTTATTTTTTAACTTAAATATAATTGACATAAAACATTTTATTAGTATCAGGTATATAACATAATGATTCAATATTTCTGTATATTTTGTAAAATGATCACCACAGTAAGTCTAGTTAACATCCCTCACCATACGTCGTTACCATATTTATTTTTCTTGTGATGAAAACTTTTACAATGTACTCCTTTAACAAGTTTCAAATATACAATACCATATTATTAACTATGGCCATCATGTTGTTAATTCATGTTCCACATGAATTATTTATTTTATACCTGGAAGTTTATACTTTTCAACTCCATCTTCCCATTCCTCACCTCTCCCTCATCCCTACTCCCCTTCTGAAAATAACTAGTCTGTTCTCTGTATCCCTGAGCTCAAGTTTTGTTATTGCTGTTCTTGTGAATGGGTGTTGTTGGTTTGTGTTTCTTTTTTTTTTTTTTTTTTAAGATTTCACATATAAGTGACATCATTTTTCTCTCTCTGATTTATTTCACTTAGCATAATGCCCTCAAGTTTTATCCATGTTGATGCAAATGACAAGACTTCATTCTTGTTTATGACTGAATAGTATTTCATTAAAATATATATACCACAGTTTCTTCATCCATCCATCCATCCACCCAACTTAGGTTGTTTCCATTTCTTGACTATTGTAAATAATGCAAAGAACATGAGGGTGCATATATCTCTCTCTCAAATAAATAAATATCTCTCAATTAAATAAGTAAAAATTAAAAAAAAATTCCAGAAACTTTAGCTTAAAAAAACCAACACAAAATAAAAAGCCACATCCTTGTCAACTCTTGTTATTTCTTGTCTTTTTGATAATAGCCATTCAAGCAGGTGTAAGGTGATATCTCCTTGTGGTTTTGATTTGCATTTCTCTGATGATTAATGATGTTGAGCACTTTTTCATATACCTGTTAGCCATCTGTATGTCTTCTTTGGAAAAATGTAAATATGGCTTGAAATGTATAATGCAGTAGTGAGAGGAGAAAATAACATTGGGGACAAGATCCTCTTTAATATATTGTTCTGTCTCATTTAAATGATCAAAAAGGTCTAATACAATAAAAACTTAGAACTCAGTGTTCAAAGACCTAAAGAAGACTTTTTTTTTTTTTTTTTTGGTCTTTTAGCATCTAATTTTAGGAATAGAAGTGAATCCTAAGGAAATAATGTGATACTAATTAATTATTTTGGAAAAGCGAATTGTGAGGTGTTCATCTACATTTTCTATCAAATTCTATACACAGATTTTCTGCATGAGAATTAATTTTTACTAAGAACTATAGATACAGAGATAGGAAAACTTAAGTTTTCCAATTAAGTCCAGGCTTACTATATTACCAAAATGTAAATACGGGTATTTAGCTGTATTCTTAACATTACAAAAATAGTCTCTGAAAGACTAGTGTATACATATAAAATATAAATACATATTATTTCAATAGAATAACATGATGAGACATATATCTTATATATTGTTGGATAGTCTCCAGAGCTCTTCCACATATATCATAGCATCCTCAGGTAATCTTATGAAGTAAGAAGGGCCAGTAGAATAAACTTCATTTTGCAGTTGGGGATCTTTATTTTTTTTAAATTTTTTTTATTTTTTAAAGATTTTATTTATTTATTTGACAGACAGAGATCACAAGTAGGCAGAGAGGCAGGCAGAGAGAGGAGGGGAAGCAGGCTCCCTGCCGAGCAGAGAGCCCAATGTGGGGCTTGATCCCAGGACCCTGGGATCATGACCTGAGCTGAAGGCAGAGGCTTCAACCCACTGAGCCACCCAGGCACCCCTGCAGTTGGGGATCTTAAGAAGAAAATGATGCAACCCAAAATGCTATTAGTTAATAACCAAACTGGGATTAAACTCTCCAAGTTCAGAGAATATTCCATTATATTAAGCTGAAGTATAATTTTATAGAGATGATAGTATGAAACAAAATTGCTTTGCAGTTATTATTAACCTTAAAACATTGGTGCTACTTGGGAGCAAGATGTCTCAAAGAACAACAGGCTTTTATTTTCTTGGCTATCATCACTGCCAAATTAAGTGTTCAGTGGAGATTAAGTCTCATTCTTACTGTTACATAGATTTTGAAAAATTTCTAGACATACCACCCCAAACAAAGTAAATTAATGTTACTGAAAAAAAGATGATAATTTATGATATGCTTATGAGAACTATTGTTACCTTAAGTTAGCAATGTTGTTGCTATTTTTACCACCATTCAGAAAGCAGGAATTTCTTCCCAGAAATTAATTGGCATGAACTGCTATTTTAATGTGGATAGAATATAACGACCCATAGTTTTATGCATTTGAGCAAAGTGAAGGCATCACTAGCAAACTCTAAGAATCATAATGGCCACTTTGATGATTTAATTAAATGACCAGTGGAGAGAACCCCAAACTTTGTGCAATAAATCCTCCTACGAAGTAATGTTTCTTATTGTATAGCTTGAACAATGAATTCAGTATATATCACTGGGGAAACCTGACGTACTTGGATGTTTGTCTTATTTCTTCCTTCTGTAAATATCTTATCATTTAGTAGAGGGCAGCCAAATCTCAAGCCAAACATACATGGATACATGTGAATTCTTGCTCTTGGGAGAGCAAGATTCTAATGGTCGTTCTAGTATAGGGGAAGGGCATTTGGTGATACTATTTTACATTTTTCCACAAAATATGTTCTGCAGCAAGAAATTAATTCCAAATTACCAAGTCAGTTTGGACTGGCTCTATGGTACTGTAATATACCTAGAGGCATAGAGGGGTGAGTTAAAGTCTTCGCAAAGAGTCTGTGTGGAGGAAACTCCATGAATAGCTATTACCACTACTGCTCTGTGGCAGTTTGCCAGAATAGTGCTGCCTTCTCATAATCCTGAAACCCATCTGCATTCTCAAAAAGAGGGGGAAATGCATGTGTGAGGGAGTACTTGAGCAAGGATAATGGCACAAGATCCAGTGTAACCCCCTACACATTATTCCTCATGATGTGAAAATTCCTTTACTGGGACCAGGGAGATTTGAACTGAATAAGTCCAAGTAAAAACAATTCTAGAAGACATTGCCGTTTGAACCTAATCCACTTAACTTGGTCTGTCTTTAAGTCACCGCTTACTTAGAGTTCATTCTTTCAGAAGTTGAGCACCTCTGTCACTGAGCAGTGGTCAGATTAACTGTGCTCTCCTGCTACTTACTGGCTGAAGTAGTTTTTGTTACTTCTAATGTAAGCTTTTGGAAAGCTACAAAGTACAGTGACAGGCACTATCATATTCAATTGGACATGCTTTCTGCAGATTTGTTAAGGATTTAGTCTACACATTTGTACCATTTAGTTGCCATGGAGATGACCTCAGTGGTAAGAGGAACAGCCTTTAGGTTGGACCTCAGATTTTCCTTTCATTTCCATTTAATTTGATTTGACTGCAAAATGTCACTTGCATTGCATTGATTAAGCCTCATTGCTGCCACCAGCCCTGTTAGGAAGGTGAAAGGGCAGGCCAGCTGCTGTCATTTTGCACCCCTACCCTTTTCTGATATCAATACAGATAGGCGTTTGAGATGAGAAACTCCTTCACTACATTGATGCAGACACAATTTCTCTTGCTCACTTCATGAAATCCAATAAAACTAGAATTACGCTCAAAAGTTTTTATTCACTCAAAAGCACACTCTATATAACCTCAAGTTTTCTCTTTTTTTAGCTCCATGCTTTGGAAGTTATGATATCTAATGTATAAAAACTAAAAATTACTGTCTTCGGTTTCCCTTAATAATTTTTTAAGATAAACTCTGCATTTGCCTACTTTTTGAAGTAGTTATTTTCTAGTTTAAATGAATCAGAAATAAATTACAGAATTAAACTATACAAATATCAAGCATTAATTCCTGCTTGAACGGATTGGAAGTGCTATCCTTAGGTATTAATTAAGGTAAGTTGGAAGCCAAATGATGCCTTAGACAAAGTTTCTCTTTGGTACCCTGGACTGCTTCTTTCTGCTGCCTTCTTTATTTCTGTCCCTGACTTTTAATGCCATCAGTAACGCAGAACTCATCAATCTTGTCTTTTATGTAAAACAAAACCAAAAACAACAAAGTTTATAAATTAATTCAGCACTAAGGTTTGAGAAATTAAATATGTTAACTTGGGAGTGCAGCATTTATATTTCACTAGAGAAGAGGAGAACATTATAAAACACACGAAACTTAGGAGCACTTCAGTAATAAACTGGGGAAGACAGTTTGATAGCCTGCCAGATGATTTTCCAATCATAGCACTTAGATTTCAGCCTCAGTGTGGATGCTTGGTTCTGCTGCATTTAGGAGGTTACCATGTTAGGTTTCCTTAAGTATGCTATAATCTGGGTGGTGGGGGGAGCCCTCAATTCCTTGATGGAACACATACAAGAAACCTTTGAGTTCATGGCTGGAAAACTTAGAAGTCAGCAATTACTATAGGTAACGCCATCACTTTGGGAGCAAAGGACCTTGAGTAGGGCATGGTAATTTCATGTGTTTTTTTGTTTGGTTGGTTGGCTTTTTTTTTTTTTTTTTGAAGAACGGTAGCTTTATTGGGGCACCTGGGTGGCTCAGTTTGTTAAGTGTCTGCCTTCAGCTCAGGTCTTGATCGCAGGGTTCTGGGATTGAACCCCACGTTGAGCTCCCTGCTCGGTGGAGAGCCTGCTTTTCCCTCTTCCTCTGCCCGCTGTTCCCCCTGCTTGTGAGCTCTCTCTCTACCAATAAATTAATAAAATCTTAAAAAAAAAAAAAAGAAGGTAGTTTTATTGACTAGGATTGAGATTGGGGAAAAAGGAAGCCATGATTTCTATCTAAATCTTGGTTTCTTGGTTTGTGGGGTTTTGGCTAGAATCAGGTATGCTGTCCTTTGGGCATTACCTCCAGCATTCTATACAACGTCTGTGTGGATAGTTCCTGTTATTGCTGTTGGAAGTCTATAGAGTGATGTGCATTGAGAGAGCACTGACATCTTTTTTGGTCTCTGCTATAGGAACTGCACCTATTTAGACCAGTTGTGCTATGTTGGCGTATTCTAGAATTCTGGTTAGCAATAGAGTGAAAGTCATAAATGTGACTGCCTTTACCTGTTATCTCTAAACGAGGTAGAGTAGTGTTTGTCAAACTGTATTGTGCATCTGAGTCACCTAAGTATCTTGTTAAAATATAAGTTCTGATTCAGAAGGCCTGGGTGGGGACTGAGATTCTGGGTTTCTAATGAGTTGCCCGCTGGGACTGGTGTTGGTTATGTATTTTGTGGAGTAGGGACCTAGGGCAGGTTCTCAGTCTCAGTGAACATTGGAATCATCTGGGAAGATTGAAAACATCTATGCCTGCGTTCCATCCTACCCCAGAGATTAATAGTTAATTGAGTAGAGTGTGGCTGGGTATCAGGATTTTAAAAAGCTCTCCAGGTGATTTTGACGTTCAGCCAAGGGTGGACACCACTGATTAGATAATCGACCTGTGAAGACGGGGAAAAAAATGGAGAGATGATCGTGTTGTAAAGAATATTTTCACCAAAACCTTCCTCAGGGTCTTATTTTTACTATGAAGTTGGAGGTTTTTGAGAAGACACTGAGCCAAATATGTAAATAAAAACCCATTTATCATTCCATTCATTAACTGCAATTATTAGTCTACAAGTGAACATTTACCAGTACTATCTTCAGCATTTCCTTTTTTAAAAAAATAATTTAAGATAGGTTGGCAGATTTAGCAAATCAAAATACGTGCTGGGGTGCCATTCCAGGCTGTTGCATCAGAACCTGCATTTTAACAAGATACTCAGGTGATTCATGTGCACAGTGTAAATATTGCATGGGACACACTTAAAAGAATCAAATTTACGTAGGTGTCCTGTATTTTTAATCTTACCCTGCAACTCTATTTAGGAAGTAATTAACATTTTATTTCATTATGGAATCAAATGGGAAGTAGTATTCTGAGTTTGGAAAACACTTTTAATATCTTGCTTTTCATTTCACCTCATCTTCCTGTGTCTGCAGTGTCCTCTGATTTTTAAGCCTGACGTAAAATAAAACCAGCTAATAGACCTCATCAGGTCATGATGCATGTTAGAAACAAGAAAGACATACCGTTCTGTGTACTTATGTCAGAATGGGAGACAGCCCTGCCACTTTGAGGGCAGCGATCAGTTTATGGTGAAAACTGTTCTACAACTTTTTCTTAGATTTACTTAAATAATCATCACAGATTTTAAAACCCTTTTATTTAAGGAATTCAGAAGCCACCTTGTTGTAGCTAGAGTGTAACAATTGATTGTGCTCATAAAACTACAAATACCAGAATTCCCCCAGAAAGAGAATTATCCTAAGGCTTATCTTCCTATGAAAAAAAAACAGCCCCACAAGGCTAAAAAATGTTGTGTCTATAAACCCAAATAAGAAGTGCTAATCTTTTTAAAAAATTACTTAGATTAACCAAAATGTCAAAGCTCAGCATTGTTAAAAGCAACAGCTAACCTGGCTCATGTCGATAGCAGTGTCTTATGAATCACAGATATCAAAAAAACAGGTTATAAAAGTTAATCACAAGTATTAATTTTTAGGTTAAGGTAAAAAATATATCATTGACATTATTAGATTTTTCTTTCAACTGTCTCCCCTTTTGGAGTTTTTCTTTGTCACACATCTGGTACTCTATTAAGAAGACATTCATATGCTGGTATTGAATACAGTGATTTGCGCTTTAAAATGTAGTGTTGAGAACTCTATTTGGAATGTGTTGCTGCATATAAGATTGAGCTTTAATAGTGTTATATTTCAGTCTATAAATAACTTTTACTTCCTATCTGACATTAAAACAATGTATGGCATTTGGCAAAAAGTAAACTGCCAAATGATTTCTTAAGTGCCTAGTTAAGGGATGTCATTGTAAATTTTTTTATCCTGGTGGAAAACACTGAAAGAATATATCTTAGCTTTTCTAATCCCTCAAAATAAATTACTTATATTGGCACTATGAAATCATAAATGCTAACCCACGTTCTGAAAAGTGTGGCATTGTTGATTTTTATTTATAGAGAGTCAAGTTAATAGGTGTATTATGTAGTGAAGTTATACAGTCACAATCAGGAAGGTAAATTATGACCAAGGCCTCACACGTTTACTTGCTGTCCCATGAGGCACTGGGGTGAATGAAAACATCAGTGGCTTCAGAGTCAAATCTCGGTATGATCCAACTGGACCTCAGCTCCTTCATTTGTAAAATGAGAGAAGTATTCCTTCATTGAATTGTGAAGATTAATGTTATGTAAATTTCCTTAGATGATGCCAGTAGATACTCAGAAAAAGGTTCGTTTCCACCTCAACCATCCTGATCCGCTAAATCCCTCCAACCCATTTGGAGGGTTCTCCCTCCTTGGTAGAGTTTCTAGAAACATCATATGGCATGAGGGAGGCTAAAAAGAGGTAAATTGTTAACTGTTACTTGGCCAGATTTTAGCTCAAATGTAGTTTTGCTAGGTGAAGTCCGGTTAAGGTCCACTGAGGAAAACCATTTCTAATGAGAAAAATACTTACCCTTTAGTGAAAAGGCAGAAGAGCCGCTACCAGGACTAACCATACACTTGATTGGATGCAAATTATTTAATCCTTCTTGGCTGAGGGTTCTTTACCTTTACAAAAGAAGTAACGTTGAATTGTACTGTATCTTGGTTTCCCTCCAGTTCCTCTCATTGTAATGCTTCCTGGGCTGTGTTCCCTGAGGTGCTAAGTTGGAGACTGGGAGTGTTCTTGGGATAGACACCTATGAGGAACTAAGCCCCAGTACCAGGCATCTGGAGAAGCTGTGTGCTGAGATGCAGTTATAATTCAGGTCTCAGTGGATCGCTGGAGAGCTTGGGCACTGCATGGCCCTTCAGAGTTTTTGTAACTGAGACAAGGGTACCCAACATCTATCACTCTACCCCCTTCCTAGGGGCATGACACTGGGCAAGGAAGCTGTTCTCCTTCCCCTGGAGGCAGGTCCTGAGGAGGAGTCACTTAGAAATAAGCAGCAGCCAGAGCACCTGGCAGCTAGAATGAGTGTCTTGGAGGGGCATTTGACGCAGCCTCTACTGCATGAGGTTAATTTTTCTAGCATCTCAGGGTCATGGCCCTATACTCAGCAGAATATCAGTCGTTATTGGAGGGCTGTCATTTTCAGAGATGTTTTAGGGGGAAATACTAAGCTTTAGAGGTGCCTGGGTGGCTCAGTCATTTAGGCCTCTGCCTTTGACTTAGGTGGTGATCCCCTGGAGCCTCATGTCTGGCTCCCTGCTGAGGGGAGGGGCGGGGAGGTGGTGGTGGCGGTGGTGGGGGTGTTCTGCTTCTCCCTTTGCCCCTTCCCCTGCTTGTGCTCCCTGTACCCAAATAAATACATAAATAAAATCTTTTAAGAATTAAAAAAAACGCTAAACTTTGGAATCTCTGGGTGTATTTAGGGGGTGTTATTTTGAGCATAGGCCATGCGTGTACATTTTCTTAAGTGAAATGAATCAAAATACTCTGATAAAGTCTTTGCTGAATTTTTGCAGGAGGATAGACTTTTTGTACTATTTCTAAGAGATCACTTTCATACAGATTTCTCCAAAAGCATCATGGAAAATACCCTTGGCTTTTGTTCCATTTGTAGTTGTGACCAAAACCAAAAGTGCTCAAGTACAGTATGAGACATTTTTTTTATTTTAAAGATTTTTTTTTATTTACTTATTTGACAGAGAGAGATCACAAGTAGGCAGAGAGGCAGGCAGAGAGAGAGGAGGAAGCAGGCTTCCTGCTGAGCAGAGAGCCCAATGTGGGACTCGATCCCAGGACCCCGAGATCATGACCTGAGCCGAAGGCAGCGGCTTAACCCACTGAGCCACCCAGGCGCCCAGTATGAGACATTTTTAAAAAGAATTCACATAGGCAGTTACACAAATCACGGAGAATATCAGCCTACTTCATTTTTTTTTTTTTTTTTAAGATTTTATTTACTTATTTGAGAGAGAGTGAGAGAGCATGCACGGGATGAAGGGCAGAGGGAGAAGTGGGGGTCTCTGCTAGAAGATCCCCCAGGACCCTGGGATCATGACCTGAGCCAAAGGCAGACAGATGCTCAACCGACTCAGCCACCCAGTCACCCCTATTTTGGTACTTTATTTGTTTGCTTATTTATTTTTTATTATGTTTATTTAGCCAACATATAATACACCATGGGTTTTTGGTGTGGTGTTCAGTGATTCATTAGTTGCCCATAATACCCAGTGCTCATCACAACACGCACCCTCCTTAATGCCCATCACCCTGTTACCCCATCCCTCCAACCCCTACTTTGGTATTTTGAAAAAGGTTTTTCTTCAGGTTCTAGTCCAGTTTTGAGTTTGGAAATTCTTCCTGTCTCAGTACTGTTCATTCATCTTTTGTTGGTCATTTTTCAAGTATGAGGATGGTATGTTTCACAGATGCTGTGGATTAGCCCTCAGGGCTAGGACCTTGCAGTGAAGGTATTTTTATGTTAGTTGAAATAGAGGGAACTGAATGGATAAGACCATCAAGAAGATAAAGCTGACTTTATCTTCATCTAAAGAAGTTCAGTGTATTAAATACCAATGCATTCTTGCGAGAGTCTTATTCAGTAGAAGAGATAAAGAGTGAACCTCTGTATCCTCTTTGTTGGCCTGAAAATGGAATGTCAAGCAGCATATAATCATCTTTCTTGTTTTTAAAAAAAGGAAAGTGAGAGAAAGCGATTTCTATTTGTGTCAGATTTTAGATGTCTTAATATTCTTTCCTGTCTAATTTTGCAGAAAGTGATAATAGAGTTCCTGTCAAATTAGAGGCTACAGACTTTTAACCTATGTCGTAAAAAAAAACCCACATTAGTTATTATTACCATAAACATAATTCAAATAAATATTTAGTTGTAATACCATTATGTTGAAAGGTGCATTCCAAGCATATAATTTTGCTCATTACAAATATTAAAAATTCAGAATGACAGTGATAAAAAAAAAAAAAGGAAGAAAGAAAAGAAAAAGAAACACCGAGGTTTTTGGAGTCTTTTGCTTCCAAAGATGGATTTGCAGTGTAAATTCATAATTGGAAAAATTGGAATGAAGTGATTCCCATAAAGAATTGTGCATCTCTGTTACTTACGGAACATGAAATTATTTTCTAAAGTATCATAAATCCTGCCACATGTTTCTATCCGTGAGTCACAGACCAAAGTGAATAGTATCAAGAGTGGATCAAAGTGAGAAAAGAAAGAAGCAAGTAGAAAATTCACTGTGTCCAACTTCATAGAAAGAGCTACAAGCAAGTGATATTTCTGACCTTTGCTGAACCAATAGTTGAACCTGTTTTATTAGTCACCTGAGAATTACTTGCTTGAGTGGGACTGTTGAATGTGAAAATGATGCTGGACCAATCTTTAGAATTTTTCAGACCTTTATTAAACGGATGACAATTTTGAGTGTCACATCATTACATTTTCCAAATGCCAGTAAATAGAGCATGCATTTTCATAGTTCAAGTTTATGCATAAAATATCTAAGCAGGTATATTTTCAGTGTGAAAGGGTATTTTCTCAGCCAAATTATTAGAACAAGAGAATGAATGAGAAAACAAATAGCATGCTCTAGAGAAGTCCTTTCTAACATTGCTTTTAGCAGTATTATCAAATTGGGTCACAGATAATTAGATTAATTTGACTACCCTATGGTTTTGTTTGGAGAAATGTAATGTGGCAACTCTCTTTGCTCTTGGATATCTATAGGATACAAGAAAATGGAAACACTCGGCCTTCAAAAAGGAAAGAGCTATTATGTCACGCTCAATCAGAGAGATGTAGACATTGATAGAGTATCAACACCTGAAGCCACTCTATTAAAGCATGCTTGGTTCCGCAAGCAAAAGTCACAGAAAATTGGCTCATGTTTCACCATCTAGGCTTGCTACCACTTGGTTTCCTTTAATTGGCTATCATGTCCATTTACTAGAAATTGGCTCTGTTTTCCAGCTGCTGGATGTAGGAGTGATTTGCTTGTGTGAGTGTTCTCAGGATTACACCTACAAGAGTGTAGTTTCAAACATCATTTTTCTTAGAAAAATTACTAACCATGTATATCTGAATATATATATTACAAAGGAATTATAAAACCTAGAGCCAGAGAGGTTTTTCAAAGGATCTGACTTGTCCTAAAGACAGTATTAGCATAGATGGGTCGTGAAAGCCCCTGGGTGGGTCCTGGTTTGTAAGATATTATTAAGGACAATTTAAGGGTCTAATCAAAGGAATTGAAAAATAAATAGTATCACACAATTCTTGGTAGAGGCATTTTAGCTAATATAGGGAAGTTTATAAACCCACATCTTAATGCTACACTGAATAGACTGCTTTCATGTTTCCAGCATAGCCACTTAAGTATGCAGTTTTGTTCAACATTTTAAGAAATCAGTTAGGGTCATTGTTTTTGTTTGTTTGTTTTTTCTGCTTATTTCACATTGTGGTGGCTTTTTGTTTGTTTTTAAGGAAGAAAATTCCAGCATTTAACTTTGCTTTTCTGAACTAACAGACATTTATTTATGGTTACCTAATTACTGTAACCATGTATTTCCTAAAATGTTGTTCACTAGTAGTTTAACCACAAATACAGATGCTCTAATTTCTCTTTTATTGATTATCTGAATCGGGTCCACTGCTATCATCAGGGGAAGGTTCATGTAAATCTAGAATAAATATTTTAAAAATATAAGAATGAGTACTTTAAATGTAAAGGAAGATAAATGTAATATTCTTCTGAAACAAGTCTAGTAAGGATTTTAAGTTTTTAAGACTTTCTATTTAATTACTTTGCATTGAAGCCAGCTGGTTTGGTAACTTTCATGACCTTATATTCCCTGAATGTTCTCATAAATCAAAGGAAGAATATGCTCAATTCTAACATTAGTCCTGGGGAAAATTCCATATTTGAAAACAAAAGAAAGAAAGGTAGAATCAAGGTTGCCTTGGGAATTTTGAGGTCCTTGGTAAGGTTAATTGGGAGGGCATAAATTCCTTTATCCTCAGATTTTTCTTTTCCTTTCTCTTTTCTCCCCCTAAGCTTTCCTGCCCTCTAACCCATCAATTTCTCTTGCAGCTTGAGCCTTCACACTTCAACATTGAACTTGGAGATATAAAAATATTCTAACAGGCAGGGGGATGGCCTTGATGATCTCTTAAAGTTCTTTTTAGTGCTCTATTTTAAATTCCAATGATTTAATAGAAACTCAAGGGTGAAATGTCCCTCTGGAGGTCATCAGTTGTAGTTCCCTCCACGTAAGAATGCCTCCTACCTTCTGGGAGTTGGCATTAACAGCCAGTCCCAAAGGGCCTCTTTATTCGTTGAATTTCTTCAGCATTATGGACTTAACCTTGTTGACCAATTCAGAGAAGTACATGTCATATTTGAGAATTTTTCTAACTGTACATTTTACCTTCTCCCTACCTTAGGTTTTAAATATATAAATCATTTCTTTAGCAAATCACTCTTTGGAAAGAGGTCTACGTTAGAGATTTCAGGTGTTGTTTTGAGGTGGAACAGAATTTCTGGTGGATGAGAATTGAAGAAGTCAGAATCCATTGAGATCAAGCAATTCAACAGACATTAATTGAGGACTTCTTTATAGGGGTCGTAAATGCTAATGCCTCTGAAGACAAGGCTGGTAATACAAATGTTGAGTTAAGCCCTACATGAGGCAATAGGGATGGTGTGAGGCCTGAGCAGTTCAAACCCAGTGCTAGCATTCTTGTCCCAGCTGATCTGCCCAAAGTATGCCCAAGGTTTGCAAACCCTTAAGTCTCTATGCATGGTATCTGTCACTCCTTTAATAATTGTTAGAGGCTAGGTTAAAACTGAAGTCCTTCAACTTAGCAACTTCCAAAACCCATGCTCCTAACCATTATTCAGGTGTATCATAGGCTATCTTCTGTGAGATATTAATGAGTATCTGCATTTCTCTGCATTACCCCCCAAGCAGGGCACCTGGCATTACTGTGTTCCCCATAGGACTATGGCTTTGTTTCAACAAGACTGAGTGGAGGAAGACTTTGACTTCCAATTTTTAGATGCCATACTTATGTTGATGGGAAACAATCCGAGGTCCCAGTGCTTTTTTTTTTTTTTTTAAAAATAAAATAACCTTTAACGTTATGATAGGTTTAGATTATAAAGTTGAAAAATAGTAGAGTGTTTCCACATAGTCTCCCTCCAGTTTCCCCTGTGGTTTACATTTTATATTACTATGATGTATTCAGCACAACTAAGTAACCAACATTGGGTACTTTGCTGTTAACTCTATTTTATTTGGAAATGCCCTTTTTAAATTAGTTTTTTAGGGAAATGCCCTTTTTCTGTTCTATGAATTTATCCAGGATACATATTATGTTTAATTGTCATGTCTCATTCCTTTCTTCTGCATGGTAACAGTTTCTCAGATTTTCCTTGTTTTCCATGACCTTGACAGTCAGGTATTTTGTAGAATGTCTCTCAATTTGTGGTTGTCTTTTTTTTTTTTTAATGGTTGTGCTGGGGTTATGGGTTTTGAGGGCAAAGATGACAAAAGTGAGGTGCCATTCTTACTATATTAAGGGCACATACTTTCAACTTGACTTAACACTGACACTAACCTTTGATCACCTGGCCATGGCTTCTCCATTTTAAGGCTACATTATTCTCTCTTTCTATATTGTACTCTTTGGAAGAGCAGGCCACACTCAAGGTGAGGAGTTAAACTCCATCTTCTCAAGGCAGAGTACAATAAATTATTTGGAATTCTATATGGGAGATTTGTCAGTTTTCCCCATTATTTATCTACTCATTTATTTATATAGGTATGAACTCATGGATATTTATTTGATACTTTGGATTGTAATTCAATGGTATATTATTTATTTCATTGCTGAAATTGTCCCAGTTTTGGCCAATGGAAGCTTTTGCCTGTTGGTCTCTATGTCCCTTTGGCATACCCCTACCATTTTGTTTTTCTCTGTTATTTTAAAATCTGTGCTGCTGTCACTCATGAATATCCTGTCTTATACTCTGCTTTTTCTTGGTGGGGGAGGGTGTTTAGGTATAAAAACAAGTCCCATGCTTGTCCTTGCTAAATTTCACGTTCTTGGAGCTTACTGTTACCATCCTCTCTTTCCTACTGCTACAGCTTCTTACGTGGTCTCTGAACTTGCGTTCTGACCACCTCCACTTGCACTGTATTTGGTTCTTTGAATAGCAACCAGAGTGATTTTTTTCAAACCAATCAGTTATGTCTCTCCTCCATGTATCAATGCATAAAGATGTACATGATCTGACTCTTGTTTATGTCTCTGATCTCAACTCTTAACCTTTATATCTCTCAGTTTGTTTTGGCCACACGACTATCCTTTCCAAGCTTGTCTACGTGAGGCTTTTTAAACATTGGTTCTCTCTGCCTGGAATATTCTTCACTCTTCAAATGGCTTATTTTTCTTTAGCTCAGATGCTACATTTTCAGGGAGGACTTTTCTTGAATTCGGTGTAAGTTAGCTTTAATTTCTCCCTATCATAGTGCCATGTTTTATTTTCTTTATAGCAATCATCATGATGGATTATTTTCATAATAATTTTTTAGCTGCTTATTATCTTTCTGCTTCTCCCATTATAAGAATGTAACAGGGTCTTGTTTCTCTTGTCCATAGCTGTATCTCCAGTGCACAAAGCAATTCCTGGCACATGTAAGAAGCTCTCTCTCTCTCTCTCTCTCTCTCTCTCTCTATATATATATATATATATATATATATATATATTTGTTAAACATTGGTTGCTAAAGACCCAGTTATGTCTTCTGAGTAACACTTATCTTTGAGGTCCCCATAATCTGTAAAACCCTTGTGTTGCGATACCTTTGTTATTTCATGCTGTTGCCTTTATAGGATCGCATTGTACCATTCTGATTAAGATTGTATGTTTCTTTAGATAGCATGTTGTGCCTATCCTAGTGAGTTTTCCCCTAAAAAAATAAGCCAGCCGTGTTTCCATCAACACTTGCTCGTAGCCTATAAACCCAAGCAGTCCCTATGTGCTCCCATTCCTTTGCAGATCACCAGGACAAGATAGGAGATATAGAGGCAAAACTTAGAGCCACCAGAAATTTACCTTCTGTCAGTTAACGTAGCAGTCCTCTCTGAAAGGTGTTGTTTCATATTTTTTTAACCTCAGCTATTTATACTGTTTTTCAGCTTATATCTCTGTCTTGACCTCAACAAAATCATCATGAGGTATCTTAATTGACATCCAGATATGGTGTATCTGATATGCTCTTTGTGTTAGCATTTTAACCCATTCTGACTCCTTATGATCCTTATTTCCTAGTCTTAATGTTCAAAAGCCATTTCTTTAAGAATCTGTCTTAGAGTGTCTCCTTGGATCTATGTGAAATTCTGTTGCTATAAAATTTATTTTTCTTTTTATCACTTTTATTTAGTTTCCTTGGGCTTATACACAATTACATAATTAAAAATTACTCAACAAGCTTCTCAAGCAAACATAATGTTTTACCATGTTAAGGAATATGTAGTTAATCAGGCATATATGATACCATGCAGATTTGACCGCTACATAGCTTACAGGAGCTATACAGCTCTTTACAGTCCCTGTAAAATCACTCACCAATTGATAGTTCCTCATTTAAGTCAATGATTCATTATTGTTTTAACTAACTTAAGTATAAACATTTTGTAACAGTGTGAGTACTTATGACTTGCTTCCAGGTATAATGGGAAATGCATTACAAACTAACATTAGCCGATGGAAGTACCTAGTAGAATCAGTTACTGCATTTCAATCTTAATTTTTTTGGGTGGTGGGAAACCTTATCATTTAGTATTTATTTTCTGCTGTGGTGTTGTCTTTGGTCTACTTCCTTTGGAAACAGTCTGAGCCACCGACATTTGCATCTATGAGGTTTATTGTTGTGTACTTTTGGGAACAATACCTAATGAGGGGTGAGGGAAGCAGGATGGGCAGATGGAGAGGTTGAATTGAGATGCAGTTGAAACAGAGGCTGCAGCCAATCCTATCTGGAGCTCTAGAGCTGGGCTGGCCATTCAGGAGCTGTCCTCAGTTGAGGTAGGGGGCTGGCCTTTGCACCTCCTTATTTAGCAGTCATTAGACATTTGCTGCCCCTGGAGAGGAAGTTAGCCTCCAGCAAGGCAGCTCCCTTCAACAGAGGCAGTGCCCAGAGAAGGGCTCAGCTGTGACTGTTAGCTTTCAGTGCTGCCAGCAGCTGGGGCAGTGAATGCTTTGAACTGAAGGGAAGATCTTTAGTTGTTGGGTGAATAATACACATCTTCTACAGGTAAATTCATATAAATTCATATAAAGTAATGCACACACATGCAAACACACACACACACACACACATGCAAACACACACACACACATACTACAGTAATCTGGCTTATAGTTGAAAGCTTAATAGGAAAAAGTTTCTTCTATCAAGACTTTGAAATGCTTCTTTAATTTGGCTAGGACCTTAAAAATTAGATTCTATGGACCGCTGTTTCTCCATTGGAAAGAGAATTGTTACTTCTTCTAGTTTCCTCTAGGCATTTCAAGAAGCATATGGCAGTGAAAATGTAAAATGGGCTTAGAGAACCTTGAAATAACCAATAGCCTCCTATCCAGAACTAGCTCAATTCCTCCTACCTCCCTCATATCAACCTCCTTGTTAAGCACTGCTTTAACTGCAGGTTAAGGCTTCAGGTTTAGGCTGCAGGTTTCTGGAAGCTTCTCAAACTTCTGAATATTAGCATTATATGCAACAATAATCTGAGGATTTACTGACCAAGTCCTTAACTCATAGTTGACAAGAAAGCAGTACATTTTTGCAGTTATTGTATGTAGCACTGTATTAGAATGGGTGTTGAAAAAGCTGTTTTTCCTTGTCCTTTCAAAACAGTTTTTCCTACAAGGGAAATTCAAGTCTCAGCCTGTTATATTGCTAATGCACAGTAACATCTGATTTGAATCAATTCTGATTAATGTGCAGCTTGGCCTGCCAGGAGATACTATCCTTCTTCCAGCAAACCAGTCTCAGTACTCTTTATCAAACATCTCTAAAACTATGACAACTCATTCTTGTTCCAGCATCTGACATGTGCTCAACAAGATGAACAGACACTTGAGTGATATCAACAATGTATGTCCCTTCTTTCTTTGTAGGAACCTGGTTTATGTAAAGAAGTAAATTGTCTAAGATACAACAGAATCAAACTGGCCAATAAGTGTAGGCAGATTACACCTATTGACTGATACCATGGATTTGATCAGTGATTTTTAGTAAGGTATGATAAATGCCCCTGAATTCATGTAGCATCTTAGGTATTCATTGAAACAAAATGATATCGTAGTAACCATGTTACAGTGTTCTTACTTCTGGCTTTACTTCCTGGTCCTCTCTTATCATTCTTGGTTTTGAGGCCTAAAAGATGTTTTAAAAAACATAAAATTAGAAAGTTTAAAAAACTTGTACCTTGTAAGTACTTCTAGGAATAAGTGGTTAGTATATGATATCTTAGGTTATGTCATTTTGTAGAATATTCCCACAGCTTCCTGTCTTCCTCAGAACAAAAGCTAATGTCCTTATAATACCTATGATGTCCTGACCTTTCCTCTTCCCTAGTTACCTCTTGAACTCACAATGAACATCTCCCCTCTTGTTTCCTCCCCACCATCCACACTAGATTTCTTCATATTTGTCTAACCTACTGGGACAGCTCCCACCTCAGGATCTTTGAATTTACTGTTCACTTACACACTCACTCCTCAGTTAAGTGAATGCTTATCTCTTACCTCTTTAAGTCTGATCATTTGTGACCTTCTCATTAAGTTCTCCTCTTATGACTTTCATTTTTAAAATATTTAAAATATATTTTTAAATATTATTTTTCAATATTTATTTGAGAGGAGAGAAAGCATGAGGTGGGGACTAGGTAGAGGAAGAGGAAGAGGGAGAAGCAGACTCCCCACTGAGGAGGTTGCCCAATGTAGGACTCCATCTCAGGACCCTGGGATCATGACCTGCGCAGAAGGCAGATGCTTAACCAACTGAGCCACCTAGGCGTCCTTCTTAGGGCTTTTAAACTCTAAAACAGCAGACACCCGCTGCCTTGCCCTGACCTTACGAAAATACATCTGTCTTCTTTGCTCTATTTTTCTCCTTGTGTGTACCATCTTCTAAATACCATATGTTTAATTATTGTGTTTATTGTATTCTCTGCTTACTAGAATATTATGTTCGTGGTTTCAGGGTGTTTTGTGTGTTCTGTCCACTCACAAATCCCCAGTACCTAAAATCTTCCCAGAAACTAAATAAATGAATGTGAATAAAAGGACATAATCTACATTGAAATGGACCTAACAGGAGAGTAAATGTAGACTGAACTATGATTGATGGGGGACTACGCTCTAACAGTATTCAAAATGTGTGTCTTTGACAGATCTCAGCCACTCAAATTATTTTTCAGAAGTACCTTTATATCTATAAAGTATTTACCTTTTTCTGTTACTTTTACTTCTTGCTTTGGCTGTTACAGCATATAGTTCAATTTTTCACACCTTGTTTAGACTTGGGTGTTTACTGTAACTCTACTGTTTTAAGTTTCCTACCTCCTTAAATCCACAAAGCACTTCAAGAAAGGATTTCCACGTATTATATTTTTGTTCAGAAAGCCTTATCTCAGGCAGACATATTTGCCCATTTTCTTTTTTATTAAAAAAAAATGTATAATCATTATACATGCAGAGGGGTGTTTCAACAGACTGGGTTAGTATCTCTCCATGAAACCACACACAATAAAACAGTTTCCTAAAAAAAGTGAACAATGCATAAAATGCTGATACAGGGCTACAGAACACTTAATTATTTCTTTTTCCCCCCATTGTTTATCCTTGTTTTGTCAACTTTCCATATCACTACCCACAATGCTTTGGGTTCGGTTTTCTTTGAACATTCCTTTCCTCTGAACTTGCCATGAACTTGTGCTTGTAGAATGCCTCCACAGAGTGCCACAGCCACTTTATAAAGAGGAAGAAATCAACACTTTTGTCATAAAAGGTGCTAAAACCAAGCTCATAGTATAAAATAGTAAACACACTTGTCCAGTTGCTGTTTTGGGTTGAAGTATGATTCTTGCTTTAAAAGAAGGTTAGTGTAATAGTTTGCACATACTTCAGGAGAATCAGGAATTTAGTTTGTGTAGGGAGGAGGACGAGAGAAAAGAATTATGTTTCCTAAGATTAGGTGGACTGGAGGAGGAGAAGGATTGCACGAATACCAAATACGATACAAGAGAGGACGGAGCCCCTTATCACACATGCAGTGTAGGATGATGTAGAGGATTATTTGTTTTATACAGAAAGACAGAAGGAGGGACTCTTTTTTTTTTTTTTCCCCATTTCTGGTGATTTCTGTGCTTTCAGGGTTATGGGAAATTATTGTTCCTTCTATCAAAGTGTCAGGAGAGGGACTCTGGATTGGGAAATAAATCTTAGATTCTCATCCCAGTGTATAAAAGTGAATGGGAATTTCCTACAATATGAATTCTTGCCAGACTTGCAACCTCAACTGATTATTTGATAAAGGGTAGATCCATGAACTCTATGGGATGTGGCCCAAATCATAGCAAAGTCACTTAAAAAAAAAAAAAAAGACATGCAATAATTTCCCTTATGTAATAGATTGAATAGGTTGTTGTATTTGACTTACTGTGTTGTATCAGAGCTGCATCAGGGCTCCAAAAGACCAAGAGTCATGTGGGTCAGATCATCGATTCAGGATTCATTAGGAGCTTGATCGGATTTGTTTGTTTGTTTTACAGTTTGCCCCTCACTCACCTGGAGAGAGTGTGTGAGGGGAGGAGGAAGGAAGACTGTAATAAGATTGATGAAGAGTGTGGTAGTGAGAATTCCAGTGGAGAGAATTGAGACTGCTGAGGCGTTGCTCTCGTTCTCCCCTCTTCTTCCCCCCATTCCCACGAAGTGTATGTGGACAGGATGTGAAGAACCTCTCAGGGAGCTTGGCGAGTAGTCTGCCCTCTGAGGGGTGGGGCATAGGTTCTGGTACCTAACATGGGCATGCAAAAGTCAGAAGGTAAGAGGCCAGGACAAGAAGACAGGACTGCAGTGGGAATAAGGCCCATTTCCACAGCTATTAAGAATAAGCTGTGGTTTCCTGGAGGTCATGTGTGAATCCTAGAAGGGAGCCAAGTGTGATGTCTCCAGCCACTGCCTCTTTCCTCACTCCCATCCCTACTGTGAAGAGTTTCTTGTCAAGAGGAAGGCAGCCCTGGCAGAAAGACTAGGGTTCGGTGATCTGATTCAGGAGCTGACAGGAATCCTTCCGGCCGCATTTAAGGCAATTCTCAGTGTTCAAGAACCACAGCAAGGTGAATTTCGAGGGACTCAGAAAACACGCACTGCAAGAGAGAGCCAACACTGGGACGTTGACCAGTAGCAGAATATGGCCCATCCAAGCCAAGAAAGACTTTTGTTCATCTTTCACTTCTTCTCTTTTTCTTCTCCATTTAGTCAGCAGTCTAAATTTGCCTCAGATTTTTACTGACTAAAAACTTAACTGTCCCCAACCAGGATATTCCCTTATTTAGTAGATGTTTATTGAACAGGTAGTATGTGCAAGGCATCGGGCTAGCATATGTATTTTCTGATTTCAAGGGCTATGTCTAGCAATAAGTTTTCCTTTATCCTTGTTCTGAATGCAGTTTTAGTCTTCACAAAAAAATTGGCAATTGCATAGATAGATAGTTTCCAGGTATTTTTGCATAAATAGATAATTTCCAGTTAAATATAAACTATATTTTTAAATAGAATTCATAATACGAATATTCCACTTTCACTTGAGTGAACAAGATGAGATTGAGCTAGGACAGGCACAGCAATGAGCATTCTTACAGTCTTTTCAGATTGATGGAGGTGAACTAGAACAGCCAACCAGATAACTGGATATTGTTCATTGTGATCTTCTCATTCAGTTATTGAGTTGTTTCATTTGAGCTCTCCATGGCATGCTGTAAAGGAACTGTATTTGATTATTTGTTTCAGTAAATATTTATTGAACAGGTACTATGTGTAATCATACTGTGTGTGATTGCAGTAGATCGATGTCTTTCCTGCCCTCAAGAAATGTATAATCTAGTGACATAGAGAGATTCCTTTAGTAAAGATCCCTGCCATATTCAGAAACATATGATTAGTGAGATGTGAATGGTATTTTGAATCTTTTATGGCAAATGATAAAGACCCAATTTGAAATAACTTAGCCAAAGAGGAGATTTATTGGCTCATATAACTAGGAAGTTCAGTAAATGACAGTTACTTCAGGCACAACTAATATCATCAGGACAGAGTACACTTTGCTCTTCCCATTACTCTGCTCTGCTCGTCTCCATATTAGCTTCATGCACAGGCAGCTTTCTTCTTACAGAAGCAGCTCTAGGCTATGACACTCTTTTAAGTAGTATTTCCAGAGAAAAGAGTACATACTTTTTTTTTTTTTTTTTTGGCCCAGGAAGTTTCTTATGACTGACCCACTTAAAATTCTGTGCCCTTCCTGAGTCACTCACTGTGGCCAGGGAGATGGCATGCTTCTATTGAGCCACCCTTAGTTAAATGCCTCCCTGGTTAGGAGTGGAAGGGGCTGGCTCCAGTAAAATTAACTTGGAACGTATTCTCCAAAGGAGGGGTATTCTTTCACCGTAAGAGAGCTGGTGGGAACAAACGCAAGTAAAACCACAACTCCATTAATCGGGGGCAGTGCAGAGAAGAAAGGGGTCTTTCGGTAACTGCAGAAAATGTACAGGAGGTAGGACTAGTAATAGCTCAGCTTTTGAGATTTAAACAGAGAGTCTTTTGGGACATGGAGGAAAGCTTCTCTCTCGGGCAGAGGATCCAAACCATAATACTTAAAAGCCCCCCAGAATTCAAACAATGCCTTGTTACTATCTTTGTATATATATATCCTAGCACCCTGAGGACATCTCTTCCCTTTAACGCTTTGCTCAGTTTCTCCTTCACCCTGCCCTCCCCACCATGATCACTGTCCCATTCACTCCCTGTCATTCGTCCCACTGGATAAAAGACACTGATTACCAGCTAATATGCGGATTCTGTGCTTTTCGCGGTGCTCTCTGACTTCGTATCTCTCAGGGAACTTTTTCCTCTCTCGACTTCTGAGACACTGTTCTTTCCCTTTCTGTTCTGCCCACCTGAGCACTCTTTCTGAGTCACTACTATTTGGCTGCTTTATTGCTGACCTTTCCTTAACGTCTCTTTTCTCCAGAGCTCATGCCCGGCGCTCTTTCCATTGTACATGCTCTTTTCCGGCCCATCCCATTCATTCTCATGGCATCGATGAACATCTGTGCGTATCAGTACCAAAAGCCCTGCTAGAGTTCTGATACCTCGCTGTATGTCCCAGATTCCATGATTCATAAAGATCATAAGTTGAACATTTCCCTTATTTTTGTATCTGTTCCGTTCCTTCCATTCTCATTTCTGTTAATAGAAATTTTCATTTATGTTGTCCACAATCAAGGAAGATTAAATGTTGCGCCAAGCTCTGGTTAGGCCTCAGTCTTGTATTCTAACTGGTGTTTCTGAATAATCCTATATTGTCAGTGATGTTGGACACGGTAGACCACGCCTTTGGTCACATTTACAGAGCAAGAAGCTAGTGCTTGAGGTGTAGGTTGAGTTTTAGGTAGAAAACAATGTTGATTTATAATGAGAAAAGTACACTTTGGGGGAAGCAGATAGAGAGAGCAAGGCACACAGATTGGTCTGTGTAATTCACAAAGAAGGTCTAATGTGGGCAGAACTATTGAGAAGTCACTGAGTATCAGGAAGATGATGAGGAGCATCATTTTCAAGGCTAGGACTGCAACAGGAACTTCGGTTCCCACTTCTGGGATTCCCTCCCACGCCCTCAGTTTTCCCTGCATGATCATCTTTACATTTAAAACATCTAAGAATGCAGTATTGATTACATCACAACCTTTAAATGCATGTCTGTCCTTAGCATTCTGTGGTGTCCAAACCAAGACAAACAGTTCATCATTAGCCAAGTGGCTGCTCTTATTGAGTTAGCTCTGATGATTGCTTTCAAAAAGAATATTACTTGTTGATTGCTTCCAAGGCATGTTTCAAAGGCCCACTTAATAGTGTTTTTTCTTCAGTCTACTGACAAGAATTTTAGTAATTTTTCCAACTCATTTTTGTAGAAATGTCTCCTTTCACTGTGGCCTACTTAGATAATAAGCCATACATGAGTGTGTACTACAAACGAAATTGTGTGTTTTTTGGTGCTAAAAGATGAGAAGATGAGTTTGTAACTTTTTACCCATTGAAAAATCATTGAAAAAACTAATGAATGTTGAATATTCAAAAGTATTATAGACTGGCCCTGGACTTTCAAAATATTTAGTGTTAGTATGTTCTGTCATTTGTTTTGCTTAAGACAAAGGCCTGAGTACCATTTTGACCATCTGAGAAGAATTACCTTGATTTTCAGGCTTCCTTTAATTATATGGCAGATCATAGATCGTATCAGGGTATTAACTTCTGATATTTTGCTACCTGACATTCTGTCTTCATATAGATTTTTAAAACATTATTTTAATTTTTAAAGTACAAATATAGTTCTTATTTTAAGAAAATTAAAAATGAAATATTTATTTTATTACAGAATATACAGTCATTGTAAATTTAGAAAACACTGGTGAGCAAAAAAGAAGAAAATTAAATTTTACTCATAAATAACTACTGTTAAATGCATCTAGACCTTCCAAGCTTTTATTTAGGAATATAAATTTTTAAAAAAATAATAATTGGATCAGACAGTGTGTGTGTGTGTATTTTTTTCCTTAAAGAAAACATATGTATCCTACATTTTGCATGCAACATGTTAGGGTATAATTTTTTTTCCTGCTACCTAATTACTAGTAGGAACAATAGCTTATCAAAGTTTTATAAAAAATACAAGTTCTCATATCCTATTGCTTTTTGATAACAATACTTGCTAAGTTTTACTGGGAGCTTTTCATGTGACAGGCCTGTGCTCAGTATTTACGTTGTCTCCTCACAACGATTTCCTGTGCTTCCTAGCAGTATTCATCTTTAGTGGACCTGGACCTTAAAGTGAGAGATTTATTATTTGACCAAACTCATAGCTAGTAAGTGGCAGAACCAAAATTCAGATCCAGGTCTGTGGGTTCCAGTCTGTTGTGAAAACTACAATAAAATACAGTGAAGACACTTGGAATATATATAGTAAGATGTCACACTGAACATGCCGTCTTGTGTAGTGTTCTCAATCTGCCAATCTCTGAGATTTCTGAGGTGAGGTGACATCATCATGAGGCTTCGAGGAAACCCTAAGCCAAATGGAAAGAATGGAATAATTTTCCCCTAGTAACCAGAGAGATCTTGAAAGCACTATACAGTACATTGCTTTATTTCCTTTCTCTGCTTGGTCACTGTCACCAAAGCCTACCTACCTCTTGGACTAATTTTTAGGAGGTTCCATTTTCATAAAATGCATTATCAAGTACCAGGTCATTTACCTTAATTCCTGTCTTTCTAGCCAGTCATAAGCAGCTCATGTGGAATACCTGAACTTAACTTCTCTGGTAAAGATGTCAATTACCTTCTGGGTACCAAGCAATGGCTATAACTTGCATAAGAAATGTAGAAAGTGATGGGGACTCTAGCATCACCAGACTGTTTAATAGATTTAGCAGTAGAGTGGCCTCTCAGTTAGCACATTGTCAGTGAACTTTTTCCTGAGAAGGGAAGCATACAAACCGCATAGTCAGAAAGGTCTGAGTCTGAACCCCAGCTTTACCACTTGCTAGCTTTATAGTCTTGGGTATATTGCATAATCTCTCAGAGCCTCTGTTTTATCATCTGAGATATAAATAGATAGAGGTAGATAGATGTATACTTTTTGCCTACAGTAGCCAAGAATATGACTTTTTTTCTTAAAGAAATACCAAGACAACTTTCTGCTTTCTATTTGCTTTTCTGTGGAATTGGGGAGTACATTTCAACCCTCTCTTCTACAGTAAAGCTGAATTTTGGTTAAATTCCACATGGAAAAGTTAACTTAATTATAACATTTGAAAGCATAAAGACGCTGATATAATCCACTTTGACACATATTTCAAATATGACTAGATCTGAGGCTCAGAACTGGGAAATAAGGCGATTAGTGGGAGAACCAAGACTCTACCATGTTTGTCTGTCTTGACATTTATAATAAAGTTACTGCTGGTGGCTGACAAAGCAGATAAAATTTACAGTTTTATTTTGTGAATGACCCCTGAAAATCAGTTATATGTAAGATAGACCCCTATAATCCAAATGAAATGTAGTTGCTAATGTCAGAAAAATGATCTTTGTAATGAAGCAAAATTATTGTTCTCAGCAAAAGACTATATATAACTGTATAAATGTGTATGTGGTTTTTTTTTTCTGTTTTACCTCATAGAGAGCATATTTATTTTAATTTTATTGATACACTTAGGTTTAATAAATTTTATATATTAAATACACATTCATAAATATCATATATGTACAATTAGAATTTCCTTAAATATTTTGTTGTTAAATTTTCATAGTAGTTTTTGAAAACATACCTTCTTGTCTTAATGGCAATAAAAGTGTGGATTTACCACTTTTCATAACTGTATTTTGAAAGTTTTATAGTCCTTTAGAGACAGACTCCCTGGAAGTCTTGCCAGTCAGCAAACACCCAAAATTAATAACATGAGTGATTTGATGATTTTGGCATCTTGCAAAAATTATACATTAGATTTTCTTTAAAGAGTTATAACATGTATTTTCCACTTTCATTCTTTAGCTTTTAGCTCCTGTTTCAAATAGACTATTAGTGTGTACTTAAATTACTCCTCTAAGATTTTCAAAAATGATTTGATGAATAATGATAATGTAAATTTTAGAGTAAAATGCACTGTAAAAGAAAAAAAAACTGTCTTTCTGGGTTTAGCTTTTTTGGAAATATTGGTTTTTCTTCTAAAACTTCCAAATTTCATATCACTGAAAATTTGATGACGAGTAATTTCAGCTTCACTTGACCCAACTTGTGAAATGATTGAAAATGCCAATGGCAGAGGTAGGGGATGAATGTGTCATTATGATACTTGTCTCTTTTATTGAGTTGCCATTTGTCAAACTGTGAACATATATGTGTCACCTGTTGTTCTGGATGTCATCCTCATGGTCTTTTAACTTTTTTGCTTAATTAAAAATAATTTAGAGGTTGTCTGACAAACTTTTGCCTATTTACCTGCTTTAGACATTGTAAAGAACATATTTGATGATCCACAAAACATGCCTTTTTTTTTTTTTTAATAAAGACTCATATTTTGAAATGGAGGGCTATGTGCTCCTGTAAAGTTCAGAATGTATAGATTTGTTCCAAGAAAAGATCTAGGTGAGAAAGCAACATGGAGTGAATAAATCACTGTGATTTCTTTTATAAAATCTCTTCTTGTGTGGGTCTTCTCCCCCTAATTCCCATTTGAGAAATGTCAAAACCCATTACAATATCTTTAAGTTTTGAGCATTTATTAAATGTGAGGGATTATTCTAATAATGAAAATAAGTAACATATTTTTATTTCTCTCTACATGGAATGTACTATTCCAACCACTTTACATATGCTAACTTGATTATTCCTCAAAAACCACACAAACAAGACACTGCAGGTTACTTATCTTGCCCAGGCACAGCTAGTAAATGGAGGCATTGGTTTTGAACCCAAGCAGTCTGGCTCTACCCCCAACAGATTCACTGAACTACTTCCCACTTGCAAAGTACTTTTAGAATGATGGCTTTTGTACTTAGAACATCAGTGCCCTGATGAGCAAGTTATCTTCTTAAAGGAAGAATTTAAATGAAGGTTTAATTTTTTCCAAGGTGTAGTTGATCCTTGCCATGAAAGGGCTGCTCATTTGTCCCATCTTTCTGGTTGCCACGTTGATTTTAAAAATGGACTTTAAGTGTGGTAAAGACAAAAGAGTTTGTTTTGAAATTTTGAGTAGAAGAGCAATTAAAGGAGCATAAATTTTCCCACGTTATTCAGATTGGTCAGGATGGTCAGTACTGTTTGTTCATGTGTAAAATCAGGTTTTTGCCTCTTGTGATAATAGCTGTCAGGGAAGCTGACAGAAGATTTGTGTTAAGATGTATACTATGGAGAGTTATAGTAAGTAATTAGCATGGTCACAGCCTCCTCCCCCACATAATAGCTGAAAGATTAATTTTAACTTTCTTTAAAAAAAATGTGAAATGTGCTACAGTACTTGGGAGGCTTATCAGCACACACCCCTCTTGTTTGTTTTCCAGTCTGTGTTCAGAATTGCTACTGTCAGCAACAGAGCCTTGAAAAATCAATATTTAGGCTCTTAGACTCCTGATAGGGGTGTAAGGGCAAGGTTTGTTACCTCTTTAATTTGCCCCCTGATGTTCTCCAGCTCCCTTCTCCTAGCTTTTCTTGAGATAGGAAAAGGAGGAAAGTTTTATCAACCCCCAGTGGATAATTCCACCATTGTGGATTTCTGCCTGTTAGTCTTTTACTGTTACACACATTCACACCTCATATATTTTGCTCTAAAAGCAGAACATCTGAGATGATTCTGTGGTTGAAAAAGATCTCAAAGAGATGGAAGATAGATTTAATGTTGCCATTTTTAGATAATGCTGTAAATAGAATGGCAGCTGTCCTCGGATGCATAGCAGATATACAGTACATATGCTGAATAGAAACAGATAAAAGATTGCACTCAATTAATCCTCATGAAAAGTAGCATTTTAGCCATGGACTCAGTGATCAAGTTTTAACTATAGTGTACTTATTCTACCTCCTTACATGATAAAATCCAGTGCTTTGAAGGTGACTCAAGAAGGGAAAAATTTACTGTTATCCTCAACTAACTTTAAAGCAATCAGTAAGGTCTTAGTATTTGCCCTTCCTCTCTTTCTTAAAAATCCTGTAAACAATTCAACTCTACAAGCATTTCTGGAACACTTATTATGTACAAAGAATTCTTGGTCCAGTGAGGGGAACAACACATGAACTATTTCTTGTATAGAAAAGGCATAAGCAGAAATTTATCATGCAAGAAGAATGTGACAATTGGCATAAGTGAATTCTGATAGATATCTTTAGTTCAGTAACAGTTGAGCATTTATAAAACAATGTCTCCATTTCAGGTATATGCTGATAGGGGCTGTGGATACTGAGATGAATTAAACCAGTCTCCAAGGAGCTTTCCTTAGGAGATGGTATGCAAACTAATCATTATATTCAGTAATTGAATGTATGTTTAAATGTTCATAAATAGCAGAGGAAGGGAAGATTAATTCTCCTGGATGGTGTTGGGTAGTAGGGCAGGACTTCTGGCGAGATAATGACTGAGCAGGATTTTTGAGGCATGGTTAAGAGTTTGGTAGATGAGCAATGAGAGATAAAGGCAATAGAAGAAGGTGAGAACATTGCAGAAAATGGGAATATCATGCCCGAAGATAAGGAGGCATGATACTGCATGGAATATTGGAGATTGAATTGTCTGGGGTTGGCCTTGACCTGTACAATATCTCTCCATTGTTGGAGGATGTCTGGAGTGTCCAACAAAGACAGGGCTATGAAAGTCCAAGCCCAAAGCAAAGTAAATTATATATGTAGACTTTGTTTGTATGACAGCAATTTACATGCTTTCTCTTTAGGACAGACTTGGTTTTGAGTCCAGACTCTGGAACTTGTTCTGTGATCTTGAGCAATTTTCTAGACCTCTTAGACCTCATCTTTTCATCATTAAATGGAAGTTCTAATATTTAACATAAGACAGTACATTGTCTGATACCTATATATAATAATGACTTTAATTATCACTGTTTGGATTTTTTTTTTTTCTTGACCATCTTATAGTGGTATTACTTAGTAAGGGATTAAGAGACTTAATCAATGTGGTATAACTGCCATCCTTCCCATGAGGTCTGGATTTTAAATCATGTGGGAGAGAAAGTTGAAAGAGCTCTGGAATATGAGTTTGGAGACTGGAATTCTAGTTCTACCTGAGCCATACATTGGGATTGGTGATCTTGATGAAAAATATGCTCCTTGAATTTATTCTCTAAAGGGCTGGGGTTTGGGCTAACCGTCTATCTGACTCATGTCCTTGCTGCTCTGAGTAGGTTTCTGAGGAGCAGTCCAGCCAGTTGAAAGAGATAAACTATGTGACTTAATGCCAGTAAAGGTTTACTAAACCAGAAATTGGCCTATATAATTTTTCTGTTTGCGGGAAAATTGCCTATAGCAACCTAACTCATTTTAAAGAATGGTGGTTTCCCATTGTTGAAAAAAACGAGGAAATACAGGGTTAGCATGCCCTAAAATTCATTAAACATGCAGAAAGGGGTTTGGTCAGCCTTGCAGTTTTATTCAGCAATCAAGAATGGGAAGAGTAGAGTGTGGTTTGATGGTTTGGGGGTGTGATGGTAAGGTTGTGGTTAGGTGGGCTTCCGGGGGGGGCATCTAATGCCTGTTGAGATTCTCTGTGTCAGAATAGGTGGAAAAACACTCAGTGAATCATGTTAATGATTGATGACGCTTAAAGCTTGAGAAAACGTAGTTGGTTTGATTAGGGGGCATTGTGATTTTCTATAAATTAATTGTAATACTCATGAATAATGAGTATTCATTCACAAAGTACGCAGAGATTAACATCCTGAAGAGTATATAGTCAGGAGGATCACAGTCAAGGAGTGTTAACTCTAGATTCCAAACCACAGCCTTTGATATTACTTCCTCTCATGACAAAATCTAACTGCTATTTTCACTGTACATTAATTTTGATATCATTTTGGAGTAATAGCATGTATGGCTCTGTAGCCTCTTAATGTAGATAGTCCTCACTCTCTCTCTCTATTTCCTTGCTTTGTTTCCCATGTTAATCTGGTAACCAGCCACTTCTTGTACTGATTATCTTGTAATTGAAACTGTAAAAGCCTATGGCAGGTAAACCTATGGCAGGCAGATGGTCTCCCCACTATGTCAGCTGTCTCGGATGTGGGTTTTTTTTTTTTTTTTTTTTTTTTTTTTGGTACTACAATGTGGTCTGGGAAAACACACACACACACACACACACAACACGCAGAAAAGAGCCCAGATCATACAACTTGAAATTTAACAGAATGTATTTGCTAACACTTTTAAAGTTGCCTTAAGACGAAAATTCATTATGGAAGCATCTTTTGTGGAGCATGAAGTTAAAGAGCAGGAGGGGAAACTACAGTGTTGGGAAGAGTGTGGAGCTTGTTACAACAGATTTTTTTAGTAGCAGTGTTTGTGCCTTTGGTCTTTTGGTGGACTTACTCCTGGGGGGAAGGCAGAAATGCCCCCAAGCTGTTGGTTGCTTCTGCTTGTTCTCATAGCAGCCTGAGGGGGAAAGTGCTTGTTTAAACAGTAATATATTCCATAAAAACCAACAATTATGGCAAGGTTTTTAAAAGAGAAAATTACATTAAAGATGAATGAGGGTATATTGAAATAATTATGTTTTAAGGTGCGTAACATTAAAAGATATTGAATAGAATATTGACTGTTTTGTGGAAATAGCAATAATGAGATTCCTGTCACCTAATCTTACAATAATTGGGTTATTACTATGCAAATGAAGGTATTACTTTAAAAAAGTAAGGAAGCAAGACAGATCCTTGAGGCAGTCCTTTATCTCTTCTTAAAGCTGTGCTGTCAATTCTCCTTAGACTGAAGATCCTTTTCCAAACAATTTGGAGATGCTCATTTCACTATGTGCCCCTGAAATTCCACTATAATATTTTCAGCTGCCACAGGTAGCAGATTGGTGGCTGGTGATTTTTTTTTTTTTTTTTAGCTCTTTGTGGAACCCAAAGGAGTAATTAAACTGTATAATGATTGCCCACTGTCTTTTTTTTTTTTTTTTAAAGAAATGAAATGTTGTGAATTTTGCTGGCAAAGATACATGCCGGAGCCCTTATCTCCACTTTCCATACAGCTCTATCATTATTGTGTAGTATGAGGTGGAACCTACGTGTCTCAAAAGCCACCAGGTCATTTTGGGCTAGCAGACCTCCTAGGACACCTTTGTGGCTGAGGAAGCGATTCTATTAGTCCTCAGTCATACTCAAATCAATAGTTCATACGTTGCTGTCACCACCATGTCCATTTAAGCTCCTATGGTACCCATCAAATGAATAGAAATATTTGGGACAATTGCCATTTTAGTTCATGACCCAGGTAAATACCTTTGTGTTCAGCTGGGAATAGTATATCAAACTGTTGATTGCTGAGGCTTTGGATAAAAGGTAATTTTATTTCCTGGGAATGTTGTATGATTTTTACACACCCCTTGCTCTATGAAATTTTTGCTGTATAAGGAGAAATACAAAGTTCCACTTTAAAAGTTCCCTAGTATTTTTTTCATAGAGAAAGCATCAAACAAAAGTCTTGAATTGAATTTCTTGAATTGAGCCTTATTGAAATCTCACAGTGGACTTTTTATATTTTAATACTCTTTGGTAGCATATACTGGATTCATTAGAGGAAGGAGATTTGAGGAAATCATGAAAGACAAATTTCATTTACCAGGTACTTTTGGTTCCAAGGATTAGGAGGTCAAGAAAATATAAGCCTTATCAGTTTATTTCAGGATCAGTTGAGACTTGAGAGACTCTATAAATGTCATCAACATTGCTCTTTACCTTCTGTCCTTTCATAATTCTTAAGGAAGAACTAGGCTCAGAGTGGCTACTGCACATTATAGTCATGCCGTTCTCTGTTCAGTAGAGAAATCCTAGAATAGAGTTCTATTTATATGAGTACAGATTTGTTGTTTTATAGCTATTAGGCATGATTTATCAAATATAGATAACATTTTCAAACAATTTGCAATCCTGAAAATATTAATTCTAAATCCTTTCATTTCCATAATCCAATTAATTTGGTTAGTCTCAATAAATTGATACAGAAAAGTAGTTTTTATTTGATCTTTGTGGAAAGGATATCTGGGAAGAATGCAGAAGTCTAGCACATCATTTGGGTTAGCGTAAGTTATGCTACTTTTATAAATAAGCCTCAAATCTCATTTATAAGCCTTGTTGTGAGTTTAGGTGATTCTGAATGTCAACTATCTACCATATGTTGGCTTTGCCTTCCAGACTTCAGTTTTAATACACCTCCATGTAGACCTGCTTTCATGCATTCCCAGGCGAAGGAAGAGAGGATTTGGATAGCTGAGCATTGGCAATTAAATATTTTATTCCAAAAAGTGACAAATGTCACATCTCATATTTCTTTGCTAGAACTAATCATATGGTCCTTACTAATTTCATTAGGATGGGAAGAAGAGAGCCAGATATTGAACAATATTGGGAATATTGATCATATCCAGTATTGACTTATTTGCTTCTTGAGAATAACTTTGCAATATGAAACATTACTCAAGGTGTATGTGGGAAATTATGGCAAGGAGTGCAATGAATGATTTTTATTAGAAGCTAAGAACTTTCTTCCTGCTCTTTGATGAACCCCTTTTTCTAGACTTCCTTAAGTGATGCTATTCTTAGGTTTTATGGAACGGGTTTTACCTTGACTAAGGTGCAGTCACCCTTTACAGGTAGGATTATATTGAGCATTTAAATTGTAGTTTTAACCAACTTGCAATAATGATAAACATCGCAGAAGATTGCCTTTGTCCAGTTTTGATGACGGTTGGTGATATTAGATGCAGCTAACAGTTTCTCAGATTGGAAAAGGGGTTATTTGATTTGCAAGAGAAAGAAACATTAGAATCAGTACATTCTTCAACTCATTCTAATAGGATCTGCAAAGAAAAGAGAACATAATTTTAGAATAATGAATGCCTCATTATCTTTTTAAACAAAGAGGAATATTTGGAGCTGGTAGGTGTTTAGCAACAGTAATAGAAGTGGGTATCTTATTTAACTTTTTGGGGTAGCATGAGAATAAGGGTGTGTTCGACCTTGACGAGCAAATATTTTACCACTTAGAGCAGCTTCCTGTCATCTTCAGGAAGTAACCAAGTAATTTCTTTTAAATATCATGAACTCATGAATTTAAGCATATTTGATTAGTTTGAGCTATAGCAATTCTTAGTCTTTTTGAAGCCTCAAATTGTCTCACCTTTGTCTAATAGAAACCTCTTCAGACTGGCTCCTGAGTACTTTTGACATAACTGTAGTCATCTTTGATAGCGTCCTTGGTATGTGGCATGTCATGATGTTCTAGGCAATTTTGTACATACTCTGCCATCAACCACTTCTTCATCTACTTATTTTCTAAACACTATGTGTGTTCATTGCTACTGGCTTGGGTATTATTTATAGGCCTAAGTAGTGTTATTTTATGTGCTGAGAATTTCCACTTCTAGTACTCTATTAATTTTGGGCTATCAAATTTCGTGTCAAAACAAAAGCATCTAAATTGGTCCTAATATATGTGATGTCTGTCAGAAGTTCTAATATTTTTAAAGAACCACATTTCAGCCATGGAAGAATATCACATTCTAGCTATGAACTACAATGTATGCACTTAAAAATGTTTCTGAAATTAGTATCTCTTTGGCTTAATACTATGGGCAAAGTCTTTCACAGTTTATATTCACATTTGGCTCTCTTTTGGCTAATGATGATCTAATCTGCTACAAGTTACTGTCTTCATAGGCTCTTATGCATTGAGTTCTCCTTTTATTGTTTAGCATGATTGCTTCATCTTGATCACCATTTACCAATGTGTACTGGCTACAGTAAATACAATTTCCTCAGAACTTGTTATATGTGTTATATTGTTTATATATTTCTATGCTTAAACATTCAAAAATTATTTTTTTAAAAGAGTAAGCACTAGCAAAATTTCATCATTTTACTGCATACAACCCCTATCATAGTTGGATTAAATGGTTAATTGCACTCCTTAGAGATTGTACCAGAAAGCATCGTCTGACAAAAACAAATAAACGAACAAAAAAGCAAACACAGAAAGTTACTGAGTCTCTATAATGTCCACTTGTTCAGAAAATCCTTTTACAGCAGAGCCTCATCTATAAGGATCTGTCTTCATTAATATGACGAGGGAATAAAATGCCACTCCTTAGCTGCTGTGTAGGAGGAAAAAGGAAGGGTAGAGTGGTAGAATCTAAAGTTTTTGTGGTTTTTAGAGTTTTGCTTTTGTATAATTTTGGGATGTCCTTGTTTGAAAGAGTGTCTGGACCAATCTGGGTAACTCTTGACCACTCAATACTCATCTTTTCAGAACAGGGTATTCTGCTCATCTGAAATGAATCACTTGGACAGGTGTTTTCTGGTACATATAGATTCTCCATTCCGCCTGCTTATCTGTCACACTTCCCACTTTTTGGTCTTCTGGAGGCTCTAGAAATAACCAGAAGGCCATGCGATTAGATGTGTTATTGGATCACAGTCATTCACAAATGATACACAAGGGTTTTGGGTCATTAGAATATTTTTAAAAGAAATTGGGGTCATGTTTGGAAAAAAAAGTCTAAGAAGATTTAATAATAAAGAAAAATAATATTTCACAAAACCAGACATTAGAGATAGGACAGACTGTTGGGTTGACTTTGGCCAGTGCTTTCAGCATCTTATCTTTGCAGTTCCCTTAGCTCTACCATCCTCTGTATGTCAGCTTTATTCTTTCTTTCTTTCTTTTCTTTTCTTTCTTTTTTTTTTTAGTATAGTTGATATGCAATGTGACATTAGTTTCAGGTGTTTAACCTAGTGATTCAGGTAGTTTATGCTTTATATTCTGCTCACCAGAAGTGTAGCTACCACCTGTTACCCTACCGCACTATTACAATAACAATGACTATATTCCCTGTGTTGTCCCTTTTATTCCTGTGACTTACTCATTCCGTAACTGAAAGCCTGTAACTCCTACTCCACAACACCCATTTTCTCCATTTCCCTAACACCCTTCTCTCTGGTCACCATCAATTTATTCTCTGTATTTATATGTCTGATTCTGTTTTCATTGCTTGTTCATTTATTTATTTGCTTTTTTTTTTTTTGATTCCACATATAACTGAAGTCATATGGTATTTGTCTTTCTGTGTCTGACTTACTTCATTTAGCATAATACCCCCTAGGTACATCCACGCTGCCACAAATGGCAAGATCTCATCTTTTATGGATGAGTAATATTCTATCACATACACACAAATTCTCCACATTTCTTTATCCATTTATCTATCAATGGGCACTTAGATTGCTTGCATATATTGGCTATTGTAAATGATGCTACAGTAAGCGTAGGGGTACATATGCCTTTTGGAATTAGTGTTTTCATTTTCTTTAGGTAAATACCCAGTAATAGAATTACTAGTTGGCATGGTATTTCTGTTTTTGGTTTTTAAGTTTTCCATAGTGGCTGTACTAATTTACATTCCCACCAACAGTGTACAAGTGTTCCTTTTTCTGCCATCTTTGCCAACACTTGTTATTTCTTCTTTTTTTGATTCTAGCCACTCTGACAGGTGGAAGGTGATATCTCATTGTGGTTTTGATTTACGTTAGGATGTTCCATACTCACAGATTGGAAGAATTAAAATTGTTAAAATTCCCATTACCCAAAGCAATCTACAGATTCAATGCAATCTCTATCAAAATACCAATAGAATTTTTCACTGAACTAGTCAAATAATCCTAAAATTTGTATGGAACCACAAAACCTTTAATAGTCAAAGCAAACCTGAGGAAGAACAAAGCTGGAGGTATCACAACCCCAAATTTCAAGATATATTACAAAGCCATAATAATCATAGCAGTATGCCACTGGCACAAAAATAGACATGTAGATCTATGGAACAGATAGAGAGCTCAGAAATAAACCAAGGTGGGGCACCTCAGTGGAGCAGTTGGTTGAGTGTCTGACTCTTGGTTTCGGCTCAGGTCTGATCTCAGGGTTGTAGGATCGAGCCCCATGTCAGGCTCCATGCTCAGTGCAGTCTGCTTGTGTTTCTCTCTGCCCCCCCCCAATAAATGAAATAAATCTTTAAAAAAGGGAAATAAACCCATGCTTACATGGCCAATATATCTACAACAAAGGAGGCAAGAATATGCGATGGGGAAAAGACAATCTCTTTAATAAGTCATGTGGGAAAACTGGACAAGTACATGCAAGAGAATGTAACAGGACCACTTTCTTACACCATACACAAAAATAAACTCAAAATGGATTACAGCCCTAAATGTGAGACCTGAAACTATAAAACTTACAGAAGAGAATATAGGCAGTAATTTCTTTGACATTCGCCTTAACAACATTTTTCTAGATATGTCTCCTAAGGCAAAGGAAACAAAAGCAAAAATAAACTATTGAGACCTCACCAAAATAAAAAGCTTTTCAACAGAAAAGGAAACTATCAACAAAATGAAAAGGCAACCTACTGAAAGAGATAGGTTCCTGGCACTAAGCATTCACTGGCAAGGACGATGGGATTACCGTGGTTGCTTTAAATTTCATACCACAGAGGTTGGGCTCAATGCCTCAACCTGCACAGCTCTTCCATGCTGAAGAAGGGATATTGAGGAGAAAACTTCACTGTCTATTACATTATGCCTTAGGGGGTATTTGTGTATTTATGATAATTTTTTTGGCTGTAGAATGTGAGTAAAATTACAAACAATTATAGCTGGAATAAGAAAAAGGGGAGGAAAAAGCCAATATGATAAAATGTATCCAAAGTTATATGTTTGTGTGTGTGTGTGTGTGTGTGTGTGTGTGTGTGTATTTTGAGAAATAGAAAGAGAGCAAGCAGGAAAAGGCAGAGGAAGAGGGAGAAAGAGAATCTTAAGCAGACTCCATGTCCAGGGTGGAGCCTGATAGGGGGCTCCATCTCATAACCCTGAAATCCTCACCTGAGCTAGAATCAACGGACTGAGCCACACAGGTGTCCTGAAGATGTGATTTGATTATAAACTTCTTTCAAAAACATCCCTCTGACTTTTATTATTTTTTACAATTTCTCTAAGAATTATGTGAGCAACCTAATGTCATCCCATTGTACCTCTATAAGAGCTCAGTGAAAACCAGCCTCTGTGAAATATGGTTAAACTTCCCTTTCAGAGCTGTCATCGGCATTAAACTCTTTAATCCAAGTCGTTCTTCATTGAGTTCTCCTTGAAAACCCTGTCATATAGGCCCAAGAGTGTCCTGGGCTTTAGTACTACTACTACTCATATTTTTGAGATACATGCCTGGAATGTTGTCTGCTCTTCTCTCCAACTTTCCAGATCTTTCCTGTTCCACAAAACCCAGCTGAAATGTCTATGAAGCCTTTTGATAACCAGTCTAGTCCAAGGGTCTTTTCTCTCTCTTCCCTCTGAAGACTTAAATATTATTTTCTATATAATTCATTTGTTGGTCAAATTATCTCCTGCCTTTTGAGACTTGTCTTCTATGTCTTTGAGCTATTACTAACATCTTCTATTATTGATTATAACTTTCTTGAAAATAGAAACCCTTGATATCTTAATGAGTCCTATGAAAATTGTTTTTCATGTAGTCATCTTGAAAAGGGACGTTTAAAATCTCTCATTCTGGACATGAAAATAGCTCACATTTACTAAGCTTGTACTATATGCCCAAGAGTAACAAATGCTTTATGGGTGTTATCTCAGTTTTTCCTCACATATAGATATAAAAACTTCACGTAGTAGATTAGGCAAAAGCTATCTCAAAAGAGCTGAAATAAGAAAGGGAATATAGTGGTTCCCCGTTAGAAAATAACATTTAAGCTTAAGGTATATGTCCAGGCATCCACTGATCACTCTGTTTTCCCATCTCTTACCTTTATTTTTCTCTTAGTTAACTCTTTTAGGTTTGGAAGATCTTCAGTAACCTCAATTATGGTTGTGGGAGTAGTTCTAGCAATTGTGGTGATGGGGATCCCCACATGGCTTCCCAGAACTGGTCAATGATTACTCAGGCCTGAACAGTCATCCCTGAAGAGCAGCTAGAGGAGGTGTGGGTCAAACTCACTTGAACCATGAAGTCCGAGAATAGGGACAGCATGGTTTTTCAGTGAGATGCTGAGTAGATGATTTTTCTGGTAAATAATATTTCTAATTTACAGATAAAACCTGGGCTTAGAGATTAAGTAACTTGCCTAAGATCACCCAGATAGGAACACTCTGTCCAGCATAAACTCCAGAGTTTATGGTAAACACTTTGCTATACTGCAGTATTTTTATCAACTGTATTTGAGTATTGGTGCTCAAAATAAAAATAACATCTATTGTACAGACCTTATTTTATGTATGTTCAGCAGCCATCTTCTTTAGATACTCAGTGCTCTTATTTCCTTGTATAATCTCATCTTCTTCTTTTTAACCAAATCAGGAACTGAATGATTATCTGGAATTATTGTATATTGGTTAAGTGACTGCATTTTCTTTCCTAAGACTGTGTTTCAGTCACCATGTTTTCTTACTCAGATCTTTGTACTCAAATACTTTCATGACTCTTTGTGGGCTCCAAAGATAGTACACACATTTCAGATATTGTCCGAGTTGGGTTGGCAACTGAAATCTCCCTCCATTGCCTGTGAAGGTGACAGGGTATCAGGTGGAGATTCATGAGTCCCAGATCTATCAGCGGAAAGACACTTGGGGAGAATAAACGAGGATTGACGGAGCTCTGGGTGTGGAAGGCCTGATTCTTAGAGCTCCTCAGATGAAAGTATATGGGTCCTGTTATCTTTGGCTCCTTCCGAAATTTAGGGCCTGCCCTGCTCTTGCTTGGGCCTGCCACCAGGCCTCGTTCTTCAGGTTCTTCCTGCCGTTTCAGTACTTTGGAGAGACCACCTACTGATTCGCTGCAACTCAGGTCTTCCTGTTCTACTTCTGACCCAAGAATTTCATGTGTCTAAAATGAGTTTTCTATAATTTTTGACATTATTGTACTTCAGGTACTATTTAATTTTTTATATGTTAACACACAAAGGTACCTTTTTGTCATAACAACCCCTTTGCTGACATTCTGGAATGTATCCCTTGCTTTACTTCTTTCTCTGCTAATGACTTTTCCAACTTTGAAGTAGTTAGATCACAGCTTTTTTATTAATAAGTTTTAATGACTTTGTTTTCTCCACATCATCTAACAAAGTACGTTACAGGTATTGCTCAACAATATATTTATTTAATTTGACTCAGTGCTCAGAGATGGGGTGAACTGTCTGTCACATTAATATGAGGACCAGGAATTTCATCTTATTCACAGAGGTGACCTGAAGACTCCTTTACTCTGCACTTTTCAGCTTGGGCTAAGAGCTATAGGGTGAACAGAGTGTACCAGCCTAATCCACAGATTGGTATGTAGTTCTTAGCATCGTTAGCCATTCAGTCTTTGCTATATCAGCTGAGGGGTTAATTTTGGGTTGCTTTTTGTTTATTGAATGTAGAATTTGGTATATTATGAGGATTTTTGCTTCTAGTCAGGAATAATGGCTTTGTGTTGTAAAATGCATTAAAATAGTCTGTGCTAGCTTATCTAAACTAGGTCAGTTATTTTATAGTTACATTTGATTCATGATGGTACTATGGAAGGGGAGGGAAACAAGTCTTCTTATGTAGAAATGTTGCCTATTAACAATGAAAAATGCTTTTATAGATTGCCCTCCTATTAACAGTTCATGGTCTATATTGAAGGTATTTGATCTGTTCAATTACTGATTTTTCACTGGTAAAGTAAACTTTATCTTCAGCCCATGCACATCAGCATAGGAGTACATCTATTTTACTTTTTAATGTTAAAAATCACAAAGGCTTTTCTAAATTAGCAGGGGCATTTACACAGTAAACTAGTGAAAAATGTTATGAGCTTTCATCAGCTGTTTTGGTTTTAGCTGCCACTTTGGGGCTTTTACACTTCTTTCTCTTTCCCACCCCATCTCCAGGAGGCAAACAAAGAAATATAATTTGCATCAGCTATAGAAATGCCTCTGAGATCACTGCTCTAAGTGAGTTGGGGATTTGGAGTAGAAATCCTGGAAAAGAGAAAAAGGCAAGGGTAAAAGCTCTGTTGACAAGGGAGTTTCATAGGCATGCGGTGAGAGCACAACATTGGACGTGTGAATACAAATTTTGCAAGCTTCCTCTTCTCTTGTGAAAAAAGTCTAGGAATGTGGTAGTTCTGTCTGGTTAAAGAGTTGGATACAATGACAGCTGGATAGCTTAGTTTTTCTTTCTAATGTAGATACTTCCCTGTTGGAGTGTTTAGCACCTTTACTCCTTCTGTCCTGCTTCTCATCACATGTGGCACCATTGGTTGAGAGGAATTAGGTAGCTCTCTCTGTGCATGCTGTTGAGCAGTTCTCCATCACTTGGGCAATCCACTGGGCTGGAATGGAAGGGCATTTGAATTTTCACTTTGATGGGGAGCATTAGCACATTCCCTCTCTGCTGGCATCAGGTCAAGGAAACCAAGTAAGCTTGTGAAGCAGTTTTTCCCTGGAGCAAATATAATACACGTATTTGGCTAGGAGGTCATCTGCTAAAGGTTGACTTTATTTCTTCAATAGGATCAGGTATTTGTTCAAATTTAGAATGCATCTAAGTAGAGGCAATGTAGACATTTAATCAAAGCAAAATCTATTCTAAAAAAATAGGAAGATCTCATTATAGATTCACAGTCTGTGTATTTGTGTGCTCAAGGATAATAATAATACTGGGATACATTTCAGAGAAAAGAGATGAGTAAAAATAAGAAAAAAAATTAATGGATTTGAGCCCAAGTAAATGAAACTCTATTATTTAATTATAGTATCTGACTGTGAATATAAATGGGAGATGTAGAGCAAGAATTTTTTCTACAGTTTGGATCACAGAAGATTTCATGACTAAAAGGGAAAGTCTGAAACTCAGAGCTATAAGCTAGAAGTTTGATCCTTCATAAAATGAATCAGGGAGTATAAAAAAAATATTTTGGGATTGAGGACAGTCCCTTTTGCAAGCACTCAAGTGTTTTTACATCTAAAGTGAGTAAAAACTGCATAACGTGGAAAACTCGCCAGTGTCCTTCAAATTTGCCACTTCAGAGAAGCCTGAATAGATGGGGTAAAACTTACTGATACACAATGGAAAAAGACAGGCTTACTCTTAAAATTTCATGTTTGGAATCTGTTGTGACCCAATGTCTGTAATAATGTCAATGGTTGGGCTATTTTTTTTTTTTTTTAAACCAGTTGCTATTTTTGGCATGTAGGTATGTTTAAACTCCAGTGTCCTGGTAAAATTCCAATGTAGATGAGTGATGATGTTCTACCTGCCATGTTCTTATTTTGTCTTTCTTTTCTTTCTTTCTTTCTTTCTTTTTTTTTTTTTTAAGATTTTATTTATTTATTTGACAGACAGAGATCACAAGTAGGTAGAGAGGCAGGCAGAGAGAGAGGAGGAAACAGGATCCCTGCTGAGCAGAGAGCCTGATGCAGGGCTCGATCCCAGGACCCTGAGATCATGACCTGAGCCAAAGGCAGAGGCTTTAACCCACTGAGCCACCCAGGCGCCCCTTATTTTGCCTTTCTTTTTTTTTTTTTTTTTTTTTTTTTTTTTTTTTTTATTTTGCCTTTCTTAATGAAATGAAACACAACTGCATTCCCAGGCAGAGTTTTGATATACTTTAGTATTTTTATCTAGTATCTTCATTTTATAGTTCCATATCATTAGAACTTAGATCCAGGTTCAGCTTTATCACTGACTCATTTGTGACCTTGTGCAAGTTATCTTCATCTCTCTGATATTCTGTAAACTAGAACAACAATCTAGGTCATTGTTAAGCCTACCCCCAATTTTAACAGACGATGAATTGTTGATGGTACACATCCTTGATAATACAATAGGGGAAAATTTTTTCCGGACTTCAAAAATTTTTCAGAAAATTTCAGAAATTACCTTTAAAGTTGTCTGTCCAAGAGTATATATCAAGTGCCAGAAATCTTGGTATTTCAAATTAGAGTCAGTTTCTCTTTCACCCCCTCCCTACTCCCAACTAATCCCAATCCATTTCTCAGTTATCTTTTTAGTGGAAGTATGAATGCATGTTTAGTTTTAGGTGAAGGGAAACAAGAGAGCTCAGGGAGAAAACAAAACAGTATCTCATATAGCTACAGTTATTTTGACGTTCGGAATTTTGATTTATCAATCTCACATTTTTGCAGAAATTTCCAGGAGGGCACAATTTATGACATAGTTAACTCAAAGTGGTAAAATGATGACATCATCAAACTATGAGGAGTTATGTATATATAATGTCATACCTAAAGCAACCACTAAAAAAGCTATGCAAAGAGACACTAAAATACTGTATATAAATCAAAAGGTAATCATAAAAACTGTTGAAGGCTGAAAAAAGGCAAGAGAAATGAAAAATAGAGGAAAGTAGAAAGCAAAAAATGAAATTGCAGACTTCCATCCTAACATATTGTTAGGTCCCCCAATAATGGGTCCATGATTAAAGGAGCGAGACTGATATAAAGCGAAGGTCAATCAAAGCTTTATTCTGCGCCAAGCATCAAGAATTCAAACTGACCAGCCAGGGCCATGCCTCTTACAGAGAGGGCAACCTCTCTCTCTTTCACAGACTGACTTTTAAGGGCAAAGGCCATGTGGTTGGGCCTGGCCACGCAGAGGTGGCCAATGAAATTGTAACACACAGAGTAAGCTGCACAGTCATGTTAGGTCACACATAAGTGACCAGTTGAATTACAATTTACCCTAGCAGACATTTGACCCAGCCTATCACCTTGGTCAGAATTGGCACCCAAAAGGCTCCCAAAGGGCGGGGCCCATACTCCTTGGTAACTAGGGAGACAGTATGCAACCCCCACTGATTGGATGTTTCCACCTGGCCTGACTCACCCTTGTATTTGGGCTTTGTTACCTGGGGCTGGTTTCTGGGTCTTATTTTTAAGTAAGCCCCCTGGGGGAAGGGGAGCAGGGACAGTTTAAGGGTTAAACAACAAGGTTATTGTTTAACGGATGGATGGAAGCGCTCTGGCTAAATAGGTCCTTACAATATCAATAATTATATTAAATATAAATGGACTAAATACTATAATTAAAAGATTAAGAAAGTATATTAAAAATATGACATAACTATTGCAGTTTATAAGAAATTCTCTTCAAATATAATGATATAGGCAGGTTGAAAGGAAAAGGATAGATAAAGATGTATAATGAAAACATAAATTAAAAATGCAAGACTTGCTATATCAATACCAGTTATGGTGGACTTGAGAGCAAAAGAAAAAAAAAATACTGGTGATAGAGGGAAATATTATGTAATGATTAAAAAGTTGTTCCATAAAAAAGACATGGCAGGTGCACCTGGGTGGCTCAGGTTAAGCCTCTGCCTTTGGCTCAGGTCATGATCTCTAGGCCCTGGGATTGAGACCTGCTTCAGGCTCTCCGCTCAGCAGGGAGCCTGCTTTCCCCTCTCTCTGCCTACTTGTGATCTCTGTCTGTCAAATAAATAAATAAAATCTTAAAAAAAAAAGACATGGCAATCCTAATGTGTATGCACTAAATAACTGAATTACAAAATATATGAAGTAAAAATTAACAGGTTTGAAAAGAGAAATAGACAAGTTCACAAATATAGTTGAAGATTTCAATACCCCTACATTATCAATTAATAGAAAACTAGACAGAATATCAAGGATATAGAAAACTCATCATCAGTAACCAGTAGACTCTAATTAATATTGACAGAATTCCACCCATCAGCAGCAAAACACATATTCTTGTCATGTGACTATGGGACATAAATCAAGAGAGACTATATCCTGGATCAGAAAACGAATCTCAGCACATTTAAAAAGAATTAAAGTCTTATGGAATGGAATATAAGTGAATCAAACTAGAAGTGAATAATAGAAAGATAACATGAGAATCTCTGAACACTTGGAAATTCAGCAACATACTGAATTCTAAATAATAATCCATTGGTCACAAAGGTGGTCTCAAAAGACATAAAAATACATTGAACTGAATGAAAGTAAAAATACAACATCAAAATTTGTGGATCACCGATAAAGAAGTGCTAAGAGGAATCATTATAGCACTAAATATATAATTAGAAAAAAAAGAAAAATCAGTAATCTAACCTCCCATTTCAAGAACCTATAAAAAGCAGAGCTGAAACAGAAGCTTCCAAAGGAAACAGAAGAAAGGAAATAATAATGTTAAGAACAAATCCCATAAAATTGAAAGCAGAAAAACAATCAATGAAAAAAAAAATAAGTTGAGAGATAGTGTACCACAGATTACCTGTGCAGGAAAAGACCAAAATTCCAAATTTAGGGGAGCCTGGGTGGCTCAGTGCAGGAAAAGACCAAAATTCCAAATTTAGGGGAGCCTGGGTGGCTCAGTGGGTTAAAGCCTCTGCCTTTGGCTCAGGTCATGATCCCAGGGTCCTGGGATTGAGCCCCGCATCGGGCTCTCTGCTCAGCGGGGTGCTTGGTTCCTCTTCTCTCTGCCTGCTTCTCTGCCTACCTGTGATCTCTGTCAAATAAATAAATAAATTCTTTAAAAAAAATAAAAAATTAAAAAAAAGGCCATTTAAAAATTGATGAAATTGATAAACCTCTGCAAGCCTAATAATAAAGACTAATAAATAAAGAGAAAAGACACAAATTACCAATATCAGGAATGAAAAAGAGTGAACACTGCAGACCTTGCAGACATCAGAAGGGTAATACAGGGATGGATGTATTGGGATAATACAGGGATGGATGAAATGGACCAATTCCTTAGAAAACACAAACTACCACAACTTACCTAATATTAAATAGATAATTTGAATATCCCTATAGTTAGTAAGGACATTGAATATAAAATTTTTAAGCTTTCAAAAAGGAAAATCTGATGCAGACATCAGAAGGGTAATACAGGGATCGATGTATTGGGATAATACAGGAATGGATGAAATGGACCAATTCCTTAGAAAACACAAATTACCACAACTTACCTAATATTAAATAGATAATTTGAATATCCCTATAGTTAGTAAGGACCTTGAATATAAAATTTTTAAGCTTTCAAAAAGGAAAATATGGTCCAAGATGTGTTCACTAGCATGTTTTAACAGACACTTAGAGAAATAACACCAGTTCTACACAATCTCTTTCAGAAAACCATTTCTTTTATGGTAGTGCTATCCAGATACCAAAACCCAACAGACAGTTGAAAGAAAGGAAGAAAAGAAAAAGAAAACCAGACACAAATATTCCTCATGAACACAGACACAAAAATCCTTAACAAAACATTAGCAAATAGAAGTCATATAAAATTAGATATATTCCATGATCAATGGGAGATTTATTCCAGGGATGTGAGGCTGTTTCAGTACTCAAAAAACTATTTATGTGATTCATTATGTAACAGGTTAAAGAAGAAATGTCACAATTCTATCAATTCATATAGGAAAAACTTTTGACAAAATTTAATACCCATTCATGGTAAAAACTCTCAAATAAATAGGAACAAGGAATGTCCTCAACCTTATATAGAACATGTATTGAAAATGCATAATAGTATACAACTAACATTACCTTTAATGATGAAAGACTGAGTTCTTTCCCCTTAGATCAGGAAGTAGGTCAAGAATGTGTGTACTCATCACTCTTATTTAATATAGTGCTAGAATTTCTAACCAGTGCAAAAGGAAAAAAAAAAAAGGAAATTAAAAACATAGAGATCAGAAAGGAAGAAATAAAACTGTCCCTATTTCTAGGTGCCATTTTTGTTTATGTAGAAGATCCCAAGGAACTTAAAGAACACACTTGTCAATCTAATAACTGAGTTCATCAAAGTAGTGGGATACAAGATAAACATGCAGAAATCAATTAGATTCTTTTATAACAGCAATGTACACCTGCATAGCAAAATTAAAAATATAATGCTATTTACAGTTACTCAAAAAATTAAATACTTAGGTATAAATCTAACAAAAAATGTACAAATGTTAAATGTTAAATATGTTAAAATCCAGGACTATCTAAAAATAGATATACCACGTTCATGGACTGGAAGACTCACCAATACAAAGATGTCAGTTCTCCCAAACTGACATGCAGATTTAATATAATTCCCATCAAATTTTCAGCAAGATTTTTTGTACGTGTAAACAAAATTATTCTAAAATTTATATGAAAAGACAAAGGAATCAGAATAGATGTGATGAATTTGAATTAGAAAAATAAAAGTGACAGGGATTAACACACCGAATTTCTAGATTTATTATGTAGCTATAGTAATCAAGACTCTGATCTTGGTAGAGGGATAGGCACATATATGAATGGTACAGAATGCAGAATCCAGGAATTGACTAACACAGACATATTTAACTGATTTTTGACAAAGGTGCAAAATCAATTCAATGGATATACAGCCTTTTCAACAGATGGTGTTAGGCCATTGGACATTCATAGGCAAAAAAAAAAGAAAGAAAGAAAGAAAGAAACAAACACAAAAAAACCCCAAAACAAAATACAAACCTTTGAGCTAAGTCTAATAGCTTATATAAAGATTAACTCAATATATATCATGAACTTTAATGTAAAATCTAAAATTATAAAGTTTTTAGGGAAAAAAATGAAAGTCTTTAGGATCTAGGTTAGGCAATGCATTTTTGGACTTTCTACCACAAGCACAACCCACAAAAGGAAAGATTGATAAATTGGATTTTATCAAACTTAAGAACTTTTGCTCTGTGAAAGACCCATTTATGAGGATGAAAAGACAAGCTACACCCTGGGAGAAAATATTTGCAAGCCATATATCTGATGAACAACTAGTACTAGGAACATAATCTTTTAATCTACAGTTAAAAAAAAATCAATTAGAAAATGTCCAAAGACATGAAGAAACATTTTATGGGAGAAGATATATACGGATAGCAAATAAGCTATCTTATTTGTTCAGCATCACTAATCATCACTAATCATTAGAGAAAAGCAGAATGGCTAAAATAAAAACTAATGACAACACCAAATGCTGGCAAGGATGCACAGAAACTGGCTCACTCATGTATTGCTGATGGGGATGTAAAATGGCACAACCATTCTGCAAAATAGTTTGGCAGGTTTTTAAAGAAAATTTAACATAGAACTCCAGTACAAACCAGCAATTGCTCTCCTGGGCATTTATCCCAGAGAAAGGAAAACTTTTGTTCACATAAAAACCTGTATGCATATGCTTACAACAGCTTTGTTCATAATAACTTCAAACTGGAAGCAATGCAGTGTCCTTCAATGAGTGAATGGTTAAATGATCCTTACCACAGAACACACTACTCAGCAATAAAAATTAGAGAACTATTGATACTCCAACCTGGATAAATCTCCAGAGAATTATGTTGATTGTATGATTTCATTTATGTAATATTTTTGAAATGACAAAATTATAATAATTATAAGTCAATTAGTGATTTCCACTGTGTATGGTGGAGTTGGGAGGGAAGGGAAATGGTTATTGCTATAAAAAGACAATTTGAGGAATTCTTACGGTAATGGAAATGTCTATCTTGACTCTGTCAGTGTCAGTATGTTGGTTTTGATATCATACTATAGTTTTGTAAGATGTTACCACTGGGGGAAATGAAGCAAAGGGTGCAGGAATGTCTCTGTTTCTTACAACTGCCTGTGAGTCTACAATTATCTCAAGCTAAATTGTTTAATTAAAGAAAAAGACAGCCCTCTACCGGCTCCTACATTAAAATTCAAAACCTTTCCTTGGCCCTTTCCAACCTCACTCGTGTCCTGCTTCTCTCTTTGTTGCACTTCATCCTGCAGCCATAGTGGCCTTTTTGCTGTCCCTGGTCCTGCTTAGCAACCTCTCACCACAGGGCCTTTGTACTTGCTATTCCCTCTGGTGACAAAGATCCTCCCTCCGATTTGCTTACTTCATCCTGTTCTCTGCTTATCAGACATTTATCTTGAATACTTTATCTAAAGTAGCACACCTATCACAATCTAATGCTTTATTTGGATTTATTTTTCCTCTTTCAGTAAAAACATATTTGATGCTTTAAAAAATACCATCTTCCTGGGATGGGAATCTTAAACTCTCTGCTATACCTTCACTTTTTTATGTGTTCTTCTGGAATTTGGAGCATTTGATTAAAAAAAAAAAAACCACACGCACACACACAAAAAAACAAAACAAAGAAGCTGATTTCTATTTTCTTTTGTATTCTCTTTCTTTCTGCTGATGTCTAAGTGGGATTTGTGGGTTCCATAGTAATAAATATTCTGTATTATGTCATGCTCAGTTTATCACAATCCACTGGTATTTCTCCGATAGCTAACATTGCAGAGTTGACCTCTTTATACAGTGATTCTGCCTCTAAATGACTTAGCTTTAATTCTCTTCTAGGCTTTTTAATCAGGCTGCAGTGTACAGACATACTTCAAGAGGATCCTTAGAAGTCTTGGACAAGCTTACCCTTATGTGGCAGGTATGTCTCTGTCTACACACTAAGTGTGCAAGACATGTAACTTTTTATTTTTCTAGAGCTAAATCTAAATTACATTTTGCTCTTCCATTTGACCAAATGCAGAAGCAATCTGAGGTTGCATCTAAGTTCTAGAAGGTTATGAGATAACCAGACTTTTGAGGGATGACATACCTGTTCTTTGGCTGCCATCTCTTCATTAGGCACAGATTTCCTCCTATCCCTTGTCAGTACTTGTGGGAAACTGCTGAGGCATACCTTGATCTTCCTTTGTGGATCTTCTACTCTCCTTCTCCAGGCTTTTCAAGATACCTCCTGGGCATATCAGGGCATGCTGTTACTCCTGCTGGACCAGAAGAAACTCTCTGTCAGTGGATGAAGCTCTTTGTTCCTCTCCTACCACTCTGAAGCGCATGATACTTGTTGTGTTGCTCTTGTATCATGCTATTGTATGGGGTCCTTTGCAAGGCTGGTCAGGTCCATCTGCCAGGATATATCTGCCTTGGCCATCTCTAAGGTCCTGGCTATATCCTAGAAAGACCATCCTTTCCCTCCTACCATTATCTCTTACCCATGTATTTGGAGTTTCTCTCTGTAACAATACTTTGAACAAACACAACTTAGGAAATCAATCAAAACACAATTTACTTGTTTCTTTAAAATGAATTCAGAAAGGGTAGTGGGAGTTCCCTTGCTTTTGGCGGGGGTGAGTAGGGAGAATAGATCTCAGGCAGGCTCCATCCCTAATAGGACTACTCTTAGATTTAAAAAAAAAAAAAAAAAAAAAAAAAAGAATTATTTTGGCACTTTAGATTCCAAACATAGTCTTCATTCAGAAATTAGAATGTCTAATCTTAGACCATAATCATAGCTTGAAAGTTAGTTTAATATCCATCATCCCTTCTCCCCCATCTGGGGTCCATTTTGGGGTTGGGCCGAAATTTGCACTGGGAGACGGTGTGGGGATTTTCTCTGTCACCTCCTCTCCCACTTGCTAGCTATTGCTAAACCTAAGTGGTTGGAGCATGGAAAGAAGAGGAATTAAATGGCTTGGGAATGTTTCTTACTTGAAATGGTCCTGTGTTAAGCTGGCTCCAAGCTTTCTGGGCTTGGCGATATTTAAAACTGACACTCACGTGGCTCCTTTTGGAGTTCTTGGTGGCTTCTCTGCTGGACCCATCTAGCTTCAACTCCCCTGGGTTGAGCTATTCACTTTCCAGTGGAGCTTCTGGGTTTCAGATAGTCCATTCTACATGCACTCTCCGTTGGGGTATCAGTGATACTTCTAGATGGTCATCTTGGGCTTCAGGCTGGCTCTCTCATATATGGCCCACTCCTACCTCATGAAAACATGAATCTTACGTACCTGAATGGGCAGGAAAGGTGCAGGACCTTTTCAGATTCCAGAGATGCTCCTAGCCTGACCCTCTTGTCCTCTAGATTTCCAAGGTGAGAATCAGTCTGCAGTCCACTGGGTTTCCCAAACTCCAGGGGACACATTTGGGCTGCCTACCTTGTTCCTTTGAAGCCTCTGTAAATACTGGAGAAAGGAAAAGTGGCACCTTCCAGCTCTCTTGCGGAGATGAAGGGGGGGGGGCACGGGGTGGCGGGGCTTACCATAGAGTAGCAGCTCAATCCAAGAATCTCTTCTTAAAACTTCTCCTAATGTCTGTTGTTTTGATCCTTTACATTATCTTGTTGGTCTTAGGGCCATCTGACCTGTCTTGTGCTTTTCTTTTAAAATCAGGATTTTGATCTGGCCCTTTACTTTGGAATTTCATATCTGTTTAATGGAGGTAACTCAGTTGAATCTTGCAATCTAATGTCTGGTCATGCAGACTCCACCAAAATGAGCTGAGGTGGTGGGGGGAGGGGTAAAGATGCAGTCACCCCATCCCAAATTGCTGTGGGATACACTATTATCTATATATGTCTTGACCACCTTATTTTTCACCCAGAAGGATCTAAATCTACTCTAAGCTTAGTTAATACATAGAAGAGTCTCTTCTGGTCTCTTTTGTATGCACAGAGTCATTACAATTTCCCAGGGGGTCTTAGGCTTTTGAAACTAAAAAACCAGTAACATAATTGATACTTCCCCTGCAACCCTTCTGTCCCCTCCCCCACCCCATCCCCACCACCATGCTCCCCTGCTCTTCCAATGATTTTCTAATGCTATGAGTTCAGAGTATAACAGGTTGGCTGCCTGAATGGGGAGAGAAGCAAGATTCAAGGATATGAAATAAAATACTTCAAATGTTATATCCTAAATGATAAATATTGTCTATCCTCTTTTGAGTACCTCTTAATGTAGTTTTTCATCTTTATAATGGCACTACATGCTTTACATGAAGGATTTGGTATCTGAGAAAACCAGGTTTATTATTCTGCTAGGGGGTGGCTTAAACAATAGAAATTTATTGTGTCACCATTCTGGAGGATCAAAGTCTAAAGTCAAGGTGTTGGCAGGGTTGGTTCTCTCTGAGGGCTGTGAGGGAGGAATCTATTCCCTCTCCTTGACTTGTAGATGGCATCTTCTTCCTGTCTCTTCACATCATTTTTCCACTATGAACATCTATCTCTATGTCCAAATTTGCTTTTTTTTCTTTTCTTTTCTTTTCTTTTTTTTTAAATAAGGACACCAGTCATATTGGATTAGGGCCCACACTAATGACCTCATCCAAACTACTTATAGCATTGACCTTATTTTCAAATGTCACCTTCTGACATACTGGGAGTTGGGACTTCAACATATAAATATGGGAGGGAAAGGTTGTACAATTCAACCCATAACACCAGGGTTCAAAGAGGCTCAATGACCTCAGTTTCACACAGATCTTGAATTGCTAGTGCAGGGATTCAACAGCTGTGTGACTCTAAAGCTTGGTTCTTCCTGCTATACTACACCTCATCTCAAATGAATCTTGCAGGCAGGCTTGTGCAAGAGGAATACTGTCTTTCCTTTAAACAACCAAGCCAGCCTCATGAAGGCATGGGCCCATCCTGGAAAAAAGCTCATACTTAGCTATAAGGTCTCTCATTACAAGAACTCAGAACAACGCCTTATACAAAGGAGAAACAGGAACATGTTTGTGGAGAGGTCCAATGTAATGCCATTATACCATAGGCTAGAAACCGAGCTTATACCTGAGCCAGGGTTTAAGTTCTACCAGGATTCAAACGGCTCTGATTGTCAAAATGGCCTCAACTCTAATTTGGTGATATTTTTCCTATGGCCTGTGGTTTGCATTTCTGGTGCTTTTAACCTGTATTCAAGTCTAAATATGCTATGTGTCTGTGGGCTGCTTCACGTAGAGCATATTTAAACAATGTGTAATAAAACGACATATTTAAATCATACAAAAGAAAAAGGGTAGAATGTGTGCTATAACGTCTCCGCAGGTATTTACTGGATAATGGTAATGACAGCTTTCCTAAAAAAGGATAAAATATGTTCAGTTTCAATGAGAATTATATTTAGGGGGATTATCACGTTATTTTGGATATTTTCTTTTTAAAAACAATTCTTTAGTGCATCCTAGGTGAGAGATAGGAAGTATAGTAGTCATTCAGAAACATGGCTTCATGCATATGAACAGAATTTGGGTCTTGTAGTATTCATCACTATTTTATTCCAGATGGCAAAAAAATGATCCCTTTCAGTTAGTGCTTGAAATATATACCTACAGAAATAAGTCCATTATAAGATTTTTCTTGCCAAAACTCTAATAGATGCTCACTTACTGAGAAATATGTATACTGAGAAATATTTAAGAAAAATACACTTTAATGAAGCTGCACTAATGATATATATTTAGCTAATTGTGTAGAGGGATCGAAATATGATTTCAAGTAAAGTAGACTATTGGCCGTATAAATAAGCCTGGCACAGGTGTGCAGAGTTTTAAGAGAATTAGGTAGCAGAGCTAATGAAAATTAGAGGAAGTCTCAATAATAGTTTTATTATAAATTAGATTTTCTCTTATAAAGCAAATAGAGCCGTGTAACAAAATTTTAAAATAAGGGTAAAAAATTGCTAACATATCAATAACCAAAAGCAACAAAAATAACCTTTTGGCATACTTGCTTTTCCTCCTTTTTCATTCATTTGTTCAGCTAGAAATTAGGAACTACTTAATGCAGGCGTTGAAGAAAGATGGCTTGGACAGCTTGCAAGATCTCTGCCCTGAACAGCTCTTAAATTATCAGGGAAAATACACAGTGAATGAGTCCTTATAACAAGTGGTAGGTGCAGTATTGGAGGCAAGGTGGCTAAAGAGCTTGCCGTCAACTCTATTGTTAGGTCTGGGAAGCCTTGAACAGGTAAGCTGAGATAGAAGAAACAGGAGTAGAAATCTGTTAGCTGGAAAAGAGAAGAAAATGTATTTTAGTTAGAGGAAAGAGCATCTGCTAAGGTATGGGAGGATTGAAATAACATTACGAGTAACTGTAAATAATGCAACATGTCTGGAACAACAGAGAATGAGGCTGGAGAAGTAGGGGGAGGTGATATCATGGAGGGATTTGTGCCAGTTACACTATTGGCAAGAAAGTTTTTCAAGTAGTGAAGGAATGTGTTTAGAATTTCATCTTAGAAAAATTAATCTTCAGCAATATAATTGGATAGATGGCTTAGCAATTACTAACCTTAGGAACTGAGTGTTTAGTAAGGAGCTAGATAGACCAAGAAGCTGAAATAAAGCTTAAATTAAAAACTCTGGGCTTGCATGGACCTCTACATGGGTAGGAACTCTAAAATGTGTTCTCATGGTCATGTTTTTATAAAATTTTATAGAAAAGTTTGTTTTTAATGTCAATTAATTATGAACATCTTCTCTTTCTGCATTACCACTCTACCCTGTGTTATGCTTTTCTTAATACTCTTTTAACACTGGGGGGATTTGGTGATGCCGATTTTGTATTCATAATTTTTTATCTTTCTTTTTTTTTTTTTTTAAATTGAATAAGCTTAGGCCTCGCTTTGTTGATCTAGTCCCAAGATGTGAAAAGGGAGGTTGTTAATCTAAGACTGTAGCTGCAGAGATGAAGAAGGAAAGGTATGGAAGACTAAGGGGGAGGAATTTTGAGGATTGGTATGAAGGAAAGTGTGTTGCCAAGCTTTCTCGCTTCTGAAACTCGGTGAATGGTAGGGGCAAGTAACAGTGTATTGCACATCTCTTTTTTTAAGAGGCTTTTTTTTTTTTTAATATTTTATTCATTCATTTGACCAAGAGAGAGACACACAGAGAGAGAGAGCACAAGCAGCGGGAGCAGCAGAGGCAGAGGGAAAAAGCAGGCTTCCCGCTGAGCAGAGAGCCAGACTCCAGGCTCCATCCCAGGATTCTGGGATCATGACCTGAGCCAAAGGCAGACGCTTAACGACAGAGCTACCTAGGCATCCCTGTATTGAATGCCTTTATGTGTGTGTATGTTTTCATATTTTTGGATTTACCAAAAGTGTATTTACCTGTATCAAGGTGTTTTAATGTATTTTGTTATCTATTACCAAATTGCTTTCCAGGTAGATTGTGCCACTTAACGCTCCTACAGTAAGTGTAGAAATGGGCTTTGTTGTTTACGCCCTGCTAACACAGAGTATTATAATTTTAATGTTTTTAAACTAAATTATTGGGTAAAATTATTATTACCCTCTTTCTGTTTTATTCTGAGGTGAGATAAATGGCATCCGTTATTATTAGCTCTGCATAGGAATCTATGTTCTAGAGATAGTTATTATGTCCTTTCCCTGGTAATGATTTAGGAAGCATTAGGAGGTTGTTGTAAATCTTTCATGTGAATAGTTTTGTTATTTACTCTAAATACATACATACATACATACATACATACATATATTATAAAAGCTAGAAATAAGCGGGGCTAAAATAGTTTTGTTGATTAGGTTGTTTTAGACCAGGTGTTGGCAAACTTTTTCTGATAAGTACCAGATAGTAAATATGTTAGTTGTTGTAGGCTAGGAAGCAAAATTAAGGATGTTAGGGCTCCTGGCTGGCTCAGTTGGTTAAGCATCTGCCTTCGGCTCAGGTCATGATCCAAGGGTCCTGGGATCGAGTCCTGCATTGGGCTCCCCGCTCCATAGGGAATCTGCTTCTCCCTCTGTCCCTCCTCCCTCTTGTTCTCTCAATCTCTCTCTCTCTCTCAAATAATAAATAAATAAAATAATTTTTTAAAAATTGAGGATATTATATAAGTACATTAAAAGAGAAAAATTTTCCACAAAATTTATTGACATAGTTCAAAATATAATAATAATAATTGAGGAAATTTTTTATAATAGTAGTCTAATGAGAAAAATTGAATTTTTTATGGGGGAGACATTTCATGATTGTTGTTCAAAGTTAATGTTTTCAATTCTCAAATTGGTTATAAATGCTCATGCATTAAATCATTCTTATTTAACAGGTGGTGAGCTAGATTTGGACTCCAGACTATAGTGTGCTGATCTCTGTTTTAGACAGTGACCTTTAAAAGTCATATTTCCATTAGGTTTTGTTAAAATACTTTGTTTGGCAATATGTGTCAGTTTTATTACATACTTTATTTGAGCTTAGGGCAAATCTGCAACTTGCAAAACACTCATCAAAATGTATGTGTCCGTGTGTGTATCTGTGTGTGTTCTGTGTAAAGGGTGTGGGTGGTTTTATTCTGCATTATCGATAGAAACTGGGATATATCTGGGGTAGTAGCACCATGACAATGAAGCATTTTGTCAATTTAGGTTGCCAGAGAAGTGAGACAGAAAGCTAGATTTGACCAGTCCAAATTTGATCTGTTGGTATATGTATTGGAATGAGTCTGAGTGTTCCCTGTTGACTTTGATTTGGCTGTAATTGGTCTTGCTCATTAATGACTGCTTCTGCTCAATTTTGGGGATTTCTGCTTTGGTTTTCATTTTGCTGTTCCTCAGCAACTTTCCAAAATGTTTTCATTCTTTTCCGACCCTCCTTCACAAATCTGATGTCTTAAAATACTTTTTATAATTTACATTTCATTTACTAATGGTTTCTGTGGCAAGGCTACCCAGTTCCTCTGGTTTCAAGAAAGAAAAGAAGGAGGAAAGAAGAAAAGAAATGAAATGGAAAGATATGAAAATAAGCAGGTTATTTAACCCACTTTTGAGATTGGGCCATTTAATCTCCAAAGTTTATCCTGGAATTTGATTCCTAAATCTGAGACCAGTTTTTCCTTTAAACTCTTAATGAATGGTTTGGGAATTCTTTTTAAAACTTGGGTAAGTTTAGCTATTTCCATGAGTATGCTGAATTATGGACTGGATTTCTTAAGAACTGACAATCAGGTTGAAAGTTTATTTTATTTTTTTAGTCAATATGGGTACAAAGAATTGGTATCTTTCGAATGCATAATCGAAAATAATTCAAATAAATGAACTCAATATGAAAACACTATTTTTAAAAATATGATGTGGATGGAACTAGAGGGTATTATGCTCAGTGAAATAAGTCAGTCAGAGAAAGACAAATACCTTTCGATTTCACTCATATGTGGAATTTAAGAAACAAAATAGATGAACATAGTGAGGGAAAGGAAAGAAAAATAAAATAAGATAAAACCAGAGAGGGAGATAAACCATAAGAGATTCCTAATTATGGGGAATAAACTGAGGGTTGCTGGAGGGGAGGTGAGTAGGGGGAAGGGGTAATTATGTGATAGGCATTAAGGAGGGCACAGGATGTAATGAGCACAGGGTGTTAAATGCAACAGATAAATCACTAAATTCTACCCTTGAAACTAATAGTGTACTATATGTTAACTAAGTTGAGTTTTTTTTATTTGTTTTTTGTTTTTTGTTTTTTTAATTTTATTTATTTGACAGACAGAGATCACAAATAGGCACAGAGGCAGGCAGAGAGAAGGGGAAGCAGGCTCCCTGCTAAGCGGAGAGCCTGATGCAGGGCTCAATCCCAGGACCCTGAGAACATGACCTGAGCTGAAGGCAGAGGCTTTAACCCGCTGAGCCACC